>NC_135333.1:25900364-28300364 GCF_023851605.1 Tamandua tetradactyla
GTTCTTGTTTCCACTTCAGCATGTTAGAAGATATTGCACAGTAGATCTTTCAAAAATGTCTGCAGACATGAACAGACCAGAAGAGAGAGGCAGAGTGGGGGGTGGCAATCCATGTGGCATTTCTTTGTATCTTCCCCATGTCTGAAGTTACTTCTTAAGAGATCCAGTGATGGCATGCTTCTTTCTCCCTGGACCTGGAGGTTGTGCTGTTTTCATCAGGTATCTAACTTTGGGTTTGCTTTGCAGCATTAATTGACATATTTCCCTTTTACCAGAGGATCATAAAGTTCTTTGAAACTTGAAACTTTTTTTCCTTGCATTTGCTACTGAACTGGGTTGAATAGTGCCTGTCCGTCCCGTACTTCTCCATTTAGGCTCACCCAGAGCCTTAGAATGTGACCTTATTTGCTAATAGGGTCTTTACAGGTATGATCAAGTTAAGGTGAAAGATGAAGTATACTGGATTAGATGGGCCCTCAGTGCAAGGACTGATGTCCTTAAATAGGAAGAGAGAAGTCCTGACACTGAAAACACAGAGGAGACCTCCAGGGAAGAAGGCCATGCAAAGTGGAAATGGAGATTCGAGTATTTCTGCCAGGGCCAAAGAATGCCATCCTTGCCAGCAACCACCAGAAGCTAGGAGACAGGGAAGGAACAGATTCTCCCTTAGAGCCTCCAAACGAACCCAACTCTGTTCATACCTTGATTTTGGACTTGTGGCTTCCTGAACTATGAGAGAATAAATTTCTGTTGTTTTAAGCCACCAAGTTTGTGATAATTTGTTACAGCAGCCCTAGGAAATTAATACAACCTCAAACTACTGTTTTGTTTAAATAGGTCTTTGTTAACTCTTATCTGAAGCCTGTATCTCACCATCTGCTTTCTAGTATTCTCTCATTCTCTTCCTGGTGATTCCAGAGGAATCTTTTCAGAGGCTGTACCATAGCTGCTCCCACAGTTTTTTGTGGCTCTTATTGCCAAGGAGAATAAAAGACTAAGCCTGGATATTAGAGCTTCACATTTCCTGCCTTCCATGATCTTGTCCTAATTTTCCTTTCCAACTTTATCAAAACAACTTGCTCCCCAACCGCAGTTCATCTCACAGTGCTATCCCTTGACATACCCATGCTCCGGCTATTAGAGCTGGTTCCCCAATGCATGTGTCAGTCTTCTGTCTCTATGCTGTTCCTCATGCAGTGCCTACCTTCTTTCTTCTAGGTCAACCACATCTTTTCAGTAGATGCCACCTTAACTGTTTCCTCTAACAATACATGTTCCCTATTCATCTTGTCTAAAAATTTTTTTCCTCTTCTTCATTGCCATTATACTCCATTGTAGAATTACTAACGCATGCCTTTCAATAGCTTTTTTGTATATTTTGTCTGTCCCATTCAATGGCAAGGGCAAGAACAATGTATCCCCCGTAACGTCTTACCTGATTCCATGCACACCATAAGCGCACAACTCATTTTCAGTCAGTTGAAGGACTTTTGCTATTATCATGACCTTTGCTGTCGCTGTTGTTTTCATTATTGTCGTTAATATCTTCACAGTGACCTAACAGGGGAAGTAATTTTTTATCCAGGATCTCAGTTGTAGTTCTGACTGCAGTCTATAAAACAGTATACCAAAAAAAACAAAGATAAAGCAATAGAACTGTGTCAGGGTTGCCGAAAAAACTTTCATGGTCAAGTTTAGCACCTAGAAGGGAGACACTGCTTTTGACCAGAGAGAGACTGTTTCCTGTGCTTAGGTGATGTGAAGTCCAGAGCTGTGGGAAGTTTCTTTGTCTTTCTTTACCCTTGCTGTTTTTCTGTCATACCTTTAATGTGTACTGATCACTAAGCATAAAATAAGTAGCGCATGTAGGTGAGTCTGCTCTGGTTTTCCATCTGCCACATCTGTTTCCTGCCCTTCAGTTGAGTGCCTCGATCTGGCTTAGAAAACGTCCCATTAAGACACTTCCTGAGAATGTTCATGACTACATTTCATCTTTGTCTCAAGAATTTGTGTACTTTCTTGTTCTTTGCCTTCTGTTCATTTTGTCAAGACCTTTAAATTAAGTGGGGACTTTCAAATAGCTTCCTAAGTTATTTGAATTGATAACAGTCTTCCATGTTTATCAAGCAGAGTACTTAATAAAGGACTTGATTCAAGTTCTCTTACATTGTTCATAATAAACCCTGTATGAATAATCAGCTGAAGCACCTACCACCAATTCCAATTAGACCTTCTCTTTCTGTGTCCCTTGGTTAGAATTTCCATGAGAAGGAATATGATAGGCTTAGCATTGCTGGTTGAGGCTCCCACCCCCCCACCTCCACATTGGGCCAGGAATCTATGGCTGGGGTAATCATTACAGGGGAGGGGAGAGTCATTGGGACACATGGACAATGATGTACATGTCTAGAAACTTAGAAATAAGATTTTTCTCTCTAAATGGTGCAATCACAGGCTGAATTAAAACTAAAAATGGCAGTAAATTGGAATGAGGTAGAAGAGCCCCTTCGTTTTCAGTAAAATGATTGTGGATCAGGTTGAAAAGACTCAGACCAGTCAGTCCTTTGGCTCATGTTGTTTCCACCCTATAAGAGCGTAAGTCTATTAAAAATAATTGTGTGGCGGGCCACGGTGGCTCAGCAGTTAGAGTTCTCGCCTGCCAAGCCGGAGACCTGGGTTCGTTTCCAAGCGCCTGCCCTTGCAAAAATTAAAAATACAAAAATAATTGTGGTTTCAGCTTCTGAGACAGCCTCTAAGTGTCCAGCTAATGCAATCTTCAGTATGAAAGATTCTTCTAAAAGCCTCTCTTTTTATTTTCTTTGCCTTATTCTGTGCTTTTCGATTTGTCTGACCAAGATCCCCTCATAAATTGGTTATTGTCTTAGATTTTTCCCAGTGTCTAGTTTGACTCTGTGCAGTGTTGTCTTCAGGTGAGCCAGCTGTGACTTTGATGGATTACACTTTGCCCAGTAGTCCTTGGCGCAGGAGAATGGGTCTCTGCTTTTTTCTGTATATTGTCATTGACCTACTTGGGTGTTCATTCTCCAGTCGGTTGATGTGCTAATAAGGAACTTAAAACTGATGATAAATAACAGTACACTTGGTATGATTGAAGGAGAAGTATACATCCTAGAGGGAGAATTTGTCTACACTGAAGTATTATGATTGAGCCTCTTTTCAAATGGTTTATCTCACTAAGTGTTGCAGGAACCTAGAGGATAGAAGAGAGAAAACAAAACAAAGAAAAAACTTGAGACTGAGATGGAAAGAATGAGAACACAGAGATGACAAATAAAGAGATGTGTCAGGGGTTAAAACTAATGGTTCAATGGAATGAGCCGGCCAAACATAGAAGGTCTAGAATAGGAACGGGCAGCCGGACTCTTTGGGACAAAGTAACCTTAAAATGATTTTAGGGTTTGAAATGAAGTTGCAGGACATGGTTGGTTAAGTGTAAGATTTTGGTAATCTTTGTTCTTCATGGTTAATGTTCTTTTTTCATTCATTGCAGCAGAGAAATAGGGGCCAGCTGGTTTCTTAACTACATTCATTAGTGTTTGAGGTTGTTCACTAAAGAAACATCTGTTGAGTCAAAAGCCTTCTCAGATAACCTGTGACTCAGAACATTCTCACCCCACTGTGGGCATTTGAGCATCCTGGGATAGATTTATTGATTCTTGAGGACTCTACAGTGGCTTCTGTGGGTTTCTGCACATTGTAACATGACCCCAAGGAAGCACTTAGTAGGTGGGGAGAATTGGGTCAGGAGGGAGTTTAGGGTTCTATCATATGGGGAGCTAAAAAAGCCCCTATTCTCTGGTAGCACCTGAGAGCCAGTTTACAAAATATTCCTCCTAAAGAGACTTTTGATGGAACGTATTAGTGATTGACTCTCAGAAAGTCCAACACACATATTAGGGTATGTCTCTCGGTAGCCCTATAAGACTGTGCTGTTGGATTTTACAATGGAGTAAATAAATTCTACACTTTAAGTGTTGGATGAATGGATGGATTTGAGTATATGAGTAAAGGGGAAGGAAGAGAGAAAAGAAGAGACTCAAACATGACCCCCAAACAGAATAAACTTTTGGTCCACTTAGAGAATCAATATAATATATACTGCTAAAAAGAGTATCCTTTAATATCAGCTAGATATCATTTGGGTAGAAGTAACAAAAAATTCAACTCACAGTGGCTTAAAGAAATCAGAATGTTTTTGTTTTACCAAAAGAACTTGGAGATAAGTGGTTATTACCGTTGAATGTGTGGCTCAATAATGTTGGGCCTCTGGATGGCCATCTCTGCAGATCTTTTGGTCTTCCCTTCCTTGTTTCAAAATAGCTGTTCAAGCATCAGCAAATACTAAAAAACTATTCATTCCCCAAGAGCTGATTAACATTTACTGCCTATATGCCTTGTATTTCCAGCAAGTAACAACATGGTAGAGGCTCAATAAATATTTATTGAATAAGTACACAGACATAATGCATTGCCAAATAAAATATAGGACTCCTTGTTATATTTTAATTTCAGATAAACAAGGAGCAATTTTTAGTATAAGTATATCCCACCTGTTACTTGGAACATATTTATACTAAAAATTGCTCCTTGTTTATCTGAAATTAAATATAACAAGGAGTCCTATATTTTATTTGGCAATGCATTATGTCTGTGTACTTATTCAATAAATATTTATTGAGCCTCTACCATGTTGTTACTTGCTGGAAATACAAGGCATATAGGCAGTAAATGT
This sequence comes from Tamandua tetradactyla, assembly GCF_023851605.1. Classification (NCBI taxonomy): domain Eukaryota; kingdom Metazoa; phylum Chordata; class Mammalia; order Pilosa; family Myrmecophagidae; genus Tamandua; species Tamandua tetradactyla. Next base: position 25,905,118 of record NC_135333.1, read on the forward strand.
TAATCAGCTCTTGGGGAATGAATAGTTTTTAGTATTTGCTGATGCTTGAACAGCTATTTTGAAACAAGGAAGGGAAGACCAAAAGATCTGCAGAGATGGCCATCCAGAGGCCCAACATTATTGAGCCACACATTCAACGGTAATAACCACTTATCTCCAAGTTCTTTTGGTAAAACAAAAACATTCTGATTTCTTTAAGCCACTGTGAGTTGAATTTTTTGTTACTTCTACCCAAATGATATCTAGCTGATATTTAAAGGATACTCTTTTTAGCAGTATATATTATATTGATTCTCTAAGTGGACCAAAAGTTTATTCTGTTTGGGGGTCATGTTGGTGAGTCTCTTCTTTTCTCTCTTCCTTCCCCTTTACTCATATACTCAAATCCATCCATTCATCCAACACTTAAAGTGTAGAATTTATTTACTCCATTGTAAAATCCAACAGCACAGTCTTATAGGGCTACCGAGAGACATACCCTAATATGTGTGTTGGACTTTCTGAGAGTCAATCACTAATACGTTCCATCAAAAGTCTCTTTAGGAGGAATATTTTGTAAACTGGCTCTCAGGTGCTACCAGAGAATAGGGGCGTTTTTAGCTCCCCATATTGATAGAACCCTAAACTCCCTCCTGACCCAATTCTCCCCACCTACTAAGTGCTTCCTTGGGGTCATGTTACAATGTGTGCAGAAACCCACAGAAGCCACTGTAGAGTCCTCAAGAATCAATAAATCTATCCCAGGATGCTCAAATGCCCACAGTGGGGTGAGAATGTTCTGAGTCACAGGTTATCTGAGAAGGCTTTTGACTCAACAGATGTTTCTTTAGTGAACAACCTCAAACACTAATGAATGTAGTTAAGAAACCAGCTGGCCCCTATTTCTCTGCTGCAATGAATGAAAAAAGAACATTAACGCATGAAGAACAAAGATTACCAAAATCTTACACTTAACCAACCATGTCCTGCAACTTCATTTCAAACCCTAAAATCATTTTAAGGTTACTTTGTCCCAAAGAGTCCGGCTGCCCGTTCCTATTCTAGACCTTCTATGTTTGGCCGGCTCATTCCATTGAACCATTAGTTTTAACCCCTGACACATCTCTTTATTTGTCATCTCTGTGTTCTCATTCTTTCCATCTCAGTCTCAAGTTTTTTCTTTGTTTTGTTTTCTCTCTTCTATCCTCTAGGTTCCTGCAACACTTAGTGAGATAAACCATTTGAAAAGAGGCTCAATCATAATACTTCAGTGTAGACAAATTCTCCCTCTAGGATGTATACTTCTCCTTCAATCATACCAAGTGTACTGTTATTTATCATCAGTTTTAAGTTCCTTATTAGCACATCAACCGACTGGAGAATGAACACCCAAGTAGGTCAATGACAATATACAGAAAAAAGCAGAGACCCATTCTCCTGCGCCAAGGACTACTGGGCAAAGTGTAATCCATCAAAGTCACAGCTGGCTCACCTGAAGACAACACTGCACAGAGTCAAACTAGACACTGGGAAAAATCTAAGACAATGACCAATTTATGAGGGGATCTTGGTCAGACAAATTGAAAAGCACAGAATAAGGCAAAGAAAATAAAAAGAGAGGAGGCTTTTTAGAAGAATCTTTCATACTGAAGATTGCATTAGCTGGACACTTAGAGGCTGTCTCAGAAGCTGAAACCACAATTATTTTTGTATTTTTAATTTTTGCAAGGGCAGGCGCTTGGAAACGAACCCAGGTCTCCGGCTTGGCAGGCGAGAACTCTAACTGCTGAGCCACTGTGGCCCGCCACACAATTATTTTTAATAGACTTACGCTCTTATAGGGTGGAAACAACATGAGCCAAAGGACTGACTGGTCTGAGTCTTTTCAACCTGATCCACAATCATTTTACTGAAAACGAAGGGGCTCTTCTACCTCATTCCAATTTACTGCCATTTTTAGTTTTAATTCAGCCTGTGATTGCACCATTTAGAGAGAAAAATCTTATTTCTAAGTTTCTAGACATGTACATCATTGTCCATGTGTCCCAATGACTCTCCCCTCCCCTGTAATGATTACCCCAGCCATAGATTCCTGGCCCAATGTGGAGGTGGGGGGTGGTGGGAGCCTCAACCAGCAATGCTAAGCCTATCATATTCCTTCTCATGGAAATTCTAACCAAGGGACACAGAAAGAGAAGGTCTAATTGGAATTGGTGGTAGGTGCTTCAGCTGATTATTCATACAGGGTTTATTATGAACAATGTAAGAGAACTTGAACGTCAAGTCCTTTATTAAGTACTCTGCTTGATAAACATGGAAGACTGTTATCAATTCAAATAACTTAGGAAGCTATTTGAAAGTCCCCACTTAATTTAAAGGTCTTGACAAAATGAACAGAAGGCAAAGAACAAGAAAGTACACAAATTCTTGAGACAAAGATGAAATGTAGTCATGAACATTCTCAGGAAGTGTCTTAAAGGGACGTTTTCTAAGCCAGATCGAGGCACTCAACTGAAGGGCAGGAAACAGATGTGGCAGATGGAAAACCAGAGCAGACTCACCTACATGCGCTACTTATTTTATGCTTAGTGATCAGTACACATTAAAGGTATGACAGAAAAACAGCAAGGGGTATAAGAAAGACAAAGAAACTTCCCACAGCTCTGGACTTCACATCACCTAAGCACAGGAAACAGTCTCTCTCTTGGTCAAAAGCAGTGTCTCCCTTCTAGGTGCTAAACTTGACCATGAAAGTTTTTTCGGCAACCCTGACACAGTTCTATTGCTTTATCTTTGTTTTTTTTTGGTATACTGTTTTATAGACTGCAGTCAGAACTACAACTGAGATCCTGGATAAAAAATTACTTCCCCTGTTAGGTCACTGTGAAGATATTAACGACAATAATGAAAACAACAGCGACAGCAAAGGTCATGATAATAGCAAAAGTCCTTCAACTGACTGAAAATGAGTTGTGCGCTTATGGTGTGCATGGAATCAGGTAAGACGTTACGGGGGATACATTGTTCTTGCCCTTGCCATTGAATGGGACAGACAAAATATACAAAAAAGCTATTGAGAAGGCATGCGTTAGTAAATTCTACAATGGAGTATAATGGCAATGAAGAAGAGGAAAAAAATTTTTAGACAAGATGAATAGGGAACATGTATTGTTAGAGGAAACAGTTAAGGTGGCATCTACTGAAAAGATGTGGTTGACCTAGAAGAAAGAAGGTAGGCACTGCATGAGGAACAGCATAGAGACAGAAGACTGACACATGCATTTGGGGAACCAGCTCTAATAGCCGGAGCATGGGTATGTCAAGGGATAGCACTGTGAGATGAACTTGCGGTTGGGGAGCAAGTTGTTTTGATAAAGTTGGAAAGGAAAATTAGGACAAGATCATGGAAGGCAGGAAATGTGAAGCTCATAATATCCAGGCTTAGTCTTTTATTCTCCTTGGCAATAAGGAGCCACAAAAAACTGTGGGAGCAGCTATGGTACAGCCTCTGAAAAGATTCCTCTGGAATCACCAGGAAGAGAATGAGAGAATACTAGAAAGCAGATGGTGAGATACAGGCTTCAGATAAGAGTTAACAAAGACCTATTTAAACAAAACAGTAGTTTGAGGTTGTATTAATTTCCTAGGGCTGCTGTAACAAATTATCACAAACTTGGTGGCTTAAAACAACAGAAATTTATTCTCTCATAGTTCAGGAAGCCACAAGTCCAAAATCAAGGTATGAACAGAGTTGGGTTCGTTCTGGAGGCTCTAAGGGAGAATCTGTTCCTTCCCTGTCTCCTAGCTTCTGGTGGTTGCTGGCAAGGATGGCATTCTTTGGCCCTGGCAGAAATACTCGAATCTCCATTTCCACTTTTGCATGGCCTTCTTCCCTGGAGGTCTCCTCTGTGTTTTTCAGTGTCAGGACTTCTCTCTTCCTATTTAAGGACATCAGTCCTTGCACTGAGGGCCCATCTAATCCAGTATGACTTCATCTTTCACCTTAACTTGATCATACCTGTAAAGACCCTATTAGCAAATAAGGTCACATTCTAAGGCTCTGGGTGAGCCTAAATGGAGAAGTACGGGACGGACAGGCACTATTCAACCCAGTTCAGTAGCAAATGCAAGGAAAAAAAGTTTCAAGTTTCAAAGAACTTTATGATCCTCTGGTAAAAGGGGAAATATGTCAATTAATTGCTGCAAAGCAAACCCAAAGTTAGATACCTGATGAAAACAGCACAACCTCCAGGTCCAGGGAGAAAGAAGCATGCCATCACTGGATCTCTTAAGAAGTAACTTCAGGACATGGGGAAGATACAAAGAAATGCCACATGGATTGCCACCCCCCACTCTGCCTCTCTTCTATGGTCTGTTCATGTCTGCAGACATTTTTGAAAGATCTACTATGTGCAATATCTTCTAACATGCTGAAGTGGAAACAAGAACTAAAAAGGCACTGTTTCTGAATTCCAAGAGTCTTGGAATATTTTTTGAACACAGAAAAAAATAGTTCTGATATCAGTTAAATTTGGATAAGGATCATAAGAGAGGTTTAATCAAGGAATCATACTAAAAGAGGAAGGGGCAGAAAATGTTGGATAAAAGCATTTGTGCTGGACTTTAAAGAAAAATTCTGACTTCTAAGCTAACTCTGCCCCATCAACAAAGTCATTCTGAGCCCCCTATTTTCTCCCACCACCCATGCATATGGTCTCCTTGGGGTTTTCATTCATGCCCACAGCCCAACACCTCCTTCCATCTGAGCAGGGCCTAACCTTGGCCACAAATGCAACTGGGATTTACCACAAAGGTTTTGGACAAGACAGCAAGGAGGATGAGGGAGTCTGAAATTACCATAAGGACAAACTTGGGGCTCCTATAGACCAAACCAGTCCCCTGCTTCAAAAATGGTCTATTCCAAAATGCCAGCTGAAGAAGGCTGCACAATTTCAAAGAGGAAATGTGAAAGGATGCTTAGTGGAGAGCAGAGTATGAACCAGGGGAAGTGCGAACCAGGACAGGGTGGTGGGGGTGGGGGTGGTTTATGGAAGGAACAGGAGGTTGAGGACAGGCAGATGCTGAGCAAGAGGGAGAGAGGGCAGCAGAGTGGAAGTATGCAAGAAAACAGGCTGGGGAAGGAGCCTGCATGAGCGGCAGAGCATGCCAGAGTGGCAGATGGATGGCTTACAGAATACAGGTGGAAGACAAGCAGTTAGAGGAGAGTCAATGATGGAATGCATTATTTTCTTTCTTCCTAAAAATTTAGCATGCATTAGAGGAGGGTGAAAAGAAAGACCATGAGAGGGGAATGAGCAAAGCAGAGGGAGGAGCTTGAAGAACCTTGAAATGAAGAGCCCAGAACATAAAGATGCAGGATCTTGCAACTCGGCTGAAGGTACTATGGATCAAACCTAAGGGGAATCCTAGGTTGTCCGCCACAGTGCTGTACAAGGATCACTCTTCATGGCCTCACCTATATGCTCAGGTGGGCCTGTTAACAGAGAGAATTGTCAAGATAGAGGAAGGAAGAGTTGACATGTTATACTACTCCCTCCTTCCTTCCAAAAATCTGCTGGCATCTATACCCTATCCAAGCACTGTGCTGGGACTGGACTATTCTAATATAAGATGTGCAAGGTTCCTCTTAACCTGCTCCATTCCTAAAGCATTAATTACCTGCCCAGGCCCAAGGTAGACAATTTCCATAGACTAGGGTGCCACAGACTAGGGTGCACAGCTGGGACTCTAACTGTCTAAGCAGCAGGCAGGCTAAGGGGTCAGAATCCGCTCCCCACTTAGATCACACCTCCCCGCCTCTGTCAATATTTACTTCTTCGCTCAATAAATCCTAATGCTCATCTTAATAGAAATCAATAACTACTTAATGGCAGAGGAACAAGAAATTAAGGCAATATGGGAGAGGGAATGAGAGAGGTTTCTGAGTTGGGATGTGAGTGGATTTCAGAAAGCAATGTGGGGTGAATCAGTCTCTCACAGCAAGCGTGAACAAGAAAACTCTGGTAGCAGAAACAGGGCTACCTGAAGGTCACGGTGATAAAGAGAAGCACAAGATTCTGGAGAATGGTTCGAATGGAAAGGAAAAAGCCTTCATAAACAAGAATAACTCTAAAATAGCTTCAAAACAGAATGAAGATGTTTTCTGTGTCTATGACAATATTGTTAGGAGGTCATTAACAAGAATCAAGAAAGGCCAGATCGTTTTAAGATATTCCATCAAATAACCAAGCTTGGGTTGGTGTGATTAAGTTATTTAATCAGCACCTATTCTGGGCTGGACAGTATTCCATTCACGTCTGATTCAATCCTCACATTAAAGGAGGTAACAGATATTAATGCTCCCATTTTGTAATTAGGAACCCCAGGCCCATAACGCAGTTAAGCATTTTGCTAAACCAAATAAAGTGAGAGAGCCAGCATTCACATCTTGAGTGTTTAATGCAGTATTCTTCCCACCACACTGTGGTAACGTGAAGAAAAATGCAAGTTACTAGAGCCCTGTAGCTTCACAGCCCACCACGAATGCCATTTAATGGGAATGAGATCAAGTCTTGCTGAAATTTGGCTTTAGAGCTCATTCCCAGCCAATGACGCAGATCCACCCAGGAACACCAGAGAGACACAGCCCTGCTCCTGCCAAAGCCGTGATTTCAACCCTGGAAAATATTTCCTCAACTTTCTAAAGAGCGTTCTCAGGAGAAGCAAAAGAGTTAGCATTCATGAGGTCCTCCGCAAATGTGGAGTCTTGAATGCCTACCCCTCTCATCCCTTCAACAAGAATTTATGGAGGACCTACTGTGTGCCAGACATGGTTCAAGGTGCAGGGCAATGACCAAAACAGCAAATATCGTGTCCTCATGAAGCTAAGTTCTATAGTGTGTGGGGTGTGTGTTTGTGTGTGTGTGTGTGTATGTGTGTGTGCATGTGCATGGGCTGGGGAAAAAATAAACCAAAATAAAATAATTATCTACATCATTCAATATACAATACAATGCATTAAAAAATGGCAAGTATGGGGCGGGCAACAATGGCTCAGTGGTAGAGTTCTCGCTTGCCATGCCAGAGACCCGGGTTCGATTCCCGGTGCCTGCCCATGTGAAAGAAAAAAAACGGCAAGTATTACAGTGAAAAGTAAGTAGGGATGAGATATCAGTGGAGAAGAGGGTGTGCTTTTAACCACTGCAGTCAGAGGGAGCTCACTGGGAAGGAGATATTTGAGCACAACTTGGAGAGCAACTGAAAGTCACTTCAGGAAAAGGAGCAGCTAGTTGAATTCCTCAGAGTTCTGGCAGTAAAAACAGGGCGTACTCAAAAGGGGGGGTCTGAGGAGAGTGGGATATAAGAGCAGGGTTTAGGGAAATGACAAGCATATCAACAACTCAAGATCAGTAACAGAAGGAAGCACTGATACCACTAGGCTTCCAATGGCCCCAGAAGGAGGGGATCAGGGATGGGAAAGAAGCACCGTACAGGCAGGGCCACCTGCAGGCACCTTCATCCCTTCTCCACAGGGAGGAAGTCTGGGAATAAACAATGCGACATTACTCTCTTCCCTCCCCATGCCAGACTCCTCCTAGCAGGAAGAGAAGAGCAGGGAAATCAGTGGATGACCTCCATACAGGTCTGGCCGAAGGGCCAGGAGCAGGGTGGAGAAAAGTGAAGAATGGATTCGGAAGGGCAAGAGAAGGTACTCAGTATGGAGAGCAAAGGCCGTGATGCAGGGCACACCCACACAGCAGCCAGGAGGAAGCAGCTTGCGTTCCCACAGCAGAGTGAATAAGGGGGAGACACAAGCCTCCCCTTTAGACAGAAGCTCCAAGAGGTTGTTCCATTTACTGCTGTAAGGAAGTTCCAGTACTTACCATAGTGCCTGATACAGGGAATGTGTACATTTGTTCCATAAATGGACAAACAAGTGAATGGGCAGGGAATTGACTAAGAAAGTAAATCTTTTACAAATGGGAAATATTAATGTGACTGAATTCTTGAGATTAGCCTAGAATTTCTGTATTCAAATAATTGCAAATTCTTCAGCTAGAGAGGATGTTAGCTTATTCTCATGCAGCTCAGCCCTCTTCCCGGGATCTGCCTGTGCCTTGCAAGGTCCCAGTGCCTTTGCATCTGCTTTTCTCAGTGCCTGAAGCACCATCCATCCCCTTACTTGTGGCCAGACAAAACTGCATGCCATAAATAATTAGCTCTAGTGTCACCTCCTATGTTGCACCTTTCCTACCACCAATTTGGAGACCTGGGTGTCCTTTTCTATGTCCCACAGCACCCTATGCTAACTTCCATCATATCACTCACAATTCCATACCTGAATTTTGTTTCACTGACCTCTCTTCCCTAATAGACTATAAACCCCTTAATGGCAAGAATTTATTGTTCCTACCTCTGTACCCCGATACTTAGCAGAGTCCATGGCCTAAAGTCGACTCTCAGATTTTATTTGAATGACTGAAAGAAGGAATAAATAAAAGCCACCTTACATTAAGTGGCAGACTCAAGTCATTTAATTTCAAGTCCAGGACTCTTTGATATAAAGTAACTCTTCTATTTTTAGTACACCCCACGTTCTTGAAGATAACACTAGTGCAGAATTATAGAAATGCAATGAACGGCTTACAACCTGCAACATGCTCAGCAGCTCAAAATGACAACAGTAATTTAACGAACTTAAACACTGGTGAACCTTTTAACACATGCAAAGTCATTTACACTGGGAAATGCCTAAAACTGCTTGCCAAAGAAATGCTCAAAGAGAGATGACACATATATTTTTCAAATGTTCATTTGCATTTTAAACTTTGAGCTTTGTTTGAAAGGACTTAGCTTTTCTCTTAAGGAATAGGGTAATCATGAGAGACTGGCTGACTTTCTCCCACCTTCCCCTTTGCCCTCCTTTCCTCCCTTCCTTTCTCTCTACCCCCTTCTCCTTCCTTCCCTTCCTACATAATAAGCACACTACTAGGCCTTAGGAATGCAAAGAGACAAATGCTGTCATCACAGTCTACTTAGTGAGATGGACAAACAAAAGTAAATACAATGCAACGTGCTCAGTATGATAATCAAATGACCAAGTGCTAGAAAACCAGAAGGTAATGGTTTAGTGGAAAGAAGTAGAAAGGTAGTGGTACTTACGAAGGCGCTGAAAAGCTGAATCTTGAACGCTGAGCATAAGCTCACCAAGAGGATGGCAGAAAAGAGCAGGGCATGGGCAAAGGCATAGCGGGGGAAGACCATGCAAAGACCAGCGGGATGCCCAAGCGGGAGCCCAGGGTGTGAAAGTCGGGGCCAGAAAAGGGGACTCGATGCTGGATTTCATCCTGCTGATGAAGAGAAACCACCGCAGACTTTTAATTCAATAACTAACGTGACAGAATTTGTGTTTCGAAATTCTCTTTTGGTCATTCACAAGATACATTTTTATGTGTTCCTAGAAATAGCATGGAAACCCCATTCCTCCTGCATTTCGATAACGGTGAATGGAGAGGAATCTGGGGTTCCTGTTTCTCTTTGCTGATAATCCTTGCTTCACCTCTGAAGTCTGGTCTATAAACTAAGCGGTAAGTCACATAATGACCTTCTACTTCGTTTGGACAGGAGTTGGTTGTTCATGCCTCTTCACAGTCAGAGAATTGAGGACACAGGCAAAAGGAAACATCTTCCATGCTTCCTCTTGCTGTTAGGTGGCCCCTCATATCAGCTTCTAGCTTCTTAGAAACATACACATGAAAGTTAGAAAGACCCCGTAGGTCCGAAAAACAGTGTTCCCTGGAGCAACATACTTTTATATAAGTTTTAAGGGGATGTAATTTGCATATCATAAAATTGAACTTTTAAAGCGGGTGGGCAAGTCATTGTTTTTTTTTTTGTAATTTACAGAGTTGTGCCACCATCATCACCATGTAATTCTGGAACATTTTCATCATCTCAAAAGAAATCCTGTTCCAGCTAAGCTGTCACTCCCCACTCCTCTATCTTTTAAACCTCAGAAACAACGAATCGACTTTCTTTATCTATAGATTTGCCTATTCTGGACATTTTATATAAATGGAGTCATTCATTACGTGGCTTTCTGTAGCTTCTTTCTTTTACTTAGCATAGCATTTTCAAGTTTAATCCATATCATATATCAATGTTTTATTCCTTTTTATAGCTGAATAGCATTCTATCATACAGATAGACCACACTGTGTTTGGCAACTAATCAGTTGATGGACATTTGGGTAGTTACCACTTTGACTATTATGAATAATGCTGCTATGAACAACTGTGTGTACATTTGCTTTCAAGGTATATATACCTAGAAGGGGAATTGCTGGGTCACATGCTAACTGCATGTTTAAACCTTTTGAGAAACTACCAAATTGTTTTGCAAAATGGCTATGCCATCTTATAGTCCCACCAGCAATATATACGTTCCAATTTCTCTACATTCTGCCACCCTACTTCTTTTTCTTTCTCTACATTCTCACCCACATTTTTAAAAGTTTCCTTTTGGTTCCAGCCACCTTAGTGGTTTTGATTTGCATTCCACTAATGTTTAATGATGTCAAGCATCTTTTCATTCCCATTTCTACCTTCTTTGAGAAATAACTTCAAATTCTTTGCCCATTATTTTGTCAGGTTATCTTTTCATTTCTGTGTTATAAGAATTCTTTTATATGCTAGATACAAACCCCATATCAGATATCTCATTTGCAAATATTTTATACCATTTTGTGGGTTCTCTTTTCACTTTCTTGATGGGGTTCTTAGAAGCACAAAAGTTTTAAATTTTGAGGAAGTCCAATTTTATCTATTTTATTCTTGTTGTTACCTGTGCTTTCGGTATGATTATCTAAGAAACCGTTGCCTAAACCAAAATCATGAATATTCACTCCTATCTTTTCTTCAGAATCTTAACAGTTTTAGCCCTTACATTTAGGTTCGTGGTCCATTTTGAGTTATCATTTTTAACCTCTATAGGTGATAGTAAAATTTGTTTAACACCCCTGGCCCTAAACTACCTCTACAGGTTCCAGAAAGGAAAAATGTCTTGCTTGTGGCCACATGCTGGCTTCTGAGGACAGCGGACCTAAGGCCCAGGTTTTCTGTCTCAACGTCCCTGGGTGACTCTGGCACCCCTTGAAAACCATACAGTCCACATCCTACCCCTGCTCCAATTCAGGTGAGCTCCTGCTACTGCAGAGGTCAGAAGGAGCCCTCCCCATCTCTACAGGAGGTTCCAGCATCCCATGCAAACACTCAGGTCCCGGTCTGCAGCAGCCTGAAGTGACTGGAATATTTTGAGCAAGCTTGCCCTAACAGTCACCTTTTTAAAGCAACCATATGTCGTCTGCTTTTTGTTCCTCCCAGAACCTTTTCCCATTAAGCTCAGGCACTGCACCCCACTTCTCATCCTGGCTCCAAGTATCCAGGGGGAGTAAAGCATCTTCTTCAAACCCTCCCTTCCCAATTTGGGCTGTTTTACCCTTCCCCTCATTCACTCAATGGAACTTCACTGAACACTTAACCATGTATCCTGCATTTGGCCCTGGATACATGCAATTCAATAAAGGATATAGTCCTGCCCTCGAGGAGCTGTCAATTCTACAGGGGGAGGCACAAACCAAAGAAACGGCATTTCATCACCTCCCCAACGTTAAACAATAACAAACACAACTGCTAATGTTAATCACTATATGTCCAGCACTGTTCTCTGTGCTTTAAGTCTACCATTTAAACTCCAAAATAGCTTTATGAGGTAACAACTGAGATTGTCCCATTTTACAGCTAAAGAAACAGGTGCCTGAGAAGTGAAATAATCTGCCCACAATTCAGTGACAGAGCCACTGGCCTTTTACCTCCAGGTGTCCCAGGCTCCGGAGCTGTCTACCACCAGCACTGTCCACCACCACAGGGACGCAGAGGGTAGCATTCAAAGCTCTTCAACACCTGCTTCCAAACTACTCATCTGGCCTCAACTCTTGCAATTCCCCATCAACCTGACTGCACTCTATGCACCCACCAGTATCTGGAGACTTTGCTCATACTGTTAAATGACCTGCAACGAACTGCCTTTCTTTCCCACCTGGTAAATGCATATTCACCCTTCAACCTCCCACTCAAACATACCTCTTGTGCTTCCATAGCAGAAACCCGGTCTGCTTCACCTCTAACCCCAGGACTGGGCATTTTATGGCAGGTTTTACTCTTTCTGCTTCAGCAAAGGGCAACTTGCTGGGTTGGGGAAGGTGAAGAAGGGGCATTCAGGACTAAGGAGCTCTAGCTCCCAAACATCACGCCTTTACTAGCTTGTAAACTGGTGTGAAGTAAAATGAAATGGCCACCTGCATTGTACATTGCTGGGACCTACCTCTTTCGAGAAAGGATTTTCCAGAAGGCAAAAACAATTGACCTGCAGAGGCTTTCCAAAAAAAATGGAACAATCGAACGCATTCTACAGAGCTGAGGATAAGCAAAACCTGCTCATAGAATAGTTTTAGTCCAGCAGAGATAACTCATGAGAATGGACAAGCATACCATAATAACCAATGTATACTTGCTCCCCGCTATGTAAGAACTCCCTACGTAAAATGGAAATTTAACATCAACCAATTAGAACATGTCTTTGCTTGCTTCAGCATTTGCCCTATATGAGCTTCCCCTTTCCACTCCCTCAGTGGACCTCCTTTCCAAGTGCAAGGTTTACATGCTGCTGATTCATTAATCATAAGCTGCCCAATAAACTCCCATATATAATATCTTGCCTAAGATTTCATTTTAACAGTGGATACAGGAGAAATGTGATTTGTCTACTTATACAGTTGTTGGCTGTGTACCTAAACACTCACATGGGCTGAAGTCAGACGCAAAAGGAATGGCTAGCCGACCCTCAGAGAAAAGACAACATGAATGGAAAAAAGAGTTCTCCGAACTTACATGTGGACTCAGAGTCAAACCCCTCAGAGTTACATGTGGACTCAGTGACCTTGGACAAGTAGTACATAACTTCTCCGTCTTGGTCTCTATCTGACAAATCGGAATAATAATAATAATATACCTACCATGAGAAGCTGCCAAGAGGATTCAAGGAGTCATCACAGATAAGGGCCTTACAACAGAGTCTAGCACATGATATGTACTCAATAAAGATTATCCCCTATTATTGTTTCTAAACCTCTGCTCTCTGTAAGGCACTTTGCCTGAGGAGGAGACCAGAGATGATCAGGAAACAGATGTGGCTCTAAGGGAACTCGCAATCTGGCTAAAGAAGTCGGAATGCACACAATCACCTAAAGAGCAAGGAGTCTGTTCAATCAACCGAGAAGGATATGTCAAGCACAATTTGTGCAAAGCATTCTCCCCTACCAGAGGAGCAGGGAGAAAATAGCAGGAACTGAAAGTGATGAGCTAAGGAAGCCTTCAAGCACTTGGGAAACTAGGGTTGAACCTTGACAACTGAATTTTTTTCCCAGGGAAAAAGCAGAGAGTGGGGCAAAAATAAAGGTATCAACACAGCTGTCAAATTAAGAGAAAAAGTAGCTAGATTCCAGGGAGATAGGACCATGCAAAAGGAGAGTGTACAGGCCTTGATTAGAATTACTTTCAGGATACAGACTGAAGACTGAGGAAGTGACGTGAAATTCACATATAAACTTGCCTTGCATTGTGTGATTAGTATTACATACTCTGAGAATTTGGGACAATTGAAGAAAAAGTTGCTGCCAATTAAAAGGAAACTGGCATTACTATGAATCCAGGTGATGGTTTGATCTGGGGATGGGGAGGTAGGCATGAAGTTGTTTTACTCCTTATCATTCATACATGTATTTTAGGTAATCGAGTTTGGTCTTAGTGCTAATGTCATTTTCTGCTAATTCATTGTCTTGGTTATCCCTGGGAGTGGAAGATTGGAGGCGGGATGCAAATAGAGCCCATTCTAGGGAAAAGAACCATTTCCTCAACCAAGGTGTGCTCAAGGCTTGAAAAAGGCCAATCACACAGAGTAGAGAGAGTTAAGTAGATCCTCTGGGGTAGTATGGGAATGCAGGCTGCTTCCTGAGCAGCCAGCACAGTGGTTATTTGAGATTCTTCATTTTGAACACAAATTAATCAGGCCTCCTGCACCAGGCATTGTGAAAGCCAGCACAGCTCTCCCTGGCAGCAGATGACTCCCTGGGAGGGGAGAGGTGCTATGAGAAGGGAGATGAGGAAGAGTGGATGAGGTCCACCCTGCCAGTTCTGCTCCGCCTCCAGCTGTGGCACAGGGAAGAAACAGTCCTTCTCAGTTACCCTGGACCACTCCCAGTTGACGCCTGCATGCCCTTTCATTCTTAAAAGTGTTCCAGTTTGGACAATAAATATAGAGTCATTCTAAGTACAACGGAAAAGCACTACAGCAGTCAAGAAACCTAGGACAGAATTGGGTTCCCTCCCTGAAAGCCACGCAGCATTGGAAAGGTACTCAACCTCTCAGGTCTCAGTTGCCTCATCTGCAAAATGGAATAAAATATCTATCTGTCAAATTTAAATGTGAGGAGTACATGAGACAACATGTGATCATGACAATGTGGCCCATAACGGAAACTCAATGGGTGATAATCTATTATTGGCAGTAGGTTCACTCTTGAGGTAGCAGCCCGCAATGCCAGGGCTTAGGAAAGTATCTCCATTTCATCCCAATGACATGAATAATCATCAAGACTTCCCTGCCTCCTGCCTCTGCCCCTGTTCCTGAGCATTCAACAACCTCAGCTCACAGCTAATGACAGAAACCTATGCATGAAAAGGGCACCTGGGTCCTGCAGTACTTCTCCAAGGGCTGAATGAGATTTCAAAAACCAAAAAAGCCGGCAGCTCCTGCTGCTGTCCTGCCCTGGTCTAATGTATCCAGTGGAAATGGAGGACAATGAAGCTGGAGTTTCTGTTTGAGGGGGCATTTTTCCCCTTCTCTCGGCCTCCTGACAGCAGTCTTCAATTACAGCGTGCCATGTTCAGACGTGGGGAGGCTAAGGGAGGGAGAGAGAGGAGCAAACCCACTGAACTGCATCTGCAGAAGCAGATGAGGGAGCATCCAATAGACACTGGCACAACTGACAGCCCTGGGCTCGAAGGGGCTGAGCAACAAGGAGAAGAGCAGAAAAAATTAAGCTCCTCCCTGGGCCTGATGAAGATTTATAGTTTCTCTCTGATGAGCTAAGGCAACTTAATCTCTGCTATTAATACAGAATCACTGAGAACCAAAGATAGGGCATGGAGGGGGATGAGAAACAGGGATGAGAGTGCCTCACAGGTGGAGTGACAGAAAAGGACACCTCAAATTTATAAAGATACAGTCGATTTCTGCAGATGCCCTGCTAAAGCCAAAATTAATACTAGAGATCTGCAAGCTGAGGCAATTTGTGAGACCTCTCAGTGCTCAGGCTAACTTTGCTGCTTTTCCCACCAAGACAATTTGCCTGATTTGGTTAAGCATGATGATCTCTGAGGCCACATCTGGTGTCTTTCCATGATCTCACCAGACAGGTTCACATGTGCAACCTCCCAATTTCAAGATTCCAACCAAAAATAGCTCGGGAGCAGCTTCCGATGTCCCTCTCCCTATACTTCCCTAGTCATCTTTCAAGACCCAGCCCAAGAGGCACATTTGTTGTGAAACTTTCCTTGTCTTTCCCAGATATTTATGAGCTGTTCCTTCTCCGGATTTGCAAAGACCAGGTACATTACAGCAAGTATTTTGGATGGCAATCAGGAGTTAAAAATAAATTGCTGCTCTTAGACTTAAATTTTTGCTTCTTACCATCCTGTAACTCCTTTGCCCATAAAACAGTGTTTTCATCACCTTGTCTCCTGGCTGTTCTCCAAGGACCCATTATCCTCAGAGAAGGACCACATGGACAAAGCTCACCCAAGACCACGAAGAAAACAAGGGCCTTGGGGTGGGACAATATCTTACCCTTACTCATGTCCTTCTCAGTCTCTAGCCCAGTACAAACACACTGAGTACTCAATAAATATTTGCTGAATGAGTTAACAGGAAAAGGAGTTGGGGTGGGGAATGAATAGAGGTACTAAAAATCAGCTGGCAGCCCAGAGAAAACTGGCACACCCAAGCAAAAATGTGCAAGTACATCTGAAGGTGATCACTGAGCCAGAGCAGGTCTTACCTGCTCAAAGGGATCCAAATCTTCCTCAAAGATGCATGGTTAAAAAAAAAAAAAAAAAAATCCTACTAATCATCACATGCTCAAATTCTGTCTGAATTTTCATTTAAAATACGCACAGATTTCCCAACTCTCCAAGTCCCACACCATTTAGGCTTGAGAGCTTGGAAAATGTGGAATAGCCACAGGAGAAACACAGAAGGGCTAGCCTTGTTCAGCAAAACATTTATAATACAACATGTACAGTACAATATGTTTGTACAGTATAACATGAAATGATCATTTCACAGAATGAACTGGAGCCATTTAATTAAGATGATACACTTCAAATGGGAAGAGGACTAGTTTGGGATTCACATAAGAAAAACTATCATCAAAATTTATCTGATACTATGTTAGGTGTATATTGGATAGATATGAAGTTTTTGTAAATAAAATTAATAAAAAACAATTTATCTGATGAACATGTATCTGCTGTGTATAATAGCCAGTATGCTGGAAAGCAAAGAATGGAATACATAGTACAGTATTAAAAATATTGAAGCCTCTTTTAATTAGATTATAGTCCAGACAGCAGCTCATCTGTACTAAAAATAATTTGTTGACATCCCATGCATGTAACATGCCTCCTTAAATAAGATGAAAAATGCAAATTTAAAAAGTAGCTGAAATAGGAATATCCTTACTGAATTTGTACCTACTATGTATGAAGCACAGTGGTGGATTTAAGGAAGTCCAGAAGTTAGTGTGAACATTCAAGAAGTTTACAAGCTGATAGAAATGTAAGTATTACAGAAAAAGCCAAGACTGATAGAGGAAATATTGGTCGCCTGGGGTCAACTACAAACATCTTTAGTGTACTGAGACTTCTCCTAAATACACAAGTGTGCTTGAGCCAAGTGCAGAAATGCTAAACCAGCGAGTGCGTCCACCCTCCTGGTTTCTGACTGAAGCACAAACACACACCCTCCCACATGCATCCATGACCATAGCTTCTCATTAAACCACAGGCAGGAGCAGAGGAAGATCCTGGCAGAGGACAGACACCCCAAGGCAGCATAACCCAAAGGCCTGGCTGTACAGCTGGAGGGGCAGAGAGGGGCTATGGTTCTGTGACAATGTTATGAAAAATCCAACCATTCCAGAAGGCCTAGGGGCAAAAAGAGTGTGAAAGTAAAGGAAGAGAATCTAAGGCTGGTTCCAACTGCCCCTCCAGAAGGAGCCTCAGGGTTGAAGGATGAGACTCAGTCCCAACAGTAGCAGCTCCTACCTCAGAGAACCTACTTTTAACCATTCGCAAATGAGATATGTACTAGGGTGCCTGGCCTGCTGTGCTTTGGTAGGGTAGTTAAGCTTATGATGCCTCAGTTTCCTCATCTGTAAGATGGGGATAAAAATTGGGCCCGTCTACATGTTGGCACATCATAGCAGAATGATTAAAGGCATGGTTTCTGGGGCCAGACACAGGCTCCAGAGTCCCTCTTCCCCTACTTCTTGTCTGAGTGACCTCAGCCAAGTAACTTACCTCTCTATACCTCAATTTCTTCACCTGTAACTGGGGATAATTTTAGTATCAACTTCACAGGGTGGTTGGGAGGATTAAATGAATTAATATGGGTAAATCACAAAGTACAGTTCTTGGCATATAGTAAGTGGGTCAATAAATATTAAGTAATTTTGTAGTGGATGATGATGTCATTTCCCACTCTTTTTCCCTTAAAGGAGGCTAAGCTTCCTAAGCAAGGCCCCTGCCTTTAGCACTGTGTATGCAAGGTCCCTGCCAACAATGTTTTTAGCTCATTAATTGTCTCAACTACCACCTAAAGGATGGACTATGAGCCCACTTGCACTGATGAGGAGCTAAGGTTCTGAAAGGTCAAGAAACCTCTCCAAGGCCATGCAGCTGGTGGTGGAATTAGACTCAGTGCACAGGTCTTCTGTTCTAAGAATTCAGTGAAAGAACATCTCATGAAGCCACCTCTGACATCTCAACTTTATTTCAACCATGCTTTTCTTTACGATAAAAATACAGTATAGCATCCATATTACACTGGAAGTTAAGAAAAGGCACCCCAGTATTTCTTTCCATATAACTTTTTCTTTTCCTAGCAAAGATCGTTGACACTGGCTTCTTAGCTCACCTCACTATTGGGTGTCACAGGTCAAGGGTCACAACACCCAAGTTTGAGCAGGTTGGAGTGCTCATTGTGATACTTTTTCTGCTCTTAATATGTAACAGGCCAGACATTGATCTCCCTGTCCCATAACTGGTTCTTTCCCCACGTCTCTACAGCAGATGCCCCTTGACTTAGGATGAAACCTAGGAGTCATCATTGACTCCTCTCTTCTCTCACCTTCACCACTTAAACATCACCAATAAGTGGCGGCTCTGCCTCTAAAATGTATCTCCAGGCAGCCACTTCTCCCTCTTCCCCACTGCCACCCTCCAAGTTCAGGTCACCATCACCACTCACTTAGATGCTACATTGGCCACTGTTTTTGTTTGTTAAAAGCTGCCAGAATGCAATATACAGAAATGGAACAGCTTCTAAAAAGGGAATTTATTAAGCTGCAAGTTTACAGTTCTAAGGTTATAGAATTGCCCAAACTAAGGCATCCAGAGAAAGGTACCTCCAAAAATGGACCGATAACATTAGGGGCTTCTTTCCCAGCTGGAAAGGCACATGAAGTCTGCTAGCTTTCTCTGTGGGCTTCTTTAAATGGCTTCCCAGGGGGCCGTTTTCTTCTTGCATCTCCAAAGGTCTCTGGCTGTGAGGGCTCTGAAGTTTTTTCCAAAATGGTTCCCTCTTAAAGGACTGCAGTAAGCGACCCCACCTCTCCATAAAAACCACCTAACTAAGAGATCCCACCCACAACTGGGTGGGTCACATCTCCATGAAAACGACTTAACAAAAAAGATCCCACTCAGCAACACTGAAACAGGATTAAAGAAATGGCTCTTCTGGAGCACACAAAAATTTCAAACTGGCACAGCTACCTACCTGGCAACCTGGACTAAACTCTTATTCCCCATTTGACATTCTGTGCACAGAAGCCATGTAAGCTGGCTCTCTGAATAACATCTTCCCTGATATGTCCACATCCTAATCCCCAGAATTATACGAGTTGCCTTATATGGCAAAAGGGAGTTTGCAGGTATGAGTACAGTAAGGGTCTTGAAATAAGGAGATTATCCTGGATTATGTGGGTGGATCCAATGCAATCACAAGGGTCTTTATAAGAGGGAGGGAGTAGAGTTAGTCAGAGTAGAGATGTGATGATGGAAGGAGAGGCTGGAGTAATACCTTTAGAAGATGGAAGAGAGACATGAGTCAAGGAATATAGTGGCCTCTAGAAGATGGAAAAGGAAAGGAAATAATTCTCCTCTAGATTCTCCAAAAGGAACCAGTCCTGCTGACGCTCAGATTTTAGAACTTCTGATTCTAGAACTGTAAGTAATAAATTATGTTATTTAAGCCACAAAATATATAGTAATTTGTAACAGCAGCTACAGGAAACCGGGCTATTATGCTAGCCCCAGCTTTCAACCCTTCTCATTACTTTTAGAAATAATCCATACTTCCTTCTGGGGCCTGTCCATGTGGCATCTGCCTAAACCCCGACACGTCATCTTATACATTGCAGCCCTGATACATTGGCCTCCATTAGCTTTTCCCATAGTTGTAAATTCCTTTCCAACCTCTGGGTCTTTTCCCTGTTCTCTCTGCCTGGGGGCTTCTCCCCACAGCTGGTTCCTAATTATGCTTCAGGTCTCAGTCTAAATGGCACTTCCTCAAAGACCTTCCTTGACCACCCTATAAAAATGGTGCCCTGGGGCTGGCCATGGTGGCTCAGCAGGCAAGAACACTTGCCTGCCATGCCAGAGGACCCAGGTTCGATTCCTGGTGCCTGCCCATGTTAAAAAAAAAAAAAAAAAAAAAAATTTTAAATAAATTAAAAAAAAAAACAAAATGGTGCCCTGTAGTTACTCTAATACAGAGTCATTATTTTGTTTATTTATAGACTCACTCTCTAATTTTAATTCCTCAGTAAACTGTAAGCCCCACAAGGACAAGAGTGTTTGCAGAGTATTTAAAACTGTGCCTGGGATATAGTAGGCCCTCACTTAATTTCCCCAGAATGAATGAATGATGATAATTAACAAAACGAGACTGCAGATCTTGTTTCTAAGTGCCTGGCCCAGGCTACAGGATTGCACAGAAAGGAGTGAGCAGTGTAGGCCAGGAAGGAGAAGGCTTGGGTGAAGGGTACAGAGAGGGTGGTGTGGCTTTCAGCTGGGCCCTGCAGGCAGGGGAGGTGTTGGAAGAGGGAGTTCAGGCTTAGAAGCTGCTCTTTGTATGATGCTGTCGTGTTGTGCAATGAATTCAGAAATTCCCCTATGAGACCGAATGCCTCCACCTTCTACCCTGCAGACCTCAGCTATATTCAGAAGAAACCATTTCATCTCTCTGACTTCTAGCCTAGATCACTGCATAGATCAAAACCAGATTCTTGTTTCTAAACATCTTTCACAATTCCTGAAAATAGAAATGGGCTCAATAAGGGAACCATGGAAAATTATGAGTTGGTAATGAAATTCTACCAGACTTTGATCAGGCCAGCTAAGTTTTATAAAAGCTATGGTTTCCATCTTTATGGACTCCTTCATCTGACCTTTGCAACAACTCTTTGAAGTACTCAAGGCAGATATCATCAAGTCCACTGTACAGATTAAGAAACAGAGTCTTTGACTTGCCACATGGCTATTTAGTGAGGAAATCCACTCTAGAACATGATTGAATGGCTTGGACAAGAAATTTAACTTCCCCAGGTTTTCATCTCCAACTAAGAGAAAAATAATGCTAAGCCCAGCTTGACTCACTGGGCAGCCACCGAGATCCAATGAGAAAATGAGCTCTCTGCTTAGTAGCAGAGCAACCCTGAGCAATCCACTTTCAGCTGCTCTCTGTTCTCATTTTGTGCTTTTTTGATTATGCCCTGCTGGCCACGAGTCCAATCTAACCGCACACGAATTAGACCTGTGCTTTATATTTTATCAAGCAACAAATATATGCCAAAACAGATTTTTAGCATATGTTCTATTTGCAATTACACAACTGAAGTCCATCAATAAATGACCTCATCAAAAATAAAAGTAATACAACAAGTAGTTGCAATTTACTGAGAACCTAATATAGATCAGTTGCCTAAAATATTCAGAGACATGCTGATGGTCACACAGCTGGTGAGGGACAAAGCCAGGGTTCAAACCCAGAACATTTAGCTTACAAAGCTCCTTCCCCTCTGCCCTGCCTTCCTCACTCCCAGAAGGCAGACACTGCTCTTGCAGGCAAAGGGAATGCTTAGGGCACTTGTGGTATCTTGAAATTTCCTTGTGCTGGGCTGTTTCACTCCATTGTATCTTCTCAAATGATGAAATGTCTCTCATGCATGTCCAGATGACCCTAGTAACCTTTCAAGACAAGAGTTCAAGGATCACCCTTACATGAAGTCCTTTTCTGACCTCTGCCCCACCCAGATCCCCACGGGGCCTGCTGTTCTGTGGTCTCATAGCACCTATGGCAACTTTTTTACTTCTGTATTTCTATGCCATTCCTGCTCTCAGGAAATAGCATATTCATCTCTGGTTCCTGATGATGGCATGGTGCTAAGCACAGAGTAGGAATTATATACATGCAATTGACTAAACTCAAAAGGAAGAACAGGAGAGAGAGAAGGAAGCAAGAGGCAGTGTATATCATAGTTAAAAGTGTGGGTTCTGAGCCAGAGAAGCTGGGTCTGCCTCTGACTGGCTCTTTGGGCAAGTTTCTGAACATCCCACATGTTCATAGTGCCTAATGATAGTATCTACCTAAGAGATGTGTTGTGAAAAGTAAATGGGGGTGGGGGAGCAGGCCATGGTGGCTCAGTAGGCAGAGTTCTCACCTGCCATGCTGGAGACCTGGGCTCGATTCCCGGTGCCTGCCCATGCAAAAAAAAAAGAGTAAATGGGGGAATGTAGAATGAATGGTGCAGCTGCTGCAGTTCCATTCCCAAGTATATACCCAAGAGAAATATGCCTGCACAGAAACTTGTACACAAATGCTTATAGCAGCATTATTCACAATAGCCAAAAGGTGGAAACAACCCAAATGTCCACCAGTGGATAGATGAATGGATAAATAAAATGTGTGTTTACACACAAAGGAATATAATTCAATCATAAAAAGTAATGAAGGTCTGATACACGCTACAGCATGGATGAGCATTGAAACCATTACGCCAAGTGAAAGAAGCCAAACACAAAAGGTAATATATTATGTAACACCTTTTATATGAAATATCTAGAATCGTCAAATCCATAGAGACAGAAAGCAGATTTAATGGTTGTCAGGGGCTGGGAGGGGAGGGGAAATGGGAAGTTATTACTTAATGGGCACGGGTAATTCTTCTGGAGTGATGAAAAAGTTTGAAATTAGAGAGAGGTGGTGTTTGCACAACTTTGGTGTTCTAGTTTGTTAGCTGCTGGAATGCAATATACCAGAAACAGTATGACTTTTAAAAAGGGGAATTTAGTAAGTTGCTAGTTTATAATTCTAAGGCCAAGAAAATGTCCCAATTAAAGCAAGTCTATAGAAATGCTCAATCTAAGGCATCTAGGGAAAGATACCTTGGTTCAAGAAGGCCGATGAAGTTCACAGTTTCTTTCTCAAGTGGAAGGGCACACGGTAAACACAGTCAGAGTTTCTTTCTCATCTGGAAGGGCACATGGTGAACACGGCATCATCTGTTAGCTTCTTCTCCTGGCTTCCTGCTTTATGAAGCTCCTTGGGAGGCGTTTTCCTTCTTCATCTCCAAATGTTGCTGGCTGGTGGACTCTGCTTCTCATGGCTATGTCATTCTGCTCTGCTCTCTCTGAATCTCTCATTCTCCAAAGTGTTTCCTCTTTTATAGGACTCCAGAAACTTATCAGGACCCACCCAAACAGGTAGAGACAGGTCGTCACCTAATCCAGTTTAACAACCACTCTTGATTAAATCACATCTCCAGGGAGATGATCTGATTACAGTTTCAAACATTCAGTACTGAATAGGGATTATTCTGCCTTTATGAAATGGGATTTAGATTAAAACATGACTTTTCTAGGGGACATACATCTTTTCAAACCACCACACTTGGAATCGAATACTTTAAAATGGATAACTGTATATCATGTGAATTTCACCTCAATTAAAAAAAAAAGTAAATGAAAGTGCTTATAATGGTGCACACAGAAAAAGGTGGATGTTAACTTTTATTATCTGACACTAATGAAGGAGGAAAGGAAGGAATTGCTTCAAAGCCTGAAGGAGCCCAGCAGATTTCACCCCTGAACAGAGCAAGTGAGGAGGCAAAGACAACATGCAATTTATGGGTCTCTTTCTGATTAGCATCTGTCATTGAGTATCTGGTAAGTGATGCAGGGATTGGCTGGGGCAGAGGAGTGGACCAAAAGGAAAAACAGACTCTTTTTGATTCAGTGAGCTATGTGAGCAGGAATATCTATTAAGGGACTAACATCAAGAGTGAAACATAAAAATTCTGTAAATATCTCACTCTCCGACATGCTTACTTATCCGCCCTTCATGCCACTCACCTCTGAGTGTTTATCCAAAACATGAAATTAAGCCCTGGGTGAGATCCTTGCCTCTCCCTAGTCGATTTCTCATTCCCTGCCACTTGGATCAGCTTCACGCACGTGTCTGCCCATCTGGGCCCTGACAAGTACCTGAGTTCATTTCCAGACTGGTGATGTGAAGAGTTCAACAATCCACAGTGCCCCTAATCACACCCGTGTGAGCCAGGCACCACATTTGGGAAGCATAAGCCATGGGGATGGCTCTTGGAAGGTGAAGGTGAGTGTACAGCCTTCAGCTCAGAACAAGCTGACCCTCATATGTCCTGGTCGCTGGACCCAATTTTCAACAGGGGCAGAGGAAGCAGGCAAACAATCTGGAGAGGCAGGGAAGGAAAATGGATGGCTTGAAAACAACAAAAATCAGCAGAACTGAGTCCACTTAACCTGGTGGATCTAGTACACTGATCTAGTACATTTTCCAAGTGCATATGATGAGTTAGCCAAACACATGGAGATGCCTGACTTTTCCCAAGCTCTATGGAGAGCTATGCAGGAGGCAGTGACCTTACAAAGAAAAGGGAATGGGATCTGGAATCAGGTCAGTTTCAGAGACATAAGGAACCCTAGCTCTACTGCCACTTACTAGCTATGGAAACTTCGGCAAATTATTGAACTTTTCTGTGCCTCGGTTTCCTCATCTGCAAAATGGGAATAATATTAGTACATATCTTGTAGGGGAAGTCTGAGGAATAAATGAGTTAACAAAAGTAAAGGGCTTAGTGCTGGATGTATAATAAATGCTCAATAAATGGCAGCTAATATTATTCTTATTTCTGATACTTCAATGCTGAATGAGCATCTACTATATTCCATTTATTGTGCCAGAGACTAAGAATCCAGAGATGACTAAGATAAGGTCAGGTCTCACCATATGAAGGTGAAGAAATCATAGAATAAATAATAATAACAACTTTTCAGCACTCAGTACTATTCAACACTTCCCCATTCCTCCCCAAACCTACCTCCCTCATATATTTGCTCTCTATCCTATCTACCTGATTTTTTTGGTAGTATTTAACACCATTCAACCCTGTATGAAATTGTTCGTTAATCAACTTTACCTCCACTAGAAAGCAAATTCCAGAAAAGGGAGTATGTTGTTCACAGATTTATCTCCACAGCCCTAGAATAGGGGTCTGACTGTGTTTGTTGAATGAATGAATAACCTTGAATAAGCCAACAAATTGCTCTGAAGCTCAGTTACCTCATCTCTGAAATGAAAAACCCAACCCCCTTCCCTAATGGGATTGTGGGGGGATTACTTAAATGGATAAGAGAAGGCTCATATTTAATAGTGCAATGCTACCTTCTCGAAACTGCTGCCAGCTAATGCTTGAAGAGAATTCCTGCCAGGGACATCACTGTAAGCTTCAATACCCAATGCTGGCTTTGCTTCATCAAGGGAATTCACTGATTGGTATGAAATGGGGCATGGAGCACCCTCTGCTGGAGCAAAAGTGCCAAATATCCATTATATTAAGATCCCACTCTAGAAAGAGTAGGCACCTCAGCAGTATCTGGGTTCTTCAGAATAAGGAATGCTTAAACATTGGGCTCTGTTGATTCCTTGAGCACGCCTTTCCTCAGAAAGCTTGGTCAGCATGCACAAAAAGGCTACTGAACTGAAAATGACTTTGCAAACCTACTCTGTGCTAGGCACAATGGGTTTCTATTAATCTTCGCCAACAAATAAACCAAAAACAACAACAACAAAAACCCTGTCGAATAGGTAACAGCATCCCCGATTTTGGAGAAGGCAATTTGGGCCAAGAGAGGTTAAGTTACTCCACTGAGAGCACATGGCTTTTAAGGAAGTTTGGGAATCAGAACTGACCCACCTAATGCCCCATTAGACACCTTCTCTTACAGAAAATACTGAATGTGTGATCAGAGGATGGTCCTTGTCTCTTCATTGTTCCTTAAAACTCTCACACACCAAGTCATTTATACGAAATAATTTAATTTTCTCTAAACATGGCCACTGCATCCACAAGTAACCACAGGTGCACTCACGACCATGGCAGGGTGTGACTCAGAACCCTCCTCACCTGCTGCTCTCTGACAAAGGGAATACTGCAAATGGCTGGAGATATAAGTGGACAAGAAACGAACAAATTTGACACTTGCTCTTTGTTTTTCCTCTTCTATTGGTGAATGGTAATGAAGCGGTAGCCAGCAGGCAGTGAATAAAGGGGTGACACCCACTTCCCAGACACTTCTGTAGCTCTCAGTTTCCTCAGCTGTAAAACAAGGGTTTTGTTTTATTTGGGCCAGGTGATCTCTTGCATCTATCCCAGGACAATCTTTCAGGATTCAAGGACAATATAGAAGAGTAAGAACACTAATGTTCAAGGAACAACTGCCTTTCTACATCAGGCACTTTATTCAGTCTTCATAACAACAATATAAGCTACACATCATGCTTGCCATTTCACAGAGAAGAAACTGACCTGCAGGGAAGTTAAATAACTTGTCTATTGTCCCTCCATGACTGAAATGGTGTAGCTAAAATTCAAGTTTAGGTCTACTTGTCCTTTAGGGACATGTTCTAACCACCATCAGTCTCCTCCTATATAAAGTCCTTGTGTCAAAGGTTTTACCTGCTGTGGTTGTAAGCTTGGCTAAGGGACTTTTAGGAGTCCCTCCTAAAACCTGGTCCTCCTCTTATGGCAGAAACAAAATGCAAATTGTACTAATAAATGAATGAAATTGTCTGCCTATATTGGCTATTGATAATCCTACTAGTCAGGAACTTGGTTTGCCTTCTTGTCCAAGAGAGCCCCTTG
Source organism: Tamandua tetradactyla (assembly GCF_023851605.1). Taxonomy (NCBI): domain Eukaryota; kingdom Metazoa; phylum Chordata; class Mammalia; order Pilosa; family Myrmecophagidae; genus Tamandua; species Tamandua tetradactyla. Next base: position 25,931,732 of record NC_135333.1, read on the forward strand.
TGCTGGTTTGAATCTTTTGTGCACCCCAGAAAAGCCAAGGTCTTTAATCTTCATTTACTATTGTTTGGTGGGAACTTTTTTATTATCTCCATGGAGATGTGACACACCCAACTGTGGGTAGGGTAACTTCTGATTACACAGTTTCCATGGAGATGTGTCTCCACCCATTCAAGGCAGGGTTGCTTACTGGAGCCCTTTAAGAGGGTACCATTTTGGAAGAAGCTTTGAGCCACCCGAGCCAACAGGATAGACAGAGACCTTGAGAAGCCATTGAAGAAGCCTGGAGAGAAAGCTAGCAGACATCGCCATGTGCCTTTTCAGCTGAGAGAAACCCCAAACATCATCAGCCTTCTTGAACCAAGGTATCTTTCCGGGGATGCCTTAATTTGGACATTTTTATAGTCTTTTCTTAATTTGGACATTTTCACAGCCTTAGAATTGCAAACTTGCAATTTAATAAATTCTCCCTTTTCAAAAGTCATTCCACTTCTGGTATATTGCATTCTAGTAGCTTGCAAACAAAAACACCCCCTTTGACTTTTGTTTCAGAATTTGTCTTGTCCTGGTTTGAAAAGCATATTGCTTCTGAAATGCCATAACCATTTATATGTATATCTGCAGGCTCTTGGGAAACAGTACTATGCAGGTGCCGCTGCAGACAATGCCTGGGTTTGAGTGCCAGCTCCATTACAAGCTGGATGACTGCAGCCCTTTGGAATTGCATGTACTCCAGAAAATCATGTTCCTAAAGCTAATTACATTCCTGCGGGTGTACATCTATTGTAAATAGGACCTTTTGATGAGGGTACTTCAGCTAAGGCATGGCCTAGGGTAGTTCTTAACCCTCTTACTGGAATCTTTAATAAACAGGTAGTACAGAGAGAGAAAGCCAGGGAAGCAAGAAGCTAAAAGTTCACAATGAAACCTGAAAGAGAAGTGAGAGACCAGCAGATGCCACCATGTGCCTTGTCATTGGCAGAGGAGCCGAGGATCACCTCCAGCCTGTCTTTGGAAAGAAAGCATCACCTTGATGATGTGTTGATTTGGACATTTTTCTCAACTCAAAATTGTAAGCTCATAAGCTAATACATTCCCATTGTTAAAGCCGACATATTTCATGGTATCTGCCTTAAGCAGCCTAGCAAACTAAAAGTGACCTTGGTCAATCAGCTCAATTTCCCAAGCCTGTTTCCTCATTTGTAAAAAGAGACAAAAGTGAAATTATTTTAAGAATAAATGTAATGTTTATCAAATCTCTATGGCAGAACCTTGCAAGAAGCCAGAGGTCCAAACAGTCTAACTGGGCCAGGCAGGAAAGGTCAACAAACAACATAAGCAGACACCAGAAGCATGTCAGTTTCTTAGTTCTGCTCTATATAAAACAACAGTGTGGGGAATGGCACTGGAGCACTGTGCAAGAGGGCAGATTCTATGCAGCTCCAGCCAATGACTGTTCTAATGGAATGAGGATTTAGTTTCATTAAACCTTTACATTTTTTCAAGGAAAGTCAGAAACATGATATTTTAAAAGTGTAACATCGAGTTTTTAATTGTTAGCAACCAATTAAAAAATAGTAAAAACGCAATGTGAGTCAAACCCAACAAAACTACAGACCAAATGGACCCAAGTGATAAATGGAGCTTTCCCTATCGTGTCCATTACGGGTATAGTTTAAATAGAACTTAGTGCTTTTTGTGTTTCTTCTACAATTCAGGAAAAATTTTCTTTTTTTTTCCAGTCATGAGGATTTTATGAAGATGCATGTTTGTTGCCTAATGAAGATGGGAACAATATCCAATGTGGACTGGTATCACTTTCTAGAAATAATATTGTTTCAATATCTACTGAAGTCATGTCATCATTTGAGTTCCAGCCGGAATACTGGCCTTTCAAATGGATGAAAACACTCCTTCAGAATTAGGGTTCCATAAGCAAATTTCAGATCTTGGAGTTAGTAGTAGGATAAGACTTGCACATGGGGAATAACTGTCCAAATGGTGACTTATATCAGGAAGAAAAAAGGAAATGTGATTAAATGGAAGTGTTAAACATCTATCCCAAATGCAAAGTTTCATGTTTAAAAAGTGTTTGAATTTCAAAGTTAAATAGTGACATGATTTGTAAATCCCAAAGGGTAATAAAATTCCTCTTGTCCAAAAAAAGATGCAAGACCCACAAAATTTCTTCAAATTTAAGTACTTAGGGATCATGACTTTTAGAAAAAAAAAATTATAACACAGAAGTGAAAAATCATAAGTAGAACTGAGGAACTGTCACAAAGTGAACATACAGGTATAATCATCAAGCAAGACAAAAATAAATTATTGCAAGTATCCCAAAACATTCCCTGTGCCCTGTCCCAGTCTCTATTCACCCCAGTTCCATGCCGCCTTGCCAAAGTCAACCACTATCTGGGTTCTTAACAGCCTGGATTAATTTTTGCCCATTTAAAATTTTTATATCATTGGGGTCACATAGTATGCATTCTTTTGTGTTTGCCTTATTTCACTCAACACTGACTATGGATGCATTCATTTTCACTCCCCTATGGCACGCCACCATATGAACATACCATGATTTACTTGTTTCTTTTACTGCTGATGGACATTTCATTTTTTTCCTGTTTGGCACCATTACACATAATACTGATGTGGACATTCTACTATAGTCTTTCGTGCACTTGTACACAGATTTCTCTATGGTACATGGTTACAGGTAGAATTGCTGGTCATGGGGTATGTTCAGCTGGAGTGACTATTTGTACTAACAGTTTTACAAACATTATACAAACATAAGAGATATGTATCTATTGTTTACTTAAAATTAGTAGACTAACTCAATCATCAAAAGGTCCCTGTAAATGAAATCTATCCACTGTACCATTTTTCTTTAAGTTTTATTCTGGTAACATATATACACCATAAAATTTCCCCTTTTTAACCACTTTCTAGTATATGATTTGGTAGTGTAACTATATTTACCATGTTGTGCTACATTCACCACTAAAATTTTTCCATCACTTCGACTAGAAACTGTATCCACTAAGCCGACCCCTGGTAACTGTAATCTACTTTCTGTCCCCATTAATGTGTATATTCTATATAAGTAGAATCACACCACATTTTGTCTTTTTATGTCTGGCTTATTTCATTCCACATTGTCTTCTGATCCATGTTGTAACGTGTATTAGAGTTTCATCTCTTTTTACAGCTGAATAATATTCCTCTGTATATTGTGTTGGTTTGAATCTGTTATGTACCCCAGAAAAGCCTATGTTCCTTTAATGCAATCTTTTGGGGACAGACCAGTTGTTGGGTGGGAACTTTTTTTTTAAGTATGATGAAAAAGAAAATGTATGTTACATATTTCATTCTCAGTACCGTCACTTAAATGATGTGACAGCATTTTGTTTAAATAAAAAGGGATGGAGATAGATATACCAAAAATTCCAGGGTTTCTGCTTTACAGTGACAATTCATAGGGCTAAAAGTTCAGATCTCCCAAATAAACTACAGGTGCTACCTATAATAATGCTTGGCACATAGTAGGTACTCAATAAATTCTAATGAAAGAAAAGGGAATAGTCTCGCTTATCAACAAAGTCTCCTTTCTGGTTTAGACCACAAATAGCATATGACAGAAAAAAAAAACTTATGTTCCTTCCAAATGTGTGTGTGTGTGTGTGTGTTTTTTAATGAGAAGTTGTGGGTTTGCAGGATAATCATGCATAAAATACAGGATTCCCATATACCACCCCACCATTAACACCTTGCAATGATGTGGAAAATTTGTTACAATTGATGATAACACATGGTTATAATTGTTACAATTGATGACAACACATTGTTATAATTGTACTATCAATGAAAATCCATGGATTAGTTTATGGTTCACCCTGTAGTCTGATGGGACTTTTTGATTAGATTGTTTCCATGGAGATGTGACCCTGCCTATTCAAGATGGGTCCTAATCCTTTCCTGGAGCCCTTTATGAGAGAAAGCAGAAAGAAGCTAAGAAAGAAAATGCCCCGGAGAGAAGCAAGAAGATCTCACAGGTGCTGAGAGAGCCATCTGAAACCAGAAGCTGGGAGAGATGGACATCAGACGTCACCACGTGCCTTGTCATGTGACAGAGGAAACCTGGATGCCAGCTGCCTTTCCTTTGAGAACGTATCCTTTTGTTGGTGCCTTACTTTGGACATTTTCATGGCCTTATAATTTTAATTATAACTTAATCAATCTCCTTTGTAAAAGCCAATCCATTTCTGGTATATTGTATTCTGGCAGCTTTAGCAAACCTAAGCATAAATATATACATAGACACGCATGCATACTTACCATATCTGGTTTACCCATTCATCTGTTGATGGACGTGTATTATTTCCACCTTTTGGCTACTGTGAATAATGTTGTTGTGGACAGTGGTGTAAAAACATCTGTACAAGGCTATGTTGATATAATATGATATGATAATTCTATATTTAAATTTTTGAGATTCTACCAAACTATTTTCCACAGTGGCTACATCATTTTATATTCTCATTGATAATGTATAGGAGTTCCTTTTTTTCCACATCCTCATCAACATTTGTTACTTTCTCTTTTTTTTTATTAAATAAGAATGATCTTAATGGGTATGGGTTTGTATATCTCATTGTTGGTTTTGATTTGCATTTCCTTAATGGCTAGTGTTGTTGAGCATATTTTCATGTACTTTTTAGCCATTTGTATATCTTCTTTGGAGCAAATATCTATCCAAGTCCTTTGCCCATTTTCCAATTCAATTGTTTTTTTGTTTGTTTGTTTGTTTTTTGCATGGGCAGGCACCAGGAATTGAACCCAGGTGTCCAGCATGGCAGATGGGAACTCTGCCTGCTGAGCCACTGTGACCCACCCAATTGTTTGTCTTTATGTTATTGAGTTCTGAGAATTCTTTATATATTCCGGATCTTAAATATTTTTGAGATATACAGTTTCCAAATATATTCTCCCATTCTGTAGGTTGTCTTTTCACTTACTAAAATCTACCGATGCACAAATTTTAAAAGATTTTGATGAAATAAAATGCATCTATTTTTATTCTTTGTTGCTTATGCTTTTGGTACCAAAAAAAAATCTAAGAATCCATTACCTAATAATACAAAGTCCTGAAGACAGTTTCTTTGAAGAGTTTTATAGTTTAAGCGTTCATGTTTTATGTTGTGCTGAATGTGCTGAGTTAATTTTTGTATATAGTGTGAACTATGGGTCCCTTTCATTCTTTTGCAAATGGATATCCAGTTTTCCCAGCATTAGTTGTTGAACCACCAACTTTACTTTTAATAAACTGGTATCTAGCATCAAAAATAAATGAAATTGCTTTAAGAACAGAATCCACAAAGAGCAGAAGTCCTGGCTTTTCTATCATTAGTTGCATGGGTTAAGTACTGTTTTTCTCATATACAAAATACATTAATTTCATAACACTATCAGAAATCCTTAACCACTTCAGTAGCAATACATATAAAATACAAAGTTAGAAACAGTACAAACTCCTAACAAAGTTAGTTACAGGCATGGTCTGTTCTAAGGCAAAATTATCCTCTGGCTTTGGGCCTTTGAAAACTCATAATAAGTTATTTGCTGCCAACATACAAAGGAGGAACAATCATAGGATATATATATATGTTTCCATAGGGAGGAAGGACACAGGGGTCACCAGACGCACACAGTTTTGAAAACCCACAGTCCATTACATTTCAAAGTCTGAGAATCATTTATCTTCGGGGCGTTTGAAAGCAGCAGCTCCACCCTTTCCAAAGGCCTATGCAGAAGCCTACTTCTCTTCAAACACAACCTTGGGGGACATTGGGGAGACCATCTTTTTCCAAGCATTGGGGCTGCACCCAGGCTCTCTGCCATCTCCAGGGCACACACTCAACCCCACCATGTGGTGGCAGCCAGGCTCTCTCTAAACCCCAAGGAATGTGCTTCACCCTCTCCAAGGTCTGAGGCAGCCTGACTCTTCCACTGCAACGAGGTGGAAGGCCCATCCTCTGCCTTTGGGGCAAACTCACCCTCTCCACGAGCTTGGGTGGGTCTGCTCTACTGGCCCAAGGCTTCTTGACTTCAGACCCCAACCTCTATGGCTTTGCCTCTGAAGTTGTTTTTCCTCCAATGTGTCCTTTCTCTGAATCCCGCAGTCAGGACTGGCAGCAGCTCTGTTTATACAGGTCCCACAGCACTCTCGTTGGCTTTCTATGCAGTAGCCTTGGATCATGCCAAAAGACATAAGGAGTTTCCACAAATCCTTCCTGGATAACTCCGTGTCCAATCCTGGCTTTCTCTGAAATGGTTGACTGGTTCCACATTTGGTTGAATCCTCACACAGGGCACTATTCTCTGCAGTCTCCAGTTCTGTAAGCCCAGAATTTTCTAAGACATCTATTTCTGGTTTCTTTGTACTCAAGAGTTCAGTTTTCAGCTTATCTCTCTCCTGTTGCATTTCAATATAAGCTGTGAGGAGAAACCAGGTTGCACTTTTGACATTTAATTTGGAGATCTGCTAAATATCCAAGTTCATGGCTTTTAAAATCTGCCTTCCAGTCAAAGCCACTGGTCAATTTTGCCAGATTATCTGCCATTTTAAAACAAGGCTCATCTTCCTTCCAGTCTGAAATAATACATGCCTCATTTTTGTCTAGCGCTTCATCACAGGTAGCTGTAGAGTCCACATTTCTACCGACAGTCGCTTCAAAGCATTCTAGGCCTTCTCTATCAAGCTCCACACAACTCCTCCAGATTCTTCCCCTTATCCATTTAAAAAGCCATTCCAACATGGTTGGTATCTGCAAACCGCAGCAGAAGCACCCCACTCCTGGTACCAAAATCTGTTCCAGTTTGCTAGCTGCTGGAATGCAGTGTACCAGAAATGGAATGGCTTTTAAAAAGGGGAATTTAATAGGTTGCTAGTTTACAGTTCAAAGGCTGAGAAAATGTCCTAGTTAAAACAAGTCTATAGAAATGTCCAATCTAAGGCATATAGAGAAAGATATCTTGATTCAAGAAGGCTGATGAAATTCAGGATTTCTCTCTCAAGTTGAAGGGCACATAGCAAATGCCGTCCAAGTTTTTCTCTCATCTGGAAAAGCACATGGTGAACACAGTCAGGGTTCCTCTCTCATCTGGAAGGGCACATGGCGAGCACAGGATCATCTGCTAGCTTTCTCTCCTGGCTTCCTGTTTCATGAAGCACTCGGGGAGGCATTTTCCTTCTTCATCTCCAAAGGTCACTGGCTGGTGGACTCTGCTTCTCGTGGCTATGTCATTCTGCTCTGTTCTCTCTCCGAATCTCTTTCATTCCCCAAATTTTTTTCTCTTTTATAGGACTCCAGAAACTTATCAAGACCCACTCAAATGAGTGGAGACATGTTGTCACCCAATCCATCTTAACAACCACTCTTGATCAAATCACATCTCCAGGGAGATGATCTGATTACAGTTTCAAACATACAATACAGAATAGGGATTATTCTGCCTTTATGAAACAGGATTTAGATTAAAACATGGCTTTTCTAGGGGACATACATCCTTTCAAACCAGCACAAGTACCTATGAATACATGCAGTGTTTTGTCTCAAATTGTTCTAATGAAGCAATCCATTTGAATACAATGCCTTTTCACCAGCTCTAAGCCCTGTTGAATACTGATACATCTTATTAAAATTATAGAACCCAAAGTCCTAGAGCAGGATATAGAAAAGTAAATAGTACAACATCCATTTGCTTCATCTCTAGAGGACCATAAAGGGATGGAGGGGATGGAGGAAAATGGGACTGTGCTGGAGGACCAAATACCAGCCCCCCAAAGATGTTTACATCCTGATCTCCAGGACCTATAAATATATTACCTTACATGGCAAGTGGGATTTTACACATATGATAAAGTCAAGGATCTCGAGAAGATTATTCTAGATTACCCAGGTGCCATAAGAGGGAGGCAGGAGGGTCACAGTCAGAGAAGAAGATGTGAGGAGGAAGCTCAGATGAGAGTCAGAGCTCGAGTTAGACAGTAATATGAAGATGCTACACTGCTGGCTTTGAAGATGGAGGTAGGAACCATGAGGCAAGAAATGAAGGTTTCTTCCAGAAGGTGAAAAGGACAAGGAAGCAGACTCTCCCCTGGAGCCTCCAGAAAGAATGCAGCCCTGCCAATACCTTGATTTTAGGACATTTAACCTCCAGAACTATGAGATAATAAATCTGTATTTTTTAAGCCAATAAATTTGTAGTAATTTAAGACAGTAGCCACAGAAAACCAGTACAAGTGGGTAATGGGATCAGTTGAAACTAGGTACCTGTCTCCTGGTCCAGAGCTCTTTCCATGAGCTCTTTAACTAATGCAGTCATGTAGTACATCAGAATTGTTTTCTCAACCCTAACTAGACAGCCGTTATTACTTTAAGATTGAAGGTTGAGTGTAAAGAAAATAGAAGTCACCTTAGCAACCATCTCATGACCAAATAAAATTGTGATGGACTTCAACTGATCTCTCAGACACCAAGACCTTAAAGAAACTCTTTTTTAGCCCAAAGGTAAGAACCACAGACACCTGCAACCCCACAGTGTTCTGTAGCTTGGGCTCCATTTGAAGCTGTTCATTCTCATGTTCACATTCCTTTTCTTTGTAGGTTTCTGCTCAAGCTCGGCACTAACAACCATTAAGCACTGGCTTAAGAAAGCTCTTCATTTTTGATCCATTAAAAAAAAAAAAATCAGTAAAACTTTTACCTTGTGTTCTCCATTTCATTTTGTATTCAGCATCCTATGTTCTTATACCCTATAATATTCTTATTAAGTGATGCATGTGGGCCATTGGCAGGAAGACAAAATGGGTTTTGTGCCATCAAAGCTGCCACACAGCCTAGCTTCAGGGGATACAGTTACCTTCAGCAAAGTATTCACTAGCACCTTGCACAGTTTCAGTCTGAGTTCACAAAACTCTAGGCACATTCTCTGGAATGGAGGATGGGAGGAGCAGAGACAAGTCTGGGGAATTAATCAGGGTTGGACAAGGTCTACTTGGATAAACCCCACCCCAGCCATCCCCCCACACACACACAGTTCCCCTATTTCACTGCACTTATGCCCCATGATCCCCACAATAGTAGAGCAAAGTAAAAGCTTTAAACCTACAACTCCTTCCTTCTCACTGCAACTCTTCAAAATGGTCAAATGTCAGGACCCCATTTCTTTCTGTTCAGACGTATTGTGACAACTCCCTAGCACGTTATTTCAGTAGTCTGCATTGATAAGAATGGAACCAACAGTGAATCAAGGCTTCAGAAGTGACAGAACATGGCTGCAAACTGAAATTGCTTCAGAAATTAATATCCTGTGCCCATCCATAGCACTGATTTTAAATGTTCAGGACTTTGCCTCCTCTGAAGACATTTGCTTTTTTTTTTTCATTATTATTATTATTTTTCTTGCATGGACAGGTACTGGGAATCGAACCCAGGTCTCCAGCACGGCAGAAGAGAATTCTGCCACACACCCACCGTTGCACTGCCCTGAAGACATTTGCTTTTAAATAACACCCTCCTTGCCCTATGCCGTTCCCCCACCCCCAACAATAATAAGCTTCTGCACCAAGCCTGTTATGAACTGGCAGAGGGCAGCAGGTGAGAACAATTTTCTGAATGGCTGAAAAGAACACTCCTCCCACCCCCAAGCAGATAACTCAATAACAGCTGAATGTACTGATTTACATTTACATCATTTACATTGATGAGCTCTGTCATGGTCAGGTTCATGTAGTCAACTTGGCCAAGTGGTGCTATCTGTTTGTCTGGTTGGGCAAGTGCTGGCCTGTCTGTTGTGATGAGGAGATTTCATAGAAGTAAATCATGATAATGTCAGCTGCATCCACAGCTGATTCCATTTGTAATCAGCCAAAGGGGAGTGTCTCCTGCAATGAGTGATGCTTAATCTAATCACTGGAAACCTTTTAAGGAGGATTCAGAAGACAAAGACTCTCTTCCTGCTTCAGCCAGTGAATCTCTCCTATGGAGTTTGTCCAGACCCTCCATCAGAATCATCGGCTTCACAGCCTGCCCTCTGGATTCTGGACTCTGCGTCCCCGCAGTCATGTGAGACATTTTTATAAATTTTATGTTAGCGAGTGTTCCCTGATGATTCTGTTTCTCTAGAAAACCCTAACTAATACAGGCTCAAGGGGAAAGAATCACACCCCACGATAAAACCCACCTGCACCATGAGAAAAGGTGATTTCAGAGAAAATAAAAGGCCAAATTCAACCAGAGGCATAGCTGAGTGTTCCTGCTCAAGAAATGCACAGGCCAGTAGTTAGAAACACACCAAACAACCAAATTGTCACTTGAATGCTGTCACAGATGTTTCCAAATGGGATCAGACATTAGAGGAAAATGCATTCCCCTGGGAAGATAAAATGACATTGAATATGGGCTTTGAAGGTACTAGCTGGCAGGAAGGGATGAGGAAAGAACTGTATACTGGGCAGAAGGAACCTAAGAGCAAAAATTCAGAAGCAGGAGAGTAGAGGTTTTCTCAGATATTTCAGTGAGGAACTAGACTGAGTGAAAACAGAAATTTTAAACTGGGAAAGACTGAAAGATCTCAGTGCCACACTAAGGAGGCTAGAATTAATCCAGAGGCAATGAGGAGAGCTGTCAGTATACAAACAGTGAGATGATCACACTTGTTCCCTCATACATTAATTCAACAAACATCTAAAGACCAACTCTTTTTCTTGCACTGTAGTAGATGCTAGAAATGGAAAGATGAACATAATAGAGCCGGTCCCTTTTCTTGTGAGGCTTGTAAATCAATAGTGAAGACAAGATGATTATAAAATCAAGAAGAACAAAGATCCATGACTTCTAGGAAGTACAAGGAGTTAGGGGAGTAGGTAGCCGAGGAAGCCTAGCAAAGGACCAGGAACAACAGTGTCTAAGTTGAAACCAGAAGATAAAAGTTACTCAGGCCAAGACGGGGAAGGGAACAGCATATGAGAAGACCAGAGGCCAGAAGAGACCATGCATCTGAATATATGAAAGAAGTCCATTACAGCTGGAGAGAATGCAGGGGAAGCAATGGGCAAGGAAGCCAAAGAGGCAGATGTGATTTAGTACAGCTGTGGTTCCTCTCTGGCAAGTGGAGCAGATGTGCATGACCAGATGCCAGGCTGTGTTATTGGTCCTGATCACAAAGGATGAGTGGCTGAGCCAGGACAACAGTGGTGATGAAGGAGAAAAAAATAAACATACAGATGCATGAGGCCAAGATTACATTCAAGAGGATATGGATATGAAGTGGTGCAGGGGTTGAAGAAGAACGAAGGGAATAACTACATCAAGGTTTAAAGCCTGAATAACAAGTAGCTAAGATTGAAGTCAAATGAGACAGTAAAGGAAGGAAGGTAGATTCGGGAAGAAATCAAGCAGTGAATTGACTTTAGGTACATGAGAGTTAAAGTACCAATAGAAAACATCCAGAGTAGCATCCTTGACCAATGGTCATTTGGCTTTTGACCAAAAGCTCTTGGAATGGGGATCTCCAGCACTCCAATTCCTGACCAACCTAATTCTTAGAATCAGCTTGCTTTCTTATACTGAGACAACACCTGCATCCCCATAACTTTTATGCACTGGTCTGGATTCCATGCTTGGGGGAAATCAAAATTCAGCCTACTCCCTCTTCCTGTGACATTTCCCCTTGAACTTATCTTTTCTTCATAACTTGCTAGAGTCTGGTTATTTCCAAATCACATCAGACACTAAGGATCAAAAACTTGTAGAAGTTTAGTGCACCAGTAAGTGGGCTTCATTTTACAACTCCTTTCTTTCCCATAGGGGAAGACAAGACCTGGAAAGAGATATGACCACATCCCTAAACCACCCGCACCTCTGGCCGAGCGGACTTTAGAGCCTCAGACTTCTGACCCTGTTCAATGCCCTCTCAAAATACCATGCTGCTGCATGTACCCTCACTCCAAAGCTGTATGCTGAGAGCTGCCACATCTCAGAGGGAGCTCTTGGCTCTGCTCTCGGGAGAACCACCGAAATTAAAAAGCACTGAAAAATAAATAAACCCACATAAAGTATGAACAGCTCTTCTATGAATGCAGGCAGCAACTTTGCCCCTTATTTATAGCTTCATCTGCCTTGAAACAGAAAACTCAAGTGTGTCAATAAATGGATTGTAAAGTTGTTATGTTTAACTACAGAGAGAGAATGTCTCCACAGGACTTTTCAGAAATGCACTGATGTCTGTGGCAACTGGCAGGGAGCTACATGGAGGTAGTCTTTGGCTCCCGATAAATACTCAGGCTTTTCTAGAGCCTCAGGATCTCAGGGTCAGCAGGGGTCAGGGAGGTCATCTTGTCCAATTGCCCCTGGTACTCAACTCCCTCCCACGGTTCTCGGCCTTCTGTTTGCACACCTCTCATGTGAAGTACTTCACTCTCTCCCAGGGCAGTTCATTCCACTACTGGACAGAATGAGCCTCATCATAATGAGCCTGACATCTGGCTGGGTGCCACATTCCTCCATAGATTCAGGGACATTCAGAGCAATTCTGATCTCTCTTTCAGGTGACAGCTCTTTGACTGTTTGTTGAAGCTGTTCATGTATATCTCGAGCCTCTGCTTCTCCAAGGTAAACATGCCCAATTCTTTCCACTATTTCCAATGTAACAAGGTTTGAATTGGCACTGTCATTCACCTAGTTTTCTCCTCAGTGTGCTGATTTGTGTAGATTGTTCTTAAAAGTACAGAGTCCAGAAGGGAATGCAGTGGCCCAGTTGCAAACTAACTAAAAGAAATCTGTTATCTTTGTCATTCCAGCTAGAATATCTCTGATCACAGTTTTTCAGCCAAGACTCCTCCAGCCCCTACTTAATGCTGTTTGTGATTTGGCCCCAAGGGTAGGATTAATTCTTACATCTCATGTTGATATTGAACCTACATCCAGTCTGTACATGCTGCCCAGAAGTTGTTTCTTTATTATGTTAGTTTCCCATAGTCTTTCTGCCAGCCTGGAACTTCACTCAGAATCACTAATCATACTTACTCCACTGGCCAGAGCTGGGCAAGGTAGCATGATGCTGGAAAATGTCCTTCAAATTCACATCTAACCATTACTAAGCATAGCCACTTATATAATTTCCATAATCCAGACCAACTTCTAGTATCTCCTCTTTGGAAAATGACACCATTTGCCTTGGGGAGGGGGGGTCACCCCAAAATTTCCATAGGTATCTCAGTCCATGTGTTTCAGACAGCATTAGCACCATGTGGTCTTCTCCACCACATGACCAGAAATAGGTGCATAGCTGAGGGATGGCTGAAATGTACCAGCTTCACTCACCAGTCATCCCCAACCACAGTGATTGCTTTCTGAGCACAAGTAATCAGAGGCAATCCAATCCAATTGGGGAATTAAAGACAAAATTTTCTTTCTACTGAGACTGTTGAGAATGGCGTGGACACCTTAAGCTACTTCTTTGTAGGAAAAGCAAAAAGAAAGAATCTGATGCAGAGAAAAGAAGAGCAGAGAGAAAGAGGAAGATTGAGCCACAAAAGTATCATTTTTGCTCCTGGATTCTACCCTACCTGAAGCCTGTCCTACCTCTGAACTTACTACTTACGTTAGCCCCAATTCTCTTTTTGCCAAAGTCAGTATGAATTAAGTTTCTGCCAATGAGCACAAATCAATTTTACAACTACAACTCTTCTGCACAAAAAAAGGCCACATGATATCTTGTCAAACCCCTTGCTAAAGTCCAATACCTCACAAAAGCTCTAGCCTGCTATACGGTATGGCAGTTAAAAGTCTGAGCTCTAGAGTTCAATTCAGGCTATACCTTGACCAGCTCTGGAGTCTTAAGCAGTTCACTGAAGTTTCTATGTTTCACATACACATCTGTAAAATGGGGATAATATTCATACCTACTACACTGGATTATTATGAAGAAAGTCAATACATGTAAAGTCCTTATAACAATGCCTACCACCCAGAGATGCTCAAACACTGCTGTCTATGTTGTTGTCATCATCACCGTCTTCATTTGTTATTCGTCTACCATCCCTGGGAGAAAGCTTCCTTATATCTCTTCTAGGATCCATATCAACTCACCTTCCTTCCTCTGACCCCTTTGTCAAAACTTAATCACCCCCTGCCAAGGCATAATTTACTCTATCCAGATGCTCAGATGAAAGCCGTGGCTTCTCTGGGGATGTCGCTGTGAGACGGGAACAGAGATGGGTTGCTGCCTGAGCCCCAGCACTGGGCTGAGAATCATGGGCCCATCATGCTCTGCCTGGCATATAAGCTCCACTTTGTTTATATTCAGTCTAGTGAACTAGGCAAATCTCAGGAAGTGAATAGGAGCTCTTAATTAAAAGGTAGACTTGAGCTGTCAATAAAATTATACATAAAGGAAAAGTTTAAAAACGCAGTAGTGACTTTCTTGAGGCAGATTTTCATTTGAGATGGGTTTCTTCATTATTTTTTTAAGAACATTTGCTCTTCAACACTTCCATTTCTTCCCTCCCTAAAGCTTGGGAGACCATCTTTGATCCACAAGCATATTGCACTGCATTTGAAATTACAGGCTGGAAAAATGCCAATCTCTCCACTTACTTCTAGAGAGTGGCAGAGATTCTTATATATTTTTATCTATTGGGGAGGGCAACTCCTCTGTTGCATTCCTGCATTCAGCCTGTCTATAATGCCAATCATCTTTCACACCCAGCCCAGGTCTGACAGCTCTGACAAGCCCCTTCCACAGCAAGTTAAGCTTGTCTCTTTCACTACATGCAGTGCAAAGGGTAGCAATCATCTGGTAACCTCTTCCATCTGCTTGCCAATGTCTAGTTCTGGAATTTCCATGGTCTCAGCACCTGGTTTACTATAGCTGTTAAAGAGCCCCACCATATAGTCACCATTCACATATGTGAATAAATGAATGCATATGTGGAAGAATGAATGAAACATCTGGCTGCATGAATAGCTAAATAATTCCTCTGGGATCCAATGTTTTCCCCACAATGGACAGAGAAATCAAGTTGACAAAACCTATCTCTGACATGTGTGAAACCACCACGAGATCACTGGACCAGGATGCACCTTATTTTGCTTTTCTTTTGATCTTTTTCTCTCCTCACATTATCGACTGCCTTGAACTATCTGTGTAGCTGCAGGAAAGTCACTTGCTGTGACCAGGCATCAATTTTCTACTGTTCTAATAAACGGACAGTTGGAATTAGACAGTTCTGAAATTCTTACCCTCCTTTCTTCTTATTCTGGCTTCAGTTCTTACCTTCAAAGCTCCCAGTAAACAAGTAAATCCAGGTGATGGCTGAGATGCAGAGAATAGTTAGTGAGGCAGCGAGGAATTTCCGTCTCCCTCTGCAGATTCCCAGCATCCTCTCAGAAGTGGCAATCCCTAATCCCAGCGCCGTTTCTCTGTCCGGAGCATGAAGTCGTCGTTCTCCCTCATAGTACTTTCTGAAAGGAAGAGCAAAGAGGAAGGGTTGAGTTCTTAATATTATAAATGAATGCAAATTGTATAAGAGAAATAGCTCAGAGATCTTGGAAGTATGCAACTCATCTGCCATTTCCTGCCAGCTTTGTATCCCAAGGGCTGACACTGCAGACTTGTAATCTATCAAAACTATGACAGTTCTTTAAAAAGGAATTATAAATATAGGCTCTTTCTCATACATGTCTTTTATAGTATAGGTTGGTTTTGAGGTCTGACCTAAACCTATTTATGTACCAAGCACTAACCAGGCACTTCCAAAGAATACTAGACCAAGGGTTGACATCAAAGAACACAGTCTATTGAGAGAGACAACATAAAACATCCATGGGAACCACGAGAATGATGAGTGACGAAAGTAGAGGCGAAGGAGCTAACTAATCCGTGTACATCTAGATGGCCTTGAAGAACAGATCCTTGTTCCAGGAGGAAAACACAGAGGAAGGCAATCGGGCACCCTGGGAAGCACATGCAAAGGAAAGGAGACTGGGAAGGTTGTGACATCCAACGGCCTGAGACTATTCACATTTGGAAACCTAAAAACACTCGATGGAGGACTTCCGGAGAAGATGGTGGCTTAGTAAGACGCGCGGATCTTAGTTCCTCCTCCAGAACAGCTACTAGGGGAGTAGAAACGATACAGAACAACTCCTGGAGCCATGACAGAGACCAAGAAGACAGCGTATTCCATTCTGGAATGGCTGACTGGCTGGGAGAACCCGCTCCGGTGAGATCGCCGAGGGGCGCAGGCTTCCCCGGGCCGGGGCGGCAGGCGCCCGGAGTCCCTCCCTCCCTCCTTTCCGGGCCGGCTGGTAGAATTGGACAGGTGGTCCCTTCAAGCCACGGCAGCTGGTGCCCCTCCCCCCACGCACGGCCCCCCGGGACCAGCTGGGAGAATTGGATCGGAGATCCCCAGGCCGCGGAGAACGGTGACCGGGGTCCCTTCCAAACACGTGGCTTCCCAGTCCGGCTGGGAACGGTGCACTCCCCCGGGCCGCGGCTTGGCGCCCAGGGCCGGCTAGGAGATTCGGACGCGCGCTCTCCCGGGCTGCGGCAGCCGGCAACCCTCCCCGCATTCGGATCCCCGGACCGGCTGGGAGATTCGGATTGGCACTCTTCCAAGCTGCTTCAGCTGGTGAACCTCCCCCACGGCGAGAGTTTTCCAAAGTTAAAGGACCCACAGCACCTTGTACTGGTGGGACCCGCAGACAAACGAGTGCCACGAGTGCCACCTACTGGGCAGGATAAGAAAAACAGAACCCAGAGATTTCACAGAAAAATCTTTCAACCTGTTGGGTCCAACACCCAGGGAAATCTGATTAAATCCCCAGACGCCAGCAGAAGATAACGGATCACGCTCAGAAAATTGAAAATATGGCCCAGTCAAAGGAACAAACCAATAGTTCAAACGAGATACAGGAGCTGAGACAACTAATGCTGAATATATGAACAGAAATGGAAAACCTCTTCAAAAACGAAATCGATAAATTGAGGGAAGACATAAAGAAGACATGGGCTGAACAAAAAGAAGAAATAGAAAAACTGAAAAAACAAATCACAGAACTTATGGAAGTGAAGGACAAAGTAGAAAACATGGAAAAAACAATGGATACCTACAATGATAGATTTAAAGAGACAGAAGATAGAATTAGTGATTTGGAGGATGGAACATCTGAAATCCAAAAAGAAACAGCAACTATAGGGAAAAGAATGGAAAAATTTGAACAGGGTATCAGGGAACTCAAGGACAATATGAAGCACACAAATATACGTGTTGTGGGTGTCCCAGAAGGAGAAGAGAAGAGAAAAGGAGGAGAAAAACTAATGGAAGAAATTATCACTGAAAATTTCCCAACTCTTATGAAAGACCTAAAATTACAGATCCAAGAAGTGCAGCGCACCCCAAAGAGAATAGACCCAAATAGGTATTCTCCAAGACACTTACTACTTGGAATGTCAGAGGTCAAAGAGAAAGAGAGGATCTTGAAAGCAGCAAGAGAAAAACAATCCATCACATACAAGGGAAACCCAATAAGACTATGTGTAGATTTCTCAGCAGAAACCATGGAAGCTAGAAGACAGTGGGATGATATATTTAAATTACTAAAAGAGAAAAACTGCCAACCAAGACTCCTACATCCAGCAAAATTGTCCTTCAAAAATGAGGGAGAAATTAAAACATTCTCAGACAAAAAGTCACTGAGAGAATTTGTGACCAAGAGACCAGCTCTGCAAGAAATACTAAAGGGAGCACTAGAGTCAGATATGAAAAGACAGAAGAGAGAGGTATGGAGAAGAGTGTAGAAAGAAGGAAAATCAGATATGATGTACATAATACAAAAGGCAAAATGGTAGAGGAAAATATTATCCAAACAGTAATAACACTAAATGTTAATGGACTGAATTCCCCAATCAAAAGATATAGACTGGCAGAATGGATTAAAAAACAGGATCCTGGGCGGGCCGCGGTGGCTCAGCGGGCAAAGTGCTTGCCTGCCATGCCGGAGGACCTCGGTTCGATTCCCGGCCCCAGCCCATGTAAAAAAAAAAAACAAACAAACAAACAAAATACAATAAAACAAGAAAATGTTTAAAAGATGTTTCCCTTTCTTCCATCCTTCCTTCCTTCTCTCTGTCTTTCCTTCCCTTCCTCCCTCTCTCTTTAAAAAAAAAAAAAAAAAAAAAAAAACAGGATCCTTCTATATGCTGTCTACAGGAAACACATCTTAGACCCGAAGATAAACATAGGTTGAGAGTGAAAGGTTGGGAAAAGATATTTCATGCAAATAACAACCAGAAAAGAGCAGGAGTAGCTATACTAATATCCAACAAATTAGACTTCAAATGTAAAACAGTTAAAAGAGACAAAGAAGGGCACTATATACTAATAAAAGAAACAATTAAACAAGAAGACATAACAATCATAAATATTTATGCATCAAACCGGAATGCCCCTAAATACGTGAGGAATACACTGCAAACACTAAAAAGGGAAATAGACACATATACCATAATAGTTGGAGACTTCAATTCACCACTCTCATCAATGACAGAACATCTAGACAGAAGATCAATAAAGAAATAGAGAATCTGAATATTACTATAAATGAGCTAGACTTAACAGACATTTATAGGACATTACATCCCACAACAGCAGGATACACCTTTTTCTCAAGTGCTCATGGATCATTCTCAAAGATAGACCATATGCTGGGTCACAAAGCAAGTCTTAACAAATTTAAAAAGATTGAAATCATACACAATACTTTCTCGGATCATAAAGGAATGAAGTTGGAAATCAATAATAGGCGGAGTGCCAGAAAATTCACAAATACGTGGAGGCTCAACAACACACTCTTAAACAACGAGTGGGTCAAAGAAGAAATTGCAAGAGAAATTAGTAAATACCTCAAGGCGAATGAAAAATGAAAACACAACATATCAAAACTTATGGGACGCAGCAAAGGCCGTGCTAAGAGGGAAATTTATTGCCCTAAATGCCTTTATCAGAAAAGAAGAAAAGGCAAAAATGCAGGAATTAACTGTCCACTTGGAAGAACTGGAGAAAGAACAGCAAACTAATCCCAAAGCAAGCAAAAGGAAAGAAATAACAAAGATTAGAGCAGAAATAAATGAAATTGAAAACATGAAAACAACAGAGAAAATCAATAAGACCAGAAGTTGCTTCTATGAGAAAATCAATAAGATTGATGGGCCCTTATCAAGATTGACAAAAAGAAGAAGAGAGAGGATGCAAATAAATAAGATCAGAAATGGAAGAGGAGACATAACTACTGACCTCACAGAAATAAAGGAGGTAATAACAGGATACTATGAACAACTTTACGCTAATAAACACAACAATTTAGATGAAATGGACGGGTTCCTGGAAAGACATGAACAACCAACTTTGACTCAAGAAGAAATAGATGACCTCAACAAATCAATCACAAGTAAAGAAATTGAATTAGTCATTCAAAAGCTTCCTAAAAAGAAAAGTCCAGGACCAGACAGCTTCACATCTGAATTCTATCAAACATTCCAGAAAGAATTAGTACCGACTCTCCTCAAACTCTTCAAAAAAATCGAAGTGGAGGGAAAACTAACTAATTCATTCTTTGAAGCCAACATCACCCTCATACCAAAACCAGGCAAAGATATTATAAAAAAAGAAAACTACAGACCAATCTCTCTAATGAATATAGATGCAAAAATCCTCAATAAAATTCTAGAAAATCGTATCCAACAACACATTAAAAGAATTATACATCATGACCAAGTAGGATTCATCCCAGGTATGCAAGGATGGTTCAACATAAGAAAATCAATTAATGTAATACACCATATCAACAAATCAAAGCAGAAAAATCACACGATCATCTCAATTGATGCAGAGAAGGCATTTGACAAGATTCAACATCCTTTCCTGTTGAAAACACTTCAAAAGATAGGAATACAAGGGAACTTCGTTAAAATGATAGAGGGAATATATGAAAAACCCACAGCTAATATCATCCTCAATGGGGAAAAATTGAAAACTTTCCCCCTAAGATCAGGAACAAGACAAGGATGTCCATTATCACCACTATTATTCAACATTGTGTTGGAGGTTCTAGCCAGAGCAATTAGACAAGAAAAAGAAATACAAGGCATCAAAATTGGAAAGGAAGAAGTAAAACTATCACTGTTTGCAGACGATATGATACTATACGTCGAAAACCTGGAAAAATCCACAACAAAACTACTAGAACTAATAAATGAGTACAGCAAAGTAGCAGGTTACAAAATCAACATTCAAAAATCTGTAGCATTTCTATACACTAGTAATGAACAAGCTGAGGGGGAAATCAAGAAACGAATCCCATTTACAATTGCAACTAAAAGAATAAAATACCTAGGAATAAATTTAACTAAAGAGACAAAAAACCTATATAAAGAAAACTACAAAAAACTGTTAAAAGAAATCACAGAAGACCTAAATAGATGGAAGGGCATACCGTGTTCAAGGATTGGAAGACTAAATATAGTTAAGATGTCAATCCTACCTAAATTGATTTACAGATTCAATGCAATACCAATCAAAATTCCAACAACTTATTTTTCAGAAATAGAAAAATCAATAAGCAAATTTATCTGGAAGGGCAGGGTGCCCCGAATTGCTAAAAATATCTTGAGGAAAAAAAACGAAGCTGGAGGTCTCGCGCTGCCTGACTTTAAGGCATATTATGAAGCCACAGTGGTCAAAACAGCATGGTATTGGCATAAAGATAGATATATCGACCAATGGAATCGAATAGAGTGTTCAGATACAGACCCTCTCATCTATGGACATTTGATCTTTGATAAGGCAGTCAAGCCAACTCATCTGGGACAGAACAGTCTTTTCAATAAATGGTGCCTAGAGAACTGGATATCCATATGCAAAAGAATGAAAGAAGACCTGTATCTCACACCCTATACAAAAGTTAACTCAAAATGGATCAAAGATCTAAACATTAGGTCTAAGACCATGAAACAGTTAGAAGAAAATGTAGGGAGATATCTTATGAAACTTACAATTGGAGGCAGTTTTATGGACCTTAAACCTAAAGCAAGAGCACTGAAGAAGGAAAGAAATAAATGGGAGCTCCTCAAAATTAAACACTTTTGTGCATCAAAGAACTTCATCAAGAAAGTAGAAATACAGCCTACACAATGGGAGACAATATTTGGAAATGACATATCAGATAAAGGTCTAGTATCCAGAATTTATAAAGAGATTGTTCAACTCAACAACAAAAAGACAGCCAACCCAATTACAAAATGGGAAAAAGACTTGAACAGACACCTACCAGAAGAGGAAGTACAAATGGCCAAAAGGCACATGAAGAGATGCTCAATGTCCCTGGCCATTAGAGAAATGCAAATCAAAACCACAATGAGATATCATCTCACACCCACAGAATGGCCATTATCAACAAAACAGAAAATGACAAGTGCTGGAGAGGATGCGGAGAAAGAGACAAACTTATCCACTGTTGGTGGGAATGTCAAATGGTGCAACCACTGTAGAAGACAGTTTGGCGGTTCCTCAAAAAGCTGAATATAGAATTGCCATACGACCCAGCAATACCGTTGCTAGGTATCTACTCAAAGGACTTAAGGGCCAAGACACAAACGGACATTTGCACACCAATGTTTATAGCAGCGTTATTTACAATTGCAAAGAGATGGAAACAGCCAAAATGTCCATCAACAGACAAGTGGCTAAACAAACTGTGGTTTATACGTACGATGGAATATTATGCAGCTTTAAGACAGAATAAACTTATGACGCATGTAATAACATGGATGGACCTAGAGAACATTATGCTGAATGAGTCTAGCCAAAAACTTAAGGACAAATACTGTATGGTCCCACTGATGTGAACCGACATTCGAGAATAAACTTGGAATATGTCATTGGTAACAGAGTCCAGCAGGAGTTAGAAACAGGGTAAGATAATGGGTAATTGGAGCTGAAGGGATACAGACTGTGCAACAGGACTAGATACAAAAACTCAAAAATGGACAGCACAATAATACCTAATTGTAAAGTAATCATGTTAAAACACTGAATGAAGCTGCATCTGAGCTATAGGTTTTTTTTTTGTCTGTCTGTTTGTCTTTTTTTATCTTTTCCTTTTCTTTTTTTTACTATTATTATTATTTTTATTTTTTTCTCTATATTAACATTCTATATCTTTTTCTGTTGTTTTGCTAGTTCTTTTCCTAAATCGATGCAAATGTACTAAGAAATGATGATCATGCATCTATGTGATCATGTTAAGAAGTACTGATTGCATATGTAGAATGGAATGATTTCTAAATGTTGTGTTAATTTCTTTTTTTTTCTTTAATTAATAAAAAAAAAATCAAAAGAAAAAAACAAAAAACACTCAATGGGGGCTGCTTTCATAGCTTCCAAACTTGAATACAGAAGGTGCCCAGAAAAGCATGGAGACAATTAAAATGTGCAGAGAATAAAAAGAAGCAAACAGACACAGCATAAGCAGCCGGCAGAGCAACTATCATTAGACCACAACAAAAGCCAGGCCATGGCGTGTTAAAAGAAGAGTGAGAAGGTCAATAGGGATGGAGTAGAAGGTCCACAGTCTCTCACCTGAGTTTTAGACCAGGAAATCATGGATGTTATAAGAGTTAAAAAATCAATAGACTAAAAAAAAAAAAAATCAATAGACTGTGTGACCTCGTCTCCCCCACCACCTCACAGAAATGTCAGGTGGGCTATATAGGTGAAGAAGAAAGTCCAAATGACACTTCCCTAACAGAACAGAACCCACCCACTGCAAGCAGCTATAAGAGGCTTCAGATTCCTAAAGAATGGATGTTCACGAAATTGCTGGTTCGGGTGTTCTCTTCTATAATGCCCCTTTTGTAACTCTTGTGCCCCATCTAATGATGGTCAGCCTTTCCCACCAGCCTTGGCTTTCCCAGAAGCCACCCCACCCCCACCCCTGATTAATCCTGCATTCCCTAACATCTAGCACCTGTTAACTACTGATGCCTAGTAATTGTCTGTTAAATGAATTAATGGAATCAGATTCTAACCAAAGGAGACCCTCTCAAGCTTCAGGAGGTTTTGTCCCACCACTTGCTGACAATAAACACCTAGTGGAGCCAAACCCAACTGGTAAGAAAGCCCAGCCACTCCAATGGAATTTTCTAAATGGTCCTCTTTTGAAACAGATGAAAGACCACAGGCCTTGAGGGCCTGGACTTGAAAGTAAAACTGAAAAAAGCAAATGCTTTAAACAAAGGATGATGACTTGTGAAAAATCACGCCCTAGGGAAATTTTCCCTTCTAAAGAATGGGAAACAAACCCTACACACACACACACACACACACACAGAGGACCAGAATCACAAAACAATGGAATCTCCTAGGAGGAGGGAGTATGGGCCAGACAGCTGGGAAGGTGGACAGACCTGGATTCAAATCCAGGTGTCATCCTCTATTAGCTGTATCCTTGAGCAAGCCTTCTGTCTCTGGTTAAGCTTCATTTTGTTCATCTATAAAATGGGAAGATGTTCCCTATCTTGGAAGGTTATTAGATGAGCTTAAATGAGAACGCTTTTGAATAAGTGGCCAGCAAAGATTCATGGAGCACATGGCAGGAGTGAGCCCTCCTTCCTGAGGGCAAAAGAGATGCTCACTTACTTTCCCATCTCATCCCTCTCCTCCCTACAGAGCCCCACCACCACCACTATAGCGTCCGGGGGTGGGGGGGGGGGGGAGAACAGATCCCAACAACAGGTACTGACTGATTGGCTGCATGGATGATTTCAATCCGAAGGACCTACTTATTCAATTCTTCTTCAGGAGGGACCACCACATTAAAATCACAAATTGTTTTGTTTTGCTCTTTTACAATTCACTTATAATAACGATAGTAAAGACAATTAGTAGTGAGTAGCACTTATTATGTATCATAATGTATGTGTATTATGTATTGCATGTTTAATTATCAAAATAATCTATGAGGTAGGTAATATTTTTAATCACCATTTTATAGATGAAAAACCTAAGGCCTAGAGAAGTTCCTTAACTGGCCAAAGTTAGAAGCGAGAAGCTAGGGAGAAGCAGAGGTACCCCAGGCACCCCCTTAGTAACTGATGCTAAGAACTCTTGCAGGGAGCAGGGGGCACACTTTTTCCTTCTGGGCTAATCTAAATACCACATATTGAACCTTATGATTATTTCCTTTGCAAGATCAAATAGATCATAACTGTTTGCTCCCATTCCTAAGAAAATAACAGTAGACAGAAATATAATTGAAAAGCTATAGATGAATTCAGACATTAAGGGAAAGTAGGAAGATGAAAATTTAACCCAACTGGCATTATTAACATAAATAACATTTTTTTTTTTTTAACATGGGCAGGCACCGGGAATCGAACCCGGGTCCTCTGGCATGGCAGGCAAGCATTCTTGCCTGTTGAGCCACCGTGGCCCGCCCATAAACAACATTTTTAAAGATGCTTTAAAACACATATTTTCACTCTTTCCTATCACCATCTGCAAAAGTTAATTTCAGCTTGTACAACGTACACAAAGTTTTAAAACAGTCTAGGGTGTTTCGCATTTTATGATAACACTGGCATCTGAAATTAAACCCAGCAGGTAAAAATATTACCTCATGAATTTGACTTTTAAATCACACCTCTGTATACTACATAAACATTCAAAAAAAAAAAAAAACTCAGTTTATATCAGAAGTTACTCCAGAAAGTCAATACAGGAATCAGCATAAGAAGAACAAAGGAAGGAAGGAGCTGGAAATTCCATCCCAAATGTGCAAATGTTGATGCAAAACCTAGCCTTTTTCCATGCTGGCTCCTAAAAATGAGAAGCCCCCACCTGCTAATCCAGGGTTCTAAGGTCATGCCTAAACCCCCTTCTCAAAGCAAACATCCAATAGGCTGGCCACGCCTATCTCTTCTTCCCCAAACCTCAACTCCATCTGTCTTCTCCCTCACGTAACCAATAAAATCCACACATGAAGAACACAGTGTGACCCATAAAAATGATCACAATATATTAAGCCACAAAAGTAGAATCCAAATTTCCACGATGTGTACCTTTCGAGGCAAAGTAATACAGTGTACATACCTGTATAAATACCTACATATCTAAGTATATAAAAAGGCATGAATGTTGAAAGCTTTTTTGATATATATGAATCTCTATTTCTTTCAAATTTCCTACAAGGAGCTTTTATAATTAAAAAAATATTTAAAAGCTTAAATCAATGTCTTCTTGTTTTATCACTTGCAATTCAAAATATAAAATGAGTTAGCTTTAATTTACACACTAGGTGCAATTAGTTAACTTCTATAGTATCCTAGCTGGGAATACATCCTACAGGGCAGCTGGTTACCACTTGAAAGACTCGAATCAGAAACCCATATTGCCGCTGGAATGCTCCAAGCTAGTTCTGACCAACATCAGAAGCTCTGTTTTAATTGTATCATGGATGTTAGAAACGGTTTTTCATTGGTGATTGAGATGTGTGGATTGTCTAGAAACACTGCACAGATGCTTACATGAAAACCCAAACTGATCCTAGTGTGTATGACAAATGGAGGATTTGGGTTCTAAAACGAAGACTGGCTGGATCTTGCCACTCACATATAGTCACCCCTGGCTGGAGTGAAGCTTTCTCGTAAGATGCTGTCCCAGTACCGAAGAGGGCAGAGAGCTGGGACCTCACCGAACTTAGAAAACAGGCTCTACCTGCTAACAAACACTTGAGAATGTGGAAGGCAGCATTGCTTCTGAGGCTGGGCTTTCTCTGAAATGTTCAATCTGGAAGCTAGGGTGTAGGGAGGTGACTTAAAGCCCTAGTCTGCCTCTAATTGTTGGAGGAAACAATATTCACTAAAAGTCGTATAATGGATGTAGCTTTTCTCTACCCCAACTTCTCTTTCCCACACCACATCCAGCACATCACACTTCTCTGGTGGTGGCTCTCACCAGGTCTTAACAGGATTTCAGAGCTTGCTCCTCACTGGTCTTCCTGCCCTTGGGCTCAGCTCTCTTGTTATGAAGCTTCTCTGCTGGGGCACAGAAACTGTGCCTCTTCGCTGAAACTTTCCCTTTTTATATTAATCCATGCCTCTGTGTGTGCACACTAGTGAACTCAAGCAAGTGCACACCTAGTCCTGTCCGGAGGACTCAATTGTATAAATAGCAGCAAAGCTCTGGCACATTTACCTTAAGTAGAGTCTCGTCACCATGAACACTTAAAGTGTTACGCTGTGAGAATACTGTGTTACAGATGCCTCTTCTTCCCGTGGTAGATTTAGTGTCATTCTTGCCCAACTTTTGATAAGATTTGTCAAGGGAAGGATCTCAGATTTACCACTCAAAACTGTAGATAGTGTCAGCAATGACTCAAACTGAAAACAAATAAATGTTACTCTTTTGAAACTTTACATAAATCTCTGACAGTGAAGGCACTGATGTGTGATTTTCTTAAGATAACATTCTGATTATCTTGTAAGATGAGATGAAAGAATTGAATTGAAAATGCATCTCCCCATACCACGAAGAGTCAGTTCATTCATTGATTCATTTATTCATTCAGCATGTCCTTTCAACTGTATTCTAAGGCACTGAAGATAGAGCAGTGAAGTGAGACAAGAGGTCCACTCCCACGGATTTTCAGGTTAGTTACTGAAAAACTCTTCATTTGTCTTCTCCACAATCAACATCTAACAAGTTAAAAGGCTGGGGCAGTTCAACATTTTTGGTGACTCAATACAAGTTCCTACCATTTCTCTTTCACACATCTGAATCTTGCCAAGACTGCAAGGGAAAAAGTCAAACTATTACCCATCTAATGACTTATCTATGCTTCTATAAGAAGACAGAAAAATGAGATGTTGAGCCAGCAATGGTTTACACCAAACAGTTTTGTATTTTTCTTTGACTTACTTGATGATAATTTAAACATAAAATAAACTAATGAAATAGCATTGAGCTCTTTAGCAAACTGGGACTGTCAATAAAGTGTAATTTTATTGGAAACTATTTTTTTTTAAGTTTGAAAAATACTTGTAGCCTAGAGAGTTCAGTAGACAGACAACATCTTACTTCTCTTTGTAGCCCATTTGAACTCTGTGATGGGGTGATGGATAGTAAAACAGATTGGCTGCCCATTCAACTCTGTTCTGTAGCAAAGAACCGATCTTATGTTTCCAGAGGAAAGAACTCTAGAATTTGAGGTCCAGCATGTCCACCAACTAAATCAGTGACTTTCATGGTTTCAAATACGCCTCCAGGCCTTTGCAAGTACCTTCCCTCTGCTGAAATGCTTATAGTTCCATACTTTTGCTATGGGTCTAGATCTTGAATCCCTCAACTCAGAGAGGTCTTCTCAGATGCCTCTATGCCTAAGTAGCTCCCCCCTCTATCGCCCATTTGTGTATCATCATGCTCTAGTTATTTCTTCCATAGCACTTGTATTAGTTAGGGTTCTCTAGAGAAACAGAACCAACAGGGAACACTTGCAAATATAAAATTTATGAAAGTGTCTCACGTGATCGTAGGAACGCAGACTCCAAAATCCACAGGGCAGTCTGCGAAGCCGATGACTCCTATGGATGGCCTGGACGAACTCCACAGGAGAGGCTCACCAGCCAAAGCAGGAATGGAACCTGTCTCCTCTGAGTCCTCCTTAAAAGGCTTCCCATGATTGGATTTAGCATCACTAATTGCAGAAGACACTCCCCTTTGGCTGATTACAAATGGAATCAGCTGTGGATGTAGCTGACGTGATCATGACCTAATCCTATGAAATGTCCTCATTGCAACAGACAGGCCAGCGCTTGCCCAATCAGATGAACAGGTGCCACAACTTGGCCAAGTTGACACCTGTCCCTAACCATGACAGCACTCATCAAATTTGAAATTAGACAATTATTTGATTGTTTACTTGTTTAATGGCTGCTTTGACCACTAGATATTACTCTCCACTTGGGCAAAAAACATGGGTCCTTTATATTCAATGTATTCCCAGGCACATAGGAGCCATTCAATGAGTAAGTATTAAATGAATAAACAAGTGTGTATATGTCAGGAGATCCTCAGCCATCAGGTACAAAATAGTCATTCCAGTGTTGTTTCAAAAATACCTCTAAACAAAAGCCTGCTCACTAGTTGTGTATGTGTAACATAAGAAACAAAACATGCACAATGTTTGCAGTAGGTCCCTATGGTAATGGGATGCTCTACAGACACATGTCTGCATGTTTGAGGCTGCTTTCAAAGTCGATTTTCATAGCCCTCTCTCCTTCCCGTGCTGCAGGAAAACATGCATGAAGAGTTGGGCTTCTTCCTCTAAGCTCCTGTTCTATCTTGCAGTGGCTCCTCTTTCCCACATGTCTCTGTGAACTAGGACTCAAAGCCTCTCCTCTGATAGCTGACCCTTTGGTCTGTCAAGCAGGTAAGCCCAACTTCTTTTTTCATTTGAGAATGGCACTTGGCCTTGGAGGCAGTATTTAAACATTGATCATGTGAACCAGAAGAGTAAAAGCCACATGCAATATGATTTGGTACAAGCATTGAGGACTTAAGGAGTCATTGCATTGTGAGGACTCTAAGAGTCCTTTCCTGCCAACCTTGTTTCACTTGATCCTGCTGCGAAGTCAAATTCTCTCGCTTCAGGGAAGCATGACCTTTGGCCCTTAAAAACACTGTGATGTCCCAGATCAAGGGCAGTGGCTACAACCACCCATTTTCATACAACTCTGCACTGAGGACACATCACTTGTATACCAATTATCTTGCCGGTCTTGTTTCTCATCTACATTAAAAGCAAACCTCAAGGCACAGTCAACACTTCACATGGGCCTAACAGCAACTGAAAAGGACTGGGAGTCAGAAGACCTGGGCTCAAGGCCCAGCTTTGCACATACTGGGTGTGGGGACTTGGCAAGTCATTCAATATCCTGGGGTCTCCTGTCTTTCTTCCACAAAAGCCCAAAAACCATATCAAGCAGTAAGGGCTGCTGCAAGGGTCAAGGGAAACAAACAGGAATCCAAAATACGATTATACATCAGGAATGTAAGATGCTGTAGCAGTATTGATAACCTTAAAATGCACTGATTGAAGTTTAGCTACATGATCAAATTCTAAGGACAGTATGGATGTCACAGCCTTCTTGCTGTGAGCGCCACCACATGGAGGAGGGAAGAGAGGGAATTAACAAATACATGTATGTCCTAGTCCTGTCTCAAGGTAGTATATACTGGTAAAAGAACTGCTAAAAAGAAATGAACATTCTTCCATCTACCAGGGGGAGACAAAAACATCCACGGAACACATTATTCAATCTGTTACTCTTCTTCACAAAGGGACTGCCCCATGAAACAAATTTTACCTCAAGATTTGGTACCAAGAAATATTTACTCTTGATTTGCCAATGATTCCTTTGATAAGACAACAATACTCGTCTTAAAAATGTGCATCCTATTTTCTATTAGTGCTTTGGTATCAGGATCTCAGATCATTTGGAAATAATCAGATATTATGAATATTTAGTCACCCTACGTGTCTAGCAAAACTTAGTTTTATATCAGTAATGTCCAGGAGAAATACAGTGTGAGTCACATACTTAAATTTTCCAGCATCCACATTTTAAAAAGGTAAGGTGAAACAGGAGAAACAAATTTTCATAAAATATTGCACTCAACCCAATATGTCCAAACTGTTAGCATTTTAACATCGAACCAACATAAAACATTATTAGTGAGACATTGTGTGTTCTTTTTCTCCTAGTACCCCTTTGAAATCCAGGGTCCATCTTACATTGATAGCACAGCTCAGTCTAGCCCCACTTCAAGTGCTCAATCGCCACACGGGGCCAGCGGCCACCACATTAGACAGAGCAGGTTTAAATGGTTTCTAAGTGTTGACAGCATACAGTTTAGGGAAATAAGTCTGGCTTATTTCCAGGCTTGAGACTGCAATTGAGGCAGACGGCTCAGAGGCTTTGCAGTCATACAAGCTAGATAAATAACAGCCTGAGCTAAGTTAGGAGCAGTAGAACTGCAGAGAACTATATTTAACTGGGTGTGAGAGTGCTTAGGAAAGAACAAACCATTTATTGGACACTTTCACATAGGGTTAGCTCTTTACAACCATGCCATGAGACTCAACTTTACAGATAAGAACCCTGGGGTGTCTGAAAATGAGTGACTCCAGTCACACAGCTGCTAAGACGGAGTTCTAGGATTAGCCTTAAGGATTCTGACTTCAAATCCAATGGGCTTTTCTCTGCCTGGCTTTAAAGACCTCCCCAATCTGACCCCTGCCTACCTCACTTTCCAGCCTCAGATCCCATCACCCAAACCCTACCTTTCAATCCAGGAACACCAGCTGAATGTAAGACACTACCTTGCTTCACATTCACCTGCCTTCTTCTCACCTGCCCCTCCTCCACCTGCTGGGCTCTCTCTGTATAATTTCTGGTTACCGACAGGGTGAGTCTCTAAGACAGAGGTTCTCAATAGAGGGCGATTTTGCAGCTCCCCCAGAGGACAACTGGCAATACCTGGAGACAATTTTGATGGTCAGAATTGGGGGTGGGGGGTGATGCTACTTGCATCTAGTGGACAGAGGTTAGGGATGCTGATAAGCATCCTATAAGGCACAAGACAGTTCCCCTAACAAAGAATTATCTGTCCCCAAATAACAATAGTGCTGAGGCAGAGAAACCCTACACTAAGGCACCACTTCTTCAGGAGACTTCTGTCTAATTAAACGGGTCAGAACATGTTTCAACCAGGCATATACTCAGGAAAAATAGCAAATTCACTGTGATAATCTTTTTGCCCAAAATCACCTTCCTAGGCTTGAGGCAGGACCATGCACCGATCAGCATCCCAGCCAGCTTTATTAATTTCCATCCTCTGTATTGCACCACACAATCTGGGTTCTGTTTTATAAGGGCAGGAACTCAACTTTAACAAAGCTGTCAACAGTGGGTGGTAAGTAGTAATTCTAGCACAGAGCTCCCTCTGGGGTGACACAGACGGAGGAGCAAAAAGGGGGGGAAATGGAGAAGCAATCAAAAATTTCCACTTACTATATTAACCTTCTTCAACAACGCATTGCCAAACACATCTTTAAATGCAAATTGATCTTTTCCTGAGTATATGCACTTTTCCTGGGGTCAGACTCCAGCTTCAAGGAGGCTGATTTTTACGTTTCTCTCTTGAATGTTAAAGCAGCCCTTAATCACATCCAGGAGGCTACCTGTGAAGCCACCCGCTGGAGAGCTTTGGTCTTCATACTTTGATTTTCACTTTGGAAAGGGATAATTTAAGCAGGTAGGCCTCATATTTTCATTTCACTTAAGCAAACACTCAGAAGCAGTTAACAAGGCCTAATGCTACAAAATGCACTTCGGTATTCCAGATTCTTGAAAGATTATGTGTCTCACTCGCAGAGTCTATTTTTCCTTGGTGTTCCAAGACCTTTGGAGATTTTATATAAATATCTCCTGTGGCAAATGATGACAAGGCACAAGGTGGCAGCTATCTCTTTACCTTTTCTCTGCCTTTCATTATTCATCCATTCCATGCAGCAAGGCCGGGGCTTGGTGCTGGGGATAGAGAAATGGATGCAGCACGGCCCCTGTCCTTAAGAAGCCTTAAGAAAGCATAGGGGACAGATGGACAGACAGGAACTCTGTGAACCTGAATGCAAGTCAGGATCAAGGAGATAAAGTTCTCAGGAGATGTCATCTGAGCTGAGCCAAAGAGATTGGCATGATTTCAAAACACTGGGAAGAAAAAAGCCAACCCTGGCAAAGGAAGCCACAATGCATGCCTGGGACCCGTGGATGATAAGACACCATTTCTTCCAGAAGGGGTACAGAAAATGGTCAGACAAGGAGGCTGATAGGCAGAGGGGAATGGGACTGGGACAGGCCTTAAATGAAAGAGAACTGGAAGTTTATTTAACAGCCCCTCAGGAGCTATTGGAAATTCCTGAGTAGGAATCATGGCATCTGTTTAAGAAAATGAATGAGCCTGACAATAGCGTGAGAAAAGATGAGACGGAGAAGGTGCTGGACCAGAGGCCAAGCTGAAGGCAGACCCTGCAGGGGGCCAACTGAATCGCCAGACCCTTCTTTCCTGTAAACATCTCGCCGATTTGGTCCATACATACGGCAGCACTGGGCCCAGGGATGGGGCCTCCAACCGCAGGGCTAAATCATGACCAGTCCCCATGTGTTACAGCAATACTACCCTCCTTTGCCAGGGATTAGGATGGCCTATAACCCAGTTCTGGTCACAAGCTACAATGCAAGGAGAAATCAACACGGAGGATGTCAGGAAGGAAATGGAAATTCCCCCTTTGAAAAGACAGAAAAATTATTTGCCTCAGATCATAAAGAAGGTTCCTCTAAGGGTAAAGCATATGGCTGAAGGGCTAGTCCTGATTTCAAGAAACTTGAACTATATTGTAAAATGGCTCTCAACAGTTGCATCCATTAACTTGTTTCAATCTTGTCCTAATCTAGGCCTTATACTTATCTTTGCAATTAAACAAGAATGACTTTTCTTAAGGTCACCTAAATCTCTTTCCTCTGTGCACACAAGGATTTATCTTTATTATGATGATGACTTTAAACTCCTAGGACCTGGCACACAGGAAGCTCAAGCAATAGTAGCTATTTGGTGGCTACCATATACCCAACTCCACATTGGGCACTTGACAAGATCTTCATCTCATTTAATCCTCCCAAGATCCCTATTATTTGTGTACTATTATTACATTGTACAGACAAGAAAGCCATGCACAGAGTGAGTTAAATAAAAATGCCACCTACTACGCAGATAGTATATGCTAGAACCAGGATTAAACATGGGTGGGGGGTGTCAGGCATGTCATAAGCACAGATAAACATGGGTGGGGGGTGTCAGGCATGTCATAAGCACAGATAAGCTACATAATAATGAATCAAGTACTAGTAGAGGTAATTATTAAACCAAAGAACTTGGGAGGAGGTAGATAAACCAGCCTATTCTTTACTTTTCCCCCATTCATAATTAATTGTACATTCAAAGTACAAAATGCTTAGTGGTTGACCTTCAACATTGTGCAGGAATCAAAATAGGAAACCAACTGAGGCAGAAAGATAGGAAGGGGCATTTCAAGTTCTATGGGGTAGGAATACCCAGTTCTCAGAGGCAAGCTTTTCCCATTAGCCAGTCAGGTAAAGAGCAGCAGGACTGACTCAAGGCAGCTGGCAGATGGACAGACTAGCCCAAAGCCACCCCAGGTCTCCACATTCTAAGTGGTGTGAAAGAAAGAGCACCAGCCCAGGCTTCATGAAACTTCAAGGTGCTGGTCCTGCTTGGCCGGGTGCTTTGTGACCTGAATTGCACACTTAACTTCCCTGAGCCTCAGTATCCAAATTTTAAAAATAAGAGTGAGCTTGATAATTGCTAACATCTCTTCCAGCACTAAGACCTGAAACATGGCATTTGCTTATCAATTCCAATATCTGCCAGGAGACATAAATCCCTCCCTTGCTGGGGTGAGAACTATTTTTTTCTCTTTAACAATATCCTACTTTTCTAGCTCCAGGTAAGAACTTTCACTAATCCTTCTGCCACCTTCAAAGTTAAAGATTAAACCTCAGGCATCCGGACTTCTATAAAAAAATCAAATTGTTCAAATAAATCTCACCCACACAACACATTAGACAGATGCAGCACATAAAGTAAACGGTCTGGTTAATAAGTGCTAGTTCATTAGCTGTGGGGCTGTCAGGAGAACCCAATAGCTGTGATAACACACAAAGCTGTCCCCATTTGAGAAGTCAAACTAAATGCCTTCCATTTTTATTGCCCACTTCATAACTTTGCTGCCTGTCTTTAAGAATCAATAGCCTGGTGGTTTTGGTATCCAATAAACTTGTCTTAGTTTGGAAGTTTTTCATTTCCCGTGCCACTTGAGGAGAGCAGGATAAGGCAAATTACAACTCTCATGGTATCTGTTTGGCTAAATTTATAATTTTATACTGGTATGTTCCAGGAATTTCTGCAAGGCAATGAGGAAAAGACAGCAGACATCACGCCAGAGGCCCCATCCCAAGATCAAGGAAGCTTCCAAATGGGATCATTTGGGACAACTAATTTAACAGGTTTCATATGTGCAAATATTAACTGGTCTACCCTGGGTGACCTATCATTCACCTCGTGAAGAATATTTACCTAGCAATTACTATGTGCCAAACCCTGTGCTAACTGATTTATATATATTACCTCACTAGTCCCCAAATGTAATTAAGTGGGAAAAAAATACATTCTTTGATATACATACACAAATAAATAATACATATATATAGTACATTTATTTATTTATATTTATTTTTACATTTATACAGAACACTGAAACAAAAAACAAACTAATGCTAGATTTGTGGGTAAGAGAAAATAGCAAAAGACTTGAAGAACAACCACATATTTAAAGCAAATCATTATGTATATGCATAGACTCAAGATCAATAAGTCTTGCCTAAAAGAGAGCTTGGGGAGGGGGTAGTTCACTAATCTAATAGAAATTTTTTAGATGGGGAAAGTGAGGCTCAGACAAGAAAGTGACATGTCTAAAGTGATCCAGGGTACAAAGGACAGAATTAAGTCTAAAATCTGAGTTCTTATCTTCTTGTTCAACTGCTTCTTTTCTCTTCTCTCCTCCTTCTTCTTCTTCAACATTATCACTATCAAATCAACTTATACTTTTTTAAAAAAGTGACTAAAGATCTAAACATAGAAAGAGTCATGATTTGGAAGCTTTTAAGTTGGGAGGGACAGATCTTTCAAGAATCTGTAAGTTCAAATCCACAGAAGTAGAAAATAAGTAAGTGGTTAGGAGGGGCTGGGTGGAGGGGAGAATGGAGAGTGACTGCCAATAATATGGGCCTTCTTTTGGGGGTAATAAAAATTTTCTGGAATTAGTGATAATGAGCACACAAACTTGTGAATATGCTAATAACTACTGAATATTACACTTTGAATACGTGAATTCTATGTTATGTAAATTATATCTGAATTCAAAAGAATAACTGGTGACATAAGAACAATGAAGGGTCAGGGTTTAATATCACAGAGTAGCTCCTACTTAAATAAAGAAACAAGTTAAAATAAAAGGGGGTAGACTCTCCAGAGCTTCAGCTAGTTCCATCTCCCTACCCCATATTACTGACAGCCCCTTCCAACATGAAAAAGTCAGAATGGGCATAGCCCAAATACCTCTGAAGACTGGGATAGAAACATCAAAGGTGATGGTGCAGTTATACAGAGAAGGTAGGGTTTAACAAACGAATATGACTGCTGAATCGGTAAACTGATATTTCTTTTAGTCTCCAGTATCTTAGAGCAGCTGGAAGTAAAAACCTAAAATCGTAGAATTGTAACCCATAGCAAACTCTGAAATCTGTTCTGTACCTAATTGTTGCACTGTGCTTTGAAACTTATTGCTTTTTTGTATATATGCTATTTTTCACAAAAAGAAGAAAAAAAGTTTATTGTGATGATAAAAAATATATATATTCCTCCTAGCCTCCTACATTCTGGAGCAGCTGGAAGGAAAAATCTGAGATGATGGTATGGTAGCCCATTACAAACTCTAGGACCTATTCTGTAACTACTTCGAAAACTATTGCTGTTTTTCTTTCTTTGCTTTGTATATATGCTATATTATACAATTTAAAAAAGTAAAAATAAATAAAATTAAAGGGGTGGAAAAATAAAATTAAAAAATAAATTAATTAATTAAAGGGGATGATGGGAGGATCTACCAATTACTCTTACTTATCTTGAGCAATTTCTGGATATAAACTATTAACATAACATACCACTATCACAGATAGAGCACTGTGGTTTATAGAGTGCTTTGCCTGTTTTAATCTGCACAGTAATCCTGTATCATAAATGCCTGTATCCTCAATTTACAGGTGAATATCTAGATCTCCTAAAAGTTAAGAGGTTACCTTAAGATCACACAAGGCATCAAAAGCCTATATTCTAGGTTGTCTGCTAAAGCACTTCGCAAAATAAATTTTAGTTAGTTGGGTCTGGATCTCTCTCATCAGAGAATGAGTCCCTTTAAGTCAGGAGCAATGTTTTTCCTGGAAAAGAACAATGTTGGAAGAGCTTTATGAGATTTCCTAGAAGGCAGACTGGAGCTAGAACATGTGGAAAAAGGAAAAACTGCACGGACAGTTTCTATGAAAGGAAGAAGAGGTGCGTCTCTGAGAAGTACTCCAAGCAGAAGGTTCGTTTGTTAGTTTAATCACACAAATATCCACTGCAGCCAACTGTGTATGAGAAACCATGGCTTTTACAACCTTCTATAGATTTAGGATCTAATCTCAGAACAAGATGCTGGCAGAGCAAGTGACTCTAACAACTTGTGCTGGAGAAAAGGCTCTGAGTCCCCTGTAGTTACTGTATCTGCTGGGTGCCAGAGGAGGACTAGACTCTCTGTTACCTGTGGATTCAAAAGGAACTCAGTTCTTTAGTGTTCCTCCATGCTGAATCACTATGACCACCTCTCCCTTCCTTTCTGACTCTTTTCTGCATGATGGATTCATGACAACTTCTAACCCATTCTACAGGTACCACGTCTTTGAGGAGGATTTGAGCCCCCATATATTACTCTTATGTAATACAGCACTTCTTCCATTTTAACAATTATAACTGCTTTAACATTGATGAGTAAAATACTAACATTAGTAATAGTATTTTCAACCATAGACTGTGTAATATCTTTTTGCTAAATCATCTACTTTAAGTTCTTCACATACATTGTCATAGTACTTAGTCCTAACCCATTTTACAGGTGAGGAAACTAAGCACTTTGCCAAAATCACAGGCAGTAAAGTGATGGAGTGAGGCTATGAACCCAGCGACCTGATTCCAGAACATCTCTTTTGACGGAGCAGGAACTCCTAGCAGCAGAGTACGGAATGGCTAAATTCTCATCTAAGTCTGAGGGAGCAGAAGTTGTAGGTAAAGATTTCCAATGCTCTGATTTGCTTTCTGAATGGCTTCAGAGTTTAGGTACTGCAATGCCAGGTTAAATCAAATCCTGAAAAGTTGCAATGTGACATTTCATCCTCAAAGCAACCTGTCCGGCTTTGAGGAAATAGCCCCTTGGTGCTAACAAGCAAGAAATGAATCTTTATTTTACAATTACACACATATACATATCTATTTTATATTTAATCTGAAACAATATACATATTTACCATTTTACTTAAGTCTACCATTTTGTGGATTAGGAAAACGAGGTGACAAGAGGTTAAGCAGTTCTGTCAAGTCGGCCAAACTGAATTTCAAGTACAGGTATGCCTGCTTGGGTCTAGGACTCTTTCTAATGTCTCGAGCCAGTTAATAATACTAGAGTGGCCACTGTGAGTCAAATACACGAGGATGACAACTTGCATAATGGACGCGACAGAGCCAGGAAGAAACCAATTGTCTTATTTCCACAAACCTCGGACAAGTTTAAAAGAAAAAGGAAAAGAACTCTCAAACCCATGCATACAAGAGGTAAGTAAAAAAAAAATACAGGTCCCAATTTGTTCTTATTTACAAATATTTTTAAGTTGTTTGTCAAACAAAATGAGTTTGTCTGCCAGATGAGATCCCAATTTTCTAAGTTCACTAACAGCTGATGAACAGAACGGGTCACCTGGTTATTTAACAATTTGGTCTTGACTCTTGTCACAGTCTCTTAAAAATTTTTTTTTTAATCCAAGCTGTCAGGAGAGAAAGGAAATACTATTTGATCTAATCTGCATACCACTTCCATGCAAACAGGGAGGAGATATTTACAGATATGCCTAATTAAGTCGCCTTTACCCCTCAAGGGAATAAAAGAAAAGAGAGGAGAGATGGTAAGGAACATTCAAAATGCTCTGTATTGGAAGTCCTGCCTGGAGGCCCACTGTGATGGCATTTTTTTTTTCCAATTCTTAAATATCAGAAACATGCTTTTAAGCTATAAAAATCAGGAGCATTAAGAAATGAAGAATTCCTCAAGAAACCAATTGCCTTTGGTGACCTCCTATCCTATACTGGACTTAAGCAGGGCACACAATTTAGGTGCTGGGGAAGATGGGGAAAGTGGCTTTCCAAATCCTAATAAGGTACTGTTTGGCAGGGAAATTCTACTTTTTACCATTGCATTCATTTTATAATGCAAAGGATTAGCAAGGTTCTTATTCAAGTGTGTTAGATGGAATAATAAGGCAACCTCAATACAGTTCTCTCCAAATTGTCCCACTGGCAGTTATCAAAGATAAGGTTCCATATAACTGCTCCAGAGCAAAAGGGTACTTCTCTTTTAAGGAATCAGTCACATTTGGTCATAGCCATGGTCCTTGGAATTCCATTTCAGGCTCTCCAGAGCTGTGAGAGGTTACCCAGGAAAGGTATGTGTTGTTCTTGTTTCCCAGAGTCATGAAATGGTAGAAAATACCCTGACCTATAAAGGAGGAGGGTTGGGGGACCTAACTCTCCCCACAACCTCTAGAGAGTCTCTAAACACTCTCCTCCTTCCACACCTCCCCTCCTTTACACCCAACATTCCCACCAGGTCTCAGCTCAATTCTCCAGTCCTGGGGACAACCCCCCTTAGCAACAAACACCTCTCCTTCCCAGCACTTACCACTTCGACTTACACTGACTTTGTGTAGTCTTATTACACATAATATAAGCTCCGTGAGGGCAGGAGCTTGCTTCTTCCTCTCTCTCTCTAAGTAATGTGAATGATACACTTTACTTTCAACTAATGGCTAATCTTACCTTCTACCCAATTTTAGATAGGAACTGGAGAAGATCTTTAAAATCCCTGCTTTAAACAGAACCCTCTGGGAAAGTACTGGGTGGACAAGCTGCAGGGAATAAGGGGCTCCTCTTCTGAAGTGGTCATTAATCCAAGAAGGTGATTGTGCTGGTTTGAAATGATGTATATACCCTAGAAAAGCCATGTTTTAATCCTAATCCCATTTTGTAAAGGCAGCCATTTCTTCTAATCCCTATTCAATACTGTATGTTTGAAACTGTAATCAGATCATCTCCCTGGGGATGTGATTTAATCAAGAGTGGTTCTTAAACTGGATTAGGTAGACGAGTGTCTCCACCCATTTGGGCGGGTCTTGATTGGTTTCTGAAGTCTTATAAAAAAGGAAACATTTTGGAGAATGGGAGATTCAGAGAGAGCAGAGCAGAACAACATGGCCACAAGACGCAGAGTTCACCAGCTAGCAACCTTTGGAGATGAAGAAGGAAAATGCCTCCCAGGGAGCTTCATGAAACAGGAAGCCAGGAGAAGAAGCTAGCAGATGACGTCGTGTTCACCATGTGCCCTTCCAGATGAGAGAGAAGCCCTGACTCTGTTCACCATGTGCCTTCTTAGCTGAGAGAGAAACCCTGAACTTCACCGGCCTTCTTGAACCAAGGTATCTCTCCAGGATGGATGCCTTTGATTGGACATCTCTATGTTTTAATTGGGACATTTTCTCGGCCTTAGAACTGTAAACTAGCAACTTATTAAATTCCCCTTTTTAAACGCCATTCTGTTTCTGGTATGTTGCATTCTGGCAGCTAGAAAACTAGAACAGTGACCACCAGAGATGTGAGGGCAGGTGGAGACCCCCTTGGGTATTTTTCCTGTAATATTCTTAAATACAGGTTTCGTGGGGGAAACCTGCTACTTTTGAAATGACTTCTAATTTCCAGAATTTCAGACTTCCACATTATACCCCAAACACAAAAACAACATGCATTTCAAGGTCATATAAAGGCCAATTTATTATTGGGCTTTTACAATGCCCTCCCTCCCAATTATCTTCCATGTCAACTCCTAATCATCCTTCCATTCAACTGTCATTTCCTACCTGAAGCCTTCCCCATCACACAGAGCTCAGCTCTGCCAGAGTGAGAAAATCAGGTATTTAGCTGAGTTTTTAAATATTTTCATATCTCAGTTCAGAAGGACCTGGTGAGAAAGTTATTTCCTCCTTTTTAGTCCTCTTTCAATTCCTCTAATGGCATCAAGGAGCATCTCAGCGTGGTTCTACTGTGTCCCTAACAGCCCATCAACACTTGACAAAGAGAACTAAGAACTCCCATTCAGAGAGCTTTTGGAAGCAGGGCGTCTAACCAGACTTTCACATGGTTTTGTTCCTTCAGTGATCTGATATTTACTGAAAGGGGCATACGTTTCATGCCATAAATGGACTTCAGCAAATACTAAAGACTAGAGAAGATGCCGCTGAACACTAAAAATGAACATGAGACTGATAGAGTTACAAACTGCTGCCCCACTGGGGCAAGGTTCAGCTGAATCACAGGTGTGTCCACCACACCTCGCACCTGGCATGCAGCAGCCATTCAAGAACCATTTCTGGAGGGAAACTGAGACTTGGGGACTTCAGTGGAATCATCCAAGGACACAGCAGAAATTTAAATCAAGTCCCCTTACCCCAAGTCCAGAACATTTTCAACTACTGAACTCAACACCAAGCTGCTTCGGAAGCCAATAAATACTTGTTAAGTAAGCAAAAAGAAAAGTCAGATGATTTTGTTTCTCCATGTATTTATAACTTAACAGAAATACTTTTAATTCTTATGATCCAGAGATTCCCATCTATTCTCCTACCTTCAAAACTATAATGAAAAAACAAGCCATGACTCTGCAAGTTGACCAAAGTTGATGTTTATGCTTCCATCACAGTGATTGAAAGACAAACTTCAAATCCAGAGCATCTACTAATCTGACATCCTAACTTCCCAAATGCAGCAAACTATAAGATATAATTGACAGGTATTTCTAAAATATCTGTCTGGGTTTTTTTTCATGGCAGTGCATATCCAGAATACTTACTGAGATTGCCTTAGAAGTTTCAATCCCCAAGTTTTGCTTTAAAATGCCCATAGGCATGTCCTTTCAAGGTGAACCCCTGGTAGATCCTCCCAAAAACAACCACAGTGACTCTTCATTTTATATACCACCAACTAAATGTCCTTAAAAGAACAAAGAATAAACAGCTTTCTTTTATAACTTGTGATAGCTATAAAGACAAGAACCCACATTTCCAGAAGTAAATAAAAAAAAAAAAAAAAAAGTTTGTGAGTGATGAGAGACTTAAAGTTTAAAAGTCTATATACTATACACCAGAAAGGCTGCAGCCACCTTCAAATCTTCACCAAGCAATTTAGGTGTGGTGAGGACAGTCTGACAGCACCTTGGTAGAGCTAAAGAAAGAAGAACAATAAAAAGCAGTCAGAGAACTACAAAAGCATGATATTTTGGGGCCATTTACTAGAGGGGCAAACTGTTCTTCTCACCACAGTAAATCCTGGAGGCACCCATGAATTACAGAAAGGCACAAAGGAGCCCTGAGTCACATTATGAAAAGTCTAAATGACAGTTTTTTGTTTGAGAAGGGATAGAAATAGAGTTTAGACAAGTTCCCATAAAATCACTGTAAACTTTTGGTTTTATTTTGTTTTTGCAAATTTTGCTGCTTAAAGGGAAAAATGCCCTTTAAACTACAAATTCACCCTTGTGGAATATTTTACTCCTAATGGTGTCCTAGTGTTAGGCTATTGGGTATTTTATGGATGCATTCCTGTAAGAATAATGCTGCTAACTAGCATATAATATTATTATATAGAAATCAGCATTGACCTCCATGTGGGTGCTAAGCCCAGGGTTTATTACTAATACTGTGAACACTACCCTACTACTAACAGTACTACAGAGAGAGAGAGAAGAGAAGGGAGAAAAAGAAAGAGAAAGGAAGAAGAGGAGAAAAGGAAAGAGAGAAAGAAGGAAAGAAGGAGGGAAGTGATGGGTGAGGGACGGTGGACAAGACTAACATTAAACATCTCATCTGTGCCACATACTACCTTATGTA
Organism: Tamandua tetradactyla; assembly: GCF_023851605.1. Classification (NCBI taxonomy): domain Eukaryota; kingdom Metazoa; phylum Chordata; class Mammalia; order Pilosa; family Myrmecophagidae; genus Tamandua; species Tamandua tetradactyla. The sequence continues at coordinate 25,973,792 of NC_135333.1, forward strand.
ATATCCATGAGCAGCTTTTCACAGAAAGAACAAAAGACCCCTGATCACACCTGGGGGCAGAGACCCCGGCTGTGGGAGTCTCCGGGATGTGCTATCACAAGCAGTGCCATGAAGATTTATGAGATGTTTACCGTGCTTGTAAGGCATCTCAGAGATAGTTGTTCAATGTGGCATTATTACTCACATTAGCAATCTACAGGAGAGTGGGGAAACATGTTCTGGAAGTTTAAAATGTCAGTCTCCATCTCCGCAGCCTGGATCACTGCAGGTCTGTCAATTTTAAAAATATCATGGCTGGGGGAGAAAAGGAAACAGCCAGCCAAGCCACATCTGATAAAGGAAGCTAGACTTTTCCAAGCTCATATTAGGAAGGGTAAAATAAATCCCAGCTCCTGCCTGGCATACATAATGCCCACCATGACCAAGTAAGAGAAAACCTTTAAAACAGGGAGCAGCGGCTCCTAACAGCCACCCACGCTTATTTAAATTAGGAATTAAATTTCATTTTCTTTATTACAATTCCTTTTAGGGAAGAAAAGGTTCAACTGCTCAATTCCAGCACCAAATCCTGAATCCAGCACAGGCTCCTGAGAAACAAGGAATGCCACTTCCCTCAGGAGAAGAGCTGTCATTTCCAGAGGAACTTCTTGAGAAGTTCTCCTCCATCCCCCAAGAACATGAGGAAAAATCTCTGCTCCCTAAATAGAAACTTTTCCAGCTTATCTCCTAATCTACATGATATGTTTGCATTATTTCCTCATCATCACAGATCTTTGCTTACTTAAATAAAGCAAGTCCCCCCTTTTTTTTCTTAAAACTCTCTCCCTCTTATAGCCTGTCACATCCTAAAAGAAGGGGATAGTGTGAGAGTCTCTTGCTTTCATGCAAATGGATCTAAAAACAAAGAAAGACTAATAAAGACAAAATTGATAGAGGTAGCTTTTTTGGGTTGTTTTGCAAAAGAATATATTTTGGTTTCCAAGTTTTCTGCAGGAAGCTCTCCCTCATAAAAGTACAGGGAAAATAAAGAAGTTTATTAAACGCTGTGGGAAAAACAGAGCCTGAATGATAAAAGACTGAAACTGTGAAGACAATAAATTTATGCTTGATGTGATGCCAGCTCCCTAAAATCACACACCCAGGAATTTCCCAGGACCCATACCCAGGTCTCTAAAATATGGGGTTGGGCCCCATATGTCCGTGCATAGAATTTGTGGATAATTTGCAAGTGCTGCTGGTAATCTTGCAGCTGTCTCTTTCCAGAGAATTTCTACCCCAAGTATCAGAGGACTACCAAAAAACGGTATCTCAGTTTGATTCTTCTGTGTTCTGTCTTTCTCAGCTTCCAGATTCAAAATCATGCTTTCAGATTCTAAAGCAAAGGACAGAAGGAAGGGGAAGGAATCTCCAGGAAGGAAGGGGAGGAAGGTGGGAGAAGCCAAATGCTCTGGCCAAGTTGAGGCCAGCTGGGCTGAGGGCTCAGGTAATGTGGGGACGCCTCTGCCCACAGCTCTGGTTTCTTAATCTAGAACTGTTCTCAGGAGGAGCAAGGCAGCAGCAAATCTCAGAGGAACCAAGTGGGGTTTACAGTTGAAAGCCTGGGTTCTTGGGGCAGACTGATCAGAGTTCACACATCAGCTCCCCTTCCTATAGCTGACAAGGCCATGGGCAAGTCACATAAATTCTCTGGGCCCGGATTCCTCAACTGTCCAGCAACCACAGACTCAACTGTCCAAAGCAGACCCTCTTGAGAGTGAAAGGAGGCACTGTTTATGTAAAATTAGGCCAAATTACTTCAGAGTCTGGTTATGAGAATGAAATAAGACAATGTAAGAAAGTTAAAATTAATGAATGGCAATAGTTGTCGCTGATTCTATTTTAAGAGAACCCGGTCTTTTAAGAGGTTTGAATCCGGTCTCTGTCTTTGTATACTGTGTAACCTGATAAACTAATTTCATCCTGGAGCCACAGTTTCATCTAAAAAAATGGGATGACAATAGTAGCAAGCTGTAGGGTTGCTGAAAAGCTTAGCATGAAACAATTTAAGCACATAGTACAATGCCTAGCAAAGACTATGTGATTCAATCTTGCTAAAATTATTACTACTACTTACTTACATTTATGTTTACATATATGTAACTATTTGATCTTTGCAGCAACCATGACTACAGATACATTAATAAATATACATATATGAAGTTTTGTAAATATATGTGTCTGCATGTATGTAAACATTGTAGAGTGGTTGAGTGTAGGCTCTAGAGTAGAGCTACCTAGGTTCAAATCCTGTCTCTACCACCTATGGGCTCTGTGACTCTGTGCAAGTCAGTTGACCACTCTGGCCCTCAGGTTCTTCTTCTGTAAAATATGGAGTTCTGAGAATTTTTAAGTAAGTTAGTACATATATAATGCTGGAAGCATTAAGTGCTCGAATACTACATAGGTATACATATGTACTGGTTTGAAAGGATGCATGTCCCCTACAAATGCCATGTTTTAATCTAAATCCCATTTTGATAAGGCAGAATAATCCCAATTCAATACTGCATGTTTGAATCTATAATTAAATCATCTCCCTGGAGGTGTGATTTAATCAAGAGTGGTTTTAAGCTAGAATAGGTGGCAACGTGTCTCCACCCATTTGGGTGGGTCTTGGTAAGTTTCTGGAGTCCTATAAAACAGGAAACATTTTGGAGAATAAAAAAGAGATTCAGAGAGAGCAGAGCAGAATGACATAGCCACGAGAAGCAGCTAAGCATACCTCATCTCAGCACTTGCAGCTCAGCCCAGGCCTTTGGAGATGCAGAAAGAAGTCACCCCAGGGAAAGTTGGTGGAACCCAGAGGCCTGGAGAGAAGGCCAGCAGAGACCATCCTGTGCCTTCCCACGTTAAGAAAGAACCTTAGTTGAAAGTTAGGTGCCTTTCCTCTGAAGAACTAACAAAATAAATCCCCTTTTATTAGAAGCCAATCTGTCTCTGATGTATTGCATTCCGACAGCTAGCAAACTAGAACAACATACCTACACATATATACCTGCATTATCTAATTTAATATAACATTTTATTGGAATCTTTTCTGAGAGTCAGTTTCTATGAGCACTGATGATTAGAGAGCCTTCAATCTGGAATATCATAAAGAGGGAAGACAGACAGAACCCAGAGAGAAGCTAGGACTGCTGACAAGTTCTGACTCTTCCTGAGTGAGAGAACATAAGGCAAAGAAGATAGAGCCACCTCCAGACCCAAATCTCTACGGAAAAAAACTAGAGAGAAAGATTCAAAATAACTCAAAGCTCTAATAAGAAAAGCAAAATAAACTTTAAAATAATAAGTCAAAGAAGAAGAGGAGTGAGGAACATTATTTTCCTTATAAAATCACCATATCTGAGAAGGAAAAGAAACTGGGAGGAAATAGGAAAAATCTTTTTTGTGGAAGAGAATGGGAAAAACTCAAAGACAGAGACAGGTGGAAAGGGGGAGATATTTCAACCTTAAAGGTGACCTAGTAAGCCATGGACTCTTCAAAGCAAAAGGTGATAAAGACAATGGGGAACTGCAGAGCATTAAAAACAGGAGTGGGGGGGCGGGGGAAGGGGCATGGTGGCGGGGGGTGGGGGTGGGGGGTGACCAGTGGCTGGATGGGTTAGAAGTAAACCAAGAAGTAGGCAGATTAAAAAGAGAAAGAAAAAGGGCCTCTCCTAGTCAGGTCATTCCACCTTCCACTTTCCTGTCACCTCCTGTCTGCTCACTGCCCTTCCTCACATCTTCCTGACCAGACTATACAGTACCACCTGTGCCTGGCTGTGAGGACTTCCGAGGGCTTTGCCCCACTCTCTCTAATTGAGTGATTGCAGTAGACACTGCTGTGCATTTACTCCATGGGCATTTTCTTCTCTTCCCCAGTCACGAAAGAACCCAGATTACCCAGCTGTCTGGGTTTGCTGGAGGCCTCGACCATCTCAAATTTTATGGATAACTTTAATTAACCTACACCAATCAGTGCAATCAAGGCCCCTGCTACAATGATTGGTTCCGGAATATGCCTCAGCCAATCTCAACACAGCATTCTTCCGGGAACAAGGATTGATTCAGGGTGGGCGTGTACCTGAGTGCTCCAATTATGGTAGAGCTGATGTTGGCTCAGGAAAAGAGAAGCACATAGAGAGGGGAGAGTCTACAAAACAGTCAGAACACATCCCTGGTCAATTTCATCTGAAATCTGCCCAGCCGTGGAGTTTTCAATTAAGGAAAAACTGTGTATACTCCTAAACTGCATGAGCAGTTTGCAGATTCTGCTTCTCGCAATCAAAGACATACTAATTTATATAGTAGCTTTGAGTTCTAGAATGCTCCTTTATTTACATAAATTCTAAACAGAAACGGATTGAGTCTTACCCTAATTTTGCTACTTACAACTGTGACCATCCTTCCCACCCCATTTCATTTTGCCCATCTCTAAAATGGGGGACGATAATCCTAATTTTCAAAGATAATGCAAGAATTATAAAGGTAAAAAATATAAAGTACCTAGCAATGTCCGACATGTAGTATGGGTGCTCACACACACACACACACACACACACACACACACAAGCTACATGTCACATTTATCTTTTAAAGAATGAATACATATAATATATAGTAAAAAACATAATATAAAAAGGAATACAGTGGGGCCTTTTGGGTATTCTTAAGGGAGAACAAATAGCAAGTACCAACCCCTGGAAATGCTCGACAGAACAGAACAATTTCCTTCCCTTTCTCCAAGCTCTTGATCTGTACACACAGACATGTTTTTTTTCGCATCAGGAATGTTCCCTGCTGGCACTGCATCTCCAAATGCTGGACTCAGGATCTTGACACATTTTTCAAAGGTCTAATCTGGAGCAGGTGGCGTCATCACTAAGGGGTCTGCCATCCCAGGCTCTTATGCACTGGAAGGATGTGCACAAAGGAACACTGGCATCCAGCCAGTTTTACTTGGTCCATGATGCAGGTTGCATACACTGCCACCATGACACTCATCCTAGAATTAATTCTCCAGCAGGGCTTGCATAAAGACTCTGCATTGGAAGGAATGTTCAAGGTCAGGCATTTCAACCTCCCACCCAACACTATAGTAACTCAATTTGCATTCAATTAAAAGCAACAGCGTTGTAGACCTTGGCCGTCAACAGTGGTGAATCCTGTTTTCCAGTCTGCATCCTTGATCTGGACACCTTTACCTGGTATTATTCCTGGAGATTCCTCATAATATTGTCTGGAGTCTCCCTTTTCTCCAGCATATTTCTAAAATATTTTCAGTCCATACCATGATGGAGAATCAGCAAAAGGCCTGGCACCTTGCGGAATGCAACTGGTAGTAGAATATTGCAATTCTATGGGCAAGATGCAATACTATCCCATATGAAGTTAGATGAGCTTCTGGAGAAAGGAACACAACTGCCTACTATCAGCTCATTCAAGAAGCATTTCTGGAGCAATACCATGGACAGGCACAGCTGCTGAGGAAACAAAGATACAATCCGTGTCCTTGGAGAGCTAGCTTGGTAGTGGAGACATATGAGTAGACTAACGTCTAACAGCAAGGGATGTCCATGTTTTTAAAGATACAGAGAAGAGGCATTCTGGAAATAAAAGGCAAAAGTGGCTGACTGGAAGTAGGGGAAAGGAAAAATAAAGACCTCTCCACAGATGAGGTCACAGAGGAGCGGGGATCTGAGTACGGACTTGAGCTTCTGAGTGAGTGAGCACGTGTGCAGTGGGCACGGGAGAACACCCTAGTTAGAATACACTTTCTGCTTGTTTTAATTTTTAAGACACCCAACTCTATGCAGTTAAGGTTTTTATAGTCCTCTCAAACATCCTGTTTTCAAAAGTTTAGCATGGTGCACCTCATCCCCACCAATCATGAAGCCTCTTGCAGACGAAGCTTGTATCAAATGCTCTGACTTCTAAATATTTACGTCTGTTTTATTTTTTTACTTTTTATTTATTTTTATTTTGAAATAATTATAAGTCCATAAGAAGTTGGAAAAAATAGTACAGGGAGGTACTGTAGTGCAGTTTCCCCCAGTGGTGACATCTTATGTAACTGCAGTCATCGTCAAAATCAAGAAACCGACATTGGCACACTATAATTAGGCTGCAGACCTTACAAGATCTAACTAGTTTTTGCACACACGTTTTTAGGACACTGTGTATAGTTCTATAAAATTTCACCACACGCATAGATTTGTAAAACCACCACCACAATCAACATATGAAACTGTTCCACCACCCCAAGGAAAATGCCTCGTGTCACCCCATTATACTCACACCCCAACCCTCACCCCTGGAAATCACTGATCTGCTCCTCATCTCTATAATTGTGTCATTTAGAGACTGGTCGTTTTCAATTAGCATAACGGCCATAAGGTCTATCCCAGTGGTTGCGTATCACTTTTGTTCCTCTTCATTGCTGAGCTGTTATTTCTTGTATGAGTGTGCCACATTTTAATTATTCACTTGTTGAAGGACATGTGGGTTGTTTTCAGTTTTGAGCTTTTACAAATAAAGCTCCCAGAGACGTCTGCATAGAGCATAGAGGCTTTTGTGTTAAAACTAGTTTTCATTTCTCTAAGCTAACGGCCCAAGAGTATGATTGTTGGGTCACATAGTAAGTATACATTTGGCTTTTTTAAGAAACGGTCAACCATATTTCCACAGTGGCTGGACCATTTTACAATCCCACTAGAGCTGCAGAGTTCCTGTATCCTCACCAACATTTGATACTGTCAGTACTTTTCATTTTAGCTATTCTAATAGGTATGTGGTAGGAGCCCATGAGGGGTTTACTTTGTACTTTCCTGATGGCTAGTTATGCTGAACATCTTTTCATGTACTTATTTACCATCAGTATATTTCCTTTGGTACAAGTGTCTGTTCAAGTCTTTGGGCCATTTTCTAACTAGATTGTTTGGTTTCTTATTGTTGAATTTAAGCGTTTTATACACACACATATACACATAAACGCACTACCCCTTAAAGTAAACTGATACTTCCTTCTAGCTGCTCAAATAAGAAACTCTGGATTCACCCTTGACTTGTCTCTTCTACTAATCCCCATGGCCAATGTATCCACAAACCCTGCTGAATTTATCTTGAAAGCATTCAGATTTTGATTATTTTCCACCACTTCTGCCACTATCACTCTGGTCAAGCCACCAGCATCTCTTGCCTGAATCACTGTCAGTTTCCTAAGTGGCCTCCCAGCTTCTACCCTTATGCCCAGTCACTTCTCAATGCAGTAGCCAGAAGGTTTCTTTTGAAAAGCAAATCAGGTCATCTTTCTCTACTGGAACTTCCCTCAGGGACTCCCCATTTCATTTAGAGGAAAGACACTTTGAGGACTACAAACCTAACCCCAGTTTCTCCTCTTTGAGCTCAGCCCTTTCCAGGGCCTCCACCAGACAGCGGATGTGCCCCGTACGCTGAAGGAGGCAGCTGAAGTCCAGTCCCTACTCCTCTGGTGAAGCTCTGCACCCACGGGACTGTGCCTACCAGCAGGTGCCTTTTCCTAACTGGCACACAAAGGCACCTTGTGACAGCAGCAGCACTGTCACCCAGAACTTCCACCCTCACCTGCCTGGCCTAAGGCACTGCTGTTCCTAGAACATTACAGGACAGGACCTCATCTCACAGCCCTTCCTTAATCTTCTTTTCGTGCCCTCGCTTCCTCTGACCCTCCTTCCAATGGTTTCCTATTAGAAAGGCCCCCTTGACAGCCCTGTAGAAAATGACAGCCTATCATTCCCCCCTGGTATGCCCCTGTTTCTCTTACCTTTCTTTTCTTAAACAATCAGTCATGCCACTTTTCAGACCACTGAATTTTCAATTTCACTATGAATTTTTTTGTTTGTTTAATGTCCATCTCATTTGACTTGAAGCTCACTTAAACTTATGTGGAGTCTTTGTTTTAATTGCCATTTTTTCAAATTGAAACAAATTCTTTCTAATAGCCACTTTTTTTCAAATCGAAACAAATTGCCAATTGTTTCAATTGCCTAGAAGGGTCCCTGACAAAAGAGTGGGCATAAATAAGTACTTGCTGCATGAATGAGTGGATGGATGGTAAATGAATGATACATGAATGAATAAATGAGTAAATGGAACATACCTCAAAAGTATACGGAGGATCAGACATGACAAATGAAACCAAACCTGTGAATGGGGGCAGCAAACTTTCCTGGAGGCATGCATCAGCACGGTGCAGGATCTGAGCATAAGGCCTCCAGAACAGCTTAGAGCCAAATAAACCTGGCACATTTTCAAACTGCAAAGCTTACAGGACCTTCAGCAGAAACACCTCTTCAGATAATCACATACTGGAAAAGGACAAATAGCTCTCTGAACACTTTCCAGGAACATGACTATATCATTATATTGAAATTATGTGTAATATGACATATCTCCAACTATAAAAGCCTTGAAAATGGGACGATAGCTTATTCATCCTTGATTCCCAACCCCCAGCCTTGTGTCCAGGCCTTAGAAGGTTCTCAGTGAATTCCAGCTACTGAGACAATGTAATGTGGTAGAAAGCCATAGTTACAGAGAGCTGGCTGTAAATCTTTCTTGTACTTTCAAACCTTGTGACTTTCAGAGATATAGTGGGATGGCTGTTTGGTACAGCAGGGAAGAGAGCACAGCAATTATTAAAAACAATGCCTTGGAGAACGACTGCCTGGATCCAAATTCCTTACCTTCCCTGTGCCTGGTTTCATCATCTAAAAATCAGGATGACCATAGTATCTGCCGCTTAGGACTGTTGGAGCTTGAAATAGTTAATCCACATGAAGTACTTAGAATAGGGACAAGTATCTGGTAAGGGTTCAATAAGCATTAGCTTTGATCGTCATGGCTTTTCATTTGAAAAGCCATTCCTGTTTCCTTACCTGAAAAAAGAAGAATGAAGTCTTGCCACAGTGCTGGGGAGAATTAACAAGGGGACATATGCAAACCACCATTTCCCAAAGGTGCCCGGCACAAATAAGTACAATCCTGGCAATAGATCTTCTCTATAATATACAGATCCAATTAAATTTTTAAAATCTGCCAGGTATTTTGCAGGAGTCTGGGATGTAAACATGAATAAGACCCAGTACTTTCCCATTCTCAGGATGCTTACAATCTGATGCGGGAGATGAATCAATTCCATGGAGGAAAGCATGCACTGGAATTACACTTCTTTGAGGACATAATCAAAGGACTCAGTGTTTTACACATGTTTCAGGAGACCATACTCTGTATTTTCCCATGAAAATGGATTGTTTGTGAAGTTACAAAAGGACGACATGCAGAGAGGTTCAAATGTCACTGCAGAGTGCTTTCCCCTTAGCCACAGAATCTGTGCACAAGCTCCTCTCTCAGCCTATGCCTAGGACTCTCCTCTCCAAACTCCACACCCATCTCCTCCCAATCTCCTTCTCCTTACTCTGAATCTCAGCAGACCCTTCCCCAACCCCACCCACCTCCCAAAGTGGCAAAAGATCACGGTACAATGCGCTCTCCTACTTCCCTTTCTTTTTCTACACAGGACTCAATGGCTTAAACTTATATACATATGCATTTACATGACTAACTCTCATCCACACACACCCCTACTAATATATATATGTGACCTCTGACTGACCCGACCACAATCCTATTTTGAGAAGCACTGGTTCCCAGCAGTTTAGCATAGCATCTAAGCATACAGGAGGTTACTATTAAATATCTATTGATTGGATAGATGGGAGGATGGATGATCAGATGGGCCTCATTCTCTCTATCGCTACATTAAGAGAAACGATTCAAGCCACATATGTAATTTAACAGTTTCTAGTAGCCACGCTGAAAAAAGTCAAAACCAATGGGAGACATTAATTTTAATAATATATTTTATTTAACGCAATAGATCAAAAACATTGGTTAAGGTGACCCAGTACACACTGCTGTTTTAAAATTTAAGTTAAGATGAAACACAAGTCCAGTTCCTCCCTCATACCAGCCACATTTCCACAGCCCAACAACCACGTGTCTATGGCTAGTGCCTCGGAGAACACAGACACCACCTACAGCAGACTGCACACAACACAAACAGGATTCTTACCTCTGAATGTGGTCCAGCACAGGGGGAAACCCTAATGGACAGAATTATAGGCACTTTCAGATCCATTATCGCATTTAATCCTTCACAACAATTTGTAAGTACTGCTGCTTTCATGTTTCAGATGAAGACAATGGGGTTGAGAGGTTAAGAAAGGTGACCAAGGTCACATAGCTAGGGATTGGTTGTCAGGTCGGGAACTGTAGACTGGCTGAATGCAAAGCCTGTGTTCTTAACACCAATACTCTCCGAGCCTCCGATGAGAGCAGTACACTCTCCCTATCGATGCCCTCGGACAAATTATATAAGGCAAATGAACATGCCTCTGTACTGTGGGAAGGTGGTCCCCAGGCTGTTCACCATATCAGTTCTTGAGCTCTGAGCACACTGAGACACAACCTCTCTGCCCAGCATGGCCAAGTGACTTGCCCTGGCCAATAAAATGGGAGAAAAGCAACAGGTCTCACTCTGGGGAGGAAGCTTTAAGAACCCATGTGGGCCTCATGGGCTCTTTCCTCTCTGCAATGACAACCGGCAATATCCCTGATCACCATTCCTGGATCCCAGAATGAAGACAACATGGCACAGAGCCATAGTGAACTGTGATGGGAATGGAGTATGCAGAGAAAAAGCGCTTTCATTCTGTAAATCACTGAGGTCTGTTACTGCAGCATAACCCAGCCTCCTGGCTGATCGACTCATAGTTAACTTGAAAGCAAGAGATTGGTACATTTGGTACAAGGAAAGTGAGTTCTTTCTTATCTTGACTGCCAAGAATCCTGCAGACTGCTGTTCCCTGAAGTCAGTCAAAGGGCTATTACACCGCCAGCTGTGGTGGGGTCTGGTTTCATTCCTACTGGTATTACTGTATTTCTTACAAATAGCTCATTAAGGCAATTATCAGTCATTAGCACAGTAGCCTGAGCATCAGTACAATCACACACATTAATAAAACACAATTTAGCAGAGCGAGTGAAGACATGAACAATCTAGGCTCCCTTGTGAGGCCCTCACGGCTTGAGCTGGAGAGAATTTCTAGTAAGCTAAAGCAATTGGCTCCCAAAAAGTCTGCCAATCTCAGCAACTCGTTAGTGATAGTTTGCAAGCAATTCAATTCAACCAACAATGAGGCATGAAGGGTAGATAGAAGACTAACAGGTAGAAAAAGTTAAAGGACTTTTTAAGGAACCAAAGAATTTCCAAATCTTGGAAACATGAAAGAATATGTTGGATACAGACAGCAGTAAGATGGCAATTTGGTCTAGACTTAGGGGCCCAAGGCCAGAAAGGAAGGCTGGAACCAGACTGAGAACATCACCGTTAAGCTGCTCAGACTTTTTCTAGAGGAATGAGAAGTAATCAAAGAGGCTTTTAAGCAGGGACTGCCATGAGCTGCTCCGAACTTTAGGAAAAACCACTCTGGCAATATGAGAATGATGGATTAGGAGACATGGGAGACAGGAGACCAGACTGGCAGCTACTCCAATAGTTCAGGCTGTGTACGATGGGCATCTAACCCAGGACTGTGACAGATGGGAAAAAAAAAATAGCAGCAGGAAACTTCAAAAGGCAATGGACTCATCTGGGCTTAGCACTCAATTAGATTAGGTAAGTGAGGGAGGGACAAGGAGAGGGGAAGTCACATGGGGAGAGAGAGTTTCTTAAAATAACTCTGAGATTTTGGACTTTGGTACATAATGACATTATCAAGAGACTTTCAAAAACTATTCTGATAGGTTTAGCCAAATCTGCGTGGGCAGATGCAAAAAAGCATTCAAATATGTAAACAGAGACACTAAAATCTAATTTATTTTCTGGCTCAAGGGCACTTGATATCTGAAGTTCTAGGAGCATGTATCCCCCAGAGAGCTAGCCCACTGGGTCAAGTCTATGCTAGGCTCCAACCTCCTCTGAAACGTCCTGAGAATTGTTTCGATGCTTATGCTTATGGTGCCAACATTGCACCTCACCTGCCACAATTTGTGACAATCATTTAGTTTCATTTTGGACAAGGCTCTTTGGGGCATGTAATGTCTTCTCCCATTCATTATTTCCTCCAAACATGTAAACAAGTGACACCCTCTCTCTTTCCCTATGAGTCTCCAAGGAAAATGGAGATTCAAACCAAAGCCTCCCAATGTGCTCTCTCCAATATGGCTGTGCTGTCCTGGCAAGACCTCATTCAATCACCTATTCATCTTTGATCCTCTGGGTTGGGTACACAGATGGTGCAGACATGGCTGGGCCACTGGTTTCATCTATCAGAGCCTCCAAGATAGTCCCCCTTGGGGTTCTAGTCCTGAGGGTCCCTTTGTTTGGAGGATTTTGCTCCATAAGCACAGTCATGCCTGAACAGCTGTCCAGGCCAACAGCACAACATGGTTCAAGAAGCTTATTTACAGTCTGTTTGCTCATCCCACAAACACGTATTACACCCTGACAACGTGCCAGGCCCAGTGCTAGACAATGCAAGACAGAGATGAAAAGAAAACCATCTGTTCATCAAGGAGTTCACAGCCTCATCAAGAAGACAAGAGAAACAAAAAGACAAATGCAATACAGATAAATTTAATGCAACAAATTTTGCTTGCTTTATAGTTTTCTCTATTAGAAGGAACCATGTTGGTCTGTAAATGCAAACTAATCTTTTAGAATTGGTTTAAGTCCATGTACTGCATTAAGAAGTAGCAAGCTTACACCGCTAAGGCTTTCAAGCCCCAGTCTTGACTGGCCTGTGGAATACTTCATGATCATGTAGATTCTTTTGTTCCTCTTCGGATGGCCAGGTATCTCAGGATGACACCAGAAACACAAAACAGATATTGTCCCATGCAAATAACTTGGCGGAAGTTGGGTATGTCTAGCATTTGAGATCCCCTCCGCCCAACAAATCATTGGATACGAAACAGTATTGAGAATCATGACCACTCATCTTCAAAGATGTGTTTCCTTTCCCACTTGGACACAACCATTAGGAAATAACACTCAACTTTTGTCCTACCAAAGTTCTGCCAACACAGCACCACCACCGGAAGTTCCATCTCATCAGCTCATTAAAGATCTGATAAAATGCATTTTCACTGTGAACACAGGAAGCCCTTGACACCCTTGAACACCACACTTCCCACACCCCAACTGGTATTTCCAGCTTAGACTTACTCTTTTGCATCCTTCAATGTTCTCAACCTCCATCTCCAGCCCCTCATGGGAGAATCTCTAAGACTGAAACAAATGTCACTTTAAAACAACTCAGTGGGGCGGGCCGCGGTGGCTCAGCGGGCGGAGTGCTTGCCTGCTATGCCGGAGGACCTCGGTTCGATTCCCGGCCCCACCCCATGTAACAAAAAACGGAGAAACAGAATACAATAAAACAAGAAAATGTTTAAAAATGTTTCCCTTTCCTCCTTCCTTCCTTCCTTCTATCCTTCCTTCCTTCTCTCTGTCTAAAAAAAAAAAAAAAAAAAAAAAAAACAACTCAGTGAACAATTAACAAACATATAAGGAGGGCAACAATCATTTACTTGTGTTTAAACCATGCTATATATACTCCACATCCTTGCAATAAATACAAAAGATAAGTATTATTTCCCTCACTCTAAGGAAAAAGAAATTAAAAGGGGCATCACTGAGGTTATGTTAGTTATTCTTATGGGGATGGGGAGAAAGACATGTTGGGGCCAAGATTCTAAGCTAGGCTACTATCCTTTCCACGGCATAGTGTTCCCTCTCGTTTGGTCATCTTAAATTCCAGAAGGCTCTCCAGAAAAGGCTAGTCTGATAGTCTGTCAACCCCCTCTAAGTGCCTCTATCACTCAAGTCATTTTCTTTGACCTGACCTCACCCATCACAATCTGTCCTGAGAACTAAGACACAGGTGCATGCCGGCCCAGCAAACGAGGCTTTTCTAATAGTGCCCAACAGGGCAAATACGTTATTTGGTGCTTGACAAATCGACAGCACTGATAACACCTAACATGCGCATAAAGTAACTTTATGTAGATTATCACACTGGATTCTGACAAGAGTTCACCAATATAAGACAACCACCCACTCTTCAGGTAGGAAAACTGCTTGAGATCCCAGCATCTAAATAACAGGTCCAAAGAACACACAGACATTAAATGCCATAATTTAGACTCAGATCTTCAGACTCAAAATCATATACTGCTTTCCCCAATCCACAGTGCTTCCAAAAAATCACCATAATCCGTAATGAGAATATCTGAGGAAAGGAGGGGAATCAATAAGGTGCCATTGGCTGAATTCTGAGTACAGCAGAGGAAGCAGCAAGCTCTCCCCGCTAACCCACAATCTAGCCACTCTTTCTTCACCTTTTCAGTGAGAGGCTCAGTCTGGCAGTCCCAAGCATATTCAATATCTCTCAGGGAGGACAATAAGGGATGCAGCAAATAGAGAAAAAGGGAGAGCAAAGGCTGCAGCTTCCTGGGTTCTCATCACTCATCTAAGCCCAGGGCCCTAGAGTCAGCCTCCTTATCAAGCCATCCAGCTGCTCACCATGAACACCTAAATCACTGCTCTTCAGTAATGCACTGGAAGCCTTCATGTAAACCTCATTAACCAGCACAGTAATTGCTCTGTGAATACTGCCTGGTTTTCAATTATGTTCCTTTCCTCATATCAGGAGATTCTGCCATTGGAGAAAAAGCCCTGCATGGTCTTGTCAGTTTTATCACATGTGGGTGAATGACTGGCTTTTGACAGTGGCTTCCACAACCAAAAAGGATTCTTTTCATATAGGACTCATTCTGGGGGAACTTAACAGAATACAAAGTTCAGGCAGTTATCTGCCACCCCACCCAGGGACCCCCACATTGGGTCTGCAGTCTTAGCAGGGGCCGGATCGCAATAGAAAAGGAAGTTTCAAAACAGAACTCTAGCTTGGATCTGGATTTTTTTTTTTTTTTGGCCCTTCTGTTAAACCACATGGGCAGTGGAGGAAGATGCGTGTGTATTCACATCCACACAGATGCCTGAGCAGGTCCCGCGAGCAGCCAGCCCCGCACATCTGCAGAGAACCGGGTCCCGCGGGTGGCCAGCCCCGCACATCTGCAGAGAACCGGGGAGCGTTCAGCATGTGAAGAAAACCACAGGGAGTGGAGCTTTGGAAGTAAGGAATTCAGCTGCAGAACCATTTGTAGATCATCATAAGCATGTTTTATGAGACTATCAACTGCTCATCACCTCCAAAAAAAATAGGCAACTCTCCCGAGTCCAATTATCACCAAACTTTCCTTCTTTCTGCATTCCATTTTCTCATTAAATAATCACACAAAAACATGGTCTGGTGGTTAAGAGGCCAGCACCGTTTTCACACGTAAGGGACTTAAGTGATAAGAATGAAACCTGAATCAGCGAGTGCCCCTGTGGCCAGAAGGGGAAAGAGGTGGTGAGTAAAGAACCACCTGAATGGGACAGAAAAGCATGAATGTGCATGCCCAGTTTAACCCTCAATAGGTTGTTTGGCTTCATTCTCTCTCTCTCTGCATGTATATATATATACATATGAATGCAAACACACACACACACACATCCGAGGCACAGAGGTTCCCTTGTTTCTCCTTTGCCAAGCAGTGTCTTCATACCTGGCACCTGCCCTCAGCCTTGTCTCCCACCTCAGTTCCTCTGAAAGTGCACCTCTCTCACCTACTGGTTTTGCAGGTGCTGATTTCTCTGTTTTGAACACATGCATGTGCATTTACATACACTCACACTGAAAGTACTTATCATGTATCAGACACTGTTCTCAGCATTCAGCATATATAGATTCATTTAATGCTCAAAACAGCCCTCTGAGGTAGGTAGCGTGGCTATCCTCATTTTACAACCACACAGTGATATTAAATAACTTGCCCAGGGTCTAAGAGCCAGAAAGGGGCAGGTTGGCTCCAGTAGTCAAGCTCTTGGCCCCTGTGCTGTGGCATTTCTCAAACTCCGCCCAGTGCCCCCTGACCCACCTCCCTCCCGTCCTTTAGCCTGAGCTAAAGCGACCCCACAGCCCTCTGGGAAAGGGCATATATGTCAGATCTTCCCACTCCTCATTGCACTTGATTCTCTCTCAAGACAGACACATGGCCTTTGCCACTGGGTCACCCAGGAAGTACCCCACATGCAGCCCACACATGACGGTCACTTTCCTTGTGACTGTCAAGCCCCATTCTGAGAACATAGGAGATTTCACGTTGTCAACAAACCCACACGAGGAGGGACCACAGAGAGGTAACAGACCAGAAGTGCGGGATGGAGCAGCTGGTGCCGGTCTCTGCTTCACAGTCCAGGTGGGGCAGGAACAACCAGGCCGGCTTAAGAGGTGCCTAATAAACTGGCTGTCTCGTTGCAGGCAGTCTCTTGTCCGTATGAGCGTTCAGGGACACACCTTCCATTGACAAAATGCTTCATTGTCATCTTTATTAGATATGCCTTGCAACTTCCCCACTCGGTCAAGTTAGGAGGCCAGCGGTAAGGTAGGACAAAATTGCTATCCACGCTCAGGGGACGGGAAGGCTGAAGGAGGGAGGGAACAAGGAGGGAAGGAAGGAAGAGACAGCCAGATGCAATGGAAGAAGGGCCGTTACAAGCAGGTGGCTTAGTTCACAACTAATTTGACCTTGTACAAATTCCGGGCCTTACTTTCTCCACTTAGCAAAATAGGATAATATTAGTGCACTTGCCTCAGAGCAAAAAGACTAAGATCGCCTAATAATCTTGCGAACAGAGTGGCCTGAATACAGTAAGAGCTCCAGAGTGGCATTTCCTTCCTACTCTAGGTGGAGTAAAGGGGGTGAGTAGACCAGGATTGCAACTTAGGGACCTCAGGACTCAGACAATAGTAAGTAGATGCAGGCCCAAGGGACTGTTAAAATTTTTAAAATAAGATTTCAAATAATAGTTTGTAGATTTTTTAAATAAAAATTTTATTTATAAGATTCGTTCATGTGCATGGAATATTCTAACGCTAAATGTGGAAGAAGGTTTTCTTAGAAAAAAGTTTTGCCTTTAACAGACCCAGAAAAAAAGGCTAAAGGAGTCATTTGGGAGAGGAGGCGGTTCAAAGAGATGGTGTAGTTAGGTAGCGTACACTCACTCATTCGTAAACATTTACTGAGCATCTGTTATGTACCAGGTACAAGCATGAGGAAAAGATCTAACATTTCTTAATTGTATCCCACTTTGCCAAGCATTCCACCTGTATTGTCTTACTGGGTTTACAGATATGTACTCACCCTGGTCTTCTTTCAGTTCCCAGCTCTCCAATGGTTGTTTCAAGCCCCCAGGCTTTGCATTAGACCCCTCTCTGCCAGAGGCCCACGGAGGCTCCTTCTCACTCTCCAGGACTCAGGTCACCACCAACTCCTCAGAGAGGCAGCACTGACCTTCCCATCCAGTGTGCCTCAATCAAGTCACTCTCCACCACTCTGCTGCCTTTACTTTATTCAGAGCATTTATTACTATCTGAAATTATCTTGTTTACTCATTTATAGTCTGTCACTCCAGAGACAATGTGCCCTCCGTGGGGACAGGGACCCTGTCAACTCATTCACAGTTATCTCTCCAGAGCCCAATAAACAGTAGGTGTTTTATAAATATTTGCTGAATGAAGAAAGAGGGAAGTGAGAGGAGAGCAGGGGACAGGATGGCAGGAAAGGGGAGGGGAGGGGAGGGGAGGGGGGAGGGGAAGGGAAGGGAAAGTTGTGCAGAGCGTTACTTGCAACTCAGCTGCCAATCTCCATGACCCTGAGAAAAGTGCCAAGGAGGCTCTCAATAAATACGTGACAGCCTGTTAAGGTCTGCCCTTTTCCCCTGCATGTAGTAACCTTGTTCCATCCTCTTCTTGAAAGCAGCAGCTCTGCATTCCACCCTCGTGTGCCCCATGACCTGAACATATGATAACCAGCAAATATTTACTGAATGATGGGGGGGGGGGGGGAGGAAGCCTTGTATTTATTTTTAAACAGATGACACTGAAAGACCAGTGAGCCCAGTGAATTGCCAAAGGTTCACTGAATGCAATGGGATGAGAATACAAGTCTTCCCCACCTTCCAGGGCTTTGGCCACCAGGACCTCCCTGAGGTGGGCTACGTTTTACAGGTTTCTCAACCCCTCCCCATGAATGCATCACCTCTGCAACTAGATCCTGGCTAAAGCTGACAAGGATACTCCTTGCCTATTTCCCATTCCCATCTAAGGAACTGGTGCCATAATACCTGAGCATATGGTATGTGCTCAATAAATACTCACTGATGGGTTGATTTCTTGCCATGCTCAAAAACAACTTCAAAGACCACCAGTTTGAAGAGAATTGGACTGACTGATTTCACCAACAGCCTGATACCAGATGTCAAACAACTTCAGAGATCACATGGGCTCCTGTGGTCTTTGTAATTCAAAAGTAATGATCACAAGAACCAATTTCTGTTGGTCCATCATCAAATCCAACTTCATATCCTCTCAGTGGTTCCTGACTTGCATGCTCTCCATCCGTGCATAATATGAATAACAAAGCTAAAAAACGAGATGTATAGAAATGTTCTGGATGATCTTTTTGAAGTTCGGATCTTTTGGCCACACATTCTTCATCTTTGCCTCTAATAAATCTCAGGCTTTCTTCTTCTTTCCAATTATAAAACCAACCTGAGCAACTGGAACAGTCCCACAGACATTCACTTCTGGTTTAGCAAGTCCTTGAGTGTCCTGAAGCCAACAACCCTCACCACCACACCTCAGCACCAGCTGCCCTGCCCTTGACATCATCTCATAGTTGAAGTCAACTGTCATGACTTGAAATATCCTGCCTTCTATGCTATTAATTACTTAATCACTCTAAATCCACTTCATGACCTCATCGTGAGATGAATACTACTTTAACTAGCACAATCTCCCTCCTCCATCCCTACCACTCTTCCACTTACAACAGAAAGGAAAAGTCTGGCCTGCAGGTGAATCAGACTTTTCCCACATATATCCATGGGGCTGTGAGGAACTTGAGGAAGTGTATTAGTTTATTCATCTATAACTCTAGGCCATGTGTGGAGACCGTCTAGCTCTTCTTCACCCTGGGCATGGCATATGAGGGTGGGCCTTTCGCAGCCTCCTTGTGGTAAGGTGTGACCATGTGATAGTTCTAACCAGTGGGGTGAGAGCAGTAATGATGGAGGTCCCACACTCCATGATCATGTTCTCACTCTCTGCTGGCTGGGCATCAGTGTCCGAGTTTAGAAACCACAGGTGAATGACAGGTCTCCTTCAGCCTGGGTCACTGTGTGGAGAAGAGACAACCCTCTTTCCCCTCTATTCTTGCCCACATATTCACTTGTGAAATGAGTGAACATTAAACATCTTCCTGAGTGATCAAACATTCTTGGGTCTATTCAACCTGTCCTAATTAATGCACCATTCTTCTTGCCTAATGGGATGGTTATGATGATTCAATAATAAAATTTTTCAAAGCACCTAATATAGGTCCCTGCATACTGCATGGCAATATGATAGATATTCAGTTCATTTTTTTCTTCTTTCCTTTATGTCCTCCTATAATACTTGCCCCAACTTTCAAAAATGAGAATAGAGGTTATCAGGTATTAACTTCCCCATCACAGTTAGATATACTTCATCCATTGTTCTGGTTTGCTAGCTGCCAGAATGCATATACCAGAAATGGAAGGTTTTTAAAAAGGGGGATTTAATAAGTTGCAAGTTACCAGTTTTTAGGCCATGGAAATGTCCCAATTAAAGCAAGTCTATAGAAATGTCCAATCTAAGGCATCCAGGGAAAGATACCAGGATTCAAGAAGGATGATGAAGTTCAGGGTTTCTCTCTCAAGTGGAAAGGCACATGGTGAATATGGTCAGGGTTTCTCTCTCGGCTGGAAGGGGACATGGCGGACACAGGGTCATCTGCTAGCTTCATCTACAGCTCCCTGAGAGGTGTTTTCCTTCTTCATCACCAAAAGCCGCTGGTTGGTGGAGACTCTCTGATTTGTGGTGCTGCAGTGTTCATTGCTCTCTCAGATTCTCGTGGCTTTCTCCCTTGTTATTCTCTATGCAGTAGCCTTGGATCATGCCCATCAGACATAAGGAGTTTCCACAAATTCTTCCTGGATAACTCCATGTCTAATCCTGGCTTTCTCTGAAATGGCTGACTTTTGGTTAAATCCTCATGTGGGGCACCACTCTCTGGGGTCTCCCATCCTGGAAGCCCAGAACTTTCCAGAACATCAATTCCTGGTTTTTCCGTACCCAAGAGTTCAGTAGCTAGGGCTCTCTAGAGAAACAGAATCAGCAGGAAATATCCACAGATATAAAATTTATAAAACTGTCTCACATAACCACGGGAATGTAAAGTCCAAAATTTGTAGGGCAGGCTGTGAAGCTCACGACTCCGATGAATGGTCTGGATGAACTCCACAGGAGAGGCTCACCAGCTGAATCAGGAAGAAGATTGTCTCTTCTGAATCCTCCTTAAAAGCCTCCCAGTGATTAGATTAAACGTCACTCATTGCAAAAGATACTCCCCTTGGTTGATTACAAATGCAATCAGCTGCAGATGCAGCCAATGTGATCATGATTTAATTCTATGAAATGTCCTCATAGCAACTGACAAGCCAGCACTTACCCAACCAGACAAACAGGCACCACCACCTGGCCAAGTTGACACATGAACCTGACTATGCCATCTATATTCATCATTAGTTATTAATAATTACAAGCAGCCAGCATTTATGTTTCCAACTTTAAGTGCTTTATGTGTATGATTTCATTTAATCCTCACATAATCCTTTGAGGTAGGTGTCCTAGTTTTCTTATATGCAATATGATCCCTGTAAGGGATCTGTCTCAGAGGGCTTACATATTCTGCCCGAGGTCAAAAATTAATATATGGTAAAATCAGGACTTGAACCCAAAGCTGATGCTCTCACTCAGAATTATGTTTTCTCCCACAGTTGGTCCACTACCACCCACCTACTTGACCAAGCCATGAACATCCAGGTCCTCTCAGAATGACTCCACTTTCTCTTGGTTCTCCATCTTTAACACTCTATGCCCCTAATGCCAAGAGCTTCCTCTCCAATCCACTGCTACTGTTTGAATTCATTCCCTTCTCATTCACTGTGGTGCCTTGACAAGGCTTGCTACCCCTCTACTTGCCCCTTTCAACCCTTCTCCATGCTGCTTCTCAAGAGATGCATGCTGCCTAAAACCCAGTCTCAGAATGTCACGGCCCTGCTGAAAACCCAGGGTGCCCTGCATCACCTGCCCCATGGCACCCCCCATGCTGCATTGGCATGTTATTTACTTGTGAATTTCACCACTCAAGACTGTGAGCTCCTGAAGACAAGAGGCTTTCTTGATCATCATGGTATCTATGCCAGGCTTTTACATGATCACAGAGGCTAACAGACAAAAATGTCTGCCCTTCAGAGACTACTGGCCAAGAACCTCTAATGCTTCATGTTACGTGACAGATGTGGTGGCAAGAGCAGAGACTTTGGAGCTAGGAGCACACTGGCTTCACATATATACACCGCCACTTACTATAGAAACGCAATAAAGTTAGGCATCTTTTCTGATACCTCATCTTGTCTCAATTTCTTCATCTATAAAATAGAGAAAAAACAGCATGTACCTCATCCTCACTGGACTATTTTAAGGGTAAACAAGGCAATGCACCACAAGAAGTTTAGAACAGTGGCTGGTACATAGTAGGTCCTCAACAAATGCTGCTTTACCTCCCCATCTCGAGACTGTAAATCCTAGAGGGTGAAAACCATGACGTACCCTTTCTTTCCCCACAGCGCCTTGGGGAAATAAGCATGACAAATGTTGGTTTGACTGATTGAGGTAGTGAAGATCTCCAGGAACATGACCCAAAGATATTTAAGATGCTTTCTTTCTATCCAGCTTCATAAAGGGTAAAAAACAGTCATCTAAGAAGGAGAACTGAGCAGCGGTAATAGGCAGGACTACTCCCAAATGATGCTGTGTATGTTCCCAGACCCCCAATAATTTCCTTCTACTTACTAAAGCCCATATTTCTCCTAGTAGAAACCTGTGTGTGAGTACACATAAATGCTGATATCAGGAGCTAAATTTTCAATACATTATTGGAAAGTCTCAATAATCAAGAGCATGATAAACAAAGGGGTGGAAAAAAAATAATAAAGGACTTAGATGGAAAGGTTGAGCAAATGAACAAGCATTTATATGAAAGAAATGGAAAACTATAAGGAGCAATGCCCCAATTGGTTTCATTTGGATGATTTTTTGTTTTTTAAGGTAATGGGCTTGCTGCTTTTATTGCTAAAATATTTCGTTTTAATTAAGTGAAAAGGCACTTGGCTCATCTTGCTATCAATATAATAAATATATTCTAAATTTTCCTTAATGGTTCTGGTTAATTATGTATCCCCAACCTTGGCACAGTGCCTGTCACAGACATTGTGTGGCACCTAATTTTACTAAATTGTACTGGCATTACGTATGCCCTTGGGAGCTAAAAAGGTGTCCAGACAATCAGCCCCATGCCAGTGGTTCTACTCTCATGCACAGTTGTGCTCTTACAGTTGTAGATGTGGCTTTTCTGTATTTCTCCTAGAGGTCAGATTGTCAGGTCTTGTTCATCTTTCTTGCCAACCTCTCAAGCTTCCCTTTCAAATGTACTGTTTTGTTGACCTCCTATAGCCTAGGAATAATGTAGAAGCCCTTAAGGCTCTCATGAATCCACTGGTTCCTCTCCTTATAGGCATGTGTAGGACTGACCTTTTCCAGACCCTGGAAGGTAGCAGTGGCCATGTCACTTGCTTTGGCTGATGAAATGTGAGCAATGGCCTCAAAGAGCAGAACACGATTCCCCAGGTTCTGACTTCCTCATGCCACTGTGATCAGAGACAGTCCAGACAGTGGGGGCTCTGCAGAACCCCACCACACCCCCATCACAGATGCCACAACCTGAGATGAACAAACCATTTGTTATTTCAACCTAATATCTGGAAGTGGCTCATAACAATATAACCTAAGCTACCCTAACAAATATAAATGGTATATTTAAAAAGAAAAAAAAGTTCATGAGACATCATTCAAGAGATTTTCCAAAGATAAAAATTCACGTGCTTATACTCAGGTAATGCCATACTTCAGCTGCCCAAAGGCTGTGTATAAACGCTTCCACAGCACCATGGTTCACCTGTTATTGTCAGTTTCCTTGCTTGTGTCTGCTAGGAAATTGTAAGCTGCCCAAAAGCAGAGACCATGCGTTTTCTTACCATCTTACAGTGCCTGGTAGAGTAGAGGTCAATCAATACTCATGTAAGTTAACTATCTTGCTATATTTCAATAAGGCAAAAATAACAGAGCACTTATCCAAGGTTGCATGGAATGTGTAACTGGAAAAAGAATTGAGGTCCAGCCATCATTCTAGAACAGTGCCCCATACACCCTCCAGAGAGAGCTAATGACATGCTGGGTTATCTGTGGTTGCCCTCCACGTCTGAGGATAGAGCCAATGACTCATCCCCTCATTCAGCATGACTGGACAGATGCATTTACACATAGCCAACAGCTCCTTCTGTCCATTGTACCTCCCTCTTAAACAGTGAGGAATTTTCCAGTCAGGTCCCTTTGTGGACGGAGCTCTTTCTGCTGCCCAATAGGATCAAGATATCCCTGCTAAAACTGAGTCATCTGTACTTCCAGCTACTGTGATGTCCTGATTAAAGGGCAGATCCTGGTACAGGGCTTTACAGTTACCCCAGAGCATGCCACCCACCCAATGACAGTGCATTCCTCTTTTGCCCTATTAGGAACACAACAGCTAACAATAACTGCAGCCATTGACCAAGTGTTCATAAAATTCATGGAATTACATTTAGTCTCTGGCTTAGGTGCTTTTCTTCTTTTATTATCCTTAGAACAGTACTACAAGATAAGCATCATTATCCTCATTTTACAGATGAAAAAAAATGCCCCCCCCAAGTCAAACACATAGCCCATGGGTTTTCCTACCATTTTATGAGCTAAAGTTCCTTAATTACATGTATTTCTCTTGGTGACCAACTTATCTATTTATATATTTATTCCTTTTCCCCAAAGGCATTTAATAAGGACCTGTGATGCAGCATTAGTATCCATACTTTATACATGAGATTAAATTTAACTAGCAAATGATGATTCTAGAATTTAAAGGTCTGACCAATTAAAAAGTCTAAATACTTCCTGCTGATAATAGCACCTACCTCACAGGGCTCTAATGAGAACTAAATGCGTTAATAAAAAAAAAGTGCTGATAAGTGTATGCAGCCCATTGTATAGGCTCAATAAATGTTAATTTTTCATAAAATTAAATATAATGATGGTAATTGTCGACCAACACATTTTAAAAGGCCATCAAAGTCTTGATTACTCTTGTACTGTCATCCAATCATATGACAATCTCTCAGGGTTGCGTGTGTGTGCGTGTGGGGGGGAGACAGCACTCCGAATCTTCATTTTCTGATATGCAAGATAAGGAAAATAGTTCATTTCCAGGAACCAGTCTAATATGCCATAATTTTATGATTGGTTGATCAATAAAAGAGCTATTCAATGACTCAGCATCGCAGAAAATCACCCAAGTCCATTCTGCAGAGAACACTGGTTTTCTACCATAGAAAACTATGGAGGAGTCCCAAAAGACTGTGCCACCTTGAAGGAAAAACTCCTTAAAGGAACATCCCAGATGCCAGTTTGTTCATGTCAGAATAGGGATGTTTTTCAAATCACTGAATAAGGGATGATGACAGAGAAAGGGAACAAAGCCCATCATGGTTTTTCTCGCCACCCATCGATCCATACTCCAACAGAGACTGGAAGCTGCTAAACTCCCCAGCTGCGATTAGTGAGAACAAAACAGCAGGTGTGGATATGGGAGAGCATTATGCACATGTTTGCAATGATGGGGAGGAAATGGCTGGGAATGTGAGACAGAAACTGTCACTCCTCAGTAATATGGTAGGGTTGGTAAGGTTTTAGGAAATCATCAGAGCAGAGCTGGGGAGGGACAGCCCTGGGGAAATAAACTTGCCCACTAATCTCATCCCATGAACCTTGATGCCAAGGGCAGCAGACCTGCCCATCAACGAAAGGATACATTTCAAACACAGACTCATCTACATCTTTTTTCCTTTATAGCAAAGCCCTCCTTCCCCCAAAATAGTCAAATACACTTCCTGGCCCCATTTCTTCTCACTTGCTCTCTGGAATTGACTCCACTAGAACTTCCAGGTCCAGGGATAAATTCTTGACCCTCCATTAGCCTAACTGGCCTGTACCATTGGACATGCAGCTCACTTTCTACTTATTAGACATTTTTGGTTTTTATTTGTCTGTCACAATGTCATTTTCATTTGCTTCTCTTCTATCTTATTTTAAGAAAATCAAGAAATATTTAAATTTTCAAAGCAGATGAAAGAGCCATGGACTAAGAATATCCAGGCTGGAAGTAGCCTTTGAAATCAGCTAATTCCAACTTCCTCCAACTGAAGAAATTAGGCCCGGGTGAAAGTAATTTGCCCGGAATTATCCAGAAGACTCAACTTGGCAAGTTTTGTCCAACTTAAAGGACAAAAGCTACTTTAATTCATGGCTTCTCCCAAAACATTTAAGAGTACATTGAAAAGAACATTCAATTATACCCCCCCCAAAAAAATCTGCAATGTATAAATTTTTGTCCCATCTACTGCAAAGAGTGAGTCACATCTCTACAAAGGAATGTAATTTACAAAACAAGCAACTTCTGAGGTGGCCCAGCAGACAAGAGATGAAAAGTTCAAGAGCTCTGGCCTGGTTCACCAGTGAACAATGAGAACTCAGACCTGTCACACAGTCACTGCCAGAGACCCGGGCTCTGACAGGAGGGAATTGATCAGGGCTGTTCTTTGGGAAGATGCAGCTGACATGACAGATGCACAGGTGACTGGCACACAGAAGAATGAGTCCCGAAGACTGGGAAGGACGATAATTCAACTGTCACCTCGGTGGACCTCAAACTTCAGGGAGCATCAAAATCAACTAGAGGTATATTTGGCTTGTTAACATCACTTTTTACTTCCTACAGGATCTAAAAGGCAAATGCATGAAATGTAATGATAAATCAGTGGTTTTGGGCTCATAATGTATAAACATGTCATTTGCGACAAGAACGACATAAAGGTAGGGGGACAGAGGGTGACAGGAGCATGGTAGGTGTATACTATTGAAGTTAGACTGCTATCAAAGCAAACGAGAGTATTACAGACGAATGATGTTAAATTTAAACCTCATGGTAACTAGAAAAAAAATGTCAGAGAATATGCAAGCTCACGGAGACAGAAATTGGAATACAGCTTGCCAGAAGTAGGGAAAAAGGAGAATGAGGAGTTATGTAAAATGAGTGTCGGGTTTCTATTCGGGGAGATGGGAAAACTTTAGTATTGGAAAATGGTGAGGGTACCACAACAAAGTGGATGTGATTAATCTCATTGAACAGTATGATTGGGAGTGGCTGAAATAAGAAAGTTTATGTTGTATAAATGTTCCCACAATTAAAAAAAAAAAGAACAAAAGAGGCAATGACAATTAAAATCAATATATCAATAATGGGAAAAGAAAAGGCTTTAAAAAAGGACATTATTGAGGCATGAAAAAATGAGAATATAGAATGCAAACTTTATATCAATGTTAAATTTCTTGAATTTGATGCCTGTCCTGATGTGGTTAGATAAGTGAAAATCCTTGTTCTTAGGATATGTGTGTGGCAGTATTAACCATTCAAGGAGCATGATGCATACAACCTACACATGAGTGTTCAGAAAATGGACTGATAAATAGAAAGACAAATGGATGAACTGATTGAATGACATGACATAAGGGGCAAAAAGTTAAAATTGGTGGATCTGGGTATGTGGTGGTCTAAGTGTATGTTGCGGCTCTCTCTATGGGATTTATTTTATCTTTGTAAATGTCCTTTAAGTTTGAAAGTATTTCAAAATAAAAGGCTTTAAAAAAAATCACCTAGGGCTTGTTAAAATACAGATTACAGGGCCACACCCCATAGTTGCAGATTAAGTAGGCAGGGGCTAAGATTTTGTTTCTAACAACTTCACAGGTATTGGTGAAGCTGCTGGTCTGGGGACAAAACTGAAGGCAACCGTCCCATGGAGGACCTAGCCCAGGGGGTGAAAGCAATAGAAATGGAACAAAGAGAATGGATATCTGAGACAATACTGGAAGGCTACCTAAGATTTTGACAAATGGGAAGAAACAAGGCAACGGAGTGGGGGCAAAGGTGCTATTCTCTGAAAAAAGGATTGTAAAGGGGGACTCATTAGGAAAAAGATGGAAGGGTTCTGTATTTGAGATTGCCAGAAAGACAAGCGGGAAAATAAAGACACACAAGTTGTAGTACTGCAGCACAGAAAGTCAGCATTCCTATTTACAGCAATAGTTAAAGAAGCCAAAAAACAGATCAGGCTTCAATTGGAGATAAGAACAAAACCGACCTGTTTGGTTGGGACTAAGGTAAATCAGAATACCGAGTAAAGGATGATACTGTCTGTATTTTAAACTTCACCTACTGTATAAGCCCAAAGGAGGAGAGGTTTATTTTGTCCAAAACCTAAATTTCCTGTAGCACACAACCTAACTTAACCTGTTTGATCAGCTAAGTTAAACAAGCTAAACACGTGGAGCCTAGAATTGTGAATGAGGTCTTCCAATTCTGTTTAGCTTAATGTAATTCCTGGATACATTTCAAAAAGTAAATTTGTCCTTTGAGGAACTAGAGAAAAAATATGAAACTACTGAACTTCCCACTTGGGAAGTCCCTGGTACTCTCTCAAACATTAGGGACTTTCAAGTTAATAGGTCAAGCCCTTGATCTTGAGTCTTGCTCTTATGAAATTCATTTCCCTAACATGAGCCTACATACAATTATGCTTAAGAGTTACTTCCAGAGAACCTCTTTCGTTGCTCAGATGTGGCCTTTCTCTCTCTAAGCCCAACTATGCAAGGAAAATCATTACCCTCCCTTCTGTGTGGGACATGACTTCTGGGGTGAAAGTCTCCCTGGCAATGTCAGACATACCCCCAGGGATGAGCCTGTCCCTGGAACCATGGAACTGATAATGCCTACCTGACCAAAAGGGAGAAAAGGAATATAACAAATTAAGGTATCAGTGGCTAAGAGAGTTATAACAGAGTTCTAACAGTCGAGAGTCTATTCTGGAGGTTACTCTTATGTAAACTTCAGCTAGATATTGCTAATTGCCATGGTATGACAAGTCCCAACCAACAGTATTCCTGTAAACCTAAAGAACACCCAGAGCTCTATCTAAGACTCTATAAAAGTTTCACACCTAAGTTTATCTTTCAGAAACCTAAAACCTCCAGATGGTTCCTAGCTCAGATAAGCCCTACCCAGAGTTGCCAGTCTCTCCAAGAGCATCAACCAGTTGCAAACCCCTGCCCCATAATGTCAACACCCCTTTTCAATATGAAGAAATCTGAATGGGCATTGCCCAAATATCCCTAAAGACTGGAAGAAGGATTAAAGAGGAAGGAGGAATTGTAACAGAGAAGACAGGATTTAACAAATGAGTATGACTACTAAATCATTATATTGATATTTCTTTTTAGTCTCCAGTGTCTCAGAGCAGCTAGAAGGAAATACCTGAAACGGTGGAGCTATAACTCACACCATAACATTGAAATTTGCTCTATAACTTGTTAAAATGTACTTTGAAATTTATCACTTTTTTGTATATAGTTATATTCACAATAAACAATGTTTAAAAAAATACAGTCACACACGATGGGAGCAAGTTTATCAATTAGAAGTCACGGGTCCCAGAAGTTACATGCCTTTGAAGGGAGGGAGGAGAGGAGCCGGCGTAGGTGACCAGGTGGTAGTGCTCAAAGGGCTGGACCAATCCCCACAGAGTCCTCTTCACAAATGGCAGAGAGGGGCTCTGAAGAAGGACATGGTCATTGCGATGAAATGCTGCTGCAGAGGTCAGGGAGGATGAGGACTGAACTACAGCATTTAGATGTGACATGCAGGTCACCAAAAGCACAGATGGACAGCAACTTGTAGGATGGACACCTGATTCCCATGGCCAAGCTAAGAAAGTAATAGCCTTGGCCACAGATTCTTGTTTGAAGGCCAACGGTGATGGAGAAAGGAGAAGGAAACAGGGTGGAGAAAGGTTTTATATCTTGCCGATGAGAGACCACCCGCTATAGAGTTAAAAAAGAGACAGCTAAAGAGAGATGGAAGAGATAACCAAGAGGAGTGAGGTTGGATGGCCTGAGCTCCCATGCATCACTAAAAACAAATGACTGACAACTCTGGGGGTGTCTTCAATGCCAGAACCCAATATTCAGAGGTTTCCCAAAAGAAGTTCTGGATCAAATGTTCTGGCTCTCCTTTCAGATCCCTGAAACCTCAGCCACCACCTCTCCTCCAAGTTCCCAGGACTGAGAGAAGAGCAGATATGAGGACCAAATGTCCTTCCTTGCCTTGATCTAAAACACTAAGAAATTATAAAGTAGCTGCTCCCCTCAAAAAAGTTAGAAAGCCCCTGAAAAAATAAAATAAAACTCTTAGCTCTCAATATATAAGACTGTATTGCAATAACTTGTCTACAAGTCTGTCTACACCATGGGCTTATGAGTCCCCCAGGGCACAGGTTATGCTTTACTCACATCTAAATTCCAGTCCCTAACTTAGTCTGATAGCAACTCATACTTAGTAAAGGATTGCTGAATGGAAGAAGGAAGGAGACAATGTAATAAATATGAAGAATGAGAGAAGGAAAATGAATCCTTTGCATGTACAATTAGAACGCTATCTCCTCCAATCTTTACCCAGCTATTGCAGCCTCAAACATGCTACTCCAACTCCTGAACAAGGGCCTCTGCACATGCCATGCCCTCTCTTGGGAATGCTTTTCCTCACCCACCTAGGTGGCTTGCTTCCTCATTCCATTCAGCTCTAGGATCAAACATCACCTTCAGAGAGGTTTTAGTTATCTCTTTCTGTGAAGTAGCAACATCCCTCGCTTCAGGCATGATGTAGCCACCCTTTGACCTCCTGTGCTGTTAATGCACTTTATTTCACCCTTCACAGCACTTCTGGGCACCTGACATACTCCAACCGTGTCTGCTGACTAGAACATAAGATCCACTATTGCAGAGGCTTGGCTCTGCCTATTTCTGTATCTCCAGGGCCTAATGCAGTGCCTGGCACATAGTCAGTGTACAATATATATTTATTAAATGAATGAATCCACTGCTTCATCTCTCTGGGATTCTCCCAGCCTTCGGTCCCTTCGAGGGGATTTCCTGGAGGAGTCTACTTGAGCAGTGGAAGTTATGGTGAGTACTGAGAAATTCCTCTTCTCTGCACCTGTGCTGCAATCAGGATAAAAGTGATGACTGGCAGAAAAATCCAGCCACCATCTGGCTGCTCAAGGACCCCTCCAGGGTGCTGACAACATTGTCATTCAAGATAATGAAGATGAAAACCAACAGTGATCCAGGGGGACAGGTTTCCAGGAGGCAGCCTGGCTGAGCTTAACTCCCTCTGAGCCAAGCACCTTCCAGACATACTGAGAAAGCACCACCCTTCCCTAAGAGGGCAAAGGCAGGAGGTGGAGAAGGTTCCTGCTTTAGTGATTACAGATAACTCATCCCAGAAAGAGATGCAATGGGGAAACTCAAGCGCAAGTGCTTTTTTTGGCAGGATAATGGCTGAGGGGAGGGGAGGAATGCTGCAGAGACGACAGATGTAACATATCATTTGCCCATCAGTCAACAAGGTCCTTGGGGCTGGGAGCCAACTCTGCTTTCAGCTCATCTATTAAAGCAATAGGGGTGTGCACCCACCCTGATGCTCAAGGCCTGAGACCCACAGCCCCTTTGTCTTTAGGGGACACTCTATCTCTGATGCTTACAGAAAGGGGTTGTCTTAACCAATTCCCATGGGCAAGTGCTGACCACAGCGGATCATAACATAAAACTTCGAGGAGCTCCAGGGAGTAGAGGAAACTAGCACCATGCACATGCCAAGGCAAAAGGAGGTGACTGCTGCAGAGATCTTCCTTCTTTTCGTATCACAGGTAAAGTTAACAGTCAGAGGCATCTTTCCTCTGCGAGAAACTGGAAAGCACAATGGTTCAAAGCAGACTCCCAGCGTTTTGAATTCCAGTTCTGTCATTCATCAGCTCTGTGACCTGGAAAAACTTAGTTAATCTCTCCATGCCTCAGTTTCCTTGACCATAAAATTAGAACAGCAATGGTAACTAACTCACACAGTTAAACGAGTTCATCTATACGTAAAGCTTAAAGAACCTACATCATATAGAGACAGGAGAGATGCTCAGGTGGTGGCAGAGAGTCTGAGGGTGTACAGAACAATGGAGAGACAAAAATCCACTAAGAGAGCAGTTCTGTAAAATCATGGTATTTGATCTTGCATTTGGGTGCATGTGTGAACCCTTCCTCGGCTTCTTCTTTCCTTTTCCTCCAGCAGTATAACTGAAGACAGGAAGGCAGGTTTGAGAGCTGAAAAGATGCTGGCTGAAAGTGGGGAGAGAGCTGCGATGGGTAGGGCAGGAAGCAGCAGTAGTTGACTCCTTTTCTTTGCCTTAACAGGAAACTAATGGCCACCTTCTCCAGGTCCTTAGTTGGCCCTCAAGGTCCACAGGAGCTCTCTCAGAGCTGACAGCAGCCCCCTGGAACCAGGTGTTGGAAAAATATCTTAAATGTTGGAGAAAGATCACTGACGGAAAACTTGCTCGTGCATTTGTCTCTCTCCTCTTCATGGCATCACACCCAGCCCCCCAGCCTTCACAGACACATCCACAGCACCTGCCACTAGAACCCCGTCATTCTCAGTCACAGAGAAAGTGGAAGCTGCAGGGTGGAGTCCTCACAAAACACTTATAGACGCACATGCACACACCAGAGTAAAGTTCAAACTGCTTGGCTTGCATAAAGTCCCTTCCTATAGGACCAGGCATAATCCCCAGGCAAAGACTTCACCTTTTCCATCCCAGTCTTTCAGGTATTCAGTGTGACAAGTTTAGAACAGTGGCCCCTTCACACACCTCTGATTTCTCATCTTTCTGTTCCTGTAGTTCCCACTGTCTGGAGGCCCTCCCTCCTTTCATACAACAGGCTAACTCAACTCAGCTTTCAGCATTCTGGAATCAAACTGCTCCCCTGGAAGCCTCCAATAAGTTATCCCTCTTTGGGCTCCCAGGGCACTCTGCTCTAGCCAACGATTGTATGTCCCTGCACCTACCACAATGACCAGACCCCAGGAACCCAGACATCCAGAGTTCACATCATTCTAGCCCAAGTACCTTCAGAGGCCACCCAGCCAACTTTTACCCCCATGCATGGCATCAGATGTAAAATCCCAGCTGTCAAGGCCCAAGACCCACACACCTGGGAACTCCTATCCAAGGATCAGGACAAAGCAGGAAACAAACTGAACTGAGACCAGAAGGGACGGCAGCCAAAGGCCAAAAACACAATCAGAGGGACCGTGACCAACTCAAGTCTTGACCAAAGTGGGATCACTGACCAAGAGAACCAGGTCCCAGAGCCAGAGCTTCCAAGCTTCATGGGATCTGTGGTGAAGACCCTCAGTAGTAGCAATGAATAGAAGTCAAGAAGGGCTGTTCAAGATGAGGCAACCCCACAGAACCAGGAATCAGCTGGCTACACTCAGAGGGAGGAGGTTAGATGAACTGCAGCCCCAGACTTGCTACAGGGTAAGGTTTTTAGCTGCCACTAAGCCCAGTACCCACTGACCCCTGGCCTGGGCCAGCAAGGCTGAGCATCTAATACACCCTCATGGGGAACTAGGATAGCTCAGCAAGTAAGAGAACAGAGCTGGAGCAGACCCCTGGATTCAAATACAGACTCCAGCCCTTGCTGTGTGGTCCTGGGGGAGTTTACCAAAACCCTAGACAGTGCTCCACATGGAACTGTGCCCAACACAACAGTAGCTACTCAATAAGTGTTAGAGGTTATTATACCACTGTTGGTAGACTGGGGCAGGCAGAGTCCAGTGAGATCCACCAGAGGTCCTCTGTATTCATTTGGGTACATGAAGCCCACAGTGATATAATAAGCTCCAGAGCACATATATACCTTCAAGTTGAAAACATGTTCCACAAAACTCTTCCAAGGTCACTGCAGTGTGCAGAGTTACCCCACTGTGGGGGTGGGATAAGGTCAATTCCAGAACCCTCAAAGTACAAGTCCACTGTGGAGGTGAAGTATAAGGTAACTAGTCTTGTACAGCTAGTTGGCCTCTGTATTAACTATCTTTTGATTATATCATCTCAAGGCAATTTTGAAGTCCCAGGTAGTACCTAAACATCTGAACTGCACTTTGCCAATTACAAAGTATAGTTCAATCTATAACCCTATGGGGTCAGACTTAGTGGGTGATTATTATTATAATTTACAGTGAGAACACTGGAATTCCAAGATGCTAAACAACTTTGCCAGAGCCACTAGGATTCAAGAGAATGAAGCCCATGCTCCTCCCACCACTTCTTAAGGATTTGACACTCAACAAACATTTATTGAGCATCTGCTATGTGCTAAGATCTTTTTAAGGTGCTAAGAATGCTACAATGATCAAAAGGGAAGTTCTTGGGCCACAGTGGCTCAGCAGGAAGAGTTCTTGCCTACTATGCCAGAAACCCGAGTTCATTTCCCAGTGCCTGCCCATGTCGAAAAATAAAGGAAAGTTGTTTCCCTTGTGGAGCTTACAGACAAATTGGGAGATAAATGATTAACTGTAAGCAAATAAATACGAAACAGTTACCTTTACAAATAACTGGAGAGTGGTGGGAATATGAGCAATTTAGTTTCCTTTCCTAATTCTAGTCTGCAGTTTCTACAAGAGATATTCAAGCCTGACAATTAAATTTTCTTAAAAAAAAAAAGACAAACTTAACAATGAATATTCAACAGAAAAGGGCCAAGAGGAAAAAAGAGCATTGCTCATTGACTTCACTCTTCTTTAAGTAAATAAGAAGATCAGGAAAAGGCAAGCCAGAAGCCACAAATAAAAGTTTTCTGCCATGTTAGTATACCTTAGCCATAAGCACACAGATTTAGAAATGACATAGTTAACATTTCCCAGGCAGGATAATTTTTCCTTCTAAAGTCAAAGGACAAAGCTATTTCAAAGAATAACCATGCTCATGGAAATGGATTTTGTTTATCTTCACCCAGATGACAATTCACACAATGGCTAGCACTCTTTGCCAGGGAAAATTCTCGCAAAACTGGATTGAGCTGAATTTCACTTTATAGCTAGCTAGCGTATGTGTAAATTATTATTACATGTTTAGAAGGGCTTTACGTTGGTATAATATTTTGCTACTAGAGAAGCATTCACACAATACATGGCATCTTTAATGTCTTTTCATTTACAATTCTGCACTTTGGGGTCTATAACGGCAGGCAAGTCTGTGCAAACCTCTTATGATTTTCTACCTCCTGGATGACTCGGCGCCATCTCAGCGGGAATTAACTGCAGTGCTGCCTACAACGGAGGCTGCAAGGACTTCACATTTCTATAACCACCTCCCCCCCCATCCCGCAAATGTGATGTGCTTTTATAGTCACATTAATTAATGCATCGGTGACATTCAGGATGGAACCAGAAATTCAACAGCATTCCCCAGGCTCATAGATCTGAGCTGCCTAACACAGGCAGGTGAGAAATGACATTTGAGAGCCTGGCAAAATCTACAGCACTCATTTACTCATGCTAAAAAGACACTGGCACTAGCTGCAGCCTGACTACTTTGTCAATAAACTAAGAGCTAAGTTAGAATCCAGGTTCTGCAGTTACCTGGCTTGGATAAATCCCTCCAACTTAAAGCCTCATTCTCTCATCTTTAAAATAGGGGAAGTTACAGTATCTATGACATAGGGTTATAGAGATTTTGAAATGAAATCAAGCATGTAACCATTTAGTCCCAGCCTGATACATAGAAGGTGCTCAAGCCATGCTAACTATTGAATGGATGAACTCGCTGCTTGTTGGCAAGAAAGATACTGATAAGGGCAGCAATTAGGAATCACCCCCTCTCCCGTACAAATGCCGTAACCCTGATCCAGCCTCACTTCACAAAGTCAGGAACAGCACTCGGAGGCCAAAGATGGGCTTTAGCAAAGCCATATTTCAGCAGCTCTCAAAAAGATTCATGACCAGGAGGGCTTGACAATGACCACTATGGAGTCCAGCTTGTTCCTTCAGTTCCACCTGCTTCCTGCAGCTGGATGGAGGTGGTAGGATAGAACGGAAAGACAATGGAGTCAGATGGTTCAAAAGTTCAAAGCCTGCCTCTGGACCCTACATACCAGGTGACACTGGGCTGAGCTCTCTACCTCTCTGAGCATGGTGCCTCTTCTGTAAAAGGAAGGCAAAGTCACTCCTTGCAGGATTGTTGGGAAGATCAAATATACTAATGAATGCCTGGCATGCAGCGGGTGCCAATTAAGTGTTATTCTCCCCATTCACACATAGTCCCTCCAGAGCAAAACGTGGGTTCCCCTTTGGCAGAAGAATGAAATGCAAGCATTGGTATATCTTTCTATCCACCTGCATCTCCTTGCACACCATGAACCTCCAGGACTCCCACAGCAGCCCATGTCCAATCTCACTTCGGTTTTTTTCACCCATCTATAATTCATGGTTCCCTCTACTCTCACCAATCTCCACTCCATGTCTAATTCCTCACCGAAGTGTCTCAACTGCACTCTCCAGTTTCAAGAGACAGCCAAGGGTAGTGAAGAGTACAGGCTTTAGAATCAAGTTCCCTGGGTTCAAACCTCAGACCACCTTCATCCTTAGCCAGTGACAGAGACCAGTGACATAAACTTCATTTAGTCATTCGGTCTTTGTCGTAACTCTTCAATTCTGTCATTGTAGCACAAAAGCAGCCATAGACAATAGTAGATGAATGGGCATGGCTGTCTCCCAAGAAAACTTGGACAACTATATTTGAATTTCATATAATTCTCACATTTCACAAAATTTTCTTCTTCTTTTAATATTTTTTTCCAACCATTTAAAAATATAAAAGCCATTCTTAGCTCACAGGCTGTTGGAAAACAGGAAATGGAATACAGTTTGGCAACCCCTGTTCTAGACTACTTCCCCCAGCCACTGCTATCTCTTGCCACATGATCTGAACTTCAAGGTTCTCCTGACATTCTATGTTGGGACTATGGCTTTTGGAATCACCTCTACTCAATCCTCCATGAGTCATCAAACCACTAGGATCTCAAAAAATCTTTTTTAAAAAATTGTCCTTTGGCCTCTGATGAAACATCTATAGCAGTAGCACCCAGCCACATTCCGGAACAGCCCGTCCCACTGGTGGACAACTCCAGCTGCAAAAAGTTCTTCCTAAGGTCACTGTTAAAGGGTTCCTGTTATTCCCCCCAGAGCTCCTAGATTTCTTTGATGGCTTGCAGAATTAATGCAGTTCATCTTCCCCATGACAGCTTAGCTTTTTTATTTGCATCAGGGGAGGAAAAATGAAAGGAATAGACTAATCCCACAACAGAAAAATCGACTCCAAGACAGGAAGTCAAACATGGAG
The DNA here is from genome assembly GCF_023851605.1 of Tamandua tetradactyla. NCBI lineage: Eukaryota > Metazoa > Chordata > Mammalia > Pilosa > Myrmecophagidae > Tamandua > Tamandua tetradactyla. The sequence continues at coordinate 26,010,594 of NC_135333.1, forward strand.
GCTCTAGCAGAAAAAACTACTTTAATCTACACAGCAGCTTTACAAATAGCCTACTCTATAGAACTACCAAGAAGTCAAGAAAGGGCTTAGGAGAAGGAAAAAACATTTCCTCAACCTAGAAGAAATGTCACCATTATAAACTTGTTGAACGAATGAATAAATGAAGAATGACTAGCACTTTAGCATGCCTAAACAGAGAACATTCTCTTCATTCTATCCAAACTTGTCCAGATTACAAAAACAGAGCATCTGATGACAGTAAGACTTAGTAGTCTAAATAATTAAAATATAAGAGCTAAAGGGACCAAATGATTCTTTAAAAAATCCTTAATTTCCTGAGAGCCAGCCTGACTGCCTCGGATTAACCCCTAACTTAACCATGAGTAGTTATGACGACTTTCTAGGTATGAGGCACTTCCACCTGCAGCACCTCATTTAATGCCCACGACAAACCCACTATTAAAAACCATCCCCATTATTCCAGGTATTGCCACCAAAACCCAGGAGTGTGGGGCTACAAAATTCAAATCCAGATCATCCCAACTTGAAAGCCCAGGTGCTTTCTGCTGCAGAAGAAGCCATAAAACTCTGCTCACCACATTCATTTACTGGGAATTATGAAATGATCCATGGACCAATTCATTAGAGAAAATACCTCTAAAGCCTCACTGAATGGCAGAAGATAAGGAACAATGCAAACAAAAAAATGTAAATATGGGAAATATCTAAACATACTGACTAGGGTCAGGACCCTACTTCATACATTAAGTCATTTGATTTAATAATATCAGGATAAAAAATAGTTAGCACAGCACTAGAAAGTCCCCCTCCCAAATGGAAGTCCCCACCCAAGAAAATCAATAGGGCTGGGGTGGGGAGAGGAAAGCATTTAGCTATCTAGCTCAGTAAAGCAAAAACGGTGCTAAAAATAAGTAAGGAATCTTTCGCAGTTTTACTCCCAACCTTGATCCACAGTTCATTTAAAACTATTTTGGAGACCTTGATACATATATTCACTTAAAATTATTTTTGGAGGCCAAATCACTTTGGCAAAATATGGAGAGTAATATAATACAGTCTAATATCTTCTTTTAGTTTAGATCTGTGAAACTAAGCTATTACTCTCTGGCTAACAAGAACAGAGTCAAAATTTGGTCTGTAAGGTTCTAGCATCTTTTCCCTTGCAAATATCTGATATCTGAACAGTTTTATCATTTTTTAATGCACTTGGATATTACCTCCCTTCGTCCTTACAACAATCCTGAGTAACGGTCACGTATTATTACTCCCATTACTTTTTTCCTTTTACAAATGTGCAAAAACATCTCACAGAAGTTGTCAGGGAGCTTTGTCCCCTTCTACCAGTTGAGACAGAAGAACTATCTCAAACAAGTCTAAGCAAAACAAGAATTCCAGTGGTATATAATCTGAAACATCCAAGAATAGACCCACCCACCCTTAGGCAAAGTTTGATTTAGATCTATGGGCTGACCTATTCTCTCTCCACCTCCCAGCTCCGCTCTTATTTATACTCATTTTCAGGTGCTAAGCAGTGGTGAAACACCTGCCAGCTAGGATGTAATTAGGATATAGTTAAGATGTGCATGGCTGCATCTTCCACGTTTCAAGGCCAGTGGAAAAGAGCCACTCAATGGTCCCTCTAAAAGTTTCATCCCACCCTACTAGGTCTGACTAGTCATTACTTAGCTCAAACCCAATCACTGCAGACAGGGATAATATGAGTCATATGGGCCAGCCTGAAGGCAAGGCATGATATTATCTCCACCACATCCATGTAGACTGATTGCAAGCATGGTGTCTACCAGAGCAAAAGTAAGCAGGGCAAATAAATGCTGAAGGAAAAATCCAGGAGAGAGGGTTTTGCTGACCTGCCCCGAGTCAACGATTGAAAGGGACAAAATCAGAACTCAAGTACAAATCTCTGAAACCAAGTTCTCCAAGAACAGTGATAAATTGTTTTAAAACACAAACAATTTATCAGGGGGGTGAATAAAAAATGTCCTCCGAAAATTTCTGGACACAAATAACAGTCTAAAATATTTATGGACTGCCCACAGAGCTTCAAAAGAAAGCCAAGTGCTTTCATTTAAAAAAAAAAAAAAAAGCCAAGCTCCTTTTACAAAATATAAATTTTGTAAAATTAAACAAGGTTACCACTATCTAAATCAAAATCCCTTCATGGTTCTAAATGGTTCCTCACCTGGAAAATCAGAACATTGTACTCAAAAGGAAAAAGGAAAAGCTTTTTGACCTATTTTTGTCCCTACTCTAATGTAAAGCATCGAATCCTATTTATTAAGTACCCTCAATGCATGCTACTGTGCTGGCTATTTGCAACTTTACAATGACACCTATTATTCAGTTGGAGATTAGAATCTCAAGCAGTAGGGCATTTTTTAATAAAAAATAAAATTAAAAATAGATTTGCTATCGCCTTTTTAATGAAAGTAGTAGCTGTGCTGGCTTAGGGCGGGGAAATGACATATTTCTTGGGATTTTTATATATTGATCTAAGCAGTGCTAAAAAAAAAAGAAAAGAAAGAGACATTACTGATATTCATATCTTGAGAAACTGTACCTATTCCTCCCCGTTCTCCACTGTGTGCCTAGGCAGCCCATATGTGCTCTTTCTACCAGAACCAAACAAAGCAATCCTCTGAAATCCAATACATACACGTGGCAGAGAACACCAGGAGTAGCTGGACAAGATGCGTGGCCAATAAGAAAAGGATTTTGTCCAGTACTGTCCTACAGAACTTTCTGTGATGAAGTAAACATTTCACATCTGTGCTGTCCAATCTGGTCACAAGCCACATGCGCCAACCGAAAACTTGAAATGTGGCCAGTGAGACTGAGGAACTGATTTTTCAATTTCATTTCATTTTAATTAATTTAAAGTAGCCACCTCAGGCCAGTGGCTACCTCATTGGAGGACAGCTTGAGAAGTTCTCCTGCATGCTGTCTAGTGCAGTTCTCCCACTCGCATTCTCTATCCCAGCAGCAACAAATTACTTACAGTTTTCCACATAGGTCTTCTGCTTTGTTCCTCTGAACTGCTGCACATGTTACTACTTTGGTCCAGAATTGCCATACTCCTACCCTGCCTGGCAGACTCCTTTCGATCCTCAAAAACCAGCAAGAGCTTTGCCTCTGCTGTGAAGCCTTCCCTGATTTTCCCTTCTAGCCTCCCTACTCATGCAAGCAGACCAACTCTTTCTCCACTACCTCTGTGCTTATGCATATTTCTGTAGCATACTGCCATGGGTTACAAGCTTGTCTCTTCCAGTGTGGGAGGAGTAGAGCAAAAGGGTGAGTACTCTGGAGTCAGGCTGCCTCTAGTACTACCAACTCTAAGATCTCGGGCAAAGTTACATGCCTCATCAAGCTACCATGATGGTCCATCTGTGAAATGGGGCTCTTAATTGTAACTTTCTGTTTAAGTTTTCTTTGGCTGCCCAGGCAAATACCATTCAGTGGATTGGCTTATACAATGGTGATTTATGAGCTCATGGTTTTGAGCAGGAAAAAGTCCAAATCAAAGTGTCATCAGGGTGATGCTTTCTTCCCAAAGGCTGGCGTCCTGGGGCTGGCTGCTGGTGATCCTTAGTTGTGGGCTCCTCTGTCACAAGGCAGTGCACGTGGCAGCCTCTCCTGGACTCTCCCTTCTCTGCCAGGTTCAGCTGACTTTCATGTGCTTGCTTCCCATGACTTCCTCTCTATCTGCCAGAACTTCATTCTGCTTACATTAGACTCTAATAAGAGGATTAAGACCCAGCTTGATTGGGTCCACGGGCCTCTGCATCACTGAGGGAACAAATACCATTCCTTGCAACCAGGAAGAAAGAGGCCAGTTATAACCTGCCCCCATAGCAGGAGCCCACCCCCACCTGACCCAAGTTCTGCCTTAGCCGAGTCAGGGGCTATTTCTAAAGCCCTATCTATTAAGTCAAAGATGCCAACACTCCGACACATGCCAGGGACTGGGCCCTGAAATCCTAGCAGTTTTACCAAAGGCATGCCCACCCCCAACTAAAGACCCTTTATTCTGAATAAACCAGTGTTCAAGGAATTACTCAAGGACAGCTCTTTCGATACATCCCAGAAGAACTGTGAGGCAGAGGTCTCTGGGTTCAGGTCCTTGATCTATCCCTAAATAGCAGTGGTCAAATGACTCCTCTGCGGCAACTTTTCTGGTCTCAAAATTGGAAGATCATATTCACTACCTCACAGGGTTTCTAAAAGGATTTAAAAAGGTAATTGCACAATAAAGGCTAATTATTTTCTACTTCACTACACTCCTCTCTTTTCACTCACTTTGCTCCATGTTCTTCATCTGCTCACCCTATCAACTTTGCCTGCAACCAATCACTTAAGACAGTTCTGGAACACTCATCCAGCAGGTACTGTGCACAGAATATCCAGCATATAACCTCTATATCCTTGTAGCATTTCTGGTCCAGGGGTGATGGTGCATCATCAGTCTTAATCACCAGGCAAAGCTCTTGCCTTCCCAAGTCACCCTGAGGATGGGATGCCAGTTCAATCAAAATAAACCTGTCTGATGAAATCAAGGCCCACAAGATCCTCTTCACAGAGCACTCTAACCACATAATAGTAAGCAATTGTCATTTTTCCATAAACCAGTAACTCTTATATTTTTATATAAACCAATGCCCACCTCCCTGAGCACCAATGACTTCACCTTCTCCTAAACAACATCCATGCACTGCTGTCCTGGGGGAGCAAGGTCAGGAGCTCAAGGTTATTGGAACAGATGCAAATTAGCTATACCTGTCCAACAAGGATGGAGTAGGTTATTTCAAACAAGGGATAGAGTAGGTTATTACCAGGTACCTGTTACTAAGAACTTACTCTGTACCATGTACCAGGCTGAGTTTTAATTATATTTATTCCTTTCATTCTTATTGTAACCTGATGATATAGGTACAGTTGTTTTCCCAATTTTCCATAGGCAAGAACTGAGGTATAAAGAGTATGTTTTTTTCTCAGGGTCCCATGGTTGGCAAGTGGTATAGAAGCCCAGGAAGCATGGCTCTATAGCCTGAAGTCTTTTCCAACAGAAAAGTAAAAAGGGCATCATGCTTTTGTGGGAGAAACAACCACAGGACACAACCATACTTTTTTTTTTTGTATGCCGTATGGCAGGGTCACATTTCATTCTTTTTCCATGTCGGTATCCCATATCCCATTATTGCAGCACCATTTCTGTCGAATTTTTGCTTGCTTGGTTTTTTGTTTGTTTGTTTGCTTGATTATTTGTTTTTGGGGAAAGTGCATGGGCCAGGGACCAAACCCAGGTCTCCAGCATGGCAGGAGAGAATTCTACCACTGAATTACCCTCGCGCCCCGCCCCCCAGAACCATATTATCTAAATTGACCAGGAGAGAAAGTCATTAACTCTCTGCACTGAGAATAAGGAGATCTAGAGCTTAACCCAGGCCTTGGAACAGGCACTTGGCCTCTTCTAGCCTCTGTTTTCTCAGCTAAAAATGACTGGCCTAGACATCGCTCTCATATCCTAGGATTTAAAAAAAAGCAAGGAAACAGAGTCTTAAGACTTGGGACTTGGAGTCAGAAGGACCTAGCTGAAAGCTGGGTGATGAAACTTGCTGGCTATATGACTGTGGGTGGGTAATTTCACATCTCTGTTTCTTCATTTGCAAGTATTAAATGAGATAATACATGCAAATGCTAAATACAATGTTTAGCATATTTCCCCCAATAAAGAATAGATAGTGGTATTATTACCACCATCACCATCATCATCATCATCATCCTCAACTAAAATTCCACAGGAGGAACTCTTCCTTTTAATACAGGTAGACTATAACCTTATTTGGAAGGATAATCTGGCTAATACATTTTTCAATTTAAATCCTTGAACAACTAATTCTGACTCAGAGTGGAAGTGGGGGTAAGTCGGTGATTTAAAGGTAGACAGCTGTATCCTGCACCCTTCACCTGCAAGAGATGGGGAGGGCAGTCTTAATGGCGTCCCTTCTTATTTTAAGTCCACACCACCTCCACGATGCCCCTCCCACACCACACCTGCTCCTAGGACTCCACATGTAATCTCAAGGGTCTTTAAAAAAATACACCACGTGAGCAAGTCTGTATTTGCTGAATGATAACGAGAAAGTTCCCATGGCAACTATCATTTCTAAAGTTTGGGGAGTACAAGACAGAGGGATCACTTAGCAGCTGGCTTATGGGTGAAATGCCTTAAAACTGCATTTTTTTTTTCCTCCACAATTAGAGCAAAGCTTTACAGTTTTACAGCACGCAACCATTTATAAAATGCTTTCACACTTGTTACCAACTGTGTGAGAAAAGGAGAGATTATTGGCCCTATTTTTCACAAATTAAAAATCTTAAAAACTCGTATGTAATATATCAAACCAGGATAAGTTCTAGGGTCTCTTGACTTATAAACCAATGCTCTTCTCAAGACCTCAACTGTCTCTCAGATTTCCACCTGCTCTGAGAAACCATCACTATCACGCCAGTCCACACAGGCTTACCCTTTCTCTCAACTTCCATAACTTAAGGCATATGTCCCCCATCTTCATTTTTACCCTCTATCACATGCTGGCTTGTTTTTGACAACCATTTAGTACATGTACGACTTAACTCTCCAGTGTAACTGTGCACTCTTTAAGGTAGGGTCTGTACTAAACACTTGGTGGGTGTGGAACACCGCTGAAGCTGCAGCTACCTTAATTCATAAAAGTGTTGTGATTATGTTTGGGCTTGGAAGTCACAAAGACCAAGCTTTCCCAGCTCCACTACTTTTCAGCTCTGTGATGTTGGGAAAGTCACTTAACTGCCCTCTCTTTTCATTTCCTCATTAATTTAATGGAGTAACAGCACTTACCTCACAGATCTATTTAAATTAATGGAGTAACAGCACATACTTCATTGGGTTATTGTGGGAATTAATTGATCCCTACACAGAATAAGCTTTTGGAAATTTCATGCTATTTTCATCATTAATATCAATAGTATTATTTTTAGTCATCATCATCACCATTTCACAGTTAATGAAACTAAAGCTCAGGGGTCAATATCTTGCAAGCAAATGCTGCAGCGCAGGAGGGAATTCTAAGATACCACTCCCAATTTCTACTTCTATTATAGCCCCTACATGGTAGGTGCTAAATAATACTCAAGAATTATAGACTATGAAAACTGTGAGGAAACTTAGTGAATCATCTGGTCAACCCCCTCAGTTTGCACATTAGAAAGTCTAGGCAAAGAAGATAACACATCTTGCTTAATATAAAAACCTACACATTTGTATGGTGGTGTCTAGTTATAAAATTGTAGTCATCATGAAACATAAAGCTGAAGTTGCCAATCAAAGACCACAGGGAACTCACCTGCAGCAAATGAGGTTGGGCTTATCAACCCAGTGCAATGAGGGAGAATGGAAAATGGTAGATCTCTCAGTAAGAAGGTTATAGGAGGACCCCATAATAGGATGGGCTTGTGTTCGTTAATTAAGGGAGTGTTCAGGAAGAAGCTCTAGATTAGGTGCCTGTCCCAAAGTAGGAATTCTATGATAGGTATCTTTTTATCTAGGAAGCAGAAAGAGAGCTAACCTAAAATGGATAAAGAAGCAGTAGTAATTCAAGTGAGCTGAGAAAGGGAGATATATGGTCATTTTTGTTGTTTGCAGTGTTCTTGTTTTTAATCTATGCTCAGTATTGATTACAAAGAAGGCTTTTGTCTCGCTCCATCACCATCTTAGAGTGACCTTGTGGCATGTCAGCATTGTGTGAAATTGTTTCTATCCAGTAGGAGAACACCAGGGCCTACCTTTTAGAGCCAGGCCAGTTCCAACCTGACAGCGGTCAGGAGATGCTTGTATTTTTCTTTTCTCAATAACTTGCTCAACAATTCACAATACCTATCTGTGAAAGGCAATTGCAAGGAGGTATAGGTACAAAATAAATAAAGATCCCATCCCTTAAATGAGATTACGTTCCAGTGGGAGAAAGAGATCATTAAAAACAAACATAATAAAGAAAGAAATAAGTCAAGATCAAATGTTAAAAAGTGATATGTGCTATTAAAATAAAAAAAGTGGCATAGGGTGAGAGAATGGGGAATGCTCGATGAGGATTTCCGTATTAAATAAGGCCAAGAGAGGCATCCTGCTTATGAAGTTTAAGTAGAGAGTTGGGGAAAGGTAGGGAGGTGGACATAGCAGAACAGGCCAAAAAGATATTAGCACCACTGTCCCATTTCATCAGTGAGAAAACAGAGACTTAAAGAGGTCAAAGAACTTGTCTGAAACAGCTCAACAGTTAAATGGTATTATTTTTGTGTGTTCTTTGCTATCTTAGGTGCTAAATGGTAGCACCAGAGAGAACCTAGGTCTCTGGATCCCCTGCCACAAGCTGCCTTTCCTATAATGAACCAGACATAAGGTCATGCTTATATAAAACAGAATCCAGGACTAACTCCAGACTTAGGGAAGAAAATATGAGCTCTGGAACTAGAAAGAGTCTTTGCTTTCTTATCCACACCCAGATTTACAACCTGTTTGTCATCCATACCGGCTTACCAGGTGCTGACCACGTGCAGCCACGTAGTCTGCTTAGCACTTCGCAGTGACTCCAAGACGTATGTTCGACCATTAACCTCACTCAACAAAGGAAGTCAGGATGCTCTGAAAATTTAAGTCTTTGTTCAACAACACATAAATGCGAAGAGGCAAAATTTATTTTCAAACTCAGGCTGCATAATCCAGAGTTCTGTTATGCAAAATATCACACATTGGTATAATGTTCACAGACATATATGCATACATATAACCCCTAATATCTACCTCACACATAGTTGTGAGACTTAAAAAAGGATACTAAGTCTGCCTAAGATAGCAAAGAACACGAAAAAATATCAACTCCCTTCCCACGTATGCCGAGTTGGCAAGAATCTGATGCCACAGGATGTCCGCAAGGGTTTTGTCTACTGTGTCCCTAGAACTTGCCTTGGAGTAGGCACTAATTAGTCATTGAATGAATAGATAGATGGATGCAAGCAAGCTCCCCCTACTGCTCTTTGGTCTCAACACTCCAGGGATCCCCAGGAACAACTCTCAGTTCAGTTGTGGACAAGAGGCAGAAAGTGTAAAAGTGAAACTGCTTTTAGCATGTCCCCAACTGAGTCCCAACCTGGCAGGCAGCCAGTCAGATGCCCAGACAGGCCCCACCAGATATTCCTTTAAGATGCTGAACAAAAAAGATGACATTGCCTTTGGGGGATTAAGTAGTCTACCAAGACACTCTGGAACTGATCCTGAAATCCATTTACATCTAAAAAATAAAATGAGCATCACATCCAAGCAGCTAACATACTGCAAAGTCAGAACTGATAAATGCAATTATTCACCTGCTTAAAAAAAAAAAAAAAAAAAGACCTTGTGTGCACAGAAGAGAAGCTACAAGGGAATACTCCGGAAGTTTTGTTAAATATATTTTTAAAAAATTCTAAAATATAAGTGGCTATTAACTATTTACAGTTGCCTGCAAAAACAAAAGCCAAAAAATAAAAATCAATACTTTTCCTCTGATTACGCTTTTCCAGCTTCTCAGTGAGAAGGTCCCTTTTCATAGAGCTCAAGGGTGACCTTTCAACGGTCTGCTCACATCACACCTCTCCCTCATGTTCCTTATTAAAAACAAAAAAACAAAGTATATCCCCCAGTGCGCCAATCAAGCTACCTTAGTCACTTGAAGGATAACCTTCACAGAAAAGAGGCCACTTGATAAATTCCAGGAAAGTAAAAATAAAACATAATTGAAAAGATGGTCTAATCATAAAGGCTAATTACAAAGGAACAATAAATCACTTTTTTCTCCCCAAGTAGCTCTGGTTTATTAAAAAAAAAAAAAAAAAAAGACCAATCTGACAAAGATATCCTGGGTTACTGGTCTGAAGATACCTGACAAAGAAATCTAGGAGAGATAGATGGTTGTTATTTTATCATGTATAAGCAAAAGGCTAGCTTTTGACAGCCATGCATATATTTATGGGTGACATGTTTTAGTATAAACGAAGTACCAACTAGACACAAGAGCCAGGGGAAGGTGCTGTAGGAGCACCATGTTGAATTAGGTGAAGTTCTGCCCTCCACAAGCTTTCAGCCTGGTAAAGGAAACCTGAGCCACCTCATCCCAGCTGATCATGGCATTACAGAAGCAGAGAAGCAGGAGCAAGGGGCACTCAGCAAAGGGAGGGGTGCTCTGCAGCTGAGGCAGATCCAGGAGGCTCTGGAGAAGGTGGCATTTCAGATGGGCCTTGAAGGATGAGTAGGGGGTAGAAGGGTGGAATGAACATTCAGAGGGCCCTGGGATTTAAATGCTACTCCATCTGTATCTACTTGTCCAACACAGAATCAGGGAAGAGACCCCAGAGGCCAGGGAGCCCTGTCACTTTTACCCAGGGCTGTACAAGAATCTCCTGGAAACTTTGTCTTTGGAATATGCCTGAAGCCCTAGCCAAGATGTGCTGAGTCAGAATTTCAGAGGAGGGGTTTGGTCATGTGTTTTTGGAAAGGTCCCCGAAGGATTTCTGATGAATAATCCCCCGTAAGAATCATCATTCAATACCGTTATCTCATTTTGCAGAGGGGCAGTGAGGTTTAGAGAAAGGATTCCTTACTTATTCAATTATTCAACAGATATTTATTGGGGATACAACAGTGAATAAAATGGGCAAATAAATCAGTCTTCATTACATATTTTAGCTCACTGAATTCATGCAGTAAGAACATGGGGTACTACTCTCACCCCCTTTCTGCAAATGAGAAAACAGAGGGATAGGAGGATATAAGAGCACACATGATTGACAATGAAGTCAGGATGCAGACTTCGGCATTCTTAGATGTGCCCTTCACGTCCACATTGCTTACTGAGGACCGCAGTGCACCCAGTGCCACACCAGCACCTGGGTGAGGCAAATGCAAAAAGGAATGGCTCCGCCCTTAGACAGGAGTTGGTGGGGGTGGGTCAGCAATGGTAGTCAGTGTGGGAAGCCTGGGCTGATGCTCAACTCAAAGGAGGAGCCCCATGGAAAAGAGGTCCAGGCCAGGCTTTCCCAGGAGAGATCCCAAGGGGTTGGCTCACTGTGGCCCAGAAAGAAGGTAAAGGGATAAACTTCCAACTATGTGCAGAGTGCACCGGAGTGCTGAACCCCGGCCGTAACTGTAACAGCTCTCAGATGACCATGCTCCTTGGCAATGCCCTCCATCCAAACCCACATATCCCACCATAGGAGGTGGCAAGAGTCATTCCTGATGGAACAAAATGTGGGGCCAGGTCTAAGCAGTCACTTCTCTTTCAGGGCCTTGGTGAAGATCAAATTAAAAGGCTGGAGCAAAGCCCCCAAGATATCCCTAGTTCACGAAGGATAAATAAAGAGATCAACTAACCATCAGTAAAAAAAACAAGATGGAAAAATTCCACTGACCTGGAGCTGTCCCATGGTCCCTGTGAGCAAGCCACGGCATCTCCTTTTGTAGGAGAACCAGAAGAGTCCTGAACTTAGAGGAGGACAGCACTGAGCCTGATGCCTGGCCCTCCCCCTGATGAGCTGTGTGATATTAGGCTAATTACGTAAGTACAACTCACCCAGCTAAACAATGATGATCTGCAAAGGTTTCTGCAAGGATTTAATAAAACAGCATTGAAAATATTTCCCATCTATTTTGGCACACATCAGTGGTTTTACAAATGGCTGATGGATCTGAATTTCTTTCTAAAGGTAGATTCTGGAAAACAGACAAGGCACCCTTAAGTTAGCTGCCAGAGAAACTTGCCTGCCATTTTATTTTTCAATTTTTACTTTGCCAAGAGCCAGCAGGAAAGGCTAAAATAGTACCTTAAAATCAAGGTTCATGGGGAGAGAAAGTATACAGCCTCTGGGAGCTACCCTCACTGCTCAGAGACCTTGATTATAACCTGGAAGTCAAAAGGAACAGACTCTCCTCAAGGGCAGGAGAAAATCCATTCTGAGCTTCTGATACCAAAACAGCAAAGAGGCCCCAAAATGTCACAAGTCAAGAGATGTGAGTGATAAATATCCCCAGTGAACAAGCAACTATAAGAAATGATGCAGTCAGAGAAAGGTGAAGCTATATTAAGCATTCAACCGCAGTTAATTTCCTGGGGATGGTACGAAGGAAGTACTTATTTAAATCTTTCTTATAGTTGTTTATATGTGAATGTTAGCAATTTGTAATTAATGTTCTATTAAAACAAAGCACATTTTAAATAGAAAATGATGAGCGATTAGATTGGACATAACCTCTTTGGCTGAATTAAGTTACTAGGGGACTCTGGCATATTTACACAGGAGAACTCTCCTGTGTCACCATAAACCAGCTCCACTGGGCTCTGTGACAGCCAGCCAACTTGCCAGGCCTAGGGCATAGGAAAAACCTACAGGCCTCAAGGGAGCTAACCCTACAAACGCAAACCTAAATCATGATAAAACCTCATAATCACATCTCAAGATAGTCATCTGAAAAATATGAAAACAGCAAGAGCTTTACATGAACCCAACAAACTGAGGGTAGATTGGGCAGACTTTTGAGGAAGTATATGCTGCCGAAATAATCGGCAGGCTAAAAACCGAAGGCCTTCTTCACCTCACGTTGTGGCCTTTCGGGGTATGAACTAGCTCCACCTGACTTCCTGAGAGCAGAGACGAGTGGAAACTCAGAAAAAAATACCTGGCGGGATGGGCTAGAGCCCCTTTGGACTTCTTTTTTCAAAGTGTTTTATTCACAAACCATACAATCCATCCAACACATACAATCTATGGCTCACGGTATAATGACACAGTTGTGCTTTCATCAACATGTTCATTGCTACAAAAAGAAAAACCCATACCCTAGTACTTCCCAACCACTGACACTTAGCATTGGTCTGTATTTTTGCACAAGTGATGGAAGAATATTATAATATTATTGTTAACTGTATGATCCATAGGTTGCATTTGGTGTATTTTCCCCATATACCACCCTATTACTAAGATTCTTGTAATAGTGACATACATTTGTTCTAGTTCATAGAAGAACATTCTTCCCAAATGGCTTTTTTTTTCCAAGGCCAGGTACCGGGAATCGAACCTGGGTCTCCAGTACGGCAGGTGAGAACTCGGCCAGTGAGCCACTGTGGCACACCTGAACATTCTTATATTTTTACTATTATCTACCTTCATTGTCCACAAAAGGGTTCACTTTGTTACAAGTCCTGTGTTGCATCCTCTAGCTTGCCTTCTAGTGACATACATGACCCTAAACTTCCCCTATCAACCACAATCGTGCACAATTCAGCACTGTTAAATATTCTTACAATAATGTGCTGCCATCACCTCTATCCATTTCCAAACATTTACAATCAACCTGATTTAAAATTATGCACAAAATAAGCATCAGTTCCCCATTCTCTACACTTATTCTATCTTCTAGTGACCTCTAATTATGGATATTAACTCCATGAGTATGCTCATTGTGCTGGTTTGAAAAGATGTGTGTCCAAGAGAAAAGCCATGTTTTAATCCTAATCCTATTTTGTAAAGGCAGCCATTTCTTCTAACCCCTATTCAATGCTGTATGTTTGAAACTGTAATTAGATCATCTCCATGGAGATGTGATTTAATCAAGAGTGGTTGTTAAACTGAATTAGGTGATGACATGTCTCCACCCATTTGGGCAGGTCTTGATAAGTTTTGGAGTCCTATAAAAGAGGAAACATTTTGGAGAATGAAAGAGATTCAAAGAGAGCAGAGCAGAACGACATAGCCACGAGAAGCAAGTCCACCAGCCAGTGACCTTTGGAGATGAAGAAAGAAAATGCCTCCCGGGGAGCTTCGTGAAACAGGAAGTCAGGAAAAGCTAGCAGCTGACGTCATGTTTGCCATGTGCCCTTCCAGATGAGAGAGGAACCCTGAACATGTTCACCATGTGCTTTTCCAGACGAGAAAGAAACTGACTCTGTTCGCCATGTGCCCTTCCACTTGAGAGAGAAACCCTGAACTTCATCAGCCTTCTTGAACCAAGGTATCTTTCCCTGGGTGGATGCCTTTGATTGGACATTTCTACAGACTTGCATTAAAGCAAGTCTATAGAAATTGACATTTTCTCAGCCTTAGAACTGTAAACTAGCAACTTACTAAATTTCCCTTTTTAAAAGCCATTCTGTTCTGGTATACTGCATTCTGGCAGCTAGCAAATGAGAACACGCATTATATTTAGTTCTCATTAGTGGGATCATGCAATATCTGTCCTTTTGTGTCTAGCTTATTTCACTCAACGTAATGTCCTCAAGGTTCATTCCTGTGGATGCCTGCATCCAAACTTCATTTCTTCTTAAAGCTGCATACTATTCCATCATATGTATATGCCACATTTTGTTCATCCATTGACGGACACTTGGTTTGTTCCCCATCTTGTGGTAATTGTGAATAATGCCACTATGAACACTATGTGTGTAAATGTCTGCTGGCATCCCTGCTGTGTGTTTTTCGGAGTATAGACCAAGTAGAGATCGCCGGATCATATGGAAGTTCTTCACTTACCTTCCTGAGGAACTGCCAAACTATCTTCCACAGTGGCTGAACCCACCAGCAGTGATTAAATTTTTCAATTTCTCCACATTCTCTCCAACAATTGTACTTTTCTATTTATTTAATAGTGGCCATTCTAGTAGGTGTAAAGTAATATTGAATTGTGGTTTTGATTTGCATTTCCCTAATAGATAATGATGTTGGGCATTTTTTCACGTGTTTCATAGCCATATATATTTCCTCTTTGGAAAAATATCTAGTCTTTTGCCCATTTTTAAATTCAGTCATTTATATTTTTATATATTTCTTTATATATATAAAGGATTTGTTTCTATATCCTACCTTAAACACTTATTGGATATGTGGTTTCCAAATACTTCCTCCCATTGAGTAGCTGCCTTTCATCTCTTTTGACAAAGTCCTTTGAACCACAAAAGCCTTCAATTTTTAGAAGGTCCCATTTACCTATTTTTTCTTTCATTGCTTGTATTTGGGTATAAAGTCTAAGAAACCACTGCCTATCAAAAGATCTTGAAGATGCTTCGCTACATTTTCTTCTAGGAGTTTTATGGTCTTGGCTCTTATATTTAGGTCTTTTATTCATTTAGAGTTAACTTTTGTATAAGGTATGAGTGAGGGATTCGCTTTCATTCTTTTGCATATGGATATCCAGTTCTCCTAGAACCATTCATTTGTTGAAGAGATTGTTCTGTCCTATAGATGAATGGACATGGTAGCCTTGTCAAAATCAATTGACTATAAATGTGCAGGTCTATTTCTGAATTCTCAACTTGGTTCCAATAATCAATCTATCTTTATGCCAGCATCATGCTGTTTTGACCTCTGTACCTTTGTAATATGCTTAAAATCAGGGCATGTAAGTTTGCCAACTTTGTTCTGTCTTAAGATGCATTTGCTATTCAGAGCCCCTTACCCTTCCAAATAAATTTGATAATTGGCTTTTTCATTTCTTCAAAGTAGGTGATAGGAATTTTGATTGAGATTCTGTTGATTCTGGAAATCAATTTGAGTAGAACTGACATTTTAACTATGTTTAGTTTTTGATTCCATAAACATGGATGACCTTCCATTTATTTAGGTCTTCTTTGATTTCTTTTAACAATATTTTCTATTTTTTGAATATAGGTCCTTTATATCTTGGTTAAATTTATTCTTAGATATATTATTATTTTAGTTGCTATGGTAAATGGAATTTGTTTTTCCTCCTCAAATTGCTCATTACTAGTGTATAGAATCACTACTAACTTTTGTTGTGTAAATCTCTCCGAACTCATTTATCAGCTCTAATAACTTTGTTGTAGTTTTTGGGAGGTTCTAAATATAGGATCATATCATCTGCAAAAACTGAAAGTTTTACTCCTTCATTTCCGGTGTGTATGCCTTTTTTTTCTTGCCTAACTACTCTAGCTAGAACTTTTAGCACAATGTTGAATAGCAGTGGTGACAGTAGGCATCATTGTCTTGTTCCTGATCTTCAAGGGAAAGCTTTCAGTCTTTCACCATTGAATATGATGTTAGCTGTGTTTTGCATATATGCCCTTTGTCATGTTGAGGAAGTTTCTTTCTAGTCCTATCTTTCAAAGTATTTTATTAAGAAAGGCTGTTGGATTTCATCAAATGCCTTTTCTGCATCAATTGAGATGATCAACTGGCTTTTTCACTTCGATTTTGCTAATGTGTTACATTAATTGTTGTTCTTATGTTGAACCACTCTTGCATCCCAGAAATAAAACTTGATCGCGGAGTACAATTCTTTTAATGTACTGTTGGATTTGATTTGCAAGTATTTTGTTGAGGATTATTCATTTATATTCATTAGAATGATTGGTCTGAAATTTTCTTTTCTATCTTTATCTGGCTTTGGTATTAGGGTGATGGTGGCTTCACAGAATGAGCCAGGTAGTGTTTCCTCTTCAACTTTTGGAAGAATTTGGGCAGGGTTGATATTAATTCTTCTGGTCATTATTGGTAGAATTTGTCTGTGAAGCCATCTGGTCCTCAGTTTTGATTTCTTGGGAGAATTTTGATGACTGATTCAATCTCCTTATTTCCGATTGATTTGGTGAGGTCTTCTATTTCTCCTAGAGTCAATGTAGGTTGTTCATGTGCTTCTATGAAATTGTCCATTTCATCTAACATGTCTAATGTGTTGGTATACAGTTATTCATAGTATCCTTGTATGACCTTCTTTATGTCTGTGGAGTCAGTAGTAATGTTTCTCATTTCTAATTTTATTTGCTCTCTTTTCTTTCTCAGCCTAGCTAAGGATTTGTCAGTTTTATTGATCTGCTCAAAGAATCAACTTTTTATTTTGTCAGTTTTCTCTATTGTTTCCTTTTCTCAATTTCATTTATTCCTGCTCTAATCTGTGTTATTTCTTTCCTACTGCTTGCTTTGGGGTTAGTTTGTTGTTCTTTTTCTAGTTCCTTTAGTTGTACAGTTAGGTCTTTAATTTTAGCTCCTTCTTTCTTCTTAATGTAGGTTTTTAGGGCTATACATAACTTTGGCAGCTGACAGTCTAATTAATATATGTCCTATGCAGATTTGTTCTGTCTAGAATATTTTACTTTTTGGATATATATATATATATATATTTATGTCTTGCATAAGACTTGGGAAGTTTTTGGTCCTCATTTCCTCAAATTTTCTATCTTCCCCTTTACTCTTCTCTTCCCCTTATGGGTCACCCATGACTTGTATATTTGTCTGCTTTGTGCTGTCTTTAAATTTCCTGAGAGCCTGTTATTTTTTCCACTGTTTTCTCTATCTGTTCTTTTGTCTGATTTCAGATGTCCTGTCTTCTAAGTCACTGATCCTTTATTTCACTTATTCAAATTTGCTGTTGTATGCCTCTAGTGTATTTTTAATCTCATCTATTGTTTCTTTCATTTCCATAAGTTCAGTACTTTTTTTTCTTTTTTAGGATGCTTTCAGATTCTTCTTTATGTTCACCCAATGTCTTCTTAATATCCTTTATCTCTTTAGCCATATTTTCGTTCAACTCCTTGAATTTATTTAGGAGATTTCTTTGAATATCTTTGATTAATTGTTCCAAATTATATATTTCCTCCAACTTTTCAATTATTTCCATGACTGGGACATTCTTCCTGTTTCTTAGTAGTATGTCTTTTTTTCCTGATACCTGTGCATCTGTTTATTTGATGAGATTATTCCAAAAGGCAGTTTCTCTCTCTTGTCTAGGATTTTGTTGTTGATTGGGTTTGTATTAAGGCTCTTCTCTAACACTGGTTTCATCGGTATTTCCCAGCCAAAACAGGGTCAAGGACCCAAGGTGGGAAAACAAAGAAGTTACAAAGGGTCCTGGGGAAGGGGTCAGGAAAGATGCCAAAAAAACTTGTTTTTCAGTTCCCCCAGGCTACACTTTCCTGGTCTTCCCAGCAGACAGTACTCTCCAGCAACTTATTCCCCACAGCCCTAAGAAGGCAGGGTACTTTTAGCTCTCTGGCAGCTCCACTTGTGACATGGATCAAAACTATGACATGGCAGTGCCTATCCAGGGCAGGCTAACGCAGTGGTATCCAACAGACTAAATTCACCAGCCAACAGCTGGATCCATACTGGGCCATCTTCCCCTCTGTTCTTGAGGAGAAGAGTTCCACGACTCTCCCAGTCTGCAGCAGCCCACAGGCAACTGCAGCAGTCCAAAGCCAACCCAAAATTACTTGCTTCAAGGGTGGGAGATGGGTGCCAGGAGCCAAGGCCAAGGGCATTCCTCACAGTTCTTCATTACAGTTTCTCAGTCTCTTTGTCCTGCTCTTCCCTGGATGTTGCAGTATATTCCCCTGGTCTCTGGAGCCCAGAGTTGTTTCAGACAGTTTCTGCCGGTCCACTAGCTGTTTGGGAAGAGAAGTGAACCCTGCAACTCCCTATTCTGCCATCTTCCTGGAAGTCTCCTCATAAATTAGGTTTTA
The DNA here is from genome assembly GCF_023851605.1 of Tamandua tetradactyla. Taxonomy (NCBI): domain Eukaryota; kingdom Metazoa; phylum Chordata; class Mammalia; order Pilosa; family Myrmecophagidae; genus Tamandua; species Tamandua tetradactyla. The sequence goes on from NC_135333.1 coordinate 26,029,166, forward strand.
AATTCAAAAATGTTCCAGGAATTAGATCATGATATTGGTGGGGAGGTTGAGGAGGGCACAAAGGGTGGTTGCAGCTCTAGGTTGGTCAGAGCCTGCCTATCCCAGTATGAGGGGCAGAACCCATGGGAGTCTTCCCCAAATGGACTTTATAAGAGCCCCATAAAGGTTCTCCAATAGCAGTGAAGGCAGGACCAGACTTCTCAGGTATCTGAAACCTCCAGGTCCTGGTGATTTGGGGTCATCCAGTCCTTCACTTTGCAAATGACAAACTGAGCCCAGGTCAGTGAGGGATAGTCTTAGGTACGTCCATGAGGACAGAACCCAGGGTCTTTCTTCAGCATTATCTGCTCTTTCTACTTCAAGCACTGCCCTTGCCTTCTCAAGGACAGCTCAGAACCACAAAGCTGAAATAGAAAAGCAGCAGCAGTTCCCCTGCTTGAAAATCCTCAATAAACACTTTTAAAACTTCTCGCATTGGTTTCTTTGTCAAAAGTATCTCTCCCTCACATATCAAAATCTTTCTCAACTCCCAGCTTTTTAGAGGTGAGAAGTCCAGTTTAATTCCAGCTGTGATCTTGGTCTCAACTGATCAATAAAACCAACAAAATGATGCCTAATTCCAGGACCTGAAACAAGACTCAGATAAGATAATACACATAATCTAAATAGAGGACCTGGCACATAATAGGTGTTCAAATAAAGTTTGTTTTTCTAACTGTCTTCTTTTTAAAATAAGAAGTAAAGCTGTGGTAGGGGAACTTAGATGTCTGGAGGAAGCAACTCTAACAGTCAAGAACTCTAGAGTCAGAACTCCTGATTCAAAACTGGTTTTTCTGCTTTATAGCAAAATGTGACCTGGGGGAGGTCATTCAGCCTCTCTGGAACCCTGTGTCCTCAGCTCTGAAGTGGGGCAGCAGAATCACCTGGAGCCAAGAAGAGACTGTTAAAGAGGCTTAATCCTTGTCAAGCGCTTAAAGAACTATCTGGCACACACACACACACACACACACACAGTAAGTGCTCATAAACATGAGCCTCGCTGGATTACCAGGGCAAAGCGGGGACAAAGCCAATGCGTCCAATCACCAGGCCACCTCCCTGAACCCTCTGGGCCACCCGGCTGCTACAACTGCCCACAACAACTGGAAGGTTGCGTCCACCTGAGAGCAGGAGCCTGCAGTCCCAGGCCTCCCTGAGGGCCTGCCACCCTACTGCCGCACTCAAGACCCATGCATGCACACATCATCAGGAAGGTCCTTCGAGTGGGAAGCCTTGCTTCCAGATGTTCTTTCCTGAGCTGGATATACTTCATCCTGGAGTCTTAGGGGTGGGCGAGGCTCAAAAGCCTGAGTGGGTGTGAAGAGACAGCATCACCCTGGCAGTATCTACCTCGTATACCTTTCCTGCTTCCTCTTTTTCTTCCCGTTTGTCTTTTCTTCTCATCTGTGCAAAGAGGAAAAGGCCAATAAACACAGCACCATCTTGGCATTCTCACAAAAATTCCACATCAAAGGGAAAATGGTATCTGCAAAGAGATAAGAGGTAACTCACTTTCCCCTCAGTTAACTCAGTGGCTGAGTGCAGCCACCAACTGGGTTGAAGGAAGTCAACCAATACTATCACCCACTTTGCAAAGAGAGCTAAACCCTGCAGTCTTGCCAGGTCTTCCCTCAAGCCCCCCTCCATGCACACACACACACACACACACACACACACACACACACACACACACACACACACACACACACACACACACAAGCACACCATTAATCTGCAATTAGCAGCAACAACACAAGAAACCAGGATAAGCTAGTGGCAGCATACTGCAACAGACCAAGGGATTTGCATGCCAGCCAGGGTACCTTGGACAGGGGATTAACCTCACTGAGCCTCAGGCACCTCATCTACAGAGTGGACATGCTGACATACCTAAGCATCTCAGCCTTGATGTGAAGATTAGAGATTTTAAAGTCCAGAGACCTCTCCAAGCTCGCATTTGGTACCATTCTCCAATCCTGCCCCACTACTGTGCTCCAGCCTCCTGGCTCTTGCAACAGCAAATGAATGCTCTGGCTAGAGGTATACAAGTTAATTTACTCACCACACTTCAGCCAGAATTAGCCATGTGACCCTGGTAACTGCAAAGGGGCAGGACAGGCTAACATTCCCATGTCCCTGGTATGGGACAAGCTATACAGGAAAGGTGCAGTTGGCCTTGGAACATAGAGCATCCAAGCCTTCCTTTGCCTATTTCAGATGCACACACCCATGTGCATGTCTCCAGACAAGACTGCGAACTCCTTTAGAGTAGGGATGAAGCCTTGTTCACCAGACTACCCCCAGTACCTGGCATTGAGAAGAGACTCAAATGCTGGTGGATCGGTAGATGGGTGGATGAATGGAAGGAAGGGAGGGAAGGAGGGGGGAAAGGGAGGATGGATGAACAGATGGATATGGTTGGTTTGGGAAGCCACATGACTGCCTTGAGACAGCAGCAGGAAGAACATGGATATAATTGGTCAATCAAAGCCCTCATAGCAAGGCTATTCCCAGAGGCTTTTGGCCATATTTCCTCCAAATCTATTCTCAGAAGCCAATGCACTCCTGGCTTGAAGCCCCTGGTTTCACCATCATTGCCTGTGCTTGGATTGTTTTCCTGATGTGGTCTCATCCTTTCAGCCTCCCTGTCACTTTTAACCCAGTTCTTCTCCTAGCCTGCATGCCTGACCCAACAGCCAGGTTCACAGTTCCCGAACTAAGCACAGTCAGGGACCCACAGCCCCATTCCACCCAGCGTGCTGAACACATGAGGATGAATTCTAAATACAACATACTACTGACCTCTACTGCAGTAGCCTCTGTATTTCTGTGCTAGATAACTTTCCCTGTGCCCCTCTACTGTAACCCCAAACCTGACATAGAACCCACAATTTCTTATCCCTTTCAAGAAGGGGAGGTACAACTGGGAGCAGTATAACCTACAGATGGCCTAAAAGTGTGACCATGCCCATGGGCTGCAACCATTTGTTCCATCCAACATAGGCTGCAGATCATTTCAGCTGAACTTGCTCTCCTTCACAGGTTGGCCTTAAAATTTTAGCACCACTAAATCCTGAAGACGGTGTGGTTTGTTTTGCTTTTGTGACAGAGCATCTTGATAAAGGATATGGGCATCTTTTTTTTTTTAAGTGGCACTGACACACCTCCACTCAAGTAAATAAACGTTTTCAACCTAAATGAGATACTTGGTGAGAACAGTGAGTTCACAGCCTGCATACAGTTGACCCCTGACCAAGAAGTGTAGTGGGTAGTATTGTATCTGGAGCTAACAAACACTAGAACAATGAGATCTTGCTTTTCACGGAGAACCCTTACCCATATACATGGAAAATAGGGAGAAAAACAGGGAGTTTATAGCTCAGAGGTCAGGCAGAGCTCTATCTGGGATGGAAACTAGCTACAGGACTATCTTGCATAGAACCTAGGGGGTAAGAGGAGATATTTAAGCTTTGGCCTTTGTTAATTCATCTGTGGTACTGAAGATTAATTTTAATCAACTACACATAAAGCATTTGAGAAATGCTCAGCACATAGTAAGCATTCAATGTTAACTGTTAATATTATTTAGAAATAGCATGGAATGGGGCTGTGCTGTCCAAAATGGCTGTGGCTGGCCACATGAGGCTATTTAAATTTGAATTAATAAATAAGCAAAATTTAAAATGCAGTTCCTCCATTGCATTAGCCCCAAGTAATAACTATAAGGGACCAGTGGCTAACGGACAGTGCAGATATAGGCTGTTCCATCACTCAGAAAGTTTTACTAGACAACATTGGTATAGAGGTAAAGAGAAATGGCTTGGAGATGAAGTGACTGTTTAACCATGGACAAGTTATTTAACCTCTTTGTGTCTCACTTCCTCATCTAGAAAATGTAGATAACAGTAACTATATTATTCACTCTTGTTGAAGATCTTATGTTAACCAAGTGCTTACAATGATGTTTACGGTAATAGAAAACAACCATCAGCTGATACCCTAAAACTGGTGCTAGAATGCATGTTGCTAAGACCAGGAGGTGAGTCTGAGAGTTAAGTGGAGGGTTTTCTGGGCGGTAGGATACATACATATCACATTGCATGATTTTTATTAGAAAATAAAGGATTAGAAAGGTTTTATGTAAAAACCTTTTCTTTTGCCAAACACAAAACTTTCAGTTCATTGACTTTTTTTCCCAGCAAATGTTTGTGGAGCACCTAGGCATTCTTGTAAAAACGAGACATAGAAATAAACAGAGTTCCTAACTCATAGAGATTACAGTCTCAGTAAACAGGTGCTATTATTGTTAAAGCAAATAAGAACACCAATACTTCAATTGTTACTACATATTAAATAACTACAGCAATGAAAAAGGGAATGCCGAATATGAAGCTACCTATAGGCAGTACCTAATAAAATAGTCCCCTTATGAATGAATGAATAGATGAATGAATGAATGAAGGAAGAGTGGGGTACGAAGGCTTGATAATGTACAAGTAGTAAACTTGATCCAGAGTAAATCACCCTCTGGTGGATGTGGCTAACTCAAGGAGCTGTTGCCAGGCGACACTAATAAATGATTGTAAAGCGGTCTGCAAACAGTGTTATGCATAAAAACTTAATCATCTTTAACAGGAATCTTAAAACCCAAACGACTGTGATAGAAAGGGCCTTCACACACATGCCCTCTGGCTTCTATTCTTGGCTTGGCTCTGACTCACCCTGTCAGCTGGAGCTGCTCACACTTCCCTGCAGTGGGGGGTGCCTGCACCCATATCATGCATGGGGCAGCTGAGAGACCAAACTGCCTTTCATTGGTCCAGGACAGAGTAACCCAAGAGCAGGGCATTCCACTGCCCAGAAAATTCCCACCCAACTCTCAGACTCACCTCCTGGCGTTAGCAACATACATTCTGGCACTGGTTCTATTCCTCCACTGGGCCAGGCTGTCCCAGGAGGCAAGGAACACCGCACCTCTGTGTATGTCTCTATTTCCAAAATCTAGAAGCTTATTTTGGTTGATCTCCCTGGCACAGCTAGATGTGGGGTGCGACTATGTTGAATCACTGGATCTGGTTCTTACCAGCAGGGCAGACCTCAGCAAGTTAATTCATCTTCCTCAATCTCAAATCTCCCTTCTTTGGTTTAGACAGGGAAAATAGCATCTGTTTCACAACACTGTCAATGGGATTCAATGCAATGACTTAAATAAAGACTAAGGCATTCAGTAGAGACCAGATAACGTTCTAGTACGGCAGGATAGGTAGTCAAAAGGAAGAGAGATGACTCAAATCCCAGGAGCTATGAGTATCTATCAGGGCCACCTGGTCTACCTGCAGTGCTCCACCTCATTCAGAGGAGCGGAAAAAACCTGGTCAGTGCTGCCCACCCTTCATTCTCTTGCACACCACCATGCCATTTTACCATAACCATGTTGCTTTTCAAAATCTTACTGAAAAGAATGCAGCAAGACAAATGGAAAATCATTATAAGAATTCATACTGCAACCTATTCCATCTGCATAAGTCTTGCTTCCAAATGGTTATAATAGGACACTCACTTATTACAGGTCTCCAAATGTCCTTGGGTGCTGATGAATACCACCCTGCAATCTATGGCATCTGCAAGAGCTAATTACTGTTACTTGCTTAACTTAAGCAAAAAAAGAATCCAATATTAATGTAAAGATATCTTGACTATCACATTTCCAAACACATAAGATTGGAAGATGCCTAAAATTCTTTCTGTGTTCATTAGTCTACAATCATTCTTGCTAGGAGCTGGTCTGGCTGGGGGGACATGGAGGAAATGGGGTGACTGGGGCTCCCTACATCCATCCTCGGACCCAATCGCACTCAACCTCCACAACATCAAGGCCTCCAATGGCCTGCAGACCTCTCTGGCTTGCCCTTAAAGGTAACACTCTTCAGAGACAAACTCCTTCCCTAGTAGATTCTTCTTATCAAAGTGCTTCCATACACTTTATTATACTCATTCCTTTAATGGCCCTTTGAGTGGTGGCAGAGCCCCTGCTTTGATCAAATTCCACTCCTTACGCATTTTCCTTACTCCTTATGCCTACCCCAAGGCAGGCTCACATACAAACAAGATGATAAATATGGTTGGCCATGAAGGGGCTCAAAAGCAAATAGAGGGACCACAAGGTATACACGTTAACCTCAAATGAAGCAGGCTGCAATAAGTATCTCCACAGAATTATAAAGGTTGATGGGAATTCAGGACAGGAGCTGCTAATTCCAAAGGTGGGAACACAGAAGAAAGGTATTGAACTGGGGCTCTGAACATGAGCAGGACCTTGACAGGTAGAGCAGGGTGAGGGATGGAGGGAAGAAATAGTCCTTGGTTGCTTTGGATAAATGCTCATCTCTCCAGCCCCCTCTCCTCAAGCCCATTTTTCCTCATAGTAAACACCTTTGTATCCACTTAGATTCTGGCAATGTCCTCCCATTTGCTTGATTTGGGTAGTTTCTTGGTACTTGTTTCGACACTTCCAAGCCTGCTCACTTTCTCCATTCCCAGGACCCTGACCCAGTACAGCACCCTCTGGGTTGGCACTAAGTGTGGCAAGGCTAAAATTAGGACTGTTTCCATAGACATCTAGACTGCTCTGCGGCAAATCTGTTCAGCTCCCAAGTCAAATATACTTGTCTGTTCTAATTGCAAAGCAACTGGGGGTCTGAAAAACCCAAGCCTGCTCATGTCTGGAGGTGCCTCTGACAGAACCTTCCCAGCCTTGTGGAAGGAAAAGAGGAAATCCCTCTGCTGTGCATGGTGGCACTGGCAGGGGACTATGGGAGCTCTTTGGTCTCTCTGAGACATAGAGCACCAGGAAAAAAACAGAGGGAAGACAAAGACGGGAGGCATACCAGGTGCCTGGGCCACTGTACACACTTGCCCTCACTTTTTCCTGGAAAGGGGGTCCCTTCTGGGAGGTGGTTCTACGTTCTCCCAATTTCACAGATGACACCAGGCAGATCAGGAAGATTACATAACTCACTTGCCCTCTAAGACAGCCCGCAGCATTCACAAATGGGAAAGTGAGGTTCAAAGATATTTGGAGAACAACCCAAGGCCACCCAGATAGGGGACAGGATAGTGATGGCTGGAATGCAAAGCATCAGGTGCAGCTAAGGTTTACCGCATACCACTGACATGATGCTGAACACGTCACGTGGATTTTCTTATTTCAGCCTCACCACAACTGTATAAAGACTCAGGTATTCTTGCACTTCGGGTGTGCATGTGAGGGCACTGAAGTTTTGTTAGCAGCAAATGGTACCAACCACAAATCCCAATATGCGCCTGTGCTGAATGCTTTACATATTTTAATCTGCACAGCAAACCCATGAGGTTATCTCCATTATAAAGAAAAGGAAACTGAGGCAGAGAGCACTCCTAAGCTACTGTGCTCTTATCCACTAAAATCACCTAAGGCAGAAGAGAATATGGGACCTGAAGTGAACTCAGGCAGTCTGTTGTTTGATTTCAAAGCCTATATCCTTGGCTTCTTTTTCAACTTTGTTTTCCTCCCGCCAAATAAAATGCTTTGCATTTAGTAGGTACTTTAAATTGCTTATTTGATGATACAATGAATTAATTAAATGGACAGTGGCCTTTATATAATACATTATTTCAAATTAAGGTATATTTATATTCATTTTAGCAGCAACGAGCAATCCAGATCCATAATGGGCAGGAGAAATCAGAAAAAGAGTAACTGAGATATCTTGAAGTACTAAACAGGCAGAGTGAAATAAAGCTCTCTTACAAAGCTTTTACGTACTAGTGGGATAACAGAGGAGAGGTGCCTAACTCTGCCAAGGTAAATAGGAAATGGCTTCTCAGGTGATATCTGAACAGTATTTTCAATTCCAAACTTCTCATTTGAAGGTTATCCAACCCCTACCTGTCTCTCTCTCTCTCTCTTTCACTCACTCTCTCTCTTTCTTTCTCTCTCTCTCACACACACACATACTCCATTCTTCTTTCCTTACTTTCTGCAACTTTGTCCTGAATTACTAGAATTTTTCACTGCATGAACCACACTGGTGACCTATAGAACATTCAGCAATATTCCACTTGATTTCTAACCCATAATGAAGGAAATGGAGTTAATGGGCCAATGATTGAAGTCAATAAGTATCTAGTAAAGTATATCAGTGAGGATTTGGCTAAACCAACCCAACACCAAGAAGTCAAGTCTATTTCTATACTAACAAGTGAGAAGAAAACAGTGCTGAGAAAAGGGATCAGGGACCCAGTTGGTGGGAGGTTGGGGTGTGGGGCCTGTGAGCCAAAGAAGGCAGCTCAAGAGTAGAGGCGCATCTTGCCACCAAGGCCTCAGCCAGCCACTTGCCCAGCCACAGGGTCCCTTCTCAGCCAGCATGAGAGCCCCGCAGGCGTGACTTAGGCCCTACAGTCCCGACCTGGCCCTGCAGTCCCGACCTGGCCCTGCCTCCCTTGCTGACACTATAAGGGATGCAGTCATGTCTGCCTTGCAGGTTTTTTCCCAGATCCAACAAAAGCCCATAAAACTTTGCATGGCACCAAGTAGACACCCAATAAATGTTAACCATTATTATTACTGAGACGGTTCTTCACCATCAAAGAATGTAATTCTGTGCCAGGAAAAGAAACAGCAGCTCTCCTCCTCCTTCACCATCACCATCATCCCCACCATCGTCATCTCCACCACAAGCTTGTACAAGCTCTGGGCAAGTCCTCAATGCCCCTGAAGCTCAGTTTCCACATCTATGAAACCAGAGGAGTCCAGGAAGAGGTGTCAAGTATGGGGTGCCCGAGGCCCAGCCCCTGGCACACACCCGGAGTTGGGAGCTCCCGGCAGAGCGAGTGAGCAGGAATGGAGTTGGGAGATAAAATGAATACTGGGCCACGGTAAAGAGCTGTGGAACTGACCAAGCCGGAAAAACAAGCAAGCAGTCTTGTGCACTGAACTGGGATCCTTTCCACAGAAAGCATGTCCCACTCACCTCTGCCCGACCGCCGCCGGCAACATGCAGGCCTCCGAGGAAGGGGTGGAATTGGCTGCCTCTCCCAGCTATGATTTTCCCCCTAGAGCTGGGGAAATCTGGCTGCCTCAGAGCACGCTGCCTTGCTCCTGAAATGGTTTGACTTTGTGTTTGTGTTTATTATTTCTGCACTGCCCACAAAAGCCCTTGGATCAGGCATGAGTATTTCTTTTTTTAACCCCTCTGGCATGAGCAGTGCATGGCGGAGGCATGCCTCAATTAGCTCGCCCTGTCCCTGGACTAATGATACACACCGTGGAGTTTATTTGTGTAGTCTGTTCTGAACAGTGGAAAATGGAGCCCTCCCCGCTCCCTGCTGAACCACTGAAGGGCCCTCATGTGGACCTTCCCTGGGAACTCTGATACAGGAGGGCAACACACAGCTTGCCTGGAGCTGTGGGTCCCAAGCAAAGACCCTCTAGCGAAATCACTGAGCCCTCAGTCTCCCTCTGGCCTGGCCTGTTCACTCCAGGAAGAGTGTGGCCTAGAGGACTGAGCACTGGACCAGGAGCCACTGACCAGCTGTGTGGCTAATATCACTCCATCAGGTGGCCTTTACACTCCATCCCAGCACTAAGAATTGTGTGATCCCTTCTTCTACCGACGTGCCATTCTTTACCCTCCCACTGCTTGCTGCCTGCAAGCCTCCCCCCTCCTACTTCTCCCCTACCAGGCTTAGGAGCTGCCTCCTACTTGGGTCCTGCCTTTCCCATCTCAGGTCACAAAAATCCAAGCACATGTCACCACATTTCACCCCTCTTCCTCCTCCACATCTGCTCCATCCCTCCCTGCTCCTGACCCTGCCATTTCTTCTCCCTTCACCACCCACTTTTTTTTTTTTCTTAAGCCCCTTTCCCCCTGCTTCTTTATTCCTCTCCTCTGGTCCTTTATTTTCATGCCTCTGCTCAGGAAACTTAGATGAGAAAATGGTACAAAGCAGCAAAATGGTCCTGCTTTGCTGACCCACCTTTGTCAAACCCGAAACTTCATCTCTCCTTGCTGGTCTGGTCCGAGTGGGTGTTCGGTCACTGCCCACACAGAGGCCCAGAGACAATGAGCCGTGACAGAGGCTGAAGGTCATAGGTACCGGGCCAGCGGGCCCAACAGGCACCGCCTCCTGTTAAGGAAGCTCGAGAGACAAGAAAGCAGCCTTTCTGTTTCCTAAGACTCGGCAGAGACCATGTTCGCATACCACAGCACTAGCCCTTCAGAGGCACGTCCACCGTGGCAAAAAGAGACGGGCCTCTGATTTTACCCAGCCTCAAAACTTTCTCATAAAGGTCTGAAGATACAACCCAAACAATGAAGAAATGTAAACATAAAGATGGAAATAGTATAATTCACTTAACAAATGTTAGCCATGTTTATTGTTTTAAATACATCACAAAAACAAATAGCATTGGTCCTGGGTGTTAATAATTTATTTATTTGAACCCTTTGGCTTGGCGGGGAGAGGGCACGGGTGCAGCTCTTTTTTGAAAAAAATGTAATCCTTAGGTGATAAACCCTGGGCAAGTTGCTAAGTGTTCTACTCAGCATTCACTAAAAAGCCTTGAATCAGGCAGTCTGGGTTCAAATTCCACCTTGGCTATTTATTGACTATGAGGAATATACCATCTATACTTCCAGTTCCTTAATCTGTAAATAGGGATAATAGACTACCTGGAGTGCCAGATTGCTAAAAGCACTAATACAGATTTCATGCACAGCTTCCTCATCATCGTTATACCCAGGAAGGAGCCAGACAGTAGCCTAAATGCTGTGCATGGGTTAATTCATTAACACAACAAGGCCAGGAGGTAGGGACTGTTGTGATCCCCATTTTACAGGTGAACAGAGAAGTCAACTAACTTTCCCCTGGTCACACAGCTAAGCAGAGGATGCAGGATTCAGAGCCAGGTAGTCTGGCTCCAGAGCCTGCAGCATCATTCATGTCTACAATGTCTACAGCCCAGTGGCCAGCAAAGAGTAAACTCCTCAGCAGCTCATTAGCTAGGATTATTAAAATAAATAATATGGGCTTCATTTTTATAACAACCATTGCCTCCAGAGGCGTGATTTAATTTTGCCTGTCTGAATTAAATTTCAGTCCTTGGGGCCAGGAGCCTAGTGTAATAGCTTCTATTTCTGCCCACTCCCCACGGCCACTGTATCGGTGACAGTCCGGCTGGGGTAACTGTCTGCCTGCAGCTTTGTGGGCCAAGGGGCAGCCTCTGGGCCAAACACCCAGGGCAGGGGTAGGGGGGTATCTCCATTCCAGGGCTGTTGGCAAATCTCTCCGCAGCAGGGGCCAATTGCAGAATGACAGCCACCACCTGTTCCTCTTGATTGGGGAACACTGGAGGCAGAGGGGTGTGCCACAGAGAAAGCAAAGCTCCGCAGCCTGAAATACAAACTCCCACCTCCAACCTCTCCAAGGGGACTCTGGGCTGAGCAGAGGCTGCCCTCCCCAACCTGCGTCTCCCGTACCATCCCCTGAGCACTGACAGGTGTGGAAAGGCAGCCGCAGCTTGCCCCTGGAGCAGGCAACCACTGAATGGAGCTGGCACCTGGCAGCACGGAACACTTTCACTTTGCTGAGAATGAACTGTTTTACTCTGTTTAATTGAAAGCTTCCCTCGCCAGTGCCTTAGAGCCCTTGTCAGCAAGAGGAGACGGGACGAGCCGGGCAATGAGAAATGGGTCCATTCTGCACTGTAAATCCCCCTTGTACCTCTCCTGCGAACAAGTCACTCTGGTAAGTGAGGCACAGACTTCCATTCTCCAGGGATTGGCCACCCTGGGATATGCCATGGAGTGGCTGGGCCCCTCTGCAGCCCCTCAACGGCTACTCCGAAGCTACTGCTCAGCTCAGCTAACTCAACCCAAACATCCCCATCTCAGGAGTTTCTGCAAGATATCACAGAACAAAATACAGGGACTGGCCAAGGACACAGGTTTTGGAGGCTTCCAGGCTCTGGGTTTGAGTCACTGGCTACTCCCTGGTCCTGAGACCCAGGGTGAGTTGTGTGACCTCAGTGAGCCTCGGTCTCTCATCTGTGCAACAGAGGCAGGAGCCAGGTTGGAACTCCAACTCTACCAACACCCTGGAACGAGCCAGATCCCCTCACTAGTCCCAACAACTCTAACCATTAGTACATATTCAAGAGTGTGGACACACAAAAGTCATCTAGAGGGCAGGCAACGGTAGCTTAGCGGCAGAGTTCTCACCTGCCATGCTGGGTACCTGGGTTCAATTCCTGAGCCTGCCCATGCAAAAACAAAGGTCATCTATGAAGTCAGAAGTCAGAGTAGTGGTTACCCTGGGTGGGGAGTGGGGGGTTGGTGAGAAGGTGGTAACTGGGGTCTGGGGTGAGGGTGGGGGATTCTCTGGGATAATGTCTTCTTTTTTTAAATCTGGGAACTGGTTATGCAGATGTGTTCCCTTAGTGAAAATACACCAAGCTATGCACTCATGCTTTCTGTACTGTGCTGCTTCTATAATGTTATACTTCAATTTAAAATTTTACTAGGGTGGGCCATGATGGCTCAGCAGGCAGAGTTCTCGCCTGCCATGCCGGAGACCCAGGTTCGATTCCTGGTGCCAGCCCATGCAAAAAAAAAAAAAAAAATTTGCTAGAAAAACAAATCAAAAAGTCGGCGTTTGCGACAGTTCTCAGCTCAGAGTGAGAACTCCGCATCGAGCACATGTGCCATCTTTCCACATGGGATCCCTCGCACGGGATGCTTGGCATTAGGTCACCACCTGGTAAAACTGTATAGAGAATGCCCTGGGGCCCCACAGAGCCAAAACAAAACCAAACCAAAATGCAAAAATGCCCCCTTAAGTTTCCTCTTTATCTCTTAAAATGTAAAACCACCAAGGCTGTTGACCCAAATAGCTAGTTCATTACCTTTGACCCAATACAAAATAAAGCCCAGCTGTCCTAAAGCCAACCCTAAAGAATGGACAAACCCTGGTGCAATCAGCAGGAGTGAAGCTAATTTCCCTTCATAGCTATAAAAAGTTTTTGCCATCCCTAAAACCCCAAATCTACTACCATTCTGGCTTCCTGTGCTGCAGGAAAACTTTGGTCCCAGTAATAAAATGCCACAGTCTGGAAACTCAACTCTGACTTGCCTTTCACAGCCGAAAGGCACAGTCGGACCTGCAGGCTTCCCAGTCACAGTGACCATCCCAGATCTACTCAGCTACTACCATGTCCTGGGACCACTCATCTACTAAGTTCTAGCCTTGGAGCTAGGTGTGAACAAAACAAAGGGAGGCCCTTCTTTAAAAAAGGCTCATTCTGTGTGCCTAAAGAGAAGCAAGGGATGAGTTCACTGAGGCCCTACTGTGTCGAAGAGTGGTGCCCAGGGCAGGGTGTCTGCCATATAATTTAATATTAGCAATGCTGCAAGGTTCAGGCCCGGTCAGATGGACATCAGGGCTTCTTGCCCCTAGCCTTCTGGCGTAAACTGCTGAGTCCAAGAAAAATGGAAACCCAAAGCCTTCACCAAGATTTTTTGAGGCAACTAGCACAATAGACTCTGGAGACAGATTATCTGGGTTTAAGCCTTAGCTGTGTGACTTCTTAACCTCACTCTGCTTCAGTTTTCCCATCTTCAAGATGGGAAATGACTAGGCCTCTTAGGTTCTATGACAGTTAAATGAGACAATCTAATAAAATGCTTAGAACAGTACCTGCCATGTAGTAAATGCTCAATAAACATTAGCCGCAACTATTTTCATGATTTCTGTGACTTTCTCACGGGTTGCCCTCTCCCTAGGTCCTTCCATGAAACCCATCTCAGCCTTCATTTTCCTCAAAACTCCAGTAACACAAAGCATTCACTGTGTCCTCTGCTGGTTATTTATCTTCCCTTCCCTCTCAGGAGGGGCAAAAAGAGAAAGACTGAAAGAGAAAGAAAGGGGTGTGTGCGTGGGTGGAGTAGAGAAGGTTTAGAATAATTAGAAGAAGGAGGAAGAGGAGGAGGTGGTGGTGGCAGTGGAGGGAGGGAGGGAGGAGGGGGAGAGGGTGGAGGGAGAAGGAAGAAGGAAGGGAGGGAGGAAGAAATTCATTTCTGGCTTTGGTTCCCACAAGACCTGTGCTGTTCGATAGGGCAACGACCAGTCAATCACCAAAGAAAGGGTGGCTTACTTATAAAGCAAAATTGTTTGGTACCTCAAGGACAAACACAACTTGAACAGGGTGTGGGTAAATGTTTGCAGCAGTAAATTCCAGATACATGATATTCAGAACTTTTAGTATGTAGCCAAAGGTGGTATTTCCAGTCTTAGTTCCTTCTTATACAAGGTCTGTTCAAAGAACTTGGTGTTCTAATAGCTGCAGAAGGGATCATCATGTCCCAAGAATCCTTTGCATGTATTAACACTAGATCCTCTAAATGTCTGATTGAGATGTGGATTCTTTATTCCCACTTTACAGATAAGGAGACCAACTCACAGGAAGGCTCACCAGTGATTTGCCCAAGGTCACCCAGCTAGTGAGCAGCAGAACTGAAATTCAAACCCACTCTACATCTACAAACCCTGCTGAATGACCACAAATCCACCCTTCAATGTATGCCTCCCTGCCTTTGCTCCTGCAGTTCCCTATGCTAAAGGGCCCTTTGCCACCAACCCATCCAGCTCAAACCCTTGCTTTTACTATACAGACATAATTGCTCCTTCCCTTTCGCAAAACCAACACCATTCATCTTTGGTGCACCCATAAATGTGAAGCACTGTACTTACTATAATATGCTAGACTCTGTTGTTTATATTTCTAGTGTTTCTACAGTGCCTTTTCATAGAAGAGACTGTCCTAATGAAATATGCATCTTCAATTCCTGGCACGGTAACAGGCACCCAGTAATCACTCAGTAACTGTTATCGTTTGAATGAATGAAATAGTCAATCAACCCTCTTGCTGTCCTGTTTCTTTGTTCTGAGAACCTTTTCCCAACCAGCTTCCCTCTTCTGAATTCTGATGTTCTTCCCCATAGGTGGCTTCTCCACCAATCTGTTTGCATGGAGAGAGGCCAAATGTATTGCTTTCAACTGCAGCTTGGTAACACTAATTGTCACCTCTCCGTTTTTATTAATTGCTGGGTTAATCAAGCACTCCAAATTGTGTCCACCCACGCTAACATGCTCTTGTTACTACAAAGATTTCTGGATGGTCAAGAAAAAACAGCTTTAGGCTGAAGCAAAAGACAGAGAATCCCACAGCCTTCTGGACCTTGTATAACTACCATATTGCTTAGAATATATGGATCTAAATAATATGGAAGAATGAATTTGATCAAAATCTTGGCCATCCATAATTCCTATGGCGCAAACTATGATGTGATTTGGGCATCCAAACAGTCCTGTGGGACTGCTTTTATTACAGCAGCTCTCAGCTACAGAAACAGAGGCTCAGTTGAGAAATATGCTGCACACTTGCCCAGGGCCACAGTGTTAGAGGGACAGAGCTAAAATTTAGACCCATCCCTTGAAATTGCATAAGTCATGTCTAGTCCCCTCCTTGCTGAACCCAGAGGTCACACTGGGTCCTTTTCCTGAGGCCTGCCCACCCTCATAGATTCATTCATCGGCCACCTTCTGGTCAAGTCAGTGAAGCACCACTGCCTCGTGAACCTTGTCTTTCCTCTGGGAAAGGTTTATTAAATATCTCAACCACAAAGGGTTAAGACATTTCATCTGAACCATCAGCTAGATGGTGGAAATCTGGGAAAAAAACTTTTCACATGGACGTTTTAGTTCTCTCTGCATCTTACTTAAGACATAGACATTGATGTAACTATATTGTCCTCCTCACAGCTGGCCTTGATATGTACCATTTTGTAGGCAGGAAACCCAGAAGCAGAGAAATAGAAGAAAAAGGGAAAGATTTACTTTACGTGCAAAAGGACGTTTTAGCCTTCAGATTGCAAAGAAAAAGTGTTATCCCTCCAAAGTCACCCCTTCTCCTTTGCAAGTAGTTTTTTTTTTTTTTTACTTTTGGTAAAGACACCTCAGAGGCCAAAACACGATGACATTCCCCAACAGGCTCCCAGATGGAGAGTCTAACCTTCCACATGCCTTATGATGTACCAGGCTTCCAAGAGCAGTTAGAACTGCCCCCTCTGGGGCCAGGAAAAGAGCTCTGTGCACAAGACCTGCTGCACGGCTTACTGTCCGGCTTAACGCGCAAACTGTGCAGAGCCTGCAGTGGGCCCCAGTCCCCTAGGGGACAACACAAAGTCACCAGGTGAGGGCACCTCCCACTCTCCTAATGAGCACATAGAAAATCTGCAGGAAAGACGAGCCTCTGTGTGGGAAGGCGGGTCTAAGCCTCACCACCTAGAGAAGCTTTAGAGAAATAGAAAGTGAAAAAAATCAGGATTACAGTTGAGTTTCTCACATATGGGTCATAAACAGGGAATAAACCACCTCCTTTATGAGGGATTGGGGCTGGGCTAAAAAGCACTACGAAAATATATTCACTTTTCAAATTATCGGGGCAAAGAATCATGACATTTGGAGACTTTATCGAGTTTAACAGTAAAATATAAACCTTAAAAAGTTAAAAAGTTTTGTGGAATTAGCAGCTCCTTCTCCCAGAATCTATAGACCCCTGGTTGATTTTGAAAAAGACCCACCTACAAAGTGTATTTCACCTAAGTAAAGTCTTCCAGTTAGGAGAAAAAGTTGCAGTGTATCATGACAATGGGGTAAAGAAGCAGGTGATGAAATAAGTGACCAAAAGCGGGGTGTTCGTCTACAGAGGATGAACACGCAAACATTGGCATAGGGTGCTGGCCTTCCTTACATGAAGCTGACACACCAGAAGCTCTCGGGAGCAGCAATGCAACCTGGAAGCACAAATGATATGGAGGAAGTGTGTACCAGCACCCTCTCCACACCAGCAAAACTGTCAGCCCCTGTCCTTCTATACGTCCCGTCCTTGTGCTTAATGGAAAAGTTGGGCAACCTAGCAAAATGAAATGCCTGTGTTTAAAGCCAATCCAGATCATGCTACACAGCTACCACTCGTCCCCTCAGCATTCATAAAGGGACTGGTAAGTGGAAATTCTGGCGAGGAGGGTATTCCGTAGCAGGCAGACACTGTTAAGCTGAGGAAAACTCCTCAAGATGAAATTCAGCAAGAAAAGCTACCGCTCTTTTTCATCAGTAAAACAGCAACGCTGCCCTTTGTCATATAGAATAACTAATGACTATAAATAAGGAATACTGCAAATAAGTTTCATAAATTCCACAAAGCAATAAAACACAGTTAATTACCTCGCTACAGCATTTCTGGTAAACCTGTGAGATTTGCTCATGCAACAACAGGTGCATAACCCCCACTTACACAGCTGAGCTGAAACTTTAATTTTCTTCCATCATTCTTTGCTATGATTGCCTTGAACTCCAAGAGCACCAAATTATGGGGATTTCAATAGACTGATCGAGCATTCTCTTAAAATTTATCGCTCCATAATCCAATTTTCCTCACATCGGACCACAAATCATGCCCGCCTCTCTACAAATCCACAGGGGCCATGAGACACGACACACTGCTGGATGAGTTATGTGGACAATGGGAAAACTAGTCACTCGGGAGACCAGATTCTGAATCAACAGCACAAGAAGACTGGATAAGAACATTTCTTAAAGATCTGCTAAGTCGCCGACACTGGAGGAACCTGTGCAGTGGAAGTTGCTGTTTTCTTTATGTTAAGATGGAAGGGGCGGGCAGGCCACGGTGGCTCAGCAGGCAAGAATGCTTGCCTGCCATTGCAGAGGACCCGAGTTCAGTTCCCGGTACCTGACCATGTAAAAAAAAAAAAGAAAAAAAAAAAAAGATGGACGGGGCAGCACTTAAATATCCAAAGCTGGCTCAGGTGAGAGAAGTGCTAGTCTGGAGCCAGGCTGTTGCTTGTTCTCCCCCTTGCATTGGCCCTGTGAAATAGGGCTTATCATCCCTCCATAGAGATAAGGAAATCAAAGTTCAATGAAATTAAGTAAATCACCCAGAATCGTAGAGAACTTAAGCAACAGAAACCATGTCTCAGCACCTCCTACCCCTGCCACCCTCATCTGCTGTCTCCATTGCAGCAAGCTGCTCCCTGACATGCTCGCCTGCTTCCCTCTCTGCTTGCTCTGAGCAATCCTCAACACAGCAGTTGTAGCTCAAGGGACCCTGTCAAACCTGAATGACAGCACACTACTCCTCTGGTGGTTCTTTGTCCCTGAAGTTCTCAGAAATCCAACTTCCATTCCTCTCTGACCTCATTCCCCACTACTCTCCTCAAAGGTCAGATGACCTCCTTGTGGATGCTCAATTAGTCAGACACCAAGGCCTCAGGGCCTTTGCACTTACTTTACCTCTGCCTCATTTCTCTCCCCAGATATCCTCCCCAAATCTGCAAACCCTACCACCCCCAATCCGACCTCCACACCTTTCTTTTACCTGCATGTCCTTCTTTCCCATGGAACTTATCACCCTATGAGATGCAAGATATTTTATTAATTTTGTTGGTCTATCTTCTCAACCAGAATACACACTTCATGAGGACAGGGCCTTTAACAGCTTGGTTTACTTAGAACGGTGCCTTGCACACAGCTGTCCTTAGCAAGTACTTGAATCAATGGAGAAAATGAACACCTTGACTAGAATATGTCAGTTCTGCCAGCAGGAACCGCACACAGCTAATTGGCCTCACTGGTTTCCTCCCTTTACTAATTATTACTGAGTTATCTCTCCAGGCTGCTGAGGGTGTATTACTTTAAAGGAATTTTATATTTGCAAAGAACACTGCCCTGTGTGTCAAACCCCTCTCCTCTGATGTCATTAAAGAGTGTGCTTTTCAGATGCAGCTATCATCAGGAGTCAGGCCGGGAGAAGCAGCCTGCTCACCAGCTCCTCTGAGGCCCACACGCAGTGCCAGCTCAAGCAAAGGGCCTAACGCAGGAGGCATGTGCCACGTCCCAGTGACTGTGAGTTTGGCTGGAACGTCACAACTATGCAGGGAGTCAGCAGGAGACCAGGCAAGACCAGATTGGGGAGGCCCTGGAAGGCCAGATGCCACCGCCCCGCAGAGCTGCCAGATTTTCACTCTCCACTGACACTGTGGGAGGCCAGGTAACCCAGCCTTTAATCAGCCTGCCCAGGGAGGGGGGACCTCCCCCTTCTGCAAATCTCTGTCCTAAATGGCACACACACACTCTCCACAGGTAAACCTTTGTCTCAAAGGGACAATGACAGGTGCAACCCTAGGACTCCCAAGTACTCAAAGCAACCTACCTTCTTGTTCTCCAAAGCCCTAGCTCCCCCGCAGCTCCTAAGATGCCTGCCAAGCATAAAGGCAGTGTCACCTGAGCCAGGGACGCTACCAAAGCACATCCATTTGTGAGGCTTTTAGTAGAGACTTTTTTTTTTTTTTAAATAAAAGGGCAGGTAAGAACTTTGGAGGTATAGGAATGACAACAGGATTGTGAGTGCTGTGCTAGTTTTTGAGACGAAACTCATTCCATCCTAATGGATTAAACATTATTATTCCCATTTTATCCACGCAGAAATAGAGGCTCAGAAAAGTTATAAGTAGACCCTCAAGCCAGAAAGAGAAAGAATGTGCATGCTCTCAATTTCTGGAACGTAGAGCTAGAGTGTGAGCTCCATGAACTACTCTGCTGTGGTAGAGCCAAGTAGAATTTGTCACTTTTTAAGTTGCTGAAAATATAATTAATTTGCTTCTGTGCAACTTCATTTCAAGCCAGTATCCTAGCTGACCCACAGTGGAAGGGAGACACTGAATCCCAGGTCTCTAAGACCTGAGCCCCGGAGCACAGTGGAAAGCCCCTTGCATTAGATAGTCACATGACATGGTAGAAGCTACAGGACCTCGAAGTCTTGAGTCCCAAGTTCAAATCAATTCCTCTAAGCCTCAGTGTGTTCAACTGCAAAATGGGAATATTTATTCCACATTCATGTCACAAGGTTGCTGTAAGGACTTTGTGTTACAGATACAGCAATAAAATGCTTGTTCATGTTCTTTGTAACCTATAAAAGGCTATTAAAACAAAGTGATAATTATGGTGAAATCTAATAAGTAATGCCCAGTACTTATTGTTGTGCTGTAGGAATAAGTGGCTCAGCTATCCTCTAGGAGCAAGTGTGGGTTCACTGAAATACACAAGCTACAACTTCCCACTCACCTTGTGCTCGAGCATGAGTCTCTCCAAATGCCATAAAATATATGAATGCATTCCTTATAGCAATCTGTCAGGAGAAAGCAAACCCAGAAAGGGTGGCACTTCATTACCAATGCCTGCCTGGGAGCGACATGTAAATGAGTGACCGGCTGCTTCCTGCTCACTCTGCATCCCTCGGAAGCTGACCAGGGGCAGTCCTTCCCTCTGATACTCAGCACGGACAGGGGACCCCATGAATTCCCACCTCCTATGCTTCCCCGAGTCCAGCTTTTCCCTTCTGTCACCTCAGAGCTCTGTTACTCCACCTCAGACAATCCTTCTTCCACAGTGTTTCTCAGACCTGAGTGATGGGGGGCCACTTTTATAGAAAAGAAACTGTCAGGGCTCTGTAAGTATAGGCTTATATTGTTTTAAATTCCAATATTATTTAAAGTCACAAATATTTACTGAGTCCTAAGTGCCAGGCACCTGGTAGGCATACAGGATACAGCAATGAGAATTAATAAAAAGACAACCCTGACCTCATGAAGCATCCAGTCCTGTAGGGAAGAAATTAACCAAAACATCTCACAAAAAGCTTAAAAATCAGCTGGGGAAATTGTCTCAGAGGGCATTAAAAACACATAAGGTAAGTTCTGACCTAGGCAAGGTGGTGAAGGGAGGCTGAGGAAGAAGTAAGTGGAGACCTAGGGGAGGAGAGCAAGAGTTATCCAGACACAGAGGAGGCAAAGGAAAACAATTCCAAGCACGTGAACATCAGATAGGGTTTGCGCTCTCAGGGCTAGCAGTGCCAAAATAATCACGAAGGCAAAACAGACAAGGTACTTTTTAATTTAAGTTCAACACCAATACAATTAAAGTTTAAATTAGTTTAATACGATAGTTGATGCTTATGGGGGATTAAGTCATGTCCCCCACAAAAGGAATGTTCAGGTCCCAACCCCTGGTCCATTTGTAAACTGGTCCTTTGAAGATGGTATTAGTTAAGTTGTGCCCAAACTGAATGAAGACGGGCGTTCATCCAAAACAGCTGAAGTCCCTATCACCAGAGAAACTGGACACAGAGAGGAAGCCATGGGAAGCAGCCGAAAGTCAATGGAACCCAGAGGAGAAAAGACAAGACATAACCAAGTGCACTGGCATGTGAATGAAGGCCAGGGTGAAACCCAAAGAAGATAGTGACCCGGGAGGAAGCAAGCCTTCTAGCCTGTGAAATCGTGAGCCAATAAACTCCTGTGGTTAAGCCAACCCATTGCATGGTACTTGCTTTAGCAGTCAGGAAACTAAAGCAATCCTATTTCTCAGAACCTAAATTACCTCCTCCCCGAGGAAGTGCCATACGGTCTGTTCAGGCTAGCCCAGGTTCTCCTGAGGCTGTTGCTCCTCAGCCTTATGTGTTGGGGCTCAAATCTCCAGCCCCTTCTGTATGTTGGAAACACTGTGGGACCACCTGGATGCATCTGCTACACAGCCAGCCCCTTCTGTCCTTCCTTCATCAGCTTTCCTCAATTGAAAAAGTGCCATTTGGTGCCAAAGCAATGACTCACCAGTACCAATCCAGGGTCAGTATTATTATAAGTGCACATGCAGGTATCCCAGCAGATGTTTATGTTAATTTTAGATTGATTTCAAAATATCAATTGAAAAATATTTAAATTAAAACAATTTTTTACAAATTAAAAAATGTCACAGAAAATTAACATGTGCATGGAGGAACATTATTTGAGAAACAAACTTCTGTGAACTGCCTTCCTATTTTTTTGATATCTTTGGCCATCTCAAGAAAATCCCTCCCTGCTACATATTCAAATGCCTCACCATTCCCCTCCCCACCCAAGAAACGATGTGTGCAGGGCACATCAATGTAACAATGCCTGTGATCCATAGTGGTTATATCACTAATGGAGGTGAGGACGTGGCTCACACTTACTGAGCTCCAACCATCCTCAAAGCATCTTCAAATATATTTTCGGACAATATTCACAATGATCTTGAAAAATATTTCACCCATTTCAGAGATGAGGAACTGATGATGTGTTCAGAAGCTTGCCAACAGATCTCATCTAAATTGAAGTTTACCTGACTCTAAAAGCTTGGGATTCATCCAGGACCCCATCTCCCTTCCCAGAAGAAAACCGTACAATAGAAATAGAAATCAGCACAATAAACAACAGGTGCCCTCTGCTTCTAAAATTCTCTCTGAAATCCCAAGCTCCCTTTGGAAATGCCATCTTTCTTCTTTCAATTACATGAGCTTGTCCTCAAGCCCCTTCATTCAATATAAATGAAAACGGCTCCTATTCAATTGTACTGCCTTCCCGATTTAATCATCAGGTTTGCAAGGGTAGTGGTCTGACAGTGTTCATGGCAAGGGTCCAGGAATTTGGTTCCCTCCTGGGCTAGGCAGACGTGGGCACAAATTTGCATTCCTCGGCACCACTGGTGACATCGTTTCCAATGGAAGGGGAAAAATATATACCCTTTGGAGTCCATCCATTCATAAATTCGAGATTTGGGAGCTGGAAAAACACATATTTGGAAACTGCAAAATGGTTTCCTTAAGCAAACCATGTTTCTTGATCCCCAGTGGAGTTATAGCAGAGGTGAAAGTCAGACTCTTCTGCGACAAGGCCACTGTTCAGTCAACTCCCTCTGACAGCATTTTCTGTGAACACCCTACGCAGAGAAGCAGGTTCTGAGCCTGGTGTTGGCTGGGAGTCCCAAACACAGGTGCAGCACCCTGGAACCAGGGTGGGATGCTACCAAGCCCTCTCCCAGCCCACCAGAGCCCCCAGGAAGAGGACAGCAATAGCCTCTTGCTATGGGAAGAAGAGAAGGCACCAATGGCATGTGAGCGCCTGCTCTGATCATGGCATGAGTAAGTACAGCTTAGGAGTTAAGAGCATGTCTCTGAGGCTTCAAATCCTAGTTTCTCCCCTAAATAGCTACGTAACCTTGGACAAGTTATCAAATGCTATGTTGCTTTGCTATAATGTGGGATCACCACCATTGCTCATGTAATCATGGGGGTTTTGGTGAGTATTAAAAATGTTAAATGAATTAATTCATACAGAGGTTAAAAACAGTGCCCAGCACACAGTCCACAGTGGGTGCTGAGGAAACAAAAAAATTTAGCCATATGTATTAGTTTCCTAGTTTGTTGTTCCTCCCACATCAAACTACCATAATCTCCTTAGTTAAAAATCACTTATTCATTCACAGTTCTGGAGACCAGAAGTCTGAAATAAAGTTGTCCAGGGCCACACTCTCTCCAAAGGCTCTAGGGGAGATTGCTTCCTTGCCTCTTTCAGCTTCAGGGGGCTCCTGACATTCCTTAGCTGGTGGCAGACTAATTCTAACCTCTGTCTCCATCTTCACAGGCCTCTTCCTCTGTTTCCGTCCATCTCTTCTCTTCTCACAAACACCCCAGTCATTGGATGTAGGGCCCCCTCTACGATGATGTCATGTCAAGATCTGTAACTAATCACATCTGCAAAGACCATATTTCCAAATAAAGTCACATTCTGAGATTCTGAGTGCACATGAATTTCCAGTAAGCGCCATTCAATCCCCTCTACTATTATCTTAAATTAACCTGCACAGCCCGGTGATGCAGCTTTTATCCCTAGTCACAGATGAGGAAACTGAGAAGAGCTATCAAAAAACTTCAACAGCACCTCAAAGGTAAATGCTGAATCTGGGGTTCAGACCCAGATGTGGGTCAAATTAAGAGTCACCCAGTAGTTTCAAAAGAGAGCTACTGAGTATAAGTCTATCGTGCTTTGAGCTACCATGGGCTATTTCAAATTTATTTTATATCTGCAGGATTACCATGTCAATTCAAAAGGATCATGATCTTAGTGAAAGCCAGCCTCATTAGGCAAAAATTCTTCAGGTAGTTTAGGACGAACTGGTGAAAATTCCTTTATCGTACTGGCTCAGTTTCCCTAAAGTAGCAAGCAATAGCAAAACTAGAAGAAAGGGGTTGGTCATAAGATGCCAGTGGCTCATTTTCTTACAGTTTTACTGACCACACCTGCGCAGGAGATTCACCAGCCACTGCCTCCCTAACCCAAGAGGTGAATATATGAAACTTCTACTGCACTCCAGAATCTGCACAGTGTGCCAGAGGGCTTGTGTGTGGTTTCTGTGGGCTCATGTCTCCTCTACTGGCTCCTCCCTTAGTCTCATTCCAGCTCATCATTCTAGGCTCATTTCAGAGTTGACCACTTCCAGGAGGTGCTGTCACAGGCCCCTTCTCTTTGCTCTCTCAAATACCCATAAATATTTCCAGCACTGCCACTACTGAACTTGCGGTATTGTTCTATAAGTATCATTCCAAGAACTGTCTCCTCCACCAGGCTATGGCTTTTATATACGCATGGGCGGTGTCACTTTTTTTAATGCATTTATTCATTTTTTCATTGAACAGACACTGTGGGAGCACCAAATGGTACAACTGACATAAGAATGAATCAGAAACTCTAAATCAAATGGGAGAGACAGGTGCAGGGAGTGCACATTACTTTGCTATTACTGCATGGGTTATTTTTTTTTTTTTTGAATGGTGTATGGCAGGGGTCACATTCCATTCTTTTTCCATGTGAGTATCCCGTTATTATAGCACCATTTGTTGACTTTTGTTTGTTTGTCTGTTTTGGGGGGACGTGCATGGGCCAGGACACCGCAAGGATTTTACAAGTTGCCTACCCTCTCTGGCTCAGTTGATTTATGGAATTAACATTAGTACCAACAGTTCTTAGAATAATGAAAAGGATTTCATGAGGTTATACCTTAAAACAGCTAGTAAACCCATCCGTGGCATACTGTTCATTTTTATTCACTGAACACATGATGGGTACATTCTTTATGAGAAATACACTAAATGGTGACTACTATCAAAGGGCAATGCGGCTCTCTGACACCAAATCAGTTCTAAGGTTTAAGGGCTTTGTTTTGTTTTGGGGGGGTGGTTCTAGTAGCAGCCAAGTCATTCGATATTTTATGGGAAATTGGAATTGACGCATGGGCTTTACGAGAAATCAACTTTGAAATATCACATATTTTTAAACTCAGAAACCTGGACAATCAATGCTACTTTGTTTTGAACTGTGATCACATTCTAAAAAAATAACTTTTCAAAGGACCTACCTCCTCCATGGGGCCTTCTCTGACCACTCTCCCAGAAGACTCTCCTGCTCCTTAAATTCCCTTTACTGTGTCCTTTCTTGGAGCATTTAGCACTTTCTATTCCTTGTACAATGGTTAATATCCTTGTCCTGGCCCTTCCACGACCATCACCAAACTCCAAGATGTCTTTCAAACAGAATCCATGCCTCAGTGTTATTGATATCCTACTATATCAGTTATCTTTTGTGTAACAATGCTGCATAACAACCATCTCCAAACCAGTGGGTTGAAGCAATAACCACTTCTTTTCACTCTTGCATCTGCAGGTCAGCCAGAACTCAGAAGATTTAGTCTGAGTTTGGCTTCTCAAGGAAGGTTCATGGGTTGACCGAGTGGCTCAGTGCCAAGTGTCTTTTAACCTACCCCTTCTCAGACCAACAGACTAGCAGGGCAGGCTCTTCTCATAGTAAAATCAAAGGCACACAAGAAAAAGTGGAAACATGCAGTCTTTTAAAGGCTGGGCTTCAGAGCTAGGCAACACCATTGCCTCCACCTCACTCTACATGTTCAAGCAAGTCACATGGCTGAGCCCAAAGCCAAAAGCAAGAGAAATATACTAGGGAGGCACTTTGAGGGGCACTACAAAGTCACATGGTGAAGGGTGCAGAGACAGTAAGGTGTGAAGAATTGGAACCATTAATGCAAACAACCTATCACACCCATCATCTATGTGCCTCCTGCATCTAAAGGGATCATTAGGCCTTGAATGAATGAATGAATGAATGAATGAAGCAAATTTCAGAGCCTTATCAAGAAGACAGAAGCTAACTTCAACAGCATCACTGTGAATCTTAAAGCAGGCATGACAGTAGCATTCATAGTAAATATTAGTTTGATACAGGTCCCTAGACTCCACTGAACTTTAGCTAGAGAGGAGAATTTCAAAAACATGTATGCATGCAGTGTTATTTTTTCATAGTCCTCTGATTATAAAATAAATCCACATTCCCACTCACACACAGGAGCCTGAGTGCACACAAGCCATATCGCACCCTCTCACTAAAAGAGAAAAATGTGACACTGTTTTGCATACATGGGGTGAGGGAGGGGATAAAAAGAAAGAAGGTGAATAGGTGACTTTGAATCGAACCTACAGTGGTTAATTTTCATTTAACTACCTACCTGAGACTAGAGGTTCAGCAGAAGCACATTAAATTCCATGAACTTATGAAATGATGCATTATTGAAGCCACAGCAGGGGAAAGGGCTCAGTTTAGAAATCATAAAACACTAAAGCCTGCAAAAGTGTCATTTTCCATTACAAGGTAACTGCTAAAAAAAAAATAATAACACATTTTAATTGAGAAAGAAGACAGTGGCTCCAAGAGGGTAGGTAAGATAAAATTAACCCGGAGTTCCCCATTCCCATATCTCTGCAAACCCTATAACTCCATCCAGAGGTCAACCAAAGGAACAGGCCTTAGATTACTCTATTTCCCACCCCCTGGGTCCCCCCCACCAGCTACATGCCTCCACTTGTTCACTCACGTAACTTACGAGTAGGACATATGGAGACAAAAATCCTTGCCATCATCAGCTTACATGCAAGGATATTACCTAGCATATTAATAAATGGTGATGCTATAGAAAAAAATAGAGCAGAGTGAAGACGATGAGGGGAGCAGGGAAGGAAATAACATAGTGTTATGAATTTTAATAGGGCAGGAATCTCCAAGTTTTTCACTTCCCTAGGTGACCTTAGGTTCTCTGTGCTTATATTTTCAAAAGATGTTTGTATCAAACACTTGTACAAAGCATGTAAATTACGACGTTATTCACTCTAGCAGGCCCAAAGAAATACAGGGACCCTGCCCACGAGCAGTTTGTAATTCTTTACCTCTCATCAGGACATACTCGGGGGACCTGAGAAAAACTGCAAACTCCAGCTTTAACCACCATCTCAAAGCAATAGCAAACGGCAGCCCACACAGACATAACACCAGACTAATCAAAGTCTGTGGAGCATGTATCCCAAAGCCCATTTACAGGGAACCTCTGCCCCCTTTTAACTGTGTGTTAAGTAGGAAGCAAGGTAATGACACTGAAATTGCAGGGCTCTATCAACTCCATAGGAAAAACATGAGCAGGCTCCACTGGGCCCCCAAACTGGGCTTCTGGAAGCCAGACCATGGAACTGGACTCTACATGGCTAAGGCTGTAAACACACAACGTCTGCATCTAAAAAGGTGGTGGAGGTCAGGTGTCATGCCCCCATCCTTATGCTTCATCTCTCTCCCTCCAGCCCAACTTCCCACAAGATGGTGGACACCTCTCCCAGGACTCTGAATCTTATCTGTAGATTCTAATCATCTGCGGAGCTTTGAAAATCCCAGTGCCCAGGCTGCACCCCAAATCAACTAAATCAATATTTCTGGGGATAACATCCAGCCATCAGGATATTTTAAAGATTCCTGGGTGATTCTAATATGCAACGAGGTTGAAAACTACTTTGGACCACTTAGCCTTCCCACCAGGGCAGCTTGCCCCAGTTGGACCTTCAATTCCTAACCACTAAAGTTTACACCTGGGCCCCCCACCCCATTTTGTACCACTGCAGCCCATTAGGTATGAGTTAGAAACTTCCAAATAGCCTCTGGGCACAAAAACTTTATTTTCCAAGCAAAACTGGGCACAAAAGCATCAGCATACTCTTCTAAGGCAGTGGGCGCCTGGCAGTTTAGAGCACAGGTGAGTTCCCTATAACTCTAGACAAGAACAAGGACCTCACTGCATCTCAGTGGGCTCTCCTGCAAATCAGCTACCTTGACACCCATTAGGGCCATTGGGACAACAAAATGAGAATCATGAATAAAGTATATGACATACAGCAGGTGCTCAAACAATGGCCCTGCCTCTTATTGATTTATGGAGTAGAAGTCAGTCCTGTAAGCACTGAGGAGCCAAAAACAGAATTTCTGGGACAGTTTAATGGTTACAGGGACAACAAATGGGGAAGAATGTTTGAAATAAGAACCACCCCAGAAAATCTGATTTAGCGTTATGGGCATTGTAATGGGGAAGACAAGACATGGGGTCAGGCTACTGCCAGTGGGGTTGGAAAGGTGGACAGGAGGGAGCTCACCCACACAGGGGTGGGCAGAGCTGGTCCCTTGAGCTTCTGGAGAGGTCATTTACTCCACCAGAAACTACTATTCTTCCCACGAGTAGAGCATGGGACACAACGCTCAAATAGGAACCAGGTGAGTTCTCACCTACTCAGGTGAGGGTAGGAAAGAACTAGAAGGATTAAGTGGCCATAACCACAAATGTGCTTGAGCATAAATAGAAAATGGAAGATGAGGCCATTGACACAGTCCCAGGGAACAGAAAAAGAAGACGGAGGCTTGAGGTTGATCAGGGCAGAAAACTAGGGTGGAATAAATCCAGGCAAATGTCCCCTGAAGCCTGTGTTGCTTATCTATAGCTGTGTAACATATTCCCACAAACTTAGCAGCTTAAAACAGCACACATTTATTATCTCTGTTTCTATGGGTTGGGCTAGCAGAGCCCACTGCTTGGTCTCTGGGGAAGGATCCACTTCCAAGCTCATTCAGGTTTGCTTGACAAATCATTTCTTTCGGCCTGCAGGATTGAGCGCCCTGGCTTCTCGCTGGCTGCTGGCTGGCACTTGTCCTCAGGTCCTTGCCACGTTGGCTTTCTCAACACAGCTGCTGGCTTTGCCAAACCAGCAAGGAGAGTCTCTGCAGTTGAGTCTGCCAGCAAGATCAAATTTCATATAACAGAACATAACCACAGAGGTGATATCCCATCACCTTTGCTGTATCTGTGAGTGAGAAGCAAGTCACAAGTTCCACCCACATTCAAGGGGGAAAGACTATGCAAGGGCGGGAGTATCAGGAGATGGAATCTGGGGGGTAGGGGGAGTCACCTTAGCGCTACGTCAGCACTTGAGGCCACAGTCCAGCTATATTGGAGCAGAATGGTTTGGGACCATATGACTTTTGGCAGGCGGAGGCAAAGACCAATGGAACACTTTTAGCACCAAATCTCCCCTCAAGGATGCCACCACTTTGTTGAAATGGATGAACTTTTCAGTGTTTTGCAGCACCCCCAAACCAGAGCCTGGGGAAACCAATCTGCCTCCCAAATGCCACCCCTGGACTTGCTCCTGACTTTGGCTGTTTATTTTGCCTTTTCAAGGAGACATTTTTAGTTGTGCTATTTGAGCTTTGGGCAATTAGATTGTTACATATGCTCTTCCGATATTTAGAAAAACGCACAGTGAACGAAATACTCTCCCCCAGCACTACCACCGGGCTGCAGGTGGTATGAGATTCAGCACAGCACTTTCCATCCTACCTGACGAGACCCGATGGTGAAATATCAAAAGAGATTCTCAGAAGGGAAGAAACTCAGAATGGGAAAAGAGTTGGTGCCTCTTCTCCAGCCATCTCCCCCTGCAAAAAGAAGGCCAGTCCTTTAAGGGGCTCCCAGGGAGCTTCTACCTCCCTTCCCCAGAAGCCTGAGAAGCTGAAATGAAGACCTCAAGTTGATTTCTTACAACTGTTGACTCAGACCCACCCGTTTTTTGCAAAGCAGATGGCTACCACGATCAGAACACGCTACGTTAAATCAGGCTCATTCTTTTTGAAAACCTCCGCTTTTATTTTTGCTTACCCGAAAAGCTGCAAGCCATATAAACTCTCGATGGGAGTGGCACGTGAAAACAAAGTCCCAGGGGAATCTATCATCACATGCAGAATAAGGCATCACATGTTCTTTCTTGCTGACCTAAACTAGCAGACGATGAATGATAGGGAAAGGATGGACCTAGCAGACCCCAAGGGAGCCAAGCTATCTGGCAGATGTCGGGATGGACAGGGTGGTATGATGGGAATGTGCAGGGGAGGCAGAGAATTTCTCATCTTGACCCATCCCATCTCAGCCCCTGAAGGTGAAGTTGAAGAGGGAATACCAGTAGGGCTGGCCAGATGTACAGACAGCCAAAACATGGCACCTTATTATGGGGTCAAAGTGACTGCAAATAGGCCATTATCAAATCTCTTCAGTGGCAAAGCTCTGTGTCGAAGGGAACAAATACAAATGAACACATTAAGCACAATAAATCACAGGGACCTGTGTGGTTCAGGGCCATTATCCCAGGGGGATTACAGGACTGTTTTCCTTCCAGCCTTTCAGCTGCTGGATCCTGGTTTCCCCAACATTGTTTTAATATTGCAGCCATTACTCTCTGTGCCACGAAGAGCCTGCTGTTTCTCTGTAGTTCTGGGTGGCAAAGGCACAATTTGTTTTATGATTTGCTTGCAAGGGTAGCTGCTTTATATTCATCTTTAAAAGATACATTCGATAATCGTAGCAATGAGACCCTGCTGGAAAATCAAGACTCAACCCTGTCATTCCTTCCAGTATCAATGTGGCCACACTGCAACAATCCAAAAGGTACCCTACCCGAGCATTACCAGAAGGGCCGTTTCCTTTCTCTGTTATATCCAGTAACAGCTTTAGTCATGTTTGCAAAGAACCCCTTAGTGATGTGGAAAGCAGCCTGGGCTGGAAGGAGCCAGGAAGATGCTGGAAGTCAGGGGCCCTGGGGTTTCCCCTTAAGTGGGTATGACCTTGGACAGGGCCCTCGACTTTCTGGGCCTAAATGACCCTGTCTGAAAAATAAATCAGTTGGTTCACATGCCTCTCTGGAGCCCTAAAGACTCTGCACTTCTATGAGAAATTAGAATACAGGAGAGTGAAGGACTTTATGCTATATAATACTTAAATTTTCTTCTCTCTTTAAACAAGATCATTGTAAGATTCATCTTAAGATAAAACCAACACATTATGCCATTGTCCAAAACGTCTTCTATCAGTCAGTTCCTTCCTCTCCTTTTCATGTAGAAACCCTCGTCCTTGCCCCGTAGTTCTCTGACATGTTTTCCAGGACAGCTATTTTTAAATATTGTAAACAAGTCCTCTCCCAATTTTACTCACTAGGAAGTGAAGGGAAGGAAAGGAATTTAAGAATAGAAAGGTGCTGATGCAAATCACCTCAGTAGGATACCTCTCCCCCACCAGAACTGAACAAGGTAACAATTCCCTTTCACTTATTTGCAAGATGGCTGCTGTTTGCAGACAGTGTAGAAAAGCATCAATAGTCCCTTTCAGGCATTCCCATTTCAATTACCACCTCTAACTCTTGCCATGAAAAGAACACTTCTTGTGATATAAGGCTTCCAAATGTGGCACAGCATGAGGCAGCCCTACAACAAAATTGATGCCAAAACTTCATCACCCATCTGAGAGGCACTGACATAAAACCTGACGGATGGTGCCCAACTCTCAAAATGCTCTATAAAGGACTCAAATTCTGAACAGGCAAAAAAAAAGATACAAGCTCTCCCGTTTTGAAAATGGAGCTGGGTTTTACTGATCATCCAAGCCCGCTGAGCAGTCTCTCGGGAGTATAATGGAGAGGCTTCCTTCTAACCAAGTGATGCCTCTGGCTTTGCGAAACCTGGTACAACAACCCAATAAATACCAAGTGGAATTAGATGTAAGGTAGCTTTTAGCCTAGAACTGCAGGTGGCAAAGGATATAGCTTTGCCTGGAAACATGACAAAGAGCAAGAAGGCAGCCTAGACCAGGCTGCCGAGAGTGAGAGCCCCGTGGAGGCAGGCCCTTTGCCTTTTCTTCTCCTTACCCAGTGCCCAGCACAGTGCCTGGCATACTGTAGATAATAACCATGTTCAATGAATGAGTGAATGGAGGAGTGAAACTGGCAAAGCAGTAGTGACAGCCTGCAGCCTCTGGAAACCCTGATGTCGCCAATGGGGGTGTAATGCTAAGAGTTATTTCACAAAGAAGTGAGATTTCTGCACTGTTTGGGCACCTCAAAGGAAACATCTAGATGTACATAAATCCAGACAGCAGTATGTATTAGGCCATGTATAAAACGAAGTTAAAAAAAATAATAATGACCCAAATCCTTTAAATGTCGGTGTAGGGTTTTGAGGTTTGTTTTTGGTTTGTTTGTTTTGTAGTTGTTCTTTCTTACCATTGCAAGTTACTAGGGGAGGCAAAAAAGGAACACATTCTGAAAAACTTCTTAGCTTCTGCCCTAAGTGAACCTCTTTAGAATATCAAAATACAGCTCAGGAAAGCAAACCACAGGTTCCCATGCTGTCCATGAAATACTCAAGAGTTGGGACAGATATCTCAGGATTTACATCCAAATCATTCTGCAGGGCAACAGTCAGTGGCCAGCAAGTCGCGACAAGGCAGGCAAGGGCAGAAGTCTCAGATACCAGAGGGCACTGCTCTTGACCCTCCTTGCAAGTCTCACGCAAGGACCTTCTGAGTTTCAACCCACAGTTCAGGCCAAACATTCACCTTTCCAAAAGTACTTTCAAATGAAAAAACTCATATGGAGCATGCCATGAGTCAGGCCCAAATGCTCATTAAATTCCATATAATAGGAATGAGAGACCTCTAATGTCCCCATGGGGTATTCTGCCATCACCCAAGGGATGTAACTCATAGGTTACCTTCTCATATGATTCCTTGTGTTAAAGGTAGGAAGACTTGACAGACCTTCTGTGCTTGTTAGAAAGAATGTATGTCCCCTAGAAAAGCCATGTTTTAATTTAAATCGCATTTCAAGAAGGCAGAATAATCCCTATTCAATACTGTATGTTTGAAACTGTAAGCAGATCATCTCCTTGGAGATGCAATTTAATCAGGAGTGGTTGTTAAACTGGATTAGGTAACAACATGTCTCCACCCATTTGGGTGGGTCTTGATTAGTTTCTGAAGTCCTATAAAAGAGGAAACATTTTGGAGAATAGGAGATTCAGAGAGAGCCAGAGAAGAATGACATAGCTACGAGAAGCAGAGAGCCCACTAGCCAGCGACCTTTGGAGATGAAGAAGGAAAACGCCTCCTGGGGAGCTTCATGAAACAGGAAGCCAGAAGAGAAAGCTAGCAGATGACACCGTGTTCACCATGTGACCTTACAGATGAGAGAGGAACCCTGACTGTGCTCACTATGTGCCTTCTCACTTGAGAGAGAAACTCTGAACTTCATCGGCCTTCTTGAACCAAGGTATCTTTACCTGGATGCCCTAGATTGGATGCTTTTATAGACTTGCTTTAACTGGCACATTTTCTTGGCCTTACAACTGTAAACTAGCAACTTATTAAATTCCCCTTTTTAAAAGCCACTCTGTTTCTGGTATATTGCATTCTGGCAGCTAGCAAACTAGAACACCTTCTTTTACAGAGGAGGAAGAAGAAAGCTTAGAGAGTGTTCTAGTTTGCTAGCTGCTGGAATGCAACACACCAGAGACGGACTGGCTTTCAATAAAAGGGGATTTATTTAGTTGACGTATAGTTCTTCAGAGGAAAGGCAGCTAACTTTCAACTGAGGTTCTTTCTTATGTGGGAAGGCACAGGGTGATCTCTGCTGGCCTTCTCTCCAGGCTTCTGGGTTCCAACAACTTTCCCTGGGGTGATTCCTTTCTGCATCTCCAAAGGCCTGGGCTCAGCTCCAAGTGCTGAGACGAAGTATGCTGAGCTGCTTGGGCTGTGCTACGTTGAGGTCTCTCATTTAAGCAGCCAATTAAATCAACCATCATTCACTGCAGCAGGCATGCCTCCTAGCCGACTGCAGATGTAATCAACAACAGATGAGGTTTACATGCCATTGGCTCATGTCCACAGCAGTAGAACTAGGCACCCTCACCTAGCCAAGTTGACACCTGAATCTAACTGCTACAGAGAGGATGCGCTCTTATCCAAGATAAGACAGTGTGCCAGTTTGAAAGGACGTATGTACCCTAGAAAAGCCATGTTTTAATCCTAATCTCATTTTCTAAAGGCAGCCGTTTCTTCTAATCCCTATTCAGTATTGTATGTTTGAAATTGTAATTAGATTATCTCCCTGGAGATGTGATTCAATCCAGAGTGGTTGTTAAACTGGATTAAGCGGAGGCGTGTCTTCACCCATTTGGGTGGGTCTTGATTAGTTTACTGGAATCCTATAAAAGAGGAAACATTTTGGAGAAAGCAAGAGATTCAGAGAGAGCAGAGCAGAACAACATAGCCACAAGAAGTAGAGTCCACCAGCCAGCAACCTTTGGAGATGAAGGAAAATTCCTCCCGGGGAGCTTCATGAAACAGGAAGCCAGGAGAAGCTAGCAGATGATGCTGTGTTTGCCATGTGCCCTTCCAGATGAGAGAAGAACCCTGACCCTGATCGCTATTTGCCCTTCCACTTGAGAGAGAAACCCTGAACTCCACTGGCCTTCTTAAATCAAGTTATCTTTCCCTTGGATGCCTTAGATTGGGCATTTCTATAGACTTAATTTAATTGGGACATCTTCTCGGCCTTAGAACTATAAATTAGCAACTTATTAAATTCCCCTTTTAAAAGCCATTCTATTTCTGGTGTATTGTATTCCAGCAGTTAGCAAACTAGAACAGACAGCAAATAGCATCTGTATGCAAAGAACCACAAAACAGGCTCTTTGGTCAATGGGATCCATCCCGGGTCCTCCCATTCTCTCAAGGATTGTAACCTACTTTCCAGAAAGACAAGCTCCGAATCAGTTAGCCCAATCCACATGGACATATGAAGGGGTAATAACATACAGATGCATTTCTTAAGCTTGCGTCCTCCTCCCATGCAAATAGTTTTCCAGAGCATCAAGTATTAAAGCTTCTGGATGGCAGGTGAGCAAAACTTGGATGGGGGATTTTTGTTTTTTAACATGAAAAGACTACAGACTGACAAGCTACTATCTACTCCCCACATCTTTTCTGCTGTGATTTGCCATTACAAACATAGACGACCAGACAATGAACACAAGAGTCACGTTAAAACAATAACTAACGCAGGAGAGAGGACAATGACAACTTCTGTCAGCAGAGTAGCATAACGGACAGGTTTGTCATCTGCAGCGTCTTAACTGGGATTACCTCTGGGTGTGAAGAGAAAGTGATTTATGACACAGCAATGGCCCTTTGGTGATTTGGGCCCACACTTGTAAACTTTTTATCTCTATGATGCAAAAAACAGGATGACAAGATCCTCTTACACAGAGCATCCTTGGCAAGAGAGCCACTGGAGCTCCAGGCCAGATAATCCACTGCTCCAACAGAAAGAGTAAAAGAGACCAAGAGACAGGCCCAACATTTGCTGTTGGTCTCACTGTGCGTCCTGCCTGAGGACCGCCTCTGACCACACACCAGCTCCCCAAAGTTGTAAAACTCATTTCACAACCTAAGTCCATCGTCAGAGCATCTCAGGGAAGTTGTTATCTGCACGGACAATGCCTTGACTCCAATAGGATAGTGCTGTGCTTGAGGAGGAGAAAGGTCCAATTCTCACTATCAGATCTTCAGTGTTTTTGGCCAGCCCATAATCAGTTGTCATGACTGCAGTGTGTCTTTCCTCTCCTCCTCCTGAAGGGAAAAGTGTACCTAAGTTACAAACTCTGCCTCAAATTTACTATCCCTGAAACAAACGAATGTTTGAATGTTAATAGGTTTGTACATTAATATTATTTTTCAATAAAATAAAATCTATTCATAATGCTAAAAACACAGGGAGCTCCACCATTTTGAAATTCTTTTTTTTATGAGTAAAATCAGTTAATGGCCTTAAAAAATTACAAAATACACTAAATCAGACTTTCTTTGTCATTTCCTTAACAGTCTTAAAAGACTGAGGTGTCACTGATGTTTTTCTGACAATGGGCATAAGAGTATTATAATAGTAAAGTGTTGGCTGCGTAGGCAAGGAAAACATACCCAGAAAATAAAAGGGTTTTGGAGACCTTTGGTCTGTTTGACACAACTTCAAGGTCTTTAGGTTAATCTTCCTACTCAAAACTTTGTTGTTGTTGTTTTTTTGTTTGACCAGCTTCTTTTTAGGAAATCACCCCTTCTCCATTCTCCCACCCCAGTGCCAGACACAAGTTCTAGGCTCACTGAACCAGTATCAAGAATTTAGGATTTTTACCAGATACACTGGGAAGGAGAGGCTCTCCTTCAAATATAGTGGGAGGGTAGGTAGGATATAAACCTGGAGAGTCATGGGGACCATCTTTGCCATCACATGGGGCAGCTTCCTGAGAACAGAGTCAGCACAGAAGAAAACGGAGGCAAGAGATGGGTCAACACAGATTTGTGATGACTTTGTTTAAGAACCTGGTTAGAGAACTGCCTGATGCTTCCTCTTTATTTTTCAGTTACTTAGGTAAAAAAGTCCAATTGTTTTTTGCTTAAAGTCAGTAGGATTTGGAGCTCTATTATTTATGATCACATGTCTAGCCACATATGTAAAAAGTTGTATCAGAATTCAAACTATGTTTCCTGAAGCCCCATATAATTCCCAGGGATTTTAATAAGGAGTGTGTGTATGAGCTTTAAGGGATCACTGATGTCCAAGAATTCTATGGAAAAAAAAATTAAGTGTATAAGGGCCTGGGACAGAAAACAACTTAAGAATCACTCACCACAACTTCAGTACTGTGATCATCAAGTTTTTCTTGAATTCTGAAATGAATTCTTGCATATTTTTAAGCTACCATCTAGTTATCATCAAAATCTAAATAGCTCCTAAGGAATGATTTTTCAGCAAATTATAAACATTAGCACTTTAAAGTAAAACTTGCACATCATATTTTTAAGTGGAATCTAGCAACTTAGTATTGATGATTCTTTAAAATTAAGACAAACAGACCAAACTATTTCTTTTTTTTTTTTAATTTTTTTTATTAATCAAAAAAAGAAAAGAAATTAACGCAACATTTAGAAATCATTCCATTCTACAAATGCACTCAGTAATTCTTAGTATCATCACATAGATGTATGATCATCATTTCTTAGTATATTTGCATCACTTTAGGAAAAGAACTAGCAAAACAGCAGAAAAAGATATAGAATGTTAATATAGAGAAGAGAATTAAAATAATAATACTAATAAAATACATATATATATATAAAAAGGAAAAAGAAAAAAACAAAAACAAAAGATACCAACACACAAACAAACAAAAAACCATATTTCAGGTGCAGCTTCATTCAGTGTTCCAACCTAGTTACATTACACCTAGGTATTATTGTGCTGTCCATTTTTGAGTTTTTGTATCTAGTCCTGTTGCACAGTCTGTATCCCTTCAGCTCCAATTACCCATTATCTTACCCTGTTTCTAACTCCTGCTGGTCTCTGTTACCAATGATATATTCCAAGCTGATTCTCGAATGTCGGTTCACATCAGTGGGACCTTACAGTATTTGTCCTTTAGTTTTGGGCTAGACTCACTCAGCATAATGTTCTCTAGGTCCATCCATGTTACTACATGCTTCATAAGTTTAGTCTGTCTTAAAGCTGCATAATATTCCATCATAGGTATACGCCACAGCTTGTTTAGCCACTCGTCTGTTGATGAACATTTTGGCTGTTTCCATCTCTTTGCAATTGTAGATAATGCTGCTATAAACACTGGTGTGCAAATGTCCGTCTGTGTCTTTGCCCTTAAGTCCTTTGAGTAGATACCTAGCAGTGGTATTGCTGGGTCGTAATCCATTCTGCCATTCTACGTCTTTTGATTGGGAAATTCAGTCCATTAACTTTTAGTATTATTACTGTTTGGATAATATTTTCCTCTACCATTTTGGCTTTTGTATTATATATATCATATCTGATTTTCCTTCTTTCTACACTTTACTCCACACCTCTCTTTTCTGTCTTTTCGTATCTGACTTTAGTGCTCCCTTTAGTATTTCTTGCATAGCTGGTCTCTTGGTCACAAATTCTCTCAGTGACTTTTTGTCTGAGAATGTTTTAATTTCTCCTTCATTTTTGAAGGACAATTTTGCTGGATATAGGAGTCTTGGTTGGCAGTTTTTCTCTTTTAGTAATTTAAATATATCATCCCACTGTCTTCTAGCGTCCATGGTTTCTGCTGAGAAATCTACACATAGTCTTATGGGTTTCCCTTGTATGTGACAGATTGTTTTTCTCTTGCTGCTTTCAAGATCCTCTCTTTCTCTTTGACCTCTGACATCCTAACTAGTAAGTGTCTTGGAGAACGCCTATTTGGGTCTATTCTCTTTGGGGTGCGCTGCACTTCTTGGATCTGCAAATTTAGGTCTTTCATAAGAGTTGGGAAATTTTCAGTGATAATTTCTTCCATTAGTTTTTCTCCTCCTTTTCCCTTCTCTTCTCCTTCTGGGACACCCACAACACGTATATTTGTGCGCTTCATATTGTCATTCAGTTCCCTGATCCCCTGCTCAAGTTTTTCCATTCTTTTCCCTATAGTTTCTGTTTCTTTTTGGAATTCAGATGTTCCATCCTCCAGTTCACTAATTGTAGCTTCTGTCTCTTTAGATCTACCATTGTAGGTATCCATTGTTTTTTCCATTTTTTCTTCTTTGTCCTTCACTCCCATAAGTTCTGTGATTTGTTTTTTCAGATTTTCTATTCCTTCTTTTTGTTCAGCCCATGTCTTCTTCATGTCCTCCCTCAATTTATTGATTTGGTTTTTGAAGACTTCTTCCATTTCTGTTCGTATATTCAGCATTAGTTGTCTCAGCTCCTGTATCTCATTTGAACTATTGGTTTGTTCCTTTGACTGGGCCATATCTTCAATTTTCCGAGCGTCATCCATTATTTTCTGCTGGTGTCTGGGCATTTGATCAGATTTCCCTGGGTGTGGGACCCAGCTGGTTGAAAGGTTTTTCTGTGAAATCTCTGGGCTCTGTTTTTCTTTTCCTGCCCAGTAGGTGGCGCTCGTGGCGCTCGTCTGTCTGCACGGCAGTCGGCCCGGGAAACCACGCGTGAAGGCGGGGGTCGCTGGCCGCCACGGCTTGGGAGAGTGCCGGTCCTAATTGCCCAGCTGGCCCGAAACACCAAGTGTGACAGGAGGGCCCCGCTATCCAATGTTCCCAGTCAGACCGGGGAGCCACGTGCGTGGAGGGGACCCCTGTCGCCAGCCGCCCCGGCCGGGAAAACACGCGCCCCTCGAGTATCTCACTGCAGCGGATTCTCCCTGCCTGTTCAGCTGTTCCAGAGTGGGGTACGCTGTCTTTTTGGTCTCTGTCGTGACTCCGGGAGCTGTTTCATATTGTTTCTGTTTCTTTAGTTGCTTTTCTGGAGGAGGAACTAAGACCCGCGCGTCTTACTAAGCCGCCATCTTCCCCAAACTATTTCTTAAGAGCTAAAAACTTTGTATCATTCCTCAGCATCAGAGAGTGGCTCAAATACCAAGTGTAACCAGGTAAAAGACAGCAGGGAAAGAGGGGACCTTTTAACAGTGCCTTGAATAGAAGGGCCCACATGCCAATTTCAAATAGTCCCATTATTTGCTGTCCCTTGAGGTCTTTTTACCCAGAGCAACGCACCAGAATAAGATTAGTGTTGAGTAATAGAAAAGCCTTTAGAAAATGGAGAAGGTAGAGGTAGAAAGTAGAACCACGGACCCCACAGGCCCATTCATTTTAGGTAAGAGTACATATGTGAGTTCGAAGATCTAGAAATTGATTCTCTTAAAACTATTTATGCCTGCATACTTCCTGGAAAATCGTAATGTACCCCCAAGGGTATGTACAGTCCAGTGTTGAGACATGTGGGATAATGGATTAGGGGACAAAGATTAAGAACAAATATTCTGGAGACAGAACTGGGTTCAAATTTCTGGTTTTATCACTTGGGCTAACAACCTCTCCGAACCTCAGTTTCCTCACCTATAAAATGGAAATGTGTGGCTCAGAAGGCTGTAGTGAGGATTAAAAAGTTTCATACAACTTTGGGTATTGATGTGACACCAGAGACTCAGAGTTAGAGTACTGAAGCTATGAAAGTCAGCATTACCCCATTCAGCAACTGTTAAAAAAGCTGAAAAAGTGATCTGGATAGGACTAAGGTAAATCAGAATACTGGGTAAAGGACAATATGCCCCAAATGTTCAAACTTCAACCTCTGTGCAAGACCAAAGGAAGAGCTGTTTATTTGGTAAAAAAATTATACTCTGGGTAGCACATTATCTAATTTAACTTGTATGGTCAATTTACTTGAACACAATAATTACATGGAATCTTGAATAGGGCATGAGAGCTTATTGGTTTTTCAAGGTTAGTATGTTGCCCCGATATATCCCAGAGTAATTTGGGTAAGGTATAAAAAAGCATTTGCAAAGTCCCCTTGGGGGACTGTGGAGAAAGGAGGACATATTCAACTTCCCCATGTAGGGAATTTCTGATATTCTCGCAAGCAGTGAGGACAATCAATTCAACCCCCTCAATCTTGGGGTTCATCCCTATGAAACTTATTCCTACAAAGGAGAGGTTAAACCAACTGATAATTATGCCTAAGAGTCACCCCCAGAGAACCCCTTTTGTTGCTCAGACATGGTCTCTCTCTCTAAGCCAAATTGCCAGGTGAACTCACTGCCTTCCCCTCTATATGGGACATGACTCCCAGGGGTGTAAATCTCCCTGGCAATGTGGGTCCTAATTCCCAGGGATGAGCCAGGACCCAGCATCATGGGATTGAGAAGGTCTTCTTGTCCAAAAGGGGGAAAAGAGAAATGAGACAAAATAAGTCTCAGTGACTGAGAGATTTCAGAGTTGAGATATTATCCTGGAAATTATTCCTACACATTATAGATATCCCTTTTTAGTTTACAGTGTACTGGAGTGGCTAGAAGGAAACTGTTGAACTGTGTTCCAGTAGCTTTGATTCTTAAAGAAGACTATAGAACTATACAGTTTTTACAATGTGACTGTGTGACTGTAAAAACCTTGTGTCTGATAGTCCTTTTATCCAGGGTATGGACAGACGAGTAAAAAAAAAAAAAGGTGAGGGGAGGGTAATAAACAAACAAATAATAGGAGGAGAAAAATGGGTAACAATTGGGTAGACTGAAATATAGTGGGTCAGTGAGAGGGAAGATATGGGATATGGGATGTATGAGTTCTTTTCTTTGTTTGTTTCTTTTTCTGGAGTGATGCAAATGTTGTAAAATTGATCATAGTGAAGAAGACAATTATGTGATGATACTGTGAGCCACTGATTATATAATATGAATGCACTGTATGTGTGTGGATATTTCTCAATGAAAATATTTTAAAAAATAAGTTTCATGCATGTAGAGTACATCTCATAAGCCCATAATAAGCATTCAATAAACAGTAGCTGTAATTATAACCACCACTGTCACTGCTATTTTAAATACCATTAATGACAACTGCTAAGGAAAGGTCTTCTACATCATTTTCAGGCTCACAAATTCCCAAAGTGAGAAAGGAGCAGAGTGGACAGAAAGCTCCTGTAAAATGGCCTCAGGTGGCTGATGAGTAAGCATCTGCCTTTATCTTCAAAGCCTCTCCAAATTTTCTGAGACCTCTGGGCAGGGCTAAAAAGAGAACCACTGTGTCCTCCTCTTGATCCCCAAGGAGCCGGTTTGTTTTCTTATTTTACCAAGCACCACCACCAAACAAGGGGCAAGAACAAGGAGGAGAAGGGGGGAAGAAAATGTGAAGAAGCACTGAATAATAATAATTACAACAGCTAAAACTTACCAGGTACTTTCTGTGTACCAGACATTGTTTGAAGCATTACATCCATATTAACACAATTAATGAGCTCAAAAATGCTATGTTTCAACAGTAGCTACAGACAAACCCCAGTGAAAGTCTAGATGAAATCAGACCACCGCTGCAGATGCAGCAGGGACGTCATGACCATGTAACCCATGTCCCCAAGCCAAGGGCAAGTTCATGAAATGTTGCTAGTGGCTGGATCACACAAACCCTCTGATCCTTCCAGGCATCGCCTGGCACTCCTCTTCAATTTGCTAATAAGCAAACTTATTCATACAGCACCAATGCCTGGCTGATAAGGGGAGTAAAATGAAAATCCAAATGGACCTCACAAACATGAGACACAATATTAAACATTCTAACATAAACATGTAGTTGTCTGGTGCCTTTTGGCACTACAGTCAAGATTCTGCACAACTTCATGCACCCCTCCAAAGCCACCCCAGGATTCCTCAATCAATGATAGTTGCCATTCTGCAAATGGTTCCTTAAAGAATATGGAATGGTATTAAACCTAATAAACAGATACAAAGATCAAACCATACATCAGCATCTTGAAACCAAGAGTGCAGTCAGAAAGAATCAAAGATTCAAGGGTAAGGTCTGCTGGGATCAGTCACCTTCTAACCAAATGTGCTCCGGATTGTCTAATGACAATACCCAAGGAATGATCCTCTTCATCAGAGAAAAAAAAAAAAGCCTAAGGAGAAGAAGCAGGTAAAAGCCTGAGAAAATGGAAAAGCAAACAAAAGTAGAGGGTTAAGGTAACAATCAGAAGAGATAGGGTAGAGATGGTGGTGGCAGAATAGTCAAAATGACACAGATAGGGGTAAAAGATGTGAAAGAAGTGACAGAAGGTGCGAAAGTACTTCAGTCCCCTATATGGCAACATTCAGC
Organism: Tamandua tetradactyla; assembly: GCF_023851605.1. NCBI lineage: Eukaryota > Metazoa > Chordata > Mammalia > Pilosa > Myrmecophagidae > Tamandua > Tamandua tetradactyla. The sequence continues at coordinate 26,072,108 of NC_135333.1, forward strand.
CCTTGGAGGGGGCACCAAAGACATTTCTGGGTCTGGAGAGACGGCAGGGGCCCCTTCTACACCATTACCACCAGGCATCTTGAGGGCATCACCACCCACGTGAAAGGTCCACCAGTCTGTTTTAGCAACTGGTGAGGAGGCCTGAAGGAGTTCTCAGGAATGCCTTGAGAAGCTAATTCACATCCCTGGTATTTGCCCTTGCCTCACAGCTTGATGCTCAAGGTTCAAAGGGTTACATATATGCTTGGACAGCAAATTCAAAGGCATGCAAAATAACAACAATAACTAATTACTAGATACATACTATGCTCCAGGCAAATAGTGAAACAACAAAGATCCCCAGAATAATAAGATTCAGTCTCTGCTGAAAGGCCCTAATTCTCTGCCAAGATAGTCAGGTAAAAGAATTGAGAATATGGTGTGGACGTTACAGCAGGAGAAGTTAGCACAAAGTACAGATGCAGTTCAGCACCCAGTGTCAGGAAAAGTTTCTTGAAAAAAGGATTTTGAAGGAAATATAGAAATGTCTGAGGCAAAAAAGAGGGAAAGAGCTTACCAGGCAGACGGAGAGGTACATGCGTAGTTTGGCTAGTTCCAGGGGAAAAAAATCAGTGAAGAAGAAAAATAATGAGTTAGGGATTGGTGACACATGAAATGGGATGAGGGAGGCGGGTGACAGAAGATGCTGCTGTAGAGAAAAGCCAGTTCATAACAAGCTTTGTGTGCCCTGATAAGAAAGTTGGATGTTTTCCACTGGCTGATAGTGAGCCAGTAAGGGTAAGTACACAGAACGTTCCAGAAAAGCACTCATTCCTTAAAGATTAAAAGGGATTGGTCTAACTTATTTGAAAAATTTTGTTGTCCACAATGGCTTACTCTGCACTTCTGAAAAGTGTATACTGTAATCGCCCAGCAAGCGCCTCAAGGCACAGAAATGCTACTGGTCACTGGAAGCCAGACACAGGTTTCAGGATAAAGGTGACTGGGGAGCCCAGCAGTCAGTGCTTCAGTCAGTGTGCTCTCAGCTCTCCACAGCAGCTTTAAGAGCCAGGTTCCAGGAAGAGGAGGATTTTCCCTATTGCATCCCTTACTAGTCGTCATCCAAGGGTAGGAAAAAGGTTGTTCTATAACCCTAGGCCCCTTTTTAAAAACACCCATAAAAAAGGCTGCGAGGAGTGCATTTCTACCAAGTCCCATTTCCAGCCAAGCTGCACACCAAAGGAGAAAGTGCTATTTTAAGAAATGCTGCTTGTGATAGACTTTATTCCAGTGAAGCCGATTTATGATGGGCAATGAAAATCATCTCAGACAACACTATCAGACAGGTGTTAGTGAGCTAATGATTGGGATCAGAGAAAAAAAATCGGGTGCTTCCCTTGGTAGCACTACTACCAGGTCTCTCCAGTGACCTCCCAGTTTCCACCTACCCACTCTCTAATCTGTGGCATGCACCGTCACCAGGTGTATCTTCCTCAGACAGTGTTTTTAATACACATTCCTCCTGATCAAGTTGCCCCTTCCTTCTAAAAGCCTAAAGCCCCAACCTAGTTTGCCACCTCGATCTCCAACCTCCTTGCTAATACAAACTCAAGCTCTAACCCCAAAATATACATTTGTCCTTTTGTCAACCTACTCTCCCTTTAATACTGCCACTCAGGTTTTCTTGATCCTGTGTCCGAAGACAAAACTCAGATCCTACCTCTTCCACTGAGGTAAGTGGCCAAGGTTGGTTCCCTCCTCTCATCTCCCATCAACTTTCACCATGGACAATTCACCGTGCCATTAAAAGCACTGCTTTAATGTCCTTTCTGTGATAGCTTTGTACTGATCATTGAAATCTTTCTCCCACTGCTTAACTTCTCACACAATTTTTTTTTCGAATCTTTTCAACCATTTTCCTTCAGGGCAAGGACAGGAGGCTTTCAGTTTAATTCAATAAATGTTGATTGAAGTTTTCCTAAGTGATAGGAGTTTTGCAGGTCGCTCCAGTAGATACTCCGAGGTTAGGTGTAACCTAGTCATAACCCCTAAGGTGACACATAAGTGAAGGAATAAGAAAAGTAAATAGATATTGACAATGCCAAGCAGAAGACGACAAGCATAGCCCTTTTTTAAAAAAATTTATTTTTCATAATGCCTCTTCTCACACTGTCTCCTGTTCACTAAGGGCCAGAGCTCTAAGTGAGCATGGGGGTTGGCTCCTCAAGCATACCTGCTGCCCAACGCAGTTTCCCTACTGCCCTTCATTCATGTTTTTATTAGAATTTACCTTGCTGGATGGATAGCCTGTGATTCCCTCACTTCTGCTCCTGCTGTGAAGCCAGGACTGCAGACAGTAGGTTCCTGGTGAATGTTGACTGGATAAATCAAGCAAATGCCACAGTGCTACAGGTAGGAAGAAAAGAGCTTGACCAGATGGAGACAGGAAGGAGAATGGGGAGCTTGGTAGGGCAGAGTCATCCAAGTGGGGAAACATGGGGCATTTCCAGGCAGGAGCCCAGAGACTGATATGGAAGAGCTACAGAGAAGTCACAGGTGAAGCTAGAGAGGGAGGGAGGCTAGGGCAAGGAAGCACGGAGAGAACCAGCTGAGGAGTTGGAAGAGCAGAGTGGTTCAGAGTTGGGTCCTGGCTCGATGCCTCAGGGCTGTGTGACTTGTGCAAGCCTCAGCTGCAGCATCTGGAAAGAAGGATTAAATGACTAATAGTGATCAAAAGAAGCCCTTGAAGCAGGCACATAAGGGTACATACCCGCAAGCCATTCCCCTTCTTCCTGAGAGAACTCATATTCTGTTCAGTTTAGAGTAGCTTCTACGCCCAAAATGGATGCCCGACTGTTTGCCAGCGGTGAGCTTAGAGATGGGAAAGTAATGAAGTTCCAGATAATGGGACCCGAGGGGTGGTCTCCTTGGGGGCTTCCCCCGGAGAAAAGCCCAGTGGAAGGAGTCTCCCACTTACTTCCTGACTCATGATACTAGAACCACCCAGCCATGCTGAAAGCCTGAGGTGAAGCACTAATCCACTGACAAAGATGGAAAGAATCTGGGTCCTTAATCATATCCTTTCTCCAGACCTCTTGATAGTGAGAGATCGATGCTTTAATAGCTCAATTCATTTTAATCAGGAATTCTGTTACTTCCCTGAAGCTGAAGGGACCCCCTCTGATAAAGCACACAGTAAATGTCAGCTACTTCTTGCACTATAACTTTTGATCAAGGTAGGAGCATGAAGTGATCAGTGCTGTACTTTAGGAACCCAACAGTGGTGCTGAGATGGTTTTGCAGCAAGGAATAAACTGTAGAGAGCAGTTGGAAGGCTGTTCTACTAGTTCAAGGTCACTCATTCAATGAATAGTTCCCACGTGCCTACTTCTGTGACAGCTCCTGTGCTAAAGACACAAAAGAAAAGGACAGAGACAGGGGCAATGCCTTCAGGCAACTCGGGATCTCCTTCTGGGTGAGGGACGGAGTATCTATAGGAGAGAGAAGATCCAAGTGCCCTAGAAGATTTGGAATTTTCATCACCTGGTAACAGATTGGAAGTCAGTATTTCAAAGAGAAACAATCACATGAAAGCTCCAAGTTTAGATTTAGGGAATTCTTAAAGCAATTTGTTTGGCTCACTTCTGATCGATTGCTTGGTTTTCAGAAGTCAGGTGGGCAGAGGCAATGACAAAATTCATTAGGATAAGATGATTAGGAGATACCAGATGGAAATTCAGATTAAGTTGTCCAAGGAGTAGTTGAAAAGGCCTTCCTGGTACTAGGGAAAGTGGAGCTAAAAAGTACAGATGTGACAGTTACCTGCAAGAAACAACTGTTGACACTGTGGATGTGCAGTGGCCTGAAACTGAGTTTACTGGAGGGAAGGGAAGCGGGCTGAGGATGGAAGTCAAGGAGTTACGATTTTGAGAAGGTAGAGCAGAGAGCCACAAGCTACACTGGGTGGTGAGGAAGCTGGGCTTCCTGTCCTGACTCTCCCATTAGCTATGTCACTCTGGACAATTCCCTTTAGTTCGCTGGCCTTCGTTTCCAAACTGGTGAGATGAAGGGGTTGGTCTAGCAGGATTTGAAGGTGTCTTCCAATCCTGGCAGCCTCGCAGCACTGAAGCTCAGCATCTCACCAAGAAGGCAGCAATGCAGACTTACTGATATTGCAAAGCCCAGGTAAGAATGATCCACAGAAACAGAGAAAGGGAAGAAGACACCCACGATAACAGGTGAGACAATACTTCTCCTTGCTGTCAGGTCCACGTTATCCACCTAACCCAGGAGCTGTGAGGTGTGTCCTTGTCTACATCCAAGTCATTCTATAATCATCAGCAGCAGCACCAGAATTACTATTGTCAACCATGCATCCTAAGGTCCTGCAGCATTTAAAATCCTTTTCAGAGGCAACTTGGAATGTAAACTCGAAAAGGCTTAAAATATGCCTAATGACAGCTCCTCTCATTCTAAACAAGTTAGACTTCCTACAAATTTAGAGAAGAAAACACACAACACATTTTGGTATTGCATTTTTCCTTGCCTTTTGACAAAGCTGTCAATGTTTGAACCACAACAATGATCCCTAAGAGAATTCCTTTCTGCTTATCTGAAGTATCTTTTACATTTCAAAAATAACAGCTTCCTGGAACAATGGCCTAAAGGAGTCCTAGCCCTCACCACTGAAGTTCACTGATATTCACTCAACCTCTCCTGCCACCCTGTCCCCATCCCAATACTAAAAACAGGACCACTTACTCATTCGCTCAACGAATCACTCAGCATGGACACAGCTAATTATTTATTGCAGACCTACTATGCAACAGGCACCGTGCCTGGAGATGGAAAAAGCTTCACCCTGTTTGTTCCCGTGCCTCCTTTGGCTGCTGAAGCAAAACTAAATGTCATTCCCAGATGAGAGCTGACATCAGTCAAGGAAGCTGGTACCCAAATAGTGCTGGCACATAAAGGATCTACGTAACTGTTCTGGAAACAAAATGGGAGAGGGAAATGTTAAACTCACTCAATAACAAATACATTCGTAATGCAACCAAGACAGCCACAGCGATTCCTAACCCCAGATTAGTACTCAAGCACCCAACATTCCCCGCTGAATTTAAATTAAAAAGGTGGGGGAAAGGGGGAATACCCACATGTCAAGGTTCTTGTGTAAATTCTCCTAAATTCTATTGCTACCATGAACAGCAGGGAAGATCGGCAAGCCCTTTCTTCCCAAGTGGCCTTGGTATTTCAAAAGAGAACTCTGTTAAGGGCAAACCTCTGACAGTAGTCAGGCCTCCATCTCCATATGGATTTGCTGCTGGTCCAAAGCACAGCCCACAATGTGACAGGAGGCTAAGATTACGGGTAAGTCGGCACTTTCAATTCCAGCCTGGCCTGTGGTTATCTACAACTCCATGTGGCCCAGTAATACCTCTGGAGCCTTAAATGCCTTACATTTTACTCCAACCCTAGAACAAATTTCTTTTCAGAAACTTTCATAAGAAATAAAAGAACCAAAAACAAAAAGCCCTAGTCATTTGATTTACAGCAAAAGAAGCACCAGCAGGCAAGCATAATTTCAATTTTTTAAAAATGTCTCGTGCACATCAGCTCTACTGTATACTTAGGCAGAACATAATTAATTCCATATCTCTGCAATTACTAAAGCTCAGAAACCTGTAAACTCTTATCTAATTTCCTTTTTAAACTGCTTTTGTTCTTGATATATTCTTAGAGATAGAATTTGCAGATATTAGGAATTCATGCAGGTGGGTAGTCAGAATTGCTTGCTATCTCCTGGAAGAAGAGTAGTCAAATAAGCAATGTGCCCAAAGTCAATACACAGTGTGGCTAGTTAGTGGCTATGAAACTTTATGTAACTACTGTACTTCTTTCTGTAATACTATTCAATATTCGGCTCTTGGCAGGCAGATCTAGTGGGTTGTTCATTAAGACATTCCATTTTATGTTTGAAAAGTCTTCCTTAACTTTATTTAAGAGGTGAGGTTCCCAAAAGTGTCCATCATGATCGTGTTTATCAAATAATTCAAGATGCACTAAAAGAACCATGCATTAAAAGGACGCTTGCTCCCTTTTTAGTTTTTAGTATATTAGAATACCTGAAAGGAAATACCTGAAACTGTTGAACTGTATTCCAGTAGCCTTGATCGTTACAGACAACTGTATAACTTTACAGCTTTCACAGATCGACTGTGTAATTGTGAAAACCTTGTGACTGACGCTCTCTTTATCCAGAATATGGACAGATGCGTAAAAAAATAAATAGTTGGGGGGATAATGTGTAAAAAAATAAATAGTTGGGGGGATAAGGGATTAAAAAAAAAAATTTGTCTAGATTGCAATACCAGTGGTCAATGAGAGGGAGGGGTAAGGGGTATGGGATGCATGGGGTTTTACTTTTTTCTTTTCATTTCTTATTTTGGAGAGATGCAAATGTTTTAGAAATAATCATGGTGATGACTACACAACTATGTGATGATACTTTGGGTCACTGTACACTTTGGATGGACTGTATGGTATGTGAAGATATCTCAATAATTTTTTTTTAAAGGAAGCTTGCTATGAATCCCTTTTGTAAAGTGAAAAATCCCTTTGTACCCCAATTAATAATTACTTAAATTAATTTTTTTGAGATGGCATTTTCCATTTTGAATTCTCCTAAAATAAGTACTTCTTCTACTTAGCTTCCATATTAGAATAATAATGTAACAAACTTATATTTACGTTGCACTTACAATTACATTTCCTCTTTTTAATAAGCAGTAACTCTATAGCCAGAAGATCAGTGCCAAAGTCGAGAGGAGTCTTCCTTCTAGCAACTCACAAATTTGAAGGCATAAAATTATGTGGGCTTGTATTTTTCCTGATTTGTACTTCTATGCAATTGCTTTTCAGCATCTATTTTTCTTTAAAACATGCCCCCCCCATGCACTTACAGTGTAACTTTTTGCCAAAGTAAAGGATTCCACTTTCCATGTTAGAATCCAGGCTTTGCAAAATCCCAGAGTCTACTTAATTATCTGCTTAATTTTGAAACAAAATTTTCAGCATTGCTTTTTATCAAAAAGTGCAGTGCTTAATCCTGAAGTAGTAGGCATCGAAAAGTGGAACATTCAAGAACCAACAGATTTCCACAATACATATGAAGTCAGTGGACAGTCAGTGGACAGGACTAGCTGCTTAAGAGTAGATGTCCTTCAGATGAGTAAAAAATATGGATAAAAATAAATAAATAATAGTGGGGAAAGGGTAAAATAAATTGGGTAGATGGAAACACTAGTGATTAATTAGAGACAGGGGTAAGGTGTATGGTATTATGGGTTTTTTCTTTTTTCTTTTTATTTCTTTTTCTGAAGTGATGCCAATGTTCAAGAAATGATCATGGTGATGAATACACAACTATGTGGTGATATTGTGAGCCACTGATTCTGCACCATGTATTGAAAGTATGTGTGTCAAGATTTTTCTCAATAAAAAAATTTTAAAAAAAAGATTGGATATCTTTACGTACTGGAGTTTTAACACAGACCACATTATGCAAAATCTGCAATCAACACAGCAGACATTTTGTGATTCTCTTCTTTGGCATTGCATACTTACAGTGTTTTATAATTCAAGGTAGGGTACACCTTTGAATTGGTCAGTCCCTTCCCATTTTAGAATTAGAGCACAGAAAACCTAAGAAACTGTCTGAGCTTTGCCACTAGCCCCATTGAGACAAACAGCTTCTCTCTCTGGGACTCTAAATTCCTAGTTACAGGACAAATAATTCACTTATGTACAGAGACAGCACTGAAACCCAGAGTTGTCAGAAAGTATTCTACGGTCACACAGTAACTTAGCAAAAGGTACAGGGCTTGAACCATATCTCCTGATTTCATTTAACATACCCAGCCTCCTACCCTATACTTAGGGATAGAAGAAAGAGGTAAAACAAACATACACACACACAGAAGCTCTTTAATCTTTATTGTCCTTCCAGTTTCTGTTTCTGAAAAACTAAATATACTTAGCCCTAGCGATCAACTGCTCAACTGTGATTTTCTATTCATGCTAATATTCTTCTGCAGCTACATTTATACTTTTCTCCCTCAACTTATAGTTTTTTCAACCCACAGAACACACCCACCCACACCCTCACACACACACACACCCTACCACCCTCAATATTATAAAACTCTTCCCTCTCCAAACAGCCAAGAAAGTTGAGGCCAGAACTAAAATGATTCAAACACAAGTGTTAGAAGCGACCATAATTCTACCCAGAGGCAAATCTGACAAAACGAAATCTGTTCTCACAGAGAAAGGTTTTTTTTTCGTACTGTATCATTTGTCAAGTAACACTGTCATTTTTCCCACTGTTGCATAATCACATAATGAAAGCCCCAGATGTAATTCATGTACACAAGGGGGCAGACTTAGGGTTGATAAGGAACCGACCCTTTCTTTATTTGCATTGCTAATAAATTTTAAGGCACAGGCAAAATACTACATGTAGAAGGATAAAGGACAAAAAGAACATTTCTTTTTCTTTCTGATTTTAATAACAATGCAGGATAATCAAGGAGTATTCCTGGATCTTAACCCACAAACATTGTTGCCACCATTTGAATACACAGAGAATGAAGCCAGGACAGAGACAGCAGGGGATGATAATAAATTATTTCCCTTCTAATGCCAAACCATCCTCCCCCAGCACATTCCAACTTCCAGCCACACCAACTACTTACTGTAGCCCATATATTTCAGATTTCCAGGCTGTTCTATCTGCCCGGAACTCCCTTCCTTTCTACTATTCTGGAAAACTCAAACTCACCTTTTGAACACATCTGTACAACAGTATTTAGTTCACAGTAAATAAGGAGTTGAATGCCTGCCTCCCCTAAAAGGCTAGAAATTAAATATGGAAATTCTGTAACCCTAACACAGGGCATGGCACCTACACAAAGATGTTCTGTTACTATTTGCTCAATTAGAAGGAAAATCTTCTAAAATACAACTCTACTGAGTGCTGCCTCCTGCACCCCGAATGTCAATCTGTCAGAGAGAAGCTAAGTACCTGAGTACCTCTCAAAGTCAGATATTCCAGAATAGAGCCGCAAAGCTTCATCAACATAAGCAGATCCAGTGAGGAAGCTGTATTGCTGAGGTGTTTCAATGGCAGGGCTCTCAGTGCCCTGTGCCTTAAACTTCCAACCTCAGGTATTCCCTTCTCTCTGAGAATTTCTGGCTGTAAAGACACCTTCACGTTTTCCGCAGGTCTCTAAGGAAGGCCAGCATTCTGCCTCGACTTCCTAGTCTACTTCACTCATCTGGCCTCCTTCAGATTCACAAGACTTCATTCATGCCCTAGGTACACAGCAGATATTCTCTCTAAGATGAGTTTTCATTAATTGGTGTGCAATGTCAAATCCAATCGTATTTTTCTACACCAATCCCAACCCCTTGTTGACACTGTGCCTTCGAGAATCAATCTACAAAGCCTTAATAGGAGAAATAAAGCTTTATGCTAACCACAATAGCTCCCCTTAAACTACCTAAATATGCAGTTATACATATGTGCAAAGGGTCAAAACTGTGGTCTAGGAAATGCAAAGACTCACGTACATCTGGATATTCCAAGCACTGAGTCACACCTACCATGCTGAACTGGACCTTTAGAATCCAGCAAGACCCAAATCTTGGTGACATCTACCTCTATTCATGCTAATGCTTGGAAATGGCTGGTCTTGTCTAGAACTCTATCTCCCACCTTTACTGTTTTCCAACATCAGGAGTCAGCTGTGAAAGACTTTCCCACTGTGGGTAAGCCTACAGCTGTGGGGCTTTGATCTTTGGGGAAATAAAATTACAATTCAACTCTGCTACAAGAATCTTAGGCACTAATTATTCAATCCTGCTAAAAACTGCAGAATATCTGATGCATAAGTACACTGTCAAAATTTAAGTTATCATTTGTATAAATAAAAGGTATGTACTTTTAAAGGGATCATAGGAAGGACTTTTAAGTTTGATGTGATTGATTCTAGAGATGTTTTTAAGTAGCATAATCTTATGAACATTGTCAGGGATTTGCAGTCCAAAAACCAAAAAACAAACTTTTAAAAAATTATCCCGGTCTAACATTCAAAAGATAGAGTTTGCAGGAGGTTCTGTCTCTCAAAATGTACAGCCCTTATATAGGGACAGTTTCAGAGTCTCACGTAACACTTCCAAGTAAATCAGATCTGAGTTGTCCAAACCACATTTTAGAAGTAAGCAGCCTTCAGGCTTAAGCCCCCAGGATCCATCCATTAGTACCAGCCTCACTGGGTTCTAAAAAAGTTTGGTTCATGAGCCCTAGAGATAAACTACAACCTTTTGTAACACTGGTCCTTACGTTTTCTTCATCAGTGGTGGAATAGAAAACGAGTCCCCCCTAGTGTCCTGCCATTGTAGGTAGCTAAAGTGTGGAGACAATGCAGGGCTCACCCTCCTGCATTCCACACGAACTTTAAATTTTAATGCACAACCCAGGAACCCAGAACTAATGCATATCCCCACATCCTTCCCAAGAGAATGAAGCACTTCTTGGACCTAGATGACATGAAAAAAAAAAAAAAGAAAAAAACCACCTTTCATTTCATATCTAAGGCGCTTCCAGTAAATGCTTAAAAGCCAAAGATCAGAAAAATTAATCTACAGTCCATATACTCTTCAGTAAATGAAGAGGGTGCATATTTGTTAGCAAATACAACCCACTCTTAACGTGTACAATGTTTTCCTTAAAAACCTCTCCATTCTACTAGGCGGATTTTATTTCCTTTTCTCACCACTCTTGAAAATCCACTAAGATCTAAATCTTGATGAGGTCTGCCTCTCTGTTCAAGTTAGTCTTCTTCCTGGCATGGAATTAGCAGGGCCAGGCTTGATAAATGCCTATTCTCCTCAAGCAATTTTCACTAAGTAAAGTACTCTTGAAAAATAAAGGTACACTAAGATATGTGTGAAACCTTAAAACCAGGTGTTTTGCTTTTTTTTTCTTCCAGTGAGTAATTCATTCATGTCACCCATTTGTGAGAGATAAGAAAGAAACCACCACTTGTTTCTTTCCTAATTTAGAACGCTCCCTTCTCTTAAATCTATCAAAGCTGACTACTGAGGTGGGAAGACAGGAGAGATGAGGAGAAAAAGTAACCTAAGATGACTGCCCCCAAGGAGTGAATAAGCACTTTAAGTCTACACCTGTGTCATAAAGGGAATAGCATCTGCTTTTAGGTGAGGTGAAGGTCCCCGTACACCCCCGACTCTCTGAGAAGAAAGCAAGAACCTGAACTCTAGGGGCACTTATATAAGGCACTGTAAAACTTCCTGTGACATTCTCCGAAAATGTAAGCTGCTATTTTGCTCCCTCAGGAGATCATTTTAATGCACTGAGTGACAAAATTCACGGATTCGGAATTCAGAAACCTGCTCAACCGAGGTACATCAGCACAGGGACGGAAAAAAATCCATCCCTATTAAATAGGGTCATCAGGGGGATGGATACAATGTACGAGAGACAATCTGTTCCCTCCGAAGTGACCCATTTAAAATCAGATTGGTCCCAGGTAAGCTTAGAGGTTTAATAAATTTCAAACCGGGAAGGATAGGCTTGTAGAATTGAGGTTCCTTAAGAGGAAAATTTAAAAGAAGGTAATAAGGCAATTCAAAGATGCACAAACTTTGGAATCAGTCACAACACCCTTCGGAAGTAGTAACATTTGCAAGAATCCCTGTACAATGATCACTCATCACAAGCTTTATCTAATAGACTGACACGCTGGTTGGGTTTTTCCCCTATCAGACACCTCTGCCACCAAATCGCTCTGTCCTATAAAGGGACTCGCAAGCTGTGGCAGCTCACCATCAAATCGGCCTCGGCTCTCTGCAACAGGGAGCAAAGAAAAGTTCTTCACAGGTCCAGGCCAGGAAAGGCAGGTGGGTATCGCCAAAGAGGGACCACTCCAAACACAGCAGGTTTCCCAAAGCACACAGCTATCAAGCTCTCGGGGCGGTGACCGGATCGGGGGTGCGGGTGCAGCACCTCCTGAGGTTAACGACAAACTCCTGGCTCTCGCCCTAAGAGCAGGGGAGGCCCTGCGATGGGCCCTAGGGACATCGGGGTTTCCGGGCTTCCACCTCCGGCCTCTCCAGGCTGTCCCGGCCCAGGCAGCAGAGGATGTGCCCGCCGTCCCTTTCCGCGGGCATCCCGAGAAGGGGGACTTTCAACCACAGGTTCGGAGAACTTGTCCGGGGCGGTTCACCAGGACGCACTCGCGGCAGTTCTCTCACTCCGGGCTCTTACCTTGGCCGTGGCTGCTGCCAAGCAGAGGGAAAGCTGGGTGGTACGGCGGCGACGCCGCCGCCTACGAGGCGCAGGGGATCCGGGTCCGGTCCCAGCAGGCACTACCCTGATTCGACCCGCGGTGCCAAGCTCAGACTTCGAGACGGCCCCCGGCTCCAAATGCCGCGCGGAGGGTCCGGGCTGCCCAAGTTGAGCACTGTCCCTTCTTCCTCTCCCTCCGGGGCCGCCGCCTGGAGCTGCTCCTTGCCCGGGGGACTCTTTCGAGCCCGGGGCGCCCTGCATGGGCAGGGGCCGTGGTCCGCGGTGTCCCCGCCGCCGGTTGGGTCCGGGGAGGGGGCGCTGGGGGAGAGACGCTGGGCGGCCGCCGGGGTCAGGGCCGGCTCCACCTTCCGCACTCCCTGGCCGCTTCACCCCTTCAGGGCAGGGCCTGCCGGCTCCCGGCCGGGCGAGGCGAGAGCGGCCGCGCCCCCTGCCTTGGGCGCCCGAGCTCCGGCGGGGCGGCAGGACAGAGACAGCCGGGCCGAGAGCCGATCGCGGCGGTGGGAGGACGAGGGGGTGACAGCCGGCCGCGGCGCCCCCTCCCCCCAGGCCTGTGTCGCCCGCCCGCGGCTCCGCGGGAAAGAGGCGCTGGAGAGGGCCTCACCCGGCCTGGGGCGCGGGGCCGGGGACGCTGAGCCGGGGGAGGCGCCCCTGGAAGGTCACCGGAGCCGAGGCGCGGCCAGCAGGGCGCAGAGCGGTGGGTGCCGGGAGCCGAGGCGAGCGACCTCGCCGCCGCCGAGACGCGCCGGTTTTCCGGAGCGCCCGGTGCTGGGAGCTAGGCGGCCGCGGCAGCCGCCACCGGGCGCCGCTGGCCGGAGCAGGGCGCGGGATCCCCACCGCTCGCGCTCAGCCGGGCGGGGACGGCCGCGCTGGGATCAGCGAGGGGGGGCGGGCGGGCGGGCGGGCGCAGGGGTCCGGGGTCCGGACTGGCCCCGCCGCCGCGTGCCCAGAGCGCCGGGCTCGCTCAGCAGCTGCAGTGACTGTGTGTCTGTATCGGGTCTGTGCAGCTGGGGGGGGACCGCGAGCCTGGGCCGGGTTCCGAGCGAAGGCGGAGCCGGTGGCCGCTTGGGCGCCCGTCCCCCACCCGTGACGGCGCATCCGGCCAATGGTAGGCTCCGCTGCCGGCGCGGACTGAGAGCCCGCCCCACATAGGCTCCGCCCCCCACAGAGGCTCCTCCCTCTTACTTCTTCAGCTCTTTTCGCGCAGAGGCAGAAGCAACACCCGGAGCCAGGATTCTCGGCCCGGGTCGGGATGAAAGGGTGCAAGCTGGGAGCTCCCCGCCCTTCTCCCCCCACCCTGGCCGCTCCCGGCCGCCTTCGGCTTGGCGTGCCTCGCGGAAAGAGGGGGAAGGGAAGCGGGACGGGACCGCAGCTGCCGCCGTGGAGCCGCCTGCAGGCTCGCAGAGCCGAGCAGCCTGTCCACACCCCCTTTTACAAAAAAGCCGCCGTGGGAAGTAGGAAGTTTCCACGCCTCCACCTGCTACCCGGGTCGCCGCTTCTGTCGGACGTGGACAGGGAATGGGGCAGCCTACGAGAAGCTACGTTGAAGGGCTCTAACAGCATCCTTTTGGACTCTGTGTCCACGATTCCTACTCAAGACTCCCTATTCTTTTGGGGAAACTGCATCTGTGCCCATCCCCTCTCCCCATGCACACCACCGTGGACACATAGCACGCCCCCTCCCCGATCCGGTTTATTCTTGCTCTTTCCCTCTTGGCAAAAAAAAGCCCACGCGCAACCTCCTTTTAAATGGACTTCTAGTCTCCCAGTCCTAAGGACGAAGGTGAGGGTGCAGAAAGTCCTCTCCGGCTGAGGAAGAGGAGGGTGAAATTGGTTGGGGCAAAGAAGGAAGAGTGAGAGCGGATGGAAGGAGGAGGCCTCGGGAGAAAACCCGGAGGAGACGGCTTACAGGCGGGGAGAGAAAGAGACCGCAGAGGGATGGACAACTCCGATCTAGAGACCGCGGCTCCAGGAGCACGATCCGCCTAGCCGGGTTTTTGCTCAGTTCGGTTCCAGAGCTTCTGGGGTCCCCTTCCCCCCGGGTCCCCATCTCTCCCCAGCCCGGAAGGCCGTCAGGTCTCGGCGTTGTCTCCGCGAGCTCTTGGACTCGGAAGCAGCGGGAAGCCCACCTTAGTTTTGGGATGGATTAGGAGGAGGATGCAAAAGCAAAGATAAAGTGCAAGGAGGGGCGGGGTGGGGGTGGGGGGCGCGGAGACCTAAGAAAGGACGCCGAGCGTGGGCTGTCGCGCTGACCACATTCCCTAGAGGAGGGCCTGGGGGCCCAGGGGTTCTGAGGTTTGACTCCAGAACTCGGTTCGGGACCCTGACTCCAGCCTAACCTTTAGGTTGAACCAGCTCGGACCCTTCCCGCGTCCCCTCCTTTACTCCAGCTGCGACGACCCCCACCACCCGCTCTTACCCAGCTCTGGAGCTCTGTTTACCTAATCGCAGTGGCAGACCAGCCTAGGAGAAGGCGAAAAGAAGGTAGCGGTTGCACAGCAGTGTCCCCAGTGAAGAAGTAAAAACGCTTGCTTTGGAGCTTCGGGATAAGTTAACTGCGAAGCTGGGGTCTTGGTGTCTTCTCTCTGCGGGGATGAGTCTCACCGTACACGTTGCAGGGAGAGGAGATTGTATCTGGTTTAGATACCATTACCATGTGGGAGAAGAACATTATATGATAAAATATTATCTAATTTCTAGAGCCCATTAAAGTGTCAAAGTTTAATGCTAAACCTTTTAGCTCGAACGCTGCTCAGCTCTTCCGATGACATGCAGCCCAGTTCCGGGACGCGCCGAAAAGAGGGGAATCATTTTTATTTTTTGAAGGCCGAATGTCCTTCTCTACTCTCTTCCTCCTCCCCCACCTCCCACCCCTGCGGGAGGTAAAAACTATTCGGTTTTACCGGAACCGGGTAAAGTTAAAGCAAGAATTTGTGCTATATTTTTATTCATTGCTTTGCTTCACTTCATTAGTGGTGTCAAATGCATTATTACAATACATTAGCATATTAATAAGGGTTGGGAGACAGAGGATGGGAAGAGAGACCTGAAATTTACAAGCAAAAGAGGAATCTTTGAATAACAGCAGAAACTAAGAGATAAGCATATGAAAAAGAAGTGCCTCCGTTATCATCACCCAAGTCTAGTTCATTCTCCAGGTTGGATTTTAGAAAGAAGCATCTGGCGGTGGTGGGGAACAAACAGTAATGACTCAGGTCAGAAAGGTACATGGAAGATAAAATTCATTATTCATTGGTTTCATAATATGTACTCTTATGGGTCAACAAGTACCTTCAATGTCTGGAAACATTGCTTTATCAATTCAAAGTTGCAGTTTATAAGGTCAGTGGCAAATATCTAATGCTCTAAATTATAAGACTAATAGCAGACTGGAATATTCCACAAACTGAACCCTTCAGTTAAGTTTATATCATACGAACCACCACCCAAGCCCCACGTTCAAATAATTTCCTTCGAAAATTATAAAGCTTTTGAACTCCCAAATCTGAGCAGCCATAAGAATGGTGAATAACTCAGAAGGTTCCTGATGAATTTCCAACCTGCCGGCCCGCCACGCCCACCAAGGGAATGCATCTATCTACATATGGTAGACACAAGTAGAGTGTACTTGCCTATGAATTATGGCCCTTTTACACAAACCAAGATTTAAAATTCTTAAAAGGACTTCAGCTGTGACATAATATAGTATGAGGAATGCAGAATAAAATATGTGAGACAATATATCTATTATTTCTAAAGAATCTGCACTGCTGTTACTAAGAATTGGGAAATGAAAAAATACTGAGCCCCCCACACCAACCGTTATCTATTTATCTCTGCACAGTTATTGTACCTGTCACTGGAGGTATTCAGAAAGGTCTCCTTTATGAGGGTCAAGGAGACCTAATCCTAAGAAAGCAGAGGTCTGAAGGCGGCCACTAGGGGGCCCTAAAAGCATCTCAAAGAGGAAGCCAGGAAACAAGCTCACACCTCCATTTTTTCTCTCATTTTCTCTGTGCCTATTGGAACTAGACTCTAATGACAATTTAAAATCATTGTGAAAAGTTAAGAGGAAAATCGGGTTTTATTTTTTAAAAGATAAGAGTCCAAGTTTGACTTATAAGTCAAGAATCTAGTTTCCCAACTTTTCTCTCCCCTCCAATAAGAAAGGAATAGTTTGCTCATTGAATGAAGGCAGCCCAATATTCTTACTACTTTACAATCAACCCAATTATTTCTACCATTTCAAACAGAACCAATTTCCCTTAAGATTTTTGGACTGTTTTCTGAATATTTGCACATTCCTCCAGTGCAAGGTAGCAAGTTGATTGAGCACGCACAGGCATGATATTAAAAATATTTAACGACGAATGCACTCATCCACCAACTTATAGGAAAAGTCAGCCATAGAGATTCTAGCACTAGAGCAGAGTCCTGGTCTGTAATACCCTACTAGATAGGGTATTAATTCTTCAGTGCTGGATTCTGGTGCAACTGTGGTGGTGGTGGGAGGTGGGGGATAGTTCCTCTGGGAGAGGTAGTGGCAGCTGGGATGATGAGGTAAAGTTGGTGGGGAGGGGAAGGCAATGAGTTCACTGTAGAGGAAACTTACAAGCTAGTTTGGATGTGCTTTAATATTTTAACAAGTAATGTAAATCTGTCAAAATAACTGAACATCAGACCTGAGCCTACATAAAGTTGCCCAACATTTTTGGTAGAATTCAATATCTAGAAGTCAAGTTTTCTGAATTCTCAGCAGTCAAATAATAATCTCTCCCACATCTTACTGGTACATAAAGTTAATATATCCTTTATGAGGGTCAAGTATCAAACAGTACTAAGATCACACAAAGCATAATTGCCTTTCAATCAATGCTGGAGAAATAACTGCAAAAGACTGCATCCAGATCCCTTTCTTGTGACTATTTAGGCACCAGGTATGAAACATCCTCTGTCATTCTGGCCAATAATCAAAAGGCATCCCTGAACAAAACAAAATGCCTTTCTCAGGATTAAGCAGAGAAGAAGCCACCGGCTTGCTAAAAAATTGAACGTTACAAACACCACCAAATTAACACTAATAGGAGTGTGATGTGAACATAATTTAACTAAGAACAAAGCAAGTACAGAATTGAGACATGAGACAGGAAATGAGGATAAAGTCTTCCTTGGTGGAATGAAAACTATTTTATGTTCACATCATGTTCATTAAGCAGGCAAGATACAGGTTTTCTCAAAATAGCATTATTAACACTGGAAGACCTGCAAACCTCAGAGCCAGCAAATTAGAACAAATTTGGCAGTCTATGGAGAATGCCATTGTCTTTAGGAGAGAGGGTTTATTCGCTCACTGTCTATGAAAGTCCATCGGAGTGAATATTTGTCAGGTATATGGCTCTCTAAGCCAAAGCCCCTCTGGAGAGAGGAAAGCAAAATAAGTGCTGAAAAGATCAACCTAAAGGACAGAGTGAGATTATCTCCTGAGGTCTTGGTCCCCATAAAAATCCTGGTGCCTCAAGCTAGGGGCCGTCAAGACCCTCAGAACAAAACCAATGAACGAATAAATCCAAACATTGGTAAAGGTGCTGCAATCCTGAAATAAAAGATGATCATGTATACATTTGGAGCATTTACATGAGAAATCCTGTTTAAATGGCGCTTACAATTATGTGGACATTTTTGCAAGTTCCTGCTTTTTTCCTCCTCTCTATGTAAGGGCAATTGTAGAGCAGGACATTTTTAATGTTTAATGTGCAAAAATGATCACCTGGGGACCGTGTTAAAATTCAGATTCTTTTTTCCTAATGTTCTCTAACTCTAAAGAATTCTATTTTTCTAACAAGTTCCTGTCCACGGACCACACTTTGGGCAACAAGGATATAGAGGGCATGTGTTGGTAGTCTCCCCAACATCCTTTTCTTCCTTTCCTATTCTTTAGAGTATTGTGTTTGTTAGGGTTCCCCCAAAAAGTAAACCCTGAGACAAAGCTTTGGGGGCAAAAAGTTATTTGGGAGGAGATTCCAGGAGACACAAGGATGGTGTGAGAAATGAAGTAGGAAATGGAAGAAGGCCAAGAAAGGGTCAATTAATAAATGGATTGCAACTGTGGGGAACTGGTTTCCGTTCTCTGTGGACCCTCGGAGAGACTGTAGAATCGTTGTCCAAAAGAACCTTCAGTCCCAGGCTGCTTGCTTGGTACTTTAAACATCCTTATCCCTACCCCATTATTCTTGATGATATTTCCATCCTGGGAGCTGGAGCCTGCTTCTGGAATCCTTGCTTTGATCTTGGAAGATCTACATTCTTGAAAGATCCTGACCTGTGAACTGCTGATGCTTCAAAATTCCTGTAACAGCACCTTGTTCCATCACAACAATTGGACTTTTGAATCTTATTACTGTATGTTGGGACTTGAGTGTGCTCACAGAGCTAGAGCATTTGGGTTGATAAACTCAATGTGGAGGGAGCAAGTCCTCTTGCCTCAGTCAAACTCCCAAATCCAAGTCTCAAATTGTTCTCTCTCATGGGAGTTAGTGCATGACCGGAAGCCATGTTTTAACGAGTTCTGATACAAAGTCAGGAATTTCTCACCTAAATCATAAAAAAAAAAAAAAAAAAAAAAGGGATCTCCTAAGGAGATACAAAATGTAACCTGAGTGTTTAGAGTCATGTGGCCCGAAGAAGCAATGATTTATTGAACAGCTACTATGCGCAAATTACTCTGCTGCACATTCTGTGTAAGTAAGGGGTGGGTGAACCAAAAGAAATATGGTTCCGGCAATTGAGCATCTTCAAATCCAATTCAGGAAACAAAACATTTGCTTTGAAGAGTTATATGATTTTGTAAAAGTTAGGTAAATTCAAAGAATTGACACTGAGTATTCTTGATTCGTAGGGATATCAAGGGCAATGAATCTGGAAGGTAGAGATTGCCATGGTCTGTTTAGTCCTTGGAAGACTTCTAAAAGGAAAGGATTCTTCTTGGATTTTGAAGATTTGGAAAGATTTAGCCAGAGGCACAAAGAAAGTTTCTAACTTTGAGAAAAGATGTTAAATGTGGGGTATGATTGGCTGAAGTGAAGCATTAATTTAAGGGATTAGTGACTGGAAAACTACGATGGGTCTAGAATTATTTGACAAATACTCATTGAATTCCTACTGTGCATATATTGAGGATTTTAATAAAAATAGTTCTTGTTCTTTTAATGGCTCACAGTTTAAGTGGATAGAGAGAGACAAAAACATTAAAAAGTGATAGATTAATGCTTTACTTTTCATTGACTTCAGCCATCATTTTCCCTTAGTCACCAATCCCTGCCCATCCTACTCTCAAAACATTCTTCAAATCCATTTTCTCTTTTTCATCCAAACTGTTATTGCCCTTAACTTAGACACTTATCATTCACCTAAACAGAGATACTGAAAAACCAAACTTCCTATCTTTAGCCTCTTGATACTTGCCTTTCTCCATTCCTAAATTCTAACCAAAATACCACCACAAAGTAAATCTAAGCACTATTCTTCTTACTAGCTTCTGTTTGCATTTACATCCTATCTTATTTATCTAGCTCCTTTCCAAAAATATCTATAATTATAGTTTGATTCCCCAGGAATGTGAGGATCTATGATACTAGTCCCAAGAGTATCCAAGAGATAAAGTTAAAATTTCTTCATGGGCGCCAGAGATTAGAGTCAAAAGAAAACCCAATATCTAGAGCTTCATTTGAAGGCATCAAATGAAGTATCAATCCTAAAATATTAGTTGGGGTTTAGAATAGAGGAGGAGCCCAGGGAAAACATAAAAGATTTGAATAATGATTTGTTATGGATTTGTAACCTACCAGGGCACTGTTCAAAGCACTTTCCAAACTTTAGCTCATCTAATCAGCACCAAACCCTATGAAGTACCTACTATTATTAAGATTATCACAGCCATTTTGCAGACAAGATAACTAGAAAATAAAGATAATTTTGAAATATTAAATAACAGGGCTGGAATTCAAACACAGTCTAGTTCTAGAGTCTTGCTCTTAATCACCTTGTCACATGGTGTCTGAAAAGTATAAACAATAGACAAGTTAAGACATAACACAAGGTAAGAGATGAAATTTGGAGGTGCTTCTCTGAGTCTCTAGAACAAAGCTGCAGGGGCTTTTTAGAGGTTGTTCACAGTCTTGACTAATGTGGTAAGGAGGAGTGGGTAAAGATTGACATTATATCCCTATAATTTTTGTCTCTATGTGTCATTTAATATAGGAATAATTTACTATCTCATTATCTTTTTTTTTTATTAATTAAAAAAAGAATTAACAAAACAATTAGAAATCATTCCAATCTACATGTACAATCAGTAATTCTTAATAACATCACATAGTTGCATGTTCATCATTTCTTAGTACATTTGCATCGATTTAGAAAAAGAAATAAAAAGACAACAGAATAAGAATTAAAACAATAATAGAAAGAAAAAAAAACAAAAAAAACAAAAACAAAAAACCTATACCTCACATGCAGCTTCATTCAGTGTTTTAACATAATTGCATTACAATTGGGTAGTATTGTGCTGTCCATTTCTGAGTTTTTATATCCAGTCCCGTTGTACAGTCTGTATCCCTTCATCTCCAATTATCCCTTCTCTTTTTTTTTTTTTTTTTAATTAACGGAAAAAAAGAAATTAACCCAACATTTAGAGATCATACCATTCTACACATGCAATCATTAATTCTTAACATCATCACATAGATGCATGATCATCATTTCTTAGTACATTTGCATTGGTTTAGAAGAACTAGCAACATAACCGAAAAAGATATAGAATGTTAATATAGAGAAAAAAATAAAAGTAATAATAGTAAAATCAAAACAAAACAAAACAAAAACCTATAGCTCAGATGCCGCTTCATTCAGTGTTTTAACATGATTACTTTACAATTAGGTATTATTGTGCTGTCCATTTTTGAGTTTTTGTATCTAGTCCTGTTGCACAGTCTGTATCCCTTCAGCTTCAATTACCCATTGTCTTACCCTGTTTCTAACTCCTGCTGAACTCTGTTACCAATGACATATTTCAAGTTTATTCTCGAATGTCCGTTCACATCAGTGGGACCATACAGTATTTATCCTTTAGTTTTTGGCTGGATTCACTCAGCATAATATTCTCTAGGTCCATCCATGTTATTACATGGTTCATAAGTTTATCTTGTCTTAAAGCTGCATAATATTCCATCGTATGTATATACCACAGTTTGTTTAGCCACTCTTCTGTTGATGGAGATTTTGGCTGTTTCCATCTCTTTGCAATTGTAAATAATGCTGCTATAAACATTGGTGTGCAAATGTCCGTTTGTGTCTTTGCCCTTAAGTCCTTTGAGTAGATACCTAGCAATGGTATTGCTGGGTCGTATGGCAATTCTATATTCAGCTTTTTGAGGAACCGCCAAACTGCCTTCCACAGTGGTTGCACCCTTTGACATTCCCACCAACAGTGGATAAGTGTGCCTCTTTCTCCGCATCCTCTCCAGCACTTGTCATTTTCTGTTTTGTTGATAATGGCCATTCTGGTGGGTGTGAGATGATATCTCATTGTGGTTTTGATTTGCATTTCTCTAATGGCCAGGGACATTGAGCATCTCTTCATGTGCCTCTTGGCCATCCGTATTTCCTCTTCTGAGAGGTGTCTGTTCAAGTCTTTTTCCCATTTTGTAATTGGGTTGGCTGTCTTTTTGTTGTTGAGATGAACAATCTCTTTATAAATTCTGGATACTAGACCTTTATCTGATATATCATTTCCAAATATTGTCTCCCATTGTGAAGGCTGTCTTTCTACTTTCTTGATGAAGTTCTTTGATGCACAAAAGTGTTTAATTTTGAGGAGTTCCCATTTATTTATTTCCTTCTTCAGTGCTCTTGCTTTAGGTTTAAGGTCCATAAAACCGCCTCCAGTTGTAAGATCCATAAGATATCTCCCAACATTTTCCTCTAACTGTTTTATGGTCTTAGACCTAATGTTTAGATCTTTGATCCATTTTGAGTTAACTTTTGTATAGGGTGTGAGAGATGGGTCTTCTTTCATTCTTTTGCATATGGATATCCAGTTCTCTAGGCACCATTTATTGAAGAGACTGCTCTGTCCCAGGTGAGTTGGCTTGACTGCCTTATCAAAGATCAAATGTCCATAGATGAGAGGGTCTATATCTGAGCACTCTATTCGATTCCATTGGTCGATATATCTATCTTTATGCCAATACCATGCTGTTTTGACCACTGTGGCTTCATAATATGCCTTAAAGTCAGGCAGCGCGAGACCTCCAGCTTCGTTTTTTTTCCTCAAGATGTTTTTAGCAATTCGGGGCACCCTGCCCTTCCAGATAAATTTGCTTATTGGTTTTTCTATTTCTGAAAAATAAGTTGTTGGGATTTTGATTGGTATTGCATTGAATCTGTAAATCAATTTAGGTAGGATTGACATCTTAACTATATTTAGTCTTCCAGTCCATGAACACGGTATGCTCTTCCATCTATTTAGGTCTTCTGTGATTTCTTTTAGCAGTTTTTTGTAGTTTTCTTTATATAGATTTTTTGTCTCTTTAGTTAAATTTATTCCTAGGTATTTTATTCTTTTAGTTGCAATTGTAAATGGGATTCATTTCTTGATTTCCCCCTCCGCTTGTTCATTGCTAGTGTATAGAAATGCTACAGATTTTTGAATGTTGATCTTGTAACCTGCTACTTTGCTGTACTCATTTATTAGCTCTAGTAGTTTTGTTGTGGATTTTTCCGGGTTTTCGACGTATAGTATCATATCGTCTGCAAACAGTGATAGTTTTACTTCTTCCTTTCCAATTTTGATGCCTTGTATTTCTTTTTCTTGTCTAATTGCTCTGGCTAGAACCTCCAACACAATGTTGAATAATAGTGGTGATAGTGGACATCCTTGTCTTGTTCCTGATCTTAGGGGGAAAGTTTTCAATTTTTCCCCATTGAGGATGATATTAGCTGTGGGTTTTTCATATATTCCCTCTATCATTTTAAGGAAGTTCCCTTGTATTCCTATCTTTTGAAGTGTTTTCAACAGGAAAGGATGTTGAATCTTGTCGAATGCCTTCTCTGCATCAATTGAGATGATCATGTGATTTTTCTGCTTTGATTTGTTGATATGGTGTATTACATTAATTGATTTTCTTATGTTGAACCATCCTTGCATACCTGGGATGAATCCTACTTGGTCATGATGTATAATTCTTTTAATGTGCTGTTGGATATGATTTGCTAGAATTTTATTGAGGATTTTTGCATCTGTATTCATTAGAGAGATTGGTCTGTAGTTTTCTTTTTTTGTAATATCTTTGCCTGGTTTTGGTATGAGAGTGATGTTGGCTTCATAGAATGAATTAGGTAGTTTTCCCTCCACTTCGATTTTTTTTGAAGAGTTTGAAGAGAATTGGTACTAATTCTTTCTGGAACGTTTGGTAGAACTCACATGTGAAGCCATCTGGTCCTGGACTTTTCTTTTTAGGAAGCTTTTGAATGACTAATTCAATTTCTTTACTTGTGATTGGTTTGTTGAGGTCATCTATGTCTTCTTGAGTCAAAGTTGGTTGTTCATGTCTTTCCAGGAACCCGTCCATTTCCTCTAAATTGTTGTATTTATTAGCGTAAAGTTGTTCATAGTATCCTGTTATTACCTCCTTTATTTCTGTGAGGTCAGTAGTTATGTCTCCTCTTCCATTTCTGATCTTATTTATTTGCATCCTCTCTCTTCTTCTTTTTATCAATCTTGCTAAGGGCCCATCAATCTTATTGATTTTCTCATAGAACCAACTTCTGGCCTTATTGATTTTCTCTATTGTTTTCATGTTTTCAATTTCATTTATTTGTGCTCTAATCTTTGTTATTTCTTTCCTTTTGCTTGCTTTGGGGTTAGCTTGCTGTTCTTTCTCCAGTTCTTCCAAATGGATAGTTAATTCCTGAATTTTTGCCTTTTCTTCTTTTCTGATATAGGCATTTAGAGCAATAAATTTCCCTCTTAGCACTGCCTTTGCTGCGTCCCATAAGTTTTGATATGTTGTGTTTTCATTTTCATTTGCCTCGAGGTATTTGCTAATTTCTCTTGCAATTTCTTCTTTGACCCAGTCGTTGTTTAGGAGTGTGTTGTTGAGCCTCCACGTATTTGTGAATTTTCTGGCACTCTGCCTATTATTGATTTCCAACATCATTCCTTTATGGTCCGAGAAAGTGTTGTGTAAGATTTCAATCTTTTTAAATTTGTTAAGACGTGCTTTGTGACCCAGCATATGGTCTATCTTTGAGAATGATCCATGAGCACTTGAGAAAAAGGTGTATCCTGCTGTTGTGGGATGTAATGTCCTATAAATGTCTATTAAGTCTAGTTCATTTATAGTAATATTCAGATTCTCTATTTCTTTGTTGATCCTCTGTCTAGATGTTCTGTCCCTTGATGAGAGTGGTGAGTTGAAGTCTCCAACTATTATGGTATATGAGTCTATTTCCCTTTTCAGTGTTTGCAGTATATTCCTCACATATTTTGGGGCATTCTGATTCGGTGCATAAATATTTATGATTGTTATGTCTTCTTGTTTAATTGTTCCTTTTATTAGTATATAGTGTCCTTCTTTGTCTCTTTTAACTGTTTTACATTTGAAGTCTAATTTGTTGGATATTAGTATAGCCACTCCTGCTCTTTTCTGGTTGTTATTTGCATGAAATATCTTTTCCCAACCTTTCACTTTCAACCTATGTTTATCTTTGGGTCTAAGATGTGTTTCCTGTAGACAGCATATAGAAGGATCCTGTTTTTTAATCCATTCTGCCAATCTGTGTCTTTTGATTGGGGAATTCAGTCCATTGACATTTAGTGTTATTACTGTTTGCATAATATTTTCCTCTAACATTTTGCCTTTTGTATTATATATATCATATCTGATTTTCCTTCTTTCTACACTCTTTTCCATATCTCTCTCTTCTGTCTTTTCGGTTCTGACTCTAGTGCTCCCTTTAGTATTTCTTGCAGAGCTGGTCTCTTGGTCACAAATTCTTTCAGTGACTTTTTGTCTGAGAATGTTTTAATTTCTCCCTCATTTTTGAAGGATAATTTTGCTGGATATAGGAGTCTTGGTTGGCAGTTTTTCTCTTTTAGTATTTTAAATATATCATCCCACTGTCTTCTAGCTTCCATGGTTTCTGCTGAGAAATCTACACAAAGTCTTATTGGGTTTCCCTTGTATGTAATGGATTGTTTTTCTCTTGCTGCTTTCAAGATCTTCTCTTTCTCTTTGACCTCTGACATTCTAACTAGTAAGTGTCTTGGAGAACGCCTATTTGGGTCTAATCTCTTTGGGGTGCGCTGCACTTCTTGGATCTGTAATTTTAGGTCTTTCATAAGAGTTGGGAAATTTTCAGTGATAATTTCTTCCATTAGTTTTTCTCCTCCTTTTCCCTTCTCTTCTCCTTCTGGGACACCCACAACACGTATATTTGTGCGGTTCATATTGTCCTTTAGTTCCCTGATACCCTGTTCAAATTTTTCCATTCTTTTCCCTATAGTTTCTGTTTCTTTTTGGAATTCAGATGTTCCATCCTCCAAATCACTAATTCTATCTTCTGTCTCTTTAAATCTATCATTGTAGCTATCCATTATTTTTTCTATGTTTGCTACTTTATCCTTCACTTCCATAAGTTCTGCGATTTGTTTTTTCAGTTTTTCTATTTCTTCTTTATGTTCAGCCCATGTCCTCTTCATGTCCTCCCTCAATTTATCGATTTCATTTTTGAAGAGGTTTTCCATTTCTGTTCGTATATTCAGCATTAGTTGTCTCAGCTCTTGTGTCTCATTTGAGCTATTAGTTTGTTCCTTTGACTGAGCCATATTCTCAATCTTTTGAGCGTGGACAGTTATCTTCTGCTGCTGGCGTCTGGGCATTTATTCAGATTTCTCTTGGTGTTGGACCCAGCAAGGTTGTAATATTTTTCTGTGAAATCTCTGGGTTCTGTTTTTCTTATCCTGCCCAGTAGGTGGCGCTCGTGGCACACGTTTGTCTGCGGGTCCCACCAGTAAAAGGTGCTGTGGGACCTTAAACTTTGGAAAACTCTCGCTGTCCTGGGGGTTCGCTAGCCGAAGCGGCTTGAGCCGGCCCGGGGTCCGAACGCAGGGAGGGTTGCTGGTCGCCGCAGCCAGGGAAAGAGCCCGTCCGAATTTTCTAGTCGGCCCTGGGCAACAAGCGTGGCGGGAGGGCGCCAGCGGCAGCGGCCCGCCCGAGAGAGTGCACGTTCCCCGGGAGTCACGGGGTCACCGTTCTCCGCAGCCTGGGGGTTTCTGATCCAATTCTCTCAGTTGGTCCGGGGGCTGCGCGTGGTGTGGGCGCCAGTCGCCTTGGTTTCAGGGGACCACCTCTCCAATTCTCCCAGTCGGCCCGGGAAGGGGGAAGGGAGTAACTCCGGCCGCTTGCCACCCCGCCCGGTAAGGCCCGCGCGCCTCGGCGATCTCACCCGAGCTGCTTCTCTCAGCCAGCCAGCCGTTCCAGGATGGGGTACGCTGTCTTTTTTATCTCTGTTGTGGCTTTGGGCGCTTTCTGTATCGTTTCTACTCCCCTAGTAGGTGTCCTGGAGAAGAAACTAAGATCCGCGCGTCTTACTAAGCCGCCATCTTCCACAAACTATCTCATTATCTTTTAATTATTTATTTTTATTGATATATTTCATGTAATCATGACCATGTAATCATCCACAGTGTACAATCAATGGTTCACAATACCATCACAGAGCTTGTGATTTATCATCACAATGAACTTTTTTTGTGAAAAATAACATACTCACAAAAGGCAGTAAATTAATTGCATTTAAGAATAACATACATACAAAAAGCACATTGCATCAATTAGTTGTAGAATAGATTTCAGAGTTTGGTATGGGTTACAATTCCACAATTTTAAGCCTTTACTTCCAGCTGCTCTAAGATACTGGAGACTAAAAGAAATATCAATATAATGATTCAGTAATCATACTCATTTGTTAAACACTACCTTCCCTATATAACTCCACTATCATCTTTGATCTTCTCCCATTCTTTAGGAGTATTTGGGCTATACCCATTCGAACTTTTTCATGTTGGAAGGGGCTGTCAATAATATGGGAAGAGGAATGGAACTAGTTGATGTACTGGAGAGGCTGACCCCTCTTCATTTCAGGACTTCTCTGGTTCAGGGACCCATCTGGAGGTTGTAGAATTCTGGGAAGTTACCCTAATGCATGGAATTCATTACATAATGTAGAATCTTACATAATGCCCTAGGTGTTCTTTACGACTGGTAGGAATGGTTTTGGTTGGGGGTTGGCAAATTATGATAAGTAGCAATGTCTAACTGAAGCACGTGTAAGAGTAACATCCAGTGTTTCTTCTCGGCTCTATTTGAACTTTCTCAGGACTGATACCTTATTTGTTACACTTCTTTTCCCCTTTTGGTCAGGATGGAATTGTTGATCCCACAATGCCAAGGCCAGACTCATCCCTGGGAGTCATCTCCCATGCCTCCAAGGAGACTTTCACCCCTGGATGTCATGTCCTACATAGGGGGAAGACAATTATTTCACTTGTGGAGTCGGGCTTAGAGAGAGAGACTATCTCATTGTTTTTAATCCCTAGTCTTTTAGATACGCCTTCCACCTTGTTTTTCCCCCTACATCACTGATTCAAATTTCCATATCTTTAATTCTGCTCTTTACTGCTTCATTATGGATTTTATTTTTAAACTTCATTTTTCTTTACTAAAACCCATATTTATGTCACCTATCTCTCTTTTAACTTCATTCTCTTTATCTTCACATCTTGGCCTTTCTGTTCCAGTTTTAAGGATGTCAAGCAGATTCTAAAACATTACTTCCTATGATAAATAAATAGTTTTGAGAAAATTCCTCTTTCTTTAAGTCTTTAGGATATTCTCTCCTTTTCCTTTTCTTGCAGTATTTTTCACTGGCTTCATGTGATTATTATTTGCTGCTCGATTATCCTCAAATAAGAACAAATCCATGTACACCTAGCATTTACCAATAACTGGGTTGATGTATTTCCCTTAGCTCAGGTCTCAGAATGGTGAGGTTTTTGGTGTTTTTTTCCAGACCCATGGCTAGACAGAAGGTTGATAGGTGCAAAGAACTCCTGGCCCAGTGTCCCCTCCTGAGTAGACTTGCATCTTTCTGGTTTTGCTGGGTTAAGAGTGAATCTTCTCTTTCCCTGCCACCTGGATCTTGGAAACTCTGAATGGGTGGAATGTGCAAAACTATGATTCCCAGTTCTTCATCTCACTGTCCTTCCCTATACTGCTTTAGCTGGGAGGACTACACGTTTAAGATTCCAAGGGAGCTAGGACCAATTCTCCTCCACCCAATTTCAGCCCAGCTGGGAGAAATAGACTTTGGGAGTTTCAGTACCTGAATAGATGTAGGCAAGAGATGCTGATTGAGGTCAGATTGCAGCAGTCTGGCTGCTTTTTAAAGCAGTCAAAAGCAGTGGGTAAGTTTCTGGATAGTTGAGACCTAGAGCTTCTCAAACAAAGGGGAGGTGCTGGTGAGTCATGATGAAAGGTCTGTCTATGAATTTAAGGTGCCTGCTGCTTCTGTTGACCTAATAGAATGCCCATGACTGTGAGCTTCTCCATCCCGATCAAGTAGCCATGTAGTTGGTGGAAATAATAACTCAACTGATAGGTCCATTTTGTTATGTTATTGCATTGTATGGCTTCTTCTTTTACTGTGATTACATGGATCTTCTAGTTAGAAAGTCTGATAAGGTCATGTGTGATTGGCCAAAGCTATATCATACATATGAGAGGGAGGGTCTCAGCTTTTTATTTTCTTGTACCATGGTTAAAGGGCCTTTGTTTATATTTTCTGAAGGATTTTCTTGGTGCTGTAATTTTAGTGGAAAGTATGTACTACAGCTTCACAACATAAGCAGGCTGGAGTTGAACTAGGGTGGGGAATACAGACACTGTTTCTTCTCTTTGGGACAGTCATCCGCTACAACAGAGCATAGGAAGACATACTTGGAATAGGGAGACCAGTAAAGGCAGTTAGATTAGACTAACCAAAATGCTGCTCCCCACTGAGACTAACATGGCAGTCTCTGTCCTGCTTAACAGAGGTAAAAGCCCATGTTAATAGCTGGTGGGAAAGGAGATATTATAGTTCATACTAGCATTTATTCATTCAACCAGAATTTATTGAAGGTCTACTATTCTAGGCTAAGTTCTTAGGCATACAATAATGAGCAGAGAAAGTATTTCCTTCTCTCATTGAGGGCATAATCTGGTTGAGGAGTTAAACATTACACATAAAATGTATCAGTGCCTATAAACAATTTTAGATTGGGACAAATGCTACAAAGGAAATGAAGGAGGTACTATTATAACAAAGGAAAAAAGTGAGCGTTAGGGACCGTCTTTCAAAAGAAGGGACATTTAGGCTGAGATCTGAGGTAAGAGTTTTTCAGACAACAAGTGAAGACAAAGAGTATTCCAGGTAGAAGGGCAGCAAGCACAGAGCAATGAGGCAGAGAACTTGAAGTGCTGGAGAGATTGAAAGAAGGCCAGTATAACTGGGGTTTAGTGACTGGGAGGGGGAGACTTGAAGAGAAGGATAAGACAGGACAGGCGTTGAGGGTATTTAGGGGAATCAACAAGAGATGAATAAATGGATTGCTAAGTAGCAGTGTAGTCCTATTGAACTTTGCACAAATTAATGCTGATCTGAGTCAGCAGAGTTCTGGGACTTTTTCCAACAAAATATTCCATCCCGTTTGTCTTTCAGTTCTACTTTTGTTAGGGAGATGTGGGAAACCCAACCTTACCCTTTGTGATGGTCTGCCTGATTTCCTCACCTCTGCGTTTCTCTAACCCAGGCTGGGAGGCTGACCTAATCCCCTCATGCAGCCTAAACCTAGATCACATTCTTGGAACACTCCGTCCTAAAGCACAGGGTTATTTGAAAACTGTCAGTGCTTCTTTGATTCACAATTGAGTTGGATTGTAATGGTTTTCTCTTTCCCCATCCCCTATCATCTCCCTCCCAGTGGAAATGGGTGGCCTTTCGGCAACTTTGTCTCTGCTGGGCCTACCTCCATTCAATTGCTTGGTTCTGAGATTCCAGTTTGGGGAATTAATGCCCCATTCCAGCTTGCACTTAGAATAAAAGCTATTCTCTTATTTTTTTAATTTAGTTTTTATTTTTTTGGCATGGACATGCTCCGATGTGGTCTTATTTTATAAACCTCTGGCTCATTTTTGTCCAACACATCCAACTGGATAAGTATTGTTATTCCAATAGTATCAACATAACATCTTTTTTACATATCGTTAATCCTTCCAATAAAATGTCTAAGAGGTATTTCTTAGAGTTAACTTAATCTTTTCCATTTATTCTTGAATTTAATTTCCTATTGTTTAGACCTTGGTAGAAACCGGACAATTTGGTCACAACCCTTCCTGTAGAGGCAGTATTCAATATAAAAAATAGTTAAATCACCCTTGTACAGCTTTCCTTTTGTCAGACTAATTTAAATCTGTTAAAGTATGGTTTTTAGGTTAGATATTTAGACCCTAATATTTAAAGGGCTTTCAAGGGCAAATCTTATTATCTACTGGGGCAAAAGCTTTCCAAGAACAATAAGAGCAACTAGGACAATGGCCCTTAGCTTTTTTTGCATGTGCATTATCTTATTTAGTCCACATAATGACTCTGTGAAGTAAGGAAGGTGGATGTTGTTATCTCCCTGGGGGAGAAAATAGCAAAACAAAACTCAACTGTGATTCACTCTGGGAGAGATTTAGGATCAAACTGGGCCAGCATGAGACTTGAACTGCATCACCATGATCCTGTTCAGAATCCTTAGCTGACCTGCTCCTCTGTGGAATGCCTTTGCCTGTTATCAAAGGTCACCCAAGGGTAATAATAGCCAACCTTTGCTGAGCATTTAATGTGTATGTCAGACACCGTGCTCCCTAAGGACTTTAAATGCATTTTATCTTTCAACTCTCATATCAAAGGGGGTGGTTCTATTATTATTCTCACTGCTCAGGTAGTAAAACTCAGAGAGGGTAAAGGGCTTGCCCAAGACCCTTTGAGTCCTGCCTCAGTGGTAAAGGCAGGACTCATCATGTTTGTGTGACTTCAGTCTCCATCATGTTAGATAAGCTGCTACAAGTGCCCTGGGCATCTTACCGGCTGACGCACCCATTTCTGTGTTTACCTGAAACTCTTAGTGAAGACATTGTGCACCACCCTACTGCATGCCCCTTTTCAGAAACGTTCTTCAAAAGTATCTACTAGGAAGTAAGTTTTGGCATCATTTTCTGTTAATAAGAAGGTGTGGCATACTTGAAAATAACAAAGATTTAGCAATTAGAAAGGCCTGGTTTAAAATGCTCACTCGAAATCAGAACTTACTGGGTATAATTGGACTAATTGCATTTCTGCTTCTTGCTGTGTGACCTTGGCAAGTCATTTGATGTCTTTGAATCTTGATTGATCTCATTTTTTAAATGGAGGCAATAATAGCAAATCTAAGGGTCATTGTAACTGTTAAAGATGATATATGTGAGAGTCCTATTATATTAGTAACATCTTTTTTTTTCTTTTTGACTCCCCACGGTCCATACACTTCCTATTGTAAGAGAAATTCTTGTTACTTTGGTCTTCATGGGAGGCAAGGTTGCAATTTCCAATATGGAAACTGAAGAGGTATCTATTATGGGCCAAGGCTCTCGATTGTGAGCAACACAAATGGACTCTGGATGACTAAGCAGCAGAAGGCCAATTTACAGAATCATTGGGAGATCTGAAGAAGTCAACTCAAGATATTAGGAATAGTGCCCAAAACCATGCCAAGAGAGGTAGCCTGATGAGAAAGCTGCTGCTGCCACTATTGAATATTGGATCCTAGAGTTTGCACCACTGTTAAGAACTTGGCTTTTGGGCACAGCTTGAATGCCACCGCTGCATGAGGAATGTGACCTTACAACCAGCAACCCCACAAAATGCATATTCCATGGAGAACCTGTTTCATCATATTGATGGGTGGAGCTGAGGGCCCATGACTGGGTCAGGGGTGTGAAGGGACCTAGGGAAATGATATAAGTTTCAGGCTTATACCTTGGGAAAGTGGGACCAATGGGAGGTAGATGGATTAGCCAAAGATTCCAGCATGTTCAGAAGTTACTGGGAAGTCAGAAAACATGACAAATGCCCAAATATGCATTTCCAGAGAGATATTTCCTAGTCTCTGGCACATAAGGCATGAGAATGTGACCTGAGGGAACCAATGAATGTCCCCGTAAAGGACTCTGCAATTTGAGAGAACAAAGAAGAGTACCAAGGTCAATTAGAATTTGTTTCTGGTGGCCATCTGGGGGAAGAGCAGTGACATTCCATGGATAACAGTAGCTTCCGAACCACTCTCTCTGTGGCATGACCTTGATTAAAAGTTACTTCAACCAACCAACTTCGTGGTTTCCTTTAATTTATACTTGTTCTCTAAGTTGGCTTTTCTATACCTTCTACGAATTCAGTAAGCTATGCAATAGCCTTTCAATAAAATAATTTTCTTTCTAATATTTGCAACTAAGAACACTCGTTGATACTGAGAGTAGCTTGCATGCAATACAGTCCATTGGGGAAAGGGAATAATCTGCAACTGTTTCTGGCCTAATTGGAAATGTGGAAATCTTGCAGACTAAGGTATAAGGTGGTCACATGGCTAATTAAAGCAATGCATTTGATCACCTCAAATGCAGTGCCTAGTGAAGGCATCCTGAGGGTTCAAAACCATAGAACAGCCTGAAAAGTGTCGCTGAAATAGTCTGAAAAGCTTTGTTTAAATAAGAAATCCAAAAGAGTAAAAAGTTCCATTTATTTATTTTTTCTCTATGCACATAGGATAAAGAAGGAAGTGCCCACACAACACTTCTGGTTTATCAAAGAAACTTCACAAGTATTTTTAGCCTTTATAAATCTGAGGACATGACTCTGTGTGTTATATTCAGGCTTTGTAGAGGTTAAAGGCAACTTTCCCAGCCCACTGAAACCATCCAAAATCTGAGTGTTTCATAAGATTTATTTGTTAGGAAAATATATTTGTAGGTACAGGATCATCACCAAAAATCATGTCTGCTTTTCTAACCTGATGGAAAGAGTGAACATTTATCTTCTTATTTTCCTGAGGCTTCTTTCATAGCAGTCATCTTCAAGGTAAACCATGAAAACCACATTACTTAGCCTTGAAGCGGGGTAGGGGACTGGGGGAAACAGGCCAAGAAGCTTAAAATTTACAATTGGAAAAGAGAAGGGTAGAAAGAAAATGTTAACAATTGGATGAACATGTTATAGTCTGCATTTATAAGAGCATGAGGAACTCATAGACTATGGGAGATAATTCAAAGAAATAGAATGACATTCTCAAATCTCTAAAATTTTTGGCACGAGACTTAGATAGAAACCAGAGAATTTCAATGACTGCAGTGAAACAATCTCTTATCCATTGCAGGTGAAAACCAAAAGCAAAGTTTGATCATGTGAAATGCCAAAGCAATGCCTGTTGAATTCACAGCATCACAAAAGTCTTTTGTAAAAGCTCAGTTATTGTTAAGAAAATAGCAAGCCCTTGAAAGTTGGTATAGGATATTTGGGAGGTTTTAGAGAACTGGGAATTCCTAACTTCAGCAATCCTCCCATTGAACACGGGTAAAGCAGCCTTCCTCCTCGTGTCTGATATGGCTGTTTTTCCCTTGCTTCAAAGAGTTATCTTCAAAGAACATAGCTTTACCCATGTGCTCCATACCTAAACCGGACACATCTCACAGCATATCCTGAGCAGGGCATCCTTTTTAAAAAGTAAGCCTAAGTGGACAAGGGTCATTCATAGAATAATTCTGATATGGAGACTAAAATACTAGAAACACTGAATTCAGTGTGCTAGCTCAAACAACTGATAGTAGTTCTAACTGATGGCTAAGTTGGTTGACTGAAATATACACATACATAAGCAAGGCTGTCCCCAAATAAATTGTATTACTGCTGTGTTCAAACTCCAAGTATACTGATTCCTTCTACATTACTGCCCCTCTCTCATTCCACATCTATGGCATCATGAAAGTTTCCAATGACTGACTGACAGAAGAGAAAGCAATTCTAGTTTGGTGTGTAATGGTTCTGCACTATGTGTTTAAGCTGGGTTTGTACCACTAAGTGGTAGCACTCATGGGTCAACTTGTAGGATAGTGGAGGAGGATAATCCTACTACCATGGATGAAGCTTTGAGAAGCACACTCTATAGTTCATTGTCCATTGTATGAGGGATAATTGAATGAATGTTATGTTAGTTGGAAGCAGTCTCTTTTTTTTAAATATTAGAAGGAATATCATGAGGCTATTGGGTACCCAAAAGGCAAAAGGGTAGACTTCAGTAACATTTATCTTGTTCTTTTTTTTTTTTTTTTTTTGCTAACCAGCATCTGAACCATCTTTCTTATTATGGTGAAATTTCCCATTGTAAAGGCCTTGAGAGATACAGCCTTACCCCCAATAAGGAAACTGAGTCAAGGCAGATGTTCCCTCTCTCTCAAAGTTAGAACATGGCCACTTGATCCAAGTCAAGAAAACTGTAGTTGCAGGTAGTGTTCTAATCAGGCTCACAGAGGAGTGTCCTTGC
This sequence comes from Tamandua tetradactyla, assembly GCF_023851605.1. Taxonomy (NCBI): domain Eukaryota; kingdom Metazoa; phylum Chordata; class Mammalia; order Pilosa; family Myrmecophagidae; genus Tamandua; species Tamandua tetradactyla. The sequence continues at coordinate 26,107,192 of NC_135333.1, forward strand.
CTGTCATCTTATCTAGTTAGGCCACCTTATTTTCTTCCAGTTTTAATATATAGTTTACAGGCAGTTTCAACTACCCTGAGCATTTCCTTGTATCCTTCCCAAAATTTCTTTTTCTGCTCAGCTTAGTCAGAATTGGTTTCTGTTTCTTGCAACCCCAATACCAGCCTGATACAACTCAGCACAATGCCTTGCACACAATAGGCTGCTAATGAATAGTAGTGACTATTGTTTTTCTTTTTAGCTTTTATGAGTTTATCAACTCATATTCAAAGCCCTCTAAGCCTCTTTCAAGTCCAGTTATTTGTAGTCTGTTCTAGAATGATCCCTCCATCTACTTAATCATTCTAGTTGTCACTCTAGTGTCAGGTTGTGACAGTAAAAAATTGAATGATCTCTACAACTCAATTATAAAAAGACAAACAACCCAATTGAAAAATTGGCAAAAAGACATGAATAGACATTTTTCCGAAAAGGAAATACAGATGGCTAAAAGCACATGAAAAGATACTCAACTTCACTATTAGGGAAATGCAAATAAAACCACAATGAGATATCATCTCACATCTACTAGAATGACCACTATTAAACAAATAGAAAGCAACAAATGTTGGCAAGGATGTGAAGAAACTGGAACAATCTTTCACTGGTAGTCGAATGTAAAATGGTACAGCTGCTGTGGAGGAGGGTTTGGCAGTTCCTCAAGAAGCTAAGTATAGATTTGCCTTACAACATGGCAATCTTGCTATGCAGGATGTACCAAGAAGATCTGAAAGCAGAAATGCAAACAGACATTTGTACACCAATGTTCATTGCAGCATTATTCACAATTGCCAAGAGATGGAAACAACTGAAGTGTCCATCAGTGGATGAATGGACAAACAAAATGTGGTATATACATGCAATTCAGAAGTAAGAAGGAATGAAGTCCTGAACCCTATGAAAACATGAATGAACTTTGGGGACATTATGTTGAGTGAAATAAGTCAGACAGAAAAGGGCAAATATTGTATGGTCTCACTGATATGAACTGATTATAATATGTAAACCCATAGATAAAAATCATAGAATAAAGGCATTCTAGTTTGCAAGCTTCCAGAAGGTAATATACCAGAATATACCAAAATTTATACAGCTTTTATAAAGGGAATTTAATAAGTTGCAAGTTTACAGTTCTAAGGCCATGATAATGTCTAAATTAAGGTAAGCCTATAAAAATGTCCAAATTAAGGCATCCAGGGAAAGATACCTTAGTTCAAGAAGGTCGATGATGTTCAGGGTTTCTCTCTCAGCTGGAAAGGCACAAGACAACATCTGCTAGCTTTCTCTCCAGGCATCTTCAATGGCCTCCTCAGGGCTCTTTCCATTCTGGTGGCTCTGTTGGTTTTGGTGGCTCTAAAGCTTTTTCCAAAATGGTACCCTCTTAAAGGGCCCTAGTAAGTAACCCCACCTTGAAAAGGTGGAGATACATCTCCATTGAAACCATCTATTCAAAAGTTACCACCCACAATTGGGTGGTTCATATCTCCATGGAAACAGTAAAAAAGATTCCACCCAGCAATTTTGAATGAGAATTAAAGACATGGCTTTTCTGGGGTACATAATAGCTTCAAACTGGCACAGTAGGTTACCAGGATATAAAATGAGGCTAAAGCATGGGGAGTGGTTGCTTAAAATGTGCAGAATGTTTAACTAGGTTGAACTCGAACCTCTCAAAATGGACAGAGTTGGAGGTAGCATGTTATTGCGAGAATGATTAAAAGTACTGAAGAATGGTGTGTGAATGTGGTGGAAAGGGAAAGTTCAGAGTCATGCATATCACCAGAAGGAAAGTTGGAGGTTAAAGCATGGAAAGGTATAACAGTGGATCTTGTAGTGGACAACATCCATGATTAACTGTGTAAATATAAAAAAGTTCTTTCATGAACTAGAACAAATGTATGACACTATTACAAACAGTTAATAATAGAGATACATGTGGAGAATATGTACCTATTGCAAACTATGAACTATAGTTAACTGTAATATTTTAATACTCTTTCATCAACAGTTACAAATGGACTGCACTTATAGTGTAGTAACTATAAGTCAGTAATAGGGATGGGGTGGGCAATGGTGGCATAGTGGCAGAGTTCTTGCCTGCCATACCGGTGACCTGAGTTCAATTCCCAGTGCCTGCCCATGCAAATAATAATAATAATAATAACAAAAGGGAGGATAAGGAGAATGGGAGGATTTGGGTTTTCTTTTCTGATTTTATTTCTTTTCTGGAGTAATGAAAATATTCTAAAATTGATCATGGAGTTATATATGCAGCTAAGTGATGATACTATAATCCAGTGATTGTAGACTCTGATGACTTTATGATGTGTTAATATAACTCAATAAAAGTGCATTTAAAAAAAATGGGAAGGTCATTCTTTCTAGTGAAGTTTGAACTTTAAGGACTACCCAGAAATAGCTAGTGATAACATCACTATTTTGGCTAGATGGTATAAACTGATCCACCATTAGCTCTAAGATTCAGGAATTCCACTTAACAATTTTTAAAAATCATTTTGATTAAGACTTTAAAAAGTAAAACATTTTAAAAATAAAATCACACATTTAAAAATTTTTAAAATCGCACATTTACTTTTCTACATTAAGGACTTATATTGTAAGTTAACTTATGAAAACAAATTCAGAAGGGTTGTGATTTGTTTAAAGTTACAAAGAATTATTGGCAAACGTAGGAGATGAATTCTTATCACTTAAATTCCGGTAAACAAGAGCCTGACTTGAAAACTTTAGCGATCATCATGGAAAACCATTAGTCAAGTGCTTGATATAGGGACAAATTTCTTTAAAAAAACTACAGAACAGCTACTAATAAACAGGCTGTTACTGCACAATGCAAAGAATTGCCCTTAGAGGGAAATGAATTCTCTCCTGGGTTCTTAAAAGGCAGCACAATTTTCAGTGTTGAGTCTCTTTCTCTAAAAATCTCTATTTTAGCCCTTTCCACATTTTAAGAATGCCTTAATTATTTTTCCTGTCTCCTTTTCCTCTTAACCTCTTCCTATGCCATTTCCCAGGGAACCCGAGAATAGGAAATTCTTATTGCTGTGGTCATTTCATTTGTTTGAGGTTTATTCTCATGAAAGTATAAAGATTATACTCTTTGGGCTCATTAAATTTGTCAAGTAGTTTACCCTTTCAGCCATGGGGTCTTATGGGAACTTTGGAGTATCCATTGCCTATGGGAAGTTTTTGGTCAGTTGCTATAAATGTATGTTCAGCAGGAAACAGACAGAGGCAATGTTTCCAAGACTGAGCCCTTATCATACCTTGCTCAGAATACCATCTCTTTGTTAAATATTTATTTATAAAATACAGATACTACTCTGTACCCTTCACTTACAGAGATCCCAGGAGGCCTGATTATTTTCTATTCTCTAAAGAAAAGCAACCAGGCTACAAACTGTTCACATGCTGGCCATGCAGTATTTCCACCACAGCAGATGGTGGGCACTGCCCACTGCCAAAACCATTCTTCCTTCATCTTTGCTGGCAAAGTCCCCAGCTCCAGGGGTAAATCCAAATTAGTTTAAACCTGCCATGGAGGCACATCCCCCTTCCCAGAAATTGATTTAGAAGTGTGGCTTAATATAGTTCCGGCCAGAGAGATGTGAGAAACATGCTGAAGCACTTGGGATAGGTTTCATTCCTGACAAAAGAGATGTGGTGGAAGAGAGGGCCGCTTTCCATCCATTGGACATTGTTGTATTTGTCAATAATTCTTGGAACTGAGGTAGGCACCCTGTGATGATGATTTCACTAAGGACAAAGCTGGCAAAGCTAACACCATGGTAGAGTTGAAAATTAGAAGAAATATGGATCCTTGATGATGTCACTGGGCTCCCGAGTTAATCAAGTCTGAAGCCACTTTATCTCAGGATGCTTGTAATTTGAAATACGAAATATTACGTTCCTGTTTTGGTTGGTCAAGTAAGTGTTATGTGTTACTTGCAGCTGAATGCATCCTAACACATATATCTCAAAAACTATTCATCCAGGTCCCCCACCCGCCCTCTTCCCAATTATTGAGCTGTAATTACCAATTTCATGGTTTTGGAACTCTACTATGCTTGAAAATATTTCTTTTGGGTTGCTTTCTATGATCACCTACCTAGCACTGAGGAATTACTAGTGATATGTGAATACTCACCATTGAAGTCCTGAGTGAAAATACAGGAGGATTAAGCCCTAAAAGTAATGCAGCAACAGCACACATATGTGTTCTAGTGTGCCTCATATCATGTGCCTGAGAAATTTTCCTGTTAAGAAAGAGAGGTAAATAGAGTACTACCTGAATGTAAAGGGAGGCGGTCAAGAAAGGGTTTCATCTATAGCACTCAGAATATGCCCATGCCAGCCCAGCAGCCACACATTTTAAAACATGTCAATCCTTAGTGTATCTACCCTAGGCACAATTGTGATTTTAGAGGACAGCCCTTAGTCTGAACTCATGTTATGGTTGCTAAAGGCTATGGCAAAGGATCAGTGGTGTCTGATTTCTTGAAAAATTTGGAAACTTGTGTGGACCTTTGCAATCTCCAATTCCTTTCTGCCATGCCTCTATTCCAGCAAATACAATAAAGCTTCTGATGCTATTACTTTATGAAAAATGGCTGTTGCCAAGTCACCATTGAACTCCATCTTGCTAGATCAAATCCTCATTTTTCTTGATCTCTTAATGGTTGGAATGGTGTCTACCTTATTTATTTAACTAGTGTTCAGCATAGTATCTGGCACATAAGAAGCGCTTAGTAAATATCTGTGAATGAAAGAATGAATGAATCTCTGTTCTATGTTGCATGATGTGTTCAGGGGTAGAGTCAGGTCTGGAATCCACAGATCAGAATTCTTATTATTAAAGTATAGTTTTATAGAGCTTTACCTAGTGAGACTGAGGTGGACAATTTTACATTTTCTAAAGAACAGAACAAAAATGACTTTTGCTTCCTTGCCTTCAAAAACAATGAAATCCAGAAACATATTGAGTCTAGGAGTCACTTCCTCTTTTCAAAATTCTCTTCCATACATTTCATTGCCCAGCAAGCAGGTGCACAATGGAACATTTTCAGAAAATTTGTCACATAGACTTCAGGTTTCACACCCTCCACCGACCCTCCCAATAATGCTTTGAAAGAACGTTTTATCAAGGGGGCAGGAAAAAAATCTGTTTTAAAAAGCTCTGTTATCAATCACAGAAATTGCCAACTAATTATTGCAATGTACAAAATTGCCAAAAGTGGTGAGTATATTTTGTAGAGAGAGTTTCAACAGCCAAGAGCTGGGCCAAGAAGAGCCAGCTGGGAAACCCTGCTGCTCAAACCAAAGGCAAGCCACATTGTCCATATAACTTCTAAATTCACTACTTAGGCAGCAAATCAGTTTTCTTTTCCTTTTGTTTTTGCATGAAATCTCAGGCAGAAAGAAAGACAATCAACTGCCCAGCTTCTTTTGGAGGGAATGGCCTCAAGCCATTGCCAATCTTTATGGAACAGACAAATGTTAGCTTATTCTAGAGAATAATAGTGTTTGGCTATTAGTCTTTTTAAAAAATATATATATATATATATGGAGGCACCATTCTAGTGCCCAGTGGCCAAACAGGATTGAAAAAGGTATGTACACAAAAGATTCAGAGGCAGATTAGATGGAGAGGCCTTCTGAATGTCAATCAAGGTCATAGTTAAGGAAGAGGAAAGAAGGACTGACCTTCAGTCCAAGATAGACAAAGGACATCAACTGGAAAGAAGTGACAGGCTTGGAAACCTCAAGGATTGGGACCAGGTTAGAATGCAACATGATGAGTGAGCTAGGGAAAGGGGGTCAGAACCCAGTGACATTGGGTATGTAAGGCCCAGGCTGATGATTCAGGGAAACGTGTTCTTGCAGGGCCAAACATCAATGGACTTTTGTTCCTAGAATGTTCTCTTTTACAATTTGGAATGCTGATCGGAAGTTTTCACAGTCATCACAACATTGCCTATACCTTTGTGGACTTCACTTCATGACAAAGCAAAAGGAAGAAGACAACATGAGGCCTGCTTTTTTATTATCAGCTATGTGCTCTCACTTGCCTTTGGAATAAAATGAAAATTTTTCTGATATCCTAGGTGACAACTTTTGAGGATTATCTTCTTTCTGAAAAGGGAACATACACCTCTAACACATTTCAGCCAATTCTTCCAATCTCCTATATTCTATAAAGCAAATGCTATGTAGCTGTCTAGTAGCCCAGACCTGGATATTGTAGTGGCAAAAAATTCCGGGTGACAAAGTAGGACATCTCAAAATCAGGCATCTTCTGTATTAATAACCTACTTTTGGTGATGATTTTCCTATGGTGACATATCTAAGGTTGTATCATATTTTTATTTTGATACAAAGGCTTTGGGGAAAGCTGAACATTCACTCTTAGTACAAGTTAAAAGAGGCTTTCACCTTGAAGTTCCCAAGGAATAAGGAAAACAGAGGTGTCCCCATGATGATGGAGCAAGAATTTAGAAAGAACTTAGGAGGGCTATATGTTGGATATGGCTAGATATGTCTGATTCTTAGTAAGAATAGATAAGATATGAGGGGGATTGGGAGGTCAGACTAATCCCATTCTTTGGGGAGGAAGGGTGAGTCTTAATATTCAAATGCTCCAGTCTCCACTGACCATCCCAGGATTTAGGTTTCCCAATGGATGGATGGGATGCAGCTTCAAGAATTTTAGATACGGTAATACTCAGATATCCAAGTCTTATTGGGGGAGGGGGGGTCTCTGCTGAATAGAGGCCAGCTATTCAGTCTTTACTATTCCTACACTCTGTATCTCCAAATCAGTCACCAAGGAGTGAATGTCTGAATTCAGCATTGTCTGAACAGCCTTATGTACAAATCACCACTTGCCCAAGAATTTCTTAGAGCTGCTTGTCATCTAAGACTTAAAGGAAAACAAATTTATGTCTTGGTACAGAGGGAGTGTACCAAGGTGGCAGCTACATTTGTTTGTTGGGTTTTTGTTTTTATTTTCCCTTCCTTGGTGTATCAGCTAACTTTTTACAGTAATCTGCTCACCCACCCTTGGATTGGACATAACAACTCTACCACGGTCAATCAGATTTTCTCTCAAATGAATGGTTGATGCTACAAGTAATTTGATTGGGTTCCCCCAGGATGTCCTGTGTTCCTATTCCTGATGTGCTCATAATTGCATGGTTCCTGCCTGATTGTTCAGTTCTGCCTCTGATTGGCTGAGTGAGCCCCTTTGCTTAATTCTGTTGCTCGCATCCTAAGAATCCTGACCCATGTGCCTAGATAGTAACAAAACAAATTTTCAGGAAAAAGAAATATGTGTACTATCATTAAACACCATGTACACAGTTATTTTCCTCTGTTGTGGACACAGAAAGTGAAAATAGTCAATAGTTTCATTTGTTGGATTTGAACTTCGGAGACTATGAAAAGAATTGTTCCTGCATCTAAAGTACTGTTGACTGAACATTTCTTAAATACAGTTACACTTAAAATTAGCTTGACTTCTGTGCTTTGCTGCCATTGTCTCTTTGTCATTTTGGCAGAACCTTAGGAAAAGAACAAAAAGTGGGTATTATTGAAAGGCTGAACGTTGATAGACTGAGCCACAATGAGCCAGTCTGTGTCTGACAATCTTTGAGGGAACTCTAGTTATTTAGTAATTCATTTCCTGCAGAAACCATTTACTTAAAACCTTTCTCTCATCCTCAGAAGAATTGGGGGGTGACAAACACCTTCTGAGCTAACTCTAGGGATTCAAATCAGGAAAAAAAAATCATGGAAACAGCAGTAGGAGAAATTAGCAAGGGTGAATAACTCAAGTTTACAAAACAGTAAATGGAGAAACCAGCGATTTAAGATGCTGATCATTTATTTTGACAGGTGTAGTTTATCTCTGCTCATTTATAATAATTATACTTTGTGGAGACTCATTATCCAGCCCCCCTACTGTCTCAGGGCTGAGAGCAGTTAAAAGTAAATTTGGTGAGTGTGGGGCGGGGAGAGACATAATGGGTGTTAATGACCAAATGGGAAATCTATACTTGAGCCACTTACTGTGAGGGTGACATGCTAATTGTTGAAGGGGTGCAGTCAGACTTTGAAATAACATTTCTAAACTCTTGGGTTTTTTTCCTCCCATCACAATTCATTGGGATTGAACACACTCACAGACTCATTTTTCCATTTGTCATTACTTTCCCCACTCCTAAGAGTACGGAGTCTTTTGGAGTCAGAGTTCAAAATAATATTGAGTTTTGGAAGGGATCAATGTAAAATATTTTGGAAGATCCTGGGATGTTTATTGTTTTGGTAAGAGAATTTGGGGAGTGATATAACTTATTGGTTAATCATATAGACTTTGGAATCAAATAGATCCCAGCTCAGGCACCTATTAATTGTGTTACCTACAACTCAGTTTTGCTCTTAGTCATATGGGAATAACAACAGCACCTACTAAAAGGGTTGTTAGAAGGATTAAATTATGCTAACATAAGTAAAAGTACTTAGAGCAGTGCCTGTCACATAGTAAACATTAAATAGTTAATAACATTATAGACATGCTGTGAGGATTAGATAATCTAGTTCATATAGAGTTTTTGATCAAGGTTATTTTTAGTATCTGTTCTGATTTTGTGATATTAACATTCTGAGCTCAGAACTGCCTTAGAATTGAAACTTCACATTTTTACATACAACTTTTTGTACAATTTAGTTCCACAAACACACTCTGAGTGTCCACATGTGGCCGGGTCCCAGATGATAAAAATGAATAAGATCATGATCCTGGCAGTCAAAAAGGGAAGGGAAACATGAAAAAATATGTTATTAAGACTAGAAGAGATCTTCCATGCAGGCAAAGTTGAAAGTAAAATCTCATGAGTTGTCTTCTTTTGAAAGATTTGCTGTCTTAATTTCCTAGGACTGCCACAACAGTTACACAAGCTGGCTTAAAGCAACAGACGTGTTGTCTCACAGTTATGGAAGCTGGAAGTCCAAACTCAAGGTGTGGGCAAGGGCTACGTTTCCTCTGAAGTCGGTGAGGAAGAAACTGTTCCTTGCCTCTTACCCTGCTTCTGGCACTGGCTAGCTGGCAATTCATGGCATTTTCTGCTTCATTCATCACATGGCATTCTCCCCTCTGTATCTCTGTGTCCAAATTTCCTCTTCTTATAAGTACACTGTACTAGCTTAAGGGCCCACCTACTCTGGTATGACTCATTAATTAAAATGTAATGACTATTTCCAAGTGAGCTACTGAGGATTAGGACTTCAATATTCTTTTGAGGGGAAACAATTCAATCCATAATACCTAATACCCCTTAGAACCATTGAAATAACTGGGTCTCTTTCTTCACCTTTGACCTGAATTTCTCTTCCTATAAATGAGGCCCCTGTGTCCACTTTCAGCAGATGAAGAGCGCTCTGTTTTTTGCTTTCGGGTTTATTGATTCAGGGCTGCTGTTTGCCTGTAAAGTGCCTTCATTCAAATCAGTAGTGGCCCTTGCTCTGTGCCCTGGCACAGAATAACTTGCACAACTGTATGTGACACCCCCATAACTCATCACTTTCTAACTTACTTTACTGACATCTCAATTGTGGGTAACTTTGCTTTGAAATCAAAAAGCTTAAGAGCCGCCTCTGCTCCAAGAAAGCTTAAAAAAGGCAAAGTTGACTTTTCATTTCTTTTTAGGAGAGGAAACCAGAAGTGGATTATATAAGGAAAGGTTTTGCACAGACGCTCCGATAGTGTTGCCTGTAACTTATATATCCTCTGTTCTCATCCCCCTGTGACTAAAGATGGAGTCACTTCCACTTATATGATCAAGTTACAGTGACGAGAAGCTCTTCACCTTACATCATCTGCTGTTGCAAGAATGTAGGCCATGTGGAGAATCCTCAAAGTGAGTGATTGTCTTCTCCTATTTCAGAAGAATTTCTTTTCAGTCATCTCCACCACTGTGGAATCTACTTAAAGGATCTCTACATCTGCCACTGCTCCATACTTAAAGGATCTCTACATCTGCCACTGCTCCACATATCCATCATGAAGATACTTAGGTCCATGTGAGGGCTGAGTGATCAGCCCTTCCCAAACTGCCTGTCCTTGGGGTTGGGACACTGCAGAGGTGAGGAAAGACATCTTATGATTAAGCCACCATAGCATTTAAGGAGGCCCCCAGAAATCTTTGAGGTCTTGGTAAGACCATCATGATCTGTTTCCCTGATAACAAATTGTCCACTAGGATAATCTCTAAAGAGAGTCCAAAATGGAAATTGGTAACTTATCTTCTCCTACAAGTCCTTCAGGATTATCTCATTATACCTTCTGTGCTAGTTTGAAGCTATTATGTATACCAGAAAAGCTATGTCTTTTAATCCTCATTCAATATTTCTGGACAGAATCTTTTTGATTGTTTCCATGGAGACATGACCCACCCAATTGTGGATTATAACTTTTGATTAGATGGTTTCCATGGAGATGTGTCTCAACCCATTCAAGGTGGGGTTTCTTACTGGAGCCCTTTAAGAGAGAACTATTTTGGAAAAAGCTTTAGAGCCACAGGAGCCACCAGAATCGACAGAGTCAGCAGAACAGACAGAGCCCCAGGGAAGCCATTGAAGAGAAAGCTAGCAGATCTTGACATGTGCCTTTCCAGCTGAGAGAGAAACCCTGAATGTCATTGGCCTTCTTGAACCAAGATACCTTTCCCTGGATGCCTTAGATTGGACATTTCCATAGCCTTGCCTTAATGTGGACATTTTCATGCCCTTAGAACTGTAAACTTGCAACTCAATAAATTCCCCTTTTTAGAAGCCACCCCATTTCTGTTATATTGTATTCTGGCAGTTTGCAAGCTAGAACACCTTCCATGCCCCATTGCCTCAGTCACCACCTAAGACTCCTAAGCATCCCTGACCATTCCTGGTCCCTGGATTCATTCCAAAATGTTCTAAGCATCCACTAAGCAGAGCCTATTTCAAACCAATTCCCCTGTCCCTTTAATTTTATCCTCCATATGCCACACAAAAAATTTTCTACATCTTTCTACCTTTCTCTGTGTGCTACCACCCCCTCATTGATGTAACTAAACCTGCATCTTCTCTGAGAATATTGTCTCCCTTGCAGTCCTCTCAAGAGTTCACTGTTTTTCTTCACCTGCCAAGTATCATCAGGCTAGGAGGTAAGCTGTCTTCTCATTGTTTCTTCCAGACCATTGTCACTTACCCTAAAAACTTCAACTGCAAACCAATGCAGATAAAGTCCTTGCTTTCATGGAGCCACTATTCTAAGGGGAAGGGAGAAGACAAATAAATATCTATATAACACATCAGATGCTAACAAATACTATAGAAAGATAAAGCAGGGAATGGTGGAGACAGCAGTAATAGGCACATAGGAAAAAGCCTGTGAGGCAGGGAATGAACTGTGTAGATATCTGAGAGAGGAACAACTTGCAAAGTACAGACTCCAAAGGCTCCATCCAGGTTCTTTCCACCATCCAGGTCTCAGTCCTTATCTTCCATCTTCTCCTCAATTCCAGTGATCTTTTCCCTTCAACTCAAGCATCTTTTCACATGACTAGGCCCCAGAACTTGTTATTAGCAATAGCTGCACCATCTCCAAATGCTTGATTTAAACATCCCACTTTCTGAGGATCCCTTTCTGTTTTCCCGCTCATTTACTTGACTATCTCTCCCTCTCCCCACCATGAACACACTTCTCCAAACTCATTGGGATCTCTACTGACCCTAATACTTTTTTTTTACTATCACTTCCCTCTTTCTTCAGCATAGATAACTTAATACATCCCTACAATCAATCCCTTTTATATGTCCTGCCTTCCTTGCCTTTCACCTCTCTTCCATCAAATTTGTATGCTAAACTCCAACACTGCTCTCCATGTGGTTTGCTACTAAACCCATGTAGTAGAACACAGAAAACATATACACAGAAAAACACCCAACTTGTTGACACTTTTTACTTCAAATTGTATCAGAGTCACAGGTAACTTTAACATTGCCAACTAGTCCTACTAGCTTTCCCTAATCTATTCATTCTCTTACTTTTGACTACTATTTCATAACTTTTCTTCTTTCCTCAAACTTGGTTTCCCCACTCTAGTCATTGACCTCATATTTCATGGAGATAATAGAACCAAGCAGAAGAGAACTGCCTCTTTTGCCACTTTCTAACCTTCCCATCAGCATATGTCTTTTCCTATGCTCTGCTTTTCCTGCTATGACCTTGAGCAAACTGGTTCAGCTTCTGGGTCAAGTCAGTCTCCATGTTTGTGCATTGGATTTCTTCCTTCCCTGTTCTTCATGACTTTTTGCTGCTCTTTCAATTACTTCTCTATTTCTTGCATCATCAAGTTCTTCCTTTCTACTGGCTCATTCCCTTCAGTATGTAAACATGTGGAAATGCTCTAATATTTAAACAAAACTAAACTATCCTTAGGCTTTGTTTTCCATTTCAGGCTTAAGTAATTTCCTTGCTCCCCTTTAAAACTTGTAGAAAATGTGTCTGTATTTGCTGCCTACAATCCACTATAAATTTCTTTCTCATATGACTTATTCTATTTAGGTATGTCTCTACCTCTGCACTGAAACTGCTCTTTTTAAGGTCACCATGGCATTCAGCCAAATTCTAGGTCAATTTTTTTATCTTCACCTTCCTTGGCATCTCAGGAACATTGGACAGTGGATCACTACCTTGTTCTGTTCCTGAAGTCCTTTCTTTTCTTGGCTTCGAAATCACCCACTCTTCTTAATTTCCTCTTACCTCACTGACTGCCTCTTCTCTACCTCCTTTGCTGGCCTTTTTTCTTCCTGACTCTTTCTGGGTTGATACTACTTGGAGCACAATTCTATTTGCTCTCATTTCTTCTGTGAAGTCACCTAGCCCCAGCATTAAATATCATCTATACTCTGATGTCACCCAATATTTTCCCCCTTCTCTTAGCTCTCCCTTGGGCTCTGATATTGCATATCCAGCTATCTGTTTTGGAGTTTTCAGTGAATGTCTAGATGGCCAAGCAGATCTCTTGATTCTCTCTCCCAATCCTGATTCTCCTCAGAAAATGGCACTGTTATGTACCCAGTTGCTCAGATCCCAAAAAGGACTTCTCCTGGAATCCTTACTTTCCTTTAATTCCAGATCTAATTTAACAGCAACTCCTGCCAGCTCAACTTTCAAAATTGACCCAAAACAGGTCACTTTTCACCATCTAATCTGTTACCATTCTAATCCAGGATATTACAATCCCTTGTGAAATAATAAAATAGTCTTCTGATTGAATTCCCCCATTCCACCCTTGCCACTTACAATTCTCATTCAATTTTGTCTTACATAAATGCTGGAGCAGTCCTTTAAAACTAAACATGAGATTATGGTGCTTTTTCACTTAAAACTACTAAATAGTTAACAGAACACTCAGAATAAATTCCCAAACGCCGTATCATGGCTTCCAAAGGCCTTATATAGTAAGTTCCTGGTTAAACTCCAAACTCAACTTCTAACATTTGGTAACTAAAATGAGATTTCCTCATGTGCTTGCATAGCTTGCTTCCTCACTTCATTCAAGTCTTTATTCAAATGTCATCTCCTCAGAGAGGATTTGCTTGTCTACTCTGTTTAAAACAGCACTTTCCATTATTCTTTACTCCCTTTACCTAGTTTATTTTTCTTTTTGTTTATTTTTTGTTTATTTTTCTTTATAGCATTCATTCTATGACTTTTTAATAAACTTGTGTTGGAAGAATGAGTGTCATTCATAATATTAGCAGAACAAATAAGGAAAGCCATATGATCATTTCAATAGAAGCAATAATACGTTTGACAAAATTAATACCTAGTCATGAAAAACATCTCTCAGCAAATTAGGAATAGGAATCTGTTTAAAAAAAGGATCTATATTTACAATAGCTCTTAAAAGCATCAAATAACTAGGAATAAACTTAACCAAAGATATGAAGGACTTGTACACAGAAGACCACAAAACAATGCCAAAAGAAATCAAAGAAGACCTGAATAAATGGAAAGACTTATTGTTCATGGACTGGAAGGCTAGATATCCTTATGATTTCAATTTGTACCCATATCTACAGATTCAATGCAATACGAATCAAAATTCCAACAGACTACTTTGCAGAAATGGAAAAGCTAATTATCAATTTTATTTGAGGGTAAGGGGCCTTGATTAGCTAAAAACATCTTGAAAAAGACTAATGAAGTGGGAGATATCACACTTCCTAACTTAAAGCATATTATAAATTCACAGTGGTCAGAACAGCATGGTTTTGGTTTAAAAATAGTTCTATTGATCAATGGAATCAAACTGAGAGCTCAGAAATAGACCCTGAGATCTATGATCAATTGATATTTTTTTACTCTTCATTTTTTTAATTTTTTTAATTTTGCAACGTAGCTTATATACAAAAGAGCAATAAATTTCCAAGTATATTTTAACAAGTAATTATAGAACAGATTTTAAAGTTTGGTATGGGTTGCAGGTTTGAAAAGCTCCCAAGTACACTCAACTGATACAGAACTGTCTCTTCAATTAATGGGTGTTGGGAGAACAGGATATCAATATCTGAAACAATGAAAGAGGGCCCTGTTCTAGTTTGCTAGCTGCTGGAATGCAATATACCAGAAACGGAATGGCTTTTAACAAGGGGAATTTAATGAGTTGCTAGTTTACAGTTCTAAGGCCGAGAATTAAAACAAGTCTATAGAAAAGTCCAATCAAAGGCATCCAGGGAAAGATACCTTGGTTCAAGAAGGCCGATGAAGTTCAGGGTTTCTCTCTCGGTTGGAAAGGCACATGGCGAACACAGTCAGGGCTTCTCTCTCAGCTGGAAGGGCACATGGCAAATATGGCATCATCTGCTAGCTTACTCTCCTGGCTTCTGGTTTCATGAAGCTCCCCGGGAGGCATTTTCCTTCTTCATCTCCAATGGACTCTCCACTTCGTGGTGCTGCAGCATTCTCTGAGTCTCTCTGAGTCTCCAAAATATTTCCTCTTTTATAGGACTCCAGTAAACCAATCAAGACCCACTCAAATGGGTGGAGACATGTCATCCCCTAATCCAGTTTAACAACTGTTCTTAACTAAATCACATCAACTAGGGAGATGATCTCATTACAGTTTCAAATATACAGTACTGAGTAGGGATTATTCTACCTTTAAGTAACGAGATTTATATTAAAACATGGCTTTCTTAGGGGGCATATATCCTTTCAAACCAGCACAGGCCCCATTCCACACCCTATCATAAATTAACTCAAAATGGATTGAAGATATAAATATGAAAATGAGTACCATAAAATTCCTAGAAGAAAATGCAGGGAGATGTGTTCAAGATCTAGTGATAGGTGGCAATTTCTTTGACTTTGCACCCGAAACACAAGCAATGGAAGAAAAAAGTGGGTAAATGGGAACATGTCAAACTCTAATACTTCAGTGCTTCGAAGGACTTTGTCAAGGGGATGCAAAGGCAACTGACTCAATGGGAAAAAATATTGGGAAATCACATATCTAATAAGGGTTTGATATCCAGTAATGTAAAGAAATCTATAACTCAACAATAAAAAGACAAACAACCCAATTGAAAAATGGGCAAAAGAGGTGAACAGACAATTTTCTAAAGAGGAAATACAGATGGCTAAAAAGCACATGAAAAGAAATTCAGCTTCACTAGCTATTAGGAAAATGCAAATCAAAATAACAATGAGACATCATCTCACACCTATTAGAATGGTCACTATTAAACAAACAGGAAACTACAAGTGTCGGAAAGAATGTGGAGAAATTGGAACACTTATTCACTGCTAGTGGGAATGTCAAATGGTGCAGCCACTGTGGAAGATGGTTTGGCGGTTCCTCAGCTAGCTAAGTATAGAGTTGCCTTACAACCTGGCAATCTCGCTATTTGGGATATACCCAGAAGTTCTGAAAGTAGGGACCTGAACCGACATTTGCACACTGATGTTCATAGAAGCATTTTTCACAATTGCCAAGAGATGGAAACAGCCCAATTGTCCATCAACAGATGAATGGATAAACAAAATGTGGTATATTCATACAATGGAACATTAGTCAACAGTAAGAAGGAACCACATGACAACATGGATGAAACTTGTTAAGTGAAATAAGTTTTCTTAACACTATGTTAAGTCAAATAAGTCAGACACAAAAGGACAAATATTGTATGATCTCGCTGATGTGAACTAATATAATATGTAAACTCATAGATATAAAACATAGAATATAGTTTACCTGGATATAGAATGATTACTAAAGAATGGGGAGTAGTTGTTTACTATGTGCAAAATGTTTAACTAGGTTGAACTTAAATGCTTTGAAATGGACAGAGGTCATGGTAGCACATTATTGTGGGAATAATGCACAATGCTGAAATGCCTGTGAGTGTGGTAGAAAAGAGAAGGTTAGTCATGTATGTCACCAGAAGGAAAGTTGGAGGTTAAAACATGTGAATCTATAACACAGTGAATCTTGTGGTAGACAATGTCCATGATTAGCTGTATAAATATAAAAAGTTCTTTCATGAACCAGAGTAAATATATGGCACTATTACAAGGAGTTAATAATAGAGGCATATATGGGAAAAATGCAGCTATTCCAAACTATGGGACTATAGCTAACAGTAATATTTTAATACTCTTTCATCAACTGTAACAAATGTACCACACCAATATTATGAGTCAATAACAGAGGGCTGATAAGGGGTGTGGGAGCATTGGGGTTTTCTTTTTATTTCTTTTCCGGAGTAATGAAAATGTTCTAAATTTGATCATGGGGTTGAATGCACACCATGTGATGATACTGTGAGCCAGTGATTGTATACTTCAGATGGTTTCTATGATGTATGAATATATTTCAATAAAATTTCATTAAAATGTAAAACATTTATAAAAAAACTTGCAATTAACAACATAATTAATGATAAAATATTGAATGCTTTGTCCCTAAGATCAGATAAAAGGCAAAGATGTCTGCTTTTACTGCTCTCTTCGATATCATACTAGAGATCCTAGCTTTTGCAATAAAGCAAGGTAAGTAATAAAAGGCACAAAGATCAGAAAATAAGACGTAAAATTACCTCTATTTGGGAATATTATGATTATTTATGTAGAAAATTCTAAGACACCCACAAAACAACTACTAGAACTAATAAGTGTATTAACAAGTTTGCATGATACAAAGTTAATGTACACAATAACTTTTTATGTATTAGCAGCAACAATTGGAAAATGAAAAATTTTAAATGTACTTAAATTAGTATAATAAACATGCAACATTTAGAACTAAATTTAATAAAAGTCAAGATCTGTATTAAAAACTACAAAACATTGCTGCAAAATAAAACAACTAAATAAATGGAGATATATATATTTCATGCTCAACAGCTGAAAAACTCAAAGTTACATGTTTTTATTTATATGCTTATTCTCTATGCCTCCCACTTGAATATAAGCTCTTTGAGAGTAGGAATTTTTTTTCTGCTTCTCTAATGTATCTGCCACATGTATTAACAATGTCTGGCACACAGTAGTTGCTTATTAACTATTTGAGGAATCAATTTACTGGGCCCTAAGGCAGCTCTGCTTCTGCTTAGCATTTCAAAAAGTTTCTCATGAAAACAATTCTTTGGCTTTTGTTCCCATATTCCTTCGGCCATAGGGATCTGCTCCAGCTTCACTGGCCAGCCAGATGGAGAATATCCCCTTTAGAAATTTCATCTTCCTTTCTGGCTCAGCCCCCAGCCAGAACCCTAACCTCCACCACTAGTCTCTGAGTATATACACACAGATTATCTTCAAGTCCAAAATACCTTACTAGAGAGAAGGCACTGACTACCAAGGGCAGAGAGGAATGGATTCAGAACTAGGAGCAGAATTGGATAGAACTGGATGATTACCTGGAAATACCAAGAGCCAGAGACCTGTACAAAAAGAGGAAAGTGAAATTCTTTCTTGATTCCCAAGAAAAAGGTACAGATTAGAGCTGGGAGACAAACCAAAGAAAAAGTCAAATGTTGGATAGACTGTAGAAGGGAGTAGGAAGAGTGAGTCCAGGACAATTGTTGGGACCTGGCTTGCCCCTCTCCTGGGGAGCAGGAAACCCTAAGGGACTCAAAACCAGATATAGATGCAAAACCTAGTTGTGCCTAAGGGCAAAACTCTTGATTTCCTTGAGGCTTAGTTTATTTTACTATAAAATAGGAATTCTAAAATTTACCATGCCTCTCTAATAAGGTCATTGTAATGATCACATGAGATAAGATATGTTTAAAACCTATACAAGCTATGAAGTACCATGGGGATATTATTGTTATCTATTAGCCAGCTTTGACATTAATGAGGTTCTGAAGAGTGCCCAAGTTCAAGTCTTCATGGGTCATTATTCAATTTGAAGTGAATTCCCTTAATATGAGATTCTGCTATTTTCAAATATAAACATAAAATCCATTTTGCTTCCAAATATTTGATTATAGAGAGGATAATCCTTGTCTCAGTTACCTGTAATAGTGTGCATAACTCTTAGCACTTATACCATTTTCTCATGTAGTTGCAAACCATCTCTTCCAACTCCTTTTCTTTAATGTTCCATAATTGATCTTGTTTTCCAGCTACATAATCCCTTTCAGGGGCTCTTTTCCAAACGAAAATTCTTGACAAGACATAATGCACAAAATAAATACAAGATTCCAATAAAGAAGCATCCAGTACCTGGAATAAAGACAGAATTAACTCAAAATAAATTACATTAATCTCCCATTTAAAAATCCCAACATCAGAATTACATTAAGTCACAACATTAAGTGGTTGGACCATGTTCAGGTTGTTTTTATAATGAAATCTCCTTGATAAACTCAAGTATAAAAGAAAAATAGTCCTATGGCTCATAGTATAACAAGCACAAAATAACTAGAAAGCAACATTAAAATCAATTACATATTGGGCAGAAATAGATTATTTAATAGTATCGAGTGCTTTGCCCTTTATTGCATAGAACTATAAGTGGGTCAAATCAATGGCTAGAAATGTCACATCATGCCAGAGCTTCACAGATGTGATGTGTTTCATGACACCTATCTTCTATCTTGAACATTTGCTTCTCATCGTTGTTTTTCCTTCCCTAATTAGTCTGACTTTAAATTAGTCTGTGTCTTTGTCTTGTAAAAAAAATTCACACAATATGATTTCTTGGGAACTGGTGAATTCCAAACCATTGTGTCTGTGGAGCTGACAGGTAGAAACGTGAGACTTAGGCACATAAGTGAAAGGAAGAGCATGTTTCTGACTTGTCTCGATTCTAAATGATACTGAAACATGAGCCCTACGACTAAGGCCTCACAGCAAGGAAGTGGCCAAGCTGGGATTTTAACTCAAGGCTGACTCTCAACATTATTCTTTTCTACGGAAATTGCACTATCCCTAGTGGGAAGAATCACATAATTCTTATAAAGGATTCAGATGGAAACCAGAAATGTTACCAAAAAAGCAATTTCATACAATGGTTTGAAATATTCCATCCCTGTTTGATACAGGGATTTGTGATGGTTCTCATGACCTATCACGTCAGTGATAAAAATAACCATTGGCCCAATTGCTTAGAGCTCGAAATAAATCAGGGAAATGCAATCAGTCAGTCAAATACTTTTTGAGTGTCTTCTGTTTGCTCAACACCACACTAGACTCTGTGGGAAATGATAACTCACACATCAAAGTTCTTTGGAAAGCAAAAGTGAAGGTGAAACAGTATTAGTATAGAAAGCCAGATCCAGCTTCAAAGAACTTAAAATCTTAATGCAGGAGAGGGTGGTTACAAATAACAATATATCCTTATTATCATAAACAGCACATAAAACGTGCTGAATCAGTGAAAGACCAGGGGCCAGCAAGCTTTGTCTTTAAAGAGTCAGCCAATATTTCAGGTTTTGGGGATCACGCCATCTCTGCTGCAGCTACACAACTCTGCTGTTGTATTGTGAAAGCAGCCATAGTTGATATGCAAAGGAATGAACATGGCTGTGTTCCTATAAAATTTTATTTACAAAACAGGTGGCCAAAAGGATTTGATCTTCTGGCTGTGGTTTGTGAAGCCCTGGTTTAGACTCCTAGTGAGAGAGAAGGCTGCAGAGGAGGAGGGAGGTCTTAGTTATAACCACTTTTCATTAAAGGCTGACTCTTCTAACAAGCCCTCTATATATTATAGCTCATTGAATTTTCAGCCAACCAATGTAAGTTGCCCAACTTACATAAAATTGTAATAGGCAAGCCTGGATTTAAACCCCGATCTACCTGACCTCAATTTTCTATTCTCACAGCACAATAAACTACCATCCTTGTCAGACCTGCCCATTTTCCCCACTCATTACACATCTTAGAAGAAACAGGACTGGAGCTAGTGGCAATAAACCACGCTGTTGCAGAACTCAGGGACCAGCACTCAACAGAATACCATGGCCCTTTGGGGCAGTGGTTCTTGTACTTTGCTGCACATTATAGTCTCCTGGGAACTTTGGAAAATTCCTATGTTCTGGCCATACCCCACAAAAATTAAACCACAATCTCTAGGGGTAGGACCAGGCATCAGTATATTTTGAAACATCCCCATGTGACTCCGAAGTCCAATTAAGTTTGAGAAATACCACTCTGAAGTATGATGATGTCACCTATGTGTTTATATGTAAATGGTATTTCCCAGAGTTGTGCAGGGGAAGTTCCTGGAATAAATCTTATTGGTTAATTAAACAAGCTCGAGTCATTAAATAATTCACTGAATTTTTATACTTTCATAGTGCCAGACACTGTTGCATATTCTGAAAAGAAAATAGTAGAATGGACCTGGCTGGCTATGGAATAATCAGAAACCTGCTTTTGGTCTTACAACTCAGCTGTAATTCTTAAGTTTCCTTTATTTCTTTCCAGTCTCTGCTGACATTGATCACAGGCTTTTGAAAATCCTAGTCGGTCTTCTCTTTGCTAATGGAAAGCACTTTATCCTTTGGGTTCCTCCCACAGGCCATTTGTAGTAATGATATAACTAGGCTTTATTGAACAACTACCAGCCTGCAGAAGTGTGTGTATGGGGTCGTAACAACATTGCGACCATGTTTACCTTGTTCACCTTGCTTTACTCACAGTTAAACTTCTTCAGAGGGGTTAGGTGAGTTGCTCCAGGTCTCCTGAAGGGTTAGTGTCAAATCTAAATCTGGATATGCTTGATTTCATAACCCAGAAGTGTAACACTGAAAAGGACCACTTAGGTCACAGAACCTGCTCAATAAATGTTGGTGGACTGTTGAAACAATGAATGAGTAAAGGAGAAGGAACTTTCCTTTGAATCAGACCTATAATTAAGAAGAAAAAGTGTATCCCTGGGCATGGCATGTGACTGACAATGGCAAATGATAAAAGTAAAGAAAATGTACTAAGAAATGATGATCATACATCTATGTGATGATATTAAGAATCACTGATTGCATATGTAGAATGGAATGATTTCTAAATGTTGTGTTAGTTAATTTTTTTTAATAAAAAAAAAAATAGAAACCTATAAGGGTTCCTTCGACTGGCAACCCTTTGCCTACATGGAGAGTTTCATTTCAAAACTTTTCTCCACTTGAATCCTGCATTCTGCATTTCGAATTCAGAAGAAATTCTGTTTCATTAGAAGCATCACCTTGAAGAATGTACAGCATCAGGATAGATGGAGAGGAGATGTCTCCTAGGCTCAAATGCTACCACTTCAGTGAGGAATTCCTTTTCCTTCCTGCTTCCTGCAGCCCCCGAGACAGAGTGAATAGTTTCTTCCTCTGAAAGTCCTGAGCACTTTATTCTTACCCAGAGCATATGGTTCTTATCATGACCATTTCAAATTATTATTATTCACTTCTCTGCCTTCACCATTGTACTGTAATTGCCATCTTAACAGCAGATGCAATACTGCATTAACGTATAATACCACCAGGGTATCCTCAGCCTAGCATAGTATGGCCATGGAGTAGGTGGTGAATTAAAGTTGTTCTGTTTTTGAGACTATAATTTGGACTTCTAATAATAATAGATTTCAGTTTTTTGAGTGCTGCCTATGTTCCAGGTATTACCACACGCACTTTAAGGAACTTAGCTCCTTCCTAAAGCAAATTTGCAACATTATGCATCATTTTTCCTATGGGAGTAGGCATCTGACATTTTGGTATCTGATCACCCTTTTGAGACTAAATCAATATGTATGGTCACATATTGAAGAAATAGGCCTGTCTTATCCTGGCAGAGCAAGCAACAGCACATGAGTAACATAAACCGTCACAGCCTAGGGCTGTGAATCTTGAGCCAGTGACCCAATGACCTGCAGCCAGCTGAATGTCATATTCATGCCATTGGCAATAATGGCTTCTAACCAGACCATTGGTGCCACATGATCTTTCTATGGTTCCCTCTGCCTAGCCCTTTGGAGGATTCTGAAAACTTTGTCAGTTTTCCCAACTGGTCTTCCAGTCTCTCATTGATTCTCAAAGGCCCTCGAGTACTTCCAGGGAATTCCTTTTTTGGATAAGATTGAGGTGCTTGTCTGTGTCACTTGCAACAATAAACCCTGATGGATCTAATCCTTTTGAGGATGAGAAGATCCTTTGCTTGTCCACGTGTACACAGCTAATACAAGGAAAATAAGATTTGAGCTGACTCATATCTGATTTCAAAGTCCTGCTCTCCATCTAACATATATGCTTGCTGTGTGTGAGGCTGCTGATTACATTTCAGAGTTAGTGGTTTTCTTTCTTTCTACTCAGCTATTTAACCATTTAATTTCTTAGACTTGTGCTTGAGTCTCAGCATTCACATATATAGAGGCTATTATTCTTCTGTTCATTTATTTCTAATTTTTATTAAGTTCTTACTATATGACCAGCATTGTGCTAAGTTCTTTACCTGTATAACCAATAAGGTAAAAATTAGTTTTATTAGCAGCATTTTACAGATGAAGAAAGAAGTGTCCAGAAAAATTAGGTATATTTTCCAAAGGTCATGCAATGACTACACGTTGGATCTAGCTGTCACTGAGGATTGACTCCCAATTAGATTCTTTAACATTTATGCTTCCTGAAATTATTAAATTTGATCCAATGTGTATCCCAAAATATCAGTTTATGATATTTTAAAATTGAAAAGAAAGTCAGAGGTCATTATTCCCCCAAATGCTTAGCTCATGCCCATTGGTAACTCACTCAATAATATCTGGCCTGATAACTCTAACTTCACATCAAAGACTGCAAGAAATTTCTTTTAGGACAAATAAAGCCTTGAGTAAATGGCTCTTTCTCCTTGCAAAGGAATCAATGAAGGTAGAAAAGCACTATGCAATCATATTTTACATATCATTCTATCTATGGATTAGTTTCTTGATGGTGCTTTTAATTATTTAAACGTATTGAGAAAAAAAGTACAAAATGATAGGTTTTTCCTTTCTCTTGCAGGTTCCTGTCTGTTATGGGCTGTCCATTAAAGTCACTTGAGGTTGGTTACCTAGGAAATGGCTGGCAGGCTGGGGCTTTTAGATTGATCACGAGCTTTATGGAAGGAAGGTGAGCCATGCAACGTGAATTCAGTTGCTTCTAAGTGGAAGAGTTGAATTTGCTGAGCATTAAAAAAAGAACCACAGGAACTTCTCCGACCCTACTCTTTAATTTTAAAAATGAAACAAGTGATCTTCTTTCAGGAAGTCATGGATATCTAAATTTGCCTCCCAACGAGGGGAGTGTAATGATTCCATGACTCAGTGACAGGAACTTCACTTTTACAATGAGATACCTTATTTAGCTTGTGTGTGTGTGTTGTGTGTGTATGTGAGTGTGTGCAGGAGACAAATGCAAACTCAACTACCTCTTAATGAAAAATAATGTGCTTCCTACTCTCTCTAAAGGGATGAGGATTAATTTCTGTGCAGCTTGTTGAGTTCCTCTGAGGAATACCATGACTTTATCTACACAGCATGTGGTTGCTAAAAAATCTCTAAAATTAAGAGTGAGTGTATTCAGTAAAACCAGCTCAGCAGCTTCAGTGCTGCTCTCTGTATGACAACAGAGGAATTAAAATTCATCAAAATAAAACGAACTGATCAAATGTGGAGTTTCTTAATAAAGATGCCAGGCACTTTAAAAATAGTGTGTGGATAAGAAAACCAGTTTTGCCAACTAGCATCTGTGAGCTAGGAACTTTCACTTTATATCTCATTTAAATCCTAAAAAGAAAAGTTGGAATTACACATTTTAGAATTTTGTTCCACAAACATTTTTTGAGCATTTAGTACATGTCTCTACCAAGGTTCAGAGAAGGGAAGTAACTTATCCAGGTTTAGAATCCATTTTGGCTCTATCCAAAGGTCATGGTTTCCCGCTTCACCATATTATTTTTCTTTAGAGTATTTTTATATCAGAAAAAAGGAATGGAAAATTAAACAACTAATTTGGAAATGTTATCTCATTTGTAAAATTCCAATGAGCATGCATGCACACACGTAACTTCTCTTTATACTCAAGATTTTTCTCTAGCAGGTCAAAATCACCTTGAAAATTGTCTTCTATCTTGAATATGCTTGCCATGAGATAGGAATGGTCATTAATAAAATCAGCAAACTTTTTTACATGTACAGAGCACTGTGTTGAATACATAATTTCATTCAATGCCAACATGACCCTCTGAGGGAGGAACTCTCTTTATCCCCACAGCAGATGTTGTGATTAAGCATTAGAACAGTTAAGTGACTTGCCCAAGGTCACATAGCAGTGATAGATCAATTTTATTGATTTTTTGAGCCCAGGTCTAACTCCAGAGCCCAACTCTCAGAATTGCTCCACTATTTGCCTCTTCTTGAGCTGGGAATTATTTTATCTACCCAGCAAGTAGTAGTGAACATTAAAGGTTTAAAAATACTTTTATGGGAGGAAAACTGAACATTCTCTTTATTAACATATTCCCTGCAAATTAAGAAATTAACATTATTTAATTCTTATCAGAAGAACACCTTGATTCAAAGTATAAAATGTGAGTGTTTCACTGCAGGGAGATTTGAGAACCCCTAGGCTGGACAGACAAATTTAAGTGCAGAATTCTTAGGTAGTCATGTCCTAAGGTGACAGATGCCTTTGTGTTACTTTAACATGGTGGTAGAGCAGGTACTACTCATAAGGGATGGAGGATTTCCTACGTGATTAAACAAGATACTGCAAGCAAAGAGCCTAGGAGAGTGTTTAGTACAAAGTAAGCATTGACACATGGTAAAACTCCATGAAATAATATCTATAATTGTGCATAATGTAATTCATTTATATAATAATTATATATTAGTAATATTTTAATTTCAAGAGAGAGTTAGGATAGTCACTTCTCCCCAATCCCTTGAAAAAAAAAATAGCCCACTGGCTCCAAAATTCCTTCATCAAAGCTTTATTCCTTTTCCTTTTGGCTTTGATGCATTCTAAATTGCAACCACTTCTGGGAAGTTGTCAGTCATGTATACCTTAGAGAAAATGAAGGATTTCAGACTAGATTTAACTGAAAGCAAGAGACGGAAGATCACAGAAGCCGAATGTTTGAGTCGGAAGGACCATTGGGAACACAGTCTTACCTTCTATCACCTGACAATGGGGAAACTGGGACATAGAGTTGGTGAGTTGACCTTTCTTCTTTAATATTTGTCCTATTCTCACTATTGGTGAGCATGTATGTGTGTGTATGTCCACTTACCTTTCATATGTGTTGGGAGTGTCCCAGTCACGACTGCTGCATAACAAACCACCCCACACTTAGTGGTGTAAAACCACTTTATAACCATTTTATTAAGCTCAAAAGTCAGGAGTTTAGGCAGAGAAGAAAGAGAATGGCTTGTCCCTGATCCATAATGTTGGGGGCCTCTCTTGCAGAGATTCAAATAGCAGTGACTCAGACACCTGGGGAGCTGGCATTATTTGGAGGTTCCTTCACTCACGTGTAATTGTCTTGCATCTGGGCCAGGAAGATGCAAAGGCTAAGCTGAGCCTGTCAACTAGAGCACCTCTAAGAGGTGACTTCATACAGCATGGGCTTCTCAGAGCATGGCAATTGATTTCTGAAAAGACATGTCGCCAGGGTGAGCACTCTGTGAAAATCAGGTTGAAGCTACATGATCTTTTCTGATCCAGTTTTGGAAGTAATGCAAAGCCACTTCTGCTGTACTCTACTGGTTACAAGCAGGTCATAAGATCAGCTCAGATTTCAAGGAGGAGGAAAATTAGATTCCACCTCTTGAGAGGGGCCTGGCAAGGTCACATTGTAGATGGAATGGGAGATATTGTTGCAGCCATCGTTGGAAAATATAATCTTCCCCAGGGAGGAAAGCAGCAATTTATAGCTTTTCAATAAAACCCTTTCATTTTCTCTTTCCATTCTCCAGGTCCCTAGCTTCTGTTCAGGTATTACCAGCTCTGCCCCTCATTGGAATGAAATAAGAGGATGACTTCTCCAAGCCTCAAATGTAAGTTCCTAAGAGGAGAAGTTCCACTGGGCAGATTCCTCTGTAAGACAGATTTCCAGAGAAGACCCAAGAGGGTTGGTAGAGCACCATGGTGGCCACTGGACCCTGAGAAAACCTGATCCAACACAGTTGTCATATAGGAGTTTGTGGGAATGGGAGGCAGCCTGAACATAGGAGGCTGAAACAAAGTGAAGACTTAACATATTTAACATTTTGGGGAGGTGAAAGGTTATCAAACCGTGCATATGTCCTTATGTATGTGTGTGTGTGTGTGCTGTTACAACTGAGGCTGGGATAGAAAAAGAGTAATTCTGAAGGAGATGAAAGGGCTTGGAGTCAGGCTAGTAATGTCATGGTCTTCGAGAATGCTGTTCCTGGAATGAGTTCTCCTGGGTCAACACTCTTTCTAGAATGGAAGGAAACCAACAAGGGTCGAGGACTTACTAGGTGTCAGGCACTCAGTTAGGCTTTTCATATAGATTTTCTTATTTACTTCTCTCAATAAATTCACAAAATAGGAACTTTTAGTCTCCTCATTTTATATCAGAGGAGACTGGGAAATATTTTACCCTTGATCAAGGTAACATAATACAAAAGTGGCAGATTCTGGATTACAAAATATTTCTTGGGATGTTAGGACCTGTGATCATGTTACTAAGCCAAGCTTTTTTTAAAAAAGCATTTAAAGTCTGTCTTTGCACAAAATATTACAGGAGACTAGAAAGGTGCTATTATGATTGAAGCATGGGTGGGACTAGAAGACTCACATGGCCAATCTTCCTTTGGACCCCAAGTGACAACCCCTAAGGGTCTGGGGAACTCCCAAGCCTCCATTGGTACTGTTTGAAAACCTGGTTAGCTAGTATTTTCATTGCCGCAAACAAAACATCCTAATTTTCTCTGCAGGTTCTTTGTTCATACCCCTAAGCCTCCCTGGGATATTTCTCCCTCCTCATCCACCCAAATCTTATTGATCCTCAATGCTGTCTCCCCAGGAGGCCTTCTCTGAGGTTTGCTTTTCTTCTGACTACGCTCTCTCCTTTGTTAATCTACGCTAATTCCAAGGTTATAATTAGCTCCATATAATAATGATTCTCTAATTCATAACTTCATCTCAACATTTCAAAACATCTCCTTTGCATTCCTGACTTGCATATCTAAAATTTGACTTCACATCTCCACTTGGGTGTTGAATAGGAATGTAAAATTTAACACGCCCAAAAATAGAACTCTTGATTCCCCATTCTCCCACCCCTCCCAATCAAATAGTTTTCTTTCCTAGTCTTCTCTATAAATAGTACCACCATCTTTACCAACCATCTTGAGATGATTCCCAAGAGCCAAGTTTCAAGGAAGAGGCCAAACTTTATTCTGACTCTGAGCATTCTTCAATTTCAAATGGTTCTAATGGAGGAAGCAGATAATACTTCCCCTTCAGATGGACCATGGAGCTCATGAGAATGTCAAGAATTAAACCAGGACTGCACCATGATTTCCTCCTCAAGCTGGCTACATTCCTAGTGGGAAGGGGAGACCCCAAGAGCTAGGCACAATGCTCTTTGGAATAATTCAGCAGAAGTTAGGAATTGTTGAGAAATCTGAGGTCCTGAGAATCTAGGTTTTTGTTAACCTTAGAGACATAAGTATTATCATCATGACTAGATTTGCTCTAAGGACCGAGTGGGGACTTAAGCTTTTCATTCAGATTTAACCTTCTTAATATTGGAGGTCATGACATTCTCTTCTTATTCGGCTTCCTTATGTATGGTTGCTACTCAACGAAGATATGAGGTTGACTTGATTGGATGCCATAAACTATTGATGAATGAAGCAGGCACATTAATAGGATTTCAGATTTAGGTATAAATATATCTTTTATCTTAGAGGATCTCAAATTTGTATACCTTGGTGCATTGGTTACATTGACAATAAAACATATCACAGTAAAGGGGAAAGGAAGTAAAATTTATTGGGCATGTCCTTGGTGCTTATGATATTTATTCATGTTACTTCATTTCAGTTTCACAACAATCCTTTGAGGAAAGCAAGTTTGAGGAAGGCCCAGTTAGCTGTTTTAGTTCATTTAACTAGTAAGTAAGTAGAAGGGCCAGGTTTTGCATCAAGATTAATCTGGTCCTGATTTATAGGTGAAGAACCTAAGGTTCAGAGACAGTCAACAACATGATAAAGTTCAAGGTCAAGGCTTAGATTTGTAACTAGATGTCTGATTTCTAAATCTATGCTCATTCCCCTGCATTATGACTCCTACCAACTCCAATTTCATCTCCAATAACACTGACTCTACTTAGATGGATGGTATAAACAGTTTGGAGTCCAGTTCTCCTGGCCCAAGACAGAAATTTGTGAACAAATCTCTCTCAAAGAAAGCTATTAAGTAAGTCTGACATCTTTTCAGTATACTGAAAATTGAGTACAGGTGACAGGACTGGTAAGTGCCTATCATACTTCCTCTTAGTTACATTCTTGCTAGGCATAAATAGTATTGTTCTGAAGTACTAAAAGAAATGTTTTCACAGTGGAAATATCAACTTATTTCCATAAAAGAAAATTGACTGTGATATCGATCAATATGTCCCATCTGCCAAATCTTCCTAATTATAAATTTTAAAGGTATGCACCACATAGCATAGTAACTATTAAGAAATTATTGATGGAAAGCTGAGGTAATAAGTCTTGCTACAGGTTCCTTTAATGACACACTGACATGAATGAGACACTAAATATGTTTCATTTACTAAGTAAAATAATTTTATCCAACTGTCTCTCCTAAGAGTTGATTAACAAAATAATCCTGGGCACTATTCATTCCTCAAGAGGCACTGAAGCTCACCAAATGGCACCCTGAACCACGCTTGTGAAATTGCTTGCTTGCATCTCAGGCTAATACTATTTCATTTTTAAAATTGATTTGTATATGTAGCTCTTTATTTTGGTGTTTGTTCAGGGATTCTTACGTCCTCAGCCTGCTTCACTTTTTTTTTTTTTTTTTTTTTTTTTTTTTTTTTTTTTTTTTTAAAGGAAAGACAGAGAGAAGGAAGGAAGGATAGAAGGAAGGAAGGAAGGAAGAAAGGGAAACATCTTTAAACATTTTCTTGTTTTTATTGTATTCTGTTTCTCCGTTTTTGTTACATGGGCTGGGGCCGGGAATCGAACCGAGGTCCTCCGGCATAGCAGGCAAGCACTTTGCCCGCTGAGCCACCGCGGCCCGCCCCTGCTTCACTTTTTTAACATTAATTTTCTTGTTTATATGTGAACATCTCTAATAAATACATTCAAATACTATCCAAACGGATTGTTATATGAGATCTTCTTTTAGCATTTTACACATTTTATGGGTAATAAAGGATCTCTGAGATGATTCCTTATTTTGATTTTCCCTCTAATTTGTCAGATATTAAGGCTTTAGTCTGTCACAGGCCAAGATCATGTCAAACTGGATGAATTTCTGATAATACCCACCACAAGAATAATAAACTCTAATTACACACAGACCTCTACTGAAATGGGCACTTCTGCTTCTCTACACTACAAATATTGGCCCAGAATATCAGAGATGACTTGTGAGTGAACTGATGATTTTATTGTATTTCAGATAATGGAGAAATCTTATTGAAGATGAGAGTAGGAGGAAACTATTTCCTTATAGCAATATATGCAGTATTAAATGTGAGCGGTAGGGGGTTGGGTGGGAAGCCCAGTTACTTCTGAGCGTCTCATGCCCAATGCACCCATGTTTGTAACATTAAAATATTGTATTTTTCTTTCAAGCTGTTTAGCATTCTGTAGACCCTTTGAATATAAAGCCTTCTGTCTTCAACTTTGGAAAATGTCTGCTCTTATTTACTTATTCATTTCTCTTATTCTCTTATTATTCCTTCTCCTATATTCTTTCCATTCTCCACCTTCTAGAATTCTTATTTGACAGATGCTGGGACTTTTCAAATTATTTTCTGTATCTTACTCTGAGGTCTCACTAGCTACCTTTTCACTCTTTTGCACAGTATTCTGGGAGAATCCCTAGGCTCCATCCACCAAACTATCTCATTGGTCTTCGTGTGTATTCATCCTGCTCTTCAGACTATCAAATTTGTTTTGAGTTTTCAGATTATATTAACCTCGATGGCTAATTGGTCTTGCTACTTAGGAGTCCAGTCTCATTTCCTAGCTATCTTTCCTTGTCACTGTGAAAATATTTGCTTTTCCTTTTTTTGTCCTCTTCTGCTTCCTTGGGCATCAACTGAGCTTGGAGCTTCCCTCGCATGGTATAGCTTTTCCTCAGATGTTCAGTGATTTTAGGTTATGAGCTTCTCTTTGTATTTGAGATTCCGTACCTTCCTGTCAGCATCTTCTCTTTGTTTACTCCTGCCTGTCTCTAATACAATAGTGAGCAACTGGATATGATTCCAAGAAGGACCTTTCAGTAAATTTATCTTTGCTATATGGGGGTTCCCTGTTCCTCTTTGGTGTTGCTAAACATCTTAGGGGTTTTCTTGATTCTTTAACCAACATACCCACACTCATAACTCCAGCCTGAGTTGAGGGCTAGCATCTCTGCTGCACAAGGCTTGGCATGAGAGGATATAGAAGAGGCTAAAACACCTGGATGGTTAAAATATGTGTTCCCTAAACAATTATCTTGATGGATGTTCTGCAGCCCTTTCCTACCTCTTATATCGGTTGTTGCTAATCTTGGAGCATCCCCTGAACCTGGGATTCCTTGCAGATGTTTTAGACCATGTTTACCCCAAGGTCATGCTATTTGCCTTCTCTCTCAGATATTCCTCTGACATATTTGGTTTTAAATTCACTGTCTTCCTGCTTATAGAAGTTAGTCTTTTCAAAATATTTTCTGCCATTTTTATGGTTTTGGAGTGAGAGCAGTGCATAGGGCCAAGTGGTTGATCTCTGCTCTTGTTCCAATTTTCCATAACACTATATAAATGTAAAAGCAAAGAGCTTGGTGGGGGAGGAAAAGGAAATGGTCTCTTGTCAGCCTCTGTTTCCCCTAGATACTCCCCTCTGCAGGCTGGGCTAATTCCTTAATCTGAGAAGTTGTATAGTGTGGTAGTTAAGGGCAAGAACATGGAATAGGATAGACCTGCGTTAAAAATCCAAGTACTACCCATTATTTCCAGTAGAACTTTGAGCAACTTATTGAATATCTTTAGCTCTTAATTTCCTCAAGTGGAAAATGCAGAGGACAACAGCACCTGCCTCACAGGGATGCTGTAAGTGTTAAATGAGACAATTCATGTAATTATTTTATGCACATAGTTGGTATGTGATAAAAGGAAATAGCTACTTTTCATTTTAGAACTCATGATAACTTTCCCTTTCTATGGATGACTTTGTTTTGAATTGGAGCCACCTTTCCTGTAAAGACTGACCCCTTCACTGACTCCCACACCAAATTCAATTGTATTATCTTTTTTGAATTTTTGACTCAGGTTTTATAGGAGGTAGTGGAGAGGATGGCATATCCCTAGAAAACAGCTTAGAAAATCCCCCACACACTTCCCCAGGGTGTGTTATGACTGAGGTGGGCCCAGAGAACCCATACCTATTCCTAAACTGAGTAGAAATAGGCATAGATTTTCTAAGACTACACAAAGGCTGCTACTATCCAGGCTCCTCATGCTACCTATTCTTGTCAGTCCCCTTCTGGGGGACTGGGTTGCTGGGTTGAATCTTGTTCTGTTTTTACTTCCTGGTTATTAACAGAGGGCCTTCTATGATGTCATTGTTTTAATTTTAGTTTTTGTTTTTTGGCATGGGCAGGTCCAGAAATTGAACCTGGGTCTCTGGCGTAGCAGGTGGGAATTCTGCCACTGAGTCACCATTGCACTGCCCTGATGTCATTGGTTTCGAACTACAATGTCTATCCCTTCCTCACTGGACTGGTCCTACTTAGATATTGAGGCTGCCTTAATCACTGCTAAGTTCTCCATGGACTTTCCCACATACATATCATGGCTGCTCTTTTCAGGGACTCTCTTCCCCATCTGTAGAATGGTAACGATTGCAATAATTCTTATGAAGTGTGAGTGAAGTAGCAGCTACTAGATTGGAAGCTCCATGAAGGCAGAGTCCACATCTGACTTATTTTACACCATAAATAGCCTGTTGTGGCTGCTCCAGAAACACTGTACAAATGAAAAAATGAGTATGTAAAGGATAAAGAAAGGGTTCTGACAATTAATAGTTGTTTAGTAAATATTAGTATCCTTTTTTCTTCTGTTATGTTATTGCCTCCTATCAATCTCCTTCTTCATCCCCCCAATAATAAGTAGCATCATGGCAAGAATATGACAGGTGCTAAGTAAATTCTTATAAACAAATTAAACTAGAATAAGTGTGAAACACCTTCACACATAAAAGTGAATCTTTCATAACACAGAGTAAAACAACTATTTAAATATAAAGTCATTGTGGGCTGTGGTAGTTAGATTCAATTGTCAACTTGGCCAGGTGAAGGCACCTAGTTCTGTTGCTGTGGACATGAACCAATGGTATGTGAACCTCATCTGTTGCTGATTTATATCCACAGTTGGCTAGGAGGCGTACCTGCTGCAATGAATGATGTTTGACTTAATTGGCTGGTGCTTAAATGAGAGCGTGCAATGTAGCACAGCCCAAGCAGCTCAGCATACCTCATCTCAGCACTCACAGCTCAGCCCAGGCCTTTGGAGATGCAGAAAGGAATCACCCTGGGGAAAGTTGTTGGAACCCAGAGGCCTGGAGAGAAGACCAGCAGAGATTACCCTGTGCCTTCCCACATAAGAAAGAACCTCAAATGAAAGTTAGTTTCCTTTCCTCTGAAGAACTAATGAAATAAATCCCCTTTAATTAAAGCTGATCCATCTCTGGTGTGTTGCATTCCAGCAGCTAGCAAACCAGAACATGGGCTTATTCAATTTCTCCAATATTCCTTCTAGAATTAAGGAAATTAGCATTGATCAAGTAGCTTCTAACTGCTGGACACTTTCATGTGTGTCAATCCTGCTGGGTGGAAATTATTATGCCTATTTTGACATGAGGAAAATGGGCCTCAGATGACATGAATGACTTGGCCAAGGACTTTCTAAAACCCCACACTGCCTTTCAGAGGCACTGTGCGTGAGCTCTGGGTTAGGCTGGATTCAGAGATATCAAAATTAGACTCTGGCCACAAAAGCTTACAGTATAGTAACAGGGACCATATTCTTCAGCAGACTGAAAAGCCATTCAGAATGTGATAAATGCTATAACTGAGTTCAAAACAAAGGCTACCTTTGGGGATATACGCATTTAATTTGGTCTTTTTTTTTTTTTTTAAGAATCTTACCCTCTCCCAAAGTATAACCAAGGTACAGTGTTCCACTACATTCTGCCTTGCTGAAAATTCTGTAGTCCGTAAAAATTTCTTCCTAAGTGCACCCAGGCACTGGGAAATGAATGGGAGGGAGATGGGCAAAATGAGGACTGCATTCAGCAAGGTCAAGGGAGATCAGCAACTTTTTTTTTACCATTAAAGGCGTGAGCATATGTAAAAAGGGGGTCCTGTTATTCATCTGCAACATGGTATTTGCCCAAAAGGGAACAAAATGAACGTCAAGTGCAGAACACAGATTGCAAATGCTCTGCAGAGAGTGTATTAGTCTCCTAGAGCTGCTGTAACAAGTGACCACAAACTTGATATCTTAAAACAACAGATTTTATTCTCTCACAGTTCTGGAGGCTAGAGGTCTGAATCAAGGTGTTGAAAAGACTCTACCTGCTGCCCCCAACCCCCCAAATTATCTAGAGAAGAATCCTTGCTTCTCTTTTCCCGTATTCTGATGATCATGGCAATCCTTGTTATTCCTCAGATTACAGCTGCCTGCTCTGATTCCTACCTGTCTTCACATGGACTTCCTTCCTTGGTGTATTAGTTAGGGTTCTTCTAGAGAAGCAGAATCAACAGGGAACACTCACAAATATAAAATTTATAAAAGTGTCTCACGTGACCGTGGGAATGCAGAGTCCAAAATTCGCGAAACTGATGATTCCGATGGAGGGTCTGGATGAACTCCACAGGAGAGGCTCACCAGCCAAAACAGGAAGAGCCTGTCTCTTCTGAATCCTCCTTATATGGCTTTCAGTGATTAGATTAAGCATCACTCATTGCAGAAGACACGCCCCTTTGGCTGATTACAAATGGAATCAGCTGTGGATGCAGCTGATATGCTCATGACTTAATTCTATGAAATGTCCTCATCACAACAGACAAGCCAGCACTTGCCCAACCACCACTTGTTCAAGTTGACACATGAGCCTGACCATGACACTTGGTCTCTGAGTGTCTTATGTCCTAATCACCCTCTCCTTTCTCTTATAAAGACACTAGTCACTGGATTTAGGGTCCACCCTAACCCTGCAGCACCTCATCTTGACTTAACTGAACACATCTGCAAAGATCCTATTTGCAAATAGGGTTGCAGGCTGAGATTCAGGGCGGACATGAATTTTGTACAGCATTATTCAATTCGGTACAGTGAGGAATTGAAGCACCTTGTATATCAGGGATTTGTCTGATGTTTGACATTTGACAAAAAGGGAGAACTGATCAGCATATCCTAGTTCGGGGTTAGAGGCAGTATAGGGTCACAGAAAGATGCTGGGCTTTGGAAAGGACAGAAAGACTTTCTGTGTCTATGAGATACTTGATATGACCTTGTGCAAACTGCTTATCCTTTCTGGGGCTCAGAAGCTGGGGTTGAACCTCATCTTCTTTCCTCAATATGCAAATTCTTCACCAGGACTTTCAAGTATACCCCTTAAAGGGCTCTCATATCTCTCCAGCTGCTGCTGCTCTTCTGATGTAACTCATCATCTATTATCTGGACAGTTGGGATCAGCTCCTAAATGTTCTCCTGTCACCTATCTCCTGTCTCTAAAATGTAAATTTAATAATGCCTCTTGCCTGCATAAATTCCTTCTGTGGTTCTCTAATATCTGCAAAGAAAAGTCTTTGCGCAGTATGCTGGCTTTTCCCTGTTAGATTTTTGCCTGCTGCTCCATCCTTCTCTTTCCCTGGGTCCCGCCTCTGCCCCATCTGTCTCCCATTCCCCATGGGGAATCACCTACTTTGGTGACACACTATACTTTTTCTGTTCCTTCTTTCTAAACAGTTTTTTTTTTTTTTTTACCCTCAATCTACCTGGTTGCTTCCTACATTTCCTTAGAGTTCAAATCCTTAGCTCAAGTCATATGAAATGGGACTATTAACCTCGCTGACCCTCCTCCTCCTAATATGTAAAATGAGATGCAATTTTCACTTAAAAACAGGGTCTTGGAACTCAGATAGTCAAACCTATATGCAATATTTAATACAGTACCAAGATATACTAAGTATTCAATAGATATTACCTGTTATGATGACGACTACCACCGCTATTATTTTTAGGTGATTATTATTTTTTATGCTATTATTATTTTTATTAGAGCACAAAAGAAGTAGAGTTTAACCTCTGAAACACGGGTCAAAGAAGGGGGAAGGGATGCTTGAAGGCTGATAGTATTCATCAAAGCCAACCTAGGTGAGAAAGAAATGAGGAAGGCAACCCAGTTAGGGCAGCAGGATAGGGAAAGCCTCAGAGACGTGAATACACATGGCATGTTTGGAAAATGGAGAGCAGATGGATATGCCTGGATTAGGGGGCAGCAGGGAGAGAAGCACAATGGAAATGAATAGGAACTCTCCTCCTCCCTCCACTCCCCCACACCCCCAAATATCTCCCCTTTCTCCTTTCTTCTCATTCCCAGGAGTGTCTTCAGCCCATCTCTACCTTTCTCTGCCTATCAAAGTTCATTGCATTCTACAAGGCCCAGGTTCAATATTAACTTTTCAAGTAAGACTTTTGAAGTTCCACAAGGGCAGGGACTAGCTCTGATTTGCTCACTGTTGTAGTCTCAGGGTCCAGCATAGTAAAAAGATACTTGTGTCTTTTTTTAAAATACATGAATGATTTTAGTTTCCAGTGTCTTGGAGCAACTAGAAGGAAAAACCCAAAATTGTGGAACAGTAACCCATACCAAACTCCAAAATCTGCTTCAGAACTACTTGTTGCAGTGTGCTTTGAAATTTATTGCTTTTTTGTACATTTCATAAGAAATGTTTTAAAAAATTTTTATAGAGTCAAATTTATCAGTCTTTTGCCTCAGTTGCAACTAGATTTTTACTCATAGTTATGAAAGTCTACTTCATTCCCAGATAGAGGAGGAATTCACACATTTTGTCCCTAGTACTTACATAGTTTCATTTTTTTTATATTCCATATGGAATTTATCCTTTGGTATGCTATGATACATTTTAAACTTTATCAAAAATTATATTTTTTCCTATAGTCTCAAATTTAATAAATGCCCTTTTTTTGGACATTTTATTCTTTTCTTGGTTTGGCCAAAACTGGACATGGAACAAAAAAAACATCTGTTCAACTCCCTGCAAAAATAAATAAATGATAGCAAACACTGTTAGTTGCTATCTGATATCTGTGCTCGCTTTCTCCTTGCTTACAGAATGCCAATGCAGTTTATGTTAGCAATTTCCCAACCCAGGCCACAGATCATGATTAGTCCAGCCTAGCGTGTCCAACAGAGATATAATGAGATGCAAGAATGTGAACTCCCATATGTAATTTAAAGTTTTCCAATAACCACATTAAAAAGAAGAAAGAAACAAGTGAAATTAATTTGAAAGTGTAGTTCTATTTAACACAACTTTTAAATATGTTATTTTCACATGCAATCAATCAAAATTATTAATAATAAGATATTTTACATTATTTTTATTACTAAGTCTTTGAAATTTGGTGTGTTTTACACTTTCAGTGCATCTCCGTTTGACCAGTCACATTTCAAGTGCTTTATAGACAAAACATAGCTAGTGGCTCCTTTATTAGACCATGCAGTCTAGCCGATTGTAACAATATTTCCTACTTTTCCAGACTCCCTTTCAGCTATGGGTAGCCATGTGACCCAGTTCTGACCAGTGAGGTGAAAAGGGATGTTGATGTTAGCTGGGGCCTTGTGGGGAAGTTTTTGCTTTACTGATTAAAGGGACAGTTGTGGTTTCTGCTACCCCTTCCCTTTTCTTGTCTTAAAAGCAGATGTGGTATGTGGCACTGTGACACCTCTCTTTTGACCATTCAGCAGTGGTTAAGAGCAGGGGCTGGAAAACATTTTCCATTAAGGACAGATAGTAAATATTTTAAGCTTTATGGGCCATACAATTTCTATTGCAACAATACAACTCTGCCATACTTGCAAACAAATAAGCGTGACTGTGTTCCAATAAAACTTTTACTTATACAAACAGGTTGGGAGCTGGACTTGGCCCATAGGCCATTGTGCTAGTTTGAAACTATTATGTACACCAGAAAAGCCATGTTTTAATCCTGAGCCAATCTTGTGGGGCCAGACCTATTATTTAGGGTGGAACCTTTTGATTAGATTACTCCCACAGAGATGTGACATAGCCAATTATGGGTGTGGCCTTTTGATTATATGGAGATATGACTGTGTCCAGTCAAGGTGGGTCTTGATTAGTTTACTGAAGTCTTTTAAAAGGGAAAATATTTTGGAGAAACCACAGATACAGACACAGTCATAGATGTTTAGAAATGCAGAAGCGCCAGGGGGAGCCATTTGCTGAGAGAGCTGACAGAATTAGACTGGAACAGAGTTGACACAGATGCAGACATTTGGAGATGCTTGGAGTGCCAATAGAGAGAGCAGACACCTAGACATGGGCATCTGGAGATGCAGAGCCCAGCAGACATCACCATGTGCATTCCCATGAGATGGTAAGCAAGCCAGAAGCCAGAGTTTTGTCCCAGAGAAGCTAAGTGAAGGCCCACAGACACTTAGAGAGGAAACCACTGGCATCAGAAGCTGGAAACAACGGAACTGGGAACAAGGACCAGCAGATGCCAGTTATGTGCCTTCCTATGTGACAGACATTGGCCTTTCTTGAGTCAGGTATCTCCTCTAGATGCCTTAGTTTGGACATTTTTATGGCCTTACAACTATAAACTTGTAAATTTGTGAACCCCTTTTATAAAAGCCATTCCATTTCTGGTATATTGTATTCTGGCAGTTTTAGCAAACTAAAACAACCATAATTTGCCAACATGTGGTCAACAGAATCGCAGAGATGTTGATTCTGACATTGTAGAGCCACTTCCAGACCTCTTATTTTATAAGAAGAATAAATCCCTATTTGCTTAAGCCACGGCAAGTTGCTTTTTCTGTTACTTGTGGCTGAAAGCAACCTAACAGAGACATAAAAGACAGAATCAGTGTCTAAGTTATAATTATTTGTCTTCTTTGCCAAGATACTTTAAAAATAATAACTTTTTGGTAGCATATGGGAATTCTGTATTTTATGCATGATTTTTCTATAAGCTCAAAACTTCTCTAATAAGAACACAACATTTTAAAGGACCCTTTTAAAAATAATAAAAATAAGATAATAAAATGCCTGCCCTATGGACCTACATTGAGCCAGCCCCAACATGAGCTAAATTCTGTGATGATATATCTCTCCCTCTCCATATATATATATCTCCATATCTTGGAGAACCCTGAAACTCTGAGAATGATTCATAATGGTAAGCACACAAGGATTCCTGATTCTGACAGTGCATCAAGCAGCTGAGGAGTATATTCAAAGTGGAGATTTTCCGATCCAACCCTGGAGATTCTTACTCAGTAGGTCTAGGTTAAGGTTGAGAAACATGCATTTTTAAAAGGCTTGGGTGAGACTACAGAGTCCATCCTCAGACAGGATGGCATCTGAGAACCACTAGAAGACCTGAAAGTCCTTTGCAGCTGGCCAAGATCTGGGTCATTTCTGCTATCCCAAAAGGTATCATTGAATAAAAATACTGACCTCAAACCTTCTAGTTCCCACCCTGGATTATGGATCCTGCAATCAGCCTTCATTTGTAGGCATCTTCCAGACTGCATTATTCAAGCTTGTTTAAGGGATGGGAAGACATCTGAATGTTATAAATTTTTTGCTCTCTTTTATTAGAATACAGTATCAAGGAGGCCGTGAGTTTTAGAGTGGGGAATAACCACCCCCCAACTCAGACTTGACTCACCATATGATGCTGGACCAGAGGCTTAGCTAGGTGTCCCAGTTTCCCTGGTTGGGAAAGTGAAGCTTGCTACCCGTGGGCTGTGGCCCATGTTACATGTCACTAGCACAACTCTTAAAGCTCACAAACACTTTGAGGATTAATGAGGTGCTTGGGAAAGGGCAGTTTCTAAAAACGTGGTGTTTGGATTTAACATTGATAGGGAGCCAGTGGTGCTGCGTGTGCTGGAAAGAACACAAAATTAGAGATGATCTGATTTGATTCCAGCAGGCTGAAATCCCTAAATACAAAATCCAGGTGAGACAAGCCCTAGCAAAGGACAGGCATCCTCTCAAAATTTGAAGCAAAGGAAAAGGTCAAAATTGTGCACTATGATATATTAAGGAAATTCCTATGGACTTCAAGCCATCTCAGTTTTGTATAATACATTTTTTACAATGAATTTTAAGCAGAGAAAGAGGAAATTAGTCAGATGAGCAGTGGGGATATGCAGAGTCCCCCACCCCAGTTTTGCCAATATGCAGGATTCATTTTTCATATATATAAACCTGTTGGTTCATAGGCTCACGTGGGTAGCATAAAAGAGAAGGGTCTATTTAAGTTGCTTGTTGAAACCCTAGGAAAGTAAGTTTTTTTTTTCTATACAAAGAACTTTAAAGGTTAAAATATGCCTTTCTTCCCAAAGAAGAGAACAGAACCTAAATAAAGTGTAACTGCACATTTCCTTATTTACAACCTTTGTACCTGCCTCCTTTCTAAACAGGATTTGAGAAAGTTTAAAATAGAGGTCCATATGCTGTTAGGCTAATGAAATACACATTGAAGTAGGATATTAAGGTAAAAGAAATGATGCGGATGGTTTTAACTGAGCATCAGATTTGTTTCTGAGCTTCCTGCCAGCCAAGGCAAAAGGAGAAATGTGATGGTTTACACAGCTTAAGTTATTTACATAGGGGATGTTGGTAGGCACAAAAGACAGTGTTTTCCCCCAACAGTGACATTTGAATGCATCCTGTTATGAAGCTTGAAAAAGGCCAAAGGTTAAAGCATTGAACAAAAGGCCAGTGAAGATACTTTTGGAAGATGCTAGTTTGACAGGGAGAGTATGCCCACACAGACCTGATTCCTGATTTGTCTTCCAGCACTAATACCCGTGATACTGAAAAGCACTTCACCTTTTTAAACATTAGTTTCCTTATTTGTAAAATGGGGCAATAATACCTGTGATCGTTATAATATTCCATAGGATATGTTATAATCATGAAGATTAAAGACAATATAGTATAACTCCTGGTAGGATACCATTAATAACTTATTCTTTAACTACCTCCATCCCTTCAATAAAAAAGGCCCAAACTTATGACTTTCCATTCATCTATTTCACAAAATTAAGTGAGCTTGCGATAGGCCAAGTACTCTTCGAGTCTCTAAGGGTATAGCTGTGAACAAAACAAAGTTCCTTCCCTTATGCCACTTTCTGGTGAAGAAAGGCAGTAAATAAACAAAGAGACAATAGGCGGTTAAATGCTAAGGAGGGAAGTAAATCAGGGTAGGCAGAATGAGAGTGAATTGGGAAGAGTCATTTAGAAAGGATGATGAAGGAAGACTTCTCTGATAGATGATTTTAGCCAGAATCCTGAAGGAAACCAAGGATAGAGCTCTGTACATAGCTTGGGAAGGGTAATCTGAGCAAAAAGAAGAACAAGTTCAAAGGCCAGGAGGCAGGAGAATGATTGGCAAGTTCTGGGGACATGGAGGAAATTCCTGCAACTGGAATCATGTGAACAAGGGGTAAAGAGATGAGGTCAGAGAGGTGGGTGGGTGGGGAACAAAATACATAGGTTTGTAAGAACATGGCCTAATGCTATGGGGGAGAATGAAAAACACTGGGGAATGCATTAAAAGGACAATTCTGACTTTTATGTGCATGGAAGCAAGGAGGCCAGTGAGGAGGCGACTGCAGTAGACCAGGCATAAGATGATGGTGGCTTAGACCAAGGATGTGAGAAATGGACACATTGTGGATGTATTGTGTAGGAAACATTCTGAGATTTGTGGTAGATTATGAGTTATTCTAAAAAGAGGACAGTCAAGAATGACTTCAAAGTTTTTGGCCTGAGTTAGTGGAAGAATACAGCTTTATTTTACTGAATTTGGAAAGAGGACAGGAGGATTAGTTTTTGTTGGAGGGCATGATAATTTTGAGCTCTCTCTTAGTTATCCTAATTGAGATATTGGGTTTGAGGTTAACTATAGGATCCTATTGTTCAAGGGACAGTTTCAGTCTGGAGACAGAAATTTGGGAGTTCTCAGGGCATAGGTGGTTGTTAAGACCAGAAGAGAACACCTAGGATAGGGAGTGAGGATAGAAAAGAAGTGATGTCTAGAAGGTTCCTGAGGTACCCCAAATGCTAGCAAGTTTGTAGATGAGGAGAGCCCTGGAAAGGAAATTGAAAGGGAAGGGCCAGTGAGGGAGAAGAAAAATCAAGGGAGTGCAGTGTCCCAAAATCAAATGAAGAATGTGCTTCAAGATGGAACATGTGACCAACAGTGCCAAATGTAGCTGTTGAGTTGTCTAGGATGAGAGCTGAAGAATTACCACTGGACATGGAGTGGTGAAGATGAGATATTCATTGGAGAGGAATTGGAGACAGCAAGAATGAATACTTCTTATGAGGAATTTTACTATAAAGCACAACAGAGTAAAAAGAAGAGGTTGGGGGGAGGTATAATGCCGAGGGAGGATTTTCTTTTGAAGACAGGAGATACTAGGGCATGTTATGCCAATGTTCCTTCAGACAGAGAAGAACAGATAAGGAAGACAAATGTGGTCATTACAGGATCAGAGTTCTTGAAAGGAGGAGAGAGGTTGGGGTCTGGTCTACAGTGGCAGCACTGACCTCACATTTACATGGAAAGTACATCCAAAATAACAAGAAGGAAGCTAAGTGTATGGACACAGATGCAGGTGGATGGAAGGTGTGGTATAGGCATGGCAAGTGCTTTTATCATTGCTTCTGCTCTCCAGAAAAATAAAAAGCAAGGTCCTGAGCGAAATGTGGGACTGGGGAAGGAGGACTGAAGGAATAAGGAATGAGGGAAAGTCTTCTATGAGAGTGAGAATGAATCGTGTAGGGAGTCGCGGTAGGAGTACCAGGTAGAATTCAGACCTTTCTGACTTTAGAGAATGTGAATATAAGGAACTGTCAGGCTGAGTATTGGAGTTAACCAGGGTTTGGGTTTTACCAGGCAGGTACTATGGAGGAAGAGTAGGCAAGACAGCTGATGGAATTTGCAAGGGTGTGACTTTGACTTTGATGATGTCCCACAGGCTCAGAGTTGCACTTTTAAAATGTACAACAGGAAGTGTATTGCTTAAAGCAAATACACTGATATGGTTCAGTTCGACAATGGGAATTTATTAGCTTACAGTTTTGAGACAGAGAAAATGCCCAAATTAAGGCATCATTAAGGCATTGCTTTCTTCCTGAAGATCAACCGCTGGCTATCCTGGGCTCCTCTGCCACTTGGCACGGCACGTGGCAGCATCTGATGATCTTTCCCCTCTCTTCTGGGTTCCAATGCTTTGAGCTTCTTGCTTCCATGGCTCTCTCTCCCTCCCTCTCTCTCTCTCTCCCTCTATTCCATTTATAAAGGACTCCTGAATGAGGCGGGTCACACTCTATCTGAAGTAGCCTCCTCAAACGGTCCTATTTACAATTGGTCCACATCCACAGAAATGGATTAAGTTTGAAAACATGCTTTTCTGAGGTGCATACAGCTCCAAAACACCACAAAGGGACAAAGTGGAATGCATTCTCCCTGAGGAGATAGAAGAGAAGGGCGTCTGCAAAGTGGCTAAGTCACTTTTCCCCCTCCAGGGAGGAGAGACGGTGGTGGTATTACCAATCAGAAGCAGGGAAGGAGCAATCCCTGGGAATTGGCGCTAGGAAGGTTGCAAGACAGAAAGGGACAATGTTATTGAGTGGAGGCAACTCTGAGACTCCTCTTCATCCGGGACTATGTACATTGTAAAATATTCACAAATATCAGATATTTAAAGAGGAAATTGAACGTAAATACAGGTGGAAGTTTTGATATTTTCTTCGTGCAACCAAGAAGATGATTGGTTTTACTCCTCCATGTGGAGACCAATTCTCTAACGCGTGCTTCCAATCGTTAATGTGCCTGGAGAATCACCTGCAGACCTGAAAAGGTAGGTTCTGACTCAGTAGGTCTTGGGTGGGAGTCCTAGAGGCTGCATTTCTAGCAAATTTCCAGGGAATGCTAAAGCCTTTGGTCCACAGCCACATTTGGAGTAGGACGGCTCTCAAGTCCAGACAGAAGCTCCAGGAAGTCACTAGCAGAAGGTAAAACCACACCGTCTTTGGGGGTGGAGAATAGTAGTGGAAAAGAAATAAGGAGAGGAACCTAATATGTTCTGGTACCATGTTGAGCCCCTTATATCTTAACTCCAATCCACACTAAACAATTATTATACCTATTTTATACAGGAAAACCTTGAGTCTCAGTGGGATTAAGATATTTGCCTGAAATTTTGTCAGCAAATAAGTGACAATAACAAACATGAACCCAGGTCTGTGGTGTACCAAAAAAGAACTATATGTTTATTTCAGAAAAATTTTAAAGACACTT
This sequence comes from Tamandua tetradactyla, assembly GCF_023851605.1. Lineage (NCBI taxonomy): Eukaryota > Metazoa > Chordata > Mammalia > Pilosa > Myrmecophagidae > Tamandua > Tamandua tetradactyla. Next base: position 26,151,611 of record NC_135333.1, read on the forward strand.
GAGCAAAAAATAACTCATTTGTATTCCCACCACCCAGAAATAAGTGCCGTGAACTTCTTGCTTTTTGTTTTGATTTTACAAAATGTTGGCTTCTCTTCTCTGTGATCTCTAGATCTGAGTTTGAATCTTGGCTGCATCTCTTTTCAAGGAGACTTTGGGCAAGTTACCAAACTTTCTGTGCCTCAGTTTCCCCATCTGTTAAAGTGGAGATATCAATGGTGCCACAATGGAGTTATTGTGAGGATAAAATGTGTTATATTAAATACCTGGCTTGGTGCCTACCTGGCGGGTACAAAGCATTCAGTGAATATTATCAACGCTCATTTCTATCACTGCTATGAAAAAAGGGGGAGCGGCATCTAATACAAAAGCTACTCAGACAAAATGTAACAGAACCACAGCAATTCGCAGACAAGATGTAGCAGGTCACTCAAGAGCTTGTGAAATATATAGCTTCCCAAGCCCTCCCACTGGAGGTCCTGAATCGGTAAGTTTGGAGTGGGGGCAGGAAACTGGATTTTAAATAAGCTTCCTAGCATATTTAAATATTATTCGCATCCAATATTTCTGTCTAAGGGAGTGTGTGGCCTTTTCATTGTTTTGCCTTCCCCCTACAAGCATCAAACAGCTGATAAGAGGTCTGGGCACCAGTGTTCAAATATCACATTATCACTAATTTGCTATTTATATTAGGCAGGTGTTTTGAATTCACCCGGCTGAGTCTCTGTGGCTGTAGAGCAGCGGGCTCTGACTCAGCTAGGTCTGACTCCCCAGAGCAGCCTCCCACGCAGCTCCTCCTCCACCTTTCCTAACCCAGGCAGAAAGTGGCAAGTGTCTGTTAACTCATCCTGCAGGCCAGTGAGCCTGACTCTGAGGGCAGCCCTGGCCCTGTGCACCATGAAATCCCCAGCATCTCATACAGGACCCCGAATACAGTGACTTGCTGAATGAATGGATGGATGGTAGCCGTAAATATTTAGGGAACTGAATTGCATTAAATGACCTGTGCAAACTGACTTTCCTTCTACAAAACAACCAATGTGTGTTGAACAAAATTAACCCACCACACAAATACTGGTGGGTGTGTGGATGTGACTATGGGTCAGCAACTACTGCTCATCAGGCATTTTGCTGCAGTTCAAACATTAGTATATGCTCTTTGACTTAAGAAGAAGAAATACATAACAGGGGGAGAGCTGCAGGGGTGCAAAGAGAAAGCAAACGTAAAGCACCTGTGTCTGCACACTGCAGTTGCTCAATCAAGTGTTGGTTCCCGCCCCCTTTCCTCTTCTGTCCAAAGACTGAGTAAATTACAGTTCCAAATGGTGATTGTGTCCTGAGACAGAGGTCCATTTACAGAGGAGGAAACCAAGGCCCAGAGAGGTTAAATCAAATGCCCAAGATCACACAGCAAGTAAATGACCAGCTGGGATTTGAATCAAGGTCAAATGCTGCCTGACTCAGAATCCTTTTCTTTTCATTTAATCAGTGTTTCTGGAAGTTAGTTCCCTAGCCATTTGCATCAAAATCACATATAGGCTTTGTGAAATGCAGAGTCATGGATTCTACCCTATTAAATCAGACCTTACTGGGATGGGAACTAGGAATCTACATTTTAAATAAAACAAGCAGGTAAATCCTATGTACATCAAAGTTTTGATAGCCACTGAATGCCAATATCCTTGGTACATAACTAAGGAGATCCTTAAACTTGCCTAGGAGAAAGTCATTTTCTGAACTTTACGTAATCCTTTTTTCTTTTCACAAAATTCTTTTTGAAGCTATTGCAGTAAATGCATTGCTGGAACCCACCATGCACCACCAGCAGCACTGAGTGAATGGCAAGCCCCTGTCTGAAACCTCTTTTCAGTTTTAATGTCACCAACCCTGTGGCAGTCCTCTGACTGTCCTCCTTACTAAAAAATGAGGGGGTGATTCTAAAACGCCAGGCAGAAATCTTGCCTCTTGCAAGGCCCCTGAGAGCTCTGCCAAATTTCTTAAATTCAGACCTGGGAGTTGTTGCCTGTTGGGATGGGTTCTGCCAGAGGCATGGATTAAAACATGCATTTTTAAGAGAGTCAAGTGGAAGCCAGAGTCCCTGGTGAGTTACCCTTGGGAAGGAAGAGGTATAGAAAAGGTACTGTAGAGGAGAGCATGCTTAGGATAACAAAGGCATGGTCATCACAATCCCCAACTCTTCTGCAAGCCGCCTTCACCTGCAGTTCGGCTAACAGTGCGTCTCTAGGGCCTCTGCTGCTATCAGATTTATGTCTTACGAAATGTCAAAAGGAAAACAGTGCTTCGCCAATACAGCGAGAAATTTCGTTCTTTTTTCTTTCTTTCCTTTTCCCATATAATGCCCTCCTGGAGGATTTTTGCAAACCTGATAAATTTTTCTCTGTTGAATTCAAATGGAAAAGAGCTTACAACTTCTCAAGAAGGGGAGTGTCGCCGCCTTATGAGGCTGTCCTGCGAAGCTCAGTGAGTCAGGGCATCCTGGTGTGTGCCCAGCTCTGACAGCACAGCCATACATGCTGTTGTTATTCAGTAGGCAGAGTTTTCTCTTTTTCTGCATGGTGTCTGGTAGCCTGACCACAGAGATAAATTGGAGGCAGTTCTAAAAGCTTTGAACTCAAAATGGTCTTTGAATCCAATCTATCCTTCCAAGCCTTTCCCTCCTCCAGAAAGCTTGCTGGTACCCTTGCAGCCCAAAAAGGAAAACCAACATGTCCTGGGCACTTACCATGGCCCGGCTCTATCTCACTCATTCCTCCACCCAACCCCATGAAGTGAGGATTACTAAATTCATTTTATAAATGAGGAAATGGAAGCTCAGAATTCAGGTTGAGGAGTTAAACAGATTTGGAGTGAGATCTCACCCCACCCCCACTATTTAGCTGGGTGATGTGGGCAAACTGCTTAATGGTTCTGAGCTTTATATCTTCATCTATAAAATAAAAATCATACTGTGCCTTTCAGATTCATTAACATTACTGATTATGACTATGTATGTATAGGGCTCAGCCTTGTGCCTGGCACACAGTGGGCACTAAATAAAATTGTGGCTACTGCAATCTTTATTATTACTCTGAAAGTCCACTAAGGTAGAGGGGAGTAGAGCAGGAATTCAAAGTCACATTCTTGTGACTTTCCTGGGTGTGTCCATTTGATGTTTGCATCTGAGAAATTTTACACCGATAGCTTTCCTGTGTGGTTTCTCTGAGGAAATGGCCATGCTTCCTTAGCATTAGCCACATTGCTGGGTGCTGGAGTCCAGGATTTGAGCCTCAAATGCCCAATGATGGCTTAATCTGAAGACTTCTAGTGTCAACTTCCTAGTCCTTTCTCTCCAGGCACTTCAAAAGAGCAGTGAATCTAAAATTAAATAAATGAAACCATGTTGGAAGGTCTCTGAGTTATCATGCGTACCTTAAGAAAAAATCACACCCTAATTAGAAAAAAAAAACAACAAAAAACAGTGTGAGATTCTGGCTGAAGCCCCCTACGTGGACTTTCCTTGGTCTATATGAGAAGATGTTCAAAGCCAAGTGAAGATTATGGGAATTTGATAGGGGTTGGTGATCTCATCTTGGATTGCCTTGCCCATTCCCATATTTGGGAAAAACCACCATCTCCTGAAAAGCTGAAGACACGGACCTGAAATCTCTTCTTTTTGGGATATTAGACTTCATCTCATAGCCTCTTTGGTTTATAGGGAGAATTAGAAATAAAGATTCAGGAGACACTAGAATGGAATCTCCATGTGAGCAAAGATGCTTATTGTACACTGTTGAATCCCTAGAACATGGAGCAGTATTGAATGAATGAGTGAATGAAAATGGACTGTAAATATGCTTGAATTCCGGCCCCACCTCTTATTAGCTGGAAGATCAAATGAGCTTGGTTCTTATGTTAATTTTCTATGCTGCATAATAAATTACTCCAAATTTAGAAGCTTAAAACAACACAAATGTATTATAATCATACAGTGTCCATAGGTCAGGGATCTGGGAACAGGTTAGTGAGCCCTCTGCTCTGAGTTTCACTGGGTTGAAATCAAGATCTTGTCCAAGGCTGCAATTCTTATCTGAGGTTCAAGATCCTCTTCCATGTTCATGGATTGTTGGCAGAATTCATTTCCTTGTGGTTATAGGATTAAGATCCCCATTTTTCTGCTGGCTATTGACCATGGGTCACTCTTAGCTTCCTAGAGTGGCTATGGGCCACTGTCAGATGTTTCTCACTAAGTAAAAGTCGGAGGAAACTCACAACATGATCCTTTGCTTTCTCCCAGGCCAGCAGGAGTGTGCCTTTCTGACTTCTTTAGTTTGTGACTTGACACCCCTCTTTTGATTAGGTCAGGCCCACCCAGGACAATCTCTCTTTTGATTAACTCAACTCAGGGGGACCTTAATTACACCTGCAAAAACTCTTTTGCCGTATGATATAATCACAAGAGCAATACCCTATCATATCCACAGGTCTTCCCCTCACTCCAGGGGAGGGGATTATATGAGAGCAGAGGTCACTAAGGGTCATTATAGAATTTTGCTTCTGATTATCTGCTTATCTTAGTTCCTTAACTGTTGAAGGAGTATAATAAATAGTGCCTACTTTATAATACTGTTAGGTGGATTATATGGTAAGATAGAATTAAAAGCCTATCTTGGAATAAGTGCTCAGTAAACACTAGTGTTATTTTTATTGCTATAGGATTCTGTTGTGAGTCTGCAGGATGTGACCCACACTCTGTACTTTGAGACTAGTTGGATTCAGAGACCCAAAAGTTATTCCATTCAAGTACGTCCTCTGACAGTAGCACCATTTCTCAGAGTTTTTCCACCTTCCAGACAGAAGAGCGTAAACACCTACTGTTGAGTGGTGGTGTGACATACACTGAAGGAACCAGCCACTGCTTCAAAATTCCTGGAGGTCTTATGTTAAACTTTAAACTTGAAGTAAATTTAGCTTTCAGTTCCAAAATATATGCCTCTTTTTAATAATAAAAGTTTTTTTTTTAACTCTCTGGAAAAATATTTGAAGAAAGTTGATGCTCCAGGAAGGTATATCAAATTTGTCCTGGTATTACTTGAATCTTCTGATGCTTCAATATATATACACATCTCTGTTGAGAAGTGCAACCCTAGATTAGAAGTCTCTCTACCTTTCTACTTCCTCAATAACGAAGCAAAATTGTATTGTGATCAGGAAAAACATTTGCCCATATTCTCTAATATATGTAAAATTATTGATTGACTATATGCATGTTCTACAGTGTTGTATGTTAAATACATGATAAAACATATCAAAAATATGTTTTTTATGAATTTTTGAAAGAATGAAATGAAAAGTAAATATGAATAGAAGTTCTAATATTTTTCTCCCTGGGCCATAAGTGGGTCATTTTTGAGAACCCCTGAGTGTGGAAACTTGTTTTGGAGACCACTCATCTAGAGCACGCAAGGTTAGATTTGCTGGCCATCACCTACCTTCCTGTTCCCAGCCCATTCTTCTTAGGGATGTGCTTTGGGATGAGGCAAAGGCAGAACAGAGTGGGGGCGGGGCGTGGGGGTCTTATTCTCTTCTCATCTTTCCCGGCCCTAGGAGCAAAACCTTAGGGGAGAAGGAGAAAAGGCATAATGAAACCCTGTTCTCTCCGTCTCTCAGTCTTTTCATCTCTTTCTTTCTCGCTCTTGTTCTATTTTCTTTTTCTGGTTTTTGCTTTGCAGGGTAAAAAGAATCCAGAGTGAAGACAGGGGAGGGATCTAACATTTGTGGGACAATTCCTTTGTATCAATCTCTGCGCTGGTGCTTTCAAAATATTATCGTGTTCAATTCTTGCAACAGGCCTGTTACATAACTACCAGAGTCCCTGTATTACACATGGTTGGAACGGAGGACCAGAGAGTATAGAAAACTGAGCCCAGCACTACACAGCAAGAGTCAGGATTTGAACTTCTTCTTTTTGATTCCAGTATGAATTTTAACCATACTGGAGATCTTGTTAGACATTTGCATGCTGCCAAAGAAGGTATATGTGTGCATTTTGGGGTGGGTTGGATTAAGTGGTATAAATTATATTAATCCTTTAAGAACAGAGAGGAGCTGGAGGTATTGAAGATGCTCCACTCTGCCCCAGTATAGTTAGGCTAAGACTGAGTCAAAAGACTATCATGCTGAAAGGGTCTTCAGATGTTATCTAGACGGGGGATCAAAAAAATTATGACTTTTAGGCCAAATCTGATCAGTTACCTGTTTTATAAATAAAATTTTATTGGAACAGAGCCATGCTCATTCATTTATATGTAGTCTATGGCTGCCTTCAGGTGACAACAACAGAGTTAAGTACTTTTTACAGGACCCTATGGCCCACAAAGCCTAAAATCTTTACTAATTGACCCTTTACAGGAAGTGTGCTAACCCCTGATCACTACAGTCTAATGGCATTCAAGTTACTTTGATCATACACTCCTATTAGTAGAAAAAAATTAAACCCACATCCCTTGACCTATATATGTATATTTGTTTATTTATAAATTATTCAAATGCGCTCCTCTTTAATCTATTTTATCCATGATAAAACATTTGTCCCCAAAACAAAAATTTTTTAATGAGTTGAAGGGGGTGCAAGGGTAGTTCAGTGGTAGAATTCTCACCCGCCATGTGGGAAACTCTTGTTCAATCCCTGGCCCATGCACTTCCCCAAAAACAAACAAACAAGCAAACAAAAAAAAGAAAAAAACAAATGAAAATTCAACAAATGGCGCTACAATAACGGGATACTCACATGGAAAAAGAATGAAATGTAATCCACACCATACAGCATACAAAAAAAAAAAGAGTTGAAATTAAATATAAATGATAGTATTTTTCTAGCACCCTTCTCTGGTCTTGGCAATTTGGACACGACCTCGACAGTGATTGCTGTAGAGGAGCTGTAAGATGTTCTACATATGATAAAAGAAGTATTTCCAATAATACAGATTTGAATTCTGGGAAACCCTAAATTTCTTACATTTGCATAACAGATTCCACTTGAAAGAGTATTTTGCTGCTAAAAATAGTTTTAGAATAGATAGACTCATGCTTATAATCTCATGGAGTAACTTGGATTGGACTTTCTCTCCCACTGTAAACTACTAGAAAACAGTACAAAATACATCAAACAACTCTTTGTGTTTTTTCTGTTTTTTGTTTTTTTTTTTTGCATGGGCAGACACCAGGAATCGAACCTGCATGGCAGGCGAGAATTCTGCCACTGTGCCGCCATTGCACCGCCCTACAAAAAACAACTCTCTTCAGATATTGGACAACAGACAATGCCAGACTATGATTCCTGAGAGAAGCGGATAAAAGTTATGAACCATACCTTCGCATTGTCATTCTGCTCAGGAACACTACCCTGACTGTTGCATGGTGCTGCTGCTGAGAAGAAGAGTTAAACATCTAATGTTCGTGGAGGCTGTGATAGTTTTACTTATGGAGCAGAGATCCAGAGAGGAGGGGACTATGTAAAGAGAGAGCACTCCTGAAATGCTCATCAGTATCCATTCATGTCCACTGTTGCATGCAATGCCATGGATATATACGACAAACTCTATGAGGTTGGGCAAAGAATGACTGGTAAGCTATAAGCTGAAGAATTCCCAGCATTCACGTAAGGATGGAGACATTTGAGTTGTGACCAGCCACAGAGAAGAGTTCTTTGGATATCCAGAGTATTCAGTAGAGACATGGAAGGGGCATTCCTTACTGAAAAACTAAAGTAACCCTAGGGTAAAGGCTACTCAAGATCTGCCCTGACACAATTTTAAAACAAGCCTCAAAAGAATGCATCAAAGCTAGAAGTAAACTCATCTGTTTGCCAGAAAACATCAACATTCTTTAAAGGAAGATGATAAAATCTGATTTAAAAAAAAATCTTATATACCAAGATGCAGAAAAATGGGATTGGGAGAAGAATAAACCAATAGAAACAGACCTGGAAATGACAGAGATGATGGCACTATCAGACAAGGACTTGAAAAAAAGCTATTATAAATATGCTCAAAGGTTTAAAGAAAATAGGAATATAATAAGGAGAGGAAGAAATAAAAATGATCCAAATGAATCATCAACTGAAAGAAAAAATACAATATATATAATGAAAAAATTCACTGGAAGGGATCATAATGCAGGAAAATAAAATTAGGCACTGCAGAAAAATAAAATGAACTTGAAAACACCGCAATAGAAACTATCTAAACTGCATCAAAAAAGAGGGGGAAAGACTGAAAAGTAATGAATAGAGCCTCAGTGACATGTGCCTCTTGACATTGTGAAACAAAATCAAATGGTATAGCAACAGAGTCCCAGTAGACAGGAGTAGGGACAGAAAAAATATTTGATGAGATAATTATTTAAAATTTTCCAAACTTGTTGCAAAGTATAAACCCACATGTCCAAGAAGCTTAACAAATCCAAAGCAGTGTAAGAACAAAGAAAACCAGCCCTAGGTATGACCTAACAAAATCTTAAAAACATCCAGAGGAAAAGACACATCATGCACAGGGGAAAAAAGATAAAATGACAGAAACAAAGCAAAGCAGAAGGCAATGGCATTTCAGCTTTAATGCACTAGAGGGAACAAACTGTACCCAAAACCCTCCAAATAAACCGTATCAATGTAGAATTTCATACCCCATGAAATAACCTTGAAATATGAAAAAAATAAAGATATTTTTCTTAAGTCAAAAGCTGAGAGAGAATTTGTCACTACACTATACTACAAGATTTATTACAAGAAGTTATTCAGGCTGAAGAAAATGTTGCCAGATGATGGAAAAAAGAGCTTCAGGAATGGTAAATATGTGAGTAAATCCAAAAGGCTTTTGCCTTTCTTTAAAAAGTTCTTAAAAAGTAATTGACTATATAGAACAAAATTAATAACAATATATTGTGGAATTTATAGCGCAGGTAGAATAAAATATATGACAACTATAATACAAAGTATCGGAAGGAGATATAAAAGTATAATGTTATAATGTTCTTAAATTACATGTGAAGTAGTATATTATTTGAAAGTAGATTGTAATAGGTTAAAGATTCATATTGTAGAGCCACTGAAAAAATGAAAAAAGTTATCTCTAATAATCCACCACTGGATAGAACCAATAGGAAATAGATAGATAGATAGATAGATACATAGATTAATAGGAATTGACTCATGTGATCATGTGAGCTAATTGTCAAATCTGAACTCTGCAGGGCAAGCCACAAGCTGGAACCTTTGAAAAAGGTAATTTTGAAATCTGTATGTCCAAACTCTGTAGGGCAGGCTGAAGCTGGAAACTACAATGAAGGTGAGATTGTATTCCTCAGGAGAAGCTAGCTGGCTGAAGAAGAAACAGAAATTCTAACGGCTGACATCCTCAGTTTTGCTTTAATCCTCCTAGTTGATTAGATAAGGATGATGCCCTCAAGGCTGAGGTCAATCTCCTTTGTTGCTTATAGATGAAATTAGTTATAGATGCAATCAAGTGACTATAGATGCTAATCCATCTATGAAATACCCTCACAGTAATAATCAGGCCAGTACTTACTTGACCAAACAACAGGACATCATAACCTAGCCAAGCCGACACATGAAATTAGCCATCACAATACTCAATCCAACAGAAGGAAAAAAATGGAGAAAAATAGGAACAAAGACAGATGAGAAAAATGAAAAACAAATAGCAAGATGATAGAGTAAAAATCAGCCATATTGCTAACATTAAATATAAATGGTCTAAACACTTTAATGAAAAGACAAAGATTGTCAGAATGGAGAAAAGGAACAAGGTTAAATTATATGCTTTCTACAAGAAATTAACTTTAAATATAAATGTAGAGAAAAATTACAAGTGAAAGGATAAAAATTTAAAGAGAAAAATTAAAAGTGAAAGGATAAAAATGCTGTGCCATGTAAACACTAAGCATAAGAAAGCTGGGGTGGTTATAATTAATATCAGTAAAAGTTGACTTCAGAGAAAGTATGTTATCAAGAATATAGGGGCAGAGTTCATAATAGTAAAAGGGTAAGTTCTCAGAAGACATAACAATCTTAATTGTTTATATACTTAGTCATAGTGCTTCAAAATACTTGAAGTAAAAACTGATGAAGCTGAGAAGAAAATTGACAAAACTTCAATTATAGCTGGAGTTCCTCTCTCAGTAATCAGTAGACCAACTAGACAGAAAATCGAAGGATATAGAATATCTGAACATCACTATCAGCCATTGACCTCACTGACATTTATAGAATATTCCATCCATCAATAGCAAAATACACATTCTTTTTATGTGCACATGGAAATATTCACCAATATTCATCTTGACTCAAGATAGGCATGAGTCAAGTCTCTGACCATAAGGGAATTAAATGAGAATTCAGCAGCACAAAGATATATAGAATACCCCTAAGTATTTGGAAAATACACAATGTACTTCTAAATAACTTATGGGTCAAAGAAGAAATCACTTGAAAAATTAAAAAAAAAACTTTGTATTAAATGAAATTGAAAGCACAACACACCAAATTTGTAGGAAGGACTTAAAGCAATGCTCAAAGGGAAACTTGTAGCTTATATTATAAAACTGATTAGTTCCGGGACCCCATTTTCTGGTGAGAAAACTGAGGCCAATAAAGGTTGAGGGACTTACACAAGGTTACAGGCTGGTAAGGGCAAGAGTTCAATAAGATTCTTCTGGATTGATTTCTCTTTCTCTTTCTCTTTCAGTGTCTCTCTTTATTGTTTCCTTTGGAAGTTGCTAAGTGGTTTCAGCACAATATGTCCAGACATTGTTTTGTCATCTTGCTTGCTGCTGTACCTAACCCTCAGTAATTATTCTTTATGGTTATTAATAAACATCTTGGGAGAAGGCAGAATGTGTGGTATAAAGCAGATGTGGAAAAAGAGGCAGACAAGTAGTATGGAAGAGGTAGCCAGTGTTATGCCAAGGGAAAATGGCTGTGAACATCTGTGAAACTCCTACCCTGTGCCAGGCACCACAGAAATTGATTTCATAGCAACTCTGATGTGGTTAAGTAACATACCATGTAACTATTGGCTGTTGGATATGAATTTAGGTCTGAACAAATCTAAAAACCTATGCTTAAGGCTGCGTAAATCATTGCTCTTGTTATTTTGCTTGCACTCAGTTCAGTCTGATTTCAGAACTCTTATTCATGTGTACTCCACTTTAAGGTGGGGACCAAGCACTACTACATTTTTCCTTAATTGATGTTTAATTGGACTTTACTGGTTTTTATCTCCAACTGTGTGTTATGGGTCTTTGCTACCAGGAACCTACCCTCCCTATGCATTACCAATACTGCTTACTGTAAGTCAAAGTTTCCACACTCCATTTCAGTAAGAACTTTTCTTTTATTAAGAAGTAATCTTTTTCCTTTTGGGAGCTGCCAAAGAGGCTGTGATCTCAATTAGGAAAGGATTTTCATGTTTGAAGTTAAAGCTAATCAGTGCTGCCCAAGAGGATTAGTGGGCAGGGGCACTGTGAGAAAGTCCAGCCTGCTGGACATGTGCAGGCTGACCTATCTGCCCATCTGCAACAGCAAAAATGTGTGTGCATCTGGGTCACTTACCTGAGAAGCCAGGCATCCTCAGGTGATGGGCTGAGGTCCTGTCCTTTTCCCCTTGTAAATAGTACATCCTTTTATTTCTGATGTCTCATAGGACATGAAAAAGGTAAAATACTTTCTTGGAGGGCTTTTCTACTAATATTCTGATCCCCTTACATGGACTTTTAGTTGGAGAGAGAGAAAAGCATAGTGGTTAAAGTGAGGTCTCTGGAGCCATGCCATGAACCTTTTAGTGCTTCAGTTTTCTCATTTATGAATGGGCAGAATAATAGTCTTCTCATAGGGTTTTTGTGAGAATTAAGTGAGTTAATAGCTAAAACACACATAGAAAAGCACTGTCAACTCATATTTTTCTGTACAACCTTCATTAGGGGTATTTGTTGAGTGGGGCAATTGCTCCATCCCCTGCTGTACTGGTCAGAAATCTTGGTTGCAAGTGATAGAAACTGAACTCAAACTGGCTTAGGCAAAAATGGATGCTCAAAGGTAGGCTAGCTTCAGTCATGCCTTCTTTAGAATAGCATCTAACGTTTGCAAATATGAGTTAATAATGCTGGTAAAACCGAGTGAGCAGCTTCATTCAGAGATTAAAAAAAATATTGCGGAAACATATATATGCAACTTAGAACTTCATATTTTAACTGCTTTCGAGTGTGTAATTCTGTGGTGTTAATTACATGCAGAATACTGTGCTACCATCACCACCATCCATTACCAAAACTTTTTCATCACCTGTCATGGTTAGGGACAGGTGTCAACTTGGCCAAGTTGTGGTATCTGTTTATCTGATTGGGCAAACACTGGCCTGTCTGTTGCAATGAGGACATTTCATAGGATTAGGTCATGATCACGTCAGCTACATCCAAAGCTGATTCCATTTGTAATCAGCCAAAGGGGAGTGTCTTCTGCAATTAGTGATGCTAAATCTAATCATGGGAAGCCTTTTAAGGAGGACTCAGAGGAGACACGTTCCATTCCTGCTTTGGCTGGTGAGCCTCTCCTGTGGAGTTCATCCAGGCCATCCATCGGAGCATCGGCTTTGCAGCCTGCCCTGTGGATTTTGGACTCGGCGTTCCTACGGTCACGTGAGACACTTTTATAAATTTTATATTTTCAAGTGGTCCCTGTTGATTCTGTTTCTCTAGAGAACCCTAACTGATACATCACCCTAAACAACCTCTGAACCTATTAAGCAATAGATTTTGTAAGGACTTACATCTAAGAAGACTCAATGTTTTCTGAGATATAGTTCTTTTTTGGGAAAAAAAAATGCTTTCCTTGTGTTAAGGCCTATTTTGAAACTTAAAAAAAAATCCTCTGCTATTATTCATTCATTCATTCATTTAACAGATATTTACCAAGTACCAAGTATATATCACTATGTTTAAGACACAGGGGATAGAGCACTAACAAACCAGATAAATCCCTGGCCTCATGGAGCTTATATTTTAATGTAGGTAGGAGGAGAGAGAGACCATCAATAAAATGAATGAGTAAATAGAATATGCTAAAAGGAGATTCATACTGTGGAGAAAAACAAAGTAAGGATGGAGGTGGAAGGATGATGGGACTTCTTCCACATGGAAGTTTATATTTAAAAAATGTACTCATGGGATGGGATGTGTAAAAGGGGCTATGTTTATAGACCAGAAAAAACTTTAATGCTTAGAAACTGAGGACAGTTACTCTTCTCGAGAGGGAGACCTGTAGTATTAGTAAGGGCCTTGGGCTTTTAAGTATTTCACCATTAGCCTTCAATAGTAGCTGCTCTGAGGACGCTAATGATCCTAAGCTTTTCCAGTTAATGATGTGTCAGAGCCAAGGGGTATGCACAGAGAGGTTGTGGGGGTCCGGGTGAGAGGGTACGAGGGTGACACTCACATGTCATTGCCCCTAGTGTGGTGTGATATGCCGAGGGGGAGCCAGCTCCTGTGACATGCATGAGATGATGGGTTCTCATCTTGCATTTAAGACCCAGGAGCTGGACCTTGAACTCTCTGAGAACTGTTCTATGAAGACATCAGCTTAATGTGCTGCTGAGACAGGAAGGGCAGTGTTTAGGGTCATTAAGACTATGGTAGAAGCAAGGCAGAAAGCACCATTTGGCTCTTGAATAAATATCCCTATTCCCAACAGCATGATTCAGGTACTGAAATGCCACCAGGAACAGAAAACAACAGGAAGGTATTAATTGGATCTTTTCTAGAAGGTAACGTTATAGTGACCAAGAGAGGCACCACTCCTCCATATCCAGATAGCTGTGCAGGTAGGTGGGCTCAGGCGCACTCTTGAATCAGTTGTCTGTCCTCTCTGTACATCTATCTGTCTGTAGGTCTCCCTTTTGCTGCATGTTTATCTGAGCATGTTCATCCCAAGAGTCAGATTGGAGTAGGATGCCTTGGCTCACATCTGAGCCACTGGTTCAGCATCTTACCTCAACTCTATCATGGTGTGTTCGGCTTATGGGAAACTCTGGATGAAGTGAAACTTTTGACAACCATTCTGCAATTGTTTCTCCAGTGTAAGCACAAGGGGTGGTTGTTGGGTCAGGGTTTGCACAAACCTGCATGTTTCTCCCTTTGCTGCTAAGAGATTGGGGGTAGAGACATAACCTACAGGAAGGGACTAGTGATAGAATGAAGTTTTGGAGTCAGGCAGAAATGCATTCAGTGCTTTCTTCTCTGGGAGTTACTTAATCTGAATCTCCTTTTCTATATAATGGGAGTGTGCTGGTTTGAAGCTGTTATGTATTTCAGAAAAAGCCATGTCCTTTTTACTGATTCACTCTTAGAGGGGCAGCTATGTTTTTGTTAATGCTGATTCAGTATTGTGGGGTGGAAACTTTGGGTTGTTTTCATGGAGATTACACACCTAGTTGTGGGTGGAACATTTTGATTGGATTATTTCCATGGAGATGTGACAAACCCAATTGTGGGTATGACCTTTTGATTAGATGGAGATGTGATTCTACCCACTCAAGGTGGGTCTGGACTAGCTTACTGGAGTCCTTTAAAACGGGAAACATTTTGGAAAAAACACAGTTTCTTCAGAGCCAACAGAGATGCAGACATTTGAAGATGCTTGGAGTGCCGACAGAGAGATCACATGCCTAGACACAGACATTTGGAGATGCAGAGCCCAGTATCATCACCATATGCCTTCCCAGGAGATGCTAAGTAAGCCAGGACCCAGAGTTGTGTCCCAGAGGAGCTAAATGAAAGCCCAAAGATGCTTAGAGAGGAAACCACTGGCATCAGAAGCCAGAAGCAGTGGAACCAGTAACAAGGACCAACAGATACCAGCCACATGCCTTCCCATGTGACAGACATCAGCCTTTCTTGAGTCAAGGTATCTTTATCTGGATACCTTAGTTTGGATATTTTTATGGATTTAGAACTGTAAACTTGAAACTTAATGAATTCCTTTTTCAAACACTGTTCCATTTCTGGTATATTGCATTCCTGTAGCATTTAACAAACTAAAACAGAGCAATATGACTTGGTTGGTAGGCCAGTTGTATTGTGATTGAAATCTATATATATATGAAAACAGACATAGCATAGAACAATGCATATCCATGCATTTGCTCACAAGAACTATAACAAGAGTAATAATAATAATAACAGCAATGGCATTATTACTATTATGAAGCTTTGAGGTATGTTCTAGCTTGCTAGCTGCTGGAATGCAACATACCAGAGACAGATTGGCTTTTAATAAAAGGGGATTTATTTCATTAGTTCTTTAGAGGAAAGGCAGCTAACTTTCATCTGAGGTTCTTTCTTACGTGGGAAGGCTCAGGGTGGTCTCTGCTGGCCTTCTCTCCAGGCCTCTGGGTTCCAACAACTTTCCCTGGGGTGATTTCTTTCTGCACCTCCAAAGGTCTGGGCTGAGCTGCAAGTGCTGAGATGAGGTATGCTGAGCTGCTTGGGCTATACTACATTGCACTCTTTCATTTAAGCACCAGCCAATTAAGTCAAACATCATTCACTGCAGCAGGCACGCCTCCTAGCCAACTGCAAATGTAATGAGCAACAGATGAAGTTCACATACCATTGGCTCATGTCCACAGCAACAGAACTAGGTGCCTTCACCTGGCCAAGTTGACAACTGAATCTAACTACCACAAGGTATAACCAAGGACAGTACTTGTGTCTCCTCCCGCACACCCCTCTTAAACACAGATACTGGTTTGGATCACCCAGATGTAACTCACGGAGGCACTTGTTAGGCACCCTGGAGTAGTGGGAGGAGCACCAGATTTAGAATCACAAAGACTGAATTCAAATGCCTGCCAACTCTGCCACAGACTGATTTTGTAACCCTGGGAAAACAAGTTGGTTCTTAAAAATTTTATATTATAAATTCCCAATACAGACAAATATTTAGAATATAGTTATAAAGTTTAAGGAATAATAAGCAAAGACCCAGTGCTCCCATCCAGACAAGTACCAATACCTCTGAAGAAGCTGCCTTCTCCCTCTGTACCCCCTGTCGGACCCCTGACCCCCACTGATTTCCTGATTTATAAATTTATCATTTCTTCCAATCCAGCTTCTTAATTTCTCTGAGACTTCATTTCATTATGTATAAAAATCTCTGTAACAATGAACCCAATCTCGTATGCTTGCTCAGGAGATCAGGCTGAGTCTTTTATGTGGACAGTAGGATGCAGATGCCTATTATTATGAATCCCTTTTTAAAATATCTGCCATTGTATGTTACTACAGACTGGAGATTAGATACCCACTCACTGCTTTTTGCAACAAGGCCCCCTAGTTTCAGTAGTCAACTGCATTTTCTTTTCCTGCTCCACATCTCATTGTCAGCTTGGCAACCCCTTTAAATGTCATCTCATCTGTTGTGGACTGAGAAACCAGATAAGTCAAACTCTTTAAATGGGGTATCTGAAATTAACTGGCTCTCAGAATACTGAGGGAATTCTGCCTTTAAGCAAAGAAAGTAAGAACTTCACTGCCTGACTTAGAGGTATTTGCTTCTTGTTTCAGAGGCCTTTTGTTTATTCCTTGGATTGGGCTGTTTGCAGGTTCCCAATATTGAGTCATTCATACATTATTATCCCATTTACTCATGCAGCAAACATTTATTATACTTAAAAATTTTTAGAATAGTTTTAGATTCACAAAAAGGTTGCAAAGATAATACAGAGGGTTATTATATACCCCAAGCCCACTTTTCCCTATTATTAAAATTTTGATGTGTTGGTCACAATTAATGAATAAATGTTGACACATTATTATTAACTAAAGCTCATACTTTATTCAGCTTTCCTCTATATTTTTCTAATGGCCTTTTCTGTTATAAGATCCCATCCAAGATACCCTCTTATATTTAGCCATTATGTCTCCTTGGGCTCCTTGTGGCTGTGACAGACAGTTTCTCAGACTTTCTTTGTTTTTGATGACCTTGACAGTTTTGAGGAGTATTTGTCAATTTCCTTCAATTGAGATTTGTCTGATTTTTTTCTTCATGATTAGACTGGAGTTAATGGTTTTGGGAAGAAAGATCACCGAGGTAAAGTGCCATTCGATCATGTATCGAGAGAGCATACAGTCAACATGACATTATTATTGATGCTAACCTTAACCATTCTTGTGTACCTTGACCACTGAGCTGGTGTTTGTCAGGTGTCTTCATTGAAAAGTTACTCTTTTTATCCCCTTTCCATACTGTACTCTTTGGAAGGAAGTCCATGCATGCCCACAACGTAAGAACTGAAGAGTTATGCTCTACCTTCTTGATGATGGGGGGTCATTATTTGGAATTCTTTGGCATGGTAGATTTGTCTAGGTTCCTCCTACTTGTTTATTTCGTCAATCATTTATTTATATCATTATGGATTATAGATATTTATTTTATAATTTGACTTATAATCAAATACAACTTTATTTTGTTGCTCAAATCATTCCAGTTTTGGCCATTGGGAACTCTCTCAGTTGGCTCCTATGTCCCTTTGACATAGCCTCATCATTTTGTATTTTTTTGAGAACTTCCTACTTTCAGGCACTATAAGATGCTCCAGGCTCATTTTGTATATTTCCTATCTCCATCCTAGAATCAGATATTTCTCCAGGGAGTTCTGGCTTCTTTATTGGAGAATGGTACTAGAAACAAGATCTGGGAACTAGGTGTGCTTGTTGCTATTGGGGTATTGTGCTTCTAAGCATTCCAGCTGACTGAGCAAGAAATGCCTGTGTGTACTCTAACCTGTGAATTTACACATACCTGTATCTATAGATTGATATTCATCTGTGTCTATATTTAGCTAAATATAAGCTCATACTGATGTCTGCAACTCTAATCCAGCATTACATGCATCATTCTAGTTTGCTTGTCTACAACCTCCCCTCTACCAATAAAAAACCTGGCTCCCACCATCCACCATCCTATATACTTCATTATTTAGTATTAGGTTACATGTATAGTGATTTCGAAATTGTTAACCTGTATCCCTGTAGGAAACAACTTGATGAACTAGAGTAGAATGCTTACATACAGTTTCTTTTGCTTTTAGTGGATTTTACAGAATCCACTCACCAAAGTTACTTAGGTCAGCACCTTTTCTGCCAACCCCTTTCAGAGAGGTAACTTTATGCATTTTTAATGCAGTTAGATTATTTTGTCACAGTCTGCATTCTTTCCTGAAATCCCCTGACCTCCTAAATGATGTTTTAGAAATTTGCATAAGTTAAATTTCATTCTTTCTGCTGTAAAGTTCTACGGATTTTGACGAATGTGTGGTCTCATTTATCTGCAGTACAGTCATACTGAATAGTTTTGCCACCTAGAAATTCCCTGTGCTTCAGCTATTCAAACCCCATCCTCTTGACAGTCACTGACCAGTTCAACGTCTCTATAATTTTGCCTTTTTCAGAGTAACATGTAATTGCAATCATATAGTATATATATATATATATATATATATATATGTATATATAACTTTTTCAGATTGGCCTCTTTCACCCAGCACTTAAGATCCATTATGTCTTTGCATGGCTTAGTAGTTCATTCCTTTATTTTTAGAAATCATTCCATTCTACATATGCAATCAGTAATTCTTTTTTTTTTATTAATTAAAAAAACAATTAACAAAACAATTAGAAATCATGCAATCAGTAATTCTTAATATCATCACATAGATGTATGATCATCATTTCTTAGTACATTTGCATCGATTTAGAAAAAGAAATAGCAAGACAACAGAAAAAGAAATAAAATGATAATATAGAGAAAAAATAAAAATAAAAAATACAAAAAATATATATAAAAAAACAAACAAACAAACAAAAAAACTATAGCTCAGATGCAGCTTCATTCAGTGTTTTAACATAATTACATTACAATTAGGTAGTATTGTGCTGTCCATTTTTTTTTTATGGTATATAATTTTTTAAAACATTTTTTATTGTGAAAATATATATACAAAAAAGCAATAAATTTCCAAGTACATTTTAACAAGTAGTTATAGAACAAATTTTTTTTTGGAAAACTTTTAGCAGGAAAATTTTATTTTTACAAACAAACAGCTGGAGTTATTAATTGATTATAGGAACAAAATAGCCCAATATTCAACTCAATGCTGAATTGGAGCAGGCCACTTGGAGATACATGATTTTGTGATTTTTAAAATTTTAGAGTTTCTTTTGTACTGTCCATTTTTGAGTTTTTGTATCTAGTCCTGTTGCACAGTCTGTATCCCTTCAGCTCCAATTACCCATTATCTTACCCTGTTTCTAACTCCTGATGGTCTCTGTTACCAATGACATATTCCAAGTTTATTCTCTAATGTCGGTTCACATCAGTGGGACCATACAGTATTTGTCCTTTAGTTTTTGGCGAGACTCACTCAGCATAATGTTCTCTAGGTCCATCCATGTTATTACATGCTTCATAAGTTTATTTTGTCTTACAGCTGCATAATATTCCATCGTATGTATATACCACAGTTTGTTTAGCCACTCGTCTGTTGATGGACATTTTGGCTGTTTCCATCTCTTTGCAACTGTAAATAATGCTGCTATAAACATTGGTGTACAAATGTCAGTTTGTGTCTTTGCCCTTAAGTCCTTTGAGTAGATAACCCAGCAATGGTATTGCTGGGTTGTATGGCAATTCTATATTCAGCTTTTTGAGGAACCGCCAAACTGCCTTCCACAGTGGTTGCGCCATTTGACATTCCCACCAACAGTGGATAAGTGTGCCTCTTTCTCCACATCCTCTCCAGCACTTGTCATTTTTTGTTTTGTTGATAATGGCCATTCTGGTGGGTGTGAGATGATATCTCATTGTGGTTTTGATTTGCATTTCTCTAATGGCCAGGGACATTGAGCATCTCTTCATGTGCCTTTTGGCCATTTGTATTTCCTCTTCTGGTAGGTGTCTGTTCAAGTCTTTTTCCCATTTTGTAATTGGGTTGGCTGTCTTTTTGTTGTTGAGTTGAACAATCTCTTTATAAATTCTGGATTCTAGACCTTTATCTAATATGTCGTTTCCAAATATTGTCTCCCATTGTGTAGGCTGTCTTTCTACTTTCTTGATGAAGTTCTTCAATGCACAAAAGTGTTTAATTTTGAGGAGCTCCCATTTCTTTCTTTCTTTCTTCAGTGCTCTTGCTTTAGGTTTAAGGTCCATAAAACCGCCTCCAATTGAGAGTTTCATAAGATATCTCCCTACATTTTCCTCTAACTGTTTTATGGTCTTAGACCTAATGTTTAGATCTTTGATCCATTTTAAGTTAACTTTTGTATAGGGTGTGAGATACGGGTCCTCTTTCATTCTTTTGCATGTGGATATCCAGTTCTCTAGGCACCATTTATTGAAGAGACTGTTCTGTCCCAAGTGAACTAGCTTGACTGCCTTATCAAAGATCAAATGTCCATAGATGAGAGGGTCTATATCTGAGCCCTCTATTCGATTCCATTGGTCGATATATCTATCTTTATGCCAGTACCATGCTGTTTTGACCACTGTGGCTTCATAATATACCTTAAAGTCCGGCAGCTTGAGACCTCCAGCTTCGTTTTTTTTCCTCAAGATGTTTTTAGCAATTCGGGGCAACCTGCCCTTCCAGATAAATTTGCTTATTGGTTTTTCTATTTCTGAAAAATAAGTTGTTGGGATTTTGATTGATATTGCATTGAATCTTTAAATCAATTTAGGTAGAATTGACATCTTAACTATATTTAGTCTTCCAATCCATGAACACGGTATGCCCTTCCATCTATTTAGGTCTTCTGTGATTTCTTTTAACAGTTTTTTTGTAGTTTTCTTTGTATAGGTCTTTTGTCTCTTTAGTTAAATTTATTCCTAAGTACTTTATTCTTTTACTTGCAATTGTAAATGGAATTCGTTTCTTGATTTCCCCCTCAGCTTGTTCATTGCTAGTGTATAGAAACGCTGCAGATTTTTGAATGTTGATCTTGTAACCTGCTACTTTGCTGGACACATTTATTAGTTCTAGTAGTTTTGCTGTGAATTTTTCCGGGTTTTCGACGTATAGTATCATATCGTCTGCAAACAGTGATAGTTTTACTTCTTCCTTTCCAATTTTGATGCCTTGTATTTCTTTTTCTTGTCTAATTGCTCTGGCTAGAACCTCCAACACAATGTTGAATAATAGCGGTGATAATGGACATCCTTGTCTTGTTCCTGATCTTAGGGGGAAAGTTTTCAATTTTTCCCCATTGAGGATGATATTAGCTGTGGGTTTTTCATATATTCCCTCTATCATTTTAAGGAAGTTCCCTTGTATTCCTATCTTTTGAAGTGTTTTCAACAGGAAAGGATGTTGAATCTTGTCAAATGCCTTCTCTGCATCAATTGAGATGATCGTGTGATTTTTCTGCTTTGATTTGTTGATATGATGTATTACATTAATTGATTTTCTTATGTTGAACCATCCTTGCATACCTGGGATGAATCCTACTTGGTCATGATGTATAATTCTTTTAATGTGTTGCTGGATTTGATTTGCTAGAATTTTGTTGAGGATTTTTGCATCTATATTCATTAGAGAGATTGGCCTGTAGTTTTATTTTTCTGTAATATCTTTGCCTGGTTTTGGTATGAGGGTGATGTTGGCTTCATAGAATGAATTAGGTAGCTTTCTCTCCACTTCGATTTTTTTGAAGATTTTGAGCAGAGTTGGTACTAATTCTTTCTGGAATGTTTGGTAGAATTCACATGTGAAGCCATCTGGTCCTGGACTTTTCTTTTTGGGAAGCTTTTGAATGACTGATTCAATTTCTTTACTTGTGATTGGTTTGTTGAGGTCATCTATTTCTTCTTGAGTCAAAGTTGGTTGTTCATGCCTTTCTAGGAACTTGTCCATTTCATCTACATTGTTGTATTTATTAGCGTAAAGTTGTTCATAGTATCCTGTTATTACCTCCTTTATTTCTGTGAGGTCAGTGGTTATGTCTCCCCTTCCATTTCTGATCTTATTTATTTGCGTCCTCTCTCTTCTTCTTTTTGTCAGTCTTGCTAAGGGCCCATCAATCTTGTTGACTTTCTCATAGAACCAACTTCTGGTCTTATTGATTTTCTCTATTGTTTTCATGTTCTCAATTTCATTTATTTCTGCTCTAATCTTTGTTATTTCTTTCCTTTTACTTGCTTTGGGGTCAGTTTGCTGTTCTTTCGCCAGTTCTTCCAAGTGGACAGTTAATTCCTGAATTTTTGCCTTTTCTTCTTTTCTGATATAGGCATTTAGGGCAATAAATTTCCCTCTTAGCTCTGCCTTTGCTGCATCCCATAGGTTTTGATATGTTGTGTTTTCATTTTCATTCGCCTCGAGATATTTACTAATTTCTCTTGTAATTTCTTCCTTGAACCACTTGTTGTTTAAGAGTGTGTTGTTGAGCCTCCATGTATTTGTGAATTTTCTGGCACTCTGCCTATTATTGATTTCCAACTGCATTCCTTTATGATCCGAGAAAGTGTTGTGTATGATTTCAATCTTTTTAAATTTGTTGAGACTTGCTTTGTGACCCAGCATATGGTCTATCTTCGAGAATGATCCATGAGCACTTGAGAAAAAGGTGTATCCTGCTGTTGTGGGTGTAATGTCCTATAAATGTCTGTTAAGTCTAGCTCATTTATTGTAATATTCAAATTCTCTGTTTCTTTATTGATCCTCTGTCTAGATGTTCTGTCCATTGATGAGAGTGGGGAATTGAAGTCTCCAACTATTATGGTAGATGCGTCTATTTCCCTTTTCAGTAATTGCAGTGTATTTCTCACATATTTTGGGGCTTTCTGATTTGGTGCATAAATATTTATGATTGTTATGTCTTCTTGTTGAATTGTTCCTTTTGTTAGTAGATAGTGTCCTTCTTTGTCTCTTTTAACTGTTTTACATTTGAAGTCTAATTTGTTGGATATTAGTATAGCCACTCCTGCTCTTTTCTGGTTGTTATTTGCATGAAATATCTTTTCCCAACCTTTCACTTTCAACCTATGTTTATCTTTGGGTCTAAGATGTGTTTCCTGTAGACAGCCTATAGAAGGATCCTGTTTTTCAATCCATTCTGCCTGTCTATGTCTTTTGATTGGGGAATTCAGTCCATTAACATTTAGTGTTATTACTCTTTGGGTAATACTTTCCTCTACCAATTTGCCTTTTGTATTATATATATCATATCTGATTTTCCTTCTTTCTATACTCTTATCCATACCTCTCTCTTCTGTCTTTTTGTATCTGACTCTAGTGCTCCCTCTAGTATTTCTTGCAGAGCTGTTCTCTTGGTCACAGATTCTCTCAGTGACTTTTTATCTGAGAATGTTTTAATTTCTCCTTCATTTTTGAAGGACAATTTTGCTGGATATAGGAGTCTTGGTTGGCAGTTTTTCTCTTTTAGTAACTTAAATATATCATCCCACTGTCTTCTAGCTTCCATGGTTTCTGTTGAGAAATCTACACATAGTCTTATTGGGTTTCCCTTGTATGTGATGGATTGTTTTTGTCTTGCTGCTTTCAAGATCCTCTCTTTCTCTTTGACCTCTGACATTCTAACTAGTAAGTGTCTTGGAGAACACCTATTTGGATCTATTCTCTTGGGGTGCGCTGCACTTCTTGGATCTGTAATTTTAAGTCTTTCATAAGAGTTGGGAAATTTTCGGTGATAATTTCTTCCATTAGTTTTTCTCCTCCTTTTCCCTTCTCTTCTCCTTCTGGGACACCCACAACACGTATATTTGTGTGCTTCATATTATCATTCAATTTCCTGAGCCCCTGCTCAAATTTTTCCATTCTTTTCCCTATAGTTTCTGTTTCTTTTTGGATTTCAGATGTTCCATCCTCCAGTTCACTAATTCTATTCTCTGTCTCTTTAAATCTACCATTGTAGGTTTCCATTGTTTTTTTCGTCTCTTCTACTGTGTTTTTCAATCCCATAAATTCTGTGATTTGTTTTTTCAGACTTTCCATTTCTTCTTTTTGTAGATCCCATGCCTTCTTTATGCCCTCCCTCAATTTATTGATTTGGTTTTTGAAGAGGTTTTCCATTTCTGTTCGTATATTCAGAATTAGTTGTCTCAGCTCCTGTATCTCTTTTGAGCTATTGGTTTGTTCCTTTGACTGGGCCATATCTTCAATTCTCCTGGTGTGATTTTTTATTTTTTGCTGGCGTCTGGGCATTTAATCAGATTTCCCTGAGTGTGGGACCCAGCAGGTTGAAAGACTTTCCTGTGAAGTCTCTGGGCTCTGTTTTTCTTATCCTGCCCAGTATGTGGTGCTTGTCTGTCTGCAGATCCCACCAGCAAAAGATGTGGCTCCTTTAACTTTGGAAGACTCTCGCTGCTGGGTGTGTGGTGGAGACAGAGGAAAGGTTTTAGGTTGGTTTTAATGTCTTCAAATTGTGAAGTCCTGGGATCTGAATTCCTTGAGAGAGGGATTCCACCTGAGTTGCGTTTCACCCCTCCCGTGGGGAAGGTTCAGGTGGTAGAGAGCCCTGAAAGCAGCCTGTTTCTGCGTTTGGGGCAGTTGTAACTTATGTAATCCTAGCACTGAGTCCAGAGGCAATGAAGCCTCCATAGAAACAGCCACAGAAGGCTCTGTTTCACCCCCTTTCCTCTTTTTCAGTTAGCCCAATCGGTGACTTCTGCCTTGATCCATTTTGCCTGAGCTGAGGGCCTATTTTTAGTAGTCAGAAGTTGTTCCTTAATGCCACTCTTGGTGTTAGGTTGGTCTCAGTCTCTACTACTGTTGGAGACTCTTTCCTTTCCCTCCGGGAAGTTGCCTGTGGGGAAGGGTCGCCAGCTGCTGCAGCTTGGGGAACTGCTGTTCCAATGCTCCCAGCCGGCCTGGGAAGCCACGTGTGTGGAAGGGGCTGTGGTCGCCGGCCACCACAGCTAGGGGGACTGCTGTTCCGAGGCTACCAGCCGGCCCGGGAAGCCGCGCATGGGGGAGGGTCACCGGCTGCCACAGCTTGGGGAACCGCCGATCCAAAGCTCCCAGCCGGCCCGGGAAGCTGCGTGTGGGTGGGCCACCGCGGCTTGGGGAACCACCAATCCAAGGTTCCCACCTGGCCTGGGAAGCCGCGTGTGTGGAAGGGGCTCCAGTCACAGCGGCTTGGGGAACCCGATCCAAAGCTCCCAGCCAGCCCGGGAAGGAGGGAGGGAGGGGCTCCAGCCGCCAGCCACCGTGGCCCGGGGAAGCATGCGCCTCTCGGGGACCTCACTGCAGTGGATTCTCTTAGCCGGTCCAGCCGTTCTGGAATGGGGTATGCTGTGTGTCTGGTCTCTGTCGTGGCTCCAGTAGCTGTTCTGTACTGTTTCTAGTTCTTTAGTAGTTGTTCTGGAGGAGGAACTAAGACCTGCGTGCCTTACTAAGCTGCCATCTTCTCCGGAAGTAGTTCATTCCTTTTTATCACAGAATAGTATTCCATTGTATGGATGTAACACAGCTTATTTATGCATTCGCCTATTAAAAACCATCTTGGCTGCTTTCAGTTTTGACAGTTATGAATAAAGCTGCTATAAGCATTTGAGTGGAGATTATGTGTCGACATAAGGTGATTTATTCAAATCAGTTGAATAAATACCTAGAAGCATGATTGCTGAATCGTGTGTAAGGCTATGTTGAGCTTTGTAAGGAAGTGCCAAACTGTCTTCCAAAGTGACTGTACTATTTTTGCATTCCCATGAGCAATGAATAAGAGTTCCTGTTGTTCTCCCAGCATCAATTGCCAAATTTTCAGCTTTTTTATTTTAATCATTCTAGTAGGTATGTAATGGTGGCTCATTATTATTTTAATTTGCAATTCTCCAATGACCAATTATTTTGAGCACCTTTTCATGTACTTATTTACCATATATATATCATAGATAGTAAGGAATCTGTTCAGTTATGTGGGCCATTCTTTATTTGGGTCATTTGTTTTCTTAGTGTTTAGTTTTAAGGGGCTCTGTATATTTGAATACAAATTTTTTATCCCATATATGTTTTGCAAAGTGTTCTCTTAATCTATGGATTGTTTTCTCTCAACAATGTCTTTCACAGAGCACAATTTTTAAATTGAGTAAAGTTCAACTTGCCACTTGTTCTTTCATGGTTTGGGCTTCTGGTACTGTATCTAAAAACTCATTACCAAATCCAAGGTCACATGACTTTTTTTCCTGTTTCCTTCTAGAAGTTTTATAGTTTTGTCTTTTACATTTAGGTCTGTAATCCATTTTGAGTTTATTTTTGTGTAAAGTTTAAGGTCTCTGTTTAGGTTTATTATTTTGTATATTGGTATCCAATTGTTCCAGCACCATTTGTTGCAAAGGTCATACTTCCTCCATTGTTTTACCTTTATCCTTTGTAAAAAAATCAGTTGATTATATTTGTGTGAGTCCGTTTCTGGGCTTTCATTTTTGCTCCGTTGAACTATGTATCTGCTTTTACCGATTCCATGCTGTCTTGCTCACTATAACCTCATCCTAAGTGTTGAAATTGTAAGTTCTCCAATTTTGTTCATTTTTTTAGCATTGTGCTGGCTATTCTATATCCTTTGTCTTTCCATACAAATGTTAGTATCTTTTCTCTGATATCTACAAAATAGCTTGCCAGGATTGGATTGAGATTGGTTGACTCTGTAGACCAAGTTATGACGAATTGAAATCTTAATCTTTTCTTCTAGTCCATGAATAGGGACTATTCCCTATTTATTTAGATCTTCTTTGATTTAATTTATCAGTATCTGGCAGTTTTTTGCACACATGTCTTATGTATATTTTCTTATATCTATACCTAAAAATTTTGTTTAAAGAATTTTTATAAATGGTATTTTAAAAAAAGCAGTTTCATTGATTCATAATTGGCATAGCATACAATTCACCTATTTAAAGTATACAATTGGATGGCTTCTAGTTTAGTCACAGTTAATCAATTTTAGAATATTTTTATCACCCCCTCCATAATAACTCTATACCCCTTTTTGGTCACTCCGTTCTCCCTGCCAGTTCTACATAATCACTAATCTACTTTTTGTTGATTTGCGTATTCTGTACATTTTATATACAAGGCATGACACAATATATTGTCATTTGTGGCTGGCTGCTTTCTCTTAGCATAATGATTTCAAGTTCATTCATATTGTAGTCTGCATTGGTACTTCATTCTTATTATTGCTGAATAATATATCATTCTAGGGCATACCACATTTTATTTATCCATTCATCAGGTGATGGGCGTACGGTTGTTTCTGCTTTTTGTCTATTATGAATAATGCTGCTATGAACATTCATGTACAAGCTTTTATGTGGATATATTTTTTCATTTTTCTTGGTTATATACCGAAAGTAATATTTCCTTTCTTGGCTATGTACCCAGATATTGTTTTGATAATTTTAAATTCCTATTGTTGGTTGTATATATAGGGAAGAAACTTAATTTTGTATACTTTGACTTGCTATACTTGTTTTTTAGTTCTAGGAGCTTTTTAGTAGATTTTTTCGGGAGTTTCTGCATGAACTATCATGACATCTGTGAATAAAGACAGTTTTGCTTCTTTCTTTCCAGTCTATTTACCTTTTAGTTCTTATTTTGTCTAATAAGGACTGTCCAAGATTTTCAGAATGATTTTCAATAGGAGTTGTGAGCTAATACAACTGTGTCTTGTTTCTGACCTGAGAGGGAATGTGCCCAGTCTTCTACTATTGATGATTATGTTAGCTATAGTGTTTTTGCAGATTTTGTTTATGAAGTTGAGGAAGTTACCTTTTATTCTTAATTTGGTGAGAGTTTTTAGCATGAATGGATATTGATTTTTGTCAAATACTTTTTCTGCTTCAACTGATATGATGATATGATTTTTCTTCTCTAGCTTTTTGATATGGGGCATTACATTAATTGATTTTCAAGTGTTGAACCAGTCTTGCATATCTGCATAAATCCAATTTGGTCATGGTGTACAATGCTTTTATGCAGTTTTGGATCCAATTTGCTAGTATATTTTTGAGAAATTTTGCAGCTATGTTCATGAGAGATATTGGTTAGTAGCTTTTATTTCTTGTAATGTCTTCTCTAATTTTGGTGGTAGGGTAATGCTGGCCTCCTAGAATGTGTAAGTGTCCCCTTACTTGCTAGTCTAAGTGTTATTCCCTTACTTCAATTTTCTGAAAAAGATTCTGGAGAATTGGTATTATTTTTTCCTACAATGTTTGGTAGAATTCACAAGTGAAATCACATGACTCTTTTGCTTTCTTTTTTTGAAAAGTCATTGATTATTGATTCAATTTCTTTAATAGATATAAGTCTTTAAAAGTTATCTATTTTTCCTTGCATGAGTTTTAGTAATTTTGGTCTTTCAAGGAATTTGTCCATTTCATCTATGTTGTCATATTTTGTGAACATAGATTGCTAACAGTATTCCTTTATTACTTGTTTAATTGACATAGGATCAATAGTGATGATCCCTCTTTCTTTCCTGTTATTTATAATGTGTGTCTTCTCTCTTTTCTCATTAGCCTGGCTAGAGGTTTTACCATTTTATTGATCTTTTCAAAGAACAAGCCCTCAGTTTCATTGATTTTCCTTATTGTTTTCAGGCTTTCAATTTCATTGATTTCTGCTCTAATTTTTTATTATTCCTTTATTCTCCTTGTTTTAGCTTAATTTGCTCTTCTTTCTTTAGTTCCCCAATGTGGAAGCTTATATAATTGATTTTAGATGTTTCTTCTTTTCTAATATCTGCTTTTAATTATATGAATTTCCCTTGAAGTACTACTTTTTTGTATCCCTCAAATTACAATAAGTTGTATTTTATCTTTTACTTAAACATAATTGTGTATTTCCTTTGGGACTTCTTTGACCTATTTGTTGTTTAGCTGTTCAGGTCATCTATATTCTTACTGATTTTCGGCTTGTTTGATTTATCCTCATTGGTGTTCTCTGGATCTGTGGTTTAGAGCTGCTATTAATTTTGGGAAGTTCTTGGCTATTATTTTACTTCAAATACTTCTGTTCATTTTTCTTATGCTAGTCCAATTACACCTATGTTACATCTTTTGATGTTGTCCCACAGTTCTCAGATATTCTGTTCTACGTTTTTCCATTCTTTTGCATTTCAGTTGGGAATTTCCATTGACCTATCTTCAAGCTCACTAATTCCTTCTTTGGCTGTGTTGAGTCTACAGGTGAATTCCTCCCCTCTAGCTGGAATGGTTCTGACAAAGTATACTCCTAAACAGTTTGCTTTTGTTATGGAGCAGTTTCAGGGTGCACTTCACAATGATTACTCTGCCCCTCCTCCTGCCACTCCCATGAAGGGATCTTTCTTGGACCTTCATGGTGAGAGTTTCAGGAGTTTCCTGGAGATAAAGTCCAAAAAAGTGTAGGAGTCCTCCTAAGACTGTGGTCCCCAGGAGTTTCTCACACTCATGCTAGTCAATCCTCAGCCTCCAGGACTCATCAAGCTTACATTAATGTGTAATAACTCCTAAGGCTTCTGCTTCCAGGTAAGCAGGACTCAGCTGTGTCTCTCTGGATAAAACTGTCTCTCTAGATTTCAGGCAGAAGTTTTCTCTGCCTCTTCAATTCTATGATGGAGCCAAGAAAATTCATTGATTTTCAGATTGTCCAGGTTTTTTTTCTTTTCATAGTGTAAGGATTGGCGTGACAATTTCCAAACTTTTAACATGTATGACAAGAAACGTTAAGCCCAGTATTAACTTCTTTTAAGGGCTCACCTGTTTAAGTCAAACCCACTCAGGATAAACTCCCTTTTGATTAACCTAATCACAGGAGAAATGATCCATCATATTCATAGGTACGACCCACACTCAAGACGGGGAGGTGGGAGTATCCAAGAAATCTTAGACTTATGATTAGCACAGTTTGCTATAGGATGTGACACATGACCAAGTTCCAAACGATGAGTAGAGCGAGCTAGCCTAGAAGGTGGGAACAGAATGTGAGGCAGAAGGAACAACATATGTAAAATAAGAGAGAAGACTGGATAGACAATACCAATATTCAGATGCTGATTTTCCTGTGCGTTGCATCTTAAAATTTTGAGTGATAAATATCCTCAGGAGCTGTTTCAGAGGCAATAACTAGCCAGTGAAAATTAAAAATATAGAAATCTCTCCACTGACCAAGAGATCACTGGATTATTAGTTTTGAATGTCAGGAAGTCCAGGTCACCTCAAGTAATGCTCTAGATGAGCACTAGATTTGTATTTGATGTCATCAGGCTGATAGATATGGTTATTTTCTTCCAGAAATGTTGCCACCTCAATTCTAATGAAATAAAGTTTTAATGACCAACATCATCTTACAGAAGAGTTGTGTCTCTTCAATTAAGCCTCTTTAAGCCAAAATTTTCCTTATTTTTTTACCTCAAAAAAAAACTTAAAAAAATCCTACTCCTCACTTTTCTTAATCTGGGAAAGGGAATTCAGATAATTATAGATTGCTTCCATTTTATAATTATAAAAATGTCATTTCTTGCTTCGACTGTCATTTTACTGGACATTTTTATCGAAGATGTTTACATTCCTGCAAGACATTTGGAACAAATGAAGCAGCCGTTCCACAGAGAAATGGCATTGATGGTTGCCTTGGGAACCGTGTGAAGTCACAGAAAGTAGATTATCTCATAATGCGTTATCCAGTGTCAGAAACAGGCAGCCTATCTAGAGAGCAAACTTCCAATTAATAACCAACAATTCAGGGCCATAGAATAGGAACAAAATAGAAGACCATCTCTGAAAGGCCATGTTCAAGCTAATTTATTGGTTACTTTGCTCTTTACTCAAACCAATTGTTCTGCTTTCAACCACATATAAATCTTCTTTAACTAGTTTCATATGAGGAAAATCCAGAAAAAGTAGAATTTGATATGTTAGGCAAATATTCAGGATCCTCCCCCCCCCAAATCCTTTTGCTCAGTGAGGTTTTAAATTTAAAATAAAGTTCAAATTATTTTTTATTTCTGAAAGTCTTTTGGAGAGAGCAAACTTGATGATTAAGTTTGAGTTCTAGTATCAGACAGCTTGGGTGGAAATCCTGGCTTTGTCTCTGATGAGCTGTTGGCCTTGCTCAAATGATTTCATTTCTCCAAACCTCAGTTTCTCATCTGTAAAATGGGAATAATAATGGCATACACCTCTGCAAAAAAAATTTCTACTCTGTGAGTTTGTTTTGGGGATTAAATGAATTAATCCATGCAAAAGGGTTCAACATAATGCCTGTTCATACTAAGTGTTTAATATGTATTGAACAGCACTTCTCTGAAGAAACTACCCACATTTTCTAATATAGGTGAGGCCTTTTTTTCTTTTTTGCAAAGAAGCTTGGAATTTTGGAAAAGATCACTGTGGGAAAAAAAACACACACATACAAAACAGAAAACCTGTGTGTTCTGCAAAGTCTTGAACTAGCATCAGAATCACCTAGGAAGCTTTATCAAAGATAAATTTGGGGGCCTGTTGTGAATTGAATTGTGTTCCCCAAAAAGATGTGTTCAAGTCTTCATCTCCGGTACATGTGATGTGACCTCTCTGCAGATGTAATTAGTTAAGATGAGTTCATACCAGATTCGCATGGGCCCTAATCCAATAAGATTTGTGTCCTTATAAGAAGGGAAGACACAGACACAGAGAGGAGACACATAGGGAGAGCACAGCCATGTGAAGATGGAAGCAGGGAGTGGCGTTAGGCTGTCATAAACCAAGGACAACTGGGACCACCAGAAGTGGGAAGAAGCAAGAAAGGATGCTTTCCTAGAGCCTTCAGAGGAAGCATGGTCCTGCTAATACCTTGATTTCAGACTTCTAGCTTCCAGAACTGTGAGAGAATACATTTCTGTTGTTCTCTGCTACCCAATTTCTGGGCATTTGTTGCTGTAGCCCCAGCTGTGTACTACAGAATCCTTCCAGAGATCTCCTGATTCAGAGTCTCCTGATGCAGGGTTCAGGCTTGTGCATTTTAAATTACCTCTCTTCATGAGTCTGATTCATTTTTAGCAAACATAAGAATACTGTGTGGTGCTCCTGAGAGTCATTTGTTTTGTGCATTGAAATGCATTCTTCTGAGTTTGAGCAGTACATGTGGAGTGGGGCTGGGGTAAAAAAAAATTTGAACACTGACCCAGGTCGTCTAACATTGACACTCAGAGGAACCTGCTCTTCAGAGTCTCTCTGCGTCTCTTCTCCTACTCAAACTCAATTCAACATTTGAAGGAGGAGCTCTGATCATGTTCATGGCTGCTTATGAGTATTGCATTACTTTGTTAAGCTTCTGGAATGCAATAGCAGAAATGGAATGGCTTTGAAAAGGGGACTTAATAGTTACAGATTTATAGTTCTAAGGTTGTGAAAATGCTGTGGGCTCAAAGGAAATATGGACACAAGGAATGGGCCATTTAGTCAGGTTCTAGTCTTCACTTTAAGCCAGAGGAACAAAAGAAGGTCTCCCTGTCCTGTGCCAGCTCAATTCACCAAGGAAGAGGACCACATCCTCCTCGGAATGCACGAGTCTCTTTGCAAGGGCCAACTTCAGTAGGCTGGTAGTTGCCTCTTGGAGTGCTGTGTGGGAAGGATTCTGAGCATGGATTTTGGTTTGGCAATCATAGCAATGATTGCTATGATCAGTTAATGAGGGCTGCAATGGACATGGGAGAGAAGTGAAGGTACACGTTCCTGCCATCCATGACATGCAGATTCCATCCATCCATTCAGAAAATATTGACTGAGTTCCCATTAAGTTCCAGACACTACTCTAGGCATCATCGTTAGAACCGTGAGCAACATGAAGACCTGACATCATAGCAGGAGAGAGACAACAAACAGATTCTTCTGTAATTTGTCAGGTGGCAATGAGGCTAGGAAGAAAAGAAGAAGGTTAAGGACATGGAGAATGATGGGGTGGAGAAGTGCTGTTTGAGATAGGCTGGTCAAGAAAGGTCTCTTGATAAGGTGACATTTGAGCAGAGATTTGAAGGAAGTGAGAGAAAGAATGAAGTTGTTTCTTTAGGAAGAGAGGTTGAGGCAGAGGAAATAGCGAGTGCAAAGGCCCTATGGTGGTGGTGGTGGTGGTGGTGGAGGGCAGGTGGGAACCCTGAGATGGGTTGTCCAAGGAACAGCAAGGAAGTCATTGTGACTGGTTCCCAGAGATTAAGGAAAGAGGTGGGAAATTAGGCCAGAGTGGCACCTCAGGGTAAGCACATGTTGAGCTTTGCAGCATTAGGTCCAAAGCCTTCATTAGTAATAAAATGAGAATTTCCCACTTGTATATATTTCTCAAACCTAAGTAGGTAGCTTGTCAAGAATTCATGGGTCTTACTCAAAACATCTTTCCTTTAGAAACACGAATGGGTCTATTGGGAGTTCTCTAGCTCAGAGCTTGTCTCTAGGAGTAGAAAAAGAAAATGAGAATATAAGTATATGAGAAGAGTAAAAAAAAAATACCTTACTGTCAAAAAGATGCATTCAATGGCACTTCATTCTCAAGAGGGAAGGGAGGGACAGACAAAGGGATTAGTAGATTTTCAGTTTTGAGCATTTCTGATGCCAGGATGCAAACTCTGTGGTCTTACATACATAGGAAAGTTGGTTCTGTAGAAAAATGCACAGAATTTGGAAGCTGATAGATATGAATTTCAATTCCAACTTGGCCACTTTCTTAAATATCCTTCAGCAAATATATACTGAATGTCTATCTCCTGCCAGGTTCTGTGCTAAGGTACCAGGAAGTATAGCAACAAGTAAGATACATCCCTTTCCTCAAGAATCTCACAGTCCATATAAGAATGACCAGGGACAAATTATTTGGCCTCACTGATGTTATAAGATAATTACGTCCATCCCTGAAAGGTATGAGGGATTAAGTGAGATAATGCAGAAAAAAAGAATAAAAAAACTGAACCCATGCCTAGAGATACCCAGTGTGCATTAGCTTCTTTGCCCATCTTTCATCCCATTTCTTCTAAAGTTCTTTGGAGGATAGAGCCACTCACATGGTAGTTACTCCTGCCCACTCCTCTACTTTGGTCAAAGTGAAAATCAAGGGAAGACTTGAAGGGAAAATAATTTACAAAAATGTCCCATCAGGTTGGAGGGATGTAGCCTAGAAATTGGAGGCTGTTTCTCATCCAAAGTGCTTCTGTTTTTATATCCGCATAATCCTGGCAATCATAAGTTTCACTCTAAAAATCCATTCATTTATCAGTTGTTCAGAACCTGCAATAATGTTTTCAAAGACAAGACTTTTCAAATGACTTCAACAAAGACAAATCAGCAAAGACAAATAGAATCCACATGAAATTTCAGCTAAATTATGGATTCCAGAGGTTCCTTGAACTCCAGGATTCCATGAATGCTGACTTCTCAGGGGGTTTTTGTCTGAGATACAACAAGATGGGGTAGTGCTGACAAACTGACTATTAATATAAAAATGTGTTAATGGAGTTTGCCTCCATATAAATTTCAAGCTTCTCACTGTCTCTCTCTCTCTCTCTCCCCCCCTCCCCCTTCCTCTCTCCTCTCTCTCTCTCTCTCTACTCTCTTTCTTCTAAAATAGATTCTCTACTTCCTCCTCATTGTTCAGTCACCACCAGCTGGTTGGTAACAGGGAGAGGAGGGGAGGAAAGGACAGGAAAGCTGTGTGTGCACATATGTGCTTATGTGGATTATCAAAAATTAAGAGAGGCATTATTAATTGATTTTCATCTCCTTTATATAGAGAGGAGCAAATGTGTTGGGTGCTGGGAATTTTGGGTTGCATCTCTTCCTTCTAATACCACATATCAAAGAACAAATTCTAGGGTTGCCTAGTGCCTGTCAAGTGAAATCAGTAGATTTTCAGCTGATTGTGTGTTTGCCTGCATTTAGACACTCTGAGCATGAGATTCAGAGACGACTGATGTCTCTATACTCTAAAGCCTTTATTTGTTTGCACACGACATATTTAATTCCAAGGTGCTCAAGGCATTTTGCAAACATTGAATTAACTGTTAATCCTCTTCATGTCTCTATAAAGAAGTGAAAAGTTCTTTTATTATAAAACATTATGAACTAAATCTGAAAAATAGACTTAACAGGAATAGGAATAATGAAGAGGAATAAAAAGAGAAAGAAAATACAATAGGAATAAGAGACCTTCAAGAAAAGTCTCCTTGGGCGGGCCGCGGTGGCTCAGCGGGCAAAGTGCTTGCCTGCTATGCCGGAGGACCTCGGTTCGATTCCCGGCCCCAGCCCATGTAACGAAAAAACGGAGAAACAAAATACAATAAAACAAGAAAATGTTTAAAAGATGTTTCCCTTTCTTCCTCTCTTCCTTCCTTCTATCCTTCCTTCCTTCTAAAAAAAAAAAAAAAAAAAAAAAAGAAAAGTCTCCTGCAGTTTCCAGCTAAACAGGGAAACCTCGGGCAAATTTTCCCTGCAGCTGGGGCTTAAGCCAACTGTCCAAAATTCTGTATGGTGACTCTCTATGTGTGTTTCTAGTTCTGCTGCTTATTAGCCTAGTAAATACCTCCCCACCTGAAGACTAAATTTCCATATCAGTAGAATGGGGATTATAACAGTACCTACCTCATAGATTTATTGTGAATAACACATAGTAGGCTTGCAATAAGTATGTTATCTTTATCATCATCATCTGATCATCAAGCAAGTCTTGCTCTTGGCTGCTGCTGGTAAGGAGATTATTTGCCTCAGACATATCTGTGTCAAAATTCCCCAAGGTAGATTGATTGCAGAAATGACCCCAATTCTCTACCCTCTCTATAACTATGCACTTAGCTGCATGATTTTGTAGCTCCTCCAATCAGGTAGATTTTAATTCCCTATCTCTTGATTTGGGCCAGTGTTGGGAATTGGTTTTGCCAATAGAATGAAGAAATGACATTTTTCCAGTTCTCAATCTAGACCTCAAGAGGCTCACATGCATTTGCTTGATTTCTCAGAAACTTGTTTTGTTGTCAAGAGAACAAGCCTAGGTCAGCCAGCCAGGATGCCTCATCACTATAGCTGAAAACCACCCTAGCTTAATGAGCCCTCAGCTACCTGCCAGATGACCACAGATACTTATTGAGAATGGCTGATACAGGCTAGGCCTGGTCCAGATCAACAGAAACACCTCCCTGACCTGTAGATTAATGAGCACTATTAAATAGTGGCTGCTTAAGCCATTAACTTTTTTTTTTTATTAACGGAAAGAAAAAAAAGAAATTAACACAACATTTAGAAATCATACCATTCTACATATGCACTCAGTAATTCTTAACATCATCACATAGATGCATGATCATCGTTTCTTAGCACATTTGCATTGGTTTAGAGGAACTAGCAACACAACAGAAAAAGATATAAAATGTTAATATAGAGAAAAGAAATAAAAGTAGTAATAATAGTAAAACAAACAAACAAACAAACAAAAACAAAAAAACCCTACAGCTCAGATGCAGCTTCATTCAGTGTTTTAACATGATTACTTTACAATTAGGTATTATTGTGCTGTCCATTTTTGAGTTTTTGTGTCTAGTCCTGTTGCACAGTCTGTATCCCTTCAGCTTCAATTACCCATTGTCTTACCCTGTTTCTAACTCCTGCTGGACTCTGTTACCAATGACATATTTCAAGTTTATTCTCGAATGTCCGTTCACATCAGTGGGACCATACAGTATTTGTCCTTTAGTTTTTGGCTGGACTCACTAAGCATAATGTTCTCTAGGTCCATCCATGTTATTACATGTTTCATAAGTTTATCTTGTCTTAAAGCTGCATAATATTCCATCATATGTATATACCACAGTTTGTTTAGCCATTCTTCTGTTGATGGACATTTTGGCTGTTTCCATCTCTTTGCAATTGTAAATAATGCTGCTATAAACATTGGTGTGCAAATGTCCATTTGTGTCTTTGCCCTTAAGTCCTTTGAGTAGATACCTAGCAATGGTATTGCTGGGTCGTATGGCAATTCTATATTCAGCTTTTTGAGGAACTGACAAACTGCCTTCCACAGTGGTTGCACCATTTGACATTCCCACCAACAGTGGATAAGTGTGCCTCTTTCTCCACATCCTCTCCAGCACTTGTCATTTTCTGTTTTGTTGATAATGGCCATTCTGGTGGGTGTGAGATGATATCTCATTGTGGTTTTGATTTGCATTTCTCTAATGGCCAGGGACATTGAGCATCTCTTCATGTGCCTCTTGGCCATCCGTATTTCCTCTTCTGGTAGGTGTCTGTTCAAGTCTTTTTCCCATTTTGTAGTTGGGTTGGCTGTCTTTTTGTTGTTGAGTTGAACAATCTCTTTATAGATTCTGGATACTAGACCTTTATCTGATATGTCATTTCCAAATATTGTCTCCCATTGTGTAGACTGTCTTTCTACTTTCTTGATGAAGTTCTTCGATGCACAAAAGTGTTTAATTTTGAGGAGCTCCCATTTATTTATTTCTTTCTTCAGTGCTCTTGCTTTAGGTTTAAGGTCCATAAAACCACCTCCAGTTGTAAGATTTATAAGATATCTCCCTACATTTTCCTCTAACTGTTTTATGGTCTTAGACCTAATGTTTAGATCTTTGATCCATTTTGAGTTAACTTTTGTATAAGGTGTGAGATACGGGTCTTCTTTCATTCTTTTACATATGGATATCCAGTTCTCTAGGCACTATTTATTAAAGAGACTGTTCTGTCCCAGGTGAGTTGGCTTGACTGCCTTATCAAAGATCAAATGTCCATAGATGAGAGGGTCTATATCTGAGCACTCTATTCAATTCCATTGGTTGATATATCTATCTTTATGCCAATACCATGCTGTTTTGACCACTGTGGCTTCATAATATGCCCTAAAGTCCGGCATCGCTAGACCTCCAGCTTCATTTTTTTTACTCAAGATGTTTTTAGCAATTCGGGGCACCCTGCCCTTCCAGATAAATTTGCTTATTGGTTTTTCTATTTCTGAAAAATAAGTTGTTGGGATTTTGATTGGTATTGCATTGAATCTGTAGATCAGTTTAGGTAGGATTGACATCTTAATTATATTTAGTCTTCCAATCCATGAACACGGTATGCCCTTCCATCTATTTAGGTCTTCTGTGATTTCTTTTAGCAGTTTTTTTGTAGTTTTCTTTATATAGGTTTTTTGTCTCTTTGGTTAAATTTATTCCTAAGTACTTTATTCTTTTAGTTGCGATTGTAAATGGGATTCGTTTCTTGATTTCCCCCTCAGCTTGTTCATTACTAGTGTATAGAAAAGCTACAGATTTTTGAATGTTGATCTTGTAACCTGCTACTTTGCTGGACACATTTATTAGTTCTAGTAATTTTGTTGTGGATTTTTCTGGGTTTTCTACATATAGTATCATATCGTCTGCAAACAGTGATAGTTTTACTTCTTCCTTTCCAATTTTGATGCCTTGTATTTCTTTTTCTTGTCTAATTGCTCTGGCTAGAACTTCCAACACAATGTTGAATAACAGTGGTGATAGTGGACATCCTTGTCTTGTTCCTGATCTTAGGGGGAAAGTTTTCAATTTTTCCCCATTGAGGATGATATTAGCTGTGGGTTTTTCATATATTCCCTCTATCGTTTTAAGGAAGTTCCCTTGTATTCCTATCTTTTGAAGTGTTTTCAACAGGAAAGGATGTTGAATCTTGTCAAATGCCTTCTCTGCATCAATTGAGATGATCATGTGATTTTTCTGCTTTGATTTGTTGATGTGGTGTATTACATTAATTGATTTTCTTATGTTGAACCATCCTTGCATACCTGGGATGAATCCTACTTGGTCATGATGTATAATTCTTTTAATGTGTTGCTGGACTCGATTTGCTAGAATTTTGTTGAGGATTTTTGCATCTATATTCATTAGAGAGCTTGGTCTGTAGTTTTATTTTTTTGTAATATCTTTGCCTGGTTTTGGTATGAGGGTGATGTTGGCTTCATAGAATGAATTAGGTAGCTTTCCCTCCACTTCGATTTTTTTGAAGATTTTGAGCAGAGTTGGTACTAATTCTTTCTGGAATGTTTGGTAGAATTCACATGTGAAGCCGTCTGGTCCTGGACTTTTCTTTTTGGGGAGCTTCTGAATGACTAATTCAATCTCTTTACTTGTGATTGGTTTGTTGAGATCATCTATTTCTTCTTGAGTCAAAGTTGGTTGTTCATGTCTTTCCAGGAACCCGTCCATTTCATCTAAATTGTTGTATTTATTAGCATAAAGTTGTTCATAATATCCTGTTATTACCTCCTTTATTTCTGTGAGGTCAGTAGTTATGTCTCCTCTTCCATTTCTGATCTTATTTATTTGCATCCTCTCTCTTCTTCTTTTTGTCAATCTTGCTAAGGGCCCATCAATCTTATTGATTTTCTCATAGAACCAACTTCTGGTCTTATTGATTTTCTCTATTGTTTTCATGTTTTCAATTTCATTTATTTCTGCTCTAATCTTTGTTATTTCTTTCCTTTTGCTTGCTTTGGGATTAGTTTCCTGTTCTTTCGCCAGTTCTTCCAAGTGGACAGTTAATTCCTGCATTTTTGCCTTTTCTTCTTTTCTGATAAAGGCATTTAGGGCAATAAATTTCCCTCTTAGCACTGCCTTTGCTGCGTCCCATAAGTTTTGATATGTTGTGTTTTCATTTTCATTCGCCTCAAGGTATTTACTAATTTCTCTTGCAATTTCTTCTTTGACCCAGTTGTTGTTTAAGAGTGTGTTGTTGAGCCTCCATGTATTTGTGAATTTTCTGGCACTCCGCCTATTATTGATTTCCAACTTCATTCCTTTATGATCCGAGAAAGTGTTGTGTATGATTTCAATCTTTTTAAATTTGTTAAGACTTGCTTTGTGACCCAGCATATGATCTATCTTTGAGAATGATCCATGAGCACTTGAAAAAAAGGTGTATCCTGCTGTTGTGGAATGTAATGTCCTATAAATGTCTGTTAAGTCAAGCTCATTTATGGTAATATTCAGATTCTCTATTTCTTTATTGATCCTCTGTCTAGATGTTCTGTCCATTGATGAGAGTGGTGAATTGAAGTCTCCAACTATTATGGTATATGTGTCTATTTCTCTTTTCAGTGTTTGCAGTGTTTTCCTCACGTATTTTGGGGCATTCTGGTTCGGTGCATAAATATTTATGATTGTTATGTCTTCTTGTTTAATTGTTCCTTTTATTAGTAGATAGTGTCCTTTCTTGTCTCTTTTAACTGTTTTACATTTGAAGTCTAATTTGTTGGATATTAGTATAGCCACTCCTGCTATTTTCTGGTTGTTATTTGCATGAAATATCTTTTCCCAACCTTTCACTTTCAACCTATATTTATCTTTGGGTCTAAGATGTCTTTCCTGTAGACAGCATATAGAAGGATCCTGTTTTTTAATCCATTCTGCCAGTCTATGTCTTTTGATTGGGGAATTCAGTCCATTAACATTTAGAGTTATTACTGTTTGGATAATATTTTCCTCTACCATTTTGCCTTTTGTATTATATATATCATATCTGACTTTCCTTCTTTCTGCACTCTTCTCCATGCCTCTCTCTTCTGTCTTTTTGTATCTGACTCTAGTGCTCCCTTTAGTATTTCTTGCAGAGCTGGTCTCTTGGTCACAAATTCTCTCAGTGACTTTTTGTCTGAGAATGTTTTAATTTCTCCCTCTTTTTTGAAGGACAATTTTTCTCGATATAGGAGTCTTGGTTGGTAGTTTTTCTCTTTTAGTAACTTAAATATATCATCCCACTGTCTTCTAGCTTCCATGGTTTCTGCTGAGAAATCTACACATAGTCTTATTGGGTTTCCCTTGTATGTGATGGATTGCTTCTCTCTCGCTGCTTTCAAGATCCTCTCTTTCTCTTTGACCTCTGGCATTTTAACTAGTAAGTGTCTTGGGGAGTGCCTATTTGGGTCTAATTTCTTTGGGGTGCACTGCACTTCTTGGATCTGTAATTTTAGGTCTTTCATAAGAGTTGGGAAATTTTCAGTGATAATTTCTTCCATTAGTTTTTCTCCTCTTTTTCCCCTCTCTTTTCCTTCTGGGACACTCACAACACGTATATTTGTGCGGTTCACATTGTCCTTGCGTTCCCTAATACCCTGTTCAAATTTTTCCATTCTTTTCCAAATAGTTTCTGTTTCTTTTTGGAATTCAGATGTTCCATCCTCCAAATCACTAATTCTATCTTCTGTCTCTTTAAATCTGTCATTGTAGGTATCCATTGTTTTTTCCATCTTTTCTACTTTATCCTTCACTTCCATAAGCTCTGTGATTTGTTTTTTCAGTTTTTCTATTTCTTCTTTTTGATCAGCCCATGTCTTCTTCATGTCCTCCCTGAATTTATCGATTTCGTTTTTGTAGAGGTTTTCCATTTCTGTTCGTATATTCAGCATTAGTTGTTTCAGCTCCTGTATCTCATTTGAACTATTGGTTTGTTCCTTTGACTGGGCCATATTTTCAGTTTTCTGAGCATGATCCATTATCTTCTGCTGGCGTCTGGGCATTTAGTCAGATTTCCCTGGGTGTTGGACCCCACAGGTTGAAAGATTTTTCTGTGAAGTCTCTGTGTTCTGTTTTTCTTATCCTGCACAGTAGGTGGTGCACGTGGCACACATTTGTCTACGGGTTCCACCAGTGAAAGTTGCTGTGGGTCCTTTAACTCTGGAAAATTCTCACCGTAGGGGAGGTTCGGCAGCCGAAGCGTCTTGGAAGAGTGCCAGCCGGCCCAGGGTTCCGAACGCGGGGAGGGTTGCCGGCCGCCGCAGCACGGGAGAGCATCTGGCCGAATTACCTAGTCAGCCCGGGTCACCAAGCATGGCGGGAGGGTGCCAGCTGTCGCAGCCCGGGAGAGTGCACTGTTCCCAGCTGGACCGGGGAGTCACGTGTTTGGAAGGGACCCCCCGGTCACTGTTCTCCGCAGTCTGGGGATTTCCGACCGAACTCTCTCAGTTGGTCCGGGTGGGCTCGCATGGTGCGGGCGCCAGCCGCCGTGGCCCAAGGGGACCGCCTGTCCAATTCTGCCAGCTGGCCTTGGAAGGAGGAAGGGAGGGACTCCGGCCACTTGCCGTCCCACCCAGGAAAGCCTGCCCCCCTCGGTGATCTCACTGGAGCTGGTTCTCCCAGACAGTCAGCCGTTCCAGGATGGGGTACGCCGTCCCTTTGATCTCTGTCGTGGCTCTGGGAGCTGCTCTGTATTGTCTCCACTCCCCCACTAGCTGTTCTGGAGGAGGAAAGGTGAGGGTGGCAAGGCTGTGGAGGCCGGTGGCGGAGGAGCCGGTGAAGGTGGAAGAAGGGAGAGGAGGGGGCCGGCGGACAATGAAAGAGGGGAGAGGAGGGCGGGCGGGTCGACTGCTGCGGGGCGTGGGCGCCGCGCGGTGGGCCGGTGGACAAAGAAAGCAAGCCATTAACTTTTGAGGGTGTTTGTTACACATCAGTAGCTAACTGCTACAGTCAACTATTCAGATTTACCTGTCATGGATTTCGCCAGAATCTTCTCTCCTAGCTTATAAATACTAATTCATTCAATTAAAATGATTTCTTTGTGGCTAATTCTAAGCATAGTTAGTGAAGAAAAATGAAGGTGAATCAATTAAATTCCCTTCCTTGAGAACTGACAGTCTGGTTGAGTATATACAATATGGCAGATAGGTAACTATAAGGAACGGGGAAAATATAAAATCTGTAAGAAAGCTGTGAGTAAAAGAGTATGGCATTCTGAGAAGAAAGAGATTATGTGTAGTCTGAAGTTGGGGTAGACCAGGAGGGTTAGTGGAAGCCGCACGAAGGAAGTGCTTTCGATAACGCTAGTATCTATACATATCCCTGTATTTTCACCTCCACAACCTGAATTCAGGCCTCAGCAACTTCCATTGCATTAGCCACCTAGTTAGTCTCCTTTTTCTAGTCTTGTCCCCCTCTAATCCATTCTTCTGTCAAACATTTTTTTCTGACATGCAAATCTTACCACGTTACCTATCAGCCTCAGATCCTTTAGTTACTTCCCTCTGCCCTTGGGATAAAGCCAGAACTCCATCACCTAGTACACAACACTCTTTCTGGCCAGTCTCTCCTTTGTTTTCCACATCAGTTTATATCTGTCGATTCCTCCCATTCATAGCCTAAGATCTAACTGCTTTTACTGAATTCTCTTAGGAGCCCCAAAATAGTATTCTTCTTCCTCTTTTGGGTTTTGAATACATTGAGAAAAATGGCCCCAAATAGTCAGAATATCAAAATGTCACCTCTCATTCTGATGAGCTAAATTATATAGCACCACTTATGTGAATGGGTTGGTAGGTGAATCCCTTGAATTAGGTGAGTTATCCGTCAAGCCACAGGCACTGCTGGTCCAGAGAGTCTTAACTAACAATATAAAAAGCATGATCTGAAGACGCATAGAACTACTATTCTTCGCATGTAGCTTGCTCCCATAAGGATAAAGGATGTCTATTTATTTTCTTTCCAAATTTACTAATCAGGTAAGTCACTCTACCTTCCCTGGGATGGAGTGGGTAAAGGATGGAGAGAGACCACAGGGAAAACATCAACAAAACAAAATATGCATCCTCCTAACAATATTGAACAACCTGTATTTCTCTTAGCGTACCGTTGCTTTTCTCATTATCTCTGGGTCTTTGTACATGCTGCTGCCTCTGCCTGAAATGCTCTTCTACCTGCCCCCTCTTTAATTATTCCCATTTGTTTGACCCTCTATTACTTGATTTGAAGACCCTCTATTTGATTTGAAATGAGTTGTTTTATGTGAAGCTTTTAGACAGT
Organism: Tamandua tetradactyla; assembly: GCF_023851605.1. Classification (NCBI taxonomy): domain Eukaryota; kingdom Metazoa; phylum Chordata; class Mammalia; order Pilosa; family Myrmecophagidae; genus Tamandua; species Tamandua tetradactyla. The sequence goes on from NC_135333.1 coordinate 26,195,459, forward strand.
GCCTAGAACTTAGAAAACCTTCAAGAAATGCTCACTGAAACAAAGGCAAGTAATATTTGAGTTTGGCCTTAATAGAAGAATAGGATCTGGACAGGTAGAGATTGGAGAAATAGAGTGTTGAAGGATATTTTAGGCAGAAGGGAACTCAAGAAAATTCAGAAATAACGAAGACATACTGTGTTTGGGGTATGGGCTGGTTTGGTTAAACCTCAGAATTCATAAAGAGAAGTGTTGGGATATCTTGTTAGAAAGAGTTGAGACTAGACTGTAAAGAGTCATCAATATGAGGCTAATTATTTTGTTTAGGTAGTGGGATTTCAGTAAGTGGTGAAGAGTCTTTGAGGAATTCGGGCAGGATAATGCAATACAACATTCCTGATATTTAGGTAGACAGCTCTTGCCAAATAGAGTTGAGTACCTACTCTTTTCACATGTTGAGATAGGTCTTACCACTTCCCTACCTAGTTTTTCTCTTCTAAGCATAGCATCTTGGCTTTCTAATAATTTATTTCAGATAATTTTCACTTAGAATGAGGTAGGGAGAATAGTGGTAGATATGTGAGAAATTCCTTTCATTTGAAACAGTCATGATTTTTTGTCCTTTCTGTGGGCAAGAAAGACATTGGGGTTAGGGAAGAGAGCATGCATGCTTCTCTTCTTTAATATAGTGCTAATTAAATGGAAGTCTCAAACTTGGTGAAGAAAAAGAAGAGCAGCTGGTTTGACCTCCCCAGGTTTATACTTGCTGTAAGCTACTAAAACCAGATGGAAATGCTTCTCCCATTTACTGTTGGGTGGTAGGCAGCAGCTCCATGAGCTGGGGAATTGTCATCCTCAGCCTAGTTCAACCCATAGACCCATTTCAGGTTGCTCTAAAAAGACATCATGGTGAAATGGTGTCGGGCTCTGAAAATTACAACAGTCTCTTAATGCTATTGAATTAGTGATGGGGCAGATCTGTGGAAGTCAAGGGAGGATGTAATGAATAAGATATACAGGAAGACCCCGTGTGGTAGATTGATCATATTCCCTACCAGTCTCATTATTTTTGCTTCTCCCTATCTCCATGCCTTTTGGGATGTAACTCTGTAGTGTCCTCCTGCTATGACTCTGATGCCGGGTTCAATCACATGACTTGCTTCAGCCAATGAGATGTTAGCTAATGTGACTGAGACTAAGACTTAAAAAACGCTTACGTGATTTGCTCTGTTCTTGCCCCTTAGCCATCACCATGAGAACCTACTTGGACCAGCCTGTGGGCATTAGTGAGAAAGATGCTTTCTCAGTTATCGCAACCAGGACCATTCTAGATTAGCTGGCAGCTAGGCAACCCTCTTGTATCTCGACAAGTCCAGCTGAGACCAGAAAAGCCACAAAGCTGAGCCCAATCAGAATCAGAAAAACTGCTTGGCTGAATCCCCCAGATATGTAAACAATGGATGTTATTGTTGTGAGCTACTGAGCGTTAGTGGTTGCTTGTTTTGTGTCATTCTTGTAACAACAGATACAACCAATGACACCTGGTGTGGGAAAGAGACTGCAGTGTTCTGAAAACACCAGGGGATTTTATGCCTTCTAACTGTTGCAGTCACCCCTCTGTCTCTCTGCTTCTGTTATTGCCTTACTATAATAAATATTACTTTTCTTTTTTCCTAAAGCTTTTTACTTTTTTAAACTAAAGTTATACCTTTATCAAGGTATATAAGAGGCAGTGTATCATGACTAGAATTTACCAGGGCTATAAACTAGGATGGGAAAGAACTGTATCTTTGTTTTCACTAACCTCTCCCTAAAACTTACCTTCAGTCATGAATCTAGGCAGCAAACCACAGTTGTTAGCAGTGCCTCAGAGATTTTTGCTGACAATAGAGATTGGTGTTTTTAAACTGCAGTACTATTATTGTTCATAGCTGCTTTGGGATTGTTATAGATATTAGATCCACCACTGGATTTGCTGTGTGATATGGTAACAAAGAAGCACATATATTGCCATATCACATTAAATTTTTTTTGTATTGTATGCAGTGATCACATTTCATATCCCATTACTGCAGCATAATTTATTGAATTTGTTTGTCTGTTTGCTTTTTGGGAAGTGCACGGGCTGGGATCGAACCTGGGTGTCCTGCATGGCAGACGAGAATATTACCACTGAACTACCCTTGCACCCTGAAAATATTTTGATGATCATACTTAGATACAATTGTTTTCTACTGTAATCCTGTGTTTTTTATTTTATACATTTGAAATTAATGGGTGTCTAGGCTTCACCAGGATTCCAAGGTGTCAGTTAGTTTAGAAAAGTTTAAGAAAACTGATGTCATGTTTGAAAATGGATACTTTAGAGCCATTTTACCAGGATTATATTCCACTCTGCTGATTACATGCTGTTATTATACAGTAATTACTTAACCTCTCTATGTCTCAGTTTTGGCCTGTGTAAAATAGGAATAATAATAGGACAAAACTCATAGAATGCTTTGAAAATTAAATGAGTTTAATGCATGCAAACTGCTTAGGACAATACAGCTCAGAGTAAGTGTAAAACGAATTTAGCTATAATAATCTATTGTCATTCATGCATATTTTTTGAAGGGTAAAATTTGTACACAGTTTGTTATATAAAACATCAGTTCTTTGCCCTTTTTATTCAATTTCCTTTTTCCCCAGAAGCAATAATTTCTATTTATTATAGTTTATAATTTTGCTGTTTATTTTTCTGTATCTGAGTAACAAGCTATATTGTTACTGTTGATTTTTTCAGTTTTAGATATTATCTAAGAATCTCCATTGGTTCTGCTACATGTGCATACTTCCACATTTCCACATTTCCATTCTTCTACTGCTCCTGGCCATCACAGTTTCATTGATATTAGTGTTCTGTGTTTACAGTATTATAACTATTTAAGTGTTATTCATGCTGAGCTATGTAGTAAATTAAGATTACTTTTCCTTTGCTGTGTAACTTTAGTTTTCTTTGGAGCTGCTACTTGTCCTGTTTTTCCTTTTTTTTTTTAAACTTTTTTTATTAATTAAAAAAATTAACAAACAAAACATTAAGATATCATTCCATTCTACATATACAATCAGTAATTCTTAATATCATCACATAGTTGCATATTCATCATTTCTTAGAACATTTGCATCAATTTAGAAAAAGAAGTAAAAAGACAACAGAAAAAGAAATAAAACGATAACAGAGAAAAAAAAGATTATACATACCATACCCCTTACCCCTCGCTTTCATTTACTGCTAGCATTTCAAACTAAATTTAACATTTGTTCCCCCTATTATTTATTTTTATTCCATATGTTCTACTCTTCTGTTGATACAGTAGCTAAAAGGAACATCAGACACAAGGTTTTCACATTCACAGAGTCTCATTGTGAAAGCTATATCATTGTTCAATCATCATCAAGAAACATGGCTACTGGAACACAGCTCCACATTTTCAGGCAGTTCCCTCCAGCCTCTCCACTACATCTTGAACAACAGGGTGATATCTACTTAATGCATAAGAATAACCTCCAGGATAACCTCTCGACTCTGTTTGGAATCTCTCAGCCATTGACACTTAGTCTCATTTTACTTTTCCCCCTCTGGTCGTGAAGTTTCTCTCAATCCCTTGATGTTAATTCTCAGCTCATTCTAGGGTTTTTCTCAGTCCCTTGATGCTGAGTCTCAGCTCATTTCAGGATCTCTGTCCCACATTGCCAGGAAGGTCCACACCCCTGGGAGTCATGTCCCACGCAGAGAGGGGGAGGGTGGTGAGACTGCTTGTCATGTTGGCTGGAGAGAGAGGCCACATCTGAGCAACAAAAGAGGCTCTCTTGGAGGTGACTCTTAGGCCTAAATTTTAAGTAGACTTGACCTATCCTTTGTGGGGTTAAGTTTCATATGAACAAACCCCAAGACTGGGGGCTCAGCCTATAGCTTTGGTTGTCCACACTGCTTGTGAGAATAGCAAGAATTCAACTTGGGGAAGTTGAATTTCTCCCCGCTCTCACCATTTGTTTTTCCTTTTGCTTAGCTTTCTATGTTCTTATTAGTCATTCAACCCAGACTTTTTTCCATGCATCTGAATTTCCTTTACTCTCAAGAAATATTGATGTTTTAGGTATTTTCTTTCTATTTAATATTTGTAAATAATACTCAAACCTTTTAAGCCTGGTCCACTTTGGACTTCTTGCCATGTTGTGTCTGCAACACTGCTATGATCCTGAAATCTCTCATCAATCATTTTGGGATTCTTTTCACTTCTCTTGTGAGAACTATCTCCTTTTTCTAGTATCCCACATCTTCTTTGTTGAATTACTCTTATTTTGTGACTTATATCTTCCAGTAGGCTCCCAGGAAAGGAGTCATAGTAGGACTTTTTAAAAAAGACTTTGTTTTTGAAGAGTGACTTATTATACACTGATTTTAATTGATAGTTTAGGTATAGAATGCTGTCATGGAAATAAATTTCCTTCTGAATTTTGAAGACACCTCCCACTCCTCAACCACTTCCTTCTGATTTTCCACATTTCTGTTAACAAATCTGAGTACTTTTTGATTGCTGAATCTTTATATGTGCCTTCCCCACCCCACCCCCACCCCACCCCACTTTATGAGAACTCTGTTTATGAAGGATCTCTTTATTCCTGTATTTTGAAATTTCATGATTATGTCACTTGATTTGGATTTATTTTCATCCATTGTGTTGGGTATTCAGTAAATTTTTGAATCTGTTAAATTATGTTCTTTAAAATTTTCTTGAATTATTTCTTTGATGCCTCCTTTTAACTTTCTCTCTTCTCTTTTCCTAGAACTTCTGTCATTGGGAAGTTAGGTCTTGTATTAGTTAGGCTTCTCTAGAGAAACAGAATCAACAGGAAATATTCGTAAATATAAAATTTATGAAAGTGACTCACATAACTGTGGGAACGTATAGTCCAAAATCCGTAGGGCAGGCTGTGAAGCTGACTATTCCAATGGAGGGTCTGGATGAACTCCACAGGAGAGGCTCACCGGCCGAAGCAGGAAGAGAGCCTGTCTCTTCTGAATCCTCCTTAAAAGGCTTCCAGTGATTAGATTAAGCATCACTCATTAAAGAAGACGCTCCCCTTGGCTGATTACAAATGGAATCAGCTGTGGATGTAGCCAACGTGATGGTGATTTAATTCTATGAAATGTCCTCATAGCAAAAGACAGGCCAGCACTTGCCCAACCACACAAACAGGTACCACCACTTGGCCAAGTTGACACATGAACCTGACCATGACAGGTCTTCTGGACTTGTACTTAAACATTGTCATGCTTTTCATTCCCACTTGCCTCTGAAAAGACTCTAGAAGGAGTTTTGAATGCCAGCACTCTAGAATCTGAGTGGGAAACAGACCTGGGAGTTCCAGCTTCTAGAATGCCTATATTCACTTAATCTTCCTGTACTTAATTAACATGATAACCTTGCTTTCAGATGACCCTGGCATCTCCAAGAGCAGAGGCTCTCTATTTTACCCTCTTTAGAGAAACACACCTCTTGTTTTCTCTGGGGTGCAATCACTCCACTGTGTGTAGACCAGGTGATCTGTACATCTGAAAACAGAGGCAGATTTTTCTACAATCTTTCTTACCTTGATTACCTTGTCTCCTACTGGTAAAAATATCAAACGGCACCAAACGCTGAGCCTCCTGAGGATTCTAAGATCTCAGTCAGATTGGTTCTCAGATTTTTCTACTTCCAGCAGAAGAGTTGGTTTCTCAGATCTGCTAAGTCATTTAGCATTTGCTTATGCGACTTACAGCTTTCAATTTTGTTATTCCCTAGTCCTTTCCTTTGTTTTTGGTGCATGCCTTAAGACAAAATAGCTGTAATTTTAGTGGCATTTCAAGAGGAAGTGAAAATGTGTGTGTGTTTGTGCACTCCATTGTCTTTACTCAAAAGTCCTTATAGTATATTCTTCACATGGGGATTAGAATGATCTTTCAAAAATGTGAATCAGAGGATTTGACTCCCTGTATAAAAGCCTCAAATGAGTTCTTTTAATTCCTAGAATTAATTCAAATTCCTTACCATGGCCTTATATGAACTTGTGCCTTCCTACCTTTCCAACCTATTTTCATACCTCTTTCCCTTTCACTCACTGTGCATTGGACACAATAATCTTCTTTCTCCTTATCAAAGGTGTTAAAGTTAATTTAGGTTTTAAGATCTTTACTCTGCAATTCACCCTGCTTAGAATGCCCTTTCCTGGATCTTCTGATTGCTGGCATCTTGGAGTCATTTAGGTCTCAATTCGAATATCTCTCAAATAGCCAAGCATTCCTCACTGCTTAGAACATGTTTGGAATAAAGGTTATTGATACATATATTTTAATTAATGTATCAGCGAAGGAAACTATTAACCATTGCCTCCTTATCAAACTAGGCACCTGGAGAAGAGAGCCAGAGGGAGGAAATGGAGGTGAGGAGGTAACCCTTGTGCTTTCAGAAACTGTCATACATACATGGAAATTTCTGTATCTGTGGACTTGCCTCCCTATGGCCTTCTATGTAGCATTGTCCATGTCTGCTGCTGTCTTGTAGATTATCTCCAGGCCAGGAACAGGTTTGTCACTATAGCTGGAGAGGGGCAGGTGCTTAAAAATAAACATAAACTTTGAAAATAATAATTATTTTAAAAGTCTTGCATCCTCTGTTTTCCCCTCTATTATGTTTTTTCTTTGGCTTGACAGGAGTCTCCAAATGTTTTGGCTTATTTCCACTTAAAGTAATTTTGAAAGATTATATGTTCCTTCAAAGGTTTTAAAATTGACACCTAAAATTTTCATCTTAAGTTTAAATAATTGCAAAGGTTGTCATTTCAGTGAATTATAAATATTGACATTTAAAAAAAAAGTTGTCACATCATGGTTTATATGTGTCTAATAGATTCCAGCAACTAGAAATTCACCATTGTATATTTAAAATGTACAAGGATACCTTCTTTTAAAATAGTTGGATATTTTACATTGTTATTTAAATATTGTTAGACATGGGTTGAAATATTGCATTTGTAACTTTAAGCTTTGTCCTCATCAGAAATGCTTTCAGGACAGGCAAAGCAAGGAAGTCCCATGGAGCCCCTTGATTTAGTGGCTTCTCAGACTCCTTTATTTTAAATCCACCCTTTATTTGACTTCCGTGAGGCTTTTATATCCATAAGCAAGGTGCTGTTGTAAGATTTGAGATAAGCGAGGGGTATGCCTTTCTTTTAAAGTGAAGAAAATAAATTATTGGAATATAAGGTGGAAAAGGAGAACCTCTGAAGGTGCTATTTCAGGTCCATCAGTTTTAGGAAAAAATACAATTTGAAGCTGAATATCAGGAAGTTGATTCCAATAAAGCTATGCATGTCCATATGTTCCTTGCAGTCTTCATTTATTTCTGGGGCACATGCACCCACGTTTGTGTGCTCTCTCTGGGGATTCTTCCTACTTCTAACTATGCTTTTTTAAAAAACTTTTTAAAATTGTATAATATAACATATATAAAGCAAAGAAAGAAAGAAAAAAGCAATAGTTTTCAAAGCACTCTTCAACAGGTAGTTACAGGACAGATCCCAGATTTTGTCATGGGCTACCATACCATCATCTCAGATTTTTCCTTCTAGCTGCTCCAGAACATTGGAGACGAGAAGGAATAAATATATTTTTATCATCATAATTGACTATTTTTTCTTTTCTGTGAAAAAATGTGTACAAAAAGAAATAAATTTCAAAGCATAGCATGACAATTAATTGTAGTACAGATTTCAGAGTTTGGTATTTTTAAAATTCCACAATTCTATGTCTATACTTATAGCTGCTCCAAGACACTGGAGACTGAAAGAAATTTCAATTTAGTGATTCGACAACCATATTCATTTGTTAAACCCCATCTTCTCTGAACAACTCCACCATCACCTTTGATCTTGCTACCCCACTCTTTAGTGGTATTTGGGCCATGGACACACTAACTTTTTCATGTTGGAAGGGGCTGTCAATAATATGGGGTAGGAAGCTGGAACTAGCCAATGTTTCAGACAGGCTAGACCCTCTAGGTTTCAGGACTTATCTGGTCCAGGGACCCATCTTGAGTCTGTAGGCCTCCAGAAAGTTACACTAGTACATGGAAACTTTGCAGAATCTTATATGTTGCTCTAGGTGATCTTTAGGATTGGCTGGAATGGTTTTGGTTGGAGTTTGGCAAGTTATGATAGGTAACAATGTCTTCCTGAAGCTTGCGTAAGAACAACCTCTAGAGTAACCTCTACTGTTTTTGAAATCTCTCAGCCACTGATACTGTATTTAGTTACATTTCTTTTCCCCCTTTTGGTCAGGATGGAATTGTTGATCCCACAGTGCCAGGGCCAGAATCATCCCTAGGACTCATCTCCCATATTGAAAGGGAGACTTTCACCCCTGGATGTCATGTCCCACATAGGGAGGAGGGAGATGATTTCACTTGCAGAGTTGGGCTTAGAGAGACTGAGGCCACATCTGAGCAGCAAAAAGGGTCCTCCAGAAATAACTCTTAGGTATACCTACATAAGTTTTGCAAGAGTAAGCCTCAAGCTCAAGGGCTTGGCCAATTGATTTGGGTATCCCTATAGTTTGACACAGTGTCAGGAGATTCCCTGATGGTAAAGTTCAATTTTTCCAAAATTTTCCTCCTATCCCTCAAGGTACTTTGCTGATACTTTTTGTTTATCTGCTTAATATACTCTAGGATGTATCCAGGCATTACATTAAGCTATACAGGATTAAAGGACGTCTTTCTTATTCTGGGAATCTTGTGCTTCAGTTGTTCAAATGAGCTATCCAGCCAGGCTGAGTTAGATTATGTGCTATAGCAAATTTAGGTTCTGGACAAAATAAACCTTTCTTCCTTTGGTCTTAAAGTGTAGGTGTGGTTCTAAAATATAGACAATGCCTTCCTTACCACTGTATTCTGAGGTACCTTAATCCTGACCTGATAGGATTTGTTCTTATCTCTTAATACCAGGTTATAGATATATAAAACATCCTCTCAAGCTCCAGAAATAATAATAACTATTCCAGACTCAATGTGTCTTGCTATGAAAGCTTGCAATCTAGGTCCCTGTTTTCTGATAAGCATTTTCTAAAGGAAACCATTAATATTGTTCTTTTATTTCTGATTTATTTTGCTTCACCAAATGTCCCACAGGTTCATGCACATCATTGCATGCCTCATGACTTCATTTCTTTCATAGCAGCACAATATTCTATCATATGTATACACCATCATTCTCAATCTACTTCTCAGTCGGAGCATCCTTCAGGCATCTGCATTCATTGGGTATCATATATAAAGCCCAAAGTCCACAGTCCATCAACACTTTCAATTATACATCATTTCATTGTTCTCAAGAGAAAGATAACCAATAAACACACCATCACCATTTAGGAAATCTACACCTTCCCTTAACTCTTGCCCCTCACCCCATTATTTACCCCTGCTGTTATTATGGTACTGCTGATGTTTCCTGTTAAACATAGTCCATAGGATGCAATAGCATTTTTCCCCCTGTATCCTGGACTTAAACGCTCTTTGTGCATGAATCATATCTTTGAAGTAGTTTTTGCAAGAATTTATTTATATTTCTAGTGTTAATCAGTGGGGCATATAGGTCTATACAACCCCTTTCAATCATGTTCATCTTCAATATGGTAATTTTACTTATAGACCCACTAGAGAACCACCTTCCCTTCTATATACTCCTTTACCTTTGAGTTCAACCTCATTAGTTAAGCATTCACCCATCTCTGGCTTCTCTGTATCTTTCAATCCCCTATATTCTGTATTATATGCCTCTGATTTTACCTTTACCATGGTCATAAAACTGAAGTAATACAGTATCTATCTTTTTGTGTCTGGTTTCCTTCACTAAGCATTATGTTCTCAAGGCTCATCCATTTTGTCATATACTTCAGGATATCATTTTGTTTCACTGCTTCGTAATATTCCATCCTATGTATATACCACATATTTTAAATCCACGCATCTGTTGATGGGCATTTGGATTGTTTCCACCTTTTGGCGATTGTGAATAATGCTGCTATGAACACAGGTGTGCAAATGTCTGTGTCATTGCTTTCAGCTCTTCTGGGTATATATCAAGTAGTGCTATTGCTAGGTCATAGGGCAACTTGATATTTAGTTTCCTAAGGAACCATCAAACTTTCTTCCATAGTGGTTGTGCCGTTATACATTCCCACCAGCAGGGCATAAGTGTCCCCAATTCTCCACATCCTCTCCAACATTTATAGTTTCCTGTTTGTTTAATGGCAGCCATTCTTGTGGGTGTGAGGTAGTGTATCTCATTGTAGTCTTGATCTGCACTTCCCTTATAGCTAATGAAAATGAGCATCTCTTCATGCGCTTTTGAGCCATCTTTATTTGCTCTTCAGAAAAATGCCTATTCATGTCTTTAGCCCATTTTATAATTAGATTGTTTGTTCTTTTGTTGTTGAGTTGCATGACTTCTTTGTATATACAGAAAATCAAACCTTTGTCTGATATGTGATTTCCAAATATTTTCTCCCATTGAATTAGCTGCCTCTTCGCCTTTTTGACAGTCTTTTGAGGTGCAGAAACATTTGATTTGAGGAGATCCCATTTATCTATTTTTCCTTTTGTTGCTTGTGCTTTGGATGTAAAGTTTGGGAAGCTACCTCCTATTACTAGTTCTTGGAGATGTTTCCCGATGTTTTCTTCTAGAAGCCTTATGGTGCTAGTTCTTATATTTAGTTGTTTGATCCACTTTGAGTTAATTTTTGTATAGGGTGTAAGATAAGGGTCCTCTTTCATTCTTTTGGCTATTGATATCCAGTTCTCTCATGCCCATTTGTTGAAAAGAGTATTTTGCCCCAGTTCAGTGGATTTGGAGGTCTTGTCAAAAATTTGTTGAACTTAGGTTTGGTGGGCTATTTATGCACTCTCAATTCAATTCCACTGATCAATACTTCTATCTTCATGCAAGTACCATGCTATGCTGTTTTGACCACTCTGGCTTTATAATAAGAATTAAAGTCTGGAAGCATTAATCTTCCCATTTCATTTTGTCTGCATCATGATATGCTTAATGATCTTCTGTTGTCTTCGAGGCATGTAAATATCTTGATAGGTTTACTTTGGAAGTTGATTTCCTTCAGTAGTCTAAAGCTTTGTATTTGCAAGATGGATGTGGAGCAGGATATGGGGTGCAGGGTGGGGCACAACAGTGCAGTGATGCATTGCAGCACAGGTATCAGCGTAGGTTGGGAATGCTATACTGGTGCCTGTGAGCATGGGGTGTGGGTTGCAGGGTTATGGAGGTATGGTGCAGGAGCCAAGGGTATGGGTTACAGCTCAGGCAGACCTTGGAGTACAGGAGCAGGGTGTGGTGTGGAGTTCACAGAGGTAGAGCATGGTGGGAGGCAGATGGCTAGGCAGAGTGGGTGCATGGGGGCTGGTGTTCAGGAAGGATGTGGATGGGCACATGGAGCGTGGGGGGTCATGGGTGTTAGGGTGTAGGGCTGGTGGCACAGAAATCAGGGCACAGGGAAGGCAGGAGGCAGGTGTGTCCTTGTGCAGGGTGGGGTTAGTCCAGAGGGCCCTGAAAGTGGATGTGGGAGTGTGTAGGGGCAGGCACAGGTAAAGAGGTTGCAGGATATGGGTCAAGGTGGTGGTGTTGGGTGGATGGTGCCCTGGTATGGGTGCACAGGTGTGGAGGAAGTTGGAGCAGGTGTGCACATGTGTGCAGGGTGGGGGCTATGCAGCACATATTTGCCCATACGCACATGCCGGGTGTGGGAGCTGGTTGCTTGTGCTGGGAGGTTGGAAATTTGTGCATGTTTGAGGTATAGGTTTTGGGATGCAGGGGTCATGAAGTCAGTGCATGAATATGTGGACACCCAGCGGCAGGCAGGATGAAGCTGTGTAGGTGTGCAGGTCTGAGGGGAGGGGCCCTGATGGGCACTGGTGTAGGGGTGGGGCCCTTGTGTATGCATGCACAGATCTCAGGGGCAGCAGCCAGAGAGTTGCTCCTGTGTGGGCTGGGGGTGGATGTGGCCTGACTGCACAGATCAGTGCTTGCCCAGAGGAGGGGTACATGACTGGGGGCCATGCATGTGAATGGATGTGGGAGGCCCATAAACTGATGTACACATACACAGAGCTCAGGGGAGGCAGAGTGGGATTGTATGACTGTATGGGCTGGGGGTGTGTGTAGCCTAGGTATGAAGTTTAATGCCCACAGCCTTTGGTAACCGCCTGCTGGGACAAGGGACAGGGAGATAGGTCTAAGGAGGGGTGGGGTGAGATGCACTTTCACAGAAGAGGTGGGTTGAGCTATAGTAGGCATGCACACTTGGGGTGGGGGTGTAGGGCTGCACACATGTGGGGGTTTGGTGAGGTGGGGTGTTTGGAGGGTGGAGAGGAAGGCGGGTGATAGGGTTCAAATGCTTGGGTTGTGGAGTGAGGTGCGGGTCATGGGGCTCTACTAGTGAGGGTAGCACGTTCAAGGCACACAGCTTGGGTTACTTCCTAGACCCTGTCTTCCCGTCCATGCACTCCTGAGGGCTTCCATTTGGAAAGGGGCACGTTAGGCTGTTTACACCAGCCAGACTGTCTCCAGTTCTCTGCATTTCAGTTCTTTAGCTTTTGCAACCACATCCTCCCTATGGGGTATAGAAGACCCTCCCAGGTCACACCCTGGAACCGCCATCTCAGTCACCCTCCCATCCCTTCTCTCGCTGTTCCTTGGAGCAGGGGTGAACACAACCTGTTCTATTCCACCATCTCTCTTGAACTCTAACTATGTCTTTTATCTTCATTCTGGTGTCTTTGTCACCTGCCTCATCCTTAAGCAATGGTGAGCCTGAGAGCTCAATGCTTGGTAGATATCTCTTCTCAGTATATAATTTCCTTTGATAATATCATCTATACTTTTATTGTCTGATAAATCTCAAATCTGTATCTCCAAATAGACCTCTCTTCTGAGCTCTTATCCCATATAGTCAAATGTTTGGAAATTCCCACTTGGATGTTCCACAGGTCTCTGCCACTCTGTCTAAGTAATACTTCTTCACTCAAACTTAATGATCTGTTAGTATCCAACCTTATGGTTCTCTCAGGGAGCCAAGCTTTTTCACACTACTCTATTTCTGTACCTTCTCCCTGTTTCTTGACCTGCCTAACTCATCTCTCAAGTATTGGCCTGAATACAACCCTATTTGTAACACTCACTCTCCCAAACAGACCTGAAAACTCTTTCCTTTGGGTTCCTACCATACTTTGTTCTATATGCACAATTAAAGCAGTTGTCTTTCTGTTTTGTAATTTCTTATCTGCTTGACTTTATTAGCTTTCTTTCATTTCACACACGTTTTAATTTTCTGTGACGTGCTGGGTATTCTATTAGGTACCTGGAAAATAAGAGAAAACCCACCTCAAAGTGATTATTATCTAGTACACAAAGAAGCTGTGCAAGCAGATGAGTGAATCTGACCTATGTGTTTTGTTCTTACTTGGGATACTTTGGGACTTGAGTTGTAGGCATGGGGAGGAGCTATACTAGTATGAGTTGAGTGGGAAGGATCAAGGCTTTACTTAGAGTAGTGGTAAGTGTGGCATAATTTACACACACACACACACACACACACACACACACACACACACATATATATATAGTCACTTCTTCCTTCACTAGTTCTGCATTCTTTACAGAGATTGGACAGGACTCATGGGTATTAAAAGAAAGGATGCTTCAATGGCAATACCTTTTCAGTACAAGAGACAGAGGCACATCCTCAAATGTTTTAGTGATGTTGCTCTTAAATAGTGCCATTGAGACCAATCTGGGTCTGACACTAAGAAGGGGACAAAAAGTAGACTAGTCACTGATGGAAGAGCAGGCTAGGCTGAGATGCTGGCAACTCTTGAGTGTGCTGGAATCTGCATACTCATGCCTTCAAGATCAATTCCAGAAGAATTATCTAAATGCTGATTGGCACCTCCACTTTACTGACTCTGTGAGGTAGGGTCTTCTGCTGTGCAATTTGTCAGAGCAGAGGAAAAGAGAACAGCACATTGGCTTCTTAATGAACTTTTCCTAGGGCTGAGATTTAAATTTGCTTTTGTTTCCTCAGTAAACACTAATGAAGAGAGAGGCAAGAGTGGCCAAAAGCATAGTGATTGGAAAAAAGGGACATTTGCTGATGGATTAACAAAGGACAAGCCATACCCAGTTAATCGAGAGTAGGGAATAACCAGGGCTTAAAAGCAAAAGAATTTTAAATCTGATATAAGCTGGCTTTGTAGGCTTGCTAACAGAAATTGTGCAGAGCCAGAAGAAAGGGGAAAAGAACAGAAATGGAAATATGTTAAGATAATCTTTCTAAACAGTTTTTTACTTCCTTACCAATCTGAACACTAAACTAACTTTCCCACCTGTCTAATTTGGGTAACATAATAATAAGTACTGATGGTAGAATGTGTTTAGGGGTTAAGAGAACATGTAATCAAGTATCAAACATACACGGATTTAAGCACTGATCTACATTGCTTCCTATGCAACTTTGGGCAAGATACTTAATTTCCCTAAAGCCCCACTCCCATGTAGCCCTTGTGAATTGCTACCTCAGGTCTGGGCAATGTATTGACCTCCTGGCTCTGCATGGTGGCCTGGAGCCTCACCCTTCATCTGAAAATGGAGACAATATCTTCCTCACGGGGAATTATGCAGATTAATGCTGACATGGAGTGGCATGTAATAGCTACTAGTTATTAATATATTTATGTGTCAGGAACTTTATAGTGTTATTGTATTTAATCTCCACAACATCCTATGAGGCAATCCTTCCCAAGGTCCCAAAGCAGGTAAATGAAGCATTTTGGATTTAATATAGGCAGTGCTGTTAACCAGTTACATCTTGAATAACATGTGCATTTTTCTTCTTCCCTCTCTTCTTCACTGCATGTAACTATGTGTCATGTGTGCATGCATGTATCTATATATCTACCATAATCCATCTGGGATGGTTTGAAAAGGTTTATGTACCCTAGAAAAGCCATGCATTAATCCTAATCCAATCTTGTGGGGACAACCATTTCTCTTAAACACTGTTTACCACTGTATATTGGGACTTGATTAGATTATCTCCATGGAGGCATGTTTCCACCCATTCAATGTGGGTCTTGATTAGTTTACTGAAATCCTATAAAATAAATATTTTTCAGAAAGCTTCAGAAACAGATTTGTTTCCATTTTTGGTGATTGTGAATAATGCTGCTATGAACATTGGTGGACAAATGTCTGTTTGTGTCATTGCTTTCAGTTCTTCTTAGTATATACCAAGTAGTGCTGTTGCTGGGTTATAGGGCAACTCAGTATTTAGCTTCCTAAGAAAAATGGTCTTCCACAGTAGCTGCACCATTATACATTCACATCAGCAGTGTATAAGTGTCCCAGTTCTCCACATCCTCTCCAACATTTATAGTTTCCTGTTTGTTTAATAGCAGCCATTCCTAAAGATGTGAGGTGGTATCTCATTGTAGTCTTGATCTGAATTTCCCTTATAGCCAATGAAAATGAGCATCTCTTCATGCGCTTTTGAGCCATCTTTATTTGCTCTTTAGAAAAATGTCTATTCATATCTTAGCCCATTTTATAATTGGGTTGTTTGTTCTTTTGTTGCTGAGTTGTATGATTTCTTCATATATAAGGAAATCAAACCTTTGTCGGATATGTGATTTCCAAATAATTTCTCCCATTGAGTTGTCTGCCTCTTAACCTTTTTGACAAAATCTTTTGAGGTGCAGAAGCATTTGATTTTGAGTAGTTCCTATTTATCTATTTTTCTTTTATTGCTTGTGCTTTGGGTATAAAGTTTAGGAAGTTACCTCCTATTGCTAGGTCTTGAACATATTACCCTACATTTTCTTCTAGAAGCTCTATGGTGCTAGTTCTTATGTTTAGATGTTTGATCCACTTTGAGTTAATTTTTGTGTAGGGTGCAATATAGGGGTCCTCTTTCATTCTCTTGGCTATTGATATACAGTTATTTCCTGCACAGTTATTGAAAAGACTATTTTGTTCCAGTTCAGAGGATTTGGGGGCCTTGCCAAAAATCAGTTGACCATAGATTTGGTGGTGTATTTCTGCACTTTCAATTTGATTTCATTGGTCAATGCGTCTGTCTTTGTGCCAGTACCATGCTGTTTTGACCACTTGGCTTTATAATAGGTTTTAAAGCCAAGGAGTGTTAATCCTCCCACTTTGCTCTTCTTTTTAAGATGCTTTTAACTATTCGGGGTCTCTTTCCCTTCCAGATGAATTTGGATATTAGCTTTTCCAAATCTTCAAAGTAGGTTTTTGGATTTTTAATTGATACTGTGTTGAATCTGTAGATCAATTTGGGGAGAATTAACATCTTAACTATATTTAGCCTTCCTATCCATGAGCAAGGAATGTCTTTCCACCTATTTAGATCTCCTTTGATTTCTTTCAGCAATGTTATGTAGTTTTCTGTATACAAGTCCTTTAGTTCCCTAGTTAAGTTCATTCCTAAGTACTTATTCTTTTAGTTGCTATTTTGAACGGAAGTTTTTTCTTAACTGATTTCTCAGCTTGGTCATTGCTTGTGTATAGAAATGTTATTGGTTTTTGCACATTAATTATATATCCCACCACTTTGCTGAATTCGTTTATTAGCTCAAGTAACTTTAATGTAGACTTCTCAGCATCTTTCAAGTACAGTATCATATCATCTGCAAATAATGAGAGTTTATATCTTCCTTTCCAGTTTGGATGCATTTCATTTCTTTGTCCTTCCTGATTGTTCTAGCTAGAACTTCTAGTACAATGTTGAATAATAGTGGTGACATTGGGCATCTTGTCTTTTTCCTGATCTTAGGGGTAAGGCTTTCAGTCTCTCTCTATTGAGTATGATGCTGGCTATCGGTTTTTCATATATTCCCTTTATCATATTGAGGTAGTCACTTTTGATTCCTATCTTTTGGCATGTTTTTATCAGAAAATGATGCTGAATTTTGTCGAATGCTTTTTCAGCATCCATCAGGATGATCATGTGATTTTCCCCTTTCAATTTGTTAATGTGCTGTATTACATTAATTGATTTTCTTGTATTGAACCATCCTTGCATTCCTGTTAAAAGCCCCACTTTGTCATGGTATATAATTATTTTAATGTGTTGTTTGATTCTATTTGCTAATATTTTATTGAGAATTTTTGCATCTATGTTCATTAGGGAGATTGGCCTGTAATTTTCCTTTCTTATAGAATCTTTACCTGGTTTTGGTATGAAAATGATATTATCTTCATTCAATGAGTTAGGTAGACTTCCTTTCTCCTCAATTTTTTAAAATGTTTGACCAGGGTTGATGTTAGTTCTTTTTGGAATGTTTGATAAAATTCCCCTGTGAAGAAGCCATCTGGCTCTGGGCTTTTTTTTGTAGGAAGATTTTTGATGACTGATTGACTCTCTTTACTTTTGATTGATTTGTCAAAATCTTCTTTTCCTTCCTGAGTCAGTGTAGTTTGTTTGTGTGTCTCCAGGAATTTGTCCATTTCAGTAAGTTGTCTAGTTTATCGGCACATAGTTGTTCATATTATCTTTATGATTTCTTTTATTTCTTCAGGGTCTGTGGTAATATGCCTCTTCTCATTTCTGATTTTGTTTATTTGCATCCTCTCTCTTTTTCTTTGTCAGTCTTGCTAAGTAACCCATCAATTTTATTGATTTTCTCAAGAAACCAACTTTTGATTTCATTGATTCTTTCTATTGTTCTTTTGTTCTCCCATTCATTTATCTCTGCTTGAATTTTTGTTATTTCTCTTCTTCTATTTGCTTTGGGGTTAGTTTGCTGTTCTTTCTCAAGTCCCTCCAGGTGAGCAGTTAAGTCCTTGATTTTTGCTCTTTCATTTTTTTTTAATATAGCCATTTTGGGCAATAAATTTCCCTCTCAGCACAGCCTTTGCTGCATCCCATAAATTCTGATAAGTTGTATTCTCATTTTCAGTCATCTCCAGATAGCTACTAATTTCTCTAGCGATTTCTTCTTTGACCCACTGGTTGTTTAAGTCTGTGTGATTTAATCTCCATATATTTGTGATTTTCCTCATTCTTTGGTGGTTATTGAGATCCAGCTTCATCCCATTGTGATCAGAGAAAGTGGTTGGAATAATTTCAATATTTTTAAATTTATAAAGACCTGTTTTGGACACCAGCATTTGAAATATCCTGGAGAATTTTCCATGAGCACTAGAGAAGAATGTATAACCTTGTGCTTTGGGGTGCAATGACCTATATATGTCAGTTAGGTCTAATTCATTTATCAAGTTATTTAACTTCTCTATTTCCTTGTTGATCATCTGTCTGGTTGTTCTATCTATAGAGGAGAGTGGTGTTATTGAAGTCTCCCACTATTATTGTTGAAACATCTATTGCTCCTTTCAGTTTTGCCAATGTCTGTCTCATGTACTTTGGAGCTCCTTGATTGGGGGGAGCATAAAATTTATGATTGATGAGTTGACCCTTTAATTAGTATATAGTGTCCTTCCTTGTCTCTTATGATGTCTTTACATTTAAAGTCTATTTTGTCTGATGTTAGTATAGCTACTCCTGCTTTCTTTTGGTTGTAGCTTGCATGGAACATCTTTTTCTATCCTTTCACTTTCAATATATTTGTATCCTTGTGTCTAAGATGAATCTCTGGTAAGCAGCACATAGCTGGACTATGTTTCTTAATCCATTCTGCCAATCTGTATAATTTCATTGGTAAGTTTAGCCCATTAATATTCAATATTATTACTGAAAAGGCATTTTTTGAATCCACCATCTTATTTTTATTTTATTTGTCAGAAATGTATATTCTTTTCTTTCTTTCTCTTTGTATTCTTTAAATTACACTTAGTGGTACTCTTCAATTCTGTACCCTCCTCCAGACCTCCCTCTCCTGTTTTTTTTTTTTCAGACAGCAGAACTCCATTTATTATTTCTTATAAGGTCAGTTTCTTGTTGACAAATTCTTTCAGGAGTTCTTTGTCTGTGAAAACTTTAATCTCTCCCTCAATTTTGAAGGGCAGTTTGGCTGGGTACAGAATTCTTGGCTGGAAATCTTTCTCTTTCAGGATCTTGAATTTATCATACCACTGCCTTTGCCCCCCTGAACTAGTCTTATTTGGTTTCCCTTTTATGTAGTTGATTGTTTTTCTCTTGCCACTTTCAGCATTTTCTGCTTCTCTTCAACATTTGACAGACTGAGTAGTATGTGTCTTGGGGAAGATTTATTCTGTTTGGAGTTCATTGGGCTTCTTTAACTTGTATATTTATGTCCCCTAATGGGAAAACAAGGAAGTTTTCCCCATTATATCCTCAACTACTCTTTCTAGCCCTTTACTCCTCCCTTCTTTCTGGGACACCAATGGTTCTTACATTTGCATGCTCTGTTTTGTCTATCTTTTCTCTGAGATCCAATTCAATTTTTTCCATCTTTGTTGCCATTTACTGTTTTAAGTGTCCGAAGTCAATTATCCTGTCCTCTATATCACTTATTCTTTCTTCTGTCTATTCAAATCTGGTGTTGTGTTTCTCTAGTATGTTTTTTTATTTGGTCAAGAGAATCTTTAATCTCTGTTATATCTGCTATTTTTCTATTTATTCTTTCGAGTTCGTCCTTATGCCCTTCTACTGTCTCTTTGATTTCCTTTATGTTATTTGCTACCCCACTTATTTTATTAAGTAGAGTTATATGAACATCTTTGATTAGTTATGCCAACATCTGTGTCTCCTCTGGTGTTTTAATTTCATCATTTTGTAGGGCTATATCAGCCTGCATTGTGATATGCTTAGTGATCTTCTGCTGCCTTTGTCACATGTAAATATCTTGATTGATTTACTTTGGGAGTTGATTTCTTCCAGTAGTGTAAGGCCTTATGTTAGTGGGATGGTTGTACAGCAGGGAGCAAGGTATAGGGTGGGGAATTCAGTGTGGTGATTTGTTTCAGGACAGGTATAGGTGCAGGTTGGGAATGTTACACTGATGCTTGTGAATGTGGGTGTCTAGCAGCCAGGGAGGATGTAACTGTGTGTGTGCACCAGTCTGTGGGGCATGCACCAGTCTAAGGCATAGAGCCCATTGTGTGCATGCATAGAGCTGTGGCAGCAGGTGGGCATTATGCCTTCATGGATTGGGGACAGATGTGACCCAGCTGAATTGGTCAGTACTTTCTCAGAGTTGGGAAGTATGACTGTGGGCTGTGTGCATGTGCAGTTCTAGGACTTCTGTAAAGTGCAGTTCCCAGAGCTGAATGATGTGATTGGGGGCCCGTACACATGCGTGGGCCTAGGAGTATAGTAAACTGATGCTCTGAGCTCAGGGGTGGCTGGGTGAGACTGTGTGACACTGTGGGCAGGAGACAGGGGTAGCCTAGGTATGGAGGTTAGTACCCGCAGCCTTTATGCACTGGCAATAGCCTTCAGGTAACAAGGAGGGGGGGGGTGTTGCTTGGGAGGGGTGCAGGAGAGGTGGTTTGGGCTGCATTTGGGGTGGGGGTGTGTGGCAGTCATGTGCACTGGGGGCTGGTGAGGTGGGGGCCCCTGGAGTGTGTGGAATGGGAGTGGTTGTCAGGGTTCATGTGTGTTGGGTGTGGGGGGAATCATTGGCCTTGGAGCTGCTCTGGTAAAGGTAGTGTACCCAAGGAACATGACCTGGCTTACTTCCTAGTCCCCAGCACCTGTCTGTTCACTCCCACAGGCTCCATGCCTCTGCAGCAGGCTCCAGTTTACTGCCTCACTGTTCCTTGGCCTCTGCAACCAGGGCTGCCCCATGTGGTGCAGAAGGCTCTCCCAGGTCATCCACGCTCCCAAATTGCTGCCTTAGTCACCCTCTTCTCCCTTCTCTAACTTCCATGGAGCAGGGCTAATCTTGTACTACTCTATTTGACCATCTTCCCAGAAGTCTGGGCTTTTTCTGATGGAAGGATTTTGATCACTAATTCAGTTCCTTGCTAGTTATTGGTATGTTGTGATCTTCTTGAGTCAGGGTAGGTATTTTGTGCGTTTCTAATTCATTCATTTCATCTAGGTTATTTAACTTGTTGGCATACAGTTGTTCAAATATCCTCTGGTAGTCCTTTTATTTCAGAGCGGTTGATAGTTATGTCACTCTTCATTTCTGATTTTGTTTATTTTTGCCCTCTTTCTTTTTTCTTCATCAGTATACCTGAAAATTTGTCAACATTATTGATCTTTTCAAAGAACGAGTTTTGATTTTGTTTATTCTCTTTGTTGTACTTTTGTTCTCTATTTCATTTATCTCTGCTCTAATCTTTGTTATTTCCTTCATTCTGTTCACTTTGGTTTTAGTTTTCTCTTCTTTTCTGAGTTCTCCCAGTTTTGAGGTTTTATCTTTGGTCTGCAATCTTTCTTCCTTTTATTTTTTTGGTGGGGGGGTTGCATGGTTTGGGTATTGAACCAGGTCTCCCTCATGGAAGGTGAGCATTCTACCACTGACCCACCCATTCACCCATATTCTTCTTTTTTAATGTAAGCATTTAGAGCTATAAATTTCTACTCAGCACTACCTCAGCTCCTTCCCACAAGTTTTGGTATGTTTTACCTTCATTTTGTCTCACCTCAAGGTATTTCTTAATTTCCTACTACTGGAACAAAGTTCAACAGTTTTCAGGCACATCCCCCTAGCCACTCCAATACACCATAAACTAAAAAGGGATAACTATATAAAACATAAGAATAACCTCCAGGATAACCTCCCAACTCTGTTTGAAATCTTTCAGCTACTGAGTCTTTATTTTGTCCATATCCCTCTTTCCCCCTTTTTGTAAAAAAGCCTTCCTCATTCTGATGATGCTAAATCCCTGCCCATTCCTGGAGTCAGGCCTCATGCTGCAAGGGAGATTTACACCCCTAGGAGTCATGTTCCATGTAAGGGAAAGGGCAGTGACTTCACCAGCCAAGTTGGCTTAAAGAGAGATGCCACATCTGACAGTCTTTGGAGGTGACTCCTAGTCGTAATTATCAGTAGACTTAGTTTCTCCTTTGCAGGTATAAGTTTCATAGGGGTGAGCCCCAAGATTGAGGGCTCAACATATTGAACTGGTTATCCCCACTGCTTGCAAGAATATCAGGAATTCCTTGGGTGGAGAAATTGAATATTTCCTCCTTTCTTCCCAGATTCTCAAGGTGATGTTGCAAATACTGTTTTTTATTCTCTGTCCAAATTACTCTTGGATATATTTGGGTATCACACCAACCTGTACAAACCAACAAGATTTCATGCCATTCTAATCAAGGTTCCATGTACTTACAGTGTTCGAGTAAACTGATCGTACAAGATAAATTAGATAATGTGCTACTCAAATTATAAATTTTGCACCAAACAAAGACTATGGTCTTGCACAAAGGTTAAAGTTTGAAAATAAGGACCATATCATCCTTTACCAGTGTTCTGATTTACCTTAGTCCTATCCAAATCAGCTTCATTCATATCTCTAGATGAAGTCTGATTGCTTTTTCAGCTTTTTTAACAGTTGCTGAATGGGATAATGCTGACTTTCATAGGTTCAATGCTTTAACTCTGAGCCTCAGATGTGAGACATCTGTTTCTTGATTTTGTAATCTGCTGTTGATATGACAGATATGTTCTTGAGTGTCAGCTGTCTTATCAGGAAAGTGTATCCAAGGCAAATGCCAACTGCAGAGTCTTCACTGCTTTTTCTGGGCCTGTTTCTTGTTCCTGGGCCTTTGCTTGTTAGTTGCTTTGGAGTTTCCCTGTTGACAGGAATTTGATTGCCTTCTTTGATTTCCCAGGATGCAGACTTTACCCTTCTGGGTGTTTTAAGCAGGTATTCTTTGCCCCAGGCCCTTCTGCTTCAATTGTTTTTTACAACGCGCTTTCGTTGTCAATTCAAGCTACTTTTCCTATAGGGCAAATTCTGGGAGAGTTTTCTAATCAGTCTTTTCTGGTCAAAACAAGGGTAAGGACCCACAAAGTGTGTGAAGACTGGCTCCGAACTACCTTATGGAAGGCATATTGATTGGTGCCAGGAGCTTCTTCTGTGGCTCCCTAAAGCTGCACTCTGTTGACCTGCCCAGCAAATGCAGCCCTTGAACTTGTCCCTTGCAATTCTAAGGAAGCTTTGTGTCTTTTTCTGGGGCAAGTTGGAACATTGGCTGCCCTCAGAGTCAGGCCCACAGCAATCCAAAGTCTCCACTGAAAGCTGTGATCAGCCATCTGCCACGCCCACACCTGACAATGGGTGAGTGAATTTTTGCATCCCTTTCTGCAACTAGTGAGCTAGTCAGGGACCATATCACACCACAGCCTGGTGTGGGGAATGGGCAGGGAAACTGCCACCCAGACAGAGCAACTTACTAGTCTTTACGATACTTTACCAGCCTCTTCTTCCATCTCTTCCTTGTATGCTGGTCTCTGGAGTTTTGAAATAGTTGTTTCAGTCAGTCACTGTCTGTTTAATTGCTATTCTGATGGAAAGACTAAATCCTGAAACATCCTCCTCTGCCATCATCCATAATTCCTCTTGAATTGCTTTTAACCACATCAAAATTATGAGTGAAAGTAGTTAACGATTACTTTTCAGTACATTTATTTTAAATTCTGCGAAGAAAGAAAAATATAAAATTGTTGGCTCTCCTCCCAACCATTTGTGCTCCTAGCAAACAAGAAAGCACTTTTTTTTTTTTGGCATGGGCAGGCATCAGGAATTGAATCCAGGTATATGGCATGGCAGGTGAGAATTCTGGAAAGCACATTTTTAAGGAGTATGAGAACTGATGTTTTGGAAATGCAGAGTACATATTTTCAGGAATTAAGATGATCCATTTTCTCACTCATACACTGCTGGCTTCATGTCTGACTGTGCTGTCCCTCTTCCAGGCACATCCACAAGTTTTGTTACTGTTTTAAAGGCAATGAGCTGGCCTAGAGGCAGGTGGCACCCAGGAAAAGTGTGACATGCCCTGCACATTTATATATAGAGACACGCTATGGAGCCAACTCAATTATCTGCTGTAATAGAGGAAAGTTGGCAGCATAGAACATCCAAAACAGTAGGCAATCCTCAAATCATAACTCTTTATAGCTTTGGAATGCATGGAATTCATTGGGATAATTTTGCATCTGATTAACTTTCTAATTAGGCTTCCCATAAACCAGCATGACCTCTTCAGAATCTCTCCCTTAATACATAGATCCCTTTGTAGTAGCTCTCAATAATTTGGGAGATGACTCCTGATTGGTACCTTTTCCATGTTTGTGTCAATTGCTTCCAGACATCTCCCCCTCCTTAAAGTCCTGTACTTCACCCCATCCTTCTTACCCTAAACCGAGGATCTTATTGCAATCTCACCTAGAAAACAGAGACCTGCAGGTATGATTTCTCTCAATTTCCCTCACATCCATCTCCAAAAATGATGTCTAAGAAATTTCCTGAATACTCCCAATTTCAGTTTTCTGCCTTATTTCCTGAATATTTTTGAATCCAAAGTAAATCTCCCTACCTAGTCTCTCTATGTGGGAACTCCACATAGCACAGACTGGTCAATGTTTAGATATTAGGTTACAAAATGGACACTTGCCTAAGTATATTTCTTTCTTTGCTGCCTCAGTGGAGGAAGGAGTCACCACTCTTCAAAAAGAAAGCATCCTCTTGCATCCTGGATCTAGTTTACTTTTAGGAGGAGTGGCCATTTCTTATTTTCTCTATTTTCAAACTTTTATTTTCTACTTTTATTTTCTTCTTCCTTCAGCCTCACACATACTTTAGTGGTTTCCATTCAAAAATAAAAACAAAACCAAAAACAAACAAAAACTTTTCCAGAACTTAACCTTTCCCTCAAGCTGCTCCTGGATTTTTCTTTCTTTTCAATGATCATTATTAGGTATTATCTTCCATTCATTACCTAACTCTCAAAAGTCTTGTTTTTGTTTTCTCCTTCCTCTGATAGCATACCTTGTAAGGGGACCAATCACTTACATCAAAACATTTTTTCACCTGTATTTTATTTTTATTTATTTCATTTCTATAACCCCATACCCTGTGTATGTGTGCGCACATGCACACACACAAGGAGCCTTATTATTAATTCTGTGTTCCAGAGTTCAACAGAGGGGTTAGCATATTTTACCTTTTCAACAGACATGTTTAAAATGAATGAGTTAACTTTCAAATCCAATGAATACTTTTCATTCTCATTCTGATGGTCTCAGATGCGCTTGATGCCTCTGACTGTTTGTCCTTTTTGAAATTGTGTCCTAATCTGGATTCTAGAATCTGGCTCCACTTTCCAATTCTTACTTTAATTTGCTCCTGGAAGGAAAAATTGGCTTTTCTTCATCCTTGTTTCCCTAGACCCTTGTCTTGCACAGGGTCATAATAATTGAATGCATTTTAATAGGTAAACCATACTGGATAAGTACAAAATATTCTGTGATTTTCTTTGATTCCAAGGATTCCAAACCTAAAAATATTTTTTATTTTCAGAAATCTCTGGTCTTTCCAGTATATGGTAGTTTGAACTCTGCCTTATTTATGTCCATGGATCAATTACATTTGCTGCTGATAAATGTTATGCTCTTTTTGTATCTAACCCTGAAAATTGAAATAAATGACCTAAAGAAGATTTTAGCCTAATTTCAGCTAAGAAATCTGATAGAAGGTCACATTTGCCTTATCACTTTTGCAAAAGGAAGCAATAAATGTGCCCAAAGCCACCTTCAAGATGAGTGGTTAATAAGAAATTAAAAGCTAGATTTATTGCTCCAAAGATATGATAGCTTAAATTATGTACTTTAAAATGGCTTCAATTATGTACTCCTTTCTGCATCCTTTCACTTTGCAATGTGATTTTGCAATTCCTGCTACCATCCCCTTGAATCTGAGCTGGCTTTATGACCTGCTTTATTCAATAGAACATGGTAAAATTAATGATGTACCAGTGTCCTCTTTCAAGTCTAGATCTTAAGAGGTGAAGTAGATTTCCATTTATTCTCTTAAAACCCCACCATCTCCATGGGAACAAAACCAGGCTAGCCCATTGGAGAATGAGAGAACACATAAAGCAGAGATGAATTTCCCTAGTTGAGACCATCCTGGATCAGCCAGTGTCCAGTCTACTAGCCAGCTGACTGTAGACACTTGAGTGAGTCCAGCCAAGATCAGCCAGGTTCAGCCCAGTCCAGCCAAGCAACACTATCCAGGGGACCCACCAACTTATGAGCTAAATAAGTGCTTGGTATTGCTGGTCCCTGAGTTTGGGGATGGTTAGCATATCTACACACAGAAAAAGGCCAGGATCTAATTTCTACACATCCTTGTCAACACTTTTTATTATCTGCCATTTTTAAAAAAATTGTAGCTATTCCAGTGAGTGTGAAGAGATAGCTCATTGTATTTTTAATTTGCAATTCCCTGATGACTAATGATGTTGAGATCTTTTCTCATGATTGTGACCATTTGTATATTTTCTTTGGAGAAATGTCTATTGAGATTCTTTGCCCATTTTTAATTGAGTTGTCTTTTATGTAAGTTTAATCTGGATTTGTATTTGCTGTGTGAAAAGCTAACAGCTCAACTGAAATGCAGTTGCCCAATATCTTTGACTATATCCTACTTTAGATCAGTAGTTTCCAACATGACTGATTGGCAGATATATGTTGGGAAACTTAAAAAAAAAAAAAAAAAGAACCTTCTGGGCTCTATGTCTGCAAAGTCTAATCCAGTAGACTGAGAATGGTCCAGGAATTGGTGTTGAAAACGAATTTACCCAGTGAACCTACCAATCAGTCAAATTTTGACTCACTGCCTTGATCCAGATGTTCCCAGGTGAAGTAATGTTAAGAAATGAGGGGAATTACTTGGCTATTACAGTTCAATATCAGGGAAAAAAAGGCTTCCAACTTTTGTATCTGGTGTATTCATTTCAACAGGCTTAGTAAGTGCTGTGTTTGGATGGCATTAATGGGCAGAGAAACTACAGAATTTCATGGTAGCACTTTACTAACTGCTCTTGAAAAGCACAGGTCTACTTTTTGTGGGTTGTAACTCACAGGCCCCAGAGGAATACGCTAACAGGAATACAAAGGAAAAAAATTAACACTTACTCTCCCCTTTTATGTAAATAGCAGTTGTCCAAATAGACTTCCGACTGGGAGATTGAGCGAGGACAGGGGGAGGATGGTGTTGCGCAAATTTTGGAGGGCACACTAATGCCGGAGACTGGGAGTAGTGGAGTGAGCTTGAACATATACAATCAGGGTGTAGGTGCCAATTTAGCATCATCTGCTTCCACAATTCTAAATCAAATTCTGGGAAGAAAACTGTATCAGGGCCCCTGTGAGCAAAGGACTGTTAAGGATTCTGGTTTTGGACCTGGGTACTATTGCTAAAAAGTAACAAATATGTTTCTTTATTTTCACTTTGCAAAAATTCTTTACAAAAAGGTTTGTAGCAGAGTAGATTATGTTACCAGTATCTTTAAAATCGGGATACAAATTTGTGTATGATATGATCATAATTCTGCTTAAAAGTTTTTATAGGAAAAAAAACCTAGAATGAAATAATCCAAAAAGTTAACATTCTGTACGTTCTGGTTCTTCTAAAATGAGTATGTATTGCTTGTTTAAATTAGTAAACTTATTTTTTGAGGTAAGTAACATATTCGGATTTAAGTGCACCGATGCAAGAACAAGGTGGCTGGAGTTCAAACTCCAGCAGTGTCACGTAGTAGCTGTGTGGCCTTGGGAAGTGCTTGCTATGTGCACCTGGCATTTAGTAAGCACTTAAAGAATTTGATATTATTATGACTTTAATCTCATTGTTTTTTTTTTACTGACTCATTCATTCACTCAAAATTTACTGAGCAATCTTTCAGGTGCCACACCCTGTTGTAGGCATTAAAAGCATTGAAATAAGAAGATGGGGGGCCTTGTTTTTGAATTCATGGACGTTTCTGTAGAAAAATCACGCTCATTTTCTCTCTTCCACTTTGAGGGAGATAAACACAGATTTATGCTGATGTCAGGTCCAGAGGACTCGCAGAGCTGATGCTGCACCCATTTTACAAGCACGAATTCTTCTAGTTCTACTCTTTTCTGTTCACTTGCAACAGTCATTTCCCTTTATGATGTCCTATGTGAATGTATATGCACTATGTGAAAGACCAGACATCACGGTACTTGAGACTTACATTTGTCATTCAGGATTATTAGTCTGATTTCCATTTTACAGATGAGGAAACTGAGTTTCTAGAAAGAGCACATACTTTGGCCAAGGTCATAGAGCTAGTGAATGCTGACCCAAAGCCAGCATTTTTGATGAACAAGTGCCCTTGTAAGTTTCAGTTTATACCTGTTGGAGCAAGCCTTTTCTTCAGTTTCTCTACCAGTAGCTCCTAGTGGGTTAGCTATTGGGTTTCATGTGGAACCATGTTTGGGAAGGAGAGTGAAGGTTGAAGAGATGTCTGAATCAGAGGGTAGCAGTTATCAGATGACTCCTAATGTTGTAGTCACAGTAATGTAGTAAAAAATTTCTCACTAACAGGATCAAATACTGCATTTTTCAAACTCCTCGTCTCCAAACTCCAAAGTTATAAAGCAGTCAGATAAAACTCAGTGTTCTTCAAGGTATTACACAGAATATTCCTTTTTGTAGGAAGTATGTGCTGGGGCTTTTTGAAGAGTGATGGCCCTTCAAAGTTATTAAATTTAATTTTCCCCACACTGGGAGGTAAATATCATTTCTTATACAGAAGATTAACCCTAGTCAAGTCCATGTTTCTAGCCAACCTGTCTTCTCTGAGCTCTAGAAAGCTGTCTGTGCTTCTCTACCTTCCAGAGTGCAGAGGGTCGATGCCCCAGCCTGAGAAGGTTTTTAAATAGAAAACTGATCTTTCTTTTGAGGACTGATAGATAAAAGGTCTAGAAAAGGTGATGAGGACTAGAATGCAGGGCTTATGTTTAGCAGCTATAGAGATGGTCAGCTCTCTGCTTTGCTGTAATTTAGCCACCATTTTTTGCCATCAAAATTGTATGGAAACCATTAAGGAAAGGAAAAAAACAAAAAACAAAAAATGGACTTTGGTTCACATGGTTGTTTCCACATTCTTATTCTTTCTGCATTAGTCTTTACACATTTTTAAATATTAATTATTGAGTTCATTTGGCATTGTCTTTCTATAGTCATATAAGTCCTGAAGAGCAGAACTAGGGATAGAATGAAATTCAAGTCCATTCCTGCAATTCTCTTTTCTCAACCTGGTCTGAACTCCTGAGGAAATTAAGCTGTGGTAAGAATTTATCTTTTTATAGATTTTCTTTCTTCTGTTTGACCCATTGTTTTTGTTACCAGGGCTGCTTAAGCAAATAGCATGAAATGGGTTGGGTTAAACAGTGGGAATTTATTTGCTCACAGTTTTGAGGCTAAAAGAAAGACCAAGTCAAGGTGTCATCGGTAATACCTTCTTCCTGAAAATGGACATTCTGGGGCTAGCTGCTGGTGATCCTTGTTTTGGCTTTTCTGCCACATGACAATGAACATGGCAGCCTCTCCTGGACTCTCTTTCTCCTCTGGGTTCCATTGGTTTCAGCTTCTGGCTGCTTCTTCTGTGGCTTTTTCTCTATTTGCCTGAATTTCACTCTATTTATAAAGTTCTTCCAGTAACAGAATTGAAACCCATCCTGATGGGCCACATCTTCTTAACTGAAGTAACCTCATCAAAATGTCCTATTACAATGGAGCCACACCCATGGGAATGGGCTAAATTTAAGAACATGTTTTTCTGGGGTACGTATAGCTTCAAACCATCACATTCATCCATATTAAAGTTCATTTTCATGTTTATCTGGTTTGAAAAGTAATCTGCCATTAGCTGGTAAAAGTTGAAGTTTAAATTTGATAGTAGGGCTTGTTTAAACTGGCAGTTTATAGGAAGAAGACATTATAGTCACTGTATTTGTTGTTTAAGATTGGTCTCTGTCATCTATCATGATTAAATGTTCTTTTTTTGTGAATCATTTGAAAATGTAGATATATGTATGTGAAAATGTAGATATATGTCAAATCACTAGTGATTATGGTAGGTTAAAGTTCTAAGTGTCCTGAGATCTAGCTATGGTGGAGCAGAATGAAGAGAGAGTGCCTTCAGTGTACAGAGTGTCTACCAAACCAACCTCAGGTTTCTAGGTGGAATGCTGGTGTTAGGAACATGAAGACACTGTTTTTATCTTGTTCCAATGATATAACTGAAGGCCAAAGTCCCTTCTAGCTTGGGTTGAAGAAAAAGAATAGAAAAGAACTGAAGCCTAAACCAGCAGCTATTTCCTGTTTTATCATCTCTTACCTAGACATGTTTGATTATTCTTTTAAATATCTTCTGAAAGAAACAATAAATCCATGGAGAGAGGATATTGTGAGAGAGCTCAAATCTCACAGCTTGTAGATGGCAGGGCTGGATTCAAATTCAGCCAATCTGTTTACTGAAATAGGGGTCAAGATTAGGGTAAAATTTATTCTGACTTGACAACATATGTGGGCAAATAGTTGACATATTCATCACTGTAAATAAATTTAATAAACCATACTTTCTGGTGTTCCAGATACTATCATGGAAGCACATGATTCCAAATAGAAAATGTTAAAGCTGGGTAGAATCTCTTAGAGCAGCTAACTCAATTACCTCATAATATGATTCATAAAAATGGGAAGACAGAGATGAGAAGCATTCTAACCAAGAACCCAGTCAGTAGGATACAGATACAGAGGTTTTTCACCTACTGGTATAGTAGGCCTTCCTCTAATTAAAATGCAACCCACAGGGATTTCCAGAGACCAAAACAGGAAATAATTTAAAATAATTCAGTAGCTCAAAGTATTATAGAATATGTATACTACCAACATCCTTGGATATAAAGTTGGCGTCAGTTAATTAGGAGAATATTGAAGAGCTGACATAATGCTTCTTCATGGAGTATGAGAAAAAAAGATGAGTTGCATTATGTCTGAGACACAGTTGAGCTGTTTTACATATCTAAACCTGTCATCCATCCATTCATGTAGATAGCCATCTATCCATCCGTCCATCCAACCATCTGTCTCCCGGATCCTTACCTTTCCCTAATCTTCTATATCCAACCAGTTACCAAGTTCTATACTGTAGTTTTAATCTCCTTAATATCTTTGTCATATTCTGTCTTATCGCCACTCCTTCTACTCCCACCCTCTATTCTCAACTGCCAATTCATGGCAGCATCTCCCTTCCCCAGATCATCTATGACAATCTAAGTATCTCCTAATGGCCAGTTTGATCATGTCACTCCCTGGTATAAAATCCTTCCAAGACTTCTGGGAAGATGGCAGAATAAACTAGACCAAGTTGGCCCTTGCTCTAAGGGACAGCAAGTGAAGTGACAGAAAGACAACTGGGACAGCAATTCCAGGGTGCAAATGACCTGAGAGGGTTTTCTACACTACATAGGAAGGTCCTGGATGAAAAAGCTGAGGAATTGAGATGCAGAGAACCACAGACCATCCAGCTAGTGCAAAGAGCCTATCACTCCCCTTTCCAAATGGGGGCCCAGAGCCCTCAGGAGTGCATGGATAGGGAGGCAGGGGTGAGGAAGTAAGCCAAACACCACACCCACATGTGCCATCTCCCCCTCCATGAGATGCACTTCACCCTCACCCCCGCACCCCACTCAACTAAGCCACAAACTCAGGGGCCCCAAGCACTCCTCCAATCCCCCTACTCTGGGGTTTATGCATCATCACCTCACCCACCCCATGCACATGCATCCAACTCCTGCCCTGCACAAGCACTCACCCCACCCCAGGCCTTTCCATGTACCCCCCATACACACACCTGTGTCCTCTTCACCCTGTACCCATGCCCCACCACACACCCTGCAGGCATTCAAGTGCACATCTGTGCCCACCTCCACCCTGCACACATGCACACCCTCACCCTGTCACCCCTGCCTCGTGCATGCATACACCCCATCCCGTCCCACCACCCCACGACCTGTGCACAACTCCATGCTCCCTAAATCCACACCATGTCACACCTCCATGACCCACACATCTGTGCTCCCATCCCTGCAACCCATGCTCCAAACCCCATGCCGTGATCCCCATAACCCCCATCCTCCATGTGCCCTGCCTATGCACCCATTTCCACTCACCCATTCTATGCCCTCCTGCTCTCCATGCCCAACCCCCCATGCAACCACCCCATATCTCTTCCACCTACACAGCCTCCTGATCCACTTCTTGCTGTGTCCTGCCTTTGTGTCCCCCACACTGTGCACTGCCCCTGCACTGTGAGGCCTTCCCAAGCTGCACCCCCTCCCTATGATCCTCATGTTCCCCCCCCCTACAACCTCATGATCCACACTCCTGTGTACTAGCATAGCATCCTTGTCCTTTGCCTAGTCCTGCACCACACCGCAAGCATGCCATTGTGCAATGTCCCATGTCCTGCCCCATGCCCATCCCACAAATACAAACCTTTAGACTACTGAGGGAAATCAATTCCAAAGTAACTCTATCAAGATAATTAAATGTCTTGAAGGCAGCAGAAAATCACAAAGCATATGAAGATGCAGATGGATAAGCCCAGCTTAATGACCAAATTAAAACACCAGAGGAGACACAAACTTTGGAACAACTAATCAAAGATGTTCATTCAACTCTACTAAATAAATTCAGTGAGTTGGCTAATGATATAAAGGAGATCAGGAAGACATTAGAAGAACATAAGGATAATTTGAAAGAATAAATGGAAAAATAACAGATATTGCAGAGATAAAGGATGCTTTAGACCAAATAAAAAATATGCTAGAGACCTACAACAGAAGATTTGAAGAGGGAAAAGAAAGAATAAGTGAACTAGAGGACAAGATAACTGCTTTATAAAATATAAAAGGGCAAATGACAAAAAGGATGGAAAAAATTGAAGTAGATCTCAGGGAAATGATGAAAAATGCAAAGCATACAAATATTAGAATCATCAGTTTCCCAGAAGGAGAATAGAAGGGTAAAAGGCTGGGAAGATTAGTTGGGGAGATAATGGGGGGAAGCTTCCCAACCATTACAAAAGATATAAATATGCAAACCAAAAAAAGCCCAATGAAACCCAAATAGAATAAATCCAAATAAGCCTGCTCCAAGACACATACTAATCAGTCTGTCAAATGTTGAAGAGAAGCAGAAAATCCTGAAAGTGGCAAGAAAAAGACAGTCTACTTTGTACACGGGAAATCAAATAAGACTATGTTTAGACTACTCAACAGGCATTATGTAGTGGTGAGAAAGCAGTGGCATGATATATTTAAGACCCTGAAAGAGAAAGACTTCCAGCCAAGAGTGCTTTAACCAGTAAAATTGTCCTTCAAAACTGAGGGAGAGATTAAAATTTTCACAGACAAACAAATACTGAGACAATTTTTCAACAAGAGACTATCTGTACAAGAAATACTAAAAGGAGTTCTGTCAGCTGAAAAGAAAGGACAGGCAAAGGAGGTCTGTAGTAGGGCAAATAACTGAAAAGCACCCAATTGAGGAGCAAATAATTGAGATAATTGACATAAAGGAGATTAGGAAGACATTAGAAGAACATAAGAATAATTTAAAAGAATAAATGAAAAAATAACAGATATTGCAGAGATAAAAGATGCTGTAGACCAAATAAAAAATATGCTAGAGACCTACAACAGCAGTTAGGGTAACTTAAAAGATAAAAAGAGAAAGAGGGAAAAGAATATGCAGATCTGACAAATAAAATTCAAAGGGTAAGATGGTACATTCAAGAAATGCTTTTACAGTAACAACTTTGAATAATAAAGGACTAAACTTACCAATTAAAGATAGATTCGAAGAATAGATTAAGAAATATCATCCATCTATGTGCTGCTTACAAGAGACTCATCTTAGACTCCAAGGATGCAAATAAATTGAAAGTAAGAGTATGGAAAAAGATGTCCCATGTAATGTATAATGAAAATAAAGCAGGAGTAGCTATACTGATATCAGATAAATTAGAATTTAAATGTAAAGAAGTCTTAAGAGACAAAGAAGGGTACTACATATTAGTAGAAGAGACAATTCACCAAGAGGAAATAGCAACCATAAATGTTTATGCTCCCAATCAAGGAGCTTCAAAGTACATGAGGTAAACATTGGCAAAACTGAAGGGAGCTATAGACATTTAAACAATAATAGTGGGAGACTTCAATAGCAACTCTCCTCTATAGATAAAACAACCAGACACAGGATCAACAAGGAAATATGGAACTTACAAAATTTGATAAATGAATTAGACCTAACGGACATATATAAATTGTTACACCCCAAAACACTGGGATATACATTCTTCTCTAGTGCTCATGGAACATTCTCCAGGATAGATCATATCCTGGGGCACAAAATAGGTCTTTATAAATTTAAAAACATTGAATTATTCAAAGCACTTTCTTTGATCACCATGGTATGAAACTGGAAATCAATAACTACCAAAGAACCAGAACTTTCACAAATATATGGAGATTAAATAATGCACTCTTAAACAACCAGTGGGTCAAAGAAGAACTTGCTGGAGAAATCATTAACTACCTGGAGAAAAATGAAAATGAGAACATGACATATCAGAACTTATGAGATGTGGCAAAGGCAGCGCTGAAAAGGAAATTTGTTGCCCTAAATACTATATTATAAAGGAAGAAGGGAAAAAATCAAAGACTTAACAGCTTACCCAAAAACAAATAGAAGAACAGAAATAACACAGATTAAAGCAGAATTAAATGAATTGGAGAAAAAAAAGAAGGAATCAATAAAATCAAAAGTTCATTCTATGAGAAAATCAATAAAATCAATGGACCCCTAGCTAGGCTAACAAAGAAAGAAAAAGAGAGAATGCAAACAAACAAAATGACAAATGAGAGAGGGACCATTACCACAGACCCTGAAGAAATAAAAAGAAATCATAAGAGGATACTATGAGCAACTATACACCAACAAACTAGACAACTTAGATGAAATGAAATGGACAAATTCTTAGAGACAAACTACCTATATCAACTCGAGAAGAGATAAACGACCTCAACAAACCAATTACAAGTAAAGAGATTCAATCAGTCATCAAAAATCTTCCCAGAAAGGCCCAGGGCCAGATGACTTCACAGGGAAATTTTATTAAACATTCCAAAAAGAACTAACACCAATCCTGCTCAAACTCCTCTAAAAATTTGAGGAAAAAGAAATACTGCCTAACTCATTTTATGAAGCTAAGATCACTCTAACACCAAAACCAAATAAAGATGCTATAAGAAAGGAAAACTACAGGCCAATATCCTGAATGAATACAGATGCAAAAAATGTCAACAAAATGCCAGCAAATTTAATCCAATGACACATTAAAAGAATTACACACCCTGATTAACTGAGGTTTATACCAAGAATGCAAGGATGGTTCAACACAAGAAAATCAATCAATGTAATATAGTACATTAACAAGTCAAAAAGGAAAAATCACATGATCATCTCGATTGATGCTGAAAAAGAATTTGACAAAATTCAACATTATTTTCTGATGAAAATGGCTCAAAAAGAAGGAACCAAAGGCCACTTCCTCAATATAAAGGGGCAAATATGAAAAACACATAGCCAGCTCCATACTTAACAGTGAGAAACTGAAAGCTTTCCCCTTAAGATTGGGAATGAGACAAGGATGCCCTCTGTCACCACTATTATTAAACATAATACTGTAAGTTCTAGCTAGGACATTCAGGCAGGAAAAAGAAACAAAAGGCATCCAAATCAGAAAGGAAGAAGAAAAACTTTTATTATTTACAGATGACATGATGTTATACATGAATGTTCCTGAGAAATCTACAGCAAAGCTTCTTGAGCTAATAAACAAATTCAGTAAAGTGGTGGGATATAAAATAATGTGCAAAAATCAGTAATATTTCTATGCACAAGCAGTGACCTATCTGAGGAAAGAATTAAAGAAAAATATCCATCTAAAAAGGAATCAAGTATCTAAGAATAAACTTCACCATATGTAAAGCCCTGTACACAGAAAGCCATACTACATCGTTAAAAGAAATCAAAGAAGATCTAAATAGTTGGAAAGACATTCCCTGCTCATGGATAAGAAGTTTAAAAGTAGTTAAGATGTCAATTCTACTCAAATTGATCTACAGGCTCAATGCAATACCAATCAAAAACCCAAAAATCTACTTTTTTAAAAAACTTTTTTTTATTCTATAGTGTAAGATATATACAAAGCAAAGAAATAAAAAAGTAATAGTTTTCAAAGCACTCTTCAAAAAGTGGTTACAAGATAGATCCCAGAGCTTGTCATGGGCTACCATATGATCCTCTCATATTTTTCTTTCTAGCTGCTCCAGAATATAGGACACTAGAGGACTTAAATACTTTTTTATCATCACATTCAACTTTTTTCCTTCTTTTTTATTGTGAACAATAACATATATACAGAAAAGCTATAAATTTCCCAGCAGAGTACCACAAGTTGTAGAACATATTTCAGACTTTGACATGGGTTACAATTTCACAACTTTAGGTTTTTACTTCTAGCTGCTCTAAAAATACTAGAGACTAAAAGAGATATCAATTTAATGATTCAGCATTCATATTCATTTGTTAAGTCTTATCTTCTATGTATAATCCCACCATAACCTTTGATTCTTCCATACTTCTCACTGGGTTTGGGCTATGGCAATTCCAAATTTTTCTTATTGTAAGGGTCTGTCACTAATATGGGGTAGAGAGATGGAAATATCTGATGTTCTGGAGAGGCTGGGCTAGGTTTCAGGACTTATCTGGACCTGGAGGTTGTAGGTTTCTGGAAAGTTACTTTAGTGCCTGGAACCTTTGTGGAATCTTATATAATGCCCTAGGTGTTCTTTAGGAATGGCTAGAATGGTCTGGTTGGGGATTGGCAGGTTATGATGGGTAGCAAGGCCTGCCTGAAGTTTGCATAAGAGCAACCCCCAGGGTAGCCTCTCAACTGTATTGAACTCTCTCTGCCACTGATTCTTTATTAACTACACTTCTTTTCCCCTACTTGGTCAAGATGTAATTGTTGATCCCACAGTGACTATACCATTGTTGTTGTTTTTGTTTGTTCCTGGCTTCTTTTGTCCCACCAAAAGTCCCACATGTTCATTCACATTGTTGCATGCCTCATGACTATGTTCCGTTTTGTAGCAGCACAGCCTTCATTAGTATACACCATTTTTACCATTCTACTTCTCCGTTAGTGCATCCTTCATCCACCTGCATTCATCAGGCATCATATAGAGGGCCCAAAGTCCACAGTCCACCAGTATTCTCAATTTTAGATAATTTCATTGTTTCCAAGAGACAGAAAACCAATAAACATACCCTCACCAAATAGATCAAACCTCCTCTTAGCTCTTAACCTTCACCCCATTATTTACCCCTGCTGTTGCTATGGTAGTGCTGATGGTTTCCTTTTGAACATAGCTCATAGCATGCAATAGTATGTCTCCTTGGCTAGCTCATTGCTTGTGTATAGAAATGTTACTGATTTTTGCACATTAATTTATATTCCCCCACCTTGCTGAATTTGTTTATTAGCTCAAGCAACTTTGCTATAGATTTCTCAGGATCTTCCAACTATAGTATCATATCATCTGTGAATAATGAGATTTTTACTTCTTCCATTCCAATTTGGATGCCTTTTATTTCTTTGTCCTGCCTAATTGCTCTAGCTAGAACTTCTAGCACAATGTTGAGTGGGCATCCTTGTCTTGTACCTGATCTTAGGGGGAAGGCTTTCAGTCTCTGTCCATTGAGTATGATGCTGGCTTTCAGTTTTTCTTATATTCCCTTTATCATATTGAGGTAATAACCTTTGATTCCTATCTTTTGGCATGTTTTTTTTTTAACAGAAAATGATGCTGGATTTTCTTGAATGCTTTTTCAGCATCAATCAAGATGATCGTGTAATTTTTCCCTCTTGATTTGTTAATGTGTTTTATTACATTAATTGATTTTCTTGTGTTGAACCATTCTTGCATTCCTAGTATAAACCCCATGTGGACATGGTATATAATTCTTTTAATGTGTTGTTGGATTCGATTTGCTAATATTTTATTGAGAATTTTTGTATCTATGTTCATTAGGGAGATTGGCCTGTAGTTTTGCTTTCTTATAGAATCTTTACCCGGTTTTGATATTCAAATGATATTAGCTTCATAAAATGGATTAGGTAGAATTCCATTTTCCTCAATTTTCTGGAAAAGTTTGAGCAGGATAGGTGTTAGTTCTTTCTGGAATGTTTGATAAAATTCCCCTGTGAAGCTATCTGGCCCTGGACTTTCCTTCGTAGGAAGATTTTTTTGATGACTGATTGAATCTCTTTACTTGTGATTTGTTTGTTGAGATCTTCTAATGCTTCCTGAGTTAGTGTAGCCTGTTTGTGTGTCTCCAGGAATTTTTCCATTTCATCTAAGTTGTCTAGTTTGTTGGAGTATAGTTGTTCATAGTATCCTCTTATGATTTATTTCTTCAGGTATGTGGTAACACATTCCTCTCATTTCTGATTTATTTGCATCTTCTCTATTTTTTTCCTTGTCAGTGTTGCTAGTGGCCCATCAATTTTATTGATTTCCTCAAAGAACCAACTTTTGGTTTTATTGATTCTTTCTCTTGTTCTTTTGTTCTCCCATTCATTCATCTCTGCCTTAATCTTTATTATTTCTTTTCTCTTATTTGCTTTGGGGATAGTTTCCTGTTCTTTCTAAACTCCTCCAAGTATGCTGTTAAGTCCTCTATTTTTGCTCTTTCTTGTTTTTTAATATAGGCTTTTAAGGCAATGAATTTCCCTTTCAGCACAGCCTTTGCTGTATCCCATAAATTCTGATAAGTTGTATTCTCATGTTCATTCATCTCCAGATAGCTGCTGATTTCTTTAGTAATTTCTTCTTTAACCCACTGGTTGTTTAAGTCTGTGTGATTTAATCTCCATATATTTGTGATTTTTCTCATTCTTTGGTGGTTATTGAGATCCATCCCATTGTGATCAGAGAAAGTGCTTGGAATAATTTCAAAATTTTCAAATTTATAAAGACCTTTTTTTGTCCCAGCATATGAAATATCCTGGAGAATGTTCCATGAGCACTAGAGAAGAATGCATAACGTTGTACTTTGGGGTGCAATGACCTATATATGTCTGTTAGGTCTAATTCCTTTATCAAGTTATTTAACTTCTCTATTTCCTTATGAATCTTCTGTTTGGTTGTTCTATCTATAGAGGAGTGTGGTGTATTGAAGTCTACTACTATTATTGCTGAAACATCTATTGCTCCCTTAAGTTTTACCAATGTCTGTCTCATGTACTATGGAGCTCCTTGATTGGGAGCTAAACATATACAATTGTTTTATCTTTTTGGTGAATTGATCTTTTAATTAGTATATAGTGTCCTTCTTTGTCTCTTATGATGTCTTTATATTTAAAGTTTATTTTGTCCAATATTAGTATAGCTACTCCTGCTTCCTTTTTTTTTGTTACAATTTGGGTGGAACATCTTTTTCCATCCTTTCACTTTCAATCTATTTATATCCTTGTGTCTAAGATGAGTCTCTTGTAAGAAGCATATAGCTGGATTATGTGTCTTAATCCATTCTGCCAATCTGTATCTTTTAATTGGTAAATTTAGTCGGTTAACATTCAAAGTCATTACTGAAAAGGCATTTTCTGATTCAACCATCCTCTTTTTTTTTTTTTTTTTCTTGCTTTTGCATAAGCAAACACCGGGAATTGAACCCAGGTCTCTGGCATGGCAAATGAGAACTCTGCCTACAGAGCCACCGTGGCCCACCTTCTTTTTTATTTTATTTGTCAGATCTATATATTCTTTGCCCTCTTTCTCTTTGTATTCTTTAAATTACCCTTAGTGGTACTCTGCAATTCTGTGCCCTCCTCCGGAACGCCCTCTCTTGTCTTTTTTTTTCATCTGGCAGAACTCTTTTTAGTATGTCTTGTAGGGCCAGTCTCTTGTTAACAAATTCTTTCAGGATTTCTTTGTCTGTGGAAGTTTTAATCTCCCTCAATTTTAAAGGACAATTTGGCTAGGTACAGAATTCTTGGCTGAAAGTCATTCTCTTTCAGGATCTTGAATATATCATACCACTGCCTTCCTGCCTCCAGGGTGCTAGTTGAGTAGTCTGAGCTCAATCTTTTTTGATTTTGCTTGTATGTAGTAGATTGTTTTTCTCTTGCTGCTTTCAGGATTTTCTGCTTCTCTTCAGCATTTGACAGACTGATTGTTATGTATCTTGGGGGAGGCCTATTTGGATTTATTCTGTTTGGAGTTCTTTGGGTTTCTTTGACTTGTATATTTATGTCCTTTATGAGGGTTGGGACATTTTCCCCTATTATATCCTCAACTACTCTTCCTAGCCCTTTCCTCTTCTCTTCTCCTTCTGGGGCATCAATAATTCTTATATTTGTGCACTTTGTTTTGTCTATCATTTCCCTGAGTTCCTATTCAATTTTTTCCATCTTTTTTGCCATTTTCTGTTTTGAGTCTTCAAAGTCAATTACCCTGTCCTCTACATCACTTATTCTTTCTTCTGTCTCTTCAAATATGGTGTTGTGTGCCTCTAGTATGTTTTCTATTTTTGGTCAACAGAGTCTTTAACCTCTCTGATTTCTGCTATTTTTCTATTTATTCTTTCAAATTCCTCTTTGTGCCCTTCTACTGTCTTCCTGATCTCTTTTATGTCATTTGCTATCCTGCTTATTTTATTAAGTAGAGTTGTATGAACATCTTTAATTAGCTGTTCCAACATCTGTGTCTCCTCAGGTGTTTTAATTTGGTCATTAGGTAGGGCTATATCTGTCTGTATTGTGATATGCTTAGTGATCTTCTGCTGCCTTCATCGCATGTAAATATCTTGATTAATTTACTTTAGGAATTGATTTCTTTCAGTAATCTGAGGCCTTGTGTTAGTGGGATAGTTGTACAGCAGGAAGCAGGGCACAGGGCAGAGTACTCAGTATGGTGATTTGTTTCAGGACACGTATGGGTGCAGGCTGGGGATATTACATTGATGCTTGTAAATGTGGGCACCCAGCGGCCAGGGAGGATGTGGTTGTGTGGGTTCACTGGTCTGGGGTATGTGACCCTGGCGTGTGTGGTCCAAGGCATGGGGCTGTTTGCGTGCATGCATAGAGCTGTGGCAGCAAGTTGACATTATGCCTTCATGGATTGGAGGTAGATATGACCCAGCTGTGCAGATTGGCACTTTCTCAGAGCTGGGAAGTAAGGCTGAGGGCTGTACCCAAGTGCAGTTCTAGGATTGCTGTCACATGCAGTTCCCAGAGTTGAATGACATTATTGGGGGCTTGTGCACAAATATGGGCCTGTAAATGCAGTAAAAGGGTGTGCTGAGCTCACGGAGGGCAGGGTGAGCCTGTGCAATACTGTGGATGGGGGACAGGGATAGTCCAGGTATGGAGGTTAGTGCCCATAACTTTTATGTGCTGGCAACAGCCTGCACAGTACAGGGAAGAGGAGGTAGTGCTCATGAGGGGTGCAGTAAAGATGGGTTGGGCTGTACTTGGGGTAGGGATGTGGGGCAGGTACATGCACTGGTGGTTGGTTGGATGGGGGTGCCTGGAGTGCAGGGAATGGGAGCAGATGTCAGGGTTCAGGTGCATGTGGTGTTGGGTGAGTTGTCAGTCATGGGGCTGCATTGGTGAGGGTAGTGCACCCAAGGAACATGGCCTGGCTTACTTCCTAGTCCCGTGTACCCATCTGTGCACTCCCATGGGCTCCACCACTCTGTGTCTCCATGCCAGGCTCCAGCTCTCTGCCTCCCAGTTCCTTGGCCTCTGCAACCAGGGCTGCCACATGTGGTGTAGAAGGTTCTTCCAGGTCAGCCACACTCCCAAATTGCCATCTTAGTCACCCTCCTGTCCCTTCTCTAACTTTTCTGTGGAGCAGGGCTAATCTCAAGCTGCTCTAGTTGGTCATCTTCCTAGAAGTCCTCCAAAAACCTACTTTTAAAACTAACTGCTAGTTCTTAAATTCATTTGGAAGGGAAAGAGACCCTGAACAGCTAAAAATACCCTAAAAATAAGAATGAAGAGGGAGGATTAACATTTATGGATTTTAAAAATTATAGGGCCACAGTGGTCAAAACAACATGGTACTGGCACATAGATAGAAGTATTGACCAATGGAATTGTATCAAGAGTATGGAAATAGACCACCAAATCTATGATCAATGGATCTTTGACAAGGCCCACAAATTAACTGAACTGAAACAAAATAGGCTTTCAATAAATGAGCATGGGAGAACTGGATCTCAATAGCCAAAATAATGAAAAAGGACCTTACATTACACACTATACAAAACTAACTCAAAATGTATCAAAGACCTAAATATAAGTACCATAAAATGCCTACAAGAAAATATAGGGAAATAGCTTTAAGACCTAGGACTAAGAGGTAGCTTCCTAAATTTTACATTCAAAGCACAAGCAATGAAAGAAAAAATAGATACATGGTGTATCAGTTAGGGTTCTCTAGAGAAACAGACTCAACAAGGAACACTCAAAAATACAAAAATTTTAAAAGTGTCTCATGTGACTCTGTGAGAACAGAGTCCAAAATCCGTAGGGCAGGCTGTGAAGCCAACGATTCCAATGGAGGGTATGGATAATCTCCACAGGGGAGGCTTGCTGGCCGAAGCAGAAAGAGAGAGCCTGTCTCCTCTGAATCCTCCTTAAAAGGCTTCCAGTGATTAGATTGAGCATCACTCATTGCAGAAGACACTCTCCTTGGCTGAATACAAATGGAATCAGCTGTGGATGCAGCTGATGTGATCATGATCTAATTCTATGAAATGTCCTCATTGCAGTAGACAGGCCAGCACTTGCCCAACCAGACAAAGAGGTACCACCACTTTGCCAAGTTGACACATGAAGCTGACCATGACACATGGGAACTCATCAAAATCAAATGCTTCTGTGCCTCAAAAGACTTGTCAAAAAGGTGATCAGGCAGCCAGTTGAATGGTAGAAAATATTTGCAAATCACCTATCACATAAAGGTTTGATATCCTGTTTACATAAAGAAATTACACAACTCAACAACAAAAGAACAAACAATCCAATTTATATAATCTTTAGGCTAAAGATTTGAATAGACGTTTTTCCAAAGAGCAAATACAGATGGCTAGCAAGCACATATAGAGAGGCTCATTTTCATTGGTTATAAAGGAAATGTTGATTAATACTATACTGAAATACACCTATAAGAATGGCTGCTATTAAAGAAACAGGAAACTGGAAATGTTGGTGAGGATGTGGAGAAATTGGGACACTTATGCACTGTGGTTTAGAGTGTATAATGCTACAACCACTATGGAAGACAGTTTGGTATTTCCTTAGAAAACTAAATATCGAGTTGCCCTATGGCCTGGCAATACCATTCCTCAGTATATCCCCAGAAGAGCTAAAAGCAGTGACATGAACAGACATTTGCATACTGATACTCATAGCAGCATTATTCACAATTGCTAAAAGGTGGAAACAATCCAATTGCCCATCAGCAGACAAGTGGATAACATAAGGGTGTTATGTACATATGATGGAATATTATGCAGCAGTAAGACAAAATGCTGTTCAGAAGTATATGACAACATGGATGAGCCTTGAGAACCTAATTCTGAGTGAAATAAGCCAGTTATAATGATAGATACTACATAACTTCACTTTTATCACCTTTAAATGTAAACTCAGAACCTTATAATACAGAATATAGGGGACCTAGAGATACACGAAAGTTAGGGATGGGTCAATGGTTAGCTAATAAGGTTGAATTTAAATGTGAGGTACTGGATAGAAATGACAGTTCATTAGTGGGTCTATAAGTAATATTGCCATATTGAAGATGAACATGATTGAAAGGGGTTATCTAGAGCCATGTATCCCACCAATTAACACTACAAGTATAAGTTCTTTCTTGAAGTACTTCAAACATATGAACATTCTATTTAGGGTATACAAACTATTATTGTATGCTATAGGCTGTGTTTAATAGGAAGACATCAACAGTACCACAGTAATACCAGTGGTAAATAACTGGGGGTGGGGTAGAGGAAAGGAGAGCAGTTCAGGAGAGGTTTGAATTTTCTATTTGGTGAGGGTGTATTTATCAGTTTTATCTTCAGAGCAGTGAAAATTACTTAAAATTGAGTGTTGATGACTATACCACTAAGTGAGGATAACATGAGACATGGACTGTTGACTGTGGACATTATACATGATGCCCAGTGAATGGAGGCGGCTGAAGGATATGCTAACTGAGAGTAGAATGGTGAACTTTGGTTTATCTATTATGCCATAGAAAGGAACGAAGTTGTGAGGCATGCAACATTGTGAATTAATCTGTGGGATATTATGTGATGCAAAATAAGCCAGAAACAAAAGAATAAATATTGTAAGGCCTCATTTAGAAACTACTTATAAAAAAATTGGGGCCTACATTGTAAGCTCTTACAGCAGTCGCATTTAGTCTGGAGCTGTAATAGTTATTTCTTGATTTTGAGAGGCTGTGCTGTATTTGTATAACCTGGTATTTCCCTGAAACTTTGGGTACATATGTG
Organism: Tamandua tetradactyla; assembly: GCF_023851605.1. NCBI lineage: Eukaryota > Metazoa > Chordata > Mammalia > Pilosa > Myrmecophagidae > Tamandua > Tamandua tetradactyla. The sequence continues at coordinate 26,240,189 of NC_135333.1, forward strand.
ACACTAAATCTTAGAGTAGGCATTCTGCAGGTCTGAAAGTCAGCATTGCCACATACAACAACTGTTAGAAACAGTTCAAATAAGATATCAGGCATAGTCTTCTGGCAAAAAGCTGGAGGCTGGTGTGGAGGTGCACAGATAGGAGCTGAGGACTAGGAAGTAAGCCAGGCCATGCTCCTTGGGCATGCTACCCTCACCAGCACAGCCCTGTGACTGACAACATACCCCACACTCCACCACCTGAACCCCGTCATCTGCTCCCATTCCCCACACTCCAGGGGCCCCCACCCCACTAACCCCCAGGGCACATACCTGCCGACACACCCACCCCAAGTGCAGTCCAACCTACCTCTCCTGCACCCCTCCTGAGCACTACCCCCCTCCCTGTTCCCTGCAGGTGGTTGCCAGTGCATAAAGGCTGTGGGCACTAACCTCCATACCCAGACTACCCCTGCCCCCCTGCCTTAGTGTTGCACAGCCTCACTCCACCACCCCTGAACTCTGCACATCAATTTATGGTACTCCTAGGCACCCACATGTGCATGCACCCCCAATCACATCATTCAGCTCTGGGAACTGTGCTTTACAATAGTCCTAGAACTGTGCATGCACACAGCCCTCAGCCTCACTTCCCCGCTCTGAAAAAGTACTGACCTGCACAGTCAGGTGACATCTGCTCCCAATCCATGGAGGTATAATGCCGACCTGCTGCGAGAGCTCTATGCATGCACACAAAGGGCCCTGTAACTTAGACCAGCACACAACAGCATTCTGCCCCCAAACTGGATTCAAGAAATGCCTTTACAGTAATAACTTTGAATGTTAATGGATTAAACTTACCAATTACAAGGTACAGATTGACAGAAAGGATAAAGAAACATAATCCAACTGTATGCTGATTACAAAAGGCTCATCTTAGATGCAAAGATACAAACAGATTGAAAGTGAAAGGGTGGAGAAAAATTTTCCATGCAAGTTGTAACCAATAGAAAGCAGAGTATCTATACTAATATTGGACAAAATAGACTTTAAATGTTAAGATATCATAAGAGACAAAGAAGGACACTATATAAAATAGTTAAAGGGTCAATTCACCAAGAAGATATAACAATTCGCAAATTTTATGCCCCTAATCAAGGAGCTCCAAAGTACATGAGATAGGCAATGGCAAAATAAAAGGGAGCAATAGATATTTCAACAATAATATTAGAAGACTTCAATATACCCTATAGATAGAACAACCAGACAGGAGATCAACAAGGAAATAGAGAAGTCAAATAACTTGATAAAGGAATTAGACCTATCAGACATATATAGGTCATGCACCCCAAAGCACAAGGTTATACATACTCCTCTAGTGCTCATGGAACATTCTCCAGGATAGATCATATGCTGAGGCACAAACCAAGTTTTTATGCATTTTAAAACATTGAAATTATTCCAAGCACTTTCTCTGATCACAATGGTACAAAGCTGTATCTAAAAACTACCAAAGAATGAGAAAATTCAGAAATATAAGGAAATTAAATCACACACACTTAAACAACCAGTGGGTCAAAGAAAAAATAGCTAGAGAAATCAGTACCTATGTGGAGATGAGTGAAAATGAAAATACAACTTATAAGAACTTATGGGATACAGCAAAGGCTATGCTGAGAGGGAAATTTATTGCCTTAAATGCCTATATTGAAAAACAAGAAAGAGAAAAAATCGAGGACTTTACAGCAAACCAGGAGGAACTCAAGAAAGAACAGCAAATTAACCCCAAAGCAAATAAAGAAGAGAAATAACAAAGATTAAAGCAGAGATAAATGAATGGGAGAATGAAAGAATGATAGAAAGAATCAATAAAACCAAAAGTTGGTTCTTTGAGAAAATCAATAAAATTGATGAGCCACTAGTAAGACTGACAACAAACAAAGAGAGAAAATGCAAATAAACAGTCAGAAATGAGAAAGGTCATATTACCACAGACCCTGAAGAAATACAAGAAACCATGAGGCACTATGAACAACTATACTCCAGCAAATTAGACAGCTTAGATGAAATGGACAAATTCCTGGAGACACACAAACAAGTTACACTGACTGAAGAAGGAATAGAGGATCTTAACATACTGATCACAAGTAAAAAGATTCAGACAGTCATCAAAAATTCTTCCTACAAAGAAAAGCCCAGGGCCAGAAGGCTTCACAGGGGAATTTTATCAAACATTCCAAAAAGAACCAACACCAGTCCTGGTCAAACTTAAAAAAAAAACTGAGGAAAAAGGAATACTACAAAACTCATTTAATGAAGCTAATATCATTTTAATGCCAAAACCAGGTAAAGATGGTATAAGAAAAGAAAGCTACAGGCCAATCTCCCTAATGAACAGAGATGCAAAAATTCTCAATAAAATATTAGCAACCTGAATCAAACCACACATTAAAAGAATTATGCACAATGACCAAGTGGGGTTTATACCAGGAATGCAAGAATGGCTCAGTATAAGAAAATCAATTAATGTAATGTAGCACATTAACCAATCGAAGGGGGAAAATCACGTGATCAACTCAATTGATGCTGAAAAAGCAGTTGAGAAAACTCAGCATCATTTTCTGATAAAAACACGCCAAAAGATAGGAATCAAAGGTAACTACCTCAAGATGATAAAGGGAATATATGAAAAACTGATAGCCAGTATCATACTCAGTGGAGAGACTGAAAGCTTTCCCTCTAAGATCAGGAACAAGACAAAGATGCCCACTGTCATAATAATAATAGTAATAATAATTACTATTATTCAACATTGTGCTAGAAGTTCTAGCTAGAGCAATTAGGCAGGACAAAGAAATAAAATGCATCCAAATTGGAAAGGAAGAAGTAAAAATCTCATTATTTGCAGATGATATGATACCATACTTGGAAATCCGGAGAAATCTGCAGCAATGTTACTTGAGCTAATAAACTAATTCAGCAAGGTGACAGGATATAATATTTATGTGCAAAAAATCAGTAGCATTTTATACACAAACAATGACCTAGCTGAGGAGTCAGTTAAGGAAAAAAAATCCATTCAAAATAACCACTAAAAAAATCAAGTACTTAGGAATGAACTTAACTATGGACATAAAGGATTTGTACACAGAAAACTACATAACATTGCTAAAAGAAATCAAAGGAGATTTTAGTAGGTATAAAGACATTCCTTGCTGATGGACAGGAGGACTAAATATAGCTAAGATGTCAGTTCTCCCCAAATTGATCTACAGATTCAACACAGTACCAATCAAAATTCCCACAACTTACCTTGAAGATTTGGAAAAGTTAATTACCAAATTCATCTGGAAGGGAAAGAGACCCTTTCTTTAGCTAAAACCATCCTAAAAAAGAAGAACAAAGTGGGAGGATTGACATTCCCTCTCTTTAAAACCCACTATGAAGCAACAATGGTCAAAACAGCATGGTACTGGCATGAAGATAGAAGCATTGATCAATAGAATCAAATCAAGAGTGCAGAAATAGATCATGAAATCTATGGTCAAGTGATTTTTGACAAGGCCTCCAAATCCTCTGAAGTGGGACAAAATAGTGTTTTCAATAGTTGGGCATAGAAAAACTTGATATTAATAGCCAAAAGAATGAAAGAGAACCCCTATCTTTCACCATACTCAAAAATTAATTCAAAGTAGATAAACACCTAAATATAAGAACTAGCACCATAAAACTTCTAGAAGAAAATGTAGGGAAACATCTTCAAGACCTAGTAATAGGAAGTAGCTTCCTAAACTTTACACCCAAAGCACAAGCAACAAAAGAAAATATAGATAAAATGGAACTCCTCAAAATCCAATGCTTCTACATCTCAAAAAACTTGTTAAAAAATTGAAGAGGCAGTCAACCCAATGTGAGAAAATATTTGGAAATCACATACCAAACAAAGGTTTGATTTCTTATATATACAAAGAAATCATACAACTCAAAAACAAAAGAGCAAACAACCCAATTATAAAGTGGGCTAAAGATATGAGTAGGCATTTTTTGAAGTGCAAATACAGACTCAAAAGCACATGAAGAGATGCTCATTTTCGATGGCTATAAGGGAAAGACAGATGAAGACTACAATGAGTTACCACCTCACACCTATAAGAATGGCTGCTATTAAACAAACAGAAAACTATACATGTTGGGGAGTATGTAGAAAAACTGGGACACTTGCACTACTGGTGGGAATGTATAATGGTGCAGCCACTATGGAAGACTGTTTGGTGGTTCCTTAGGAAACTAAATATTGAGTTTCCCTATGACCCAGGAATAGCACCACTTGGCATATACCCAGAAGAGTTGAAAGCAAGGACACAAATAGAGATTTGCACACCTGTGTTCATAGCAGCATTATTCACAATTGCCAAAGGATGTAAACAAACCAAATGCCCATCAATAGATGAGTGGATCAACAAAATGTGGTATATACATATGCTGGAATATTATGTAGCAGTAAGACAAAATGATGTCCTGAAGCACATGACAAGATTGATGAGCCTTGAAGACATAATGTTGAGCAAAATTAACTGGACCCAAAAGGATGGTTACTGAATGATTCCACTTTTATGACTAGCATAAAGGTATAATCAGAGGCTTATAATATAGTATGTAGGGGACTTGGAGACACATAGAAGCAAGAGATGGATGAACCATTAGCTAATGAGGTGAACTCCAATAAGGGAATAGATAGGAGTTAAGGTGATTCTCTAGTGGATGTATAAGTAATATTACCATATTGAAGATGAACAAGATTGAAAGGGGTTGTATATACCTACATGTCCCACTGGTTAACACTAGAAGTATGAATTTGTTTTTGTGAAAATTACTTCAAAGATATGATTCCTGTACAAAGAATCTTTAAATCCAGGGTATAGGGGAAAACATGCTATGACCTATGTTCAAAAGGAAACCATCAGCACTACCATAGGAACAGCAGAGGTGAATAATGGGGGGAGGGACAGGAGTTAAGAGGAGGTTTAGTTAAGATTTCATTTTTGGTGAGGGTGTGTTTATTGGTTTTCTTTCTATTGGGAACAATGAAATCTAAAATTGAGCATGTTGATGGATGTGGACTGTGGGCCCTCTATATGATGCCTGATAAATGCAGGTGGCTGAAGAATGCACTGATGGAGAAGTGTATTGGTGAATGATGGTGTATACTTATGAATGAAGGTTGTGTTGCTACAAAAAAGAACAAAGTCGTGAGGCATACAACGATGTGAATGAACATGTGGGACATTTGGTGAACAAAATAAACCAGAAACAAAAGAACGATAATGTATGCTCACCTTTAGAAAATGCTTATAAAGAAAACAGGGGCATAGATTGTAAGCTTTTAGAGCAGACACATTAAGTTTGGAGTGGTGATTATTATTTCTGAATTTTGAGAGGTTGTTTTATATCTATAACTTGATATTTAGTGATAAGAATGAAGCCAAACAGGTTGGAGTTAAATTAATTCAGAACATAGGGGTAAAGAAGACAGTGTCTATATTTTAGAACCACACATACTCTTTGAGACCAATGGAAGAAAGTTTTATTTGGTCTGGAACTGAAATTTTCTGTAGTGCATAATCTAATTCACCCTATCTGTATAGTTCATTTGAACAACTGAAACACAGGGAGCACAGAATAGGAAGAGGTCCTTTAATCCTGTACAGATTATTGTAATGCCTGGATACATCCTAGAGTATATTAAACAGATAAGCAAAAAGTATTGGCAAAGTCTCCTGAGGGATGGGAGAAAGAATATAGAACTATGAAACCTTACCATCAGGGAATCGCCTGATGCTGTGTGAAACTTTGGGAACACCCAAATCAATAGGCCATGCCCTCGATCATGAGACTTACTCTTGTGAAGCTTATGTAGGTAGCATGCCTCAGAGTTATTTATAGAGGACCTCTGTTGTTGCTCAGATGTGGCCTCAGCCTCTCTAAGCCCAACTCTGCAAGTGAAATCATTGCCTTCCCCCCTATGTGGGACATGACATCCAGGGGTGAAATTTCCCCTGGTGATGAGGGAGATGACTCCCAGGGATGAATCCAGAACTGACACTGTGGGATCAACAATTCCATCCTGACAAAAAGGGGGACAAGAAGTGTAATTGTTAAAGTATCAGTGGCAGAGAGAGTTCAAATAGAGCCGAGAGGCTACTCTGGAGGTTGCTCTTACACAAGCTTCTGTTAGACCTTGCTACCTATCATAACCTGCCAACACCCAACCAGGACCATTCCAGCCTATCCTAAAGAAAACTTAGGACAATATATAAGATTCCACAAGGGTTTCAGGCACTAGAGTAACTTTTCAGAAACCTATAATCTCCAGATAGGTTCCTGGTCCAGATAAGTCCTGAAACCTAACCCAGCCTCTCCAGAACATCAGATAGTTCCATCTTCCTACCCCATTTTAGTGACAGACCCTTCCAATATGAAAAATTTAGGTGCCCAAACACACCTAAAGAGGAAGATGGAAAGATCATAGTTGATGGTGGAGTTATATATAGAAGATAGCATTTAACAAATGAATATGAATGCTGAATCATTAAATTGTTATCTCTTTTAGTCTCCAGTATTTCAGAGCAGCTGGAAGTAAAAACCTAGAATTGTGAAATTATAACCCATGTCAAACTCTGAAATATGTTCTACAACTAATTGTGGTGCTGTGCTTTGAAATTTATTGCTTTTTTGTACATATGTTATTTTTCACAAAAAAAGGGAAAAAAAGTCAATTGTGATGATAAAAATATATTTAAGCCCTCTAGCCTCCTATATTCTGGAGTAGCTAGAAGGAAAAATATGAGAGAATCATATGGTAGCCCATGACAAACTCTGGGATCTGTTCTGCAACTATTTGTTGAAGAGTGTTTGAAAAGCTATTACTTTTTTATTTCTTTGCTTTGTATATATGTTTTATATTACACAATAACAAAGTTTAAAAAATGATATCAGGTTTAAATTAGAGGTAAGAATGTAGTCAATCAAATTGGAATTAAGGTAAATCAGATTACGGGTGGTAAGGAGGATGTTGTCTGTATTTTAGAACTTCAACTACTTTATGAAAGCAAAGGAAGAGAATTTTATTTTGTCCATAACCTAAATTTTGTAGTGCATAATCGAACGCAATCTTCCTGGATAGATCATTTAAATAACCCCAAATCATGGAGTCCGGAATAGGAATGAAGGCATAAAGTTCTGTGCAGATTAGTGTAATGCCAAGATACATCCCAGAGTATATTGAGCAGATAGTTAAAAAGTATTGGCAAAGTCCCTTGAGGGTCTAGAGAAAAAATATGGAACTATTAAACTTTGTCACTGGGAACCCCCGATACTGTTTCAAACATTAGGGACTCCCAAGTCAATAGGCCAAGCCCTTAATCCTGAGACTTGCACTTGTGAAATTTATCTGTGTAGCAGAGAAGCTAAGCCTACCTATAGTTATGCCTAAGAGTTACTTCCAGAGGATCTCTTTTGTTGTTCAGATGTAGACTCTCCTAAGTCCAACTCTATAAGTGAAAGCATTACCCTCCCCCTTATGTGGGACACATGATATCTGGGAGTGAAAGTCTGCCTGGCAACATGGGATATGACTCCTAAGTATGAGCCTGGCCTTGGCACCATGGGATCAAATTGTCTTCCTGACTAAGAGGGGGAAAAGATTTGTAATAAATAGCATGTCAGTTGCTGAGAGAGTACAAATAGTGTCATGAGGCTACTCTGGAGGCTACTCTTATAATCAAGCTTCAGCTAGATATTGCTATTTATCATGGTTTGCCAAATCTCAACCAAAACCATTCCTGCTATCCCTAAGGAACACCTAGGGCTTCATTTGAGATTCTAAAAATGTTCCATGTACTACGATTACTTTCCCTAAACATACAATCTCTGGATGGTTCCCTAAGCTAGATAAGTCCTGAAACCCAGAATGGTCAGTCTCTCTAGAACATCAGCTAGTTCCATCATTCTATCCCATGTTATTGAAAGCCTTTTTCAACATGAAAAAGTTAGAGTGGTCATAGACCAAATACTCCTACAGACTGGAAGGAAGATCAAAGGAGACGTGCAGTTATAACTGAGAAGATCAGATTTAAAAAGTGAATATGACTGAATGATTGTATTTATATTTATTTTAGTCTTCAGTGTCTTAGAGCAGTGTCTTAGAAGAAAAAAACTAAAATTGCACAACCATAACCCATACCAAACTTTGAAATCTGTTCCATAACTGATTGTTGCCATGCACTTTGAAATTAATTGCTTTTTTGTATATATGTTATTTTTTGCAGTAAAAATAATATATTGCAGTCCAGAAAAATGATGGAATAGGATACATTGAGTTCACCCCTGTTCCAAGGAATAGCTAGAGAAGGGATGGGAAGGTGACTCAGACAGGGATTCCAGGGTGTTAGTGACCTGGAAGGCTCTTCTGCACCACATAGGGAGGCCTTACTTGCAAAAACTGAGGAACTGAGAATCAGAGAATCAGAGAATCAGAGGCTGTCTAACTGGTGCAAACATTCCTTGAATACACTACCCTCACTGTGCAGCCCCACGACCTGCAACTCACTCCACACCCCACACCTGCACACCATCGCCTGCCCCTTCCCTGTGCTCCAAGTACCCCCACCCCACCAACCCCTGCGCCCATACACACCCCACACTCCGACCCCCTGTGGCACACTCACACCTCTCCCAGCCCAACTCACTTCTGCAAAAATGCAGTCTCACCCCACTTCACCCCTCCTGAGCCCTACCTCCCCCTACTTGCCTCCTGCAAGCAGTCACCAGTGCATAAGTTCTGCACGGGCTTACCTCCATGCTCAGGCCACATACGCCCCCAGCCCATAGAGTTGTGCAAACCCAACCTGCCCCCCTGAGCTCTGTGCACGTGTACATCAGTTTATGGCCCTCTCAGATCAGTGTATGTGCACAGATGCCATTCATGCCCCCAGCTCTGGGCAAGCACTGACCTACACAGCCAGGCCACATTTGCCCCCAGCCCATGTAGGCACAACATCAACCCACTGTCCTAAGATCTGCACATGCACATATATGTCTCTGCACCCTAGACCAGCACACAGTAGGGCCCTGCTTCCTAGACATGTGCACCCACACAGCTAAAACCTCCCTGCCACTGGATGCCCATGCTCACAGGCACAGGTGTAGCATCCTTAACCTGCACCTTTGCCTATGTTGCAATGCATCACAACACTGTTGTGTCCCACCCCATGCCCCACATTCTGCTCCGCATCCTTCACGCAAATACAAAGCTTTAGACTACTGAAGGAAGTCAACTGCCAAAGTAAACTGAAGATATTTACAACCACGAAGACAACAGAAGATCACTAAGCATATCATGATGCAGACAGATATAGCCCAACCTAACAGCCAAATTAAAACTACAGAAGAGACACAGACCTTGAACCAATGAATCAAAGATATTCATATAATTCTACTAAATAAAATAAATGAGATGGCTTATGAAATAAAGGAGATCAAGGAGACACTAGAAGGTCATAAACAGGAATTTGAAGGAATAAATAGAAAAATGGCAGATCACAGAAATTGAAGATTCTGCAGACCAAATAGAAAACATACTAGAGACATACAACAGCAGATTTGAAGAGGCAGAAGAAAGAATAAGCAAACTAGAGGACAAGACAACTGATTTCAAACACTTAAAACAGCAAAAAGGGCTAGGAAGATTAGTTGAGGATATAATGGGGGAAATCTTACCAACTCTTATAAAGAACATAAATATACAAGTCAAAGAAGCTCAACAAACTCCAAATAGAATAAATCCAAACAGGCGTTCCCCAAGATGCATACTAATCAGTCTGTCCAATGTTGAAGAGAAGCAAAAAATCCTGAAAGTGGCAAGAGAAAACAATTTACTACATACAAGGGTAACCACATAAGACAGTTCAGATACTCAAGTGGCACTATGGAGGCGAGAAGGCAGTGATATGATATATTTAAGAGTCTGAAAGAGAAAGACTTCCAGCCAAGAATTCTCTACCTAGCCAAACTGTCCTTCAAATCTGAGTGATAGATTGAAATTTTCACAGACAAACAAATCCTGAAAGAATCTATCAACAAGAGACTGGCCCTACAAGAAATCTAAAGGGAATTCTGCCAGTTGAAAAAAAATGACAGGAGAGGGAGGTCTGGAGGAGGGCACAGAATTGAAGAGTACTAGTAAAGTTAAGTTAAAGGATAAAAAGAAAAAGGGAAAAGAATATGTATGTCTGACAAATAAAATCCAAAAGATAAGATGGTGTATTCAAGAAATGCCTTTTCTGTAACAACTTTGAATGTTAACAAACTAAATTTATCAATTAAAAGATATGGATTGTCAGAATGGATTAAGAAATATAATCCAGCTACATACTACTTACAAGGCACTCATCTTAGACACAAGGATACAAATAGATTGAAAGTAAAAGGAAGGAAAAAGATGTTCCACACAAGTTGTAACTGAAAGAGAGCATGAGTAGCTATACTAATATCAAACAAAATAGACTTTAAATGTTAAGACTTCATAAGAGATAAAGAAGGACACTATATATTAATAAAAGGGACAACCCACCAAGAAGAAATAACAATAATAAATGTTTCTTCTCCCAATTGACATTGGCAGAACTGAAGGGAGTGATAGATGTTCCAACAATAATAGTAGGAGACTTCAACACACCACTCTCCTCTATTGATAGAACAACCAGACAGAGGACCAACAAGGAGATAGAGATGTTAAACAACTTCATAGATGAATTAGACCTAACAACATATATAGGTCATTACACCCCAAAACACCAAGATAGCCATCCTTCTCTAGTGCTTATGGAACATTCTCCAGGGTAGATAATGTTGTGGGGCACAAAACAGATCTTTACAAATTTAAAGATGTTGAAGTTATTCAAATCACTTTCTCTGATCACAGTGGAATGAGGCTGGATATCAATAATCACCAAAGAACAAAAACTCTCACAAATTTATGGAGGTTAAATATCACATTCTTAACCAGTGGGTCAAAGAAAAAATTGAGAGGGACTTATTGTCCTAAATGCCTACATTAAAAAACAAGAAAGAGCAAAAATCGAGGGCTTAACTGCTCACCTGGAAGAACTTGAGAAAGAAGAGAAAACTAACCCCAAAGCAAATAGAAGGAGAGAAATAAAGATTAAGGCAGAGTTAAATGAATGGGAGAACAAAAGAAAGAATCAATAAAATCAAAAGGTGGTTCTTTGAGAAAATCAATAAAATTGATGGACCATTGCCAAGACTGACAACAAAATAGAGAGGATGCACATAAACAAAATCAGAAATGAGAAGGGGTGCATTACCACAGACCTTGAAGAAATAAAAGGAATCATAAGACAATACTATGAACAAGTATATGCCAACAAATTAGACAACTTAGATGAAATGGACAAACTCCTAGAGAAACACAAACAAGCTACACTGACTCAGGAAGAAATAGAAGATCTCAGCAAACCAATCACAAATAAAGAGACTCAATCAATCATGAAAAATCTTCCCACAAAGAAAAGCCCAAGGCCAGATGGCTTCACAGGGGAATTTTATCAAACATTCCAGAAAGAACTAGCAACAATCCTGGTCAAACTTTTCCAAAAAAATGAGGAAAAAGGAACACTACATAACTCATTTTATGAAGTTTACATCATTTTAATGCCAAAACCAGGCAAAGATGCTATAAGAAAGGAAAACTACAGGCCAATCTCCCTAACGAGCAAAGATGCCAAAATTCTCAACAAAATACTAGGAAATAGAATCCAACAACATATTAAAAGAGTTATACACCACGACCAAGTGGGGCTTATACCAGGAATGCAAGGATGGTTCAACACAAGAAAATCAATTAATGTAATACAGCCCATTAACAAATCAAAGGGGGAAAATCACGTGATCATCTCAATTCATGTGGAAAAAGCATCAACAAAATTCAACATCCCTTTCTCCTAAAAACACTTCAAAAGACAAGAATCAAAAGTAAACTACCTCAATATGATAAAGGGTATATATGTGTATTAGTTAGGGTTCTCTAGAGAAACAGAATCAACAGGGAACACTTGCAAATATAAAATTTATGAAAGTATCTCACATGACTGTAGGAACACAGAGTCCAAAATCCACAGGGCAGGCTGCGAAGCTGATGACTCCGATGGATGGCCTGGATGAACTCCACAGGAGAGGCTCACCAGCCAAAGCAGGAATGGAACCTGTCTCCTCTGAGTCCTCCTTAAAAGGCTTTCCATGATTAGATTTATCATCACTAATTGCAGAAGACACTCCCCTTTGCCTGATTACAAATGGAATCAACTGTGGATGTAGCTGACGTGATCATGACCTAATCCTATGAAATGTCCTCCTTGCAACAGACAGGCCAGCACTTGCCCAATCAGATAAACAGGTACCACAACTTGGCCAAGTTGACACCTGTCCCTAACCATGACAATATGGAAAACCAATAGTACCATATTCAAAGGAGAGAAACGGAAAGTTTCCCCTTAAGATCGGGAATGAGACAAGGATGCCCTCTGCCACCACTGTTATTCAATAATATGCTAGAAGTTCTAGCTAGAGCAATCAGGCAGGAAAAAGAAGTAAAAGGTAGCCAAATTGGAAACGAAGAAGGAAAACTTTCATTGTTTGCAGATAACGTGATATTATACTTGGAAAATCCTGAGAAATGTATAATAAAGTTATTTGAGCTAATAAACAAAGTCACCAAAGTGGTGGGATATAACATTAATGTGCAAAAATCAGTAATGTTTCTATACACAAGCAATGACCCAATTGAGTCAGTTAAGGAAACAATTTCATTAAAGAAAAGCAACTAAAAGACTCATGTACCTAGGGAGTTCCCAGAAAATGGCAGAGTAGGGTCGATCAAGTTCAGCCCCACTCCAAGGAAAAGCTAGAGAAGGGATGGAAGGACAACTGACAGGGGGATTCAAGAGTGCAACTGACTTGGGAGAGTCTCCTGCACCACATAGGGTGGCCCTGGTTACAAAAGCTGAGGAACTGAGAAGCAGATAACTGGAGCCTAGTGCGGAAGTGCAGAGCCCATGGGAGTGCATGGACAGGGAGATGAGAACAAGAAAGTAAACCAAGCCACATTCCTTGAACATGCTACTCTCACCAGTGCAGTCCCATGACCCATGACTCACCACACACACCATGCACCTGAACCCTGTCACCCATCTCCACTCCCTGTGCTCCAAGTGACCCAACCCACCAGTTCCCAGTACATGTACCTGCCCCATATTCCCACCTCAAGTGCAGCCCAACCTGTCCTTCCTGAATCCCTCCTGAGCACTACACCCTCCTTCCCTTGCTACCTGCAAGTTGTTGCCAGCACATAAAAGCTGCAGGTGTTTACCTCCATACCCAGGCTATACCTGATCCCCACCCATAGTATCACACAGCCTCACCTGCACCCCCTGAGATCTGCATATCAGTTTATAGCACTTCTAGACCTGTGCATGCACTCAGCCCCCAATCATGCCCTTCAGCTCAGGGAACGTCAGTTTATGGCACTCCTAGACCTGTGCATGCACACGCCCATCAAACATGCCTCTCAGCTCTGGGCAAGCACTGATCTGCACAACCAGGTCCCATCTGCCCCCAGCCCATGCAGGTACAATGCCAACCTGCTGCCATAGCTCTGCACATGTGCACAAAGGGCCCCACATCCTAGAGCAGTGCACACCAGGGTTACAATCCTCCTGACCTGTGCACCCGCACAGCTACATCCTCCCTGGCAGACGGGCACCCATGTTCATAAGCACCAGCTTAACATCCCCAACCTGTGCCTATACCTGCGCTGCAACACATCACTGCAGTGTTGTGCCCTGCCCCATACCCTGTACCCTGCTACACATCCAACTTGCAAATGCAAGGGTTTAGACTACTGAAGGAAATCAACTTCCAAAGTAAATCAATCAGGATATTTACATGAGATGAAAACAACAGAAGATCACTAAGCATATCAAATGCTTAGTCTAATTACCAAATTAAAACACCAGAAGAGACACAGACATCGGAAAAGTAATCAAAGATGTTCATATAACTAAACTCAATAAAATAAGTGGGATGGCCAATGACATAAAGGAGATCAAGAAGACAGTAGAAGAGTGTAAAGAGGAATTTGAAAGAATAAATACAAAAATAGAAGATATCACAGAGATTAAGGACTCTGTTGACTAAATGAAAAACATACTAAAGGCACACAACACCATATGTGAAGAGACAGAAGGAAGAATAAGAGAACTAGAGGACAGGATAACTGATTTGGAACACTCAAAATAACAAATGGCCAAAAAGGATGGAAAATTTTGAATTGGATCTCAGGGAAATAATAGACAAAACAAAGCATACACATATAAGGATCATTAGTGTCTCAGAAGAACTAGAGAAGAGTGAAGGGCTAGGAAGAGTAGTTGAGGATAAAATGGGGGGAAACTTCCCAACCCTCATAAAGGACATAAATATACAAGTCAAAGAAGCCCAACAAACTTCAAAAAGAATAAATCCAAATAGGTCTTCCCCAAGACACATACTAATCAGTCTGTGAAATGTTGCAGAGAAGCAGAGAATTCTGAAAGTGGCAAGAGTAAAGCAATCTACTACATACAAGGGAAACCCCATAAGACTGAGTTCAGACTACTCAATTGGTACCATGGAGGTAAGAAAGCAGTGGTATGATATATTTAATAATCAAGTACCTAGGAATGAACTTAACTAGGGACATAAAGGACTTGTACACAGAAAACTACATAACATTGCTAAAAGAAATCAAAGAAGATCTAAACAGGTGGAAGGACATTCCCTGCTTATGGATAGGAAGGTTAAAAATAGTTAAGAAGTCAATTCTCCCCACATTGATCTACAGATTCCAAGTCTAGTTTCATCATGTAAAGATGAGGAAATTGATGCTCAGAACAGGGAAAGAATTAACCCATGAGTATATTAAGTGAGGAGCAGACTCAGGACAATTAGCCAGGCCACGTAAACCCCAGTCCATTTCATCACTGTGCAGGGCATGTGCTCTTATTAGTTTTCATAGCAATTGGTAAAATTCTTCTTTCATGTACTAGATGTATGAATGGACAAGATGCATAATCTCTCCGAATCTCACTTTCCTCATTTGGAAACTGTGGGTAGCAATTCTTTTTATACAAAGATTTGTTGTAAACATTAATTGAGAAAATCCATGCCAGGTGTTTAGTGTGGTTATTGGCATGTATATGAATCTGCCATATTGCACAACTTCAGGGGACAACATTCTCATTACATTCCTACAAGATGATCCTTTTCAGTGGATGTTACTCCTTATGTATTCACTTTCTAAGATAAGTTTCTGACTCTCATGTTACCTCCTTGCTGACATTTCCACCCCCCACACTGAGATATTTTTTTACCCCTGTACAGAGGCGGAAGGCTTGTGAGCTGGTGGAGTCCTTTAAGACCCTACTCTTCTGAGTTCTGACCAGCTACTTAGTGAGAATGACAATCAAACCAGTTTTTCCACCCTCAGATTACTCAACAAACTGAACAAAACAATGTGAAGATTCAGGTTAGATAATATAAATTAAACATTTTATTTAGTGCTTGGCATGCAGTTAAGTGCTCAGTGGATGAAAGCTATTTATATCACATTTTCTTATTCATTAAATAGGCCTACAATGTGTCCAGGCACCAAAATGCTGAGTTGGGAGTTCAAGGGGATAATAGGAGATGTCTCTTGAGATATACTTATCTGAATTAGGGATAAAGGTCTGAATGACAGGTTCATTTCTTCCATCTTTTAATAGTGTATTTTCCATGCCCTTTTTATGGGCTGTGTTGGGAGAGGGCTGAAATGGAACTAAAATCAGACAGCGTAGTATGCAAGAAGGGTTTCTTTCTCATTTGTAAAGTAATCTTTGTTCAAAAAGTCCTTAAGTATATATACATGCATACAAATATACACACACGTACACATACATACATCTATATACATAAATGCGTAAAGCCTGGAAATGTAATTTATCCAGTTTCCATGATACCCTGGTGAAGACAACTTTCTCAAGGACCCTAAGGATTGACCGTGCTCTTGTGAGGGAAATCCTGCTGCCACAGATAAAGAGTAATAAACACACCAAATGCCTGTCGTAGAGTCATGTTGCAAGCAAAACAATGGTGAAAGAGAGAGGAGAACTCAGTTTGAATGTGTTCCATGTGCCAGATGATGTGTTAGAGGCTTAGGATAAAAGGTAGATGAGATGGACAAGATCTATCCCCTTGGGGAGTACACAGTCAAGCTTCAGAATACAGTGAAAAAAAAAAGGGCACTAAAATAGCTGCAAGTTATGTCTTGTGATGGAGAAAATAGCAGAAATGGGGAAGAAAGCATTTTAGATAGGATGGTCTGGGAAGCCTAGCTGAGAAGAGGCTATTTAAGCTGAGACCTGGAACCAAAATGAAGCTGTATGAAGAACAGAGAAGAAGATACTGAGAGGAGATGATGGCACATGAAAAGACCCCAAGTTGAGGATGGACTTTGAAGCTTGGCATTTTCTAGGAATGAAGAGAAGGCCCCAGTGAATGGGCTATGGGGCTCAAGGAGAGAGTAACAAGAACTGATGTCTAAGAGGTAGGCAGGCTGTGGAAGGAGATTGAATCTTAGTCAAAGGGAAATCTTTGGAGGATTAAAATATTTTAATCTTGAAATAATTTTAAATTTACACAGAGTTGCAAAAGATAGTCAAAACTTCCCTTATACCATCTACGCACTATTGGGGATTGAATCATGTCCCCTACAAAGGGCCTGTTCAGGTCCCAATCCCTGGTCCTGTGGGTGTGAACCCATTTGTAAACAGGACCTTTGAAGATACTGTTGGTTAAGGTGTGCCCAAACAAAATGAGGGTGGGCCTTAGTCCAATATTGCTGTAGTCCTTATAAGCAAAGGGAATTGGACACAGAGGAGGAAGCCACAGGGAACAGACAGAAGCTGGAAGTTCATGGAACTCAGAAATGTGCATTGCTACGTAGCAGAAAAGTCAAAGAAACCCAAAGATTGTCAGCCAGCAAGAAGATACTGACGCCGGAAAGAAGCAAGCCTTTTGGCCTCTGAAACCATGAGCCAATAAATTCCTGTTGATCAGCTAACATTGTATGGTGTTTGTTTTAGTAGTCAGGAAACTAATACACCTTCTTTATGCTAATGTTATCTTGTATGACTGTGGTTCATTTATCAAAATTAACATTGGTACAATACTAATAACTCAACTTCAGATAATTGGAGGAGTCTAAGCAGGAAGCTGACTTAGTTTAATGTATGCTTTAAGAAGATGGCTTGGTTTACCACGTGGGAATGAATCAGAGTAGGGTAAGATTGAAAATGATGGGCCAGTTAGGAAGCTTTGGCAATGATCTGAGAGTTGATGGGATATGGATAGGGATGGAGAAAATGAAGGATGTGGATGCAACTCAGGATTGGATGGAAAATTAGGAGGGGGTGAGAAGCAGGGGAAAAATTATTCCTAAACACCTGACCTAAGCCGTAAGACAGATGATTGTGGGTGACATTTACTAGGATGAAAAATACCGTCGAGGAGTTCAGGGGAGGGGGAGATTAGGAGGAAAATCAAGAGTTCAGTTTTAAGCCCGTAAAATGTGAGATGCCTTGAATTTTGTAAATGATAACTTTCTAAATAAATAAAATTTATTATTATTACCCCCGGGAGGGGGCCTCAATTAGGGGCATGTTGGGATTTAATACTTCTTTCCAACCCTCATGTTTACCTTTTTAATGAAGAGGTAGCAATCGCATTAAAATTTTTGAAAGGTCAGGTCCTAGATTGAATTTCCAGGTTTTTGGTTATGGAAAAGATTATTTTTGCACAGCAAGTATTTGAAAAGATCCACTCTTTGGACAAGCACCCTGAGAAGGGAAATCAAACAATTAAGATACAAATCACAGTCCTGGAGGCAGGCACCCAGCCAAACTGTCAATCCCGCGGCCTTGTGGCTTAAGGGCTAAAGAATCACTGGGCTCATTTTCTTCTCTGTGAGGTGGAGACAATAACACACACTTTCTAAAGGGTTGCTGTGTGGATCATTTGGGGGTGATGTTTATGAAATGTCTGGTAAAGTGCTTGGCATATAAATGTTGGGTCCTTTTCTCTCCTTCTAGGCAGACTTGCTTGGTTAATAATAGCAATCTCTTGCATTTTTATTACACATTATAATTTTCAAAGTTCTTACATGCACAGTCTTAGGGCCTCATCTAATTTTCTCAGAAATCAGAATATAATGGAAAGACTTTTTTTCTCTTCAAAGTGAGAAGACATCAGAACACAGTTAATTAAATGATCTGAATTGACTTAATTTAGGACAGAATTAAGGGCTCTCAGCCAGGGTTGCCATCCTTGACCACCGAATTAACCTGCACAACCTCAGAATCAAATGATCCCAACAATTCACAACCAGGCATCTTAATGTCCTCACTGACCTTTGGCAGTGAACTCTCCCTGTTTATTTAATCATTAATTAGTGCTTTTCATCCACTTTGGGCAGAATGTAGTGCAGAAACTGTCACATGCTCCCCACTGGGCATTTACGATGTGGTGAGCTGGTCTGGGGCTACTGCCACTGCCCTCGGCTCTGGTGACCCCTTCACTTCTCCTGGACCATCTCTGCTTATCCACCTTTCTCTGTCCTTCCCCTGGGATTGTCATAGGTCAAAGCTCTGCATGTTGGTTTTGCCATTCATTTCTACCTTCATCTTATGACTTGCCTCAGTCAATACCTGTGAAACTCTTCTTGTCCCTGAGCCCTCATTTCTACCCACTCCCTCTACCTCCAGGAAGATGGTCATCCTTTTAATTTTACTGAGGACATTTGATCCGAGTTTCCTCGACCATTTCTGTTTCCCCACCATTCATTCATTAACTTATTTATCTATTTAATCATTCCTTCAGTAGCTCAATCAGTTACTAACTGCTCTCCCTCTCTTCATTCTGAATATCCTCCCTCATTCTCTTACTTTTTCTGTCCCTCCTACAGAAAGCAAATGGATTCTTCAGAGCTATGGTTATTGAAAGTGACGAGCAGGCAACTCATGATGGGTGTTTTCTGGGTTGGTGTGGTGAATTGAATTGTGTTCCCCCAAAAGGATATGTTAAAGTCCTCACCCCTGATAGCTGTGAATGTGACCTTATTTGGAAGCAGGGTCTTTGCAAGATATAATCAAATTAAGATGAAGTCAGATGGGATTTGGTGGACCCTAACTCCTTTGGTGTCTTTATAAGAGAAAGGAGAGAGATTTGAG
Organism: Tamandua tetradactyla; assembly: GCF_023851605.1. Classification (NCBI taxonomy): domain Eukaryota; kingdom Metazoa; phylum Chordata; class Mammalia; order Pilosa; family Myrmecophagidae; genus Tamandua; species Tamandua tetradactyla. Next base: position 26,259,547 of record NC_135333.1, read on the forward strand.
CAGAAAGACAGACACACAGGGAGAACGTCATGTGACAATGGAGGCTGAGGTTGAGTAATGCAGCTGAAGAATGCAAAGGATTGCCAGCAACTGCCAGAAGCTAGGAAAGAGGCATGGGATGGTCTCTCCCTCAGAACCTCAAGAGAAAACCAATCCTGCCAACACCTTAATTTCAAGCTTCAGTTTTCCTGAATTGTGAGAGAATAAATTTCTATTGTTTTAAGCCACCCAATTTGTTGTGTTTTGTCATGGAAACCCTAGGAAATGAATATAGTTGGGTACATAGTGACAAATCCCCAAGGGTTGAGGTTCATCCTTCCAGATATGTATACCACCACAGTCATTATCTACAGTAAAGTTGATTAGGTCTCAGAAATCTTTTCCACTATCCAAGCTGACCCAAACTCTCTCTATATGGTTTAGCTCAAAGGTTACATTTCTACAAAACTTTCTTGTATTTCCTCACTTGAAATTAGTCTCACTTTTTTCTTTGTGACTCATGGAATTTTCTTTTTGCCTCTTTTCTGGCAGTCATTACTTCTGCCTTGCATTCTAGTTACCTGTATACCTCTCTGTCTCCTTTCCTAGACTGTACAGCTTGATGGCAAGGTAGTATCTGCATATTTTTGTATCTTCCTAGGGCAATAATCTTCAAACTCTAGAGAGGATTAAAAATCACCATCAGAGAGATTTGTTCAAAATGCAGATTGCTCAGCCCTACCTCCAGAGGTTCTGTTTCAAAAGCACTGGTCCATGAATGTGGATTTTTAACAAGTAATTTGGGTGACTAAAGTTGGCAGCATTCTGGGAAATATAGCTCATCTTCCTATTTTAGTGGTTTGTATTCAGTAGGTGCTCCAGAAATCTTCACTAAGTAAGTTATAATAAGGTGTGCCAGATCAATTATCTACTGCTACGTAACAAGATACCCTTAACACCTAGTGACATACACCCCTGGAGAGCCTCTTTTGTGCTCAGATGTGGCCTCTCTTTGTAAGCCAACTTGGCAGGTGAATTCATTGCCCTCCCCCCTATGTGGGGCATGACTCCCAGGGGTGTAAATCTCCCTGGCAACATGGGACTTGACTCCCAGAGATGAACCCAGATCATGGGGACGAGAAAACCTTCTTGGCCAAAAGGGGGAAAAGAGAAATGAAACAAAGTAAAGTCCCAGTGGCTAACAGATTTCAAGCAGAGTTGAGAGATTATCCTGGAGGTTATTCTTATGCACTCTATAGATATCCGTTTTTAGTTTATGGAGTGGCTAGAGGGAAGTACCTGATACTGTTGAGCTGTGTTCCAGTAGTCTTGATTCCTGAAGACAACTGTATAACAATATAGCTTTTGCAATGTAACTGTGTGATTGTGAAAACCTTGTGTCTGATGCTTCTTTTATCCAGGATATGGACAGATGAGTTTTTTAAAAATAAGGATAAAAAATAAATAAATGATGGGGGGAGATAAAGGGTAAAAATTGGGTAGATTGAAATGCTGTGGGTCAATGAGAGGGAAGGGTAAGGGGTATGGGATTTATGAGTTCTTTTTTTATTATTATTATTTCTTTTTCCAGAGTGATGTAAATGTTCTAAAAATGGTCATGGTAAATAACACATGATTATGTGAGGATATTGTGAGGCATTTATAGTATAATGTGATTGTTCTAGTTTGCTAGCTTCCAGAATGCAATATACCAGAAACGGAATGGCTTTTTAAAAATGAGAATTTAATAAGTTGCAAGTTTAACAGTTTTTAGGTTGTGGAAATGTCCCAATTAAAACAAGTCTATAGAAATATCCAATCTAAGGCATCCAGGGAAGCATACCTTGACTCAAAAAGACCGATGATGTTCAGGGTTTCTCTCTCAACTTAAAAGGCACGTGGCTAATGCGGCATCCTCTGCTAGCTCCCTCTCTAGGCTTCCTGTTTCATGAAGCTCCCCGGAAGGCATTTTCCTTCTTCATCTCCAAAAGTCACTAGCTGGTGGACTCTCTGCTTTGTGGTTCTGTGGTGTTTTGTTGTCCTTCTGTGTTTGCTCAGAATATCGTGGCTTTCTCTCTTGTTGTTCTCTCGCTTTTTCCAAAGTGCTTCTTCTATTAAAGGATTCCAGTAAAACCAATCAAGACCCATCTGGAATGGGTGGAGACACTTCTCCACCTAATCAAGTTTAATACCCATACTTGACTGAGTTACAACTCTGTGGAGATAATTGAATTAAAGTTCCCAACATATAATACTGAATAGGGATGAGAAGAAAGAGCTGTCTTTACAAAATGGGATTAAGATTAAAACATGGCTTTTCTGGGGTACATAAATCCTTTCAAACAGGCACAATGGTTGGACTGTACATGTGTGGGTATTTCTCAGTAAAAATATTTTAAAATATTGTCAGTTTTCTGCAAAATTGTTTTGGACATTTGTCAAAAATCGATTTATCATATACATATGGGTATATTCTGAGCTCTCTATTCTGTTCCACTGATATATAGGTCAGTTAGCTTGCTAATACCATATTAGTTTGATTGCTTTGTAGTAAATAGTATGTCTTGATTACTGCTGATTATAGTAAAATAAGTTTTTTACCTGGAAAAAAAAAACCTTAGTGACTTAGAATAACAAAGATTTATTATTTCTCACACTTCTGTGGGTTGGCAATCTGGGTGGTTCTTCTGCTGGGTTCACTTAAACACTCTTAGGCAGATGCATTCAGTTGGAGGGTCAGCTGGGGATGGACTTCTCCCTCCATGGTATTTTTAATACATGAAAAGGCTGAATGGAGCTTTCTTACATGGTGGCAGCAACACTCCAAGAGGATGAACCTCATTGTACAGATATTTATCAAGCCTCTTCCTGGGTCACATTTTCTGACACCTCATTGACAAGTCAAGTCATTAGGCCAAACACAGAGTCAATATAGGAGGGGATGGTGCAAAGATGTGGCTCTTAGAAGGCATGATATATTGGTAGAGATGTCAGTTAAGTACAAAATATGCAGTTACATTTGAATTTCAGATAAACAAAGAATATGTTTTTAGTATAAGTATGTCCCAAACATTGAATGGAATATACTTGCACTAAAAATTACTCTATGTTTATCTGAAATACAAAGTTAACTGTGTGTGTGTGTGTGCCCTGCATTTTTCTTTGCTGAATATGGCAACCCTATACTGAGGTCCATTAACATAGCAACTGATCACCCAATGCTATTGTCTCTTTCTAATCTTTACTATGAAATTGCAGTTTTGGGCTTTTCTGCTGGGTCTAATCCAAGCCTAGTATTTAGTGAAACAAGTGAGTGCTTGTGTCTTTCCTGCCAGTCTTACTAAGATGCTTTAATTTCTCCTACTTGATTTCTTCATTTCCTGAGGAACAATTGGCACTCAGCTCTGTTCTTCTCATCGGTGGCATCTTACTTCTTGACCACCTTCTACTCTGGATTAGTTTTCTCCTAGAGTCACTAGGCTTTTCTGGTTTCCTGGAGCAACCAGGACCTCTATTCGGGCTAGATTTCCTTCTAGATCCAATTTCTTAATCTTTTATTCTATTATTTTTAAAAAATTTCCAAGTATATTTTAACAAGCAGTTATAGAACAGATTTTAAAGTTTGGTATAGGTTACAGTTTCGTGATTTTTAGTTTTTTCTTCTAGCTACTCCAAGATTTTGGAGACCTCTTAATTTTTTCTAATTTCATGGATTCCTTTGGCAGTCTGGTGTCTGGCCAAGCCTGTGGACTGCTTGTTTCTCAAAACAGTGCTTTTAAATTTATAAATAACATGCAAGGTTTGATAAATTCTGTTATTAAAATATTTTAAAAACCAAATAAAATAGAATAATGATATAGTAATTTATATGCTACTCCATTAATGCGTTAAATGACAAGATTTAGTGGCAGGTCTCCTTTGAAGTGGCAGGTGGAATGTGAACAATATTTTAAAGTATTTGCAACAACTGGTAGACAATATAAAACTATGTATTTTTTTTTTTTTTGGTAACAGAGTCAAGTACTGAAGGAACTGCCAAATATCAGAGGTTAGTAAAAATAAGATGCAATTTATATTGCCACCCCATTTCATAGACCCCTGAATTCTATCCATAGATTCCCAGGGTGTCCAGGTAAAGAAACCCAATGTCTAGAGCCATCTGAATGAATTCTCTCTTCTCTGGGGCTCTTCTGCCTCCTGTAGCAGAAGCATCTCTTTTCAATTAGAAACCACAACTGATTTGCTTCAGTTAAAAGCATTACAAGCAATTATAAGTTAAACATCAAGACCCTTTTTTTTAATCAGGGAGCACTTTGGAAGCATTATCTAGACTTTGGCATGGAGTCCCTCATGGTATTTCCTATCCAGTTGGTCTCTCCCTACTCTTTGGACTGAATCTTTTCCAATTAAGCCCTCAGAATTAATTCAAGCCTTAATCTATGATTTTAGTCTGTAATTGCTCTTTGAACCAAATTGTTCTGCCTGGATATTGTTATTGATAATCATATTATTTTTACCCAGCACCATTTCCTTCTGTAAGTGCTTCCTTCTCTGTGGAGATGACATCACTGATAGGACATCCTTCTAGAAGGGATGATTAATGTACACTTTTCTATCCCCATCTCCTCAGGCTCTGGGCTTCTGTTGGCTTCCATGATAGCACTCTTTCCTGCTTTTTTCCTACCTCACTAGCTTCACAATTCTATCTGCTGGCTTATTATCCTCTGTCTGATTTCAAAGTAATAGAGCACTCCTGGATTCAGTTCAGGGTCCTTTTCTCATTTGTACTCTATTCTTGAGAGATCTCATTCAGTCCAAACCTTTATGTGGCATGTATTTGGTGATAATGCTTACATTATCATCCCTGGTCTTGATCTTTCTCTGTTCCATATTCATATAACCATCTATTTCACATATCCAGTTGAACATCTTATGGACATCTCAAATGTAACATGGGCAGATTTTCACTCTTATTCTCCACCTTTGCTATACTTTTAGACCTTCCAGTTCAATGAATGTAAACACAGTCCACCCGGGGGCTCAAGCCCAAACAACCAGAAGTCATTCTCAGTTTGTCCTCCTTCCCCAAACAAATCTGATCACTGCTTCTCATCTCTACTGCCAATGCTCTGATGAAGCTCCATCTTATCTCTTCTATTGCCTGTTATCTGGATTATGGCAATAGCCTCTTGATTGATTCCTCTCCTCTTTTCAACTCCATTACCTACTCTTTTTATTTTATTACAGAATTTTTAAGTTTATAGAAATATCATGGACACAGTCTTGCTCTTTTTTTTTTTTTTTTTTTTTTTTTTGCATGGGCAGGCACAGAGAATCAAATGCTGGTCTCCAGCATGGCAAGTGAGAACTCTACCTGCTGAGCCACCGTGGCCCACCCTGCTTTTTTTTTCTTTGCTCTTTTTTAAATGAATTAAAAGATTTATTAAATAGTTAAGACACACCTTGAACTGGAGTGGTAACATCAGATGATTTCCATTTATAAAAACTCACAATTATCTGCGTCAGTTTCCAGTAAAATACTTCTTAAATTGTGATTTTCTGTTTGTTTATAGAGTTGTGAATATTTAATATATTTTCAACTGCCTTTCTGAAAACAGAATTTTAGCATTTAGTGTCCAAGATGGAGATGCACTCTAAAACAGGCTATTCCTGGCACATCTATTTTTCCCCCATTGCTGCTTCAAGGCTTTTTTTAAGTTGTGGCAGAATACACATAACATAAACTTTACATTCCACCCATTTTAAAGTGTACAATTCAATGGCATTTCATGCATCCATGATGTTTAAAGTGTACAATTCAATGGCATTTCATGCAGCCATCACCACTGTCTGGTTCCAGAACCTAGAGCAGCCAGAGAAATCTTTTAAAAATATAAATTAGATTATACCAGTCCTGTGCTTAAAACACTTAAATCACTTCTTACTGCTGTTAGAATAAAATTCCAAATCTACTGATGGCCTATAAAAACTGACGTCATAGATTCCTGCAGACCTCTTGGGCCTCAGCCTTGCCACTCCCCATTTCACTCACTGAGTTCCAAGTAACTGGCCTCCTTTCTGTCCTTAGATATCCCAACCTTTTCACCCACTTAAGGCCTTTTTACTTACTGTCCACTCTTTCTGGAACCTTGTGCTGTCGTAATTTTGGATACAAGCACCTTCTTACTATCCTGAACTCTTCTCATGTCCACCTCCTCAGTGATGTCTTCTTTGACCTTTGAGCAGCCTACTCAGTCACTTAACCTCCTAATTGTCCTGTTTTGGTTTCTTTGTAGCACATTTAGCAATGGCTAAAGTTATTTTGCTCATTTGTGTGCATTCTTGTTTGTTGACAGTCTCTTTTCTAGAACGCAAGCTCTATAACAGCAGAGCTTTTCCCAAACCTAGTTACCCATGAATCCCCATCGATAGAATGATGTTTGGCACACAGTATGTTCTCAATAAATATTTGTTGGCCACTTTGGAAAAATGTGGAGCTACTGTGTTTATCCTCTGTTCCCTGGGTTTCTTGGTGACTGAAGTCAAGGTTGGTGTGATGGTGGCTGAGATGGTAGGATCCCACTCTAGCCAAAACACACAATGATATTATTTATTGAATGGAACCCATAGCCTTACTCTTGGAATCTTTTTATTTATTTATACTGCAGTCTACATACTAAGGTACCCAGTGAAAGACTTCAAATGAGTATCTGAAGTCTTTCATGATTGCCTGCCTCTTTTCCTCTATCTCACCTTCCCTCCTTCATTCTCTTCTTCTTTCCTCCTTCCTTTCCTCCCTCCCTTCCTTCCATTTAACTTTTACCTGTGCATTCTCTGTTGCCAGACACTGACAACTAACAAGCCAATACCTACCCTCATGAGCTTCCACTCCAACAAGGGGATGGAGGAAGCCCTGTTGTTGAATTTGGAATCTATATTATTGGAGTCAAAAAGGGCTCTTTGAATGCAGTGATGCCTGGATAAAATTCTGATTCTAGAGTTGGAATAAGCCAGACACAGGGTTGGGAGTGGCAGTTGGAAAAGTATTCTTGATAGTTCAGCATATAAAAAGAAATTAGTGATGATATGGTGTTTTCAAGAAAACTGGAAGTAGTTTATCAGGGCTGGAGTTTAGCCTAGGAGCGGGAATTGTAGCAAGGGATAAGGCTGGAGAGGTTGGTAGAGGCCAAATCATGAAAGGTTTTGTGTCAAAAAAAAGGAGGGCAAAGAAGGCAAAGATTTTTCCTAATGAAAAAGTTTGTAATTAAGAGAAAATGCAATCATGTTTGCATTTTAGAAAGATCACTTATAGTCATTGGAGGATGGCTTAGAGAAGCTATGGGGAAAAGGAAACATATTTTCAGGACTAAAATTTAGGACAAGAGGTAAGAAAGATCGATCTTTAAGTAAGTTCCTAGTATACAAAATAATTTGAGACCTGCAGTAAGGGCACTGCATATTAGATGCCAACCATTCTGCTAAGTGAAAGATGTATGTTCCCTAAATATAAAGAAATGATTCTTTTTACATTTTTATGTCTGAAGCACTACCCTGCCAAATTCTTTCTCATATTCTGTTAGATAAAAAGAGTGAACTGCTAAATTTTTAGATTTTCCTCTTCCATCTGTATTTATCTCTCTCAGCTGATCCTTTGATTAATTTGTCTATTGATTAATCCCACAGGACCGATTGCTGTGACCCCCAAGCATTTTCATCAACCATCTGGCTGATCCTTGAGTAATCACTGAGTCTGTAACAGATGGACTTAGAGGCTTACTCAGATCTGAGCTATTAAGCTGCCCTTGTATAACAATCGGATTATGTCCTATAATTGGTTCCTCGATTGAGACCAAATCCAGAACTGGATGGGGCAGGTATAAGGAAGGAGAGAAAGGTAAAATGGATGAGGGAAGGGAGGCAGATTGGACCTGCGATCCCAGCTGCTGTTTAGCAGAGGAGAGGGGCAGGATAGCCTGGCCTGCATCCATGGCCCTTTCTGTAATTGCTATGTGTCAAGCGAATAATTGCTTCTACTTGCCACACAGTGTGTGTTCCATAAAGAGACTCCAGAGGTGGAGGATGAATTGTGTCTGTGTAAGGGAGACGAGGAATTCTCATAGATTCTGTGGCTGAACGGGGCTTCTGAGGTTCACCTGTTTAGACAAATCCTACCTATCTTGCTCTACTCGGGGAAAAAAAAAACTGAGGCTGTGGGGGTATGAGGGTGGTTAGAGTCACAGAGCAGCAAGCTTTGATTCTGGTCTCTGCATTGTAATTTAAGGTTGTTCCTAGCATATCTCTCTTAAAATAAGAAACACTGAGACAGTATAGATGGAATAGAATGTTAAACATATTCCAGAAACCGTTAGGGTCTTTGGCCTCGCCATGATTCCTAAGCATACAGTGATGAGTTTGCCGGCCAAGCTCAGATCTTTTCAAATCTCAAATCCGCCCAGACCCTCTACCTGAGTCTCAGTTGCATCTATCCAGTTGCTTCCTTATCATTTCGGCTTGGCTTTTTTACACTCACCTTGATGTAAATGTAGTAATTTGACAGCTGTTTTAGTTTGCTAATGCTGTCGGAATGCAATATACCAGAAAAAGATTGGCTTTTACAAAGGGGATTTATTAAGTTACAACTTTACACTTCTAAGGCCATAAAAATGTCCAAATTAAGGCATCAGCATGAGTGTACCTTCACTCTAGAAAGGCCGATCACTTCTGGTTTATTTCTGTCACATGGAAAGGCACATGGTAATGTCTGCTGGCCCTTTTTTTCAATGTATATAAAGAACTTTTATAAATCAAAAGGAAAACAAGAACTCAATTAAAAATGGCAAAAATATCACAAAGATGTTTCACCAAAGAAGATGTACATTTTAAAAATATAAACATAAGGAACTCTGAGGGTATTTTCAGAATGGAGCTACATATCAAGAAAGTGAACAAGCAAATGAGAACCATCTGCTGGCCCTTTGATCCTGGTTTTGTTGCTTTCAGCCCTTGGTTCCAGTGGCCTCCTCTCTGAGCTTCTATGGGCCCTCACTTAGCTTCTCTGGGACAAAATCTGGATTTCTTCTCTTAGTATCTCCAAACATCTGTGTCTGAATTTTCTCCAAATTGTTTCCCTCCTAAAGGATTCCACTAGCTAATAAAGGCTAACTTTGAATGGGCAGGGTCACAACTCCATGCAAATAATCTAATCGAAAGGCCACACCCATGATTGGGTGGGTCGAATCTCCAAGGAGACAACCTAATTAAAAGATCCCACCCAACAGAAGGTTTGCCCCCACAAGATTAAAAGAACATGGCTTTTCTTGGTTACATAACAGTTTCAAACTAACACACACCCAATATCATTCCAAACTCCGTCTAGAGTGCTTCCTGTACAAGAGAGCCTGGAAAGCTAACACCTATATTTTCCAGACTCCCATGAAACAGCCATTCTGGATGAAAGTCAGGTTCCTTCAATATGCACTTGCACGAGATTTGAAAGGTGGAGGCCATCTTTCTGCTGCAATAACCGTGGTGTGGGATTTTCCAATATCAGGATCCCATTCTTCAGTTTCTGGACTCCTGGATGTGGAGAGGCAGGTGTTGCTGAAGTGGTGGTAGGAGTGGCTCTTTTATCCTTGGATCACAATGACAGTGATGCATTGTTGAGATCGTAGTCCTGGTCTACAGATTTCCCTGTTTCCTGACTATGACACAGACATAAGTTCCCCTGGTATGTCAGTTCTCAGAAACCTTAAACTGAGCATTGAGTATGTTCCTCCAGTTCTTCCCATGATTTTATAAGTATCTGTGGTCAGTTATTTGGGGAAAATGGCCATGTCCTTTGCCCCTCCCTACACCCATGCCTCTCTGTGATGAAGCTTTGCAATTCCTCCTATCAAGAGGTGGATTCTATTTCTTCATTTGGGCTGGTCATTTAAATTGCTTAAATAAGCAAAGCAAGGTAAAAATGGCATTGTGCCCATTCTGAGCCTATACCTTAGCAGGCCTTGCATGCACTTTCTCTGTTGAACCCTCCAAGAAGATATGCATGTAGCCCAACCCGGTTTGCTGATTGATAAGAGATATATGGCCTAGTGGCCCTCATAATCTTCAACTAAGAGCTGGCGAATCCCCAGAAATAAAGCTCTTTAGCTGTTGGTAACTGACCACAGACAAGGGTGAGTTCAGCCAAGACCGGAAGAACTGCCCAGCTAAGCTCAGCCCAAATTGAAAGCTCACAGAATCGTGAGGTAGGTAAATGGCTTAGCCACAGAGTTTTAGGGTGGTTTGTTTTGCAGTTAGAGATAACTGAGACAACTCGGTCTTAAATCCAGTTCTGCTTAAAATAGCTTGAGTGATTTCTATTGCCTCCAATTGAGCCTTGACTGATATATACTTATATTCAGCATTTTCAAAACCAAGGCTGTCATATTCCCTGCCCTAAATATGTTTCTCTCATGGAATTTCCATCTAATCATTTGCAACCCTTTCTTGCACTGTATCTGATCAATCACCAAGTTTGTCTTTTTATCTTCCTCTCCTGTCCACTGTACACAACCATCCTAGTCCACACCAACTTCATCTCTTGCTTTGAGAACAATAGGTTCCACATGGTTTTCCTGCTTCTGCTCCTGTCCTCTTCTAATCTCTTCTCTATAAGGCATTGGTGCTGATACTTTGAAAATGCAAATCTGATCATGATGTACAAACCCCTCCATGATCTTTTTTACTATCTAATAATGTAGCACTCTCATTCTACAAGCTATAAACTCTCTTACTTTCTTCAGCTTCTTGAATCCTCTTTTCACCTTTTTACCCGTTGTCCCTTTTGCCTGCAACACTCTGTCTTCTTCTTTATCTACCCAGCCTTCAGAGCCAATCATGAATGTCTTGATCCACAAAGCCTAGGGTGTCTGCTCCCACTCCCCACACATACACTGATACAAGGTCAAGTCCTTTTGTTACATGTTCCAGCAGAACGTGGCAAAATTTTAAGTAAACAATGACTTTCGTTGTATACTATTTTTTTCCTCTGCCAGGTCTCTTGAAAGTGGAGTCCTTGATTATTCTCTATTCTCAGTGGTAAGCAAGATATATTATGTAAAGGGGACATTCTATAAGTTGGCTAAATGAAAGAACGGAGTATAGATTAGTCCCTCAAGTTGACTGCTATTTTGTAGCATGGCTTTCAAACATAGATGTACACAAGTGTCACCTGGGTGCGTGTTAACATGCAGATTCCCGTGTTTGATCCCCAAATATTCTGATTCAATAGGTCTGGGCTGAGATTTGGGAATCTGCACTTTTAGCAGATATAGTAGCTTGGAATTATATATCCCAGAAAAGCATGTTCTTAATTTTAATCCATTCCTGTGGGAGTGAACGCATTGTAAATAGAACTTTTTTTTTTTTTTTTTTTGCATAGGCAGGCACCAGGAATCAAGCCTGGGTCTCCGTCATGGCAGGTGAGAATTCTACCTGCTAAACCACCATTGCACTGCCCCTAAATAGGACTTTTTGATGAGGTCATTTTTAGATGTGGCCCTACTGAATCAGGATGGGTCTTAATCCTATTACTGGAGACCTTATAGAGAAAGCCATAGGAAGAAGCCTTGTGGAGAAACAAGAACCTAGAAGTCAATGGAATCCCAAAGGGAAAGGAGAAGATGTCGCCATGTGCACTGCAGAGAAGCCAAGAACCGAGGATAACTGGAGCCAGCCCCAGAACACTACGGTCTTCAGGGAGAAAGCATCACCTTGCTTTCTCAGTTACCACCTCCAAAATGTGAGCCAATTAATTCCCTTTGTTAAGCCTACTCATTATATAGTATTTGTTTTAGCAGCCAGGAAACTAAAACAACAGGATTCCCAGATAAATCTTCTCTGGACCACACTTGGGAAAATAGTCTAGATAGATGCTTTAAAGGCATGAAAACAGTATAGTGTTGCCTTATTTCTTCTGTGAATATTTATGCTACATCTGCTATGCCAGGGGTATGTAGAAAATGTATAGATCATGGACCCTGCTTGCCTTCAAGTATCTTATTTTAACTGGGTTCCCAAATTTTCCTATATGATACATTTAATTGGCTAGTATATGATAAAATTCCATAAGAAGTACTTTTTTTTTTTAATTGAACAGGGCTACTTGAGGGTGGGAGAAAGTAAAGCCCCTAAGATGGAACTTTCATACTTGAGTCTTAGGATGAAGTTTGGCCTAGCAGAAAGAGCAATGGCTTTGAAGTCTCCCTGGTTTTGTATCATATTTCTTTTTGAACTAGAAGTACAACCTTGGGAAAGTTATTTTAAATTCTTTGAACCTCAGTATCTTCATTTATAAAATGGGAATGATTTAAAAAAAATCCATCTCGCAGTGTTGTATGAGCATTAGAAATTTTATAGGCATTTAGTGCTCAGGTGGTGAATTATATTATTACTGAGTGGCCAAGCAGTGCATGCTATTACTCAGCCTAACTGAAACTTCAGGCTGCAATGGAGAAAAGCTTTACTTACTTAAGAAGAGGGGAACTGGGTTTGAAGGCTTATTCTGCCACTTACTAGCTTAATGACCTTCAGCACTTACTTTGTCTCTGAGCCTCAGTTTGTTCATCTTTAAATTGGGGTTAAGACCATCTACCATACATTCTCATGAATTAAATTTTTTTTTTCAAGTTTTCTAGTAGAAGCTTTATTTTTTATTTTTCTATTTTTTTTATTTGTTTTTTATTAACGGAAAGAAAAAAAAAGAAATTAACACAACATTTAGAAATCATACCATTCTACATATGCACTCAGTAATTCTTAACATCATCACATAGATGCATGATCATTGTTTCTTAGTACATTTGCATCGGTTTAGAGGAACTAGCAACACAACAGAAAAAGATATAAAATGTTAATATAAAGAAAAGAAATAAAAGTAGTAATAATAGTAAAAAACAACAACAACAAACAAACCAACAAGCAAACAAAAACAAAAAAAAACCTTATAGCTCAGATGCAGCTTCATTCAGTATTTTAACATGATTACTTTACAATTAGGTATTATTGTGCTGTCCATTTTTGAGTTTTTGTATCTAGTCCTGTTGCACAGTCTGTATCCCTTCAGCTTCAATTACCCATTGTCTTACCCTGTTTCTAACTCCTGCTGAACTCTGTTACCAATGACATATTTCAAGTTTATTCTTGAATGTCCGTTCACATCAGTGGGACCATACAGTATTTGTCCTTTAGTTTTTGGCTGGATTCACTCAGCATAATATTCTCTAGGTCCATCCATGTTATTACATGGTTCATAAGTTTATCTTGTCTTAAAGCTGCATAATATTCCATCGTATGTATATACCACAGTTTGTTTAGCCACTCTTCTGTTGATGGAGATTTTGGCTGTTTCCATCTCTTTGCAATTGTAAATAATGCTGCTATAAACATTGGTGTGCAAATGTCCGTTTGTGTCTTTGCCCTTAAGTCCTTTGAGTATATTCCCAGCAATGGTATTGCTGGGTCGTATGGCAATTCTATATTCAGCTTTTTGAGGAACCGCCAAACTGCCTTCCACAGTGGTTGCACCCTTTGACATTCCCACCAACAGTGGATAAGTGTGCCTCTTTCTCCGCATCCTCTCCAGCACTTGTCATTTTCTGTTTTGTTGATAATGGCCATTCTGGTGGGTGTGAGATGATATCTCATTGTGGTTTTGATTTGCATTTCTCTAATGGCCAGGGACATTGAGCATCTCTTCATGTGCCTCTTGGCCATCCGTATTTCTTCTTCTGGTAGGTGTCTGTTTAAGTCTTTTTCCCATTTTGTAATTGGGTTGGCTGTCTTTTTGTTGTTGAGTTGAACAATCTCTTTATAAATTCTGGATACTAGACCTTTATCTGATATGTCATTTCCAAATATTGTCTCCCATTGTGTAGGCTGTCTTTCTACTTTCTTGATGAAGTTCTTTGATGCACAAAAGTGTTTAATTTTGAGGAGCTCCCATTTATTTATTTCCTTCTTCAGTGTTCTTGCTTTAGGTTTAAGGTCCATAAAACCGCCTCCAGTTGTAAGATCCATAAGATATCTCCCAACATTTTCCTCTAACTGTTTTATGGTCTTAGACCTAATGTTTAGATCTTTGATCCATTTTTTTTTTTTTTTTTTTTTTTTTTTTTTTTTTAAAGGAAAGACAGAGAGAAGGAAGGAAGGATAGAAGGAAGGAAGGAAGGAAGAAAGGGAAACATCTTTAAACATTTTCTTGTTTTATTGTATTCTGTTTCTCCGTTTTTGTTACATGGGCTGGGGCCGGGAATCGAACCGAGGTCCTCCGGCATAGCAGGCAAGCACTTTGCCCGCTGAGCCACCGCGGCCCGCCCTCTTTGATCCATTTTGAGTTAACTTTTGTATAGGGTGTGAGAGATGGGTCTTCTTTCATTCTTTTGCATATGGATATCCAGTTCTCTAGGCACCATTTATTGAAGAGACTGTTCTGTCCCAGGTGAGTTGGCTTGACTGCCTTATCAAAGATCAAATGTCCATAGATGAGAGGGTCTATATCTGAGCACTCTATTAGATTCCATTGGTCGATATATCTATCTTTATGCCAGTACCATGCTGTTTTGACCACTGTGGCTTCATAATATGCCTTAAAGTCAGGCAGCATGAGACCTCCAGCTTCATTTTTTTTCCTCAAGATGTTTTTAGCAATTCGGGGCACCCTGCCCTTCCAGATAAATTTGCTTATTGGTTTTTCTATTTCTGAAAAATAAGTTGTTGGAATTTTGATTGGTATTGCATTGAATCTGTAAATCAATTTAGGTAGGATTGACATCTTGACTATATTTAGTCTTCCAATCCATGAACACAGTATGCCCTTCCATCTATTTAGGTCTTCTGTGATTTCTTTTAACAGTTTTTTGTAGTTTTCTTTATATAGGTTTTTTGTCTCTTTGGTTAAATTTATTCCTAGGTATTTTATTCTTTTAGTTGCGATTGTAAATGGGATTCGTTTCTTGATTTCCGCCTCAGCTTGTTCATTACTAGTGTATAGAAAAGCTACAGATTTTTGAATGTTGATCTTGTAGCTTGCTACTTTGCTGTACTCATTTATTAGCTCTAGTAATTTTGTTGTGGATTTTTCTGGGTTTTCTACATATAGTATCATATCGTCTGCAAACAGTGATAGTTTTACTTCTTCCTTTCCAATTTTGATGCCTTGTATTTCTTTTTCTTGTCTAATTGCTCTGGCTAGAACTTCCAACACAATGTTGAATAATAGTGGTGATAGTGGACATCCTTGTCTTGTTCCTGATCTTAGGGGGAAGGTTTTCAATTTTTCCCCATTGAGGATGATATTAGCTGTGGGTTTTTCATATCTTCCCTCTATCATTTTAAGGAAGTTCCCTTGTATTCCTATCTTTTGAAGTGTTTTCAACAGGAAAGGATGTTGAATCTTGTCAAATGCCTTCTCTGCATCAATTGAGATGATCATGTGATTTTTCTGCTTTGATTTGTTGATATGGTGTATTACATTAATTGATTTTCTTATGTTGAACCATCCTTGCATACCTGGGATGAATCCTACTTGGTCATGATGTATAATTCTTTTAATGTGTTGTTGGATACGATTTGCTAGAATTTTATTGAGGATTTTTGCATCTGTATTCATTAGAGAGATTGGTCTGTAGTTTTCTTTTTTTGTAATATCTTTGCCTGGTTTTGGTATGAGGGTGATGTTGGCTTCATAGAATGAATTAGGTAGTTTTCCCTCCACTTCGATTATATTGAACAGTTTGAGAAGAGTAGGTACTAATTCTTTCTGGAATGTTTGATAGAATTCACATGTGAAGCCGTCTGGTCCTGGACTTCTCTTTTTAGGGAGCTTTTGAATAACTAATTCAATCTCTTTACTTGTGATTGGTTTGTTGAGGTCGTCTATTTCTTCTTGAGTCAAAGTTGGTTGTTCATGTCTTTCCAGGAACCTGTCCATTTCTTCTAAATTGTTGTATTTATTAGCATAAAGTTGTTCATAGTATCCTGTTATTACCTCCTTTATTTCTGTGAGGTCAGTAGTTATGTCTCCTCTTTCATTTCTAATCTTATTTATTTGCATCCTCTTTCTTCTCCTTTTTGTCAATCTTGCTAAGGGCCCATCAATCTTGTTGATTTTCTCATAGAATCAACTTCTGGTCTTATTGATTTTCTCTATTGTTTTCATGTTTTCAATTTCATTTATTTCTGCTCTAATCTTTGTTATTTCTTTCCTTTTGCTTGCTTTGGGATTAGTTTGCTGTTCTTTCTCCAGTTCTTCCAAGTGGAAAGTTAATTCCTGCACTTTTGCCTTTTCTTCTTTTCTGATAAAGGCATTTAGGGCAATAAATTTCCCTCTTAGCACTGCCTTTGCTGCATCCCATAAGTTTTGATATGTTGTGTTTTCATTTTCATTTGCCTCGAGGTATTTACTAATTTCTCTTGCAATTTCTTCCTTGATCCACTCGTTGTTTAAGAGTGTGTTGTTGAGCCTCCATGTATTTATGAATTTTCTGGCACTCCGCCTATTATTGATTTCCAACTTCATTCCTTTATGATCCGAGAAAGTGTTGTGTATGATTTCAATCTTTTTAAATTTGTTAAGACTTGCTTTGTGACCCAGCATATGGTCTATCTTTGAGAATGATCCATGAGCACTTGAAAAAAAAGGTGTATCCTGCTGTTGTGGGATGTAATGTCCTATAAATGTCTGTTAAGTCAAGCTCATTTATAGTAATATTCAGGTTCTCTATTTCTTTATTCATCCTCTGTGTAGATGTTCTGTCCATTGATGAGAGTGGTGAATTGAAGTCTCCAACTATTATGGTATATGTGTCTATTTCCCTTTTCAGTGTTTGCAGTGTATTCCTCACGTATTTTGGGGCATTCTGGTTCGGTGCGTAAATATTTATGATTGTTATGTCTTCTTGCTTAATTGTTCCTTTTAATAGTATATAGTGTCCTTCTTTGTCTCTTTTAACTGTTTTACATTTGAAGTCTAACTTGTTGGATATTAGTATAGCCACTCCTGCTCTTTTCTGGTTGTTATTTGCATGAAATATCTTTTCCCAACCTTTCACTTTCAACCTATATTTATCTTTGGGTCTAAGATGTGTTTCCTGTAGACAGCATATAGAAGGATCCTGTTTTTTAATCCATTCTGCCAGTCTATGTCTTTTAATTGGGGAATTCAGTCCATTGACATTTAGAGTTATTACTGTTTGAATAATATTTTCCTCTACCATTTTGCCTTTTGTATTATATATATCATATCTGACTTTCCTTCTTTCTACACTTTTCTCCATGTCTCTCTCTTCTGTCTTTTCGGTTCTGACTCTAGTGCTTCCTTTAGTATTTCTTGCAGAGCTGGTCTCTTGGTCACAAATTCTCTTAGTGACTTTTTGTCTGAGAATGTTTTAATTTCTCCCTCATTTTTGAAGGACAATTTTGCTGGATATAGGAGTCTTGGCTGGCAGTTTTTCTCTTTTAGTAACTTAAATATATCATCCCACTGTCTTCTAGCTTCCATGGTTTCTGCTGAGAAATCTACACATAGTCTTATTGGGTTTCCCTTGTATGTGATGGATTGTTTTTCTCTCGCTGCTTTCAAGATCCTCTCTTTCTCTTTGACCTCTGACATTCTAACTAGTAAGTGTCTTGGAGAACGCCTATTTGGGTCTAATCTCTTTGGGGTGCGCTGCACTTCTTGGATCTGTAATTTTAGGTCTTTCATAAGAGTTGGGAAATTTTCAGAGATAATTTCTTCCATTAGTTTTTCTCCTCCTTTTCCCTTCTCTTCTCCTTCTGGGATACCCACTACACGTATATTTGTACGGTTCACATTGTCCTTGAGTTCCCTGATACCTTGTTCAAATTTTTCCATTCTTTTCCGGATAGTTTCTGTTTCTTTTTGGAATTCAGATGTTTCATCCTCCAAATCACTAATTCTATCTTCTGTTTCTTTAAATCTGTCGTTGTAGGTATCCATTGTTTTTTCCATCTTTTCTACTTTATCTTTCACTTCCATAAGTTCTGTGATTTGTTTTTTCAGTTTTTCTATTTCTTCTTTATGTTCAGCCCATGTCTTCTTCATGTCCTCCCTCAATTTTTCGATTTCGTTTTTGAAGAGGTTTTCCATTTCTGTTCGTATATTCAGCATTAGTTGTTTCAGCTCCTGTATCTCATTTGAACTATTGGTTTCTTCGTTTGACTGGGCCATATGTTCAATTTTCTGAGCGTGATCCGTTATCTTCTGCTGGTGTCTGGGCATTTAGTCAGATTTCCCTGGGTGTTTGACCCCACAGGTTGAAAGATTTTTCTGTGCAATCTCTGGGTTCTGTTTTTCTTATCCTGCCCAGTAGGTGGCGCTCGTGGCACACGTTTGTCTACGGGTTCCACCAGTGAAAGTTGCTGTGGGTCCTTTAACTCTGGAAAATTCTCACCGTAGGGGAGGTTCGGCAGCCGAAGCGTCTTGGAAGAATGCCAGCTGGCCTGGGGTTCCGAATGCGGGGAGGGTCGCCGGCCGCCACAGCACGGGAGAGCGTCCGGCCGAATTAGCTAGTCGGCCCGGGGCACCAAGCGTGGCGGGAGGGTGCCAGCTGTCGCAGCCCAGGAGAGTGCACTATTCCCAGCCGACGGGGGAGTCACGTGTTTGGAAGGGATGCCCCGGTCACTGTTCTCCGCAGTCTGGGGATTTCCCACCCAACTATCTCAGTTGTTCTGGGGGGCCTCGTGTGGTGGGGGCACCAGCCGCCGCGGCCTAAGGGGACCGCCTGTCCAATTCTACCAGCTGGCCTGGGAAGGTGGAAGGGAGGGACTCCAGTCGCTTGCTGTCCCACCCAGGAAAGCCCGTGCCCCTTGGTGATCTCACTGGAGCTGGTTCTCCCAGATAGTCAGCTGTTCCAGGATGGGGTATGCCGTCCCTTTGCTCTCCCTCGTGGCTCCGGGAGCTGCTCTGTATTATCTCCACTCCCCCAGTAGCTGTTCTGGAGGAGGAAAGGTGAGGGCGGCAAGGCTGTAGAGGCTGGTGGTGGAGGAGCCGGTGAAGGCGGGGGAAGAGGGCACCGTGGTGGTTGGAGAGCGGCCGGAGCAGGAGGGGATAAATTAAATTTTAAAATTGAGGTAAAGAATAGAGCATGGTAACTTGTATATATTAGGTGCTCAATATTTACTTAGCAGCTTCAGGCATTGGGACTGAAGGATGAATATTCTTAGTTATAAGAAATTGCCCAGCTGTTGTCTATGAAAGGGGTTTAGGCATAAAGTTTTCAGGGCATGAAGAAAACTAATGTTGACCAAAGATCATGGTGTTTGTGAGTTGAAAGTTTGCCCATTAAAATTTGTCAGCTAAAGTCAATATTCTTTTGTTATAAGAGATACAAAACCCAATTCAAACATGTTTGTGAAAAATGAAGAGGAATATTTCATGTAATTTGCATCTCATGTAATTGCAAAGGGGGCAGGGCTGGTTTCAGCCATGGTTGTACAAGGCTCAATTTGTCATCAGGACCCTGTCATGTTGTCTCCATCTCTTGGCTCTGCTTTTTCCTCATTGGCCTCTTGGCAGGTTCTTCCTGATTGGTGGCAAAATGGCTTCCAGCAGCTCTTGGCCTTCATCTCCTTCTTCTCCTTCTTTCCAAGGAGGAGGAGGAGGAGGACTCCTTTACCTTAAATTCTTCAGTTTATGTCCCTGAATTAATGCTTGTTGGATTGACCTGGGTCATTTGTCTATCTGTAAACCCATGACCTTGAATGGAAGGATGGAATGCCCTAATTGGTAGGTTTGTTCATCTTCCTATCTCTGAATCTGGCATGCCTGAGCCTTAGCCACAATTCCAATCCCACAGACTGAGAGTTAGATGGTGGATCCCCCAAAATGAGTGTGTTCTAATCAGAAGAGGGAACATGGTGGAGAAATAAGAAAAACACATTTCACTATATTCATTTTCTTTCTTGTGCCATTGTCATTCATCCACATTTCCCAGTTCTGAACCCCTAGGGAAAAAGAAAGACTGTGTACTTGTTTTCCACAATGAAAATTGGGAGGTAGGACTGCATCCCAATCTTAAACCTGTCTTTGTTGGGAGAGAGAGTCTGAGAAATAGAAAGAGTACTGACAGTTGATACTGGGAATAGGAATCAGAGTTAGTCCCTGGAGCTTTCCAGAAGGGAAAAAGAGACCCATGGGGAATCAGCCTGAGAGAAATTTACTAATTGCAAGAGGCATGGTTCCTGAACACTGACTGTGCCACTCAATCTCTGCCCCCCACCCCCCAACTCTCACGTTCATTGGAAAATGCAGCTTATGGGTCAGGGCAGCTTGTCCTGGCCTGAATCCCTCCTCTTTGCTAATATCCTGGTTCCTGTGGGTCATCTGATAGAAGACAACCATCCTTCTGGTAAGATGTGGCTGTATCCATTGGGTGGCACATTAAGCTATGCCCCACCACGGCCAGAGCTATTAAAATAGAATCCATCCCCAGGAACTGAGCAGAACACATTGACCAACCTCTACATCAAAACAACAGCAGCAGCTGGTCTGCAGCATAACAGGCTCCCTGCACTCAGCATTTTCCTCGTAGAAAACAAGATCAACAAATGACTTTCCACATCCACCTTCATCTGCGTACCCTAGAGATCATGGGCAGCCCTTGCCAGTCAGTGCATTTGCTCTATCTCTGCTCTCATCCATTTTTCTTCTTGTCATGGAAAAAAACTTAACAAAACACTTACATTAATAATTCTGATTCTTTGTAAATGGCCAGGTCCCCAAGAGAACCCCTTGGCCTCTCTGTCCACATTGCCTTCTCCCCCCCACCTGCTACCCTCCTTATAATACAACAACAACTCTTTACATTTATGTCAGTCTAGAACATTGTAATAACTTGGAGTGCTGTATGTTCTGGCTCCTTGTTTATTAATCATTCCCTACTGAGGGCATTAAAGTAGTTTCTATTTTGGGATGTTTGTTTCTAAAACAATGTTGATCCTTTTTTAAAGGAGCAATTTCATCAATTTATCAAGGGACTGGCCCTAAAGCTGGGGCCATCCTTAGGTGCAGCTATAATTAATAAGAAATCTGAAATGATTGTGGTCTCCAGTAAAAGCTTGCAACTATGTTTTAGGCTGCAAGAGTAACTTCACAATTGTGCACCATTTTAGACCAGTGGTGGTTCTCACAGGGGGTGATTTTGTGCCCCACCCCTGTCCTTTGGGGGATATTTGGCAATATCTGGAGACACTGTTGTTTGTCACAACTGAGGAGGACAGGCATCTAGTAGGTGGAGTATCTAGATGTTATCTAGTGACAGAGTAAGGATAGTTACAGTCATTCATTAACTCTTAAATTCACTTATTCATTTGGCACTTGTCTATGGAGCATCCACATGTATCAGGCATGGTTCTGTGTATCAGGAATTTAATCACGAGTAACATAGTCAAGGGTACCTGTTCTGCCCAACCTTTTATCCTAGTGGGAGACTTCAACCATAATTACACAAACAATTGAATAAGATGATTTAGAAGATGATACATGCCGCAAAAATGCAGAAGAGGACATTTGGAACAGGAGTAGGGGTAACATTAGATACAGAGGTCATGGAAGGCTTCCCCAAGGAGACAGCATTTGATCCAAGACTGGAAAAGTGAAAGGAAGATTGTGTGTGAAAATCCGGTAGAAAGAATGGCAACTGCAATGACCCTGAAGCAGAAAAGCTGGGCTTGGTTAGAGATGAGAAAGAAAACGAGTGTGTGCCTGGAAAAGAGTGAGCAGAAGGGAGCATGGAGGAGATAGGAGAGGAGAGGTAAGGCTGGATGGATTGTGGAGACAAGGAATCAACAAACTTGCTCTGTAAAGGGCCAGATAGTAAAGATTTTCAGTTTCACAGGCCACATGGTCTCTACCACAACTACTCAACTCTCCTGATATAGCATGAAACCAGCCATTAAAATATGTAAATGAATGTGCATGGCTGTGTTCCTATAAAACTTTAATTATAAAAACAGGCAATGGGCTGTAGTTTGTTGATCCCTGGTGTCAGGCCTTGTAGGGTGTGGGAAGGGCCTTGAATTTTATTTTAAATTCCAATGAACCATCTCCAAGCAAGGGAATAATGATAACATTTTTAAATGTTGTTCACAAGAATAACCCAATCACTAGCTTTGTGGCCCTTGCAACCATCTAGGAGAATTTAATCATGACCAATACAGTCAAGGTACCTGTTCCCATGAACCTTTTATCCTAGTGGAGATGTCAACCACAATCGGCCCATCTGGGCCAGTCCCTCCTTCTAGATGGTTGTAAAGGTAGGGTGACCTAGGGGGAAAGAGGGAAAGAATAAAGGGCAATTTGCTAATGTGCATTATTGTGATTGTTAAAACTGTTTCAACTGCAGAGGCCCCAGAGCCCTTAGATGTATCTTTGCAGCCATCTTAAATGAGGGATGGCTCTGTTTCAGAGCTGGAGGAAGTTCCTGAAACTCCAGGAGGCAAAATTACTCATCTGTACTTGCATAAGGCATAAGCAGTTTTGTTTGGGCTCCCGCCCGTCTGTCTGCATGTTTTTTTTTTTTTTCTTTTTTTTGCTTCAAATATAGACTTAACGTTCACTGCCTCGTGGGTGCTTCTTTTTCACCAGTGAGCTTATGCGCTTTATTTTCATTGTATAGGAATCACTTTCCTATGAGAAAGGCCTTGTTTGTCCTTGCCAAATGCACCCTGCAGTCTGGCTAGTCAGTGCTGTGGGGAGCTCAGAACATGTTGACAGGATGGGAAACAGATGGGCAGGAGCAGGACCCTGGAGATTGGACATGTCTGCAAGGAAGGAGAAGGCTTCTGGAGGTGGTGTGAGAAGTCCTGCTTGCTGGGAGGCTCAGCAGCTCCCCTGTTTCTTGGACTAGGACTCTTGCCACTGCCCTTCACCATCTTGCCCACTCTGCTCCATCCACACTGACGTCATTGCCACCTGCAAACATACCAAGCATTTTCCCCTCCCTGGGCTTTTGCACTAGCTGCTTCCCCTCCATCCTCCAGCTCTTTCTTGCTTGCTCAATCACTTCACATAAATCTCCATATCAATGTCACATCCTCAAAGTGGCCTTCCCGGACCAACCTATTTGAAATTGCACTACATCCCACTTACCACTCCTATCCATTTATTCTTGAATCTTTCTCTCTTTTTTATAGTAATATTCCTAACTGATATTATATTATACATATATGTCCTCATCTGTTTATTTTCTGTCTTCCCCATTGTAAGCTGTATGAGTCCAGGATCATGTCTATGTCTGTATCCCTAATTCCTGCACAGTGCATGGCACATAGTAGGAACTTAATTTATTAGGGTTGAATGAATGAGAGACCTTCCCTCGGGATAGGACAGATATTAGGTGCTGCCAAGCAGATTGTCATTAGAGGGTCAGCCTGGTAGGCAATGAGCAACTTGACAGATATTCTCTCTACATATAATATATAGACTGTATTGTTTAGAGTAATACTGGTTGCTGAAAAATTAAATCCCCATATTTCAGTGATTTAAGACAATCTATTTCTCATCCATGTACTAGTCTATTGTGAATTTTCCTGTTGATGGGAGACTTTGAGGAACCCATGCTTTTCCAACTTTGTGGGGCTGCCACTCCTTAGGCCATGAAGGCCTCTGCATCCATTTGGTAGACGGAGGAAGACAGGGTTGAAAAGACATACCTACTTCTTTACCACTGTGGCTTGGGAAAGACTCTTACCATTTCCACACTAATCCATTGCTGAGAACTAATCATATGTCCCCATATATCTGCAAGTTGCCTCTCACTGGCCAATTGCTTCCCAGCAGTGACTCCATATTAAGAAACACTCTGTATGCTCCATCCCAGATATAGATGGACATTTCACTCCCTGTCAGAAAGCCCTAGTGCTTTTAGCATCTTTTTTTCTTCTGCTTTGACATATTGCCCTAGCACTAATTCCTGCAAACAACCTGCAGACATATTCAAGTTTCCCACCCTATAAACCCTTTCTCTGGACTCTAAACCTTTTAAGCTGCTGGTGTAGCCACTCTCTTCCCTTTGCTATTATCAAACTTCTTGAAAGAACAGTCTCTGTTCACTGATTCTACTTTTCTCACATATCATTTATTCCTAAGCTTACTGAAAATTTCCAACTCAATTTTGACCTTATTGCTAAATCTTGTATTCTCTTCTCAGCCTTAATTCTGTATGTGTTCTCTGCAAAATTTGACACTGTGGCATGTGTCTTCCTTCCTGGGGCTTGCTCCTTTCTGAGCCTCTACTCTCCCAGTTTCATGTTACTTCTCCGGCTGTCCTTTCTCAGTCCCCATTCTGTTTTGTATTCACTGTTGATGTCACCAGACTTTTGTCCTTGGTGGGTGCACCTTTCTCCTCCCTTATCTGGGCCTGAAAATATTTTGTATGGTGGAAGACTCCCAAATCAATAACTCAACCACAAGCTTCTCTTCTAGGCTTCAGACTTACACTGTCAACTTTCTACCACGAGTCTCTGACTAAGGGCACAGATGCCCCTCACACACACATGTCCAAAATGGCATTTATTATTTTTGTTCTTAATTCTAATCACTTTTGATTTTCTCATGTGGTGGATGTCTCACCATCTGTCTACTTTTTTAAACTAGAAGTAGGAGACATCCTGGATTCCTTCCTCCTTTACCTCCCACCTCCAATCAGGCACTACGTCATGTTGATCTGACTGGGAAATATCCCCCACATCCCTCCATTTCTGGCATTTCTATCTTAGTGCAGCTTTCAATATTTTTTACCACTAGTTTGGCCACAGCTCCTTAACTAACTTCCTTCTCTTTCTCCTACCAGTATCATTTACAAATGCGACCACAGATTTCTTCCTAAAGATTATGCATCTCCTCATGTTATATGTCCATAATCTCTTATGCAGAACCTCGAGTATCCCTAAAACTCAGAATTTCTTGGATTTAAGAAAAGAAACCTACAGCATATTTTGTAGATCTAGCAGATTATTCTGGGGCAGCGCCCCGTAATCAAACGCATGTAAGTGAAATGTATAAATATTTATATAAAGAATAAATAAAAACTATATATAGCCTCATATAAGTTCAGTTTTTTTGTTGCCAAATGGGTTTGTACCAAACATGAGAAAACCTTCAGTGGTCAGCTTTAGAATTTCACAATTGTGGATACGAGATTGTGGACTTGCATTTCTTTCTTGAAACTTCTGTTGGCTTCCAGTAGTCCCTTTTAGCAGTTTGCAGCTTGCACCTTGCCACTGGCCTACGGCCTACAAACATGTTATTTTTTTGGCCATCACCATATTTTCAAGTATCCAAGATTGAAAGTTTTGAGAAGGAACTTTCACCTAACAGTTCATTAACTTTCATGGGTTTCCACAACCATCTATTATCTGTATTATCTTAACTATCTGTTGCTTCACACATTTATATTTTTCTACTTATACCTGCAGGTATTTGACTTTGAAATGTCTGGTCCCTAAGCTAATAACTATATCTGGTGTTGCATGTAAAGTTCACTTCTCCTGTTTCATTCTCCTGCCTCCTCCTGTGTCTCTCTCTCAACCTCCTCCCTACCCCAGGCAAATCATATTTTCCAGACAAGTGGAAATCATTAGGTTATAAAATCAAGCTCCATATCTTAGCGTGTCCTCTTGCCTCTGCATGTAAATCTAATTTCTCCACTATATTCCTGGAAATCAAAATTTATTTATTCACTAAGTATCTATAGACTACATTCTCACCAGTTCCTATGTGAGGTGGTAGGAATAGAGCATAGACAGACAAATCCCTGCCTTCATGGAGCATATATAATCTAGCAAATTTAACTTAGCCAATAATTATACTATTACTGCACAATTAAATGCATTGTTAGCATCACTTCACTTTCTCTGATTCCTCCAACATTTTGTTCACATCTCTATCATGATATTTGTCTCACAATGTATTGTATTTATTTGTTTACTAAACCATGCCCTCTGTAGACTATAAGCTTCTAGAAGCCATGTTTAACCTCTAATGCATCTTTATGTAACTCAGTACCTCAAGGTTCTAGCTCAGTGTAGGTAGGCATTTGGTTAAGGTTGCTTAAGTAAACATGGGCAGTTAAATTTAGCAGACAGGTGATCTGTCAGGATAGACTAGATTATGCTATTGTAAGAACCAACCACTAATCTCAGTAGTTTAGCAAATAAATATTTACTGCTCATACTACATATTGGTCAACTCTTCAGAGCCACTCAGGGTCACAGGCTAATGGAGGCTCCATCCTGACACCTGCTTCTACAACCTCATAATAGGGGACAGTTGCAAACTGCAACTCAGCATACTAACTCTTCAAGCTACTGCCTAGCAGTGACACATGGCATGTTTTCTTCCAATATGTTGGTCAAAGAAAGGCATGTGGCTATGATCGTCTAATTCCAAATGGATGAGAAAGTGCACACATACTATGTGTATGCAAAGAGAAGCATGGGAATATTTGCAAAAGTCATAATTACTACCATAGACTGCCTTTCTGGAGGCCCATCCCCTCCTTCAGTGCCATAGTTCAAAAGCCCTCTCCAGGCATGGCTTCAAGATCAATGCCCAGGATTTCGAGGTGATGGGTGGAAGTCTCTTCATTAGGGGAAGATGCATCATAGTTTCTATAGGGGGTCCAGATGAGGTCTTCTACATCTGGAGACCAATGAACTGAAAAGGCCAATTAACTACTCTTCCTGAAATCTATCATGAACTTATGGAATAGGGCTGGGACAGTCCATGGGAAAGGGGAAAAGTGGAGATTCACAGCAATCACTAGTTTGTAGCAATTCTGAATTCCTGTTGGCAAACATTTTTAGTGTTCCTCATACAAGGTGTAAGAAATAATATTTTGTTGTGCCCCAGACCTGCTCCTGGGAAATAGCTTCCCAAGCCATTTATTTCTAGGGCCCTTGTCTCTACCCTCTGGAAGTTCTTCTTTTTCCATCGTCCTCTTGGCCACATCTGCCATAGACATTAGAGAAAATGTCCTCATTGGAGTCTGAGCTGCTTTTGCAGTCTATGTTTTCTCCATAGAAACTTGGGGGGTACCGCCTCAGAGATTTCCAGCTTCCAGGAGGTAAAAGGGCATGCAACTGGCCCAGACCCTTTCCCTCTGAGGTACCAAATCTCCTCTGAAATCAGTCCTTCATTAAAATGCTACCACTCCAGACACTCCCTTCACATTGTTGACTCACATAATGTTTTACCATTGCCGGAATGGGATTGCTTTTGTGGAAATCATCATCCACCACATAGTGCTTTTCTGTGTACAAATGATGATTTTAAAAAAATAAAGGTAAAGCAGCTTTTCTCAAAGTACAGTTTGCTTCATAAATCAATAGCAAATGAGATAGACACAGGCAGTGCTTTTGAAGAAGGAAGGTGCAGGAGGCAAGGGCAAGAGGGTGAGGGAACAGGAAGAAGGCAGCCTGATTGCACTGGGTGAAATTTCACACTCAGACATCTTCAGCTGGATGTGGAGAGAAGACTTGAAGAAGAGTCCTCTCCTGTGTGGTAATGGAAAGGCATTGTATTAGAAACCCTGATCAAACAGCAACCATCCTTTACTCCTTTCTTTTCCTCACCCTTGCCACCCAGGACACCAGCAGGTTCTATAGGTACCACCTCTGAAATAACTCCTGAATTGCCTCACCTTTCTCCATCACCACCAACACATCCTGGACCAGCCCCATCAACTCACCCCTGGACCAATTCAATGGTCTCCTAATGGGTTTTCCTGTATTTATTCCTAGAGCTATAATACCCCACTCTCCTCACTTCAACCAGAGTGATCTTCCAAATAGCATGTGGTTGAGCATGTCACTGTTTTGTTTAAAACCTTTTTCTATCCTTACTGTGGCCCATAAGGACTAAATAATTTGACCCTTGCAAGGTCTCAGAACTTATATTTCCAGCCTTTCTTCACTTCCACACCTCTGGATATCCTGGTCTACTTGCTCCGGCATTCTAAACCCGTCCCACTTGATCTGCTTCCTCTTGGGGTTCATTCTGCCTGGATCATCCTGGCTGGCTGCTCATCATCACCTGGCTCTTTCTGGCCATTCAGGTTTCAGCTTGAATGCCACCTCTTCAGAGAGGCCACACTGACCACCTTGTGTATCAGAGCCCCTCGGCGACTGTCCCTCACATCTCCCTGTGCTATTGTTTTCATAGCACTCCTCATGATCTCAGGTTTTTTGTTTCCTCATTTCTGTATTTGCTTTTTATTTCTCTTTTTGCATTAGAACATAAGCTCTGGGAGGGCAGGGAGCTTGTCTTTCTTGTTCAATGCTTTAGCCGCAGGGCCTCGAACTGTACCCAACTCAAAGAAGCCCTTAATTAGTGTGCTGGTTTGAAATAATGTATATTCCCCAGAAAAGCCATGTTTTAATCCTAATCCCATTTTGTAAAGGCAACCATTTCTTCTAATCCCTATTCAGTATTGAATGTTTGAAACTGTAATTAGACCATCTCCCTGGAGATGTGATTTAATCAAGAGTCATTGTTAAACTGGATTAGGTGGAGGCGTGTCTCCACCCATCTGGGTGGGTCTGTTTTATTTGGTTTCTTGATTTTTTAATTAATAAATAAATTTTTAAAAAATGATGACCCAATCTGAAAAAAAAAAAAAAAAAGAGGAAACATTTTGTAGAGAGATTCAGAGAGAGCAGAGCAGAACGACATAGCCATGAGAAGCAGAGCTCACCAGCCAGTGCCCTTTGGAGATGAAGAGGGAAAATGCTTCCCGGGGAGCTTCATGAAATAAGAAGCCAGGAGAGGAAGCTAGCAGATGATGCTGTGTTTGCCATGTGCCCTTCCAAATGAGAGAGAAACCCTGACCGTGTTCACCATGTGCCTTTCCAAATGAGAGAGAAACTCTGACTGTGTTCGCCATGTGCCCTTCCCCTTGAGAGAGAAACCCTGATTTTCATTGGCCTTCCTGAACCAAGGTATCTTCCCCTAGATGCCTTAGATTGGACATTTCTTTAGACTTGTTTTAATTGCGACATTTTCTCAGCCTTAGAACTGTAAACTAGCAACTTATTAAATTCTTCTTTTTAAAAGCCGTTCTGTTTCTGGTACATTGCATTCCAGCAGTTAGCAAACTAGAACAGTTAGGAAATAGCTATTGAATGACTGAATGCTACTTACTTTAAAGTGGTCAATCTGTTAAAGAACTGAGCACATTCTATTCATTCATTCAATATATTTCTTGAGTACCTGCTACCTGTCAGACAATGTGCTAGAAGCTGCAGAAGGAGATGGGGAGATACAGGCTTTGCCATTAAGTAATTTTTACTATGGAGAGGGGAGAAAATATACCACTTGCTGGCAGGCAGAGATTTCGGCCTGATCGGTACAGAAGCAGAGCTCTGAGCTAAAAAGTCCTGCAGGGACAGATGGGGCGGGGTTACTTATAGCCTCTGCAGGCATGGAACAGACTTGGCAGAGATAGTATATGAGTTGGATTTTGAAGGGCAAGTAGGAGATCATTAGCTGCAGAGAGGGATGAAGGAGATATGACACCTGGTCAAAAATAAACTTTCCAGAAGTAGAAACAACATAGGAAGGTTGAAGAAGGAAATATGGGTTTCATAAGGCTTTGGATCGAGAGGTATAGAAAGAAAGAAGAGGGAGAGAGAGAGAGAAGTTTGTTTGAAGGGGTGAGGAGGAGTGGATATGAACCACCATCCTTCGCTTTTATTCTCTTTCTTCAGCTGACATAGTCTGTTACTCTATTTTTCTTTCAACTAGTTAACTCTATGAACATTAAGCACCCTGATGTACCAGGCCCTAGGGATATACTAATGAATAAGACAGTTAATTCCTTACTCGTTGTGAGTTCCTAGTCCAGTGGAGGACCAATTTCTGAGCAGGCAGCCTTATGCTGGGGGATCCATTCAAGCCAATATTTGATCTGGGAGAGTGAGCTCTTTTGGGGACAGTAGCCATAGAATAGTGGTTAATTGCACAGGTTCTGGAATACAGCCAGACCTAAGTTCAAATCTGGCCTCTGAGGCTAACTAGACATGTGAAACCAGCTTTTCCTCATAGCTGTGTACCCTCAAGTGTTTATAATCTGATGGCACTGTATTGAGGGGATAAATTGAAGCAATGTAAACAAAACGCTTTGTGCAGTCCAGCATGTTGTAGCTGGTAGTACATGCCAGCTATTGTTTGGACCAGAGCCTCATTTGTTGAGCCCTTTCTATGGGCCAGGCCCTGTGCTAAGTGTTTTATTATTAATCTGCACAGCAGTCCATAACAGAAGTAATATCATTATTATCTATACTTTACAAGGATGCTGAACAGAGAAGTTATGTAACTTTCCCAAGGTCACACAGCTAGTAGGTCACTCCAGAGGTGAGTCACCCTAGAGTACTTCAGCCTGTACATTTCTCTCAAACAGTCACAAACACCTGCTACCCTCCTGAGTCAGGTCTACTTAACACCCAACTAACATGAACCACTCAAAGCAATGCCTCAGTCTCCTCACAAATTCCTGACCCCTTCTCCTAATTTTCCTACTGTTTAGTTGTGTTACTTTGGGCCTACTGCCTCTTCTGAGCCTATTTCTTTAGCTGTAAGGTGAAGGGGCTGGATGAAAGCCTCCCTGAGATTCTGTACCCCTGCATTGCAGGACAGGCTGTTTGAATGAGCAGTAGTGAGATGCCTGGGCATTTGAGATAGGTCCTCATAATCACCTTTGCAATTCATGGATTCATTGCTTGTTGTAGGGAAAGGGCTCTCTTTCAGCTCTTCTCTCCCCACTCCAACATCCAGCATCTGTGTATAGGAGCTGTTCCTAATGAGTTTAGGATTTCCTGGCAAAGTGGAAGTCACTGGGCTCCAAGGGGTCCTTGAGAACCAGCTTGAGGCAGAGGATGTACCATCTTGCATTCCAGAGAACAGCTAAAATTCCTTCTGGGCAGTGATGGAGAGAGAAATTTCCTCTCTGTGGCCTCTTTTACGAGCAAGGGGAGTGATGGAAGAAATGTCCTTTGCCCCCTTCTTGAATTAATCTCAGTTGGTGGGTCAGCTCTCTCTCACTCTGGGAATTCATCTCAGGGAGGTGGGATGTTCAAGAACCAACAACATGTGCTTGCCTGCCTTTGACTAGGTCGGAGGCTTGAGGTTCTAGGTCTGGCTCTTCTATTGCTGATTGTGTGGCTCTCACCAGCTACAGCTATCTGTCTATGTGATGGGGATAAACACTATTTATCATGAGGAATATAAATGCATAGGTGAAAGCTTCAGAGTAATAGCCCCGAAACTGAGTAGGTGCTCAATGCATGTGGGGCAAGTGAATGAGAAGACAGACATGGACATTTTCACGGAGTGGAGCCTTGTCCCAGGAAAGGCTGTTCTGACCCTGGACATCATGAAATCACATTGACCCATTCAAACTAAGGTAAGACAATCATTGAGCACTTGATTGTAAACTCCATGAAGGCAGCAAACTTTGCATGTTCTCATAGCCTGGCACAGAGCAGGTGCTCAAGAAATGTTTGCTGAATGAATGATTTGGCAGACTGGATTGAGGCATGGGATGGGGTGAGATGTGGGCGAGCTTATTGGTGTCTAAATTCACTTCCAGTTCTTCAACTTTTTGAGTCTTTAAATTTTTAGTCTGGAACTTTATATGGGGCCATAACTTTAACTTTTTTTTTTTTAGTCAGTGGTAGAAATCAGATTTTTTAAAGATAATTTCATTGGTCCATAGAGACAAGGAACTGACAAACAGAACCTTATCAAATATTAACTAAAAACTACCCCTTATCACTTATCCCTCCCCCTCCCCAATTAATTGCTCCTGGTAGTGCTGTTGATGTTTTCCTATTAATTATTGGCCATAGCATTCAGTTTAGTCCTCCCACCCCCATACTTCTCTATAATTGTCTCTTCTTCCAATATCAAATCTTTGAAATCATTCATTCAAGAACTTTTTTATAATTGTAGATATAACCCGTAGGATACATGGCACTATACATCTCTTTCAATCATATTCACCTTCAATATGGCAGTGTTACTTATAAACCCACTAATTAGTTACCATCACTTCTATCTGTTCCCTTGAGTTTAAATTCAACCTCATTGGGTAGCATTTCCTCTATCTCTAGCTTCTGTGTACCTCTAGGTCTGCTATATTTTACAGTGTAATCTCTGAGATTATAGAATTGTAATAGTGAAATCATACAGTATTTGTCCTTTTGTGTCTGATGTACTTCATTCAGCATTATATCCTCAAGGTTCAACCATGTGGTCATATGCATCAGGACATCTTCATCTTACTATTGCATAATATTCCATTGCATGTATGTATCACATTTTGTTTATCCACTCATCTGTTGATGGCCTCGTCTTTTGGCGATTGTGAACAGTGCCACTATGAGCATTGGTGTCCAAATGTCTGTTCATGTCACTGCTTTCAGCTTTTCTGGGTATATACTGAGTATTTCTAGGTCATAGGGCAACTCAATATTTAGTTTTCTGAGGAATAGCCAAACTGTTTTCCACAGTGTCTGCACCATTATGCATTCCCACCAACAGTGAATAAGTGTTCCAATTTCTTCAGAGTCTCTCCAACATTTGTAGTTTTCTGTTTAATAGCAACCGTTCTTATAAATGTGAAGTGATATCGCATTGTCTGCCTTAATTTGCATTTCCCTTATAGCTAAAGAAAATGAGCATCTCTTCATGTATTTTTTAGTCATTTGTATCTGCTCTTCAGAAAAGTGTCTATTCATATCCTCTACCCATTTTATAATTGAGTTGTTTGTTCCTTTGTTGTTGAGCTATAAAATTTCTTTATGTACTCAGGATATCAAGCCTTTATCCATATACGGTTTCCAAATATTTTCTCCCACTGAGTTGGCTACCTCTTCACCTTTTTGACAAAGTTTTTTGAGGCACAGATTTTAAGGGGTTCCCATTTATCTATTTTTTTTCTTTCACTGTTTGTGCTTTAGGTATAAAGTTTAAGAAGCTGCCTCCTATTACCAGATCTTGAAGATGTTCACCTATATTTTCATCTAGAAATTTTATAGTACTGGCTCTTACATTTAGCTATTTAATCCATTTTTAATTATTTTCTGTATAGGGGTTGAGGAAGGGGTCCTCTTTCATTCTTTTGGCTATTGTGATCCAATTCTCCCATACCCATTTATTGAAAAGACAATTCTGTCCCAGTTCAGTGGAATTGGGGGACTTATTGAAGATCAATTTTCCATATGTTTGGTGGTCTATCTCTGCAATCTCGATTTTTATTTCATTGATCAATACTTCTATCTCTGTGCCAGTACAATGCTGTTTGACCACTGTGGCTTTATAGTAAGCTTTAAAGTCAGGAAGAGTTAGTCCTCCTGCTTCTCTCTTCTTTTTGGGGATATCTTTAGTTCTTTGGGGTCTCTTTCCCTTCCATATAAATTTAATAACTAGCTTGTTCAAGTCTTCAAAGTAGGTTGTTGGAATTTTGACTGGGATTTCATTGAATCTGTAGATTCAATGGGTTGAATTGACATCTTAATGATATTTAACCTTCCTATGTATGAGCATGAAATGTTTTTCCATCTATTTAGGTCATTTTAAATTTCTTTTCGTAATGTTTTCTGTGTACAAGTCCTTGCCATCCCTGGTTAGACATATTCCTAGACACCTGATTCTTTTGGTTGCTATTTTGAATGGACTTTTTTCCTTAATTGTCTCCTCAGATAGGTCATGACTTATATATAGAAACATTACTGATTTTTGTACATTAATCTTGTTTCCCACCACTTTGCTGAATTTGTTTACTAACTCAAACAGCTTTGTCATAGATTTCTCAGGATTTTCCAAGTATAGGATCATGTCATCTGCAAATAATGAATGTTTCACTTCTTCCTTTCCTATTTGGATGCTTTTATTTCTTTCTCCTTTCTAATAACTCCTATTAGGACTTCTAGTACAATGTTGAATAATGGTTCTGACAATGGGCATCCTTGTCTCATTCCCGGTCTTAGGAGGTATGCTTTCAATTTCTCACCATAAAGTATGGTGCTGGCTATGGGTTTTTCATATATACCTTTTATGATATTGAGGAAATTTCTTTTGATTCATACATTTTGAAGTGTTTTTATTAGGAAAAAATGCTGCATTTCATTGAATGCTTTTTCAGAATCAATCACTATGATCATGTGATTTTTTCCTTTTGTTGTTAATGTGCTGTATTAAGTTGATTGATTCTCTTGTGTTGAACCACCACTGCATTTCTGGTATAAAGTCTACTTGGTCATGGTGTATAATTCTTTTAACGTGTCAGGATTCAGTTAGCTAGCATTTTGTTGAGAATTTTTGCATCAATGTTCACTGGGGAGATTGGTCTGTAGTTTTCCTTTCTTGTGGCATTTTTATCCGGTTTTGGTATGACAGTGATGTTAGTGTTGTAAAATGAGTAATGCGTTGTTCCTTTTCCTCAATTTTCTGGAACAGTTTGAGCAGGATCAGTGTTAGTTCTTTTTGGAATGTTTGATAAAATTCCCCTGTGAAGCCATCTGTTCTGGGTTTTTCTTGGTGGGAAGATTTTTGATGCTGATGGAATCTTTTTACTTGTAGTTGGTTTGTTGAGATCTTCTATTTCTTCTTGAGTTGGTATAGGTAATTTGTGTGTTTCTAGGAATTTGTTCAATACATCTAATTTTTCTAGTTTGTTGGCATATAATTGTTCATAGTATGTTCCTACGATTTTTAAAATTTCTTCATGATCTGTGGTAACAACCCCCCTCTCATTTCTGATTTTGTTTATTTACATCCTCTCTTTTTTCTTTGTTAGTCTAGCTAGGGGCCCATTGATTTTATTGTTTTTCTCAAAAAAACAGCTTTTGGTTTTGTTTGTTCTTTCTATTGTTTTATTGCTTTCCAGTTTGTTTATTTCTGTTTTAATCTTTGTTATTTCTCTTCTTTTGTTTGCTTTTGGGTTAGTTTCCTGTTCTTTCTCTAAATTCTCCAGGTGAGCAGTTAAGTCCTCCATTTTTGCTCCATCTCTCTCTCTTTTTTTAATATAGGTATTTTGGGCAATAGATTTCCCTCTCAGCGCTGCTTTTGCTGCATCCCATAAATTCTGATATGTTTTATTTTCATTATTATTTGTCTTCAGATATTTACCAATTTTCTCTGGCAATTTCTTGTTTCACTCATTGATTATTTAAGAGTGTGTTGTTTAGACTCCATATATTTGTGAAAGCTCTCATTCCTTGGTGATCATTAATTTCCAGCTTCATTCCATCATGGTCAGAGAAAGTGCTTTGGATAATTTCCATCTTACTAATTTTTTTTTTAGAATACAAATTATATGGTATATTTTAGATATTTACATTCATGCTTAACAAACTAACATTTAACACACTCATAATCTCATAGAACTTCCATATTCATAGCATGATTACATATAAATTTTTTAAAATATTAGTTTCTAGTACACAGTCTGGGCAGTGTGGTTCATAAGGGGATACAGGCTTGAAACGTGTGATAGATAACCTCTGGTTTCAATATTGTTGGTGTTTCTTGGTGGGTCTCTTCACTTTTGAAGACAGTATTTAAAAGGTAAATTTGTGGCCCCATGAGAAGAGTTAACAACCTACTAAGTCTCCTTGGTAGGACAGACCACTTTCTGTTGCTGTATAAGCCTTATTTCTTTTTTAAGAAACAGTGGTTTAATTTCAGCTTCCTTTTCTCTTTCTTTAAAGGCTATGAAGTTTTTGTCTTCCTGTTTTGGTTTGCTCAAGCTGCCAGAATACAGTATCTCAAAATGGACTGGCTTTCACAATGGGATTTTTGTTGTTATTGCTTTTGTTTTTCACTTGAGATTTTAATAATGTACATAAATAGCAACATAAGAACATGGAGTTCTAAGGCTTGTACTTTATCTCTAGGTTAAAAGGTTCCTGATTAGTCCACTTGTAACATGGCAACACCCAAGATAACAGAGAGGGCTAGTGTTCTAGTTTGCAGGCTGCTGGAAGGCAATATACCAGAAATGGAATGGCTTTTAAAAAGGGGAATTTAATAAGTTGCTAGTTTACAGTTCTAAGGCTGAGAAAATGTCCCAATTAAAAGAAGTCTATAGAAATGTCCAATCTAAGGCATCCAGGGAAAGATACCCAGGTTCAAGAAGGCTGATGGCATTCAGGGTTTCTCTCTCGGCTGGAAGGGCACATGGCTAAGTCTGCTAGCTTTCTCTTCTGGCGTCTAGTTTCATGAAGCTCCCCGGGAGATGTTTCCCTTCTTCATCTCCAAAAGTCGTTGGCTGGTGGACTTTTAAAGGATTAATGGGTAGAGACACAGCTCCGTGGAAGCTATCTAATCAAAGGTTAGATCCACAACTGGGTGGATCACATTTCCAGGGGAACAATCAAAATGCTCCCAGCCAGCAATATTGAGTGAGGATTAAAGGACATGGCTTTTCTAAAGTACATAAATCCTTTAAAACCAGCACAGCTAGTATAAGTTTTCATGAAGAAGAAAGCCAATGTATTACAGTTAGTACTGACTCCTCTGGCATTTTTTATGTAAAAATACTGATTTACTGTATGGTGTTTCCAATGTTTACCTATAACTGATTAAAATGGGTAAAGCAAGAAGTATCCTATTTATTTCCAGGTGAATTCCTTACATTTCCTGGCTTTGAAAGTTCTCCTTCCACAAATTTTTCATGACTACATATCCTCACAAACTCCAGTCATATAATTTTTCCCCACTGACCTGGGCAAATATGATAGCTTGTGGATAACAGATTGAGGCAGCTAATCCCATGAAACCAGGTGGATAGACCAGCTTCTTTATTTTTAAGCTTCTAGCTAAAAGGAGTCCAACAAGTCTAGCAAAACCAATTACACTGAGTCTTGGAAAAAAATCCAGAAGGTACATTTTGGAGATATTCATAATTGCCTACCCCCTGTTGAACAATACTCTGCATCCTGGGCTTAGTTTGGGAGTACATTTCTTCATCAATCATCACGGAACTTTTGTGAATTAAATCCTTTTTTGGTGATGCATAGACTTTGTAGGTGGACAGACTCAGACCAATAGGTCCCAGCAACCTCAGAATGACCTTGAACCCATTGCTGGCAGCAGTGAGTCCCGGTCCTGGTGGAAGGGTCACTCCGGACTTGGCTAAGCCCACTACAGCAAGGCAGCTACAGTGGCCAGTCAGAGCTGGCTTTCCCCAACTGCAGATGGGCTGGGTGTGGGTGACAGCAGTACAGCCAACTTGATCAGCCAGGACTTAGTCCTATAATGGGGGTTTGTTGACTTACAATTTACAGTTCTAAGGCTGTGAAAATGTCCAAGTTGGCATCATGAGGAAGATACCTTTTCTGAAGAAAGGCTGCTGGCATCCAGGGTTCCTCTGTCAGATAGCAAGGCACATGGCTGGTGTCTGCTGGTCCTTCACTCCTGGGTTTCCTTGATTTCAGCTCCTTGTCCCACTGGCCTCCTCTTTGAGCTTCTGTGAGTCCTTTCTTAGCATCTCTGGGGCTTTTCTTCCAATCATATTAATTTTATAAAGACTTATTTTGTGTCCCAACATATGATGTATCCTGGAGAACATTCCATGTGCACTAGAGAAGAATATATACCCTGGTGTTTGGGGGTGTAATGATCTATATATGTATATTAGGTCTAATTCATTTGTCATCTTATTTAGATTCCCTATTTCCTTGGTGACCCTCTGTATGGTTATTTTATCTATAGTGGGGGTGGTGTATTGGAGTCTTCCACTATTATTGCTTAAACGTCTACAGCTCCCTCCAGGTTTGTCAATGTTTATATATACTTTATAATACAGCTCATATACTTTGGAGCTCCTTGACTGGGAGCATAAATATTTATGATTGTTATTTCTTCTTGGTGAATTGTTACTTTTATTAATATGTTGTGTCCTTCTTTGTCTCTTACGATTTCTTTACATTTCAAGTCTATTTTATCTGATATCAGTATAGCTACTTCTGCTCTCTTTAGTTACTGTTTGCAAAGAACATCATTTTATATCTTTTCACTTTCAATGTATTTGTATTCTTCAGTCTAAGATGAGTCTCAGCATAGAGATGGATTATATTTTTAATCCCTTCTACCAATCTGTATCTTTTAATTGATTAATTTAGTCTATTAATATTCAAAGCTATTACTGTAAAAGCAGCTCTTGAATCTATCATCTTATGCTTTAGTTTTTATTTGTCAGATCTATATATTATTTTCCCTCAATCTCTTTTTGTCTTTTAAATTACCCTTACTAGTGCCCTTCAACTCTGTCCCCTCCTCCAGACCTCCCTTCTTATGAGTGTGTGTATGCATGTTTGTTAATATTTTTTTTAGCTGACAGGTCTCCCTTTAGTATTTCTTATAGAGCAGATCTCGTGTTGACTAATTCTCTCAGTCTTTGAAAATTTTAATCTCTCCCTCAATTTTAAAGGGCAACTTGGCTGGATAAAGAATTCTTGGCTGGAAGCCAAGATCTTAAAGGATCTTAAATATATTATACCACTGCCTGCTTACCTCCATAGTGCCTGTTGAGTAGTCTGAACTCAGTCGTACATATTTTTTCTTGTATGTAGCAGATTGCTTTTCTCATGCTGCTTTTAGGACTTTCTGCTTCTTTTCAGCATTTGACATTTTGATTAGTATGTGTCCTGGAGTTGGCCTATTTGGATTTATTCTACTTGGGGATCATTGGGCCTCTGATTTGCGTATTTATGTCCTTACAAAGGTTGGGAAGGTTTACCCCATTTTATCTTCAACTAACTTTTCCAGACCTTTACTCTTCTCTTTCCCTTCTGGGACACCAATGATTCTTATATTTGTGCACCTTTTGTTGTCCATCATTTCCTAAGATCCAGTTCCATTTTTTCCATCTTTCTTGCTATTTTTTTCTTTTGTGCCATCTAATTCAATTGTTCTATCCTCTAGCTCACTTATTTTTCCTTCTGTTTCTTCAAATCTGCATCATGTGTATCTAGTACATTCCTAATTTTGTATAGGAATTATATCTTTCCTCTCTGTGAGATCAGCTATTTTTCTATTTAATCTTTTGAATTTTTTCTTTATGCATTTCTAGTGTCTTACTAATATCCTTTATTTCTTTATAAATATCCTTGAGTAGTTGTTCTGTATTCTGTTTCTCCTCTAGTGTTTTGATTTGGTCCTTTGGATGAGCCATTTCTGTCTGGATCTTCACTTGCTGCATGATTTTCTGTTGTGTTTGGGGCATTTAATTATCTTAATAAGGTTATTTTGCAGGTTAGTTTCCTTCACTCATCTAAAGTTTTGTGTTTGCTTGATTCTGCATTGAAGTTTTGTACTTGGTTTTCAGTAATTCCTGCCAAACCAAGGCCCAGATCTGAATTCTAAGTTGAATTCAGTTGAGGGCCTATTAAAAACTAGGCTAGGGGTGGGCCATGGTGGCTCAGCAGGCAGACAGGTTCAATCCCCAGTGCCTGCCCATGCGGAAACAAAAAAAAAAGCCCTAGAGATCACTTTCTCCCTGGTGGAGGAACTGCACTAGACTGCACCTCCCATTCTTCAGTTATTTATTCTTTCTGGGTTCCACCGCATTGGCTCCCTATGAGTCCTCAACTCTATCCAGCCCCTTTGAACTTTTTTAACATGGGCAAGCACTGGGAATCAAACCCAGGTCTCCTGCATGGCAGGTGAGAAATCTGCCACTGAGTCACTGTGGCCCGCCCTGAAGGCTATTCATTTTCAAAATCACTCAAATTTAAGCAGCATTAAAAGCTTTTGATTTGTTTATTTATTAGTGCGTTATCATAATATACTAACATTGTAAAAAAATACAAAAATGCAGAATAACATAAATCAGTGAGAATCAGCCATCATCCCACCATCCAGAGACAGCATTATTAATATTTGTATGTATAATATTTACTGGCATTTACCATATGTTGTGTTTTATATGCATTATTTTATGCAATCCTGCAACCAATCTAGTAGCTAACTATTATTCTTATTCCCTTTTTACAAATCACAAAGTTGAGCCACAAAGAAATTAGATGAATTTCCTAAGGACACACAGCTAATAAGTGTTAAAGTTTTGGATTAAATTTAGGCAATCTGGCTTTAGGGTACATATTTTTAAAAAGGACACTATACTAGTGAGTTTATGCATGCATGCACATTTTATACATGGTTTGCTAGAGATTGCATTACCCACCCTAAGCACCAGTGCAATGGGAAGGCTTCTTGTTGAGTTTTCATGAAACGCACTAAAATACCCCATGAAATCCTTATATTTGGGGTAGTCCCATCTATTATTCTATTTCAATTGTATTCCCTCTTAGATTTCAACCTGAAGAACCAGACTCCATGT
This sequence comes from Tamandua tetradactyla, assembly GCF_023851605.1. Classification (NCBI taxonomy): domain Eukaryota; kingdom Metazoa; phylum Chordata; class Mammalia; order Pilosa; family Myrmecophagidae; genus Tamandua; species Tamandua tetradactyla. The sequence continues at coordinate 26,299,929 of NC_135333.1, forward strand.
CGAGTTGACTCAAGGGGTTAAGACATGGGTAAGGCACTTATTTTCTCACTTTGCTGTTTTTTGTTGGTAATAAGAAGTTGATAATATTTTATTAATATAGAGAATCATAGGAAAGGAGTAAAGGAAAATTTGTTTATTTCAGAGCTATTATGTGACTGCCACTTGACATATGCTATTTCACAGTGCCTGATGCAGATGGGCATTATTATTCTTATTTTTCAGATTAGGAGAGGCGGAGTCACATGTTCAAGGGCACCCAGCTAGCAAATGGCAGGCTAGATTTGAATCCAGATGGGTCTACTTCAAAGTTCATTTTCCTCCACCTTACCATGCTATATTGGATAATTTCATTAATTATACTTGAAAGGGTAACTGTCACATAATTTTGTCAGAAGATTTATTAACCATCTGAAGAGAATGTTCTGTGCCCTTTCTTATGGCATCAGTGTGAGATATACATGTATAATGTAAGTTGATTGATATATGGGTCACTCACTTTGTATCACACAGCTGTCCTTGAAAAGCTAGTGCAAGTTAAAGTTTTGGAAACAGAATAACTTTGAGACACTTATCAGGAAATGCAATATAAAGCAGGAATCCTATTGTATTCCTTTGTAATTTGTAATATGGCCACTCTATCCACTTCTATTTTGTGAAAAATCTGTCTTTCTTAAAGGGAGTGCCCTACTGTGATGATATGTGATGCTACATAGATAATCACATGTAATTGATGTGCTAATCTGCTTTGATTTAAAAAAAACATTGCTCCCAATTTGTTAGAACATCATAATGGTACCATTTATAGATCTTCTATTATGTGATAGCTAATTTTGAAAGATATAAGACACCCAACATAGGTCTTTTGAATGAAGTTAGTGAATAAATACGATGTGACAGGCAATGTTTTAGACACTAAAGATGCCGGGATAATTAAGACCCAGTTCTTGTCTTTAAAAGTCTCAAGGTCTAGTGAGGGAGATGAACAGACATATGCAATAGTGTGACCAACACATCTAAGGAAATGTTCTTTTATTGTTTCTACTGTTTCTGGAGCTGCTTCTGACTCTCCATCTTCATAAGTGAGGGAGGCGTGGAACAAAGACTCACCCATACTCTCCAAGTGGCCAAGAATGGGGACCGGATTTGAAGATATTACTGTAGAAAAGGAGAGGAAATGAACAAATTTTATCTAGGGTATCTGGAGGAAGTGTCTGCGCTTATTTCAAAGGGTGAAATAGTAAGAGTTCACCAGTGGTGAAAATTCATTCTAAGCAGTAGGAAGAACATGCATATAGAGGCAGCCAACACATGTAATGTTTGGCTAAATATTGACATTTTGACTGTATTGGAATATAGCAGGTCGCTTGAAGATTTTCAAGAGCCAGGGTTGCATATGTAAGCAACCCAAGGGTCCTAAGGAGCTACTGGGTATCTTTAAAAGGATGAAAAGAATTAAAAATTCCGAGCGCATTCTGAAACAAATTTCTTCAAATAGAATTTTTTTTTTCATAATTCTGCAATAACCAGTCTGTAGAATCTGGCATTTAAAGACATAAATGTTTCTGAAATACCCTACCACAGTGAAGTATCTGAAAATGTTTCTTAATTGTTAGGAAAAACTATTTCTGTATGTGCTTGGAACAAGTTTTTTTAAACACCACCCTTCAAACAGACCATCTTGTCTGGCCCCAAGTGGCTGAGGATGGTGGTGTTAAGTGGTTTAAGCGAGACGCAGTTGTCTCTCTCTCTTGCACATCACGCCTCCACTTCAAGGCAGATTTTTTTCTTGTTTTTATTATTTTTTTTCTGTGAGTACCCTAAAAGATTACTATGGATGTACAGTCCAACACATTGGAAAATTCTCAGATGATCGGCCAAGCTGCCTCCATATAACCAGCCTGGCAAAGGTTATTGAAAATCCTTTGGCCAAAATGCATGTTAGTCCATCCAATTTAATTGGTTCCATGCACATTTACAGAAGACATGGCCTCTCCAGTCTGCCTCAAGCAAATACATGTACCGAAACAGTTTCCTGTACAAAGCAGACGTCTGCAAATGAGACGAGAAGAGACAGACAGGCCATGTTCATTTTACAATAGCTTGCAAAATGGAAATATATTGGATTCTGTCTGTGCTGTCACTTTCCCTCTATGCAATCCTCCTGCCCCCTTCCCCCAGCTTTCACTGAACTTGCCCTTCCTTGAATGCCCATATTAATTAGAGCTGGTAGTGTGCAATTTGGCTTTTGGGAATCTGTTGTTTTGAATGCCTCTCTAATTGTCATTGTCATTGTTCCAGCACTTGTAGCACCAGTAGTGCAGGAACGCTATAATTAAGGCATCCAGAACTGCTTATAGCTCCTAGGACATGACGTGCTCTCTCATTCTTCTGGGGCTCTGCCCCTGCTGCTCCTGCTACCTGGTATGCTCAATCCTTCCTTTTGTTACCAGCCTGACATCTTCTATCCTTCAAAACTTGGCTTAGATGCAAACTCCTCAAGAAATTCTTCCACTTCCCTCCATATCAGTTGAGTTCCCTTCCTGCAAACACCCCTTATCACAGCACACATCAATTGTAGCATGATGCAGTGTTTGCTTCTCATTAGACTGTGAGCAGCTTGAGGGTAAAGGCTGGTCCTTCTCTCTGTATCTTTAGTGTCCATAGGCTGTTGCAAGTGCTCAATAAATAATTTAATGAACTTAGGGGAAGATGCCTAACAGATGAGATAATTGCCCACTCCACAAATGTGAGTTGCCAGACAAATCTCAGCTTATACTACAGACCCCATGAAAGCACCTTTCGTTAGGCCTTCCTTATTAATCTAATCCTCTAACTAGGATAAGGTTAAAGTGCTAGCTGTTAGATCTGTCTAGAGGTAGCTAGACCCAAGGTATTCAATGTAGTCCTTGTTTTATCATATTTTTTTCATTCATAAATTTGTGTCAAAGCTTATCCCTGACCTCTAGGAAGACAGATCAGTGTTGGATAGGAGAATTCTTCCATTCATCTGTTCCATACAGTTGGCAGCTTTTTGTTTTTTTCACTCTTTCACCAACAATCCCACATCAGGAATGGTGACAGACAGGGAGGAAATTCATATATACTAGATGGGAAAAAGAAAAACACAAGCATGAATAGTTGTACTTTGTTCATTTCTTTGTCCTTGAACCAGGAGTGCTACCTGACATTTAGTAGCCTTTCAAATATTTGTTGAGTGGATGAATGAAGAAACATTTTCCACTGTATTTTATTCCTTAACTTTTGCATTTCCTCCTCCATAAATATTAAGATTTGCCTAGAAATACCTTTTACCCCATTCTAAATAAGGGAGGAGGATCAGTCACGGAGAAGAACCATGTCTTTTAAACCTGGAAGCATTTTGCTTTGTGGATGGCACATTTACAAAGCAAATAGCTTAGGCACCTCCTATATTTGGGACTAACTACTTGTTCACCCAGCTCTATACCATGGTCCTAACTCTTTTTGGGCCCTTAGATTTCTAGATTACTACCAATGTTCTCTCCCTCCATCCTTACACACCAGAAGGCTCCAAAGAGTCCATCCAAGAGGTGCGCTCCTAGAACCCCACTAGACAGACCACCACTCCCATCACTATGCTTTGACTCCCTCCCTCAGTGTTCTCTTAGGCTGTCCTTAGGAGGCAGCCTCTTCTCCTTAAGTCTCCTTAGGAGACTAACTAGTTAAGGAGAAGACTCCATCAGACTTCTTTTGTGTGAGAGTGCTCCATCTAGGGGAAGATGGCCACTCAGTAGAGTTCCTTGTCATGCACAATTGTCAACCTGCTCAAATTCACCAACTCTAGGGGTAGATTTTGAAGCCTGCCTAATGCAGGCAGTGCTTCAGCCAACTGGGAAGAAGAAATCCCCTCTACTATCCATCAGGGGACTCTCAGTCAGAGAGTAACACATCTGTGTTAATCTGTGCCTGTGTGAGTGTGTGTGTCTCCTCCTGTAAGTTCTCTATGAGGTATGCCAGTGCTTCCCTATGATCTGTACCAGTTCTTCTATAGGGTCTACCCAGGGCTTCTCTATGAGCTAACCCAGTGGTTGGAATCTCCTGGGAGCTCTTGCAAAGTATCAGTGATGCCTCAAACCACTTGAATCAGAATCTCTGGGGAAGTAGGCCAGGGATCGGTATATAAAACAAAAAAATCATCTAGTCTAGTGCTGCTCAAAGTGTGGTCCATGGTCCAGTGGTCAGTATCACCTGGAAGCTTAGAAAAGAAAATTCATGGACCCCAACCCATATCTACTGATTCAGGGTGAGGGGGTGGGGGGAGAAGGAAGTGAACCATTAAAGGTTTGTAGGCTACCTTAACCTGCCCAGTTCCACTCCGCTTTTACTCTTTGAACGTAAGGTAAGGTGCCAAGCTTCCTGTTGATGAGAAAGGGAGTAGGTTTCCTGTAGCTGACTATTTTTCTTATCTCAAATTCCTTAGAATGCAAGCCCTGCACCTTTGGTTCCTTTCTTAGAGGCCCTGCTACCTCCTTCTGGTATTACATGGTTGCTTATTCAAGTCTATTATATCACACAGTATCAACTAGTTTGGATCCTCCAATTTTTCTTTAAATTTCCCTGCATATTAAGCAACGTTCCCCAAAGCCTCACTACCTCCTTGCCCCCAATCTCAAAGCAGAGAATAATAGGTAGTTTAATTTCCCTCCTGAATGTGGAGAAATAAAGGGAAAAACCAGAAGCATCATTCATGCTGGCATTTTAGGCCTGCACTAGGGATTCCCAGTGATGATCCCACAGTTTCCTTCGCTGAGGGGAAAGTGAGCCCAAGTTGGGATCAGTTGGAACTCTCTGACTGAGAGTCCCCTGATGGATAGTAGAGGGGATTTCTTCATTCCAGTTGGCTGAAGCACTGCCTGCATTAGGCAGGCTTCAAAATCTACCCCTAGAGTTTGTGAATTTGAGCAGGTTGATAATTGTGCATGACAAGGAACTCTACTGAGTGGCCAGCACTTTCTTTACCTTGCCTTCCCTTCTTGCACAGGGTCTGTCTTTCAGCTTTGGGGGCAGTAGCTTCAGGCTGACTTGGTTCTAACTCTTGTCTGGAGAACTATAATCAGCTTGTGGGGCAGGTGCATGCTGTACAAGATTCTTAAGAATCCTGAAAAAGAGCCCATGGATAAAAGAGTTCCACATCTATTCATACCACATTTATTGTGAAACATAAAAGTAGCTTCTTTATTTCTCCAAAACAGTTCTGATTGTCCATTTGAATATCTACCAATGGATTGGGTCCAACCCAGTAATCAAAATCCAGTGTTTTAAACTCATTCTTTAGCATTCGTTCATTCATTCATTCATTTTTCAGAGTGCTGCCCTTCCCCTGTTTCTCTACAAGTTGGAATCTGAGTGAAAGGGAGAGAGTCTTATATGAGCTTAACGAGGTGGTGGGGTGGAGGGAGACAGGGTCTCTGACTTCATTTCAAATCCTCTGAATCTTTCTGACTATTGTGGTAGAGTGGCTTTTCAGAGTATTTCCTTGGACATGCACACCTTTGAAGCTCGCCTCGTTTGATACCATCTTTTTATTTATACGAACTTTAAAGTTTAGAACAATGTTAAATTCACAAAATTATTGTAAAGATAGTACAAAGAGTTCCTGTTTCCATATTCAGTTTTCCCTGCTACAAACATCTTACTGTGGTACATTTGACATAATTATTTAATCACTAGTGATACACTATTATTAACTAAAGTACATATTTTATTCAGATTGCTCAGTTTTTCCTAATGGGCTTTTTCTGTTCCAAGATCTCATCCAGGGTACTGCCTTGCATTTAGTTATTAGATCTCCTGAGGCTCCTTTTAGCTGTGACAGTGTCTCAGACTCCTTGTTATTTTTTTGACCTGGATGGTTTTGCAGAGTATGGTCAGGTGTTTTGTAAAAGGTTCCCAAATGGGTTTTGTCTGGTGTTTTTCCCAGGGGTAAACTGGGATGATGATTTGGGAAAGGAAGACCATGGAGGCAAAGTGCTATTCTTACCATATCAAAATTACTATCAGTATGACATCCTGTTGTTGTTGACCTTTGTCACCTGGCTCAAGACAGTGTTTGTCAAGTTTTTCCACCATAGTTACTTGCTTTCCTCCTTTTCTATTTTTTGGAAGAAAGTTATTATGTACTGCCTACACTTAAGGAGTGAAGAGTTATGTTCCACCTCCTTAAGGGTAGAATCTCTACATAACTTATTTGAAATTTTTCTGCACAGGAGATTTGTCTCTTCTTTGCCATTTATTTATTCAAACATTTCTTTATATTCATAGGGATTCATGGATATTTATTTTATACTTTGGGTTTTAATTGAATAGTATTTTCTTTTGTTCAAATTATTTCAGTTTTGGCCAATGGGAGGTCTTTCAATTGACTCCTGTGTTTTGACATACCCCATCATTGTGGGTTTCCTTTTTTCTTTTGGTGCCATCTGTTTTTATGGATTGCTATGTACGCTGACACTGCTAGAGTCTGTGGTCATGGTTATCATTTGCTTCTAAGACCACTTTGTTCCTCCCCTAGATATTTACTGTTCTGCCTATTCCCTTGGCATTTCCATGTCCCCTCACAGGAGCATCTAGGTGTTCCTGAGCCATTGACAGAGGTACAGACTCCATCACCTCCATCCACCCATTCCCTTGATCATGTTGGCACCTTGCCTCTAGACCACTGAAGGGTGACATTGAGCTGAAGATAGGAGTTTGGGGCAACTGTAGCATCTTCCACCACATTCTTCTTCCACTCTTTAGTGAAACTCCTCAAATAAGTTAGCATTTGTTTTCTCACTTCCCACACATTTCCCATCTTACTGTTATCTGTCTTCACCACTGTACGAAAATATCTCATGAGACGCTCTCCCAAGATCTGCATACTACTAAGTCCAATGAACACTTTTCAATATTGGCATCGCTCGGTTTCACAGCAGGGTTTTAAAATTTTCTTTTGCATGGGTAGGCACCAGGAATTGAACCTGGGTCTCTGGCATGGCAGGTAAGAACTCTGTCAGTGAGCCACCATTGCACTGTCCATGGCAGGTTTTTAACACTGTAGAAAACACTTTCCCTTTTCCCTTGCTCAGGAGGCTCCACACTAACTTGCTGTTTCTCCCACCCCTCAGGAAGCTCCACCTCAGTCCAATTCACTGTCACATCCTTTTGTACTCAGGCTTGAACTGTCCTCAAGGTATAATTCTAGATATTTCTTTTTTTTTTTTTATTAATTAAAAAAAGAATTAACAAAACAATTAGAAATCATTCCATTCTACATGTACAATCAGTAATTCTTAATAACATCACATAGTTGCATATTCATCATTTCTTAGTACATTTGCATCGATTTAGAAAAAGAAATAAAAAGACAACAGAATAAGAATTAAAACATTAATAGAAAGAAAAAAAAAAACAAAAAACCTATACCTCACATGCCGCTTCATTCAGTGTTTTAACATAATTGCATTACAATTGGGTAGTACTGTGCTGTCCATTTCTGAGTTTTTATATCCTGTCCCGTTGTACAGTCTGTATCCCTTCAGCTCCAATTACCCCTTCTCTTTTTTTTTTTTTTAATTAATGGAAAAAAAGAAATTAACCCAACATTTAGAAATCATACCATTCTACATATGCAATCAGTAATTCTTAACATCATCACATAGATGCATGATCATCATTTCTTAGTACATTTGCATCGGTTTAGAAAAACTAGCAACATAACCGAAAAAGATATAGAATGTTAATATAGAGACAAAAATAAAAGTAATAATAGTAAAGTCAAAACAAAACAAAACAAAAACCTATAGCTCAGATGCAGCTTCATTCAGTGTTTTAACAAGATTACTTTACAATTAGGCATTATTGTGCTGTCCATTTTTGAGTTTTTGTATCTAGTCCTGTTGCACAGTCTGTATCTCTTCAACTCCAATTGCCCATTATCTTACCCTGTTTCTACCTCCTGCTGGACTCTGTTACCAATGACATATTCCAAATTTATTCTCGAATGTCTGTTCACATCAGTGGGACCATACAGTATTTGTCCTTTAGTTTTTGGCTAGACTCACTCAGCATAATGTTCTCTAGGTCCATCCATGTTATTACATGCTTCATAAGTTTATCCTGTCTTAAAGCTGCATAGTATTCCATTGTATGTATATACCACAGTTTGTTTAGCCACTCTTCTGTTGATGGAGATTTCGGCTGTTTCCATCTCTTTGCAATTGTAAATAACACTGCTATAAACATTGGTGTGCAAATGTCCGTTTGTGTCTTTGCCCTTAAGTCCTTTGAGTAGATTCCCAGCAATGGTATTGCTGGGTCGTATGGCAATTCTATATTCAGCTTTTTTTTTTTTTTTTTTTTTTTTTTTAAAGGAAAGACAGAGAGAAGGAAGGAAGGATAGAAGGAAGGAAGGAAGGAAGAAAGGGAAACATTTTTAAACATTTTCTTGTTTTTATTGTATTCTGTTTCTCCGTTTTTGTTACATGGGCTGGGGCCGGGAATCGAACCGAGGTCCTCCGGCATAGCAGGCAAGCACTTTGCCCGCTGAGCCACCGCGGCCCGCCTATATTCAGCTTTTTGAGGAACCGCCAAACTGCTTTCCACAGTGGTTGCACCATTTGACATTCCCACCAACAGTGGATAAGTGTGCCTCTTTCTCCACATCCTCTCCAGCACTTGTCATTTTCTGTTTTGTTGATAATGGCCATTCTGGTGGGTGTGAGATGATATCTCATTGTGGTTTTGATTTGCATTTCTCTAATGGCCAGGGACATTGAGCATCTCTTCCTGTGCCTTTTGGCCATTTGTATTTCCTCTTCTGATAGGTGTCTGTTCAAGTCTTTTTCCCATTTTGTAATTGGGTTGGCTGTCTTTTTGTTGTTGAGTTGAACAATCTCTTTATAAATTCTGGATACTAGACCTTTATCTGATATATCATTTCCAAATATTGTCTCCCATTGTGTAGGCTGTCTTTCTACGTTCTTGATGAAGTTCTTTGATGCACAAAAGTGTTTAATTTTGAGGAGCTCCCATTTATTTATTTCCTTCTTCAGTGTTCTTGCTTTAGGTTTAAGGTCCATAAAACCGCCTCCAGTTGTAAGATCCATAAGATATCTCCCAACATTTTCCTCTAACTGTTTTATGGTCTTAGACCTAATGTTTAGATCTTTGATCCATTTTGAGTTAACTTTTGTGTAGGGTGTAAGAGATGGGTCTTCTTTCATTCTTTTGCATTCTCTAGGCACCATTTATTGAAGAGACTGTTCTGTCCCAGGTGAGTTGGCTTGACTGCCTTATCAAAGATCAAATGTCCATAGATGAGAGGGTCTACATCTGAGCACTCTATTCGATTCCATTGGTCGATATATCTATCTTTATGCCAATACCATGCTGTTTTGACCACTGTGGCTTCATAATATGCCTTAAAGTCCGGCATCGCTAGACCTCCAGCTTTGTTTTTTTTCCTCAAGATGTTTTTAGTAATTTGGGGCACCCTGCCCTTCCAGATAAATTTGCTTATTGGTTTTCTATTTCTGAAAAATAAGTTGTTGGGATTTTGATTGGTATTGCATTGAATCTGTAAATCAATTTAGGTAGGATTGACATCTTAACTATATTTAGTCTTCCAATCCATGAACACGGTATGCCCTTCCATCTATTTAGGTCTTCTGTGATTTCTTTTAACAGTTTTTTGTAGTTTTCTTTATATAGATTTTTTGTCTCTTTAGTTAAATTTATTCCTAGGTATTTTATTCTTTTAGTTGCAATTGTAAATGGGATTCGTTTCTTGATTTCCCCCTCATCTTGTTCATTACTAGTGTATAGAAATGCTACAGATTTTTGAATGTTGATCTTGTAACCTGCTACTTTGCTGTACTCATTTATTAGCTCTAGTAGTTTTGTTGTGGATTTTTCTGGGTTTTCGACGTATAGTATCATATCGTCTGCAAACAGTGATAGTTTTACTTCTTCCTTTCCAATTTTGATGCCTTGTATTTCTTTTTCTTGTCTAATTGCTCTGGCTAGAACCTCCAACACAATGTTGAATAACAGTGGTGATAGTGGACATCCTTGTCTTGTTCCTGATCTTAGGGGGAAAGTTTTTAATTTTTCCCCATTGAGGATGATATTAGCTGTGGGTTTTTCATATATTCCCTCTATCATTTTAAGGAAGTTCCCTTGTATTCCTATCTTTTGAAGTGTTTTCAACAGGAAAGGATGTTGAATCTTGTCAAATGCCTTCTCTGCCTCAATTGAGATGATCATGTGATTTTTCTGCTTTGATTTGTTGATATGGTGTATTACATTAATTGATTTTCTTATGTTGAACCATCCTTGCATACCTGGGATGAATCCTACTTGGTCATGATATATAATTCTTTTAATGTGTTGTTGGATACGATTTGCTAGAATTTTATTGAGGATTTTTGCATCTATATTCATTAGAGAGATTGGTCTGTAGTTTTCTTTTTTTGTAATATCTTTGCCTGATTTTGGTATGAGGGTGATGTTGGCTTCATAGAATGAATTAGGTAGTTTTCCCTCCACTTCGATTATGTTGAAGAGTTTGAGGAGAATTGGTACTAATTCTTTCTGGAACGTTTGGTAGAATTCACATGTGAAGCCATCTGGTCCTGGACTTTTCTTTTTAGGAAGCTTTTGAATGACTAATTCAATTTCTTTACTTGTGATTGGTTTGTTGAGGTCATCTATGTCTTCTTGAGTCAAAGTTGGTTGTTCATGTCTTTCCAGGAACCCGTCCATTTCATCTAAATTGTTGTATTTATTAGCATAAAGTTGTTCATAGTATCCTGTTATTACCTCCTTTATTTCTGTGAGGTCAGTAGTTATGTCTCCTCTTCCATTTCTGATCTTATTTATTTGCATCCTCTCTCTTCTTCTTTTTTTCAATCTTGATAAGGGCCCATCAATCTTATTGATTTTCTCATAGAACCAACTTCTGGTCTTATTGATTTTCTCTATTGTTTTCATGTTTTCAATTTCATTTATTTCTGCTCTGATCTTTGTTATTTCTTTCCTTTTGCTTGCTTTGGGATTAGTTTGCTGTTCTTTCTCCAGTTCTTCCAAGTGAACAGTTAATTCCTGCATTTTTGCCTTTTCTTCTTTTCTGATAAAGGCATTTAGGGCAATAAATTTCCCTCTTAGCACTGCCTTTGCTGCATCCCATAAGTTTTGATATGTTGTGTTTTCATTTTCATTTGCCTCGAGGTATTTACTAATTTCTCTTGCAATTTCTTCTTTGACCCACTCGTTGTTTAAGAGTGTGTTGTTGAGCCTCCACGTATTTGTGAATTTTCTGGCATTCTGCCTATCATTGATTTCCAACTTCATTCCTTTATGATCCGAGAAAGTGTTGTGTATGATTTCAATATTTTTAAATTTGTTAAGACTTGCTTTGTGACCCAGCATATGGTCTATCTTTGAGAATGATCCATGAGCACTTGAGAAAAAGGTGTATCCTTCTGTTGTGGGATTTAATGGCCTATAAATGTCTGTTAAGTCTAGCTCCTTTATTGCAATTATCAGATTCTCTATTTCTTTATTGATCCTCTGTCTAGATGTTCTGTCCATTGATGAGAGTGGGGAATTGAAGTCTCCAACTATTATGGTATTTGTGTCTATTTCCTTTTTCAGTGTTTGCAGTGTATTCCTCACGTATTTTGGGGCTCTGGTTCGGTGCGTAAATATTTATGATTGTTATGTCTTCTTGTTTAATTGTTCCTTTTATTAGTATATAGTGTCCTTCTTTGTCTCTTTTAACTGTTTTACATTTGAAGTCTAACTTGTTGGATATTAGTATAACCACTCCTGCTATTTTCTGGTTGTTATTTGCATGAAATATCTTTTCCCAACCTTTCACTTTCAACCTATATTTATCTTTGGGTCTAAGATGTGTTTCCTGTAGACAGCATATAGAAGGATCCTGTTTTTTAATCCATTCTGCCATTCTATGTCTTTTGATTGGGGAATTCAGTCCATTAACATTTAGTGTTATTATTGTTTGGATAATATTTTCCTCTACCATTTTGCCTTTTGTATTATATATATCATATCTGACTTTCTTTCTTTCTACAATCTTCTCCATACCTCTCTCTTCTGTCTTTTTGTATCTGACTCTAGTGCTCCCTTTAGTATTTCTTGCAGAGCTGGTCTCTTGGTCACAAATTCTCTCAGTGACTTTTTGTCTGAGAATGTTTTAATTTCTCCCTCATTTTTGAAGGACAATTTTGCTGGATATAGGAGTCTTGGTTGGCAGTTTTTCTCTTTTAGTAATTTAAATATATCATCCCACTGTCTTCTAGCCTCCATGGTTTCTGCTGAGAAATCTACACACAGTCTTATTGGGTTTCCCTTGTATGTGATGGATTGTTTTTCTCTTGCTGCTTTCAAGATCCTCTCTTTCTCTTTGACCTCTGACATTCTAACTAGTAAGTGTCTTGGAGAACGCCTATTTGGGTCTAATCTCTTTGGGGTGCGCTGCACTTCTTGGATCTGTAATTTTAGGTCTTTCATAAGAGTTGGGAAATTTTCAGTGAAAATTTCTTCCATTAGTTTTTCTCCTCCTTTTCCCTTCTCTTCTCCTTCTGGGACACCCACAACACGTATATTTGTGCAGTTCATATTGTCCTTGAGTTCCCTGATACCCTGTTCAAATTTTTCCATCCTTTTCCCGATAGTTTCTGTTTGTTTTTGGAATTCAGATGTTCCATCCTCCAAATTACTAATTCTATCTTCTGTCTCTTTGAATCTATCATTGTAGGTATCCATTGTTTTTTCTATCTTTTCTACTTTGTCCTTCACTTCCATAAGTTCTGCGATTTGTTTTTTCAGTTTTTCTATTTCTTCTTTATGTTCAGCCCATGTCTTCTTCATGTCTTCCCTCAATTTATCGATTTCGTTTTTGAAGAGGTTTTCCATTTCTGTTCGTATATTCAGCATTAGTTGTCTCAGCTCCTGTATCTCATTTGAACTATTGGTTTGTTCCTTTGACTGGGCCATATTTTCAATTATTTGAGTGTGATCCGTTATCTTCTGTTGACGTCTGCGCATTTAGACAGATTTCCCTGGGTATTGGATCCAAAAGTTTGGAAGATTTTCCTGTGAAATCTCTGGGTTCTGTTTTTCTTATCCTGCCCAGTAGGTGGCGCTCGTGGCACACGTTTGTCTGCGGGTCCCACCAGTAAAAGGTGCTGTGGGACCTTTAACTTTGGAAAACTCTCGCTGTCCAGGAGGTTCGCTAGCCGAAGCGGCTTGGAAGAGTTCGAGCCTGCCCGGCGTCCGAACGCGGGGAGGGTTGCTGGCCGCCGCAGCCCAGGAAAGTGCCCGTCCGAATTTCCTAGTCGCCGGGCGACAAGCGTGATGGGAGGGCACCAGCAGCAGCGGCCCGCCCGGGAGAGTGCACGTTCCTGAGGAGTCACGGGTTTGGAAGGGGCCTCCCCCACCCGTCACTGTTCTCCGCGGCCTTGGGATTTCCGATCCAATTCTCTCAGTTGGTCCGGGGGGGCCGCGCGTGGTGTGGGCGCCAGCCGCCGCGGTTTCAGGGGACCGCCTCTCCGATTCTCCCAGCCGGCCCGGGAAGGGGGAAGGGAGTGACTCCGGCCGCTTGCCGCCCCACCCGGTGAAGCCTGCGCGCCTCGGCGATCTCACCCGAGCGGCTTCTCTCAGCCAGCCAGCCGTTCCAGGATGGGTTACGCTGTCTTTTTTATCTCTGTTGTGGCTTTGGGCGCTGTTCTGTATCGTTTCTACTCCCCTAGTAGCTGTCCTAGAGAAGAAACTAAGATCCGCGCATCTTACTAAGCCGCCATCTTCTCCAGCATCGAGCGATATTTCTTTTTTATCACTCTACTCTCCCAGGCCAGCTTGTTCATATCCACATAATAATTCAGTCTTCGGTACAATTGTACAAAAAAATAGTTGGTGTGGATTTCTTTTGGAAACAGAGGGATAATGTGAGCTTTTTACCAAGGAAATTTGGGTTTAGAACAGACGTCATATGTGGGGAAGCAGGAACCCAAATGACAAGGAATTAGCAGAAATTCCCAGTTTTTTAGTGCTTTCCTAGACCATGACACTGGGAATTTGAGGCAATCATATCAAGATATAAAGAAGTGGGAATTTGACTGCTGCCACACCCTGCTCCACCCCAATTAAAATGTAAGCTCTAAGGGTTATGATGGTGTCTTTGCTGTTAACTGTTATAGTGTCAAGATCTAGAATAAAATCTTATACACATAGGTGCTCCGTAGATAATTGTTGAAAGAAAGAAGGTAAAATTCTTATAAAAGAAAATTTGGACTTAGTATAATCATGAATGAATACAATGAGAAAGAAAAATTATGGATATCTTCAGAAGCCCACTTGCATCCACTGGAAGATGTCTGAAGAATTCAGCTCAGATGAACTCCCAAAATGGAGAACAAGTTCAGAAGAAAAACATGCATGTGTAAAGTCCACAGGGATAGATATCTTACATATCCTAATATCTAAAATATCCAGATGCCCTGGACAAGATAAAAGCCATCACTGTTTTTTATTAACAACATCTGGAGCAAGATAAAGGAAAAAGAGAAGCCCATTACTTGAGAAAAAATGGTGCTAGTTTAAAATCTTAGAAACAAACTACAGAACCTTTTAATTCTGAGTTGGCTCCAACCCCAGCATGGAGAATAAGATTTATTACGGGCATCTAATGATTTCTCCTTTAAATTTGCATCTACTACCTCCCTCTTGTTTTGGTAATAGTATTTGATTTGCCTTTGGGGAACCATCCATCCCCACTCTCAGGCCATGAGGTTCTGAGGTGACCTCAGCTCAAATCTAACTCATCAGTCACAGTGAATGCTTTGGAATCAGATTTATGATACAGTTTAGGCCAATGAGAATCAGGCCTGGAGTTTTGCTGGAATGTCAGAGAAGAAAGGGCCTCTTTCTGCTAAAGCTGTGAAACTCATAGGATGAATTCTGGACTGCCTGGGGACTAACTTGCCACTATCAGACAGAGCCCATGTAAGACTGAAATCAGTAGAGGGTGAAACAGCCAAAAGATGGAGACAGATTTCTGACCCTGCTATTGAAATACCTTGGACTTTTAATTTTTTATTAATCAATAAAGCACTTTTTTTTTTTTTGCTAGTTTGGATTTTAATTTGGGTTTCTCTAACATTTAAATGAAAGTGGTTCTGCCTAATTCAGGATATGAACTGGTAAGGGGGAACAAGCAGCACGAAGGAAGAAATGCAGCCCCACACACAAAAGTCACAGCTGGAATTGGTGAGGACCAAGTATGACAGGAATTGCTCTAAAATGAGTTGACAACTGCTTCCTGGCAGAGTGGTTCCCAGGTGCTCGAGGGAGTATTAGCAGACTCAGAGCCAAAGTTGGTGATCTCAGGGAAAAGACCAAGAGTAGAAGAGGAAGGAAATAACAGACAGGGGCATTTTTCATCCCAGTTTATAATAAAGTGAATCCCTGAAACTATAAAGCATTAAATGTAACTTCAATTCCATCAAGCCTCAGGATTATGTTAAATACATGGTTTGTAAGCTTTTAGGAAAGACAAATAACTTAGTGCTAACATGAATTCAGGTTTGGTAAACTAACAGCTTTTTTTTTTCTGGGATTGGCTGTTAATGAAATATAACAGATCTAATAAAATAATGTTACTAGCATTGGAAATGTTGTGGGTGGAATTATGTCTCCCCAAAAGAGAGGTTGAAGTCCTCACCCCCAGTACCTCAGAATGTGACCTTATTTGGATACAGGGTTGTTGCAGAGGGATTCGATAAATTAAAATAGGTGAGCCCTTAATCTAATATGACTGATGTCCTGATAAGAAAGGGAAAAGAAAGGCAGACATGGGAGGACAGAAAGGTAGGTGACAGCAGAAGCAGAGATTGGAGTGATGCAGCTATAAGCCAAAGAACGCCAAGAATGCCACAGATTGCTGGCAGCCACCAGGAAGAGGCAAGAAAGGATTCTCCCGTGCAGGTTTCTGACACCTTGATTTCAGACTTCTAGCCTCGAGAACTGTGAGACAATGCATTTCTGTGCATTGGTAATTTGTTACAGCAGTCCTAGGAGGCTAGTACAAATGATGATGACCATGACGATAAAATATTCTATGAGGACAGGTTTCTAATCCATCTTACTCACAGCTCTGTCCTGATGCCTAGAGCAATGGCCAACATGTAAGTTGATCATTACATATTTCTTGAATAAATTAATAACAATAGCTCACATTTATTGAGCACCATGTATCAAATATATGGAAATAAAATTTACTAAAATTACAGATAATAATGTCACCACTTACAAAGTATTTCCTGTGTGCCAAATACCCTTCCAAAGCATTTTACATTTATCACATTTTCTATTGCAGTGATCAACTATTGGACTCCAGGGTCCATGTTCCTAAACACCACATTATTCCACATTGTATACCATAATAGTTAGCAATTACTGAAATGCATCAATAGCTCTTCAGTGATGAGTGGCTGGCTAAATTCTGCAATATTTCTCAGTAACTCACAGCCTCTTAAATTTCCTTCAGTACTTTATACCTACTTTTATTATCCACCCTTCCCTTTCTTGAGATCTACCAACTTTTCTGCCCTAGTGCAGAACCTTGGTCTGTAGTTTCTGATCTTCCACAGGTTGCTGCCTGAGACATCATAGAATCCCATGGGATCAACTGTCCTTTTTCACTCAATGTGATTTTTTGACCAACTGCACAACAGGAAAGTGTAAAGCAAAAATCGGTCATTCATTCAACAAACTGATTTGCTGAGTGGCTGCTATGTGCTAGACCTTACACACACTGAGATGAATAGTTGGTGTAGACCTGTGGGTGAACTGCGCAGTGGTGGAGTGATATAGCATTGGGTAGAGTATATCTCTGCTTCCTGGCCTGGCAAATTATGTCTCCTCTCTAAGCTTTAGACCCTTCTGGGTGAGTAAAGGTGATATTAATGCCTTCTACAGAGAGTTGTTATGAGGATCATTAAGTAAGCAGATATATATAAAGTGTTTAGCATCCTGCTGGGCATACAGTAAGTGCTCAACACTTACTGTATCATACACTTAGTGACCTATTATGTTGTGGTTTCTGAATTCAAGAACTTCTCAGAGTCATCAGGTAAACAGTGTGTGAAGTGGTCAAGATGGTGCTGTCACATAGTAGGAGTGGGTTCATGAATAGTCAGTTCTCTTCTGATATCTCATTCATTACATCCACGGTATGTGCAAGTTGCTGACATACAGCGGTGAGTAAGAAGTGATCACTGCCTTCCACAAGTTTGTAGTCACAAGGACTTCTACATAAAAAGGGATCTACAATCATGAGACAAGGTTTTAGCAGAGGTCTGTACAGTGAATACACAGTTATGACAAACTCAACTTGGTGATTGGTGAAGCCTTTATTTAAACAGAGAAAGAGGAAGGACAGAGTCAGTAAAATGTGTGGTATGCAGGGAAGCAATGAGTTGTTTCAAGTAGCTGGAGTATGGTGCACAGAATTTGGTTGAGTGAGTGGGAAGAGATGAAGCTGGAAACATAAATTGGAGCATGATCAATGAGAACATTTTATGAAAGCTCTAAGTAGGCAGATACCATCAAAGTTTTTTAAGTGGTGAAGTAATGTGCCCAACTTTTGCTTTAGCAAAATCAATGCGAATAGTGTATAGGTTAGATTAGAAAGAGCAGGGTTGAGATTAGACACAGGGGGAGTAGCCAGAGGGTTATTGGAATTGTCTAGATAAACAGTGAAGAAGGACTTAATAGTGGCCATGGAGATGGTGACGTGAGGATGAACACAAGGTGCATGTAAAAATCTGGGTTGGCAGTGGGTACAGTGTGAGGAAGAGGAAGGCATCAAGCAAATAGGAAAATTGATAGTGGAGACAAGAACCAAAACAGAGAACACAGGAGGAGAAATAGCATTGGGGAGGGGAGTGATTAATTCAGTTTTGAATTATTGTGTCTGAGGTGTTTGTGGTGCATCAAGGTGAAGCTGACTATTCAACCTTTTAATTTGATTCTGGAGCCCTGGAGAACTGGAGATAAAACCAGGCCCTGGTTGGCACACATTTGGTTCTTGAATTCTTGGGTGTGATTGGCTCTGTTAAGGGAGAGTCTAGAGAGAATATAGGAAAAGAAGGCTAAGGATAGAGCTTTGGAGGATTCCAGGAATCTGAGTTTAAGCATGTATGTCCCCATGATCAGGAATATTGCTAGGAACCACTCTTTCTTTCAAAAGAAATTAAAGCCCTGTTGGATGTCCCTGATCCTGTCTAGCTCAGTGTATTGTTCAGTGCTCAATATGGAGGAATCCCTCTTTCTACCTGTGTTGTGAATGAAAATGTCATTGTTGTTGGAGAGCAAGAGACCAAGGGGAATCCTAGTGACAGCTCTCAAAGGTTGGAAGGGCTGAGTTGACACAGCAAAAGGTTTAGTGGCTCGAAAAGTCAATATCATAATGTGGATGTTACAAAGAAATTTCAGCTGTCACATCAATGAACTTTCATAATAATGAAAATAAAGAATGGAGCAGTAGGTCATGAGCTTGATGTCCCTGGAGATGATTAAGGCTGAAGCTGATGGTCATCCTTCAGGGGTGCTTTAGAAAGGATTCCCTGTGGTCTGAGGGTTTATGGTAAGCCCCTCTGATACACTTTCTGCTCTGAATTGGGGAAAAGACTTCTACATTGGGGTTCATTCACATACCTTCAAATACCAGGTTGGTGACTTTTTAACTGTGTGATCTTGGCGGAGGTTCAGGTTCCTCATCAATAGTATCGGTTTATAATGCCCACTATAAAGGTTAGGATTGGATTTTGCTGCTTATAACAGAAAACCCCAGATACCAGTGGCTTGAATAAAACAGTGATGTTCTTCTTCCCCCAAAAATAGTCTGAAGGTGGGAAGCCCAGGACTAGAATAGGCATTCTCTCCAATTCTCTGCCCCGCCATCCCAGCACATGATCTCCATCTTTGCGCTTTCCTCATGACTCATGCTGCTTGCTGGGGTCCCCACCACGATGGGCATGTTCTAGGTTGTAGGAACTGTATATGTGTGGGTGGGGAGAAGGTGAATACAGATTTACAGTCCACCTGAATTGGGCCCTTCTGCTTTTACCTAATGACAGCCTCATCTCATGGCCATAGCTAACTGCTAGGAAGGCTGAATCCCAATTAGAATTCTGTCACAAAGAATGAATACTGCTTGGCTGTGGTCAGTGGCTGGCCCCATCTCCATGCCCTTACCCACCTGGCAGGGTTCTATAAGGGTGAAAGAGATAATATATGTAAAATGCTTGGTTATAGTAGAAGCCCAATAAATTACTATATCATATTTTTAGTAATTTGTAAGGAGATGGAATTTCAATATGGGTGTAGAAGAAGACTAAATTAGGCTAGCATCTTCCTGAGCGGTCTTCCTATAGGTAAGGCAGAAAATGAATTTTAACTTTCATTAATTAGAAATAATAGGGAAAAATTATAAACAGAATAGAGGAAGAAAGGAAAGTAATTTGTTGCATGTAAGTGACATGCCAGACACTGCTAAGTGCTTTATCATTGTTATCTCATTTAATTCTCACAATCAGCTTATAAGACAAATGCTATATTTAGTCCTAGTTTGCAAATGAAGAAAGTGAGATCTTGAAAAGCTAACTGACTTTTCTGTCGTCAGATAACTACTAAATGTTTGATATAGCATTTATCTTTGAGGATGTTAGCCTTCAAAGCTTGTGGTTCTAACTACTGGGCTAAATTACCAACCATCCATCCATTCACCCATCCATTCACACGGCACACATTTACTGAGTTTCTGCTCTCTGCCAAGCATTGCCACTGAGTGTATAACGGCAAACACTTCTGTGTCTCTTTCAATAAATTTGCATCCTAGTGGTGAAATAGAAAATGAGTAGATCCACATGTGAATAAAACATTTGCAGAGAGTGATGAGTGCTATGAAGGAAATAGGACAAATAGAGGGCAACTTGGGGTGGGGGCCTTTTGGATAGAGTAATCCAGGAAGGCTCCTTTGAGGAGAATACACCTGAGATGAAAAACTAATGATTAAAAGGAACAAAACAAACAACGAATTTTAGAGAGAGGTGTGTCCAGGGAGGGAATGAGCCTGGTATGCTTGAGGAAGGAAAAGAAGCCCTGTGGGGCTTGAGTATGGGAAAGAGCTTGAGTTTGGCTTGAGGAAGATAACCTGAGGGTGAAATTCCTCTGGAGATCTAGAGTAGGCTTTTCTAGGGGTGTGGAGCTGGGCTGAGGCTGGAGAAATGGTTCAGGAGAGTCCATTGAATAAGAAAAGTGCTGTTTATTCTTTATTTCTATTTATTAGTTTTTCTCTTCTCTCTCTTTTTTTTTTTGTTCCAGTTTTTGGTCATTACCAACTCATATGACAAAGAGAGTTATGTTTTATTTAGTGTAGGAGTCTGCCCTGCTTACATTTGGCCCCATCTGATTCACCTCATTAGTGAGAGAAGAGCATGTATGCTCCATGGTGGCCTTTTCCTTTTGCCAAGTTGAACAAGCATCTGCAGCTGCTTTTGGAGTATGAGAGAATGAAGGAAAGAGGTCAGTAGTCACCATTGACAATTCAGCATATTGTAAGCATGTCCCTAACCCAGAAGAAAGTGGAAGTGGGCAGGAGGGTGCAAACCCACAGCAGAATCAGTTGATATTGAAATCTTCTCAGTGAGGGCTGTAAAGGGTACAAGCTCAGCAGGCGGTTTCTCCAACATCTGAATAGTGAGGGATGCTTAGGAAGTTGAAGACATGTGTGGTCAAGCTTTAGCATAGCACACCAGATTTAGACAATAGGGCACTACCAAGGAGAGCCTGGGACCAGGGTGTGTAGTGGGAGAGGTGGTGTGGCCCGGGAAAGGAGCCCAAAGTTATCCTCAGAAGACCTGCATTCTGCCCACATTGTGCAGTCTTGGGTCATGATGATTGAAAGGTTGCCAAAGATGATTGTGAAGGAAGAGCGGGCAAGATTTGGGGATGTGGGAGGCATCCTGTCTGGATGCCTGAGTGGGTGATGGGACATAAGTAAACCAGCCAGGAAGAAGAGCTGGTCTTAAACAGGTTGGTTTAGTGGTACCAAGGGAATAGCCAGGTGGCAGTATGGGTTTTAGAAACCAAGTGAGGCTTACAAGTGCAGCTTTAAGAATTTGATAGTGGAAATTTCAGGTCAACACTGAAGCTTTTGCAGTCTAGTGGACCAGAGGGGAATTTTACAGCAGGCCCTAAAGTGATGACCTACTAGTTAAACCTTAGGTCAGCTCTGGAAACTGTCTAAACAGGGCTAGGCTCTGGTGATGAGAGCTGCTACTTTGGGGTTGGAAATGCTGAGACCTTGGGTGAGCTTAGCTCTGCAGCATTGCAGGAAAGCCACGTGCTCCTCCGTGTGTGTCCTCCTCTGCTGCTGACCCACTGACCTTCTCACAGTCCATTTTTCTTAAGTGCTAAATGATGGAAGACAGACAATTAAGACGGAGCCCAAGTGCTTCATCTGATGTTAGTTTCTTTAATTGTGTTTCCTACACATTCTTTATAAATAGATTTAAGCAAGACACACTTCTTTAAATTGTTCATTTCTGTTGCTATGGAAACTTTTATTCCCCCCCTTCAGCTTAGCCATAAAGGGGAAGTTAGCACCTGTTTCTCCAGGCAGGTGAGTTATCTACTAATCCTTATATTCTAAGAAGTTCTTTGTGAGTGCGTCAGAATAACCTGCTGATTACATCTCTTTAAGAGAAACATCAGGTGAGGGGTCAGGATTTCTAGAAGACGTGATCCATTCTTAATAACCCTTAAATTGATGAACGACTCATTGCACAGATTGATATACTGTTGGAACAGGAGAGGAATCTCTAAAGAGATAACATACATAATAATAATTAAAAATCATCTTACAGTGAGCAAATACATTAATTAGTCTCTCAGAAGCCCTAAATTAAATCATGTGTTCAAAAATATTTAGTTATGTACTGAGCTGAGGCAGAGATCATCATCCCCAGAACGTTGCTTGGGCCTGTTGCTCAGTAAATATTTCTGTATGAATGAATAAAGCAGCCCTCTCCTCCAGGGTAATGGGGGATGTGGACATTGAACTGATTTTAATGCTCTATGTTGTATATTCACATCTGAGCATGTACAAAGTGTTTGGGAGCATTCAAAGAGTGACATCTCTACCTCCTCCAATTTTTGCAAAGGTGCCAAAATTAAAGGCAGAGTATTAGAAGGACAGAAACTTGCCAATGTCACATGGCTATTTAGTGGCAGAACCAAATCTAGGACCCAGTTTTCCTGAATCCTTGTCTGATAGCTTTTTCCTACATCACGTGGGCTCTAAAACAGGGCTTCTCAAACCTTACTGGGCATAGGATTCACCTGGGGGTCTTGCTGAACTGCTGACTGTGATTCAAAAGGGCTGGGCTGGGAGGCTGAGAATCTACATTTCTAACAAGTGCCCAGGTGATACTGATGCTGCTGGTCTGAAGAGTGCAGTTCTAAAACTAGTCTAAATCACTAGTTCTTAACCTTTGGAGACACTGAGCCTCTTCAATCTGAGGACAGCTATGGACTCTGTGTCATTTAAGGTTATTTCATTGAAATCAAGACAAATTTTGACTAATACAGATACACACATGTTAGAATCTATATGTTAAGCATGTTATATATGTTAGAGATACATTTTAGTGATCTATAATAAATATATATATCAAGGATACAGGATGGCACAAACATTGGAAAATGGATCCTCTAGTCATTGGAAAGGAAGGGACCAAAGCAATTCCAGGGTCTGGTCAGCAGAACTAGCGCAGCAGAATAACTATCAGGGTGAATTATTCCAATTTCAGATCTGTGTGGCTCCACTGAAGACACAATTTCCAGGAAAGAGAGCCTCCTTGACTAAGCTGAGGTTGAATCCTGAAACCCTCAGCCAAGGGAAGTTCACTGACTTTGAAGGAGAATTGTACACATACTGCATTTATTGTGGCAGAATAGTTTACCAAATGTGAATTGGAGAAACTTTACTGGAAGAAGGAGGAATTCATGCTGTGCTGTCAGAAGAAAAAGAGGCCCAATGAAGACTGTCTTTCCAGAAAAATGGCCATAAATTGACATCCAACTATTTGGAAAGACCACTTCTCACCATCTCCATTGCCTCCTGCTTGGTCCTGACCATGGTTTCTCATGTGGATCACTGCATCAGCTTCCTAAAGTGTCCTCCTGCATCGTTTGCCTCCTAACAGTCTATTCTCCATACAGCTACTTGAGAAAACCATTTAAAACCTAAGTCTGTGTGGAATTGTAACCCATACCAAATTCTGAAATCTGTTCTAAAACTAAATGTTGTGCTGTGTTTTGAAATGTATTGCTTTTTTGTATATATGTTATTTTTCACAAAAAAGGAAAAAAAGTTGATTGTGACAATTAAAAAAATATTTATTCCTTCTAGCCTCCATTATTCTGAGAAGCCAAAAAGAAAAATCTGAGAGGATGGTATGGTAGCCCATGATAAACTCTGGGATCTGTCCTGTAACTACTTGTTGAGTAGTTACAGGAGTAACTATTTTCAAAAAGTGCTTTGAAAATTATCGCTTTTTTCTTTCTTTGCTTTGTATATATGTTATATTATACAATTTCAAAAACTTAAAAAACACATTACTCCTCAAAAGAAAAAAAACTAAAAAACCCAAATCTGATCATAATTATACCTTTGTTCACAACACTCCAATGGACTCCCATCATCCTTATAATTAAATCCAAATCCAAAGTCCATACATTGGTCAACAAGATGCTACATGCCTGCCCCAAACTCTGCCCTGCCCCTCACTTATTCTCTCCTCTCCTCACATTCTCCCCACTTCCCCCTGCAGTCTTGCCACATGGGACCCCTTGCCATTTCCTAATCATGCCAAGTATTTTCTCAAACCAGGGCCTTTGAATCTACTGTCCCGGTAGCCTGTGCTGCTATTGCCCCAGAGAGCACTATTCATTCCCTTACTTTCTTCAGAGTTTTGCTCATTCCACCATTTCAGAGAAAGCTTCCATGCTCATGCTACCTGAAAAAGCTATCTTCCAGTCTGGTCACTCTAACCTCTTACCTTTATTTTTAAAAAAACATATGTAATTTCATTTCATGTTTCTTCTCTGCCTAGAGTGTAAGCTGCCAGCACTAGTAAGTATTCAACAGCTATTTGTTAAAAGAATGAATGATCAAACACTTGTTTAATCATACACATACACATATACTTTTACATATGATTTCAGAGGATTTAAAGCCCCTCTGAAGCTTGTGGGTCTATGCACACTGGGTTAAAAACCTCTGCTGTGGCCCAGGTACCCACAACTTTGAGTGAAAGTGGTTCCCTTGATTTAGGAAATTGTACTAACTTTCTTCACTTTCCCAGGCTGGCTTTTCAGAGTGGGGCAATGCCAATTCCTGTTCTAACTTCGGATGACAAAATGGAAATAACAGAAGTTTAACAGTAAAAATGGTAATTAACACCTGTATATGGCATATAATGTAATATGTTAAATAAAAGGGACCCAAAACATGATTTGGGAAATACAGGGGGTAGAACAAAATTTAAACCCGGTTCAACAATTTGAGCAGTCATTATCTGCTAATCTTTTAGGAGGAATAACAAGAAAAGAACAACAAAATATCCATCCTCATGGATCTTACATTCAAGAGGGGCTAAGATGACAACAAAATAAAAATAGTAATTAGAGTATGTTAGAAGATGATAAGGGCTATGGAGAAAATAAAATCAGTGAAGGCAAAGCCATTGGGAGGGTTTACAATCATAAATAGAATTTTCAAGAACAATCTCTATCAGAATAAAGAGTTGTAGGACGTGTGGGAGGATATAACGATATCTGGAAGAAGAGTATAACTTGTAGAGGGAGCAATAAGTGCAAAGGCCCTGGGGCAGGAGTTTACATAGGGTTTTTGAGTAATATCAAGGAGGTACATGTGGAAAGATGGTGTGAGTAAAAAGCAAGGAGAAGGAAATATGATTAGACCAGAAAATGTAGGGCCTTGTGGGCCTTTGTAAGGACTTTGGCTTTTATTTCGAGAAAGCTTTGGGATTCTGTGAGCAAAGGAGTGATATAATCTTACTTATGTTTTAACAGGGGAAGAATAAATTTCAGGGGCAAATAGGGAAGCAGAGAGATAAAAGTAAGATCAATTACCATCATCAAACAAGTGAAACCCACCTTTATATTTTCATCTGCCATCATGGGTCTCACCTATAGCCAATATTATGGATACTCAGAAAACTTCATTACTATCTATAAATAAGGTTATTTTGATGAAAGACTTACCATCCCCTCTAGGTATGCTCCATACCTCCCAACAGAGGAAATCAAGGTATGTGTTTGCTTCTTTGAGGTGGACAGTTCCCTGGAGAGATATCTCAACTGGCAGATGTAGAATCATCCTTCTGTGGGTGTATGGCTGGCAAGGAGCCAGGTGATAGGGAAAAAAATTAAAAAGGGAGTTTAAATGAGGAGTCACCACACAAGGTGAAATTAGATAAATTCAGTCCATTTCTGACTGGTCTTATGTCATGAGACTCAAAATGCTCTGAGGGCCAATCGAAATACTCTTTCAGAAATGAGCCAGTTATGGATGGATCTGCTCTTCTATTATTTAAAGAAATGGATCCATTCAGAGAGTAACATACATAATACTAAGAGCCCTCTTGGTAGATAAATGCACTCATTTTTTCACAGAAAACCTGGGCTTTAATGATAGAGAAAGGGATCAGCAGAGTTTTTAATGAAAAGATATCTTAGATATCACATAGTCACCTATTTTACTAATCTGAAAACAGGCTCAGAGAGGGCAAGCAAATTCCCCAGGGTGGGCTAATTACTGTAGTGAACAACCTCCAAATGTTAGTGGCTTAATGCAATAAAGTTTTACTTCTCATTCCAATCACAGTCCAATGAGGGTAGTGAGGAACTCTGCTCCACAGAATCCCTCAGGAACCCAGGCTCTTCCCTCCCTTCCACATGTCCTCAGAGATGGCCCTTAGCTGCATGAAGAGCAGAAGGGTCATAATGCAGAGGCTTTAATGGACTGGGCTTAGGAGTGGCACGCATCATTCCTGTTTCTATTTTGATGGCCAGAACTTACTCTCATGGCTGCAAATGAGAATGTTGTCCAGCTGTGTACCCCAGAAGAAGAGAACATGAACATTGGTAGATACTGGCCAAATCAGCCAGGACCTCCTAGTTAATAAGAAGCAGAACTGGGGCTGAGGAATGCAGCCAGGCAATGGGGGAAATGCCTAAGTAATCTTATATGTGTTTTGTTCCTTCCTTCCCTCCCTCCCACCCTTCTTTCTTCCCTTCCTTTCATGTCTCTAGAACCATACTCAAGCTTGGAGGGTTGTGGAGGAGAAGATGCTCAGGATATCTCCCTAAATATGATTACCCAGGCAAAGAACCCCAAACTATCTCTCTTGTTCTCCTCAAGGTTTTGATGTGTCTGCATCATTTTGTAGGGCAGCCTCAGATCTTCATCGATGGGAAGAAGGCAGAAATTGTTGAACTTGGTTTTGCAGAGTTTGAGTGATAGAGAGCTTCAGGCTAAGTAATGGATTGGATTAAGCAGTGTATTCTTTTTTTTATCAGCACAAATGAGAGCCATAGGCCAGTATAGACTATCTGTGTCTGTTGAGTTTGATCTTAGTGCTAAATGTGGGGTGAGCAGAGGATGCCTTTGGGTGGCTAACAGAAAGCTGCCTGAAGGAGAGAGATTATTGCTATTTTGGTTCCAGCCGGAAAAATAAAAAGTAGCTGAGAAACACTTAAGGAAAAACATAACTTCTAGGAAGAACGATATTTGGAAAAATGACTACTGGAGCAAAACTTCATTCTGGAAAATGTTCAATGGAAACATAATGCCTAGCAGAAATACACACTGGAAAAAAGTACACATTAGGAAGAATTCTCTCTAAAAAATGCTTACGGGAAAAATATTCTTTGGGAAATGCGCTTGCTATGAAAATGCTCACTATGAAAATATTCACTGGGAAAAGGATCCATTGGGAAAAAAAAGTTACAAAAACGTGTGTTGGGGTGGAGAACCTCTGGAGAAATAACCTTTCGAGGAAAAAATGTTTGCCAGGAAAATTTTCACTATGAGAGATGCTTACTAAAAAAACGTGTGCATGCAGGAGAACATTTACTGGAAAAATCACACTTTGTATGAAAATGACCCATACAAATGTATCTTGACAAATGCCCACTGGGATAATATGCATAAGAAAATTACAAACATCCAGAAAATGGTCTTTATATATATTTACCATGAAAAATAGGAAACTGTAATTTATTTTGGAGGCATCATGTGACTTTTCTAAGAACTTCATGCCTATTAACTCACTTATTCCTCATAAGAACTCTATGTGGTGGGTATTATTCAATGCCCTATTTTACATATGAGGAAACTGAGACACAGAGTTAAGTAACACAGGAATAGGTCCCGGCTTTGAACTCAAGCAATGATTCATTCAATCAGCGTTTATGGAGTACTTGCTATGTGCCAAGCACTGCGTTAAGCAATGAGGTCTAACAAGGAAGGAAGCATAAAGTCCAGCTTTAAGATATTCATGTGGGTGACAGATTCACAAGCCACAATAAAGTTAGATTGAAATGAGGATCTGTGCATTTGTCTCTACCTTGGAAACAGAGGCAACACATTTCTAACAGCCGTTAGTTCTTCTGTGTGCTTATGATAGAAACTACTGTCCTCCCGAGCCTACAATAAACCATAGCTCTGTGGGGAATAACAGTCACTGGGAAAACATAACACCCAGGAGAACATTCACTAGGAGAAATGACACATTGGAAAAACATAAGCCAAGGGAAAAATATTCATCAAAACTTATACCTCTTGGGGTACTTATTTGGAGCCCTGTCTGGTGGGGAGTACTATCTCTATTGTCCCCCTGAGTCTTTGAACTTGACCTCATGAGTTCAGTTGATACAGCCAACTCACACAATGACCTGACTGGAGAAGTAGGCTGCAGGAGCCTTGTTGCAAAAGGAGAATCAGAATTTGATGGGAGTTCTATGCTTTCTTGATTTTTAAAAACTTTATGATCTAACCCCACAAATGGGTCCCTGTTGAGGGTACTGCTGCATCTTCCATGCTTAGAAAAGCAAATGCTCAATAAATACTTCCCAAAGAAGGAAACTTGACCATTGTTATGGCAGAGAGGTAAACTGCATGGATGCTGGAGGGAAATGACTTAATTCAAAACCCAACCTTGTCATCTCCTGGGTACGTAGCCTTAGCTAAGTTACTGGTTAGTTCTGAGCCTCGATTTCTTCATCTGTTTAATGTGAATAATCATGTCTTTCTCCTGTGGCTGTCAAGAGGATTAAATGGGGTCATGTCTGTCAAGAAATCAGTATAGTGCTGGACACATGGTAGAAGGTCAAGAAATAGTCAGAACTGCCCCTCATTTCGTGATATTTATAGTCAGGTGGGTCACTCCTCAGCCTCCTCTTTCCAAATAGGAAGCAGGGGCCCAGAAAGGCTGATTGTTAAGTCCAACATCTGCAACTCGCGTTATTTTTTCCTTTTCTGTTGTCTCTAGAGAACATGTTTGCTGTAGGGCTCTATCTACTTCTGTAATAAAACATAAATTATTAAAACCATGAAATATTGATGTGCTATTTTATAAAACAGAGAGACTTTAATATATTGATTGTGAATTGAGGAAGCCTTAATGAGTTTCAGGAGGAGAAATAATTGGGAAAAGATGGGGGCTTGATGTCCTTCTTTACCCCTGAATGAAGGATGGTTATGAGGATAAGTTTTTCATGCCCCGTTTCATGTTACTCTCATCTTGCATTTTTATCATAGTACATTTAAAACCTATGCTTCCATGACCATTGACTACCACCCAAAGAGAGAGAAAGGAGGGGGATTGCTTGTTAAGAAGCAAAAAAAGTGGATATTCTAGTAGACCAAGGTGGTAGTGTGAGAAGCTCCAGAGTGCCATTTCTGCACAGTATCTTTGAGCAACTAAAAAAAAAACTGGCAGAGCCATCTTCCACAAAACTCTGGAAAATAGTCATAAGTGTTGTAGTAACTGGATAATATTTGTCCTTTTGTGTCTGTCTTATTTTATTAAACATGATGTCTTCAAGGTCCATCCAACTTTTCATACATAAAAAACCTCATTCCTTTTTATGGCCTAATTAATATTTCATTGTATGTATATACAACATTTTGTTTATCCATTCATTTGTTGATTGACGTTTGGGTGGCTTATTTTGACAATTGTGAATTATGCTGCTATGAACATCAATTGTGCAAATATCTCTTCAAATCCCTGATTTCAATTCTTTTGGGTATATATCTAGGCTTGGGATTGCTGGGACATATGGTAATTCTATACCTAACTTTCTGAGGAACTGCCAAAATATTTTCCACAGCAGTTGCAGCATTTTACATTCCTACCAAAAATGAACACGTGTTTCTGTTTCTCCACATCCTCTCCAACACTGTCATTTTCCCTTTTCATTTTGTTTTTAGTGTTTTTATCAAGAAGTACTGGATTTTGTCCAAATGCTTTCCTGCATCAATTCAGTTGAGCATGTGTTTTTTTCCTTTGTTCTATTAATGTGCTCTATTACATTACTTGATTTTCTTATGTTGAACCACACTTGGCATGCATGGAAAAAATCCTGTTTCATCATGGTTTACAATTTTTAATGTACTGTTGGATTTGGTTTGCAAGTATTTTGTTCAGGATTCTTGTATATATATTCATAAGCATCTGCAACTTTCTTTCTTCCTTCCTTCCTTCCTTCCTTCCGTCCTTCCCTCCTTCCCTCCTTCCCTCCTTCCCTCCTTCCCTCCTTCCCTCCTTCCCTCCTTCCCTCCTTCCCTCCTTCCCTCCTTCCTTCCTTCCTTCCTTTCTTTCTTACTTTCATTCTTTTTTTTGTGGTCTCTCTATCTGGCTTTGGTATTAGGGTGACATTGGCTCCATAGAATGAATTAGGAAGTTTCTTCCTCCTCTTCAATTCTTTTTTTATTTTTGCATGGGCGGGCACCAGGAATCGAACCTGGGTCTCCAGGATGGCAGACAAGAACTCTGCCTGCTGAGCCACCATAGCCTGGCCTCCTCTTTAATTCTTGAAAAGAGTTTGAGCAAGATTGGTATTCTTCTTGAAATATTTGGCAAAATTCACCAGTGAAGCCATCTGGTCCTGGGCTTTTCTTTGTTGATTACTGATTGAATCTCTTTGCTTGATATTGGGATATTGAGATCTATTTTTTCTTCAGTTGATTTGGTGATTTGTGTGTTCCTAGGAATTTGTCCATTTTATCTAGGTTATTTTATTTTTTGGTATACTGTTGTTCATAGTATACTCTTATAGTCCTTTTCTATTTCAGTGGTGTTTCATTTCTGATTTAAAATATTTTAAATCCTCTCTTTTGTTCTTTGTCGGTCTAGTTAAAGGTTCATTGATTATGTACAGTGTATGTGTATGCAATTAAAGTCAAGTTGATATCAAACTAAATATGATTTTCATATATTTACAATGTTAAAATTTAACACCATGGTAACCACAAGAAAAATATGTCAAGATACAAATGAGAAGGCATTCAATATGTACAACACAAAATCAATATAAAAGTAGACTTTAATGAAAAATTGAGGGACCAAAAAGGTGCACTACTTACAAAGACTAAATATCAAAATGACAGAAGAAAGTCCTGTATTATCAGTAGTGACTTTAAATGTAAATGGTTTGAACTCTCTATTCAAAAGCCAGAGATTTGCAGAATGGATGAAAATGCATGACCGAATTATATGCTGCTTGCAAGAGACACCTTAAATTCAAAGACATAAGGGATTCAAGGTGAAAGGATAGAAAGAATATACCATGCAAGTAGTAACTTGAAGAGATCTGGGGTAGCTATACTAATATCAGATAAAACAGACTGCAAGTCTATTTAAAAACAGTTACAAGACACAGATAGTTACAAAGACTCATTATTTACTGATAAAAGGGCCAATTAACATAACACATGTGAATATATATGTTCCTAGCAGCAGAGTCCCAAAATAAATGAAGCAAATATTGACAGATTTGAAGGGAGGAATAAGCAATTCTGCATTAATAGTAGGAGACTTCAATACATTTCTTTCAATAATGACTAGGACATCTAAACAGAAGATCAATAAGAAGATAGGAGACTTGGATGATACTATAAGCCAACAAGACCTATGAGACACATACTTCACCCAGTAGAAGCAGAATGCACATTCTTCTCCAGCACACATGGATTATTGTCCAGACTGTACACTATGTTAGGTCACAAAAGAAGTCTCCATACATTTAAAAATATTGAAATTTTACATTATATTTTCTCTGACAACAATGAAATGAAGACAGAAGCCAATAACAAAAGGGAAAATTGGAAAATTCCAAATATGCGGAAATTAAACAACATACTCTGAAACAACCAGTGGGTCAGAGAAGAATTCACAAGTGAAATTCGAAAATATCTTGAGGTAAATGAAAATGAAAAAACACTATACCAAAGCTTATGGGATGCAGGAAAGGCAGTGCTCAGAGTGAAATTTATAGCTCTAAATGTTTACGTTAAAGAAGGAAAAAGTGGGTGCGAGGGTAGTTCGGTGGTAGAATTCTCATCTGCCATGCAGGAGACCCAGGTTTGATTCGCTGCACATGTACTTCCCCAAAAACAAACAAACAAACAAAAATTCAACAAATGGTGCTTCAATAATGGGATACTCACATGAAAAAGAATGAAATGTGACCCCTGCCATACAGCATCCAAAAAAAGAAAGCTCTCAAATGAGAGACCTAACCTTGCACCTGGAGAATCTAGAAAAAGAAAGGCAATTTAAATCCAAAGGAAGCAGAATAAAGGAAATAACAAGAATTAGAACGGAAGTAAAGGAAATAGAGAATAAAAAATGATGGAGATAATTAACAAGACCAAAAGTTGGTTCTTTGAAAACATCAATAAAGTTAATAAACCTTAAACTAGATTGACAAAGAACAAAAAAGAGAATGCAAATATCTAAAATCAGAAATGAAAGGGGGGGATTACTACTAATCCCACTGAAATAAAAAAGGACTCTAAGAGGATACTATGGACAATAGTATATCAACAAATAAAATAACCTAGATGAAATGGACAGATTTTCTAGAAACATGCAAACCACCAAGACCGACTCAAGAAGAAATAGATGATCTCAACATACCAATAACAAGCAAAGAGATTGACTCAGTAATCCTAAACCTTCCAACCAGATGGCTTCCTGGTGAATTTTGCCAAATATTTCAAGAAGAATTAACACCAATACTGTTCAAACTCTTCCAAAGAATTAAAGAGGAGGGAAAAACTTCCTAACTCACTCTATGGGGTCAATATTACCCTAATACCAAAGCCAGGTAGAAAAGCCACACACAAAAAGAAAATTGCAGACCAGTATCCCTTATGAATATTAGATACAAGAATCCTGAACAAAATACTTGCAAACCAAATCCAACAATACGTTAAAAATTATAAACCATGATCAAATGAGATTTATTTCAGGTGCTCAAGGGTGGTTCCACATAAGAAAATCAATTAATATAGTATACCACATTAATAGAACAAAGGAAAAAAATACATTATCATCTCAATTGATGCATAAAAAAATTTTGACAAGATCCAGCACTTTGAGTGTGATAGGGCTTTGTATGTGGATTTCTTTGGATTTATTCTTTTGGGGCTTCACTGAGCATCTTCAATCTATAGGTTTCTGTCTTTTGTCAAACTTGAGAACTTTTCAGCCATTAGTGCTTCAAATATTTTTTCAACATTGTACTCTTCTCTTTTACATTCAGATGACATGACTATTAACTTTTTATTTTTAAATAGTCCCACAAGTCTCCAAGTTTTCTCCTTTCTTAAAAATCTTTTTTCTCTCTATTTTTCAAATTCGATAATGGATAATTTCTATTAATATATCTTTAAGTTCGCTAATATTTCCTATATAATCTCTAGGCTAGAGTTGAGCTCATCCAATGAGTTTTTTTATTTGTTATGTTTTTCAATTTCTATTTGGTTCTTTGGTATATTTTCTATTTATGTGAGGAAACATTATTTTTTGTTCCAAGGCTTTTTATGATTGCTTGTTGGAACATTTGTATAATGAATGCTATAAAGCCTTTGTCAGATAATTTCAATGTCCGTATCAATCTGGCATTGGCATTGGTTGATTGTTTTTCCCTGTGGGGGTTAAGAGTTTCTGGTTCTTGGAATGCTGAGTAATTTTGGATTGGATTCTGGACATTTTGAATAGTATATTATAAAACTGCGGGCCTTATTTAACTCCTATGGACAATGTTGGTACCTTTTTTCTTTTTGCATGGGCAGGCACTAGGAATTGAACCCAGGTCTCTGGCACAGCAGGCGAAAATTCTGCCTGCTAAAGCACTGTGGTCCACCCTATTAATACCTTTTTTTTAACCGGTCAGTCAATCTGATTAGATTCAGGTGACAAGTTCTAACCGGCCTTCTGTGCACTATGGTTCCTGTATCAGTTCAGTTTTCAAACCATTGAGTGGTGTTTAGATTCATCCCAAGCATCAGTTCAGGGCCCGGCTGTGGCCCGTCTGTGGCCCATCTGTCCTTGGGTTCTCAATGTCTTAGGTAGGCTGATTTGGTGTGTGCACCGCAGCCCACAAACCACTTCACGCAGTCACTTTGCTGATGAGCTCCTCCGTGTCTCTTACCTCCTGGCACTTTTGGTGTGGCTGGGGCTTTACTTTTCTGTCCTTTGGCAGAAGACTAGGACTTTACTACTTTGCTCTGCCATGTGTTTCTGTGAATGTGCCTGCATCCCAAGCCGAGCTGCAGGAAAACAAAGAAAGGAAAGCAAGATGATAAAAATGGGGGAAACTGGGCTGGGTGTGGGTCATATGGGACTCTCTCTACTATCTTCACAATTTTTCATTAAATTTAAAACTACTGTAAAATAAAACATTTATTTTTTAAAAAAGCAACTGGTATCTGCTCCACTCTCTTGGGACCACAGCTGCACTGAGCAGAGAGCCAGTTCCTCTCCCTCAGAGTTTTGGCTCCTGTGGCTTCCTGCTACTGCCATCACAAGATTGCTTAGAGAGAAGGGAAAAATGGGAATTTCCACACTCCATCTGAATGTTGGGAGGTTCCTTTCCTACAGCTTGAGTGGAAACTAGGGAGATTCTTCAGGACTTCTCCCAGCTCATATTGACGTTTAATTCTGGGGTTCAGACGGCCTTGCATTCAGACTAAAGGATACTGGAAGGAAAGTAAGGATCAACTTGCTTCTGGTTCTACAATGCAAATTTTCATTTCCCCCAATTCCCTAAATAGCTGCTCCACGCATTGTGAATTCAGTGGGAAGGGGGGTGGAGTGTGTTTTCTCTATTTTTTTCCTTTACTTTTACTTCTTTTTAAAATTTTTGTACTATGAGAGATAACATGGATAAGAAAGTACATAAAATGTAAATGTATAGTTAAGTGAGTATAAGTTGACACCCATGAATCAACCATCCAGGTAGAGAAATGATATATCATTGATATCCCCAAAGCCTCACTTACAGCTCATACTTTTTCCTTCTAGAATTAAACAGTATCCTGACATTATGGTAACCATTTGTCAATACCCTTTATTCATCATCTGTACCACAGTGTGGTTTAGTTATGTCTTCCTTGAACTTATGTAAATTGAATCAACTTTTATTCTTCATGTTTGGCTTCTCTTGCTTAGCATTGTTTATGAGTTTAATCCATGTTGTATAATTTTAGTTAGTTCATTTTCATTTTTGTATTCCATTGTATAAATATGCAGCAATATATTTATCTATCCAAATGTTGATGGGCATTTGAGTTGTTTACAATTTGAGGCTATTATGAACAAAGTTTTGGTAACATTGTTTTAAATTTCTCTCGGAGCATATGCATGGGTTTCTCTGGGATATATACCTGGGAGTGGAATTGCTGGGTCAATAGAGTGCATCTTCAGCTTTAACACTGGCAAACTGTTTCCCAAGTGTTTCAATTTACACTCTCAGCAGCAATATATGAGAATCCCTGTGGCCCCATGGGGCTGTTTCGTAGTCATGTTTGTACCTATCAAGCATGACACAAATGATGCTCAATATGTATTTGTTAAGCCATTGAACTGACAGCTGGCTATGACTGTGCTATCTGAGGCTGAGATTAAATCCTTTTGTTCAAATTTTGAAAAGCCTTGGGTTATGCTCCACTTTCATTAGAAAGGAATTGAGGACATGTCACAATAATTATCTCCAGTGAAAAATGTGCTAAAGAAAGCTAATGATGATTTGTGAAGGGGAACAGAGAGACTCAGTCCTTTGAAGACCAAAATGGCTTATCAAAGGCCAACATCTCTTTATTTTAGAATTGGTGGGAGGCTGTGGGAAAGGGGGTAGAAGTAATTTAAAAGAGGGATTATGTCAAGATTCACAGGATAGGGAAGAAAGGAACAACGGAATAAATTCCATGGTTGAGGAGTAGTGTATGAGTCATTTGTTGTTATGTGTGAAGAATTACAATTCACTCTGTGAAAGTTAAGGCATTCAGCACTAGATGGGAAGAATTCTAAGTATGCAGTGTTAGAACAGACACCATCACTCCCTTTCTGAATTCCAATTTTGACTTCTTCCCATAAACTAATCTAAACTATCAGACCTGAAAACTTTCAAAATCTGGGATACAGGGAACACTCACACTCAATACTTAGGGATGATTTCATGGTCCTACAAGGATAAATGACAAAATCCATCTGAGTCTGGTACAGATGGAAAAAATTGGCATAGGACATAGGATATTCTGAGTTAAATGAGAAGTACTGTATAGCACTCCTGAAGAGATCAGTTTTTGAGAAGCAAGACAAAATGTATTGAATGTGACAACTGGAATGGACTTAATAATGAAAGCAAACATTGATTATTATTACAATTATTTTAAATGCCAAGCTCTGTCTGGGTGCCATGCATGGATTTTCTCAGTTAATCCTCACAAAAACACTACACGATGGAAATTTTATCTCTATTTTACGAAGTAGGAAATTAAGGCCAAGAGAAGTCAAGTAACATGGTCAAGGACCCAGAGACAGTAAGGGTTGGAACTGAGAACCAAATACAGGAAAAGTTACCCCAGAGCTATATTCTGTGTTTGTTTTTAATTTACATGCTATAACACTCAATTTATGTTGTTGTAGAGTTCTATGAGTATTATCACATGCATAGATTTGTATAATCACCACCACAGTCAGGTTACAGAGCAGTTCCATCATTCCCCAAATCTCTCTCATGCTGTTTCTTTGTAGCCACCCTTCCCACCCCTGCCAAAGCCCTTCTCAACCACTATAGTTTGTTCCAATTTACACTGTCATTTAAATGCAATCATACATTGTGTAACCTTTTAAAATTGGCTGCTTTCATTCAGCATAATGCCTTTGAGATTCACCCAAGACGTTTAAATTATCAATCACTTGTTCTTATAATTGCTGACTAGTATTCCATAGAATCAGTATACCAGGTTGTTTTCCATTCACTTGCTGAAGGACAGTTGTGTTGTTTCCAACTTTGGGTGATTATGAGTAGTGATGTTTTAAGCATTCATGTACAGGTTTCTGGGTGAATGTGCTTTACTTGCTGTAGGGAACATATTTACAACTTTATAGGAAATTGTCAAGATATCTTCCAAAATGCACCATTTTACATTCCCACCAGTAATGCATGAAAAATCCATTTGCTCCATTTCCTCACTACCACACTGCAGTGTCAAATTAGAAAAAAAAGAAACAAAAACTTTTGTTTTAAACATTCTGATGGGTGAATAGTGGTTTCTTATGATTTTAATTTATATTCCCTTAATGGCTAATGAAGTTGAGCATCCTTTTTAATTAGAGAAGTTGTGGACAATCATGTATAAAATACAGGATTCCCATGTATCATCCTATTATTAACACCTTGCATTGTGATAAAACATTTGCTCCAATTGATAAAGTACATTTTTATCGTTGTAATACTAATCATAGTGTATAGTCCATACTTTTACTCAGGGTTTGCTGTTTGTGTAGTGTAGTTTCATGTGTTTTTTTTTTAATGATCATATATACACCTAACAGTCCCCCTTTTAACCACATTCAGATATATAGTTTGGTGCTGTTAATTACATTCACAGTATTGTGCTACCATCACTGCCACCCATTACCAAAATAGTATCATCATTCCAATTAAGAACCCTGTACTTTTTAAGCCTTAACTGCCCATTCCTTATCCCCAACCCTTCCAGTGGTGAACTATATTCTAGATTCTAACTCTTTGAGTTTGCGTATTCTAATTATTTCCTATCAGTGAAATCATACAATATTAGTCCTTGTGTTTAGTTTATTTTACATAGCATGATGTCTTCAAGGTTCATCCATTTTGTTGCATATATCAGAATATGAACTATGACCACGTGATCAGTTCCAGAAATGAGGACTGTAATGCTGTTTAGTTCATGTTATACTATTTAAGTTGTAAGATATCAAATTTAAGAATGAATATTACCCAAGGACTTGCACCCTATTCTGGAGAGATTTAATGTGTTTCCAGTTATATGCAGGACAGTTGAGTATTGTTAGGTGAAAGAAAAAAATGTGTGTTTTATTGTTTTTTATTTTGAAATTAGGTATGGTTTAAGGTGATATGTATAGCTGCCAAGTTGACAAGGGTCAGGTTCATGTATCAGCTTGGCCTAGTGGTGGTACCTGTTTGTCTGGTTGGGCAAGTGCTGGCCTGTCTGTTGTGATGAGGACATTTCATAGAATTAAATCATGATCACATCAGCTCTATCCACAGCTGATTCCATTTGTAATTAGCCAAGGGGAGTGTCTTCTGCAATGAGTCATGCTTAATCAATGGAAGCCTTTTAAGGAGGATTCAGAAGAAATAGGCTCTCTTCTTGCTTCAGCCAGGGAGCTTCTCCTGTGGAGTTCATCCAAACCCTCCATCGGAATCATTGGCTTCACAAACTGCCCTGCGAAGGCAGGGACTCTGCATTCCCATGGTTACCCGAGACTCTGCATTCCCATGGTTACCTGAGACACTTTTATAAACTTTATATTTGCGAGTGTTTCCTGTTGATTCTGTTTCTCTAGAGAACCCTAACTAATATATTAGGTGATATGGTAGTTCTATAATTAACTTTCTGAGGAACCACAAAACTATCTTCCACAGTGACTAAACATTTTACATTCCCACCAGCAATGAATGAATGTTCCTAGTTCTCTGCATCCTCTCTAACTTTGGTAATTTTCTGTTTGCTTTTTTTTTTTAATAATAGCCATTCTAGTGGGAGTGAAATAGTATCTCATGGTTATGATTTGCCTTTCTCTTATGACTTAGGATATTGAGCTTATTCATATGCTTTTAGCCATTTGTATATTTTCTTTTTTTAGGTTCACTAAATTTATTTTAAAAATCATAAAACGTTTCTTACAAAAGAGCATTACATTCTGAACACTGCTCTGAATAGATGCCAGGGACATGGACTATTTTTACTCTTCCTCTCTGTCCCACCCCCCACCCCCAAATGTTACAGTGACCACAAAGCAAGGTGTTCACAATAAGTACATGGGGGGGGGGAATCTCATTTTTGTTTTTTTCACCACCAACAATGAACAAAAAATAAAATTCACTCACTCTGCTGCTGTTTCAAAATTTCAATGTTAGTTTTTGCACACCCTTTTCCCCACCCCCCCACCCTGTTTGTAAGGAACTAAAAACATTACATCTGGTGAACAGCAAAGATTTCACTACACCTCAAATGCAGAACACCTATGAAGCAGAGGAATGTTGGCTTTTTAAACAGAAGCAGATAAAAAAAAAAAAAAAAAGATGCAGGACTCCTTCAGTTCTTCACTAGTCTTAGAAAAACTTTCCAGAATACTGCTTCACACTATAAAAAAGAAAAAATATCTTGCATTAGAATCCTTCAACATCTGCATACTGCTTCACACTGTTCTGCAGCAAATACTGTGCATTCTGTATCTGGTCCTGTGTTCCTGTAATGGTAATGATTCGATCTTCAGATCCTTCTAAGGGCTCATCAATTTTGATTGAAGCTCCAGACTCATGACGGATTTGTTTAATGCGTTGACCACCTTTCCCAATAATAGATCCAGCCAAATCTTTGGGAATAGTTACTTGTGTAGTAATAATAGGTCCACCGAGATCACCATATGAGCCACGACCCCCTGCATAGGAATAATCATATCCAGAGCCACCCTGTGGTTCATAAGCCATCTGCCATTCTGATGGGCTCCATGTATCTATTGCAGAGTCCCAAGTTTCATCAGCACTGAAACCAACCATTCCATCATAACGGTCTCCAGGTCTTCCTCTTCTGTCGTAAGCCATTAGATCTCCTCCTCTAGGTGGTGGTGGTGGTGGAAGAGGAAGATTCCGAGCTCTGCTGCCGCCCCGGCCACCTCTTCCAGGAGGAGGAGGAGGAGGTCCTCGACGAGGGCTCATATCATCATAATCTCTTCTAGATGGAGGCATTGGACGCCCACCCTGACCAGGAGGCATTCTGTCAAAACCACCTCTTCCCCGCATGGGAAATCCCACAGGACGTCCACGGCGGTCATCAAACATCATCGTAAAACCACCGTAATCATAGGTTTCATCGTAAAAATTGGGATCATAAGGCTGTGCACGTCCTTTGATGGGAGACTCAGATATAAGATCAAGGATGATCTTTATGCACTCTACAACCCTATCAGGCTTTCCTCCAATAAGGACAACCCTGTCAGTGGAATGAGGACAGCATTCCTGGAAAAGCTTGATTGTTGTCTGAGTGTTCTCTCGAAGTTCTTTGATTTTAGCACCTTTGACCCCAATAATTCCTCCTGCCAGACTCTGATGAATCAACAGTCTCAACTCGCAGTCAAAGTCGCTTCCTTTATAGTGCTGGTAATTTAAGCATTCCACAGCATCAGATTCGAGCGGGAGCTGGCTGGTTGCAGTGGGTGATGGCAACTGCAGGCCCTCTTCCAAGGTAGGGATGATTTTCTTCAGAATTTCTCCAATTGTTTCAATATCAGCACTGATACTCAATATGCGCTCGGGGCCACTGCTGTCTGGGACTGAAACACTGGCATTGTAGTCTGTACGGAGAGCCTTAATATTCTTGCCTCTTTTTCCAATCACTGCCCCAGCATTCTTGCTCTGAAGCAGAATGCGAAGCTCAACCATCTCATCAGTGTTTCTAGATCTTTTAAATGCTTGTTCCTCTTCCATATCTTCTGCAGGGCGTTTACCAAATTCACCATTGGTTTCCGTGTTGGGGAAGGTTTCCTCTGGCTGTTCAGTTTCCATTTTCTTGTATTAAATGGACACACTGATCAGTTATTATATATCCTTGCAGAGCAGAACTGAAGCGTTCTGGGCGGGACCAACTGACACCCTAGTGGCTGCTGTAGCCTATAGGCTGTGAAAGAGTAGTGGGCCGGAAAGACGTCGAAGTCGGTGCGGCAAGAAACAGGATAATGGCGTCCGCGGTGCTTTCGCTTGGAGCGCCCTCCTCCTTTCTCCCTCCCCCTCTCTGTATATTTTCTTTGGAAAGATGTCTGTTCAAGTCTTTTGCCCTTTTTAAAATTGGGTTGTCTTTTTTTTGTTTTTAAGTGAAGGGTTTCTTTATATATTTTGGATATTAAACACTTATTGAATATGTGGTTTCCAAATATTTTTTCCCATTGATGTAGAGTGTCATTTTACTTCCAGATAAAGTCTTTTGAAGCAGAAAAGTTTTTAAATTTGAGGAGGTCCCATTTATCTATTTTTTTTCTTTTGTTGCTTGTGCTTTGGATGTAAAATCTAAGAAATTATTGCCTAACACAAGGTTCTGTGCTTCCCTATGTTTACTGCTAGGAATCGGATAGTTCTGGATCTTATATTTAGGTCTTTGGTCCATTTTGAGTTGATTTTTGTATAAGGTGTAAAGTAGGGGGTCCTCCTTGTACTTGTTACCATTTATATCTCTGTACATTGTAGGTCCAAAACCATAGATTTATCATTATATTATATTCTTATGCATTATAGCACCTGTAGGGTATAAGAATTGGAATTATATACCAAAACAAAAACAAAATAATACAGTAGTACTGGCATTATAACTACCTATGCACCTAAACCTTTACTAGAGTTCTTTATTTCTTCATGATGTTTTGAACCATGGTCTAGTTCCTTTCCTTTCAGTCTGAAGAATTCCCGTTGCCATTGCTTGGAGGGCAGTTCTATCAGTGACGAACTCCCTCAGCATTTGTTTATCTGGGAATATTCTAATCTCTGCCTCACTTTTGAAAGAAAGTCTCATCTAATAGAAAATTCTTGGTTGGTACTTGTTTTCTTTTAGCACTTTAACTATTTTCACCCACTACCTTCTTGCATCCATAGTTTCTGATGAGAAATTAACACTCAATCTAATTGAGAGTGCTTTGTACATAACACTGTTTTTCACTTGCAGCTTTCAGAGCTCTCCCCTTGTCCTTTGAATATGACAGTTTCATCAATACATAATGGGGGTATATTTCTTCAGGTTTATCCTGTTTGGAGTTCTCGGGGCTTCTTGGATGTGCACATTAATGTGTTTTGCTAAGTTTAGGAAGTTCTCTATCATTATATTTTTGAATATTCCCTCTGCCCCATTCTCTCTTTCTTCTGGTTAGGTTCTGATATAAACTTGGCCATGTTTTATATCAAGGGTACATAGAAGTAAACAGCTTGGAGAGTTGTGATAGTTATGTCAACTTGGCCTGGTGATGATGCCTAGTTGTCTGCTCAGGCAAGGACTAGCCTGACCATTTCTGCAAGGATATTTCATGGCTGATTAATAAACTAGAAGGCTGGTTTATTAAATCATCAGTCAGTTGATTGCAGCTGTGACTGATTGTATCTGTGATCAGCTAAGGCATGTCTCCCCAAATGTGATAATCCAATCAGTTGAAGACTTTTCAGGAAGAAGGGAGATTCTTTTGATGCTTCTTCAGCCAGAGTGTCTGTGGAGTCTGTTGAGAAGTTCATCAGAGCTGCCAGCTTCACAGCCTGCCCTACAGATTTTGGTCTTTTCCATTCCCATGGTTGTGTGAGACACCTTTATAAATCTCATATTTACAGTTATCTCCTGTAGGTTCTCTTTCTCTAGGTAATTAAAACTAAAACAACTTGGTACTGAAAGTGGTTCTTAAGAATCAGAATCCTAAAAGTGGGTTTTTACAATTGCTTTTCTACTCTGACTAAACTCAGAGGCACTAATGACTGTTTGTAGTAATCAAGGTTGCACTGACAGTCCGTGGGGTGAGTTGGCAAAAGAGGTACTCAAAATATTATCATCAGATTCTGCTAATTGTATACTTATACAAGCAAGGACCTGGGTAAGAATGTTTTTGACACCTCTATGGAGTTTTGTGGAATTAAGAGGTTTACTGTTGTCAGCTGGTGGTGTTAGATACTCTAGGTACAGTGATGAGGGAAAAGGAATTAGCTGAAGGCTACAAACTTACACCTTAAGTGCCATATGAATGATGTAAAAGTTTTCTTGTATTCTTTGGAAGAAAACCTTATTTCCTGTGGTCACAGACTTCAGATCTCTAAAAACCAGACACAGAGCCTTCTTGTGCAAGTAGCACATTTGCAATATAAACTGAACTCTCAACCTTGCAGGGTGGCTGCTTTTAAAGTAAAGCCTTTGATGGGAAAGGAATGGGAACCTGAAATGTGCGATGGTGACATATGGCTTGATAATGATGGCGATGAGGAGATGGGACCCCTGGAATCTGCTGAGGCTTTGCTAGATAGATCTGTAATGGACTGCCCTGAGGAAAGGGTTTCGTGATCTCCAGTCTGCTTTGAAGAAACAACTGCCAGACCTCTAGTCTCCTCAGAGGAGTCTGCCATCCAACTTCCACCTAATGAGATTAATCGTTCAGTGCCTGCTAACCCAGTAACCACACCCCTTGGGGAAACAGCCCTCACTCCTCCATTTGGAGCATCTAATCCTGTTACATCAGATGAAACTGCAGTGGAATGCCCTGAAGTAATTCTTTTGAAAGAAACTTCTATTTCTTTTGATGACCTACCCCCACCACTCCTCTTTTCTTCAAGACTAAATAGACTGAAGTCCCAACAGACCCCTGAAAGGTGAGATAGAAAGTGTAAACCATGAGGAGGTATTCTACACTCCAGCAAAACACATGAGTTTTCCAATCTATATAGATAGAAATCAGGGGGGTATGGGTAGGAAAAGATATTAAGGGTGTGGGGTAATGGTGGAAGGAATGTAAAGTTGGATCAAGCTGAATTTATTGATATGGGCCCACTCAGCAGAGATTCTGCATTCAGTGTATAGCTTGAGGGGTTAGAAAGGTTATTAACAGTTTGTTTGGATGGTTGGCTGAAACATGGATCCAAAGGTGGCCAACATTACCTGAGGTCAAAATGCCATAATTACTCTGATATAATGTAGATGAAGGGATCCAGAGGCTTAGAGAGATGGGAATGTTAGAGTGGATTTATCATGGAAGACCTGCTCACACACCCCA
Source organism: Tamandua tetradactyla (assembly GCF_023851605.1). Taxonomy (NCBI): domain Eukaryota; kingdom Metazoa; phylum Chordata; class Mammalia; order Pilosa; family Myrmecophagidae; genus Tamandua; species Tamandua tetradactyla. The sequence goes on from NC_135333.1 coordinate 26,343,653, forward strand.
GGAATGTCCAGAGGACACACCTTTCACCAGAACCTTGAGAAATCAATTCGTGAGACTAGCTGTATCATCCCTGAAGGTAGTTACCCTTTTCTAGAGGTCAGATATTACTATGGAAAGTGCTGTCATTGAGCTGGAATTCTTAAACAGAATGGAGATGATCAGATTCCAAGTTGGCAGAAATTATGTGGTGACAGTTAATCACCATGGACAAAGAGGGCATGGCCACTGTAATGTACAGCAGACTCAAAGCAGCAGTCAAAATACTCTGACTCACAGAGACTTATAGCATTGGCTAGTAGATCATGGGGTATCTAGAAATAAAATGGAAGGGCAGTCTATTAAATTCTTGTTTAAGCTGTATAAGTAGGAGAATTCTAGGTCAAGTAAATCAAAGTCTAACTTAACTTATAAAAAACGAGATTGTGGCCCCTTAATCAAGTACCAGACTTGAGACAGTTTACAGACTCAGACTCCCTCTAATGAGGGGAGGGCCAGGTACCCTTGGGGAAGAACCCTTTTATACTTTACACTGTTAACCTTCCTCCAAGCCTCCCCAAGGAGACTGATGGCCTTTTACCAGGGTGACTGTGCACTGGGGAAAAGGAAATTATCAGATATTTTGAGGATTATTTGACACTGGCTCAGAAGTGATGCTAATTCCAGGAGACCCAAAACATCGCTCTGGTCCACCAGTCAGAGTAGAGGCTTATGGAGATTAGGTGATCAATGAAGTTTTATCTCAGGTCCATCTCATGAAAGGTCCAGTGGGTCCCCAGGCCCATTCTGTGGTCATTTTCCCAGTTCCAGAATGCCTAATTGGAATTGACATACTCAGCAACTGACAGAATCCCCATACTGGTTCTCTGACTCAAGGAGTGAGGGCTATTATGGAAGGAAAGGCCAAGTGAAAGTCACTAGAACTGCTCTACCCAGAAAAATAGTGAATCAGGAGCTATATTTTATTCCTGGAGGAATTGCAGAGATTAGTGCCACTCTTGAGGACTTGAAGGATACAGGGGTGGTGACTCCCACCATATACCCATTCAGTTCTCCTATTTGGCTTGTATAGAAAACAGATGTGCTTGGAGGATGACAGTGGATTATTGTAAACTTATCCATGTGGTGACTCCTAGTGCAGCTGCTGATCCAGATGTGGTATCATTGCTTCAGTAAATTAACATATTGTCTCATACCCAATATGCAGCTTTTGTTCTGGCAAATGCTTTTTTCTCAATAGCTGTCAGTAAGGACCACCAGAAACAGTTTGCATTCAGCTGGCAAGGCCAGCACTATACCTTCAATGTCATGCCTCAGGAGTATATCAGCTCTCCAGCCCTATGTCACAATCTTGTCCACAGGTAGCTTGATTATTTCTCCCTCCCACAAGATATCACATTGGTCCATTATAATGATAATATTATGCTAATAGGACCTAGTGAGCAAGAAGTAGCAAGTACTCTAGACCAAATGGTAATTTGCATGTCAAGGGATGGAAGATAAATACAATAATAATAAAGTGGCCTTCCACCTCAGTGAAATTTCTAGGTGCCCAGTGGTATGGGACATGTCAAGACATCCCTTCTAAGGTGAAGAATAAGCTGTTACATGTGGCCAATCCTATGGCCAAGAAAGAGGCACAGTGCTAGTTGACCTGTTTGGATTTTGGAGACAACATATTCCTCACGTGGGTGTGCTACCCCAGCCCATTTACCAACTGAGCAGAAAAGCTGCTAGTTTGGAGTAGGGACCAGAACAAGAGGAGGCTGTGCAATATGTCTAGGCTGCTGTGCAAGTGGTATTGTCACTTGGGCCATATTACCCAGCAGTTCCTGTGGCACTGGAAGTGACAGTGGCAAATAGGGGTGCTATCTGGAGCCTTTGGCAGGGTCCTGTAGGTGAATCACAATGCAGACCCTTAGGATTTTGGAGCAAAACTTTACTATCTGCTGCAGATAACTACTCTTCTTTTGAGAAACAGCTTTTAGCCTGTGGAGAGCCGCCTCCCGGGTCAGGCCTAGTGGACACGCTGCAGCCTGCTCTAGAGTTCCCCCCGCCCATCGAGTGAGCCAAGATGGTGCCCACATCCTGCTTCCGCATATGACGCACACACCCGCCAACCGCATCTACCAATCACCCCTGTATACGTGGTGTTAGCCTATTGGATTTTGATTATGCATATAAGGCGTTACCCGGACGGGGTAAGCGGAGACGACCCACAGGGAGCCGTACCTGACGGCCGCATAGAGGTTGTTCCCCCGCGGGGTATCTTGTCCCGCGTGGAACCTGTAACAGAGAATGCAAGCTTAACTCCAGTAAAGGTCTGTGCTCACAACCGTTGCGTGCCTCGAACCCGTGTTTGCTGCTCGAGTCGTTTTGCCTGCGTCTGTCTCTTTCTCCCCTCCTGTTCCCTTCGCCGGCCGGGGATCAGAAGCCGAACGAGACGGCGCCGGACAAGTGGTGGCCCGTACGGGGAACTCTGCTGTCTTTCCCCGAGCTGGTGAGGACGTGTTTCTTGAGCTCGCAGCGGACTTCTCGCGCCTGATCACCGCGAGGAGGTGAGTGCTTCTTATTACGTGAGAGTTAAGGCCCGCGGGCTTTCAGGTAGCCCCGGGGACTCGGAAGAGCTCTCCGAGTGATTAAAGTACAGTGCCGACTGCAAGCATGGGGCAGTCAGGAAGTTCACCTTTGTTAGCTCCCTTAAAGACCCTTTTGAAGCAGTGGGGTATCTCGGTTAAGGAGAGTTCCCTCCTGCGGTTCCTTGACGATATTGCTGCTTTTGCCCCTTGGTTCGCCCATTCCGGTAGCCTCAGTTTGCCTTCTTGGATAAGACTTGGTAACGACATAGATCGGGTGCGCCGGACGGGCCTATGCATGGACCCGATCCTGGTCCCTATCTGGGAAACCGTCCGTGCTTGTCTTGAGGCAGAAGCTGCTACGGGCCTCAGTCCGTTCCCTGCCCTGCTAGAGGCACGGCACGCGCTTCAGGAAACTCGGTCGGCTTCGTCTGCAGACGGCTCCTGTAAGAGTGAGCCGCCACCTCGCAAGCCGCCAGAGTCAAGCACTAGTTCAGACACCTCTGACTCAGAGTCAGATGGTGATGAGACCGAGGGTGCAGACGCGCCTCCGCTGATCGATTGGGGGAGGCCCCCTGTCTCACCCACGCAGCCTTCTGCCCCGCCAGCGCCTGCTGCAGGGGCGCGGTGGCTTCCGGTGAATGGTTTTGGTGATCTCGCCAAAAACCCTCACCACGGGCTCCCTCTGGTGGCCGAATCAGGTAATTACAGTGGCCCTCCTTTGCGAGACCCGGAACCCCCTACAGGCTGGTCTAGGGAGGGGCAGTTACAGCTGTGCCCCCCGCCTGCGTACGCAGGCCCTCAGGGTCCCACGTCATCAAACAATAGAGGGAGGCATTTCTGGAATTGGATTCCTTTTTCAACCTTTAGACCTTTTGGTATGACAGGTGGTTACCAACCGCTTGAATCAAAGTCAGACTCAGAAATGTACCCAGTTATTATCAATCCCCAAGGTAATAATCAACATGAGCCATATGATTACAAAGTTTTAAAGGAGCTGAGGATGGCCGTTTTCCAATATGGCCCCAGTGCCCCTTTTACCCTGAATATTGTTTCTGATTCCTTGTACGTCGTAAATTCTGTAAAAGTTTTAGAGACAGTAGGCATTATAAAGTACTCCTCCTCAGTAAGACCATTTTTTCTCAAACTTCAAGAGACAATACTTGCTAGACATCACCCCTTTTACATAACTCATATTAGGGCCCATACAGGCCTGCCTGGCCCCATGACACAGGGAAATCACATAGTAGATGTAGCCTCTCGAGAGCCACACATTTTCCCTGTGCAGACGCCGTATCAGCAAGCCCAAAAGTTCCATGCCAAATTTCACATCAATGCAGGTACCCTAGCTAGGCGGTTTAATATACCACGTGCGACAGCTAGAGATATAGTCCGAGCGTGCGGAAATTGTGCAGAACAGCGGACAGTCCCTTCGGTTGGGGTTAACCCTAAGGGTCTCATCCCGGGAGACATTTGGCAAATGGATGTCACCCATCACTCAGAATATGGTAAAGTTAAATACCTGCATGTGTCAGTGGATACTTGTTCTCAAGTTTTATTTGCCTCTGCCGAATCAGGAGAAAGAGTCCACCAAGTAATTGCACACTGCCTTGCCGCTTGGGCAGCTTGGGGTAAGCCGAAAATATTAAAGACAGATAACGGACCTGCTTACACCAGCAAAACCTTTCAGAAATTTTGTGAAAATATGGAAGTGCAATTAAAACATGGTATCCCCTACAACCCTCAAGGGCAAGGAATTATTGAAAGAGCACACAGGTCTCTTAAAGACTTGCTCAAAAAACAGAAAGGGGGAATAGGCCACGGCCTGTCCCCGAAGGCTCAACTGTCTGTAGCCTTATTTACATATAATTTTTTAAATGAAAATTCACTAGGAATGACACCTGCTCTTCAGCACACTACTCCGAGTCCTCCACATAGAGGTCTAGTCCGTTGGAAGGATGTCCTGTCAGGACAATGGCAAGGCCCTGACCCAGTGCTCAGCTGGGCCAGAGGCTCTGTTTGTGTTTTTCCCCAGGAACCAGGACGTCAACCTGTGTGGGTTCCGGAAAGACTGGTGAGAACCGTGACGTCGCCCGAGGACGCCAAGGAACTGTTGCCCAGAAAATTGATAAGCCTCCAACCAGAGCCACCAGATCCGGTCTCCAACTCTGCTGATGATGGCGACGAACGACAAGATGACAACAGGAGCGCTAGTCACCCTTCTATCGTATAGAAAGGGGACCAGCTTTAAAACCTCCCTACCTTTACTAACCTCTCCCAACAGGTGGATTCAGACCTTCGAGTGCTTGGGGATATCAAGTTGACCCCCGTTGACTTCGACCTTTCCAAACTGGGCGAGACTGTACAAAGTCTGTGGAACCGAGTCACCTCATGGTTCTCTTGGCCCAATTTGACTACTTGGATCCTCGTGGCAGTGGGACTATTAGTGGGCTTAGTCACTGTTAAATGTTTGTTAGAACGCTTGTTCCAGACACAGCAGCAATTACGTGTCACTACCATGTTGGCTATGTCACTCGCCCCTGATGCTCCTGGCAACGACCGTCCCGCTACCCAGTCCTTCCCCTCACCGTATGACCCGTCCCGGCCACTCAGGGCGGGGCGCTCGAAAACAGGATCTGCTGCAAAGCCCATGGCCGTGTCCCGGGTGTAAAAGGCGGCACCAGAAGTCATAATTTTTGTCTAAAGGATGATCTCTACGGCGGAGTCACGGTCCTGGCCAGACTAGACTCCGGCCATTGCACAGAGACACCTAATGACGCTCTCGGCTCTGGTTGCCGCTCTCCTGCCCCCCTACATAACCCAGTTGCGAGGCGAAGCACTGCAGGGAGAGTCACGTTGTTTCCAGTTCACGGGCTCTCCGGTCTCTATATGAGGAGGCATTCTGGTTGGTGCCTAGCAAGCCTAGTCCAGACTCCCCAAAGCACCAAAACATGTAGTGGGCCTGAGTGGCCCACGGGAGCTCACTCATCAATGGAGACACTGGGTCAAAATAAATAAAAAAGGGGGAGATGTGGAGAGCCGCCTCCCGGGTCAGGCCTAGTGGACACGCTGCAGCCTGCTCTAGAGTTCCCCCCGCCCATCGAGTGAGCCAAGATGGTGCCCACATCCTGCTTCCGCATATGACGCACACACCCGCCAACCGCATCTACCAATCACCCCTGTATACGTGGTGTTAGCCTATTGGATTTTGATTATGCATATAAGGCGTTACCCGGACGGGGTAAGCGGAGACGACCCGCAGGGAGCCGTACCTGACGGCCGCATAGAGGTTGCTCCCCCGTGGGGTATTTTAGCCCACGCGGAACCTGTTACAGAGAATGCAAGCTTAGCTCCAGTAAAGGTCTGTGCTCACAACCGCCGCGTGTCTCGGACCCGTGTTTATCACTCGAGTCGGTTTGTCTGCGTCTGTCTCTCTCTCCTCTGTCCCCTTCGCCGGCCGGGGGGCCAGACGCTGAACGAGACGGCTGCGGACATTAGCCTGTTACTAAGCTTTAGTAGAGACTGAACACTTAACCATGGGCCACCAAGTTACCATTAGACCTGAGTTGCCTATCATAAGCTGGGTGTTGTCTGGCTTGCCAAACCATAAAGCTGGGCATGCACAACAGCACTCCATCATAAAATGGAAATGGTATATTAGAGATTGGGCTTGAGTAGGTCCTGAAAACACCAGTAAGTTGCATGAGGAAATGGCCCAAATACCCATGGGCCCTACTCTTGCCACGTTACCTTCTCTTTCCCAGACTAGAGCTATGGCCTTTTGGGGAGTTCCTTACAATCAGTTGACTGAAGTAGAGAAAATTCAGGCCTGGTTTACAGGGTTCTGCAGAATATGCAGGGATCACCAGAAGTAAACTGTTGTAGCACTACAACCACATTCTGGGATGTCCTTAAAGGACAGTGGTGAGGGGAAATCCTTCCAGTGGGCTGAACTTTGTGAAGGGCACCTGGGTGTTCATTTTTCTTGGAAGAAGAACTGGCCAGAGATGTATTTGTATGCTGACTCATGGGCTGTTACTAATGGTTTGGCTGGATGGTCAGGGACTTGGAAGGCACATGATTAGAAAATTGGTGACAAAGAGGTCTAGGGACGAGGTATGTTGAATTGACCTTTCTAAGTGGTCAAAGAATATGAAGATATTTATGTCCCATGTAAATGCTCTCCAGAGGGTGACTTCAGCAGAGGAAGGTTTTTTTTTTTTTTTTATTTTTTAGTATGGGTAGGCACTGGGAATTGAACCCAGGTCTGCAGCATGGCAGGCGAGTACTCTGTCAGTGAGCCACCATTGCCCACCCCAGAAGAAGGTTTTAATAATCAAGAGGATAAGATGATCCATTCTGTGGATACAAGTCGTCCTCTTTCCTCAGCCATTCCTGCCATTGCCCATTGGGCTCATAACCAAAGTGGTCGTGGTGGTAGGGATGGAAGTTATGCATGGGCTCAGCAAAATGAACTTCCATTCATCAGCACTGACCTGGCTACAGCCACAGCTGAGTGCCCAATCTGTCAGCAGCAGAGACCCACACTCAGCCCCCTGTATGGTACTACCATTCCCTAAGGTGATCTACTGGCTACCTGGTGGTAGGTTGATTATGTTGGGCCACTTCTGTCATGGAAGGAGCAACAATTTGTTCTGACTTGAATAGACACATACTTCAGATATGGGTTTGCCTTTCCTGAATTCAATGCTTCTGCAAAAACTACCCTCTATGGACTTACAGAATGCCTTATCCACTGTCATGGTACTCCACACAGCACTGCTCCTGATAAAGGAACCCACTTCACAGCAAATGAAGTGCAGGAATGGGCACATGCTCATGGAATTCTCTGGTCTTACCATATTCCCCATCATCCAGAGGCAGGTGGGTTGAGAGAATGATGGAAGGGCCTTTTGAAGACCCAATTATAGTGCCAACTAGAGGCAATACCTTGTAGGGCTGGGACAGTGTTCTCCAGGAGGCTGTGTATGCCCTGTATCAGTATCCACTCAATGGTTCTGTTTCTCACATAGCCAGGATTCAAGGTCTAGGAAACAAGGGGTGGAAATAGGAGTGGCACCACTCACTATCACCCCTAGTGACCCACTAGGAAAATTTTTGCTTCTTGTCCCTGAAACCTTAAGCTCTGCTAATCTGTTTTTCCTTAGTTCCAAGAGGAAGAGTGGTCTTTCCAGGCAACACAGCAATTATTCCACTGAACTGGAAATTTAAATATGCCACCTAACCACTTTGTGCTTCTCATTCCACTGAATCAACAGGCATGAAAGGAGATAACTGTTCTGTCTGAGATGATTGATCCTGCTATCAAGGGGATATAGAATTGTAACTACACAACAGAGGTAAAGAAGAGTTTTCCTGGAATACAGGAGAACTCCTAGGATGTCTCTTAGTACTACCATGCCCTGTGATTAAAGTCAATGGACTGCTGCAACAACTCAATCTAGGCAGGACTACCAATGGCCCAGAAACTTCAGGAGTGAAGATTTGGGTGACCTCACCTGGCAAAGAACCACAACCACCTGAAGTGCTTGCTGAGGGTGAAGGGAACATGAATGGGGAGTAGAAGAAGGTAGTAATAAATATGAACCACAACCACAGGACCAGTTATAGGAATGAGGACTGTGATTGTTATCGATATTTCCTCCTTGTTTTACTAAGAGTACGTTTGTATTTTTACATAACCAGATATCTTGTTTTCTTCTTATCATATGACATAATTTGTTTGTTCATATTATAGTATTTAAGTCATAGGATATGAATTTTAAGAATGAATATTATGTAAGGATTTACACCATATTCTGGAGAGATGTAGTACGTTTCCGGTAGTATGCAGGATAGTTGAGTATTGTTAGGCAAAACATGCCTGTTTTTGTATTCTGTTTGAAAATTAAGTATGTTTCAAGGTGATGTGTATAGCTGCCTAGTTGACAAGGGGTGGAGTGTGATGATTAGGTTGGTGTCAACTTGGCCAAGTGATTATATCTAGTTGTCTGGTCAGGAAAGCACTGGCCTGACAATTGCTGCAAGGATATTTTGTGGCTGGTTGACAAATGGAAGGCTGGTGTGCTAAATCTTCAATTGGTTGATTGCATCTGTGGCTGATTACATCTGCAATCAACTCAGGTGATTCTCCCATAACAAGATAATCCAATCAGTTCAAAGCTTTTAAGGAAGAAAAGAGGTTCTTTCATTGCTTCTTCAGCCACTGAGCCTCTCCTGTGGAGTTCATTCAGACCCTTCACCAGAGTCACCAGCTTCACAGCCTGCCCTACAGATTTTGGATTGTTCCATTCCCATGGTTGTGTGAGACACCTTTATAAATCTCACATTTATAGATATATGCTGCTGGTTCTCTTTCTCCAGAGAACCCTGACTAACACAATTGATATGCTTGATGGTGTCTCAGAGATTTCTTAGGCTATTTTCACTTTTTATAGTTCTTTTTCCTTTCTTTTCCTCAGCTTGACTCATTTCAATTGTCTTGTCTTCGAGTTCACTTATTCTTTCTTCTGTGAGCTCCAGTGCACTGTTGAAACCCTGCTGGGATTTTTTCATTTCAGTTATTTTGCTCTTCAACTCCAGTACTGTTTAGTTGCCTTTTAAAATTTCTACCTCTTAACTAATATTCTCATATTCTTTTTTTTTTTTTCTGATAGCCTTTAGTTCTTTACCTATATTTTCCTTCATCTCCTTGAACATTTTTGAGATCAGTTTTAAAAGTCTTTGTTAGGTATGTCCATTGTTTGGTCTTCTTCATTGGTCATTTTCTGAAATTTTTATCCTCTTCTTTTGGATGGGCCATTATTTCATTTTTCGTTGTCCTATCTATACTCTTGCTGCATGATAAACATTTTAATATTTTAAAGTGTTAACTCTGAGCTTCATTCCCTGTTTCTTGATTTTGTAATCAGCTGATGATATGACAAATTTGTTCTTGAGTGTCAGCTGTCCTATCAGGAAAGTCTACCCAAGGCAAATGCAAAGTTCATGGTCTGCCCTGTCTTTTCTGGACCTGTCTCTTGTCCTTGGTTTTTGCATGTAGTTGCTTTGGCATTCCCCTGTAAACAGGAGAGTGAATGCTCCCTCTATTTCCTGAAGTCAGACCTTTTCCCTATTCTGGATGTTTAAAGTAAGTAATCCTTTGCCCCAGACTGTCTGCCTCAATAGTTTCTTACAGTGCTTTCATTGTTGTTTTAAGCTACTTTTGCCTAGAGGGCAAATTTGGGGAGGAGTGGCAGGGGAGGGAAGGAACAGTCAGAGAGGAGTTTCTCAAGTCACTCTTTCAAGGTTGGAACTAGACCAGGGAAATATGGTGGAGGCAAAAACTGGTTCCAAAACTGTACTTTCTTGACCTGACCAAAAAATGCAGCCATGGACCCCCAGCCCTACCCCCACAGTTCTGGGGAAGCCTAGTATCTTTGTCTTCTCAACCGTATCTGTCCATCACAGTTAGGAACAATGGCTGCTTCCAGAGCAGGTCCCACAATTACCTGAAGATGCGAATTAATAGCTGTGATCAGTTATCTGTTAGGCCCACTCCTGATATTTAGGTAGATTTTTGTGTCTCTTTATGTCCCCAGTAAGCTAGCCAGGTGCTGTACCCCGTGGCAGCCTGCTGTGAGAGTGGGGGATCGACGTGGGTAACCACCATGTGGAGAGATAAATTTGCTAGTCTTAGGTTACTTTACCAGCCTCTTCTTCCCACTCTTCCCTGGAGCTGTACAGTGTTCTACCGAGCTCTAGAGGTTTAAAATAGTTGTTTCAGTCAGTTCTTGCCTATTTAATAGTTGTTCTCTTGGATAGATTTAATCCTGGAGCTTCCTATTCAGTCATCTTCCCATAGTCCCCTGCATTCCTTTTTTTTAAAATTAATTTTTAAATTAAAAAAAATATGACAAGAAAGAAACACAAACATTCTTAACGTATGATTGTTCCATTCTACATATATAATTGGTAATTCACAATATCATCACATAGTTGTATATTCATCATCATGAACATTTCTTAGAACATTTGCATCAATTCAGAAAAAATAAAAAGACAACAGAAAAAGAAATAAAATGAAAACAGAAAAAATAATTATACATACCATACCCCTTATCCCTTCCTTTCATTGATCACTAGCATTTCAAACTAAATTTATTTTAACATCTGTTGCCCCTATTATTTATTTGTATTCCATATGTTCTACTTGTCTGTTGACAAGTTAGATAAAAGAAGCATCAGACACAAGGTTTTCACAATCACACAGTCACATTGTGAAAGCTGTATCATTATTCAATCATCATCAAAAAACATGGCTACTGGAACACAGCTCTACATTTTTACCCAGTTCCCTACAGCCTCTCCATTTCATCTTGAATAACAAGGTGATATCTACTTAATGCATAAGAATAACCTCCCAGATAATCTCTCAACTGTTTGGAATCTCTCAGCCATTGACACTTTGTCTCATTTCTCTCTTCCCTCTTTTGATCCAGAAGGTTTTCTCAATCCCTTGATGCTGAGTCTCAGCGCATTCTAGGATTTCTGTCTCACATTGCCAGGAAGGTCATGTGCTTATTTGCTGTCCTATTATCTTCTTTGCTAATGTGTCCATTTAAATCTTTTGCTCATTAAAAAAAAAAGTTTTTTCTTACTCTTGAGGTTTATAATTTTTTCTTTGTATATTCTAAATACAAAGTTTTTGTTTGTTAGATATGAGATTTACAAATATTTTCTTCCAGTTTCCTTTTATTTTCTTAACATTATCTTCTCTAGATCAAAAGTTTTCAATTTTAATGAAGTATAATTTATTAATTTCTTGTTTTGTGGGTCATGCTTTTTGTGTAATGTCTAAGAACTTTTAGCTAATAAAGGTTGTAGTAACCTTTATATAACTCCTATAAGTTTTGCATAATTTTGCTTTCCATTTAGATTTATTACACTTATTGATCTCTTATCCATCATATGAAGTCTGAAATATAGGTTGATGTTCATTTTCTTGCATATGTATATCCAATTGTTTCAACACCATTTGCTGAAGAGACTATACTTCCTCTACTTGAATTGTATTTTGCAAATTTGTAAAAAAATCATTTGACGATATTTGTGTGCGTCAGTTTCTAAATTCTCTATTTAAGGTATCAACGAAGATTTTGTTAAGGGCCAAATAGTAAAATATTTTAGGTTGTGGGCCATGCAGTTTCTGTGGCACAAAAATAGCCATAGATAATACATATGAGAATGGGTAGGGCTGAGCTGGACATGGGAGTTGATGAAAAGGGAAGAGTTGAAGGTGATATGAAGACTTCTACCTTGGGAATCCGAAGTTAAAATTTGAGTTTCAGTTGCTACAATTCAGGATAGGAAGTAGTTATCTGTGTTAGATGCCCATTTGACAGTTTTATAGGCCAGTGGTTTTCAATATTAAGGGTGTATCAGAATCACCTGGAAGGCTTGTTAAAAAAGGCTAAAACACTGATTGCTGAGCCCTACACCAGAGTGTCCGATTCCTTTGTTTGGGGAGTGGCTTTAAAATCTGCATTTTGACAAGTTCTCAGACCATGCTGATGCTGCTTGTCCTCCTTTTATTCCAGCCATTAATGCAGCAACTGGCTCTGCCCAGGTGAATGCATCCTGTGAGGTTTTCTGCTCCAGGGAAATGTACTGTGAGAAGTACTATATGATGTTTTCTGGATTTGCAGCAGAGGATTCTTGGGGGTGGGAGGCAGGGTGTGGATCTGCCTGGAACTCAGACATGCAAAATTGCCTGAAACTACAAAGCAATTAATTCCTCATGTGCAACTCTTGAACAACAGGGCCTATTAACTGGTGGAAAATGCTGATGAACATTCTATATGACATTATTAATGGTCCCAGGGTGATCAAACCCCAGTTACCCACTGTGGTGACTAACTTGATATTATGTATTGCCAAATTAAAAACAAATCTGCACTTGGTAAGGAGAACCTTTATTTGAGAGATTTATCGAAGTGGGGTGGGTGGACTATTGCAATAGGGAAAGAGTTCTGATTATAGATCAGGAAGCATCTTGAGAGTTAGGAAAAAGGGTTTTTTTCTCCTAAAGCAAGGGGTAAAAATTTTAGAAAGAACTGTGTGTGGGGAAGTGTGATGAAAGCATGACATGATTGTATAGTAGATCAGAGCATGCTGTACCCTGAGGCCTGCATATTTTCCAGGAGTGGATCTAAGGGAAGAGGCTCAGGCTGGGGGTGCCTAAGTTTAGGGGTGGGAGAGAAGGAGAGAATCTCCACCGAAGTTTGGTTAACAAGCATTTTGTTCTGATTGATCAGTGTGGACAGAACAGTTCAACTAATCATTTATGAGGCTAGGAATAGGAATTTGGAGGGTCTGTGTCTGACCTTGCTTAGATCAATCATGGAATATCTGTGAATCTTACCTAAATCGTATAGGGAAGTGGGATTCTTTGCAGTAAGCTGTTATCTGGAGCACAAATGTTGATCACAGGGTAAAATTTAACACTATTAGTATTGTATCCTTGAATTGCCTTCTCCTCCTTCCATGTTTCAGTATACACAGACTCCTACTACGGTTGGCTGGAACCACTTTCCAAAACAAACTATCTGCATGCAGTCCCTTGCCTCAGCGTCTGCTTTCCTGGGAGACCTCAGTCTAAGACATTTACTCTTGTTCTCTATCACCATCAATCAGCTGGCTAGTTGATATTTACCTGGCTAGAGAAACACGGAGTTCCCTAGACTCTGTGCATGGAGGCTGTGTATTGCTCATTTCGGTATCCACAGCACATACTTCAGGGACTGGCACATAGTGCTCACAAAATTATGAATAAGTGAGTCAGTTAGAATATTTTTAGACTAAGTGATAGTGGGTGGGGGAGATGGAGAAGGAGGGAATGGCATTGTATCAAGGGTCTGCTTGACACACGCAATGATGGAGTACAGAGTGGGAACAGTATCTAAGTACTAATGAAGGGTTTAGGCTATGGAGATCTCATTTGGAATCCAGACTCCCCTGCTGACTAGCCTTTTGTTCTGGGGCAAATTACCCTCTTAATTTCACACATACCATCTGTAAAATGGGAACAATTTTACTGAACTCACTGAATTGCATTGGAACTAAAGGGTAAGTATAACACCTCATACTTGCCCTGGCATGTGGTAGGTGTTTGAGAAATATGTTCATTTCTTCTGTCATTGGCCATCGAACCCTGAAGGGTATAGTGGCAGGAGGTTGGAATTTGGGGCCTCTGAGATTCACTCCACTTCTAAGATTGCAACAGACTATGACATTAACCAAGAACAAGTTTTCAACACTAATAATTATAAAAACAATGTCTATTATTAGTAGTTAATGTTAATATAGTTTTTGCTATATGCTAGGTATTTTCAAGGAGCTTTATCTATTAGCTCATTTGATGCTCAAAACCAGCCTGAGACTAGATTCCAATATACTCCCAACTTTACAAACAATGAAAGCAAGAAAGAAAGGGTAAGTGATTTGATGAAAATCACACAGCCAGTAATAGGTGGAGCCAGGATTTGAACATACCTGTATAGGTGACCATAGAAGCCATGAAACCCCTGAGTCTTGATTATCATGCCTCTTAGCATTTAGACTAATAGAACATATTACATTTCATATGGCAGTTTCTCATGTGTCATTTTATTTGAGCACTATAAGTGAGGAAGTGGAAGAATGTTATAATTATCTCCTTAGTTTTCCATCACTGGCATCTCCACTTGACCCCACTTGACCCCATCCCAGTCCATGATATTTAATCCCATGTTTAATGAGCCAGGTACTGAGCTATATAGAGGTAAAAAAGATATAGCTTTCACTCAAGGAGCTGTCTCAGCCCTTGAAGGGTGTGTAAGAGAACACATAAACAAAGGAATGCCATATGAATGTTGTAGATTTCATGCTGTGGGGGAGCACATAGAGGGGTGGTCAGCTTTACCTGGGAGGTTTGGTGGGGGTGGGGCAGTTCCCAGATGAGACTACCACTGGTTTGTGTTTTCCATACCACTCCTTTCCCTCTTCTACTCTCTACAGTGCTGTCTGTCATAGAGATTTGCTCTCTGAGCTGTTTCATCTTCTCCCAAAGGAGAACAGATTAAAAAAAAATACAACCAGAGCATGTCAATATGTTAGAGGATAGAATGGGAATTATTGGTGTTTGCACAAAGCATTTGCCTCTTGTCCATACCTGGCTGTTTATTTGAAGAGTTCCCTGAAGAATGTCAGGTTCTGTTAGTATCTGCAAGGAACAAGATTGAGATGCCCAGGTATTGCTTGGCTCCTCTCATATTATTTGTGTACATGGGATATGCATAAATCCAATGGAAAGTCTTTTGTTTTAAATAGGTCTATTTGATGTGTCTAAATTGATGGATTATGTTGCTGGTTTCATATAGACAAAGATCTCTCCTCTCCACTTTTCACCCTGCTTACACATCCTGGGTCTTATTATTTCGTTTTCATGGAAGGCAGGGATAGGTGGACAAAAGGAAAAGCATGACTGAACCCTATTAGGGTTTGCAGGCTGCCAGAATGCAATATTCCATAAACAAAATGGCTTTAAAAAATGGGAATTTATTAAGTTGCAAGTTTACATGTTCTAAGGCCATGAAAATGTCCAAATTAAAGCAAAGCTGTAGAAATGTACAATCTAAGGCATCTAGGGAAAAATACCTTGGTATTTAGCAATTCCACCTAAACTGAGATACTCTGAAATGGCATTGGTCCCAGATGACTTTTGTTTGCCCTTGTGGATCCATTTTCTACCCTTCTTTGTTCTCTGTGTTCCCAACTGCATGCTATACCAACAGGCTGCCATGCAATCAGGGTGGGGGTGGGATGGGGGCAGTATCTGGAAGATCGTAGGGAAGGGAGAAAGTAAGGTTGGGGTACTCCATTAGCTCTCTTCCTCCCAGCTGACATGGGTTGGCAGTGTTCCTTAACTGGAATATTTTGCTCTGTAGGACTATTATCCCTTCCCTTCCCTTCTTAGTTCTGATAACCACTTCCTCCCCTCTCCCTGTCCCTTCAGGTGTAGGTGTAGTTGCAGCCCCCACTGTAATGAGGTCAGATTGCTTTTTCTAAACCCTATCCTCACCCTGTAAGTACTCACTTTATTAAACTCTCCTCTATAACCTAGCCTGACTTAGCCTAACCTAAGATGACCACACCAATATATATCTCATCCCACATGTACCCTTCCTACAATGAGATATTGACACTCCTCCATTGAGAGGTGAGTTCTATGTTCCCTCCCCATGAGTCTGGGCATAACAATGGCCATGTCAGAAATGATGCTGCATGACTTCCAAGGCTGAGTCATAAAAAGCAATACAACTTCCATCTCCTCTTTGGGGACATTTGTTCTTAGAACTCAGCCAGTATATAGAGAGGCCATGTATATGTGTGTCTGGTCACAGGTTCTGTGGACAGCAGCATCAACTCCCAGGCCTGTCAGTGAGTGAAACTGCAGATTATTCTAGCCCCCAGCCTTTGAGCTGCTCCAACTGATGCCCAGTAGGGCAGAGACCAGCTGCCCCCACCTAGCCTTCTCTAAATTGCTTTGTAAACGAAATAAATATAGTTTTTCTTTAAGCCATTAAATTTTAGGATGGGTTGTTATGCAACAGTGGATTACAAGAATAATCAGTTATAAAGCTATTTAGCCTCTATTTAAATGAGATAATCCATATTAAATACTTAGCACATAGTAAACACCTTATAAAGATTGCCTATAATTGTTATCATCCATCCTGAACAGTTGTCATATATGTGAAATCGCAGAGCAATTCTGTTAAGTAGGCATAATTATCCCCATTTTACAGCTAGGAAAAAACACTCACAGCTATAAGGTGTTTTCCCTTAAAGGGTTACAAGCTTGATGTATAGTGGAACCTCTAGTTTGGGGCTTGTGCTCACTGGGGGCTCGGTATAAGCTCACTGAGTCTATTTGAGCAGCCTTTGCCCCCTCTGCTAGTCAACCCAGACTCAGATCCCAATGCCACATGGGGCCAGAGTTCAGCCCTGGGGTAGGGTGAGGTGTAGTTGTCCTTTTCCTCCACTGCAGCCTTCCAGGTGGGTTGAGTTCTGAGCCAGGCTGCATGTAGGCTGGTTTGTTTGTTTTTGACTTGACCAAAAAGACGTCTTTAAACCGATTCCCAGGTCAATACACAAACTCATTCCATCTGCCTTACAATTAAGATTCAAAAGCAGGAGGCAAGAAAATCCTTCCCTGTGTACCAATTCCAATCAGCGATTATGTTCCTAATGACCAGCTAATAAAGAATTCACCAAAGCAAACCACACTATTAAATATAGAATTGTATTGATGCTGACCTGTGGGGAGCACTTTCTGTCCCTTTTCCAATACAATGTCTGAGAACAAGAATATAATCGTCCTTCCCTGAAGTTTTTTTTTATTTTAATTTTAATTTTTTTTGCTCTTTTAAGCAGAGATGTCTCTGAAACAAAGATTTGTAAGGAGGTATCCATTCCACAGACGCCAATAAAACCCATTTTTAAAAATACAGTCTGGGGCCACGTCATGTTCCCTTTGAATTGTTATAACATGACAGGCTCCTCATTCTGCCTATCCACAGACCAGCCAGTCTGGTGATTAAGACACGGTACCCTCGAATGAGTTCAAGTGAGCTGCTGCTGCTGCCAGTGCATTAAGGGGACATGGAAAAAGAGACATTTGGAAAACAAAACAATTCTAAAAACCTTGTTGATGAACACTCACTACGGGCTGACCTCTGTGCTGAAATCTTTATATATACGATCTCATTTGGACCTGAGAAGAGTCCTGGGAGGGAGGCACTGCAATTATTTCCATTTGCGGATAAGCAGAGTTCTGAGAGCTGACATACCCAAGGTCATCTAACGATGACCTTGGAGTTGTACCCAGGTGTATCTGATTTCCAAACCCTGACTCTTAGCATTGCCTCATGAGAAGAAATCCCTGGGAGACCCCAAGGGGTGGTGATGGGGAAACGCTATTTCCATGTTTTGGCTCTGAATACGTTCCAGGCATGGTATTTAGTGCTTTCACAAACATTAGGTCAATTTAGCCTAACAGCCACCTCATTCAGCGGGTATTGCTGTTTTTCTCATTTTATTGGTGAGGGAATTGGGGATCTGAGAGATTGTCATTCTCTCAAAGTAATGATTAGAAGAGGTGGGACTCACATTCATTTCAGTTTGATCTCAGAAACCAGGTTTTTCCCACTAGACTGCCTTGCATCTCTGGTAAGGATGATTGAGATCAGTTGTGGGGACAGGTACAGCTCCCACTCCTTTATGGTGTTGAATAGGTCACGCCTTGCTTCACTGAGACTGGGATCCTCCATTTAGAAAAGTCCAGCTAAGACTAGGAAGACTTAACCTCCATTGTCTCCTAGAGGCCTGGGGAATGACCACAGACAGACCTGGCATTTTTTTGGGGGTTCTTACCATGTGGACTCGTCAAACATCCAGGTAGACTTGCTCACTGAGTCTTGGGTGATGGGTTCATGGGGTGAGAACCCACAAATCTCTCTAAGCCTCAGTTTCCACATCTCTAAAATTGGAAGGTTATTGTGAGGATAAAATGGGATAATATATTTAAAGCATAAAGCAATTTTGGGGCTCCAAAGCATTAGCTCTTCCCACTGTCCCAAAGCGCTTCCCTCAGCACCTCTACTGTGGCTAACTCCTGTCTCTATTTCCAAAATATTTCTGGCTGCTCAGGGTGTGATTAAAGACTAGAATAAACAGCATTTCACTTTTTATTTTAAAAAAATGATGCTTGAACTTTGGTGCTTAACCCTTGCTTGCCCTCTCCCTCTCCCCTCATCCTCACCCTCTCTCTTTCCCTCTCTCCCTCCCCCACCATCACTGGAACACCATTTCTTTTTTAGCACTTCCTTACTTTCTGGCACTATAAGATACTCCAGGCTCATCTTCTATTTTCCTTGTCCCTGCCCTAGAATAAGGTGTTTCTCCAAGGAGCCCTGATTCCTTTTATTGGAAAATGGTACTTCGGATCTGGGCAGCAAGTGCCCGCCTTTCTACTGGGGTGTTAATGCTTTAAGTCGCTCTCAGTGGACAGTTAGGAGATAAATGCATGCACACTAACCCGTGCGTAAAGCATAGCTAATTTCTGCATCTATCTCTATATAAAGAAGACAGGAGTTCATACTGATATCCTTGACTCTAATTTATCACCATAGGGTTTATTTTAGCTTTTTCTCTTTGCTCATTTGTAACTTTTTTCTCTAACAGTCAGAAGGCTAATTCCCATTCTCTACAATGCATTTACTTATTTGTTTAATACTAGTAAACAGTCAGAACACTGATTCTCAAAGTTGCTTGAGTCAGTTCCTTTTCCCCTATTCTCTTCAGTGAGATTATTGATTAATTTGTAATATAGTTAGATTTGTTTTTCACAGTCTGCATCTCATCTTGGATCCCTGGACATCATGGTTCCTATTTTTTATATTTTTAAATTTTCATATAATAAAATTCACTGTTAGGAAATGGCAAGCATAAAGCCGAATATCCAGAACCATGTAGAACCCTACAAAACATTTGCATGACCCTAAAAATTCCTGTTCAGCCTTTTTGTTGTCAGTCACTTCTCCTTTCCCAACTCTTGGCAATACTGGTCTGTTTTCTGTTTCTATAATTTTGCTTTTTCCAAAACATCATAATAAAAGGATTCACATAACACATAGATTTTGGGTCTGGACTTCTTTTACTTAGCAAAATACATTTATGATTCCTCCACACTACTGTGTGAATCAATACCTCACTCTTTTTAATGCTGAGTAGTATTCCATTGTATGGCTATATCACAATTTTATTTACCCACTTAGGACTTCAGATTTTTTATGCCCTATAAAAATTTTGCTGTTATGATTGTAAAGACCTCATGAGCATCCTTGGTTTTGCTTTGCCCTAAATTAGAAGCAGGACTCTGCATCTCTTCATATGCCCCTCCCCACCCCAAATCCTCTTGTCAAACACTGGTGAGCAACATATATTTTATCAAACATTTTGTAGAGTGGACCCAGAATGGCTTTACATTGCACAACCTGCAACAAACAACCCCATCAATCCTTCCTAATCCCCTTCCACATATCCCACTAATTATGTTTGTGTGTGTGTGTGTGTGTGGGGGGGGGTATCTTTTCCTCTCACCTTTACACCATACAGGACTTCAGCTTCTGGGTATTGCCTTCCAGGTCTCAGATCTTTTTCTTCCCTATCTTTCCATCATTGTCTCTCAGTCCCTCTTGTTATTACACAGAAGAACTTAGCTCTGACCAGATTCACCCAGGTTTATATCCCCACAACCATCATCTGAGTCAGCAAATAGTCCCCAGGATTTGCCTTTCTTGGTAAGAAATGCATATGTTGTCTATCATATTACTTTTGTAACTTCATATAGTTGCTGGAATGGTTACACAAATGAATAAGGTCATGTATGAGAAGCCCTTTGCATAAGGGCTACCAAATAAAGGGGTCTTATTAGGTCCCTCACAGATTGTTATACTTTTGACAAGACAAGAGATGTACAAAAAGATATCTGCTCATGGTTGATGCTCAGAAACACATCAGAAATCCAGGAGCCCTACATGCAAAGCCAATTCTTGAAAGCCCTGATAAAAGTGACTATTGATTAATGCTCTGTGCTCAACCCACCCCAGGGTATAAACTCTGCTTGCTTAGTAAGGGAAAAACCTGCTGACCACTGAGCTTGTCAGATGCTGCTGGGTTCTCAGAGACGTCCAGGAAATCACTTTTCCTGGCACAGGTTGAGAAGCAGGAACGGCCCATCTGTTGGAGATTTTGCAGGCCCAGCCTAGCTTCGAGGCCAGGACCAGGCACTTGACCTGGGAAGGGACCTTTTCTCATATCTCCACTCTTTTGATACCAGCAGTCTGTTTGGAGATTCTGCTTTGCTTATTGTGCAGCTGGGCTGTACATAGGGAATATATTTTTAGTCTTGCTTGATTCCTTTGAACTTGAAACCAAAGTCACTATCTTCCCCTTCAATATAACAGTTTCCTTCTCCTCTCCCTTTTCTCCCTTTCTCAGTTAGGCCGTTCACAGGGGGCATCCCTTGAAGTCTACTTGTTTCTTTTTTTCCCTGACCCTCCATATTCCGTTTCCTAGATCCGCGGATGCTACCTCTTATTCCCATCACTTTCTACACTAAGTCCTAGTTTATACTCCCATCAACTCTTTCCTGGGCTACTGCAAGCCCAGTTTTTACTTTTCTCTCTCTTGCTAAAATAATACAGAGCAAAACCTCAGTGGCTTCTTCTGTCAGTCACATTATGTTATACTATGGTGGAATAACAACTCCAAAGCCTTGGTGGCATTCAACAACAAACGTTCATTTACTACAAACACTAACTGCTCCATGCTGCTAGGTTATAGCTCTGTTCCATGTTGCTCCAGGATGTATGCTGAAGGAGCAGCCAATTTCTGGAACAATGCCAGCCCTCCTCTCGGAGATAGAGAGGGAACGTGGTGACCTGTCTCTTGAAAAGATTTTCCTGGAAATGACACAAATGACATCTCACATTTCATTGGCCAAAGTAAGTCATGTAGCAAGCCTGATTTCAGTGGGGTTTGGAATTGTAATCCTCCACCAAGTGGGGGATCAGCTCTTGGTAAATAGTCTACCATACTGCTAATATCCAAAGACCTTAGCTTGGTAATAAAGTTCTAGGGCAATTTGGGCTTTGGTATCAGAAATGGGATTAAATCCTTCTTGATTAGTTGTGTGTGTGTGTTTTTCCATTTATTTATGCACTCATTCATAAATACATTTTCCATCCATCTATCTGTACATTTATCCAACCAACATAATTTCAGTCAAGTTTTGTGTAGCTATCTGGGGATATAGGAATGCATACACAAAAACTCCATCCTCAGAAAATTTAGAAATGAAGAAACAGGAAAATAAATGTGTTTTAAAATATATATTATAGGATATTTCAAATGTATATAAGTATGAATAAAATAGTATAATGAACTATTTTGAATCTATCAGCCAGCTTCAACAATTATCAATTAACCTTCAACATTGCCAGTATTTTTCATTTATACCTCCACATCATCCCCTATATTATTTTTTATTAAATTTTATTGAGATAATTGTAGATTCACATTCAGTTATAAGAAATAAATACAGAGAAATCAATTCCCCCCAATAGTAACATTTTGCAAAACTATAACATAAGCAGGATATTGACATTGATATAATCCAATAATCTTATTCCCCAATTTTACTTGTATTCATTCACCTGTGTGTATATATAAATATGGATATGATATCCATATAGTTTGAAGCAAATCTCAGGCATTGTATAATTTCTTTTAGTATTATTACAGTATGTATCTTTACAAAATGTGGACTCATTTTTAAAACAATGTAACACATCACAATTCCAATTTCACATCTTAACAAATTAACAACTATTCTTCCATACAATCAAATATTAAGGCAGTGTTCAAATTTCCAATTTTTCATGTGTCATCTTAAAATAATTTGTTCAATTAAACAATTATTTGTTAACAATAACCATACCTTATGACTGGTTGACAAGTGTCTTAACACTCTTCAACTTGAATCTCTACTTTCCTCTTTCATTTGTCTCTTTCTCTCTTTTCTCCTTCCATCCATGTCTGTTGTCCTTCAAGTTTTCCATAATCTGGATTTGATTGATCATATGAACATCTATTTTTAATATGTTTCTCTTTTCTCTATATTTCCCATAAATTGGCATTTAAGTCTCAAGGCTTAATCAGATTCAGGTTCAGCTATTTTTGGTAAGAATCTTTCATAGATGATATTGTGTGCTTCCATTAAGAAGCACATAAAAGTCTGGTTGTCTCCATTTTTGTTATCCTGGTGACCATTGTCAATGCCTAAGTTTGTTAATTAATTAGGGGTTAAAAATGGAAACATTCTTGTCCTTCTCTGTGCTTCATTGTGCTGAGACACTTCTAGACAAATCGGCTTCCTCACATCTGGTATTTACTTCCCTAGAAGTATAGTCTATACATAGAAGGCCAGTATTTAAGCAAGTGATAGGTTCTCTTGTATCCTCTAAAAGTGACTGTGATGGTTAGTTTTATGTGTTATCTTGGCTCAGTTATTATTTCTAGTTATTTAATCAAATATCAATCTAGTGCTGTTGTGAAGGTATTTTTTAGATGTGGTTAGTACCTATAATCCATTGAAATTAAATACAGATCACCTTTGAAAATGTGGGTGGCTCTCATCCAATCACTTGAAAGGCCTAAAGAGCAAAAACTGAAGTCTCTCTCTGAAGAAGAAATTCTGCCTCAAGACAGCTATATCAAGTCCTCTCTGAATTTCCAGCCTGCTGTCCCACCCTACAAATTTTTTACTTCCTCCCACAATCACTAATTTTAAGTTATTTGGAATAATGTCTCTCCATGTGGCTTGGTCACCAATTGGATACACATTTAGGTTTATTTGTTAAATTTTATTTTTAAATTTTAGTCATTGATTTTTATTTTGTTTTATAATTATGTAAAATGTTTCATGATTCTGAATCAAATCTATGAAACAAAATATATTCAAGTGTCTAGTTCCTATCTATGTACTATCTACTAGTTTAATTTCAGTCCCATTTACTTTTCCAGTTTTCTCTCATTTTTAATAGTTATACCATATCACCATTGTCAGTGCATATAGCCATTGCAAACTATGTACTTTCCTTTATAGTGGTCTTAGCTCTACAAGTATAGGTAGATATTTAATGTCCATCTCTGGTCTTTATGTCACTTCCTGTACGGTCACTTTGGCTGTCTGAAGCTCATGTTCACTCAGGTATATACTGAAATAGGGATCATGAGAATGATTTCCCCCGAGGACGTATGTGATGAGAACTGTTAACCTTTATATCTGGAAGTTAACTTGACTAAATATGCTATTTTTTTTTTGTCTCCTAATATAAAGTACTGCCATCAAAAGTATGAGGAATCTAATTTTCTTTCCCTTTCAAGTGACTTAGCCTTCATACTTGGATGCCCCAACAGTCTTTTTTCTTTCAAGCAATTTTAATTAGAATATGCCTCTATATTGATTGGCCTCGGTTAATTTTGCATAGATATATAAAATATGCCTTTTGAAATTGTTTCAAGTTTTCAAAAAAATATATTAGAATAGACTTCCTGAGTTATAGTTTTAAGATTTGTTCTTTGGGGTTTCCTTCTTCTAGTGTGCTAATTATACATGTTTTGGATCGACTTTGACTATCTTCTCTACTTGTCACTTTTTCTTTTGAATTCTTTTTACCTCTTTATTTCTTTTTGATTTTAAAAATATCCTGCATTTCCTTTTCTATTTCTTTCAAGACATTATCTTTTGTGTTTCTTTTGTCTGTTTCTTCTATTTTAGTCTTCATTTCTAAAATTTTCCTTTTGTTTTAATTCTTTCTTGAGCTTTATCATCCCATTTTAGTATTTCTAATTCTGATTCATATTATTATCTCATATAGACTATTTTATTAATTTCTGTTTTTTCATTTTGAAATATTAGCTTATAGATTCATTTTTAAAAAAAAATAACCTTTTTCATCATGCCTTCATCATATGTGAAAATATTGTTCTGCCTTTAATTCACCTTATTTATTTCATGATAATATTGAGTGGGATTTAACCACAATTTTTTTCTGGTGCTCATTTTCACATGAAATGTGAAATTGTGCCCTTTTTCAAGGGAGGTTTCTAACTTCAGTGTGCTAGTGTTCTCTTTTCCATTGCTTTTGTGAAGTGTTAAAAAAAAAAATGTCCTCATGATTTCTGAGCTCTCTTGGCTTCTTTTTCTTCCTCCACTTTTATCTGAACTTCTTTGTCCTTTCCCCCGCTATGTCTGTCCTGCTCAATTTTGACTCTATATACAAAAGTTCTCCTCAGTGTGAGACTCTGTCTTGAAAGGGTGTGTTGACCAGTTAGGTTTAAGAGTTCATAGGGCCTTTAGGCCTTCTGTGAATCCCTTGCATTTACCCACAAATTGTGGGAGGCAGACTCTCCTAGTTTTATTTACTATTCTGAATTGACTTACTATAATTTTAAATGAATAAATTAGGGTATTTGGGGCTCTGATCTCAATCTGTCAATTGCCCCACTACTTTCCTCTGCTACCTTACACACATATGCAGATGCCATGGGGCTTAAGCCATGTGGACAAATGGCTTTATTCACTGGGTCTCATTTTGGAATTTGTGACTTTCTGTAGATATTATCTGTGGTATTTTTGTTTGCTTTTCTAATTGCTCTGTATGTTTTTATGGGAGGGGATTAAAAAACAACTCTGCCACAGCAGCTATACTTCCATGACTTGAAATGTGCATTAAAAGGGCTAAAATGGCTTTCAGCACAGGATGCCCCTGAAATGCAGAGAAAAGTGGTGGTGGGGTCCAGGTCACTCAAAAGAGGTGATTTCTGTCTAAAGTGAGCCCAGGAGTCAACTAGGTAAAAAGAGAATATTCAGGCAAAAGGAACAGCATTTGTGAATGGTTAGAGTGGTGATTGCATGCTGCATGAGCTGACATGAGGGGCCATGGTACTTCCCAATGGCTGGGTGAATGTCTTATGAGTGTTGATATTTGACATTTACTGACATTTGCACTGAATGCAAGCTTCTGTTTTCCTGCCCTGGCGGGCTTGTTTTCCAGGATGGATTGCATTTTATATATTGCTAGTTCTCACCTTTCTGGTCTCTGTGTGATTTCTCATTATTCATTGCTATTTACAATACTCTCTATTTAGAGCCATCTGTGAAGTTAATTTCAGAGCTGTTTACTCTTTTCTCCCAAATCATTAATGAAATTAAAACTTTCAGCAGAACTGAGTTTTGCAGCTATTTCTGGGAAATTCCACTGAGACTTGCTCTTGTTCTCAATAATCATCTTAAATCAAACATATTATCACCCCTAGTTGTCCATGAGGATATTGGGTTTAACTTTGTGTTAATATAAATTCAAGTTTTCATAAAGATTCTGTTAGGTAACCCACGATACTACTCAACAGGACAATAAAGTTTATTCTCACTAGTAATATAAGATATACAAATTAAGGCATTATTGAGCAGTTTGTGTGTTTTGCTGATAAAATTAGTAAAAAGTTTTAAGAATTAGCACTCAATGCTGTGAAGTTGTGCAGAAATTGGCATTTGTAAATGCTTTTAAATTTTGGAGATCAATATAGAAATTAAGCATCAAGATCTATTAGGGGTTTATTCTCTTTACCAGTCTTGAGAATTTGTCTTAAGAAAATAAAACCAGAAGAGAGAAAGAAAAATAACCTATTTGCATGAAAACGGGGTTGCAATATTATACTTCATTTTATAAAGCGAAAACAACAAAACCCATGAACAATTGGAGAATTATTAAATAAAAAAGTGTGGAGTTTGAAGCATCACAATGTATCCCAGAAAAGGCCATGTTCTTTTAATCCATTCCTGTATGTACAGAACTTTTGTAGGTGAGACCTTTTGATTAGTTTATTTCAATTGAGATGTGACCCACCTTATTCAAATGTCTTTATCCCCTTACTGGAGTTCTTTATAAGAAGATAAAACAGAAGAGATGAAATTAAGAGAAGTTCATAGAGAAAGCCTCAGAGAAGCTGAAAGGAAGTCACTGAAAGGAAGTAGCCTGAAGCTGAAAACAACCCCACCTGGGAGAGAAGGACCAGCAGACACCAGCTGTGTGCCTTCCCATGTGACAGGGGTGTGCTGGGTGCCGGCAGCCTGTCTTAAGGGTCCAGATATTGTCCTGTCAATGCCTTGTGGTGGGACGTTTTCATGGCCGAAGAACTGTAAACTGTAAATTGATAAGTTCCTGTTGTCAAACCAACCCACTTCTGGTATATTGCATTCTGGCAGCTTTAGCAACCTGAAACAAAGGTGCATCAGCTTAAGAAATGCAAAGTATTAGGTATGTAGGAGAATCTCAACAAATAGTAGCTGCCATGAGAATTGCTGTTCTCAGTATCTTTGTTGCTATTGTGAGCCTCTGACCCTACAAGCAGGTCGTTTTTTCCCCATGACATTATGGCTCCAACATCAGATTACAGAGACAGATTAATGTGAACATGTTTGTCTCTTAAAATAATAATCAGGAAATGAGATTAGGATTAAGCATTATAATTTAGAGAGTATTAGAATATGATTTACTGTGAATAAGAACTTCACAATAGTCAGAACTCTTCAGAGATGAAAGAATATATGAATGTTTATAGTAGCATTATTTGTAATAGCTAAAATGTTGGAAAACCCAAACGCCCATCAACTTTTGTTTGGATAAATAAAATGTGATATATATCCATACAATGGGAAATTATTTGGCCATAAAAAGGAATAAAATACTGATAAATGCTATTATATGGATGAACTTTGAAAGTATTTTGCTAAGTGAAAGAAGTCAACTGCAAAAGATCATATTTATATGAAATGCCCTGTGCTTCCATTTTTGTGAAAGGCTCAGAATAGACAAATCCATAGAGATGGAAAGTAGATTAGTAATTGCCTAGGACTGAGGGAGATGAGAATTGGGATAGGTGACTGCTAAAGAACATGGGGTTTCTTTTGGGGGTATAATAATATTGTAAAATTTACTGTGGTGATGGTTGCCACAACTCCCTAAATATGCTAAAAGCTATTGAATGATATACTTTAAATGGTATATTGAAAGGTGTTATAGTTTGCTAGCTGCCGGAATACAGAATACCAGAAACAGATGGCTTTTAAAAAAGGAGAATTTAATAAATTGCAAGTTTACAAGTTTACAATTTTTAGGCCATGGAAATGTCCCAATTAAGGCAAATCTATGGAAATGTCCGATCTAAGGCATCCAGGGAAAGATACCTTAGTTTAAAAAGAGGGCTGGTGAGGTTCAGGGTTTCTCTCTCAGCTGGAAGGGCACATGGCAAACATAACGGCAGCTTCTAGTTTCCTCTCCAGGCCTCTTGCTTCAATCTCCTTCATCTCCAAAGGTCACTGGCCAATGTACTCTGGTTCTCTCGTCCTTCTCGTGACTCTGCTCTGTTACTCCCCAGTCATTCTCCCATTGTTTTCCTTGTTCTCCTATTGTTCTGAAGTTTTCACCAAAATATCTCCTCTTTCATAGGATTCCAGTAAACTAATCAGACATGTGTAGAATGGGTGGAGACGTGCCCATCTAATCAAATTTAATACTCACGATTGATTGAGTCACATCTGTATGGATTAAGTGGAGGCATGCCTCCACCCATTTGGGTGGGTCTTGATTAGTTTAATGGAATCCTATAAAAGAAAATGACAAGAGAGAAAGCCAGGAGATTCAGAGAGAGCAGAGCAGAATGACATAGCCATGCGAAGCAGAGTCCACCAGCCAGCAACCTCTGGAAATGAAGGAAAATGTCTCCGGGGGAGCTTCGTGAAACAGGAAGCCAGGAGAAGAAGCTAGGAGATGATTCAGTGTTCGCCATGTGCCCTTTCAGCTGAGAGAAGAACCCTAACTGTGTTCACCATGTGCCTTTCCAGATGAGAGAGAAACTCTGACTGTGCTTCCCATGTGCATTCTCACTTGAGAGAAGAACCTTGAACTTCATTGGGCTTCTTGAGCCATGGTATCTTTCCCTGGATGCCTTTGATTGGACATTTTTATAGACTTATTGTAATTGGGACGTTTTCTCAGCCTTAGAACTATAAACTAGCAACTTATTAAATTCCCCCTTTTAAAAGCCATTCCGTTTCTGGTATATTGCATTCCAGCAGATAGCAAACTAAAACATTCAGATAAAGTGGAAAATACAGTTCAGAATTCTTGAGTTTGAATCCTAACTCTGTCCAAGGGAAATCACTTACCCACCCTGAAATTGTTTCCTCTCCTGCAAAATGAGAAAAATATTCGTACTCAGATTGCAGGAAGGGTTGAATATGTTAATCAATGTTGAAAGGGTTTTACAAACTAGAAAGCAGTGCATACATGATAGATTTAGACTGAAAAAGAATGTTCAGAGGTAAGGTGCAATAGTTGTTTAAAATCGCCTTAAGGAATGCCCTGAGGAAAACATAGTAGAATTGTTTCTTTATATTGATTTGATTATTCCGAAGAGAAAATTGGGATCAATGGTGAAAGTTGAGAGGGAAGGAGACATGATTTCACTAAGAACTAGGGCTACTCAATAAGAGAATGGCTACTTTTTGAAGGAGTGGGTTCCTTGTCTCTAACTTACTGTAGTGGATGTAGGGGACCAGTTGTCAGAGATGGAGTGTGGTAGCGTGGATCATCTAGCGTGGATATCAGGGAAGCTACGGTTCCCCTTCTCAGAACTACTCCCTTGTTTCTCCCTCTGTGTGGTTTGGCTACTTTCTCTTACTTCATCCTCTTTCCTTCCCTGCACCCAGGGTCCTTGTAAGGCAAGTTAGATGACTTGCTGGTCCATACTATATCTAGGTTGAAGACTGAAGAATGAATGAAATAATTGGCAAGCATGCAAGGTTGAATATATAAGTTTCTTTTCACAACATGTACAGAGGAAAGCACATGGGCTTTGGCATAAGACAAAACCTTTCTTGGAGGCTCCTCAAAGGCAGATGTCACCATCTTATTTAAGTCTATCTCTGCCTCTGTCTTCACATCCTCTTCTTTTCTCTATGTCTTCCTTTGTCTGCATCTTCCCTTCTGTCTCCTATAGGAGGATATTGGTCATTAGATTTAGGGCCCACCTGGGTAATCCAGAATGATATCACCCCAAGATCCTTAACTTAGTTACCCTTTCCCCAAATAAGGTCACATTCACAGGTTCCAGAGATTGGACCTGGACATATCTTTTGGGGCCACCATTCAAGCTACTATAGCACTCTTCACTGTAGACTTTCCAGCATGAAGAGTCTAGGATCCTGTGGAATCCAAGGAGCTTTATGTGCAACTAATCATCCCAGTAAATATACAACTTTGAACATTGAAATTTTTCTCTCATTTAACAAACATTTTCTCCTATGTGCCAGGTGCAATGCTAGTTCATTACTAGGGATACAGAGAAGAGGGAGAACTGGTATCTTTAGAAACTCAGTCCAGTGGAGACTCATTCTAAGTCTAAATTCTAGAAAATCTGCAGGAAAATAACTTATCTGCCTGTTTTGGTTGGCTAAAGCTGCTGGAATGAAATGTACCAGAAATGGATTGACTTTTATAAAGGAGATTTATAAAGATACAAGTTATAATTCTAAAGCCATGAAAATGTCCAAATTAAGGTATCAACAAGAGGATACCTTCACTTAAGAAAGACCAATCCAGTTTGGGGTCCATCTGTCACATGGCAAGTTATATGGTGACATCTGCTGTCTTTCTCTCAGGTCTTCCAGTTTCAAATGGCTCTCTCAGCATCTCCAAGTGTCTGTGTCTGAGCTTTCTCCAAAATGATCTCCTCTTAAAGGACTCTGGTAAGCTAATTGAGACCCACCTTGAATGGACAGGGTCACATCTCTATGGAAATAATCTAATCTAAATAATTTAGAATGTCCCACTCACAATTGGTTGGGTTACATCTCCATGGAAGCAACCTAATCGAAAGATACCACCCATGCTAAGTCCGCACCCACAAGACTGGATTAAAATATTATGGCTTTTCTGGGGTACATAGTTTCAAACCAGCACAGTGCCACTATGGAATTCTGAAAAATTCACATGCTCATATATTCTACAAACAATATGGCCTGTTCCTGGCTCTTTCCTAAGCCCTGTGGGAGAGTCAGAGGTGGCTAAAACACAACATCTACCTTCATGTAACTTATAATAGAGAAAGGGACTTGAGATATATAAAAGTATTTGTTGCTTACAGTTGAAAGATAGAGGCTAGACCTTAGAACCCTATGCAGTGAAAAGAACATGTAAACACTGGAAATAAAAACTCCCTAAAGCTTGTACCTTCTTAAATACATTGTGCAGTTTAAAAAAAAATATTCATCGACGTTTGAATACCCTCAGCTCAGAGACCATCAGGGAATGCTTCCTTCTTTAGAGTACAGTTTTTTTTAGAATGTTCCAAGAAAGCATGAGTGATTTTAAGGTGGAAGTTAAAATTGAAAAGTAGTTGGGAATTGAAGGAGGGGAAGGATGTGGAAAGATACCAGTTGTATTATTAATAAAATTGATCTAAGCTAGGCTAGTGGAAAAAGAGGAAGGAATGGCATCAAGACAAATGGTACCTCCTGTAACCTTGAACTCTTTATTGATAGACGGGTAGATGGGAGATTTGGGGAATCAATGAAGATATCTTTAAAATCTCAAGGAAATTGATTGAAAGTAAAGAAAACAGGTGAAAAACAATTTCAGCTTTTCACCATTGCAAATAAAGTCGCTCTGTTAACTTTCTCTTAAAATCAGACTCTTAATATAAGCTTCAGAAGTAAACAAGCAAACAAACAAAAAAAACCCAAAAAGAAACAGGGTGTCACATAACCTGAAAATAGGTTAGGCTGCTCTGTTGTATTTATAGGAAAAGAATGATCTAGTTCATGTATTTTAAGTAGTTCAACTTTCGTATATGAGATCAAATCAGCCTCATTCAGAATGAGATTGTAATAGTCTGCTAACCTTCTTAAATACCCATCCTACAGTTCCTCTTTTGTAAAAAATGAAAGTGAAAATACTCATGCTAAAATGAAATACACAATGGAGGGTAGTGCAGGGCACTTTGCTACTGCAACTTTCTCCTTCACATTTTGTTCATCTTTGCACCTACACAAGAGTCTAGATAGGCCTGACCTTTTGCCCCATATCAGCCTCAGGCGTCTTTCCTGAGCATAAAATATTCAAGAAATCTAGTCTTTTGGAAGAATTAGGAAACAGTTGAACTTTTATGAGTTTGTTATAGTAGATCCTTAGTTACCTAGAATTCTCAGAGAACAGGTTGAACTGGTTATTGGATATTTTAATATAGGAGTATATTATGACTAAATTCAGTTTTTCCTTATTCTAGTAACATCATCCCGATTACTTTTTAGATAGCTACCCATCCTCCACTATCAGTTCATTCTCTCATTCAACAGACATTTACCATAGGCTTGGTACAGTTATAAGAATATAGAGTGAGCTAGGCAGATAAGATTGCTGCTCCATGGAGTTTACATGCTAGTAGAGAAGACAGGAAATACATACATACATACATACATACATACATACATACATACATACTTAATGGAGGAATAAGTGTTATCAAGAAAAATAAAGTTGTTGAATATAGAATCTGATCAGAAAAGACTGGAGGAGAGGAAAATGTGGCAGGAGGTTTTCTTTGTGGAAGTTCACTGATGCAGAAAATGAAATGAAATGAGGGAGCAAGCCATGTGATAGTTCTGGGGGATTGAGCATTCTGGGCAAAGTCCTTTTGGTGACAACTAGCTTGACATTTTTAAGAAATAGCAGGAAGGTCAGTGTGGCTGAAGTAGAATGAGCAGGGGTGAGTGGAATGAGATGAGAACCAAGGGGTGAAGCTGGGGAAGGTATAATCTAAGACTCTGTGAGCCCTAAAAAGGAATTTGATCTCATTCTAAACGAATGGTTCATTAGAGGATTTTGGGTAGAAGAGTGATTTATATCTTTTAAAGATTACTCTAGCTACTATGTGGAGAATAAACCAAAGGAAGCAAGAAAGGAAGTTGAGATTTCACTTAGAATGATGCTACCAAAGTGAGATGAGGTTAGATTTTGAAGGCATTGCTAAAATACTTGCTGATGAATTGGGCATGGAATATAGGGATAGAAAGAAATCAAGGATGAGCCCCAAATATCAGTCTTGAGCAACCTGGCTGATGGTGGTGCCATTTAATGAGATAAGGAAGACTAGGGGAAGAGTAGGTTTGGGGTAGAACAATTCTACTTTGAAATTTTTAATGAATGAATACTTAACCAGTAAGTAGAGATGTATGAAGGAGGCAGTTTGATACACGGGTCTGGAGTTCAGGGGAGAGGTAAGAGATACAGTTATATATTGGGAATGTTCAGGCTATAGATGATTATTTCAAACTATGGGAATAGATGAAATCATCTAGGGAGTAGTAGTAACAAGAAACAGATGGTCAAGGACAGAACCCAGATGTCTTCCCTGATGTTCAAGGGTTGCTGACTTCACCTCCAGTTCCAGGGGTAATCGTGTAACTCAAAATATGCATCAGAGTTAATTTTATGACTTTTGCTGGGAGCTGGAATTGAGCCCCAAATGAGTAAACCTGGAGTTTCTGGGGACTGCCAATTGAAAAGTGCCTATCTGGATTGAAGCCAACACAGAGAAAATCTACACAAGGAGATAAAGAAGATCATCCCCAATTATATCACTCAAGGACCTGGATCCAACCAAGCTTGAAACTCAATTTACCCCTTTTTCTTTCTTCCATGAGTCAATAAGATCCCCTTTTTACTTAAGCCAGTTTGAGTTAGGTTTCATGTCTCCTGAAGCTCTCCTCCCATCCCTACATTCTCCATGTAGGGTAATTGACAAACTCCAGCTGCCCTCAATACCAAGCCTCCGGATAAGTAGTCCAGGGTCCTTTTTCACTACATATTCTTGCTTGTTGCTCTTTCTTTGGGCTACCACTCAACATCTTGTGTATCTCCCACACTTTTTGTATTGGATAATCCAGACAATTTTTGATGACTTTGGATTGACTACTGTGCAATGTGCATGTACGGTGTGACTGGAACCCAACCTAGGCTCCATAAGTTGAGTGCTACTAGTCCACACCCACCCTGAGAGAAGGATCAGGGAATGGAGAAGGCTTCAGGTGGCTACAGTCTACTCACATGCAACTGCAGGTGGTCCCAATAATGAGCAATTATGCTAATATATTTATAATGCTAATTATATGTAATGCTAATTATGGGACCCCTACTCTGGTCACCAGCATATTTAGGGCATGAGGGCAACCACCTGAGGTCCAAACTCTTGGTCTCTTGGATTACACATGGGATTGGCTGTTTAGATTTCCATGAGGACAGCCAATGATACGCCACCTGAACTGTTACACTGTTCTTGGACTTCATGTTTTGCAGTTTGGCAGAGAAATCCTCCAAGACCCAAATACGCATTCATACATTGACCAAACATTTATTGAGCTCCATCTATGTTCTACACACTATGCTGAGTGCTAGAGAAACTAACCAGACTGGTGAGTGTGCTTTGCAAACAGTCTAATATGGAAGACAAACATAACAGCATAACAGCTGTGTGATAAACTCTATAACAGAGTTAACTGTGAGATGCTAGGGGAGCACACAGGAAGGCAGATAGTTCTGACTGAGTAAATCAGGGGAAGCTTCATGGAGGTGGTGATACTACAAAGTCAGATTTCTTCAGAGACCAAGCAGGTAAAACTTGTAATGAGATAGAGGAAAATCGGAAGTATTGACATGTCATGCAACTGGAGAACACATGCCCTCTCCAAATGCAAGCAGATTTAATCTCTTAAAGAGCTCTTTGCTAACTAAATAAAACCATCTGCAGAATGTTGTGGGTTACCAGTTTCCAATTTCTGCCTTTGAACCAATGATTAAGGATTCTCCAGGCAGATGAGACAAAGAGGTACTCCAGGGAGTTATTTTTTGGGAGGGAGGGGAGTTGTTTTAAAAAGCCTGAGGATAGAATCATTTTCAACAGGGAATATACAAAATCTCCCAGGCTGTGGCTTGTTGGTGTTTTGCTTAGGTCCTGATCTCTGCTGCTCAGAATGTTTTCATGCTCCTGAACCATCTGCCTGTTTGGTTTTACGTAATTATTTGATCCTTCAAGCTTTAGCTAAATATTTTGGACCCAGACCCAGTTGTAGCTTCATTCTCACTTTTTATATATACTCTGCCCTCTCTAAACTTTGAATCTGGCTGAATGCATTGATTATTTTTTCATAATAGCATAGCAGTCATGACTGTGGCATTTTCAATCAAACACTTGGCTTGAAATCCTTATGCATCATTTAGTATCTGTGTGACTAATGGGAAATCCCTAAATTTATATACTTAATCTGTTTGAGCCTCAGTTTATTTTCAGTTAAATGGGAATAATAAATTATACTTCCATTAAATGAGTATAATAAAAGAAACTTTCAGTTGGTACAATGCCTGGCACTTAGAAAGGTATAATTCTAAAGAAATAAATGAATGCGGAAATATAGTCTGCTTTCCTCTTTGGCATTTTAGAGTCCTAAAAGGTTCTGGTTTGCTGTAGGCCCAGCCCATTCTTCTGCTAATTCTTTATCCTTTGCTGATTCCCTATCCTTGGCTCCCAGACAGCCTCAGCCTTCCAGGTCCTGCATCCCTCTTGCATGCGCCTTGCTCTACTTTCTCTATTCCTGGTGCTGACATGAGCAAAGTAGACTGCAGATAAAATATTAAATCCATCAATCAGGAGCTATTCAGCATTTGCTCAGCACTAGATGGAAAGGGCTCTGGGTCATTCTGATCAGACAAAGGAATCCAATTTTTCCCCTGATGACCTTCATGGTTTCTCTGTCTTGCTGCCACGTTTCTCCTTTATTTTCATTGACAAATATTGCTCCCTGTCAACAAGAAAATATCCTGGGATCCACATTTCAGTGGGAATTGGTGAACTTCTAAAGTCACTCAGCCTACAGCCTCCTGTTTTACAACATCCCCTGTGGTGCCCTGTAATTGCCCGGAAATGCATCGTGTCTCCTGCCTTGTTGCTTAATTAAAATTCAGTTCACTTCAACAGAGTCACAATTAAGAAGTGTTTCTGTCTTCCTTTCTCTTGCTATCATTTTAGGACCCCTGATGGTGATGCCTCTTTGCTTAATCTGGAAATTGTCTGAAATATTTACCTGGGAAAGGCATGATAGCTGTCACTGTAGTGACTCTGGAAAAGAAAGGCACTATGACTATTAAGAACATATTAAGCAGTACTTTTGTTTGTTTCCCATTTTTCTCCTTATGGTGGGTCATATTATCCTGATTCATCCTGAGAAGAAAATGAAGCTCAATGAGGTTAGATAACTTGTCTAAGTTGTGCAGCTTGTCAGGACAGGAACAAGGAATTCAGTCAGCTGGTTTTATCAAGTTATGGGAAGAATGTTAAAGGCATGAGAGAAAGGTTGATGAAAATACCTATTGAAAGAGGAGCTCTTTCTTAGTTCCTTAGGACATCCTGCCACAAACTGGGTGGCTTAAACAATAGAAATTTTCTACTAAAATTCCGAAAATAAAGGTGTCTGCAGGACCACGCTCTTTCTGTAGACTCCGGGGAGGATACTTCCTTGCCTCTTTCTGACTTCTGGTGGTCCCCGGCAATCTTGGGCTGTAGACACGTTGCTCCCATCTCTGCCTCCATCATCACATAACGTTCTCCCTAATCATCTCCTCTGTGTCCAAATTTCCCTCTTCTTATAAGGACACCAGTCATATTGGATTTTGGGCCTACCCTTGTCCATTATGACCTCATCTTAACTTGATTATATTTGCAAAGATCCTCTTTCCAAATAAGGTCACATTCACAGCTACCAGGGGTTAGTATTTTAGGGGTATATAATTTCAGCCCACGAGAAACTCTTAAATGTGTGAAGACTTAGGAAGGATCAATTTGACCAGGGCTTGACCTGATGGGAGAAATCTAAGGTCTGCCATTCTCAGTCTCAAAAGTTTTTGAGAACTAGTCAAAGAACTAGTGTGTCTTATTAATTTTTCTGTCCTCAACACCTAACAAATGCCAAAACATTGTGGTCAAAACAGGTTCTGTGCCCCTAACATTAGTAGATGTGTAATCATTATGTGCTTAATGAAAAAATTATTTGCATGAACAGTAACTTAAAAATTAGAGTCTTTAAATGATCTTGAGAGAACTGGCTATGTTTGAAACACTGGCATTGCCCTCATTCTCAGCTATATTCAGAGCACCCATCTCTAAGATAGCATACAGATTGTTCTTCAATAGGAAATTTGTGTAGAGTTAGCAGAGAAAAAAAAAAAGATAGCATACAGAAATCATAAAAATCATTTCCTTTCACTAACCTCTGCTCTCTCTGTGATTCCAATGCTAAGTGAGGGTTGACCCTTGGTTTCCTTCCCCACCACCTCCCAACATAATTATTTCTCCAATTAAGGAGCAACCGAAGGACCACTGAACCTGAGGTTCTGCTGAATTACAGCCAATCACACTGCCAAGGAATTCCACTCAGCTTTGATCTCTTATCGCCCTGCGCACACCACACTTCCTCTGTAAGGCCTGCTGCTCTCAGCATTGCTGTGTCTAATCAGACGTGTCACACTTCCACAGAGGTAAATTGGGTTTACTGGAGAAGGGAAATTAAATTAAACCTGTTTAGGAATTAATTGTGACTGTCTAGGTTTAATCTATCATATCATCCCATTGTACTGTATCAGGATCAAAATCTGCTGACCCATTTCATTAAAAAATGCTACAAAATAGGCATAATGTTTTGGGCATCAAAAACAGCAAAAGGAAAACGTAAATTCAGGAATTAAAAGGCATAGGATCCACATAACATTAGCTGACTCACTTAAGAAGCGAATGTAAGATAATGTCATAGGGACCAAATACCCCTGACTTAGTTTGCGCACAATTGAAGATATGGTGGCAGGTACATAATAAGTATTCGATAAATATCTATTAAATTAAAGGAAACATGAATGAATATGCAAATAGGTGAATTTTTATCTTTATCATATGCAGTCTGCTAATGGGAGAAACATAAGTTTGCTTAGGTCAATTATCAATAGTGTTATTGTTTGGGATGCTCGTAGTTAATAGTTGTGTTCTTGGTGTAATTGTAGTAGTTCCCACTTCAACTTCCAAAAGTACCCTAATTTGGTTGATAAATTAGAGTCCCCTTAGCTGTTGATATGTTCAAGAGAGTGGCAGTTGGCAGCAACCAGCTAGAGATTTCATAAGCTAAAGGTTTCATGATGAGTGGCTGATTGGCCAGTATGACCTGATTGAGAAATCTTGTGTTAAATCAAGTCTAGGCTTTGAGAATTCAAAAGTGAATGTCCATTTCTTCACCTTGAGTACGTTGATCCTTTAAGAAGCCTATATTTGGTGATATTCTTCATATTGTATGGTGTGGGTCTGTCCTTGATTTCCTAATAGGGCAAGAGGCAGAGTCAAAGCAGACTTGAGGTATAAGGCTAGTGGTCAGTGGAAATCAGCTCTTCAGTTTGAGTACACATACTTTGGCCATCTGTAGGTAAGGATGCCTACAAAATGGAGGTAGTTAGACAACTTCTTGTAAGACATCATCCAACTGGAAAGTAATGAGCGAGGGAGACCCAGAGAAGAGAGCCTAATTAGACTAAATGGGAATTCCTTCTGGAACAGAAAAATGTCAGGGATCAGGGAGAGATATTTTCTTCTAAGCAATGATTGAAACTGGATAAATCCCTTCATCTTCTTAATGCAATCATATATATTTCTTTTATTAGAGAAGCTTTTACTAAAGAAGTCTATGGGTTTATAGAACATCATACATGAAATAAAGGATTCCCATGCAACACCACACCTCCAACACCTTGCATTTGTGTGGTACATTTGTTACAGCTAATGATTGGACTTTTTTTTTAATTGTGAAAAAAGCCACATATACAAAAAGCAATAAAATTCAAAACACACAGCAGCATCTAGTTGTAGAACCGATTTCAGAGTTTGGTAAGGGTTACAGATCCACAATTTTAGATTTTTCCTTCTGAACTACTCCAAGACACTAGAGACTAAAAAAAATCAATATAATGATTCAGCAATCATGCTCATTTGTTTATTTTATCTTCTTTGTTATAACTCCACCTTTTCATTTGATCCTTCTCCCAATTTTTAGGTTTTTTTGAGCTATGTCCATTCTAACTTTTTCATGTTAGAAAGGGCTGTGATAATATGGGTTAGGGGAATGGAACTAGTTGATGTTCTGGAGAGATTAGCCCCTCTGGGTTTCAGGGCTTTTCTGGACTAGGAACCCATCTGGATGTTGTAGGTTTCTAGAAAGTAATCAGTACATGGAACCTTTGTAAAATCTCAGATAGAGCCCTAGCATCCTTAAGGTTGGCAGGAATAGTTTGGTTAGGGTTTGGCAAACCATGGTAAAAGTATCTAGCTGAAGCTTGTGTAAGAGTAGCCTCCAAAATAGCTTCTCGACTCTTTTTGAGATGGTCATACTTTTTTACAATTATACTTTTTTTTTAACAGTAATTAACCATTGTTATAACTGATGAAAGATTAAACCTACACTCACCTATATAATTTGGTGTTATTAATTACACTCACAATATTGGGCTCCCATTACCACCATCCAATTCCAAACCTTTACAAACTAAATAGAAATTCTGTACAAACTAAGTATCAACTCCCCATTTTTCTAAACCCAACCTATCTGCTGGTAAACAATCTAAATTCTAGCTCTATGAATTTGTTTAATATAATAAGCCCATATTAGTTGGCTCATACAATATTTGTCCTTTTGTGTCTGACCTATTTCACTCAACATAATGTCCTCAAGGTTCATCCATCTCATTGCATGCTTTGAGACTTCATTCCATTTTACAGCTGAATAATGTTCCATTGTATGTATACACCACATTTTGTTTATCCATTCATCGACTGATGGATATTTGGGTTGCTTCCACCTTTTGGCTATTGTGAATAATATCACTAAGAACATCAGTGTGCAAATGTGTCTTCAAGTCCCTGATTTCAGTTCATTTGGGTATATACCTAGGAATGGGATTGCTGAGTCATATGGTAATTTTATACTTAATTTTCTGAGCAACCCCACCAAACTGTCTTCTACTGTGGCTACCCCATTTTACATTCCCACCAACAATTGATGAATGTTCCTAGTTCTCTACATCCTCTGAAACTCTGGTAATTTTCTTTCTTTTTTTATTAATAGCCATTCTGGTGGGAGTGAAATGGTGTCTCATGGCTTTGATTTGCATTTCCCTGATAAGTAATGATGTTGAGCATCTTTTCATATGCTTTTTAGCTTTTTGTGTATCTTCTTTGGAGAGATGTCCATTCAAGTCTTTTGCCTTTTTAAAAATTGGGTTGCTTGTCTTTTTGTGTTGTTATAAGATTTCTTTCTTTATTCTGGATATTAAACCTTTATTGAATATGTGGTTTCCAAATATTATCTTTTCACTTTCATGAAAAAGTCTTCTGAATAATTATATTGCTATTTCTGTTGGTCTCCAGTGTCTTGGAGCAGCTAGAAGAAAAAACAAAAAATTGTGGAACTGTAACTCATACCCAATTTTAAAATCTGCTCTATAACTACTTGTTAAAATGTACTTGGAAATACATTTCTCTGTATATATATATATATATATATATTTCACAATAAAAATGTTATAAAACAAACAAACAAAAAAGTCCTTTGGGGCACAAAAGTTTTGAATTTTGGGGGAACCCCATTTTCCATTTTTATTTCATTTCTTATGTTTTGTGTGTAAAGTCTAAGAAACCATGGACTCACACAAGATCCTGAAGATGCTTCTCTACACTTCTAGGAGTTTTATAGTCCTGGTTCTTATATTTAGGTGTTTGAACCATTTTGAGTTAATTTTTGTATATGGTATAAGATGAAATCCTCTTTCATTGTTTTGCATATGGATATCCAATTCTCCCAGCACCATTTGTTGAAGATATTATTCTTTCCCAATTGAGTGGACTTGGCAGTCTTGTTAAAAATCAATTTGGGGCAGGCCATGCTAACTTAGCAGGCAGAGTTCTTGCCTGCCATGCTCGAGACCCAGGTTTGATTTCCGGTGCTTGCCCATGGCAAAAAAAAAAAAGCAATCTAGGGGTGCATGGGTAGTTCAGTGGTTAGAATGCCTGCTTTCCATGCAGGTGACCTGGGTTTGATTCCTGGACCATGCACTGTGCCCCCATCCCCCGAAAATCAATTGGTCATAGATGTGAGGATCTATTTCTGAACTCTTGATTTGAATCCATTGGCCAATATATCCATACTAGTGCCAAACCCATGCTGCTTTTTTTCTGAGAATTCTGCCACTAAGCCACTGTTACACTGCCACACATACTGTTGTGTTTTTAAAAATATTTTTATTGAGATGTCTTCATGCACATATAGTCCATCCAAAGCGTACAATCAGGTGCTCACAAAATCATCACACAGTTGTTTATTCATCACCATGATCATTTTTAGAACATTTGCATCACTCCAAAAAAGAGATAAAAAGATAAAAAAAAGACCTATACAGCCCATACCCCTTACCTTTCCAGCTCACTGACCACTAGTGTTTTAATTTACCTAATTTATTTTACCTTTTA
The DNA here is from genome assembly GCF_023851605.1 of Tamandua tetradactyla. NCBI lineage: Eukaryota > Metazoa > Chordata > Mammalia > Pilosa > Myrmecophagidae > Tamandua > Tamandua tetradactyla. Next base: position 26,384,563 of record NC_135333.1, read on the forward strand.
TCCCCTGTATTAGCTAGGGTTCTCTAGAGAAGCAGAATCAGCAGGAGATATCCATAGATATGAAATTTATGAAAGGGTCTCTCATAACTGTGAAGTCTGTAGTGCAGATTACAAGCTGGCAACTCTGATGAAGTTCCTCAGTGAATTCTCAGGAGGGGCTGGTTGGGCAACTGTGGGAATGGAAGAGTCCAAAATCCATAGGGCAGGCTGTGAAGGTAGTGGTTCTAATGAAGGGTCTGGACAAACTCCACAGGAGAGGCTCAACAGCTGAAGCAGGAATAGTGACTGTCTCTTCTGAATCCTCCTTAAAAGCCTTCTGGTGATTAGTTTAAGCATCACTCATTGCAGAAGATGCTCCCCTTAGTTGATTACAGATGCAATCAGCTTGTGGATACAGCCAGTGTGATCATGATTTAAGTCCATGAAATGTCCTCATAACAATAAACAGGCCAGCGCTTGCCTGACCAGACAACCTAGTCAAGTTGACACATGAACCTGACCATGACATCCCCCCCGTTATTTATTTATTTTTTCATCCATATTTTTTTACTCATCTATCCAAACCCTGGATAAAAGGAGCATCAGACACAAAGTTTTCACAATCACATGGCCACATTGTAAACACCTTATAGTTATAGAATTATCTTCAAGAATCAAGGTTACTGGAACACAGCTCAACAGTTTCAGGTACTTCCCTCCAGCCCCTCCAATATACCATCAGGTACTTCCCTCCAGCCCCTCCAATACACCATAAACTAAAGAAGGATATCTATATAATGCATAAGAATAACCTCTAGGACAACTTCTAAACTTGGTTTGAAATCTCTCAGCCACTGAAAATGTATTTTGTCTCGTTTCTCTCTTCCCCCATTTGATCAAGAAAGCTTTCTCAATCCTATGATGCTAGGTCCCAGCTCATGCCTGGGAGTCATGTCCCACATTGCCAAGGAAATTTACATCCCTGGGAGTCATGTCCCAGGTGGGGAGGGAAGGCATTGAGTTCATCTGCTGAGTTAGCTTAGAGAGAGAGACCACTTCTGAGCAATAAAAGAAGTTCTCTGGGGGTGACTCTTTGCAGGAATGAGTTTCACATGGATGAAGCTAAAGCTTGAGAGTTTAGCCTATTGAATTTTTTGGGCACACTGCTTGAGAGAATATCAGGAATTCTCCAGATGGGGAAATTTAATATTTCCCCCCTTCTCCCCAGCCTCTTAAGGGGACTTTGCAAATATTTCTTATTTGCCCAAACTACCCTGGGATGTGTCAGGGCATCACATAATCTGTCAAACCAATAAGATCTCACTCCCTAGTCAAGATTTCATGTAATTATAGTGTTCAAATAAAGTGACCATACAAGTTAAATTAGATAATGCACTACACAAAATATTAATTTTGCACCAAAATAAACATCTCTTCTTTAAGCTTCACACAGAAGTTGAAGTTTTAAAATATATACCATATCATCCTTTCCCCAGTATTCTGGTTTACTTTTGTCCTGTCCAGATCAGCTTCATTCATATTTCTTGTCAAAGTCTGATCATATTTTCAACTTTTTTAACAGTTGATATATGCGGTACTGCTAACTTTCATAGTTTCAGAGATCTAACTCCAAGTTTTGGAGCTTGGAATATAGCTTCAGGTATTCACACAAATACCTGAAGTTTCAGGGAATGACCAGGTTACACATGAATAGCACAGTATCTCAGAATTTAGAAATAGCAATTAAAATTCCAGACTACATGTGAATATGTGATGCTGTAGGAACCTTTTAAATAGGCCCCAACCTCATAAACTGTGCTCTTGGCTTCAATTCTCTGAGTTTGTATATTATAGTTAGTCCATATGAGTGAAATATGATGGTATTTGTCATTTTGTTTTTGACATTTCATTCAACATACTGAAAATGGCCATTCTAGTGTGTGTAAGATGATATCTTATTGAGGTTTTGATTTGCATTTTCCTAATAGCCAGTGAAGAGGAGCATCTTTTCAGATGCGTTTTAGCCATTTGTATTTACTCTTCTTAAAACTATCTATTCATGTCTTTTGCCCATTTTTTTAACTAATTTTTTTGCTGAATCTTTATTGTTGGGACTCCTATACAACATCTCTAATGGTAAAAAATAATGTTAGAAGATTAGGACTAAGAAACAGAAAGGAAACATGACTCATATATCCAACATTTCAACAAAATTAGAACTTTATCCCTGAACGATTATTCAATGTCATTATTTTCTATAAAATCTATTCCAGCTTTTTAAAAAATATTTTTATTGACAGATCTTCACACACAGACAGTCCATACATGGTGTACAATCAGTGGCTCACAATATCATCACATAATTATGTATTCATCACCATGATCATTTTTAGAACATTTGCATTACTCTAGAAAAAACAGAAGAAAGAAAAAACTCATTCACCCCATACCCCTTACCCCTCCCCTTTCCTTGACCACTAGTATTTCGATCTGCCCAATTTATTTTATCCCTTATCCCCTTATTATTTATTTATTTTCATCAATATTTTACTCATCTATCCAAACCCAAGACAAAAGGAGCATCAGTCACAAAGTTTTCACAACAGTCACATTTTAAGCATTATATTGTTATACAATTGTCTTCAAGAAATCAAGGGTACTGCAACACAGCTCAATAGTTTCAGATACTTACCTCCAGTCACTCCAATATGCCATAAACTAAGAAGGAATGTCTATATAATGCCTAAGAATAATCTTCAAGATAACCTCTCAATTCTGTTTGCAATCTCTCAGCCACTGAAACAGTCTCATTTCTCCCTTCTTCTTTTTGATCAAGAAGGCTTTCTCAATCCCATATGCCAGGTCCTGGCTCATCCTGGAAGTTCTGTCCCACATTGCCAGGGAGATTTACACTCCTGGGAGTCATGTCCCACATAAGGGGGAGAGCAGTGAGTTCACCTGCTAAGTTGGCTTAGTGAGAGATGCCACATCTGAGCAACAAAATCTCAGAACAAAAGGTTCTCTGGAGGTGACTCTTAGGTATAATTTCAAGTAGGCTTAGCCTATCTTTTGCAGGAATAAGTTTCATAACGGTGAGACCTAAGATCAAGGGCTGAGCCTAGTGATTTGGTTGTCCCACTGATTGCAAGAATATCAGAAATTCTCCAAATGGGGAAGATGAATATTTCCCCCTTTCTCCCCAGACCGCCAGGGGAACTTTGCAAATACTTCTTTATTCACTGGCTGAATTACTCTGGGATATATCAGGGTATCACAATAACCTGGACAAACCGACAAGATCTCACACCTTGTTCAAGAGTCCATGTACTTATGGTGTTCAACTACTGACCATACAAGTTAAATTAGATAATGCGCTACCCAAAATATAAATTTTTCACCAAATAAACATCTCTCCCTTTGGTTTTACACAGAAGTTGAAGTTTTAAAATATGGACAATATCATTCTTTACTCAATATTCTGATCTACCCCAGTCCTATCCTGATTAGCTTCATTCATATCTCTGGTCAAGGTCTGATTCCTTTTCCAACTTTTTAAACAGCTTCTGTATGGGCTACTGCTGACTTTCTTAGCTTCAGAGATCTAACTCTGAGTCCAGGTGTCATATAAACATCCAAAGTTTCTGGGAATGACCATGTTATTTACAAACAGCTCATTATTTCAGAATTTAGGAATAACAGTTCCAACTCCTGAGTATATGTGACTGCTATTAAGTGCTTACAATTTAGGAACCTTTATAATAGTCTTGCCAATTTTTAAATTGGGCATCCTGAATTAGTTGTTTCAACTCCTGTATCTCATTTGAAATGTTGGTTTGTTTCTTTGACTGGACTGTATCTTCGATTTTCCTGGTATGACTCTTTTTTTGCTGATATCTAGGCATTTGATTTCATTGGTTAGTTTATTCTGGAGGTTATTTTCACTCTTTTACTGAGGGTTTTCTAGTTGGTGGGCTTTGTTCTCTGGCATTCAGTTCAACTTATTCTATACCTCTAGCATAGCTTCTGTTTAACTGATCAGAATTTTTCAGCTCTTGTTTTTCTGATTCTTGCCCTGTCTATACGGAACTTTTTTTTGAGGAGGGTCTCCTCAGATATGATTAACCTCAGTCAGATTTTCCCAGACCAAAGTGGCCCACATCTCAGGAGGAGAAAGTAGCTAGTATCAAGTTTCCTTGAAGGTGAGATCCAGCAGGTTGTCCGACTTTCCTATGAAGCCTGTAGACTCTGTGCTTTTCCTATCCTGCCCAGCATGTGGTGCTTGTCTGCCTGCAGCTTCTCACCAGCATCAAGTGATGTGGTGCCTTTAATTCTCAGCAGCTTCTCTCTGCCAGGATGTGGTAGAGAAAGAGGCTGAAGTAGAGGAGGGGCTTAGGTTATTTCTGTTTTCCAGTCCCTGGAACCTGAATTCCCTGAAGAAGGACCATCATTTGAACTGGGCCTTGCCTCCCTTTTCTTGGTGAAGGTACACCCTTTAGAGAATTGTCTCCATTCACCTGACTATTAATTTTGCCTCTCAGACATGCCTTAATTCTTCCCTTGCCTGGGGCAGTGCTGAAGCCTGAGAGTGCTTGTAGTTCTATCTAATGAGCTATTGAGACATTAAAAAAAAAAGAAAGATAAAAAACCTTTTCAGAGATGGATCCTAGCTCCTGGTTCACCAATCAAGAGCTGGAGTTCCTATGTGACTTTAAGTGTCTTCAGGTTCTATGTGCCCCCTTTTCTTGGGGTCCAGCCCTTTTCCAGTATTTTGTACTGTCCAACTCAAAAAGCCTCTGTATTTTTCTTTTCCCATCATCCCTGCCCCCTCTTTGCCAAGGCAAAAACTTTTGGTTCCTTTAGTGCTTAACTCCAGGTTTATCTGTGCTTGTGACCTACTTTTAGCAGTCTGAATTTGTTAATTAATTCTGCAGTTGGAGTTTGGTTAAGCTGGGCTCTTGCTACTAATCTGTTTCCTTTCCCCTCAGGGAATCAGCCCACCATGCCTGTGGTGGAGGGACACTGGCCTCCACAGCTTGGGAGACTTACAGTTCTGTTTGTGGTCTCAGCCATTCCACCCGTTACTCTGTGTGTCCAGTCAATACTGTCTGATGTCCCCTCAGCAGGTGTTCCGTATAGTTCTTGGCTATTTACTAGCTGCTCTGGAGAATGAACTAAATTCCATACCTCAATACACTGCCATCTTGTACTGCCTCCTTCCATGCTCTTTTGACCAGTGTGTCTTTGTAATATGTTTTAAAGTTAGGAAGTGTGAGTTCTCTTTGTTCCTCTTTTTCAAATTTTTTATAATTTAAATTTAAATTTTTATTTTTTTTTGGCTATTATGGGCCCCTTACCCTTCGGAATAATATGATAATTTGCTTTTCCTTTTCTATAAAGAAGGCAGTCAGAATTTTAATTGGTATTGCACTGAATCTGTAAATCAGTTTGGGAAGAATTGACATCTTAACAATATTTAGTTTTCCAGTCAATGAATATAGAATATCCCTCCACATAGTTAGCTTATAGATTTCTTTTAGCAATGTTTTATAGCTTTCTATATGCCAGTCCTTTATAACTTTGGTTAAATTTATTCCTAGGTATTTGTTTCTTTTAGCTATTATTGTAAATGGAATTTTTACCTTGTCTTCCTCCTCAGATTGCTCTTTACTAATGTATAAAAACACCACTGATTTTTGTGTTGCTGAATTCGTTTGTAGCTTTGTTGTAGATTTTTCAGGACTTTCTATATATAGGATCAAGTCATCTGCAAATAGTGAAACTTTCACTTCTTCCTTTCCAACTTTGATGCCTTTTATTTCTTTTTCTTGCATAACTGTTCTGGCTAGAACTTACAGTATAATGTTGAATAACCACTGCTATTCAAGGATGTGGACATCCTTGTCTTTTTCCTGATCTTAGGAGATGATGTTCGCTTTTCTTGTATGTCCTTTATAATGTTGAGGAAGTTTCCTTCTGTTCATATCTTTCTAAATATTTTTACCAGGAAAGGATGCTGGATTTTGTCAAATGCATTTTCTGTATCAATTGAGATGATCACGTGGTTTTCTCCTTTATTCCGTTGATGTAGTAAGTTTTAAATATAATTATGTTATGATGTGGTTATATTACATTAATTGATTTTCTTATGTTGAGCCACCTTTGCATACTTGGGATAAAACCTACTTGAGCATGTTGTATAATACTTTTTTTTTTTGCATATTTTTTATTTAAGGAAACAAACAAGACACTTTGAACCGCCAAAAATGGATATCTTAGTTAGCTTAACCATAGGCATATTTAAATATGGTAAATGCCATGATAAAGGTTTCCAGACAGGGCAAAATGGAGAAGTAAAGATTCAGCCAAGTAGACATGTATGGATTAGGCATTGCAGGCAGATGAAACAACATGAATAAAGGAATGAAGGCAAGCAATAGTGCAATATATAGGGGGAGTTCAAGTGGACTGATATTAGTAGCTTATTAAATGAGGGTGAGAAGTCATGGGCAGGAAGGGGTCAGATCTCCTATTGATACTTTCAGGATCTTGGATTTTATTAAAACTTAAAGTCATCAAGGAGTTTAAAGAGGACCAACAAGGTCAGGTGTACAATCAGAAAAGATCAATTTGACTACCTAGATTAAAAGGGATCAAGATAAGAGGTAAAGAAAGAAAATAAAAGACCTTGAAGTCTAGTTGAGATATGAAGACATCATCTAGGGTAGCAGCAGTAGAAGGTTCAGAAAGAAATGAACAAATTTTTAAAATATTCTAAAACCATTTAGTTTCTAGACTTTCCAGCCTGAAGCATTACAGAGCTGCTTCTGTAATGCTCCAAGGCCATCAGGGAGCTTAAGCCAGGGGAAGCCATGTTCTGGACCCTAGGGTGGAAACTCCAATTCCCAAAGATCACCAGCCTCTAAACACCGGGGGTCTGGACTTCTTGCCAACCATCCATATTCTTCCCAGATTTCAATTCCTTGAGAACAGATTGCCTGTACTGCAAAATACAAATCACTAAACTCCAGTTTTCAGCTATTTCTAAGCACATGCTGTGGTTATTTCATTTCAGAGCCCAAGCTTTCATATTTCTTATCGAGTGAGCAGGGTACATGCAGCTGAAACCTTGGTGCCTGTGTTCTTTTGGAAAGTACAAGTAAAGCAAAGGGTTGTAAATAATTTACAATTGTCCTAAATTTTTCCAGCTGTCTCCCTTCTTCCATCTCTCCAAGGGATGCAAAAGGCAGCCTCCAGCAATCTAAAATGTTCATATTTCTAGAGCTCTGGAAGGAAACGAAAAAACTACCACTGCTCCCTCTTTAAATATTCTTTGTATCATTTTTTTTTTCTCATACCCAGTGATGACAGGCAATAGTCACAATTTTAGAGAATAACGTGGTCTAGTGAAAAGATATTGCATTTTTGTCATGGTGGTATTGAATCATGGAATGGTAGAGCTGAAATTTGAATTTAGGAACAATCTACTTCAGAGATAGAAAACACCTGGTATGCATACTATAATTCTTCTCCCCCACATCCATGCCAGACATGGCTAATCCATCATTGCAGTCTTTTTCTATGAGCCCAGGTGTAGCCTCAAATCACTGTCAACACAGTGCTTAGGTGATGACCAAATGATTGGAGTTGGCACACAAATGAAATTCATTCGTCATCCCTGCTCTAGTCCAGCAGTAGCATAGGGGGAAACAGAGGCAGGAATGACCCAACACCTCATCATTAGTTGATTTCAATGGTAACACCTGCCTCCAGGTTCCTTACTACAGTTATTGGAAGAAAATCTCTTTGACCCCTGACTCTGAATCTTTACTCTTTGTGTCTCTATGTCTCTGTGTCCCCCAGAATCCTGGTCTGTCTTTCTTTGAATCTCTGAGTATCTATCTGCCTGATGTTTGTCTTTGAGCTACTGTTTATTTCTCTGATCATAGCTTTGCCTTAATGTGTTTCAGTTTTTCCACTGAGTAGCTTTGAGCCCTGGGAATACCTCTGACCTCCATACCTTTGGTTTCTCCACATGCAATTGCGGTTCCTGCTGTGCACCAGAGGATTTTAGTCTTGTTGCTAACAATGGTGTAAAAGAGTGTAGAATGCGTAACCATAGAGAAAGAGCTTATTGGAAGGTAAAGTAATTGTTTGAATTGTGACCATGGGGGAGAAGGATTTTTCTGGGATACCAGTAGTGTTGATGATGTGCATAAATAGCCACAAGTTAATTAGCTTTAGGAGCAAGCCTTCTGGTGGGGGGTGGGGGGAAGGGGATAAGAAAAGGGAAAAAGCATGAAAATGAGAATTTATTGTGCTTAGAGGCAGCTGGTACTGCCTCTAAGTATTCAATGCATGCCCTTTTTTCTTTGGTTTGTTTGGTGAGGGTGGGGGGAATATCTTCTGGTGGTTCTATTCAGTCTCTGTGAAACTGTTTCCCTCAGAAGGATGTGCGAGAAGAGCTTGGAGTTGGGGGCAGCTCCATAGCCTCTTCACACTCAGTGAAGAGGGTCCCTGGGCCCTGCTCATCTTCAAGCTTTTATCTGTTTTATGGGTCTAAGAGAAATAACATAAGGCCCATCTTCTGTAACTTGGCTTCTAAGCTGTAAGGACCTACCTCAGTATTTGACCCATACCCTTCTCTTAAGACATGAGCTGATTATTTCTATATATGTGTTTGCTAAAAGCATAATTTTGAGCAATCCGAACAGCTGTCACCTAAACAACAGGAGATATCTTATGGTTAAATTAAAGAAATTTATTGTGATGTTTAATTTTATGCAACCATTTGGCTGGCTAGGTTATGGTGTCCAATTGTTTTGTCAAACATTGGCCTAGATATTGCTTTGAAGGTATTTTGTAGATGTGGTTAATGTCTACAATGAGTTGACTTTAAGCAAAAGAAATTACCTGCAGCAATGAGGTAGGCCTCACCCATCAGTTGAAAAGGCCTTGAGAGCAAAGTCTGAGCTCTCCTGGCAAAGAAGAAATTCTATCACAAGACTGCAAGCTTCAATCTGCGAGCCCACCCTTCAGATTTTGGACTTGTCAATCTTCACAATCACAGGGGCCAATTCCTTAAAAAAATTTTTTTATCAATCAATCAATATATTTATATCCTATTTGTTCTGTTTCTCTGGAAAACGCTGACTGATATATCCTCCAATACCAAGGTGAGTCATGTGGTAAAAATATGCTTCCTGTGTGGTCTTGCCAGTATTGCTGGATTACCATGCTCTCTCTTGGCACTCCCCTTCTTTTCTTTCTCCTAGAGTCCTTGGATCTTGGAGGGTAATGTTTCCCTTCCAAGGTAGGGACTCAGAGGGATGACTCAATAGCCCTAGTGCAGCACATTGGAATCACCTGGTGAGTTTTTAAAAATATTGATATTTGGGTCCCATCCACCAACATTCTGATTCAGTTGATATTGAGTATAGCCTGAGTATGGGGATTTTGAAAATATCCCAGCTGACTCTAATTTGCAGTTTTAAAACAACTGCTCTGCTGTTTCCAAACCTGATAAATCCAACCAGTCTCCTCCTTTGGATCATTTTTATAATTTCTTCCCAAATAGGAGATGCCACTCAAAGTGTCCTGATACCACTTGTATCATCTGTGAGTTCAAGCACTGGATGCAATTATCCCTGAAATTGCTAACAAGCAGGAAACAGTGGTGTAGTCAGTTATTGGCTGTATTTCATACATTAGAAACATCTGAATTTACTTTTACACTTGCCACAGTGGGGTTGGGGGAGTGGGGGGTGTTATTCTAATGGAGGGAAATAGAGTGCTCTCTGAAGGTGAGGTTATAGATATTATCAAAAGAATAGAAAACATGGCTAGTGGAAACATACGTTGTTATCTTTTTCTGAAATAAATTGTCTCTTTGCATGGAGAACCAGGACTATTTCCCAGATATAAATAATTACCTGCAGGAGAAAAAGCACAGTCTAGGTGATAGCTGAGTCAAAGCAAATTTCAGGTTTCTACCTGTGCTTGCACTTGAAATATAGCTTGATCAATACTATAAAGTCTCTTAACTTCTCTGAGCCTCCATCTTTTCCTCTGTGAACCAGGTTTAATCATATCTACCTAGAAATTTCTTTTTTTTTAACATGGGCAGGCACTGCGAAAGGAATCTGGGTCTCCAGCATGGCAGGTGAGAACCCTGCCTGCTGAGCCACTGTGGCCCACTCTAGAAAAAATATTTTGAGGATAAAATAACATTAATTTAAAGTTTATCACATATATTTAGCAAATCATAATCCTAGAGCTTTTATAGCTCTGCAGAAAAATATAAAACCTCAATTTAAAAATTAGCAACCACTTCACACACACTAGGAAGATTATTAAAAAAAAAAAACAGCAAATAAATGTTGGCAAGGATATGGAGAAATAGGAACCCTCATGCACTGTCGGTGGGACTGTAAAATGGTGCAACCACTGTAGAAAACAGTTTGGTGGTTCCTCAAACAGTTAACTGTAGAATTACTATATTTCCAACTACCCCAAAAAATTGAAAGGAGGGACTCAAACAGATACTTATACACCAATGTTCATAGGAAGTTTATTCACAAAAGCCAAAAGATGGAAGCCATCTGATTGTCAATAAAGGAATGGATAAACAAATTGTGGTATATATATATATTGTATATATATATATATATATATATATATGCAACTGAATATATATATGCAACTGAATATTTTTCGGCTATAAAAAGGAAAAAAGTTTTGATCCATGCTACAATATGGGAAAACCTTAAGACACTGAGCTAGAAGTAATCCAGATGCAAAAGAACACTTATATGAGATATCCAGAGTGGGCAGATTGACAGAGACAGAAAGTAAATTAGAGGTTACCAGGGGCTGGCGGAAGGGGGATTATTGCTTAATGAATAGAATTTCTGTTTTGGGTAGTGAAAATGTTTTAGTAAATGAAAGGTGATGATGGAAGCATGACAAATAAAAGTAATTAATGACATTGAATCATACACTTAAAAATAGCTAAAATGGCAAATTTTTTTCTATATATGTTACCACAATAAATAAATTAGGAAGAACATGAATGGGCAACTTGTTGAAGAAAAATATACGTGGCCAATAAACAAAGGAAAGTATACAATCAGTAGTAATTAAAAAAAATTAAGACAATGCTATTATTCTTTTACTTTAATAAACTGCCTAAGATTTATGTCATAGTGACATAGGTTCACTTATACTATGCTAATGAGATTATAAATTGATTTAGTCTTCTTAGAAAGCAATATGGCAATGTCAAGAAACTTTCAAAAGTTTTAAAACCAATAATTGCACTTCTATAATCTATTTTAAGGAACAAATAGGGTTTTCATAGATGTTAATCTCAATGTTATTTGTAAGAGTGAAAATTGAAATAATCTAATTTTCCAAAAGTATGTAAATAGTTAAGTAAATTATGATTCATTTTTGAAGTAGAATGATGTAGTTATAAAATTAAATTTACAAAGACTAATGACATAGGAAAATGCTCTTGGTAAGTGAACGAGCAAAAATATCAAACTTTATAATTTTGTAATTTTGTTTTAAAAACATATACCATTTTATCTGTTAGGATTCTTTTTCTTATTAGTAACAAACAATGGCTGAAACAGGCTTAAATAATAAAGAAAATTTATAAGCTTATATACAGAAGATCCAAAAACATGGCAAGCTTCAAAATTGGTTAACTTAGCTGTTCAGGATTTCCATCAATGACCTACATTCTTTCTAAATCACTCTTGCCATCCTTGCTTGTTGCCTTTATTCATGGGCTGCAGGTGTCATATCCAGACACAGCAATGTCCAGAGAATATTCTCTTTCTCTTACTTTATCTCTCTTCTCCTCCCTCTTTCCTTCTCTTTAATTAGGTGTGCTGGTCTGAATCTGTAGTGGACCCCAGAAAAGTCATGCCCTTTGACCCTCATTCAATATTGCTAGGTGGGAGCATTTTGATTGTTTCTATGGAGATGTGACCCACCCACTTGTGGGTGGTAACTTTTGATTAGATGATTTCCATGGAGGTGTGTCTCCACCCACTGAAGGTGGAGTTGCTTGCTGGAATCTTTTAAAAGAGGAAACATTTTGGAGAGAATCCCTTTTTGGTAGAGCCACGAGAAAGCCAGCAGATGCCGCCATGTTCTCCATGTGCCCTTCCAGTTGAGAGAGAAACGTTGAACGTCATCGGCCTTCTTGAACCAAGGTATCTTTCCCCGGATGCCTTAAATTGGACATTTCTATAGACTTATTTTAATTGGGACATTTTCTCGGCCTTAGAACTGTAAACTAGCAACTTATTAAATTCCCCTTGTTAAAAGCCATTCCATTTCTGGTATATTGCATTCCGGCAGCTAGCAAACTAGAACATTAGGAGTGAAGGAACTTTCTCAATAGCACCGTCAGAATTTCCCTCATGTTTTATAGACCTGAATTTGGAGTTGAGTAGCATTAGCATGCTAGTATACATATGAGTTCTACACATTTGTGTTCTCTACAAAAAGATTTTCTCCAAAATGTTTCCTCTTTTAAAGGCTTAGTGGATGGAATCACAACTCCGTGGAAGCTATCTGATCAAAAGTTACCACCCACAATTGGGGTTACATCTCCATGGGAACAATCAAAATGCTCCCACCCAGCAATATTGAATGAGTATTAAAGGACATGGCTCTTCTGGGTCCACCACAGATTCAAACAGGCACAATATGGTAAGGGAATGATTCAGAAGAGAGAGCGATTGTTAATGTGAGGAAGACATACAAGAGCCATGTTCTTGTGGAAGTGAAGCAAGAAGGGATCTGTTGCCCAGGAGATGGGGTTGATTTTGATAGGATCATGTCTAGTTCATCCTTGGTAACAGAAGGGAATGCAGAGTATATGTGAAAATCCGGAGGTTCATGGATGGGGTGGAGGAAGCATTTGGGGATCATCCTCTCACATTTTCTTTTTTCAAAGATTCATAAAACAACATTTTCAGTTGAGCATGAAGTGAGGGAGGAGATGTTTGAAACTTGAGGGTAAAGGAGAAGATGTAAAATCATTGCCTAGGGGAGTGAGAATATGAAAGGACCAAGGGACATTATTACAATTTCAAGTACTCTTAAAGGGTCTAAGTGAATTTAGTGACCATAGGTTTAAATTGAGTTCAGGCAACATGGGTACATGTGGATGTATTTTCTCAACATGTTCAGCTGTCTCAGTAAGAAAAGAGTTGTATTTAACCAAGGTAGGTTTTTTTCTTCCCCCAGGTCAATTTAATAAAGGTAGAAAGAAGCAATATATTTGGAGATGTATATAAGGGAACATGAAATTTAAGCTGGGCAAAAAGGAAGATAAGAACATTAAACAGGACAGTAAAATGGTAGTAGAATGAGTGCATTGAGTGTATTTATTGGATTAATATGTTATTGGGGTTGGGATAATAAAAAGAATGATATGGAAAGTTCAAAGATGGTAGAGCTTAAGATGCTTGAAATTGAATTTATGGAGGAGGTGCAATTAGTAGTAATGTTAAGATCTGGGTGGCAATTAAAGGAGTGAAGGACTAAGTTAGGTGGAGAATGAGATTATTAAAGTAGAAGAGACAGAGGAACTGAGAAACCATGGTATGAGGAGAATCATCTATAGGGATATTGAAATCATACAGAGTGAAATTAGAGGGAGTGAAAATGACCTTGGAGCTAAAACCTTTGAAGGATGAAAGAGAGTGACCCATTCTGTAGATGACTGCAATAATATTATTCGTGGCATAAGCTTCAAAGCTGAGGTCTTCAGGAGAAAACAGTGAGACTTCTCTGGGAAAAAGGAATGATGAATGAGAGGAAATACCACACCTTTGGGCCTAGTGGGAGCGGGAGATGCAAGAGAAAACAGCAACCTCTAAAAAGCTCTGTAGGAATTAAAACATCCTCAAGCAGGTCCAAGATTCACTTGGAGGCAGAAGATGAAGGGATAATTTAGAGAAGATATAGAGAATATAAAGGAGTTTGATCATAATGGACCATGAGTTTCAAAGAGCAAGGAACAAAGGTTTCCAGAAATGAGGAGAGGTAGGTGAGGGGTTTGACTAAAAAATGAACTTTGCCATATGGGAATGAAAACCCAGACAGATAAGTGATATTCAGAGTCTTAGAACTCTGGGAAATACAAATATGAATAGGAATATAGGCATAGTAGGGTAAGTCTTGAAGATTTCAAAGGCATCTTCTGGTAAAGAGATTTTATGTGCTCCCTTGTTTGTGCTGGGTGGGTGAAGGTGGATGCTTTCTACGATCAAGTAGAGTTCTAGGATTTTTTCTTTATTTCTAAAATTTCTCACTATAAATCAGATTTTTAAAAAGACGTATTTTATCACCATGTTAAAAAAAACACCTTAATGTAGCAAATATCTCTATAAAACCAGAACCTAACATGAAGATACAATATGTCAGGGGAAATATGGTAAAACAACAAAAGGAGTTTAAATGTGAATTGGTAAAGCTCAGGAAAAATGAAAGCTAGAACTAAAACCATCACAGGAGTGAAGGTTTTCTGTTGGGCATGGCACATAGACAAAGCCTAGTCATAAATGAAAACATAATAAGAAACATGGTAGAAGTACGAAGGGATTGAGAAAAGTGAATTAAATAAGGTGACAAGGAACAGAGGGTTAAAATATATCAAAAATAAAGCGATAACAATTAAAGTAGGGTAAAGGAGATACAACATACACATAAAGGATCTTCGTGCAGAAAGCAATTGAAGTAGCAGGACAGAAAAATGTAATTCATGAAATGTTTCCAGAAATTAAAAAAAAAAAATTAAATATGTACATTAAAAGGGATTGACATGCCCCTGAGACCTTGGGGTATTGACGCTCAACCTTGACACAAATCATGGTAATGCTAATGGATTTCAAAGATCAAGAATCAATACTTTAGGCAAGCAGGAAAAGTAAGGAGTCTGGTTTCAGTCTTCTCAATGGCACCTATCAAAGTTAGAAAGTAGTAGAGCAATACTTATAAAATCCTTAAGAAAAAAAATACAATCAAATAAGTTTATACACAGATGAATGGTTGTGTATGAAGGTAACAGATACACATTTTTTTTAAATTTTTGAACATGAAACAACTCAGGAAATCTGTATTTCCCAAGAGCCCTGCTTGAAGAATCCACTGGAGGTTGAACTTCGGGATGAAGGCAGATGAAACAGGACTCATATGAAGCATAGGATCTGTCTAACTGTGGGACTAAGACTAAAATAAACATGGGAATTATGATTACAGGAAAAAACCTTATAAGCTCTCAAAATATAGAAATAATTTAATTAAGAAAAATTGGGAGGAGAAGAGTGGGAAAATGCTGAAAGGTACCGTTCTATATGCTTTCCTCCTAATCTTTCATAGCCAAGAGGTCAAAAGTTATCATTTAAAGCTGGAAAACCATGTAACAGAGGTATATTTTTAAAATAATGATCAACTAAAAATGTGTGGTAATGAAGAGGAAGAGGATAGGGGAGGAAAGGGAAATACACTTATATTGTCAATAATTCATAATAAGGAGTCAATAAACCCTGCCTCAAGAATAGAGGTGTATCTTATATAGTTTGAGTTACAGTGGCAACTATTAGAACAACCACAAAAAAATCAAGCTTCCCAAAATATCAGCAGAAAAATGCCCCACGCAATTGACAAAAAAAAAAAAAAAAAAAGAGGAAATCAGACTTTAGTGAATGATTTAAAAAAAAGGAAAATGGTTGTGGAAGGAGCTCAGTTAGTTTACCACTCCTAGCCTCTCTCTGCCCCTGCAGGCACCCATTCTGTTTGGTAAATGAAGGAAAAGTAAATGAATTACCATCTCCTCAGCTTTTCCTTTCTCCTTGGGATTGAGCTGCCCTTAGGGTACATAAACTTTAAATTGCTCCTTAACTCCGTGAGCCTTGCCTCCACTCAGGGCTCCAGGCCTATCGCTGGCAGGGTTGCTTATCTGAGACTGTAAGTCTGTCAAATTCAGGGGCTCAGTACTAGTGGGCTTATTTGTCTACAAACAGAAGCCACATATTACAACCTAGTCTTTAACAATGATAAAAGTGGTCTTTTGTCTGTGTTTCATATTACTTGGTATGCGTATGTGGCAGAGGGGGCATTTATTGGACCTTCTCGAAAGATCCTAACAATGATGAGCTGGAGTTTTTGAGAGGCCCAATTCAACTGGTGAATATTAGTACAGTACTTATAAGAGTATCTGTACGTAGAAGGTAATTCATAGTGCTGTTAAGTGAAAATTGAAGTTTTGAATTTCAGAGGAGAGGGGTGAATTGGAGTGTTTTTCTGCTTACAGTTTTAGAAGGTTTGATTTTTTTGTAATCTCTGCTGTGGCTAAAAGTGAGGACATGGAACTATAGGAACTGTAGGGGTAATTATTGGGGATTGAATCATGTCCCCAGCAAAAGACATATTCAAGTCCTAACCCTGCCTGCAGGTGTGAGCCCACTTGTAAATAGGACCCTTGAAAACATTATTATTATTTAAGAAATATATCATTTGTGACAAGGATCTTCAAAGATCCAATTTTGAGGAATCCAAACTGAATCAGGGACTTAATCCATATGACCGTATTCCTTACAAGGAGAGGAAATCTATACAGAGACACCGACAACTGAGCAGGAGAAGCAGAAGCCAGAGTCAGTAGAAACTAGAGAAAGAAGCATATCACTATGTGACAGAGGCAGAAATGCAAACCAGTCAACCCCAAGGATTATGACAAAGCAATACCAGAATACTACAGACTGGGAAAAATGCATGGCCTGCTAGAGATCTTGATTTTGAACTTCTCACCTCCCAAACTGTGAGTCAATTCCTGCTGTTTTAGCCGACCACTGTGTGGTATTTGTCATAGAAACCCCGGCAGAATAAGACAGTAGATATATTCTACCTCATACACAGGGCAAAAGAGAAAGCCATTCTGCCAAGAGAAAAGTATGCCATGGATAATGCAGACTTGGGTGAAAATGAGGCCACCAGGTCAGAGAGGAGACTGAGTGTGGCTCTTTGGCTCTCTGCTGGCTTTCCTGTTTCTGGTTCTAGACTGGCGTGGGACTCAGCAGTGCTCTACACCTTTGGTTTCTGTGAAACATCCATGTATCCTCCTAATAAATCCCTCCCCTTTTTATTTACCCTTCATTTGAAGTGGATTGTTTTTACCTGCAGCCAAAAGGCTCTTGACCAAGAGTGACATGCTGAGGTCCAGAGCAGCTAAAGGATGCTTTCTAAGTAGACAAAATGTTTTACAACTTTGAGTCTGGGCAAACAACCAGAACACTGTTTGGGTAAAGCAAGGACACTGTCATGGCAAGGAAGACACTTCCAGGTTTTCCTCAGCTGACTATGGTGGGTGAATCTGAAGTCAAATCACCCTAGGGACCATCAGGTTTGAAATGATGCCATGGACAACAAGGAACATTTTTTTAAAATGCAAAGGCTAATACAAAGTGGTTGCATTCCCAAACTTCCCACCTCATGAATCATTAGCAAAGCACAGAGCTCCTTAATGCTAGCCAGTTGGGTACTACATTAATTCTCGTCTGTGACTCTCTAAATTCTACCAGTTTCACAGATGGAGTCCCAAAACAAAAGAACAGCCTGTTTGATTCTGATTCAAGTTCTCATTTGCCTATGTTCTATGCTTTCTTGGAAGCCTAGGGTGACTGTTGCAGACTCTGGACTTCTGTGAGTTTAGACTAATATGTATGGCAAGCATATATTCTTGGCTGGAGGTAACGAGCAAGACTGCAGCAGGTCGAGAGGAAAATTCATCGTACACGCTGGGACCAAGATACGCTTCTGCATCAGGAAGGATAAATAATTCTAGTTAATAAGTAGATACAAATCCTTGATAATAAGGTGAGGTTGTAGTTCCAGTGCCCACAGTGGTATCAGATACATAGCAGATGTGCAACAAATATTTGTTGAATATTGAATGAATTATGTTGAGTACTTCTCATTCTCATAACATGGTTTTCTCCTTGGTAGCACTTATCACAGTAGTCTCTTAAATTACTTAGGTATCTATTCGATTAGTACTCATCTTCTCAACTAGAAAGCTCCCAGGGCAAGTGCACCATGTTTACATTTGTTCGTTATTATTTCCCAATTACCTAGCACAGTGTTTGTCTATTATTTCATCTTAATAAATATTCTGTGGGTGAATAAATACTGTCTTGATTTATAAAGTGTATGCTTGGCAAATCCTAGGCTCAGACAGCTGATTCTTTCATTTGGATGAATGTCTATGTCCCTGTCTTTCATTTGGATGAATGTCTATGTCCCTGTCTATGGCCCTATTTGAATGGACTCTTAGCAAGAGCAGGAGTTTTCTCTCTTCTCTCCTTCCCAGTTGCTGAGGGATTAGCACTTCAGTATTTGGTCTATTCCTTCTCTGCCTGGAACAAAAGGGTTAATCTCTATTAAATCAGAATCTGCCAAAATCCAAAGCAGAAATCCCAGTCACATGTCACTTGTCACTTCAAAAAGAGGAGATTTGTTGCATGGAACCAAAGGGATATGTTTTACAGGAGGAGCACTGCATGGTTCATCTGCAGGTAACACCATCTTGGGTGTTCTCTAGGCTCTGTGGACCTTCTTTTTGTAGTTAGCTGTCACTCCTGTGTGGCCAACTCAGTTTGCTTTTGAACCTATGCAGTTTAGCCAGAACAGGGAATGAAAGGCTGGGGCTCAGCTGCTCAAGAAACCTAAAGCAAATGGACCTAGCAATAGGGCCAATTACTTTGGAGGCCCAGTTTTAAGTTTCTTCTGTAGCAGGACAGGTTTTTCTATCCTTTCTTCACCTTTTTTTTTTTTTTTTTTTTGCATTCCTCCCTCCTCACTTCTGATTGAGAGGGGGCCTTTTAGTATTATATGACACATTGAAGTAATGTTTGGAAAGGTGATTGACATCAAGAAAAAGAGGGGCTTCTTTGCTGAAGGTACTCTGTTCTTCATCTTGATGGGACCAGATGATGCAGATCAAGGAGTGGTGGGTGAAACAGACTCTTCTGGCTTGAACAGGAAGGGTCCCAGCAGAATGAAACAGGGACTCTTGGAGTCATGGTAGAAAAACTAGGAGGATGATAGACAGGTTATGGACTGTCAGGTGCCCTTGAACAAAAGAATTGGCACTTATTGAAAAGTAAGTTGCAGTCATCAGAACTCTTTCAGTTGTAAGCAGCAAAAAATCAACTTCAAAAGTTGAGGAAAAGAAAAAAGGAGAAATTTATGGACTCAGATTACAGGGAAGTCCTAGTGTTGAAGGAAGCATTCAGCCATGACAGGATTTGGGCACCTGGAAAATATCATCAGGAGTCAGTCTTTATATCCTGGCTCTGCTTTCCTCTAAAAAGTCTTCATTCTCATTCAGGCTTTCTTCATAAGGTGGAAAACATGGGACTATCATGCAATTGCTAGATTTAGCAAATAAAAATGCAGGATTCCCAATTACATTTGAATTTCAGCTAAAGAATGAGACATTTTCTTTTTACTATAAGTATGGCCCATTTTGGGGACATATTTGGGACATGCTTAAACTGAAAATTATTTGTTATTCATCTGGAATTCCAGTGAATTGGGTGTTCTGTATCTTATCTGGCAATCCTACGATGTCAGCCTTGCAGCTGATAATTTCAGAAGAAGCATCATGGTTCTGTCTCTCACACAGTCTGTCCTTAAAATGGCTCTGATTGGCCGACCAAGATTATGCACTCATTGCCATGTTTGATGAGTTAGGTCCATGTAATTTAAGATCCTGAGCTGGGAGAGGTAGTACTATCAGTCAACAAGTATCTGTAAGTGCTTCTTTGACTAGACACAGGAGATTTGGCTGTGAACAAGACATATAGGGGTCCTCCTTACAAGGAGCTTACTTTCTAGATGGGGGTGAGGGAACAGACAAGAAACACATAAAGTTAAAAGTAACTAGAGTAACTTTACATGTGGATAAGCACTATGAAGGAGATAAAATATCAGGTACTGCAGTGGGAAGTTTCCCCACTATGAAGGAGATAAAATATCGGGTGGAGGTGAGCTGGGTGGTCAGGCATCAGGCAGGGTCTCTTTGAGCAAGCAGCATTTGAATTGAGAACAGAAGTGTAGGAATGGGCAGCCTTGGGAATGTCTGCATCCCTGAGATTGGACACTACAGGAATTCAAGACAGTGTGGCAGGAGCACTGAGAAGGGGAAATGGAAAAGTAAAAGGTAATGCACTCAGAAGGGTAGGCAGGGCCAGGTCTGAAAGTGGGCCAACCTTTAAAAGAGATACTGGTACAGCAAAAGCTGGAGTGGCCTTCTGACTCTACCTCCTTCTTACTGTGTGATCTTGTTTCTTAACTTCTCAGGATGTAATTTTGAGTTTCTTCAACTCTAAAATGTTCATGGAAAAGCTTTTGAATCCATCTGAAGCTATTTCCCAGGCCTTCTTGGTTTGTTATTTCTGTGAACTTGATTTGCCTGTGAAATTTGACTCCCATACTAAACTCACTTGAGTTTTCATTACCTTTTGTAATTATTCTAAATACATTTTGGCCATACTTTCCAATAGGCTTTTGCCTAACAGACTGGTGTGTTCTGCTTGTGTTCACATGGCCTCTAGTGATTTCCTTGTCCTTTGTTGGCTGCTGGTAGCTCATGGCCCCAAGCCTTTCTCCATGAATAAGCAAGGACAATGTGGTTGTATTTAGGGTTGTGAGCAGGGAAACAGATTTGCTTAAAAACAGCCATAGTTTCTTATAGCATACTGCACAAATTTAAGGATAGGGGATTCAGTATGTAGGTGTGAAATATCTCTGACCTGGGTATGTGGGGTTGAACCCAGGACCTGGTCCTCATAAACATCACATTGCAGCCCAGAGGTCCAGATTCATGGAGCAATTACTTCTCTGATATTGAGCAAAAATGACTATCTCTTACCTAGTGGTGCTCAAACTTGAGTGAGCATCAAAATCACCTGGAGGGCTTGTTGTAGAACAATTTGCTGGGGCTTACCCTTAGAATTTCTCATTCTTTATGTCTAGATAGGGCTGAGAATTTGTATTTCTGATAAGTTCCCAGGTGGTGCTAAAACTGCTGTTCTGGCAACACACTTTGAGACTCACTGCCTGAACTAACACAGGAGAAAGTTGAATACCAGATAAACATCAGAACAATGGATGGTGGAAACATGTTGGGATTGAAGGCAAAGGAAGCAGTTTTCTTCTGGAGTACGAGGCTCAGTTACTCAGGAAAAAAGTCCCAAAGGGGTCTCCAAAACCTCCCAAATGTTATTATTTAGAAGATGAAATGGGGAGAAGAATTAAGAAAGGTTTTATGGAGGAGAATCATTTGGACTGAAGAAACATAGGGGAAAAAAGATGGGGAGTGATCTTCCAATTGTTGGGATCACAGTGGGGACACAGAGACAAAGAGGTATTAGGAACCATAAGTGGGACCTTCAGTTTGGCCAAAACAATGGGTTTCACACATCTTGACTACAAACCACAGTAGGACACATTGTCCACTCAGTAAGATACATTTTTTTTTATTATACTTGTGTGTGCACACAATTATATTAACTAAAACAGACCTTCATGAAATATTAGCCCTTACTGTATGCAGTGTGCTGTAACGTTCTATTCTATGAAGTTCTGTAGTATGTAGACATGGTTTAACATGGTTTAACATAGTGGTTCTGAGCATGGACTCTGAAACCAGACCACTTGAGTTCAAGCCTAGCTCAACTACATTGGGCAACTTAACTTCTTTGTGCCTCAGTGTCCTCATCTGTAAAATAGGAATGGAGTGCCGTTTTAAAGTATTATATGCCCCAGAAAAGCCATGTTTCAATTATGATTCAAACTTATGGGGGGCAGCCATTTCTTTTAATCCTCATTCAACATTGTTGGATAGAAATTTTTGATTAGATTATCTCCATGAAGATGTGACCCGCCCAATTGTGGGTGTGACCTTTCACTTCGATGAGATATGACTCCACCCACTCAAGATCTTGATTAGTTTATAGGAATCCTTTCAAAAAGGAAACATTTTAGTGAAAGTTCAGAGCCCACAGAGAGAGCTGATATAGACCTTTTGAGATTGAAACAGAAATAGGAGGTGTTAAACAATGACTCACAGACAGCCAGAACCTGAGGAGAAGAAATCTCTAACCTTGGCAGATGCTAAACTAAGAGATGAAACCCAGAGATTTGTCCCAGCACCACTAAGTGAAGGTCTGCAGATGCTTAGAGAGGAAACCACTGGCATCAAAAGCTGGAAGCAACAAAACTGGGTACAAGGACCAGCAGATGCCAACCATGTGCCTACCCAGATCACCTTCCTTGAGGCAAAGTATCTTTGCCTGGATGCTTTAGTTAGGACATATTTATGGCCTTAGAACTGTAAACTTGCAATCCTCTTTTAAAAAGCTGATCCGTTTCTGGTACGTTGCATGCCAGCAGCTTAACGAACTAATACAGATGGCAATAGTGCCATGTCATAGGGCCAGTGTGAGTAGTATGTGAGCATATAGAAAGTACTTAGAATAGAGCCTGCCATATGGTAAAAGTTATATGTTTGCTATTTTGCTGTAAACTTCATTAAAAATATTGGTCACCATGCCTTCAGCTTATTTTAGTATGGTTGTGATGGTCTACCACATGCATATACACTAGAATATAGGAGGGTAGAGAAAAAAGGTAGAAATGGTGCTTTGGACCCATAGAAGGGAAGATCTTGAATGCCAGAGTAAGGACTGTCAAATAAAAACAAATTCAGATTTAATAAGGAGAGACTTTATTTGTAAAGATTATTGTAAGTAGGGGTGGAAGGGACTATTGCAATAGGGAGAACCTCTGACCCTAACATCTGCAAGTCTCTTAAGTGTTAGATGAAGGGTTTTTTCTTTTATAGAGTTGGGTGAAAAGGTTAGAAAGAAATGGGTATGAGAAAATGGGATGAAAGGGTGGTTTGGTTGGAGAGTAGATAAGAGAATATTTTACTATGAGGCTGGCCTATTCTTAGCAGGGGCCGTTAAGGAGGTGTTGGTTGTCTGCTATCTTGTGCTGAACTAGAACTACAATTTGGGAACTAGGGTAAGGAGAGAGTCCTAATACAAGTTTGGTTAACAAGCATTGTTTTTTTTGGGGGGTGGGGGTGGCGGTGCATGGTCCAGGAATCGAACCCGGGTCTCCTGCATGAAAGATGAGCATTCTACCACTGAACCACCCATGCACCCCCTTGTGTTTTGATAAATTAGAAAGGACAAGCAGTTTAGCTAATCATTTATGAAGAATTTGGAGGGTCTCTATCTAGCCTTGTCATAGGTAAACAAGGGAGGCACCCATTAGTCTTCTCTAAGTCACGTGAAGAAAGGATTTTCTTTGCAGTAAACCATCTCTTGGAATACAAATGAGTGGGGGGATTTCTTTAAAAACCACTGTTTTTCAGGAGCATGAGGCTCAGGCAAAGCCTTCAATTTTTAGTGCTGCGAACTTTGTTGAGTGGGCAGTCGGGAGCAACTGAAGGTTTTGTTTGGACATGGTGGTATGAGCAAAGCCACATCCAGGGCCATTAATCTGGCTGTAGTGTGAGAACCATAAAGAAATGGAGACAGACTGATCCAGGTGAGGGGTAATAAGGATCTCCAAGAGCTCAGGAGTAGTGGGAACGGAAAGAGGGATGGCATGTGAGCACTAGAGGCCACAGTGGGAATCTGCCACTGCAGCGAACCAGAGCTCTGCTGCCTCTCTCTCCACTTGAAGTCCCAGTTTGAAGAGCTACATCCTCCTTGACACCCCAGCTGAGAGAATGTCAAGTGGAGGTGTTCACGTCCTCTGAAGATGTAAATGAAATTGGAAGGATGTCTGATGCTAAAGAGAGTTCTTTTTAGCCCTTACAAAGGCCTAATCCTGGGTCTTCTCAGAAGGTCCTTGGAGCTGGCAGCAGTATTCGAATGAGAGGAAAGTCCTCAAAGGCCCAGGTAAGTAACTGAAGTCTCTCTGGAGCCTGCAGAATAATCCTCAGAGATTATAGCAGCATCTGTTACTAAACCTTCATGAACGATCTTAAGGCTGAATTCGCTAATTAGATCCCTGTTTATAATACTAGATTCTTTTAGAGGCTCAATGTGGGGAGGGGGGAGAGATTGGGAGGGGGCTGATGCATGAGAAAGTCAGTAATTAATCCTCTCCAAGGCTTAAACACATGCTAACAATTTAAATGTTGATCTGAGCCTCAAGTTGGTCTTTTCAGGAGCCTGTGATGTAGAAGGATGGAAAAAATCCTTAATTTAGGCAAAGGAAACAACACATTTGCCCAAGTCAGTTGTTCTCTGTAGAGTGGTCTATTATATCTGATGCCTGTAGAACCTTTCAGATGGCCACACCTGAGGGTGGGGTGATGTCCTCTGAAAGACACTCTGTCCCAGTGGCACTCTATCCACTGGAGTGATGTCTCTCTTCTCCTGCTCAACATCTTTTGGGCACTTACTCTTTCTTTACCTAGGTTAGCTATAATAATAGCAAAGATGGGTGCTTAATATACACCCACTTGTGTTCTAATTTCTTTACATGCATCAGCCACTTATGGTTCTCAACAATTCTGTGAAATACATTCTATTATCCTATTCCATTTTAAGGATGAAGAAATCGAGGCACAAGTGACATATATGGTTTTTCCTTGTGTCACAGAGATCTCCCATGGCAGAAGTGAGATTTAGAACCAAATAGTCTGACTCCAGAGCCCACAGTTTTGTTTCCCTAGAGCTGGCTATCCTGATGCAGACACTTTTTCTTCTATGATTCATGTCTTGGTATCTAGACAGGCTCTGACATATGACTGCTGAACTCCAGCTCTCTTTTCATTTTTAAGTCTCCTATAACTAGGGGGACTTAAAGCCCATCTGATCCCAACCTATCCCTTTCCATTCCTACTCACCCCATCTTTCCCATCCCATCCCATCCAATTCCATTCCATCCAATCCCATCCAATTCCATTCCATTCCAAACAATATGACTAAGTTAGAAAGCAGCACGATAAACGGAAAGCTTGTAGGACAGAGAGTCAGAAAATGAACATTTTAGCCACTGCTGTACCATTTAATCCTATAAATCCTCGAGCAATTCACTCTCCCTCTCCATATTTTTCAGTTCTGCATATCCAAAGTGACAGAGTTTGGTTAGATCGTGACAATTCATCCACATGGATGAGTTGTAATATACACTTTTAACACTCATGCTCTTAAGACTGAGTCCTATTTATATGAGGAGCCATGGGTAATGAATCCCCTTTCATCCCCAATCCTTGGTTCCAGGTAAGTATACTCTCATGGTCTAGGGTGTCTCTCTAAGAATGGAAGTGCCTGGAGATTCATGTGACAGGAATGAGTGCTCTCACATCATGGTTTGTATAGGTAAAGGAATAGAGTCAAGTCAAGCCCAACTCATTTTGCAAACAAGCAAAAATGTATACCTCATCTGTCTCAGTCTGAGACCATGTTCAACTGTTTACCTTCCAGTGGTAATTTCTCCTGCATCTTTTGTCAGAATGAGATGGGGCTTGCTTCTCATGTGTCCACCTATCCCAATTTTGTCCTATTAGAAATGAGTGCTTATTTATGTTTTCTGTCTTTTTAAACGTTTTATTCAAATGTATAAAAGTTGCAAGAAGAATACAAAGAATTCTCTTACATCCTTCACTTAAATACCCCAATTGTCAGCAGGCTTTTTCATTGTATATCTATAGATGCATCTGTACCTATATCCATATCCATATGAATGTTTCTGAATTTGAAAGCATGCTACAGACATGATGTCCTTTGCCCCAAATTCTTCACTATGTAATTCCTAAAAACAGATACCTTCTCATACAAACAGTGCAGATATCAAAACCAAGAAATTAAGATAAATACTATCTAATCTGCATAACATTCAAATTTCAATTATCCCAATAATGTCTTCTCTACATAAAAAAATCCACTTTTTTTTTCTTGTCTAGAATCCCATCTAGAATCACGGGATGCATTGTTATTACTACCTTTTTAGTGCCTTTTAATCTGAAATAGTTACTTGCCTTCATCTTTTCTGACCTTAATATGTTTGAAGAGTATAGGCAAATCATTTGTAAAATATCCCTAAATTCAGGTTTGTCTGATATCTTCTCTTGATTACATTCAGGTTGTGAATTTTTGGCAGGAATTCCAAATGATGTTATGGCCTCTTTATTGTTGTATTGGGAGATATAGGATGTTGCTTTTCCCATTACTGGAGGGGGGCTGTTTCTTAATGACTCAACTTCATCTATTTCTTTTAGCACAGCATGCAGCAAGAGCAGAAATGCACACAGTTTTGAAACTAGCCTTTCTGAATGCTCTCAAGATCACTTTGGCTTTCTTAAAACACTACTTCCGGTCCATAACATAGCTTGAAGCTTGCTGTTTTCTTTATCTTCCAATGTGAGATAATTGCAACCAAATTTGTGAGAGATTTGCTATCCTTGCCCTGTCTACCTGATAAGGAGATAGAATCAAATGAGACATTAAATGAGAAAGTGGTTTGTAAACTGTGATGCATGATAGAAATCCAAGAGGCTCTGACTGTGACAAGGATTATTTTTGTAAATTTCACCAGGGAAAGGGAGTGAGGGTGAGGGTAGGTGAGAACCCCCATGAGAATTGTCCAGGGTCCCACACCCCAGGAGAAGAATCTGTTTCATTCCCTTTCTCCAGATCCATTGCTCACATTTCCTTCTGTTTAGGATCCTGGAATCTCTGGATCTTCCAGGAATAGTTCTCAGAGTTTGTCCTTGTTTCTTCAAACCTGAGTCAGCCAGTTTTTCAACCTTGATGTTTACACCCGTGTCCAGGTTGCTAATATATTTATACATGCACTGTGTGCTACTGGTCTCTGAGTGCCTGAGGGCATGAAAATATTAACTCCTAATCATGCAGAGAATTTGCTAATAACTCCAATCCTGTATTTTTTTAAAAAAATCATTCACAAAAACCTGACAAGCTTTTTCCAGCTTATTAATCTGCTTCAAATATTCTAGAAGTTATTTTTTACCTTTTCTTGCCCTGTACTTCCAGGATTGTCTTTTTTTTTTTTTTTGTATGGGCAGGCACTGGGAAATGATGGGATTGTTTTTAAGAGGTATTTCCATGATTAAAAAAAAATTCATTCTCCTGACAGAAAAAATTGGGGAAGATCTAAAAAGAATAAAGAAGGAAATAATTCTTCATAATATTAAGATCCAGAAACATTTACTCTCAACCTTTTTGGATATATAATTCTAGTTTCTTTTTTTCTGCCACAAAATTTTACAGAGTTGGACTATTCAGTGTTTACAATTTCGAATTGTTTCTTTTCTTCCCAATAAAGTAAATCTGCCCCCACTTCAAGGTCCCATTCAATTATGCCCATCTTTGAAATCACCTGCTGGCTCCAATCACTTTATCTCTACCCCTACCAAGATTGAATAGGATGAATGTGTGTTGGTTTGAACCTGTTATGTACCCCAAAAAAGCCATGTTCTTTAATCCTCACTCAATATTTCTGGGTGGCATCTTTTTTATTGTTTCCATGGGGATTTGACCCACCCAGTTGTGGGCAGGACCTTTTGATTAGGTGGCTTCCATGGAGATGTGTCTCCACCCATTCAAGATGGGGTTGATTACTGGAGCCCTTTAAGAGGGAACCATTTTGGAAAGAGCTTTAGTGCTGGCAGATCCCACACAGCCAGAGATCTTTGGAGATGCAGAAGGAAAACGCCCCCAGGGAAACTTTTTGAAATGAAGAGAGAAAGCTAACAGACATTGCCATGTGCCTTCCCAGCTAAGAGACATGTCTAGAAACCAGAGACCCTAGCAGACAGCAGCCTTGTGCCTTCCCCACTAACAGAGGTGTTCCAGATGGTATCAGGCTTTCTTGACTGAAGGTCGCTTCTTGTTGGTGCCTTAATTTGGACATTTTCATAGCCTTTGAAGTGTAAACTTGCAACTTAATAAATTCCTTTTTAAAAGGCATTCCATTACTGGTATATTGCATTCTGGCAGCTGTAGAAAACTAAAACATCATGCTATGGTCATGGGTTTATAAATGGCACAATGGAAGGCAGAACAGCAAAGACTAACTATTTTGGGGGATGAAACTTTCTTGTTTCTTAGTTGAAATATTCCTGTTTCCTAATTGCTCCACGTCTAGATTTTTTCTATCACAAACAGAGATAAGGCACATGGCTGTGGAGATTAAAGGAGACAATGCGTGTAGATTTCCTTGCACATAATACATGCTCAATTAATGATAATTCAATAAACTTATCTGTAGAAGACATCTGTATTTTTCCTAAAGAAATTCATGCTTCTTTTCCTAATTGTAGTTTCCTAATAAAGCACTCCTCTGGGAAAGCACTCCTATCCAAATTGGTCCATGTGGTTCATGTGGAACTGACATCACCTCTAGCTCCAGGGGAGGTCTATAATCCAAGCTTGGCCACCCACAGCATTACCCCCCTTCCATCACAGTGACTGGCTTAGGATGGGCATGTGGCCCTATCTGAAGCTCAAAGAGGTGCCATTATTGAACTTTTCCTGTAAATTTTTTTGAAGAAACAAACTCTCTATTTGCTTTAAAGCTGGGATGATGCAAGCATAGACCTTATTTATATAGTAGTTTAGGTATACATGTGTTTGGGGATGGATATAATAATTAGGAATGCTTTCATGCCTAAATAAAAGAAAACCTAGCACAGGCTTAAATAACACCCCTAGTGCTTTATAGGTGTCATATAAAGATTTGCTATTATTATTTATATTATTTAGATATCTATATATTTATATGTATATGCAGATACAGTTTCTAAAAGTTCTCCCTCTTTTCTCCATAATAATTATGTCACTGCTCTCTGACTCTTGAGACTCACTTTAGTGAAGTGGAGAGATATGTCAGGCTGTAGGGCAACCTTGGCCAACACTGATTTCTAGAGATGCCCTTTGTACAGGAGACACTTAAATTCTGACTCTCTTAGGGAGCACATATGTGGGTCCGTCACTGGGGCCTCCCTACTGCACGGTGCTGTGATGTACCACCTGCTCTCAGTTCAATGCCATAAACTTTTGCTAATGAAATGCCCCATTAGCTACCAACTCTCTGGTCCTAGCTAAGTTCTGCAGTGTCCACTGATCCACAAGAGACCGTTCATCCTTTGCAACATTGTGGGAGAGCAGGCTTTTCTTCTGCTTCCCCCCTTTTGCCCTGACATTTCTCTGCAATTATTTTCTTCCCCTGCTCAAATAAGTATGGGGCAGAGGCAGATCAGAAGATATGATGCATAACCCAAATCAACCAGCAATGAAATACTAGTCTGCAATTCTTGCGTATGCCCCCAGTCTATGCTGGTGCTGCCCTCAGAACCCTCCATTCAGGGTTTGGAGTGGGGAGTTACCCCTTGTTGGGAAGGAGGGGAAAAGCCAGACTCTCAAGAACTCTGCTGATATCCTACATCTGCTTATAAAGAATGGAGGTTTTCCCTGAATCATCTGCTTATAAAGAATGGAGGTCTTGGGGATTGGGTGTGTGGCTTCCCAATATTTTCAGTTCATTTTAGAATGTGGGCTACTAGATGCCACTTTTGCTGTCTGCTTTGGGCCTTAGTAGCAAATTCTGGGTCGACAGTAAATTTCCCATCTGACATCCTGCTACTCTTGTTATTTTGGCCTAATTAGATATTACATAATTTGATAAAATATGTGTGTAAAAAGAAATAGAGCAGTTGTATAAATCTAAGTTAAATTAGTTGGAAAAATTTTAAAAGCCAAGTCATTATAAATGTTCTTCAATTAGGAATATGTGAGATCATAGCAAATGATTGGAAAACAATAGTTAAAAGGGAGAATAATTCTTCACTCAAATTGC
The DNA here is from genome assembly GCF_023851605.1 of Tamandua tetradactyla. Taxonomy (NCBI): domain Eukaryota; kingdom Metazoa; phylum Chordata; class Mammalia; order Pilosa; family Myrmecophagidae; genus Tamandua; species Tamandua tetradactyla. Next base: position 26,414,467 of record NC_135333.1, read on the forward strand.
TTTGTATGTTTCTACATTCACATTCCATTTAAAAGGGTTTGAAGCTGGAAATTGAAATATAAAGGAGATTTATGCAAGAAGAAGACTGGGGTATCCAGTTGGCAGGTATGGTTCATATAGCAAAAGGCAAACAAATATGCATTAACATGTTTTAAGTTGAAATAAAATCTTTAAGGTGTATATATTTCATTTTTAAAGATTTTTCTCCTTTATCCATCTCTTCAACTAGCTGGTTCTAATAAATGTGGGTAAGAAGGCTTTGGCATTAGCTCATAGTCCAGCTGCCAACCTCCAGGCACTCTTGCATGACAATCACGACAATCACAGCCAGTGAGGAGTGTCCCTGCAGACTCCTGCTTTTCTGGCAAAGTCCTTCCTTCCTCACCTCCCGGGCTCAGTGTTTCAATTCTCCCCTGAGGTCCCACCTCCCCTTCTTTCCCAAACTGTCACTTTTCCCTAGCAATGATCAAGTTTCCAACTTCCTTTTGCATATCTGCAATCTTTGTGGTTACAAAGTAAATGGTGTGTCATGGTGATTCCTTTCTGAACCTGTTTCTGTTGCCGTGTAGGGAAAGACAAGGATCCATGAAGGTAGAGTGGGAAGGGGAGAACAGCTTGGAAACCATCTACCCTGGGATCTTTCTTGACTTTTTCTCCCTCTGCTTTTATTCATTAGCCTGTACTAGTAAAAATGAATTAGATTATCTTGCCCTGTGAGGGTTAATATGCTAATTTTCCTCACCCAGGCTACATATAAGATTCTGTTCTTCACACAAACATAATTTTTAATCTGATAAGAGTGCCTGCATCTCTTTCCCACCCTACATAGACCCTTTCTATTAATGTTGGGAGGCATCTTGCCTGGCTATACCTTTACAGTCATTAGGTTTTATCTGATTGCCACAGGGAATGGATCTGCGCTCGCGCTCTCTCTCCCCCTCTCCCTCTCCCTCTCCTTCTCTCCCTGTCATCTACACATCTTCTTTAAAATATTGTGCTGGGCAAATAATAAATGTTTGATAAATGGATGTTGTTATCCAACATCCATTGGATGACAATGGATGGATGCTCATTAAATAAGCAAGTGAATGAATAAATGATAAAAATTGCAATGTTCAATAGCCAATAATTTGGGTTCAGTCCTTTATTGGGAGTTCAGGTTTTTTGGTCTTTTGACCTTAATTTCAAGTTCTGATTTCTTCCTGCCCTGTATTTTCAATTTTTCCTAACCAAGTTCCTGACTGCAGGTCTGTTCTGAGCTCCATGAATTCCCATTTCTCCTGGCCTCTGGACCTCAATCCCCCTAGAGATCTCAGCTCCACTGCTTTGCCCAGCATCTGGATAAAAAATAACACAGACACTTCTCTCATTTCTGTTTCATTCTCCATTCTTCTACCCTCTACTCAACAAAAAAATTTCTGAGAAAACTCTAAATTTCTAAGCTTGAAAAAATAAAAAAGGCAACTCATATATCTGAGACAAGTATTAACAACAGTCCCCACCTGGATTAGATCTTGGGCCACGCCTGGGTGCTGTGGGATGCTACCGACAATAGAAAGACTAAAGCCAGGCTCATCACTCTGGCTTCTTCGGCAGCTAAGTACACCCAGCTCCTGGTTCACTGAGGCTGTAACTATTTTCCATTTACTTCTCTGCTGGAGCTATTTTGTCCAGACCTATTTTTCATGGCTGTTTCTGTTTCTGGAGATTTGCAAGTTTTAAGGAGCAGAGATGGTACATGTTTAAGGTTTTGGTGGCCCTTGCTGCCAAGACCAGCCTTAGCGTGAGTTTGAAAAGTCAGGGTTTCTCCCACTTTTGGGAAGCACAATGCATCAGGTATTGAACTTTACACTATAAAAGATAAAAAGAATGACCCTTCTCAGTCAGATGGAGTGCAATGACTTAACACCTCTCACTGTTTCTGGCATCCCTGTCCATGCCTACTACTCCATCTTTAGCTCTTAACACTTCCTACCTCCCCTGCTCCTTGTCCATTGCATTACATGCCAGCAACACTGAATTACTGGTAGGTCCCAAAATGAGCTTCTTTTTCTCTTGCCTTAGGTCTTTCCTTTGCCTAGAACACTCCTTTCTCTTTTACCAATTATAGAAACTCCTACTTACCCCCAACTCCCAATTTACAAGCTGTATTTTCCAGATATACTTCTCTATTCCACAAAGACTGGTTAAATGTTTGCCTTGATGCCCTGATAGCACACTTTACATTGTTCAGAGCACTTTTCACATCAGCACAGGATATTTGTCTTTTTTGCTTGTTAGTGTCTACTATTAGATAACAATTTCCATACATTTAGGAACCATGTTTCTCATTCTATCTCTGTTGCAGATAGTAGGAGCACAGTAAAACTTCATTAAATAAGCAAGTGAATGAATAAGAGGCTACAACCAAACCTCTGCAAGGCCCATACTCGCCATCCCAATTTGGATCCAATCCAACATCTGGAGGCATGAATGCCTAGAGGGGCTGCTGCCATTCTGCTGTCCAGGTGAGGACTTTCCAAATCAGTGCAAAGGGCATCTTTCAGTTCCAGCAAAGACGTTAATCTAAGGAGAGGCTATATCTACAAGACCTGCTTACCTTCCCCAAGGAAGGAATCTGAAGTCAGGGAACGAATGCCTTACCAGTGACTGCTGCATGGCTTTAACACAATAACCAGAAGAGAAGGAGAGAAACAGACTTTATCACTACAAGGGTATTAGGTTGTGAGGCAGCAAATTTTAGGAAATTAAGAAATCTAATCAGCCTGCTGCACTAAGAGGAATCTGAAAACTCCTGAGTATGGAAGAAAGCCGGAGTATCCTGAGGGAGATCCTAATTAAAGCACAGCCTATTACAATGCCTCTGAAAAAGGAAAATGAAAGGACTGAGAAACATCTGCTGTGGATTCATGAAGGACTGCTCAAGGATACAGAGTGTGAGAAAAGGAAATTCTTAACAGCTGAAGAGGCACAAAGCATGTTTATTTTCCATTGAGCAAAACTAGTAGGGAAAGAACCTGGCAGTACAAGGGTGGTGGTTTAGTATAGTTTTAGCCAATGTAGCAAAATAGGAGAGACCAAGGTTTTTGCACACAAGAAAGACTGAATGACCCCGTGAACCCTCTGAGGAGCTGGGATTGAGAGACTTTCCCCTAGTGGGAGGGGCTGGGCCTGAAATCGTTGGGTCTGGGGGCCCCAAGGTCACCAAGTTCTGGGCATCTGGTCATCCTCAGTGTGCCTCTAAATGTCTGAAACCTAACTTCAGCCTGCTTGTTGCCAAAATCCAAAATGCTTGTTCTCTTCAAGTCCACCTTCATGCCACCCATAGCAAAGCAAAGCAACTGGGGATGTCTAGCTGGAGCTCAGATCCATCTGCAGCCAGATTCAAGCATACCTGGCTGCAGGAGACTGAGATTACTGGGAACCCACCAACCTGATACCTTTCTGCATGTGCATAAGTGACTCTCTAGTGTTTGCCCCCAGTCTTATCCTTGATATGTCCCTAGGAGAAGTGACTACAGTAAATCCTCGGATATCCTAGATGTAACCTTAAGGAGAAGTGACTAGAGTAAATCCTTGGTTATCCTAGACATAATCTTGAGCTAGAAGAGAGCTCAGAGTCATATAGCCCCAAATCTCCAAAATACAGGAACACAAAAAAGTAAAAACCAAGCAAGAATTAAACAATAATTTCGGACAATGTAGTGATGTCACAGTTTCCACAAAATGGTACAGAAAATACATGCTATTGATATGCAGAGAAGGAAGTGTTGGCTGTGGCCTAGAGGGGTTCAGAAAGACCTTTGGGAGGCAGCAGGGCCTGGTTTAGTCCTGAAGGCAAAAACCAGGAGAAAAGGGTGGGGTAGGTAAATTCTAAGGACCTCTTGGAGAGAGAATGCTCTCATACAGGAGCAATCAGAGACATAGATAGCGCTCATCTCAATGGTGTGGTTATGTCTCCAGTCTCCAAGTGTTCCAGTAATCTGCCACTGCATAACAAATTACATCAAACTGGAGTGACCTTAAACAACCATGTTCTGTGGTTCCTCATGACTTTGTCTTTTGGGAGTTCAGTGGGACTCAGCCGAACAGCTCTGCTCCGTATTACAAATTACAGCAATTATGGTCATTTGTGGTATTCAGCAGGCAGCTGGGCTGCAGGGTCTGGGTTGCTTGTTCTTGTGCTTGATTCTTTTGTGGTAATGGCTGAAAGACTAGTCTCATCCAGGTCACTCTCCCTTTCATGTAGTCTATGAGCCTCTCTACATATTCTCTCTACCAGAGCTTCTTACATGGTTACCCAGGGCTTCCAGAGAGAGAGTACCAAGTAACTGAAGCAGAAGCTGTATGCCTTACTATGTTCTAGCTTCAGAAGTTCCTCAAGGTAATTTCTGCCACATTCTTTTGGTTAAGGAAGTTACTAAGGCCAGTGCAGATTTAAAGGGAGAAGAATTAGACCCCATCCCTCAAGTATTCTTTTCTACAACAAATATTTATAGAGCTCTTATTCTGTGCCAAGCTTGTGCTAGATATTATTTGGGTTGCAAAAGTGAGTCATATATGCTTCCTGACCTGGAACAATACCTGGTCTAGTTGGGAAGCCTGACACGTAGCCTGAAAATGTCCATAGGGCATGATACAGACTAGAAAGGCTGGGAAATAAATGGCAAAGGCTAGCCTACCTCAGAGGTTGACAAACTATGGTCTGTGGATCAAATCCAGCCCACACTCTCTTTTTATAGTGAAGTTTTATTGGGACACAGCCACATTCATTTATTTGCATATTATCTATGGCTGTTTTGTACTACAGTGGCAGAATTAAGTGGTTATGACAGAGAGAATATGACCTGCAAAACCTAAAATAGTTATGGTCTGGTCCTTTACATGTTTCCTGACTCTTGAACTACTTCAATATGTGCAGCTGAATGCTAGGAACCATAAATTTGAATTTGGGGCAATTGTACAAAATTTTTTAGTGTGTTTAGATACAGACCCTGGATTTATTTTATTTTTGTATCTATATATTTTTTCTACTTTCATTTTCAAATATATTTTTGCTTTCCTTATATTGTAGATGTTTTATGTTATGTGCATTGTATAAAATTTTATTTACCCAAAGCCTACTATATGAGAACATTTATTAAGTTCTGCTATAAAGGACCAACAATCTGGTAAGTGGAAAGGTCAAGTGTAAAAATAACTGTTATGCAAGGTAAAAAACAGAAGAATGTGGAAAAGGAATAACATTGAGAGTAACTATGTACCAGGATATATGTACATTATTTGTTTAAATGCCACAATAACCTTATGAGAGATTTTTTAATGCAAATTTATTGATATATATTCATATGCCATATAATCATCCAAAGTGTACAAAAATAGTTTACAGTATCATCTCATAGCTGTGCATTCATCACCACAATTGAGTTTTGAACATTTTCATTCTCCAAAAAAAATAAAAATAAGAATAAAATTTAAAGTAAAAAAAAGAATATCCAGAATACCCCATCCCTCCATTCCTCCTATTATTTGTTTATTATTTATTTCTTTACTCATCTGTTCAAACACTGGATAAAAGGTGTGTCAGTCACAAGACTTTCACAATCACACAGTCACAGCTTAAAAGCTCTCTAGTTATTTATTCGTCTTCAGGAATCAAGGTTATTGGATTACAGTTCAACAGTATCAAGTATTTCCCTCTAGCTACTACAAAACACCAAAAACTGAAAAAGGATATCTATATACTGCATAAAAATAACCTCCAGAATGACCCCCCTACTCTATTTGAAATCCCTCAGCCATGGAAACTTTATTTTGTTTCATTTCCCGTCCCCTGTTTTGGTCAGGAAGGCTTTCTCAATCCCATGACACTAGGGCCAGACTCATCCCCAAGAGCCATGTCCCATATTGCCAGGGAGAGTTACACCCTGGGAAGAGAGTTATTAATAGATCATTTCATAAATGTAGAAATCAAACCTCGGAGAAATAAAATAACTTGTCCAATCAAAGTCAGTCAGCAGGTAGTAGAAGTGGGATTCAATTAAGATTTATAATTCACCCTAAGCCTATGGTTTTATTTTTCTTTTATTATTATACTTTCCACTTCCACAAATTGTATTTGGTTATTCTTCATATCTGCTGGTAATTTTCTCATGTTGATCTTTTATTATTGTCTTTATTTCTCCTTTAATTTTTTTGAATATTTTGAACACATTAATTCAAATGCTCCATCCCCATCTAGCCTTGGCTCCAAACATGTCAAAATGTTGGGTAAAATGTGACATACTGAAGGACGGAAAAAAAAACTTTATTAAAACTGAGCTCTACAGAATGAGGCTGACAATCCATCTTCTGGAGTTTTAAAAAAGTTATCCATGGTTCTTGAGGGTAAGAGTCTGATATTTGTTATATCTGCTGGCTTTCCTTGATGTTTATTTCCTCAAGTGAGTCTGACATGTGCTGACTTTCAGAAGCATTCTGTAGAGTAGTTTAACATTGGCCTCTGTAGAGAATTTATCTGTTCTAGACCTAGTTTTTTGTACATTTCTCAATTTATGGTTCCTAAACCATGAAGACAGTGTTAATTTGACTTCTACTTTTCATGGTATGGGCTTGCAGTATTAATTATCCAGTAACAATTTTTAATCCCTCCAGATCAGGTGCTCAGCAAGTTTCCTTTTTCTTCAAACAATGGAAGGGAGTTATGTAAAATGCATAAAAACATAAACATATGTATATATATAGTCTTTGTTTGCTTTAATCGCCATGCATATCAATTTTATTTCCTTTTTGGAATATTTTAAATTAATTGATGATATTTTTCTTATTATATTTTTGTCACTACTAGTGTTGAAGCTATTAAATATTTCTATTATTTTTGTTCTCATCCTGGAAGTTTTAACCTGTACATTTAATTTTAAAAAATCTAAAGTTTTCATATATTATCTTTCTAAACAATAAAAGGACCATAGAATGTTTTTATGCTGCATATTTACACTAATTAAAATGATGTATATTTTTAGTTCTTTTCTTTTTTTTTTTTTCCCATCTCTTTTTTTTTTTTTTTTTACATGGGCAGGCATCAGGAATCTAACCCAGGTCCTCTGGCATGGCAGGCAAGCATTCTTGCCTGCTGAGCCACTGTGGCCTGCCCTTTAGTTCTTTTCTTAAACCTTGCCATAAAGACGTCATTTTTACACATTCCAAGATTGTTTCAATTTACCTACATTTTAACATTTTTATTGTGTTCTCATCCCTTCTTGAAATAATGTTTCTTGAGTCTCATTTTTTTTCTTTTTGAAATACATATTTTAATGATGAATATTTCTTAGTAGGAAATACTTTGTTTTGGGTTTTTGTCTGAAAATATCTTTATATCACTCTTGTTCTTGAAAGATGTTTTCTATGAATGCCTGTCTTCTCGATATGTTTTCCTTATGTACCTTAAAAATATTATTCCTTTCTCATGATTTTCATTTTTGTGAAAGAGAAGTTAGCTATCATTTTGTAACCCCTTTCACAGTAATGTGTCTTTTTATTTTCTGAGATTCATTAGTTTTCTATAGAATGGTCCCTTTAAGTGATTCTGCAAATTTTCAGATAATGGTCTTCTTAAATATGGTCTCATATCACTGGTCTTTCAATTGCCTCCCTGCCAGTGGAGACAATGCCAATGCCAACTGGTTGTTCATTAGGTCGTCTTGCTCTATCTTGTATGACTCCTGTCTTTCTGGACTGCAATCTTGGTAATTCTCAAACCTATCTTCCAGTTCACCAACTCTATCTTCATCTCAATCTAATCTAATCTGCCCATTAATCTTCTCATAGAGTTTCTAATTTCTATCCTCTAATATATTGTCATTATTTATTTTTCAACTCTGCATTCTCAATTTTGATACCTATTTTTGGGTGGGAACTGTTTTTTTTTGTTCAATTTTCAGTATCATTTTCATTTACTTATATATTATTTATACCTATTTTATGTTTTATGTATATTAATTCCAATGCTGGTGATTTTTATGAGTTTAGTTCTTCAGTTTGAGTTGCTTTTTTTTTTTTTTTTTTGCTGCTTTTGTTTTTTGATCTTACTCTTGATCATAGTGACTTGTTTCTACATGTCATTTAATTTGTTATTATGAGCTCATGCTTATTGGAATGTTATTCCTTAGAGACCTGAGTGTGAAGTTCATTACTCAAAAGATAATTTGACTTGTATTCTTCTAGAAGCATTGAGACCCTAAACTATTTTTGTGTACTTTTTAGGCTTTGTATTGTTTTGGATTACATAGCACATCTTAATTCTGGGCCCAAACTCATGTGCGGATAGGCTGTGGGTAGTGATTGTTTTTTAATCTGCTTCATTGAGAGATAAGCAAACATTTCCATCTTCTTTTTCTGTAGAGCAAGTATTTTGTTTTGTTTTTCCTAATAATCCTTAAGTCTTGCCTTTATATGGAGGTTCCTGATTCAACTTCCCACCTGAGCGTGTCCTAGATTTTGTCTCATGTCCTCTGACTATGTGGTCTGTTGAAATTTAAATTCTCAACCACCTGGAATTGACAGATACTCCCAAAAAGAACATTTAACATAATTTCCCTTCTGTGAGCACTCTTTATTTTCCCATCATTTCTAATCTCTGGAGAATTCCTTTATTTTAAAATACTTTATTCAGAGTTTTACAAATACAGTACCAGGAAGCTTTCTTTGGTTAATGAGTCCATCTGAAAGAAGTTATGGTCATTTTCCTATCCCCCCATGTCACAGACAGGACAGTGATTCTGAATATGTGTTTTATATACAGAGCACAGTTCCAGGGTCCCTGACTTATGCAGGCCTGAGGCCTCAGTTCCTGTTCCTGGGTGAGTATCAAAGCTCCAGACCCTGGCTCCTAAGGCTGGCAATTGCTCTAATACCAATTTGGATATTTGCATCAACTCTTTCTCACTTCTTTGGCTTTAAATTCTCTCTTTAAACCTGGAAATCATTCCTTATTGCTTTCAAACATAACCACATTTTAATTTTTCATGTTGTCATTGATTTTACTCAATAGCTCTATATAGGAAGCAATGAAACATTGTGGCTAAGAGCACAGTCTCTTGAGCTAGACTGCCATGGGTGTCCTGCCTCCACCATTCACTAGCTGTGCCATTTTGGGCAAATAATTTGACCTCTTTGTAACTTAGATTTCCCATTGATAAAGCAGATGTAATATTTGTACCTACCTCATAGGGTTGTTGTGAGGATTCAGTGAGTCAATTTATGTCAAGTCCTCAGATTAGTACCCAGCATGTGATCTGTGCTACATAAATGTTAACTAGTATTAACAGGGTATGTTTAGACTGTGAGATAGACTTCCTGCTTCAGCTCAGCCTTCCCTAATCAGTCTTATCTCCTGCAAAGTCTATCTTCTTTCCATTACACCATGAATTCTGCCCAGAGATTGGAGAGTGGTCATGTTAGGAGCTGTGTATGCCTTGGTGGGATAAAACAAATATTTACTACCTAAATTTGGGATATGAGGTAGAAGTTTGACTGTTGAATAATAAGGCAAAATAAACTTCAAATAACAAGAAGAATAAAAGCTAAAGCAAGGGGGCTTTATATGTGTTTATAAATGTGTGTGTGTTTTGTGTGTGTGTGTGTGTGTGTGTGTGTGTGTATTCCAGCTCAGCTCAAGCCAGAGACCAAAGAACATGCCAGGCAAAAATTCTCTATGAGTTTAATTTGGGACTTGCTTACAGGAGATGGCCCTTTCCCCATGACAGCCAGTAGGGAAATGCAAATCAGTGATCTGCAAATAAGAGGAAGAGGCATGCCTTGTATAGCAGAGCCTCAGGAGACCCAGCCACAAAAAAGTCTCACCTAAGTCTGGTGAAAGTTGATTACCAACAGTGATTAGGCTCAGTTGTCAGAAAGAAAGCCTTACTTAAAAGAGAATAAACACTCACCCGATTATGGAGAAGAAAAGAATTTATTAATGATCTTGCAAGAACAGGCATGCAGCCAAAATGTGGTGGCTGGTGTGCCAAACAACAGGAGGAAGCAACATTTATTCCCTAAACCTAACATACAAATCTGTCCCCTGTTTCCCCATTGGTTGCGTACTCCAGAAGTTACAGCTTATCCAAGAGGTCTAACTCACATTTTTTTTCCCACATAAGGAAATGACGCCAATCCTTAAACTTATATAAGAGGCTCCTTCCCCCTCCCCTGACCATGGAACTGTTCTAGACTGGCTTTGCAGCCTTTTGTTTAGTAAGTTTCATTTTCCCCCATTTTGTGCCAATTTGTGTGAAAACAAAGCCTGATTTTATTCTTACAAATTTCCCCTCTTTCTTTTGAACTCTTTTAGTTTTCACATTCTCATTCTTTTTCAAACTGGCTAAGAGCTTTTTCACATTCTTCATCATAGGGATCTTTCTCTTTAAGGAGGTACAAATTGTTTTGTCTATACTTAACAGGCATTTGCTTGGTTAGGGCAATCTGAGTAAGTCTTTGAGTTAGCCTCTGGGTTGCCTGGGATGATGGAACACCCGATTGCTGTCAACAGCACAATTACAATGATTAAAGAAGTTAAACAGACAGTACCCCTGCCTTTCCATTTTCTGAACCAACTTTCTAACCATTCCTTGAGGGGTTTATCAATGCCTGAATTTTCTGCCAATTCTTTAGATAAGGCTGTTAAGCCTTGTAAAGCTTTGGTGATAGTTGCATCTGGGGCTGTATTATTGGGGATGAATGTACAGCACCTACCTCCAATCATAACACAAATGCCTCCCTTTTCAGCTAGCATCATATCTAAGGCTATCCTGTTTTCCCATATCATTCAACTAGTAGCATCTAGCTGCCCTGTGATGCCCTTCACTGCATCTCTGGTGTAGTTGATAAATCTTTGCTGGTTATAATATATGTAATTAATCCAGTCCATATTTTTGTTAATGGTGACTCACTAGAATAAGAATGACTCAAATCCTGCAGCTATCTGATTTCTAGCCTTAAACTGATCCAGAATTCCTGTGGTATCCCTATACTCTTGAAATAAATTTGGTCATTGAAGGAACCAAGTAAGCTTCTTTTCTTTCTTTTTCCCTGGATTTGAACTTCTTCCTCCCTGTCATAATGCCAGGGTGAATGGAATAGCCAATTGAACCAGAGCACAAGTCCCTTTCCACTTCTCAGATAATACTGGTCAGGGGGTGCCTTTTCCACAATACCACTAAAGGTTTGCTTGGGGTATGGTTAAACTGGAGAAATTGCTGCTACTATCCCCAGTCACATTCCACCCTTGGGTACATGAGGCCATGTTCCCAAGATCCTGGAGCCCTCCTCCCCATCTAGAGAGACAGACAGAGTGGTTTCTGGACTGAAGTGGGGAGCTGGTATGGCCTTGACTTTTCTGTTCCAAACTGGAGGGAAAAGAGAGGACAAAATACTATGATTTTCACCTGGAATAGTATTCTGAAAAAGGAGTACCATGTATTTGAACTCCTCTTCATGTTTCTCTGTAACAATTGGAAAGGGCATGATAAGTACAGTAGGTCGGCCTGTTGCACAAGCACAACAGTTGCTTTTGTTTAGATTCTGGATGGTATATTTAATCCATTCCACCCAGGCATTTATATCTCCATACCCTGTCTCTATCTCTATGGTTTGTTTCAAATTGGCTGCCTTGACTATCCTGATGACTGTGGGATAATTTTGAATTGGGAACTAGCCCCTGGTTGGGTCTCCTTGGGTGCTACTGAAGAGCTAGCCAGAAAGGACGTTTGTTGTCAGGGAAGTGCTCAATGGAGGTGAGGGGAGGACCTGTATACAAAACCTTCCCAGAGGATCTCTACCACTGACATCTGCCCCCATTCCATATGGACTGCCAATTACTTGATTTCTGGTGCTGCCCCTATTTGTTTGTCTGCTGGCTTTCTTAATAGTTATTACTACTGGATTGTACTGGAGGTTCTTACAATCAGTGGGATATTGCCTTTATAGAAGGTTATCTTACTTTGTAATGGATTGTCTGTGTCAGCAGTCCACCCCTTATATTGGGTAGTCTACTATGCAAAAGCCCAGGAGGGACAAGGAGTGTATTAGGGATGACCTACTGGTTTTGGACATAGATACTTATTTTCCTCACCCAATTGCCATTGATTCACTAAATTTCCACAGTCTATTACTTGTTAAACACCAAACTGTAGAGTTTGGGACTCTAAACCTCCAGTTACATTCACCACCAATCTGACAGGGCTTGTTGCATCTTGAATTTGGAACATCATAGCCAATATAATTATTCTCATTTTTATATTGGACTTCAGTTCCTTCATCTGTCTTCCCTGAGTAAGATTTTCTAACCAGGGTCACTATTAACTATGTTAGATTAAAGTACAGAATCCAAACTCTCCCTACTTTCCCTCCCAACTATTGTCTCTTTAGAGTAATCTTTAAAGGGTCTGACATTGGAGTTATTTTCCAGGAATCAGACTGTGTTGTTGGGTACTTATCATCCAGCTCAGATACTGGTCTTTAACTTGGCAGCCTTTTTCTGCCATCTGGACTGCTGTTGTCAACAGAACTTGATAAGGTCCTTCCCAGGCCAGTCGGAGTTTGGACTCTCCACAATTTGATGAAGACTCAACTGCCAGGTTGGTGTTGATGGACAGTAAATTCAAGAGGTGGGGTCTGGGCCAGCAAACCACAGTGCCTGATGGATGATAGAGTAGAAGGCAAAGCCAGTATATAATCCTTAAGGTAGAGGTCCTTTGAATCTAAGGAAAAGAAATTTTTAGTTTTCCTGGGAAAAGGCAAGCCAAAGAGCATTTCATAGGGGAGATCCCTAACTCTTTTCTAGGGGCAGTTTTAATTCTTAGAAGAGCTATGGATAGATACTTAGTCCAAAGTAAGTTAGTTTTTAAGACTAGTTTAGAAAGATTCTTCTTTAAGGTCTGATTCATTCTTTCCACCCTTCCTGAGGATGGTGGATGTCAGGGTGTATGAAAATCCCAGGCAATACTTAAGCTTTGCATGACATCCTGCAGCACACATGAGGTAAACTGATGACGATTGTCAGAATTAATATTTTCTACCAACCCATAGCAGGGAATAATTTGTTCAAGGATAATCATGGAAATTCCTGAATCTGTAGCGAAGGCCAGAGGATACAGTTCCACCCACCTTGTTAGATGGTCTACAAGAACTGGAATATATTTTAATAGTCCTCCTGGGCACATCTCAGTGTAATCAACTTGGATTCTCTGAAATGGCCTGAGTTTTGGCTCCCTTCCTTCTTGTACCTATTCCTTAGAACCCCCCCCCCCCCTTTTTTTACCCTTTTGGCAAATTATGCACCATGCACATATTTGTTTGGCTCTGGTGTAGAAGGCCACACACCCAAAATGTTTAAGAACCAGGTCACACATGACCTGTACTCCCAAGTGACTTCCCTGATGAAAGACTGTTAATATTTCCTTCATTATTTGCTTATTCAACCTCTGTCTGCCATGCTGGAGGACCTGTTTCCCTTGACTATCTGAATTTGCTCCCAATTGCTCCAGATCCTTTACTTCCTTCTCAGAGAATATGGGGACCTCATATTTTCTGGGAATGGAGGGTATTATGACCATTAACGTGGATTGGGGACAAAGGGAAACTTCCTTAGCCTTTTTATCTATCAACCTGTTGCCCTTTTCCTCAAGGGTATAGCTCTTCTGGTGTCTGTTTACATGCACCACTGATATTTCCCTTGGTAGGAATAGATTAGTTAGTACTTGTTTTAGCAATTCACCATGGAGTAGTTTCTTCCTCTTGCTGTTAATTAATGCCTTTTCTTCCCAAATTTTTCCAAAAGTGTTGTCCTGGTTTGAAAGGATTATGCACCCTAGAAAAGCCATGTTTTAATCCTAACTCAATCATGTGGAGGCAGCTTTTCTTTTAATCCCTGTTCAGCACTATAGGCTGGAAGTTTGATTAGATTATCTCCACGGAAATGTGACTTGTCCACTTGTGGGTATTAACTTTGGATAGAAGGAGATGTGACTCCATCCATTCTAGGTGGGTCTTGATTAGTTTACTGGAATCCTAAAATAGAAGCATCTTGGAAAGAATGACAGAACAAGTGAGAATGATGAGAGCCACAAGGAGAGCTGACACAGCCACAGACCTTTGAAGATGAAGAAGGAAAATGCCTTGGGGGAGCTTCAGGAGACAAGAAGCCTGGAGAGAAAGCTAGCAGACATCACCATGTTCACATGTGCCTTTCCAGTTGAGAGAGAAACCCTGAACTTCATCAGCCTTTCTTGAGTGAAGGTAACCTCTTTTGGTGCCTTAATTTGGACATTTTTATATAGACTTGCTTTAATTGGGACATTTTCATAGCCTTAGAACTGTAAACTTGCAACTTATTAAATTCCCCTTTTTAAAAGTCACTCTGTTTTTGGTGTATTGCATTCCAGCAGCGAGCAAACCAGAACACGTGTAGACTACCCAAAGGCAGACTGTACAATCATAGAGTCAGTGTAGACTGTACTGTCTTTTCCTTCTAATAACTTGAGGGCTTGGTTTAATACATACAATTCACAAGTTCAAGCTGACCAATCATTGGGCAATTCAGTAGCTTCTCTTACTTCATAAGTTAGCCCATTCATAATCACATAACCATTGTGCCTTTTTCCCTCCAGGACACTAGAGGATCCCTCTATGAACCATTTTTTCCTCTGAATATAAGGGGAGATCCCCTAGGTTGGGCCAAACTTGAATTTGATACTCAATTAAGTCCAAACAGTCACATTCAAGAGCTTCTGCTTGGTCAGACCCTTTCCAAAGAAAGGAGGCCAGGTTTAAGCTATTGTCTGTAGTTAAGATCAAGCCTTTCTTTTCCATTAAGATAGCCTCATACTTCAGGATTCAGGAATAAGTCAGTTACCTCCTTCCCTTCTTCATTTTTATTTTAATTGGGGCAACCTTCTACCTACCCCACCCCACCATTTCCTTCCCTCACCCATACTTTTTCTTCAGTAATCAAGGCTAAGACAACTTCTATTTGGCCATCCCTTACCTCCAGGTCCAGTCCCATGGATTCTATTAAGTCCCATCCCAACAAATTATTCCCAGCTTCTGGAATGTACAGCAGGGAGCTTATAATTTGGTTATCTCCCCAACAGATGTTAGTAGGATTGAGAATTGGGGACTTTAAATCCCTTCCCTTTTACTCCTGAAACTGTAAGGGAGCTACCAGAAAATCTGATTCCCTTTGGGATGTGGTTCACAGAAGATTGAACTGCCCCAGTGTCTACCAAAGGTGTAATTTCTTCCTAAAATGGGCCCACCTTCAGATTTATAAGAGCTTGTCCTAGTTTGCTAGCTACCGGAATGCAATATACCAGAAACGGAATGGCTTCTAAAAAGGGGAATTCAGTAAGTTGCTAGTTTACAGTTCTAAAGCCAAGAAAATGTCCCAATTAAAACAAGTCTATAGAAATGTCCAATCCAAGGCATCCAGGGAAAGATCCCTTGGTTCAAGAAAGCCTATAAAGTTCAGGGTTTCTCTCTCAAGTGGAAGGGCATATGGCGAACACAGTCAGTTTCTCTCTCATCTGGAAGGGCACATGGTAAACACAGTGTCATCTGCTTGCTTCTTCTCCTGACTTCCTGTTTCATGAAGTTTCCCAGGAGGCGCTTTCCTTCTTCATCTCCAAAGCACTGGCTGATGTACTCTCTGCTTCATGGTGCTGCAACATTCTCTGCTTTCTCCGAATCTCCTATTCTCCAAAATGTTTCCTCTTTTATAGGACTCCAGAAACTTATCAAGACCCACCCAAATGGGTGGAGACATGTTGTCACCTAATCCAGTTTAACAACCACTCATGGTTAAATAACATCTCCAGGGAGATGATCTGATTACAGTTTCAAACATGCAGTATTGAATAGGGATTATTCTTCCTTTATGAAATGGAATTTTGATTTAAACATGGCTTTTCTAGGGGATAAACATCCTTTCAAACCAGCACAGATCTAATGGTGGGCTCTTGAAATGAGGAGCCTCTGACCCCCCTAATCCTCAAAATTCATCAGAGGCATCACCCAACCTTTCTTCTTTAAACTTGGGGACTAGCTTTTGAAATGACCAGGTTTTCCACAATGATAACACACTGTGGAGTCCTGTACCTCCTTACTCCTTTATCCCATCTGCCCAGATTCTTCCTCTATCTTGCCTCTGCCTTTTTCCTTCCTTCTCACAAACACTTTCTGAGACTTTCTCAATAACTCTTCCAGTGTTTTATCCATAGACCCATCCATTCTTCTGGATCTTTTTCTAATGTCAAGCCAAAACCCCTTTAAGTAACTGACCTTCAACATTCCTTGGGCCATAGGACTATCAGGGTCCATTTTCCTCATCTGGTCCCTCAAACTTTGCAGGTAAGCAGAGGGAGTCTCATTTTCTTCTTCAGTCACCTTGAAGGCCCTATTTAGGTTCTGAGATTTAGGTGCAGCCAATTTTATCTCTTGTAAAATGAAGTGTCTATAAGATCCTTAATTTATGCTCTGCCTTCCTGATCGTTGTTATCCCAATTAGAGTCTACATTGGTGAATTTTTGCTCTGCTGCCGTTACCCCTTGTCCAGACTGGTCTTGCCTCTCCCATTCTTTTATAGCCACCCCCTCACCATTCCCCTTTCTTTTCCCATAAAGAAAATATTCAGAATGGGCATAAGTTTGAACTAGGTATAAACTGAGGCCTAAGAATTGATCCAGTTCTTTGGCTAGCCCCACTGGATCATCCATTAATGATTTCAACTCCTTAAAATTCCTTATTTTAGTACTCATCAATGGGACATTTACATAACCTATTACCTCTGTCCAGTAGGTACTTCCCTCAGAGGGTATAGAGATTCAGCGGGTCTATGTTCTCTTACCTTTTTTCCTTCAGGAACTCCTGGAAATAGAAAATTTTGTACATTCTCCTTACACTGTTCCAACTCCCTTCTCAATTGTTAGTGGGTTGTTACAAGTGGAGCAGTTGGCCCTGATTAGCTATCTAGTTCCCCGGGGGAACGTGGGTTGGTTCCATTGGGCCTTCAGGGTCCAACAGTCCCTGCCCTGGGGTGAGAGAAGCATAGGGTGAGGGAAGGCTCGAAAAAGGATCTCAGGCTTTAGTTTATAAACAAATAGTGTCTGGGTCCAGGGTTTTACCTATCATGGGATAAAGAGTGGTCCCCCTTCCCTTCAGCCAACACATAGTAATCAGACTTCTCTTTGGAGAAGGGTTTCTTTTCACTAGCATAAACCATGAGCTCTGCATAGAGCCAATTATCATCTGCCCTGTACTTTGGACAGAATATGTTGAGAAGCAAGATGCTTTTTTTTGGTCCAAATATAACAATATTTAATCATTTTCTTTTTGTCCTTTCTCTTGGTCCAATCATTATCAGTTCAATGTTTTAACATTCTCCCTAATGGACTATCCAGGGGGACTGTTTCTAGGGGACTCTATAGGTACCCCTTCCTTTTTTATGGCTGGCCAGCTGCCTCTATTACCCATTTTGAGTCTTGCCTGGGTTCCTTTCTCTCAGCAATATTTTGCTTCATTCCTCTCTGGCCCTTTCCTTCATGGGAGAAGGGAGCCATGGATTAGGACTCCACACTTACTTCACACAGTATGTCGCTTGTCTCATACACACACACTCAATCTCAGGCATATTAGAATTTTCCTGACCACCAAGGCAATACTTAATAGTCTTTTTATTTGCCTTGGTCCATGCACAGAGTTGCCTGGTCACAGTGAGGCAGATTTCCCTTCCCCTTTCTTGTTCATAATCAGCAGATCTAAACATCTGGTCTCAGGTCCTTCTGGTTGTCAGAAGTGGGCCCCAACAGCAAAGTCCAAGACTGCTCATTCAGTAGGGTGAGGCTTCCCTTCGTCCTCCATGGGAGTCCTCTTCCATAGCCTCAGATCCCAGACGAGCCCTCAAAGCTATCAGAAAGAAAGCCATATCTGAAAGAGAATAAACACTCACCCAATTGTGGGGAAGAAAAGAATTTATTACTGATCTTGCAAGAATGGGTTTGCAGCCAAAATGTGGTGGCTGGTGCACTAAACAACAGGAGGCAGAAACATTCATTTCCTAAGCCTAACATGCAAATCCCTCCCCTGTTTCCCCATTGGTTGGGTACTTTAGAGGTTACAGCCTATCCAAGAGGTGTCACTCACATTTTTTCCCATATAAGGAAATGGCACGATCCTTAAGTTTACATAAGAGACTCCCTTCTCATCCCCGACTGGGAAACCAGTCTGAATTGGTTTTGCAGCCTCTTATTTGGTAAGCTTCATTTTCCCCCATTCTGCACCATTTTGTGTGAAAACTCAACATAATTTTATTCTTACAAATGACCACAAAGAAGTCTCATCTGAGTCTGGTGAAAGTTAACTATCAAAAGTGATTAGGCTCAGTGACCTTCAAAGTCTCTGTCTGGTTACATAGGCTGCTGTGGGCTCAAGCCCTTTCCCTAAGTGAGGGGGTTCCAACCCCTGGGTTGCCATCATATGCATATATAGTGTAACTTTTGTAATATGTTACTTTACCATATACAATATAATCAGATACATTATTTTATGGTACATAATATTACATATTAAATACTATATATTATATACTCAGGTAATGAAAATTGGTCTCCAAGCGTGTGGCAGGATTGACCTACAGTAGATGTTAATGGTCCACAATGTTAGATTAGAGGAAGTACACAGCCTCAGTAGTTCAACACATCCGTCCTTGGGTTCTCGACCAAGATTAGCACAGTGCCTCATACATCATAATAACACAGAGAACATGAAACATGATTTGAATCTTTTTCTCTTTCCCAGGGAACAAATGATTTTTTCCTATACTCAGATTCTTATGATTATCAGGAAGAATGCAGGCACAGTTAATGTACCACACAGCACTTTCCTGTGAAATTCACCTGGGTGTGGTTAAGAACCCTATTTTTTACTCCTTAGATGCAGACCATATAGGAAATATAGACCAACAAATGGTGAACAACCAGGCATGCAGTGGGGGGATGATCTCTTAGTGAGTGACATGAGGGAGACATTGCATAACACTCTATTTTGGACTTATAGTCAATTATCTGGAAGAGGGTTCAGGTGTCCTATTAGAAAGGTTTCACCAGGAGCCATAGCATATACCACAGAGGAGGGACAGTAGCTATTGCTATGGGTGGGGCTGCTGGCAGACTATCATGGGGAAGGGAAGCAACAGCTTTCTACCAGGTGTGGTCAACTGGTGGCACTTAATGGATGAGCATTCAACAAGGTGGAGTTCTGATTGTTAAGTGTTTCTTGCCTACCAGTTGGTTCCAGTTCTTCTAATAGGTTCCATGTGTTTCCCTCCACCCTGTTTCCATGGTACCTGCATCACTCATACTCAAAGCAGCATTGCACTTTGAGCACAAGTTATCTGGAGTCAGGCAGAATACAGTGGTTATGGGATGGCCAGGATGAGGTGCACAATTTAAGGAGGCACTCACTCCTTAGATTGTATCAGTGCTGTGCCACCACTAGCATGACCCTGAAAGCAAGTGCCTCCTTAAATTTTGTACCCTAGGCTCTACGTTCACCCTAGGCACCCCACTGGCCTACTGGAGTCTGGGCCCTGGTGTTATCTTATCACTTAGGGTTGGGGTGAAAATTAAATACAATTAAGCAGCAAAAGTAATTGCATGGTTGCTGCAACTATTCAGGTACCCTCCTTTCTTATCCACTTTGATTCCCAACAATGTGCCAGTCTCACCAGGCTATGGGAAGATGACTCAAGGAGTTCATTAACAATGTCAAGCCTTTTGAAAGGAAAGAAAGCATCTTGCAGAGGGAACAGATCTTTGTGTTTCTTAGGGCAAAATGAAAGCTGGTTTACAGAGTGAACCCTCTGGGTAGCTGACATTTGTAAACAATATATTCATTGTTGAATGTAGGAATGGTATGTTATTCTAAAAAAACTGATATAGTAAACACTGATTGCTCCTGCTCCATAACCATTCCTTTCCCTTTCCTTTCTTTCTGGAAGAGATCACCTTGCACACTGTAGCTGAAAATGATAGATGCTTATTTCCCCAAACTCCTTTGCAACTGTGACAAAATTATTTGATGATTTCCAGGCCAATGGTACTAGAAGGGAAGTTTTAGGGGGTTTCTGGGAAGAATTTTTTCCCCTAATGAAGAGAGAGGCTTCTAAGTGGTCCTGTCCATATTTGTTAAACACCATATCTGTTAATTTTAGGTAGCTTCACTCTGTCAATGTTTGAATTCCTCAGTTGGAAACCAGCTTACAAATTAAGTATTAGTGCCTTGCAAGCAAAAATAGCTCAAAAATTTCCCCTTAATAGTTTAGTGTTTGTTTTATTCCCTCATTAGTTTCTGAATTGTTCTTAAAGAACTGGTCAAGAAAGAGAGGAGTTTGAACAGCTTGGTAAGCAGCATGGGGTACTGGCTATTGGAGACAAACCAAGTCTAGAGCAATCAGGAAGAATGGAAAGGAAACCAGGAAGGAAGGGGTTGGGTCTGGTTATGGGCCAGCCTGAGTCTTTCCCCTTGTTCCATGTGAATGTGAGGTTGGTATCATTTGTCCAATGTGGAGGCTGGCAGTTGGGCTGTCTGGAAGCTTCAGAGGGAAGCCCTTAGCAGCAGCGCTGAGCATACACTTGGGAGTTCATCTACAGTGGCACAAGCTGAAAACAGTTTTGGGACATCTACAAATAGAAAGCATGAGCAATGGTACAAATGAATAGCATGGTCACCTTCATTTAGGGGAGAGATGGGGATGATGAGAGGGAATAAGTAAACAAGCTTGATCTGGGTAAAGTCAGTTACAGAAGGTAACTTGGAAGAAGTGAGTTTGCAGTGGGGAACTCAGAAAATCAGAATGTATTTGAGCTGGAAAGAAATCTTGGAAATCTTCACATTTAGCACTTTCCAATTCAGATTATATCTTAGGGTAGGGTTTGGAAATCCTTTAATATAAGGGGGAACATACCAAGTATTTGTGGCCTGCTTCAACAGTCAACTCTGCCACTGTAGCACAAAGCAACCATAGACAATGTACAAGCTAATAGGCATAGCTATGTTTCCATAAGACTTTATTAACAAAAACAGGTGGTAAGTGGGCCATGGTGGCTTAGCAGGCATTGCCTGCCATGCCAGAGACCTGAGTTTAATTCCCAGTGTCTGTCCATGCAAAAAAAAACAAAAACAAACAAACAAACAAAACAGTTGGTGGCCTGGGATAGCCTGTGGGCTGTCATTTTGTAGACCCCTGCTCTACTAAAGTCCTCAAAAGACAGAGATGCAGTACTATTCTGTGCTAGGCATTGATTGATATCTGGGAACGTAAGAAATAAAAATGTCACTGACAGTGTTTTCTAGGATTTTACTGTTTCTCCCCCTCCTGCTTCCCCCTACTCCTCTTCTTCCATTTTAATTACCACCAGCACCAGTCCTGTTAATTGAGCATCTTCTGTGGGACAGGCCCTATTCTAGGAGCTTTGTATGTTTTATTTTGAAACCTCATACAGTACTGCAACATTGGTTTTATTATCCCCATTTTATTGACTAAGGAAATCGAGATTCAGATAAGGAAAGTGAATTGTCCATACTCTGGAGCTCAGAGACGTTGGAGTTGGGATTTAAACATAGATCTTTCTTACTTCAAAGCACTGCTTATTTGAAGAGGTATTAGGGATTCAGAAAAAAAGAATCTAGAGGCACAGTGCTGTGAAAATGAAACCTGGCTGTGTGACTTTGAGGAAGTTATTTAAGTTCTGCATCTTATTTTTCTCATTTGTAAAATGGAAACTATAAAAGTACTTACTTCATAGGGTGTTTGATGATTAAGTGAGTTAATTTAAGAAAAATCTCTTAAGGACAATGCCAGGCACATAACGAGTGCTACACAAGTATTAGTTATTGTTCTCTTATTAAAAGAGGAACTAGACATGTGAAGAGGAAAATTACATTATCTTAGGTAGAATATTACAAAAGGTCTTGTAGTTATGGTAATTCAGTGCTTCTTAGCTGTGGGCAATTTCGTTCCTCAGGAGATACTTGGCAATGTCGGGAGACGTTTTTCTTTGTCACATCTGGGTGGGATGTAATACTGATGTCCAGTGGGTAGAGGCCAAAGATGCTGCTGAACAACTTACAATGCACAGGACAGCCTCCAGTTACAAATAATTATTCAGTCCAAAATGTCAATGGTGCCTGGGTTGAGAATGCTGTCCCAATATTTCAGAGGAGGATCAGCTTGGTCATGGACTGGTGTAATTTGCCTTCAGCCAAAGTGTTATTTAGGGATGAAAAGAACCTAACTTTGTAGACTTCGTGTCCTGGGTTCTTTCTCCTCCCCCACGTTGCCAGGAAAGACTGTGGAATGAGAAATGGCAATCCAGCTAATTGGAGCCACCTGGGCAGAAGCTTGGACACAGTGGGGCATGGGGTGCAAACTTTCAGTCTGGGACAGAGCATCCTGATTCACTTGATTTCAGCAGTCACTCAGTGTGGGAGAACAAGTGAGAGAGGTGGAAAGTGGCCCCTGGAGAAGAGCTCAGAGTTGGCATAAGAGGCAATAGTGAGTTACAGTCACCTTTTTAGCAGAGGAATTATGCCTAGCAATTAGAGTCAGGGAGGATCTGTGTAGGAGGAGACTGGGGCCTGGGAGATCAGCTTGTAACTATACACTGTCTGCAGTACCTTCAGGAAGGCCCAGGAAGGCCCAGACAACAAGACAAGAGGAGGAAGAGGCGACTTTAATAGATATGGTGGAAGGGTCTCTGTGGAGGTTGCACATGGCAAGGGCACGTGCTCTGCCTTCAGTCATAGCCAAGCAGGAGCTAATGACCTCAGACCATGCATGCAAACCTTTCTCTGCACAGCCCCGAGTGATTCAACTCCGGCTAATGAGATTTTCTGGAGGGCTGATAAAGATCATTAAAAAGCAGTTTTTGCAAACCCAATATTAGTTTTTAAGTAGTTAGTAGGGGTGAGCCCTCACTGCTCAGTGTTAACCAAAGCAAATGATGAGCTGCCACTCAGGAAACAGAGGGAGGCAGAGCAATCCCTCTGCTCCCATGGGTGGTAGGGATGCTTCTGAGTCAACTCTATCCCATTCGATTCCACTTGAGTTGCAAAATGTTTTGTGAACACTTTCTTTACTGCTAGAACTGTGCTAACCATTAAGGAATAATAATAATAACAACAACAATAATAATGATAGTTATGAAATAAATAGAAATTTATCAAACATCTATTATATCTCGGGAACTGTGCTAAGTACTTTCTAAGCATTGTCTATGATCCTGAAACTTAGTTGCAAAAATAAATATTAATTCCTTTTGTGGATTGGATCATGTCCCCTACAAAGTTAATTTCAAATCCTAAACCTGGCTCCTGTGCAGGTAAACTCAAATGTAAATGGGATCTTGGAAGATCCTATTAAGATGAGGTCAAACTGAATCAGGGTGGCCCTTAACTCAGTATAACTGGGGTCCTTATAAGCTTGGAATTTTGGATTCGGATGAGAAGACAGAAGGTGACAGGTCACTATATGTAGAGGATCGGCACTGCTAGAATAATACATACTTCAGAGAACGTATGACCTGCCCACACCTTGATTTTGAACGTAAAGCCTCTCAAACTGTGAGACAACAGATTCCTGTTTTTTAAGCTAACTCATCATGTGCTATTTGTTATAGAAGTGCCCACAAGCTAAGATAACCCTATTTTTCACATGAGAGTTTTGAAAAGAAAAAAAAAATCCAGGTCCTTAGAATCTCCCTACTTACTGGGCCACATGCTTAAAAAAATGAATTGTATATGCTAAGACAACATATACAATAAAAAATTGCTAGCATTTTATGAAGTACTCTCAATGTTCCCGGTACTGTTATATATTTTTTCCATTGTTAAGAGCTCATTTATTTCTTGCAAAAACTCTGAAATATATACCGTGACCCCCATTTTCTAGATAAGGAAATTGAGGTGGAGAGCAGTTAAGACACTTGTCTAAAGTTAGACAATTAGTCTGAAGAAGAAGAGGGGACAGTCAGGCATCATGCTAATCAATTTAACCTATAATCATTTTATTAATCTATATAAAGGGCTTAGCAAAATTGTTTATCTCACAGGCTTGTTACAAGGATTTCACCATCTAAACCACATGCAATATTTAGCAGAATGCCTTACATAATTATGCCTTACAAAATGTAGCAGTCTTGTAAGAATCTGTTTTGTTCACCCCTTTATCCTCAGTGCCTAAATCAGTGCCTGGCACTGCTCATTATTACTGTCATTGAACATATGTAAAGGATAATTTTATATTACATTGTCTGCAGGAATTTGAAATGACAGCAAAGAGTAAGGTATACTGCAGTAGGAAAAGGCTGGAGTCTTAGTTATGTTAGAAAATTCTTTGACTTACATAATATAGGATGGCTGAGAAATTATAGGTGCAAACCAGCATTCTATGCTTATGAAAGTTCATTTGTGGTGTCTGGGGAAAAAGACATGTATATGGTTGGGGTGGTTATCAGAGAAGCCAACACAACCAAAAGCCAAGGAGGTGGTAGAAGGGTTCAGTTCTGAGAATAAAAGCCAGGCTTCCCCTGTAACAGTTGCTTCTCCATGTGACCTCAGGAGAAAGGTAGCCAGTAATAAGAGAGGGAAGTGGGGAAATAGTCTCAGAAAATGAGGAGGCAGTCACAGAAGTCCAAGGTGGAGAGAGTTTCAAAAGAAGGTCATCAAAAATGCCAGACATTGCAGAGTTCTATTTCAGGACTCAGCTGTACAGGGGACAGCTCACAATACCTGGGCCAGTATACACATGCAATACAAATGTATTGAGTGAACTTGCTGGAAGTTTCAGTGTAAATGACAGGTCCAGGACTTGGCTCTGGTGACTGACTCCAAGCTTCTGCTCTTAATTATAGGGCTATGCTTATGTCATCTCTCACCACTTCCACTTAAACATCCTTAGCTTCACTCAGTTCGACTCTTGAGTATATCTGTGTTCAGGCCCTGAATTGTTCCTGGGATGTCCATTTATTCTCTACAGTATTAAAAATTTTTAGGATTATTTTAAAAGGATCAAATATTCTTCCTTTATAAAGCTATATATGATTCTTCTCAGCTATGTCATCATGTGATTTTTCTTCACCCTCTCATTTATAATTCTTCTGCAACACTGATTTCATTCTGCATTTTTATTATACAATTAACTGTATATTATCCATTCTACCCACTTGGGGCCTTTTAAGGCAGGATGGTGCTGTTTATCTTGAGATACCTATGAAATTTACCACATTCTTTTTGATATAGCACTGGATCAATAACCCTTGTTAAATTTAAATAGGACAGAGGTGTGTATTTCCTTCCATTTATTCCTCCAACTGGTCTTTAGATATTCCTGCTGTCTATAGATGCAAAGCTTTCACACAGTTTGAAGAAGAATCTAAAAGTACTCTTGGGAAAAAAGTAATGGGTACTCTCCTTGATAGAAACACTTAGAAAATTAGAAATAGAGGGAAATTCCCTTAACAGGATGAAGCATGTATATGAAAAACCCATGGCTAACATAACATTCAATGGTAAAAGATTGAAAGCTTTCCCTCTAAAATCAGGAACAAGACAAGATGTCCAATGCCACCATTGTTATTCAAGGTTGTACTGGAAGTTCTAGATAGAGAAATTATGCAGGAGAAATAAATAAAAAGCATTCAAATTGGAAAGAAAGAAGTGAAAGTTTCTCAGTTTGCAAATGACATGATCCTATGTATGGAAAATTCAGAAAAATCCACAACAAAGCTACAAATTCAGGAAAGAAGTGATGTGGAAGATTAGTATGCAAAGATCAGTTGTATTTATATAATTAGTAATGCAAAATCTGAAGGAGGAATTTTAAAAAATTACATTTCCAATAGCAGCTAAAAAAGTGAAATACCTAGTAATAAATCTAAGCAAAGACATAAGGGATGTGAGCACAGAGAACTACAAGTCATTGTGGGGAGCATAAAATCACTTTGGCCTTAGGGGCAAGGCCCAAGACCAAAATTCAGAGCTGGGTGGGCACAAGACAAGAGAAAAAGAGAATATTAATGACATGGTATGCTGGTTTGAAAGGATGTATGTACCCTAGAAAAGCCATGTTTTAATTGTAATTTCATTTTGTAAAGGCAGCCGTTTCTTCTAGTCCCTATTCAGAATTATATGTTTGAAACTCTAATTAGGTCATCTCCCTGGAGATGTGATTTAATCAAGAGTGGTTGTTAAGCTGGATTAAGTGGAAGCGTGTCTCCACCCATTTGGGTGGGTCTTGATTAGTTTACTGGAATCCTATAAAAGAGGAAATATTTTGGAGAAAGCAAGAGATTCAGAGAGAGCAGAGCAGAACGATATAGCCACAAGAAGCAGAGTCCACCAGCCAGCAACCTTTGGAGTTGAAGGAAAATGCCTCCTGGGGAGTTTCATGAAACAGGAAGCCAGGAGAAGAAGCTAGCAAATGATGCCATGTTTGCCATGTGCCCTTCCAGATGAAAGAGGAACCTTGACCATGTTCACCATGTGCCCTTCCACTTGAGAAAAAAACCCAAAACTCATCAGCCTTCTTGAACCAAGGTATCTTTCCCTGGTTGCCTTTGACTGGACATTTTTATAGGTTTGTTTTAATTGGAACATTTTCTCAGCCTTAGAACTGTAAACTAGCAGCTTATCAAATTCCCCTTTTTAAAAGCCATTCCATTTCTGGTATATTGCATTCCAGCAGCTAGAAAACTAGAACAATATCTTAAGGCAAGAGAAAATGAAAACACAACATATGAAAACTTATGGGATGCAGCAAAGGCAGTGCTGAGAGGGAAATTCATTTCCTTAAATGCCTATATAAAAAAAACAAGAAAGAGCAAATATTTATGAATTAACTGTTCACCTGGAAGAACTACAGCAAATTAATCCCAAGGCAAAGAGAAGGAAAGAAAGAACAAAAAATCAAGCAGAAATAAATTAAATTCAGAATATGAAAACAATGGACAGAATCAACAAAACCAGAAGTTGGTTCTTTGAAAATCAATAAAATTAATAGACCCTTAGCTAGGATGACAAATAAAAAGAGAGAGGGGATGCAAATAAATAAAAGCAGAAATTGGAGAGGAGACATAACTACTGACCCTTCAGGAATAAAGTACATAATGAGAGGATACCATGAGCAATTATATGCTAATAAACTAGACAACACATAAACAAAATGGACAACTTTCTAGAAAAGCATGAACAACCAACACTGACTCAAGAAGAAATAGATGACAGCAAAAACCACAGTGAGATGTCATCTCACACCTATGTAAATGGCCATTATCTATCGAGAAAACAGAAAACTACAAGTTCTGAAGAGGATGTGGAGAAAGAGTTCCACGTATTCATTGTTGGTGGGAGTGTAGAATGGTGCGCTCACTCAGGAATGTAATTTGGTGGTTCCTCAAGGAGGTAATTATAGAATTGTCATATGATCCAGAAATCCCACTACCAGGTATATATTTGGAGGAACTGAGCAGGAATATGAATGGATATTTACACTCCAATGTTTGTAGCAGCATTATTCATGTTTGCCAAGGGATGGAAACAGTGCAAGTGTCCATCAATGGATGGGTGGATAAAGGAGTTGTGGTATATGAATACTATGGATATTGCACAGCTGTAAGATAGAATAAAGTCATGATGCATGCAACAACATGGATGAAACTTGAGGATGTTATGTTGAGTGAAACTAGCCAGAAACAAATGGACAAATACTATATGGTCTCACTAACAGTAACTAACATTAATAAATGGACTTTGAGAGTTACAGTTGAGAGCATAGGTTATCAGGAAATAGAAAGAGGACAGAGATTGAACATTTGATTCTTAAGAAGTAAAGAATATACAACAGGTTTGATTGTAAAGATCCAGAAATGGATAGCACAGTACTATCTGATAGTACCACAATATTGTAAGTACACTGAACAAAGCTGAGTGTGAGTAGGGTTGAAAGAGGATGGCTAGGGGATGTATAACACCAGAAGGAAAGATGGAAGGTAAAGATTGGGACTGTATAACATAGTAACATCTAGAGTGGACAAGGATGGGAGTTAAATGTACAAATATATGACTGTTTTTACACTAGGGAGAACAAATGAATGTCAACATTGAAAGGTGTTTAAAATGAGGTGGTACATGGAAAAATGCAACCAATGCAAACTAGGCTCTATAGTTACCAGTAACATTGTAATATGCTTCCATCAAATGTAACAAAGGCAACATACCAAAGCTGAATGTCAATAAGAGTTGGGTATAAGGGAGGGATATGGGATTCTTGTTGTTGTCTTTGGTTCTCCTTTTTATTTTTATTATTTTTTCATTATTTATTTTTCCCCTGTTCTTCTTTCTTAGTGGAAGAAATGGAAATGTCCTCATATAGATTGTGGTGGTGAATGCATAACTATGTGATTTTACCGGGAACCATGATGGTTTACTTAGGGTGAACTGTATGGTGTATGAATAAAACTGGTTAAAAAATAAACAAATGATACAAGTGCTGAGGAAACTATGGAGAGAGTGATGTATCTATTCACTGTTGGTAGGGAAGTAGAATGGTGCGGCCCCTCTGGTGGGCAGTGTGGTGGTTCCAAGGAGGGTAAATATAGGATTGCCATATGATCCTGCAACCCTATTATTAGGTATATACTTGGAAGAACGAAAGCTGGGACATGTATGGGCATTTGCACACTGGTGTTTATGGTGGCAGTTTTCACAATTTACAAGGGGTGGAGGTGTCCTAAGCACATATTGGTTGATGATTGGAAGGACAAACTGTGGTTTGTATATGCAATGGAATATTGAATGGCTACAAGAAGGAACGAAATTGTGAGGCATGCAACTAGATGAATGAAACTTGAGGACAGTATGTTGAGTGAAAGAAGCCAGAAACAAATAAATATTATAGTACCTCACTAATATGGGCTAATTATAATGAGCAAACTCAGAGAATTGAATTTGAGAGCAGACATTATGAGGGAAAGGCTTTTGTAAAGGTTCCTAGATTGTAAACTAACAGCATTAGAATGCAGTTGTAATGGTTATTTCTAAATTCTGAGATGATGAGCTCTTTGTGTATAATTTGGTCATTCCCTGGAACTTTGGATATCTGTGTGACATCTGAGAGCTAGGGTTCTGCAGCTATGAGAGTCAGAATTACACCACACAGCAACTGTTAAAAATGCTGAGAAAGAGATCAGACTTCAGTTAGAGATATGAATGAAGCTAATATGGTTAGGACTGAGGTAAATCTGACTAAAGGGTGAAGGATGACATTGACTGTATCTTAAAACTTCAACTTCTGTATGAGACCAAAGGAACAGATCTTTATTTGGTGCAAAATTTGTATTTTCTGTAGCATACTATCTAATTTAACTTGTATGGTCAGTATAATTACATGGAAAATTGAATAGGGAGTGAGATATTTCTGGTTTGTACAGGTTACTCTGATGGCCTGATACATCCCAGAATAATCTGAGCAGAAAATGAAAAGTGTTTGCAAACTCACCTTGAGAGACTGGGGAAGAAAGTGGAAATATTAAATGTCCCCACCTAGGGAATAACTGATATTCTCATAAGCATTGGGGACTAGCAATTTAATAAGCCAAGCCCTAGATCTTGGAGCCTACCTTTATGAAAATTATGCCTGCAGAGGAGAAGCTAAGCATACGTAAAATTGTACCTAAGAGTCACCCCCAGAGAACTCTTTTGCTGCTCAGATGTGGCCTCTCTCTCCAAGCCAACTCTGTAGGTAAATGAACTGCCTTCCTCCTATATGGGACTTGACTCCCAGGGGTTTAAATCTCCATGGCAGTGTGGGACAGGACTCCTGGGGTTGAAGCTAGATCCAGCATCATGGGATTGAGAAAGACTTCTTGGCCAAAAGGAAGAAGAGAAGTGAAATAAAATAAAGTTTCAGTAGCTGAGAGATTTCAAATAGAAAGGTCATTCTGGCAGTTATTCTTATATAGTATATAGATATCCCTTTTTGGTTTTTAATATATTAGAATAGCTAGAATGAAACACCTAAAACTGTTGAACTATAATCCAGTAGCCTTGATTCTTGAAGATGATTGTACAACTATGTAACTTTCATAGTGTGACTGTGGAAACCTTGTGACTGATACTCCTTTTATCCAGAATATGGACAGATGAGTAAGAAAATAAAACAATGAATAAATAAAAGGGAGTTTTCAGGGTATGGGATGTTTTGGGTGTTCTTTCCTTTTTTGATTTTTTTCTTTTATATATTTTTGCTGTAATGAAAATGTTCAAATATTGTTTTAGTGATGAATGCATAACTATGTGAGATTTTGTGAATAACTGATTATATACTTTGCATCATTATATGGTACATGAATATATCTCAATAGAATTCCCTAAAAAATAATTATGCTGAATGAAGGAAGCCAGACAGTACAAAGGACATGTGCTATGTAATTTTATTTATATAAAAGTTTTGAAAATACAAACTAATCTATAGTAATAAAAAGAAGATTAGAGATTTCCAAGATGAGGGAGAGACCGAGGAGAAATGGATTACAAAGGGGTAAGAGACATTTTTTTGTGGTGATTGATTGATAGATATGTTCACTCTCTTGTGTTGATAGTTTCACATGTATATGCATGTTAAAAGATATAAACCTGTACATTTTCAATACAGGAGCTTATTATGTGTAAATTACACTTCAACACAGCTATTTAAATATATAAAAAGTAGCTTAAGAACTCTCTAGTACAAAGTCCAACACTCTGTAAAGGAAAACACACTTTAAATAAGATTGTGGCAGTAGTTGCACAGATAAACATATGTCAAAAGTTATCAAATTATGTATTAAAATATGCAGTTTATTTTGTGTTATTTATTTCTCAAAAAAGCTGTAGAAATTTGGCTGATGATTTGAACAGATAACTCCCTAAAGGAAGATGAATGAATAGTCAATAGTCTCATGAAAAGGTGCTCAACATCAGTTTTTAGGAAAATAAACATTAAAAATAGAGTAAGATACCACTGCATACCTACCAGAATGTCTGAGGAAAAGACTGGCCATATCATGTTCAGTCAGGGATGTGAATCAATTGGAACTCACACTACTGATAGGAATATAAAGCATGCAATCACTTTGGAACATTGTTTCACAGTCTCTTAAAAATCAAACATCTATTTACTATTCAATCTGGATGTCCCAGTCCTAGACACATTCCCAAGATGGATAAAAACCTATGTCCACAGAAATACTTATAAATAAATATTCTTGGCAGCCTTATTCATAATGCCGACAAACTGGAAACAACCCAACTTTCCAACAATTGATGATTAGACATACAAATTATTGCATGTTCATACAATGTTAACTGCCAAGCATTAATATAAATACTGAGAAGATGCACCAACATCCATGAATCTCAGGAGCATTATGCTAATCAAAAGACACCAGAATGAAAAGAATTCATTGTATATGATTCCATTTGTATTAAATCTTATCTATAAGCAGGTCAGTGATGGGGCCAGGTAAGAGTGTCAATTGACTATAAATCCTATTAGCAATACCTTCAAATGTATCCAGAATCTAACCCTTTCTCACCACTCTCTCCTGGATTGCATAAACTCCTCACTGGTCTCATGCTTCCACCTTGACCCTACCTCAGCTTATTCTCATAGAAGATAGATTGATCCTACTAAGCTGCGATTTGGATCTAGTCACTCCTCAGTTCAAAACCCTGCAAAAACTTCCCCTTGCCTTCAAAGTAAAAGCCAAACTTCTTAATGGAATCCAAGGCCCATCAATTCTCTGGGCCCATCTTTTGCTAGTGCTTGATCACTCTGCTCCAGCAACATGAGTCTTATTGCTGATCACTTAAACATCCTAGGCATGCTCCCATCTCAGAACCATTGCACAGGCTGCTCCTTCTACATGGAATGCTTTTCTCTTCCAAATTTCCACATGGGTCACCTCTAATTTCCTTTAGATACGTCTTAAAATGTCACTTTTTTTTGGAGGTAGGAAATATATCGAGAGGCTCCGTGGAGTGGGTGTGAAGTCTAAACCCCAGCCTGTTTGAGGAGGACAAGGGAAAATCTTTTATAGAGGAGGGTCTGAGGGTTCTGACAGGTGCAGGGAATTGGCAGGGTCTCATTGGCCATTTTAAAAAGCAGGGGTCAAGCAGGAAATTGGCGGCTCTTCATTGATGGGTTTAAACTAAGCTTGACAGTTACTGAGGCCAAAACTGGATAAGATGAGAATTGAGTGAGGCAGGAACTGGTTCTGTCTAGGGTGTTGCTGTATATGGTGAAGGGGTGGTGCAATTTGATAAGGGGCCCCTCTGAATTAGCCCAGGCAAAGGGGTCCTTTACCAACCTAAGGGATTCTCTGACATCCCCAACTTTTTGTTTTTATAACACATGGAAGCTGACAAGTGGGTGCCAGATGGACAGGGAACAGGGAGGGAGTTGGACATTTATCTGTTCTGGCTACTTCTTGCTGTTGTTGTTTTAGGGTGGAGTCAACCCAACATCTAGAACCTCCATCTCATTTCACAGGAGCTGGTATTTGTATTTCCACTGTAGCATTATACTTCTGACATGTTTTTGGTTTAGGGTCTGTACTGTTCTGTGAATAAAGGTGGTAAGAAGTTTAAGGAGAGATGGACCAAGAATTTAAGAAGTAGGCAGTGGCTGGTATCAATGTTCCTGCCACAGTTGTAACTTGTTGCCAACAGCCTGATTTGTTATTGTTTGGACAGCTCTGTGAATAAAGCTGGTTAAGAGTTTCAAGATACAGGGTTTAAAATGAGGAAGGGCATCTGGGTGATTGACTCTTTACTTCAAAGCTGAAAAGGGGTGTTGTCATTAAGGGGCAAAAGGATGGTATAATGAAACAGGCTGCTGTTCTTGGAGAGTCAGGCATCTCTGGGTTTTAGAGCTTCTCTGGCACTGGAGCAATCTGGAGGTTTTAAGTGTCTGAAAAACAAATTTAATAATTAAAATTTTATAAAGCATAGAATATTTTTCAGGGTTCCTAGAAATACTGCTGGTTGGAGTTTGCTATATTGTGGCAGTTTACAATATTTGTCTGAACTTTGTGTAAGAGTAACTTCCAGAATCACCTCTCAACTCTATTTTAAATCTCTTAGCCATGGAAACTCTATTTCTTATCCCCCTTTTGATCAGTTAATCCACAAAGCCAGGGCCAGGCTCATCCTTGGAACTTATGTCTCATAATGCCAGGGCCAGTTATGCTCCATGCTGTTAGGGCTAGGTTTACACCACTGGAACTCATGTCCCACACTGGGGGGAAGTTCAGAGTTTGGCATAGAGAGAGAATATACTTGAGCAACAGCAGAGATTTTCTGGGGATGACTCTTGGGCACTAATCATAAGTAGATTCAGTTCACTATCATAGAAATAGTTTCATAAAGGCAAGCTTTAAAATTGAGGTATTGACTTATTAAATTGGGACCCCTCTTGCATTATAGCTAAAGTTTACAATCTGAGCTTAATTTTTATAAGGATTTTTAAATGATGCTATTTTCAGGAATAAAAACATTAGACAGTTGTTTTATATTAACAAACAATAGCAGAGCTTTTGTTCTGTTTTTCTTTTACATATTTACCAGAGTTATGTTAATTAATGCTGTATCTGTTAATTAACATATATGTTATTATAAATATATATGTCATTACATATATATATTTGCCCTGCCTTTTAAAAAGTTTTTTCTTGTTACAGATGGAGCTCTGACCTATAGCTGACTACATATACTTTTAAAGATGCATTAGAGCAAAGCATTGCAATTGGTAATTTGGCTGTTTCTATGATTTGTGGCTTTTTAAGAATAATTAAAACTATGACTAACAACACCATATCATGCTGAACATAATGTAGATTAGTATCAGGATATAACATGGATAGTGAGAACAATTGTTAAATTCTTAAGAATTTTATACAATCTTTAAATATATTAATATTATTTTACTTATACAAATTTAACCAGCAACAGAAGAGAAAACCTTTTAACCACTGTAGCATTTCTCAAACTATGCAATAGCTTAATCTATTTTAGTGCTTTATTAACAGAAGGTGAAAGAACAAATTATTTGCAACAGTTTTTTGCCTGAGCAGTGAGAAGACTGGTTTTCTGAAATAAAAGATAAGAAGGTTAAGGATATTAACAAGGATATTATTTTGATGAAAAATTTTTGTTTTCTAGGCAGAGTACTCAGATGATTAAGTAAAAAAGACTTTTTTTTCTTTTAGCGGCAGCCTTTTAGCAGTTTTCTGCTGCTTTCTTGCCTTTCAGAGGTTTTTTTCTCTTTATATTTTTACCTATTTGTAGAAAAATTTTAGCTGTAATATCTTTAATTTTAACTGTAATGGTACTACTCCCATTTTAAATCATTTTGAAGCCAGATTATGTTGCAGCAATAAACCTCTTTTTTAAATAGACTTATAACTAAAATTTCCCAAATTTTAATACAGCCTGAATTTTCCCTTTTAAAATAATCTTCATAATCAATAACTAATTAGGAATATTTGACCAATACAAATGCAGGAACATACTAACTAAAAATTGAAGCACTATTTAACACTTATTATATTTAAGTAATACACTAATTAATAACTAGACTGAACACACTAGCTAACAAATAGACATTAAATGCTTACAAAGGGAAAGAGGAACATGACTGCAGTTTTGGCTCTATTAGGAGGGGCTGTGTAGGGAAGAGGAGGAGGAGAGGAGGGCTTAAAGGAAGGCTGAGATTCTGTGGTGGAATCCGGAAATAGGGAAGGTGTCATGGGCATGAGAGAAGGCTTCTCTTGGGGTTTCTGATGAAGGAGCAAATTTTGATATGAGAAGCAAGATTAGCAGAGAGAGAGAAGATTGCAAAGGAAAGCCTGAATGTAAGGAACCTCAGACCATTTGCCGTTGTATGGGATGAAGATCTCCAGGTGTCAGAAACCTTGAAAGTCAAAAGTACCACCTTTTGGCAATTCTTACTTCCAAGGTTCAGTCTCTAAGGTTGTTTTTCTTTCAAGCTGTCCCCTTTCTGTCCCTTTTAGTCCAGAATGGTGGTGGTTCCATTTATACAAGTCTCACAAAAATTTGTTGACTTGACATATAGCATACAGGGATCAAAGCCATCAGACAATAGGACTTTCCATGAATCTTTTCTGGATAACACCATCTCCAATTGTCATGGTCAGGTTTATGTGTCAACTTGGCCAGGTGGTGGTACCTATTAGTCTGGCTGGGCAAATACTGGCCTTTCTTTTGCTATGAGGACATTTCATAGAATTAAATCAGGATCACATCGGCTACATCCACAGCTGATTCCATTTGTAATCAGCCAAGGGGAGTGTCGTCTTTAATGAGTGATGCTTAATCTAATCACTGGAAGCCTTTTAAGGAGGATTCAGAAGAGACAGATGCTCTTCTTGCTTCACGCAGTGAGCCTCTCCTGTGGTGTTCATCCAGAACCTCCATTGGAGTTTTCAGCTTCACAGCCTGCCCCATTGATTTTGGACTCCAAGTTCCCATGCTTATGTGAGACACTTTTATAAATTTTGTATTTATGAATATTTCCTGTTGATTCTGTTTCTCTAGAGAACCCTAAGTAATACAACTTGGTACCAGGAGTGGGGTCTTAAGAAACAGAATCATAAAAATGGATTTTTATGAATGGTGTTCTACTCTGACTGGACTCAAAGGCACTAGGGACTCTCATTCCCATAATCAGAATGACACTGCCAATCTGTGGAGTGGATTGGCAAAAGAGATAGTCAAAATATCATTGTTTGATTCTTCTAATGCCTCACTTGTATGAAGCCAGGCTCTGGGGATATTGTTTTTGACACATATAGAGTTTTGTGGAAATAGGAGGTATAGAGATCTTGGCTGATTGTTGTTAGATACACTGTATACATTAATGAGTGAAATGGATGCGCTTAAGGCTTCAAATGAGAAGCTTAAGTGCCATGTGACAGATATAGATGTTTCTGTGAGGTCCTGAAGGAAAATCTTATTTCCTGTAGCTGTAGACTTGAGATCTCTGAAAATCAGACTCAGAATCTTATTGTTAAGTAGCAACTTCACAACATAAACTGAAATCTCAATCTTGCATGGTGTCTGCCATTAAAGTGAGGGCATTGATTGGAAAGGAGTGGGACCCTGAAAAATGGATGGTGACATGTGGATTGATAATGATGTCAGTGGAGATGTTGGAAACCTAGGTCATGCTGAATCTTCTCTAGATAATCCTGTAATAGTCTGCCCTGAGATATAGCCTCCCCACCTCCAGCCTACCTTGAGGAATTGGCCACCCAACCTCCACCTGAAAAGATTAGCCCTAGAGTGATTAATCCTATTTCACCAGATGAAACTACAAATGAATGTCCTGAAGCAAATGGCTTGGAAGATACTTCTAATTCTTTTCATGACCCATCCCCACCACCTCTCATATCTTCCAGACTTATAACTAGACTAAAGCCCCGACTGACCCCTAAAGGTGAAGTACAGTGCATCACACATTATGAGGTACATTATACTGCAAAATAACTATGTGGGTTTTGCAATTTATATAGACATAAATCAGGGGAATATGTGTGGCAAAGGATTTTAAGGGTGTGGGGTAATGGTGGAAGGAATAAAAGCCAGGTTGAATTTATTGGCATGGGTCCACTAAGCAGAGTCTGCATTCAATGTTATAGCTTGCAGGGTTTGGATGGTTGGCTGAAAGATGGATCAAAAGGGGGCCAATATTACCTGAGGTTGAAATGCCAAAACTTCCCTGATATAATGTAGATGAGGGGATCCAGAGACTTAGAGATATTGGAGTATTAGAATGGATTTATCATGCAAAGCCTGCTCTTACTCCCCAAGAATGTCTGGAGGATGCCCCTTTTACCAGAACAGTGAGAAATAAATTTGTGAGATTAGCACCATCATCCCTGAAGAGCTCTGTAATTGCACTTCTCTGTAGATCAGATATTACTGTGGGAACTGGAATCCTTAAACACAGTGGGGATGACCGAATCCTGAGTTGGCAGAAGCTAGGTGGTGGTACTTAATCACCAAAGACAGGGTGGATATGGGTATGTTAATAGACAGCAAACTCAAAGCAGGAGTCAAAATAATCTGACTCACAGAGATTTATGGCATTGGCTAGTAAATATAATAGGATATTACTATTATCCTATTATACTATCTTATGTGATACCTAGAAATATAATAGATGGGCAATCTACTAAATTCTTGTTTGAACTGAATAAACAAGAGTTCTAGATCAAGTGAACAGAAGTCTAACCTGAATTACAAAAACACAGAGTCACGGCCCCTTAATCAATTTCCAGATTTGAGATAGTTTACAGACCCAGAGCCCCTTGAATGAAGGGGAGGCCAGGTCCCTTTGGAGAAGAACCCTGTTACACTGCCACAAATATATACTGTTAATATTCCTCCAAGCTTTCCCCAAGGAGACTGATAGCCTTTTACCAGGGTAACTGTGCATTGGGGAAAAGGAAATGTTCAGATATTTAGGGGATTATTAGACACTGGTTCAGAAGTGACATTAATTCCAAGGGGCCCAAAATGTCACTCTGGTCCACCTGTCAGAGTGGAGGCTTATGGAGGTCGGGTGATCAATGAAGTTTCAGCTCAGGTCTGTCTCAAAGCGAGTTCACTGGGCCCCTGAACCTGTTCTGTAGTTATTTCCCCAATTCCAGAATGCATAATTGGAATAGACATGTGGAGCAACTGGAAGAATCCCCACATTGGCTCTCTAATTCTTGCAGTGAGGGCTGTTGTGGTGGGAAAGGCCAAGCGGAAGCCACTAGAACTGCCCCTACCTAGCAAAATAGTAAATCAGAAGCAATACTGGATTCCTGGAGGGTTTGCTAGATTACTGCCACTCTTAAGGGCTTGAAGGATTCGGGTGATGATTCCCACCACATCCCCAATTAACTCTCCTATTTGGCCTGTGCAGAAAACAGATGTGTCTTGGAGGATGACAGTGGATCATCATAAGCTCAACCAGGTGGTAACTCCAATTGCAGCTGCAGTTCCAGATGTCGTACCATTGCTTGAGCAAATCAATACATCCTCTGATACCTGGTATGCAGCTATTGATTTAGGAAATGCTTTATTCTCAATAGCTAAATAAGGACCACCAGAAACAGTTTGCTTTCAGCTTGCAAGGTCAGCAATATACTTTCACTGTCCTACTTCAGGGGTATATAAACTTTCCAGCCCTATGTCATAATCTTGTCCACAGGGACCTTGATTGTTTCTCCCTCCCACAAGGCATCACACTGGTCCATTATATTGATGATATCATGTTAATTGAACCTAATGAGCAAGAAGTACCAACTACTCTAGACTTACTGGTAAGGCATTTGTGTGTCAGAGGCTGGGAGATAAATCCAACAAAATGTAGGGGTCTTCCACCTCAGTGAAATTTCTAGGTATCCAGTGGTGTGTGGCATGTTGAAATATCCTTTCTAAGGTTAAGGATAAGTTGCTAGATCTGGCCCCTCCTACAACCAAAAAAGAGGCACAATGCCTAGTTGGTCTCTTTGGATTTTGGCAACAACTTATTACTCATTTGGGTGTGCTACACCAGTCCATTTATTAGGTGACCAGAAAAGCTGCTAATTTTGAGTGGGGACCTGAAGAAGAGGAGGCTCTGTGACAGGTCCAGCCTGCTGTACAAGCTGCTCTGCCACGTGGACCATTTGATCCAGCAGATCCAGTGGTGCTGGAAGTGTCAGTGGCAAATAGAGATGCTGTCTGGAGCCTTTGGCAGGCCCCTATAAGGAGAATTACAATGCAGACCGTTGGGATTTTAGCCTTACCATCTGCTGCAGATACTATCTCCTTTTGAGAAACAGCATTTGGCCTGCAACTGAGCCCTAGTAGAGGCTGAATGCTTAACTAGGGCCACAAAGTTACCATGAGACCTGAGTTGCCTATCATGAACTGGGTGTTGTCTGACCCACCAAGCCATAAAGTAAGGCATGCACAGCAGTACTCCATCATAAAATGGAAATGGTATATATGAGATAGGGCCAGAGCAGGTCCTGAAGGCACAAGTAAGTTATATGTGGAAGTGGCCCAAATGCCCATGATCTCCACTCCTGCCACATTCCTTTTTCTTTCCCAGATCAGAGCCATGGCCTCTTGGGGAGCGCCTTACAGTGAATTGACTGAGGAAAAGAAAACTTGGGTCCGGTTTACAGATGGTTCAGCATGCTATGCGGGTGCCACCCAAAAGTGAACAGCTGCAGCACTCCAACCCCTTTCTGGGATGTCCTTGAAGGACAGTGGTGAGGGGAAATCCTCCCAGTGTGCAGAACTTCAAGTAGTGCACCTGGTTGTTCATTTTGCTTGAAAGGATAACTGGCCAGAGGTGCATTTGTATACTGACTCATGGGCTGTTGCTAATGGTTTGCCTGTATGGTCAGGGACTTGGAAAGACCATAATTGGAAAATTGGTGAAAAAGAGGTCTGGGGAAGAGGTATGTGGATAGACTTTTCTGAGGTGCTAAAAACATGAAGATATTTGTGGCACATATGGATGCACAACAGAGGGTGACTTCAAAAGAGAAAGGTTTTAATAATCAAGTGGATAAGATGACCTGTTTTGTGGATACCAGTCAGCCTCTTTCCCCCAAAACTCCTGTCATTGCCCGCTGGGCTCATGAACAAAGTGATCATGGTGGTAAGGTTATATATGGGCTCAGCAACATGGACTTCCACTCACCAAGGCTGACCTGGCTACAGCCATTGCTGAGTGCCCAATCTGCCAGCAGCAGAGACCCATACTCAGCCTCTGATATGGCACCATTCCCCGAGGTGAGCAGCCAGTTACATGGTGGCAGGTTGATTACATTGGACCACTCCCTTCATGGAAGGGGCAGCGATTTGTTCTAACTGGAATAGACACATACTCTGGATATAGGTTTGTTTTCCCTGCATCCAAGGCTTCTGCCAAAACTACCCATCCATGGGCTTACAGAATG
Organism: Tamandua tetradactyla; assembly: GCF_023851605.1. Taxonomy (NCBI): domain Eukaryota; kingdom Metazoa; phylum Chordata; class Mammalia; order Pilosa; family Myrmecophagidae; genus Tamandua; species Tamandua tetradactyla. The sequence continues at coordinate 26,454,582 of NC_135333.1, forward strand.
CCTTATCCATTGTTGTGATATTCCACATAGCATTGCTTCTAATCAAGGAACACACTTCACAGCAAATGAAGTGCGGTAATGGGCACATGCTCATGGAATTCTCTGGTCTTACCATGTTCCCCATCATCCAGAAGCAGTTGGACTGATAGAACAGTGCAATGGCCTTTTGAAAACTCAATTACAGTGCCAACTAGGTGGCAGTACCTTGAAGGGCTGGGGTAATATTCTCCAGGAAGCTGTGTATGCTCTGAATCAGCGTCCACTGTATGGTGCTGTTTCTCCCATAGTCAAGATCCATGGGTCCAGGAACCAATGTGTGGAAATGGGAGTAGCATCACTCACTATTACCCCTAGTAATCCACTAGGAAAATTTGCTCTTCCTGTCCCTGGACCCTGAACTCTACTGGACTATAGGTTTTAGTTCCAAAAGTGGGGAGTGCTTCCAGCAGGAAAAACAACAATGATTTCATTGAATTGGAATCTAAGACTGCCACCTAGTCACTTTGGGCTACTCAGGTCCCTGGGTCAACAAGCCAAGAAGGGGATTACATTACTGGCTGGGGTGATTGACCCTGACTATCAGGGGGAAATAGGACTAAAACTACACAAGTAAAGAAGAATTTTTCTGTAATATAGGAGATCCCATGGGGCATATTTTAGTAGTACCATGTCCTGTGATTAAAATCAATGGAAAACTGCAACAACCCAATCCAAGCAGGACTACCAATGGCTCTGAAACTTCAGGAATGAAAGTTTGGGTCATCCCACCAGGCAAAGAACCACGGGCAGCTACAGTGCCTGCTTAGGGGAAAAGGATCATAGAATGGGTAGTGGAAGAAGGTAGTGATAAATTTGAACTATGACCACATGATCGGTTACAGAAACAAGGACCGTCATGCTGTTTTGTTCATGTTATGCTATTTAAGTTGTAGGATATCAAATTTAAGAATGACTGTTACCCAAGGTCTTGCACCCTATTCTGGGGAGATTTATGCGTTTCTGGTTATATATGCAGGACAGTTGAGTATTGTTAGGTGAGAAAAAAAAGTGTCTTTTATTGTTTTCTATTTAGAAATTAGGTGTGGTTTAAGGTGATGGGTATAGCTGCCAAGTTGACAAGTGGTGGATTGTTATGGTCAGGTGCATGTGTCAACTTGGCCAGGTAGTGGTAACTGTTTGTCTGGTGGGGATTTTAAGGGGGATTCAGAGGAGATAGACTCTCTTCCTTCTTCAGCCAGTGAGCCTCTTCTGTGGAATTTGTTCCAACACTCCATTGGAATTGTAGGCTTCACAGACTGCCCTAAAGATTTGGACTCTACGTTCCCATGGTTCATGAAACACTTTTATAATTTTTATATTTATGAATATTTTCTGTTGATTTTGTTTCTCTAGAGAACCCTAACTAATACACCAATCCTGGCTGGTCCTGTAGTTAGTGAATGACTGGTTCCAAGTTTGGTTGAATCCTACCATAGTGTAATATTCCCTGGGGTTTCACATTCTGGAAGCCCAGAGTTTTCCATGCCATCAATTTCTGTTTTGTTGTTGTTGTTTGTGTACCCAATTTTCTGTTCTTAGCTTATCCTCTTGTCACATTTTACAATAAACTACAAAGAAACCAGGTTGCATTTTCCACATTTAATTTAGAAATCTCTTCAGCCAAGTATCCCAGATCATTACATTCAAATTTTTTCCTTCTTCCAGTGCCAGGACTCAATTTTGTCAAATTCTCCACCACCTTGTAAAAAGGGTCACCTTCCTTTCAAGTTTCAATGGCACACTCCTCATTTATGTCTAAGCTTTCATAAAAAATGTATTTAGAGTCCATACTTCTCCCAACAATCTCTTCAGAGCAATCTAGGCTTTCTCTACCAAGATCATCACAATTCTTCCAGACTCTTCCCCCATCCATTTAAAAAGCAATTCCAACATGTTTGGCATTTGCAAACAGCAGCACTGCAATCCTCTGGTACCAAAATCTGTTTTAGTTTGCCAAAGCTGCCAGGATGCAAAACAGCAGAAATGGATTGGCCTTTATAAGGGGAATTTATTTGATAAGATTTTCAACCCTGGTTGTATCTTTCACTTCTGCCTCCAAACCCTTCATTGTTTGAGTTTCATTTTATATAGTAACCATATCAGACATCCTCATTAACAAAGTTATTTTAGAATTCTGCAGGGAATTTGAAGCTTGATATGTTCTATGGACTTGGGTTTGTGAAGTCCCACAAAAATCAAATAAAATATTCCAAGGTTCTTTTTCACAGTTGTCAATCAGAATGTCAATTTTATTGAATCATCTGGTATCTGGCAGAAGGGGTCCCATGTTACCACTGTAGATTTCTGGACAGAACTGGATTGTCTTGGATGAAATATATCATACCTTTTAGTGGCTTTCATTGTATTGGCATGTGCTTCATCAAACAAAGTGACTGAAGGTGTACTTTACATAATATCTGTAAACTGATGCTCTGCATTGCTCCTCTAAGAAGCTCACTGCACAAGCAATCAGCTGATTAGTCAGTCTGTCATTTGGTGAGCACTGCTAGAGCGTTCTAAAGCACTTTCAGAGGACTCAGACAATAGAAAGTCAACAGCTGTATGTTGTGATGTAAGTAGCAGTTTAGCCAGTCACCATCCAGAATATCTGCATTACTGAGGAGGAGGAGGCAGTTGGATCATGTCGTGGTGGGGTGATGACTTATGTGCTAGTTTGCTAGCTGCCAGAATGCAATATATCAGAAACAGAATGGCTTTTAAAAAGAGAAATTTAAAAGTTGCTAGTTTACAGTTCTAAGGCTGAGAAAATGTCCCAATCAAAGCAAGTCCATAAAAATGTCCAAATTAAGACATCCAGGGAAAGATACCTTGGTTCAAGAAGGCTGATAATGTTGAAAGTTTCTTTCTCAGCTGGAAGGACACATGATGAACATGGCAGCATCTGCTAGCTTTTTCTCCAGGCCTCTTGCTTCTTGAAGCTCCCCAGGAGGTGTTTTCTTTCTTCATCTTCAAAGATTGCTGGCTGGTGGACTCTGGTTCTCTCATCTTTCTGTCGTGGTTCTGTGGCTCTCTCCTCATTCTCAAAAGGGACTCTCTCCAAAATGTTTCCTTTTTTATAGGATTCCAGTAAACTAATTAAGACCCATGTAAAATGGTCTTAATTCTAATCAAGCTTAACACCATTCTAACCAAGCTTAACACCCACAATTGATTAAGTCACATCTCCATGGAGATAAGCTAATCGTCTTTCCACCCAATAGTACTGAATAAGGATTAAAAGAAACTGTTGCTCCCACAAGATTGATTGAGATTAAAACATGGCTTTTTGAGGGTGCATAAATCCTTTCAAATTGGCACAACCTATAAAGGGGGTTAATTTAGTTACAAATTGTACAGTACTTCAGAAGAAAGACAGCTAGCTTTCATCTGGGTTTCTCTATCACATGAGAAGTCACATGGTGACATCTGTAACTTTCTATTCCAGCTTCTGGGCTCAAACAGCTTTCTCTGGGGCATTTTCTTTTGGCATCTCCAAATATCTAGATCTATGTTGGCTCTGAGCTCTGAGCTGAGTTGTGCTTTGCTGTCTCTTCTGACTTCTCCTTTAAGGCTCCAGCTGATCAAATTAAAATGTCACTCATTGCAGAAGGCATTTCCCTTAGTTGACCACAAATGTAATTATCCATAGATGAATTTCATAGGCTGATGAATTAAGTCCACAGCAACAGAGCAACTGGGCACCATCACCTGATCAAGTTGATACCTGAAACCAACTACTCCCACTACCACTCTTTTTTTCCTGTTTCCTCAACACCTACTACCATCCAACATATTCTTTATTTTACTCATTTAAAAAAATTCTGTTTTTTCCCACTGGAAGATAAGCTCTAAGAGGGAAGAGAGCACTGACTTTGTTCATTGTTGTATCCCTAGCACTGTTGGTCACTCAATAAGTATTTGTTGGCTATGGGCACATAGCTTAATATCTCCTGACTCTTTGCAGATTCAAATTGACCTAAGCAAAATTTTTCCTACATGAGGTATAATTGTGTATTTGTACAAACTTAAGAATGCCATAAGTCACTAAAACCATCTTATTTTGCTCTTTCTTTCCAAGTCAGTATATTTTCTTTTGCCAAACTACCAGTCTTGTCTGCCATTCATTTTCTCTAATATTTTTTAGTTATCTTAGGGAATTCACAATTTCCATCTCCATGAAAGTGACAAACAGTTGTTGCTGAAGCAGGAGAAGGAACAGGAGTTTTCATTACACACTCTTTCTGATCAATAACTGCCACTAGCTCTCTGAACAAAAAAGCCAATGCCTTTTTTATTCTTACCTACATTTATTTTCAACTATGCCTTTTTCCCATACCCTGTTACCACTGCTTTGTGCATTAGTGAGTGGAGAAGATAATTTACTGAAATGTGATCAAGATTCTTAAAACGTGCAGTAGAAAGAATAGAGAATATTCTGTATGTTATTATAACATTCTGTATAATATTCTGTATAATATTCAAATTGTGTTGGTGGTTAGATTAAATATTATTTCCTGAAACATTTATTTCAGATGGTAGGTGTCTTTATGAGTATTGATGTAAATGGTGCTTCCCACTACATATCTTGCATCAAAAAAACTTTTCAAAGCCACTGCTTTCAGACATTCTCTCTCTCTCTGTCTCTATCTATCTATCTATCTATCTATCTATCTATCTATCTATCTATCTATCTATCTATCTGTCTGTCTGTCTGTCTGTCTGTCTGTCTGTCTGTCTGTCTGTCTGTCTATCTATCTATCATCTATCTGTATCTATCTATCTATCTCTCATCTGCATCACTGGAGAGACTTGTTAAGAATGGACATTTGGGGACCTCTGATTCCTCACTCCCTAAATCTCTAATGGTGCTTTTCTTTTAGTATAGAATAAGTCAGTATCTGGCCTTACCCTTTAGTATGCATAAAGTGCTTCTGGAAAGAATGTTGAGAGGAGCTCCTCAGGCTCCATCCTAGGGACACTAACTTAGTAGGTCTGGGTTAAGACTCAGAATTATTATTTTTTTTACATGGGTAGGCACCAGGAATTGAACCCAAGTCTCCAGCATGGGAGATAGGAATTCTGTCACTGAGCCACATCGCACCACCCTCAGCATTGACCTTTTAAGCTGGCTCCCGGGAGATTCTGATTCAGAGTCAAGATCCACACTTTAAAAATATCCAGGATTCAAGAAGGAGAGATGAAAACAATGCCATTGTTTACTGATGATAATGAACTATGCCTGTCTTGTTCCATGTTTCCCACTCTTATTGGGAAATGCAAGTAATTGAGGTTGACAAGCTTCATGTCTGAGGATACAAAGAAGATTCCTTACCTTGAGGTACCTTCCTCTTTTCAGGGATTACTATTTCATCATTTATTTCTCAACTGTGCTAGCTTCTAGATCATTCAATTTCATTCCCAGGTTTTGTCTCTTGATAACACTGGTTTGACTTTGCCTTCACAGGTTTTGTACTGGTTGATTTTTTTCTATGATTGTCCTGGAATTTGATCAAGAACCAGGGAAAATAAGAGAGCCCACACACAACATGGCAGATTGTACCATGTTGCACAAGAATGTGGGATGGGCAAATCTAGAGATGCAATTCTGTCTTGGCCAGGCTTTAAGCTGCTCAACAGGTGATTTTTGCTGTTGTTTTGTCTGCCAAGAAAGAGTCTAATAACAAAGCAAAGCACCAATTTTGGTAAAAAGTCATCTACCCATTTTTAGGCTTAAAACTTTGCAGAGCAGATGGCAGGCTGGTTGTGATAATGGCTTAGGAATACCCACCAATCCTCAAAAGAAAAGTATTATCATAGTATCAGATACTGGCAACTTTCTGAGTATATCACATCTGCTTTGTTCACTGCCTCATTGTCTAATTAATGCCCTGTATTCTCTTCATCTTTGATTAATACCTACTTATTCATGGATATGTGTCATCATTCAAAGCACTAGGCAGGGATGAGTGTCAAGTATTGGCTAAGAATCTACATAGATTTCAGATAATGGAGAACATCAGTCACTATTAATATATGTGAGGCAGTATTTTAATCAGATAACACATGTTGATGCTTGTCATTTTCTCAGCAGCTCTAGAGGTGTGTACCATTATTATGCCTACTATACTATGAAGCAATTTGAGCACAGAGAGCTTAAGTAACTTACTCAAGGTCATAGAATTATTGGTTATTGTAACCAGTAGGTTCATGTGTCAACTTGTCCAGCTGATGGAGCCCCATTGTCTAATCAGACAAGCACTGGCCTAACCATTACTGTGAGGACATTTCATGGACTAAAATCATCAGTGAATTGATTGCATCTATGGCTGATTATATGCATGATCAACTAAGGGGAGTGTCTTCCACAATGAGAGAATCCAATCAGCTAGATTTAACCCAATCAGTTGGGTGTAATCCTATCAACTGGATGTAATGCTATTGGGTGAAGGTTTTTAAAGGAGAGGTGACAATTTCAGCAGTCAGAAGAGAGAACTTTTGTCTGTATTTCAGCCAGCCACTCTCTTATAGGAATTCATCAAAGACCTTCATCTTTGTAGCCAGCTTATGGCCTGCCCTATGGAATTTGGACTTGTGCATCCCTGTAGTTCTGTGAGACATTTTTATAAAATCTTGTATTAACAGATCTCTCCTGTTGCTTCTGTTTCCAAGAGAACCATGACTAATACAACTTTGGTACTGAGAGTTGTTCTTGAGAAACAAAAATCTTAAAAATGTGTTTTTGCAATTGGTTTTCTGCTCTGATTAGATTCAAAGACACTAATGACTCTATTTCCAATAATCAAGATGGCACCAAAAGTCCATGACATGCGTTGTCAATACAGATACAGAAAATATCACCATTTGATTCTCCTAATCATATTCTTATACAAGACAAGGTTCTGGGTGACAGTGTTTTGTGGAATTAAGAGATATAATGATATTGTTGATTGTCTTTAGATATGCTCAGTACAGTTATGAAAAAAAAGGATGAGCAGAAGACTTCAAATCGGCAACTTAAATGCTGTATGAAAGTTGTAAAAGTTTCTATGTGTACCCTAAAACAAAATCTTATTTCCTGTGTTTTAAACTTGAGATCTCTGAATATCAGACCCAGAGACTCATTATGTGAGTAGCATATTTACAATGTAAATTCTCAACCTTGCAGGCTATCTACTGTTAAAGTAAGGTCATTGATTGGGAGAGAATATGATCTTGAAAATTGGGGTGGGGACATATGGGTTAATAATGGTGGCAAGAGAACTTTGAAATCCTGGAGTATGCTGAGTCTTTGATAGATAAATCTGTTACGGTCTGTCCTGAAGAAATAACCACCGTACCTCCAGCCTGCCTTGAGGAAATAGCTTCCTGACCTTCAGTCTGTCCAGAAGAGTCTGTCATCAAACCTCCACCAAAAGAGAATAACACTTCATTGCCTGCTAATCCTGCAACTACCTCCCCTGAGGAAACAGCCCTCACTTCTCTCTCTGAAGACAATCCTGTTTCACCAGATGAAACTGGAAGGGAATTTCCTGAGATAATTGACTTGAAAGACACAGCTTAATTTTTATCTTGATCTACCCTCACCATCCTCTTTTCTTCAAGACTAGACTAAGGTCCCAGCAGACCACAAAAGGTGAGTTATTAAGTGTGGCCCATGAGAGGTACACTATACTCTAAAAGAACTGCACAAGTTTTCCAATTTACATAGTCAGAAATCAGGGGAATATATATAGGAATGGATTTTGTGAGTGTGGGATAATGGTGGAAGGATTATAAAGTTGAATCAAGCTGAATTTACTGATATGGGCCCACGAAGCAGAATTTTTGCATTCAGTGATGTAGCTCAAGGTGTTAGAAAGGATGTTAACAGTTTGTTTGGATACCTGTCTGAAACATGTATCAAAAGGTGGCCAACATTATCTGAAGTTGAAATGCCACAACTGCCCTGGTATAATGTAGATGGGGGATTCAAAGACTTAGAGGGTTTGGGATGTTACTGTGGATTTATCATGGAAGAAATGCTCACACACCCAAGGAACATCCTGAGGACACATCTTTTACCAGGACTTTGAGGAATAAATTTGTGAGAATAACTCCATCATCCTTGAAGTCACCCTTCTCTGTACATCAGATATTACTGTAGAAGCTTCTATCACTGAGCTGGAATCCTTAGACACAATGGCAATGATCAGATCCTAAGTTTCCCAACTGAAGCCATGTGGTGACTGTTAATCACCATAGAAAAGGAGGACATGACTACCATAATGGATGGTAGACTCATAGTCAAAATAATTTAACTCGCACAGACTTATGCCATTAGCTAATAAATCATGGGGTACCTAGAAGCAAAATAGGTGGGAATTTTACTGAATTCTTGTTTGTTCTGTATAAGCAAAAGAGTTTTAGGTCAAGTGAATAAAAGTCTAACTTGAACTACAAAAACAGAGTCATGGCCCCTTGAATCAATTCCCAGACAAGAGACAGTTTACAGATTCCCCTGAATGGGGAGGTGGGGAGAAGCCAGGCTCCTTGGTAAAGTTCCTGTTACACTGCCAAAAATTTCTACTCTAAATCTTCCTCCCAGACTTGCCCAGGGAGACCTATAGCCCTTTAACTGGATAACTGTGCATTGAGGAAAAGTCTGTGTGAGTCAGATATTTTGGGAATTAATAAAAACTGGCTCAGAAGTTACATTATTTCTAGGAGACCCCAAATATCACTCTGGTCCCCAGACAAAATAGGGGCTTATGGAGGTCAGGTGATCAATGGAATTTTAGCTCAGGTTCATTTCTCAGTGTGTCCAATGGGTCCCTGGACCCATTCTGTGGTTATTTCCTCAGTTCTGGAAGGCATAATTGGAATAAACATACTCAGCAACTGGCAGAATCCCTACATTGATTCCCTGACTTAAGGAGTAAGGACTATTATGGTAGGAAAGGCCAAGTGGAAGCCACTAGAACTGCCCTCTACTTAGCAAAATATTCAATCAGAAGCAATACTGTATTCCTGGAAGCATCGCAGAGATTAGTGCCAAAGGACTTGAAGGATACAGGGGTGGTGATTTCCACCATATCACCATTGAACCATCCTATTTGGCCTGTGCAGAAAACAGATGGGTCTTGAAAGGTGACAGTGGATTATCATAAACTTAAGCAGGTGGTGACTCTAATTGCAGCTGCCATTCCAGGTGTGGGATCAATACTTGAGCAAATCCGCACATCCCTGATACCTGGTATGCAGCTATTGATTTGGCAAATGCTTTTTATCAATAGATGTTAGTAAGGACCATCAGAAACAGTTTGCTTTCAGCTGAAAAGGCCAGAAGTGTATCTTCACTGTCCTACCTAAGGGATATATCAACTCTCCAGCCCTATGTCATAATTTGGTCCACAGGCAACTTTATCATTTCTTCCTCCTACAAAACATCACACTGGTCCATTATATTGATGCTATCATGTTGATTAGACCTGATGAGCAAGAAGTAGCAACTACTCTAGACTTATTGGTGAGGCATTTGCACATCAGAGGATGGGAAATAAATCCAAAAATTCAGGGGCCTTCCACCTTAGTGGAATATCTAGATACCCAGGTATGGGGCATGTCAGGTTGTCCCTTGTAAGGTGAAGGATAAGCTGTTGCATCTAGCCCCTTCTATGATTAAAAAAAAACAAAACAAAACAGTCATAATGAGTAGCCATTACCTTTGGATTTGAGAGACAAAGTGTTCATAATTTAGATGTGCTATTCAGGCCCATTTATTGAATTGCCAGAAAATCTCCTGGTTTTGAATGGGGACTGGAATAAGAGGAGGCTCTGCAACAGGTCCAAGCTGCTGTGCAAGATGCTCTGCCACTTGGGTCATATAATCTAGCAGATCCAATGGTGCTAGAAATGTCAGTGGCAAATAGAGACGCTAGCTGGAGCCTTTGGCAGGCCTCTATAAGAAAATGCTGATATAGTCCCTTAGGATTTTGGAGTAAAGCCTTGCTGTCCTCTGTAGATAATCACTCTTCTTTTGAGAAACAGCTTTTGTCCTGCTATTGGACTTTAGTAAAGACTGAATGTTTAACCATGGGCCACCAAGTTACCATGAGGTCTGAGTTGCGTATCATGAGCTGGGTGTTGTCTGACCCAGTAATCCATAAAGTTGGGTGTGCACAGCAGCATTACATCATAAAATCAAATGGTATGCACAAGATAGGGTTCAAATGGGTTCTGAAGGCATAAGTAAGTTACATAAGGAAGTGGCCCAAGTGTCCGTCATTCCCATTTCTGCCACATTACCTTCTTTTTCCCAGAACAGAACTATGGCCTCTTGGGGAGTTCTTTATAACCAGTTGACTAAGGAATAAAAAACTTGGGCCTCATTTACAAATAGTTCTATATGATATGCAGATACAACTCAAAAGTGGGCAGCTGCAGCACTGCAGCCCCTTTCTGGGATGTCCCAGTGGTGAGGGGAATTCCACCCAGTGGGTGGAACTTTGAGCAGTGAACCTAGCTGTTCATTTTTCTTGGAAGGAGAACTGGCAGTATGTGTGTTTGTATACTGATTCATCAGCTTTGCTAATGGTTTGGATGGATGGTCAGGGATTTGGAAGGAAGATGATTGAAAGATTGGTGACAAAGAGATCTGGATAAGAAGTATGCAGATAGACCTTTCTGAGAGGGCAAAGAACATGAAGATATCTGTGTTCCATGTGAATGTTCACAAAAGGGTGACTTCAGCAAGAAAGGTTTTAATAATGAAGTGATTAAGATGACACATTCTGTGGATACTAGTCAGACTTCCCAGCACTCCTCTCATTGCCCAGTGTGCTCATAAATAAAATGGTCATGGTGGTTGAGATGGAGGTTATGCATGGGCCCAGGAACATGTACTTCCACTTACCAAGGCTGACCTGGCTTCAGCCATTACGGAGTGCCCAATTTGCCAGCAGCAGAGACTGGCACTGAGCCCCCAGTTATGGCACCATTCCCCAAGATGATCTCCCTGCTACCTGGTGGCAGCAACTTGTTCTAATGGAAATAGACCCGTACTCAGGATATGGTTATTTGTCCCATATCTGGGATTCATGGGTCCGAGAATCAAGGGCTGGAAGTGGGAGTGTCACCACCCACTATCAACCCTTAGTGATCCAGTAGAAAGATTTTTGGTTCCTTTTCCTGAAACCTTGAGCTCTGCTTGTCTACAGGTCTTAGCTCCAAAAGGGAAGTTCTCCTACCAGGAGACACAACAGTGATTCCATTGAACTGGAAGTAAAGACTGCCACCTGGCCACTTTGGGCTTCTCATACCTCTGAATCAACAGGCAATGAAGGGAATTATTGTACTGGCTGGGGAGATTGGTCCTGACTATCAAGAGGAAATACGTCTGCAGATACACAATGGAGGCAAGGAAGAGTTTTCCTTGAATATAGCAGATCCCCTAGAGAATCTCTTAGTACTATATGCCCTGTGATTAAGTCAATGGAAAACTGCAACAACCAAATCCAGGCAGGACTACCAATGGCCCAGAAACTTCAGGAATGAAGGTTTAACTAACCCCATCAGGCAAAGAACCACGGTTAGCTGAAGTGCTTGCTAAGGGTAAAGGGAACATGGACTGGGTGATGGAAGAAAGTAGCTATAAATAGGAGCTGCAACAGTTTTAGCTAAAGCTGTCAGAACACAACACACCAGACATGGGCCAGCTTTCAGTGAAGGGATTTATTTAGTTACAAGTTTATGGTTCTTCAGAGGAATAGCAGCTGGCTTTCCCCTATCTTTCTCTGTTACATGGGAAGGCACACGGTGTATATCTGCAGGACTTCCCTCCTGGCTTCTGGGTTCAAATGGATTTCCCCAGGGTGATTTCTTCCTGCATCTTGAAATGTCTGGATCTGAGCTCTGAGTGCTGATATGAGGTATGTTGAGCTGCTGAGTTCTTTTCTGGTCTCTCTCTTTTGAGCTTCCAGGTAATTAAATTAAACATAACTCATTGTGGAAGGCACTTTCCTTAGATGTCTACAGATGTAATCAGCTATAGTTGAATTTCACATGCTGATGATTTGAGCCTACAGCAATAGAACAATGGAGCATCATCACTTGGCCAAGTTGACACCTGAACCTATCACATGACCACTCCTTGTCAACTTGGCAACTATAACACATCACCTTAAACCGTACTTAATTTCTAAATAGAAAACAATAACAGAGATTTTTTTCACTTAACAATGATCACGTGTCCTGCATACAATGCATCAAAATTCAAAATATATTCAAAATACAGTAATTTCATTATATAATACAAAAGCCTTAAATCATTTCAGTAACAATACAAATGCCATCTCAAAAATAGTACAAAATCTCCTCAAAGTCATTTGCAAGCATGGTCTGTCTTAAAACAAAATTCTCTTGCTGTGGACCTCTGAGCTTAGAGCAAATTATCTGTTTCCAATATACAAAGAAGAAGTAGTCACAGAATAAATGATCCCATTGCTATAGGGATAAATTGGAAGGAAAACAGGGGTCACCAGTTCTAAACAATTCTGGAAACCTGCAAGGCAAACTTCATTGGATTCCAAAGTCTGAGAGTCATTTATCCTTGGGGCTTAGAATGTGGCAATCCTACCCTTTCCAAGGTCCTGTACAGCTGCCCAGCTCTCTCCAAATACAACATTAGGGGACATTGAGGAGATGCCTGTTTCTCAGTTCTACCCTTTACAAACACTGGGGCCACACCCAGGCTCTCTGCCATCTCTGGGGCACAAGCTCAACTCCTCCAGAACAATAAGATGGCAGCCAGCATCACCCCAATCCCCAAGGAATGTGCTCCACACTCTCCAAGGCCTGAGGTGGCACAACCCTTCCTGAGCCAAGGTGGAACGCCCACCTTCTGCATTCAGGGTGGGCCTTCCACAAATGCATGAGTGTGTCTGCTCTCCTGGCCCAAGGTTTCTTCACTTCATACTTTAGCTTCCATGGTTCTGCCTCTGAAGTTATTTTTCCTTCAGTTTGTCCCCTCTCTGTCCCTTTTAGTACAGAATGGTAGTTGTTCCTTTTATAGAGATTGCACAACACTCTTGTTGGATTTCTATGCAGTATGCTGGGCCCATGCCTATCAGACAAAAGAACTTTTCACAAATTCTTTCTGAATAACTTTATCTCAAGTTTTTGCTTGTCATATAATGGCTAACTGCTTCCATGTTTGGTTAAATCCTCACATGGGCACTGTTCTTTGGGTTTTCCCTCCCTGGAAGCCCAGAATTCTCCAAACAATCAATTCTTGGCTTCTTTGTACCCAAGAATGCAGTCCTCAATTTATCACTTTCACATCATGTTTCACTATAAGATTCAAGGAGAAGCTAGACTGCCTTCTCCATACCTAGTTTGGAAATTTTTTTTTAGTAAATATCCAAGTTCATTACTTTCAAATTTTGCCTTCCATCTACAAAGAATGCTTTCCTCCCAGTATTCATGTTCATCATTTCTGTCTAAAACCTTATCAGAAGTATTCTTAGAGTCCATATTTCTACCAACAGTTTCTTCAAAGCAATTCACATCTTCTCTATCAAAATCCTCTTAACTTCCAAAATCTTCCCCTATCCATTTAAAAAACCATTCCAACAATGTTTGGTATTTGCAAATTGCAGCAACACCCACTTCTCCGGTACCAAAATCTGTTTTAGTTTGCTAAAGCTGCCAGAATGCAACACAACAGAGATGGATCAGCTTTTAATAAGGGGATTTATTTAGTTACAAATTTATAGTTCTTCAGAGGAAATCAGCTGGCTTTCCCCTGGCTTTCTCTGTCACATGGTAAGACACATGGTGAATATCTGCTGGGTTTCCATCCAGCTTCTAGGTTTAGCAGCTTTCCTCAAAATGATTCCCTTCTACACCTCCAAACATCTGGATCTGAGCTCTGAGTGCTGAGATAAGGTATGCTGAGCTGCTAAGCTCTCTCCTGACCTCTCTCTTTTAAGCCTTTGGCTAATTGAATTAAGCATCACTCATTGCAGAAGGTACTCCCCTTAGCCAATTGTGGATGTAATCATCCATAGATGAGCTTCACATGATGATGATTTAAGTCCACAGCAACAGAACAACAGGGCATCATCACCTGGCCAAGTTGACATCTCAACCTAACTGTTGGAACAACCACATGACCGCTTAATGAAACAAGGACTGTAATGGTATAAATATTTCTTCCTTGCTTTGCTATCAGTTTGTTTGAATTTGTACATGAAGCAAATGTCTTTTTCTTCTCTATCTTATCCCCATATTATATGACATAGTTGTATTGTTCATGTTATAATATTTAAGTTATAGAATATCATGTTTAAGAGTGACTGTTCCCCAAGGCTTGCACCCTATTATGGAGAGATTTAGCGCATTTCCAGTTGTACACAAGCCAATTGAGTATTGTTAGGTAAAAAAATATATCTGTTATTGTATTCAATTTAGAAATTAAGTATGGTTTAATATGATACATATAGCTGTCAAATTGAAAAGGGGTGGACTGTGATGGTTAGTTTCATGTGTTAACTTATAGGTGATGGTGCCCAGATATCTGGTCAGGCAGACACTGCCCTTCCTGTTACTGTGAGGACCTTTCACGGGCTTATATAATCAGTCAATTAATTGCATCTATGGCTGATTACAACTATGATCAACTAAGTGGAGTTTCTTCCACAATGAGAGAATTTAACCAGTTGGATTTTATCTGATCAGATGAAGAATTTTAAGGGAGAGATGACAATTTCAGCAGTCAGAAGACAGACTTTCATCTATACTTCAGCCAGCTAGCTTCTCCTGGGAATTCATCAAATACCTTCATCATTGTTTCCAGCTCACAGAATTTTTGTGAGACACTTTTATAAAATCTCATATTTACAGATATCCCTTTTGGTTCTGTTTCCCTAGAGACCCTTGACTGATATAGTCATTGTGTTGAGATTTGAACCAAGGTTGTCTGATGCCAGAGTAAGCATACTATTGACCACTATGCCACATTTTCTCTGAAAGAAGTTTAAAGCCTAACTGGGGAAGAGGGGAGGCATCTTTCCCAAGTAAGTAGGGGAGCAAAACCTTTTTTTTTTTTTTTGGAATGAAAGTGGGAGGGTGGAAAATAGGCTGGATGAAGTATATAACTGAACAGACAACATTTTCAGATTAGAATTTTTATTACTGATTCCAGTGGTTTTATGATATCACTCCAACAAGGTGGTAATAATAGATCATAGGTATTTAGAGGAGTGACAGCTAGCTTTTGCTCACAATTCTGATGGGTGATCTGAACTGGGTTAGGCTCAGCATAGCTCAGCTGAGATTGCTCATATATTTGCATTCGGTTGGAAAGTTTATTGGCATTGGCAGGGTGGCTAGAGGCTAAATGGCCCCAGATGGTCTCACTCATCTCTGGTGGTTTGCCTGGGTAGTGAGGCAATTGTGCCACCTGCTTATCATAATCCAGCTCAGATTTCTTCACATAACATGCTTAGATTTATTTGGAAAATGATAGGTTTCAAGAGAAGCAAGAGAGGTAAAACCCTAGTGTTCAAAAATTTTAGGAAGAATTTGTAGCCACTTTTGCAATCTACCATGATTTCCCCTTTGAAACATTATTTATTTACCATTCACATGCAAAATATGCTTCACCAACTCTGTATATTCCAAAACATTATCCAATTGGAGTATCAGGCTTAAAGACTAAGATCTTTTGATCTAGCCTCTGGATGAAGCTTCTTGGGTATGAAGCTTCTTGGGTCCTCCTTGAGTGTAGGACCTCATTGATCTGGAGACTTTGAATTAAAAAAAGAGGTATCTGACCCAGTAATGGTTATTCTGGTGTCAACTTGGCCAAGTGATGATGCTCCATTGTCTGGTCAGGCAAGCACTGGCATGAACATCACTACAAGGATATTTCATGCTGGTTAATAAACCAGAAGGCTGGTGTATTAAATCATCAGTCAGTTGATTGCATCTGTGGCTGATTACAGCTGCAATCAACTAAGGAACATCTCCTACCAATGAGATAATCCAATCAGTTGAGGGCTTTTAAGAGGGAATAAGATTTTTTCACTGCTTATTCAACCAGCAAGCCTCTCTTATAGAGTTCATCCAGACCCTTCATTGGAGCTGCCAGCTTCACAGCCTGCCCTACAGATTTAGGATGCTTCTATTCCCACGGTTGTATGAGATACCTTTTTAAATATCATATTTACAGATATTTCCTGTTGGTAATGTTTATTTAGAGATACAGACCCAACTAATACAGACTAATACACAACTAATACTGACTAATACAGACCCAAACACATAGCATAGGATAGTAAGACAGGAAAAAGACAGCTACAAAAGTGAAAATAATCGGAGGGTCATAGCAATGACTGGTTCATAGCAATTCTGTAATATTCCCAGGCAAGTGTTCCACTGTCCATCTACTGTGGAGAGAGAAAATGTTCCTTGATAAGGACCTAGAAAACTCCCTCAGAGGGACTTCAAGTGTACTGTTTTTCAAGGATCTCATTCTCTTCAATCTTGGACCTACCCTCTGACACATCCTTCCATTGTTAAAAGAAATGGTTTATGTTAGCAGCTGAATTGCTTTTTTGCCTGCTTTATGCCCATTGAAAGTTGGAAGCCAGAGGTCTATTTGCAATTTGATTAGTATATAAGTCCTAACCAGTTAAAGGTATCCTTTTGCTGATACACATCACATAAAATTCTGTGGGCTTTCTACATATCAAGTTATAGTCTACCAAGTTTGACAAAACCTGTTTCTACCTTGGAACAATTGTCCTAAGATTCTTAGAAATGCTTCTCTCTAGGTGAGAATGCCTGATGGGTAGCTAACTAAATCTTTCAGAGGTCTTAAAGTGTGTTAGAGCCACATACAAGATATCTTCTTTCCCTTGAGGCCATTTATTACCTTGAGAATTTTTTTTGTCGTAAGAGACTGGAATTGGAAACAGCTTTATTTTATAATACTACAAATTCCAACACCTGTATTCCTTCTATATTTGGCTTGCAAACTGAACAATTATTTCTTTAGCTCACCTCTCTCTCCCTGTACCATAAGTCAACAGATTCTTTCAGCATTGAAAGCCTGAAAATCATTTCACCATATCCAGAAGTCTATCAAGCATATTTCCTGTAATCCAAATTACCCAGGTGACTGCTTTGCAAATGGTTCCATCACTAATATATCACAGCTCACCATTTTTCAAGAGTCTTACTGCGATTACATCACTATCTTTACAGTTTCTACTAAGTTTGCTCAACATTTTTCTAGTTTTCGACAGCAGTTTCTTCAACTTTTTTTCGGGCTCCATCCACTGGTCCAAAAGACAGTGCTACATGTTTTAGATTTTTGTTATAATAGTACCACACTTTTAGGTACTAGTTTCTGTACCAGTTAGCTTTTTCTGTGTAACAATCCACTCCATAATTTAATAGATTAAAACAACAACCATTTATTCAGTTCCTGATTCTGTGGGCCAACTGGTTCTTTTGATTTGGGTCAGTTTGGCTGATTACTGCTGGGCTTGCTTTTATGTTCATGGTCAGTGGGCAGGTTGACACTGGTGGTTGAGTAGTCTATGTCCTGACTTATATACTTGCATATGGAAGACATTCAGTCGGGACAAGAGGAGTGACTGGTCTTTTATCATCCTGCAGCCTTCCTCACATGGCAGCAAAGTTTCAAGAACAGTAAGTTGAGGCAAAATCCAAAACATAAATTTTTTTGAAGTCTCTGCTTGCATCATTTTCTGTCATCCCTTTGGTAAATCAAGTAACATGTCCAAGCTTAGATTTTGCAAACAGTCTACCACAGAGAAGATATTTCCAGACATTAAAGTGGGGGAGCAGAATAAATTGAATCCCATCTGAAGGTCATTATCACTGTCAGAGTTTTTATGTAAGTGGTACATAGGAGCAAATGCCTTGAAGATAGTTGTGACAGTTAGGTTCTGGTGTCAACTTGGCCAGGTGATGATGCCTGGTTGTCTGGTCAGGCAAGCACTGGCCTGACCATTGCTGCAAGGATATTTTGTGGCTGTTTGATAAACTGGAAGCCTGGTTTATTAAATCATCACTAAGCTGATTGCAACTGTGGGTGATTACATCCATGATCAATGAAGAGTATGGCTCCTGCAGATGAGATAATACAATCAGTTGAGGGCTTAAGGAAGAAGACAGACTTTTTCACTGCTTCTTCAGCCAGTGAGCTTCCCCTGTAGAGTTTGTTGAGACCCTTAATTGGAGCTGCCAGCTTCACAGCCTGCCCTATGAATTTTGGACTCTTCTACTCCCACAGTTGCATGAGACACTTTTTTTTTTTTTTTGCCTGGGCAGGCGTCAGGAAATGAACCCACGTCTCCAGCATGGCAAGTGAGAACTCTGCCTGCTGGGCCACTGTGGCCTATCTGAGACACCTTTTTAAATTCATATTTACAGATATGTCCTGTTGGTTCTGTTTCTCAGGAGAACCCTGGCTAATACAAGAATGAATGCTTTGAAATCCTGTTTCATTTCATTGACTTGGCAGGTGGTACCTGTTACTCTCAAGCATGGGAGACAAGATGTAAAAAGCGATGGAACTCCAGGAACCTAAGGCTTAACACTGACTGTTGGATGCAAAGTATTTGAGTCAATGATACATTTGGGACAAACAAGAAGTGATTGGCCCAGACAGTTATTTTCTCTTATGCAAATACACAGAACCAAGTTCAGTTTGTAGAATATTTTGAAAATGATAGCAATCTGGTTGGAGTATATATAAGACTTCAGTTGACAGGGTCAGTGGAGGAAGAGGTCACGTGTTTGCCATGAACACAGGTAATGTAACCTCTCAGTATCCTGAGCTGGATTTGGGAATGCCTTTCCTTTCTGAGGCAGTATTAAAAGTGGTATGGTGTAAATGAAATCTAGGCCAGCTGTCTACTTCAAATCTAATGGAAATTTAATAGATTTTTGAGGGTGGAGAGGGTACTACTCTGGAAAGCTACAAATTATTACAAACATTGTTTCCCTGGGTGAATGTGTTCTCTATTCAAAATGAACAATTGACTTGGAAACTAACATTTCAGTAGAATAGGGCCCTAAATTGGTGAAAGCCTGTCCTTAAATGTTTCTCTCCCAAGGAATGGTATATTAAATTGTTCCTCTCCTAAACAATGGAATCCCTAATTATTTCTTTGCCAAATAGTTTCATGCTCAATTGTTCCTCTCCAAAGCAATGGAACATTCAATCAGTTCTCTTCCAAACAATGGAGTACACTCAATTGTTCCTCTCCCAATAGTTGAACACTTAATTTTTCCTCTCCCAAGCAAAGAACCATTCAATTATTCATGTGGATGTAATTGAAAAGTTTCCATTTCTAGCAGCATAAAACAAATCTTTAACCAGGACAATATTTTGGGCCCAGCTTGCTAAGTTGGAGGAAGACAAATTTGTGATTATTATTATCATCATCTGGGATAATTCTGAAACTTTTTAAACAAGTTTCATTATTGTTTACCCCACAATGATATATTGGATTTTCATATTCTCTCACCAGCCATGCAAAGTAGATGAGAATATCTCTCCTTTAACATCAGAAGTTGTGGATGCTGAAGATGAATGGGCATTAGGGATAAATTATTGAGACAATAGCACAGCTAAGATGAAACTGAGCAAAATAGTTTTAGTTCTGATGTGTATTAATTGAGCTCCTGCTATAGAGCTAAGTGAACCCATCTCTGTTCCAAGTTAGCTCATATTCTAGTTGTATAGGGAGATACATCAAGTGAGAACCAGTTAGATAGTTGTCAACTGCCCAGGAAACTCAGAGGGGAGGTGCTCCACTCTACCTAAGAAATTAGGAAAGTCTGCACAAAAATGGCAACCAACTCATGCCTTGAAAACTGGGAGGAATTTTGTCAAAGACAGGAGAATTGGAAGAATGTATCTAGGCAGAGATAAAAGAACAGACATGAGACAAACCCTCACATAATGGATAGAAGGCTGGTAGCCCGATGTTTTCTTTTTCAAATACAGGACACCTAGTGGTGGAGGAGAATTGAGGCTGGATTGTAGAGAATTTCGTGGGACATTCTCTGGAGTTTTGAAATGTCCAGAGAAGATAAATTTATAGAAACAGAAAGTAGATTAATGCAAACATGGGCAGGAGGGATATTATTGGGGAGAAGAAAATGTTCTAAAACTACTTTATGGTGCACTTGGCAAAGTTACTAAAATAATTGAATTGTATACTTGAAATGAGTAAATTTTATGGTATGTAAAATATATCTTAATAAAGCTGTTAAAAATCACAGAAAACAATTAGCTCTCCACTCACTATTGCATTCATTACAATTTTAGGCAAGCTAACTTAGACTCAATATTTTCCAAACCTTGCTGAAGATAACAATCACCTGGAGTACCTGTAAAAAAAACTGTAAAAATAAATTCCTGAACCCCAATCTAAACCTAGTAAATTATAATTTCCTTTGGTTAGTGATTCTTGTCATTCATTGGGCATTGTTTGGCAGATACTGAAGGGGACTTAAGACAAGTGTTCTCAACTTTGGCTGCACAATGTAAAACTAAGGAGCTTTAAAAAGCACAGAAGCTCACAATTGAATTGTTTTGGGTACTGGGAGCTCTAAAAGTTACCAGATGACTCTAATGTGCAGCCAAGTTGAGAATCACTGGGAATGGTCATTCATTTCAATCTTGGCTGATGTTCAGTATCACTGAGATGTTTACTGGAGTGCCCACCTCTGACCTGCTAATCCAGATTAGCTGAGAGAGGAACCCGGGGATTATGTAAGTTTAAAAATGTCCCCACATGATTCCAGTGAGCTGGCAAGCTTGGGAATTATTGTTCTAAGACAAATGTGATGCTCCCAAACCAGCTTCTCTCCTACATTGGGATCATAAATAATAAAAAGATAAGACTTTATTAACATTTATTTAGCACTTACTATGTAACCATGAATGGCTGGAAATATGTTTTGTTTTATGGCATCACAAAGCATAAAACTACAAATAATAATAGTTTGCAAGTTCGAATTCCACCTCTTTCATTCATAAAAGAAGTTCTGAGGTATCCATTCCCAAGCAGTATGGCATTATGGTAGATGCATGAATTCTTCAGGGGACAAGGCTTCTTTCAACTTTTGTATCTGTCAATCCTAAGCAATATGTGATTCATCTCCATGGTCCAGGATGACTTTTAAAATTCTAGCCATTACATCCATGTTTTAGGAAATAGGATGGAGGAAAAAAAGAGAAAAGACAAACACATCCTCTTCCTTTCAAGGCAAGTTCTGGAAACCTCACTCTGCATCTTCACTGGACAGAATTTAGCCACATGGCCACAACTTTCTAGACAGGAAGTTAGGAAATAGAGTAATTTAATTTCATAGTTATGTGCCCAGCCAAAAACCAGTGCTCTTTTACTAAGAGAGAAAAGGAATATGAATATTTGGAGACAACTAGCAGACTTGGTGACACTAATGTTTCATGTAGCTTGTTATTTTTATGTATCTTTTTTTTTCAGATGAGAAAAATGAGATAGGTTTGCTAGATAAAATATAACATACCCAGTTAAATTTAAATTTTTAATTTTTAAAATTTAATTTTAAATTTAAATTTTTAATGAACAGCAAATAATTTTTTGGTATGTCTCAGATATTACATGTGATATACTTATGTTTAAATATTCATTATTTTCTGAAATTCAAGTTTAACTTGACTTCCTATATTTTATTTACTTAATCTGGCAAACCTAAATTGAGGTTTAGAGAGTTACTTACTAAAGCCCGCTTTTAAATTGCTGATACCCACTTGTGCCCAGGTCTGTTATTGCTAACCTGTGCTTGTAACCACCATGCTATAAGAGGACCTGAGTGATTACAGTTCTGTCACTTACTAACTAGTTGGCCCTGGAGAAAATATTTAACTTCTTTGCACTGAAAAAAGGGGGTTAGATAATAATAATGATCATAACAATTCTTACCTCACTGGGTTGCTAAGAGGATGAAATGAATACGCATGCAAAGCTCTAAGCTCAATGCTTGGCACAGAGTAAATCTTCAATAAATGTTAGCAAAATTGATTTTGCTTCTTATTGTTCCACCATTGCAGATATCTGATTTGATCTTGATTTTCCGACTGGCAGACAATTGTGGTATTGCGATAGTTATGCAGATGTACTTATAATCAGAAGTACTGTAAAGGAGAGCTAGGATTCAGTCATGGAGTAAATTGTTGGAGTAAGTGAAGTAAAATTCTTCCTAACATAGATTTTAGGGCAATCTGTTATATCATTTAGCAGATGTCCTTTTCCTTGTACGTGGTGGTGTATGCCATCCCTCTTCTTCTTTCTTTGTTCAATTTTGCCAGAGGTTTGTTGAATTTATTAGTCTTTTAAGAGTACAGATTTGATTTTGTCAGTCATCTTTAAAGTTTCTTTTTTTAAATGTCTTTAATTTCTGCTATTTTTTCTTTCTTGGGTTTTCATTCTTTCTTTGGTTTTTACTCTAACTTCTTATACTAAACTGTGATTCATTAATTTCCAATCCTTCTCCTTTTCTATTAAAAGCCTTTTCAAAAATTATACATATTCCCAATATACACTCAATGACACTATTTTATACTAACTCATAAATGTAATTATATACCTGCTTTTGCCTAGTGCATCTCCCCTCCCTCCATATACTCAATCCCTTTCTCTCTCTTTGCCCACACTGTCTAACCTGTGTCAATAACCTATGTTGAAGTAGGAACACTCATTCATTGTTGGTGGCAATGTAAAATGGCATAACCACTGTGGAAGACAGTTTGGCAGTTCCTCAGAAAGCTAAATGTAGAATTATCATATGGCCTGACAATCTGAATTCTGGATAGCTTCTCTAAAAAATTGAAAGCAGGGACTTCAACAGACATTTGTACACCAATGTTCATAGTGGCATTATTCACAATTGCCAAATGATAGAAGCAATTGAAGTGTCCATCAACTGAAGAATGGAGTATTATTCCATCAACTGATGAAAGGTAGTATTACTCAGCCATAAAAAGGAATGAAGTTCTGATTCATGTGACAACATTGATGAACTTTGATGACATTGTGTTAAGTGAGATAAGCTAGACACAAAATGACAAATATTATGTGTTCTCACTGTTTTCAAACAGTTAGAATAAGCATACTCATAGAGTCAGGATCTAGAATATGGTTGCCAGGGGATGGGTTGGGTATAAGGAATGGAAAGTTAATGCTTAAAATTTACAGGATTCTTATTTGGAATGATGGAAATGTTTTGGTAATGGGTGTTGGTGATGGTAGAACAAAATTGTCAATGTAATTAACAGCACTGAAATATATATCTGAATGTGATTAAATGGGGAAATGTTGTATTATATATATAATAGAATAAAAAGTTTTTTAAAAATCCATGGAACAGCACAAAAGAGAGTGAACCCTGAATGAAATGATAGACTATAGTTAATAGTACAATTATAAAAATGTGCTTTCATCAGTTGTAACAAATGTTCCACATTAAAGCAAATTGTTAATAATAGGCTGGTACATGGGAATCCTATGTTCTATGAATGTCTGAACTGTAAATGCACAACTTCTCTAATAAAGAAGAAAAAACTAGCCTATGATGTATTCTTCCCTATTTTTTTAGTATCCATATGATCCTATATAGACAGATGTGTATCTTCCAAGTCCTCATGTAGCACCGATTCATTTTTTATTACGATGTACACAGTTTTCCATGGTGTGAAAGACCCACAGCTTACTTAGTCATTTCTTTATTGTCAGACATTATTTCTAGTTCATTTATCACATAGAGCGATAACTCAATAAACATCCTAGTACTTATGTACTTCTGTATTTCTGCTTTTATTTCAATTCTCTGAACTGAGATGGTTGGATTGAAGGAAAGGTGTATTGTTAATTTTACCTTGAGATGCTGTCCACATTGCTTTCCACAAAGGCATTCCCCTTTCATGCTTCTACCAGCAATATATGAAACCACACAGTTCAGTTTATTGCCATTGGTAACACTATATTAATTTGATTTCAGAGGCCTTATATTATATTTGATACTCAGTATTCTTTTTTTTCTATACCTGGGCATTTATTCTCTCATATGATATTATAATTTGTAGAAGACATAAATTTAACAGTGTAATAGAATAGAGAGTCTAGGCATCAATTCAAAATATTTGAGAACTTCAGTCAGTAAGACAAAGAAAGGTTATTTAAAAATGGTTGCTTATGCATTTGGAAGAAATAAAAATGGCTTCCCATAACACACCATATACAAAATAAATTCCATATAGATTAAAGATTTAAATATGAAAAAGGAACAAGTAAACATCTTACAAAATGTTTCAAAGAACTGCACATAAGTCTTGGTTCTAGAGACCTTGCTAACCATAATTCGAGACCCAGATGACATTAAGAAAAAGGATACGTAGGTTATTCATAAAAATTTTGAAAATTTATATGACAAAAGATACCATAAATAAAATCAATGGATAAAATTAAATATTAATATTGCTACTAGATCAAGAAGTAATATCTAAAATATAAAACTATGCTTATAGTTTGACAAGAAAAAAGACAAGACAACATAATAGAAAAAATGGATTTGAAAGTGCAGTTCAATAATTTGCTTTTTAAGTTTAACTTACATATGTTGAATTACACAAATTATAAGTGTAACACTCAATTAATGTTTACAATTGCATACACCTGTGGTGGTTTGGCGCTGCATGCACTCCAGAAAAACATGTTCTTAAATTTAATCCATTCCTTGTAAATAAGACCTTTTGATGAGATTACTTCAGTTATAACAAGTGTGGCCCATCCTAATCAGGATGAGTCTTAATCCTATTACTGGAGTCCTTTATAAATGGAATAAAATTCAAAAGACTGAGAGAAAACCACAGAGGGAGCAGCGAGAAGCTGAATATCAATGGAACCTGGAAGAGAAGGAGAGACCAGGAGACATCACCATGTGCCTTGTCAGGTGACAAGCTAAGGGCCAAGAATCACAGGCATCCAATTCCAGAATGACAGTCTT
The DNA here is from genome assembly GCF_023851605.1 of Tamandua tetradactyla. NCBI lineage: Eukaryota > Metazoa > Chordata > Mammalia > Pilosa > Myrmecophagidae > Tamandua > Tamandua tetradactyla. The sequence continues at coordinate 26,479,692 of NC_135333.1, forward strand.
TAGGAAGAAAGCATTGCCTTGATGGCTCCCTGATTTGGACTTTTTCCCAGCCTCAAACTGAGAGCAAACAAACTCTTGATGTTTAACCTGAACCATTTCATGGTATTTGCTTGAGCAACATACTAAATTAAAACAGCACCGGTGTACTCTCTATACCAATTAAAATACAGAATATTTACAAAACCTCAGAAGACTCCCTTGAGCCACTTTTAGGTTATTATCATCTTCCCAGAAGTGAGTTCTACTCTGATTTCCATCACCACAGATTAATTCTGTCTGTTCTTGAATTTCTATGGATGGTACCATGTAACATGTACCTGTATCAATCAGGGTCCAGTCAGAAGACAGAAATTGCTGGCTTCTTTCCCTCAACATAACATTGTGAGAGTTATTCATGTTGTAGTGTTTTGGTGGGCTGTCCTTTATTGCTATGTAGTGTATCATTGTATAAATACATAAAAATTCATTTATTGGAGTTCTGGGAAGATGGCAGAAAAGGATAGGTCCAGTTCAGCTCTGCTCCAAGGAACAGCTAGAGACGGGACAGGAGAGTACACTGAGATGGTGGTTCCAGGGTAAAAGTGACCTGGGAGAGTCTTCTGCACCACATAGGGCAGCCATGGTTGCAAAAAGCTGAGGAACTGAGAAGCAGAGAACAAGAGAGTGTCTGGCTGGTGCAAACAGCCTAACACGGAAGCCCAGAGTCCTCAGGAGTGCAAGGACGGAGACATGGGGACTAGGTAGTAAGCCAAGCCACATTCTTTGAACAATCTATCCTCACCAGTGCAACCCTGTGACCTGTGACTCCCCACAGACCCCATGCATCTGAACCCCTTCACCTGCCCACTCTCCCCTCCAACCACCCTTGTCCTGCCACCCTCTCCTGTGTACATATCCAACCCACAACCACACCCCAAGTACAGCCCAACCCACCTCTCCAATGCCAGCACAATCTTGCCCCACACCTCTGAGCCTTACCTCCCAGTCCCTGACCCCTGCAGGTGGTCTCCAGTGCATGGAGACTGTGGGCACTTACCTCCATTTCAAGACTCCACCCACCCATGACCCATAATGTTGCCCAGAGCCCCTCTGACCTCTGTGCAAGTCTACATCAGTTTATGGCACTCCCAGATCTGCCCATGCATGAGGCCCCCAGTCACACACCCCAGATCTCAGAAAGTGCTGACCTGCACAGCCGGGCCACTTCCTCCCCCAGCCCATGCAAGCCTAAAGGCTAATGTGCTCCCTTAGCTTAGTGCATGCTCACAAAAGTCCCACTTCCTAGACCAGTGCATACCAGGGCCCTGCCCCCCAGACCCATGCACCCACACAGCCACATCTTCCCCTGTCACTGGGCACCCAGGCTCACAGGTATCAGCATAGCATCCCGACATTCACCTGTGCCTGTGCTGCAACACATCACTGCACTGTTGTTTCTCACCCCATGCCCTGCATTTTGCCCCACATCCATCCCATAAATACAGGCTTTAGATTACTGAAGGAGATCAACTTCCAAAGTAAACCAAACAAAATATTTACATGCCATGAAGACAGCAGAATATCACTAAACATATCATGATGCAGACAGATATAGCCCAGACTAACAACCAAATTATAACACCAGAGGAGACATGGACATTGCAACAAATAATCAATTTGCTACTAAATAAGGCTACTAAATAAAATAAATGAGGTGGAAAAAAATAAATGGAATTGCTAATGACATAAAGGAGATCAAGAAGACCCCCAAGAGCATAAAGAGGAATTTGAAAGAATAAATAGAAAAATAGCCTATCACAGAGATTAAAGATGCTGTAGTCTGAAAAAAAAAAAACATACAGAAACACCTAATAACAGATTTGAAGAGGCAGAAGAAAGAATCAGCTAACTAGAGGACAGGACAACTGATTTCAAACACTCAAAACAGCAAATGGAAAAATGTGAATTGGATCTCAGGGAAATGATGGACAAAACAAAGCACACAAGTGTAAGAATCATTGGTGTCCCAGAAGGAGAAGAGTAAAGGGCTAGGAAGATTAGTTGAGGATATAGTGGGGAAAAACTTCTCAACGCTTATAAAGAACACAAATATACAAGTCAAAGAAGCTCAATGAACTCCAAATAGAATAAATCTAACAGGCCTTCCCAAGTACACATACTAATCAGTCTGTCAAATGTTGAAGAGAAGCAGAAAATCCCTAAAGCAAGAGAAAAACAATGTACTACATTCAAGGAAAACCACATAAGACTGGGTTCAGAATACTCAACTAAATTAAATTGATACTGAACCCATTTCTCAGAAAGATTCTTAATGTTGTGGACTCTTTTCTGTGGGAGGGAAGGGACCACTCTGAAAGGGAAGCTCTATCCATGCAAAACTATTTTCAGTCTCTTCTCTACTGCTATGTGAGGGGGTCACAGCCAGCCAGAAGTTATCATCTGGAGAAGATGAAAGAGCTGTGGAGACCAGCTGACACCTTGTAAGGGTCCAACTCAGGTTTCACAGTTCTGAATTTGGGGAAGAGGCTTTTCCAACATGGTTTGTTTTCTGCTGAGATAGGTGATGTGTCACTCTGCCAGAGTATATGACTTTTACAGAAAATTAAATAAAGCTGTATATATCTCATTGTTAAAAAAAAAAAAAAGATTACTCAACTGGCACCATGGAGGTGAGAAGGCAGTGGTATGATATATTTAAGATCCTGAAAGAGAAAGACTTTTAGCCAAGAGTTCTTTACCCAGCCAAATTGTTCTTCAAAACTGAGGGAGAGATGAAAATTTTCACAAACAAATCCTAAAAGAATTTGTTGACAAGTAACAGGCCACACAAGAAATATTAAAGGAACTTCTACCAGTTAAAAAAAAAAGACAAGAGAGGGAGGTCTCGAGGAGGGCACAGAATTGAAGAGTACCAGTAAAGGTAACTTAAAGGATAAAAAGAGAAAGAAGGGAAAGAATATATAGGTCTGATAAATTAAATCCAAAAGATAAGATGGTGGATTCAAGACATGTCTTTTCAGCAATAATTTGGAATTTTAATGGACTAAACTTACCAATTAAAAGATGCAGATTGGCAGGATGGTTAAGAAATACAATCCAGATATATACTGCTTACAAGAGACTCATCTTAGATGCAAGAATACAAATAGATTGAAAGTGAGAAGATGGAAAACGATGTTCCATGCAAGTTGTAACCAAAAGAAAGCGGAGGTAGCTCTACTAATATTGGACAAAATAGACTTTAAATGTAAAGACGTCATAAGAGACAAAGAAGGACACTATATATTGATTAAAGGGACAATTCACAAAGAAGAAGTAACAATCATAAATGTTTATGCTTCCAATCAGGGAGCTCCAAAATACATGAGATAGACATTGGCAAAACTGAAGGGAATGATAGATGTTTCAATAATAATAGTAGGAGACTTCAATACACCACTCTCCTCTATAGATAGAATAACCAGAAAGAAGGTCAACAAGGAAATAGAGAAGTTAAACACTTGATAAATGAATTAGACCTAACAGACATATATACATCATAACACCCCACAACACTAGAATATACAGCTTCTCTAGCACTCATGGAAAATTCTCCAGGATAGATCATATGCTGGGGGCACAATGCAGGTCTTTAAAATTTAAAAACATTGAAAATATTCAAAGCACTTTCCCTGATCACAAAGGAATAAAACTGGATCTCAATAACCACCAGAGAACATGGACATTCACAAATATATGAAGACTAAATAACACACTCTTAAACAACCAGTGAGTCAAAGAAGAAATTGCTAGAGAAATCAGTAGCTATCTGGAGATGAAGGAAAGTGAGACTATAATACATCAGAACTTATGGAATGTGGCAAAGTCTGTGCTGAGAGGGAAATTTATTGCCCTAAATGCCTATATTAAAAAAAGAAAAAAGCAAAAATTGAGAACTTAACTGCTCACCTGGAGGAACTTGAGAAAGAACAGCAAACTAACCCCAAAGCAAATAGAATAAGAGAAATAATAAAGATTAAAGCAAAGTTAAATGAATGGGAGAACAAAAGAACAACAGAAAGAATCAATAAAACCAAAAGTTTATTCTTTAAGAAAATCAATAAAACTGATGGACCACTAGCAAGACTGACAAAGAAAAAAAGAGAGGATGCAAATAAACAAAATTAGAAATGAGAAAGGATGCATTACCACAACTCTGAAGAAATTAAAGAAATCATAGGAGGACTCTTTGAACAATTATATGCCAACAAATTAGACAACTTAGATGAAATGGACAAATTCCTGGAACACACCAATAAGCTACACTGATTCAGGAAGAAATAGAAGATCTAAACAAACCAATCACAAGTAAAGAGAAACAATCAGTCATCAAAAATCTTTCTTCAAAGAAAAGCCCATGGCCAGATGACTTCAGAGGGGAATTTTATAAAACATACCAAAAAGAACTAACACCAATCCTGCTCAAACTTTTCAAAAAAATTGAAGAAAAAGAAAAACTACCTAATTCATTTTATGAAGGTAATATCATTTTAATATCAAAACAGAGTAAAGATGATATAAGAAGTGAAAATTGCAAGCCAATCTCCCTAATGTACATAAATGCCAAAATTCTCAACAAAATACTAGTAAATAGAATCCAACAACACATTAAAAGGAATTATACACCACAACCAAGTGGGGTTTATACCTGGAATGAAAGAATGGTTCAACGCAAGAAAATCAATTAATTTAATACAGCATATTAACAAATCAAAAAGGAAAAATCACATGATCATCTCTGTTGATGCTGAAAAGCAGTCAACAAAATTCAACATCCTTTTCTGATTGAAAAAAACACTTCAAAAGATAGGAATCAAAGTAACTTCCTCAATATGATAACGGACATACATGAAAAACTGGTAACCAGCATCATACTCAGTGGAAAGAGACTGAAAGCTTTCACCCTAAGATCAAGAATGAGACAAGGATGCCCACTGTCACCACTCTTATTCAACATGGTGCTAGAGGTTCCAGCTAGAGCAATCAGGGAGGACAAGGAAATAAAAGGCATCCAAATGGAAAGGAAGAAGTAAAAATCTCATTATTTGCAGATGACATGGTACTATACTTGGGAAATCCTGAGAAATCTACAGCAAATTTACTTGAGCTAATAAACAAATTCAACAATGTGGTGGGATATAAAATTAATGTGAAAAAATCAGTAACATTTCTATACACAAGAATGACCTAACTGAGGAGTCAGTTAGGAAAAAAGTTCCATTCAAAATAGCAACTAAAAAATCAAGTACTTAGGAATGAACTTAACTAGGGATGTAAATGACTCGTACACAGAAAACTACATAACATTGCTAAACGAAATCAAAGATCCAAATAGGAGGAAACACATTCCCTGTGCAGAGAAAGGAGGGTTAAATTTAGTTAAGATGTCAATTCTACCTAAATTGATCTACATGTTCAATGCAGTACCAATCAAAATTCCAACAACCTACTTTGAAGACTTAGAAAAGCTAGTTACCAAATTCATCTGGAAGGGAAAGAGACCCCGAATAGCTAAAAGCAACCTAAAAAAGAAAAACAAAGTAGGAGGATTACCACTTATTATAAAGCCGCAATGGTCAAAGCAGCATGGTACTGGCACAAAAATAGAAATATTGACCAATGGAATCTAATTGAGAGTGCCGAAATAGGCCACGAATTTATAGTCAACTGATTTTTGACAAGGCCCCCAAATTCACTGAACTGGGACAAAATAATCCTTTCATCTAATGGACATGGGTGAACAGGATATCAATAGCCAAAAGAATGAAAGAGGACCATTACCTTATACCCTATACAGAAATTAAATCAAAGTGAATCAAACACCTAAATATAAGAACTAGCACCATAAAGCTTCTAGAAGAAAATGTAGAGAAACATCTTCAAGACCTAGTAATAGGAAGTAGCTTCCTAAACTTTAAACCTAAAACACAAGCAACAAAATAAAAAAATAGATAAATGGAAACTCCTCAAAATCAAATGCTTCTGCATCTCAAAAGTCTTTATCAAAAAGGTAAAGAGGCAGCCAACTCAATTTGAAAAAAATATTTGGAAATCACATATTGGATAAAGGTTTGATATCCAATATAAATAAAGAAATCATACAACTCAACAACAGAAGAGCAAACAACCCAATTATAAAATGTGCTAAAGATATGAATAGGCATTTTTCTAAAGAGCTAATATAGATGGCTCAAAAGCACATGAAGAGATGCTCATTTTCATTAGCTATAAGGGAAATGTAAATGAAGACTACAATGAGATACCACCTCAAACCTATATGAATGGCTGCTATTAAACAAACAGGAAATTATAAAAGTTGTAGAGGATGTGGAGAATTTGGGACACCTTTGCACTGCTGGTGGGAATGTTTATGGTACAGTCACTATGGAAGGCAGTTTGGTGGTTCCTTAGGAAACTAAATATAGAGTTTCCCTATGTTCCAGCAATAGCACTACTTGGTGTATTGACCCAGAAACACAAACATACATTTGCATACCAATGTTCATAGCAGCATTATTCACAATTGTCAAAAAATGGAACCAATCCAATTGCCCATCAACAGCTAAGTGGATCAACAAAATATGGTATATATATATATGTATATATATATGATGGAATATTGTGCAGCAGTAAGACAAAATGATGTCCTGAAGCACATGACAAGATGGAAGAACCTTGAGGACATAATGCTGAGTGAAATAAGCCAGACACAAAAAGATAGATACTGTATGACTCCACTTTTATGACCATGGTAAAGGTCAAATTAGAGGCTTGTGATACAGAATATAGGAGACATAGAGATACATAAACGCTAGAGATGGGTGAACAGTTAGCTAATGATATTGAACTCAAATATAAGGGAACAGACAGAAGTGAAGGCAGTTCTCTAGTGAGTCTATAAATAGTATTACCATGTTGAAGGTGAAAAAGATTGAAAGGGTTATATAGACCTATGTGTCCCACTGATTAACACTAGAAATATAAATTAGTTCTTACAAGAACTGCTTCAAGGGTATGATTCATGTACAAAGAGTGTTTAGGTCCAGGGTACAGGGGGGAACTGCCATTGCATGCTGTGTGCTGTGTTTAAGAGGGAAGCATCATCAGTAGTATCACAGCTACAGCAGACGTAAATACTGGGGAGCGTGACAAGAGTTAAGGGAGATTAAGATTTCATATCTGCTGAAGGTGTGTTTATTGGTTATCTTTTCCTTGGGAACAATGATATTATCTAAAATTGAGAGTGTTGATGGACTGTGGACGTTGGGCATTATACATGTTGTCTAATGAATGCAGGTGGCTGAAAGACGCACTGACTGAAAAGTAGATTGGCGAACGATGGTGCAAACATATGATCAAATATTGTGCTACTACAAAAAGGGATGAAGTCGTGAGGCATGCAATGATATAAATGAACCTGTAGGACATTTGTGAGGCAAAAATAAACCAGAAGTGAAAGAGCAGTTATTGTATGGTTTCCTTTAGAAAATGCTTATAAGAAATTAGGGACCTCAATTATAAGCTCTAATAGAAGACACATTTAGCACAATTATTATTGTAATTGTAATATTGTATTGTATTGTATTGTAAATAATGTAATTATTATTTCTGGATCTTGAGAAGCTGTTTTTATATCTATAACCTGGTATTCACAGATAAGAATGAATCTGATCAGCTTGGGATTAAAGGAATTCAGAACACAGAGGCAAGGAAGACATTGCCTTTATTTCAGAACTGCACCTACTCTTTGAGATCAAAGGAAGAAAGATTTATTTTGTCCAGAACCTAAATTTTCTGTAGCACATAATCTAACTCAACCTATCTATATAGCTCATTGAACAACTGAAACACAGGGAACCCAGCATATGAATGAGGGCCTTTAATCCTATATAGCTAATATAGTGCCTGGTTATATCCTAGAATATATTAAGCAGATAATAAAAAATTATTGGCAAAGTCCCTGGAGGGACTTTACCATCAGGTGATCCCCTGACACTATGTCAAACATTAGGGACACCCAAATCAATAGGAAAAAGTCCTTGATCTTGAAGCTTACTCTTATGTAGCTTATGTAGGTATTGGAGAAGCTTAGCCCACCTCTAGGTATCCCTAAGAGCCACTTCTGGAGGATCTCTTTTGTTGCTCAAATGTGGCCTCACTCTCTTTAATCCCAATGCTGCAAGTGAAATTGCCTTCCCCCCTTTATGGAACATGACATATAAGGGTGAAAGTCTCTCTGGCAGCGTGGGAGATGACTCCCAGGAATGAGTCTGGCCCTGGCACCATAGGATCAACAATCCATCCTGATCAAAAAGGGGAAAAGAAGTGCAACTAATAAGGTACTGGTGACTGAGAAAGTCCAAATAGAGTTGAGAGGCTACTCTAGAGGTCACTTTTATGCAAGCATGAATTAGACTTTGCCACCTATCATAATTTGCCAAATCCCAACCGAACCATTCCAGCCAATCTTAAAGAACAGCTAGGGCAACATATAAGATTCTAGAAAGGCTCCATGCACTAGGGTAACTTTTTAGAAACCTACAACCTCCAGATGGGCCCCTGGACCAGATAAGTCTTGAAACCTAGAGGGTCCAGCCTCTCCAAAACATCAGCTAGTTCCATCTCCCTACCCCATATTATTGACAACCCCTTCCAACATGAAAAAGTTAGAATGGGCATAGCCCAAATACCCCTTAAGAGTGGGAGAAAGATCAAAGGTGATGAGGGAGTTATACACAGAAGGTAGGGTTTAACAAATTAGTATGACTGCTGAATCATTATATTGATATTCTTTTAGTCGCCAGTATTTTAGAGCAGCTAGGAGTAAAAACCCAAAGTTGTGGAAATGTAATCCATCCAAACTCTGAAATCTGTTCCACAACTAATTGTATTGTGCTTTGAAATTTATTGTTGTTTTTTGATATATGTTACTTTTCACAAAAAAATTTAAAAGTCATGATAAAAATACATATATTCCTTGTAGCCTCCTATGTTTTAGAGCATCTAGAAGGAAAAATCTGAGATGATGGTATGGTAGCCCATGACAAATTCTGGGATCTGTCCTGTAACTACTTGTTGAAGAGTGCTTTGAAAACTATTTCTTTTTTCTTTCTTTGCTTTGTACGTATGTTATGCTATATAACAAAAAAGTTAAGAAATTCATTTATGCTTTTTTATGTTGGACATTTGGGTTGTCTTTAAGATTTGACTATTACGAATAAAGTTGCTATGAAAATTCTGCACATCTCCTGGGAGCCATATGCACTCATTGCTCCTCTGTATATAGGAGTAGAATTGTTTGATTAGTTATGACCCAGTACCTCCAAATCCCCACCAACATTTGAAATTAATGGTCTTTGTAATTTTAGTGATTCTGGTGTGTTTGAAATCCTAATCTTTTCTTTTTCATGAATAGTAGTTCCTGATTTTAACGAAGTGAAAATTATCAATTTTTTCTCTGACAGTGCTGTCTGTTTTCCAATGAGGAGATTTTCCCTTACCTCAAATTTATAAACATATTTGCCAATATTTTATTCTATTCTAGAAACTTCATTTTTTGCTTTTCATATGTAGATATGTGATCCACCTCAAATAATTTTTTGTTCTGACATGGGATAAGAATCAAGGCACTTCACTTGCTTCAGAACCATGTTTTGGAAAAACCACTTTTCTCCCTCTAACTTGCAAGTGGGGCCCATGTCATAAATCAAGTGAAAATGCATGTGAAGATCTATTTTTGAATCTCTATTCTCTTCCATTTGTCTGTTTCTCCTTTCACCAACACCACAACACTCACAATTATTGAAACTAATTAAGAAGTATATAAATCTGACAGTCTGAGTCCTCTAAATTTGTTCTTCTTTAAGATTTTTTTTGACTAATCGAGGATCTTTTGCTTTCATATAAATGTTATAATTAGCTTGTCATTTTCTTCCTTCCCCACACACAAACCTTCCAGAATTCTGCTGGGGATTGTCTTGAAACTATAGAACAATTTGACAGAATTAATATATTTACTATATTAAGTCTTCTAATTTATGAATATGAACTATTTATTTATTTAAATCCTCTTTAATTTATCTTCACAAAGTTTTGTAATTTTCAATAGAAGATTTCCACTTCTTTCACTAGATTGACTCTTAGGACTTGATATTTTTTGATGATATTATAAATTAGTATTATCTTTTCATTTTTTTATTTGCTATGGTACTTAAAATACAGTTGATTTTGCAAATTGAACTCAGGCTCATTGATGTTAGTAAATTCATGTATTAATTCTAATAGTTCTTTGTAATATCTTGTATTTTCTACTCACACAATTTTGCCACCTGTACATAAAGACAGTTTTACTTCTTTCAAATTGTCATAACTTTTATTTCTATTTTCTTGCCCTCTTACTCTGGCTAGGACTTTGTGCCGGTTTGAAAGGATTACGTTCCCTAGAAAAGTCGTGTTTTAATCCTGATCTATCTTTTGGAGAGAGCCTTTACTTTTAATCCATATTTAGTACTGCAGGTTGGAAATTTGATTTTATTACCTCCAGGGAGATGTGACACATCCAATTGCAGGTTTTAACCCTTGATTAGAGGGAGATGTGACGCCATCCATTCCAGGTGGGTCTTGATTAGTTTACTGGAATCCTTTAAAAGAAGAAACATTTTGGAAAAAGTTTCAGAGCCATGTGAGCCACAAGAGTCCATGCAGCCAGAGACCTTTGGAGATGAAGAAGGAAAACGTCCCTGGGGAGCTTCATGAAACAAGAAGCTGGGAGAGAAAGCTAGCAGACATCACCCATGTGCCCCTTCAAGCTGAGAGAGAAACCCTGCACTTCATCGGCCTTTCTTAAGTGAAGGCAACCTCTTGTTTGTGCCTTAATTTGGACATTTTCACAGCCTTGCCTTAACTTTGATATTTCACAGTCTTAGAACTGTAAATTTGCAACTTAATAAATTTCCCTTTTAAAAAGTTGTTCTGTTACTGGTATATCGCATTCTGGCAGTTTGCAAACTGGATGAGACTTCCAATGCAATTGATTAGAAGTAACTATAGTGGACAATTTTACCTTGTTCCCATTGGCACAGGGATGTGTACAATATTTCACATTGAATATGTTAGATGTAGATTTTTAAAAATATTTTTATTGAGAAATCTTCACACATATATAGTCCATACATGGTGTACAATCAATGGCTCATGATATCACATAGATGTGTATTCATCACCATGAGCATTTTTAGAACATTTACATCATTCCAGAAAAAGAAATTAAAAAAATCACTCACATAGCCCATACCCTCTACTCCTCCTTCTCATTGACCACCAGTATTTCAACCTACTCTATTTTTTACCCTTTATTATCATTTGTTTATTTTTTATCCTTATAGATTTTTTAAGATTTTTTTTTTCAGAGTAAAATAATTCCTAGTTTGCTAAGTTTTTCTTTATTTTTAAATCATGAATGGGTGTTGAATTTTATATAAAGCTTTTCATGCATTAATATAATCACATAATTTTTTATCTTTATTTGGTAATAAGATTTATATCATTATATTGGGGAACCAAACATCTGCTAAAATTTACCAGTGGAAGCTAGTTAGGTATCGGACAGTCAGATTTCTATTTTTCTTTACGTCAGTATTGGTAAATTGTGCTTTTCAAGGAATTTTTCTATTTCATCTCTATAAAAACTTTATTGGCATAGAGTTTTTCATAATACACTCTTGTCCTTTAAGAGCTGATTAGTTCTATAATAATGTCCCTTTTTCCCTCCTGATATTGATAATTTTTTGTTATAAACCTTTTTTTTAAGAATCAACTTTTGGCTTTGTTGATTTCCTTTGTTGTATATTGCTTTAGTTTGTTACAGCTGCCAGAATGCAATACACCAGAAATGGCAATGACTTAAAAGGAAATTTAAGAAGTTTCAAGTTTACAGTTCTAAGAAAAATGTCCAAACCAAGGCATCCGGGAAAAGATACCTTGCTTCAAGAAAAGACTATGCCTGCACACAGGAAGGTGTGTGGCTGTCTGGTGGTCCTTCTTGGTTCTATTGCTTCCAGCTTCTGATGCCAGTGGCCTCCTCTCTAAATGTCTGTGGGTCTTCACTTAGAGCTCCTCCAGGACACAACTCTGGGGTCTGACTTGCTTAGCATCCCATGAGAAGGTATATGGCAGTGTCTGCTGAGCTCTGCCATGTCTAGACATCTGCTCTCTCTGTCAGCACTCCAAGCATCTCCAAACATCTGTGTCTCTGTCAGCTCTGAAGCACCTATCCTCCTAGCATTTGCATCTGAGGTTTCTCATAAATGTTTCCCCTTTTAAAGGACTCTAATAAACTAATCAGGACCTATCTTAAATAAATGGAGTCATAGCTGCATCTATTCAACAGGCCACACCCACAATTGGGTGTGTAACATTTCCATGGAAGTAATCTAACCAAAAGGTCATACCCACAACTGGTTGTGTCACATCTCCCTGGAAACAATCCAATCAAAGTTTTCCACCCTAATCAATAGGTCTGGTCCCACAAGATTGGATCAAGATTAAAATATTGCTTTTCTGGGGTATATAATAACTTCAAACTGGCACATATATCTGTTTACTGTTTTAGTTTTACTGCCTATTTTTACTATTTCTTTAACATTCCTAGGGCTTAATTTGATGGGTTTTTTCCCTCAAGTTTACTGAGTTGAAAGCTTATATAATTGATTTCCAATCACTTTTATTTTTTTAATGTATGCACTTAAATACTTCATTTTTCCTGTAGGCCTTGCTTTGCTGCATCCCACAAATGTAGATATTTAGTGTTTTAGACACCTATTATTCAGTTAAAAATATTTTCTAAATTCCATTTAGATTTTCATTTTTGACATATGGATTATTTGGAAAAGTGTTATCTAATTTAAAATCACCTGGAGATTTTCTAGTTATCTTTCTATTATTAAGTTCTAATTTAATTCCACCATCATCTGAATATATGTGGTAAGTTATTTCTTTTCTCTGGAATTTGTTGAAAATTGCTTTATAGCTCAGAGTATGGCCTATTTTGGTAAGTGTTCCACGTGCACTTGCAATGGATGTGTGTTCTGGATTGTTGTATGTATTCCATTTCATTAATTTGCTTGATCATTTTTTTCTAATTGTTCTGTCCTTTACTGAGAAGTGTGTGTTAAAATTTTCAATCCTTATCTTGGTTTTGCCTATTTGTCCTTTTAGTCTGTTTGTGTTAAACTTATATATTTTGAAGGTATACTTATTATTAAGTACTTTCAAATTGAGGATAGTTATATATTTCTGTTGAATTGACTCTTATCCGTATGAGATACCCTCTTTTTCTCTCATAATAACTCTTGCCTTAAATTTCCTTTCTCTGACATTGATGTAGCCATACCAGCTTTCTATTGCTTAGTATTTGTATAGTGCAGTGTATATACTGTTCCATCCTTGATCTTTGTGTTGAAAATGTTTTTAATCTAGTCTGACAATCGTCATCTTTTAATTGGAACATTTATTTTATATTCATTTAACCTACTGATAATTAGGTTTAAGTTTATCAAGTTTATCATCTCGCTATTTGTGTCGTTTCTGTTCTTTGTTCTGTTATCATGCTACTTTTTTTTTTTTTGCACGGGCAGGCACGGGGAATCGAACCCAGGTCTCTGACACGGCAGGCAAAAACTCTTCCTGCTTGGCCATGCTACTTTTTTGGGGTGTTTGAGCATGTATTCCCATTATCCCATTTCATCTCCTGCAATTTTGTTTGAGGAGGGGTGGGATTAGAGGAGGGATTATATCTTTTCGTATCATTTATTTGTGTTTATCCTACAACTTACTGAGTATATGCTAAGCTATTACAGCCTCCTTAAAATTAAAAGTTTTACCACATCTAAAACATTGCTAGATCTTTACTATAGTTGAGTCTACTTATGTCTTTCCTCTTTTTTTTGCTATTGTTTATTTCCCTTCAACATATATTACAACTTTAACAAGGCATTGCTATTTATTGTTGTTTTGAACAGTCAAAATTACAAAAAAAAAGTGGCCTATATATTTACCCTTTCCAATGTTGTTCATTTCTTCTTGTCCTTTCATGCATTTACCTGGAATGATTTTCCTTCAGCTTGAAAAGCTTCATTCCCTGTGGCCTGGGTCTGCTCTTCACAAATTCTCTTTTTTTTATCTGAGAATGTCTTGATTTTACTTTCATTCTGAAGGATATTTTCTCTGGTATAGAATTCTAGTTTGGCAATTATTTTGTTTAAGAGCTTTAAAGAAACCATTCTTCATTTTCTTGATTTTATTGTATTTGTTGGAGAAGTGAGACATCATTTTTATTTTTTTTCCTCTGAAGGTAACTTGTCTCTTTTTTATGGGCTTTTTAAAGATTTGTCTTCAACATTGTTGTTTGGCAATTTGACTATGATCTTCTCAGGTGTAGTTTTATTTCTTATGTATATTCCTTTGAGTTTTCTGTTTTTCTTGAATACATGGATTGATGTCTTTCATTCAATTAGGGAATATTTAACCTATTATTTCTTCCCATATTTCTTCTTTCTGGCTCCTTCTCCTTCTTCAGTACTTCAATTAAGTATATTTTAGGCCCTTTGACCCTATTCGTCAGTTCTCTTATGCTCTGAATGTGTTTTCCATGTTTTTTCTCTCTCTGTGATTTGATTTAAGTTTTCTATTGATTTACCTTCAAGTTTCCTCAAACTACTTCTGCTGTTAAACCCATCCAACTAGTTCTTAATTTCATGTTTTCTGTGGTGCAGTTCTTCAATATCCATTTGATTTGGGTCATTCTTGGCTCTCTGTTAACATTTGAATGTGAAGTACTTTTTTTAAAAAAAAATTTTGTTGTATGATTTAACACATATACAAAGCAAAGAAAGGGAAAAAAAAAAAACAATAGTTTTCAAAGCACTCTTCAACAAGTAGTTGCAGGACAGATCCCAGAGTTTGTGCTGGGCTACCATACATCATCTAAGATATTTCCTTCTAGCTGCTCCAGAATATAGGAGGCTAGAAGAAATAAATATTTTTATCAACATCAACTTTTTGTTTATTATTAGTTTTTATGAAAAGTAACATGTATACAAAAAAGAAATAAATTTCAAATCAGAGTACAACAATTAGTTGTAAACAGATTTCAGAGTGGTATGAGTTACAATTCCACGATTTTAGGTTTTTACTTCTAGTTGCTCTAAGATACTGGAAATTAAAAGAGATGTCATTTTAATGATCCAGCAATCATATTCTTTTGTTATACCCTACCTTCTCTGTATATCTCACCATCACCTTTGATTTTTCTATCCCACTCTTTAGAGTTATTTGGGCTATGGCCATTCTGACTTTTTCATGTTGGAAGGGGCTACCAATAATATGGGGTAGGGAGATGGAACTAGCTGATGTTCTGGAGAGGCTGGGCCCTCTAGGTTTCAGGACTTATCTGGTCCAAGGAACCTATCTGAAGGTTGTTGGTTTCTGAAAAGTTACCCTACTGCATGGGACTTTTGTAGAAATTAAGTACTTCAATCCTAATGAACACTAGGGCAATATATATATATATATACACATTCTTATATATTGCCTTATGTGTTCATTAGGACTGAAGTACTTAATTTTGATTAGTAGCTCTGCATGAATAGGATTTGCTGACTGGTGAGATTTGCCAAAGAACGCTTAGGTAGGGACCCATCCAATTCAGCAGGCAAATTTCAAATGTCAGCATTTTAGATCTCATCTCTTGGATTTGTCAATGCCATCTGCAGATAGGAATTCTCCAATTTCCTAACTCCTTTAAAAAGGGAGTCAAGCAGAAAAGAGGATTAGGGTATAAATACTTTAGCCCTTTCCCCCCTTATCAACTATTCATATTACTCTGCCCCTTTCTATGTCTTGTGTACAGGGGGACAGAGCCTCTCTGGTTCAAGTTTTTCATGCCCTTCCCTTAAATAGGGAAGAAGGAGTCAATTTACTGTGTGAGGTTAATTAGGAATTTTGGGAGTCCAACTGCTCTTTAAATAGACTTTCAATGAATTCTGTTTCCATTCGCACTTACCTTCTTAGGTAGGAAGCCTCTCTTTTTTCGCTTTCCTGGGGCTCTGCAAGGCAAGTTAACATTTTTTTATTTGGCTTTCCCTTCTGTAGGAACTTGGATCTCAGCTTTCTTTAGTCTGCTAGGTCAGTTACTACTTACTCATTCATTTTCCACTTTGCAAAATTGTGTCATTTCTTATCTTATTTCAACTTCTCTTTGGACTATTTATCTTTCAGGTTTTATACAATTTTAATTCCTGTACTATCATTTTGGAAGATTTGGGAAGGAAATAGAGGTAGAATATATTTAAACTGAAGCCTACTTTGAGTTTTTCATTACCATATTTTTTATTTCTGAAAGTCATATCTCATTCTTTTAAAACACTTTCTTAGTTTTCTCCCCCCATAGAATGCTGCTTTTCCATAAAGTTCCCATCCTTTTATTTTATGCTTTCAATCATTTAAAACTATGTTAAGGCCTCACACAAATTACTTTCTTATCTCAAGTTCTTGTGGGTACTTAAAGCTCTTGTTTGTTGTATCTGTAGAGTCATCCTGGAATAGTTTATAGTTATTTTTCTATGCACTCATCATCACTGGGGATTGTTTACTCCTGGGTGGACTTGTGACACCTGGATTATAGAAGTTTCCCCAGAGTGGTTTTGTATTTTTCTTCTGTGCCTTCCAAAAATACCTACCCATATAGGGTCAATTATAGATCAGTTCTTGAATATAGGATAGTTATAGTATGGGAATGGTATTTATCCAGGATCTGCATTTTTATGTGGCACAAGTTTGGGATTTTATATTCTCATGCAAAAAAAATTCTTTCTTCCATCCAGTACCACAAGCAGAAATAAGATTCTTGATAATTTCTTTGTCCTAGTTGGTGGAATTTTGAAGTTCTCCTTTTTCTGAAGGTGCAGACCTTAGAGAAGTGTGGACCTCAATTTCAGCTCCCATCCTTGCATAGGCTCAGGTCCAGCTTAAGCCCCTGGGCAGGTATAAACATTTCAGTTCCCCACTGTCAAAGCCATGGTCCAGATCGGATTCCTCAGCAGGCTGCCCTTGTATCTAACTCACCGTCTTTAAATTCTTTTTTTGTGATTGATGCCCAGGTATTTCTCTCTCTTTTTCTATTAAGCATAGCTATGTATTGTTTTGTTTTGTGTTTGGAGAGGGGAAAATTATATTATTTTGAGAATTTTAATGTCTTCTACTGGAGTATGGTAGGGACGGAGATGAGACGGTCGTGTTATTTCAATTTACCACTGTGGCACAACTGCAAGTCCTAATACTGCTGTGTATCTTGTTTCCATTTCCTTTTCCTCAACCATACATTGGAAAACTTTCTATATTAGTTTATATCATTCTGTTATAATAACTACATGTCCCGTTAAAGGAATATACTATAGGGGGTTTAACCACTGCCCCTATTTGATTGATCACAGTCTTTGCAATTACAAACAAGGCTGCAATGGGGATCATTTCATATAGTTCCTTGTCTAACAGGGAAAGTGGATTTGCTCAGTTAAAGAGCATGTGCATTTTTAGTTTTTGCTGGATATTTTAATTTTGGTAGATAATTGCACAAAAACAGAACCGACAAATCCTCTGTGTTAGGGGAAAATGTGACTTCTCTGGTATGTGTCCCTCCTGAGAAGCATCCTTTGGAATCAGTGTCTTGTGCCCTCAGCCAGGCTACTCTGATGTCAGAGGGAAGAGAGCAGCATGGCTCTTGGGAAATTAATCTATGTTTGCAGCAGAAAGTAACTGTTTTAAACTGGAGATGGCCTTCCTCATTTTGTGGGGGAAAAACAAAAGCAAAAGAAGACCCTCCAGAGGTAACCACAATAATAGAGAGGTTCTTTCCTAGGATCTCTATGTGGGAGCCTGACAAGCAGAAAGGCAGAACCGTTCTTAGAGTTTAAGGACAAGATCACGCTGCGCCCCTTCCCGTAACCTCTGTCCCCGCTTCCTACCTAGCCCTCGTATGGATGCCGCTCACTGTCTCTGGGTGCTATACTCTGTCTCCCACCCTGATAGTGGTGGGCTTTTAGTTGGCTACCCAGAGGGACGCAGAGGATTTCCTTTTAGTCTCTGCTCTGGAGACCAAGGAATGGTTGGCTCTTTGTCTCTGTGAAATGCAAATGAATCCTGAAGCAGACAGAGATGAAACATCTCATGGATGACATGTTTTCCTCACGGAGGTATTTTCCATGAAGTAAGGAAGAATGCACTCCTGGAGCTGTAAGACAGAACTTGCAGTGATTAGTGATTATGATTTGAGCTTAATGTATTTGAAAATTACTTATTTGAGTTTTACTGTGTTTCTATCCTCTGCAGGCATAGAGGATGGAAGTAGGGGAGCCTTCTTCAGAGGAGGTGGATGTACCTGCTTGTTTGCACCTGAACTCCCAGCCTGCCAAATGCTTTGTGACACTGTTGGGAGTGGGAGGTTGTCATTCCTTTCAGACTGTGGGAACGTACTGCATGGAGTTCTAGGTCTCAGGATGACTGAATTTGAATCTCAGTCTATTTCTAACTAATTGTGTGATCTTGGAGTATTACCTTCTTTAACCTCTTATTTCCTCACCTGTAACTTGGGGCTAACAACAGCATCTTACTTATAGTTCAATTGCAAGGATTAAATAATATAAAGAAAGGGATACACTTGACAAAGTATTTGAAGCATATTGATATAGTATATACTGTATTTTTCTCAGTATTAATTATTGTTTATATTATTAGATATCAAGCAGGGTTTTGTCTGTTGTTCTGGAATTGTGGCTATGGTAAAACTGTGAAAATGATGCTAATATCATATATTCTAACTTTATAAGACCACCAGTAGTTGGTATCCGTCCCATCACAGGATGAGAGGCATCATTTCAGACAACTGTTCCTAATTTTCATCCCTTAGAGTACAAATATATTCAATATTAGATAAGGACTATTGGTGAGAAAAGCTGCCCCACAAAAAAGACGGCTTATGAAGAAGCTTTTTTCTATTGCTTATCCTCTCCACCCCTCCTCCCAAGCCAAAAAAAAAGAGGAGGGAATCCAAAGAGAATTACTCTTGGTTTGACATACCCGTACTGACATCTCTCTCCATACTGATGTCAACCAGTATCAACTCTCCTATGAATTTTGTCATGTCACTGGACTAGCAGAGTGTCTAATGATATTAAGTTAAAGTGAAAGAAGGAGAGAGATGGCAGAGCTTTTCAAGGTGGACCTGTTTCCCCTGCAGTGAAGCAGTTCCATATTCTACAATTTATCATGGTTAAGGCATATGAGTTTTCTATAGCTTAAAAGGACACCCCAGAAGATAGCTGGACTTGAGCTGTTTTTCTAGATTCACACTCAAAAGGACTAAGGTCTAGATGAAGAAAATATAGCCACAAGAATGTATGTAGTATATCAACTCTATTAGGAATTGGGAAGCTGATGGAAAGGACAAACCTTGGCTAGATCTCCCATACCAGAAAACAGTGTATGGACTTGGGGTTGGGGGACCTCAGGGCACTATGGAGGGCCAACAAGTGTCCTTCATCAGAGAGGCAGTGTTTGGATGCCCGTCCCTTAAGAGTACACCGCAAAATTACCAGTGTGAAGGATTAGAGGTTATAGGAAAGGACCTGCCAACTCACTATGGGATAAGCCTTCATGTAGAAACACTTCTGCCTCCTCTATCTCTCCTGCTAACCTAACTCCAGAGAAGAAACTGAGGGGAGAAGGAAGAACATCCTTAGTATCTTCTCCTTCCCCCTACAAACTAGTATTAGAGGCTGTGCTGGAGCTGTGCCAACATGTTAAGAAACTCACAATAAAGGGACAAGGAAAAAGGGTTTACTCTGATATTTCCAATTTTGACAATGGTGGCTTGTTGCAAACAAAGAGTCCTACTGAGAACATACCAAGACTGGGACAATATTTAAAAATAATCTGAGAAAACTGGATAGGTAACAGGGCTACTAAAACTTGAAGGACCAAGTTGTTATAAAGAAGTGGCCCTGCCTTTTGGTGCTACTCTTCTCATAAAGACATATGCTAAATCATGGGAGCTGAGAACCTGTGAAGCTGAGCAGAGTGGAAGCTAAAAGACCAGAAAAGGAATGCAGAGCTTTGTTTAATCTCATGGACTCGGAGGGAAAAAGTATTGGAGTTCAGAGTCCATCAAGGAGAAGATACACTGAGCTCAGGATGGAAGGAAACCTCTCCAGATTTCAACCAGAAATCCTGAAGAGTTCCCTACTAGCAGTAAGAGCAAACTGGAAATAGACCATTCTTCACAAAATCCTTTGAAAATGTCAGGGTAGAGTTGATTTACCTCTACTCTTACTGACAACTAGACATAAGATTAAATAAGCTCATGAGGAAAATAACATTTTTCAGAGACTCATGCTTTTGTAATTATCATGCAAAATAAGTAGCATTCAGTTAAAATTTGCTAAATATACTAGGAGACAATACCCTCTGATTAAAAAAAAAGAGGAAAAAAGATATGAAAAGATAGTTACATGGGATATAGATACTAGAACTATTAGAGATGGATTTTAAATTATTATGCTTGAAAAATGGAGAAGTTAGAGAATTTCAACTTAGAAAAGGAAACTGAAAACTAAAAAATTGAAATTTTAAAATAGAAGAATAAAACAATTAAATTTTAGACCTCATATATCTGGTTTAACTGCAGATACAATGGAATTGAAGAAAAATATTCCCAGAAGAAAACACAGAAATAAAAGAGTAAAGAGTAACAGACAGCGTAAATACATGGGTAAATAAAATTGAGTACGAACTGTATAAAACAATACTATTAATGTATTTCAGGGTTTAACTCTAAGTAGTATTAAAATTTTTGACAATAATAATAATACAAAATGCAGGTGTTGTAAGTGGATTTCTGGGCCCCTGCATTGCTGAGAAGTGGTTTAAAATAATCTACATTAAATTTGATAAGTCAATGATGCACTTTCATCTCTTTGGCAAAGACCAGAAGAATAGAAAAATAATGTAAAACTGGCAAATAAAGGGAAGAAATGAATATTTTAAAATATATCCAAAGGAAAGCAAGAAATGAAAGAAAAGAAATTAAAATAAGAAGTAAACTGTATTAAACAAATAGTAAGCTTCTAACTACAATGCCAAGTATGTTAGTAATGAACTTAAATGTCAATAGATAAAGATATCAGATAAAGACTAAGATTTTCAGATTTATAAAACTAACTGATTTTAAGACACATTTCTTAAATAAAAGTGTACAGAAGAGTTGAAAGTAATAAATGTAAACATGTTTATCATGCAAATACTAAAAAGAAGAAAATTGTAGCTTTATTATTATCATATAATGTTGACTATGAAGTAAGGGTCATTAATAGAGATAAAATATTTTACAATAGTAAAAAAGTTAATATGTCCATAAGATAAACCAATTGTGAACATTTTATATACCAAAAAAATGTAACCTCAATATATAAAATCAATTTGTAGAATGAAAAGGAGGTAGACATATCTGCACATAATGGGAAAATTTAACACATTTGTAACTAATAGAATTTGTAACTAACAGACAAGAAATCAAAAGAAACTGATCAATAAAGAAACTAAAATAACAGTAGAGAAGAGCTAAAGAACAAAATTAACAAATGTGATTTAAAGGGTACATATGGAACAACGTACTGAACAACAATAGACTAAACATTCCTTTCTAATTCACATGGAATATTTATCAACATTGACTGTGTATTATAGTACAAAACAAGGCTTTATAAACTTAAGAGGTTTGAAATCAAATAAATGTTTGTAAAGATCTTTTGTGATTTGCCACACATCTTCTCTTCTTGAGGCTAATACCAGCTAGTTCCTTGTAACACTCCTTAAAGGAAAACACTATTTCTTTTGATGATCTAGTTCACTGAGATAGATAAAGTTCACTGAGAAAGTATAAGAACTAGTATGAAGTCTCCTAAAATTCCCACTAATACATAAGTTCTATGAAATTGGGGTTTTTAAAAATTTGCTTCTGTAGCTTTAGTGCTTGGACCAGTACTTGACACATAGTAGTTGAATAACTGTTTTTAAATGCAAGAATGAGGAACAAATATATGATACTCTTGTGCTTGTGCCTCCAGAATGCAAGCTTTTATTTATATACTCATTGACACTTTTCACCTGGCATCAGTCCAGCTCTGTTTCCCACTTCTCTCCCTCCTCATGTGGACAGGATATCATTTTCACCATGACTTGTGTCAAATGCTATAGCAAACTTGTATGGGGAGCTCAGCTTGTTGGCCCGGGGCTTGGACAGAAAGTAAACACCTGGAGGTTGCCTAGAAGAGAAACTGGCTGATGAGGATTGTGAAGGCACATGAAGTAGTGGGAAGACCGGGGCGATATGTCCAGCTCTTCTCTCCACTGTGACCGTAGGGAAATCACTGGCCTCTCTAAGCCTCAGTTTCCACAAGTGAAAAGTGTCAATGAGTATATAAATAAAAGCTTGCATTCTGGAGGCACAAGCACAAGAGTATCATATATTTGTTCCTCATTCTTGCATTTAAAAACAGTTATACAACTACTATGTGTCAAGCACTGGTCCAAGCACTAAAGCTACAGAAGCAAATTTTTAAAAACCCCAATTTCATAGAACTTATGTATTAGTGGGAATTTTAGGAGACTTCATACTAGTTCTTATACTTTCTCAGTGAACTTTATCTTTTATAATCTATCATTTAATCATTTTTCATGTGGGGAGTTTAAATATAGCTACCTCATCAATTTATCATAAGACAGGTTTTCATGCAAAGTGCCTAGCTCATATTAAGTATTCAATAAATATTAGCTCTCTATTATTATTTGATGGCAGGTGATGGTAACCTTTTCTTATATCCATCAGTGGAAGGTTTCTAAAGAGGTTGCAAGGTGAGTAAGGAGAAGATATGGTATTACTTGTCTAGGAATGAGGAGATCTGAGTTGTAGTCCTTGCCCCTGCCTTGCTGTGCAGCCATCCCATGTTGTTTTCCCTCTCTAGAATTGACTGCTTCCCATCGTAACTGATGGGGTTAACTAAATTTTTTGTCAAAGTCTTCGCAGTTCTAAGATCTATGAGTCTCTGACACTGCAGGATGGTTGAAGAATCACTGCACTGAAAGCTGAGAAACTTGGGCTGAAGTCTGAGCTCTTTTTCTACCTTCCCCTAAGATCCTGAGTAAGTCGATTCCCTCTCTGAATTGTAATTCTCTTGACTGTATCAGCAGAAAGATGCACAAGGATGTCCAGTGCCCCTAGATATAGCCTCCTGTGGTCTCAGGTCAAGGTCATTGAGTCATCAGATTAATAGGGAACTTCTGCTGCACTGGGCCAGCAATTACAGATTCTGGATTCTGATCCTGATATTTAGTAACTAGAGGTTAATAATGATAATAATCTCAATTGTCCATTGAACATTTAGACTGTTCTAGACACTGCTGTTTACCTTGCATGCATTATCTTCTTTAATCTTCAAAATAGACCTCACAGTACTTTTATTATTTTCCATTTGGCAGATGTAGTAAAGTATCCACAAGGAAGTTCCCAGCCCACAGAACAAGGAAGAGAAGGAGCTTATGGGTCAGACTGCATGACACATTCTATCCCTTCTGGCTTCCCTGACATTTCATTTTTTGTTTCAGTTTGAGCATCAGTTTCACTTATAATGGAGTTTCATAGACTCATTATACTGAATTAATGTATACAGTAGTTTAGAATTTATAAAACATTCTTAAATTATGTTCATCTGATCAAGTCCTCATAAAACAGCAAGACTGGTTTTATTATCTGATTTTGAAGATAAGAAAATCAAGGATTGGTGACTTTGCAGATTCACAAATTGGCCAGCAGCAGAGATAATACAAAAACTGGTACTTCAGACTCAGAGCATTTTCTGGAACATGGCAACTAACTCTGTGAAAAGAGAAATAATCACCTCCCTATGGCCTATTTCACATATGAGAATGTGAAAAGGTGTTTTGCAAGGTGTAAAATGTCCTACAAGCACAGGTCCTTATGACTTTGAGTTCAAAAGCAGATCCCCATTCTCCTTGTACAGGGCTCTGTGGACAGCATCATCCAACTGCTTCTTAATGAGCTCACCATGCTGCTGCCAATGAGAAATGACACCGTCAGGGGACCCTCTTTTCCTCCAGCATTTCAGCTGCTTAAGGCTCTGATATCCCACAGGTGTCCATGGTGGGGCAGACATGACGAGTTAATTCTACAGCAGGCCAGGCTGGAGCAAAAGTCTGGCAGCCATTTAATGAGAGAGGCTCCTGTAGCTGCTGGCAGGAAGGGGAAAGTTAGAGATGACAAGTGGATTATCAGAAACAAATTATATTAAAAAGGAAGGAAATCCCATCTCTTGGTTTCCCTGAGGAATTGTTCTGTCAACCTGGCATGGCTTGGTAGTGGGGCAAGGGTCTGGTTAGGGTGGTAACAGGCAGGCTGCTGGCTACTTCGCCATATGGAGAACTCAAGTTGGCATTTAAAGTTGACAACTGCACACAGAACACATGTCTGAGATCGTGACCCCCTATTTCCTTTAGGGTTTACAAGAATCGCATATTTCATGGAGGCTTTGCCAGACTCCATGCTGAATTCTCAGTAGCTATTGTCCACTCTGAGCCTGTCCTTTTAAGCCAGCCCTTCTACCCCATCTCTGTGGTCCACACTAACCAATGACCAGTAAGGCAAAGCTGAGAAAATGCCACCTCCCTTGATAACAAAAGTATCCAGAGGAAGCAGTGCAATTCATCAGAGATCAAATGATGGAAGAGCAATCCCTAGTACCCTTTTCTTCTCTT
The DNA here is from genome assembly GCF_023851605.1 of Tamandua tetradactyla. Classification (NCBI taxonomy): domain Eukaryota; kingdom Metazoa; phylum Chordata; class Mammalia; order Pilosa; family Myrmecophagidae; genus Tamandua; species Tamandua tetradactyla. Next base: position 26,504,610 of record NC_135333.1, read on the forward strand.
GCTCTGCCCCAGTTTGCACCCCAGTGTTGACCATGCTCTTTATCTTTAGACTTTTTGATTGACTGTGGCTTGCCTGAGTTGGCTAACAATGGTCAGTAAGGGCTCTGATTTGAACTCGACTTTTTAACTATTTTCTCTCCCAGCTTCTCTGATAAGACATCTTGGCCTGGCTATAGCCCCTTGCCCCCCACCCCCACCCCAGATGACAGTACACTGGGCTTCCTCTCTAAGTCCCTCCTTACCCAGACTTAAGGAATATCAGATGAGAAGTGGTGAAGAAAATGAACTAGTTCAGAATGGAAGGGGGTAGATTTGGGAGAATTTTCCCAGAATTAGTACCAGAGGTAATAAAACTAAAACTACTACTGCTACTATTACTACTCCTAAGAAAATCACCACCATCACTATTGCACAGTTATGTGCTGGGCTAAGTACATTGCTTGCCTGGTCTCATTTGATCCTCACAGCAAACCCATGAAGTGGGTCTCTTATTATCCCACTTCAGTGATAAAAGAAACTGAAAGGTAAAGCATTTCCCCCAGGTCAAAAGGTAGTCCAGCATTCCAGATCAAGTACAGAGACAGGTGTGGCAACAAGGATTTCCTTGTTGATACAAAGCAGGAGGACAGCAGGGGGAGAATTTCTAGGTAATAAATCAGGAAGGAGCCATGATGTTTCAAGTGATGGAAAACAGCACAAACTGACTTACTGGCACTCTAAGCTAGAAAGTCCAGAAGTAGGGCAGGTTTCAGAATTTGTTTCATTTAGCAGCCCACAATGTGATTCCCTCCCCACTTCTCCAGTTCTCTTGGTCCTGTTCCCCTTTGTAGTTTGGCTTTGATCTTAGGCTGATTTCGCTCCTTACTGAGACAGGTACACACTGCTTCCGGGGCTACTTTCTTCCTCTCTTGCTTCCAAGACCAGAGAATAAAGGTCTTGAACGTCATTCTCTTTTGACCTGCTTTCTAAGACATTCTGTCTTTTCTTCAGCTGTAATTCCTAGGATGTGACTGTAATCTGTCTACCTCCTCCTGTGGGAGGTGGGAAGAGGAATGGAGACAGTAGCAAAGGGGAGGAAATAGGCTGGAGGCCACAGCCTATTTCTCTCTGGAGTCACTCATCCAGTCTTCTGAAAGGAATTCAGAAGAGGATGTTGCTCAGTTTTTCTCCTGCTCATTTTCTTAGGGATTGAAGGCAAGAGTAGATGGAGAAGGTAAAAGGAGAATTTGTGGGCTGCTTCCAGAGTCACTGGCAGGCAGTAGGGGCTCTGCATGATGTTCACAAAGGACTTGAACATCCCAGGAAGAACATCAGAACCCCTGCTTACGTACCAGCTACCTGCTCCCTTTGGCCACTGGGTCAGTCTCAAATCACAGGGGATCACAGCCCAGGGGAAGCAAGACAGGTACGAGAAACCAAAGGCTGGGGAAAGACGTGGTCTCAGGTTATCTTTTGGAGGCTGAAACTGTCCTTCAAAGACCACTGCCTTTTCACCTGTTCTTTGTTCTCTCTTTCTGCCTCCTATGGACCTCTTAGTTTCTGACCAGCTGTCTGGTTTGAACAATGCCTGGCTTTGACCTCACTGTTAACCTACTTCCACATTACTTTTGCCTGTTAGACTTGATCCAGCTCGTTTAGGCTCATGCTTGGTTTCTGAATACTAATCCATCAGCTGTTTTCCCTACTCATGGCTCTGCTTGGGGGTAATAATGACAACAGGCAACATTTATTGAGTGCCTACTCTGTGGCTTGAGTTTTACAAACATTATCTGTAGCAATACAGCAAGATTGGTTTGTTATTATTTCCATTTTATATGTGAGAAAATGTGGGCTCAGAATGGTTAAAAAACTTGCCCAGGGGCTCTCAATTTAAATGACAGTGTCAGGAATCAAATTCGTGTCTATCTGCCTCCAAAGCCCTTTTTTCTTTCACAACACTGAACTATATCCTTTATTAAAGCAGAGCAGTGAGAGCAGAGGACTGATTGGAAGACCTGTCTCAAAGTAATAAGGGCAGATGCACAAATGACCCCCAACTCTGTTCGCCAGTGTTTCACCTACCATTTGGGTCCCTCCAGCTGGTTCCTCTTGTCACACCATGCCAAGCACCGTCCCCTCTCCCAGGGCCACTACTACCCTTTCAACCATTGGGTCTAATCTTCACAAAATGCCCTTTTCTTCTTTCTCCTTAACACAACTGAGACAGGCTGGTATTTTCAGAAAGATTTTTATTAAACACTAAGGAGAACTGAAAGGAAATAATTGCAGCAAGTGCAGGCAGTATAAAAATAGCCTACTTCCCAAGTACACATTTCTATCTTTAAGTATCACAGTGGACATGGCAGAAAGTTTTTCTATTTTCCAAATCTGATCCTAAGGTAGCTGTTTTCCCCAAAAAGCTGCTGCAACGTCCATCCTGGTGGGGCTCAATTACATCTATTCTATACTGTGTGTTGAGCGTCAAGGACCTGGCCCCAGATGGAGAGATGCACAGAGCAGGGCACAGCTGCAGGAGCCCCTTCTCCCTGCATGAGTTTAACTAGTCCTCAGGCTTCCATTGTCATCCATATACTGATGCCTCCCAAGTCTTGGTCTCTAGTCCAGGCTTCTCTCCTGAAACTATTGGACATACTTTTTTGGATGTTGCATAGATAACTTAACTTCTCTATATTAAAACCTACCATCTGTCTTCCCTCCAAACTCCTTCTTCTTCTTCTGGTAAATGCCACTACCATCCATTCATTTGGGCAAAGTAGATACCAGAAGGAAACTCATCTCTGTCCACCCCACCAAAATCCAGTTGTCCATTAAGTCCTGTCTGTGTTTTTTTCCAAAACGATCTCTTGAATCTCTTCACTTCTTCCCATCACCTTGACAACTACCATCTTTATCTCCCATCTATATTGCTATTTCAGCATCCTAACTAGATTTACTATCTTCAGTTTCACCTTCCTTCAGTCTATTCACAATACTGGGAGGAGAGCTTCTTAAATACAAATCTGATGATGCTACTTGTTCTAATTTGCTGGCTGCCAGAATGTGATATACCAGAAATGGAATAACTTAATAAAAAGGGGAATTTAATAAGTTGTAAGTTTATAGTTCTAACTCTATGAAAATGTCCAAATTAAAGCAAGGCTATAGAAATGTCCAAATTAAGGCACCAACAAGAGGTTACCTTCACTCAAGAAAGGCCGGTGAAGTTCAGGGTTTCTCTCTTAACTGGAAAGGCACATGGCAAACATGGTGATGCCTGCTAGCTTTCTCTCCAGGCTTCTTGTTTCATGAAGCTCCCCTAAGGGCATTTTCCTTCATCTCCAAATGTCTCTGGCTGCATGGGTTCTGCGACTCTCCAGTTTTTTCCAAAATGTTTCCTCTTTTGAAGGATTCCAGTAAGCTAATCAAGACCCACCTTGAATGGATGGAGTCACATCTCCCTCTAATCAAAGGTTAATACCCACAATTGGGTGTGTCACATCTCTGTGGAAATAAATCTAGTCAAGTTTCCAATATAAGTACTGAATAGGGGTTAAAAGAAAAGGTTACCTCCACAAGATGGATCACGATTAAAACATGGCTTTTTGGGGGTATATAATTCTTTCAAACTGGCACACTACTTTTCCTGCTTAAAAACCTCCAGGAGTTCTTCATGGCCTGCAGAACAAAATACCAAACATAATGTGACCCTGCTTATGCCTTTGGGTTTATACCTTAGACTCCCCTTTACCTCCTGAACTTGGTAACTTGTGCCTTGTCACCGCTCTTGTCACTGTGAAGCACGTTCATTCATTCCCTTAATATGCTACTCATATCTGGGCTCCTAAAGGGATTGCCCTCCATGTCTCAAGACCCTTTGCCTGGTTTCACTTATTGGTTTTCTGTGTCCCATAAAATGGGGTTAAGTGCCTCTACTTTGGGTTCTAACTGAATACTTATCACTAGGTATCAGGGACCTGTAAGGGAAACAACCATGTCATCTGATTCCCTGTTCTATGTCTGTTTATTTATCACAAAACCTGGTATAGAATAGGGAGCATTCAACAAATACCTGTTAAATGGAAGAATGAATAGATGGGTGCATGAATGAAAGTGGGATGACTGCAAGACCATAGCCTTAGAGGGGAATGACTTGATTAAACATTTGCATAAAAAACAAAGACTGATTCATTTGACCAGCATTTCAGAACTTCACCTCTATACTAGGCTCCATGGACCAAACAGACAAGGACCCGACTGCTTCCTTATCAGTGGGAGCATGCCTTTGGATCACTTGACTCTTGCTGCATTTTCACTACCTTGAATCCCACCTTTTAGAAAAACAAACTATTCATTCCAAACAGGTCCTCAGGGCTTTGTCTGGCCCAATTCACCGCTGAAGAAATAAGTTTAAAAAAAAATTAGTTCCTTTCTCTTTTCTCTTCTCTCCTTTCCCTTTATTTTCATTTCCTTTTATCCCCTTTCCTCTTCTTTCCTATTTAAATGAAATCCCAAGCGGTTACTGTGTTTTCCACAATTGTAATCATCCTCTTTTAATTCATTTGTGATGCTCCAGATCTCGTTCTTATTGTGTTTTATTCGAGAATATGTTGGCAGAACCAGGGATAATGCATGTCTGAAGGTAATGTGCTAGCATCTTAATTGATTACCCAAGATCCTCTCTCACTGACATACTCCAAATGAAAAGTTCAGGCAGAGGAGGGGGTTGGTGAGTGAACACACAGAACTGTAAAGAGATTAGTATTAATTCCTCCCAGATATCTCCTTGTGATGTTTCTCAGTCAATAAGAGATTAGATAGGGGAGAGGGTTTAAACACAGCCATGCCTCTTTTCATCACCTGCTAATCCCCTCCTATCCATTCCCACAGTAGACCCAGCCTTAGGCGAGCATCTAATGACGCACGGGGAGCCCTCTGAAGCCTTTCCTGCTCCTGAACTTCTCAGGAGAGCCTGGAGCAGCCAAGACTTTTAGTCTTGTTTCCAGGCAAATGGGACTCTGGGAGTTGTGGAGAGATCAGTCCATGGGGTTGGTAGGTGAAATCAGTTCTGCAAACTCACTGGTTGTGGCAGAGAGTTTCCAGCAATGTCCCTAATCCCCACCTCTTGGTATAATCCCCTTCCCCTGAGTATAGATGGGACCTGTGACTTACTTCTAAACAATTGAATATGGCAAAGGTGATGGGCTAAGGCTGTTAATCTTGTGGTTACTTCACATTATGTAAGACTCCATCTTACTCATTCTGAGAGTCTCATTCTAGAGACTCATTCTAGAGTCTCTCTCTCTCTCTGTTGCTAAGAATCCAGCTCTGCCTGACACTTTGATTCAGCTTCATGAGACTCTAAGCAGAGGACTCTAATCTGTGCCCAGACTCCTGATGCACAGAAATTGTAAGATACTAAATGTGTGTTGTTTTCTTCTGCAGCGGTAGAAACCAACAATGATAACAAACCAACACAGTAGTCCTTTACTTTCTTGCCTTGAGCAGAAGGGTCTGGATGCTTTTATCTTCTTCCATCATCAAAACGGTCTCAGAAATGAGCAGTAAAACCATTCAAACTAACATGAACTTGACTCACCACAGTTCAAGTTGCTACTGTTCCAACAGAGCCATCCATCCACAAGGAACCTTAAGAGCTGTGATTCCTTGTAATAGTTTATTGGTCTTTTCTGACTATTTAGTTTAAATAGCTCACTATTTCTTGAATTATGACCCTTTTTTGGGGAGGATCCATGGTCCGGGGACTAAACCCAGGCACGGAAGGTGAACATTTAACCACTGAACCACCCATGCACCCCATGACCCCTATAAAAAATACTTTTATTGTAAACAACAAGCAAACATACAAACATTCTTGACATGGTTACAATCAATGACTCACAATATCATCACATAATTGTGTATTCATCACCATGATCATTTTTTTTGAACATTTGCACCTCTCCAGCAAAAGAAAAAACTCATGCATGCCATACACCTTGCCCCTCCCTCTCATTGACCACTAGCATTTCAATCTCCTCAATTTATTTATTTCTTTTTCTTTTTTTTAAATGTTTTTTTATTGGATGATATAACATATATACAAAGCAAAGAAAGACAAAGGCAATAGTTATCAGAGCACTCTTCAATAAGTAGTTACACAGGACAGATCCCAGAGTTTGTCATGGGCTACCATATGATCCTCTCTTATTTTTACTTCTGGCTGCTCCAGAATATAGGAGGCTAGAGGGCTTAAATAGCTTTTTTTATTATCACAAGCAACTTTTTTCCTTTTTTTGTGAAAACTAACATATATGCAAAAAAACCATAAATCTTAAAGCACAGCACCACAATTAGTGTATGTCAGACTTTGATATGAGTTACAATTTCACAATTTTAGGTTTTTACTTCTAACTGCTCTAAAATACTGGAGACTAAAAGAGGTATCAATTTAATGATTCAGGCTTCATATTCATTTGTTAAATCCTATCTCCTCTGTATAACTCCACCATCACCTTTGGTTTTTCCATCCCGCTCATTACGGGTGTTTGGGCTATGGCAATTCTAAATTTTTCATATTGGAAGGGTCTGTCACTAACATGGGGTAGGGAGATGGAACTATCTAATGTTCTGGAGAGGCTGGGCTAGGTTTCAAGACTTATCTAGACCAGGGACCCATCTGGAGGTTGTAGGTTTCTGGAAAGTTACTCTAGTGCATGGAATCCTTGTGGAATCTTATATCTTGCCCTAGGCGTTCTTTAGGATTGGCTGGAAATGGTCCTGGTTGGGGGTTGGCAGATTAAGATAGGTAGCAAGGTCTAACTGAAGCTTGGGTAAGAGCAACCCCCAGAGTAGCCTCTCAACTCTGTTTGAACTCTCTCTGCCACTGACACTTTATTAAGTACACTTCTTTTCCCCCTTTTGGTCGGGATGGATTGTTGATCCCATGGTGCCGGGTCTTAATAACCCCTGTAGTCATCTCCCACATTGCCAGGGAGACTTCACCCCTGGATGTCATGTCCTACATAGGGCAGAGTGCAATGATTTCACTTGCACAGCTGGGATTAGAGAAACTGAGACCACATTTCAGCAACAAAAGAGATCCTTCAGAAGTAACTCTTAGGCATGCCTATAGGTATTCTAAGCTTCTCCACTACCTACATAAGCTTCACAAGAGTAGGCCTCATGATTTAGGGCATGGCCTATCTATGGATTTGGGTGTCCCTAAAGTTTGACATGGTATCAGGGAATTCCCTGATGGTAAGGTTTAATAGTTCCATATTTTTCTCCCATCCCTCAGGGGACTTTGCTAATACTTTTCAATTGTCTGCTTAATGTACTCTAGGAAGTATCCAGGCATTATAATAATCTATACAGGAATAAAGGACCACTTTCTTATTCTGGGCTCCCTGTGTTTCAATTGTTCAAATGAGCAATACAGATAGGTTGAATTAGATTATGTACTACAGAAAATTTCCATTCCAGACTAAATAAACATTTCTTCCATTGGTCTCAAAGGGTACATGTGGTTCTAAAATATAGACACTGTCTTCCTTTCCCCTATGTTCTGAATTACTTTAACCCCAACCTCTTCGGCTTCATTCTTATCTCTAAATATCAGGTTATATATATAAAACAGCCTCAAAATCCAGAAATAATAATCACCACTCCGGATTTAATGTGTCTGCTTTAAAAGCGTACAGTCTAGGCCCCTGTTTTTTTCTATAAGCATTTTCTAAAGGTAACCATACCATTCTTGTTCTTTTGTTTCTGGCTTATTTTGTCTCACCAAATGTCCCACATGTCATCCACCTTGTTGCATGCCTCACAACTTTGCTTCTTTTTGTAGCAACACCACCTTCATTCATAAGTATACACCATCGTTCACCAATCTACTTCTCCATCAGTGCATCCTTCAGCCACCTGCATTCATAGGGCATCCTGTAGAGGGCCCAAAGTCTACAGTCCACCAGCATTCTCAATTTTATATAATTTCTTTGTTCCCAAGAGAAAGAAAACCAATAAACATGTCCTTGCCAAATAGAAGATCTAAACCTCCTCGTAACTCTTGTCCCTACCCCCATTATTTACCTCTGCTGTTGCTGTGGTAGTGCTGATAGTTTCCCTTTTGAATATAGCTTATAGCGTGCAATGGCAGTTTTCCTCCTGTATCCTGGACTTAAACACTCTTTACACAAGATCATATCTTCGAAGTAATTCTTGTGAGAACTAATTCATATTTCTAGTGTTAATCAGTGGGACATGTAGGTCTATACAACCCCTTTCAATCTTGTTCATCTTCAGTATGGTAATATTACTTATAGACCCACTAGAGGACCACCTTCACTCTTATTCCCTTACATTGGAGTTCAACCTCATTAGCTAATGGTTCACCCATCTCTAGCTTTTATATATCTCTAAGTCCTCTATATTCTGTATAATAACCCTCTTATTATACCTTTATGCTTATCATAAAAGTGGAATCATATGGTATCTATCCTTCTGTGTCTGACTAACTTCACTCAGTATTATGTCTTTAAGGCTCATCCATCCTGTCATGTGCTTCAGGATGTTGTTTTATCTTATTGCTGCATAATATTCCATTGTATGTATATACCACATTTTGTTGATCCACTCATCTGTCAATGGGCATTTGGTTTGTTTCCATCTTTTGGCAATTGTGAATAATGTTGCTATGAACATCAGTGTGCAAACTGTCTGTTTGTGTCGTTACTTTCAACCCTTCTGGGTATATACCAAGCAGTGCTGTTTTTGGGTCATAAGGCAGCTTGGTATTTAATTTCCTAAGGAACAGCCAAACAGTCTTCCATAGTGGCTGCACCATTATACATTCCCACCAGCAGTGAATAAGTGTTTCAGTTTCTCCACATCTTCTCCAACATTTACAGTTTCCTGTTTGTTTAATAGCAGCATTCTTATAAGTGTGAGGTGATATCTCATTGTAGTTTTGATCTATATTTCCCTTAAAGCCAATGAAAATGAAAATCTCTTCTTGTGCTTTTGAGCCATCTGTATTTGCTCTTCAGAAAAATGCCTGTTAGTGTCTTTAGCTCATTTTATAATTGTATTGTTCATTCTTTTGCTGTTGAGTTATATGATTTTGTATATACAGGAAATAATCCTTTGTTTGATATGCGATTTCCAAATATTTTCTCCCATTGAGTTGGCTGCCTCTTCACCTTTTTAACAAAGTCTTTTGAAGTGCAGAAGCATTTGATTTTGAGGAGCTCCATTTATCTATTTTTTCTTTTGTTGCTTTTGCTTTGGATGTAAAATTTAGGAAGCTACCTCCTATTACTAGGTCTTCAAGATGCTTCCCTACATTTTCTTCTAGAGGCTTTATGGTGCTAGTTCTTATATTTTGGTGTTTGATCCAATTTGTGTTAATTTTTGTGTAAAGTGTAAGATAAGGGTCTTTCTCATTCTTTTGGCTATTGATATCCAGTTCTTTCATGCCCTTATTGAAAAGACTGTTTTGTCCCAGTTCAGAGGATTTGGGGGCCTTATAAAAAATCAGCTGACCATAGATTTGGTGGTCTATTTCTGCACTCTCAATTCGATTCCATTGGCCAATGCTTCTATCTCTGTGCCAGTACCATGCTGTTTTGACCACTGTGGCTTTATAATGGGTTTTAAAGTCAGGGAGTGTTAATCCTCCCATTTTGTTCTCTTTTTTAGGGTGAATTCATCTCTTCCAGATGAATTTGGTAGTTTGCTTTTCCAACTCTTCAAAGTAGGTTGTTGGAATTTTGATTGGTACTGTGTTGAATCTGTAGATCAATTTGGGAAGAATTAACATCTTAACTATACTCAATTTATTTTACCCTTTGTTTCCCCTATTATTTTTATTTTTTATTTCTTCTCCATATTTTTTGCTCATCTGTCCATACTGTAGATAAAAGGAGCATCAGACACAAGAGTTTCTCAATCACACAGTCACACTGCAAAAGCTATATCATTATGCAATCATCTTCAAGAAAAATGGCTACTGGAACACAGCTCTACAGTTTCAGGTACTTCCTTCTAGCCACTTTAATACACCATAAACTAAAAAGGTGATATCTATATAATGCATGGGAATAACATCCAGAATAACTTCTTGATTCTGTTTGAAATCTCAGCCACTGACACTTTATTTTGTCTCATTTCTCTCTTCCCCCTTTTGGTCAAGAAGCTTTTCTCAATCCTTTGTTGCTGAGTCCCAGTTCATTCTAGGATTTCTGTCCCTCATTGCCAGGCGTTATGACCCTTTTTTTTTTTTTCTTTTGCGTGGGCAGGCACTGGGAATCGAACCCAAGTCTCCGGCATGACAGGCAAGAACTTTGCCACTCAGCCACCATCACACCACCCATGATCCATTTTTTACGGGAGTGGATTGCACCGGCATTTTAAATATCCTCTCCCCTCCCTCCCACCTTTTTTTCCCTTCCCTCCTTTCCCTCCCTATCTTCTCTTCTTCTTACCTTCCCTCCCTTCTTCCTCCTTTCCTTCCTTCCTTCCTTTTCTGTTCCTATCTTTCTTTGACTTTCAAGATCTGCTATTTGGGATCCATTGGAGGAAAAAAAAATAAAGATTTTCATTTTCAAATTGAAAACCTCTTTCTCAAAGCACATTCCCATGAGTTTCGGGAAGATGGTGGAATAGGAGAGGTCAATTTCACCCCTGTTCTAAGAAACAGAAATAATAGGAAGGAAGGACACTGGGATGGTGATTCCAGGGTGTCAGTGATCTGGCAGGGACTTCTACACCACATGTGGAAGCCCTTGTTGTAAAAGCTGAAGATTGAGACACAGAAAACCAGAGACTGTCCAGTTAGTGCAAATAGCCTAATGCCCCCTTTCCAAATAGAAACTTGAAGGCCTCAACAGTGCACCGGCAGGGATATGGGGACTAGGAAGTAAGCCAAGCCGTGATCCTTGAACTCACTACCCTCACATGCACCACCCACTGTAACTCTTCCCACACCCCACACACCTAGCCCCATCAACTGCCCACCCCCACTGTGGTTCAAGAGCCCCCAACCCCCAACCCCTGGGTAAAGCCCTGCCCCACTCAAGTGCACATGCCTGCACCAGCCTGCCCCAACTCAACCAGGCAAGTACACCGGTCTCATGCTGCCTCTTCTGAGACCCAAGCACCCGTGTCCAGCCCCTCGACCCCACCTCACTCCCCCTGCCCCCTGTGGGCAATCCCCTGTACATCCAGGCTGTGGGTACTCACCTTCAGGTCTGGGTCATACCTGCCCTCAGTTCATACAGTCAGGGCATTGCATGATTGTATGTGCACACATGTACATCAGCATCCCTTTCCTCCAGATCCAGGCAAGCACAAGGGTGCCCCATCACACTCCTCCCAGCTCTGGGTTAGCGCTGACCTACACATCTGGGCCACACCCACCCCACAGCCCATGCAGACACAACCTGCCCTGCCGCCCATGTGTTCTGCACACATGCACACCAGGAGCCCACTCCACAGACCCATACACACGTACAGCCACATCTTCCCTGATGGGTACCCACACCTCTCTGCACTGACCTCTTGAATCCTGCACCCCATCCCCCCTGCCCCAGAAGTGTGCATTCTGTTGCCCCACCCACCCAGCTCAAGCATCCTACTCCCATACCTGGCAGGTGCTCAGGTGTGCAACTGGCCACAAGGCCCCCTCCTTGCATACTCGTATACCCCTGCCCCAACCATCCAGCACCTGTGCACCCATGCCAGGGCCTTGCCCACCCAACATCAACTGCCCACGACCCACATTCCGCAAATCCCCTGGAATCTGTGTCCTACCCTGCACACTTGAATATCCACATCCTTGGCCCCCTGGACACCTCCTCCTGCACAAGGTCACACCCATGCCTTACCCTCTCTCTGCCCTGTGCCCTACACCCTGACACCCATGACCCCCATACTTCCATGCCAGCCAACATCCTGCTTGGGCACCACCCCTAAGCATACACACAGCACTCCACATCCACCTCTTGCCATGCCCTACCTTTCTGTCCCCCATGCCGCACCCTGCTCCTGTGCTCCAACTCCTGCCTGAGCTGCACCCAGCTTCCACTGTCCCTGCATCACACCTCCACAATCCCTAACCCAATGCCTCATGTTCACAGGCACAGTGTAGTGTCCCTGACCTGTGCCTATACATGTGCTGCAACCTGTCATGGCACTGTTGTGCCCTGCCTCATACCCTGCATTCTGCTTCACATCCATCCCACAAATATAAAGCTTTAGACTACTGAAGGAAATCAACACAAAGTAACCCTATCAGGATATTTAGATGTCTTAAAGGCAACAGAAGATTACTAAGCATATGAAGATGCAGACAGATATAGCCCAGCCTAATAACCAAATTAAAACACCAAAGGTGGCACAGTCTCTGGAATAACTAATCAAAGATATTCATATAACTCTACTAAATGAAATCAGTTGGATGGCTAATGACATAAAAAAGATCATAAAGACACTAGAAAAGCATAAAGAAGAATTATAAAGAATAAATAGAAAACTAACAGATGTCACAGCGATTAAAGATGTTGTAGACCAAATAAAAAATATACTAGAGACACACAACATCATATTGAAGAGGGAGAAAAAAAGAGTTCAGTGAACTAGAGGACAGGCAACTGTCTCTGAATAAACAAGTGAGCAAATGGTAAAAAAGATGGAAAAATTTGAATTGGATCTCAGAGAAATGATGGACAAAACAAAGCACACAAATAGAAGAATCATCAGGGTCCCAGAAGGAGAAGAGAAAAAAACTAAAGGGCTAGAAAGATTAGTTGAGGATATAATGTGAGAAAACTTCTTAACTCTTATAAAAAACATATATGCAAATCAGTGAAGCCCAGTGAACTCCAAATAGAATGAATCCAAATAAGTCATCCCCTAGACACATACTAATCAATATTTCAAATGTTGAAAAGAAGCAGAAAATCCTGAAAGTAGCAAGAGAAAAACAATCAACTACATACAAAGGGAAATCACAAAAGACAGTTTAGATTTTTCAACTGGCACTGTGGAGAAAAGAAGGCAGTGGTGTGATGTATTTAAGATCCTGAAAGAGAAAGGCTTCCTGCCAATAATTGTCCTTCAAAATTGAGGGAGAGATTAAAATTTTCACAGACAAACAAATGCCGAGAGAATCTGTCAACAAGAAACTGGCCCTATAAGACATACTAAAGAATTCTGCTGTCTGAGAAAAAAAAAAGATAGGATAGAGACAAGTGGAGGAGTGTGCAAAATTGAAGAGTACCAGTAAGGACAACTCAAAAGATAAAAAGAGAAAGAGGGATGTTCTGGGAAGGTGGTGGAATAGGATAGATTGAGTTCAACCCTGATCTAAGGAATGACTGGAGAAGGTAAGGAGGGCAACTGAGATGGTGATTCCAGGGTGTAAGTGACCTGGGAGAGACTTGTGCATCACATAGAGTGGTTCTGGTTTCAAAAGATGAGGAACTGAGGAGAAGAGAACCAGAGAACATCTATCTGGTGCATGCAGCCTAATGTGGAAGACCAAAGCCTTCAGGAGTGCACAGACAGGGGAATGGGAACTAAGAAGTAAGCCAAGCTGCATTCCTCAAATGTGCTACCTTCATCACCAAGCCCTGCAACCCGTGACTCACCCCACACCCCAAGCACCTGAACCCCTTCACCCAACCCCACACTCTGCCCTGTCCTTTGTGCAAGTACCCACCCCACAACCCTACCCCAAGCACTGCCCAACCCACCTCTCTCCAGCACCAGCACAATCTCAGCCTACCCATTCAAAGTCCTATCTCCCAGTCCCTGACCCCTACAGGCAGTTGCCAGCACATGAAGTGTGCAGAAATTTACCCAGGCTACACCTAACCCCAGTCACATAGCCCCACACTGCCCACTCCTGAGCTCTGTGAATGGGTACATCAGTTTATGGTGCTCCCAGATCCACACATGCACATGACCCCCCAGTCACATCCCCAGCTTTGGGAAAGTGCCAATGTGTGCAGCCTGGCCATATCTGCCCCCAGCCCACGCACGCATGACACCAATTCACTGTCTTAGCTCTGTGCATTGGCACAAAAGGCTGGACCCTAGATCAGTGCACACCAGGGCCCTGGCCCCAGACACATGCACCCACACAGTCACATCCTCCCCCACCACTGGGTATCCATGCTCACAGACATCAGTGTAGCATCCCCAACAGTGCCTATTCCTGTGCAGCAACACATCACCACACTGTTGTTTCCTGCCTTGTTCTCTGCATCCTGCTCCACATCCATCCTGCAAATAGAGCACTTTACACTACTGAAGGAAATCAATTTCCAAAGTAAACCAATAAAAATATTTACAGACTGCAAAGACAACAGAAGATCATTAAACATATCATGATGCAAACAGATATAGCCCAGCTTAACAACCAAATTAAAGTGCCAGAAGAGACACAGACATTGGAACGACTAATCAGAGATGTTCATATAACTCTACTAAATGAGTAAATGTTATGGCTGATGACATGGAGGAGATCAAGAAGACACTACAAGAGCATAAAGAGGAATTTGAAAGAATAAATAGAAAAGTAGCAAATATCACAGAGATTAAAGATGTTGTAGATCAAATAAAAAACATACTGGAGAGACAAAAGCAGATTTGAAGAGGCAGAAGAAAGAATAAGTGAACTAGAGGACAGGACACTGATTTTGAACACTCAAAACAGCAAATGGCAAAAAGATAGAAATTTTTTACTTGGATATCAAGGAAGCAATGGACAAAACAAAGTGCACAAATATAAGAATCACTGGTGTCCAGAAAGAGAAAAGAATAGTAAAGGGCTAGAAAGATTAGCTGAGGTTATATTGGGGGAAAACTTCCCAACCCTTATAAAGGACATAAATATACAAGTCAAATAAGCTCAATGATCTCCAAATAAAAAATCCAAATAGGACTTCCCCTAGACACATACTAATCAGTCTGTCAAATGTAGAAGAGAATCAGAAAATCCTGAAAGTGGCAAGACAAAAACAATCTACTACATATAAGAGAAACCATATAAGACTGAGTTTGGACTGCTCAGCTGGCACTGTGGAAGTGAGAAGGCAGTGGTATGATATATTTAAGATCCAGAAAAAGTAAGACTTCCAGCCAAGAATTCTTTACCCACCCAAATTGTCCTCTGAAACTGAGGGAGAGATAAAAATTTTCACAGAAAAACAAATCCTGAAAGAATTTGTCAGCAAGAGACTGGCCCTATAAGAAGCACTAAAGGAAGTTCTGCCAGTTGAAAAACAAACAAACAAAAAAAGACAGGAGAGGGAGGTCCGGAGGAGCAGAATTGAAGAGTTCCAGTAAAGGTAACTTAAAAGATGAAAAACAAAAGAGGAAAAATAGCATGTAGGTCTGACAAATTAAATCCAAAAGATAAGATGGTGGATTCAAGAAACATCTTTTCAATAATAACTCTGAATGTTAGCAAACTAAACTTACCAATTGAAAAGTATAGATTGACAGAATGGTTTTAAAAATATAATCCAGCTATATGGTGCTTACAAGAGACTCATCTTAGACACAAGGATACAAATAGATTGAAAGTGAAAAAAATGGAAAAAGATGTTTGTTCTAGTTTGCTAGCTGCTGGAATGCAACACACCAGAGATGGATTAACTTTTAATAAAAAAGGGATCTATTTTGTTAGTTCTTCAGAGGAAAGGCAGCTAACTTTCATCTGAGGTTCTTTCTTACATGGGAAGGCTCAGAGTAATCTCTGCTGGCCTTCTCTCTAGGCCTCAGGGTTCCAACAACTTTCCCTGGGGTGATTCCTTTCTGCATTGCCAAAGGCCTGGGCTGAGCTGCAACTGCTGAGATGAAGTATGCTGAGCTGCTTGGGCTGTGCTACATTGTGCTCTCTCATTTAAGCACCAGCCAGTTAAGTCAAATGCCATTCACTGCAGCAGGCCTGCCTCCTAGTCGACTGCAGATGTAAATCAGCAACAGATGAAGTTCATGTACCATTAGCTCATGTCCACAGCAACAGAACCAGGTGCCTTCACCTGGACAAGTTGACAACTGAATCTAACTACCACAACATTCCACATAAGTTGTAACCAAAAGATAGAAGGAGTGGCTAAAATAATATATGACAAAATAGACTTTAAATGAAAGACATCATAAGAGACAAAGAAGGACACTATATATTTATAAAAGGGGCAATTCACAAACAAGAAATAACAATCCTAAATGTTTATACTCCAATCAAGGAGCACCTAAGTACTTGAGACAGACATTGGCAAAACTGAAGGGAGTGGTAGATGTTTCAACAATAATAGGAGGAAACTTCAATACACCACTATCCTCTATGGATAGAACAACCAGACAAAAGATCAACAAGGAAATAGAGAAGTTAAACAACTTGATAAATGAATTAGACCTGACATATATATATATATATCATTACACCCCAAGACACCAGGATATACATTCTTCTCTAGCACTCGTGGAACATTCTCCAGGATAGATCACATGCTGGGCACAAAATAAGTCTTTATAAATTTAATAAACATTGAAAATATTCAAAGCACTTTCTCTGATCACAATGGAATGAAACTATCTCAATAACCACCAAAGAACAAGAATATTCACAAATATATGGAGATTAAATAACACTCTCTTAAACAACCAGTGGGTCAAAGAAGAAATTGCTAGAGAAATAAGTAGCTATCTGGAGATGAAGGAAAATGAGAATACAAAATATCAAAATGCATGGGATGTGGCAAAGGGTGTGCTGAGAGGGAAATTTATTTCCATAAATGCCTGTATTAAAAAACAGGAAAGTTGAGGGCGGGCCGCGGTGGCTCAGCGGGCAAAGTGCTTGCCTGCTATGCCGGAGGACCTCGGTTCGATTCCCGGCCCCAGCCCATGTAACAAAAAACGGAGAAACAGAATACAATAAAACAAGAAAATGTTTCCCTTCCTTCTATCCTTCCTTCCTTCTCTCTGTCTTTCCTTTAAAAAAAAAAAAAAAAACAGGAAAGTTGAGGACTTAGCTGCTCACTAGAGGAACTTGAGAAAGAACAGCAAACTAACCCCAAAACAAACAGAAGAAGAGAAATAAAGATTAAAGTAGAGTTAAATGAATGGGAGAGTAAACGAACAAAAGAAAGAATCAATAAAACCAAAAGTTCACATTTTGAGAAAATTAATAAAATCGATGGGCCACTAGCAAGACTGACAAAGAAAAACCGAGAGAGGATTCTAATAAACAAAATCAGAAATGAGAAGGGGTGTGTTACCACAGACCCTGAAGAAATAAAACAAATCATAAGGGTATACTACAAACAAACTATATGCCAACACAGTAGACAAGTTGTATGAAGTGGACAAATCCTGGAAACACACAAACAAGCTACACTGACTCAGGAAGAAATAGAAGATCTGAACAAATCAATTATAAGTAAAGAGATTTAATCAGTCATCAAAAATCTTACAAACAAAATTCCAGGGTCAGATGGCTTTGCAGGGGAATTTTATCAAACATTCCAGACAGAACTAACACCAATCTTGTTCAAATTTTTCCAGAAAATTGAAGAAAAAGAAATACTATCTAACTCATTTTATGAAGGTAATATCATTTTAATGCAAAAACTGGGTAAAGATGCTATAAGAAAGGAAAACTACAGGCCAATCTTGCCAATGAACATAGATGCCAAAATTCTTAACAAAATACTAGCAAATTGAATCCAACAACACATTAAAAGAATTATACACCACAATGAAGTGGGGTTTATACCAAGAATGCAAGGATGGGTTAACAGAACAAAAAGCAATTAATGTAATACAGCACATTAACAAATAGAAAGGGGAACATCACATGATGATCTCGATTGATGCTGCAAAAGCATTTGACAAAATTCAAAATCCTTTTCTGATTAAAAAAAACACTTCAAAAGATAATAATCAAAGGTAACTCACTCAATATGGTAGCAGACATGTGTGAAAAACTGACAGCCAGCATCATATTTAATGGAGAGAGTCTGAAAGATTTCCTCCTAAGATCAGGGATGAGACAAGGATGCCCACTGTCACCACTATTATTCAACACTGTGCTAAAAGTTCTAGTTAGAGCAATCAGGCAAGACAAAGAAATAAGAGGCATCCAAATTGGAAAGGAAGAAGTAAAACTTTCATTATTGACAGATGACATGATACTATACTTGGGAAATCCTGAGAAATCCACAACAGAGTTACTTGAACTAAAAAATTCAGCAAGGTGGCAGGTTATAAAATTAATGTGCAAAAACTAGTAACATTTCTATACACAAGCAATCACCTAAATGAGGAGTCAGTTATGAAGAACTTCAATTCAAAATAACAACTGGACTTCCGGAGAAGATGGCAGCTTAGTAAGACGCGCGGGACTTAATTCCTCCTCCAGAACAGCTACTAAAGAAACAGAAACGGTACAGAACAGCTCCTGGAGCCACAACAGAGACCAAAAGGACAGCGTACCCCATTCTGGAACGGCTGAACCGGCTGGGAGAATCCACTGCAGTGAGATCCCCGAGGGGCGTGCGCTTTCCCGGGCCATGGCAGCTGGCCGCTGGAGCCCGTCCCTCCCTCCTTCCCAGGCCGGCTGGGAGATTTGGACATGCAGTCCCCTCAAGCCGTGGCAGCTGGCGCCCCCCCACGTGCGGATTCCCGGGCCGGCTGGGAGATTTGGACAGGCAGTCCCCTCAAGCCGCGGCAGCCGGCGCCCCCCTCCACGCGCGGATTCCCGGGCCGGCTGGAAGATTGGATTGGCACTCCCCCAAACCACAGCGGCCAGTGCCCCCCCATGCGCGGATTCCCGGGCCAGCTGGGAGATTTGGATCGGCACTCCCTCAAGCCGTGGCGGCTGGCGCCACCCCCCATGTGTGGATTCCTGGGACGGCTGGGAGATTTGGAGCGGCACTCCCCCAAGCCGCTTCGGCTGGTGACCCTCCCCCACAGCGAGAGTCTTCCAAAGTTAAAGGAGCCACAGCATCTTTTACTGGTGGGACCCGCAGACAGACAAGCACCACATACTGGGCAGGATAAGAAAAACAAAGCCCAGAGATTTCACAGGAAAATCTTTCAAACTGCTGGTTCCCACACCCAGGGAAATCTGATTGAATGTGCAGATGCCAGCAAAAAGTAATGGACCACGCCAGGAAAATTGAAGACATGGCTCAGTCAAAGGAACAAACAAAAAGTTCAAATGAGATACAGGAGCTGAGACAACTAATTCTGAATATACGAACACAAATGGAAAACCTCTTCAAAAACCAAACCAATAAATTGAGGGAGGACATGAAGAAGACATGGGCTGAAGAAAAAGAAGAAATAGAAAGTCTGAAAAAACAAATCACAGAACTTATGGGATTGAAGACAAAGCAGAAAAGATGGAAAAAACAATGGATACCTACAATGGTAGATTTAAAGAGACAGAGGATAGAATTAGTGAAATGGAGGATGGAACATCTGAATTTCAAAAAGAAACAGAAACTATAGGGAAAAGAATGGAAAAATTTGAGCAGGGGATCAGGGAGCTGAATGATAATATGAAGCGCACAAATATACGTGCTGTGGGAGTCCCAGAAAGAGAAGAGAAGGGAAAAGGAGGAGAAAAACTAATGGAAGAAATTATCACTGAAAATTTCCCAACTCTTATGAAAGACCTAAAATTACAGATCCAAGAAGTGCAGTGCACCCCAAAGAGATTAGACCCAAATAGACATTCTCCAAGACACTTACTAGTTAGAATGTCAGAGGTCAAAGAGAAAGAGAGGATCTTGAAAGCAGCAAGAGAAAAACAATCCATCACATACAAGGGAAACCCAATAAGACTATGTGTAGATTTCTCAGCAGAAACCATGGAAGTTAGAAGACAGAGGGATGATATATTTAAATTACTAAAAGAGAAAAACTGCCAACCAAGACTTCTATATCCAGCAAAATTGTCCTTCAACAATGAGGGAGAAATTAAAACATTTTCAGACAAAAAGTCACTGAGAGAATTTGTGACCAAGAGACCAGCTCTGCAAGAAATACTAAAGGGAGCACTAGAGTCAGATACGAAAAGACAGAAGAGAGAGATATGGAGAAGAGTGTAGAAAGAAGGAAAATCAGATATGATATACATAATACAAAAGCCAAAATGGTAGAGGAAAATATTACCCAAACAGTAATAACACTAAATGTCAATGGACCGAATTCCCCAATCAAAAGACATAGACTGGCAGAATGGATTAAAAAATAGGATCCTTCTATATGCTGTCTACAGGAAACACATCTTAGACCCAAAGATAAACATAGGTTGAAAGTGAAAGGTTGGGAAAAGATATTTCATGCAAATAACAACCAGAAAAGAGCAGGAGTGGCTATACTAATATCCAACAAATTAGACTTCAAATGTAAAACAGTTAAAAGGGACAAAGAAGGACACTATCTACTAATAAAAGGAACAATTAAACAAGAAGACATAACAATCATAAATATTTATGTACCAAACCAGAATGCCCCAAAATACATGAGAAATACACTGCAATCACTGAAAAGGGAAATAGACACATCTACGATAATAGTTGAAGACTTCAATTCCCCACTCTCATCAATGGACAGAACATCTAGACAGAGGATCAATAAAGAAATAGAGAATTTGAATATTACAATAAATGAGCTAGACTTAACAGACATTTATAGGACATTACATCCCACAACAGCAGGATACATCTTTTTCTCAAGTTCTCATGGATCATTCTCAAAGATAGACCATATGCTGGGTCACAAAGCAAGTCTTAACAAATTCAAAAAGATTGAAATCATACACAACACTTTCTCAGATCATAAAGGAATGAAGTTGGAAATCAATAATAGGCAGAGTGGCAGAAAATTCACAAATATGTGGAGGCTCAACAACACACTCTTAAACAACAAGTGGGTCAAGGAAGAAATTACAAGAGAAATTAGTAAATATCTCCAGACAAATGAAAATGAAAACACAACATATCAAAACCTATGGGATGCAGCAAAGGCAGTGCTAAGAGGGAAATTTATTGCCCTAAATGCCTATATCAGAAAAGAAGAAAAGGCAAAAATTCAGGAATTAACTGTCCACTTGGAAGATCTGGAGAAAGAACAGCAAACTAACCCCAAAGCAAGCAAAAGGAAAGAAATAACAAAGATTAGAGCAGAAATAAATGAAATTGAAAACATGAAAACAATAGAGAAAATCAATAAGACCAGAAGTTGGTTCTATGAGAAAATCAACAAGATTGATGGGCCCTTAGCAAGATTGACAAAAAGAAGAAGAGAGAGGATGCAAATAAATAAGATCAGAAATGGAAGAGGAGATATAACCACTGACCTCACAGAAATAAAGAAGGTAATAACAGGATACTATGAACAACTTTACGCTAATAAATACAACAATTTAGATGAAATGGATGGCTTCCTGGAAAGGCATGAACAACCAACTTTGACTCAAGAAGAAATAGATGACCCCAACAAACCAACCACAAGTAAATAAATTGAATCAGTCATTCAAAAACTTCCCAAAAAGAAAAGTCCAGGACCAGACGGCTTCACATGTGAATTCTACCAAACATTCCAGAAAGAATTAGTACCAATTCTCCTCAAACTCTTCAAAAAAATCGAAGTGGAGGGAAAACTACCTAATTCATTCTATGAAGCCAACATCATCCTCATACCCAAACCAGGCAAAGATATTACAAAAAAAGAAAACTACAGACCAATCTCTCTAATGAAAATAGATGCAAAATCCTCAACAAAATTCTAGCAAATCGAATCCACCAACACATTAAAAGAATTATACATCATGACCAAGTAGGATTCATCCCAGGTATGCAAGGATGGTTCAACATAAGAAAATCAATTAATGTAATACACCATATCAACAAATCAAAGCAGAAAAATCACATGATCATCTCAATTGATGCAGAGAAGGCATTTGACAAGATTCAACATCCTTTCCTGTTGAAAACACTTCAAAAGATAGGAATACAAGGGAACGTCCTTAAAATGATAGAGAGAATATATGAAAAACCCACAGCTAATATCATTCTCAATGGGGAAAAATTGAAAACTTTCCCCCTAAGATCAGGAACAAGACAAGGATGTCCATTATCACTACTATTATTCAACATCATGTTGGAGGTTCTAGCCAGAGCAATTAGACAAGGAAAAGAAATACAAGGCATCAAAATTGGAAAGGAAGAAGTAAAACTATCACTGTTTGCAGATGATATGATTCTATACGTCGAAAACCCAGAAAAATCCACAACAAAACTACTAGAGCTAATAATTGAGTACAGCAAAGTAGCAGGTTACAAGATCAACATTCAAAAATCTTTAGCATTTCTATACACAAGCAATGAACAAGCTGAGGGGGAAATCAAGAAACAAATCCCATTTACAATTGCAACTAAAAGAATAAAATACCTAGGAATAAATTTAACTAAAGAGACAAAAAACCTATACAAAGAAAACTACAAAAAACTGTTAAAAGAAATCACAGAAGACCTAAATAGATGGAAGGGCATACCATGTTCATGGATTGGAAGACTAAATATAGTTAAGATGTCAATCCTACCTAAATTGATTTACAGATTCAATGCAATACCAATCAAAATCCCAACAACTTATTTTTCAGAAATAGAAAAACCAATAAGTAAATTTATCTGGAAGGGCAGGTTGCCCCGAATTGCTAAAAACATCTTGAGGAAAAAAAACGAAGCTGGAGGTCTCGCGCTGCCTGACTTTAAGGCATATTATGAAGCCACAGTGGTCAAAACAGCATGGTATTGGCATAAAGATAGATATATCGACCAATGGAATCGAATAGAGTGCTCAGATATAGACCCTCTCATCTATGGACATTTGATCTTTGATAAGGCAGTCAATCCAACTCACCTGGGACAGAACAGTCTCTTCAATAAATGGTGCCTAGAGAACTGGATATCCATATGCAAAAGAATGAAAGAAGACCCATATCTCACACCCTATACAAAAGTTAACTCAAAATGGATCAAAGATCTAAACATTAGGTCTAAGACCATAAAACAGTTAGAAGAAAATGTAGGGATATATCTTATGAAACTTACAATTGGAGGCGGTTTTATGGACCTTAAACCTAAAGCAAGAGCACTGAAGAAGGAATTAAATAAATGGGGACTCCTCAAAATTAAACACTTTTGTGCATCAAAGAACTTCATCAAGAAAGTAGAAAGACAGCCTACACAATGGGAGACAATATTTGGAAATGACATATCAGATAAAGGTCTAGTATCCAGAATTTATAAAGAGATTGTTCAATTCAACAACAAAAAGACAGCCAACCCAATTACAAAATGGGAAAAAGACTTGAACAGACACCTCTCAGAAGAGGAAATACAAATGGCCAAAAGGCACATGAAGAGATGCTCAATGTCCCTGGCCATTAGAGAAATGCAAATCAAAACCACAATGAGATATCATCTCACACCCACCAGAATGGCCATTATCAACAAAACAGAAAATGACAAGTGCTGGAGAGGATGCGGAGAAAGAGGCACACTTATCCACTGTTGGTGGGAATGTCAAATGGTGCAACCACTGTGGAAGGCAGTTTGGCGGTTCCTCAAAAAGCTGAATATAGAATTGCCATACAACCCAGCAATACCATTGTGGGGTATCTACCCAAAGGACTTAAGGGCAAAGACACAAACGGACATTTGCACACCAATGTTTATAGCAGCATTATTTATAATTGCAAAGAGATGGAAACAGCCAAAATCTCCATCAACAGAAGAGTGGCTAAACAAACTGTGGTATATACATACGATGGAATATTATGCAACTTTAAGACAGGATAAACTTATGAAGCATGTAATAACATGGATGGACCTAGAGAACATTATGCTGAGTGAGTCTAGCTAAAAACTAAAAGACAAATACTGTATGGTCACACTGATGTGAACCGACATTAGAGAATAAACTTGGAATATGTCATTGGTAACAGAGACCATCAGGAGTTAGAAACTGGGTAAGATAATGGGTAATTGGAGCTGAAGGGATACAGACTGTGCAACAGGACTAGATACAAAAACTCAAAAATGGACAGCACAATACTACCTAATTGTAATGTAATTATGTTAAAACACTGAATGAAGCTGAAAAAAAAAACAACTAAAAGAATCTAGTACTGGGTAGTGTGAGGGTGTCTCAGTGATATAATTATCACCTGCCATGCCAGAGATCCAGGTTTGATTCCTGGTGCCTGCCCTTGTTAAAAAAAAAAAAGAATCTAGTACTTCAGGATGAACTTAATTAGGAATACAGAGCACTTGTACACAGAAAACTACATAACATTGCTAAAAGAAATCAGAGGATCTAAATAGGTGGAAATTCAGTCCCTTCTCATGGATAGGAAGGTTAAATATAGTTAAGATGTCAATTTTACCCAAATTGATCTACAGGTTTATTGCAGCACCAATCAAAATTCCAACAACCAAGTTTGAAAACTTGAAAAAGCTAGTTACCAAATTCATCTGGAAGAGAAAGAGACCCTGAAAAGCAAAAAGCATCCTAAAAAAAAGAAGAATGAAATGTGAGGATTAACACTTCCTGATTTAGAACTTATTTTAAAACCACAATAGTCAAAAACAGCATGGTACTGACACAAAGATAGAAGTATTGACCAATGGAATTGAATGAAGAGGGTGGAAATAGATCACAAAATCTATGGTCAACTGATTTTTGACAAGACCCCCAAACCCACTGAACTGAGACAAAATAGTCTTTTCAATAAATGGGCATGGAAGAACTGGGTATTAATATCCAAAAGAATGAAAGAGGACTGTTACCTTACACCCTATACAAAAATTAACTCAAAGTGGATCAAATACCGCAATATAAGAACTAGCACCATAAAGCTCCTAGAAGAAAATGTAGAGAAACATCTTCAAGACCTAGTAACAGGAGGTAGCTTCATAAACTTTACACTCAAAGCACAACCAACAAAAGCAAAAATACATAACTGAGAACTCCCCAAATTAAATACCTCTGCACCTCAAAAGACTTTGTCAAAAAGGTAAAGAGGGAGCCAACTCAATGGGAGAAATTATTTGGAAATCACACAGCAGACAAAGGTTTGATATCCAGTATACATAAAGAAATCATACAACTCAACAATAAAGGAACAAACAACCCAATTATAAAATAGGCTAAAGATATGAATAGGTGTTTTTATATAGAGGAAATACAGATGGCTCAAAAGCACGTGAAGAGATGCTCATTTTCATCAGCTATAGCGGAAATGCAGATCAAGACTACATTGAGATACCACTTCACACCTATAAGAATGGCTGCTATTAAACAAACAAGAAACCATAAATGTTGGGGAGAATGTGGAGAAATTGGGACACTTATGCACTGCTGAT
This sequence comes from Tamandua tetradactyla, assembly GCF_023851605.1. NCBI lineage: Eukaryota > Metazoa > Chordata > Mammalia > Pilosa > Myrmecophagidae > Tamandua > Tamandua tetradactyla. The sequence goes on from NC_135333.1 coordinate 26,530,037, forward strand.
GGGAATGTATAATGATACAGCTGCTATGAAAGATAGTTTGTTGGTTCCTTAGGAAACTAAGATTGAGTTGCCCTCTGACCTAGTAATAGCACTACTTGGTATATATGCAGAAGAGCTGAAAGCAGTGAATGCAGAGTAGCATTATTCACAATCACCAAAAGATGGAAACAATACAAATCCCATCAACAGATGAGTAGATTAACAAAATGTGGTATATACATATGAAGGGGTATTATGCAGCAGTAAGATGAAATGATGTCCTGAAACACAAGCCAAGATGGATGAACCTTGAGGACACAATGTTGAGTGAAACAAGGCAGATACAAAAGGATAGGTGCTGTATGACTTCCCTTTTATGACTATGGTGAAGGGCAAATCAGAGGCTTATAATATAGACTATAGGGGACTTAGAGATGCATGGAAGCTAGAGATGGGTGAACAGTTAGCTAAGGAAGTTGAACTCAGGTGTAAGGGACTAGATAGAAGTGAAAGTGGTTCTCTAGAGGGTCTATAAGTAATATTACCATATTGATGGTTAACATGATTGAAAGGAGATGTATAGACCTATATGTCCCACTGATTAACACGAGAAATATAAATTAGTTCTTGCAAGATCTACTTCAAAGATATGATTCGTGTACAAAGAGTGTTTAAGTCCAGAGTAAGGGGGGAAACTGCTATTGTATGCTATGGGCTGTTTAACAGGAAAACCTGAGCAGTACCACAACAACACCAAGGGTAAATTATGGGGGGAGGGACGGGAGTTAAGGGGAGGTTTAGATTTCTTATTTGGTGATGGTGTGTTTAATGGTGATCTTTCTCTTGGAAACAGCGAAATTATCTAAAATTGAGAGTGTTGGTCGACAGCAGACTTTGGGCATTATACATGATGCCTAATGAATGGTGATGGCTGAAGGATGCACTGACTAAGAAGTAGATTGGTGAATGATGGTGTATACATATGATCGAATATTGTGCTACTACAAAAAGGAATGAAGTCCTGAGGCATGCAACAAATGTGTATGTACCTGTGGGACATTTGGTGAGGGAAAATAAGCCAGAAATGAAAGAACACTTATTGCATGGTCTCTTATAAAATCTTATAAAAAACAGTGGCTTAGACTGTAAGCTCTTATAGTAGACACATTTAGTACAAAGAGGTAATTATTATTTCTGAATTTTGAAAAGCTGTTTTATATATCTATAACCTGATATTCAGAGATATTAACAAAGGTCAGAATTCAGGTAATTCAGAACACAGGGGTAAGAAGACATTGTCTATATTTTAGAACCACACCTACTTTTGAGACCAAAGGAATAAAAGTGTATTTTGTATGAAATCTAAATTTTCTGTAGCACATAATCTAACTCAACCCGCATGGATACCTCATTGAAAAATTGGAGCACAGGGAACCCAGAATATGAAGGAGGACCTTTAATCCTGTATAGCCTAATGTAATACCTGGATACATCATAGAATATATTAAACAGATATTCAAAAATTATAGGCAAAGTCCCTCAAAGGATGGGAGAAAAATTATGGAACTATTAAACTTTACCACCAGGAAATCCCCTGATACTGTGTCAAGCATTAGGAACACCCAAATCAATAAGCCAAGCCCTTGATCTTGGGACTTACTCTTATGAAGTTTATGGACAAGCTTAGCCTACCTATAAGTATGCCTAAGAGCTACTTCAGGAGGACCTTTTTTGTTGCTCAAATGCGGCCTCACTCTCTTTAAGCCCAATTATACAAGTGAAATCATTGCCCTCCCCCTACGTGGGACATGGCATACAGGGGTTAAAGTCATCCTGGTGGTGTGGGAGATGACTCCCTGGGATGAATTTAGCCCTGAGAGCTTCAGATCAAAAACTTCATCCTGACCAAAAGGGGGAGAAGAAATGTAACTAATAAAGTATCAGTGCCTGGGAGAGTTCAAATAGAGTTGAGAAGCTACTCTGGAGGTCACACTTTTGCAAGCCTCAGTTAGACATTGCTACTTATCATAACTTGCCAAGTCCCAACAAAACCATTCCAGCCAATCCTAAAGAACACCTAGGACAATATATAAGATTCTACAAAGTTTCCATGTACTAGAGTACTTTCCAGAAGCCTACAACCTATATGGATCCCTGGGCCTGATAATTCCTGAAACCTAGAAGGCTCAACTTTTCCAGAACATCAGCTAGTTCCATCTCCCTACCCCATATTCTTGATAGTGCCTTCCAACATGAAAAATTAAGAATGGCCATAGTTCAAATACCCCTGAGGAGTGGAATAGAAAGATCAAAGGTGATGATGGAGTTATAGAGGGAAGGGAAGATGTATTAGCTAGGGTTCTCTCGAGAAACAGAATCAGCAGGAAATATCTGTAGATATGAAATTTATAAAACTGGCTCATACAACCAAGGAAATGTGGAGTCCAAAGTCTGGGGGTAGACTGTGAAGCTGATGACTCTGATGGAAGATCTGGATGAACTCCATAGGAGAGGCTTGCCATCTGAAACAGGAAGAGAGCCTGTCTCTTCTGAGTCCTCTTTAAAAGGCTCCAGTGATTAGGTTGAGCATCACCCATTGCAGAAGACACTCCCCTTGGCTGATTACAAATGGAATCAGCTATGGATGCAGCTGACATGATCATGATTTAATTCTATGAAATGTCCTCAGAACAACAGACAGGTCAGCACTTGCCCAACAAAACAAATGGGTACCACCACCTGGCCAAGTTGACACATAAACCTGATCATGACAGTCCACCCCTTGTCAACTTGGCAGCTATACACATCACCTTAACCATACCTAATTTCTAAATAGAAAACAATAAAAGACACATTTTTTCCTCACCTAACAATACTCAACTTTTCAACATACAACTGGAAAAATATTAACTCTCCCCAGAATAATGTGCAAGTCCTTGGGTAATATTCATTCTTAAACTTGATATCTTACAACTTAAATACTATAACATGAACAAAACAGCATTACAGTACTCATTTCTGTAGCTGATCACATGGTTGCAGTTCATATTGAAACTACATATTAAACTACAACCCATGCCATGTTCCCTTAAGTTCAGTAAGTACTTCTGGTGGACATGGTTCTTTGCATGGTGGGGTGACCCAATCCTTCATTCCTGAAGTTTCAGAGCCATTGGTAGCCCTGCCTGGATTTTACTGTTGCAGTTTTCCATTGATTTTAATCACAGGCATGGTAGTACTAAAAGATACTCTATGGGATCCCCTATATTGCAGGAAAACTCTTCTTTACCTCCATTGTGTAGCTGCAGTCCTATTTCCCCCTAATAGTCAAAGTCAATCACCCCAGCCAGTAATGTAATCCCATTCTTGGTTTGTTGATCCTGGGTCATGAGTACCCCAAAGTGACCAGGTGGCAGATTTAGATTTCAGTTATAATGGAATTATTGTTTTTTTTCCTGGTGGAAGTACTTCCCCTTTTGGAACTAAACCTATAGAGCAACAGAGCTCAAGGTTACAGGAACAAGAAGCAAAAATTTTTCTAGTGGATCACTAGAGGTAATAGCGAGAGGTGCCACTTCCATTTCCACCCCTTGGTTCCTGGACTCATGGATCCTAGCTATGGGAGAAACATCACCATATAGTGGGTGTTAATTTTGTGCATAGACAACTTCCTGGAGAACATTACCCCAGCCCTTCAAGGTATTTCCACCTAGTTGGCACCATAATTAGGTTTTCAAAAAGCCATTCCGCCATTCTATCAATCCAGCTGCCTCTAGATGATGCGGAACATGGGAAGACCAGAGAATTCCATGAGCATGTGCCCATTTCCGCACTTCATTTGCCATGAAGTGTGTTCCTTGATCAGAAGCTATGTTGTGTGGAATGCAGTGATGTTGGATAAGGCATTCTGCAAGTCCATGTATGGTAGTTTTGGCAGAAGTATTGTGTTCAGGGAATGCAAACCCATATCTAGAGTATGTGTCTATTCCATTTAGAACAAATCACTGCTCCTTCCATAAATGGAGAGGTCCAATGTAATCAACCTGCCACCATGTAGCCAGCTGGTCACCTCAGTGAATGGTGCCATGTCAGGGGCTGAGTGTGGGTCTTTACTGTTGGCAGATTGGACACTCAGCAGTGGCTGTAGCCAGGTCAGCCCTGGTGAGTGGAAGTCCATGTTTCTGAGACCATGCATAACCTCCATCCCTACTATCATGACCATTATGTTCATGAGCCCATTGGGCAATGAGAGGAGTTTCTGGGGAAAGAGGTTGACTGGTATCCACAGAGGGGGTCATCTTATCAAATTGATTATTAAAAGCATCTTCAGCTGAAGTCACCCTCTGGTTTGCTTTCACATTTAATACAAATATCTTCATGTTTTTAGCCCACTCAGAAAGGTCTATCCACATAGCTCTTCCCCTGAACTCTTTGGCACCAATTTTCCAACTCTGGTCTGTCCAAGTCCCTGACCATCCAGCCAAACCATTAGCAGAAGCCCATGAATCAGTATTCAAATGCACCTCTGGCAAGTTCTCCTTCCAAGCAAAATGAACAACCAGGTGCACTACTTGAAGTTCTGCCCTAACTGGGAGGATTTCCTGTCACTACTGTCCTTCAGGGATATCCCAGAAAGGAGTTGAGTACTGCAGCTGCCCACTTTCAGGTGGTACCTGCATATCATGCTGAACTGTCTGTATACCAGACCTGAGTTTTCTCTTCCTCAGTCAATTCAGTGTAAGGAACTCCTCAAGAGGCCATAGCTTTGGTCTGGGAAAGAGAAGCTAACGTGGCAGGAGTGGAGATCATAGGCATTTGAGCCACTTCCTCATGTAATTTACTTGTGCCTTCAGGATCTCCTCTGGCCCTGTCTCATATATACCATTTCCATTTTATGATGGAGTACTGCTGTGCATGCTCTACTTTATGGCTTGTCGGGTCAGACAACACCCAGCTCATGGTAAGCAACTCAGGTTTCATGGTAACTTGGTGGTCCGTGGTTAAGTGTTTAGTCTCTACTAAGGCCCAGTCACAGGCCAAAATCTGTTTTTCAAAAGGAGAGCATTTATCTACAACAGATGATAAGGCTTTGCTTCAAAATCCTAAGGGTCTGCATTGTGATCCTCCCTATAGGTGTCTGTCAAAGGCTCCAGACAGCATCTCTATTTACCACTGACACTTCCAGAACCATTAGATCTATTGGATCTTATGGTCCAAGTGGCAGAGCAGCTTGTACAACAGCCTGGACCTGTCACAGAGCCTCCTCTTTTTCAGTTCCCCACTCAAAATTAGCAGCTTTTCTGGTCACTCAATAAATGGGCCAGAGTAGCACACCCAAATGAGGAATATATTGTCACGAAAATCCAAAGAGACCAACTAGATGTTGTGCCTCATCTTTGGTCATAGGAGGGGCCAGATGTCACAACTTATCCTTCACCTTAGAAGGTATATCTTGACATGTCCCACACCACTGGACATCTAAAAATTTCACTGAGGTGGAAGTCCCCTGTATTTTTGTTGGATTTATCTCCCATCCTCTGACATGCAATTGCCTTACCAATAAGTCTAGAGTAGTTGTTACTCCTTGCTCACTAGGCCTAATCAACATGATATCAACAGTATAGTGGACCAGTGTGATATCAAGTGGGAGGGAGAAATGATCAAGGTCCCTGTGGACAAGATTATGACATAGAGCTGGAAAGTCTATATACACCTGAGGTAGGACAGTGAAAGTATATTATTGACCTTGCCAGCTGAAAGCAAACTGCTCCTGGTCATCCTTACTAACAGCTATTGAGAAAAAAGCATTTGCCAGTTTAATAGCTGCATACCAGGTACCAGGGGTATGTTTTGATGTGCTCAAACAATAATACCACTCTGGAATAGCAGTTGCAATTAGAGTTGGAGTTACCACCTGTTTGTACTTACAGTAATCCACTGTCAACCCCCCAAACCCGTTTGCTTTCTGCACAGACCAAATAGGGGAGTTGAATGGGGATGTGGCGGGAATCACCACCCCTGCATCCTTCAAGTCCTTAAGAGTGGCAATATTGTTTGCAATCCCTCCAGGAATCTGGTATTGCTTCTGATTTGCTATTTTGCTAGGTAGGGGCAGTTCTCATGGCTTCCACTTGGGCTTTCCCACCATAATAATCTTCACTCCATGAGTTAGAGAGCCAATGTGGGGATTCTGCCAGTTGCTCAGTATGTCTATGCCAATTATGCATTCTGGAACTGGGGAAATAACTACAGAATGGGTCTGGGTGCCCACTGGACCCACTATGAAATGGACCTGAGTTAAAACTCCCTCAATCACCTGACCTCCATAAGCCCCCACCTTGGTAGACCAGAGTGACCTTTTAGATTCCCTGGAATTAATGTCACTTCTGAACCAGTGTTTAATAATTTCCAAAATATCTGAACATTTCCTTTTTCCCCAATGCACAGTTACCCTGGTCAAAGGCCATCTGTCTCTTTGGGGAAGACTTGGAGGAAGAGTAACAGTATAAATTTGTAGGAATGTAACAGGGTTCTCTCCCAAAGGGACCAGACCTCCTCCTCATTCAAGGGGCTCTGGATCTGTAAACAGTCTCAAGTCTGGAAATTGATTAAGGGACCATGACTCTCTGTTTTTGTAATTCAAGTTAGACTTCTGTTCACTTGACCCATAACTCTTTTGTTTATACAGTTCAAACAAGAATTTATTAGACTGACCATCTATTGTACTTCTAAGTACCCCATGATTTTCTAGCCCATGCCACAAGTCTCTGTGAGTCAGATGACTCCTGCTTTGAGTCTACTGTCTATTATGATAGTCACATCCACCTTGTCCTTGGCAATTAAGTGCTGCCACCTGACTTCTGCCAACTTGGGATCTAGTCATCCCCATGTGTTTAAGGATTCCAGCTCAGTGACAGCAGTTCCCATAGTAATATCTGGCCTGCAGAGAAGTGCAACTACAGAGCTCTTCAGGGGTGATGGTGCTAGTCTCACAAATTTATTTCTTACAGTTCTGGTAAAAGGTGCATCCTCCAGACATTCCAGGAGTTTAAGAGCAGGCTTTGCATGATAACTCCACTCTAACATTCCAATCTCTCTAAGCCTCTGGATCATCTACATTATACCAGGACAGTTCTTACATTTCAACCTCAGGTAATGTTGGCCACCTTTTGATCCATGTTTCAGCCAACCATCCAAACAAACTGTTAATGCCCTTTCTAACCCCTCAAGCTATAACATTGAATGCAGAATCTCTGCTTAGTGGGGCCATATCAATAAATTCAGCCTCATTCAGCTTTGTATTCCAACCACCATTATTCCATACCCTTAAAATCTATTGTCACACATATTTCCCTGATTCCTTTCTATATAAATTGGAAAACTCACAGAATACTTTTTGAGTATAACATACCTCCTCGTGGGTGATACTTCATACCTCACCTTTTGGGACTTATTGGGACTTTAGTCTAGTTATAGGTCTGGAAGAAATGAGAGGTGGTGGGGATGGGTCATGAAAGTAATTGGAGGTATCTTCCAAGCCTTTTGCATCAGGGCATTCATTTGCAGTGTCATCTGATGAAACAAGATTAATTACTCCAGGCAGGGTTAATCCTTTCAGGTAGAAGTTGGATGACCAACTCCTCAGGGCGGGATGGAGGTGGGAAGGCTATGTCCTCAGGCAGACTATTACAGTGTTATCTAGAGAAGACTCAGCCTGACCTAGGGTTTCAACCTCTTCACCAACATCATTATAAATCCAAATGTTGCCATCCCATTTTTCAGGGTCCCATTCCTTTCCAATTAATTTTATCATTTTAATGGCAGACACCATGCAAGTTTGAGATTTCAGTTTACATTGCACAGTTGCTACTCTGACAATAAGATTCTGAGCCTGATTTTCAGAAATCTCAAGTCTATGGCTACAGAAAATAAGATTTTCCTTCAAGACACTCATAGAAACATTTACATCTTTCAGATGGCATGTAAGCTTCTCATTTGAAGCCTTAAACCCATCCCTTTCACTCGTTAATGTATACTGTGTATCTAATAACAACCAGCCAACATCTCTATACCTCCTATTTCCATAAAACTTCATTAAGATGTTGATAATACTATCCCCCTGAGCCTGGCTTCATATAAGTGAAGCATTAGAAGAATTGGGTGGTGACATTTTGACTATATTTTTGCCAACATCATTCTTATCATTCTTATTACAGTATCATTCTTATTACAGGAATGAGAGTCCTTAGTGTCTTTGAGTCCAGTCAGAGTAGAAAACCAATCATAAAAACCCATTTTTAAGATTCTGTTTCCTAAGAACCACTCCTGCTACCAAGCTGTATTAGCTAGGGTTCTCTAGAGAAACAGAATCAGCAGGACATATCCATAGGCATTAAACTAATAAAAATGTCTCACATAACCATGGGAATGTAACATCCAAAATCTGTAGGGCAGGCTGTGAAGCTGACCACTCTGATGGAGTGTCTGGATCACAGGAGAGGCTTGTTGACCAAAGCAGAAAGAGAGTCTGTTTCTTCTGAATCCTCCTTAAAAGGCTTCCAGTGATTAGATTACGCATCACTCAATGCAGAAGACACTCACCTTGGCTGATTACAAATGGAATCAGCTGTGGATACAGCTGATGTGATCATGATTTAATTCCATGAAATGTCCTCAGAGCAACAGACAGATTCACACTTGCCCAACCAGACAAACAGATACCACCACCTGGCCAAGTTGACACATGAACATGACCATGACAGAAGGTTTAACAAGTGAGTATTATTGCTGAATCGTATTACTGATATATGGGTCACAAAACAGGTCTTTGTAAATTTAATAAACATTGAAATTATTCAAAGCATGTTCTCTGGTCATAATGGAATGAAGCTGGATCTCAATAACCAAAAAAATGAGAACATTCACAAATATAGGGAGATTAAATAACACTCTCTTAAACAAACAGTGGGACAAAGAAGAAATTGATACAGAAATTAGTAACTATCTGGAGATGAATAAAAATGAGAGTATGGCATATCAGAACTTATGGGATGTGGCAAAGTCTGTGCTGAGAGGGAAATTTATTGCCCTAAATGCCTATATTAAAAAACAAGAACGGGGCAAAATTGAGAACTTACCTGTTCACCTGGAGGAACTTGAGAAGGAACAGCAAACTAACCCCAAAGCAAACAGAAGAAGAGAAATAGCAAAGTTTAAACCAGAGATAAATGAATGGGAGAACAAAAGAACAATAGGAAGAGTCAATAAAACCAAAAGTTGATTCTTTGAGAAAATCAATATAATCAAAGGACCACTGGCAAAGCTGATAAAGGAAAAAAGAAAAGAGGCTGCAAATAAACAAAATCAGAAATGAGGGGGGTTGTTACCACAAACCCTGAAAAATAAAGAAATCACGTGGATACTATAAACACCTTTATACCAACAAATTTGACAACTTAGAAGAAATGATCAAATTCCTGTAGACATACTAACAAGCTACACTAAGTCAAGAAGAAATAAAAGCTCTGAACAAACCAATCATAAGTAAAGAGATTCAATCAGTCATCAAAAATCTTCCTGCAAAGAAAAGGCCAGGGCCAGATGGCCTCTCAGGCCAATATTTTGATAAAATGTTGAATTTTATCAAACATCCCCAAAAGAAATAACACCAATCCTGCTCAAATTTTTCCAAAAAAATTGAAGAAAACAGAATACTACTTAATTCATTTTATGAAGCTAATATCACTTTAATACCAAAACTGGATAAGAATGCTATAAGAAAGGAGAACTACAAGCCAATCTCCCTAAAGAACATAGATGCTAAAATTATCAACAAATTACTAGCAAATCAAATCTAAGAACACACTGAAAGAATTATACATCATAACTAAGTGGAGTTTAGTTACTCCACTTAGGATGGTTCAACAGAAGAAAATCAATTAATGTAATACAGCACATTAACAAATCAAAAGGGAAAAATCACATGATCACCTTGATTGATACTGAAAAGTGTCTGACAAAATTCAACATCCTTTTCTCATAAAAACACTTCAAAAGGTAGGGATCAAAGGTAACATCCTCAATATGATAAAGGACATGTACGAAAAACCCATATCTAGCATCATACTCAGTGGTGAGAACCTGAAAACATTCCCCCTAAGATTGGGAATGAGACAGGATGCCCTCTGTCACCACTATTACTCAGTATTGTACTAGCAGTTCTAGCTAGAGCAATCAGGTAGGAAAAAGAAAGAAAATGTATCCAAATTGAAAAGTAAGAAATAAAACTTTCATTATTTGCAGATGACATGATACTATACTTGGAAAATCCTGAGAAAGTGACAACAGTTACTTGAGTTAATAAACAAATTCAGCAAGATTGTAAGATATAAAATTAATGTTTAAAATCAGTAATGTTTCTACATACAAGCAATGTTCCGAGGAGTTAATTAAGGAAAAATTTCCATTCAAAATAGCAACTAAAAGAATCAAGTACTTAGGAATGAACTTAACTAGGGATGTGAAAGACTTGTACACAGAAAACTATATAACATTGCTCAAATAAATCAAAGAAGATTTAAATAAGTGAAATATATTCCCTGCTCATAGATAGGAAGGTTAAATATAGTTAAAATGTCATTTCTACCCAAATTGGTTTACAGATTCAATGCAGCACCAATCAAAATTCCAACAACTTACTTTGAAGACTTGGAAAAACTAGTTACCAAATTCATCTGGAAGGGAAGAGGACTCCAAGTAATTAAAAGCATCCTAAAAAAGAATAATAAAGTAGGAGGATTAACACTTCCTGATTTTAAAACTTATTATAAAGCCACAGTGGTCAAAACAACATTTTACTTTCAAAAAGACAGAAGTATTGATGAATAGAATTGAATCAAGAGTGCAGAAATAGACCACTAAATCTATGGTCAACTAATCTTTGCAAGGCCCCCAAATCCACTGAACTATAAACAAATGATCTTTTCAATATATGGGCATGGGAGAACTGGATATCAATAGCCAAAAAAAAATGAGAGGACCCTTACCTTATACTCCATATAAAAATTAGCTCAAAGGGGATGAAACACCTAAATATAAGAGAAAATACCATTAAGCTCCTGGAAGAAAATCTGGGGAAACATCTTCGAGACCTAATAATCAGAGGTAGTTTCCTTAACTTTACACTCAAAGCACAAACAACAAAAGAAAAAATAAATAGATAAATGGGAATTCCTCTAAATCAAATGCTTTTGCTCCTCAAAAAGACTTTGTCAAAAAGTGAACAAACAGCTAACTGAATGGGAGAAAGTTTTTGGAAATCACACATCGGATAAAGGTTTGCTATCCTGTATACATAAAGAAATCATACAACTCAATGACAAAAGCATAAACAACCCAATTATAAAATGGGCCAAAGATATGAATATCCATTTTTCTGAAGAGCAAATACAAATGGCTCAAAAGCATGTGAAGAGATGCTCATTTTCATTAGCTATAAAGGAAATGCAGTTCAAGACTACAATGAACTGCATTGTGCATTGTACATTGTACTACACCTCACACCTATCAGGATGGCTACTATTAAACAAACAGAAAACTACAAATGTTGGGAAGTATGTGGAAAAATTAGGACACATATGCATTGCAGTTGGGAATGTATAATGGTATACCCACCATAGAATAGAGTTTAGCCATTCCTTAGGAAAGTAAATATTGAGTTGCCCTATGATCCAGCAATACCGCTACTCAGTATATACCCAGAAGAACTAATAGCCATGACAGAAACAGAGATTTGCACACTGATGTTCATAGCAGCATTATTCACAATTGCCAAAAGATGGAAACAATCTAAGTGCCCATCAACAGATGAGTGGATTACAAAATGTGGTATATACATATGATGGAACATTATGCAGCAGTAAGATGAAATGACATCCTGAAGCACAACCCAAGATGGAAGAACCTTGAGGACATAATGCTGAATGAAATAAGGCAGACAGAACAGGATAGATACTGTATGATTCCACTTGTATTGCATGGTAAAGGTAAAATCAGAGGCTTATAATATAGAATATATGGACCATAGAGACACATGGAAAGTAGAGATGGGTTAACAGTTAACTAATAGAGGCTGACCTTAAATTTAAGGGATAGATAGAAGTGAAGATAGTTCACTAATGAGTCTATAAGTAATATTACCATATTGAAGGTGAACATGATTGAAAAGGGTTGTCTAGAGCCATGTGTACCACTAATTAACACTATAAATATAAACAAGTTCTTACACGAATCTTGGATAAAAAGTGCATAAATTTGAGGTACAGTTTGAAAAGTGTTATTGCATGCTATGGGTTATATTTAACAGGAAAACATCCACAGTACCACAGCAACACGGGGTAATAATGTGGATAAGGACAAGTTAAGGGGAGGTTTAGATTTTCTATTTGGTGAGCGTGTGTTTATTGGTTATCTTTTCTTGGAAATAATAAAATTATCTAAAATTGAGTGTGTTGATGAACTATTGACTTTGCACATTATACATAATATCTAATGAATGGAGGTGGCTGAAGGATGCACTGACTGAGAAGTAGATTAGCAAAGAATGGAGTATTCGTATGATTTAATATTGTGCTGCTAGAAGAAGGAATGTAGTTGCGAGGTATGCAACTTTGTGAATAAACCTGTGGGACATTATGTGACGTAAAATAAGCCAGAAACAAAAAGGCAAATATTGTATGGTCTCATTTAGAAAATTCATATAAGAAAACTGGGGCCTAGATTGTAAGCTTTTATAGCAGTCACATTTAGTCCAGAGATGTAATTGTTATTTCTGGAGTTTGAAAGTCTGTTTTATATATGTATATCCTGGTATTTAAGCCAATCAGGTCTGGATCAAAGTAGTTCAGAATACAGGAGTAAGGAAGACATTGTCTATATTTTAGAACCTCATCTACTCTTTGAGACCAAAGGAAGAAAGATTTATTTTATTCAGAACCTAAATTTTCTGTAGCATCTAACCTAACTCAACCTGTCTAGGTAGTTCATTTAAACAATCCAAACACAGGGAGCCCAGAATAAAAATGAAACCTGTAATCCTGTATAGCTTAATGTAATGCCTGGATAAATCCCAGAATATATTAAGCAGATAGTAAAAAAGTATTGGTAAAGTGCCATGAGGGATGGGAGAAAAAACACAGAATTATTAAACTTTATTACCAGGGAAACCCCTGATACTGTGCCAAACATTAGGGACACCCAAATCTATAGGCCAAACTTTTAATCTTGAGGCTTGCTCTTGTAAGGCTTATATATGTAGCAGAGAGGCTTAGCCTCCCTATAGGCATACCTAAGAGTTACTTCTGGAGGGCCTCTTTTGTGGCTTGGGTGTGGCCTCTCATTCTCTAGTCCCAACTCTGCAAGTGATATCCTTTTCTTCCCTCCTACATGGGACATGACCTCCAGTGTAAAAGTCTGCTTGGCAGCTTAGCAGATGACTCCCAGGGATGAGCTAGGCCCTGGCACCATAGGGTCAATAATGCCATCCTGACCAAAAGGGGGAAAAGAAGTGTAACTAATAAGGTATCCGTGGCCAACAGAGTTTAAGTAGAATTGAGAGGCTACTCTGGAGGTCACTCTTATGCAAGCTTCCGGTAGAAGTTGCTACCTATCATAGTTTGCCACACCCCAATCCAAATCATTCCTGCCAATTGTAAAGAACACCTTAGGCATTATACAAGATGCTACAAAGCTTCCATGGACTAGGATACCTTTCCAGAAACCCACAATCTCCAGATGTTCAGGTAAGTCCTGAAATGCAGAGGGGCCATCCTTCCCACAACATCAAATAGTTTCATCTCTTTATCCCAAATATTGACAGTTCCTTCCAACATGAAAAAGTTAAAATGGGCATAGCCCAAATTCCCCTAAGGATGAGGGAAAGATCAAAGGTGATGGCAGAGTTATACAGAAAAGGCAGGATTTAACAAATGAGTATGAGTGCTGAATCATTATATTGATATTTCTTTTAGTTTCCAGGATCTAAGAGCAGCTAGAAATAAAAACCTAGAATTGAGGAATTGTAACCCATACCAAACTCTGAAATCTGTTCTACAACTAATTGTTGTGCTGTACTTTGAAATTTATTGCTTTTTTATATATATGTTATTTTAAAAAGTACATATCTCCTTTATGACAGAGTAGCTTTGCCCAGCCCATAAACTCCCAACTCACTCTGTACATTCTCAGTGTTAAAGCCACTGAACCTCCCCAGTAGATGGAGGTAACATTTTGAGAGGGAGAAGGTATGAACATTGGTTTGAAAATCTAGATGGCAATGGCTATTACTCTTTTCACTTAATTCAAATTAATGGGTTTTAGAATCAGATAGAACTACATATTACTGTCTTCTTTTCTATCTACTGGCTGTGAACAAGTGATTTACACTTTCTTAGCCTGTTTCCCTTTGGGACACAAGGTTACTATGAAGATTAAATGAGATAATGTAGGTAAAAGTTAGCACAACACCTTTACCTTAGCTGTTGTCCAACAAATGCTATTTTTTTTCTCCTTTGTGCACGTAAAGAAAGGACATGAGGAGAAGAAGGATAAAAGGAAGTTTCTCAGGGATGAAATGCTAAATCTCATAGCAATGTGACCTACTCCATCTCTCTCTTTCCCTCTAGTTTCCTCTCCTTTTCCTTCTCTCTCCTCCTAAGTGAATATATACAGGTGCTTAGAACAGTCCTTGCCTACAAATGCTATGGTTACTCCTTCTGTTGGTGTTATCTTAGCTTTTGTTGTTATGGTCCTTGCCATCATCTCCTTATTCTTCCCATCTTATTTCCTTTCTCCAGGAGAGGCAGTATGTCAGTCACTCCCTGTAATGCTGAACCTGGGAGTCTGTATACATTTCCTAAACTCTCCTGACAGCTGGCTTCTTGTTCATTTTTTGCCAGTAGGAAACACTGGCAAGAGAAGTGGGAAAGCCTTGTATTTGCTTCTCCCTTCTCTGTTTCTGACAGTGTCTGTGCAAAGGGGGTCCTTTTGGGCACAGCAGCCCCCTTTGTGGTGATCATAGCATCAGCAGGGTGACCCTTCTTAGGTGTTACTAGCAGCAGCCCTTCTCCTTTTCCAGAATTGGCTCAGGCCATCTCTCCTCACAGTTTCTTTGCTCACCAGGGTCCATGCCCATAGTGCTGTAGTGAGTACACTCTTGGGTTCTATAAACACCATTGTCTATTTCCTTTTGTCCCTCAAACTTAAGAGTAGCCACTGCATCCCTCAGTTACTCACCTTTATGTTATCACACCTTCTTCTTTTTGCTTTCTCAGTCCTGACAAAACTTTGGAAACTGTTTCCCTGTATTACATTCCTTTTATTTGAAATACCTAGAATGTCTTCCGTTTCCCTACATGGAAATAGACTCTTAGAGTTAATGTCTTCTATTTGTTCACTCATGAGAAAAGGAATTACAAGTAATTTAGAATTAAATCCTTAGGATTAACTGCTTTCTAATGATTTTCTGTATTAGAACATCAGCAAGTGGGAAGTAAAGCCACTTCCAACTTCACATTCTCATGATTAAAGGAGAAAGTGGAATATGCAACTCACCTTTCCCCTCTTCAAATTACTTCTGGATGTACATAGAGATCCCTGAAGCTGGCCCATTCATCAGTTTTTTTCAGGATGTTCTCCAGAATGCTGAGAACTATTCAATCTATTTTTGAATTTTGTATGATCTTTGATACTTTTCCTCTTTATTCTCCACCTCAGCATCATCTCTTCCTCTTTCATCATCTCCTAATCTTGGAGGAAAGTCTTTTAATATCCAATAAACTAGCTCCAATAATAAATTTTTGGAAAGCTGACATTACCTGAAGATTCTATTTCATGATGTAGGTCATTTTTTTTTTTTTTTTGGTGAGAAAATGTGAAATAGTTTTTCAATTACCCATAATCACTGAGGTGGTAAGTGATGGAGTTGATATTTCAAACCAATTTTGCCTAACTCCAAAGATTAGAATTTTAACAACCATAATATTCTACTTTCCATCCACCCACCCACATATTCATCCAACAGAGGAGAGCTTACTATTTGCCAAGCACTATGTTGGGCAAAGTAATTGAAAGTCAAAGGGCCTAACCAATAACTCCTAAAACACAACAGAGTTAACCACATCCAGAGCCAGCCTTCAGAGATTGGAAATCAAGATTGATGATGGAGTCATGAATATAAACATAGAGCAGCAGACAGCTGAGAAGATGATAAATGAGGGGAAGGGACAGTCTGAAAAGAAGCCATAAGGAGAGGGAGTCAGAAGAGGCTCAAGTAAGACCTCAGATGATTCTGGTCTCATCTTTCTGCAATCCAGAGGTCATGGGCATCAGCAACCAGGGATGTCTTAGAAGACTGAAATTGACAACATTGTCTATTTGATGTGGAATGAAGTTCTGTCACCTTCTAATTTCTCTCTTTCTCTCAGGACACTTTTGTTACTTTAACAACAAGAATACAAATAAAATAAACCAACAGCTAGTGTGAATGTAAAGGACTGAGAGAGACTGAAGGCATGGGGTAAGCCATTCTAGCTATCCAGAAAATCTAATGTCACCCACTTCTTGCCCCTAAAGCTCTGTCTCCACTGGTATCTCCAACTCCATCTGGTTGGTCTTTGCTGTTTTTGAGTGTAAAGAAGTCTGTGGTCCATATCAGGGCCTCAGGACTTCTCTTTTTGTCTCCCTCTCCATCGTTGCCTTTTTTCCCCCTTATGGTCTATGCTGGTTCGAAATGACGCATGTACCCTAGAAAAGCCATGTTTTAATCCTAATTCTATTTTATAAAGGTGACTGTTTCTTCTAATCCCTATTCAGTATTGCATGTTTGAGATTGTAATTAGATTGCCTCCCTGGAGATGTGATTTAATCAAGAGTGGTTCTTAAACTGGATTAAGTGGAGGCGTGTCTCCACCCATTTGTGTGGGTCTTGGCTAGTTTCTGGAGTCCTATAAAAGAGAATGAAAGAGATTTGGAGAGAGCAGAGAATACTGCAGCACCATGAAGTAGAGAGTCCATGAGCCAGTGACCTTTGGAGATGAAGAAGGAAAATTCCTCCTGGGGAGGTCCATGAAACTGAAAGCCAGGAGAAGAAGCAAGCAGATGATGCCATGTTCAAAACGTGCCCTTCCAGATGACAGAGGAACCCTGACCATGCTCACCATGTACCTTTCCAGATGAGAGAGAAATGCTGTGTTCACCATGTGCCCTTCCACTTGAGAGAGAAACCCTGAACTTCACTGGCCTTCTTGAACTAAGGTATCTTTCCCTGGATGCCTTAGATTGGACATTTCCATAGATTTGTTTTAATTGGAACATTTTCTTGGCCTTAGAACTGTAAACTTGCAACTTATTAAATTCCCCTTTTTAAAAGCCTTTCCGTTTCTGGTATATTGCATTTCAGCGTCTAGCAAACTAGAACATGGCCTCTCTGTTTCTCTCTCTCTCTTTTTCTCTCTGTAGCATGACAATGATCAGAAACCCTGATTCAAACTTGTAAAAACAATAAAGAAGTTTATTTCAAACAATGCAAAATCCAAAGGTAGGGTAACTTCCAGGGTTAGTTGATTCAGTAGCTCAGACATGTGATCAAGGACCCAGGTTCTTTCCGTCTTTCTGTTCTACTATTTTCAGCATCATATTCAGCTTTGGAATGAAATAAAATGACTACTCATTCAAACCATTAAGGAGAAAAACAAGGCCAGAGCCTATGCCACTGCCACCCTTTTCCCCTACCCTTTCCTACTCCCCACACTCCCATCTCCATCCCCTTCCCCATCCTCATTTTCCTTCATCCCTTCTCCTTCCCCCTGCTTCTTCTTCTCTTTCTTCTTCTTCTTCTTCTCTCTCTTAGGAAAGGGAAAGCTCTGGCCAGAAGTACCAACATGTTAGCTACATGAGATTTCTCCTCTAAAATCTCACTGGCTAGAATCAGAGCTCATGTATATACCTAAGTAAATCTCTGTCTTTGAAAAGGAGATAAAGTTACAATACTTAGCTTAGACTGCATGCTTTAAGAGATAATATGGAGTCAACTGCAAAGAACTTTGAAGGATCTGAGCTTTTACTCTACTAGCAAGCTAATAAGTTAGCCTGACACAGTTTCATGGATGATTGCAGAAAACATGAGACTCTTGGGTCAGACACAGAGTGCTTTAATCACTAATGGCATAGCAGGAAGCATTAGCTTCATGTTTGCATTGGCTTTCCTTGCCTTCCAAGATCTACAAGGCAACATGGAGTGGTGCGAGAGGATACTGAACATGCAGTGGGTTTGCATTACAGCTGAGGAACTCCAAACTTAGGGGACTTGCATATCTTATTATGGGCTGCAAATAAATCTGCCAGACTTTTGTTCTGAAGGAAGATATTGTATGTCTTATACTGTACAGAGAGATTAGTGCCTTGCTTAGAAGACATGGGGAATCTCAAGAAAGCAAAGGACAGTTGTCCCCCAACATTGACCATTTCACATTGACTACAATGTACTTTAACATACTGCTTTCTTTTTCATCAGGCTGGCTCCAGCTAATCTTCAGAAATTCAGCTCAGTTGTCAGCTACTTTGTAATGACTTTCTCAACAATTATTTTATCATAGTAGTTATCACTTTCTCACCCTCTGTTCATTTATTTTTTTGTCTCACCCACTAGAGAGTATATTCCTTGAAAACAGAGAATTTGTTTTTTGTTTCTCTCTCCAGGACAGTGCTTGGCATTTTAGAAGTAAATAGGTCAATGCCCACATAAAATCTCATCTGGTAGATATAATTTACTTAATAATTCTATAATTATTTTATTTGGACATAATTTACTTTTCTTGTTTTCTCTAATATACAAGGACATCTATTATTGTGATACTTCTGACCTCTCTCTATCCTTCTCCCCTTTCTAAGAAAGATAAAGTGAATTGTTTTATTTTTAGGTGTATAGGGGATTGAGAAGGTGCAACACTGCCCCCCATCCTCCATCATCCTTGTTGAGATTGACCTTCCTACATAGAGTATTTTCTCTGATCTGCAATTTGCTTTGCCTATGATTAGTAGTTAAACCACCTTGGAGATGAACACTTAGTTGTGTTATGAATATGACTAATTCTGGGGCCTGTATTGAGAGATTTCTTGTTGACCATGAATTACTTTCTCAGTAATTCTATTGCTCTCTTTAAAACACACACAAGGTTGTTGAAAGTATTTCAATTTGTTTACAGCTACTACATGGGAAAAGTGCTAAGTAGGTTAGGCATAAAACTTACTGATGTCATTTATTGAAAATCTGATCCCCAGTGACAGGATAAATCCTGGAAAACATATATGAGAAGACCCAACTATAAATTCAATAGCTAATCCGTCATTAATCAAGCATTTACTAAGTGCCTACTATGGATCAGACCTGCTTCAATAATAATACTTCCCTGTTCTTAAGAATGTCTAACTTCTTGAAGGATCTTCACATTTGTGACTACCTTTGAGCCTCATAACAGTCTGGTTAGCCAGATAAATTTCTATGCTCCATGCTTCCAAGGGAAAGAGAGTGACAAAGTTTTTTGAACATGTAGCAAGGTCACGTGATAGTTTATGAAAGATATGTTCAGATCCTGGGTTATTTGGTTCTCAGTGCATTTCTCTTTCCAACTCTGATCAGAACTCTCTGCCTAATGGTGGAAGCAGTGAGAACTAGGTGAGCGAACTATAGAGATGAAGACTGGGAGGACATGTGAAAACTCAAAAGCAGTTTAAAAGATACTGATTGAATGATAGTTCTCTAATCAGTTTCCACCCCAAGGCAGTCTTCTCTGTTTACATCATGGAAAATTTGGCATGTTGCTTAGCACCTAGTAAGTGTTTTCTTTACATGGATTCACAAGCCAAAAATTGTATGAAACTAGGATGTCCATCACAGGTCAGACTCTTCAGCACTAGAAAGGAACAGTTGTAAGAAAGCAGGCAGCATGGGACTGGTCAAATGGACCAGAAAACAAGAAGATAAAACCCAGTGTTATAAACACTTCCACTGACTTTTATTCAGTGTCAGCTGAATAAAACCTGATAAAAAGTTTTATTTAAACATTGAAATTACATGTTGTAGGGTCTAGAGAAGAAATCAGATGATTAAAAGAGCCAAGAAGAAAATATGCTGAGTTTAATAACTGTGCTGGTTTGAAAGGATATATGTACCCTTGAAAAGTCATGTTTTAACCAAAACCTCATTTTGTAAAGGCAGAATACTCCCTATTCAATACTGTATGTAACTAGATAACTCCCTGGAGATATAACCCAATCAAGAGTGGTTGTTAAGCTGGATTAGGGGAGATGTGTCTCCATCCATTTGAGTGGGTTTTGATTGGTTTACTGGAATCCTATAAAAGAGGAAACATTTTGGAGAAAGCCAGAGATTCAGAGACAGCAGAGAAGAATGATATAGCCACAAGAAGCAGAGAGTCCATCAGCCAGTGACCTTTGGAGATGAAGAAGGGAAATGCTTCCTGGGGAGCTTCATGAAATAGGAAGCCAAGAGAAAGCTAGCAGATGACACCGTGTTCACCACATTCCTTTCCAGATGAGAGAGAAACCCTGACAATGTTTGCCATGTGCCATCTAACTTGAGAGAGAAACCCTGAGCTTCATTAGCCTTCCTGAACCAAGGTATCTTTCCCTGGATGCGTTTGATTGGACATTTCTATAGGCTTGTTTTAATTGGGACATTTTCTTGGCCTTAGAACTGTAAACTAGCAACTTATCAAATTCCCCTTTTAAAAGCCATTCTATTTCTTGTATATTGCATTCTAACAGCTAGCAAACTAGAACAATACCCTATATGTTTATTTAATTCCATGTATTTTAGAGTATTTCCTATACATTATCCCTCTTGGGATTTACTGTTAAGGCTGGTAGGGCAAACATAGCAAGGCCTTCCTTCTGTTAATTCATGCACCATTTTATCTTTGTCCCTCTGGGAAATGTTTGCCTTATGCTTTGCATTATAATTAATTATATAATTATATATAATTAATTATTATAATTAATTCTATAAATATATAATTATATAATATATTATATATATTATATATATATATCAAGCTTCATGAAATGTAAGCCATGTCCATTCCACCTTCAGGTTGGTTGTACATTTATTTTTATAATACTCCCACCAAAATGAAGTAAATTGATCAAATATATTCTCCTACCTTGAACAACTAGACATCCAGAAAAATTACACAAAATAACCTTTAAAAATGATATTGGACAACTGGCAATGCAGCGCTGTTTTCTCTGAGAAAAGAGAAATAAATTGTTAAGACCTTTGCTTGCCCTGGCTTAATGCCTATATGCAATTTGCTGGCTGCAGCATAGGGAAGCAGAACCCTAACAGAACTTGGCAGACTTACTGAGGTTAGTGTTTGGAAACCAAAAGGAAACTAGAACTTCTATGCAGTATACTGAAGACCTTGGAGTTACACAGCAAGAGATCCAAAGAACTGCAGAGGGGTGCCATGATCTGTGAATTTATGAAATAAATTTATCCAAGCCCACAAAAAGAACTACTGGAAAGCACCTTCTCAAATCATTCCTGGAGCTCACATAAGACTGAAATAGTTTGTGATCCTACCAGCCACAGTGGAAAGATGTCATAAAACATTTTGCATTGGATACAGACCTCAGACGAACATCACCTTCAGGGTAAATTAGCCCTAGTCTAAAGAGTGCCCTAGACTTACTGTAATGAAAGTTGAAAACAAGTCTCAAAAGGACTCAACTGATCCCAACTAACTTAAATGTGTGCCAGAATAAAGCCCAGCCCTATTTAAAGGCACACACACAAAAATCATCCAGCACCAAACAAAACATGAAATTATCAGACATGTTAAGAAGCAAGAAAATATGACTCATAACAAAAGAAAGACTGATTAAAAAAATCAAACTCCAAGATGATGGAAAATTCCACATTTGATGAATAGTGGACAAGGATATTTAAAAACTGTTAAAATATATTCTATATGCTTAAAACTGTAGAGGAAAACATGAAAATGAGAAAAATATAAACTCTTAAAAATAATCAAACTTCTAGAGATGAAAAATATAATATTGACAACTAATAAACTGTGTAGGTATAATAAATTAAACACTGAAAAAGAAAATATCAATGAACTTGAAGACAGCAATAAAAATTATGTAAAATAAAGCAGAGAAAAAATGTCTTATGGGTCAAAGTAAAAAAATCTTAAATATGTTTATTTAGAATTTTAGAAGGAGGGAGACAGGAAGAATATTTGAAAGAGGGGGAGACAGACTGAAAAAAATGCAATATTTGATGAAAACTATACATTCAGATAATAAGAAAACTCAATAAACCCTGAGTAGAATAGCATAAAGAAAATCATACAGAGACCCATCAAAGTTAAATTGCTGAAAGCCAGTGAAAAAGAGAAAATTGAAGAAGAACAAATGTAGGAATGACACAGATTTCTCATCAAAATATATGCAAGCCAGAAGTCATTAGAATGACAATACTTTTCAAAATGAGGATGAAATAAATACTTTTTGGAAAAATAGAAACTGAGAGAGTCCATGAACAAATGTCTTTAAAGAAATATTTAGCTCTTAGGCAGAAGGAGAATGGTAATTTCAGTCTACACAAAAGAAGACATTCTAACAGAAATGTTAAGTGTTAAAATAAAAATAAAACATATTTTCCATTTTAATTCACTTTACAAGTTAATTGACTGTTTAAAGAAAAAATATTAACAATTTATTGCAGGATTTATAATGTATCTAGAAGAAAATGGCAAGATGACATTAGTACAAAGAATGGGATGAAAGAAAAGGAAGTATACAGTTATAAAATTCTTATACAATGTTCTAGTTTGCCAGCTGCTAGAATGCAATATGCCAGAAATGGAATAGCTTTTAAAAAGGGGAATTTAATGAATTGCAAGTTTGTAATTCTAGGGCTGAGGAAATGTGTATAGAAATGTCCAGTATAAGGATTCAGGGAAAAATACCTTGGTTCAAGAAGGCCGATGAAGTTCAGAGTTTCTCTCTCAACTGAAAAGGCACATGGTGAACACAATCAAGGTTTCTCTCTTGGTTGGAAGGTCACATGGTGAACATGGCATCATCTGCTAGTTTTCTCTCCTGGCTTTCTGTTTCTTGAAGCCTGCTGTGAGGTGTTTTCCTTCTTCATCTCCAAAGGACACTGGCTGGTGAACTCTCTGCTTCTCATGACTATGTCATTCTTCTCTGCTCTCTCTGAATCTCCAACTTTATCCAAAATGTTTCTTTTTTTTATAGGATTCTCATAAATTAATCAAGACTTCCTGAATGGGTGGAGATACATCTTCACCTAATCCAGCTTAAAAACTACTCTTGATTGAGTCACATTTCCAGGAAGATGATCTAATTATATTCTCAAATATACAGTGCTTAATATGGATTAGAAGA
The DNA here is from genome assembly GCF_023851605.1 of Tamandua tetradactyla. Classification (NCBI taxonomy): domain Eukaryota; kingdom Metazoa; phylum Chordata; class Mammalia; order Pilosa; family Myrmecophagidae; genus Tamandua; species Tamandua tetradactyla. The sequence continues at coordinate 26,553,506 of NC_135333.1, forward strand.
AATGGCTGCCTTTACAAAATGGAATTAAGATTAAAGTATGGCTTTTCTAGGGTACATACATCCTTTCAAACCAGAATTTATGATTATCTGTGATATAATGTTGTTTGAAAGTAGACTGTGATAAATTAAAATTGTATATTTTAACTTCAGAGCAACTAATAAATAAAGAAAAAAGTATAGTGAATAAGCCAATCTTGAAGACAAGACTGAATACTAAAAGGAATAAAAGCTATGTGAGATAAAAAGGAAACAATGTAGCAAACACCAGTTTTAAACACAACTATATTGATAGTTACATTAAATCAAAATGCTGTAACATTCCAAGGATTGTCAGATTAAATAAAAAAGAAAGACCTGGAGGACTTCCAGGAAGATGGCTGACTAGAGCAGCTCAAGATTAGCCCTGTTCTGGAAAAGATAGAGAAGGGACAGGAGGGTGATGGAGACAACAATTTGGGAGTGCTACTGACTTGGGAGAGCCTTCTGCACCACATGTGGCAATCCTGGTTACAAAGGCCATGGTACTGAGGGGCAGAGGGCTGGAGCCTGGCATGGAAGCATGGAGCAGAGGAGCCAGCCGGAGTGTATGGATGGGTACAGGGCACTAGGAATTAAGCCAGGCCATGTTCCTTGGTTGTGCTACCCTCACCAGCACAGCCCCATGACCAGTGACTCACCCCACACCATGCATCTGAACCCCCTCACCTGTTCCCATTCCCCATGCTCCAGGCACCCCCACCCCACCAGTCCCCAGTGCACATACCTGCTCCCCACCTCCAGCCCAAGTGCAACCTGACCCACCTCTCCTACACCATTCCCAAGCACTACTTCCCTTTCCCTGTTTCCTGCAGCCTATTACCAGTAAAGGTTGTGGCCACTAACCTCCATACCTAGGCTACCCTTGTCTGCCCATGATATTATAGAGCCTCACCCCTCTCTCCCTGAGCTTAGCACATTCATTTATGGCACTCCCAGACCCACGCATGCTCATGGGTCCCCAATCACATCATTCAGCTCTGGGGGAACTTCATGTTACAATAGTCCTAGAACAGCACATGTGCACAGCCCTCAGCTTCACTTCCCAGCTGTAAGAAAGTGCCAATCTGCACAGCTGGGTCACATCTGCCCCCAATCCATGAAGGCATAATCCCAACCTGCTTCCACAGCTCTATGTATGCACACAAAAGTCCCCATGCCTTAGACCAGCACACAGAAGGGTTACATCCCCCAGACTGGTGCACCCGCATAGCTATGTCCTCCCTGGCCGCTGGGCACCCACGTTCACAAGCACCAGTGTAACATCCCCAACCTGTGCCCATACCTGCCCTGAAACAAATCCATGTACTGAGTGCTCCATCCCATGCCCTGCTCTCTGCTGTACAACCATCCCACAAACACAGACCTTTAGACTACTGGAAGAAAACAACTCCCAAAGTAATTCAATCAAGATATCTACATGCGATGAAGACAGCAGGCAATACACTAAGCATATCACAACAGAGACAGATATAGCCCTGCCTAATGACCAAATTAAAACACCAAAGGAGACACAGACGTTGGAACAACCAATCAAAGATGTTCATACAACTCTACTTAATAAAATAAATGGGATAACAAATGACATAAAGGAGATCAGAAAGACAGTAGAAGAGCATAAAGAGGAATTTAAAAGAATAAATAGAAAAATAGTGGAAATCACAGAGATTAAAGACTCTGTTGACCAAATAAAAAACATACTGGAGGCACACAAATCCAGATTTGAAGAGACAGAATAAAGAATAAGTGATATAGAGGACAGGATAATTGAAAATGGCAAAAAAGATGGAAAAAATTGAATAGGAACTCAGGGAAATGATAGACAAAACAAAGTGCACAAATATAAGAATCATTGATGTCCCAGAAGGAGAAGAGAGGAGTAAAGGGCTAGGAAGAGTAGTTGAGGATATAATGGAAGAAAACTTCCCAACCCTCATAAAGGACATAAATATACAAGGCAAAGAAACCCAAAGAACGCCAAACAGAATAAATCCAGGTAGGCCTTCCCCAAGACACATACTAATCAGTTTGTCAAATGTTGAAGAGAAGCAGAAAATCCTAAAAGTGGCAAGAAAAAAACATTCTACTACATACAAAGGAAATCAAATGAGACTGAGTTCAGATTACTCAACTAGCACCCTGGAGGTGAGAGGGCAAGATTGTAAAAGAGAAAGACTTCCAGATAAGAATTCTGCTACTCAGCCAAATTGTTCTTTAAAACTGAGGAAGATAGTAAAGCTTTCACAGACAAAGAAGTTCTGAGAGAATTTTTCAGGAAGAGACTGGCCCTGCAAGAAACACTAAAAGGAGTTCTGCCAGCTGAAAAAAAAAAGACAGGAGAGGGAGACCTGGATGAGGGCACAGAATTGAAGAGTACCACTAAGGATAAATGAAAGAATACAAGGAGAAAGAGGGAAAAGAATATATAGATCTGACAAATAAAATAAAGATGATAAGATGGTGGAATCAAGAAATGCCTTTTCAGTAATAACTTTGAATGTTAATGGATTAAATTTACCAATTAAAAGATACAGTAGACAGAATGGATTAAGAAACATAGTCCATCTATATGCTGATTACAAGAGACTCATCTTAGACATAAGGATACAAATAGATTGAAAGTGAAAGGATGGATAAAGATCTTCCATGCAAGTTGTAACCAAAAGAAGGCAATAGTAGCTATACTAATATCAGACAAAATAGACTTTAAATGTAAAGACATCACAACAGACAAAGAAGGACACTATATACTAATTAAAGAGTCAATTCACCAAAAAGATATAACAATAATAAATGTTTATTCTCCTAATCAAGGAGCTGCAAAGTACATGAGACAGACATTGGCAAAACTGAAGGGAGTGATAGGTATTTCAACAATAGTAGTAGGAGACTTCAACATACTACTCTCTTCTATAGATAGAACTACCAGACAGAAGATCAACAAGTAAATAGAGAACTTACACAATTTGATAAACGAATTAGACCTAACAGACATATATAGGTGATTGCACCCCAAAGTACAAGATTATGCATTCTTCTCTAGTGCTTATGGGACATTCTCCAGGATAGATCATATGCTGGGGCATAAAATAGGTCTTTATAAATTTTAAAATATTGAAATTATTCAAAGCATTTTCTCTGATCACAATGGGATGAAGTTGGATCTCAATAACCACCAAAGAATGAGAACATTCACAAATAAATGGATATTAAATAACACACTCTTAAAAACCAGTGGGTCAAAGAAGTTGTTAGAGAAATCAGCAGCTATCTGGAGATGAATGAAAATGAGAATATAACTTATCAGAACTTATGAGATGTGGCAAAGCTGTGCTGAAAGGGAAATTTATTGCCTTAAATACCTATACTAAAAAACAAGAAAAAGCAAAAATTGAGAACTTAACAACAAACCTTGAGGAACTTGAGAAAGAACAGCAAACTAACCCCCAAAGAAAATAGGAAAAGAGAAATAACAAGGATTAAAGGAGATTTAAATGAATGGGAGGACAAAAGAACAATAGAAAGAATCAATAAAACCCAAAGTTGGTTGTTTGAGAAAACCAATATACTTGATGGGCCACTAGCAAGACTGACAAAGAAAAAAAGAGAAAGGATGCAAATAAACAAAATGAGAAATGGGAAGGGGTACATTACTACAGACCCTGAAGAAATAAAAAAATTATAAGAGGATACTATGAACAAATACACACCAACAAACTGGACAGCTTGGATGAGATGGACAAATTCATGGAGATACATAAACAAGCTGCACTGAGCCAGGAAGAAATAGAAGATCTCAACAAACCAATCACAAGTAAAGAGATTCAATCAGTCATCAAAAATCGTCCTACAAAGAAAAGCCCAGGGCCAGATGGCTTCAGAGGGTTTTTATCAAACATTCCAGAAAGAATTAACACCAATCCTGCTCAAAATTTTCCAAAAAACTGAGGAAAAAGGAACTCTACCGAACTCACATTACACAGCTGATACCATTTTAATACCTAAACTGGGTAAAGATGCTATAAGAAGGGAAAATTACAGGCCAATCTCCCTAATGAACATAGATGCAAAAATTCTCAATGAAATACTAGCAAATCTAATCCAACAACACATTAAAAGAATTATACACCCTGACCAAGTGGGGTTTATACCAGGAATGCAAGGATAGTTCAACATACAAAAAAACAATTAATGTAATACAGCACATTAACAAATTAAAAGGGAAAAATCACATAATCATCTCGATTGATGCCGAAAAAGCATCCAACAAGACTCAGCATCCTTTTCTGATAAAAGCACTCCAAAAGATAGGAATCAAAGATAAGAGCCTCAATATGTTAAAGGGAATATATGAAAAACCAATAGCCAGCATCATACTCAATGGAGAGAGACTGAAAGCCTTCCCCCTAAGATAAGGTACAAGACAAGGATGCTCACTGTCACCACTATTATTCAACATTGTGCTAGAAGTTCTAGCTAGAGCAATTAGGCAGGACAAAGAAATAAAAGGCATCCAAATTGGAAAGTAAAAAGTAAAACTCTTATTATTTGCAGATGATATGATATTTACTTGGAAGGTCCTGAGAAATCTACAGCAAAGTTACTTGAGCTAATCAACAAATTCAGCAAGGTGACAGGATATAAAATCAATGTGCAAAAATCAGTAACATTTCTATACACAAGCAATGAGCTATCTGAGGAGTCAATTAAGGAAAAAAATTCCATTGAAAACAGCAACTAAAAGAGTCAAATACTTAGGAATGAACTTAACAAAGGAGGTAAAGGACTTGTACACAGAAAACAAAATGTTGATGAAAGGAAACAAAGGAGTTCTAAATCGATAGAAAGCCATTCCCTTCCTGCTCATAGATTGGAAGGTTAAAAGTTGTTAAGATGTCAATTCTCCCCAAATGGATCTACAGTTTCAACACAATACCAATCAAAATTCCAGAACCTACTTTGAAGATTTGGAAAAGCTAACTACCAAATTCATCTCGATGGGAAAGAGACCCTGAATAGCTAAAAGCATCCTAAAAAAGAAGAAGAAAGTGGGAGGATTAACACTCCCTGAATTTAAAATCTATTATAAAACCACAGTGGTCAAAACAGCGTGCTACTTGCACAAAGAAAGAAGCATCAACCAATGGAATTGAATTGAGAGTGTAGAAATAGACCATCAAATCTACACGCAACTGATTTTTGATTGTGAATAATGCTGCTATGAACATCAGTGTGAATCGTCTGTTTGTGTCATTGTTTTCACCTCTTCTGGGCATATACTAAGTAGTGTTATTGCTTGGTCATAGGACAGCTTGATATTTAGTTTCCTAAGGAACTGCCAAACAGTCTTCCATGGTTGCTGCACCATTATACATTCCCACCAGCAGTGCATAAGTGTCCCAGTTTCTCCACGTCCTCTCCAACATTTATAGTTCCTGATTGTTTAATAGCAGCCATTAATAAAGGTGTGCATTCCATCAGCATTCTCTTCATGTGCTTTTGAGCCATCTGTATTTGCTCTTCAGAAAAATGCTTTTTTGTATCAATAACCCATCTTATAATTGGATTGTTTGTTCTTTTGTTGTTGAGTCGTATGATTCTTTGTATATATGGGAAATTAAACCTTTGTCTGATATGTTCAAAAGTAACCATCAGCACTACCACAGCAACAGCAGAGGTAAATAATGGGGGTAGGGACAAGAGTTACGAGGAGGTTTAGATCTACTTGGTGATGGTGTGTTTATTGGTTTTTTGTCTATTGGGATCAATGAAATTACCTTAAATTGAGAATGTTGATGGACTGTGGACTTTGGGCCCTCTACATGATGCCCAATGAATGCAGGTGGCTGAAGGATACACTAATGGAGAAATAGAATGGTGAATGATGGTGTATGCTTATGAACGAAGGCTGTGCTACTACAAAAAGGAACATTGTCGTGAGACATGCAATGATGTGAATGAACATGTGGGATATTTGGTGAGACAAAATAAGCCAGAAATTAAAAAAAACAACAATGGTTGGTCATCTTTAGAAAATGCTTATAAGAAAACAGGGGCCTAGATTGTAAGCTTTTAGAGCAGACACATTAAGTCCTGAGGGGTGATTATTATTTCTGGATTTTGAGAGGCTGTTATATATATATAACCTGATATTTAAAGATAAGAACTAAGCTGAATAGATTGGAGTTAAAGTAATTCAGGACAGGACTTCCGGAGAAGATGGCAGCTTAGTAAGACGCGCGGATCTTAGTTTCTTCTCCAGGACAGCTACTAGGGGAGTAGAAATGATACAGAAAGCGCCCAAAGCTACAACAGAGATAAAAAAGACAGCGTACCCCATCCTGGAACGGCTGGCTGGCTGAGAGAAGCAGCTCGGGTGAGATCACCGAGGCGCGCGGGCCTCACCGGGCGGGGCAGCAAGGGGCCGGAGTCACTCCCTTCCCCCTTCCCAGGCCGGCTGGGAGAATTGGAGAGGCGGTCCCCTGAAACCGCGGCGGCTGGCGCCCACACCACACGTGGCCCCCCGGACCAACTGAGAGAATTGGATCGGAAATGCCCAGGCCGCAGAGAACGGTGACGGGTGGGGGAGGCCACTTCCAAACCCGTGACTCCCCGGGAACGTGCACTCTCCCGGGCGGGCCGTTGCCGCTGGCGCCCTCCCGCCACGCTTGTCACCCCGGGCCGACTAGGAAATTCGGAGGGGCTATTTCCCGGGCTGCGGCAGCCAGCAACCCTCCCTGCGTTCGGACCCCGGGCCGGCTCAAGCCACTTCGGCTAGCGAACCTCCCGGACGGCGAGAGTTTTCCAAAGTTAAAGGTCCCACAGCACCTTTTACTGGTGGGACCCACAGACAAATGTGTGCCACGAGTGCCACCTACTGGGCAGGATAAGAAAAACAGAACCCAGAGATTTCACAGAAAAATCTTCCAAACTTTTGGATCCAATACCCAGGGAAATATGTCTAAATGCACAGATGCCAACAGAAGATAACGGATCACGCTCAAATAATTGAAAATATGGCCCAGTCAAAGGAACAAACCAATAGTTCAAATGAGATACAGGAGCTGAGAAAACTAATGCTGAATATACGAACAGAAATGGAAAACCTCTTCAAAAACGAAATCGATAAATTGAGGGAGGACATGAAGAAGACATGGGCTGAACATAAAGAAGAAATAGAAAAACTGAAAAAACAAATCACAGAACTTATGGAAGTGAAGGACAAAGTAGAAAAGATAGAAAAAACAATGGATACCTACAATGATAGATTCAAAGAGACAGAAGATAGAATTAGTGATTTGGAGGATGGAACATCTGAATTCCAAAAACAAACAGAAACTATCGGGAAAAGAATGGAAAAATTTGAACAGGGTATCAGTGAACTCAAGGACAATATGAAGCGCACAAATATACGTGTTGTGGGTGTCCCAGAAGGAGAAGAGAAGGGAAAAGGAGGAGAAAAACTAATGGAAGAAATTTTCACTGAAAATTTCCCAACTCTTATGAAAGACCTAAAATTACAGATCCAAGAAGTGCAGCGCACCCCAAAGAGATTAGACCCAAATAGGCGTTCTCCAAGACACTTACTAGTTAGAATGTCAGAGGTCAAAGAGAAAGAGAGGATCTTGAAAGCAGCAAGAGAAAAACAATCCATCACATACAAGGGAAACCCAATAAGACTATGTGTAGATTTCTCAGCAGAAACCATGGAGGCTAGAAGACAGTGGGATGATATATTTAAATTACTAAAACAGAAAAACTGCCAACCAAGACTCCTATATCCAGCAAAATTGTCCTTCAAAAATGAGGGAGAAATTAAAACATTCTCAGACAAAAAGTCACTGAGAGAATTTGTGACCAAGAGACCAGCTCTGCAAGAAATACTAAAGGGAGCACTAGAGTCAGAACAAAAAAGACAGAAGAGAGAGGTATGGAGAAGAGTGTAGAAAGAAGGAAAATCAGATATGATATATATAATACAAAAGGCAAAATGGTAGAGGAAAATATTATCCAAACAGTAATAACACTAAATGTTAATGGACTGAATTCCCCAATCAAAAGACATAGAATGGCAGAATGGATTAAAAAGCAGGATCCTTCTATATGCTGTCTACAGGAAACACATCTTAGACCCAAAGATAAACATAGGTTGAAAGTGAAAGGTTGGGAAAAGATATTTCATGCAAATAACAACCAGAAAATAGCAGGAGTGGCTATACTAATATCCAACAAGTTAGACTTCAAATGTAAAACAGTTAAAAGAGACAAAGAAGGACACTATATACTAATAAAAGGAACAATTAAACAAGAAGACATAACAATCATAAATATTTATGCACCGAACCAGAATGCCCCAAAATACGTGAGGAATACACTGCAAACACTGAAAAGGGAAATAGACGCAAATACCATAATAGTTGGAGACTTCAATTCCCCACTCTCATCAATGGACAGAACATCTAGACAGAGGATCTATAAAGAAATAGAAAATCTGAATATTACTATAAATGAGCTAGACTTAACAGACATTTATAGGACATTACATCCCACAACAGCAGGATACACCTTTTTCTCAAGTGCTCATGGATCATTCTCAAAGATAGACCATATGCTGGGTCACAAAGCAAGTCTTAACAAATTTAAAAAGATTGAAATCATACACAACACTTTCTTGGATCATAAAGGAGTGAAGTTGGAAATCAATAATAGGCGGAATGCCAGAAAATTCACAAATACGTGGAGGCTCAACAACACACTCTTAAACAACGAGTGGGTCAAAGAAGAAATTGCAAGAGAAATTAGTAAATACCTTGAGGCAAATGAAAATGAAAACACAACATATCAAAACTTATGGGATACAGCAAAGGCAGTGCTAAGAGGGAAATTTATTGCCATAAATGCCTATATCAGAAATGAAGAAAAGGCAAAAATGCAGGAATTAACTGTTCACTTGGAAGAACTGGAGAAAGAACAGCAAACTAATCCCAAAGCAAGCAAAAGGAAAGAAATAACAAAGATCAGAGCAGAAATAAATGAAATTGAAAACATGAAAACAGTCGAGAAAATCAATAAGACCAGAAGTTGGTTCTATGAGAAAATCAATAAGATTGATGGGCCCTTATCAAGATTGACAAAAAGAAGAAGAGAGAGGATGCAAATAAATAAGATCAGAAATGGACGAGGAGACATAACTACTGACCTCACAGAAATAAAGGAGGTAATAACAGGATACTATGAACAACTTTACGCTAATAAATACAACAATTTAGATGAAATGGACGGGTTCCTGGAAAGACATGAACAACCAACTTTGACTCAAGAAGACATAGATGACCTCAACAAACCAATCACAAGCAAAGAAATTGAATTAGTCATTCAAAAGCTTCCTAAAAAGAAAAGTCCAGGACCAGATGGCTTCACATGTGAATTCTACCAAACGTTCCAGAAAGAATTAGTACCAATTCTCCTCAAACTCTTCAAAAAAATTGAAGTGGAGGGAAAACTGCCTAATTCATTCTATGAAGCCAACATCACCCTCATACCAAAACCAGGCAAAGATATTACAAAAAAAGAAAACTACAGACCAATCTCTCTAATGAATATAGATGTAAAAATCCTCAATAAAATTCTAGCAAATCGTATCCAACAACACATTAAAAGAATTATACATCATGACCAAGTAGGATTCATCCCAGGTATGCAAGGATGTTTCAACATAAGAAAATCAATTAATGTAATACAACATATGAACAAATCAAAGCAGAAAAATCACATGATCATCTCAATTGATACAGAGAAGGCATTTGACAAGATTCAACATCCTTTCCTGTTGAAAACACTTCAAAAGATAGGAATACAAGGGAACTTCCTTAAAATGATAGAGGGAATATATGAAAAACCCACAGCTAATATCATCCTCAATGGGGAAAAATTGAAAACTTCCCCCTAAGATCAGGAACAAGACAAGGATGTCCACTATCACCACTATTATTCAACATTGTGTTGGAGGTTCTAGCCAGAGCAATTAGACAAGAAAAAGAAATACAAGGCATCAAAATTGGAAAGGAAGAAGTAAAACTATCACTGTTTGCAGACGATATGATACTATACGTCGAAAACCCGGAAAAATCCACAACAAAACTACTAGAGCTAATAAATGAGTACAGCAAAGTAGCAGGTTACAAGATCAACATTCAAAAATCTGTAGCATTTCTATACACTAGTAACGAACAAGCTGAGGGGGAAATCAAGAAACAAATCCCATTTACAATTGCAACTAAAAGAATAAAATACCTAGGAATAAATTTAACTAAAGAGACAAAAAACCTATATAAAGAAAACTACAAAAAACTGCTAAAAGAAATCACAGAAGACCTAAATAGATGGAAGGGCATACCGTGTTCATGGATTGGAAGACTAAATATAGTTAAGATGTCAATCCTACCTAAATTGATTTACAGATTCAATGCAATACCAATCAAAATCCCAACAACTTATTTTTCAGGAATAGAAAAACCAATAAGCAAATTTATCTGGAAGGGCAGGGTGCTCCAAATTGCTAAAAACATCTTGAGGAAAAAAAACGAAGCTGGAGGTCTTGCACTGCCTGACTTTAAGGCATATTATGAAGCCACAGTGGTCAAAACAGCATGGTATTGGCATAAAGATAGATATATCGACCAATGGAATCGAATATAGTGCTCAGATATAGACCCTCTCATCTATGGACATTTGATCTTTGATAAGGCAGTCAAGCCAACTCACCTGGGACAGAGCAGTCTCTTCAATAAATGGTGCCTAGAGAACTGGATATCCATATGCAAAAGAATGAAAGAAGACCCATATCTCACACCCTATACAAAAGTTAACTCAAAATGGATCAAAGATCTAAACATTAGGTCTAAGACCATAAAACAGTTAGAGGAAAATATTGGGAGATATCTTATGGATCTTACAACTGGAGGCGGTTTTATGGACCTTAAACCTAAAGCAAGAACACTGAAGAAGGAAATAAATAAATGGGAGCTCCTCAAAATTAAACACTTTTGTGCATCAAAGAACTTCATCAAGAAAGTAGAAAGACAGCCTACACAATGGGAGACAATATTTGGAAATGATATATCAGATAAAGGTCTAGTATCCAGAATTTATAAAGAGATTGTTCATCTCAACAACAAAAAGACAGCCAACCCAATTACAAAATGGGAAAAAGACTTGAACAGACACCTCTCAGAAGAGGAAATACAAATGGCCAAGAGGCACATGAAGAGATGCTCAATGTCCCTGGCCATTAGAGAAATGCAAATCAAAACCACAATGAGATATCATCTCACACCCGCCAGAATGGCCATTATCAACAAAACAGAAAATGACAAGTGCTGGAGAGGATGCGGAGAAAGAGGCACACTTATCCACTGTTGGTGGGAATGTCAAATGGTGCAACCACTGTGGAAGGCAGTTTGGCGGTTCCTCAAAAAGCTGAATATAGAATTGCCATACGACCCAGCAATACCATTGCTGGGAATATACTCAAAGGACTTAAGGGCAAAGACACAAGCGGACATTTGCACACCAATGTTTATAGCAGCGTTATTTACAATTGCAAAGAGATGGAAACAGCCGAAATCTCCATCAACAGAAGAGTGGCTAAACAAACTGTGGTATATACATACGATGGAATACTATGCAGCTTTAAGACAGGATAAACTTATGAAGCATGTAATAACATGGATGGACCTAGAGAACATTATGCTGAGTGAGTCTAGCCAAAAACTAAAGGACAAATACTGTATGGTCCCACTGATGTGAACAGACATTCGAGAATAAATTTGGAATATGTCCTTGATAACAGAGTCCAGCAGGAGGTAGAAACAGGCTAAGATAATGGCCAATTGGAGTTGAAGGGATACAGACGGTGTAACAGGACTAGATACAAAAACTCAAAAATGGACAGCACAATAATACCTAATTGTAAAGTAATCATGTTAAAACACTGAATGAAGTTGCATCTGAGCTATAGGTTTTTGTTTTGTTTTGTTTTGTTTTGTTTTGATTTTACTATTATTACTTTTATTTTTTTCTCTATATTAACATTCTATATCTTTTTCGGTTATGTTGCTAGTTCTTCTAAACCAATGCAAATGTACTAAGAAATGATGATCATGCATCTATGTGATGATGTTAAGAATTACTGATTGCATATGTAGAATGGTATGATCTCTAAATGTTGGGTTAATTTCTTTTTTTCCGTTAATTAAAAAAAAAAAAAGAGAAGGGGTAATTGGAGCTGAAGGGATACAGACTGTACAATGGGACTGGATATAAAAACTCAGAAATGGACAACACAATACTACCCAATTGTAATGCAATTATGTTAAAACACTGAATGAAGCTGCATGTGAGGTATAGGTTTTTTGTTTTTGTTTTGTTTTTTTTTCTTTCTATTATTGTTTTAATTCTTATTCTGTTGTCTTTTTATTTCTTTTTCTAAATCGATGCAAAAGTACTAAGAAATGATGAATATGCAACTATGTGATGTTATTAAGAATTACTGATTGTACATGTAGATTGGAATGATTTCTAATTGTTTTGTTAATTCTTTTTTTAATTAATAAAAAAATAGTATATAAAAAAAAGTAATTCAGGACATAGGGGTAAGGAAGACAGTGTTTTTATTTTAGTACCACACATACTCTTTGAGACTAATGGAAGAAAGTTTCATTTGATCTGGGGCTGAAATTTTCTGTAGTCCATAATCGAATTCAACCTATCTGTATAGCTCCTTTGAACAACTGAAACATAGAGACCACAGAATGAGAAAGAGGCCCTTTAATCCTGTATAGAATATTGCAATGCCTGGAAACATCCTAGAGTATATTAACCAGATAATCAAAAAGTATTGGCAAAGTCCCCTGAGGGGGAGAAAGACTGTGGAACTGTTAAACTTTACCATCAGGGAAATTCCTGATACTGTGTCAAACTTTAGACACATCCCAAATCAAGAGGCCATGCCCTTGATTATGAGGCTTACTCTTGTGAAGCTTTTGTAGGTAGCATAGAAGCTTAGACTACCTATAGGCATGCCCAAGAGTTACTTCTGGAGGACCTCTGTTGTTGCTCAGATGTGGCCTCAGTCTCTCTAAGCCCAACTCTGCAGGTGAAATCAATGCCTTCCCCCCTACATTGCCTGGGATGTGACATCCAGGGGTGACAATCTCCCTGGCCACATGGGAGAGGACTCCCAGGGATGAATCCAGACCTGACACCTTGGGATCAACAACTCCATCCTAACCAAATGGGGGAAAAGAAGTGTAATTAATAAAGTATCAGTGGCAGAGAAAGCTCAAATAGAATTGAGAGGCTACTCTGGAGGTTGCTCTTACACAAGCTTCAGGTAGACCTTGTTACCTATCATAAACTGCCAACCCTCAACCAGGACCATTTCAGCTAATCCTAAAGAACACCTAGGGCAATTTATATGGTTCCACAAGGGTTCCAGGCACCAGAGTAACTTGCCAGAAACCTACAATCTCCAGATGGGTCCCTGGTCCAGATAAGTCCTGAAACCTAGCCCATCCTCTCCAGAACATCAGAGAGTTCCATCTCCCTACCCCATATTAGTAACAGACCCTTACAATAAGAAAAATTTAGAATTGCCATGGCCCAAACAACTCCAATGAGAGGTATGGAAAGATGGTGGAATTATACATAGAAGATGGGACTACACAAATGAATATGAATACTTAATCATTAAACTGATATCTCTTGCAGTCTCCAGTATTTTAGAACAGCTAAAAGTAAAAACCTAAAATTGTGAAATTGTAACCCATGTCAAAGTCTGAAATATGTTCTACAACTAATTGTGGGGCTTTGTTTGGAAATTTATAGCTCCCCTGTACATATGTTATTGTTCACAGAAAAAGAATGAATAAAAAGTTGATTGTAATGATAAGAAAGTATTTAAACCCGCTAGCCTCCTATACTCTGGAACAGCTAGAAATAAAAATAGGAGAAGATCGTATGGTAGCCCATGATAAACACTGTGACCTACCCTGTAACCACTTTTTGAAGAGTGCTTTGAAAACTATTGCTTTTTTATTTCTTTGTTTTTATATACGTTATACTATATGATAAAAAAAGTTAAAAAAAATAAATAAATAAAAAAGAAAGACCTGATTATATGCTGTTTATAAGACAGCACCTTATAGGCTCAAATAGGTTGAAAGCAAAAGGATAGAAAAATATATACCATACAGATTCTTATCATAATACCAGTATACTCTTAGTACTTTATTTATGTACATTACCTCAAAGAATATTCAAAACAATTTTTGATAAACAAACCAATTAAAATGAAGAAACTTCAAAGTCCATGCTCTTAACCACCGTATCTGTAGACTCCTGGGAGGTAGGAATCATATTTTATCATGTTTGTATCTCCAGTGTCTAGACGAGCATTTGATTCATGATAGGTGATGGATAATTACATTTTTTATAAAGGAATGAATGGGTAATTGGATGGGAGGATGAATAACAAATGAGCCAGTGTACCTGGGGAGACTGTTAGATCTTATACCACTTATAGTGTGTGCAACAGAACTCAGTTGAAAAACAACCACATTCATTTCCAGCAGCAGATAATATCACACATCAGTGATTATGTCAAGGATTCAAATTCTGTGCTCAGGAAGTAGGTCTGAATTTGTTACTGGTACCAAGTAGAGAGGCCCATCCAAGTGGTTGGGAGTAGAACTGAGAATAGCAATATTCTGGTGAAGGCTTAGCATCAAACTTTTTTCCAGGTCTTCTCCCCTCTTGGCTCTGAACATAAACATCCTGCCTTCTAACATTCCTTAATAAATAGCTTGTCTAAAAGTAGGATCCAGTCAGTTGGAGGTATCTTAGTGAGGAGTAATCTATTTAAATACTGTCAAAGAAACATAAAATTGCATATATTCCATGATCTTAGAGCACAAGGGCAATGTGTTTTCCAGAGTTCCTGGGATGTTCCAATAAGATCCAGGGTACATTCAATAGACCAATGCCATTGCACTTCTCACAGTATATTCCATGTGTTTCTTTAAAATTTCCATTCTTACAATCCTTTGGATATTAGTTATGGATAGCCGCTGGCACTTGCTAAAGCAAAAAAATATCATGGAAGTCTTAGGTAACTTCATAATAAAAATACATAAATGTCTCATATAACCCAAGGAAAAGAAAGCAGCTGGTCCTCAGGAAAGAATGGGACCAGAATCTAGAAAGACATCAACACAATCTCCCTAGCTCATAATTTTACTTTTATTTGAACAATTACTTCATAGTCTTCTGAAATCTATCTTTCCTTGCTCTTCACCTCACATGCCTACCTACTACATATATATGCCTAGCTACAAGCACCTAACAGGATCTTGACTTAGCAGCTTCTGCATTTATAGATCTAGCTTAACCAGAATATTTTTAACCAAATTTTAAATTTCTTGGAGAAATAATCCAAATGTCCCATCTTGCCTCAGGGTAAAAATCACTTAGAAGAATCCTAAGTGTCACTCCATCACATGACAGAAGTTAACTACAGGAAGCCATTTTTATTAACCTAGAGAAAATACTCCAAAAGGTATAAATTTTTTGAGTGTAAGAATGCACACTCTTCATAGATCTTGGCACAGTGCTTGACACATGGTAAATAGTTGGAGGGATGTAAACTCAAATCTAATTCCAAAGCCCTTGTAGTACCTTCTGCTCTTTTTCTGTGTCTGTACATAACTGGCTTAGTCTCTTCAGTACCATAGGTTGTTATGCTACAATAACAATTGAATCAAAAAAATCTTAGTGACTCAGAATGGTGATTTTCAACAAATGGTCCATGGATTAGCATTATCAACATCACCTGGGAACATGTTAGAAGTGCATATTATTAGTATCCAACCCAGACCTCTGAAAGAGAAACTCTGGGGTGGACCCATCAATCAGTGCCTTACCAAGCCCTTGGGTGATTCTGGTGCACATGAAACGTTAAGAACCACTAACTCAGAACACTGAGTCTTTGTTTCATGTTCACTTTACAAGAAAGCACCTTATAAGTGGGTTGGCTGTGACTATTCATCACGTCTTTACTCTTCCTGCAGATGGAAAAGTCTCTTTTGGAAAAGAAAAGAGATATATGGTGAACCAAGAGCTAGCTCTTAATACTCTGCTCAGAAGTTACATGCGCCACTTGCACTCACATTTCACCGTCATCAGCAAATCTGAAGTCAAAGGGGTAGGAAAATATAATCCTGTCACAGAGAGGGGATACATAGGAAGGGAAAAAGAACTACTATATTAGTTTTATTTCTTTATATACTTATTTTTCATTTCTGTATATATTTATAAATGACAGTAAGAGAATTTTAAATGTTTGAACAAGAAAAACTTAAAGGGCATGGAACAATCATAATTTTTCCCATTGTTAAGATTGCTTTGTTCATCTTGCACAGTCATTTTTATGTTCCCCACACTACTATGCAAAGTGAGGACTGCCTGTATTTGGCAGGATAGTAATGCTATCTACCACATGTATTTTCTCCCTATCTCTACTCAAACATGCTTCCTTAGAAAATTTTCCCTGAACTGCTTTATTTAATATTGCCCTGTTATCCCACCACCTGCCACACTATCACATTATCCTATTTCATTTTCTTCATAACATTTGTAACCTGTGAGAGCTACTTTATTAGCTTAATTGCTTTAAATGTATTGCCATGTAAGCTTCATGAAAACAGGGAATGTCTCTATAATATTCATTGTTTTATCTCCAGACCTCAGGGCAGTGCCTCATACGAAGATGTTCATTAAACACTTTGTGTATGAATTTCCTGAGATGGACCAACTAAACCCTTACTGCTGTTTAAAATGGAGCTAGGGCCAGTCCGAAGTCTGAGCCAGAACTAGGGAAGACCGACGAGAAGGCTTCCAACTGATTTCCACATACAGGATTCAGTGTGGGTGGATTCGGATCTGCTGGGTGAGGAATTTCGCTTATTTAGGGAAGTTTTCAGCTTTCAGCTCAGGATTCTTCCCTCATGTCTAGCTTTTCCCCTCCCAACTTGGAGAACACCCAGAATTTGAAAGGAAGCTTCTCTTATCTCTTCTAAAGAGAGGGAATCAAATCTCCCGAGGAACTGCCTAATTTCCTTCTCAGAAATGATAATATACAGTGAGATTTGACTTCTTAAAGCAGAGACTATCAGAGGGAAATGATAAAGGCCAAGCTAATTAGCTCTTTCTCTAGTCCAAATGGTTATAACGCAGTGAGATATTATGGGAATTAAGATTAATTGCATTATTAGTATTAGTATATTACTTACCTATTTTATAGCCTACTATTGCGTGTAGATGTATTTTATTTAGTAATCAGATCAATCTTAAGAAGTAGATATAACTATCACCGTTTTGCAGATAAAAATTTCTCAGTTTCAGAGAATTTAGGTGGTTTACCCAAAGCCACACAGCTAGAATTGGGAGAACAACTAAAATGATCAGACTCCAAAGTCCAGCAATTTTATATTTCTATATGCTTCACAGATTTTTCAGGAAAGATAAATGGCTCAGACAGAGGGAAATTTTCTCTTCAAAAAGCAAGAAAGCACTGCCTGAAAAAATTTTATGCCCAATAAATCACAATCATAGAGTAATTCATATATTTTCATATTGTGTCTTAGACTTTCAGCTATTAAGGTCTTATATTTTGTGGAAACATAGCTAGTGGCATCTCATTTCAATACTTGCAAAAGTTAAAATTCAGGAACGCAAAGTGGTCAAGGTCACACAGCTTACCAGAGTAGAATCTGGACCAGAACAACCAGAATCTGAATTAATTTCACCACTTCATGGCCATGTGACTTTGGACCATCTATCTAGCCCTTTCTAGCTGCCTCTCCCTCTGCATTACATGATCCTAAGGGTAGAGAACTTGTATCTAGCTGCTGAGCACAGCTGATGGTTAAGTGATCCATGGGGCTGATGCCCCTGGTTACCTACTAACAGCTATCCACTTTGCTAACACATTGTTCTTTGCTAATAGTATTCCAGTTTTGTTCATAATCATGAGGGAAACTCCTTCCAATTCCCTCAGAATGAATAAGGATTGGTCCAAACCCATTATGGCTGTTGAATTCCTCTTTGAGATAGCTCTGGAATTGGTCATATTACCCATTTCTGAACAATGAAATGAAAGAGGAAATCTGCTGATCTGCTGAAGTCCCTAGTAAAAGGGAGGGACTTTTTTAGGGTAGAAGCTCTTCTGCAGCTGCCTTCCTTCCTTCCTGCTTGGGTTGTGTAGTGTAATTCATTCATTTGATAAATATTTATTGAGTTCCTTTCATATGTCAGGGACCAAACCAGGATCTCTAGAAACAGTAGTGTATGGGACAAATAAAATAGAAATACCCTAGTGGAAATTTATAATGGAGGAGGACAGAAAATTAACTAGTTAAGATAATTAATCTATGATTCATCAAGTGGAAAGGACCACTCTGAAGAAAAGTTAAGTATAGTAGCAAAGATAAAGATGGGATGCTATTTTATATAATGTGACCAGAAAAGAGCCTCTCATCAGGGGAACATTGAGAAAAAGTCTAAAAAAAGTGAGAGAGCAGATATCTGGTACAAAAGAATAAAGCAAAGTCCTTTCAGTAGTAGAGTGATTGGCATATTGGAGAAATTAAAAGGATACGTGAGTGACTGGCGCAGAATGAGCTAAGGCTCAGACTTTGAAACTATGACCAACAGTAAGAAATAAATTTTACATTGTGACCCACTACACACACACACATACACCACTTAAATTTTCACAAAAGAATACTTCACTTTACTACGCATAATATCTTTTGATATTGTTTATTCTATTTCAGTGAAAATTATTTTCATGACTCTCTAAATTGATTACAAAACCTACAAATAGGTCTGAACTCACATTACACTGAGATAGGTTGATAGTGGTAGGAATTAAGATCAGTGGGGTAGTGGGGTGGGGCAGAGGATGGGGCTTTTAGACTCTGAAAGGGAACTGAGTGAGCAGCAAAGCAATTATAAGATTTAGAGTTAAGAAGTTACATGCTCTGACCTATGTTTTTTCAAGTGGACTCTGGTGCTGTTTGGAGACCATGATACAGTAGGGCAAAGAAGGAAACAGAACAGCGAGTAGCTACCGCAATAGCCCATGTGCGACATGAGATGGCTTGGACCAGAACAGTGAAAGAGGTGATGATGAGTGATCTGGTTACAGATATTTTTTAAATGTGGAGTGAGTAGAATTTGCTAATGGCTTGACTGTAGTGTGATAAGGACAGGTAAAAGTCATGGATGTTTCTAATATTTTGGGTATGAGCAATTAGACGAACAGAGCCATCACTGAGAAGGAGCAGGTTTGGGGAAAAGAGTGAAATTCAAGCATTCAGTTTGGGATGCATGAATTTTGAAGACATCTAAGTGAAGATAACAAGTGGTTTTATATTTGGGTCTGGAGTTTAATGATGGAGATATGTCTTTTGATCTATAAGCTTACAAATGGTGTTTGAAGTCCTACTGAACAATAAAATCAAGGGATGCTATAGCAAATTTAGGTAAACAAGGCCTAATTCCTGAGCCCTGAGGCACAGAAAAATTTAAATATTGGAGAGATGAAGAAAAACAGGCAGAGGGGAATGAGAATGAGTGTGCAGAAAGCTGTAGGGGGACCTAGAGTGAGTGGTGTCGTGGAAGCAAAGTAAGAAAACATTTCAAAATGGAGGGAGTTACCGGTTATCAAATGCTACCCATATGCCAAGTAAGAATAATGACTGAGAGTTGACTATTAGATTAGGCAATGTGGAACTCACTGGTGACCATCAAAAAAAAAAAAAAAGCCCTATCAGTGAAGTGATGCAGAAAATAGCCTGATTCGCTTAAGTTTCAGAGAGAATGGGGTAGGAGAGATAGAAGTTGTGGAAAATGATTTTGAAGAGTCTCTCTGTAAATGGGAACAGAGAAATGGGTAGTGCTGTTATATGCGGAAATTATACTTGCAGCTGTGACAGATTCAACCATGAGGGAATGTTTAGGAAAGCCTCAGAGACTTTAGTCAGAGACATTACACAGATGGGGTGCTGACTTTATTAAGTAAAGAGCAACTATTCTTATGCTTTAAGACATGATCAATCAGGCAATCCATTACTTGCAGCCAAATGCACCCCAGGTGAAATGACACTAATTGTAAGTTTCCCTTAGACTTAGGTTTCTGGCAGCATGTTGTCATGGGTTGGAGGTAGACAAAGGAGTGAGTTGCAGGTGGGCTGCGTTATTGGGTCAGTTATTTAACATACACAAGCTTCTGTTTTCTCATCTAAATAATGGTTATTATGATAGTTCTGATTCCCTAGGCGTAATGAAAGCGTTACATGAGTTAATTCATAGAAAGCACTTAACACAATGCTTTGAACATTGTAAGTGTTCAAGAAATTGCATCTTATTATTATTAATTTTTATACCCTGACTTTGTACCTTTGACCCTTCACTCAACAGCTATGGTTAGGGAAAACTTTCCATGTGCCTGGGTGTTGGAACACCTACAAATCCCAGATATCCTCAGCCTTCCCAGCAAGGCAGAGAGCTTTGAACAAAAATGACCTTGAATAAACTTCTAGATCAGGGATCAGGGCCCAGAAGAGGAACTGCTGAGCTCTTAGTCCTGGACATTTTTCTGCCAAAACAATAGGGCAGTCCAACTCCCATCATCACAGCTGTCTCCCTCCCTCCTCCGGCCCGCCCCCCCTTTGATAGAGTTATTCAGTTGTTCGTCACGCCGCAGTGCCCACCAGAATATCTGAGTTCTCTGTGAGCCTCCTAAGTGTATTTACTGCTGAGCAATGCTGCCTCAGAACAATTAAATCAAACGACAATTGTCAAAAGTGTTGGCAGTTCTTTGGCCGGTGATTGCCAGACTATACTTCCTTTGTAGGTTGGCACCTGGAATCTGTAATAACCTGTCTGGCTCCCTGCCTCCATATTTCTCTGATCCCCTGCAGTACAGGTCATTTAGTCCTCAAAGTAGGCCTGGCTTGCCACAGGCTATGGAACTAATCAACTTCTTAATTTGAGGGGAAAAAAATCCTTGATATATAGCCAGGCTGAGAATCTCACTGACACCTGTGCTCTAGTCCCAGGTTAGCTTGGTGCTTTCCTTGTCTCTTTTGATCCAGGAATGCCAGTTCTGTTCCAGTACTTTTATTCTCCTACTCCTGAATCCCACTCAAACCAGCTCTGTTCCCAGACTTTGGTGTCCTCCTTTCTCCAAAAGGTGCCAACTGGTCCCTACCTTGAGCTCAGACATTCTCCTAATCTCCAGGGCCTATTTTGATATAAGATAAAAGTTACTGCATCTGTAGAGTCCAGACCTTACTTTAGAGGCTTTATGTATTTTATTCCTTTTATTTCCCATGTCAATCATCTGAGGACGGTCAAGTCAGATAGGAGGAAGGGTTTTCCCAAGGGCACACAAATGTTGAGAGGAATTGTGCTTAGGATTTGAGATGCACTTAAGCTACTTGTCTTCCCCTCTTCTGTTTTTCTTCCCCCTTCACTCAGGAGCACCTCAGCTGAGAGGTAAATTCTGGGAATAGAATTAGGCTGTGTTTACTAGTGGGCAGGGCAATTCTACTTCCAAGGGCAGGTCCTTGGATGATGACAGCATCTTTCTCCCCTTTTGTTCTCTCTTTATCTCTATCTCAGGCTTGGATATTGTTATTTCTGTAGTATTGAGCAGCCTTCTGGTGTTAAGTTTGGGTTTTTTCTTTGTTTGTTTGTTTTGCTTTGTTTTACATGGGCAGGCACTGGGAAGCAAACCCGGGTCTCCAGCATGACAGGGGAAAACTCTGCCACTGAGCCATCGTGGCCCACCCAAGTTTGGGGTTTTGACCATGGGGTTAGAGTAGATCTCCTCCTCCCAGGCTTCAAGAAAACATCACTTCATTCTTCAGTTAAATTTATCAGAGAGCTCTGCATGTGGCTTTGCATGTGATTTGCAAGCCCAACTGATAATAAAATAATACCCATTTGCCATTGTTCCTCTTGAGTAAATCTCCCTGAGAAGGAGGTCAGGGTAATTGAATCTGGGTGTTTCTCGGGTTCCAAGGACCAAAATCTTCTGATGCCTCTCTGAACATCCATGCTTGTCTGGCTTCAAAACTCATGCTCTGAATATACAAAACTGAATATAATGCAAGGTATTAAATGTAGTAATAGAGGTCTTTCCCACCACCTACAAATTTCCAGCTCTTATGGGATCTCCTATGTATAATAAAATGCTAAGCATTTACTCAAACACACCTTTAATCTTAGACAGAAAATTCCACTTGCAAACTTCCTCTGAATACTCTACAATGACTTCAAATTTCTTATGTTTGGCTGAATAAAATGCCATCACTTCAATCACAGGAAATACAAAGGCCTTTCAAAGGAATATGCTATATAAGAAGCATCTTTAAAAAAACTCTAACCGTTGACTTTTAATATCTGATGTTTGAATTTGTAGTCGAGGATTTCTTTACATTAGATCCATGCATTTCTGTACCAGGAGAGAGCTTAGGTTTATTAAAAGAACAATAATATGTCTTTGAGAAGCTGTTCTTTTGAATCTAAAAAAGAAAAGCTTGAAATGAATGCAGTATGAGCCTTTTGGTTGTCGAGGACTGGTTCTCAGAGAGTGTTTCATTAACTTTATAGTTCATATATATGTACATATATATATATATATACATATATTTTTATTATCTGTTTATTTATTATGGGAGCTGTTTGAAAGATTGTAATCAGAATCATTGAGCCCAAAGAAATTGTGAAGCATAAGCCATTTGCTCGTTGGAAGGACAGATTGAAAGACCAATGCTTTTAAAGTCAGTAAAATGATGTGCCGCCATCTCCCCATCCCCTGTCCCTTTCCCCCTGTTTTCTTTTGGTGAACTTTCTGGGAAGATGAGTCCTGGAACTTCCTGGGACAAAGTGAGCAAAGTTGTCAGAATCTTGGGCTTTGACGTCCTTTCTTCTGGAGTGCTCTGCCAGTCCACAGCTGTTGATCCTTCCCCATTTGGCCCGCATGCTCCTGTACATCCGATAAGCCCCACTAGCTGATGTGGTGTGTGGTAGCAGGGTGAGGAGGTGCTGGCTGCATGACAGCTGCTGATGGATGGGGAGGGGTATGGAGCTTCCTCACTAGCTAACTGAGCAGATTTGGGGTAATGCAAATCTCTGAATTGGTGCAAATTGAGATTTGTCTCAATAGCACTTTCCCACCTTCAAAATAATATAGTAGCAAGCTACTGAGAAAAGTTAAGTGGCTCACAAATGACTAAGATTTCATAACGTGCCAAACATGATGCTAAGCATTTTACACTTCCTCTTTCCATTCAATCTTCACAACTACCTTGTGAGGTAGGTACTGTCACCATCATTATTCTTACTCTTACAGAGGGGAAATTGGGACTCAGAGAGGTTAAGTCACATGCCCAGTATTGCACAGCATGGAAGGGTAAAGACAAGCCTTGAAACTAGGCTTGCCTACACTATGGACACTGAGAGAAAGCAAAGCCTATTACCCTGGAGAGTCCTGACATTGGGGCAAAAGAATAAGTCAGTATAGGTTGGAATTGGTCAGTAATATCATTTTTTTTTCTTACTGACCACATGGGCCCTTACTGCTACCAAAATGTCTCATTTAAAGTTAAGCATATTTTCCTGAACCACCTTTTGCTGTGCCCTGCCTTTAGGCTCTTCTCTCAGCTTTCTGTCCCCTATAGTGGTGCTTCTTTGATCCAGATGTCAACTGCAATAACAGGATGTTTAAAGAATCAAAGTTGAAAATTCAGGGGATTCAACATCAAGGCTTACCTTTCCCTCATATCAGCTTATGTTCTGCTATCTCCTATTCTTCCCATTACTGAAAGAGGGATCCCCGCCCCCCACCCTAACTAGAATGAAATGCCTGAACACATGACTCTCAAAGCTGGAGAGAAGAGATCAGTAACAGTTTAGTAGTCGTATATGTACTCACGGCCTGGAGGACGAGGGCACCACACGCCATACAGGGCCACCTGGGGGTTGTACTCTGGAGTACAGTGAACCAGTAGGAGCAGCAGAAGGCAGGCTTAGTAGTGATCAGAGGATGAGGTGACCCTTGGCTCCCATGGGAAGATGGGATTAACTTGTTTGAGTAACTTTGCACATTGGCAGGGAGGTAAGCCTGGTTGGGGGCAGGGTGGGGTGCAGCTTACCTGGGTGATTGGGGCCTGAACCGGGTGGGCAGGGTTTCCTAGTGGTGGGGCAAATCTGATGCAAACAGGGGAACTCATGGGGACGCTCAAAGATGTCAAGGCATCATATGAAATTTCAGGCTTTTACACTGTAGCTTGGAGCTCAAGTTCCAGAACCTTGGCTTCTAATTTATCCTGGGGAATGGGATTCCTAGAGCAGTTGCCCATGACATGATTCAAACAATTCTGGGATGACATGCTGGTTTGAAAGTGTTGTATATCCCCAGAAAAGCCATGTTCTTTAATCCTGATTCAATGTTGTAGGGTGGAAATCTTTGGATAGATTGTTTCCGTGAAGATTGACCCATTTAATTGTGGGTGTGACCTTTTCATTAGATTGCTTCCATGGAGATATGACACACCCACGATTTCGATTAGATGGAGATGTGACTCTGCCCACTCAAGGTAAGCCTTGATTAGTTTACCGAAGTCCTTTAAAAGGGAAGACAGTTTGGAGAAACACAGTTGCTTCAGAGCCAACAGAGATGCAGACATTTGGAAAAGTTTTCAATGCCCACCGAGAAAGCAGATTTTTAGACATGGATGTTTGGAGATGCGGAGCCCAGCAGACATTGCCATATGCCTTCCTATGAGATGCTATGCAAGCCAGAACCCAGAGTTATATCTCAGAGGAGATAAGTGAAGCCCTACAGACAATTAGAGAGGAAGCCACTGGAAGCAGCAGAACCAAGAGCAAGGACCAGCAGACACCAGCCACATGCCTTTCCATGTAGCAGACATTGGCCCTTCTTGAGTCAAAGTATCTTTATCTGGATGCCTTAGTTTGGACATTTTTTATGACCTTAGAAATGTAAACTTGGAAATTAATAAATTTCCTTTTCAGAAGGCATTCCATTTCTGGTATACTTCATTCTGGCAGCATTTAGCAAACTAATAGAGTTGGGACACTTGTGCAATAATTGTTATCTTCTTCACTGATGTTTCTACACCTGATTCCAAGCTCCTCACTTTCCATATTTCAACTCCTTCTGTAAACTATCTATTCTGTGTCCAAACTACCTGGAATGCAGATTAAGGACTCAACCCATTTCAGGAGTGGGGGCTGACCTTACTTCATGCCTGAAAAATCTGAAACTCAGCTTTGGCCTTTGAGGTATTGAAATAAATAGAAGAGGCCTCAAATCCCATTGGGGTTAGAAGCATTGTCCTGCCTATCTTGGACAGATATCTCTGCATTGGAGTTTTCAGCATAAGTCCAAATTCATAAAATCAAGGCTACTTTGTCTTTTATTTGCTGAGTGTTGTCCTGTGTATACTTTTTCATCAAGGACTTAGTGAAGTCATTATTGATCATGGGAAAAAATTAGAAAATCAACATGGCACAGAAGTTAGGAATATGAGTTCTGGGGCCAGAGTATATAAATTTACAGTCTGATGCCATCACTCACTCACCATGACCTCAGTTTTTTCATCTGTAAAGTAAGGATATTAGTACCTTCCTCTTAGGGTATTAATACCTTCCTCACAGATTTGTTGGGAGAATTGAGTTATTTCATGTAAAATCCCTTTAG
The DNA here is from genome assembly GCF_023851605.1 of Tamandua tetradactyla. NCBI lineage: Eukaryota > Metazoa > Chordata > Mammalia > Pilosa > Myrmecophagidae > Tamandua > Tamandua tetradactyla. The sequence continues at coordinate 26,579,397 of NC_135333.1, forward strand.
AATAGGGATAGGACATGGTAAATATTCAACAAATATTAACTTGGATACTATTGTTGGGCATGAATCAAATTCTAAAATGAATTTGGAATGCAGATTTGACCTGGGTTCACAGTTTAGTTTTGCCACTTACATGTTGTGTGCCACTTATGAACCACTTAACCTTTCTGAGCCTCAGTTTCTCCTCATTTATAAAATGAGGCTGGATGCTGCACTCTGGCTGCACTATCTCCCTCCCATCATGTTCTTCTTTTCTCTCTTCATTGTCCTCCCTCCTGGTTAAACTTTAACTTCAGGAAATAATATGCTATGAGCTATTACCTGAGTGTGAGACCCTGAACCACTTCTCCCAGGGCTGCTATTTTCACATCCTGACTCCTACTTTGAGAATCATATCCTGTACTCCTAGTAAAAGCAGTGAGTAGTTCTTGGTTTCAGACAGCAGTGAGTAGTTCTTGGTTTATGTTGGGGGCACACTGAACTAACACCATATGGACAGTGTTTGGGAAGGTTGGCGGTGAGACTTGGTAAGATAGAGATTGCTCATGGGCAGTAAGGAGAAGTAAGATGTTTGAAGCAGAAATAGTGGGAGAGAGAGTGGGGAGGCTAGGAGGGAAAAATGTTGTTTGATATAAGAGGAGGTATTTGTCTTTTATCCTTTTATCTCTCAAATTCTGTGACAGAGTTCCTTGCTATCCCTAACTAACACTCCTTAGTGGTTTTGCTTCTCCTCCTTTACTGCATTTTGCAAGGAAGATGCTGCTATCCACATAGATATATGTGGAACCTTTTTGTTTCCATGGAAATCAACCAGGGCCACACTTAGTCTGTTGACATAATAGGAATCGCATCACAAACAGGCATTAGAGGAAACACGAATATAGCTGGTTATGTCTTGGGAAGAGGATTCTGGCCTGGAATAACTGAGGAAGTCCTTGTCAGTCTGTTTTACTTTACTTTCTTGGTTGTTCCCATCTTTCAAGGGACCGTGGTCTGATATCTGAGTTTCTGAGCTCAAAGAAAGGGAGGTTTGCTTTAAAAGAGATGATGGCTATTAGGTCATAATATCATGACTTCCTTGGGGCCACAACAAAATTGGTACTCATCCTACCGGTACAGTCCTTAGAACTCTAAACCCCTCCAAATTCTTCTGTCCTTCTCTTTGGGAGTCCATAATGGTGTCTGAAAGGGGCTCACCAATGGCTCTGCTCATCAATTCCTTCCAACTCTTGGCACCTACCATTTTATCTTTCCTTAAAACAGGCCGCTCCAAGTCTTCCTTGAACTGAAGAGCTCCATTAGCACTCTGACTCTCAGTTGATAGAGGTGAAATAATGCTCCAATTCTTAATACTTGACAACTTTCTTCTGCTCCAAGAATCATCAAGTGAATACCAGGGGGTTCACATTTCTATGTGGGGACCCATAGAAAGCTTTGGGTCTTATCAAAAGACTCAGAGATGCAGTTATTTCATCTACCTCAATCTTATCATAGCATCAAACTGCTACCCTATCTTACCATCCTATCTCCTAGAACTTTGGTTCAAGTCCCTAGACAAAAAGATGATTGTATCCATGCTAGCCTCAATTCTGACTTTGTTTTTGTCCATCATTAATTTCTTTGCTACAAGCTTTGATAACATAAATCTCTTTCAAATATGTTTTCCTATTAAGGATAATGACTAGTCTTGTGGTGAGGTACTTAGATGTAATTTCCATGAAGATAGGGTGTCATTTTTATTTCATTCATTGTTGTATCCCTAGGCCCTTAGCAGAATACCTGGCCCATAACACGGTCTCAGTAAATAGGTGAGTAAGCTTTTTTTCTTTCTCAGACATCCTTTGCCCTCTTAATCATCAGGTGAACTCTTTATTTATCCTTACAAAATTCATGCTAAGCCCATCTCTTCGAGGAAGCCTTCTCTTACTCCCCCAAGTCTAAGTTGCCCCTCCTTTGAGTTTTAGTAACAGTCATGTGTGTTTGCCTGTGGTATGGCCTTTTGTTCAAAACGCATATTAATTTGCTTATATGTCTGGAGTGAGTTCCTGAAAGGTAGGGATAGTCTTTGATTTGTCAAGTTTGATAAATGAAAAATAAAAAGAATGAATTTATGTATGGCCTCGACTCCTAACCACACCACATGCTTAATCATTGCCCATCCTCAGCCCCAGGCAGTTCTTGTATTCTCATATAAAATAGATCCTCAGAGTTTAGAATTGCTAGAATATGCAGTGGTCACATAATTTAGGCTGTGATTCCAAGACTCCAATCTACAATATGCACATATCCCATCAGTTTTTTAAGCAGGGCCGTAACTTGAGTTCAGATGGGGACCAGGTTTCTATTTTCATGGGAACAGGCAGAGACACAGGGGCTTGCCTAACTTCCTGGCTCAGCACCCCTGTTGGTGGAGGTTCTTGACCTCCATTTGGAAGCTTCAGCCTGGTCGATTCTGATGTTTGTACAACTGTTAGCTTCAGTGACTTGGCATCAGGGAAATTTTGCTCCTAGACCAGCTCTGACTCTGGGTCCCCCCTTTGGTAAATGGGTCCTTGAATAGTTGATGTGATTAAGAGGCTTCCTTGTATCCTAGTTCTTGCCTATAGCCTAGTAGTTTTCCTATGGAGAGAGTGCCCAGCCTTCCCTTGTTCAAATTCTCCAAGTAAGGGAGTTCTGATCATAAACCCATTGTTGTGATTTCGGTCCTTTATATCTTCTCTCAGGTACACAAATGCACACTGTAAGCTTCTGACCTTGATTTTTTGCATAGGCGCCTCTCAGATCCCCAATGCAATCCCTACTAGGACTCCTGCTTCTTGTCCACTTGCCAGGAACTTGACCCAAGCTCATCTGGGGCTCAGTCCCTTTCAATCTGATCTGGTCTAGTTGTCCTCTCTGTTCTGATGAATCTCAGCTCAGTGCAGAGAAGCATAAATGACCATTTCATGTGCAAAGAGGAGGAGCAACTTCTTACCTTCAATAGTATTGATGTCAGCATCAGCAGGTCAAGACATTCTGACTCAGAAAACACACAGAAGCCTATTGCCTTCCTTGTCACTGAGACAATATCATCAATTCCTTGTGCTTCGGTGTAATCAATTCCTTCCCTCCTCTCCCCCCCAATATTTTCTCATTTCATTCTCACAATATCCTTGAAGAGAAATAAGGGACAAGTGACTTTATGGTGTAAATGTGGTCCAGTGGTCACCTTGCACTCTTCTTTTCTACTTTCTGACTCTGATGATGCATTCATTCCACCTCCATTCCCTATTCTCTCTGCACCTCTCCTCACTGTGTTTCTTCTGTCTAATCCATTTCACACCATTTCATTCATGCCATTCCATCCCATCACGTTCCATTCCATCCCATCACATTCCATTCCATCCCTTCACATTCCATTCCATATCAAAGCTTTCTGTTGAAGTAACTTGTAGTGTATTAGAAAAATCATGGGTTTTGATATCAGACTTGGATTCAAGCCCTAGTTCTACCTCTTATGAGCAATGTGACTTCATTTCTTGGCAGCTGGTTTCCTCATTATAAGATGCAGAAAACAATGCCTAGTCCACAAAGGAGTGGCAAGAACTAAATGATGGAATGCAGATAGAAGACTGTTGCAAGCTGCAAATCCATGCACACATGTTATGAATATTTTAATTGTTACATGGAAGGCACTGTGTTAGCCACAGGGGCCAATTTAAACACCTTTTTGTTGTCTGTTATCAATTTGTAAAATTTGTTAATGTTTTTGCTAACTATATATAGCAAAATGTGGTGAGTCTTATAAGTGGTACAAAATACATTGAAAGAAAATATTACATCTAACCTGAAGAGAAAGAAAAAGAGAGAGAGAGAGAGAGAGAGAGAGAGAGAGAGAGAGAGAGAGAGAAGTAGGACTGGAAGTCATGAGGCAGACAGGAAATGGCAGAAAAAAATTAAGTTACTTAACTTCTCAGAGCCTCAGAGCCTCAGATCCTCAAATATAAAATGGGAATGACTCAAACATAGTTCAGCTGCAGATAACCGAAACTAGGTATTTTTCAGCAGGAAGTGTTTTAAACAGGGATTAGGGTCTTTCAAAATCTTTGGAAGGATTGGAGGAGTGGTCATTGGACTGGGGCTTCAGGAACACCATGGAACAACCCCACAGTACCAACCCACCCAGGGAGCTGCTTCCTCTGACACTATCAATAAGGTGGGAATTACAAAGCCAGCACTGGAAAGGACTGGCTCCAGCAATGCAAACTAAGGTACTACCCAAGGACAGTGGACAGTGGTTGCAGCTACTACTTAGAAGCCTGTTTAGTGAAGCTGTGCCTGGTGGTGAACAGGCATGCGTTTAGAGTTTTAAATCCCTGGGTTGAAGTCTTCACTGTACTGCTTTCTTGTGGGTGACATTGCAGAGGTTACTTCATGTCTGCAATAGAATGTAGATAATACTATCTACTTTGTACATTTTTTTTTGGCATATCAATGAGAAAACTCATGGAAGGAGCTAAGCTTAGAGTGTTCTGTCTGCTAGGCCATCTCCTCACCTTACAATGTGATGTGATTTCTGTCTCATGAAGCTACTATCCCAAAATCCTCAAATATTCCACTCTGCCTGTCAAGAGACTCGCAATTTCCATGTGATGCTTGCAGATTATTAGAGCCAGAAGGGAATTTGTTATGACCTCATCAAATTTAACACCCAAGCAGTCCTATTGTTATTTCCTCCTTGGATCTAATGTTCAAGAAGAAAAGTGCAACTGTTAGCAATAATTAATTTGTACTCATGCTTTGTAAAAATCAAGGACATTCCACATAGAGACCCTCTGACGGGCATGAACTAACCAATTTTCCCATGCTGAGTAAATATAGTTTGAGTCTTAAGTGGGAAAAAACTAAGGTAAAGAAAAGAAAAGTCAGCATTTCAGTGTGTTTAAGTGGCCTCAGCTTGGGTGTGTGCACAGTTCTCATTTGGCTTCTGTAACTGAATTCTGGCACCACGCCTTCATCCTGTGAGGAACCGTGGGTCCCCAGGGCCATGTGCTCCCTGATGGCTTGGGGTCACTTCAGGATGTGTGCTGCTCACTGAGGGGAGAGGGAAGTCCTCAGACCCAGATCAAAGTGTAGCAGTTACCCAAGGAGGACTGGAAGGTGCTGGGAAGCCAAAACCCAACAAAGTCCTCTCTTCTGGAATTTTCCATTCACTCTTCACAATATGCCTGTGAGGCAGGCACTAACATTATTCCCATTTTCTAGATAAGAAAACTGAGGCATAATGGGGTCCACAATAGGCCAGAATTTAGCAGCAAATCTGGGTCTCCTGGCCCCAAGCCTGGTGGTGTCATTTCCACTACGTGGGGAAATGTTTATGCTGCCAGCCTGGTCTCCCGTGGCTTTTCCCCTCCTGCCTTGAGCACCTCCTCCCCCTCTCTCCGCTTTCATCTCTAGGCTCAGCTGTTCTTACCAGAGAGCCCCCGGGGCCCAAACAGCTCACAAAAGAAGTGCAGCCAAAATAGAGACCCTTGGAATCCACCACAGCTATGAGCCCAACAGCTTCCCACTGTGGGCTGGGAAATAATTATTGTCGGTAATTAGTACTAAATTACACTTGTCAAAACACAAAATTGCAGAGCCAGTGCGGCAGCATCTTAGATCCCTTTGTCCCAATTGTCTCTCTCCCCACTCCTGGCCCAGCTGACAGGAACGAAGCCCACGCAGCCCCGGGGGACTTCTTCCAAGTGTGGGTCACACGGTCCCTGAGGCCTTCGTGCTCATTCACAGCCGTGTAAAGAGAAGGTTGGGTTTCTGAGCTCCTGGTTTTCCGGACAGAGGGTGGGAGGAAAGCTGGCGATGATAACAGTGGCCACACTTCACAGTTATATGGACAGAAACAAAAATGCAGCTTGAAGTTCAGTGGAATTCCAGGAGGCTGCCTGCAAGAAAGAACTGAATAAAGAAGAGAAAGAATGAGCAAAAGAAAGAAGAGAAGGAAAGAACAAACAAAAGAAAGAAAGAAAGAGAGGGAGAGAGAAAGGAAAAAAGAGAAGGGAAGAGAAAAGAAATTACTATTGTTTCCTTTCTGGTTATGGCAGTAAACAAGTAAATTTTAGAAAATTTAGAAAATAGAGAAAAGTATAAAGAAGAAAACAAAAATAATCTCCGATGCATCCCAATAAGGATGATTATGAATATACTATTCACGTTTGGAGTGTTTTATTCTAGTTAAGTTTTTATTCTCTCTCTCTTTTCACACACCCACCCACCCCCACATACATGCTGATGGTAAATTAATCCCCCCTTGTCCCATCAGAAGAAAAACGAGTGATGGATTATTTTGCTTCGGCCATCCAGCAAATGGAGGGCTGAATTTCACTTGCTCCAGCAAAGAATTAAATGAGCCTTTGTTTTTTTTTTCAAAAAATTGGGCTTTAGAGCTAGAAGAGAGAGGCCCAAGCAGCTATCAAAGGAACTGGGGAGTGTGGTTTAATTTGGGAGAATGATTTTGAAGGAAGAAAGACCAGAACTGCTCACAGCATTTCCTGTGTGGCTTCTGCCTCTGGAGCGCTCCAGTTACCTAAGGGAGATGAAGGATCAGCCACAAATGGCCCAAGAAACCATATTCCATTTGATTCAGAAACAGGTCTGGGGGCTAGGGTGGAGTTTGTGAAATATTTATTCATACTTGTTTCATTGACACTCTCACTGGGCGGCATCATGCCAAACGCACAGTTTGTGTTCTGCTGCTACCCTGGACCTGTTATGGCACACACTCCCTCAGGTCATCCCTGAACTTCTGTGGGTCCCTTGGGAAGACATTTTTCAGATGTCTAGCTGGGCAAGGGTAAGGCTGAGCACAGAGCCCCGGGAAAGAAGTGTCCCAGGGGAAGCCTTGTGGCTTCGTTAAGTGGGCATAAGAGCTCCCTGGGCTAACAGATTTGTTACTGAGGAAAGCCTGTGCCTGAAGTGGCCACTGCCTCTGCTCCCACCAAATGCAGGTGTCCTCTGTATATTTGACTATGCACTTACTAGGGGGGTGACCTTGTGATGCTTATTTAACTACTCTGTGCCTCACTTTCCACTTCTGTACAACAGGGCTAATAATAGGCCATACTTCAAAAGACTGTCACAAGGATTAAATGAGAAAATTCCTTTAGGGCAGTGCATGGCACATAGTAAACACTTAAAATATAATAGCTGCTGGACCATGGTTCTTTTATTTCTGCCCCATCAAATGACCCTAGGGAAAACATCCACATGTCTAGAATATTCTTATGGGATCCACCAGGGAAATTAGTCACTTGCAGTTTTTGCCCATTTTTCTCCCACTAAGAAAGCAGCCTTAGCCTAGGCTATTTGGTCAGTCACCACCACTGCCCCCATCACCCACTCATGCTGTAGACCTTAACTGTGGCTTCCTAAGTGATATTCCTGACTCTCCCAGCTCCCCTTCAAGACCTACTGTTGCTATCATGTCTCCTTCTTCCTCTGTACATTCCTTCCCAATGTGAAACAAGTTAATAAGTAAATAGGTAAGTGATTATACAAATCCCCAACTAGACTGTAGAACCACAAAGACTGTAGATCCATGCCTACTTTGATTATCATTGAATTCCTACTGACTGACACATAGTAGGTGTTGAAGAGAGAGTTAAAGACATAGATACCGAATCGTAAATGAGAAGGATGTGATTGTAAGGAAAAACTTGACTCTTTAAATCAGAAAAGGGAATCATTTGCAGACTTTGATCCTTTGATTATTTGGTCTCAACTAACTTGCAACATGCCTTATATTGTTCTTACATAAGTGTTCTTATATTGAAGAATCTATGCTACATGTCGCATTTTCCCTTGTCTATGGCTTAAATAATAAATATTGGGCAGACACTTGGCTCCAGAGGCAAAATCTAAGTCATTTGTCGTAGGCAAGAGAGAAAGGCAGCAGGAAGAGCTAAAGGGAGGCACGTATTTTCTTACAGGGAGTGAGAAAAGAATGGCCCACGTAATGATCATTCTATCTTACTGGCTTCCTGCTTTATGTTTCCCTTCCTGGGGACCCCTGGGCAAGGACTTTCTCATCACTCTGGATACAGATGTTCTTGTCCTTCTGTTAACTGGAAGCTGAAGGTAATTACCGGCAGAAGAGCTGCTCTGAGAAGCACATTAGGCTGGTGAAAATTTCGCTGGACCACAAATAGTGCTTCTAATTAGGTAGTTGCTGATGCAAGCAGTTCAGAGCCGAGTTTCAGGCCTGTTCAGGCCAGAAGCATCTTCCAGCTGTAAGTGATCTGAAATGGCCTGGGAAGAGGAGGGAAAAGGATGGCAATGGGAAGATTTAAGTGGGGAGATTAGGGAGAGAATCAGAGAGGATGAGAGAGATAGAAGGAAGGAAAAGAGAGGAATGAAGGAAGGAGAGGGGTAGTAGGAAAGAAGGAAGGAGCATTTCATCTTCACTCTCTATAACCAGAAAGAGCACTGGACTTCATTTTAGAAAGGTTGCACTCTAATCCTTGGTGTGATAATGTCAAAAAACGATTTGGCCATATATACTAAAGCTAAACAAATAATTAATCTATGCCCCAGGATATCCACTCCAAGGTTCATACTTAAGAAAAATGAATGTATATGCCCCAAAGACATTTATAAGATTATTCACAGCAGCTCTCTTCATTCTAGATCCATAACAGAAATAACCCTATTGTCTATCAACAGGAGAATGAAGAAATACATTGTGGCATTTCATACAATAGATTCCACATAGCAATTTTAAAGGAAAACAACAAAACAATTCCTGGTGACCAAGTGGTATTTGGTAGAGCAAAAAAAAAAAAAAGATGAGAATAGGCAAAGTTAATGGTTACTTCTTATGATGGGGTACCACTGAATAGGAAGGGGCATGAGGGAAGATTCTAGTATCCTGTCTGTAAAGTCTCTATCTTGATCTGGGTATGGCTACATGGACATATACGTATTTAAAAGGTAGTTGAGCTGTAGCTGAGCATTTGCACACTTTACCATAAGCTATCACTCAGGAAAAATATTTTTTAAAAGCCAATTGCTGAAATATACTATCGCATAGTTCAAACCTTCATTTCTTTCACTGAGAGTAAAGAAGAAAATATTTAACATGTTTATCCATTTTAAGCATTTATTTTGTGAATTGCCTGTGCATGTTCAAGACCCAGGTTCCAACTGGAATCTCAGTTCTGATCTTCTTACATTTGAAAAGTTTGTTAAATTCCAGTGCTTTTGAATCCTTTTCTAGTTGTTTGCTGCCAATCCTTGCCCTCCAGGTCATTATCTTTCATCATCCTACCCAATGTTGATTTTTATGTAGAGAGGGTTTAAAGTTTTAAAGAAATCAAACATATCAATTGTTTGCCTCTGCTCTTTCTTTCATTGTTACTGTCTCTTTTACTTATTACTTTTTTTTACTTTTACTTTTTATTTACTTTTATTTTTTACTTTCAAGAAACTGAGAGAAGGTAATGAGGCTGGAGTGGGTAAGGAGAATGGAGCAAAATTAGGATTGGAGAGACAGGGAGAAATCAGATCACACAGTTTTTTTTTTTTTTAACTTTTTTTATTGTATAATACAACATATATACAAAGCAAAGAAAGTAAAAAGCAATAATTTTCAAAGCACACTTCACCAAGTACTTACAGAACAGATCCCAGCGTCTGTCGTGGGTTACTATTCCATCATCTCAGATTTTTCCTTCTAGCTGCTCCAAAACACTGGAGGCTAGAAGGAATATTGATATAGTGAGTCAGCAGCCATACTCATTTGTTAAATTCCTTTTTTTCTGTTTCACCTCCTCTTTCTCCTTTAATCCTCCCATTCTATAGGGATCTTTGGGGACTGCCTGTTTTGAGTTTTTCATGTTGAGAAAGGTGTCTACACTGAAGGATAGGGGGATATAATTAATTGATAACCCTGGAAAGGCTGGTCTCTCTGAGTTGTAGCATTTATCTGATGCAGGGACCCCTCTGGGAATTATACATTCCAAGCAGGCAAATCTAATCCATGAAACATTTATAGAGTCTCCATTTGAGCCCTAGGTGTTCTTAAGAGACAACAGGAGTGATGTTGATTGGGGTTTAGCAAACCATAACAACTCGCACTATCTAACTGAAACTTACATTAGAGCAGCCTCCAGAATAGCCTCTCGATTCTATTTGATCCCTTTTGGTCATTGATGCCTTATCTTATTACTCTTCTGTATTAGTCAGGGATCTCTAGAGAAATAAATCCAACAGGAGATATCTGTAAATATGAGATTTATAAAGGTGTCTCACACAAACCTGAGAATGGAAGAGTCCAAAATCTGTAGAGCAGGCTGTGAAGCTGGCAGCTCCAGTAAAGGGTCAGGATAAACTCTACGGGAGAGACTCGTTGGCTGAAGAAGCAGTGAAAAAGTCTCTCTTCTTCCTTAAAAGTCAACTGATTGGATTATCTTGATGGTGGGGGTGGGGCATGCCTCAGTTGATCTCAAATGTAATCAGCCACAGATGCAATCAACTGACTGATGACTTAATATACCAGCCTTCCAGTTTATCAACCAGCTATGAAATGTCCAGTGCTTGCCTGACCAGATAGCTGGGCATAATCATTTGACCAAGTTGACAACAGAACCTAACCATTGCAGTCCACCCCTTGTCAACTTGGCAGCCATACATACCACCTTGAAACATGCTTAATTTCCATATAGAACACAATAACAGACACGTTTTGCATAACCATACTCAGCTGGCCTGCACACACCCAGAAACACACTACATTTCTCCAGAATAGGGTGCAAGTCCTCTGGTAACTTTCACTTTTAAAATTCATGTCTATGACTTAAATACTATAACATGAACAATGCAATGTATGTCATACGATAAGAGGAAAACAAGATATTTGGTTATGTACAAATGCAAACATACTCATGACAAAATCTGGAGGAAATATTCAGACAACCACAGCCCTCATTACTGTAATTGGTCATGTGGTTGTAGTTCATATTTATCACTACCGTCTACTACCCATTCCATGTTCCCTTTACCCTCAGCAAGCACTTCACCTGGCTGTGGTTATTTTCCAGGTGTGGTGAACCAAACCTTCATTCCTGAAGTTTCGGAGCCATTGATAGAAAACCTACCTAGATTGGATTGTTGCAGTTTCTATTGACTTTGATCACAGATTATGGTAGTACTAAGAGACACCTTAGGGATCTCCTGTATTCCAGGAAAACTCTTCTTTACCTCCATTGTGTAGTTGCAGTCATATTTCCCTTTGATAGTCAGGATCATTCACCCTAGACAGTACAGTAATCCCTTTTTGTGCCAGTTAATTCAGTGGCATGGGAAGCCCAAAGTTGCCTAGTGGCAATCTTAACTTGCAGTTCAATGGAATCATTGTTGTGTCTCCTGGTAGGAGCACTTCTTCGTTTGGAACTAAGGTCTGTAGACCAGCAGAGCTTAAGGTTTCAGGGACAGGAAGCAAAAGTTTTCCTAGTGGATCACTTGGGGTAATAGTGAGTGGTACCACTCCCATTTCCACCCCTTGATTCCTGGACCAGTGAATCCTGGCTATAGAAGAAATAGCACACAGTGGACATTTCTTCTGAGCATACACAGCCTCCTAGAGAGCATTGCTCCAGCCCTGCAAGGTATTGCCACCTAGTTGGTACTGTAACTGGGTCTTCAGAAGTCCATTCCACCATCCTATCAACCCAGCTGCCTGTGGATGGTGGGGAACATAGTAAGATCAGAGAATTCCATGAGCATGTGCCCATTTCCACACTTCATTTGCTGTGAAGTGCGTTCCTTGATCAGAAGCAATGCTGTATGGAATACTATGATGATGGATAAGACTTTCCATAAGTCCATGGATGGTAGTTTTTACAGAAGCATTGTATGCAGGGAAGACAAAACTATATCTGGAGTACATGTCCATTCCAGTTACAACAAAGTATGGCATGATGGAAATGGTGCAGTGTAATTAACCTGCCACCAAGGGAGTGGTGCCATATCAAGGACAGAGTGTGGGTCTCTGCTGCTAGCAGATTGGGCACTCAGCAGTGGCCATAGCCAGTTTGGCCTTGGTGAGTGGAAGTCCATGTTGCTGACCCCATGCTAAACCTCTATCCCTATCACCATGTCTACTTTGTTCATTAGCCCATTGGGCCATGGACCAAATGCCATGGCCCTATCCTGCTACATCACCTCCTCTTTCCCAGACCAAACCTATGGCTTCTTGGGGAGTTCCTTACAGTCAGTTGACTGAAAAAGAGAAAACTTGGGCCTGGTTTACAGAAGATTCTGCATGATATGCAGGACCTACCTGGAAGTGGACAGCTGCAGGACTGCAATACCTTTCTGGGATGTCCTTAAAGGAAAGTGAAGAGGACAAATCCTCCAAGTGGGTCTCATGGTAACTTGGTGGCCCATGCCTAAGCGTTCAGTCTCTACTAAGGCCCAGTAGCAGGCTAAAAGTTATTTCTCAAAAGAAGAGTAGTTTTCTGCAGTGGATGGTAAGACTTTGCTCCCAAATCCTGAGGGCCTGCATTGTGATTCGCCTATAGGGGCCTGACAAAGGCTCCAGACAACATCCCTATTTATCACTGACACATCTAACACCATCGGGTCTGCTGTATCATATGGCTCAAGTGGCAGAGCAGCTTGCACAGCAACTTGGGCCTGTCACAGAAACTTCTCTTGCTCCAGTCCCTGTAACTAGCAGCTTTTCCCATCACTCAGTAAATGTGCCAGAGTAGCACACCTAAATGAGGAATATGTTGTCTCCAAAATCCAGAGACCAACTAGGCATTGTGCCTCTTTTTTGGTCATAAGAGGGGCCAGATGTAACAGCTTATCCTTCATCTTATGTGCAAATTTGAATCTGTTGTGTACCCCAGAAAAGCCATGTTTTTAATCCTCATTCGATATCGCTGGGTAGAAATTTTTTTTTTTTACTGTTTTCATGAAGATATGACCCACCCAATTGTAGATGGTAACTTTTGATGTTTTGATGAGATGTTTTCCATGGAAATGTGTTTCTACCCATTCTAGGTGGGGTTTGCTTATTGTAGCCCTTAAAGAGGGAAGCATTTTGGAAAAAGCTCTAGTGCCTACACACCCAGAGACTTTTGCAGATGAAGAAGGAAAAATGCTACCAAGGGTGCTTCATGAAACGAGAAGCCTAGAGAGAAAGCTAGCAGATGTCGCCATTTTGTCATGTGTCTTTCCAGTTGAGAGAGAACCCTGAACATCATCAGCCTTCTGGAACTAAGGTATCATTCTCTGATGCCTTAGATTAGACATTTCTTTAGCTTTGCTTTAATTTGGACATTTTCACAGCCTTAGAACTGTAAACTTTCAACTTAATAAATTCCCCTTTTTAAAAGCCATTCCATTTCTGTTGTATTGCATTCCAGAAGTTTCCAAAATTAAACACTTTAAAGTGATATCCCTACATGCCCCTTACCATTGGGCACCTAGAAATTTCACTGAGGAGGAAGATCCCTGTATTTTTGTTGGATTTATCTCCCATCCGCTGACCCACAAATGCCTTACAAATAAGTCTAGAGTGGTTAATACTTCCTGCTCATTAGGTCCAATCAACAGGATGTCATCAATATAATGGACCAGCGTGATGTATGTGGGAAGGAGAAATGATCAAGGTCCCTGCTGACAAGATTGTGACAAAGGACTAGAGAGTTGATATATCCTTGAGGCAGGCCAGTGAAGCTATATTGCTGATACTGCCGGCCTTGCCAGCTGAATGCAAACTGTTTCCTGTGGTCCTTACTGACAGTTGTTGAGAAAACAATATTTACCAGATCAATAGCTGCATACCAGGTACCAAGTAATGTGTTGATTTTCTCAAGCAATGACACCATATGTGGGACAGCAGCTGCATTTGGAGTCATCACCTGTTTAAGTTTGTGATAATCCACTGTCATCCTCCAAGACCCATCTCTTTTCTACACAGGCCAAATAGGAGAGTTGAATGGGGATGTGGTGGCAATTACCACCCTGACATCCTTCAAGTCCTTAAGAATGACGCTAATCTCTGTAATCCCTCCAAGAATGCAATATTGCTTCTGATTGAGTATTTCCTAGGTTTCACTTGGCATAATAGCCCTTACTCCATAAATCAGAAAACCAATGTTGGGATACTGCCAGTTGCTGGGTATGTCAATTCCAATTATATATTCTGGAACTGGAAAGAATGACCACAGAATGGGTCTGGGGAGTCACTGGACGCACTGTGAAATGGACCTAAGCTAAAACTACATTGATCACCTGACCTCCATAAACCTCCACTCTGACTGGTGGACCAGAGTGATGTTTTGGATTCCCTGGCATTAGTGTCACTTCTGAGCCAGTGTCTAAGAATCCCCAGAATATCTGATCATTTCCTTTTCCCCAATGCACCCTTCACCCTGGCAAAGGGCCGTAAGTCTTTTTGGGGACAGCTTGGAGGAAGGTTAACAGTGTAAATTTTGGACAGTGTAATAAGTTGCCTCCCCGATGGTACTCAGTCCTTCCTTCATTCAAGAGGCTCTGGGTATGTAAACTGTTTCAAGTCTGGGAATTGATTAAGGGACCACGGCTTTCTGTTTCTGTAATTCAAGTTAGACATCTGTTCACTTCACCTAGAATTCTTCTGCTTATAAATCTCACACAAGAATTTAGTAGACTGTCCATCTGTTTTACATCTAGGTACCCTGCAGTCTCTGCAAGTCAGATTATTTTGATGGCTGCTTTGAGTCTGCTGTCCATTATGGTGGCCACGCCCACCTTGTCTATGGTAATTACCTGTCACCACATAGCTTCTGTCAATTTGGGGTCTGATCGTCCCAGTTCTATTTAAGGATTCCAGCAAAGTGACAGCAGTCCCCACAGTAATATTTCACCTACAGAGAAGGGCAACTACAGAGCTCTTCAGAGATGATGGAGTTAGTCTCATGAATTTATTTCTCAAGGTTCTGATGAAAGACGTGTCCTCTAGGCATTCCTGGGTTGTGGGAGTAGGTCTTCCATGATAAATCTGCTTTAACATTCCAATCACTCTAAGCCTCTAGATCCCCTCATCTACATTATACAAGGGCAGTTCTGGCATTTCAGCCTCAGATAATGTTTAGAAGAACTAGCATTATAACAGAAAAAGATATAGAATGTTAATATAGAGAAAAAAAAAAAAGTAATAATAATAAGAACAAAACAAACAAAACAAAACAAAACAAAAACCTATAGCTCGGATGCAGCTTCGTTCAGTATTTTAACATGATTACTTTACAATTAGGTATTATTGTACTGTCCATTTTTGAGTTTTTGTATCTAGTCCTATTGCACCGTCTGTATTCCATCAGCTCCGATTACCCATTATCTTACCCTGTTTCTAACTCCTGCTGAACTCTGTTACCAATGACATATTCCAAGTTTATTCTCGAGTGTCGATTCACATCATTGGGACCATACAGTATTTGTCTTTTAGCTTTTGGCTAGACTCACTCAGCATAATGTTTTCTAGGTCCATCCATGTTATTACATGCTTCATAAGTTTATCCTGTCTTAACGCTGCATAATATTCCATCGTACGTATATACCACAGTTTGTTTAGCCACTCGTCTGTTGATGGACATTTTGGCTGTTTCCATCTCTTTGCAATTGTAAATAACGCTGCTATAAACATTGGTGTGCAAATGTCGTTTGAGTTTTTGCCCTTAATTCCTTTGAGTAGATTCCCAGCAATGGTATTGCTGGATCGTATGGCAATTCTATATTCAGCTTTTTGAGGAACCGCCAAACTGCTTTCCACAGTGGTTGCACCTTTGACATTCCCACCAACAGTGGATAAGTGTGCCTCTTTCTCCGCATCCTCTCCAGCACTTGTCATTTTCTGTTTTGTTGATAATGGCCATTCTGGTGGGTGTGAGATGATATCTCATTGTGGTTTTGATTTGCATTTCTCTAATGGCCAGGGACATTGAGCATCTCTTCATGTGTCTTTTGGCCATTTGTATTTCCTCCTCTGAGAGGTGTCTATTCAAGTCTTTTTCCCATTTTGTAATTGGGTTGGCTATCTTTTTGTTGTTGAGTTGAACAATCTCATTATAAATTCTGGATACTAGACCTTTATCTGATATGTCGTTTCCAAATATTGATTCCCATTGTGTAGGCTGTCTTTCTACTTTCTTGATGAAGTTCTTTGATGCACAAAAGTGTTTAATTTTGAGGAGTTCCCATTTATTTATTTCCTTCTTCAGTGCTCTTGCTTTAGGTGTAAGGTCCATAAAACCGCCTCCAATTGTAAGATTCATAAGATATCTCCCTACATTTTCCTCTAACTGTTCTATGGTCTTAGACCTAATGTTTAGATCTTTGATCCATTTTGAGTTAACTTTTGTGTAGGGTGTGAGATATGGGTCTTCTTTCATTCTTTTGCATATGGATATCCAGTTCTCTAGGCACCATTTATTGAAGAGACTGTTCTGTCCCAGGTGAGTTGGCTTGACTCCCTTATCAAAGATCAAATGACCATAGATGAGAGGGTCTATATCTGAGCACTCTATTCGATTCCATTGGTCGATATATCTATCTTTATGCCAATACCATGCTGTTTTGACCACTGTGGCTTCATAATATGCCTTAAAGTCTGGCAGCGCAAGACCTCCAGCTTCATTTTTTTTCCTCAAGATGTTTTTAGCAATTCGGGGCACCCTGCCCTTCCAGATAAATTTGCTTATTGGTTTTTCTATTTCTGAAAAATAAGTTGTTGGGATTTTGATTGGTATTGCATTGAATCTGTAAATCAATTTAGGTAGGATTGACATCTTAACTATATTTAGTCTTCCAATCCATGAACACGGTATGCCCTTCCATCTGTTTAGGTCTTCTGTGATTTCTTTTAGCAGTTTTTTGTAGTTTTCTTTGTATAGGTCTTTTGTCTCTTTAGTTAAATTTATTCCTAGGTATTTTATTCTTTTAGTTGCAATTGTAAATGGGATTTGTTTCTTGATTTCCCCCTCCGCTTGTTCATTGCTAGTGTATAGAAATGCTACAGATTTTTGAATGTTGATCTTGTAACCTGCTACTTTGCTGTACTCATTTATTAGCTCTAGTAGTTTTGTTGTGGATTTTTCCGGGTTTTCGACGTATAGTATCATATCGTCTGCAAACAGTGATAGTTTTACTTCTTCCTTTCCAATTTTGATGCCTTGTATTTCTTTTCTTGTCTAATTGCTCTGGCTAGAACCTCCAACACAGTGTTGAATAATAGTGGTGATAGTGGACATCCTTGTCTTGTTCCTGATCTTAGGGGGAACGTTTTCAATTTTTCCCCATTAAGGATGATATTAGCTGTGGGTTTTTCATATATTCCCTCTATCATTTTAAGGAAGTTCCCTTGTATTCCTATCCTTTGAAGTGTTTTCAACAGGAAAGGATGTTGAATCTTGTCAAATGCCTTCTCTGCATCAATTGAGATGATCATGTGATTTTTCTGCTTTAATTTGTTGATATGGTGTATTACATTAATTGATTTTCTTATGTTGAACCATCCTTGCATACCTGGGATGAATCCTACTTGGTCATGATGAATAATTCTTTTAATGTGCTGTTGGATACGATTTGCTAGAATTTTATTGAGGATTTTTGCATCAATATTCATTAGAGAGATCGGCCTGTAGTTTTCTTTTCTTGTAATATCTTTGCCTGGTTTTGGTATGAGGGTAATGTTGGCTTCATAGAATGAGTTAGGTAGTTTTCCCTCCACTTCGATTTTTTTGAAGAGTTTGAGGAGAGTTGGTACTAATTCTTTCTGGAATGTTTGATAGAATTCACATGTGAAGCCGTCTGGTCCTGGACTTTTCTTTTTAGGAAGCTTTTGAATGACTGTTTCGATTTCTTTACTTGTGATTGGTTTGTTGAGATCATCTATCTCTTCTTGAGTCAAAGTTGGTTGTTCATGTCTTTCCAGGAACCCGTCCATTTCCTCTAAATTGTTGTATTTATTAGCGTAAAGTTGTTCATAGTATCCTGTTATTACCTCCTTTATTTCTGTGAGGTCAGTAGTTATGTCTCCTCTTCCATTTCTGATCTTATTTATTTGCATCCTCTCTCTTCTTCTTTTTTCAATCTTGCTAAGGGCCCATCAATCTTATTGATTTTCTCATAGAACCAACTTCTGGCCTTATTGATTTTCTCTATTGTTTTCATGTTTTCAATTTCATTTATTTGTGCTCTAATCTTTGTTATTTCTTTCCTTTTGCTTGCTTTGGGGTTAGCTTGCTGTTCTTTCTCCAGTTCTTCCAAATGGATAGTTAATTCCTGAATTTTTGCCTTTTCTTCTTTTCATATAGGCATTTAGAGCAATAAATTTCCCTCTTAGCACTGCCTTTGCTGCGTCCCATAAGTTTTGATATGTTGTGTTTTCATTTTCATTCGCCTCGAGGTATTTGCTAATTTCTCTAGCAATTTCTTCTTTGACCCACTCGTTGTTTAGGAGTGTGTTGTTGAGCCTCCACGTATTTGTGAATTTTCTGGCACTCTGCCTATTATTGATTTCCAATATCATTCCTTATGGTCCGAGAAAGTGTTGTGTAAGATTTCAATATTTTTAAATTTGTTAAGACTTGCTTTGTGACCCAGCATATGGTCTATTTTTGAGAATGATCCATGAGCACTTGAGAAAAAGGTGTATCCTGCTGTTGTGGGATGTAATGTCCTATAAATGTCTATTAAGTCTAGTTCATTTATAGTAATATTCAGATTCTCTATTTCTTTGTTGATCTTCTGTCTAGATGTTCTGTCCCTTGATGAGAGTGGTGAGTTGAAGTCTCCAACTATTATAGTATATGAGTCTATTTCCCTTTTCAGTGTTTGCAGTGTATTCCTCACGTATTTTGGGGCATTCTGGTTCGGTGCGTAAATATTTATGATTGTTATGTCTTCTTGTTTAATTGTTCCTTTTATTAGTATAGTGTCCTTCTTTGTCTCTTTTAACTGCTTTACATTTGAAGTCTAATTTGTTGGATATTAGTATAGCCACTCCTGCTCTTTTCTGGTTGTTATTTGCATGAAATATCTTTTCCCAACCTTTCACTTTCAACCTATGTTTATCTTTGGGTCTAAGATGTGTTTCCTGTAGACAGCATATAGAAGGATCCTGTTTTTTAATCCATTCTGCCAATCTATGTCTTTTGATTGGGGAATTCAGTCCATTGACATTTAGTGTTATTACTGTTTGGATAATATTTTCCTCTAACATTTTGCCTTTTGTATTATATATATCAATCTGATTTTCCTTCTTTCTACACTCTTTTCCATATCTCTCTCTTCTGTCTTTTTGTATCTGACTCTAATGCTCCCTTTAGTATTTCCTGCAGAGCTGGTCTCTTGGTCACGAATTCTTTCAGTGACTTTTTGTCTGAGAATGTTTTAATTTCTCCCTCATTTTTGAAGGATAATTTTGCTGGATATAGGAGTCTTGGTTGGCAGTTTTTCTCTTTTAGTATTTTAAATATATCATCCCACTGTCTTCTAGCTTCCATGGTTTCTGCTGAGAAATCTACACATAGTCTTATTGGGTTTCCCTTGTATGTGATGGATTGTTTTTCTCTTGCTGCTTTCAAGATCCTCTCTTTCTCATTGACCTCTGACATTCTAACTAGTAAGTGTCTTGGAGAACGCCTATTTGGGTCTAATCTCTTTGGGGTGCGCTGCACTTCTTGGATCTGTAATTTTAGGTCTTTCATAAGAGTTGGGAAATTTCAGTGATAATTTCTTCCATTAGTTTTTCTCCTCCTTTTCCCTTCTCTTCTCCTTCTGGGACACCCACAACACGTATATTTGTGCGGTTCATATTGTCCTTGAGTTCCCTGATACCCTGTTCAAATTTCTCCATTCTTTTCCCTATAGTTTCTGTTTCTTTTTGGAGTTCAGATGTTCCATCCTCCAAATCACTAATTCTATCTTCTGTCTCTTTAAATCTATCATTGTAGCTATCCATTATTTTTTCTATGTTTGCTACTTTATCCTTCACTTCCATAAGTTCTGCGATTTGTTTTTTCAGTTTTTCTATTTCTTCTTTATGTTCAGCCCATGTCCTCTTCATGTCCTCCCTCAATTTATCGATTTCATTTTTGAAGAGGTTTTCCATTTCTGTTCGTGTATTCAGGATTAGTTGTCTCAGCTCTTGTGTCTCATTTGAGCTATTGGTTTGTTCCTTTGACTGGGCCATATTCTCAATCTTTTGAGCGTGGACAGTTATCTTCTGCTGCTGGCGTCTGGGCATTTATTTAGATTTCTCTGGGTGTTGGACCCAGCAAGGTTGTAAGATTTTTCTGTGAAATCTCTGGGATCTGTTTTTCTTATTTTGCCCAGTACGTGGCGCACGTGGCACACGTTTGTCTCAAGTGTTTGGAATGGGTCTCCCCCAGTCACCGATCTCCGTGGCCTGGGGCTTTCGGATCTAAATCTCTCCGTTGGTTCAGGGGCCGCGCGTGGTGGGGGCGTCAGCTGCCGTGGCTTGAGGGGACCCTGTGGCTGGTTGCGGGCCGCAGTGGGCCTGGGGGATTCCCCACCGGACCAGGAAGCCTCCCGTGGGGGGGGGCTTCCGCGGCTTGGATAGCCCTCCTATCTGAGACTCGTATCCGCGGACTCGAAGCAGAGACTCGAAGCCGCCCGCAAAAGAGGGGTGCCACCTGCCTCGGCTTGAGAAACTTGCTTCTCCAATACTCTCAGCCTGCCCGGAAAGGGGGGAGGGAGTAGCTCGGACCACCGCAGCTGCCGCTGATCGGGAGATCGCACGCCGCTCGGGGGTCTCACTGCAGCCGAGTCTCGCAGTCAGTCTAGCCAGCCCAGACTTTGGATAGCCCTCTGATCCGGGACTCGTAGCCGCGGACTTAAAGCCGAGACTCGAAGCCGCCCGCAAAAGAAGGGCGCCGCCTGCCTCGGCTTGGGGAACTTACTTCTCCGATACTCTCAGCCAGCCCGGAAGGAGGGAGGGATTAGCTCGGACCGCCGCAGCTGCGGCCGCTCGGGGGTCTCGCCGCAGCCAAGACTCGGAATCAGACTTGCCAGCCCAGACTTTGGATAGCCCTCTGATCCGTGACTTGTAGTCGCGGACTCGAAGCCGCCCGCAAAAGTGTGGCGCCGGCCGCCTTGGCTGAGAAGCTTGTCTCTCCGAGTCTCTCAGCCAGCCCCGGAAGGAGGGAGGGGTTAGCTCGGACCGCAGCTGCGGCCGCTCGGGGGTCTCGCCGCAGCCAAGACTCGGAATCAGGCTTGCCAGCCCAGACTTTGGATAGCCCTCTGATCCGAGACTTGTAGTCGCGGACTCGAAGCCGCCCGCAAAAGTGTGGCGCCGGCCGCCTTGGCTGGGAAGCTTGTCTCTCCGAGTCTCTCAGCCAGCCCCGGAAGGAGGGAGGGGTTAGCTCGGACCGCCGCAGCTGCGGCCGCTCGGGAAATTGCCCACCGCTCGGGGATCTCACTCACCGCAGCTGAGTTTCGCAGTCAGACTAGCCAGCCCAGACTTGGTTACGCTGTGTGTCCATTCCCTGCTGTAGCCCCGGGAGTTGTTTTGTACTGTTTCTGTTCACCTATTAGTTGATTTGGAGTCGGAGGAACTAAGACGCATGTCAGCCACCTTTTGATCCATGTTTCAGCCAACCATCCAAACAAACCGTTAATGCCCTTTCTAACCCTTTGAGCTACAACATTGAATGCAGAATCTTTGTTTAGTGTGCCCACATCAATATATTCAGTTTGATCCAATTTTATATTCCTTCCACCATTATCTCTCACCCTTAATATCCATTCCCCAACATATTCCCCTGATTTCTGACTACATAGATTGGAAAACTCATGCAGTTCTTTTGGAGTGTAACATACCTCCTCATGGGTCACACTTTGTACCTTAGCTCTGGGAGTCTGTTGGGTATTTAGTTTAGTTTTAGGTCTTGAAGGAAAGAGGGGTGGAATTCAAGCCAGCTACCTCAGGCATTCCATTGCAGTTGCATCTGGTTAAACAGGATAAATCACTCCATAAAGAGAAGTTAGGGCTGTTTCCCCCAGGGAAGGTGATTACAGGGCTAGCAGGCACTGAAATGTTACTCTTGTTAGGAGGAGATTGGATGGCAGATTCCTCTGAGCAGACTGGAGGCCGGAAAGCTGTTTCCTCAAGGCAGGCTGGAGGTTAGGAAGTTCTTTTCTCAGGGCAGTCCATTACAGATCTCTCTAACAAAGGTTCAGAAGATTCCAGGGATTCCATCATGCTATCACCATTATTATCATGCCATACATCTCCAACCAATGTTTCAGGATCCTATTCTTTTCCAATAAAAGCCTTTACTTTAATAGCAGATCCCTGGAAGCTTGGGTTTTAGTTTACAATATAAATCTGCAACTCACAAAACGAAGCTCTGTGTCTGGTTTTCAGAGATCTCAAGTCTGAGACCAAAGGAAATAAGATTTTCTTTCAGGGCAATCATGGAAACTTGTATATCATTTATACAGCACTTAAGTCGCAAATTTGAAGGTTTCAACTCATCCCTTTTCCTCATCACTGCATCCAGCATACCTAACAACTACCAGTCAACATCACTGTCCCTCTTAATTCCACAAAATTCCATAAAGGTGTTAGAAACACTCTCACCCAGAACATTGCCTCATATAAGCATATAATCAGCAAAGTCTAATGATGATATTTTGCTTATCTCTCCTGTCAACTCACCCCCTGGACTATCAGTGCCATCTTGGTTATGGAAATAGAGTCATTAGTGCCTTTGAATCTAAAGAGAACAGAAAACAATTATAAAAACCCATTTTAATATTCTGTTTCTCAGGAATCATTCCTGGTACCAAGCTATGTGAGTCAGGATTCTCTAGAGAAACAAAACCAATAGGAGATATCTGTAAATATGAGATTTATAGAGGTATCTCATGCAACCCTGGGAACAGAAGAGTCCAAAATCTGTTGGGCAGTCTGTGAAGCTGGCAACTGTGATGAAGGGTCTGGATAATGAATCAGGGAAAAAATCTGTCTTCTTCCTGTAAAAAAATAATCATCAACTGATTGGATTATCTTGTTAGTGGGAGACGTGACTTAGTTGATCACAGATGTAATCAGCCACAGATGCAATCAGCTAACTTATGACTTAATATACCAGCTTTCTGGTTTATCAACCAGGTACAAAATATCTCTGCAGCAACAGTCAGTCCATTGCTTGCCTGACCAGATGACTGGACATCATCACTTGGCCAAACTGACAGTTGAATCTGACCATCACAACTTCTTTTCCTCCTTTTGGTCAAGCATGTATTGTCAATCCCACTGTGCCTGGGCCAGACTCATCCCCAGGAATCATGCCCCATTTTGTCAAGGAGATTTTCCACCCCTCAATGGCTTGTAACACCTATAGGGAAGGGCAACAATTTTCCCTGCTGAATTAGGCTTAGAGAGAGAGAGGCCACATTTGAGTAACAAAGAGGCTTCCTGGAAGAAACTCTTAAACTTTGTTATGAGTAGTCTTAGCTTCTCCCCTACAGAAGTAAGTTTCATAAGAGCAAGCCTCAAATCCAGAGCTGGGCCTATTTTCTTGGGAGCCCCCAGTGGTTAGGAGGGTACCCGAGGTTTCCCAGATGAGAGAGTTTAATAGTGCCATACATTTATTTCCCCCTTGAGATCCTCAAGGGAATCTACCAATACTTTTTAGTTATCAGCCCACCGTAGTCTAACATGTATTCTGGCACCTGCCAAGCTGTAGAGAATTGTAAGACCTTGTTCCGGTTCTGGACTCCAGAAGTCTGGGCTGTCCAAATGAGCTATCCAGAGAGGCTGATTCAGATTATGTGTTACAGAAGATCTAGGTTCTAGACATAATAAGCCTTTCTGCCTTTGGTCTCATACAACAGCTGCAGGTCTAGGGCACAAACACTATCCTTTACATTGCATTCTGACTTACCTTAGGCAGAGACAGACTGGCTTTGTTTTAAACTCTATTAAGGCCCGATCTCTTTCTTGATTACTTCAACTCTTATTTTTTGCTCTGTTAACTTTTGGGTCTGCAGCTGTCCTTTCCTGGGACCCAGGTATCACAGAGCTACCCAAAGTTCCAGGGAAATACTAGCTGATACATAGCTCAGTGTCTCTGAGTCCAGAAATACATCCACAATGTCAAAACAAATGTGGCTGCTATAAGGGCCCATAATCCAGGCTCTTCTTTTCCTATAAGCATATTCTGAAAGAGATCTTAGCATATCTGTTGCTTTGTTTCTGGCCCATTCTGCACAGCCCATTGTCCTTAAGGTTTACTCACTTCATCGTGTACCACTCGATATCTGTCCTTTTTGTAGCTGCTCCAAATTCCATCATATAAATGTACCACCATTTGCCATTGCTCTTCCCAGTCACTGTATCTCTGGGTTCCCTCCAGCTGTTAAGCATCATGGATAATGTTCAGAATAAACAAACCATGTCTTACAGTATCTTTGTTTGGCTGTATAATCAGCAGCACTCTCAATTTAGGCAATTTTCATGGGTCCATAATGACAAGGAACCAATAACATAACATCACCAGCTATCAAATCAAAACCTTCCCTTATCACTTGTCCTTTCCCGCCCCAGATAATTGCCCCTGGCAGTGCTGTGGTACTGTTGATGTCTTCTTGTTAACTGTTGGCCATAGTATGCATAGTTTTCCTCTTATATCCCTCTACGATTGACTCCTTGTCTGCAATCTAACCATTGAAATAGCTCATGTGAGAACTTATTTATAATCATAAATTTAATCACTGGGATACATGGCACAATACATCCCCTTTCAGTCATATTCACTTTCAATATGGCAGTGTTACTTATAAACCCAGTAATTAGTTATCGTCACTTCTATCCATTCACTGGCATTTAGATTCAACCTCTTTGGGCAGCCTTTCCTCCATCTCTAGTGTTTGTGTACTGCTAGGTCTGCTATATTCTACAATGTAACCTCTAAGATTACTTTTACCAGAGTCATAATAATGAAATCACATAGTATCTGTCATTTTGTGATTGACTTAGTTCATTCAACATTATGCCCTCAAGGTTTGTCCATGTTGTCATTTGTTTGGGACATCATTTAATCTTATTGCTGCATAATATTCCATTCTATGTATATACAACATTTTGCTTATGCACTCATTTGTTGATAGACACTCAGATTGTTTCCATCTCTTGACAGTTGTGAATAGTGCTGCTATGAACATCGGTGTGCAAATGTCTGTTCATTTCACTTCCTTCAGCTTTTCTGGTTATATACTGAGTATTGGTATTGCTGGGTCATAGCGCAACTCAATATTTAGTTTTCTGAGGTATCACCAAACTGTCTTCCACAACAGCTGCACCATTATGCATCCTCACCAGTGGTGAATAAGTGTTCCTATTTCTCCACATCCTCTCCAACATTTGCAGTTGTCTCCTTAACAGCAGCTATTTTTATAGATGTGACATGATATCTCATTGTTGTTTTGATTTGCATTTCTCTTATAGCCAATGAAAATAAGCATCTCTTCATGTGCTTTTTAGCCATCTGTGTTTGCTCTTCAGAAAAATGTCTATTCATATCCTCTGCTCAATTTATAATTGGGTTGTTTGCTCTTTGGTTGTTGAGCAAGAGATAGTAAGGAAGGGAAATAAGCAGGAGAATAATGCAAACAGATGTGTATGTCATGAGCGCCACTTCGGCTGCTACCTTCCTTGAGAACAGATTGCAGGCAGGCAAAACCCATGGAGACTATTACAGAGATTCAGGGGAGAAGGGCATCACCTGTTGTGATGGCAGCAGAGATGGGATGTGGAGAAGGATTAGAGACATGTTTTATAGCATGAGGTTCAGTGGGACTTGGTGATGGACTGAATTGGGGATGGGATGTGAGTTGAACACTCAGCCGTAGTTTCCCCTAAAAGATTTATAATTTCTGGATTTGGATATGTGTTTGCTTATGCTTTTAACTCTATCAGTTTGGATTTGTTCTTTCTCTGGATATGGTTCTGTTGAGGCTGCTGCTATAATCCCCTCATGTGATAGTGAATTTCTCCATTAAAATATTCTGAATAATCTACCACTTCCTCATTGCTTTGTGGTGCTTCCCTTATCAGTTATAAACTGGTACTATTTCACAACCACCCTTTTCTAAGGATCTTTCTGTATCTTTTTTTTTTGCTTTGCCATGTAATTTTTTTCTTTTTAACAGCTTTATTGAAGTATAATTTATGTACAATAAAATTCACCCATTTTAATGTACACTTTGATGATATTTGACAAATACACACAATCAAGTATCCACCAGGACAATCAAGTTGTAGACGACTTCCATCACTTTTGATGCTTTGCAGTCAGTCTCCTTCCAGCTACTGGCCTCAGGTAATCATTGATCTACTTAGTTCAATAGTGTCCTAGAATTTCATATAAGTAGAATTATACAGTATGTCTCACTTCTTTTATTCACCATAATTTTTTAAAAACATTTTTTATTATTGTCACACAATTTTGATGGTCATATGTTTTGTTAGATTTATTTTTATTGAAAAATTATCTCCTAATCCCTGTTTTAAAAAAGTTCTCAGTAGTTTTCTCCTGTTTGTTGTGCATTAATTTGTTTTGTTTGTACTATTATTGCTTCATCCCTTCCTCTCCTGTAAACATAAGAATGCAATCATAAAGTTCAAACAAATTCCATTAGAACATGACTGGGATTTCATTAAACTCATAAATTAATTTTTTTTGATACACTTTTTCTCATATATGAGTACTTTTTGCCTATATATTAAAAAAAATCTTTGTTATTATTCAGTAAAAGTTTGGTTGAACCTTATATATCTTATTTATTATTCTGAAAGTTTTATTTTTCTCTGAATTTTATGTTTTGGCTATGTCCTTCCGTCAGTCTCTCTAGGTTACTAATGATATATGTGAGATATACAGAGTTTAAAAAAGAACTTCTGTGAAGTTACTTCACAAAACTAGCTTAGAAAATATATGATGTTAAAATCGAGTCTTTGGAGTTTTTAAAGAATATAATTGCATTAGAGTACATAATAATAATTTTGTCTCCTCAATAATCATGGCTCTCTGTGTTCATACCAATTGCACCGCTCAGAATTTTCAGAGTAATGCTAAATGATCATGACAATAACAGGCATTTTGTTTGGTATCATTTTTGTTTTGTTTTGTGTTTTGTTTGCTTTTGCTTCTAGCTTTAATAGATTCATTCTTTAGTTTTTCAGTGTCAAGGATAATGTTGATTATTAACTTAATATATAAAGGATCACTTTGTTTAAGAAGTCTTTTAAAAAATCTATAATTTTTTAGGTTGTAGAATGTATTTTGAAAGTTGTCTGTCTTTTCTTCATCTATTAAAATTGTTATTCTTATTTTCTCCTTAACTATATTCACATGGAAGACATTAACAGGTCTCTTTAAAATAAATGATCTTTGCATTTCTTGTATAAATTCTTTTTGATTATTGTGGATAGAATTCTTTTGATTTTGGTGCTGGGTTTGGTCTAGTAATATATTACTTAGGATTTTTGCATGTCTTTGCAGTTTTGCTACAGATCTTTATTCCCTGTTTTCACATTTTGGAATCAGGGTTGTGTTGGCTTTACAAAATGATATATTCATATTTTTCTATGCCTGGAACAGTTTCAATAGCTTGGGAATTTTAGTTCTCTGAAAGTTTGAAAGTACTAAATCTCAAAACTGTCTGGCACAGGAATTTTTGTAAAGCAATTCTTTGATAAATATTTTAGTGTCTCACATAGTAACTTGTATATTCAGGTTTTCTACCTTTCTTGAGTTAATATTTAAAGCGTCTATTTCTCCACAATTTTTCCATTTCATTTACATTCTGAAGCTTAAGTGTGTAAAGATATTTATAGTCTTTAATATTTTATTTTCTCTTACTTATCAGCAACAAGACTTCTCATTTAAATATTTTTTCTGATTCAACATGTCATAGATATCCATTTTATTAATCATTTTAAAGAAAGAAACATTTTATACATTTATTAAAAATTATAAAATATATCCTACATACAAAAGACTATGTTTATGTATAGCTTTAAATGCTAAAACTAAAATGAACATTTGTTCTATCTAGAGGTGAAAAGATCACTGCCAATAAACCAGGTTCACCCTTCTAAAAACCCTATCTCTCTGCTGTGGAGAAATAAATACCTCCATAAATAGTGTGCATGTCATGGCCATATTTACAATACATGTGTTTTTCCTTAAAAAGAAGATTGTCTTGTTTGCCATTCTAAAATTTTTAGTGAATTGACTCATGTTTTAATATTTTTCTGTTCCGCATCAAGCTTTTGAGGTTCATTGTGGTTTATGATGGAGTGAAATATTCCCTATATGGATATAATATAGTGAGTTTATCCATTTTGACAATTTTGTCTCCATTTTGATCTTGACGGGCATTTTGGGTTGTTTCAAAGTTTTTGCTATTGCAAATAATGCTGCCATGAAGAATCTTATATATGTTTTCTAGTATCCACGTGCAAGACTTAGTTGGAAATATCGGTAGGAGAGAAATTGCCAAGTCATAAGGTCTTTAGGGTTCAGCCTCACTAGGAAATACCAAATTGTTTTTATAAAGGGTTGAACCAATTTACATGGACACTGGAAATGTGTAGGATTTACCAATACACCCCTGCCTCAGGTGCTTAGTGGTCAAAGGTTTTAATTTTTAAATTAAAATTGTTTTGCTAAACTTATCAGTATGAAATCGTGGGTATTCTAGTGAATGTGAAATCCTATTGTTGTTTTAAAGATATTTTTATGTAATTATTGGAATTGATAATTTATTCACATGATTAAAGTTTTACTCTTGCCTCTGCTCCCTGTATGTTGTTTCTACCATTCCTGCTATAGTTTGCTAGCTGCCAGAATGCAATATACCAGAAATGGAACAGTTCTTATAAAGGGGAATTTAATAAATTGCAAATCCACAGTTCTAAAGCCTGTGAAAATGTCCCAACTAAAGCAAGACTATAGAAATATCCAATCTAAGATATCCAGGGAAAGATACCTTGGTTCAAAAAGACCAATGAAGTTCAGGGTTTCTCACCCATCTGGAAAGGTATGTGGCGAATATGGAGGCATCTGCTAACTTTTTCTCCAGGCTTCTTGTTTCAGGAAGCTCCTCCAGGGACGTTTTCTTTCCGCATCTCCGAAGGTCTCTGGCTATGACTCTCTCCAAAATGTTTCTGCTTTTAATGGATTCCAGTCAAGACCCACCTGGAATGGGTGGAGTCACATCTCCCTCTAATCCAAAGTTAATACCCACAATTGGGTGAGTCTCATTTCCATGGGAACAATAAAAAATCTCCCAGCCAGCAATACCAAATGAAGATTAAAGGATGTGGCTTTTCTGGGGTCCACAAATTCAAACCAGCACAATTCCCAACTAGAGTTAACCACCTTTGTAAGTTTCTGTAATTTCCCTATCTTTCTTACACAAATGTAAACAAATATGATCATACATCTTTATTTTCCTCTTTTTATACACAAAAGTTATCATATTATATACATTGTTTTCTACTTTTTTTTTCACTTAACAATATAACTTGGAGATCTTTCCAAATCAGTATGTAGAACTTCCTCTTTTATTATTCTTTTTTAGCAGCAAAAAAATTTCTGTTGCATGGATTCACCATATTTTACTTAACCTGTTCCCTACTGATGGCTCTTGCATTGTTTCTGGTCTTTATGTATTGCAAATAATGCCACAATAGCTTAAACCATGTATAGACATTATTTCACTGAATTGGGGTTGCTGGGTCAAAGGATCAGGCATTTGAAATTTTCCCATGTAACTTTAAATTCAACATGTCCAGTACTTTAAAAAGTCCGTTGGTATTTCTATTGGGATTGTGTTAAAGTTCTAAACTGATATAAGAAGAATTTAAAATTTTATGATAATGAGTTTAAATATCCAAAAACATGATCCATCTTTCCATTTCTTTAAGTTTTTCTTAATATATATTTAGAATATTTTGTTGTTCTAATTCCCAGGAACAATTTTTTTTTTCATTATGATTGAATCCTACTTGTTCATATTGAAACATACAAATGATTTATTGCATGGATATAAGACAAGGATGCTAACTTTCTATCAAGTATGTTAGCCCAGGTCTCCAAGAATCAGATGTTAAAACAAGAGTTAGGCATGTGAGTAAATGAAATTCTTGTGACTAACTGAAGAGAGAGCCAAGGGAGACTGAGAGATGCAGGTGTGATGACACTGAGTGAAAGAGAGGGAAGGAAGGAAGGTTGGGTGGAAGCATCTTAGATTGCAGTATAGTGTAGTTCTAAGCGAAGATGAACAAGGCTATTAGATAACCTTGAAGACAAAGTTGCCCACTAAAGGAGTTTCGCATCTTCCCTGTTGTGCTCAGCTCTTCTCTGGGGCAACCCATGAGAAGCATAGTCTCAGCAGGTTCATGGTAACGGATTTCAAAAAGTAGCAGGTGGGCCTGTTAATTAAGTACATTCCTTGAGATCTGAAGGGTACATTCTTTTGACTCACATCCCCCCCACCCACCCTTGCAATACACAGATCTATTTCTCCACACAGAGTTGGAGAGCAAATTCTCTATGATTGCTGTGGGTCTTTCTTTCTTGGGGGAGCCTAAGAGAGAGGTTGGTGGAGTCCCTGTTACTAAGGTTAATCTCAGAGAATGATTCATTTTCTCCCTCTCCATCATCCATTCCAAATTTCCTTCTCTCACCTTGGCAGGTCTTGGTGGTTTCAGTGGTGGTGTGATCCAAACCTTCATTCTTGAGCATTCTAAAACTTTGGAGATCATCCCCTTCTCAGACAGTTACAATGAAACAAAGGAGTACCAAGGGATGCCCAAGTGGATCACCTGGGCTCCACATGCATTCTTTCCTGCACCTGTTATTTAAAAGAAGTCCTTCCTCTAGGGGATGCAACAGTAGTTCAGTGGTAGAATTCTTGTCTGCCATGCAGGAAACCCGGGTTTGAGTCATGGTCCATGTACTACCGCAAAACAAACAAACAAACAAGCAAACAAAACAAATAAGCATACACCAAAAAAAAAAAAAATGAAACAAACAAAAATTAAACAAAACATCGCTGCAATAATGGGATACTCATATGGAAAAATAATGAAATGTGACCCCACCATGTAGCATACAAAAACTAAAAAAAAGGCAATCCTTCCTCTTCCTGCTGATAGAATCAATTTGCCCTCCACATCTGACACTTCCTCTTTTCATCTGCTGGTCCCTGGGCACAAGAGTCCAAAGTACCTGGTGACAGGCATCCCTTGCAGCTCAGTGGAGCCCTGTGTTCCCTGGCAAGAGGGCACTCCCCTGGAGACCTACTATGTGGCAATAGTAGGCACAATGGGTCATTGGGAATGATGGTGGACCCAGTCCTTCTGCCCCTTAGTTTCCAACTCATTCTTCCTTTTGGAGATACAGTTATCATGCAGAGTTCTTGATTTAATATTCATATTGCATCCTGAAGAATGACACCCCATCCTTTCACAGTGTTACCTTCAAGCTAGCCCTTCAGCTGAGCTTTAGAAGGCCATTGAAATATTCTATATGGCAGGTGGCTTCCGGGTGGTGCAGTATGTGCTACAACTGATGGACTGCATTATCATGGGTCCGCCCCCCACACGGCCCACTTTGAAGTGGATCTCCTGGTTAGATGCTATGCTGTGTGGAATCCCATTCTTGTGGATCAGGAGTTCTGTAAGCCCCCACATCCAGGGATGGGCCTGCCCATTAGTCTTTGTCCAGGAAGAGTGACCTCACCATAAAAAGGGTGATGAATTTTGGAGCACAGCAGCTGGGGTAGGAGGTCAATTAATGCTTCCTACAGTCAGAGATCTGTGAGGCACATTTTCATGGGCATCATACAAAACTACCATCCTGCAAATTCTCATTGTCTTGATAGCTTTTAGTTGATCACATTTTTTTTCTGGTTTACAATAATATAATCTAAAGATAATGATTGTTTTATTTCTCCCATTTTCCAGTTTTGGCCTTTGTTAAATCATCCAATATGTTCAGTGCACTAAATAATTGTGGTTATAGTGAGCAATCTTATCTTGTTTTCAACTTTTGACAGTCTAGAAATTCTCTGTTTATCCTTTCCAAATTTTAAGCCTCCAATCCACTTCCAGTCTAGGTATGCAGAAAGGTATTTGGGGCATTTCAACTTAGTCCTGCATTTCTAAGTTGAGTGTCAGTCATTTAAAGTTAGAAATACCTTGGGACTCAAGTATACATGGAACTGCAGTTTAGACACAGCATTTTGTGCTCCAAAATACCTCAAAATTTAGTAAAGATGCTCTTTTCTCTAGCACACAATATTTGCCACCACTGTGGCTGCTTAGGTAAAGCTGTATCTTTGGAATAAGTGGCAGCTGCCTGCATCCTGAAACCAACAGGGCTAACAGAACATACTTTTGCTGAAGCTTTCCTCGCTGTAGACCAGTGGTTCTTAGACATCAGTGTGCATCACCTGGGGGGTTTATTAAAACACAAATTACTGACTGTACTCCCAGGGACTCTAATAAAATACATCTAGAATTGGGCCTAAGAATTTGCAGTTTCAGCAAGTTCTCAGGCCATTCTACTGCTGCTGGTCCCAGGAACAGCATGCAGAGAACCCTGCTGTGGACCTCGCCCCTGCTGAGAACACAAAGCCAGTGTCTGTCACATTGCCTGCGCAGTGGAAGTCTGCTGAGCCTACCCAGCCATCATCGTTTATGAGGTCTGTGTGGCCCTTAGACCTCTGCTTATGGCCCAATATAAGTGGTAATGCTTCTATAGAAACAGACACTTTACTACAAATAAGGCTGCCATATGCTGAATTCACTGATCAACATAAAATATCACGTGCCCTAATGCTTAAAGCCTCTTGCCCATGTCTTAGCAGATAGAAGCTGGTGTAATATAAACTTCTACCAACTGTCAGGTCAAAATGCTATGCACATGCAGTAAAGTTCAGTGCCCAATATCACAAATTCTGGTCCCAACAAAAACCACTAGGGAAAGGTATGTCTCTTAAATTCAGCCTAACAATCTGTCTTTATTGTAACGGCTAGTCGATTTTTGCTTATAGCAATTACTAAATTTTTATCAACTTTTCTATGTACCTTCTCCCAGATTTTGTTGCTTTATTTTGGATCAATTATGTTTTCATCCTCATTTCACTTTTTCTTCCTAATTTGGAAATTCTATACTCTGTTTCTATTCGTTTAGTGGTTGCCCCAGAAATTTTAACATGCTTATTTACAACAAAGTCAAAAGTTAATCAATATCACTATTCTCCTTTGGAACAATACATTTTAATCTTGCACTCCTCTCCTGATGTTTATTTGATTGTTAGCTAAGATTTTAGTTCTACCTTATTTTTGATTTGAGAATTTTGACATCATTTTGTTTAACACAACTCATGTTGTTTGGTGGGTTTGTACAGACGTTGTGAGATATTTTTCTGTTGCCTGAAATTTATCCTTTAAATTCTTCATTTAAAAACCTTAATAGTCTTTCTCCGCCGGCCCGCCGTGCGGCGCCCACGCCCCGCAGCAGCCGACCCGCCCTCCCTCCTTCTCCCCCCTCTTTCTCCGCCGGCCCGCTGCGCGGCGCCCACGCCCTGCAGCAGCCGACCCACCCGCCCTCCTTCTCCCCCCTCTTTCTCCGCCAGCCCGCCGCGCGGCGCCCACGCCCCGCAGCAGCCGACCAGCCCGCCCTCCTTCTCCCCCCTCTTTCCCCTCCTGCTCCGGCGGCTCTCCAATCACCACGGTGCCCTCTTCCCCCGCCTTCACCGGCTCCTCCGCCACCAGCCTCGACAGCCTTGCCGCCCTCACCTTTCCTCCTCCAGAACAGCTACTGGGGGAGTGGAGATAATACAGAGCAGCTCCTGGAGCCACGAGGGAGATCAAAGGGACGGCGTACCCCATCCTGGAACGGCTGACTATCTGGGAGAACCAGCTCCGGTGAGATCACCAAGGGGCACGGGCTTTCCTGGGTGGGACGGCAAGTGACCGGAGTCCCTCCCTTCCACCTTCCCAGGCCAGCTGGTAGAATTGGACAGGCGGTCCCCTTAGGCCGTGGCGGCTGGTGCCCCCACCACGCAAGGCCCCCCAGACCAACTGAGATAGTTGGGTCGGAAATCCCCAGACTGCGGAGAACAGTGACCGGGGGATCCCTTCCAAACACGTGACTCCCCCGTCCGCTGGGAACAGTGCACTCTCCCGGGCTGCGACAGCTGGCGCCCTCCCGCCACGCTTGGCGCCCTGGGCCGACTAGCTAATTCGGCCGGACGCTCTCCCGTGCTGCGGCGGCCGGCGACCCTCCCCGCATTCGGAACCCCAGGCCGGCTGGCATTCTTCCAAGACGCTTCGGCTGCCGAACCTCCCCTACGGCGAGAGTTTTCCAGAGTTAAAGGACCCACAGCAACTTTCACTGGTGGAACCCGTGGACAAACGTGTGCCACGAGCGCCACTTACTGGGCAGGATAAGAAAAACAGAACCCAGAGATTGCACAGAAAAATCTTTCAACCTGTGGGGTTGAACACCCAGGGAAATCTGACTAAATGCCCAGACGCCAGTAGAAGATAACGGATCACGCTCAGAAAATTGAACATATGGCCCAGTCAAACGAAGAAACCAATAGTTCAAATGAGATACAGGAGCTGAAACAACTAATGCTGACTATACGAACAGAAATGGAAAACCTCTACAAAAACGAAATCGATAAATTCAGGGAGGACATGAAGAAGACATGGGCTGAACAAAAAGAAGAAATAGAAAAACTGAAAAAACAAATCACAGAACTTATGGAAGTGAAGGACAAAGTAGAAAAGATGGAAAAAACAATGGATACCGACAATGACAGATTTAAAGACACAGAAGATAGAATTAGTGATTTGGAGGATGAAGCATCTGAATTCCAAAAAGAAACAGAAACTATCCGGAAAAGAATGGAAAAATTTGAACAAGGTATCAGGGAACTCAAGGACAATGTGAACCGTACAAATATACGTGTAGTGGGTGTCCCAGAAGGAGAAGAGAAGGGAAAAGGAGGAGAAAAACTAATGGAAGAAATTATCACTGAAAATTTCCCAACTCTTATGAAAGACCTAAAATTACAGATCCAAGAAGTGCAGCGCACCCCAAAGAGATTAGACACAAATAGGCGTTCCCCAAGACACTTACAAGTTAGAATGTCAGAGGTCAAAGAGAAAGAGGGGTTCTTGAAAGCAGCGAGAGAGAAGCAATCCATCACATACAAGGGAAACCCAATAAGACTATGTGTAGATTTCTCAGCAGAAACCATGGAGGCTAGAAGACAGTGGGATGATATATTTAAGTTACTAAAAGAGAAAAACCGCCAGCCAAGACTCCTATATCCAGCAAAATTGTCCTTCAAAAATGAGGGAGAAATTAAAACATTCTCAGACAAAAAGTCACTGAGAGAATTTGTAACCAAGAGACCAGCTCTGCAAGAAATACTAAAGGAAGCACTAGAGTCAGATACAAAAAGACAGAAGAGAGAGGCATGGAGAAAAGTGTAGAAAGAAGGAAAGTCAGATATGATATATATAATACAAAAGGCAAAATGGTAGAGGAAAATATTATCCAAACAGTAATAACTCTAAATGTTAATGGACTGAATTCCCCAATCAAAAGACATAGACTGGCAGAATGGATTAAAAAACAGGATCCTTCTATATGCTGTCTACAGGAAACACATCTTAGACCCAAAGATAAATATAGGTTGAAAGTGAAAGGTTGGGAAAAGATATTTCATGCAAATAACAACCAGAAAAGAGCAGGAGTGGCTATACTAATATCCAACATGTTAGACTTCAAATGTAAAACAGTTAAAAGAGACAAAGAAGGACACTATATACTATTAAAAGGAACAATTAAGCAAGAAGACATAACAATCATAAATATTTACGCACCGAACCAGAATGCCCCAAAATACGTGAGGATACACTGCAAACACTGAAAAGGGAAATAGACACATATACCATAATAGTTGGAGACTTCAATTCACCACTCTCATCAATGGACAGAATATCTAGACAGAGGATCAATAAAGAAATAGAGAACCTGAATATTACTATAAATGAGCTAGACTTAACAGACATTTATAGGACATTACATCCCACAACAGCAGGATACACCTTTTTTTCAAGTGCTCATGGATCATTCTCAAAGATAGACCATATGCTGGGTCACAAAGCAAGTCTTAACAAATTTAAAAAGATTGAAATCATACACAACACTTTCTCGGATCATAAAGGAATGAAGTTGGAAATCAATAGTAGGCAGAGTGCCAGAAAATTCATAAATACATGGAGGCTCAACAACACACTCTTAAACAACAAGTGGGTCAAAGAAGAAATTGCAAGAGAAATTAGTAAATACCTAGAGGCAAATGAAAATGAAGACACAACATATCAAAACTTATGGGATGCAGCAAAGGCAGTGCTAAGAGGGAAATTTATTGCCGTAAATGCCTTTATCAGAAAAGAAGAAAAGGCAAAAATGCAGGAATTAACTGCCCACTTGGAAGAACTGGAGAAAGAACAGCAAACTAATCCCAAAGCAAGGAAAAGGAAAGAAATAACAAAGATTAGAGCAGAAATAATTGAAATTGAAAACATGAAAACAATAGAGAAAATCAATAAGACCAGAAGTTGGTTCTATGAGAAAATCAACAAGATTGATGGGCCCTTAGCAAG
The DNA here is from genome assembly GCF_023851605.1 of Tamandua tetradactyla. NCBI lineage: Eukaryota > Metazoa > Chordata > Mammalia > Pilosa > Myrmecophagidae > Tamandua > Tamandua tetradactyla. The sequence goes on from NC_135333.1 coordinate 26,616,154, forward strand.
ATTGACAAAAAGAAGAAGAGAGAGGATGCAAATAAATAAGATTAGAAATGGAAGAGGAGACATAACTACTGACCTCACAGAAATAAAGGAGGTAATAACAGGATACTATGAACAACTTTACGCTAATAAATACAACAATTTAGATGAAATGGACAGGTTCCTGGAAAGACATGAACAACCAACTTTGACTCAAGAAGAAATAGATGACCTCAACAAACCAATCACAAGTAAAGAGATTGAATTAGTTATTCAAAAGCTCCCTAAAAAGAAAAGTCCAGGACCAGACGGCTTCACATGTGAATTCTATCAAACATTCCAGAAAGAATTAGTACCTACTCTCCTCAAACTCTTCAACATAATCGAAGTGGAGGGAAAACTACCTAATTCATTCTATGAAGCCAACATCACCCTCATACCAAAACCAGGCAAAGATATTACAAAAAAAGAAAACTACAGATCAATCTCTCTAATGAATACAGATGCAAAAATCCTCAATAAAATTCTAGCAAATCGTATCTAACAACACATTAAAAGAATTATACATCATGACCAAGTAGGATTCATCCCAGGTATGCAAGGATGGTTCAACATAAGAAAATCAATTAATGTAATACACCATATCAACAAATCAAAGCAGAAAAATCACATGATCATCTCAATTGATGCAGAGAAGGCATTTGACAAGATTCGACATCCTTTCCTGCTGAAAACACTTCAAAAGATAGGAATACAAGGGAACTTCCTTAAAATGATAGAGGGAATATATGAAAAACCCACAGCTAATATCATCCTCAATGGGGAAAAATTGAAAACGTTCCCCCTAAGATCAGGAACAAGACAAGGATGTCCACTATCACCACTATTATTCAACATTGTGTTGAAGGTTCTAGCCAGAGCAATTAGACAAGAAAAAGAAACACAAGGCATCAAAATTGGAAAGGAAGAAGTAAAACTATCACTGTTTGCAGACGATATGATACTATACATCAAAAACCCAGAAAAATTCACAACAAAACTACTAGAGCTAATAAATGAGTACAGCAAAGTAGCAGGCTACAAGATCACCTTCAAAAATCTGTAGCTTTTCTATACACTAGTAATGAACAAGCTGAGGCGGAAATCAAGAAACGAATCCCATTTACAATTGCAACTAAAAGAATAAAATACCTAGGAATAAATTTAACCAAAGAGACAAAAAACCTATATAAAGAAAACTACAAAAAACTGCTAAAAGAAATCACAGAAGACCTAAATAGATGGAAGGGCATACCGTGTTCATGGATTAGAAGACTAAATATAGTTAAGATGTCAATCCTACCTAAATTGATTTACAGATTCAATGCAATACCAATCAAAATCCCAACAACGTATTTTTCAGAAATAGAAAAACCAATAAGCAAATTTATCTGGAAGGGCAGGTTGCCCCGAATTGCTAAAAACATCTTGAGGAAAAAAAACGAAGCTGGAGGTCTAGCGATGCCGGACTTTAAGGCATATTATGAAGCCACAGTGGTCAAAACAGCATGGTATTGGCATAAAGATAGATATATCGACCAATGGAATCGAATAGAGTGCTCAGATATAGACCTTCTCATCTATGGACATTTGATCTTTGATAAGGCAGTCAAGCCAACTCACCTGGGACAGAACAGTCTCTTCAATAAATGGTGCCTAGAGAACTGGATATCCATAAGTAAAAGAATGAAAGAAGACCCGTATCTCACACCTTATACAAAAATTAACTCAAAATGGATCAAAGATCTAAACATTAGGTCTAAGACAATAAAACAGTTAGAGGAAAATGTAGGGAGATATCTTACGAATCTTACAACTGGAGGCGGTTTTATGGACCTTAAACCTAAAGCAAGAGCACTGAAGAAAGAAATAAATAAATGGGAGCTCCTCAAAATTAAACACTTTTGTGCATCAAAGAACTTCATCAAGAAAGTAGAAAGACAACCTACACAATGGGAGACAATATTTGGAAACGACATATCAGATAAAGGTCTAGTATCCAGAATTTATAAAGAGATTGTTCAACTCAACAACAAAAAGACAGCCAACCCAATTACAAAATGGGAAAAAGACTTGAACAGACACCTACCAGAAGAAGAAATACGGATGGCCAAGAGGCACATGAGGAGATGCTCAATGTCCCTGGCCATTAGAGAAATGCAAATCAAAACCACAATGAGATATCATCTCACACCCACCAGAATGGCCATTATCAACAAAACAGAAAATGACAAGTGCTGGAGAGGATGCGGAGAAAGAGGCACACTTATCCACTGTTGGTGGGAATGTCAAATGGTGCAACCACTGTGGAAGGCAGTTTGGCGGTTCCTCAAAAAGCTGAATATAGAATTGCCATACAACCCAGCAATACCATTGCTAGGTATCTACTCAAAGGACTTAAGGGCAAAGACACAAACGGACATTTGCACACCAATGTTTATAGCAGCGTTATTTACAATTGCAAAGAGATGGAAACAGCCAAAATCTCCATCAACAGAAGAGTGGCTAAACAAACTGTGGTATATACATACGATGGAATATTATGCAGCTTTAAGACAAGATAAACTTATGAAGCATGTAATAACATGGATGGACCTAGAGAATATTATGCTGAGTGAATCCAGCCAAAAACTAAAGGACAAATACTGTATGGTCCCACTGATGTGAACGGACATTCGAGAATAAACTTGAAATATGTCATTGGTAACAGAGTTCAGCAGGAGTTAGAAACAGGGTAAGACAATGGGTAATTGAAGCTGAAGGGATACAGACTGTGCAACAGGACTAGATACAAAAACTCAAAAATGGACGGCACAGTAATACCTAATTGTAAAGTAATCATGTTAAAACACTGAATGAAGCTGCATCTGAGCTATAGGGTTTTTTTGTTTTTGTTTGCTTGTTGGCTTGTTTGTTGTTGTTGTTTTTTACTATTATTACTACTTTTATTTCTTTTCTTTATATTAACATTCTATATCTTTTTCTGTTGTGTTGCTAGTTCCTCTAAACCGATGCAAATGTACTAAGAAACAATGATCATGCATCTATGTGATGATGTTAAGAATTACTGAGTGCATATGTAGAACGGTATGATTTCTAAATGTTGTGTTAATTTCTTTTTTTTTCTTTCCGTTAATAAAAAAATAAAAAATTAAAAAAAAAAAACCTTAGTAAAATTTTGTTTAAATGAAAATGTCTTAATTTTTCTCTAGTGTTTAAGCGATATATTTACCGGATATACATTTTAGGTTGTCAATAATTTTCTGTCATATATTTGAAAATATTATTCCACAATCTTCTGTCTTCCATTGAGCTTTGAATTTCCATTGTCTTTGAACTTCCAACTACTGCTTCTAAGTGTTATTCTCTGTACAGCTATTTGTTCTCTCTGTTGGATTTTAAGATTATTGTCCTCATCCTATATTCTGCCTGCAGTTTGATCAAGATGACTTTAGGTTCAAGTTTCATTTTATTCATTCTTCACATGTCTTATTAGCCATTTGGAAAAATCTCAGCCATTAGCTCTTCAAAGGTTGTATCTTTCCCATTATCTTTATCTTTCTGTCAAACTCTGTTTAGACAAATATTAGACTTTTTATTTTCCCTATTCTCATAAAATTTCTTTCATATCTTTTGTCTCTGTCTTTCTGTGCTGTATGAGGCATAATTTCTTCAATTCTACCTTCCTATTTACATATCCTATGTTCAGGTGTGTTAATCTCTTCTTTGACTTGTTTAAGTTTCTATATACCATCTGTAGATGCTTTTCCTGTAGAATTTTTTTAGCTTCTTTTTCATATCTGCATGGCTATTTTTGGTAGTCTTATTTACCTGTATCATAATTTTTGTGACTTTTTTTTTTCGTATGCTGGGTGGTGGAGGTCACATTTCATTCTTTATCCCTGTGAGTATCCTGTTATTGCAGCACCATTTGTTGAATTTGTTTGCAAGTTTGTTTTTGTTTTGGGAAAGTGCATGGGCTTAGTACTGAACCCGGGTCTCCCATATGACAGGCGAGAATTCTACCACTAACTACCCTTGCAACCCCCACTCCCATGACTTCTTTTGGTTTTTAAAAATTAGCTATACCCAATTTTATATACTCATCTAATTATTCCTGATTCTACAGTCATTGTGGATCTGGTTAGTCATTTAAAATAAATGTTGTGTGAAGATTTATCCGTGGGAATTTTTTGGAGGGGGAACATGAATTCAAAGTGCATTTTCCCAGAGCAGAGCACATTTGCTGCTCCCAGTGGCCCAGGGAGGATGCTCAGTCCAGCATATCTCAAATCATGTTTTTGATTTAGATTTTAAGAAGATGGTTATAGGTAGTTAAAATGCATGAGTGTAAACTTGGGGTTAAGAATTACCTGGAGTGAAATCTTTAGTCTTTTGCTTTGTTTTAATATTTTCGCTTAAGTGAGACCCAAGTTCAAGGGAGAACAGTATACATATTGTCTACATTTGAGGTTTTGTGGTGTGTGCATGTGTGTATGTAATTTTAGTTCATCAGGAAGGACATTTCCCTTAGAAGGAAATGGCTTTATGTAAAGGTCTCCCATGCTACTTGTGTCTGAGGTTTTACTTTCTGATTTTATGACCTTCCCATTCACATATGTAAACCTTTAAAATACATGCTCTATGCCATGAGGAGATGGCAGACATAAGGCTTGAGGGCGAATGGTGTTTCAAGACTCACTTAACTCTCTGCATATGTTCTTTTTATCTTGTTTTCAGCCTTTTAATACTTGCATTACTTCCTTGCCAGATGAGCCATGCATTTACACCTTAAGTCCCACATTTTATCTAGCATTTTAAATACTTTTACCGAGAAGTTCTCTCTGATTATCTACTCTTGCCATATTCTCATAAATGTAAGTCCAGGAATCACTTCTAGAGTTAAATGAAGAACTCTGTATTGTTTGTAATTCACAAATATCTACTTTTAATATTAATATTTTCCTCTTTTCTTTATATTGTTTTTTCATTTTCGTTCTTTTCTTTATATTGATTTTAATTTTATTTTAGTAAGTTTTTAAATTGAAAGTCTTAATTACTGTAATTGCATTATTTTCTATTTAATAGCGAAAGCTTTTAAGAGATTTTACTTTAGGTAAATGCTTGACTTTTTCTCATTGGCTTGATTAAATATAGTTCTCACTTTTGTTATTTTCTAAATAGCATGTAATTATAGTTTTTATTTTTTTTCTTTGAACGGGTCCTGTTCAACAAAACGTTATTTAATTTCCGACTTGTTTTCTCATATTGTTTTCATTGAACTTTATGACAACTTTCTAGCTTTAATTCAATGTTTCCAGAGAATATGGCCTCTACAATTTGTACTATGTAATTAAATTTTGTAAACATAACATGAATACTTACAAAGGTGTACTCTATGTTTGGTGCTAATATAATTGTATATAGCATATTAATTATATCATACTGTTTAAGTTATTAAATCTATATGCCTCCTTTTTGCACATTAAATTGTCCAATTCAGTAATTTTTAGTATATTCACAGAGTTGTGCAACCATCACCATAATCAATTTTAGAAAGTGTTTATCACTCCCCAAAGAAACCCCATCACCATTAATTGTCACTCCCCATAGATCCCTCCTTCTCTCTCAGCCCCAAGCAACCACTTATCTATTATCTGTCTCTATAGGTTTGCCTATTTTCAAAGTTTTACAGGAATGGAATCATGCAATGTGGTTTTTGTGACTGGCTTCTTTCATTTAGCACAAGTTTTTAAGGTTTATCCATGTTATAGAATATATCAGTTTCTCATTCGTCTTAATTTTTGAATAATATTCCATTGTGTGGATATGTCACATTTTATTTATTCATTCATCACTTGACAGACATTTGAGTTTATTCTACCTTTTGACTATTAAGAATAATGCTGCTATGAAAATTTATGTACAGGTTTTTGCGTGAACCTGTATTTTCATTTATCTTGGGTATCTTTATAGGAGTGGAATTGCTGGGTCATTTAGTAACCTTTTGAGGAACCACTGGTCTGTGCCAAAGAGGTAGTTCCATTTTACAATCTCACCAGTTGTGTACTAGGTTCCAATTTCTTCATAACCTCACCAACACTTACTGTATTCTGTCTTTTTGAATATAGTCATTCTGGTGAGTATGAAGTAGTATCTTATTGTGGTTTTGATTTGTAATTTCCTATTGGCTAATAACTGTTGATCATCTTTTCATGAATTTATTGGCAGTTGAAGGAATTTCTGTTTAGCTCCTTCGCCAAATGTTAATTGGGTTGTCTTTTAAATTATTGAGCTGTAACAGGTTTTTTTTTTTTTAACTATATTTTGGATCTAAAATCCTTATCAGATATATTATTGGCAAATATTTTCTTCTGTCCTGTGCATTGTCTATTCACTTTTTTTTTTTTTTCTTTTGCATGGGCAGGCACCAGGAATTGAACTCAGGTCTCCAGCATGGCAGGTAAGAATTCTGCCTGCTGAGCCACTGTGGGCCATCCTATTCACTTTCTTAGAGCAACACAAAAGTTTTTTAGTGAGTTCCAGTTTATTATATCTTTTGTTGATTGTGCTTTTGGTGTCCTGTTTAAGAAACTAATCTAAGATCATAAAGATTTATGCCTATGCTTTCTTCTAAGAGTTTTATACTTTTAGCTCTTATATTTAGGTCTTTGAGCCATTTTTAGTAATTTTTGCATAGAAAATGAGATAGGGGTACAACTTCATATCCAAACCCTCCCTTTATACATAAAATATTTTTGTCAATTGCTGTTAGTGTGCTTCTTTATGTAGCAAAGATTTAGTTTCTTTTGACCCTGTCAAATATTTTATTCTTTACTTAATCTATTTACATTTATTGCTGATATGCCTGATTTATGCTCTGTTAATGCCATCTTAATATTCCTTTTACATTCTTTTAGTTGCTATTTTGACAATCTTTCCTTTCTCTTCATCATGATTTGAACCATATCCACAGCTTTTAGTTTTTCGAAAATGTTATCTATGTCTTTATCTGTATCTACAAAATATCTATATAGATATTCTATACATCTCCAAATAGAAAAGTCAAAGGAGGTTGTTTTTTTAATACCCTCTATGCAGCAAGAGGAATTGACATTTTATTGTGTAGCCTACTCCATGTTTTCACAACTTTGGCCTTAGATTATTGTCATAGAATGTTTGCTATTTAAACTATAAATCGTGGTTTCTTTTTTTTTTTTAATCTGGTAATCTGATCATGGTGTTTATATGCATTCTCCCTCTCCCTCTTTCTCTCTTTCTTCTAATCATTTCTCAAAGAGGTCTGTTTTTTTAAAAAATTACTTTTGCCTTGAAAATGATGTCTATTGATTTTTTGTGGTGGTGAAGTTACTGTCGTTCATTGATTGTTCCTCTTAGATTGATTATTTCATCCTTCCTTGTTTACTGTGTTGCTATTTTTCTAGCTCCTCCATTTGAAAGCTTAGGCCAGTTTTTTTAAATTTTTCTTATTGTCTGATGACTGTATTAAAGCTATAAAATATCCTCTAAGTATTGCTTTAGCTATAAACCACATGTTTTGACCTGGGGTGCGTACATTGTCATTTGGCTCTAAATATTTTGTAATTTACCTTATGATTTCACCTTAATGTATGCACTACTTGTAATTTATTTTCTACATATGTGAAATTATTTAAATAACTATTTTTATTATTGACTTATAATTTTATTATATCAAGGTAAAAATATATAGTTTATAAAATGAGATTCTTGGTATGACTTAGGCTTTCTATGTAGTCTAATACATGGCTGACTTGCAGTTATCCCATGACTGCTCAGACAAAATAGCTAATGTCTGTTTGTAGGATGTATGCATATATTAGTCCAAGCTTATTAATTTTTCTTTTCTGTGACTGCTTATGCATATTAAAATATCCAAACAATTATTTATCTGTTCTGTCCTTGGTTCTTTCAGTCGGTGTTATTGAATATTTTGAATCTATAGCATTGGTAATGTTTTTATAATTGTTATATCTTCTTCAGCTATGACTTTTTAGTGGTTTAAAATGTCTATATTTTATTCCTGTGCGGCTTTGCCTTGAGTTGTGCTTTCTTAGATATTAAAACTACCTGTCTTGTTGCTAGCTGTCGTCTATCTCTTTATTTAACAATTTTTCTGTATCTCCTATTATTGACGCATATACTTATATTTTTTGTTTTTTATTTTATTTATTTTATACTTTTATTTATTTTTAAATAACTTTTCTGCTTATACTCTCTGGACTTTGTAATTACAATAACTGCAAAACCCCTCATAATCTCAATTTCATCCTGTATCTTTTCTCCTGTATTTCCATGCAATCCATTGATTTTTCTTAATTTTCGCTGTCTCCCATCTCCTTAACAGTCTCAATACTGCTCATATCCAGCTTCAATTCCATTGTCAATATTTACAATCACTTCCTTACATGTAACCTCATCAACCTTGCCCTTCTCTTTGCTTCTTTGAATTTACATGGCATAACCAAAACTCCGCTGACGTCCAGTTCTCTAGACTACAAAGCTACACCCATGCAGCTGAATGTGGCTGGAGAAAAGCAGACAGACATTCTGGTACTGATTTCTCCTTAAGCTCATCACAACCATCAAGTGGGCTGCAAGACTGTTGGCAAGCATACTGACCTTCCCCAAAATTTACTCTTGTTCTCCTAGAGGACAATTTCACATATTCTCTTCTGTCTGAAAAATTCCAGCCCTTCCTCTCTGATCCTCACTTTGAGTTAATGACCTTGTTTCCTATTTTCCTGAGAAAATTGAAACAATTGGAAGAGACATCTTTCAGCATCTCTATGCAGAGACGCTATTTGCACCTGTTACCACAGGTGAACTCTCCTTTCTTCTACTTGTGTATTAGATTCCACTTGTGTATCAGATCCCATTCTGTTTTGATTCCCAAAAGGCAATATTCTAGTACTTTCTCCTCTCTCTCTTGAATCATAGTTTTCATTTCTCACTGGCTTTTTCTTAGCACCATGTAAACTTGCTGTTATTCTACCCCCATATTCTCCGAAACCACTTTTCCTAATTCCGTTTGCCCATTTGACTACCACCTGATTTGATCATTTCTTGTTTATTGAGCAAATCCAATTAAATTTTCTGTACTTTTTTTCTTCAATTTCTCTTATTAGCCCATTCTTTCTTCATCTAGTTCCAAAACAGCTTTCTCCCCACAGCTTCATTGAAGCCACTCCCCGAAAGTAATGGATGATATTCATTTGTTAGGCTGCAGCCTTCTTGTCAGCGCTTGGTGCAGTTTATCTCTTCCACTTCCTTGATACACTTTCTTCACTCTTGGATTTCCCCTCCCTCAATCTTGATGCCTCAGTATTCTTTGATTTTAACTCTATTTCTCCCTGATCTCTTTCTGGGTGTCCCAGGACTCCGTTTTTATTCCTCTTCTCTTCTCATTCTATACTCACTCCACTTGATCTCATCTGATCTCATATTTTAAATCATATCTTAATGTTGATGGTATCTGCTGCCCACTTTATGTCTCCAGACCCCACTTCTCTCTTGGCTCCAGAATCACATATTCAAATGCCAATAAACACCTCCACTTGGACGTCTAATAGAAATCTCAGCTCAAGGTGCCCCCAACTGAATTATTTTCCCCATCTCCCAAAATTATGCCACTCACAACCTTCTCCATTTTGATTATTGGAAGTTCCTACTCTTCCAATTACTAAGGCCAAAAGCCTTGGAATCATTTGAACTCGTTTCTTTCTCTGACATTTACATCCAATCCATCAAGGAATGCTACTAGCTCTACCTTCAGAATATATCCAGATTCTGACCGCTTTTTACCACCCTCACTGACATCACCATGAACTCATCTCCTGGTTATGAGTTTATGCTCATTGCAGCAACCAGATTTATACTTTTAAAATATAAGGTGACTTTTCTGCTCAAAACCTTACAAGCATTCTCCATTTCACTCAGAGAAAAAACTGAGTTCTTGCAGTGCCCTCAAGCCCCTGTATGATCTGACCTCATCTCCCTCTGTCTCTCCCTTCCTTATTCCACTGCAATTACACTGGCCTCCTGGCTATTTTTCCAACACATTCTCACATGTGAGAATTTTTGCATTGGCCATTCCTTCTGCCTGGAGTGTTTTTTCCCCAGATATGCTTTTGGTTAATTCTCATCTCCTTCAAGTTTTAATTTTTTTCTCAAATCTCATTTCTCAATGAAGTTCCTCTGATCACCTTATTTAGTACTTAAGTTTCTCCATTACAAGCTCCATTTCCAAATTTTTCACTCTCCTTTCCCTTATCCTGCTCTACCTCTACTTTACTTAGCACACTAAACCTCTTTTTTTTTTTTTTAAGTCTTTTCTAACTTGGTTCATTAGAAAGCTTTTGAGAGAACTATTGAAGAACTAATTGGAAGGCCTTAATGAATTTATCCTGTAATTTAAGGCATTTATTTTAGGAAGGTTATATGCATCCATATTGTCAGTAGGGCATGGTAACATATAATAACACTTTCATTTTGACTCATGTTAGCTGCTTATATCAGAATAATGCTGTCTAGTTTTAAATACTGTATGATATATACTTTACTTTGCATGAATTTTCCATAGTATTTCCCTAATAAGTCAGAAGATTTAATAAGACAATTTTCTCATTAGTTGATACCAGGATCTGAACTACAGTGTGTCCTGACTGCTTGATGGTGGCAATTGTGGTGGTGGTTTTTGAAAAATAATTTTTTATTTTAGAGTAGTTTGAGATATAGTATGACAAGTTCCTGTAGATTCCACCCCCAGTATCCCCTATCAAAGTCTTACATTAGGATGGTACATTTGTCACAATAAATGAACCAATATTGATTTCTTATTAAGTCAGACCAAAGTGTATACTGATTTTTTTTTTTTTTTTTTTGCATAATGTCCTTTTTCTGTTTCAGAATCCCACCCAGGACACCACACGCATTACATTTTGGTATTATATCCTCTTAGCTCCTCTTAGTTATGACAGTTTCTCAGACTTTCCTTGTTTTAGAAGACCTCAATAGTATTGAGGAAGACCAGTCCGATATTTTGTAGATTGCCCCTCCTTGGGATTTGTCTGATGTTAGTCCTATGATTAGACTGGGATAATGGGTTTCCAAAGAAAGACCATGGAGGTAAAGTGCCATTCTCATCACATCATTTAAGAGTATGTACTCTCATCCATCATGTTGTATAAGGTAATAAAACAGAGCTAAGTATGGGGATTTATGTAAATTTGGCCAAGAGTTGGGCTTTTGTAGAAACTCTCAGCTACAGGTGCCAGAGACTTCAAATTCTTCTAATGTCTCTACGCGTGCTGTGGGCTCAGTATTCCTATTCTCAAAGAGAGACAAAGACTCTCTTTGTCTTGCAACTATTTCAGCTGTTATTTTACTGTAACCCTGATGATGTGGTGGTAAGGTGGGAGTGGGGGGCATTGTACGATCTTCCAATTAAATCTCAGTCTTTCATTGGAGCTGTTTCTCTGGCCTGTGACCATGAGTATTTCTTCTCATATGACCTTCTCTCCTTATGTGAGACATGAAGCCTAGAGGCGGCTGAAATGAGAAGACTTCCCTTCCCTCAGAGCCCTAAGACAAGGCTCTGGTAGAGTCTTCCCATTGGAGAGTAAGGCTGCTTTATGGAGAAAGCTCTGGGGGTTTTTCACAAGGATTACTCTTCCCTTCCCCTTGTCAAAGGCAAGAGGGATCCTTCTCAGATCATTCCCATGAGAAGCTGTCCCCGGAGATAAAAAGCATGAAAGTTCCCCTAAGACTACAGTGTCCAGGAGTCTCTCACTGTCAAACTAGTCCATACTCAACTTCCAGCCATTTGTCAGAATTACCATTTATGTGTTCCTATGAGTTTAAGCTCCAATGGAGCAGCAGCTTCAGTAGATCTTGGCTGTGACTTTCTGGATTCACCTGTCTCTCCAGACTTCTGAATGACAGTTTCCCTTGAAAACTATGTTCTCTCATGGGTCCAAGAAAAGTCATTGATTTTCATTTTGTCCAGTTTCTTTTCTGTACAAATGGAAGTGACAAATTCCAACTTCTTTACTTATTAGAGCTGAAACTCTAAGTCCATTTAACTTTTTAACATACCAAAGATTGACTGATTTACTATGTTTGCCATTAATTACCTGTCTCCTGCCCCTTCTCCTAAACATACAGGAATGTAAGTCCCACAGGAATAGGGATATTTATCTCTTTGGTTTACTGTTATTTCTCTACTCTCTAGAATAGTGCCTGTAATATACCAGGAATCCAATAGATATTTGTTGTTAAATGAATATCATTGTTTTCCATCTTACTCTGAGCTGCTCCCTCATTTCTCTAATCCCTGACTGCCCAGCCATATACCCCTACCATATCAATTTGATAAAAAATTTAAACCTGCAATGTTACAGAAATGCTTATCCTCTTCTCTTTTCGGTTACTGCTGTTTAAACAATACTGGCTTTTATTGAGTTACTTAGCATTAGTCCATGTTTCTCTGATTCCATTCCTGCTATATTTCTTTTTCCATGAGTATTTTCATGGAAGACCTTTTAAAAGTAAACTCTGAGATCTTAAGCATCCAATAAGATGTTTGTATTAACACTATTAAGACATATAATTAATTAAAATATTTATTTTGAATTATAATTTAGTGCAATATAAAACACAAGTTAAAATTTCCCATCATACAGCACTTAAAATATTATTTCATTATCTGCAAGCATCTGGTGCTAATGTTAAGTATCTGATATCAAAATGGCAAACATTTACATATCACTTCCGCTGTGCCAGGTATTTTTCTATATACTCAATGTATATTAATTTATTGACTGTTTATAAAGACCCTCATAAAAGTAGGTGTTAATATTATTAACCCTTTTTTATTGAAAAGGAAACTGAGGTATGGAGAAGTTAAGTAACTTGCCCAGTTGGCCCAGTTGGAGTTGACCCAGGCAGTCAGGTCCAGAGTCTGGCCACTCACCATACTGCTCCTTAAGCCAGCTGCTATCCCTGTGTGTGTCACTTGCTATTCCTCTCTCTCTAAGAAATTATATTTTATTTCTTGTCTTTTACGTGCTTAAAATCTCACTATAATATGTCTCAGGAAGGACTTTTCAATCTTCTTTGATGTTCTATGAGCTTCTTCAATTTATGGTCTTATTCTTTCTTTGCTTTGAGAATATTCTTGCTCATAATTTCCCCAAATATTTCTACTCCTTTTTTTCTTTTTAAATCTCATTTGGACTTCTGTTATCTTTGTGATAGTTAAGTTCATGTGTCAGCTTGGCTAGGTTATAGTGTCCAGTTTTTGGGCCAAGCACTGGTCTGATTGTTACTGTGAGGACACTTTGTAAATTTAGATCATTAGTCAGTTGATGCATCTATGGCTGATTACTGAGGTGATTGCCTTCAACAATGATAAAAGTCACATCCTATCAGTTGAGGCTGTAAAGGGAGAATTGATGATTTCAGTAGTCAAAAAGAATTTCTTTCTGTACTTCAGTCGGCCAGCTTCACCTGGTAAATTTGCTGAAACCTTCATCAGAATTCCCAACTTGCAGCCTACCTTATGGATTTAAACCTGCCCATTCCCAGGGTCATATGAGCCAATTTCTATAATAAAACTCATAATATTTATACCCATTCTTCTTGTATTAGTCAGTGATTCTTATATTAATGTTGCATAACAATTCACTTCAAAACTTAGTGACATTTAATAATAAGCAAAAAGGACCAATCAGTCCCTAGTGCCCTTAAGTCTAGTAGAACAATGCAGCAGAGACAGTGCTGTGAATGGAAATGGGTCTGGGTTCTAGCTCTATCTATGTCACTCCTTGCTGACATGGCCTTGGACAATTCTCCTAACATTCATGCCTTGATTTCCTCTTCAGTAAAATCTTAACTGTCCATTTTTTTAGATTGTTTGAGAGAATCAAACATGGGATAACAATAAGGAAAGTACTTTGCTAACTAAAAAGTATTTAGGCCTATGGGTAAACCCATGGGTATTTTCTCTTATGCTATGAATTTGGCTAGTCAGCAGCTTTCATTCATGTGCAACACACTCGGCCACCAGATCATGAAGGGTTTCCTACAGTGTAATCTGTTTGTTCTTCTAATTTGAAAGTGGCCTCAGGATGGCTTCTGCCCACCATGCCATGATTCACCTTTCCCCTTATTACAGAATCCTCGCTGAGGCTTTTAATTACTCAACCTCCTTTTACCCTGCTGGCATCTTTAGCTCTGTCTCTGGCTGATAATTTCTGCTGGTTTGTATACCTAGCTATAAGCTCAAGTCCTCTTCAAGCCATTTAGCACTGTGTGGCTTCCTGAAGAACTCCCTCACCTTAACCATTGTATAAATGGATATCAGCAAGGACTGAAAATGACTTGAACTCAGAATTCCTGTCTTACAGGCCAATGTCTGATCTATTGCAGTTCACTGGCTCTCTGATTTACCCTTCTCCTAAAATCATTTGCTTCTGTTGGATCTGGTTTGCTCTTTGCACACTTGAGGCTCCAACTGGCCTCACAAGGGAACATTAGGTACTTCCCTTGCTCCTTTTGTCCCTCACATTAGACATAAAAATGATGGAGCTGAAGATAATAGAACAGCTGACCTTTGAGAACTGTGTAATTAATTACAGGCTGGTGCCGTTCCTGCCTCCACCAATCAACGCAGGACTAAACAAGCACTCTTTGCACACACAGGTCCTGTTACTCTTGATTAAAGGGGATCACTTTGAAAAAAGGATCGGGATGCTGACAACATTCTCATAAAAGAGAGACCTGCCCACTGAAGCGGCTCTGACATTGTGCTAAAAACAGATGAATGATGGGTGAAAGTTCCAGGTAAACAGGTACCAAACTGTGAAGTGAGTGTTGGCACGAGCTCACTAAAGCCTCTTTGATGTTATCATCAAAACAGCAAAAATAACAGCAGGAGATAAAAACAAAACACAAAGAAATAGCAAATCTAGATAACCTTTATGAAGCCCTGGTAAGAAATAAAACTACATGTTTTTATTTTTTATTTCATTTAATCCTCCCAGTAACCCTGTGAGGTGGGTCTTATCCCCACTGTGTAGGGTGAGGGTGCTTAATTGGTAAAATGGGTCAGTGGGGAATGGTTGTGGCCATGTGGGGTATGTGTAAGGGTCTTAATTCTTGTTTGGGTGTAAAGTGATGGTTCTGCTTTAATTGTTGGGTCCAGGATTCCCTTCCCACCCTCAATATTAAAAGGAAGGGACATTTGGTAACTGAAGTCTAGGGGTGCCTTTTGTGTTCTATCCAGGTATTCAGTGTTTGTTCCCTTCCCTTAGCCCGAGTCCCCTCACAGATTAGAAGATGGAAGTAATAGTAGTTGTTGAAGGTTGTTGGGGTGTATATACAATCCCTCTCTTCTTTTGCCTAAATTCTAAACCAGTTGGGAGAGAAAAAAAGAATCCCGTAAACAGATAGTAGATATTAGCATTCTTAAAGCTAGATCAGGCAATGTGGCTTATGGCTTGGAGGAGTTGCAAAAACGGGGTTCCTACTCCTGAGCTTGAGGACAGACTGACATCTTCCATGAGGTCTTCCATGAGGAGATCTCACTGGAAAGAGGGACCATTACAGATAAACTTGCCACTAGGGCTGAGAGTAAACTAGTCCCAAAGAGAAAGTGGGACTGGAAGAGGCTGAGCAGCCAACTCCAAGTTTCTCTTCTCAAACTTGCTGTTGGAGTAAGAGCTGCTCCCAGGTCCCACAGGAGGAGTGAGCGAGGTGTCAGAAAGAGGCAAGAAAATCACAGAAATGGCTATTGATTCATGTGCAAGGAAACATTATATTTTAGGAATAAGACTTCCTCTCAAACAATGCAAAAGTGGAAAGAGGAGAGAAGGGAGCTGTTGTGTGTGTACGTGTGTGTGTACTTACACATGGGCTCATGGGAACGTACAGTTGCAATGATATTAATTGACTGATACTGATGCTATCCAAGCAGGAGTTTTATTAGTATTTAACCTTGAAAAGATGATACAGAAATATCATTAAAATTTATCTTTAAAGAATAGACTCTAAAGAATGTAGGTCAGTTATAAGGAAGATGTGAATAAACATTCCCATTTTTGTTTTTAATGGAGACTTAACAATAGCTTACATGTAGTTTAGTTTATGTCTACATAAGCTGGCTAATGTTGACATCTCTAAAAGTCTGACTTTGACATTTATGTTTTTGGGCCCAGGCCTTTTGGAAAGGCCAGTGGGTTCCATAAGGATCAACAGGGATATGAAAAGTTAGAGTTAATCCACACAGATTGGGTTATAGTGACAGAAGGGAAAAGGGAAACTCTCTCCTCCTCTCCCCTTCCTCCTTACCACAAAAGTAAGGTTGTTCTGTCCCTGTGTTTCTTTGGAATAAAACAGAAGAACCAATTATATATCTGATAGCACTTTCAGCATCTTAGGAAGAATTTGTAGGAGGCTGAAGTATAGCTTAAAAACTCATTAATACCAATTAAGTAAAAAAAAATCCATAGTAATGTAATGTTAGCCTTGCGGTAAAGTCACCACTTCTAGAAATTGGAAATGTTTACTTCTTGAAGAAACTCTATCTCCTTCTTCAGAAAGCTTCTAAGAAGCTATCATATCGACCAGGGAAACATAGTAACTTTTCCAGCAAGTTAGACATAGAAGATGATCAAACTTGAACCCTTCCTTGCATCTTTCCCTATCAAAGCGTAGTGAAGTGGAAAAGGCTCCAGTTTGAAAGTTAGGTAGAACTGGGTTTGACTTCTGACTTTACTGATAACTCAATTACTTGATAAAAACAGTACTTAAGCTATCAGAATATCAATTTCCTTATTTGCAAAATAAATACAATAATATTGGTATATTTTCAATTCACAAATTCCTGAAACAAAAACAAAATAAAATTAAAATTAGCAGAGACCCAAAGGCTAAGTATTGTGTGTGGGGTGGGGGTGGGGGGGTTGGGGGTGGCGGGCTTTATTTGGTCAAACATTTATGAGGCCTTAAATTGGATTTTGTTATTAAAACTATTATTGAGAACAATATTACAATGTTGATGTATTCATTCTTCATTTGACAGGTATTGATGGCACTCTGTATGATAGTGGCACAATTTGACTACTAAGAAGAGCTCAAGGTTTCTCTCCTATCCCTTTTATTCCAAAAAATAGAGTTTTGTGCTTCTCAAAGACACTGGGGTGCAAATTTTGGAGGAAACTACCAACTTTTCATTGTACTGGATACCCATTCCTTTTAGGATTTCTCGTTTCAAATATTGGGGTCTTAAGGTATTTTTTTACCTCACTGTATAGAAATTGGAAATGTATGCTCCTTAAAGACACTCTATCTCCTTCTTCTAAGAAGCTATCATATCAACCAGGAAAACATAGTAACTTTTTCCAGCAAGTTAGCTGTAGAAGATGACCAAACTTGAACTCTCGCTTGCATCTTTCCCTATCAAAGCGTAGTGAAGTGGAAAAGGCTCCAGTTTGAAAGTTAGGTGGAATTGGGTTTGACTTCTGACTTCACTGATAACTCAATTACTTGATAAAAAGTACTTAAGATAGAGTTTCACTCTATCTCATCTGTGTTTTTCTCCCTTCTCCTTCCCATGTTACTGCTCTGATAAGACAAGTCAGGAGATGTTTCTGGCTGGGAGGACACTTCATCCTGAGAGACTCAGGCAGGAACGAGTGCGATTCCTAGAAAAGAAGCTTGGTCCAAGATCTTTAGACCTGTCTTCGGATCTATGATAAAGAATCCATGGCCTAAACTTGATCATTATGATGGAGACCTCAAGATCTCAGTGAGGGAATTTCCTGGGGCTGCCCACCTCATAAGGATTCACAGGTCATCAAGGCCTGTCTGGCTCCATCACTTATGAAGGACAGTCAGAAGGTAAATTAAAATGTGATGCAGCCAAAATAGAATACATCGCAAATTCTTAAGCCTGGCAATTACTGGAAGGTTTGAGCTAAGAGGGGAATTAGTCCATAATCTTCTAGTCTTTCTTGTTTCTTCTAACATTTTACAGAAGGGGAATTTCAGGCCCAAGAAGGTAAATTAATTCTGCAGCACGAGTGACTGTCAAACCTAAATAACCAAGTTTCTTGCATTACTCTCACCTACATGGGCTCTTTACCTTGTCATGTTGTGTCTGAGGAGACTGACCCTGGGGCCTTTAACCCAGTGACTTTCTCAGAGACTCCCTCAGACCAAGCCCTCATGTTACACTGCGTTCCTTCACAAGGCAACATTGTGAGGGGCAGGATAATTGTTGATTAAATGTCGAAAGAGTGAAATTAAGGTTGATTCCTTAGTTGGGGAGTTGGATAAATGGAGGGAGCACCACTTGAGACAGAGTTTAAGAGCAGCAGGATTGGAGGGAGAGAAATGATAGTTTGAGTTCAGTTTAGATATGTTGGTTTGAAATCACAGCAGGTCAGTGAGTAGAAGGGCCTGAGCTACAGAGAATGACCCATTTGAAAGGCTCTTCCTTCTATTTACAGCCTTTCAACATGCTACCTGACTCTCAAGATCCTCCTCAAGTCTGCCTTCTCTGTAAAACAGTCCCTAGTTCCTGACCCCCTCAGCTTCTCCCTGTGAGTGCCTATGACACATTGCATGTGCCTTCTTAACCTCTCCCTCCATTCAGGATGTCAGAATTGTCTTCATATCTGCCCCTTCCATTTGTTGCCTTGAAGAAGAATCAGCGTCAAGTGGTGCCATGTAGTTATGAGCCCAGCTCCTTGGACAAAACTGCTTGAGCCCTCTCAGTTATTTTAACTTAGGGTGATTCCTTTAACCTCTCAGTAACTCTGTTTTTTCACCTGTAAAATGGGGTTCATCATCATGGTACTTAATCCTGTAATTGGGATTTTTGAAGGGTTAATTTATGTAAATTATTTAGAATAGAACCTAGAACAGAGTGTATGCGGAGATGGAAGGAGTCTCTTCTTTTTCTTACGTCTCAAAATAAACCTCTTGGGTCTCTGACTCCTCTTCCATTCTGCAAGTCTCAATGTAGCATCTCTCTGAGTGAATAAGTTTCTTAATTCAAAGTCATTTCTCCTTTCCTTTTGCTCTGCAAAGATCATACGCCCTCGACTGGGATTCCCCCAGGGACTATGTTTGATGCTGGAAAATTTTAACAATTCCAGGAAAAAAAAATTCTGTTTGAAAAAGGGACCAGTCAAAGACAAGGAGGTGGAGAGGAGGAGGGCAAAACATCCCTTTCCGCGACCTAAAAACAATCCTGTGGGAGTTAATGCTCTGGCCAGTCCTTGCACATGAGTCAGTAACTTAAGATTCAATTTGGAAAACAATGGCTGACATATATTCCACTAACCCCCAACCTCTCCCTGCCAATTCTGACCAAGATGGGGCTAGAACGGAAAGGGTTTTGAATCATTTTGAACCATAACTGGCATGTCCGTAACTGCAAATTTGACAATAATACACTTGTTACACTGGAAGAGAAGTGTGAGTTGGCAGCTTCAAAAAGATTTCATTTTCACTCTAGTCTGCTGCCAGAAACAACGCTCACCTGTCTTTTGTACTTTAGGGATTCAAAGGAAACCGCAGTCGACTCTTGTCTGCATCTGCTTTTGTCAACCTGGAAGCTTAGCTTTCCTAACCCCTGTTTGGTCTCTGGGAGGTTTTACTAGGGTCTTTCATTCTAAGTGTGATTCTGGATCCATCAGGAACCAGCTGACTGGGTTTCCTCAAGCACGAATGTGGTTAATAGCGTGGTGTTGCAGGGTAGATATTTTGTACAATAGCACTGCTCTTTGGAGTCACATCTGAATTTGAATTTTGGCTCTGCTGCCTTCAACATATCATCTCTTTTCTTTAGTTCTTCGTCTCTGTAATGGGGATGTTATAACCCACCTCCCTGGTTTGTATAAGGTTTAGAACAGCCGGGGCATTTAATCATGTTACTCATTGTCTGGTAATAAGGTTGCTCTTAGTAAGTGTTGGTCTCTGCAAAAGGTCTTCCAGTTTTTTAACTGCAAAGAGCCTTGCAGATAAGATGGGTTGGACTGCTGCTAGTTAATAGAACCCTTTTGCAAATTGTAAAAAGGTGCAAGGCCTCTGGTTCAGAAAGATGCACAACCTGGATTCCAGCCCCCACTGTTCCCTGCAGCCAGGTGCCTTTGCACAGTGCACAACTTAGACAGTTGGGCCCAGGGACCCCGAGGACCATTATCTGTACTGTGGCCTAATTAGTTTAGCTACATTGACCTCACAGAAACATGGCATTGAAAGTCTTTTAGAATTGTGAGCTTTAAGCCAGCTTTTCAGCCTTATGTCTACTTCTTTTCAATAGAAACGTTTATTCCCATCAAATAGCAATCCAAACAAAAAGTACTGCAAATTCATGCTACTTTGACCTTTCACAGGATCATGCCCTTGCATGTGATGTTCTCCAGCTGCGATGTCAGATCCGCCTCCAGGGGGCAGTATAGCACAGTGACCAAGAGAAGAGGCTCTGAATCCAGATGCCTGTGTTTGAGTCTCTGCGCTGGTGCTTATTACCTGTGCCATCTTGGGTATTATTTAATATCTTTGTGCCTTGGTTTTCTCATCTGTATAATGGGGACCATAATAGTATCTACTTCAAAGGGTTGTTGTAAGGATTAAATGGTTTAAACATTCTAGCCTCTGGAAGACTGCCAGGCACAGGGTGAGTACTTGATTAACACTAGCATTGTGTTCCATTGCTGCCTGCTGTGATATCATTGCTTTCTGTCTTCCATGAAGATTTCACAGATTACCCCACCCAGAAGTACACTCTGCTCCCATCTTTGACACATATAGTACTTATTGTTGGTAACATTCACAGAATAATTCTTAGGAAGCAACTTATCTCTCTGCCCCTCCTTGGGTTTCTAGAAGCAGCTCATTAATGCCCTTTATATCCCCTTAGCCATTTGCTTTGTGGCCCACTTTAATTTTAATAAAGCTGTTTTGGTCTGAGTTCGATTGGTTGTGTGTGACAGAGCCTAACTTGCATGAGCTGAGGCTGCAGAAACTTACTGCTCATGTAACCCAGCCCAGGGAAGATCACAAATGACTGGAATGATGGATACAAATGCCAATAGGATTCTGTCTCTCTTTCTCATCTTTCCTACACTCTTTATGTCAGTGTCACCGTCCACAAGTCTGGAACCTTTTCTCTAATACCCACTAGCACATTTATTTCCAGATGGCAAAGATATTCTTCCTCCAGTCTACACATAAAATTCTTAGAAGCATTCTGATCAGTCCAGCTGAGTCAAGTTTCTAACCATTTACCAATAATCATAGTTATAGATGTGAGGTAAGCAGATAGCAATTCACATTAGAACTAGGAGGCACAGAGAATATTTATAGAAACAGCCTGGACGATGAGCAAGGCAGTGGTAGCTTCAACTGAGTCAAGAAACACAGGAGGATTGAGCTTGTTTGGGAAAGGAGCCATGGTGAGTTCAATTTTATATACTCTGAGTTTAAACCATAAATAGGACATTAAGGTAGATGAGTATAAAGGCAGTTGAATATATTCACTTAAAGCTCAGGGGGAGAGTTCAGAAATAGATACATAAATTCATGAGTCATAAGGGTATAAGAAGTAGTTTTAAAATGTCCAAAGGGGGCTTTTACTTCTGAAGCTAAAGGATGTTATAGGTTGAAGCAGTCTAATATTCCTGTTGCATCAACTAGGAAACTATTTGATAAATTGCAAAACTCATCTTTTTAAAACGCCTGCGTGCTGTGAAAGAAATGAGGAATAGATGAAGGAAAATTCCAAAGAGGGAAGAGCCCTTCTAGCTTAGTTGACAACTGCCAATCTTTTATTCCCCAAGGGTCCTGCCAATTCTGGGTTCAGGCTGGGAAACAGGTATGGCATATGCAGATGGACTCTCTTGGGGGAAAGAGAATCCAATAAAGCATATTGTAGGCATGCAGAGCTGGTAGAATGGACTGGACTCTAGAGAAACCTTGAAACAAAACTTTACTTTTCCCCAAAGGATAAACTATTAGAAATACAAACCAAATAAATAGAAATACAAGAGGCCATCTTGAGAATTTCTAACCACAAACTTACACTCATAGGAGATAAAAATAAGGCAGTAAATGGAGGGAAAATATCAGTTTCAATGCTTAGAGTAAAGAATAGATGACATAAATGAAATATGCATCCCACTAAAGAATTGCAAATAGAATAAGAACAAAAAGTCATAGAAAGTAGATGGGAAGAAATAATAAAGAAGAGAGAGAAAGAGATGAAACAGAAAATGAATCTACAATAAGGAAGATAAAGTCATTCTCTGTATTCAATAATGTAATTGTCAACCTCAAGCAAGGTTGATTCCCCCCCACACCGCTGATAAAAAGAGGCACAAATAAATGATGTCATAAGAAAATACGTTCAGTTTGATGCCATTTATTTAACTTCCAGAAACAAGCAAAATTAAATAATACATAGTTTGAGAATACATGCATTCTCGTAAAAGAATCAAGAAAAATAATCAAAATTATTTTTTAAAATTCAGAACATTGGATACCTCTAGGGGGAGAGCAAGGGGACAGGACCAGAAAACTGCATGTGAGCTTCAGTGGTGTTGATAACATTTTATTTTTTCAGTCTGATGAGTGAGTACAGGAGGTTTGTTTTATTTTCATTTTTTAAGTCTTTTATTCATCAGTTCTTTAGGCAAAAATGTTTACTTTTGTTTGTTTCCTTTTATTCTTTAAGCTTTACATATATATTCAGTCACTCCTTTGTATTTATGATCTATTTCTCAATGAAAAAATTTTAAAGCATTAATGGGAGGATTGGAGGGTGATGGCTAAAAAGTGAGCATTTCCTTGGGGTGATGAAATTTTCTAAAATTGATTGTGATGATGTTTGCACAACTCTGTGAATTACTAAAAGCTACTGAATTGTAGACTTTAAATAAAGCTGTTTTTTAAAAAAAGAAGAGTTAATGAAATTGAGGACTAAAGAACTAGGCAAATTTAGGGGGATATTTTGGATAAAAAAGAGGGAAGGAGAGAACAATAGAGTTGCTTGACGGTTATATGGAGTCAATGGAAGGAATTTTTTTTTTTTAATGAAAGTTTAATCACAGGCTGGATGAATATACTAAGCAAAAACTAAGGAGCAGCAAGTCTCATATGTACAGAGTGACAGTCAGGATTTGAACATAGGTCTCTATTCAAAGTTTAGGGCTCTTTCTTCTTTATTGGGCTGCCTCCTACATGACTCAAGTTTAAAAGGCCAAGTGATCGTCCAGTCCTTGTTCAACACTCTGCCATTCATTGACT
This sequence comes from Tamandua tetradactyla, assembly GCF_023851605.1. NCBI lineage: Eukaryota > Metazoa > Chordata > Mammalia > Pilosa > Myrmecophagidae > Tamandua > Tamandua tetradactyla. Next base: position 26,639,524 of record NC_135333.1, read on the forward strand.
ACATCCCCTCTTTGGGACAAACTTTGAGCCACATGAGGTCCTTGGTGGTGGCATGATGACATACCTGCTGCCTAAGTGATGTAATGAGCCCTCACCTGGAACTCAGAAGGTGTGAACTCCAACCACATTGGAATCTCTCAACAATTCAATTGGATAAGTACCTTTTGGCTGCCATTATAGCATGAGCAATCTGGCTGGGAAAATGTAGGGGCAGCAAAAGGATAGCACCTTCTTTCTAGTGACCTGCTCCTAGAAGATTTACCCAGTGACTGTGGAATCGTTATGACCTCTGGGGTCCCTCCTTTTACAGGCAGTGACTTAGATGAGTAACATGGTAGGTAGTGATATCATGAGAAGATCATCTCTGTTGTCAGTGCCTTGGCACCCACTCCCCCTGGGAGCAAAGACAGAATCAACAATAAATTGACCCACTTCTCACAGAAGTGAAGAAATGGAAAAAAACCCTGACTTGAGATTTAAGGAAACCCATATTCTAAATACAGCTCTGACATACCCATCTTCCCTTTCAGTCTTCTGAATCTCTGTTTATTCATTTGTGAACTAATTTATCAGTTCTCTGTCTTTATTCTACCCCTTTCCCACTGTGCAGCAGCCATGTGTTTTGGGTGGCATTTTCCCCACATGCACCCACAGAGGTAGGTCTGGTCAGTCCAATGTAATTAGGTTAATTCCATCTTGCTTTCCAGAATAACTGGTTAAGAATTTCATAGGCCTGAGATAATTAGCACATAGCATTTCTCTAGTCACCCAGATTGACTCAGAGATAGCTCAATCATCACAAACCTCAAGATGCTTGTTTGAATATTATAAGATGGGTCTCTCTGTTTTCTACCAGACACAAATGAAGAACATATAGCCTGCCCTGCTGTTTGCACTATTCTGAGACTATGAAGGGGGCCAGCCCTAAGATTCAGCTAATACTATGGAAAGCAGAACTGAGAAATATGAAGAAAGTAGGTCTTTAAATTTTTATCATTGAGGGATTATATCATTAAGTTTCTACTATCAAGATTATATTATATTTTAGCTATTGAATTAACCCAGAATGACCCCTGCCTATTTAAGTGTTTCTTACTGAATGAGCCAATGTTTTCTCTACTATTTAATCTAGTTTATATTGCAATTTAAAGAACCCTTCCTCTTTTGTGGAGATAATATTTGCCTTATCTTTTTTTTTTTTTATGAGGTCCTACAAGGCTCCAGGGTAACACCAGTAACATCCATGGAAGTCCATATGAAGTTGCAGATTTTAAATAAATGTAATTTCTATTTCTTTTCTCCAAACATTGGGTGGGAGCTAAGGATGAGGATGGATTCAGGAAAGGACTAGGGATCACAGAAAGACTAGGATTCAGAAAACTCATCCAGGAACAGTGCTGTCACTTATTAAACTGACTTTATAGAATCCACCTTGAGCAAATCACTCTCTGTCTTTGACAGTCAGTCTCTCCATCTGTAAAAAAGATCACTTTGGGATAAATGCTGTATAGAGTTCTTTAGATCTGTCAATATATAAACCGAGGGTTATCCATATGGCTTATGCTTTTAGCTGTAATACAATAATGATAATAAAGCAACACCGACTAACATATTGAGTACATGAATTGTACCAGGCACTGAGATAAATTTTGAACACACATTTTCTCATTTAATTGTCACAAAAATTATTGATGTTCCCATTTCACAAAAAGGAAACTGGGCTGTTAGAGTTAAGAAACATGTCTAAGGTTATAGCTGTGTGGTAGACCAGAGATTTAAACTCGGATCTTTCTGGATCCAGAGCATAAGCTTTCAACTCTTGAGTAAATAAATCTTAGTAACTCCATTCATTCAACAGGATTTAAGGGAACCTGTTTTATGTCAAACTCTGTCTTGACCCATGAGGATAGAGAGATACATATTTGTCTTAAGTGATTTCGAAATTGAGAGAGATAGAGATTAATGTTCTACATCGTACATTTAACCATAAGAGACTCTCAATATATATTTGATGAAAAAAAAGGAATAAGTGAAAGAAAGTAAGAATGAATACATGGCAGTGGAAAGTTTTAGGAAATATAATTAAATTTCCAAGACAAAGCCCATCCTTGAGAGAGTGAGAAAATATTTATGATGCCAGAGACTCTGATAAAGCTTTCCATGACTTTCATGACTTCTTTGACTTTTCATCCAAGATCGCTATAGAAATCTTCTGCTAGGGATGTGTGCTGGTTTGAAATGATGTATCTACCCTAGAAAAGCCATGTTTTAATCCTAATCCCATTTGTAATGGCAGCCATTTCTCCTAATCCCTATTCAGTATTGTATGTTTGAAACTGTAATCAGATCATCTCCCTGGAGATGTGATTTAATCAAGAGTGGTTGTTAAATTGGATTAGGTAGAGGCATGTCTCCACCCATTTGGGTGGGTCTTGATTAGTTTCTGAAGTCCTATAAAAGAGGAAACATTTTGGAGAATGAGAGATTCAGAGAGAGCAGAGAATGCTGCAGCACCAGGAAGCAGAGAGTCCACCAGCCAGCACTTTGGAGATGAAGAAGGAAAATGCCTCCCGGTGAGCTTCATGAAACCAGAAACCAGGAGAGAAAGCTAGCAGATGATGCCGTGTTCACCATGTGCCCTTCCAGATGAGAGAGAAGCCCTAACTATGTTCACCATGTGCCTTCTCACTTAAGAGAGAAACCTTGAACTTCATTGAACCTGGGTATCTTTCCCTGGATGCCTTTGATTGGACATTTCTATAGACTTGCTTTAATTGGGACATTGTCTCAGCCTTAGAACTGTAAACTAGCAACTTATTAAATTTCCCTTTTAAAGGCCATTCCATTTCTGATATGTTGCATATCGTCAGCTAGCAAACTAGAACAGGGTGCTTGTTGGGGAATGCAAGACTAGGATGGTTGATTCAGTGGATTTCTATGATGCCCCAAAGCCTCAGTCTTCTACAAAAAGCCAAAGAAGGGGTGGTGAGAAGTCACATTAGTTCACTTGCAAATTTTTCCAGCACATTAATGTTTTGAGGTGATCAGGAACAAGTTTTCCCTAAAGAAGACCTTAAGACAAAAGGCAAAGTGCCTTTCTTTACCACATGTACTGACCAGTTTGACAGCTTCAAAAACTACCGTACTTCCACCATGTTGAGCTTCTGAAGAGGCTGGGAAGGCATTTTGCTCTGTGTCAAATCAATGGAATCAGGAAGAAGGTTATATCCTGGGTCAGAGTTTTAATTTTGATGAAATTGGTACAGAAAGGAGACATATCACCCAGAGTCTTAAGTTGCTGAGGATTGGCTGTTGTCTAGGTGCATTTGGTGGTCTAAAGTTAACTCTGTTAGTATTTGTTTTAAGACTGCTACTGTTTTTGTGGGCACACTGGTTACAGTTTTGAATTATCTTTTCCAAACCCATTGTGCCCACAAAACTGTTTTTTTCAGTGTATGATTTTACAACTGTAAAACATTAGAGCAGAAATGCTTTCATGAGTGCATTTAATTTTTATTTATCCCAGATGTCACTGGGGTCTTCCCACTTCTTACAACCTGAATGAAATATATTCTGGCCTCCATCCCCATCTGCAGAGGTTCAAAGTCCTGCTCTGCATTTCTGCTGATTTCCAGGGGCTTTCTATTTCTAATAGTTGCCTCTGGTGCTGGTCTCCAGAATCCTTACTTTATGGGATATCTTTCCCTTCAGTGTCTCAGTTCCATACTTGGTCAACTGAGATAGGAAACTCAGCTTCCTACGGACACATGCACTCACTCACAATAGGCTCATATTAAATCATGTTTGCACTGGTTGACTTTGTACTTAAGTCAAGTTGGCTGACTTATGTAGAAGAAAGCTGCATGACAGTTTATATCTCAACTGCATAACTTCAAATTTAGTATCTGCCAACTCTCTCTATAATTTTTTTTAATTTTAATGGGATTTTTTCACCTCACATAGCATATTAGCTTCATTCAATATTGCTGGTTCCTTCTTTCACCCTCTTTTCTCTGTTCCTTCACTCTCCTCCCCATCCTTGCCTTCCTGGGAACAAAGGAGATTTCCTCTCTTTTATATTTCTTCTCTTTTATCTCCTGCAGGATGGCTTATCTTTTTCCTTTGCTGCTAGAGCTTTTGCCAATACCACTGCTTTCAGAGTCCTACCTTCTACTCCAAGAAGCTTACTTACTAAAAAGGTATTCTTCTTTAAAAAGATGATTTCTTCTTGAAGAAAAATTACTGTACCAGGTGTTAAATGATAATTTATTTTCATCCCCACTCTACTTCCAAAGACTTTTGCCTCTTAGGAATTGTACAAAAGATTCAGACCCAGTGCTGACTCAAGTCAGAGCCTAGATGGTTCAAGGCCCTTTGTTTCTTTCCCTGAAGTGCTCAGTGTGTGATTTCCCACGCTCTTTCTTTTCTGCAGCAAATCCTGTAGCCTTGTGTTGAGATGGCAATGTCATAAGATAGGCGAGCCCCATTTAGCCTGGATGCCTAAGTGCTCCTGAGAAGCAGAGCTTCCTTACAGCTCAGAGCTGCACCTATAGCAGGAGCAGAAATAAAACTTTCTTGATTTAAGCAGTGAAGAGTTTGCTCCACCCCTTTCCACCCAACACAACCTGGCCTAACTTGTCTGAAATATATTCCCTCAGCAACTACAATTATGCTTTTCTGCACTTGGTACCATGTGGTGAATCCCTTTATCATGGATGATTTTCATTGCATGTTAAAGGCTTGCAAAGAAAAAAAAACATTTTCTGGCATTTCTGCACATGTCATGTTGGCAATTGCCAACATGTTGACATTTCCTATTTCTACTTTCTTCCACTTCCCCCCAAAAGTGGAATTTGTTTGTTCCAAAAATATTTACTTCTTATCTGTTGGAAGCCTGAAATTGTCCTAGACACTGGACATTCTCTTAAATGCCAGTGTCTAGGATTTAAGAGAAAATATGATAAATATTCTTGGAGGGGTCTGATATCCCTTCAGCATTTGCTGAAGGTTTTCAATTCATTGATGAATCAATTCATTCTTCCAAACGTATTCAGATTTTGTTGTGCCATACAAAGCACTCATGATTTGGCAATAAACAAGTCAGACATAGTCGTAGAACCTCTAAGGGCAAATACAGATATTGAACAAGTAACTACATGTGCCAAGAGTGCAATATAGGATAATCAAAATAAAAACAATAACTGGTGATTATAGAATTCTTATAATATGTTGGGGATTGTTCTGTGTGAGTTATATATGACAGACTTTTTAATCTTTGACTACATTAGTATCCCAATTTAGTGCTAAATGGGGACACTGAAGCAACTTACCCAAATTCTACAACTGGTAAGTGATAGCTATGGGACAAATCCAGGCCTAATGATTCCAGTAATTATCAACAACTTTGCTATTCCAACAAAATCTTAGAGTCAGGAGACACTTCTGGGGAGAAGTGTTATTTTGACTGAGACCACAAGTCTGGTTTGGAATTGCCTAAGAGGATAGGGAGGCACATCTTGAAGAAGAGAGAGCAGCAAGTGGCAGAGTTTTTGAGACCAGACTAGACTAAAGTGGCATGTTTGAACATGTTAGGAAAGTCCAAAAGGCAGGGAGTAAGAGGGCATATCTTCCTGCCCCCCTACTCCCACCCCACACACATACTGCCCCAGCAACCTCCACACTCTAATCCCAGCTTTTTGGAGAGATTCCATGTTATTCCCAGTGAGAAGGCTAAACATCTCTTCCAGCCCTGCTCTTGAGATCCTAGGTAAAATCCACTAATGGCAGTGAGCTCTGGGTCCTCAGGCATCCAAGCCAGTAAGGTGAGGTTCTCACAGTCTTGTGTCACCTCTTCCAGCAAGAGCCAGGTCTGCTGGAGCCACTGGGAGAATTCTCTGAAGATGGTATAATTACTGAGGTGACAGACCAAGTCTTCTTTTTGAAAGAGTCATCCCATGAGGTGCTCCCATCCTTGTGATGTGAAGTATAGAGAATGACTTGCTTTTTTCCACTTCAGCAGATATTTGATAGTTTTATGGGCCTGAGGGAAAGAGCTTGAGCATTTAGGAAGAGCAAAGGGAGGCAAAGGAGAACTCTGTTTTGTTTATTTTTGAAATGAAGAAAATTTTGTGTAAAACCAAGGAAGGACCCAACAGAGCAGGCCAAGACCCTTTCTTCTTTCCTCCTCCCCACCCTAATTCTGCAATCTTCTCATTATCCAAGCAACACTTTGAAAACTGAAAGGTGGGCTGAGCTTCTTGAAGCTGGTCCCCAGGAATCAGATTCCCTGTGGAGCACAGAGCTGTTGTGTAGAATTTATGGGTATGCTATTTGTTTATTTACTTACAAATTCAAGCATTCATTTATTTGCTCTGTCACTCATTCTGTGGATGGCTTAAGTTAGACAGATCTTGGATCAAACCTCAGTTGTGAATTATGCTTGAGCTGCATGATTTCGAGCAAGGCACATTCTCCTTCTGAGCCATGGTTTGGGGAAAAAATAATAATATACACCACTGATGATTTCCAAGAGAATTAAATGACATAATCTATGTATACCAGTTCAATAGATTATAGGAATCAACATTACAGTTGTCATTATGACTAAATGTCAGGTTTTAAAATAGTCATTAATTAAACAAATATTTATAAATATCTGATTAGGCCTATGCTACGTCCCAAAAGATGAGAAAGAATGGTGTCTCCTCTTCCACAGCTCCTTACTGAATGAGAAAGACAGACCTTCAAGAGTGATAAATACATCTAGGAGAATCACAAGAATTGAGTCAAGCCTCATGATTGAGATAGGACTAGTAATGGGAGAAGAAACTGTGGGGTGAAGGGAGGGACACAGCAGGTATGGGGAGTTCTTTGGAGAGTTGTCTTCCTCTGGAAGAGGACTCTGAATTGGGTTCAGGAAACTAATGAAAAAACACCAAGAGAATGATGCAAGAGTCTGATAAATGAGAGCTGGTCCAGGGCTTGGGTTTAACTTTTGGAAAACTTTCTTCTGTGTGGTAAGATAAAGGACCAACAAAGATGAAGAAGAGTAAAAAATCATACTGAAGAATCAGGCAAGGGGCTTGGTTTGGCCTCTTGCTTGGAGATATGGCCCAGATACAAAGCCTTAGAGACTGTAGAGTCAGAGCAGCAGCAATTGCAGCAACACCAGTACTTGGCTGGGAGGACAAAAGTGCAGGGCTCCTTTAGGCAACGGCAGTGATGCCAAATCCACAGATAGCTTGGGTGCAGGGGAATTCAGCAGTGTGTGGGAGCTAAGAGACTATAGGCACAGAGGGGAGTCATCTCTCCTGGGACACCTCAGGAATCACCTTTCCACTTCTTGATCCAGATATGCATTTATCTAGTCATGCACTCATCCACTCTGCAAATATCATAGTGCTTAAATGTCAGAGAAGGACAAGGATGAGGTCATTGTTTCATTTGCAGAACATTAACCGAGGGGGCTAAGTTACAGAATAATACATTTACAATTATATTCTACTCTGAGAATCTTTGGGATGATAGTCCCATAAGAGTTAACTACACCACAGTGTTATGGATATTGAAAATAGAGATACATATAAAGAAGACAGGATGATTCATCTGGACTGCGGAGAAAGAGGAATCTGGGATTAATTCAAAGATAAGGAGATACTTAAGCAGAGACTTGAAGGAAAATTTTAAATTTCCTTGGTAGAGTTTTAAATTGCAGAAACATAAAGTGTGAAAGCATAGACATGTAAAACAGTAAGGCATATTTGAAGAATTATAAGAGTTTTGGTAATGCTAGCGCTTACAGTGATTTGGAGAAAGTAGAAAGAAAAGAATTGAGATGTCAAATCTTAGAGGCCATATGTCCTAGTTTATGGAACTTGCACTTTATCATGAAAGTGACAGAAAGATTGTGGAGGTACAAAGAAAAAAGATATGGTTCCTGCTCTTGAAAGCCCACTGTTGAATGGGAAAGAGGCATGTATATATTTTAAGCAGGGGAATAATGTGACCTGGTTGATTCACAATTCATTTTTGCTGGACCAGTCCTCTTTGGCAGTCTCTTCTCTTGTGCTGTGGCCAAGAGATGATTCTCAATGTTCTTCTGTAACTCTGAAATTAAACTCCAGAAACATTCATAAGTAGCAGAGATTTTGTGGAAGGTGTTGTTAGTTGTACAAAAATCAACAAAACCTCATCAAACTTTCCCAGTGGGCATCTCTATTACCTCTCCCCAGCCTTTCCTTTCTTCCCTTTCCAGTCTTCTCATATCCCTGTCACTGCTAGGCGCATTTCAATCTTCTACTTGGCTGGCTTATCCCACAGCAGAACAAAGGAAGCCAAGTACTTTACCCAGTTGTTAAAAATTTGCATGCCTTCAAAAATCAGGCAGTTAAAATAATAAAGTGGTGTGGAGTAAGTGTAAATCAATGGGGAATGGTAAGTGTAAAGCAATGGGGAAATTGAAGAGCACATGCCTCATCTGTCAGAACAACAGCTACTAAACTCCATTGGATTGTTGTCTTTTGGAAATGCCCAATATTGCCAAGCATTCTGTTTTTCCAAGGGAAAAAATTTAGACATTAACTTTTTTTCTCCTAAATTCAGTGTCGGCCAACAAAGATATCTAGGGTTGGATCTGACCACTAGCCGTCCAGTTTTTATACCCATGCTTTTCACTGAGCCTGGCTTGGGGACCTCAGGTCATCCTTTCACGCATGCTCTAGAAATCCTGCACTGATTGCAGAGGGAACTTTGCAAATGGATGACCTGTTCCGAGGTTTATGGAGAACCTGTGGCAGAGTAGTACAAACTAATAAACCTGAGAGGGAATTAGCCCTGGTCTTGAAATTGCAGGTTCTGGTTCTTACCCTGCCAGTGTTACTAGAATTAGAAAGTGACCCTCCTTCCTGGATTTCAGTTTTCTCATCCATGGAATGAGGAAGTTGCCCTAGGATGGATTTCTCTGCTTTTATAACTAAAATCCTCATTCACTGAGCCTTCACTGGGCTTTCTGAGGCTCAGCCCCATGGTCCCTTCTTTGGACCAAGGCCAGTTTATTCTCCCCACCCTAACCCCAGCAGAGCCCTCTGGGAGCATTTGACTTTGTAGCAGTCACTGTCCAGTCTTTAGCCTGGGGTCCATTCTGGCTGCAGAAAGGCAGATAGTCTACTCACTCCTTCTTTTACAAACTTTTTGCAAGTAGTCCATTTTTTTAAAATAGTCCATTTTTTAAAAATTTTACTGTTGATTTCTATGAAAAAGCAAATGACAAAAACAAGGAAGTGTCAGAAATCAGAAACCTTTCAGATTTCTTTTCCCTAGAGCCCTTTATAACTTCCCTACTGTTATGGTAACTTCTATTCTTTGTCTATTTTCTTGAGAATAAGCTCACCAATTTTCTTTCTTTCTAAACTTGACTTCAGAGAAAGCCACACAGACACCCCCTCCCCACCTCCTCTACAAAAAAACGCTTTCCAAAATTTGAATCTAAGGCCCCAGTCCATGGGAAAACATAGAAGCTACTCCAACTAAAGACAATTATTTATATCTATGAAAACTTTCAGACTGGGGCCCCCAATATTACTGAGACCTTTATTCCTTCCCTACCCAACCTTTTCATATCCCTTCCATCAGTCCTCTCAATCTTACCTTTGGCTTGTGTATACCACTTAGCACTTAAAACAACAATAACAACAACAACAACAAAAAACAAGTTGCTTGCCCAATTGTTACAAACTCATGCACCTTCAAATATATATCAGCAGCAAAAATAACTAGAGTAATAGTAAGCACTTAAGAAGAAATGGAGGCAGCCGAACAGGATTTATTTTAAAGAACTCTCAACATCTTCAATGTGCATGTCAGTAGATCATTACTCATCTAGTTCTAAAGTCCATAAAGATGTAATAGTGTCTCTTCCCAGCCAGTCTATAGCTCAATGCCTACCACTTTTTACGACCAAAATAGGTGCTCAATAAATATTTGTTAAATGAACAAATAACAATTGAAAATCACTCAAGGAACAAATGGCTTAAAAATACATACATTTCCATGCGTTCTAGTTTCAAACATGGATCTGTCTTCCCAACAAGATTTTTTTATCAGTTTCATTTACACAACATACAATCCATCTAAAGCATATAATCAGTGGCTCTCAGTACAATTACAGAGTTATGCATACACCACCACAATAAATTTGAAAACATTCTCAATGCTCAAAAAAAAATCCCATACCCACTATACCCCTTTATTATTATTATTTTTTAATTATAACTTTTTTATTGTATAGTATAACAAATACACAACGCAAAGAAATAAAAAAGCAATAGTTGTCAAAGCACTCTTCAACAAGTAGTTACAGGATAGATCCCAGAGTTTGTCATGAGCTACCATATGATCCTCTCATATTTTTTCCTTCTAGCTGCTCCAGAATATAGGAGGCTAGAAGGTGCAGATATTTTTTTATCATCATAATCGACTTTTTTCTTTCTTTTTTTGTGGAAAATAACATATATACAAAAAAATCGATAAATTTGAAAGCACAGCACCACAATTAGTTGTAGAACATATTTCAGAGTTTGACATGGGTTACAATTCCACAATTTTAGGTTTTTACTTCTAGCTGCTCTAAAATACTGGAAACTAAAAGAGATCACAATTTAATGATTCAGCCTTCATATTCATTTGTTAAATCCTATCTTCTCTGTATAACTCCACCATCACCTTTGATCTTTCTACCACTCTCTTTAGGGGTGTTTGGGCTATGGCCATTCTAATTTTTTCATATTGTAAGGGTCTGTCACTAATATGGACTAGGGAGATGGAACTATCTGATGTTCCAGAGAGGCTGGGCTAAGTTTCAGGATTTTTCTGGAGGTTTTAGGTTTCTGGAAAGTTGCTCTAGTGCATTGAACCTTTGTGGAATCTTATATATTGCCCTAGGTGTTCTTTGATTGGCTGGAATGGTTCTTTGATTGGCTGGGGGTTGGCAGGTTATGATAGGTAGCAAGGTCTAACTGAAGCTTGTGTAAGAGCGACCTCCAGAATAGGTTCTCAACTCTATTTGAATTCTCTCTGGCACTGATACTTTATCAATTACACTTCTTTTCCACCTTTTGGTCAGGATGGAATTGTTGATCCAATGTGCCAGGTCTGGATTCATCCCTGGGCGTCATCTCCCACATCGTCAGGAAGACTTTTACCCACATAGAGGGAAGGGCAATGATTTCACTTGCAGAGTTGGGCTTAGAGTGGGGCCACATCTTAGCAACAACAGAGATCCTCCAGAAGTAACTCTTAGGCATGCCTATCGGTAGTCTAAGTTTTTCCAGTACCTATATAAGCGTCACAGGAGTAGGCCTCATGATCGGCAGTGTCCCTAAAGTTTGACACAGTATCAGGGATTCTCTGATGGTAAGGTTTAATTGTTCCATATTCTTTCTCTCCTACCTCAGGGGACTTTGCCAATACTTTTTGATTACCTGCTTAATATACTCTAGGATGTATCCGGGCATTATAATAATCTATACAGGATTAAACAATCTCTTTCTTAATCTGTAATCCCTGTGTTTCAACGTTCAAATGAGCTATATAGATAGGTTGAATTAGATTATGCACTACAGAAAATTTCCATTCCAAATAAACCTTTCTTCCACTGGTCTCAAAGAGTATGTGTGGTTCTAAAATATAGACACTGTCTTCCTTGCCCTTATGTTTTGAATTACTTCAACCCCAACCTGTTCAGCTTCATTCTTATCTCTAAATATCAGGTTATATACATACATATAAAACAGCCTCTCAAAATCCAGAAATAATAATTACCACTCCAGACTTAATGAGTCTGCTCTAAAAGCTTACAATATAGGCCCCTGTTTTTTCATAAGCATTTTCTAAAGGTGACCATACCATTCTTGTTGTTTTGTTTCTGGCTTATTTTGTCTCACCACATGTCCCACATGCTCATTCACATCGTTGCATGCCTCTCGATTTTGTTCCTTTTTGTAGCAGCACAACCTTCATTCATAAGAATGCACCATCGTTTTGCCAATTTACTTCTCTGTCAGTGCATCCTTCAGCTACACGCATTCATCAGGCATCATGCATGGTGCCAAAAGTCCACAGTCCATCAACATTCTCAATTTTAGATAATTTATTGTTCCCAAGAGAAAGAAAACCAATAAACACATCCTCGCCAACTAGGAAATCTAAACCTCCTCTTAACTCCTGTCCCCCCACCCCCATTATTTACTTCTGCTGTGGTAGTGCAACAGTGTGGTTTCCTTTTGAACATAACTCATAGTATGCAATAGCAGTTTTCTCCCCTGTACCCTGGATTTAAACACTCTTTGTACAAGAATCATATCTTTGAAGTAATTTTGCTAGAACTAATTCATATTTCTAGTGTTAGTCAGTGAGATATGCAGGTCTATATAACCCCTTTCAAGCTTGTTCATCTTCAATATGGTAATATTACTTATAGACCCACTAGAGAACCATCTTCACTCCTATCTATTCCCTTGCTTTGGAGTTCATCCTCATTAGCTTCACCTATCTCTAGCTTCTACGCATCTTTGAGTCCACTATATTCTGTAATATGAGCCTCTGATTATACCTTTCTGCTGATCATAGAGTGGAACCATACAGCATCTATCCTTTGTATTTGGTTAATTTCCTTCAGCATTATGTCCTCAAGGCTCATCCATCTTGTCATGTGTTTCAGGACATCTTTTGTCTTACTGCTGCGTAATAGTCCTTCCTATGTATATGGCACATTTTGTTAATCCAGTTGTCTGTTGATGGGCATTTGGTTTGTTTCCATCTTTTGGCAATTGTGAATGATACTGCTATGAAAATCGGTGTGCAAATGTCTGTTCCTGTCATTACTTTCAGCTTTTCTGGGTATGTACCAAGTAGGGCTATTGCTGTGTCATAGGGCAACATGCAACAAAGTTTCCTGAGGAGCTGCTAAACAGTTTTCCATAGTGGCTCCAACATTACACATTCCCACCAGCAATACATAAGTGTCCCAGTTTCCCACATCCTCTCCAACATTTATCATTTCCTGTTTGTTTAATAGCAGCCATTCTTACAGGTGTGAGATGGTATCTCCTTATAGTCTTGATCTGCATTTCCCTTTTAGCCAATGAAAATGAACATCTCTTCATGTACTTTTGAGCCATCTGTATTTGCTCTTTAGAAAAATGCCTATTCATATCTTTAGCCCATTTTATAATTGGGTTGTTTGTTCTTTTGTTGTTGAGTTGCATGATTTCTTTGTATATACAGGAAATCAAACCTTTGTCTGATATGTGATTTCCAAATATTTTCTTCCATTGAGTGGCTGCTGCTTCTACCTTTTTCACAAAGTCTTTTGAAGTGCAGAAGCATTTGATTTTGAGGAGTTTCCATTTATCTATTTTTTTTTCTGTTGTTGCTTGTTCTTTGGGTGTAAAGTTTAGGAAGCTACTTCTTATTACTAGGTCTTGAAGATGTTTCCCTACATTTTTTTCTAGAAATTTATGGTACTAGCTCTTATATTTAGGTGTTTGATCCACTTTGAGTTAATTTTTGTGTACGGTGTAAGACGGGATTCTCTTTCATTCTTTTGGCTATTGATATCGAGGTCTTCCATGCCCAATTATTGAAAAGACTATTTTGTCCCTGTTTAGAGGATTTAGGGGCCTTGTCAATGTCAGTTGACCACAGATTTGGTGGTCTGTTTCTTCATTCTTGATTCAACTCCATCGATCAATGATTCTGTCTTTGTGCCAGTACCATGTTGTTTTGACCACTGTGGCTTTATAAGAGGTTTTAAAATCAGGGAGTGTTAATTCTCCCACTTTGTTCTTATTTTCTAAGATGCTTCCAGCTATTTGGGGTCCCTTTTCCTTCCAGATGAAATTGGTAATTAGCTTTTCCAAATCTTCAAAGTAGGTTGTTGGAATTTTTATTTGTACTGTGTTGAATCTGTAAATCATTTGGGGGAGAATTGACATCATAACTGTATTTAGCCTTCCTATCCATGAGCAGGGAATGGCTTCCCACCTATTTAGATCTCCTTTGATTTCCTTTAGCATTGTTATGTAGTTTTCTATGTACAAGTCCTTTACATCCCTAGTTAAGTTCATTGGTGAGTACTTGATTCTTTTGTTATTCTTTTGCTATTTTGAATGGAATTTTTTTCTTAACTGACTCCTCAGCTAGGTGTATAGAAACATTACTGATTTTTGCACCTTAGTTTTATACCCTGCCACCTTGCTGAAGTTGATTAGCTTAAGTAACTTTGCTCTAGAATTCTCAGAATATTCCAAGGATAGTATCATATTATCTGCAAATAATGAGAGTTTTACTTCTTTCTTTCCAATTAGGATGTCTTTTATTTCTTTGTCCTGCCTGATTGCTCAGGCTAGAACTTCTAGCACAATGTTGAATATTAGTGGTGACAGTGGGCATCCTTGTCTTGTTCCTGATCTTAGGGAGAAAGCTTTAATTCTCTCTCCATTGAATATAATGCTGGCTATCAGTTTTTCATATATTCCCTTTGGAGTGCTTTTATCTGAAAAGGATGCTGAGTTTTGTTGAATGCTTTTTCAGCATCAATTGAGATGATCCTGTGATTTTTCCCTTTTGATTTGTTAATGTGCTGTATTACATTAATTGGTTTTCTTGTGTTGAGCATCCTTGTATTCCTGGTATAAACCCCACTTGCTCATGGTGTATAATTCTTTAAATGTGTTGCTGGATTCGATTTGCTAATATTTCATTGAGAATTTTTGCATCTGTGTTCATTAGGGAGATTGGTCTGTAGGTTTCTTTTCTTATAGCATACCCGGTTTTGGTATTAAAATGATACTAGCTTCATAAAATCAGTTAAGTAGAGTTACTTTTTCCTCCATTTTATGGAAAAGTTTGGTCAGGATTGGTGTTAATTCTTTCTGGAATATTTGATAAAATTCCCCTGTGAAGTCATCTGGCCCTGGGCTTTCTTTGGGGGAAGATTTTGATGACTGATTGAATGTCTTTACTTGTGATTGGTTTGTTGAGATCTTCTGTTTCTTCCTGAGTTAGTGTAGCTGGTTTGTGTGTCTCCAGGAATTTGTCCATTTCATCTAAGTTGTCTAGTTTGTTGGCATATAGTTGTTCATAGTATGCTCTTATGATTTCTTTTATTTCCTCAGGGTCTGTGGTAATGCACCCCTTCTCATTTCTGATTTTGTTTATTTGCATTCCTCTCTTTTTTTCTTTGTCAGTCTTGTTAGTGACCTATCAATTTTATTGATTTTCTCAAAGAACCAACTTTTTGTTTTATTGATTCTTTCTATTGCTCTTTTGTTCTCACATTCATTTATCTCTGTTTTAATCTTTGTTATTTCTCTTCTTCCATTTGCTTTGGGGTTAGTTTGCTGTTCTTTCTCAAGTTCCTCCAGGTATGCTGTTAAGTCCTTGATTTTTGCTCTTTCTTGTTTTTTAATACAGACATTTCGGGCAATAAATTTCCCTCTGAGCACAGCCTTTGCCACATCCCATAAGTTCTGTTAAGTTGTGTTCTCATTTTCATCCATCTCCGGATAGCTTCTGATTTCTCTAGCAATTTCTTCTTTGACCCACTTGTTGTTCAAGAGTGTGTTATTTAATCTCCATATATTTGTTAAATGTTCTCTTCTTTCATGGTTATTGAGATCCAGCTTCATCCCCCTTATGACCAGAGAAAGTGCTTTGAATAATGTGAATGTTTTTAAATTTATAAAGACCTGTTTTGTGCCCCAGCATATGATCTATCTTAGAGAATGTTCCATGAGCACTAGAGAAGAATGTATAACCTTTCACTTTGGAGTGCAATGACCTATATATGTCTGTTAGGTCTAATTCATTTATCAGGTTATTTAACTTCTCTATTTCATTGTTGATCTTCTGTCTGGTTGCTCTATCTATAGAGGAGAGTGGTGTTTTGAAGTCTGCTACTGTTATTGTTGAAACATCTATCACTCCCTTCAGTTTTGCCAATGTCTGTCTCATGTACTTTGGAGCTCCTTAATTGAAAGCATAAACATTCACTTCTTGATGAATTGACCCTTCAATTATTATATAGTGTCCTTCTTTGTCTCTTATGATGTCTTTACATTTAAAATCTATTTTGTCCAATATTAGTATAGCTACTCTTGCTTTCTTTTGGTTACAACTTGCATGGAAAATTTTTTTCCATATAGCTACTCTTGCTTTCTTTTGGTTACAACTTGCATGGAAAATCTTTTTCCATCCTTTCACTTTCAATGTATTTGTATCTTTGTGTCTAAGATGAGTCTCTTGTAAGCGGCATATAGCTGGATTATGCTTCCTAATCCATTCTGCCAATATGTATCTTTTAATTGGTAAATTTAGTCTGTTAACATTCAAAGTTATTACTGAAAAGGCATTTCTTGAATCCACCATCTTATCTTTTTTATTTTATCTGTCAGATTTATATATTCTTTTCCCTCTTTCTCATTGTAGTATTTAAATTACCCTTAGTGGTACTCTTCAGTTCTGTGCCCTCCTCCAGACCCCCTTCACCTGTCTTTTTTTTTTTTCAGCAGTCAAAGCTCCTTGTAGTATTTCCTATAAGGCCAGTCTCTTGTTGATAAATTCTTTTAGGACTCCTTTTTCTGTGAAAACTTTAATCTCTCCTTCAGCTTTGAAGGACAAGTTGGCTGGGTATAGAATTCTTGGTTGGAAGTCTTTCTCTTTCAGGATCTTCAATATATCATACCACTGCCTTCTCACCTTCAGGGTACTAGTTGAGTAGTCTGAACTCAGGCTTATTTGGTTTCCCTTATGTGTAGTTGATTGCTTTGCTCTTGCTCCTTTCAGGATTTTCTGCTTCTCTTCAACATTTAACAGACTAATTAGTATGTGTGTTGGGGAAGGCCTATTTGGATTTATTCTGTTTGGAGTTCATTGTTATTCTTTGACTTGTATATTTATGCCCTTTATGAGGGTTTGGAAGTTTTCTTCCATTATATCCTCTGCTACTCTTCCTAGCCCTTTACTCCTCTTTTCTCCTTCTGGGACACCAATGATTTTCATATCTGGGTGCTTTGTTTTGCCTATCATTTCCCTGAGATCCAATTCAAATTTTTCCATCTTTTTTGCCATTTGCTGTTTTGAGTCTTTGAAGTCAGTTATCCTGTCCTCTAAATCACTTATTCTTTCTCCTGCCTCTTCAAGTCTGGTGTACTGTGCCTCTAGTATGTTTTTATTTGGTCAACAGAGTCTTTAATCTTCATAATATCTACTATTATTCTATTTGTTCTTTCAAATTCGTCTTTATGCTCTCCTACTGTTTTCTTGATCCCCTGCATATCACTTGCTATCCCACATATTTTATTGACTGGAGTTGTATAAACATCTTTGATTAGTTGTTCCAACATCTGTCTCCTCTGGTGTTTTAATTTGGTCATTAGGCAGGTCTATGTCTATCTGCATTGTGACATGTTTAGTGATCATCCACTGTCTTCATGGCATATAAATATCTTGATTGATTTACTTTAGGAATTGATTTCTTTTAGTAATCTAAGGCCTTGTGTTTGAGGGATGGTGGTACAGCAGGGAGCAGGGTACGGGGTGGGGCACTCAGTGTGGCGATTTATTCAGGACCAGTATAGGTGCAGGTTGGGGATGTCACACTGACAGTTGTGAACATGGGTGCCCAGTGGCCAGGGTGGATGTAGTTGTGTGGGTGCACCGGTCTGT
Source organism: Tamandua tetradactyla (assembly GCF_023851605.1). NCBI lineage: Eukaryota > Metazoa > Chordata > Mammalia > Pilosa > Myrmecophagidae > Tamandua > Tamandua tetradactyla. Next base: position 26,657,248 of record NC_135333.1, read on the forward strand.
GGAGCGTAACCTTGGTGTACACTGGTCTAAGGCACAGGGTCCTATGGGTGCATGCGTAGAGCTGTGGCAGCAGGTCTGCATTATGCCTTTGTGGATTAGGGGTATATGTGACCCAGTTGTGCAGGTCAGCACATTCTCAGAGCCGGGAAGTTTGACTGAGGGCCATGCACATTCACAGTTCTAGGACTGCTGTAAAGTGCGGTTCCCAGAGCTGAATGACGTGATTGGGTTTCCATGCATATCTGTGGGCCTAGGTGTGCCATAAACTGGTGAGCAGAGCTCATGGGGTTCGGGGTTAAGCTGTGTGACACTACGGGCAAGGGGGCAGGGAAGCAGGGGTAGCCTAGGTATGGAAGTTAGCACCTGTAGCCTTTATGCACTGGCAACAGCCTACAGGGAATGGAGGGGAAGGGGGAGGTAGTGCTTAGGAGGGGTGCAGGAGAGGTAGGCCAGGCTGCACTTAGGGTAGGGTGAGGGGGCGGGTACATGCACTGGGGCATGGTGAAGTAAGGTCACCTCAATGTGAGGAATGAGAGCGGGTGACAGGATTCAGGTGCATGAGGTGTGGGCTGAGTCACCATCACAGGGCTGCACTGGTGAAGGTAGCACACCCAAGGGATGATGCAGCCTGGCTTAATTCTTAGTCCCAGGCTCCCGTCTGTCTACTCCTACCTCCACACCGGGCTCCAGCTTTCTGCCTCTCAGTTCCTTGGCCTCTGCAACTAGGGCTGCCCTATGTGGTGCAGAAGGCCTCCCAGGTCAGCTGGACTCCCAAATTACCACCTCAGTTGCCCTCCTGCCCCTTCTCTAACTTTTTGGTGGAGTAGGGCTAATCTCGAACTACTCTATTCTGCCATCTTCCCAGAAGTACCTTCTTATTATTGGTGCTATTTTTAGTGTAGTACTTTTGTTACAACTGATGGAAGAAGGTTGCAATATTACTGTTGATTATAGTCCTTAGTTTGCAGTAATTGTATTTTTCCCATATATCACCCCAATTTAACACTGTAATTATTAATATTGTAATTGTGACCTACATTCATTCTTCTTAATGTAAGAACTTTCTTATATTTGTAAAATTAACCACAGTCATCATCCATAATAAGTTCACTATGTTATACAGTCTCATGTTTTATCCTCTAGCTTTCCTTCTAATGACATACATGACCACAAATTTCCCTTTTCAACCATACTCACTCAGCACTGTTAATTAAACTTACAGTATTGTACTATCACCTTTATCTATTCTAAACATTTACAATCAACTTTATTAAAAATTCTGTACAACTTAAGCATCGTCTACTCTTTATCCACCCTCATTCTCTCTCCTGGTAACCTATACTCTAGATTTTAACTCTTGGAGTTTACTTATTATGATTAGTTCATGTTAGTGAGACCATACAATATTTGTCCTTTTGTGTCTGACTTATTTTGCTCAACAAAATGTTCTCAAGGTATGTCTATGTTGTTGCATGCATTAGGACTTCATTCCTTCTTACAGCTACATAATATTCCATCTCATATTTATACCAAAATTTGTTTATCCATTCATCAGTTGATGGACACTGAAACTCTTCATTTTTTGGCAATTGTGAATAATGCTGCTGTGAGCATCAGTGTGCAAATGTCAGTTCATGTCCTTGCTTTCAGTTCTTGAGATTATATATATCTAGTAATAGGATTGCCAGTTCATGTGGCATTTCTATACTTAGCTACTTAGCTTCCTGAGGAAATGCCAAACTATCTTTCAAAGCAGCTGCAGTATTCTATATTCCCACCAACAGTGAATAAGTGTTCCTATTTCTCCACATCCTTTCCAACACTTACGATTTTCTTGATAACTTTTTTTTTTGATAACAGCCATACTAGTAGATGTGAAATGATACCTCACTTTGGTTTTGATTTGCATTTCCCTAATAGCTAGTAATGTTGAGCATTTCTTCATGTGCTTTTTAGTCCTTTTTATTTCCTCTTTGTAAAAGCATCTACTCAAGCCTTTTACCCATTTTTAAAACTGGGTTGCTTTTCTTTTTATTGTTGAGTTGTAAAATATGTTTATATTTTCTGGATATTAAACCCTTATTGGATATGTGGTTTCCAAATATTTTCTTTCATTGAGTAGGCTGCATTTCCATTTTCTTTTTTTTTTCTTTCCCACCTCTTTGCCCCTCGCTTTCCTGTGTGTTGTTGAGCACCCCCCTAATCTTAGGACCATAGATCCGTCATTGCAGACAGTTTCTGTCTGATCTCTGTTTTTTTTTTTCTGGGAGATGAGTAGCCCAGCTCTCCTAATTGGCCATTGGGATCCCTCACAGCTGATTTTTTAAAAGTTTTTTTCTTTACTGTAATATATATATATATATACACACAAAGCAAAGAAAGAAAAAAAGCAATAATTTTCAAAGCACATATCAACAAGTAGTTACACAGCAGTACAATAGTATTGTGGGCTACCATACCATCATCTCAGATTTTTCCTTCTAGCTGCTCCAAAACACTGGCGGCGAGATGGAATATTAATATAGTGATTCAACAGTCATACTCATGTATTAAATCCCATTTTCTCTGTTATACTTCCTCCATCTCCTTTAATCATTTTCATTTTCTTGACAAAGTCTTTTGAACCACAAAAGTATTCAATTTTGAGGAGACCCCATTTATCTATTTCTTCCTTTGTTGCTCGTGCTTTGCACATGAGGTCTAAGAAATGGTGGTTTCTTGTATCACAAGATCTTGAAAATGATTCCCCATATTTTCTTCTAAGTGTTTTATAGTCCTAGTTCTAATGTTTAGGACTTAGTTCTAATGTTTGACCCATTTTGAGTTACCCAATTAGATTTTATTGTAATTAATAAAATCCTTGTGTATTTATATTAGTAATGATAATGTCAGCTTGCTTTATGTAGTACTTCTCTTTATAAATCGCTTTCTCATTCAAAATAGTTAGCAATGACATTATTGTCATTATTTACAGATGTAAAACCTGAGGCCCAGAAAGGTGAGATGACTTATTCAGAGTTTGTGATTAGAAGAACCCAGATTTGAATTCAAGTCTGTCAACCTGAAGAACAGCAATCTGACCTTTATGCCATGTGCTCCCTACCCTGTTGATCCTGAGTTGAATCTGTGACTTTGTTAGGAGAAGAAGGTGCAGTGCTAAGTTGCCTCTAATCAGGTCCATCACTGATAGTCTAAAGACCTGCGTCTTCCCAGGAACGGGAATTAGGAGTGAGGCACAGTAGGTAGGACTCAAGCCACCCTCTCCTAGGCATTGCCACTGTTTTTCCATTGCTGCATGTTTTCTATCGTTGATGTTTCAGATTGAATCAAACCTCTGTTTTTTTCCAAGCCTACACCATAACATTTATTTCCCTGGCTGGCCTTCTATTTACTGTTTCTTTTTGTTTTGTTTACATATTCAATAATAATCAGATATTCAGTGTTCTATCAGGTTTCAAGGATAATGAATTTTGTCTTTTTGGGAAATTTCACAAGGAAGAGGCTGACCTCAGAGATTACTTGCCTGGTTGGAAATTACAGTATTTTTTTTGGTGTCTAGGTTTCATTAATTCATGCAACAAACATTTGTTAAGCACCTTCTATGAGGTATACCTCATACCTATAATTGTACACACTTAGATATTGGCTTGATTATGGACTCCATCACTTATTGTTGGCCATCATTATCAATTTATTCATTGTATAATTTTTAGGTCTCTTGTATGTATAAGGCTTTGTGCACACATTGTGAATAAAATATGCCATCCAAATTTAATGACTACTGAATATGGGTAAATGACTAATCACTTTACAAAATATCTATTTTGCCCATTTAGAGGTTTGGCGTGATGGGACAATGTTGAGAGGAGGATTCCTTCTGATCAAAAGCAAGATGTACATTCATCTTTCAAAATCAGACAAAGATCAGTCTCTAAAGTACTCTAAAGACAGCATTCAAGAGGGCATTGGTGGAGGAAGCTAGGATTGCCCTAAAGCAAATGTCCTCTAAGCTAGAATGTTGAGGATTCTGTTAAGTCTTAGCTCCTGAGGTATTAAATTCTAGTCTTTGTGTCTGAGTAACCTCCCATCCTTGAACCATATAGGTCAAATTTTTCCTGTGTATGTGTACAAATATGAAATCTTTAAAGGTGAAAAAATATCTTAGCAGTTAAATCTGCTCTTTTTTTCCCATTAACACCCTTAGGGAACATGTTGGAGTAACTGTGGGTGGCAGTAAAACATCCTCCTAAAAAGAACGGTTCAAATTTTAGAAGCATAGTTTTCAATCATATTAACCAAAACAAAAGTTCAGAACTGGATGGAAAAACTTCACACATCTCAGTAACCAGAGCTTTCCCACCTCTCACACCATCTTCATGTAAGTGGCAAATAGACTAATTTCTTCAGTTCTAGAAAACTCTTTCCTCAGAAAGGCTAGAGAGAACAAGTTTGATGGAGTACAGCAAATGTTTACAGAAAGAAAACTTTCTCCTTATCCAGTGTGCATGGCTTCATTCCTTATAAAGCTCATAGCCTGATAGGAAGAAAGATAAATGGACAAGTTCTGTAAATTACATGATAGGACAAGAGCTGGGTGCCATAGGAACACAGTTCAGGAAGAGTTTACACAGTCTCAGGGGATTGGCAGAAGGTTTCTGGTAGGAAATTCCATTTAAGCTGAGACTTGCAGCAGCATTTGTTCATGAAAATCAAGGTCAGACAGCTGGAGGTAACAAAATGTATCTGGGACTGAGAAACCAGCATGTGTAAAAGGGCTACAAGGTGTAAGTAAATGTGGAGACAATGGGGAATGCAGTTATTCTACAGGTCTAGATCATAAAATAGGTTTAGAGTGAGATGGATGGGAGGCTAGAGGGAGAAGACATGGGGAAGAGGGGTGAAAGATAAAAGTGAAATGACAAACATGACTCCAGACCATGTAATACCTTGAAAGCCATGTCCCTTCCCACACTGACTCTGGGATTGGTCATATGACTTGACTTATTTTGGCCAATGGAATGGTAGCAGAGGCCTAAAAATCACTTGTGCATTAGGGTTTGTCCTCTTTTCCCTGCTGCTTTAGAGACTTAAACACCATATACTGAAAACAGACTATTTAGATGCATGACAAGAGATATCTGGTCCAGTTGCCATCATTTCTCAGGCAACCATCCAGCATTAAGGACCAGTCAGGCTCTGGCTGATCTGCCAACCAAACACGAATACATGGTATAGCCCAGCTGACACTGTATGGAGAATAGATAAGCCATCCCAGCTAACCTGTTTACAAATTACCAACTGACAGAATTATGATCAAATAAATGGTTATCGTTTAAGCTGTAGTTTTGGGTCATATGTTATGCATCAGTAGAAAATGATACAATTATCATCTCTGCCATGTTCCTAAGGGAAAAGAACATAAAAGAGCCAATAGGAGGATCAGCCAAAGTTTTTCTTTATCATTAGTGGACCCAGAATTCAATAACGCCAATGCATAGATCTATGATAAAACTCTATTGATCTACTTGCTTAGCCATGGAGATCCGAGTAAGACACTTATTTTCCTCTGAATCAAAATTTTAGGGGCAGCATGTTTTGAGTTGTCTGTGGGGAGAAGAGAAAGATGGCTTGATTCTAAAAAAAAACTCTGACTCAGTGCAGAGTAGCAGAGGAGGGACAGAAGAGGAAGTAACTCCTGGGTTCCCTGAACACTAGCGAGTGATACACAGTCAAATTCAAAGGCTAGATGCTAACTGCCTTAGTTTGTTACGCTGCCGAAATGCAATAGAGCAGAAATGGAATGACTTTTAAAAAGGGAATTTAATAAATTACAGGTTTATAGTTCTAAGGCCGTAATTGTATTCTAACTAAAGCAACCAGAGAAAGATACTTTGACTCAAGGAAGGGTATTCTGGGAAGGCATTGGCTGGCATCTGCTGGTTCTTATTCCTGGTTTTGTTGATTCCAGGTTCTGATGCCAGTGGTTTCCTCTTTAAGTGTCTATAGGCCTTCACTTAGCTGCTCTGGGACAAAACTCTGGGTTTTATCTCTTAGCTTAGCATCTGCCGGGGCCAGAGGTTTCTTCTCTTCAGGTTCTGACTATTTCTGCAAGTCCTTGTTTAGCATCCAGGCTGTTTCGGTTTCAATCTCCAAATGTCTACATTGGCTCTGTCAGCTCTGAAGCAGCTCTTCTCCAAGAGTCTGGATCTGCTCGCATCTCTGTCATTTCTGAGATTTCTCCGCAATGTTTCCCCTTTTAAAGAACTCAAATAAACTAATCAAGACCCACCTTGAATGAACAGAGTCACATCTCCATCTGATCAAAAGTGCACACCCACAATTGGGTATGTCACATCTCTGTGGAGATAATCTAATCAGAAGTTTCTACCTTGCAATATTAAATCAGGATTAAGAGAAAGGGGCTGTCCCAACAAGATTGGATCAGAATTAAAACATGGCTTTTCTGGGGTACATAATAGATTCAAACTGGCACAATAGCCAATCAGATTAGAGGTTCTGTCTTTTCAGGAGCAAGCTGTGGGGAGGGGGATGGGGGAGCAGAAGGGGTGATGAGAAATGATAATGAGAGTTCTTCTTTTCAAAGGAATCCTTTAGAAGACATTGGTTGAGTATTTAATAATGATCTGTTCTTAAGGCTGTCAGTCTAGTAAGATGAATGGAAACAAATACCTGCCAGTCAGTGTCCAGTCAGGAAGACAGAAACAATACTAGGTATTTCAACAGAGAGAATTTGATAAAAGGAATTGACTAAACAGATGTCGGAGAACCAAAAAAACTTAAAGGAATGCTGTGGCACTTCAGAGATAGTAACTGTGAGAAATGGCCACCACAGCTGGGATATGAGAAAGGAAGAGCCTGGGGTGTGACAACGGGAGATGTTGGGGCTAACAGAATCCATGAAGGGAAGAGGGCCTTGAGGGTCTGGGACTTGGGCCTCTGAGGAGAGAGCACTGCCTGGTTAATGCTGGTACGTTGGGAACTCAGAGGATGATCTTACAGAGGTGGGATGCCGAAGTGTGCTCTAAGGAGAGGCAGATCCGGGGAGTTCAAAAAATTACTGGAAAGAAGTACCAACAGCCAGGCCCAAGTGAAGGGCTATTGCTAGGGCAAAACTGGAAGAAACCACAGATGAATGGAAAGGAGCAATTCTGTTCTCCTTCCTGCTGTCTTGCAGTCACTCTATAATGCCTCTGCCTGCTAGAGTCTATCAAGAATACCTCTGGAAACAGATTCAGAACCAGCTTCAGCATCAGAAGCATAGAGGTCTGGGTATGGAGCTGAGACCCAAGAACTTAATCCCTGACTCACAGACTGGGTGATGTGTGGGAACAGATGCCGGGTATAATGGGACAAAAGAAGGGACTTGTCTCCTAGATCTGAGGTGTCCTTAAGTCCCAGGGAATTACAGAGTGTACTAAAGTCTACCAAAGGTAAGCTCCCAAGACATGGCTTTCCCAAAGTGGGGCACTGAGCACTGGTGGGACTTGAGATGAGTTTAGGTGACTAAGTGGAGATGATTAAGTGGAATGTGGACAAGGAATTAAATAATTTTGAACAAACTGAGGCATTCCTTTATCAATTTCCATATTTCTGATTAAAGCAAGGAGAAAGGGCCAATTTTGTGTTAGTCCATCTTTAACAGCATTCTGGCCCTTATTAAAATACAGTTTGAGGGGGCTGTAAGGGAAGTTCAGAGGTAGAATTCTTGCTTGCCATGCAGGAGACCCGGGTTTGATTCCTGGCCCATGTACTTCCCAAACAAACAAGCAAACAAACAAACATAAAACCAACCAAACAAAAATTCAACAAATGGCGTGGCAATAAGGGGATACTCACATGGAAAAAGAATGAAATATGACTCCCACCATATGGCATACAAAAAAAAAATTAAAAAAATATAAAATAAAGCATTTTGACAAAAAGAGAGCAACTTTCAGGCTCAGAACTTTCAACAAGCAGCACTTTATAGTTAGAATTTACTAACATTATATTGTCTGAACCATATTTATTTCTTTTGCATACCTTCTGGTTTATGGAAAGTTGTCCTTTTAAAAAAAATTATTTATTAGGGATTCTTGTTTAAGTAAATTTATTTCAGAAAAATGCGAGCATATTTAGGCCTATACAGTAAGTAAATAATAGCAGAGGAGGCATATGGCAAAAAAAAAGGAAAAAATCTCAAATGTGGCATGGAAATGGACCCACTCTCAGGTAATAACACTCCAAAGCAAGCACAAACAGTCTTTGGTTGCAGATTAAGCATTGATATAATTAAATAGTGGAGGGGAGTGAATTTTGAATTATTGAAAAGGTGACATTGGCCAGGTATTTGAGTAGTGAGCTTTTTGCCCTGGCAAGGAGACAGGTGCCTGGGCCAGCCCACTGGAGCCAATATCACCATTTGACAACTTTCTGAAAAAAAGCAAAAGATTTTCTGACCAGATGGGTGCAGCTCCTTGAGAAATCTGCTATGACATCCGGCTATCACACTTAGATTTCATATGAGATGTCAAACAATCTTCGTTTCTTAGAGCCAACTTGCAGGTGAAGTCATAATCACTTTCCCTTCCTTTTCCCTCCTGGAAGCCCTTTCACTGAGGATAAAGAACAGTCCTCACCCTTCACACATTCTGATGGATTTATTATCTCAGCAGAATGTAACCCCAGGAACACTAGGGGTTTTTCTCCTTTGGCTGCTGTTATATCCGCAGGGTCTGGAACAGTGCATGGCATGAGTAAACAAATGAAAGATTTTCAACCTTTACAAATCTGAGTTTTTTCTTTGAAAGAAACACTAGGCCAAAATGGTGCTGCTCGGGACATTAGGGGTGAAAGGCTCCAGACTTTACCTGTCTGGGTTCTTTCCACCCCCCCTCACTCCACACCCTCACTGGCAGAACCATAGGCATTCAAGAAACAAGTTTTGAAAATCAGAAATCTATTATTCAGCTCTACCAAGCACTCAGAGTAAAGGGTATTTTGTTTACCTTTATTTTAGAGATTTAGAAATTGAAACCCCAAAGTATTTAGTGACTAGCCCAAGGACAAAGAGTCATAGTGGCAGAGATGGGATGCATGCCTAAGATTTCATCATTAAGTCCTGCTTTCTCTCTAAGAGAAAGAGGCAAAAGCAACCTTGAAGACTTTTTGGATCATTTTTCTGCCCTCTAATTAATACCGCAGTTAGTTCAAGTCAATTCACAAAGTATAATCAGTGAAACAGGTTGTTTGGGGTCCTGTAAGTGAATAACTGTTTGGTGGAAAACTTTTTTCTCTTCATTTTTTTCAACTGACAGCTGTGACACGGTGTAATCTCCATTTTTTACACACTAGAGCAATAAATTCGACGGTGTCCAAGGAGGTGGATGCCGTTGAGGTTATATAGTGTCAGTAGAACTTCCTTCCGATTATCAAGCTCGTATTTGTGTGCCTTCTTCTTTTTTCCGGGCCACAAGAGGTGTCTCACTATGAACTCTTGTGAATAATCTAGATGCTTTTAGAAACATCTAGTGTATTCTGTAGGGAATTTTTAAAACTAGAAGTGGCCTTTAAAGAATCTTAAAATGTTTGAGTTTAAATGGCATTTAGTCCAATCTCCTCTCTAATCATCTTTAACATTGCCATAACAAGGGATTGTTGAGTCTATGTATGAATATTTCTAGCAATGGGAGGAAAATAAAGGGGTTGGGAGACTCTGTGCTCTATTCCATTTCAGAGACTTCAATGCTAGATATTTCTTCCTAATATGGAGTAGAAGTCTGCAAACCTGTAACCTGCATTCCTGCAATTATAGCTTCTAGACGTTAGAGAAAAGGAATCTATCATTTTTAAGCACTTACTATTTGTAACTCATAACAGTCATCGTGTTATATTCAATCACCCACTGAATCCTCTGTGAGATAGTTATCACCCGCACCTTATGGATGGAAAAATTAAAACTAAGACAACTCCAAAAATCTTGTCACACTATCCAATAAAAGGTAGAATTGGAACATAAATAACACTTCTCTGGCTTCTAAGCTTGTGCTCTTTCAATTACCTTACTGTAGTCATCTAAGCGCTCAGAAATGCTGTAATCCAATACTTGTCAACATTTCCCCTTCACCCTTGGTCTGCACACCCCTATAAGAACAGGTCTCATTACATGTTGTTGTGCCTCCCAGTAATGGGGAACGGGGGATATTACACCATTTTCTTCTTATCTTCCTCTCAGGAAGCAACTATCAGAAAATATCCAGGGGCCATGCACAATTTGAAGAAAGCACAATCATTCTGAAAACACTGACAACTCCCAAATCCTCCTTCCATCTCCCTATACATGTCATCATTAAGAAATTCTGATAATCTAAAAGCTGTGTTTTACCAATGAGAAATCAACTGCCAAGATGAGTAAATTTCTAAAGAAATGTTTGTAGATGGATATCTGCTTAATGTGAATCTACACCAGGGGAAAGTTTGAGTGTCTCTCAAGGGCAGCTAGATTAATTCAAAGTTTACTTCAGACTGAATCCTCTTCAGGTCAGACAGATACACACTTTGGGACTTCAGAAATAACTTGCACAGGAATCCAAAGGCTATATCCAAGGTGACTTATCACAGTTAGTGCAACTTCAGCACCATTTATCTGCATGAAAGAGATTTGTGGAATGGATGAATCCGCAATTTGAATTTAGGATCAATGTGGAAGAAGACTTTTCTAACAATTTTCAAATCACCTTAAGTAAATTAAAGTTTGCATAAATCATGACTTATCTATTCACTGGGCTTTAAAGGCAAATTCAAAGTCAATTCTTATTTCAGTTTTCCATCCTTTCAGCATATTTGATAAAAATTTCCTACCTGATCTTTCTTCTTGGGTTTAAAATCTTATTCAGGGCATAGGGAAGAATCAGTGGTGGCTGATTCCTTAATGGAAGGAAAAGGAAATTATCGCCTCTCTTTCATGGAATAGGAACATTTGCAACATTATGTTGTTAGACCCTTGCAATAACACTTTGCAGTGCATATTATTGTTTTCATATTATAGATGAGGAAATTGAGACTCATGTGACTTGCCAAATATGTAATAGAGTTTGAAGGTCAGAGCAGGATTTGAAGGTAGGCAGTTAGAATCTTCTTGATTAAAGCAAAAGAAAATCCCCCAGGGTCTAGAAAAACCCTTTTAGTCTAGGGTAGAACTTTTAAAGTTCCAATCTAAATGCTACATTGCAACAACAACAACATTTTATAGCTTTTTCCATGAGCCAGACCCTGTTCTAAGCACTTTATATAAAGTATATTAACTCATTTAATCCAACAACACTTTAGTGTAGGCCGTTATTCCCCATTTTACAGATGAGAAAATTGCCCATACTTTAGGTCCTGCAGTTAGTCAGTGCAGAAGCTGAGTTTCACACCCAGGCAGTCTGGTTCCATGCCTTTAACTGCTAAATGATACTGTTACCAGGAGGAAAAAACACTCGGTTAATGGAGACAGGTTATCCACATGGGGCAAATAATATTTTCTCCATTTGTGGAAGCGGACTGGGCTACTCTGCCAAACAGTAATGGCAGGTCATCTGGGTAATGAACTAATTAATAAGGTGATCTGGATGATCTTAAAGGCTTATGCCATCAAAATACATTGGTTACGTTATCTGGCTCAGGAAGCAATTTTCTGGAAGGCTTTGATTTTACATAGGCCTCCCTAAAGAAAGTGACTGGCTCATCTCCCTGCCCACTCTACCTGTAGGCTCAACTCCAAGCTCCTTGACTCTGTATTCATGGCCTTGCCTAATACAGCATCAGCTTCCCTCGTACAGCTTCAGCTTCAGCTTCCATCACTTGCATCTTAACCTCCATTCCTACTCAACTTGCTACCAGTTCACAACTTGGTGAGTGCTGCTCCTAGGAGTGGTCTGTCTCACCATCCCCATCTGATGAACTCACACCCATCAAGGCCCAGCTCAAACAGCTGCTATTTTTAAATCTCCTTGATTCCTCTTTAGAGGGGCAACTTCTCCTTGGTGGTGCTGCAGCCCTTACTATTGGATTTTTGCGTGCATCTCTCACCTTGCATGTATTTGTTTGCATGCCTATCCCTGCTTACAGACTGTTAGCTCTTATCGTTCATCTTTGTGCTCACAGTATCTGGCACATAATTAAAATAAATATTGAATGAATTGTTGAATAAATGATTGAATGAATAAAAGTAACCTATTGAGTATTCTCATCAATTAACAGGAGATTTGTAAATAATTAAATTGACACCTATATTATGTATCAATCTCTTGTGAATTTGGGCAATGTTAATCTATCCCCTTGAGTTATAACACCTAGAGGTACTAAAATAAAATTGAGGCTCAGATGCGGTGCAAGGGTAGTTCAGTGGTAGAATTCTCGCCTGCCATGCCGGAGACCAGAGTTTGATTCCCGGTCCATGCACTTCCCCCAAACAAACAAACAAAAGAAAGAAAAAAATACAAGAATTCAACAAATGGTGCTGCAATACAGGATATTCACACGAAAAAGAATGAAATGTGACCCCTGCCATACAGCATACAAAAAAAAAATGAAAATTGAGGCTCAGAATCTGCAAATCTGGCACTAAACTCTAGAAAAGAGTAACTGCAGCAAGGCACTGCTGTGCTCTAAGCAGTCAGCCGGGCTTCTACTACAACATTTCTTCTATAAACTCAGAGGGAATCTTCCCAGAAGGGCAACATTACACGAACGGGTCATGTGTAATAGTCCTATAACATAGTTTTGAGACATTTTTATACAAGAGCATTGTTGCCAGTAATTTAGATGCAGAATCAATGAGCATTTATCGAGTACCTGAGCTAAGTGCTGAGGCCTTTTCACATGCCTTCTATTATGGTTAGTAACCTAATTTGATTTTATGTGATTTTATTTTATTTGACTTGATTTTCACAATCACCCTGTGAGTTATGGCCAGTTATTTCCATTTCAGAAATGAGAAAACTGAGGCTCAGACTAGCTAAGAACCTTACTTAAGGTAATCTAGGAAGTAAGTGAAAGTGGCAGCATTTGGAAAGAGGCAGATATTCTGACTCCAAGACCAATGCTGTTTCTCTCGTGACAGAACAAAGAGTTTGAGGCAAAACAGCTGATTTGCTAAATCAAGTTGGTTAGGACAAGGTGCTCTCCCTCTTCCATCAGGAGGTATTGTGTATTGAAATCAAGGAGTCCTGGCCTTCAGACAGGGCCCCCGAGATAAGACAAGTTCTAAAAGTCTATTGCATAAGACTTTAAAATTACTCTGGCCAAATCGTTCAAATCCTTCAGCTGCCACCCCATTTCTCCACCGCCCTTCCCAGAATGAACTGTCTGCATTAGCAGTCTTAATTTCTCAACTCCCATTCACTTCTCAGTATCTTCAAATTTGAAATTTTTTCCTGCCACTATTTGGAGAGAGTATTATGTAACCCTCACTTTGTTTTTCAAAGGGTAGGAGGGAATGTTTTCTTCTCTCGCCAGAATGGAGCTTACTAAGAAAGAACTTCACTGTTCCTTCTACACTGTCTGTGGATGGATAGAGTCATTTGATTGATGAAATTAGAAGAAGGCTGAAGCCTGCTTACTCAACTCTTTCACTCCGCTCTTTCAGCTTATCTGTTTATCCAAGGAGTGAACTTTCTTCAGTGCAATATACTCTACAACCGAGGGAATTACGTTTTGGGGGCATTGGGATGGGTGTTTTTAAAAAGATAGGAAGAAACAGCAAGCCCATTTGATATACATCCAAGTCACATTTTGCTTTCCATCTGTCTGATTTTTGTCTTAATTTCTCGGTTGGTTCTGCCCACAGTTAGAGAAGGCATGGGGGCTATTAACTGGCTCCCCCAAACTTGTTACACTCAGTTGCAATCATCTCTTGACAAGGTCACCTGTGACTTCTTAATTCCCAGATTTTGTCATTTTAGTCCCTATCAGTAGTATTTCCGAATAATGACCTTTTCTGTCTATCTTGAAACTTCTCTCTCTTTTGTGTTTCCTTTCCTGCTGTTTTTTCTTGGCATACTTTATCTGGTCTGCCTCCTTACCCTTTCTCTTAAATATTTGATTCTTGACATTCTCACTTAACTCATTTTATCATTCTATAAGTCAACCTTGAACAATCGCATACGCTTCTGTGGTTTTAACTACCACCCCTAGTCTGATGGTGCTCACTTTTATATCTCCCCTGATACAGAGACTTGTAAATGTTAGCTATTTATTAGATATCTCCATTTTCATGTTCCATGAACATCACAATTTTAAACATGTCCTTACCAAAACTTACTATCATCTTCCTTAAACCTACCTTTCCCATTTCGACTCATTTTAGTGGCACCTCCAGTCCCTGGAGTCAGAAGCAAAGAGCTAGTCTTGAATCTGTCCTCTCTCTCAGCTCTGCATTCAATCCATCGCTTATCTGTCCAAATTTACCCTGCAAATATATTTTAATTCTTTTCCATCATTGCCACTAGTTCTGCCTTCATTCAAAACTGCATTGTCTTTTACCTGAATTGTTGCTCTTGCAGTCTATTTCTTATACCTAGGTTCATCTCTAATAGATCTTCCATGCAGCTGCCAGAAAGATCTTTCTGAAATAAAAATAAGACCATGAAAATCCACTTAAAACCTTTCAGTGGCTCCCTAACAACTCCAGGATAAAGTCCTTGCTCTTCATCAGGCACTACACTGTTCTCAAGACACTGCCCCCTCAACAGCCTCATTTATACTTCACACATTTCCCTCCAGTAAAACAAATCATTTCATAATGTCTACACATGTTATGTTGCTTCTCTGATTTGTTTACCATAGCATAATTGTCCCACCTTCCTTTGCCTGGATAATGCCAACTCTGCTTAGAAATCATCCCTTCAGGATGCATTTTTGGAATGCTTCCTTGGTTTGGGTTTCGCTTTATAACACAAATTCCAAATGATCTCATCTGGTTTTAACCAACACAGAAAAGGAGAAAATGTAAAAAAAAAAAAAAGTCTGTTTTACTGTTATAACTTCTTTCCCTATATTCCTATTCCATAAGAATAATCTGTTCTGTTGGCCAAGCTCAAGCCCTTGGCCTCAGTTGGAATTTTTGGACAGTCTTATTTCCACTGGAAATCTGGAGTTGCTGGCCACCATCTTTTCCTTCATGTGGAAAGACATGATCTGAGAACTGGAGAGTATAACAACAGGGTCTTGACTATTTTGTTTGTGCTCCAGGATCTGGTTTTATCAGACTTTTGCATTTTTCTAGAGTTTTTGATGATATGAGTCAAATTCCTTTTTCAGTAAGTTTGATTAAATTGAGTTTCTCTCTCACTTGCACCTTAAAATACTATGATTTTTTAGCATAATTGAGAGATGTTATATGAATGTATATATCATAGCTTCATAGTGGTATAAATGATGTTGAAAAAACCAATTCTTTCAGAAAATCCTTCTTTCTACTGTATTTTCTTTCTACTGATGCACAGCTGGCTCTGTGATTTTATACATATAGTATATTCATAGAGCCCAACCCAGGCCTATGAGCCACACACTTGGCCATTATGTATTATGTGTGAAACTTCTTAACTTAGACAGGTGACCTTGAAACTAAGTAACTCTCATCTGGCTCCACCGGCCAGCTTGGCCCAGAACCAGCATTGATCCATTCTTTTAGTTTGTCCTTCATCATTTCTGTGCTTTTTTCTGATTGGTCCAAATTAAGCATCTCTTATGTCAATGGCTCTGCACAGTCTTTAGTGAATGGTTGATGTTGTTTATATCTGGTCCTTCCTGGACATTCAAGAACCCATTGATCAGAGTTTCCTTCAGGTCAGGTACTCATATTTCCCCAACATCTCTGCCGCCTGTGGATATATGTTTCCCAGGGACCTTGCAGAGCCAGTGGGGTGGATGGTTTCATGGCTTTAGACACAATTTGTTTCAGGGAAGGCTATAGACTGCAAATCATTTTAAAGCTGTTTTGGAAGCACTCATTTCCAACTCAAGTTCAAGTTTCCAGAGGGAAATTCTTTTGGAAAGTTATGCTTAATTTCAACTATATATATATTTTTTTACAACAAGTGGAGCTGGGATTTTCCTTCAGAGCCTTTGTTTCCACCTGGCTTCTTTAAGACGTCATATCTCCCGTCTCCTCATAGCAAACCACTTGTCAAAACTTGATCCTCTTTATTTTTTCAACCTATTCCTGATTTATCTGGTGTAGTAGAGATGTCCACTGCTATACTGCTCACCAGCTTTTTTATCTAGCTGTTTTTCATTCCAGTGGAGTAGCCTGAGTACAGCCTGACCACAGCCACAAAAAGTGATCCATTAGAACATACAGCTTGTGTGTTCTATCTTTGCACTATTGGTCATGTCTCTTTCTGATAGTTGATGCTCTCAGAGTTGCTATGCACTGGTTTAGAGTAAAGTTCTGAAGTTTCTTCCTTAGGAGATATTTGGAATAACCTTGCTATTCTCTCCCTGCCCAACCTCCACAAACCCAGTCCATTCCAGTCCCAGGACCTAGTATCTTGCCTGAGTTCTGGGAGCAGCAATTCTCATTCTGTTATCCATAGCCTGGATCTCACAGAGCTTTTTAAGAGAGAAAAAATCCTGAATATTGGCCTTTGGAATAAACACAGTGATGAGAATAATAATATTTCCTTCTATGTACATTGTACAATGCAATCTGCAAAACACTTTTGCCTTTATTATCATATTTTATCCTCAAAACTATCCACTGAGGTAGGAATTTCCTTTCTCCTTTCACATATGAGGAAGCTTAAGCTCAGAAAGCTGTAGTACAAAGCTGATTTCTTCATTCACCTACTATGTGCTAGGTTCTCTGCTGGACAATGGAGTTCCAGGAGTAAAATAAAAATCAATTCACCATCACTAGGCCAACAATGCCAGGAGAAATTGGCTCTATGTGGGGCTGGGGCTGGCTGGAATAGAAACAGTAGTGTGAGCTGCATCTTAAAGAATGACTACTGAAGAACAACAAAGACTTTGGTTCACAGATTGAAGGTGACTAGAACCTTGGGAGAGAGCACTTAAATTAGCTCAGGGTTTGCTGCAGTTAGAGAGGAAGGCTGATAGGCAGTCAGTGTTCTGACATTTGGGGTGAGCGTTCAAAAAGTTTCGAAATGAGATAAACTGAGGTTCTGTCTGGGAAGTCAGCTGGAAGTTAATTGAAGAGCTCTCAACAATGTCATTTCCACCCTGAGAACTCAGTAGCCAGACTCCTCTTTACTTGTCACTTTCGACAAATAAGCCCTTTTCATTCTCTCTCCTAACTCTCTCTCCAATTTGTTTCTGTCTCTTCTTCCTGTGACCATTGCTTTAATTCTGGTCTTTCTTATCTTAATGAATGCAACAATATTCTGCTTTCATTTTTACCTCTTCCAAGTTTTTCTCCACCCAGTCACCAGTAAGCATCCTTAATTATGGCTAAATGGCTTTAGAGTGTTACACTCCCATGTTTAAATTTTCTTCTCTCAGTTGTAAGCTGTGTGACTTTGAATAGGTTACTTAGCCTTCCTAATCCTCATCTTCAAATAGTAATAATAACAACTCATGGTGTTGGTGAGAATGAGGATTAAATACGCCCTTGGTTCCTCTACCCCATTGAGGCTGCCCCTACTTACTCCCTTTTCTGCTTCCCCACAGGGTGTTAATGAGGGGAAAACCTACAACTAATTCTTCAAAGGTTCTGACTGGTTAGAGCTAAGATGTTCATCTGGCCTGCCCCTGAGAAAACATGGATACTGGTTCTCAAAAGCTCAGTCCCTGCATGGCCACAATTTTGTGCTTTCTGTCTCAGATCAAGGTGAGCCTGGGCTCTCCCTGGAGGCAGGTCAAAGGGCTACTGGTGTTTTTGTTACAAGAGATGGATATGTCATTAGCATGTGAAACAGGCTTGTTTGGAAATCTACTTCAGCCTTGCCTGTGACCTCCTGCTCCAATTACCCAAGAACTCTGTTCCCTGTATCAGGAATTTGCACATCAAAGAACATGGTAATCGATTTTCTGGTCCGTGTGTGTGTGTGTGTGTGTGTGTGTGTGTGTGTGTGTGTGTGTGTGTGTGTATGTGTAGCTTTTTTATTTCCAGAGCCTTTGAGTAGGGTAGGGATAATTTTCTAGGGTGGGTACCTAACTGAAATAACGTGTTATTGTAAAAAATTCCCCTTCATCTTTAACAGTGAAATTACAAAAAATGTAGGTGGGGTGTGTTATGGTCAGGTTCATGTGCCAACTTGGCCAAGTTGTGGTACCTGTTTGTCTGCTTGGGCAAGTGCTGGCCTGTCGCAATGAGGACATTTCATAGAATTAAATCATGATCATGTCAGCTGCACCCACAGCTGATTCCATTTGTAATCAGCCAAGGGGAATGTCTTCTGCAATAAGTGATGCTCAGTCTAATCACTGGAAGTCTTTTAAGGAGGATTCAGAAGAGACAGGCTCTCTTCCTGCTACGGCTGGCAAGCCTCTCCTGTGGAGTTTGTTCAGACTCTCCATTGGAATCGTCAGCTTCACAGCCTGCCCTGCAGATTTTGGACTCTGTGTTTCCCACGGTCACGTGAGACACTTTTATAAATTTTATAGTTGTGAGTGTTCCCTATTGTTTCTGTTTCTCTAGAGTACCCTAACTAATACAGGGTGCTTAACCCAGTGGCTAGCATTTTATGGTGGGCTCAAAAAATGATCATTTTAATTAAAAATTTATTTTCTGCTTGCTTACTATTTAATGGCTCATGATCACATACAGTTCCAGGCTCCATTAAAGTCTTACAGGCTTTCCTTATCTGGCTTCAAGAAACTTCCTATTCCATCCTTACCTTCTACCTCTCAACCCCATAGTCCCTATGTTCCAGCCATTCCTTGTCTCTTAGTGTTGGTTCAGACCTTCACATTTTTGCATGTGTTACGGCTTGTGGCTGAACTATCTCCCTCACTATTTCTTTTTCTTTTCTTTCTCCCTCTCTCTCTTTTTTTTTTTTTTGGTGGGGGGTATTGTCTGACACTCTCATATAGAATCTTGAAGATACAATTCAAATTCTATCTACCTTCTCTGCAAGTCTTTTCCCGATTGCTCCAAGTAGAGTTAACCACTACCTTCCATGCTACCCCTCTAGTTTGTACGTACTGTTCAGATTTAAGATTGTTATTTTATGTCTTTGATTTTAGGTCTACCTAACCTGTTACATTTTGAACTGTGCTTAATAGGTGGTATTGATCACCATGGAAGTGATTTATGCCAGGTGAGGCAAAATTATCAATATTAGTAGAAATGAAATAAGATACATTAAAGAATTTAGAACAAAATGTATACCAGCTGATGGAGAACTAGAAAATAAGGAGGAGGAACTGCTGTATGTTTCTATTCTTGTGATCAAAGAAGGGAGATCAGCCCAGCACATACATGGCATTTGACGGAATGAAGCAGAAGGTGTAGGAGACAAATAAAGCTGTGCCATGATAATGGAGTCACGTCTTTGGTAATGATGTTTGAATGAGGAACCCATATGTTAATAAAATGAATCATAACTCAAGACAAGCAACTAATATTCTGATCAGTTCCATTTTGGAAACAGTTCTAAGAAGGCGTTTGACAAGGATTTGGGCAATAAAGAATTAACTCTTAAGAAGAAGAAGAATTTGAGTGATGTATAAAAGTTAAACTGGGCCTGCATTTTCTGGACCTTCCTGGGTAAGCCACTGGCTTCTGTTGTGATTAGTATAAATGATGAAATAAGTGTTTGAGGTATCTTCATGCCACAAATACTTGGCCTAGTATCATCATCACGTAAGAGGGAATTTGGGTTGGCAGCTCCTTCTACTTATAGTCCAAGAAAGTTCCATGGGACTGGAGCAATTGTAATAGTCTGTGACTTATTTTCTCTCCCAACCTCTTGTTATTAGACAAAAATATCTGGGCTTTTCAGAGGAGGTGGAGAAAGAGAAAGCTAAATAAGCAAACAAAAATTTTAATTTTTTTATCTCTATAATTTTTCTCAAAGCCTGACTTAGAATGGGGACTTATTACCAAAAAAATTATGACTGAATGAATGATGGTATATACTGTCAGTAAAGCTGAAACCCCAAATGTGTTGAGAGTTACATAAAAAAGTATCTACCATTTACATAACATTGCGAATTGTCAAGAACAGTATGAAATACTTTGCATATCATACTAGCTTATTTATTCTCGTTTAAGACTTAAAAATAATCATCTCTAAAGATTGGATTTTATTTCTATTTTGTGAATAAGAAAACTAAGGGTCCCAGAGGTTGTGTAACTTGTTCATGGACGTGAAAACCAGCCAGTGTCATGGTTAGCATTAAAATTAAGTCAGTGTGCTACAAAGCCCAAAAGATTATATTATCTTCATAATAAAATCAGATACTTTATTTAATGTGAACTTCAGGACAAGGTTTAAGCTGATAACAAAGAGAAGCTCAGACTGCTGTCATTTTGTTTTGCTTCTGCCTTATCCATCATATGGAAAGTTGACTGGGGACCATCTACAAAAAAAGGATGCGCAATCTTGAAAATGCTTGGACTCTAAATAGATATTTGAGGATTTCTTTCCCATATACATGTTTATTATGAAACTATTGGTGTGGAGAAAACTGGTCAAGAAAGCAGGTGTTGGGATCTGGAAGAGGTGAATTTGAACTGTCTTCTACTATTTCTCCATCCTGTGAATTTGGGTGGTTTATATCACTCCCCTGAGCCCCAGAGAAGTGTCCTCATTGGGTAAATGGTATAATAATATCTACCTTACAGAATTGATGTAAAGACTCAAATTTGAAAATACATATATTTTGCACAATATCTAGGCCACAGTAAATGTTCAGTACAAGCTGTTATTACATAATATTCAAGATGTGTGCTGATATCCATGGCAAGAGAAAGAGGGAAATGCTTAGAAAATGTTAATGAAGAGTCAAGATTCAAAATAGCATCCATAGCACAATAGGAACTATGTGGAAAAAAAAAAGAAAACTACTGCACAGAAAAAGACTGATGAGAAATGAATCAAAATTATTCAAGAGGTTGCCTTGAGGGTTTTTTCCCTTTAATTTGTATTTTCTAAATCATCTTTAATCACCGTGTACTATTTTATTAATGGAAAAATTGAATTTACATATTTTTTAAATGTACAGTTAGGCTATCTTAATCTTAAAAGAAATGAGTAGGAAAGTTTGAAAAAGTTTTTGCCAGCAAAATGCCAGTTTGACAGTCAATGAATTTGCCTGGGTAGACAGTTCACTCACTCAGAAGTCAGGGGAGATGACTAGAAAGGGAAGCTCAGGATTCTCTCAATTCCTGAGAGACCAGAAGGCCAGCAAATGCCAATTCATCTTAGAGCTCATTTCCCAATGATTGAGATAAAACTCCCTAGGCTCTGAAGGGGACTGGCTGGGTGCCTATATGGTTGTGTTTGGAGGAAGCAGAGCTCCCAGAAAGGAACGGTTCTGCTTTATCAGCACCGATGGCTGGAGCAGCCTTTAATTAAGCAGAGATTAGCTTAAGTACTGTAGTTAGTTAATTGCAAGTTTGACATAGAACTCCCTGTGTCGCAGTATATATCCTGAAAGCCCTGCCAGAACAGTGGGACAATGCTTTCAAGGAATATTGCAAATGCAGAAAGTGGGAATTAATACATGACAAGGGTTTGGGGGGTGAGGGTGGTCTACTCTGCATTGGGAGTTATAGTTTAGCTTGCTGAGAATCCTGAATGGATCTTTCAAGAATTCGGGTTGGTTGTTCAGGAAGGCTTGCTGGAGGTGGTGATGCCAAACAAGAATTCTGAAGGTTGAGTAGGGAGAGCCAGGTGATGGTTACAAGACTGTCAAGATCATAGGAATCAGTCCGAGACTCATATGCAAAGGAGGCACTTGGGGAGCAACAGGTAGGTCAGAAAGTGTATGGGGGGACAAGGGTTGAGGGTGGTGAGAAAGGCATAAGGAAGTCAGATGGTAGGGCGGGGAACATGAGACGGGATATGTAATGATGAAAGATTAAGAAGGGTGAGTGTCACAGTCAGTGCTCCAGGAGCAGTCAGGGGAGAGAGAAGTCTCTCTGAGAGGGAAAAGAAGGACAGGTAGGAAACGTTTCATGGAGGCAGTAGTCCATTCAGGACTTGAAACTGTCATTTACGCTTCGTTAATTAATTATTTTGCCCATTTTCTCACAAATAGAAATTAAGTATTCACCTAGCACCAAGCACCATCCTATTACAGTCGAGAGGGTGGGGGGGATAGACTAGTAAATAGCTCATCACAATATAGTGTGATCAAACCTGCAATAAAAGGTTACAAAAGGCTATGGAATCAAGCAAGAAAGTACTCGAATGGTTAGGAAAGATTTCATAGGGATAGAGCATTTAAATTAGGTTTGAGAGATTGCTGGCTTCCAGGACTGTAGTTCCTGGAAGATGGCGGCTTAGTAAGACGCGCGGATCTTAGTTTCTTCTCCAGGACACCTACTAGGGGAGTAGAAACGATACAGAAAGCGCCCAAAGCCACAACAGAGATAAAAAAGACAGCGTACCCCATCCTGGAACGGCTGGCTGGCTGAGAGAAGCAGCTCGGGTGAGATCGCCGAGGCGCGCGGGCCTTACCGGGCGGGGTGGCAAGCGGCCGGAGTTACTCCCTTCCCCCTTCCCGGGCCGGCTGGGAGAATTGGAGAGGCGGTCCCCTGAAACCAAGGCGACTGGCGCCCACACCACGCGCAGCCCCCGGACCAACTGAGAGAATTGGATCGGAAATCCCCAGCCCGCGGAGAACGGTGACGGGTGGGGGAGGCCCCTTCCAAACCCGTGACTCCCGGGGAACGTGCACTCTCTCGGGCGGGCCGCTGCCGCTGGCGCCCTCCCGCCACGCTTGTTACCCAGGGCCGACTAGGAAATTCGGACGGGCTCTTTCCCTGGCTGCGGCGACCAGCAACCCTCCCTGCGTTCGGACCGAGGGTCAGCTCAAACCGCTTCGGCTAGCGAACCCCCAGGACAGCGAGAGTTTTCCAAAGTTTAAGGTCCCACAGCACCTTTTACTGGTGGGACCCGCAGACAAACGTGTGCCACGAGCGCCACCTACTGGGCAGGATAAGAAAAACAGAACCCAGAGATTTCACAGAAAAATATTACAACCTTGCTGGGTCCAACACCAAGAGAAATCTGAATAAATGCCCAGACGCCAGCAGCAGAAGATAACTGTCCACGCTCAAAAGATTGAGAATATGGCCCAGTCAAAGGAACAAACCAATAGCTCAAATGAGACACAAGAGCTGAGACAACTAATCCTGAATATACGAACAGAAATGGAAAACCTCTTCAAAAATGAAATCGATAAATTGAGGGAGGACATGAAGAGGACATGGGCTGAACATAAAGAAGAAATAGAAAAACTGAAAAAACAAATCGCAGAACTTATGGAAGTGAAGGATAAAGTAGCAAACATAGAAAAAATAATGGATAGCTACAATGATAGATTTAAAGAGACAGAAGATAGAATTAGTGATTTGGAGGATGGAACATCTGAATTCCAAAAAGAAACAGAAACTATCGGGAAAAGAATGGAAAAATTTGAACAGGGTATCAGGGAACTCAAGGACAATATGAACCGCACAAATATACGTGTTGTGGGTGTCCCAGAAGGAGAAGAGAAGGGAAAAGGAGGAGAAAAACTAATGGAAGAAATTTTCACTGAAAATTTCCCAACTCTTATGAAAGACCTAAAATTACAGATCCAAGAAGTGCAGCGCACCTCAAAGAGAATAGACCCAAATAGGCGTTCTCCAAAACACTTACTAGTTAGAATGTCAGAGGTCAAAGAGAAAGAGAAGATCTTGAAAGCAGCAAGAGAAAAACAATCCATTACATACAAGGGAAACCCAATAAGACTTTGTGTAGATTTCTCAGCAGAAACCATGGAAGCTAGAAGACAGTGGGATGATATATTTAAAATACTAAAAGAGAAAAACTGCCAACCAAGACTCCTATATCCAGCAAAATTATCCTTCAAAAATGAGGGAGAAATTAAAACATTCTCAGACAAAAAGTCACTGAAAGAATTTGTGACCAAGAGACCAGCTCTGCAAGAAATACTAAAGGGAGCACTAGAGTCAGATACAAAAAGACAGAAGAGAGAGATATGGAAAAGAGTGTAGAAAGAAGGAAAATCAGATATGATATATATAATACAAAAGGCAAAATGTTAGAGGAAAATATTATCCAAACAGTAATAACACTAAATGTCAATGGACTGAACTCCCCAATCAAAAGACATAGATTGGCAGAATGGATTAAAAAACAGGATCCTTCTATATGCTGTCTACAGGAAACACATCTTAGACCCAAAGATAAACATAGGTTGAAAGTGAAAGGTTGGGAAAAGATATTTCATGCAAATAACAACCAGAAAAGAGCAGGAGTGGCTATACTAATATCCAACAAATTAGACTTCAAATGTAAAACAGTTAAAAGAGACAAAGAAGGACACTATATACTAATAAAAGGAACAATTAAACAAGAAGACATAACAATCATAAATATTTACGCACCGAATCAGAATGCCCCAAAATACGTGAGGAATATACTGCAAACACTGAAAAGGGAAATAGACTCATATACCATAATAGTTGGAGACTTCAACTCACCACTCTCATCAATGGACAGAACATCTAGACAGAGGATCAACAAAGAAATAGAGAATCTGAATATTACTATAAATGAACTAGACTTAATAGACATTTATAGGACATTACATCCCACAACAGCAGGATACACATTTTTCTCAAGTGCTCATGGATCATTCTCAAAGATAGACCATATGCTGGGTCACAAAGCAAGTCTCAACAAATTTAAAAAGATTGAAATCTTACACAACACTTTCTCGGACCATAAAGGAATGATGTTGGAAATCAATAATAGGCAGAGTGCCAGAAAATTCACAAATACGTGGAGGCTCAACAACACACTCCTAAACAACGACTGGGTCAAAGAAGAAATTGCAAGAGAAATTAGCAAATACCTCGAGGCGAATGAAAATGAAAACACAACATATCAAAACTTATGGGACGCAGCAAAGGCAGTGCTAAGAGGGAAATTTATTGCTCTAAATGCCTATATCAGAAAAGAAGAAAAGGCAAAAATTCAGGAATTAATTATCCATTTGGAAGAACTGGAGAAAGAAGAGCAAGCTAACCCCAAAGCAAGCAAAAGGAAATAAATAACAAAGATTAGAGCAGAAATAAATGAAATTGAAAACATGAAAACAATAGAGAAAATCAATAAGGCCAGAAGTTGGTTCTATGAGAAAATCAATAAGATTGATGGGCCCTTAGCAAGATTGACAAAAAGAAGAAGAGAGAGGATGCAAATAAATAAGATCAGAAATGGAAGAGGAGACATAACTACTGACCTCACAGAAATAAAGGAGGTAATAACAGGATACTATGAACAACTTTACGCTAATAAATACAACAATTTAGAGGAAATGGACGGGTTCCTGGAAAGACATGAACAACCAACTTTGACTCAAGAAGACATAGATGACCTCAACAAACCAATCACAAGTAAAGAAATTGAATTAGTCATTCAAAAGCTTCCTAAAAAGAAAAGTCCAGGACCAGATGGCTTCACATGTGAATTCTACCAAACGTTCCAGAAAGAATTAGTACCAATTCTCTTCAAACTCTTCAAAAAAATCAAAGTGGAGGGAAAACTGCCTAATTCATTCTATGAAGCCAACATCACCCTCATACCAAAACCAGGCAAAGATATTACAAAAAAAGAAAACTACAGACCAATCTCTCTAATGAATACAGATGCAAAAATCCTCAATAAAATTCTAGCAAATCGTATCCAACAACACATTAAAAGAATTATACATCATGACCAAGTAGGATTCATCCCAGGTATGCAAGGATGGTTCAACATAAGAAAATCAATTAATGTAATACACCATATCAACAAATCAAAGCAGAAAAATCACATGATCATCTCAATTGATGCAGAGAAGGCATTTGACAAGATTCAACATCCTTTCCTGTTGAAAACACTTCAAAAGATAGGAATACAAGGGAACTTCCTTAAAATGATAGAGGGAATATATGAAAAACCCACAGCTAATATCATCCTCAATGGGGAAAAATTGAAAACTTTCCCCCTAAGATCAGGAACAAGACAAGGATGTCCACTATCACCACTATTATTCAACATTGTGTTGGAGGTTCTAGCCAGAGCAATTAGACAAGAAAAAGAAATACAAGGCATCAAAATTGGAAAGGAAGAAGTAAAACTATCACTGTTTGCAGACGATATGATACTATACGTCGAAAACCCGGAAAAATCCACAACAAAACTACTAGAGCTAATAAATGAGTACAGCAAAGTAGCAGGTTACAAGATCAACATTCAAAAATCTGTAGCATTTCTATACACTAGTAATGAACAAGCTGAGGGGGAAATCAAGAAACGAATCCCATTCACAATTGCAACTAAAAGAATAAAATACCTAGGAATAAATTTAACTAAAGAGACAAAAAACCTATATAAAGAAAACTACAAAAAACTGCTAAAAGAAATCACAGAAGACCTAAATAGATGGAAGGGCATACCGTGTTCATGGATTGGAAGACTAAATATAGTTAAGATGTCAATCCTGCCTAAATTGATTTACAGATTCAATGCAATACCAATCAAAATCCCAACAACTTATTTTTCAGAAATAGAAAAACCAATAAGCAAATTTATCTGGAAGGGCAGGGTGCCCCGAATTGCTAAAAACATCTTGAGGAAAAAAAACGAAGCTGGAGGTCTCGCGCTGCCTGACTTTAAGGCATATTATGAAGCCACAGTGGTCAAAACAGCATGGTATTGGCATAAAGATAGATATATCGACCAATGGAATCGAATAGAGTGCTCAGATATAGACCCTCTCATCTATGGACATTTGATCTTTGATAAGGCAGTCAAGCCAACTCACCTGGGACAGAGCAGTCTCTTCAATAAATGGTGCCTAGAGAACTGGATATCCATATGCAAAAGAATGAAAGAAGACCCATCTCTCACACCCTATACAAAAGTTAACTCAAAATGGATCAAAGATCTAAACATTAGGTCTAAGACCATAAAACAGTTAGAGGAAAATGTAGGGAGATATCTTATGGATCTTACAACTGGAGGCGGTTTTATGGACCTTAAACCTAAAGCAAGAGCACTGAAGAAGGAAATAAATAAATGGGAACTCCTCAAAATTAAACACTTTTGTGCATCAAAGAACTTCATCAAGAAAGTAGAAAGACAGCCTTCACAATGGGAGACAATATTTGGAAATGATATATCAGATAAAGGTCTAGTATCCAGAATTTATAAAGAGATTGTTCAGCTCAACAACAAAAAGACAGCCAACCCAATTACAAAATGGGAAAAAGACTTGAACAGACACCTCTCAGAAGAGGAAATACGGATGGCCAAGAGGCACATGAAGAGATGCTCAATGTCCCTGGCCATTAGAGAAATGCAAATCAAAACCACAATGAGATATCATCTCACACCCACCAGAATGGCCATTATCAACAAAACAGAAAATGACAAGTGCTGGAGAGGATGCGGAGAAAGAGGCACACTTATCCACTGTTGGTGGGAATGTCAAAGGGTGCAACCACTGTGGAAGGCAGTTTGGCGGTTCCTCAAAAAGCTGAATATACAATTGCCATACGACCCAGCAATACCATTGCTAGGTATCTACTCAAAGGACTTAAGGGCAAAGACACAAACGGACATTTGCACACCAATGTTTATAGCAGCATTATTTACAATTGCAAAGAGATGGAAACAGCCAAAATCTCCATCAACAGAAGAGTGGCTAAACAAACTGTGGTATATACATACGATGGAATATTATGCAGCTTTAAGACAAGATAAACTTATGAACCATGTAATAACATGGATGGACCTAGAGAATATTATGCTGAGTGAATCCAGCCAAAAACTAAAGGACAAATACTGTATGGTCCCACTGATGTGAACGGACATTCGAGAATAAACTTGAAATATGTCATTGGTAACAGAGTTCAGCAGGAGTTAGAAACAGGGTAAGACAATGGGTAATTGAAGCTGAAGGGATACAGACTGTGCAACAGGACTAGATACAAAAACTCAAAAATGGACAGCACAATAATACCTAATTGTAAAGTAATCATGTTAAAACACTGAATGAAGCTGCATCTGAGCTATAGGTTTTTGTTTTGTTTTGTGTTGTTTTGTTTTGATTTTACTATTATTACTTTTATTTTTTTCTCTATATTAACATTCTATATCTTTTTCGGTTATGTTGCTAGTTCTTCTAAACCAATGCAAATGTACTAAGAAATGATGATCATGCAGCTATGTGATGATGTTAAGAATTAATGATTGCATGTATAGAATGGTATGATCTCTAAATGTTGGGTTAATTTCTTTTTTTCCGTTAATTAAAAAAAAAAAAGAGAGAAGGGATAATTGGAGATGAAGGGATACAGACTGTACAACGGGACTGGATATAAAAACTCAGAAATGGACAGCACAATACTACCCAATTGTAATGCAATTATGTTAAAACACTGAATGAAGCTGCATGTGAGGTATAGGTTTTTTGTTTTTGTTATTTTTGTTTTTTTTTCTTTCTATTATTGTTTTAATTCTTATTCTGTTGTCTTTTTATTTCTTTTTCTAAATCGATGCAAATGTACTAAGAAATGATGAATATGCAACTATGTGATGTTACTAAGAATTACTGATTGTACATGTAGATTGAAATGATTTCTAATTGTTTTGTTAATTCTTTTTTTAATTAATAATAAAAAAATATATATAAAAAAAAATTAAAAAAAAAAAATTAGGTTTGAAAGGATAAGTAGGAGGTTAGCAGAGACAAAAGGAAGAACATTTTTAAGCAAAGAGAAAAGAGGAGCAGGGCAGCTTATGCTTAAAGAATGAGGGGCCACACAAGTGGATGGAAAGTGGATGAAAGAACAAAAATAAAGAAAGGGAGACAGGCTTGAGATAGGATGAGTTTTGAATTCTTGAGTTAAGAATTGGAATAGTGGTCTCCATGCTCTTTTGACTATGTACATCATCAACTAATAATTTTGAATATATACCTACAGCATTAATACATTAATTCAATGAAACATTACTGAGCATCTTTGATATACCACACTGCTTTCCATATCTAGAGACCAAGTTAGACTTTACTATATAGTAAGTAAAGAGTCCTTTGCATTTTTGCCCAAATTTCATATTTTATAAACACAGAAAAAAAAATCTTCAAGGATCCTTTCTGGGGTTTATAGCCTTCTGGACCATAAACACAATGTCTTTATGATTCCTTCTTTTCAAAAGAGCTTAGAAAGTTCTTTCTAATGTTTTAATTCCTGCATAATTGATAACCCTTGGCTTTTGAAATGTCTTTCTAATGTTTTAATTCCTGCACAATCGATAGTCCTTTCTTGTAGGTGTTTCATGGGTGTTTGATTTGATCATTTCTGCTTCCTATCACTGTTAGAATGAGCTTTGTGTATGTATGCAATGGCTTTGAGTCTGATGAAATGCTCTTTGCCAAAAAAGTAGCTATCTTTTTAAAAATTAATAAAATATAATGGTTACTGAGGCCTTCTTTGAGCCAGGCATTATTTTAAGTGCTTTACAAGCATGGACTAAGTTAATCTTAGCTGGCAACTTCTATAAGAAAGACAACACTGTTATGTCACAAGTGGACAAACTGAGAAACAGGGAGATTGAGCTATTGCTCAAGGTCACATACTACAAAGCAGTAATGGACAAAGCCCCTTAATCAATGTGCTATACATCAGACCCCATGATAATCACAAATAATAAGTATTGAGGGTTGATTGCATGCCAGGGATTGAACTAACACCCAAGTGATAGAGTCACTGTTTTATCTCCCATTTCACAGATGAGGCAACTAAGGCTTCAAGACTTTAAGTATCAATTGAGTAGTTGGGTTGGTCTTAGAATCCAGGTACTTTTTCTACAAGACAAGGTACCTCTTGTCTACATGACTTCTGATACCTCCAGGGGGCTCTTCTCCTCAACTGAATTTCCTGCAGAAAGTGCTACCTTGATGCTTGGAGTATTACTCTAGGGAAACCATTCACTGTAATTATTAGTCTCATTACCATCAGTAAAATAATAAAAGAGAAAAAAGATTAGTCTCTAACAAGCATTGAACACTACCAGATGCTAGGCACTGAGCTAGAGTTTTTTAAAACATTTTTTATTGTTAAATATAACATATATACAAAGAAAAGAAAGAAAAAGCAATAATTTTCAAAGTATACATCAACAAATAGTTACAGAACAGATTTTTAGAGTTTGTTATGGGTTACCATTCCACTATTTCAGATTTTTTCTTCCAGCTGCTCCAAAACACTGGAGGCTAGAAA
Source organism: Tamandua tetradactyla (assembly GCF_023851605.1). Taxonomy (NCBI): domain Eukaryota; kingdom Metazoa; phylum Chordata; class Mammalia; order Pilosa; family Myrmecophagidae; genus Tamandua; species Tamandua tetradactyla. The sequence goes on from NC_135333.1 coordinate 26,687,708, forward strand.
AAATATTTTTTCTTTTTTTGTGAAAAATCCCTTAGTTGCCTCATCTGAAAGCAATAAATTTCAAAGCACATTGCAACAATTAGTTGTCAAATAGGTTTCAGAGTTTGGTATGGGTTACAATTAAAATTTTTTGGCTTTTACTTCTAGCTTTTCTAAGATACTAGAGACTAAAAGAAATATCAATGTAATAATTCAGCAATCATACTCATTTGTTAAACCCTACCTTTTCTGTGTAACTCCAATATCACCTTTTATATATCTCCCACTCTTTAGGGGTATTTGGGTTATACCCATTCTAACTTTTCATGTTGGAAGGGGCTGTCAATAATATGGGGTAGGGGGATGGGACCTCTTGATGATGTGGAGAGGCTGGCCCCTTCACATTTCTGAATTTATCTGGGCCAAGGACACATCTGGAGGTTTTAGGTTTCTGGAAAGTTACCCTAGTGCATGGACCCTTTGTAGAATCTTACATAACACCCTAGGTGTTCTTTAGGATTGGCAAGAATCAGCCACTGATACCTTATTTTTTTCCACTTTTTTTCTCCCTTTTGGTCAAGATGGCATTGTTGATACCACAGTGCCAGGGCCAGACTCTTCCCTGGGAGTCATCTCCCACACCACCAGCGAGACTTTCATCCTGGATGTCATGTCCCATGTAAGGAGGACAGTGATTTTATTTGCAGAGCTGGGCTTAGAGAGGGTCAGGCCACATCTGAGCAACAAAAGAGGTCCTCTGGAAGTAACTCTTGGACATACCTATAAGTAGACTAAGCTTCTACATGCATAAGCTTCACAAGAGTAAGCCTCAAGATCAAGGGCCTGGCTTATTGATTTGGGTGCCCCTAATGTTTGACACAGTGAAAGGGTTTTCCATGGTGTTGAAGTTTAAACGTTTCTTATTTTTTCTCCCATCCCTCCAGTGACTGTGCCCGTATTTTTTTATTATCTGTTTAATACACTCTGGGATATATCCAGGCATTGCATTAAGCTATCCAGGATTAAAGGCCTCCTTCTTACTCCGGGCTCCCTGTGTTTGGATTGTTTAAAGGATCTATCCATATAGGTTGAATTAGATCATGTGCCACAGAAAATTTGGGTTCTGGACAAAATTAACCTTTTTTCCTCTGGTCCCAAAGAGTAGATGAGGTTCTAAAATACAGACAATGTCTTCCTTACCCTTGTATTCTGAATTACCTTAACCCCAACCTGATCAGCTTAATTCTTAACTCTAAATTCAAGGTTACATATATATAAAACAGCCTCTCAAAATCCAGAAATAATAATTACCATTTCAGGTTAAATGTGACTACTTAAGAATTTATAATCTAGGCCATTATTTTTTTTTACAAGTTTTTTCTAAAGAGGCCATAAAATAATTGCTTTTTTTTTTTTGGCATATATTGCCTCACCAAATGTCCCACAGGTTCATTCATAATGTTGCATGCCTCACAACTTCATGGGTTTTTTTTTTGCAGTAGCACAATATTTGATCATATGTATACACCACCATTCACCAATCTACTTCTCAATTAGTGTATCCATCAGCCATCTCCATCTTCTGGGCTTCATGGATAATGTACAAATCAACAGTCCATCAACACTCTCAATTTTAGATAATTTCATTGTTCCCAAGAGAAAGATAACCAATAAACACACCCTCACTAAATTAAATCTACACCTCTCCTTAACTTTTATCCCTCCTCCCATTATTTACACCTGGTGTTGCTGTGGTACTTTGATGCTTCATGTTAAAAAATATCCCATAGCATGCTATAGTAGATTTCCCCCATGTACCCTGAACTTATACAGTCTTTGTATAACATTCATTGCTTTGCAGTAGTTCATGCAAAAATTTATTTATATTTGTAGTGTTAATCAGTGGGACACATGGGCCTATACAATACCTTTCAATCATGTTCGCCTTCAATATGGTAATATTACTTATAGGCCCACTAGTGAACTGCCTTCATCTATTCTCTTTTATTTAAGCTCAACTTCATTAGCTAACTGTTCACCCATCTCAAGCTTCTGCATATCTCTAGGTCCTCCATATTCTGTATTATAAATCTCTAATTTTACTTTACCATGGTAATGAAAGTGGAAATCATACAGTATCTATCCTTTTGTGTCTGGCTTATTTCACTCAGCATCATGTCCTCAAGGCTAATCCATCTTGTCATGTACTTTTGGACCTCATTTCGTCTTACTGCAGCATAATATTTCATTGTAGAGTTGCATGATTTCTTTATGTATACAAGATATCAAACCTTTGTCTGGTGTGTGATTTCCAAGTATTTTCTCCCATTGAATTTGCTGCCTCTTCACCTTTTGACAGTCTTTTGTGGCACAAAAGCACTTGATTTTGAGGAGTTCTCATTTATCTATTTTTTCTTTTATTGTTTGTGCTATGGGTGTAAAATTTAGGAAGCTACCTCCTATTACTGGGTCTTGGAGATGTTTCCCTACATTTTCTTCTAGGAGCTTTATGGTTCTGGTCCTTATATTTAGGTATTTGATCCACTTTGAGTTAATTTTTGTATACAGTATAATTTCTTTTGGTTATTGATACCCAGTTCTCCCATGCCCATATACTGAAAAGACTTTTTTTTTCCCAATTCAGTAGATTCGGGGGCCTTGTTGAAGATCAGTTGACCATAAATTAGATCTATTTCTGTGCCCTGAATTCGATTCCATTGATCAATACTTCAGTCTTTGTGCCAGTACCACGCTGTTTTGACCACTGTGGCTATAAGTTTTAAAAGCAGTAAGTGTTATTCCTCCCTCTTCATTCTTCTTTTTTAGTCTTTTTTTTTTTTCAGCTATTCAGGGTCTCTTTCCCTTCCAGTTACATTTGGTAACTAGCTTTTCTAGGTCTTCAAAGTAGGTTGTTGGAATTTTGATTGGAACTCTATTGAATCTGTGCATCAATTGGGTAGAATTGATATCTTAACTATATTTAACCTTCCTATCTATGCGCAAGGAATATCTTTTCAACTTAAATCTTCTTTGATTTCTTTTAGCTATGTTATGTAATTTTCTCTGTACAAGTCCTTTATATCCCTAGTTAAGTTCATTCCTAGATACTTGATTCTTTTAGCTGTTATTTTGAATGGAATTTTTTCCTTAATTGACTCCTGAGGTCACTGCTTGTGTATGGAATTATTATTGGTTTTTGCACATTAATTTTATGCCCCACCACCTTGCTGAGGATTTGTTTACTAGCTCAAATAACCTTGTTGTAGATTTCTCAGAATTTTCCAAGCATAGGATCATGTCATCTGCAAATAATGAAAGTTTTGCTTTTTCAATTTGGATGCTTTTTATTTCTCTTACCTGCCTGATTTGATCTAGCTAGAACTTCTAATACAATGTTGAGTAATAATGATGACAGAGGGCATCTTTGTCTTGTTCCTGATCTTAGGGAGAAAGCTTTCAGTCTCTCTCCATTGAATACGATGCTGGCTATGGGTTTTTCATATATGCCCTTTATTATATTGAGGAATTTACCTTTGATTCCTAGGTTTTGAAATGTTTTTATCAGAAAAGGATGTTGAATTTTGTCAAATGCTTTTTCAGCATCAACTTAAATGATCATGTGGTGTTTCCCTTTTGCAATTATTATATTAATTGATTTTCTTGTGTTGGACCATCCTTGCATTCCTGGGATAAACCCCACTTGGTCATGGTGTATAATTCTTTTAATGTGTTGTTGGATTCGATTCGCTAGTATTTTGCTGAGAATTTTTGCATCTATGCTTATTAGGGATATTGGCATGTAGTTTTCTTTTCTTACAGCATCTTTACCCACTTTTGGTATTAAAATGATATTAGCTTCACAAAATGAGTTAGGCAGTGTTCCTTTTTCCTCAATTTTTAAGAAATGTTTGAATAGGGTTGGTGTTACTTCTTATCGGAATGTTGATAAAATTTCCTTGTGAAGCCATCTGGACCTGGGCTTTTCTTTGTAGTAAGATTTTTGATGACCAGTTGGATCTCTTTACTTGTAATTGGTTTATTGAGATCTCCTATTTATTCTTGAGTCAGTGTAGCTTGTTTGTGTGTTTCCAGGAATTTTTCCATTTCATCTAAGTTGTCTAGTTTGTTGGCATATAGCTGTTCATAGCATCCTCTTATGATTTCCTTTATTTCTCCAGCATCTGTGGTAATGACTCCCCACCATTTCTGCTTTTGTTTCTTTGCGTCTTCTCTCTTTTTTCTTTCTCAGCCTTGTTAGTGGCCCATCAATTTTACTGATTTTTCAAAGAACCAACTTTTGGTTTTATTGATTCTTTCTATTGTTCTTTTGTTCTCCCATTCATTTAACCCTGCGGTAATCTTTGTTATTTCTCTTCTTCTATTTGCTTTGGGGTTAGTTTGCTGTTCTTTCTCAAATTCCTCCAGGTGAACAGTTATGGCCTCGATTTTTGCTTATTCTTCTTTTTTAATACTTGCATTCAAAGCAATAAATTTTCCTCTCAGGACAGCTTTTGCTGCATCCCATAAGTTCTAATCTATTGTGTTCATGTTTTTATTTGTCTCCCGATAGCTACTGATTTCTCTAACAATTTCTTCTTTGAACCACTGGTTGTTTAAAAGTGTATTATTTGGGGGCGGGCCGCGGTGGCTCAGCGGGCAAGAATGCTTGCCTGCCATGCCGGAGGACCCCGGTTCGATTCCCGGCCCCAGCCCATGTAAAAAACAAACAAACAAACAAAATATAATAAAATAAGAAAATGTTTAAAAAAAAAAAAGTGTATTATTTGATCTTCATATATTTGTGAAAGTTCTCATTCCATGGTGATTATTGATCTCCAGCTTCATTCTATTGTGATCAGAGAAAGTGTTTTTAATAATTTCAATGTTTTTAAATATATAAGGATTTGTTTTGTGTCCAGCATATGAGTTATCCTGGAGAATGCTCCATGAGCACTAGAGAAGAATGTATACTCTGGTGCTTTGTGGTGTAACAACCTATATATGTCTGTTAGGTCTAATTCTTTTATCAAATTGTTTTAGTTCTCTATTTCCTTGCTGATCCTCTGTCTGGTTGTTCTTCTTTAGAGGAGACCGGTGTATTGAAGTCTCCTACTATTAATGTTGAAATGTCTATTGCTCCCTTCAGTTTTGCCAATGTTTGTCTTATGTACTTTGGGAGCATAAACATTTATGATTGTTATTTCTTCTTCGTGAATTGTCCCTTTTATTCATATACAGTGTCCTTCTTTGTCTCTTATGATATCTTTTATATTTAAAGTCAATTTGGCTGATACTAGTATAGCTACTCCTGCTTTCTTTTGACTACAGCTTGCATGGAACTTTTTTTTTTCATCCTTTCACTTTCAATCTATTTGTATGTTTTTGTCTAAGATAAGTCTCTTGTAAGGAGCATATAGCTGAGTTATATTTCTTAATCCATTTTGCCAATCTGTAACTTTTAATTGGTAAGTTTAGTCCATTAACATTCAAAGTCATTACCATAAAGGTGTTTCTTGAATCCACTATCTTATCCTTTGGATTTTATTTGTCAGATCTGTATGTTCTTTTCCATTTTCTCTTTTTATTCTTTAAGTTACCCTTACTAGTACTCTTCAATTCTATGCTCTCCTCCAGTCCTCCTTCTTTGTCTATTTTTTTTCAGCCAGCAGAACTCCCTTTTTATATTTCTTGTAGGGTGAGTCTCTTGTTGATAAATTCTTTCAGCATTTGATTGTCTATGAAAATTTTAATCTCTCCTTCAGTCTCGAAGGACAATTTGGCAGAGTACAGAATTCTTGGCTGAAAGTATTTCTCTTTTAGGATCTTAAATATATCATACCACTGCCTTCTCGCCCATAATGCCAGTTGAGCAGTCCAAACTCAGTCTTATGTGGTTTCCCTTGTATTTAGTAGATTGTTTTTCTCTTGTCATATTCTGTTCAACATTTTCTGCTTCTGTTCAACATTTGACAGACCAAACTACTATGTAGTTTGGGGAAGTCCTATCTGGATTTATTGTATTTGGAGTTCATTGGGCTTCTTTGATTTGCTTATTTATGTCCTTTATGAGAGCTGGGATGTTTTCCCCATTATATCCTCAACTAGTCATCCTACCTCTTTAGTCTTCTCTTCTCCTTCTGGGATACCAATGATTCTTATATTTGTGCATTTTGTTTTGTCAATCATTTTCCTGAGATCCAATTAAAAATTTTCCATCTTTTTTCTCATTTGCTCACGTGTGTGTTCAAAATCAGTTGCCCTGTCCTTTATTTCACTTATTTCTTCAAATCTGCTGTTGTGTGTCTCTAGTACAGTTTTTATTTGCTCCACAGCATCTTTAATCTCTGTGATATCTGCAATTTTTCTATTTATTCTTTTGAATTCCTCTTTATGCTGTTCTAGTGTCTTCTTGATCTCCTTTATGCCATTAACCATTCAACTGATTTTATTTAGTAGAATTAGATGAACGCTTTGATTAGTTGTTGCAAAGTCTGTGTCTCCTCTGGTGTTTTAATTTGGTCATTAGGCTGAGCTATCTCTTCCTACATTTTGATATGCTTAGTGATCTTCTGTTGTCTTTGAAGCATGTAAATATCTTGACAGGGTTAATTTGGAATTTGGTTTCCTTCAGTAGGCTAAAGTTTTGAATTTGCAGAATGGATGTGGAGCAGGATTTGGGGCACATCAGTGTGGTGATGGGTGGCAGTGTAGGTATGCGCAAGGGTAATGCTGCTCCCTGTGAGTGTGGGGTATGGGGCATGGGGTTGCAGAGGTGAGGTATGGGAATCTTGGGGGCAGCATGCCGCTCAGACAGAACTTGGAGTGTAGGAGCAGGGTGTGACATGGGGGACACAGAGGTAGGGTGCAGCAGGAGGTGGATGGGGGTCCTGAGCGAATGCAGGGGGCTGGTGTGCAGGGAGGATGTGGGTGGGTGCACGGAGCATGGGGTCATGGGTATCAGGGTGTAGGATAGTGGCACAGTGATCAGGTCACAGAGAAGGCAGAGCACAGGTGTGTCCTTGCAAGGGGAAAGGTTCCAGGTATGTGGGATGCAGATGTGGAATTGTGTAGGGGTGGGACACAGGTGGAGGGAATTGTGGGATGTGGGTCATGGGTGGACAGTGGGTGGGTGGGTGCTGGTGGGTGAGGGAGAAGGGATGGGTTAGGAGTTCACAGGTTTCCAGGGAAAGGGCTATGTAGCACAGATGTGCACATTAACACATGCCAGGTGTGGGAGCAGGATGTTTGTGAGGGGGGAGAGGAGGACCAAGGGTTTGCACGTGTGCAGGACAGAGAGTTGGGGTATAGGGGTCAACAGTTCAGTGTACTGATGCATGGGTGGCCATCGGGAAGGATGTGGCTCTGCGCCCACACAGGTCTGTGGGGTGGAGCCCTGGTTTGTGTGTCTAGGGGGCTGGGCCCTGGTGTGCGCACATGCAGAGCTTTGGGGCAGCAGACTGGGGTTGTGCCTGTGTGGGGGAGAGTGTGTCCTGGATTTGCACATCAGCTAAGGGGGCCTGAGCTAATCTTTTAATAAACATTATCATACTGCATTTTCCCAGAAACCTTCTGAGAAGGTTATTATTGTCTAGTTTTCACTTGGTGAATCACCTATATTGGTGGATCAGCCAAGAGAGATGACATGATTTTCCCAGAGTCATATAGGTAGTAAAAGCAAGAACCCAGATTTAGATTCAGGTTTCTCTGATTTCAAGGCCCATTATCCCAGGGAGCTTTTGGTGGCACCCCTGGCTAGTTTCCATCTTCCTCAATATGAGAAGAGGACATAGGGCTATCTTGTCATAATATACAAGCAAGGCCCTGGTCAGTCCCTAAAGCATTCCAGAGAATGCCCCCCCCATCAGTCATCCTCACATTCGAGGTGCCAGTCCCTCTCCCCAGCTTGTCATCTTCAATCTCCCAGGCAGAAAGGCTTGCTCCCTGACGGACGATTTATGGCTTCAGCTTCATTAACCTGGCTTCAAGAGGCAATGTCCCTTGCCCAGCCTCCTCTTCCCCATTCATCTTCCCCACACTGAGCAGAGCTTATAAATTCACAATACTTTTGATTAACTTTAGGAACTAGCTCCTTCCCCCATCTCTGCCTCCCGCCACCCCCCACCTCCCACACAGTGGCTCATATCTCTTCCAAAAGACTGTCTAAAACAGTTCTTTTTTCTCACCCTACTGTAGTGGTTAAAGCTATGTACTCTACAGTCAAAATGCTTGGGTTCAAATACCATCTCTCATATTTACAAGCTCTGTGGTCTTGGGTCACCTCTCTGTGCTCCAATTTGTTGACTGGTAAAAAATAGGTCTGTATTAATAACACCTCATAGCTTGTTGGGAGGATCAAACATCACAAGAAAAGAACTTAAAATTGTGCATGTAGCATATTAAATGATCAATAATTGCTAGTTATTTTATCATCATAATCATGATAGCATTGTTATGTATTGATTCTCAGTAGATCTACCTCTCAGGAGTATTCTTCTCCAAAGAAAAGTCATGGATATGTTCTGAAAGATGACCTCAAGCTTGATGGTGGGGCTTACTCCTCCCTGAGATTTTTTCCCCCAGACAACACCTCCATTTATTGAACAACTATTTTATGCCAGGCTCTATAATGCTGTACAAGGTTCTGACATATCTGCCCTATTTGCACTCATCCCACAATCTCCACTCCATTTTTTTCCTTCTCAAGGAAGCTGCAGTTCTCAAGAAACTTTTCACTAGGTTTAGCCAATGGGAGACATGGTGGAAGACTGGAAGGCAGAAAGAATAGAGAAGCTGGGTGTATCAGTCAGCTAGTACTATGTAACAAACTACCCCAACACTCATTGTCACACTATGGTAATGTGGTAAGTTGAATTATGTACCCCAGAAAGACCATATTTTAAATCTTAAGTAAGTGCAAATCCATTGTAAATAGGAGATTTAAAGATGCTATTTTTAAATAAGATGTGGCCAACTGAATCAGGTTGTGCTTTAATCCAGATTACTGGAGTTCTTTATAAGCAGAATGAAATTCAGACATACAGAGAGAAAGCCACAAGACAAGTATGAAACTGGAAGTCAATAGAACCCAGAAGAGAAATGAGAAGAGGATGCATGTACATTGCCATGTGACAGAAAAGTCATGGAACCAAGCATCACAAGCAACCAGCCCCAGAATGCCACAGTTTTCAGGGACAGAATATTTACTCGTGACACCTCAGTTTTGGACTTTTCCTAGCCTCAAAACCGTGAGCCAATAAATTGCCATTATTTAAACCAATCTATATTATGGGTTGCATTTGTCTTGGCAGCTTAAGACAGGTAAACATTTATCTCTGACTACCATGTCAATGCGTTAGCTGAGGTGACTCAGCTTTGGAAATCTGTTCTACACTTCAATTCTGCAAGTTGTGACATCTCTATTTTATGTTTTGTTCATTCTTCAAGGATTATTTATTACCCAGAGTATGTCTTCCTTGGCAATGGCAAAAATGCAAGTGGGAAAGCCTAACTATGCAAGTACCTTTTAAGCCTTTGCCTATGTCACATCTGCTAATATAGCTTGGCCAAAGCAAGTTGCATGTTCAAGCTCAGTATCAATGGTATGGAGAAGTTAGCTCCACCTCCAGTGGAGGTGGAAGCAGGAAGTAAATAGCTTTGAATATTAACTAATCTATCATACCAGGTGCTTCTTCCCTCAGTCTCCACCTTGAGCATTATATCTGATAGGGGCTGTATCTTCTTTATGTCTCCTGCTCCTCCCCAATAGACATTATTTGGTTCCTTCTTTGACTGGGAGACTCTGCTTCTTGGGCTCTGGTGATGGTCCCCTTTCCGTTTGTTCCTTCAGTCCCAGGGAGGTAATAGCTTTCTACTGCTTCCAGTTTCTGCTTTGCCGTACCACCCCCTATTTTAAAATATTTGTTCAAAATGTTTAATATAATGAAAACTCACAACATTTCAGAAAGTACCAAATAATATACAAGGAAAAGTTAATCTCTCTTTCATCCCAATTCTGAGTCCTTTTCCTCAGAGCTGGCCACTGTCAATAGGTTTTTTTTTTTATCTCATCCAGAAAGTTTCCCAGCAACTCTTATGATTTAAAACTTACCACATCCCTTTCAAGCTTAATCTGAAATTTCCACATGAAATATGGAATTTATAAAGGTAACTATGTCTAAGGTTAATATGACTGGTACACAGACAATGCAAATGAAATGATTAGCACAGGGTCTGAAATATTTTTAATGTTTTATAAGTAATAATAATAACAATGATAATGCTATTATATTAGTAATTATTATTATTACTATTTCTCAAGGATGTTAGAAACTTAGTGGCATAGCTGGGCCCAGAAAATGTGTCTTCTGATGTTCATATGGATAGCCATACTTATAGAGAAGGTTTAGGCTTCCTGAGAAGAAATTGCCATGGGTTCTTCACTCTCCCAGACTACGGAAGGAGTTATCTGCATATGCCAGTCTTGCCCCAGCTTGGTCAGATCCAGATCCATCTTTAAAGAGTGAGATAATATGGTTCTAAAAAGTCCCTCCTGATTTCACCATCCCACCAAATTCTTCCCTTCCCAGTGTGCTTCATGTCAATATTATATATTAACCGGCATTAGATTCTACTTAGGCGGTCAGCAAAGTAAAAGTAGATAAGAATCCCAGAGAACCTTGCAAAATTACACACCCCTGGTCTCCACCCAACCTACTGAATCTGAGGATTCCAGGTCGGCCTTGGACTGACATTTTTAGCAAGGATATCAGGTGATCTTCTTTTGGGATACTAGGACACACTTTAAGAAAATCTGCCATATATGACTTGAGTTCATTCAGTCATTCAGGAAATATTTATAGAGTTCCTTCTCTATTGGGCAATAGGAGAGACAATGGAGATAGAGATATCTTTGAGACATACTCAAGAACTTAGGGCCTGGGTGGAAGATATGGACAAAGAGTAGTAAAAATATATTTTATGATAAAGGGCATAAATGTTTGACAGAGATAGACACAAATGCCCATGGAAGCAGACTAGGACAGGGTAGTCAGGAAAGGTTTGGTTGTTGCTTATATAAAGCTCTGAGAAATGACTAATCCTAAGCTTTGGGGAGCAAGTCTAGAAACACATCAAGAGGGAGCTGGTGTCTGACACAGAAGGACTTCTTTGAGAGTCACATTGTTCCCTCACCTATGATAGTCATCTTGTATAATAACAGCTATTTCTACTGGCCAATTTCAATTTACATTTGTGAAGTGGGGCTAGTAGATGCATTTAAATCATGGAAGTTATTAATTTAAAAACACACACAACAGAGCCTACCCATGCCAAAACAAACCCCACACACAAACATACATATACACAACTGTAAATTGACACAAATACCCTGTATTTGGAAAACAGTATTTTGACAAGATGTTGAAGGTTAAAGACAAAGAGAACTGTAGACTAATAGTGTATCCTCATGAGGTATGCATTAAAATTGTCACTCCTTTATGTGCATATTTGTTGCACAAACAAGTGACTGAAGTGTGGATAATGAGAGCCAAGTATCTCAGAAATAGAAGTTACAGACAAGAAAAGGGGAAAGTCTGGAATGAACTTAGTGATATTTGATTGGAATTGGAGGCATCAGTATGAACTTATGCTTCTAAGATATATGCAGGAAGACAGAGATAAATGTAAATATAGATATGTGTGCTATATTCTTAGCTCTGGCCACTGAAAGGACTTGGAGACACCGACACCCAGGTAGCAAGGAGGTTAACTACCACTCAGATCTTGGTTTCTAAATAACCTTCTCCAAGACAAAGAATCAGGGCTGCTTGGGGAAGTTGCTCTCTACAGAGCTGGGGCAAGGAAAACTACAAGATGAGACTGGAATGTCTTTCTTGTAATGCTAGAAAATAAGAATGAGATGTGTCAAAAGGATAAAGGGGGTAACTGGAAGGACCTTTCAATGTTCAAAGCTGAAACAATTCGATCAACAGAATAAATGATGACAATATTAGACTATAACCTAGAAACTAAAATAAATGTCTCCAAGTCCATATAAATAATTGAATAAATAAATGAAGGGAAGAGATGGAATAGCTCTTCTTTACAAAATAACTGCAATCAATAATGTAGAAGGAATGAGAAAATACAAAATCACCTTTAGTCACACACCACAGCAATAATTATTGCAGGCAAATTCTACTGATGAATGCTGAAATCAGAGGGAAAAAGTTTGAGGAGGAACAATGTATTAGCATATTGTCAAACTATCTTTATCAAGATATTTATCAATTTCAAAAGAAAAATATTAACTTTATAGTGGCAAAACCTAGCAGATATCACCTTAACCAAATGATGAAGGAAAAACATATCAACATCATGGACCCTCTGATACAATGTAATAGAGTATATCACTTCTGTGGTATTCTTGACAAAAATGCACGCCCTCAGTCTAATTAGGAGAAAATGTCAGAAAAAGTCTTATTGAAAGGCATTCTACAGATTAATGTACCAGTACTCAATAAAAATATCAGTCATGAAAGACTAGGGAAAAATGAGGAACTGTCACATATTGGAGGAGACTAAGAAAATATGACAACTAAATGCAATGTGAGATTTTGGATGAACACTGAATAAAACAAAAAGGCATGGGGGAAAACTGGTGAAACTTTAAAATTATAGTTAAGTAATTTGTGAACATTAGGGGGAGCTGTATGAAGGGTATAAGTGAACACGCTGTACTATTTTTGGAAATTTTCTTTAAGTCTACTTTTATTTTAAAATAAAAAGTTGTTTCTAAAAAAAGGGAAAAAAAGATAATCTGGTTGCTTCCTCCATACTGCCTGACATATAATAAGAGCTTAATATATCCTTGTAGAATTCTTTGCTGTCATATCCTTGATCATTCCGTTTCTCCCACTGGGGCGATGTTCCTTCATCCCCCCATTTCCTGTTCTCCCCCTCATTTATGCCGCCATGAATTATTTGATGCTGATGTGAACTGCTGCTCAGTGACATGAGCATTCTGGAAAAAGATATACTAGAGAAGAAACAAATATAGATGTTGGGATTGAGGATCCACTATGATGTCCTTCAGGGACAGTATAGGGATTCTGATGGAGGCTTGGGAAGCAGGGCCCAGCTCTAGATCTTGAAGATATATGAACTCCCCTTGTAGGGGGCAGCAGACAACTGAGAGAGATGCTTACAAGGCCCCTGTAATTTGGGGGCTGGTAAATTCCAGGGAGCTGTCCATGGTGCTGAGAGATCTCCAGTACCCAAATTTGCCTAAGCATGGTTGTAGGTGATATTTGCCAAGTGCTGACTGTAATGTAATATGATCCTTAGCATACAAAGCACGGTAGACAGTGAGTGCGTGTGTGTGCGTGCGCGCGCGCATGTGCGCATGTGCTTGTTACTATTTTTAAAGTTAGGCTCCGAAGAACTGCATAATTGTGGAAAGCAGAGCTGGCTGACTGCTGAAGCTTGATGCCAGTGTGACTTAAGCACTTAGGTAGTCAAAATTTTCTCTACACCAGATCTTGCAAAATGTACTTCCAGGTTTATCTACATCATAATTTCTTGGAGGCTTGTTAAACATGCATCTTCTGTGCCTTGCCTAACCAGACCTAGTAAGTCAGAATCTGAAGGAAAAGGGGGCATGGGAAGAGGCCAGAGAGAGCTGTATAAAAATATGCATTTTAAACAAGCTTCCTTGGTGATTTATAGTCACCCTAAAGTTTAAAAAGAATTTTATATCCACTACAAAGTGGAAGTAGATAATAATATTTGGGGGATATGGAGGGAAAAAATCGCTAGAACTACTATTCATATTTATTTGTATCTCATCCTTTAAATTTTTCCTTTTTAAAATATGCATTAAAATTTAAATACCATTTTCACACATGAATATACATCAGCTCATTTGAGTGCAGGAATATAATTCAGAAATAAATAAACATGTATTCATTCAGGCATTTATTATTTCATTCAATAAATATTTATTGAGCATTCACTCTGCTCTTAGCACTATTCTAGGCCCTTCAGCTTCAGTGTTAAATAAGACAAAGTCCTTGTTCTCATGGAGCTTACATTCTCCTCTGAAAAGGTGAGAGAATGACAGGGATTGATATACTTGTGGTACATGCACAGCGTTTTCTTTATTTTTAATTTATGAGGTAATTTTTAAAAGCCAGGAACTCATTCATTTAGGCTTTTTGAAGTATCATGAGCATGTGCACCCCATTGTATGTGAACCCACTACATGTCTTGGCAGTAAGACTGGCCCTTCTTTTCTTCTTTCAGATGGTTCTGTCTCCTGAACTTTACTGATTGCAAGATGATTGGCCCATTTCTATATTCTGGTCCTTGTCCTATCTTGCTATTTGTTATCAGGAACTCCTCAGTGGCTCCATTTTCTTTCTTTAGAAAACACAGACAGCAAGGAGTCCTGCCGTTCTGCTACTGTGACAACAAATGAGTGTGTGTTTTTCCAGAGTCACCTCCTACCTCTATGGAAATTATTGGAAAAATACAAAGTGACTTCCTCCCCAAACACACATACATTTTAAAATAAAAATGCTGTCTTGTACCCATTTGGTACCCTCTTCCCAAGAAGAGGAATTTTATTATTATATCAGCAAATCCCTCAAACGGGATTTGATGAATAAAAGAATAAAGGAGTACTGCTTGTGCAGCATTGTCTTATTGGAGGCCTCTCAGCATAATGTGTGAGCTTCAGCGTGTCACCATATTTTACAGTAACACTGATATTTTCATTGGTCACTTTTGACTCAAGCAAACAGAACTCATATTTCAACCAAACTCAATTTGTATAGCACAGATGATTGCATCACATCTTTCACAGCAGCCCACCTCTTGGGATTCCTCATATTCAGTTCAAATCCTCCTATTCCCTAAACAAAAGAATATTCTGTAATTAGTGTAAACAGGTCCTAAAGCCCTTTGGAATTATTGACTTTCATGGGATCAGCAGCCAGAGTGATGTCATATTCAAGTTGTGACAAAACAAATTGGCCATTTATTATCACCCCTTCACCACTTGGGCAACAAAGACATTCTCCAAGTAAGGGTAGTTTAACAATTTATCTTGGAAAATACTATATCCTCCTGTTCAGAAACGATATTGAGATAGTGAAGCTGTAGTTCTAGGGGAAGAGGAAAAGAATAGAGATAATTTATATACTAAGAGACAGAGATCAAAAGAAGGGAAACATTCTTTCATGAAACTACCATTTATTTAAGCATCTATTCTGTACTAGCCACTGGATCTAAAGCAATGAGTAATGAAGATCTGGACTCTTGTCTTATGGAGTTTATAGTCTGTAGGAAAAACAATTAAACCAGCAATTATGTCACAGGAGTGTGAAAAGTGCTATGATAGAAAGAGCAAAGGGCTATTAGGGAACCAATTTGGAACATCACATCTCATTTGTGGGTCTCAGGGAAGGCTTTCTGAAGGTAGTGATATTTAAACCAAGCCCCAAGGATGAGTTTGTGTAGCCAGGTCTAACAAATACTTAAACCCATTTCTTTATTTTAATTTTTCAGCATTTTAAGAATGCTAATATATTACAAGCCATGACCTAGATACCCAGTATACAGAACCAAATAAATCCAGGCCAATGGGCCTTTAGAAACATATAACCAAGTGTGAGGGACACCCAGAAAGATAATATGAGTGGAGTATCATGGAAAAGAGCACAAAGAAGAGAGGAATTAATCGTCCTGGAGGAGGCTTCAATGAGAGGCTGAGGCTTGAGGGAAAAGTAGGAATTTCCTGATGAAGAAAATTTTAAAAGTTCACTTCAAGCCTAGCATGAACAGAGTGTAAAAAGCCAGGAATGTCCAGAAGATAGTGAGAAATTTGGTATGAGTGGGATGCAAGGGTATATGAAAGAGACGAATATGGAGAGGTGTGGTAGGGGATAGATTAAATATGCCAAATGAAAAAGCAAGGATGTACTCTTTCAGACAAGGCAGAATTTACACAGAATTTTGTGCATAAGAGTGCCATAACTGATTTGCACTTTGGAAATGAAATTAGAGGCCATTTCCAAGTGGGAGCATAAGAAATGAGCAAGCACTTTAGGGTCTCTTATATTGGTTTGGGTGATGGGTAATGAAAGCCTGCATTAAGGCATTGGTCTTGAGATGAAGGAAGGGTTTAAACGATTTCTATGAGGTGAGTTTCTTGATATATGTATCTGATTAAATGTGGGTTAAGGGGAAAAAAGACAAAAAAATTTAGCATTGCATGTTTAAGGGGTTAAAGGTCAACCTGACTGTACCCAAGACTGTACCTGGGGGACCTTTGGAAAAATATGCATGTCTTGACATATTCATCCCAGGTCAATTAAATAAATCAAGATCTAGACCTAACAGACCTATATAGAAATCTTCACCCAATAGCAACAGAATATACATTCTTCTATAAGGCACATGGGTCATTCTCTAAGACATACCATATGTTAGATCACAAAACAAGTCTCAATAAATTTTAAAATATTGAAATCATACAATTTATCTTCTCTAAGCAATATGGAATGAATCCAGGGAGAACTAGAAAGTTCACAAATATGTAGAGATTAAACAACATACTCTTAAACAACCAATGGATCAAAGAAGAAATCACAAAGGAAATTAGGAAATACCCTGAGTCAAATGAAAATGAACACACAACATATCAAAAGTTACAGGATGGAGGAAAGACAGTGCTGAGGAAAATTTAGAACTCTAAATGCTCACATTAGAAAAGGAAAGATGTCAAATTAGCAACCTAACCTCACAACTGGAGGATCTAGAAAAAGAAAAGCAAACTACACCCTAATAGGGTCGAAGGAAGAAATTAACAAAGAACTAAAAATAAAATAAAAGAAATACAGAAAATCAACAACAACCAAATATATATATAAAGAGAGAGAGAGAGAGAGAGAGAAAAGGAAGCAAGAAAACCAAAGTTAGTTCCTTGAAAAGATCAATAAAATTGACAAAGCTTCAGCTAGATTAACAAAGAAAAGAAAAAGAGAGAATACAAATAACTAAAATCATAAAAGAAAGAGGGAGTGTTACTTTGAAGCCCACAGACCAAAAAAAAGGATTCTAAGAGGACATTTGAACAACTATATGTCAACAAATTAGATAAACTAGATTAATACACAAATTCAAAAACTACTTATCCTGACGGCTGAAGAAATAGAAGATCTTCAGTTGTCAAAAACCTCCCAACAAAGAAAGCTCAGGACCAGATAGCATCACCGGTGAATTTTACCAAACATCCCAAGAAGAATTCATACCAATTTTGCTCAAACTTCCAGGACAATGAAGTGAAGAGATACTTCCTAAGTCATTCTGTGAGGCCAAAATCACCCTAGTACCAAGGCCAGATAAAGATACCACAAGAAAAGAAAATTTCAGACCAACATCCATATGCATATGATGCAAAAACACTCACAGAAGACTAGAAAACAGAATACAACAGTTCTTTAAAAGAAGTATACATCATGATTAAGTGGGATATATCCAAAGTATTCAAGAGTGGTTCAACATAAGGAAACCAATTAATAAAATATACTACATTAAAAGGCAACTCTCTACACAGACTCCAGCAACCCTTGTTGCTATGTTGAGGCCAAGGAACTAAGAGGGAGAAAGCTGGAGCCTGGTACAGAGGCACAGAGCCATGGAACCATGCAAGCATAGACAGAGCCGCAGGCTTAGGAACTAAGTTAGGCTGTGTTCCTTGGGCACACTACCCTCACTGGTGCAGCCCCATGGCCGGCAACTCACCCCACACTCCATGCACTTGAACCTTGTCACCTGCTCCCATTCCCTGCACTCCAGATGCATCCACCCCACCAGACCCCAGTGCACATACCTGCCCCCCACCCCCACCCCAAGTGCAACCCAACCCACCTCTCCTGCACCCCTCCCAAACACTACATCCCCTCCCTATTCCTTGCAGGTTATTGCAAGCACATAAATGTTGCAGACACTAACCTCCATACCTAAGCTGTCCCCGCCCCTCACCCATAGTGTTGCACAGCCTCACCCTGCCCTCCCTGAACTCCATTTTACAGTACTCCCAGGCCCACACATGCACACAGACCTCTAATCACATTATTCAACTCTGGGAACCACACTTTATAGCAGTCCTAGTACTTTGCATGCCACAGCCCTCAACCACACTTCCCAGCTCTGAGAAAGTGCTGACCTGTGAAGCCCAGTCACAACTGGCCCCAATCCACAAGCATAATGCCCACCTACTGCCACAGTTCTACACATGCATACAAAGAACCCCCTGCCTTAGACCAGTGCACACTAGGTTTACAACCTCTGTACTGATGCACCCACATAGCTACATGCTCCCTAGCCACCCAGCACCCATGTTCACAAGTATCAGCATAACATCTTCAACCTGTGCCCATACTTGCCCTGAAACAAATTACTGTACTGAATGCTCTACCCCTTGCCCTGTTCCTTGCTGTATAACCATCCTGCAAACATAAGGCATTAAACTACTGAAAGAAATCAACTCCCAAAGTAAATCAATCAAGATATTTACATTCCATGAAGAAAACAGAAGATCGTTAAACATATCACAATGCAGATAGATATAGCCCTGCCTAATGACCAGACTAAAACATCAGAGGAGACACAGACATTGGAACAACTAATAAAAGATGTTCATACAACTCTACTTAATAAAATAAATGAAATACCAAATGATATAAAGGAGATCAAGAAGAAAATAGAAGCCCATAAAGAGGAATTTTAAAGAACAAATAGAAAAATCGTAGATATCACAGAGATTAAAGATTCCGTCCACAAATAACAAACATACTACAGGCACACAACACCAGATTTGAAGAGACAGAAGAAAGAATAAGTGATATAAAGGACAGGATAATTGACTTCAAATACTCAAAACAGCAAATGGCAAAACAGACAGAAAAAAAATTGAAAGGAAACTTGGGGAAATAATAGCAAAACAAAGTGCACAAATATAAGAAACATTGGTGTCCCAGAAGGAGAAGAGAGGAGTAAAGGGCTAGGAAGTGTATTTGAAGATATAATGGGGGAAAACTTTCCAAACTCATTAAGGACATAAATACACAAGTTGTAAAAGCCCAATGAACTCCAAACAGAATAAATACAAATAGCCCTTCCCTAAAGCACATACTAATCAGTCTGTCAAACATTGAAAAGAAGCAGCAAATCTTAAAAGTGGCAAGAGAAAACTATCTACTACATACAAGGGAAACCAAATAAGCCTGAGTTCAGACTACTCAACTAGCACCCAGGAGGCAAGAGGCAGTGATATGGTATATTCAAGATCCTAAAAGAGAAAGACTTCCAGCCAAGAATTCTGTACCCAGCCAAACTGTCCTTCAACATTGAGGGGGAGATTAAAGTTTTCACAGACAAAGAAATACTGAAAGAATTTGTCAACAAGAGACCAATCCTGGGTGGGCCATTGTGGTTCATCAGGCAAGAACGCTCACCTACCATGCCAGAGGACCTGGGTTCAATTCCCAGTGCCTGCCTATCTAAAAAAAAAAAAGAGAGAGAGAGGCCAACCCTACAAGAAATAGCAAAAGGAGTTCTGCTGGATGAAAAAAAAAATATATGGGAGAGGGAAGTCTGGAAGAAGGCACAGAATTAAAGAGTATCACTAAGGGTAACTTAAAGAATACAAAGAGAAAGCAGGAAAAGAATATATAGACCTGACAAATAAAATAAAAAACATAAGATAATGGAATCAAGAAATGCCTTTTCAGCAATAACTTTGAATGTTAAAGGGCTAAACTTACAATTAAAAGATACTGATTGGCAAAATGGATTAGGAGACACAATACAGCTATACACTGCTTACAAGAGACTCATCTTAGACACAAGAATACAAATAGATTGAAAGTGAGAGGATGGAAAAGGATTTTCCACACAAGTTGTAACCAAAAGAAAGCAGGAGAAGCTATACTAATGTAGGACAAAATAGACTTTAAATGTAAAGACATCATAAAAAACAAAGAAGGGCATTATATACTAATTAAAGGGACAATTCAGCAAGCAGATATAACAATCATAAATGTTTATGCTCTCAATTAAGGAACTCCAAAATACATGAGATGGTCATTGGCCAAACTGAAGGGAGTGATAGATCTTTCAACAATACTAATAGGTGACTTCAATGCACCACTCTCCTGTATATATAGAACAAACAGAAGATCAACAAGGAAATAGAAAAGTTAAATAACTTGATAAATGAATTAGATCTAACAGATATGTATAAGTCATTGCACCCCAGATTATAAGGATATACATTCTCCTCTAGTGCTCTTGGAACACTCTCCAGGATAGATCACATGCTGGGACACAAAACAGGTCTTTATAAATTTAAAAACATTGAAATTATTCAAAGCACTTTCTCTGATCACAATGGGATGAATCTGGATCTCAATAACCACTAAAGAATGAGAATATTTGCAAATATGTGGTGATTAAATAACACACTCTTAAGCAACCAATGGGTCAAACAAGAAATTGCTAGAGATATCAGTAGCTATCTGTAGAGGAATGAAAATGATAATACAACTTATCAGAACTTATGGGATGTGGCAAAGGCTTTGCTGAGAGGGAAATTTATTGCCCTAAATGCCTATATTAAAAAAAAAAATACAGAGCAAAAATTGAGAACTTAACAGCACACAGGAGGAACTTGAGAAAGAACAGCAAACTAACCCCAAAATAAATAGAAGAAGAGAAATAGCAAAGAATAAAGCAGAGATAAATGAATGGGAGAGCAAAAGACAATAGACAGAATCAATAAAACCAAAACCTGGTCCTTTGAGAAAATAAATAAAATTGATGAGCCATTACCAAGACTGACAAACAAAAAAAAGAGAGAGGATGTAAATAAACAAAATCAGAAATAATAAGGGATGCATTACCACAGACCCTGAAGAAATAAACTAAATTATAGGAGGATACTATGAACAAGTACATGCCAATAAACTACACAACTTTGATGAAATGGACAAATTCCTGAAAACACACAAACAAGCTACACTGACTCAGGAAGAAATAGAAGATTTCAACAAACCAGTACAAGTAAAGATATTCAATCAGTCATCAAAAATCTTCCTACAATGCAAAGCCTAGGGCCAGATTGTTTCACCCAGGACTTTTATCAAACATTCCAGAATGAACTAACCCCAATCCTGCTCAAACTTTTCAAAAAAATTGAGGAAAAGGGAACTCTATCTAATTCATTTTATGAAGCTAATATCGTTTTAATACCCAAACTAGGAAAGATGTTATAAGAAACGAAAACTACAGACTAATATCCCTAATGAACAGAGATGCAAAAATTCTCAATAAAATGCTAGGAAGTCGAATCCAACAATACTTTAAAAGAATTATACACCATTACCAAGTGGGGTTTATACCAGGAATGCAAGGATGGTTCAGCACAAGAAAATCAATATAATACAGCACATTAACAAATCAAAAGGAAAAAATCACATGATCATCTGAAATGATGCTGAAAAAGCATTCGACAAGATTCAGCTCCTTTTCTGTTAAAAGCAATCCACAAGACAAGAATCAAAGGCAGCTACCTCAATGCAATAAAGGGAATATATGAAATACTGATAGCCAGCATCGTACTCAATGGAGAGACTGAAAGCTTTCCCCCTAAGATCAGGTACAAGACAAGGATGCCCACTGTCACCACTATTATCCAACATTGTGCTAGAAGTTCTAGCTAGGGCAATCAGGAAAGACAAAGAAATAAAAGGCATCCAAACTGGAAAGGAAGAAGTAAAACTCTCATTGTTTGCAGATGAAATGATACTATACTTGGAAGATCCTGAGAAATCTACAGCAAAGTTACTTGAGCTAATCAACAAAGTCAGCAAGGTGGCAGGATATAAAATTAAGGTGCAAAAATCATAACATTTATATGCACAAGCAATGAGCTAGCTGAGGAGTCAGTTAAAGAAAAAAGTTCCATTCAAAGTAGCAACTAAAAGAATCAAGTACTTAGGAATGAACCTAACTAGGAATGTAAAGAACTTGTACACAGAAAACTACAAAACATTGCTAAAAGAAATCAAAGGACAACTAAATAGGTGGAAAGACATTCCCTGCTCATGGATAGGAAGGCTAAATATAGTTAAGATGTCAATTCTCCCCAAATGGGTCTACAGATTCAACACAGTACCAATCAAAATTCCAACAACCTGTTTTGAAGATTTGGAAAAGCTAACTACCAAATTCATATGGAAGGGAATGAGGCCCCAAATAGCTAAAAGCCTCCTAAAAAAACCAAGAATGAAGTGGGAGGATTAACAATCCGTAACTTTAAAACCTATTATAAAGCCACAGTGGTCAAAACAGCATGGTAGTAGCACAAAGATGGAAGCATTGACCAATGGAATTGAATCAAAAGTGGAGAAATAGACCACCAAACCTATGGTCAACTGATTTTTGACAATGACCCCAAATCCTCTGAACTGGGACAAAATAGTCTTTTCATTAATTGGGCTGGAATGGAAGACCTGGATATCAATAGCCAAAAGAATGAAAGAGGACCCCTATCTTACACCCTATATAAAAATTAGCTCAGAGTGGTTCAAACACCTAAACATAACAACTAGCATCACAAAGCTTCTAGAAGGAAATGTAAGGAAACATTTTCAAGACCTAGTAATAGGAGGTAGTCTCCTAAACTTTACACCCAAAACACAAGCAACGAAAGAAAAAATAGATAAATGGGAACTCTTCAATTAAATGCTTCTGCACTTCAAAAGACTTTGCAAAAAAGTGAAGATTCACCAACTCAATGGGAGAAAATATTAGGAAATCACATATTGGACAAAAGTTTGATTTCCTGTATATACAAAGAAATCATACAACTCAACAACAAAAGAACAAACAATTCAATTATAAAATGGGCTAAAGATTTGAACTGACATTTTTTTCTGAAGAGCAAATACAGCTGGCTCAAAAGCACCTGAAGAGATGCTCACTTTCAATGGCTATAAGGGAAATGCAGATGAAAATTACAATGAGATACCACCTCACAGCTATAAGAATGGCTGCTGTTAAACAAACAGGAAACTATGAAGTTTGGAGAAGATGTGGAGAAACTGGGACACTTATGCACTGCTGGTGGGAAAGTATAATGTTGAAGCCACTATGGAAGACTGTTTGGTGATTCCTATGGAAACTAAATATTGAATTTCCCTATGACCCAGCAATAACATTACTTGGTATATACCCAGAAGAGCTGAAAGCAATGACACAAGCAGACATCTGCACACTGATGTTCATAGCAACGTTATTCACAATTGCCAAAAGATGGAAACAAACCAAATGCCCATCAATAGATGGGTGGATCAACAAAATGTGGCATATACATCCAATGGAATATTATGCAGGAGTAAGAAAAATGACATCCTGAAGCACATGGTAAGATGGATGAGCCTTAAAGACATAATGCTAAGTGAAGTTAGCCAGACACAAAAGGATAGATACTGTATGATTCCACTTTTATGATAAGCATAAAGGTATAATCAGAGGCTTATTGTATAGAATATAGGGGACTTAGAGATACATAAAAGCTGGAGATGGGTGAACCATTAGCTAATGAGGTTGAGCTCCAATGTAAGGGAATAGATAGGAGTGAAAGTGGTTCTCTAGTGGATCTGTAAGTAATATTATCTTATTGAAGATGAACAAGATTGAAAGGGGTTATATAGACCTACATGTCCCATTGATTCACACAAGAAATATGAATTCCCACAAGGATTACTTCAAATATATCATTCTCATACAAAATGTGTTTAATCCCAGGGTACAGGGGGGAAACTGCTATTGAATGCTATGAGCTATGTTCAAAAGAAACCATGAGCTCTATCACAGCAACAGCAGAGTTAAATAATGGGGGGAGGGACAAGAGTTTAGAGGAGGTTTAGATTTTCTATTTGGTGAGGGTGTGTTTATTGGTTTTCTTTCTCTTGGGAACCATGAGATTATCTGAAATTGAGACTGTTGATGGACTGTGGACTTCAGCCCTTCTACATGATTCCCAATGAATGCAGAAGGCTGAAGGATGCACTGATGGAGAAGCTAGAATGATGAACAATGGTGTACACTTATGAATGAAGATTGTGCTTCTACAAAAAGGAACAAAATCATGAGGCATGCAATGATGTGAATGAACATGTGGGACGTTTGGTGAGACAAAATAAGCCAGAAACAAAAGAATGAGAATGGTAGGGTCACCTTTAGAAAATGCTTATAAGAAAGCAGGGGCCTGAATTGTAAGCTTTTAGAGCATGCACATTAAGTCTAGAGTGGTGATTATTATTTCTGGATTTTGAGATGTTATTTTATATATATAACCTGATATTTAGAGTTAAGAACAAAGCTGAACAGGTTGGAGTTAAAGTAATTTAGAACATAGGGGTAAGAAAGACAGTATCTATATTTTAGAACCACACATTCTCTTTGAGACCAATGGAAGAAAGTTTTATTTGGTCTGGAATGGAAATTTTCTGTAGTGCATAATCTAATTCAACCTTTATGTATAGCTCATTTGAACAATTGAAACACAGGGAGCCCAGAATAAGAAAGAGGTCCTTTAATGTTGTATAGTTACTGTAATACCTGGATACAATAGCAGATAATCAAAAAGTATTGGCAAAGTCCCCTGAAGAATGGGAGAAAAATATGGAACTACTAAAAGAATCCCCTGATACTGTGTTAAACTTTAGGGATACTTAAGTCAATAAGCATGCTCTTGATCAGGAGGCCTTCTCTTGTGAAGTTTATGCAGTTTTATGCTGTTTTGAAATTATTTATGCCTCCTAGAAAATTCATGTTTTAATCCTAATCCCATTTTGTAAAGGCAGCCATTTCTTCTAACCCCTATTCAGTACAGTATATTTGAAACTGTAATCAGATCATCTTCCTGGAGATGTGACTCAATCAAGAGTGGTTGTTAAAATGGATCAGAGGAGACATGTCTCCACCCATTTGGGTGGGTCTTGCTTAGTTTACTGGAATTCTATTAAAGAGGAAACATTTTGGAGAAAGAGAGATTCTGAGAGAGCAGAGAATGACATAACCACGAGAAGAAGAGAGTCCACCAGCCAGCGACCTTTGGAGATGAAAAAAGAAAACATCTCCTGTGGAGCTTAATAAAACAGGAAGCCAGGAGAGAAAGCTAGCAGATGACACCGTGTTTACCACATACCTTTCCAGATGAGAGTGAAACCCTGAACATGTTTGCCATGTGCCCTTCCAGCTGAGAGGGAAACCCTGAATTTCATCAGCCTTCTTGAACCAAGGTATCTTTCCTTGGATGCCTTAGATTGAACACTTCTATGGATTTGTTTTAATTGGCACATTTCCTTAGAACTGTAAACCTGCAACTTACTAAGCCCCCCATTTAAAAGCCATTCCATTTCTTGTATATTGCATTCCAGCAGCTAGCAAACTAAAACATGTAGACAGCAGAGAGGCTTAGATTACCTATAGGCACACCTAAGAGTTACTTCTGGATGACCTCTTTTGTTGCTCAGATGTGGCCTCAGTCTCTCTAAGCCCAACTCTGCAAGAGAAATCATTGCCCTCCCCCCTACATGGGACACGACATTCAGGGGTGAAAGTCTCCATGGTGATGTGGGAGAGGACTCCCAGGGATGAATCCAGACCTGGCACCATGGGACCAACAATCCATCCTGACCAAAAAAGGGAAAAGAAGTGTAATTAATAAAGTATCAGTGGCAGAGAGAGTTCAAATAGAGTTGAGAGGCTACTCTGAGGGTGGCTCTTACACAAGCTACAGTTATGTTATGCTGCCTATCATAACCTGCCAACCCTCAACCAGGACTATTCTAGCCAATCCTAAACACCTAGGGCAATATATAAGATTTCAGAAGGATTCCATGCACTTAAGTAACTTTCCAGAAACCTACAACCTCCAGATGGGTCCCTTGTCTAGATAAGTCTTGAAACCTAGCCCAGCCTCTCCAGAACATTAGATAGTTCCATCTCCCTACCCCATGTTAGTGACAGACCCTTCCAATATGAAAAATTTAGAATTGCCACAGCCCAAACACCCCTAATGAGCGGGATGGAACGATCAAAGGTGATGATGGATTTATACAGAAAAGATAGGATTTAACAAATGAATATGAAGGCTAAATCATTAAATTGATATCTCTTTTAGTCTCCAGTATTTTAGAGCAACTAGAAGAAAAACCTAAAATTTTGAAATTGTAACTCATAATATATTCTGAAATATGTTCTACAAGTAATTGTGCTGCTGTGCTTTGAAATTTATAACTTTTTTGTGTATATGTTATTTTTCACAAAAAAGAAGGAAAAATTATTGTGATTATAAAAAAATACTAAGTGCTCTAGCTTTCTATATTCTGGAGCAGCTAGAAGGAAAAATATGAGAGGATTGTATGGTAGCCCATGACATACTCTGGGATCTGTCCTGTAACTACTTGTTGAAGAATGCTTTGACAACTATTGCTTTTTTGTTTCTTTGCTTTGTATATATGTTATACTATACAATAAGGAAAAGTTAAAAGTATATATATACACACACACACTATATTAAGAGAACAAAGGAAAAATATCCATATGATGGTCTCAATTGATGCACAATAGGCATTTGACAAAAATCCAGCACCCCTTTTCAAAATGTAACAACACATAGAGAACTAGGAATAGAGGGAAACTTTCTCAATATGATAAAGGGCAAATATGAAAAACTTACAGCTAATGTCATACTCAGTTTGGAATGACTGAGCTTTCACCTTAAGATCAGGAACCACACAAAGAGGCCCACTGTCACTAGTATTATTCAACATACTGGAAGTGCTAGCCAGAGAAATTAGGCAAGCAAAAGAAACAAAAGTCATGCAAATTGGTAAGGAAGAAGTTAAACTTTCCCTGTTTTCAGATGACATGATTCTATACAGTAAAAAGCCAGAAAAAATCCACAACAAAACTATTAGAGCTAATAAATGGTTCAACAAAGTGATAGGGTATGTTAGAAAGAATGCCATACCTGAAATAGAACAAATGCTCATCTGATTGTGGAGAAGAAATGAATTTATTTAGTATTGCAGAGTGGGCACCTAGCCGAACACAAATTGATGACTGGTACACCAAACAATAGAGTGCCACAAATATATCTATACCTAACCCTCAGACCCCTTCCTTGTTTCTCTGCTGATTTGATACTCCAGAGGTTACAGCCTATCTGCATAGTTTAATTCAAACTTCCCACAGAAAGTTCCCCCTTTTAATTATGCTTTATATTTTAATGACCCTGTCCATTAAGGATTTGGTACCAACTCTAGGCTTACATCAGAAGCCCTCCCCTTTCCCTGCTGGAGTCAGCTTGTGTGAAAGCTATATTTAGCTTAATTATTAAAAATCCCCTTTCTTTCTTTTCAAACCTGTTTTCACATTTTAGTCTCTCCTCAAACTTGATAAGAGCCTTTTCACCCTTTTCATTATAGGGATCTTCCTCTTTAAGGGGGTTCTTGATTAGTCTCTGAACTGAACTTCAGCACATGGGATAATGCAGCACCTAAGTGCTGTGAGTACCCCAGCTATGATGATTAAAAAAGTTAGCATGGATAGTGCCACCCCTTTCCATCCCCCCAAACCAATTTTCTAATCATCTTGTGAGGGGGTCATCAATGCCTGAGTTTTCACCAATTCTTCGGATAAGACCATCAGACCTTGTAAAACTTTGGTGCTGTATCATTGGGGATAAATGTACAACTACCCCCAACCATAACTCAAACATGTCCCTTTTTGACTAACATTATTTCTAGGGCCATCCATTGTCCCATGTCATTCAGGTAGCAGCATCCAGCTGTTCTGCTATTCCCTTAACTACATCCTTGGTGTAATCGATAAATCTTTGCTGATTAATCCAATTCATATTTTCATTGATGGTGACCCACCAGAATAAGGATGACTCAAATCCTGCAGCTAGTTGATTTCTAGCCTTAAACTCATCTGGGCTTTCCCTTGGTAGCCCTATACTGTCTAAATCTACTCAATCCTCCTCCTTTTCAAATGCTAGGGTGAATGGGATGACCAATTGGATCAGAGTACAGGTTCCCTTCCACATCTTAGGTAAAACTGATCAGAAGATGCCCTTTCCATAATACCACCACAGGTCTGCTTATATTGTGGTTAAGCTGGAGAAATTGCCAGTACTATCCTCAGTCACATCACATGCTGGAGTATGTGAGACCATGGTCCCAAGTTTCTGGAGCCTTTGGTCCCATCTAGCGAGACAGGCAGAGTGGTTTCCTGGACCGAGGTGAGAAACTGCTATGTCCTTGATGTTTTTGCCCCTGAATGGAGGGAAAAGAGAGGACAATATACTACAATTTTCACCAGGAGTAGTATTCTGAAAAAGGACTACCATGCACTTGAACATGTTCCTCCATACCCTTTGGAAAATGAATGACAAGAGCAGTGAGTTGACCTGCTGTGCAAGCATAAAAGTTGCTTTTATCTAAACTCTGGACTATATATTTGATTCATTCCACTCAGGCATTTATATCTTTGCACCTTGTCCAGAATTAGTTTGCTTCAATTCTTCTGTCCTGTCCATGCTGACAACTTTGGGATCATTCTGATTTAGGGAACTAACCATCTAGCTGAGTGTCTTTAGGTGCTACTGAAGGGCCAATTGAAAGGGGCATTGTTAGTGTTGGGGAGAGGATCTGCATCCTGAGCCTTCCCTGAGACTCCCCTCTAGTAATTTCCACGCACATTTCATATACTTGATCAGGAGAGGTACACCTGTTTGAGCCCAAAATGAATTTCCTACCATGAGTGGTGATATTGATTTTGTCTGCCTTTTTGATCATCATTAGTACAGGGTTGCACTGAAGATCTTGGTTGTCTGATGGGGAATTTCTTCATAAAAGGGTATTTTATCTTAGAGGTCCTGTCATATTTGTGAATCCCGATCACTGGCCATAGTACACCCCTTATATTGGGTAGTTCACCACACAAAAACTCAGGATTGGCAAGGCCCCTGTGACCAAGGGGAGTATTTGGGATCACTTACTGACTCTGGACACAGGTACACATTTTCCCAACTCAATTGCTGCTGACTCACCAAGTTACCAAGGCCCACCACCTGGCAAGCATCAAACTGCACAGTTCAGGACCCCAAACTCTTGGCTACACTTACCTCCAACTTGACAGGACATATTACAGCCTTAATTTGGAGCAGTATGACTAGTATAAATATTCTTATTTTTAAATTGGGCTTCAGACCCCGCATCTGTCCTTTGAACAGTGTCACTATTAATACTGTTAGGATAATATACGGACTACAAAACCCCAAATCTGCAAACCCCTTCTAATCTCTAACTATTGTCTTTTTAATGTAATTTTTAAAGGGTCCATAGTTGGAGTTATTTCCCAGGAATCAGACTTATCATCTGGCTCACATACTGGTCCTTTCACTTGGATATAGTGGGTCCAGCTTTTCACTGCCATCCAGATGGCTGTCTGAGTTGTCAACAGAACTTGATAGGGTCCTTCCCAGGTCTGTTGGGGTTTGGACTCTTTCCATGACTTGATGAGGACCCAACCATTGAGTTGGTGTTGATGGACAGCAAAGTCAATAGGGTGCAGTCTGGGCCAGCAAACCACAGTGCCTGAGGGATGACAGAGTAGAGGACAAAACCAGTACATAATTCTTAAGGAAGAGGTCCTTTGATTCTAAGCAAGGGAGATCTCTAGTTCTCTCAGAAAAAGGTAAGCCAAAGAGCATTTCATAAGTGGAGTTCCCTAATTCTTTCCTAGGGGCAGTTCTAATTCTTAGCAGAGCTATGGGAAGACACCTAGTCCAAGGCAACTTGGTTTCTAAGACCAGTTTAGATAGATGTTTCTTTAAGATATGACTCATTCTTTCCAAACTTCCTGAAGATGGAGGTTGCCAGGGTTTATGAAAATCCCACATAATACTTAAGCTTTGCATAACACTTCACAGTATACCATTATCAGAATCAATATTTTCTACAAACCCATAGCAGGGGATAATTTGTTCAAGGATAATCTTGGAAGTTCCTGATGCCATAGACAAAACTATAGGATATGCCTCCACTCACCCTGTTAGATGGTCTACAAGAACCAGAATATATTTTAGTCATCCTACTAGAGGTATCTTGGTGTAACCACTCAAATACTCTGAAATGGCCTAAGGTCTGGTTTCCTTCCCCTTTGTACCCATTACCTTAGAATCTTTTTATTGATCTTTTGACAAATTATGCATTGTTCACGGGTTTGTTTAGCTATGGTGTAGAGACATACACATCCAATATGTTTAAGAACAAGATCACACATGGCTTGTTCTCCCCAATGATTTCCCTGATGTAAGACTGTTGCTATCTCCCTCATTGCTTGTTTATTCAACAGCTGCCTGCCATCCTGGATGACTCATCTCCCCTGACTATCTGAGCTTGCTCCCAGTTGTTCCTGTTCCTTTACTTCCTTCTCAGAGAATACAGGGGCCTCAAATTCTCTGGGAATAGAGGGTATTAAGACCATGAATGTCAACAGGGAGCAAAGGTAAGCTTCCTTAGCCTTTTAATCTGCCAACCTTTTACCCTTTGTCTCAAAGGTATGGCCTTTCTGGTGTTCATTTATGTGCAATACTGATATTTCCCTTGGTAAGAGAAGATTAATTAATGCTTTTTTTATTAATTTTCCATGGACCAATTCCTTCCCCTTGCTATTAATTAATCCCCTTTCTTCAAGATTTTTCTAAAGGTGTGGGCCACCCCAAAGGCATACTTAGAGCCAGTGTAGACAGAACCATCTTTTTCTTCTAATAATTTGAGGGCTTGGTTTAATGCATGCAAATCACAAATTTGAGCTGACCAATCACTGGGCAATCGCCTAGCTTTCCTTACTTCACAATTTAGTCCATCCCCAACTGCATAATCATTGTGCTTTTTTCCCTCCAGGACCCTAGAAGACTGATCTATGAACAATTTTTCCCCTGAATGTAAGGGAAGATCCCTTAGGTCAGGCTGAACTCAGGTTTGATACTCAATTAAATCCAAACAGCCATGTTCAAGGGCTTCTGTCTGGCCAGGCCCTTTCCAAAGAAAAGAGGTGGGTTCAAGCTATTGTCTGTGGTCAAAACCAAGTCATCTTTCTCCATTAGGATTACCTCATACTTCAGGATTTGGAAATCGGTTAACCACCTCCTTGCCCTTTGGGATAAAATAGTCCTGACCATTAGGTTTGCTGATCACAAATGTCCCTCCACAGGTTATTTTCCTAGTTTCTTCTACTAGGAGAGCAGGTGCTATAACAACCTGAACACACCAAAGCCATCCTCTGGAGACAAGGTTCAAAAGTTTAGAAAGGAAGGTTATGGGTCTCCTTTGGCCGCCCCAGGTTTGGGTTAGTACCCCTAGTGCTGTTCCTTTATCTACTGTAACAAATAGATGGAAAGGCTTCTCAAGGGAGGGGAGAGCTGGAACAGGAGACTGTACCAGTGCCCATTTGAGCCCTTCTAAGTCTCCTGTTTCCCCCTCCTTCCATTCTAATTTGTCAGGCTCTTCCTTTAACAATTTTTGGTATAACCTTTTAGTTTGAGAGTCATAAGAATCTACCTACAACCTACAGTACCCCATAATCCTAAGAATTTCCTTAGCTCCCTCTTTCTCCAGGGAAGAGGCAATCCAATTATGGCCTGAATTCTCTCTGGATTTATTTTCCTTTTTCCTTCACTTACGGGATGTCCTAAGTATTTAACTTCCCTTTCCACAAACTGTAGTTTATTTTTTCATACCTTTAGTTCTTGGTTTCCTAAGAAGTTCAGCATATCCTTTGTAACCTGTTTTTCTTTACCCAATATTAACAAATCATCTACATACAATAAAAATGTAATTTCAGGTGGGATTGAAAACCTTTCAAATACTGTTTCTAGTTCCTACACAAAGAAATTGGGGGATTCTATGAAGCCCTGGCATAGGATTGTTCACCAATGTTGCTGCCTCCTTCCAGTGAAGGGATTTACCCATTCAAGAGCGAACAAGTCCCTACTCTCTGGGTCAAGGGCAGACCCAAAAGACATCCTTCAGATCTATTACACCAAACCACTGATGGTGGTGGGAATCCTACTAGGGAAATTGTAAGGGTTAGGGACCACAGGGTGTCTAACAAACAATTTGATTGATGGCTCTAAGGTCCTGTACCGTCCTCCAACTGCCATTTGTTTTCTGGATGGAAGAATGAGAGTATTGGAAGGAAACATATAGGTTTCCAAGAGCCCATCTCAAAGGAGACCTTCAGTGATGGTCTTAAGTCCCTCTCTTCCCTTCAATGGGATGGGATATGGTTTTTTTTTTTTTTGATAAACCATCTCTCTTTTCTTTATCACTTTAGTTTTGATAAGAGGGAACTTACAACACACCCCTTCTCATTTCCCTCCCTCACCCATACCTTTTCTTGGATTTTTTTTCTCATCTTCCTCTGTAAACAAGGCTAAGACAACTTCTAGTTGGCCATCCTTTGCCTCCAGGTCCAGTCCCATGGTACTACCAGGTCTCTACCCAACAAGTTACTCCTAGCTTCTGGAATGCATAGCAGGGGGCTTATAATTTGGTTCTATTCCCAATAGATATTAGTAGGTTTGAAAATGGAGACTTTAAATCCTTCCCCTTGCACTCCTGAAACTGTGAGGGAACTGCCAGATAATTCAATCCCCTTTGAGATGTGGTTCACAGAGGATTGAGCTGCCCCAGTGTCTACCAAATATGAAATTTCTCTCTGATATGGGCCCACCTTCAGATTTACCAAAGGCTTCCAGTGAGTTCTTGAAATAAGGAGCCTCTGACCTCCCTGATCCTTAAAATTCCTCAGGAGTATCACCTGAACTTCTTTCTTTAAACTTGGGCACTCCCATCTTAAATGACCAGGTTTTCCTACAGTGATAACACTCTGCTGCTGTGATAACAGGACTGCTGAGTCCTGTGCATCTGCCTGTCTCCTTCCTGCTTTATCTCTAATTTCTTCTTAACCATGTGGTCAGCCATGCTTATCATGACTTTAGCTTTCTGCTTCTTTCTTCTTCCCTTCTCACAAATACTTTCTGAAACTCTCTCAATAACTCTTCCAGTGGTTTATCCATCCACCCATTTATTTTCTGGATCTTTTTCTTAATGTCAGGCCAAGACCTCTTCATGTAGCTGATCTTTAGTATTCCTTGGGCCACAGGACTATCAGGGCCCATTCCTGAGTACTTCCTTGCATGGTCCCTCAACCTTCACAGGTAAGCAGTAGGAGTCTCATCTTTTTCTTGAGCCACCTCAAAGGCCTTATTAAAATTCTGAGATTTGGGTACAGACAATTTTATCACTTGTGTAATGAGTCTCTAAGATCCCTCATTTGTGCCCTTTCTTCCTGTCATTATTATCCCAATTGGGGTCTACATTAGGAAATTTATGCTCTGCTGCCATCACCCCTTGTCCAGATAGTTGCTGCCTCTCCCATTCTTCTATATCTGCCCTCCTCACCATTCCCCTTTCTTCTCCTATGAAGAGGATATCCAGAATAGACATAAGTTCAGACCAGGTATATAAGCTGGGCCCTAAAAATTGATTCAATTGTTTGGCTATCCCTGTTGTATCATCCATTAATGATTTCATTTATTTCTTTTTTTTTTATTAATTAATGGAAAAAAAGAAATTAACCCAACATTTAGAAATCATACCATTCTACATATGCAATCAGTAATTCTTAACATCATCACATAGATGCATGATCATCGTTTCTTAGTACATTTGCATTGGTTTAGAAGAACTAGCAATACAACTGAAAAAGATATAGAACGTTAATATAGAGAAAAAAATAAAAGTAATAATAGTAAGAACAAAACAAAACAAAACAAAAACTTATAGCTCGGATGCAGCTTCATTCAGTGTTTTAACATGATTACTTTACAATTAGGTATTATTGTGCTGTCCATTTTTGAGTTTTTGTATCTAGTCCTGTTGCACAGTCTATAGCCCATCAGCTCCAATTACCCATTATCTTACCCTATTTCTAACTCCTGCTGAACTCTGTTACCAATGACATATTCCAAGTTTAATCGACATTCGAGAATAAACTTGGAATATGTCATTTATTTCTTAAAGTTCCTTACTTCTGTACTCGTCAAGGGGACATTTACCTAACCAACTTCCCCTGATCCAGTAGGTACTTCTCTCAGAGGGTAAAGGGATACAACAAGTCCATGTTCTTTCATGCTTTTTTCCTCAGAAGCCCACAGAAATGGAAAGTCCCATATACCTTTCTTACACTGTTCCAACTCGTTCCTCAATGGTTGGTGGGTTGTCACAGGTGGAACAGTTGGCTTCAATTGCCCCTCCTGCTCCCTGGGGGAAGCATGGGTTAGTTCCATTGGGCCTTCAGGGTCCAGCAGTCCCTGGCCCAGGGGAAGAGTATAGTGGGAGGAAGGCTCAATAAAGTCTCCCAGGCTTTAGATTCTAAAGATGTAGACTCTGGCTCTGGGGTTTTGACCTTTACATGATGAAGAGGATTCTCCCTTCCCTTTAACAAACACATGGCATAATCAGACCCTTCTGTAGAGAAGGGCTTCTTATCATTCATAAAGCATGAGATTAGCACAAAGCCAATCCTCATCCGCCTCATATTTTGGCCAGAAGACATCGGGTGGTACAATGCTTTCTTTGGTCCAAATATAACAACAATATTTAACCATTTTCTTTTTGTCCTTCCACTTTGTCTGATCATTATTGGCCCAATGCTTTTTACATTGTCTTAGTAGACTATCTGAGGGACTCTACAGTTATCCCCTCCTTTTTTTTCCCCCTAGCTGGCTGACTGCCTCTATTCCCCATCTTGAGTCTTACCTGGGTTTCTTTCTCCCAGCATGTTTCACTTCTTCTGTTTCTAGTCCATTTTCCTTGTGGAAAAATGGGACCATGGATTGGGACTCAGCACTTGCTTTGCACAGTTCAGACGCACACACTCCACCTCAGACTCATCAGGATCCTTCCCTACTATTCTAGTTTGCCAGCTGCCAGAATGCAACACACCAGAGACAGATTGGCTTTTAATAAAAGGGGATTTATTTTGTTAGTTCTTCAGAAGAAAGGCAGCTAACTTTCCACTGAGGTTCTTTCTTATGTGGAAGGCACAGGATGGTCTCTGCTGGTCTTCTCTCCAGGCCCCTGGGTTCCAACAACTTTCCTCAGGGTGACTTCTTTCTGCATCTCCAAAGGCCTGGGCTGAGCTGCGAGTGCTGAGATGAGGAATGCCAAGCTGCTTAGGCTGTGCTACGTTGCACTCTCTCATTTCAGCACCAGCCAGTTAAGTCAAACATCACTCATTGTAGCAGACACACCTCCTAGCTGACTGCAGATGTAATTAGGAACAGATGAAGTTCACGTGCCATTGGCTTATGTCCGCAGCAACAAGACTGGGTATGCTCACCTGGCCAAGTTGACAACTGAATCTAACTAACACACCTACCATCAAGGTAATACTTAAGAGCCTTTTAGTCCATGCACAGAGTTGCCTGGTCACTGTGAGGCATCTTTTCCCTTTTCCTTTTTTCATACAAAATTGGCAGATCCAAGCATCCAGTTCCAGGTCTTTCTGGTCATCAGAATCAGGCACCCAATGGTGGAGTCTGAGACTGCTCAATTGGCAGGGTACACCTTCCCTTCATCCTCCCTGGAGGTCCTCCTCTAAAGCCCTGGATCCTGGATGAGCCCCTGAAGTTGTTTGAAAGAACGCTGTACTTGAAAGAGAACAAACGCTCATCCAATTGTGGAGAAGAAAAGAATTTATTCAGTCTTGCAAGAGCAGGTTCTTAGCTGAACATAAAGTAGTGGCTGATGTGCTGCATAACAGAATGCCACAAAAATTATACCTATGCCTAGCCCATAGACCTCTCCCCTTTTTCTCTGATGGCTGGATACTCCAGAGGTTATAGCCTATCTGGATAGACTAACTAATTCAAACTTCCTGCTGAAGATTCCCCCTTTTGATTGTGCTTTATATTTTAATGACCCTGACCATTAAAGATTTGGTGCCAATTGTAGGCTTGCATCACAGGCCCTCCCCTTTCCCTGTCTGTTGTATCTTGTATGAAAGCTAAACTTTACATGAAAAAATCAGTGGTATTAGCCTCACTGGCCCTGCCTATCCCATCAACCAGCAAACCTGGCTCCCCCCACCCCAGGCCCCCATGGGCTGGCCTGCTGTCCTCAGCAGGCTAGCTGGCTGGAGAGAGGAT
Organism: Tamandua tetradactyla; assembly: GCF_023851605.1. NCBI lineage: Eukaryota > Metazoa > Chordata > Mammalia > Pilosa > Myrmecophagidae > Tamandua > Tamandua tetradactyla. Next base: position 26,724,051 of record NC_135333.1, read on the forward strand.
GACAATGCTGAAATTTTGTGCTGCTCCCAACTGCATGCAGAAGAACAGTTAGTCTAACCTGGCCTTCCTCAGGTTCCTGCAGGACCCAACCAGATACCAAAGTGGGTGAAGAATTGTAGGAGAGCAGACTTGGAAGATAAAACACCTGATCAGCACGTTATCAGTTATGTCCCAAACACTTTGAGACCTCTATAATCTGGAGAACTATACATTTTGCAGGGCATCATAAAACTAAAGAATGATTGGGTTATTTTATTTCTCAAAGTTAATTGAAGCAGGTACTTGTGAAGTCATTGAGAGAGTCTTTATATACAGTTTTTTTGAGGTAATATATACCAACAATATTTGATCTTACCAGTCAGTTGAACAATCTACATGGTAGAAACAGAAAACAAATAAAAGAATTGAGCAATGATGAAATCAGGACACTGAAACAGAAATAAAAATTCATAAAACTTCTGAGCAGGAACAAAAACATAAAGAAAAAAACAACATAATGCTCAGTACCCAAAAGCAGAAGAAGGGGGTAAAGAGCAGAATGAAGATCTTTTACCTTTAACCCTTGAAGAGAAGGAAAACAAATAAAACCTAAAATTTTTATTGGAAATTTTGATTCTTATGGGAGAACAAAATATACCTCTGGATGGACATGAGGCTGACGAACTCCCTGAAATTCTCTTTACTCCTGATAACTTTCATGCACTGTTGTGGTGCCCAGTAAGTTCCAGTGAAGAGGTTCTGAAAAAGTGATTTGAGACCACAGCAGTTAACACATTATTCTGTTTGAAAACACAGCAGAGACAAACATGTGAGAGCTGCATTCATTAAGAAACTCTCAGAGAAGTGAGGGACTCACTTTTTTTCTGCTATCACTAATGATGTGGTGAATATAGTAGGGGAAGAGCACCTGTCCATGTTAGTGAGGTTTGTGGATGAATCCCATAACCTGAGAAAGGAATCTGCAGGCTTCCTGTCTCATGAAGTTGATGCAGAAATTTTGTCTCTGAAATTTCACACTACAATAACTGAGAAGTGGGGACTAAAATGGAATAGTCATCACAGGCTTACATTGTGTCCAGTGGATTTTCCTCCAAAATGAAACTTGTTGCTTCTAGACCTCTAGAGAAATATCCCTAAGCTGTCTACATGCTCTACTCTTCCTGTGCCTTAAACATATGATTAACAAAATCAGTGCCTGTTAAAGGAGTATCTGTTACATACAGATTGAGGGAGTTTTTTTTTTTTTCATCGATCACCACAACTACTTTCAGAACTTGATAATGTAATTTCAGTCCTTATCTTTTCAGAGCAATGAAGGGGAAATGAACTGAAGGAAATTTGCTACACTAATCATGCCTGCCTTTTGAAATCTTAGGCATGATGCTTTTGAAATCTTAGTGGAAATACTGCAAACACTTGTGTTATGTTTAGATGACATAAATAGTGTTGCAAATATTAGATGTAATAATTGTATAGCTGACTGAGCATTTGTACTCTAGTACAGTAACATTTTAATTTAACCATTACCATTGTTGCTCTTAGGAATGTCCTGTCTTTTACAAGAGGCTTTGGGAAAAATCTCCAGGGGCAAATCTCTGATGTCTTTGCAGACAACAACTTGACTGCAGTGCTGCACTCAGTAAATGAAGTGATGAAAAATGTTGAAATTCATCATGAATTTTGTTGAGGAAGTGACAAATTTGGCAACCAAACTTTGATGTTCACTTGAATCTCTCTGGCAAATTCCACAAAGCTCAGCAAGGCAACCTGGGATCTCAATTAACCTCTGAGAGTTACTATAAAGAAACTCCAAGTCCAACAGTGAAGCACATTATTCAGGAACTTAAAGGAATATTATCAGAACAGCCACTCAAAGGCTTTAAGTGCTTATTTCTGGTACCTTCTATCATGGGACTGCTCAAATTCAACACTTTGGAGGAACACCATGTTGGCATGTACAGAAGAGACTTACCCAATCCTGACATACTTTCAGCCAAGATTCATTGTTGGAGGATCAAGTGGAAACAAAGGGAAAGATAAAGAGCTTCCATCCACCATTTACAAAGCCCTCCATCTGCCTGATGTAGAGTTTTCTCCTAATGTTTATGCTTTGTTGAAGGTCTTATGTTTTCTTACAGTGATGAAGGTTGAGAATGAATGCTATGAAAATGGGCAAAAGCATCTCAAAGCATATGAGGAATGCGTTGACAGACTGAAGGCCAAGTAACTTGGTTTTGCTTAACATAAATTTTGATATAAAACATGATCTGGATTTAATGTTGGATACATATCAAACTCTATACAACTAAATTAGAGCTCCCTACAGGTAATTTGAAACCAGTGAAGGAGGAAGAGTTCCAAGATGGCTGCTTAGTGAGGTGTGGAATTTAGTTTGTCCTCCAGAGCAGCTAGTAAATAGTAAGGAATAGTACAGAACAACTGCTGGAGCCACATCAGAGACTGAACGCACAACATACACCAGGCTGCACCAGACAGAACAGCTGTAACCCTACACAGAACTATAAGTTCCCAGCACCCTTCCCCCACAGGCTGGTTCCCCAAAGGGAAAGGAAATCTCCAATTGTGGAATTAATTAACAAATTCTGACTACTGAAAATAGGACCCCTGTTCATATAAAACTTGAATAAGAACTAAAGGTACTAGGAGGTTTTTCCCTGACACGGAGTTGTCAGAGGGGTCAGGGCTGATGGACAAAAACAAACAAACAAAAAGAAGCTTTTTGGATCAGACAGCACAAGATACTTAAAAAGGGCTGGGCCCTTAAAAGGGGGGAGGGGCACTTAGCACATAGCACCTGGAGATACATAGAGCAATGTATCAACTTAAGCTGTTGATTAACAAACCCAAGGAATGGGGGTCCTTCTCTGAAAAGGATTATTTTTTGCTTTGTTTCTACTACTTAACAGCTAATTAGATAGAACTGCAAGGATTCTCAGGCTCCAACTGTCTCAGGCAAGGGCAGAATTAAGCTTGTCTGAGAGACAAAGAGGTTGGTTAGGTGAAAGGAGTTAATTCCTGGAGGCTATGTTTTCCCCCAGGAGAGGGGTGGGGCCCAGCTCAGGTGGATTCCCTCCCTCAAGGAATTCAGACCCCAGGGACTGGAAAACTGAAGCAATTAAAGTCAGCCTACAACGTCTCCTCTGTCTCAACCACACCCCCTGCGGGGAGAGTCTGCTGAAGTTAAAGCCACCACATCACTTTATGCTGGTGGGAAAGTGCAGGCAGACAAGCACAACATACTGGGCAGGATAGGAAAAACACAGGGTCTAGAGACTTCATAGGAAAGTCTGTCAACCTGCTGGGCATCACCCTTAGGGAAAACTGATGCAGGTGATTCTTTCCTCCTGAGAGGAGGCCTGTCTGGTCTGGGAAAATCTGACTGGAATCTATAATGTCTAAGTAGACCATCCTAAAAAAAAAAAGACAAGAAACAGAAAAACAAAAACTAAAAATTCTGATCCATTAAACAAAACCCATGCTAGAGGTCTAGAATAAGCTGAACTGAATGTCAAAGAACAGAAATAGAACAAACCATCCAGCAAGAATATCCTAAGTAAAAGAATGAAAACAATTAATGAAATCAAATGCTTAGATGCCTGCAAAAAGTAATGAGTTATACTAGGAAAGTTGAAGTTATGGCCCAGTCAAAGGAACAAACCAACAATTCAAATGAGATACAGGAGTTAAAATATTCAGTATGTTTGAACAGACATGGAAAATCTCATCAAAAATCAAATCAGTGAGTTGAAGGAGGATGTAAAGGAGGCAATGGGTGAACAAAACGAAGAAATTGAAAGTCTGAAAAAAACAAATCACAGAACTTCTGGGAATGACAGTAGAAGAGATGAAAAAAATGGAAATCTGCAATGATAGATTTCAAGAGGCAAAAGAAAGGATTAGAGAACTGGAGGATTGGACATCCGAAATCTGACATGTAAAAGAAAATATAAGGAAAAGGAATGGAAAAAAATATAAGCAGGACCTCAGGGAATTGAACGACAATATGAAGTGCATGATTATGCATGTTGGGGGTGTCCCAGAAGAAGAAGAGAAGGGAAAAGGAGGAGAAAGACTAATGGAGGCAATTATCACTGAAAATTTCCTGTCTCTTATGGAAGACATAAAATTATGGATCCAAGAAGTGCAGCATATGCTAAACAGAACAGACTCAAATAGACATACTCCAAGAAACTTACTAATCAGATTGTCAGATGTCAAAGAGAAAGAGAGAATTTTGAAAGCAGCAGAAGGAAAGCAATCCATTGCATACAAGGGAAGCCCAACAAGACTATGTGTAAATTTCTCAGCAGAAACCATGGAGGCAAGAAGACAGTGGTATGATATATTTAAGATGCTAAAAGAGAAAAACTTCCAACCAGGAATTCTTTAACTAACAAAATTGTCCTTCAAAAATGAAGGGGAAATTAAAACACTTTCAGAAAAAAAAAAATCACTGAGAGAATTTATGACCAAGACACTGGTTCTGTAAGGGAGGACTAAAGGCAGATAGGAAAAAACAGAAGAGAGATGTGTGGAGAAGAGTGCAGAAACGAAGACTATCAGTAAAGATAGAAGGAGAGAAAAAAATTAGATGTGACATATAAAGTTCAAAAGGCAAAATGGTAGAACTACTGCATTACAGTAATAATACTAAATCTTAATGGATTAAATTCCTCAGTCAAAAGAGATGGATTGGTAGAAAAGATTGAAAAACAGGACCCATCTACATGCTGTCTAGAGGAGATTCATATAGAGCCAAGGACAAACATAGGTTGAAAATGAAAGGTTGGGAAAGACAGTTCATGCAAACAATAATCAGAAAAGAACAGAAGCAGCTATACTAATATCCAACAAATTAGATTTCAAATGTAAAACAATTAAAAGAGACAAATAAGGACACTATGTATTAACAAAAGGAATAATTCAACAAGAAGACATAACAATCATAAATATTTATGCACTGAGTCAGAGTGTTCCAAAATACATAAGGCAAACACTGAAAAGAGAAATAAACACCTCTGCTATCATAGCTGGAGACTCCAATTTTCTGTTCTCATGAATGGATAGAACATCTAGAGAAAGGATCAATAAAGAAGCAGAATTTGAATAATGCAACAAACAAACTAGACTTAACAGATATTTATGTATCACACAACAGCAGGATACATCTTTTTTTTCTCAAGTATTCATGGATCACTCTCAAGGGTAGACCATATGCTGGGTCACAAAGCAAGTCTCAATACGTTTAAAAAGATTGAGATAAGACAAAACACTTTCTTGGATCATAAAAGAATGAAGTTGGAAATCAATAACAAGAAAAGGGACAGAAAACTCACAAATATAGGGAGGCTAAACAACACACTCTTAAACAACCAGTGGGTCAAGGAAGAAATTGCAAGAGAAATCAGTAAATATCTTGAGGCAAATGAAAATGAAAACACAGCATATCAAAATTTATGGGATGCAGCAAGGGCAGTGCTAAGAGAGAAATGTATTGCCTTAACTGCCTATATCAAAAAAGAAGAAAGAGCAAATATCAATGAATTAACTGTTCACTTGGAAGAACTAGAGAAAGAACAGCAAACTAAACCCAAAGCAAGCAAAAGGAAATAAATAATGGAGATTAGAGCAGAAGTAAATGAAATTGGAAACATCAAAAAGATCAACAAAGCCAGAAGTTGGCTCTTAGAGAAAATCAATAAAAGTGATGGATCCTTAGCATGGTTGGCAAAAAGAAAAAGAGAAGATGCAAATAAATAAAATCAGAACTGTAGAGGACGTATAACCATCCTGCAGAAATAAAGGAGGTGATGAGAAGATACTATGAGTAGCTTTATGCTAATAAACTAAACAACGTAGATGAAATGAACAACCTCCTATACAGGCATGAACAACCAACACTGACTCAAGAAGAAATAAATGACCTCAACAAACCATTCACAAGTAAAGAAATTGAATCTATCATCAAGAAGCTTCCAAAAAAGAAATGTTCAGGGCCAGATGGCTTCACATGTGAATTCTACTAAGCATTCAAGAAAGAATTAGTACCAATTCTGTTAAAAAAAAAATCTTCAAAAACTTGAAGAGGAGGAAGGTTACCTAACTCATTTTATGAAGCCAACATCAACCTCATACCAAAGCCAAATAAAGACACTATGAGAAAAGAAAATTACAGACCAATTTCTCTAATGAATATAGATGCAAAAATCCTCAACAAAATCCTTGCAAATAAGATCCAGCAGCACATTAAAAGAATTATACACCATGGCCAAGTGGTATTTATTCCAGGTATGCAATGATGGTTCAACATAAGAACAGCAATTAATGTAATACACCATATAAACAAATCAAAGCAGAAAATTCACATGATCATCTTGATTGATGCAGAAAAGGCATTCCACAAAATTCAACACCCTTTCTTTATGAAAACACTTCAAAGGATTGGCATAGAAGGGAAATTCCTCAATATGATAAGAGGAATATATGAAAAGCCCACCGCTAACATCCTCAATGGGAAAAGACTGAAAAATTTCCCCCTAACATCAGGAACAAGACAAGGATGTCCATTGTCACCATTGTTATTCAGTATCATGTTGGAAGGTTTAGCCAGAGCAATTAGGCAAGAAAAAGAAATACAAGACAACAAACTTGGGAAGGAAAAAGTAAAACTCTCACTGTTTGCTGATGATAAGATAATATATGTCGAACCCCCCCAAAAATCCACAGCAAAACTACTAGAGCTAATAAATGAGTGCCACAAAGTGACAGGGTATAAGTTCAACACTAAAACATGTGCAGTGTTTCTATGCACTAGTAATGAGCAATCTGAGGAAGAAATCAAGAAAAGAAATCCATTTACAGTTGAAACCAAATGAATAAAATATTTAGGAATATATTTAACTATGACTACAAAAGACCTATACACAGGAAACTATAAGAAATTGCTAAGAGAAATCACAGAAGGCTTAAATAATTGGGAGGGCATACTGTGTTCATGGATTGGAAGACTAAGCATAGTTAAGATGTCAATTCTACCTAAATGGATTTATAGTGTCAATGCAATACCAATTAAAATACAAAAAACTTACTTTGCAGAAATAGAAAAAACATTAACCACATTTATTTGGAAGGGCAAGTTGCCCCGAATAGCTGGAAATATCTTGAGAAAGAAGAATGAAGTTGGAGGTATCACACTATCTGACTTTAGGGCATATTATGAAGCTAAAGTAGTCAAAACAGTATGGCACTGGCGTTAAAGATAGATATACTGAACAATGGAATTGAATAGAATGTTCAGATATAGGCCCTCTCATATATGGATAATTGATCTTTTTTTTATTAATTAAAAAAATTAACTAACACAACATTTAGAAATCATTCCATTCTACATATGCAATCAGTAATTCTTAATATCATCACATAGATGTATGATCATCATTTCTTAGTACATATGCATTGATTTAGAAACAGAAATAGCAAGACAACAGAAAAAGAAATAAAATGATAATATAGAGAAAAAATAAAAATAAAAATAAAAAATACAAAAATATATAAGAAAAAAACTATAGCTCAGATGCAGCTTCATTCAGTGTTTTAACATAATTACATTACAATTAGGTAGTATTGTGCTGTCCATTTTTTTTTTTTTTTAGAAATCATACCATTCTACATATGCAATCAGTAATTCTTAACATCATCACATAGATGCATGATCATCATTTCTTAGTACATTTGCATCGGTTTGGAAGAACTAGCAATATAACCGAAAAAGATATAGAATGTTAATATAGAGAAAAAAAATAAAAGTAATGATAGTAAGAACAAAACAAAACAAAACAAAACAAAAAACTATAGCTCGGCTGCAGCTTCATTCAGTGTTTTAACATAATTACTTTACAATTAGGTATTATTGTGCTGTCCAGTTTTGAGTTTTTGTATCTAGTCCTATTGCACAGTCTGTATCCCATCAGCTCCAATTACCCATTATCTTACCCTGTTTCTAACTCCTGCTGAACTCTGTTACCAATGACATATTGCAAGTTTATTCTCGAGTGTCGATTCACATCATTGGGACCATACAGTATTTGTCTTTTAGTTTTTGGCTAGACTCACTCAGCATAATGTTCTCTAGGTCCATCCATGTTATTACATGCTTCATAAGTTTATCCTGCCTTAAAGCTGCATAATATTCCATCGTATGTATATACCACAGTTTGTTTAGCCATTCGTCTGTTGATGGACATTTTGGCTGTTTCCATCTCTTTGCAATTGTAAATAACGCTGCTATAAACATTGGTGTGCAAATGTCCGTTTGAGTTTTTGCCCTTAATTCCTTTGAGTAGATTCCCAGCAATGGTATTGCAGGGTCGTATGGCAATTCTATATTCAGCTTTTTGAGGAACCACCAAACTGCCTTCCACAGTGGTTGCACCATTTGACATTCCCACAAACAGTGGATAAGTGTGCCTCTTTCACCGCATCCTCTCCAGCACTTGTCATTTTCTGTTTTGTTGATAATGGCCATTCTGGTGGGTGTGAGATGATATCTCATTGTGGTTTTGATTTGCATTTCTCTAATGGCCAGGGACATTGAGCATCTCTTCATGTGCCTTTTGGCCATTTGTATTTCCTCCTCTGAGAGGTGTCTATTCAAGTCTTTTTCCCATTTTGTAATTGGTTGGATGTCTTTTTGTTGTTGAGTTGAACAATCTCATTATAAATTCTGGATGCTAGACCTTTATCTGATATGTCGTTTCCAAATATTGATTCCCATTGTGCAGGCTGTCTTTCTACTTTCTTGATGAAGTTCTTTGATGCACAAAAGTGTTTAATTTTGAGGAGTTCCCATTTATTTATTTCCTTCTTCAGTGCTCTTGCTTTAGGTTTAAGGTCCATAAAACTGCCTCCAATTGTAGATTCATAAGATATCGTCCTACATTTTCCTCTAACTGTTTTATGGTCTTAGACCTAATGTTTAGATCTTTGATCCATTTTGAGTTAACTTTTGTGTAGGGTGTGAGATATGGGTCTTCTTTCATTCTTTTGCATATGGATATCCAGTTCTCTAGGCACCATTTATTGAAGAGACTGTTCTGTCCCAGGTGAGTTGGATTGACTGCCTTATCAAAGATCAAATGTCCATAGATGAGAGGGTCTATATCTGAGCACTCTATTCGATTCCATTGGTCAATATATCTATCTTTATGCCAATACCATGCTGTTTTGACCACTGTGGCTTCATAATATGCCTTAAAGTCAGGCAGTGCAAGACCTCCAGCTTCGTTTTTTTTCCTCAAGATGTTTTTAGCAATTCGGGACACCCTGCCCTTCCAGATAAATTTGCTTATTGGTTTTTCTATTTCTGAAAAATAAGTTGTTGGGATTTTGATTGGTATTGCATTGAATCTATAAATCAATTTAGGTAGGATTGACATCTTAACTATATTTAGTCTTCCAATCCATGAACATGGTATGCCCTTCCATCTATTTAGGTCTTCTGTGATTTCTTTTAGCAGTTTTTTGTAGTTTTCTTTATATAGGTTTTTTGTCTCTTTAGTTAAATTTATTCCTAGGTATTTTATTCTTTTAGTTGCAATTGTAAATGGGATTCGTTTCTTGATTTCCCCCTCCCCTTGTTCATTGCCAGTGTATAGAAATGCTACAGATTTTTGAATGTTGATCTTGTAACCTGCTACTTTGCTGTACCCATTTATTAGCTCTAGTAGTTTTGTCATGGATTTTTCCAGGTTTTCGACCTATAGTATCATATCGTCTGCAAACAGTGATAGTTTTACTTCTTCCTTTCCAATTTTGATGCCTTGTATTTCTTTTTCTTGTCTAATTGCTCTGGCTAGAACCTCCAACACAATGCTGAATAATAGTGGTGATAGTGGACATCCTTGTCTTGTTCTTGATCTTAGGGGGAAAGTTTTCAATTTTTCCCCATTGAGGATGATATTAGCTGTGGGTTTTTCATATATTCCCTCTATCATTTTAAGGAAGTTCCCTTGTATTCCTATCCTTTGAAGTGTTTTCAACAGGAAAGGATGTTGAATCTTGTCAAATGCCTTCTCTGCATCAATTGAGATGATCATGTGATTTTTCTGCTTTGATTTGTTGATATGGTGTATTACATTAATTGATTTTCTTATGTTGAACCATCCTTGCATACCTGGGATGAATCCTACTTGGTGATGATGTATAATTCTTTTAATGTGTTGTTGGATACGATTTGCTAGAATTTTGTTGAGGATTTTTGCATCTATATTCATTAGAGAGATTGGTCTATAGTTTTCTTTTTTTGTAATATCTTTGCCTGGTTTTGGTATGAGGGTGATGTTGGCTTCATAGAATGAATTAGGTAGTTTTCCCTCCGCTTCGATTTTTTTGAAGAGTTTGAGGAGAGTTTGTACTAATTCTTTCTGGAATGTTGATAGAATTCAGATGTGAAACCGTCTGGTCCTGGACTTTTCTTTTTAGGAAGCTTTTGAATGACTGATTCAATTTCTTTACTTGTGATTGGTTTGTTGAGGTCATCTATGTCTTCTTGAGTCAAAGTTGGTTGTTCATGTCTTTCCAGGAACCCGTCCATTTCCTCTAAATTGTTGTATTTATTAGAGTAAAGTTGTTCATAGTATCCTGTTATTACCTCCTTTATTTCTGTGAGGTCAGTAGTTATGTCTCCTTTTCCATTTCTGATCTTATTTATTTGCATCCTCTCTCTTCTTCTCTTTGTCAATCTTGCTAAGGGCCCATCAATCTTATTGATTTTCTCATAGAACCAACTTATGGCCTTATTGATTTTCTCTATTGTTTTCATGTTTTCCATTTCATTTATTTCTGCTCTAATCTTTGTTATTTCTTTCCTTTTGCTTGCTTTGGGGTTAGTTTGCTGTTCTTTCTGCAGTTCTTCCAAGTGGACAGTTAATTCCTGCATTTTTGCCTTTTCTTCTTTTCTGATATAGGCATTTAGGGCAATAAATTTCCCTCTTAGCACTGCCTTTGCTGCGTCCCATAAGTTTTGATATGTTGTGTTTTCATTTTCATTCGCCTCGAGGTATTTGCTAATTTCTCTAGCAATTTCTTCTTTGACCCACTCGTTGTTTAGGAGTGTGTTGTTGAGCCTCCACGTATTTGTGAATTTTCTGGCACCCCGCCTATTATTGATTTCCAACTTCATTCCTTTATGATCTGAGAAAGTGTTGTGTATGATTTCAATCTTTTTAAATTTGTTAAGACTTGCTTTGTGACCCAGCATATGGTCTATCTTTGAGAATGATCCATGAGCACTTGAGAAAAAGGTGTATCCTGCTGTTGTGGGATTTAATGTCCTATAAATGTCTGTTAAGTCTAGCTCATTTATAGTAATATTCAGATTCTCTATTTCTTTATTGATCCTCTGTCTAGATGTTCTGTCCATTGATGAGAGTGGTGAATTGAAGTCTCCAACTATTATGGTATATGAGTCTATTTCCCTTTTCAGTATTTGCAGTGTATTCCTCACGTATTTTGGGGCATTCTGGTTCGGTGCGTAAATATTTATGATTGTCATGTCTTCTTGTTTAATTGTTCCTTTTATTAGTATATAGTGTCCTTCTTTGTCTCTTTTAACTGCTTTACATTTGAAGTCTAATTTGTTGGATATTAGTGTAGCCACTCCTGCTCTTTTCTGGTTGTTATTTGCATGAAATATCTTTTCCCAACCTTTCACTTTCAATCTATGTTTATCTTTGGGTCTAAGATGTGTTTCCTGTAGACAGCATATAGAAGGATCCTGTTTTTTAATCCATTCTGCCAATCTATGTCTTTTGATTGGGAAATTCAGTCCATTGACATTTAGTGTTATTACTGTTTGGATAATATTTTCCTCTAACATTTTGCCTTTTGTATTACATATATACCATATCTGATTTTCCTTCTTTCTACACTCTTCTCCATACCTCTCTCTTCTGTCTTTTTGTATCTGACTCTAGTACTCCCTTTAGTATTTCTTGCAGAGCTGGTCTCTTGGTCACAAATTCTCTCAGTGACTTTTTGTCTGAGAATGTTTTAATTTCTCCCTCATTTTTGAAGGATAATTTTGCTGGATATAGGAGTCTTGGTTGGCAGTTTTTCTCTTTTAGTAATTTAAATATATCATCCCACTGTCTTCTAGCTTCCATGGTTTCTGCTGAGAAATCTACACATAGTCTTATTGGGTTTCCCTTGTATGTGATGGATTGTTTTTCACTTGCTGCTTTCAAGATCCTCTCTTTCTCTTTGACCTCTGACATTCTAACTAGTAAGTGTCTTGGAGAATGCCTATTTGGGTCTAATCTCTTTGGGGTGTGCTGCACTTCTTGGATCTGTAATTTTAGGTCTTTCATAAGAGTTGGGAAATTTTCAGTGAAAATTTCTTCCATTAGTTTTTCTCCTCCTTTTCCCTTCTCTTCTCCTTCTGGGACACCCACAACACGTATATTTGTGCGCTTCATATTGTCCTTGAGTTCCCTGATACCCTGTTCAAATTTTTCCATTCTTTTCCCGATAGTTTCTGTTTCTTTTTGGAATTCAGATGTTCCATCCTCCAAATCACTAATTCTATCTTTTGTTTCTTTAAATCTATCATTGTAGGTATCCATTGTTTTTTCCATCTTTTCTACTTTATCCTTCACTTCCATAAGTTCTGTGACTTGTTTTTTCAGTTTTTCTATTTCTTCTTTATGTTCATCCCATGTCCCCTTCATGTCCTCCCTCAATTTATCGATTTCATTTTTGAAGAGGTTTTCCATTTCTGTTCGTATATTCAGCATTAGTTGTCTCAGCTCTTGTATCTCATTTGAACTATTGGTTTGTTCCTCTGACTGGGCCATATTCTCAATCTTCTGAGCGTGGACAGTTATCTTCTGCTGCTGGCGTCTGGGCATTTAGTCAGATTTCCCTGGGTGTCGGACCCAACAAGGTTGTAAGATTTTTCTGTGAAATCTCTGTTCTGTTTTTCTTATCCTGCCCAGTAGGTGGCGCTCGTGGCACACGTTTGTCTGCGGGTACCACTAGTAAAAGGTGCTGTGGGTCCTTTAACTTTGGAAAACTCTCACCGTCCAGGAGGTTCGCTAGCCAAAGCAGTTTGGAAGAGTGCCAGCCGGCCCGGGGTCCGAACGCGGGGAGGGTCGCTGGCCGCCGCAGCCCAGGAAAGCGCCCGTCCGAATTTCCTAGTCAGCCCGGGGCACCAAGCTTGGCCGGAGGGCACCAGCCGCAGCGGCCCGCCCGGGAGAGTGCATGTTCCCAGGGAGTCACGGGTTTGGAAGGGGCCCTCCCCCCATCGCCGTTCTCCGCGGCCTGGGGATTTCCGATCCAATTCTCTCAGTTGGTCCGGGGGGCCGTGCGTGGTGTGGGCGCCAGCCGCCGCAGTTTGAGGGGACCGCCTGTCCAATTCTCCCAGCCGGCCCGGGGAGGGTGAAGGGAGTGACTCCAGCCGCTTGCCGCCCCACCCGGTGAAGCCCGCGCCCCTCGGCGATCTCACCAGAGCGGGTTCTCTCAGCCAGCCATCCGTTCCTGGATGGGGTATGCTGTCTTTTTTATCTCTGTCGTGGCTTTGGGAGCTGTTCTGTATCGTTTCTACTCCCCTAGTAGCTGTCCTGGAGGAGAAGCTAAGATCCGCGCGTCTTACTAAGCTGCCATCTTCTCCGGAAGTCCGGATAATTGATCTTTGATAAGACAGTCAAGCCACCTACCTGGGACAGGTGAGGTAGTGCTTGGTGAACTGGATATCCATATGCAAAAGAATTAAAGAGGATCCATAACTCACACCTTACACAAAAATTAACTCAAAATGAGTCAAAGATCTAAACATTAGAGCTAAGACCATGAAACTTTTAGAAGAAAATGTAGGGAAATATTTTCAAAACTTGTAATAGGAAGCAGTTTTCTAGATCTTATATTCAAAGAATAGGCATTGAAGAAAGAAATAGATAAATGGGAATTCCTAAAAATTAAACACTTTTGTGCATCAAAGAATATAAAAGGGCAGCCTATGCAATGGGAGACAATATTTGGAAACCACATCTCAGATAGAGGTCTAGTATCCAGAACATATAAAGAGATTCTTGAACTCAACAACAAAAAGATAACACAATTTTAAAATGGGCAAAATACATGAACAGACACTTCTCAGAAGAGGAAATACAAATGGCTATAAGGCACATGAAAAGATACTCAACTTCACTGCCTATTAGAGAAAGGCAAATCAAAACCACAATGAGATATCATCTCACACCCACCAGAATGGCCAGCACCAAAAAAAAAAAGAAAAAAAAACAGAAAATGAATGATAAGTGCTTGTGAGGAAGTGGAGAAATAGGCACACATCCACTTTTGGTGGGAATATAAAATGGTACAACCACTGTGGAAAGCAATTTGGCAGTTCCTCAAGAAGCTAAGTATAGAATTGCCATATGATCCAGCAATCCCATTGCTAGGTATCTATTCAGAGGATATAAGGGCAAGGACACAAATGGACATTTGTACACCTAAGTTTATAACAGCATTATTTAGAATTGCCAAGAGTTGGAAACAGCCCAAATGTCCATCAACAGATGAGTAGTTAAACAAACTATGGTATGTACATACAATGGAATATTACACATCTGTAAAACAGAATAAAGTCATGAAGCACGTAACAACATGTATGCATCTTGAAGACGTTATGCTGAGTGAAATTAGTCAGAAACAAAAGGACAAATACTGTATGGTCTCACTGATATGAACTAACATTAATGAGTGAACTTGGAGAATTTCAGTTAAGAACACAGGTTATTAGGAGATAGAAATAGGGTAGAGATTGGTAATTGGTGATGAAGGGATACAAATTGTGCAACAGGACTCATTATAAAAATTCAGAAATGGATAGCACAATACTACCTGATTGGAGCACAATAATGTAAGTGCACTGAATGAAGCTGAATGTGAAAATGATAGAATGAGAAGGGATGGGGACACATATGAAACTAGAAGGAAAGATAGATTATAAAGACTGAGATAGTATAATTTAGTAATGCCTGGAGTGAACAATGATAGTGACTAAATGTACAAATAAAAAAATGTTTTTGCATGAGGAAGAATGAAGGAATGTCAGCATTGCAGGGTATTGAAATAGATGGTCATTCATAATTTGAAATTTCAAATCCTGTGTGAGAACCAATGCAAGAAATGTTTACTCAGTGCCAAATTTATACACCGACTAATGCATTTCCTAATTTAACTTATATGGCCAGTTCAATTGAACATCCTAAGTACATGGAACCTTGAATAGAGCATGAGATTTTGTTGGTTTGTAAAGGTTAGTGTGATGCCCTGATAAAACCCAGAGTGATTTGAATGGTGAATAAAGTATTTGCAAAGTCCCCTTGGGGGAATGGGGAGAGAGGGAGAAAAGTTCAACTTCCCCATTTGGAAAATTCCTGATATTTTCATAAGCAAAGGGGACAATGAAACCAATAGGCTGAGCCCTCAATCTTAGGGCTTGCCCCTATGCAATTTATTCCTGCAAAATATAAGCTAAGCCTATATTTTATAGAGAACCTCTTTTATTGCTCAGATGTGGCCTCTCTCTCAGCTGAAACAGCAAGTGAACTCACTGTCTGTGTTAGTTAGATTTAGTTGTCAACTTGGCCAGGTGAGCATACCTAGTCTTGTTGCTGCGGACATAAGCCAACCGTATGTGAACCTCATCTGTTGCCAATTACATCTGCAGTCAGCTAGGAGGCGTGTCTGCTGCAATTAGTGATGTTTGACTTAATTGGCTGGTGCTTAAATGAGAGATTGCAACGTAGCACTGCTAGCAGCTCGGCATTCCTCATCTCAGCGCTAGCAGCTCAGCCCAGGCCTTTGGAGATGCAGAAAGAAGTCACCCCGGGGAAAGTTGTTGGAACCCAGGGGCCTGGAGTGAAGACCAGCAGAGACCATCCTGTGCCTTCCATGTAAGAAAGAACCTCAGTGGAAAGTTAGCTGCCTTTCCTCTGAAGAACCAACAAAATAAATCCCCTTTTATTAAAAGCCAATCTATCTCTGGTGTGTTGCATTCCGGCAGCTAGCAAACCAGAACACTGCCCTTCCCCCTCCAAGTGGGACATGACTCCCAGGGGTATAAAGCTCCCTGGCAAGGTGGGACAGAAATCCTGGGATGAACTAGGACTCAGCATCAAGGGATTGTGAAAACCTTCTTGACCAAAAGGGGGAAGAGAGAAATGAGGTAAAATAAAGTATCAGTGGCTGTGAGATTTCAAATAGAGTCACGAGGTTACCCTAGATGTTATTCTTACACATTACATAAATATCCCCTTTTTAGTTTATGGTATATTAGAGTGGCTAGAGGGAAGTACATGAAACTGTGTTCCAGCCACCATGTTTCTTGAAGTTGATTGTATAATGATATAGATTTTGCAATGTGACTGTTTGATTGTGAAAACCTTGGGTCTGACACTGCTTTTATCAATGGTATAGACAGATGAGTTAAAAAAAATGGATAAAGAATAAACATATAATATGGGGAACAAAGTTTAAAATAAATTGAGTAGATTGAAATACTAGTGGTCAATGAGAGGGAGCAATAAGGGATATGGCATGTATGAGTCTTCTCTTTTTTATTTTATTTGCTGGAGAGATACAAATGTTCAAAAAATTATCATGGTGATGAATATACAACTATGTGATGATAGTGTGAGCCATTGATTGTAACCACATCAAGAAGTTTGCATGTCAAGAATGTTTATATGTTTGTTTGTTGTTCACGATTAAAATATTTAAAAAAGAAACCATTGATAATACTTAAGAGAAATTTAAAATATATTTTCCTCTTACATTTGGAAAAGAAGCTGTCAGGTCTATATAAGCTGCTTAATCACTGACTGTCTGTGCCTATAGGACTCCTATTGCATACATTAGTCATTGATAATCTGTGTATTTAAAGGGTACCTGTTTGAACACTCATGCTTTGAAGACCCATCTATTCTTTCAGAAGATAGCTTTGAAAGTGGTATGTTTCAATTGTGCAAATCTCAGTGGCACTATGGAATTACTTTAGTTAAGTCATTTTAGACATAACATTGGATCATCACTAGGGATCCAATTGTTGGATTATCAGTCCAGTTATCAGTACTTTGAAGAGCTAAATTTTGAGGTAGTGTGGAAGGAAGGAACGCATTTTTTAAAACGTTAAAATGAGGCTTGTAACTGACCTTTATCTAGTAGGACTTTTAAGCATGTTGTTAAATATTCATTTTGTACAATTAAGGGAATTACCAGAGAGTGAGAGAAACTGAGCTTGCCGACTAGGTATTTCAGTGTAGATTTTGTCTTTATCAAATGAACCCAAAGGAACAAATTACAGTTTAATTTCAAATGCTTTTTTTCACCTCTGCTTGTTGCTGTTTACATACTTTTGTTGCGCCTATGACTTCATAAGTTTTTTAGCAGGTATGTGTCAGACACTTCTGTTTCATGGTCAAGACCGATAGGGAGGCTATGGATACTAAGAGCCTTGTCTGTTTTCTTCTGTCTATTTTCCTGACTACATCCACTACCTCACCTTGATTTATAAATAAAACCTGGAAAGCATACAAAAATAAGTGTTAGTGTTTTGTTGTTTATCCGGAATCTCACAGAAAATATTGTCTTTATTTTTGCTGAATAAAATCAATTTTGTACAGTTTATTTCAATCTAAATAAAATGTGAACTTTGTTGAGAAACAATCAGTGGTGTTTTCAAATGTTAGTGATGAACCATCTGAAGAAGAACTCAACAAAAATTTTCATTTACAATGGCAACAAAAAAGAGTCAAATATATAGGATTAAATTTAACAAGAATGTAAATGGAAGTCTTGTACATGAAAAACTGCAAAATATTGCTAAAAGAAATAAAAGAAGCCCTGAATATTTGGGAGGGCATTCCATGTTCATGGATTAGAAGACTAGATATCATTAAGATGTCAATTCTACCCAAAACAATTTACATGTTCAATGCAATACCAATTGAAATTTCAACTGCCTTCTTTGGAGAAATGGAAAAGCCAATCATGAAACTTATATGGAAGAGTAAGGGGCCTTGAATAGTCAAAGCCATGCTGAAAAAGAAGAATTAAGCTGGAGGATTCACACTTCCCAATTTTAAAACTTTTAAAAAAGCTATAGTAATCAAAACAGCATGGTACTGGCACAAGGACAGACACATCGAACAATAGAATTGAACTGGGTCATAGTTAATAGTATAATTATAATAATATTGTTTCATCAATTGTAGCAGAGGTAACACTCTAATGCAAAGTGTTAATACTAGGGGAAGCTGGGCATGTGAGGGGTGTATATGGAAAGACTACTACCTGCACGATTTTTCTGTAAACTTACAATTTCTCTAATAAGTAATTTGTTTGGGTCTCTCTAGGATGTCTGCTCTGTTCCACTGTTCTTTGGGTCTATCCCCCTGCCAATACCACAATGCCTCGATTAGTGCAGCTGTGTAGCAAGCCTTAACACCATATAGAATAATTCCCTTCACTTCATTGATCTTTGCCAAGATTATTTTCATCATTTATAGCTTTCAGCTCTCTATGGAAACTTCACAAACTTATATATGTTCACTAAAAACCTTACTGGGATTCTTGTAGGAATTGTGTTAAGCCTATAGACCATGGTAGGAAGAATTGGTATCTTTACTATTCCAGTATTTCAATTCATGAATGTGCTATGCCTCTATATTTATTTAGGTCTTCCTCTATTCCTTCCATTAGCATTTTATTGTTTGCCACATAAATATCATGTATACGCTTTTTAAGTACTTAGTTAAGTAGTTTATTTACTTTGGAAAACAATAGTGCTTTCATTTTAGTTTCCACATGTTCATTTTTGTATATAGAAATGTGATTGATTTTTGTGTATTGATATTGTATCCTGCTACTGTGCTGAAGTCACTTATTATTTCTATGAGGTATTCTGTAGAATACTTGGAATGTTCTGCATAGATAATCATGTCCTTTGCAAACAGAGATGGTTTCCTTTCTTCCTCCCCAGTCCTTATGGTTTTAGCTTCTTTTACTTGCTTTATCATACTGGCTAGAACTCTCATACTATGTTAAATAAGAGTAGTGAGAGTAGGCATTCTTTCCTTGTTCTCAACCTTAGGAGGAAAACATTCATTCTTTCACCATAAAGTGTGATGTTGGCTGTATTTTTTTTCCTTATTCTTTTTTAATGTGCTATATGGTGGGGGTCACATTTCATTCTTTTTCCATGTAACTATCTCGTTACTGTAGCACCATTCATTGAATTTTTTTTATGGGGGGAGTACATAGGCCGGAAATAGAACCCAGGTCTCCTGCGTGTCAGGCTAGAATTCTACCACTGAACTATCCTTGCACCCTCTTCCTGTAAGTATTTTACAGATGCTCTTTATTGTGTTGAGGCAAATTCCTGCTATTTCTAACTTAAGAGTTTATCATGGATAAATATTGGATTTTGCCAAACTAATCTCCCTTTGATCATTGTGTTTAATTATTTTTATACAGTGTATTGAAATTAGTTTGCTAATATAATGTTGACAATTTTTGAATCGATGTTCACGGATGATATTGGTCTATACTTTCTCTCTCTCTCTCTCCCTCCCTCCATCTGTGTGTGTGTGTGTGGGGGGGGAGGGTGTGGGTGTGTCTTTTTCTCCCCCTCCCTCTCTCTTTAGTACTGTTTTTTTTTGTTTTTTTTTTTTGGTTTTGGTAACAGGGTAATACTGCTGGCCTAATAAATTGTTGCAAAAGTGGTTTAGTTTCCTAGGCTGGTCAAAGCAAAATACCACGAAATAGTTCATCTTAAACAATGAGAATGTATTTGCTTACACTTTTGAGGCCAAGAAAATGTCCAAATCGAAGCATCATCGAGCTGATGCTTTTTCCCAAAGGCCAGAAGTCAGCAATCCTTTGCTCCTCTGCCAAAATGCAGCGCACATGAGAGCATCTGGTGGTTTCTCTCTTTTCTTACGGTTTAGTTGGTTTCAGTGTCTTGCTTCCGTGGCTTTCTTTCTTTCTCTCTTTCTGTAGTCATTCCATTTATAAAGGCCTCCAGCAAGAGAATTAAGACCCGTCCTGAACGTGGTGGGTCGATACCTTAACTGAAGTAGCTTCATCAAAGGGTCCTGTTTACAATGGGCCCACACCCCTAAGAACTGATTGGTTTAAGAACATGGTTTTTTGAGGTAGATGCAGCTTCAAACCACCACAGAAATGTTCCTTTAACTTCTGTTTTTAGGGGGAGAGTTTGTGTGAAATTTGTGTTAATTCTTATTTAAATATCTCCAATGAAACCATTTGGGCCTGGATATTACTTGGGGCGGGGGGGGGGGGGGAGCTTTTTCATTACAAATCCAAATAATTTTTTAATGGTTAGGATGCTAATCAGATTGTTTATTTTATCTTAGGTGTGTTTTAATGGTTTGTGATTTTGAGAAATTGGTACATTTCTTTTCAGTTGTAAAATTTATGAGCACAAAGCTGTTTATAGTATTCCCTTATTATCGTTTTAATGGTTCAGGATATACAGCAATATCTTGTGTCATACCACATATTGCTGGTTTGTGTTTCCTCTCTTTTTATCTTTGTCTAGTCTTTCTAGAGCAAAGAACCAGCTTTTTGTTTAATTTATTTTTTTCTTATTTTCATTTTCATTCATATATGCTTTTATCTTGATTGTTTCCTTCTATTTGTTTGCTTTAGGCTTATTTTGCTCTTCTTTATCTAGTTTTTTGAGGTAGGAGCTTAGGTTATTGATTTGAGACCTTTCCTTATTTGTAATATAAGCAATCAGTGCTATTAATTGTCCTCTAAGTATGTTTTTGCTGTATCTGCATATATTGATATATAGTGTTTTCAGTTTCATTGAGTTTTTTGTAGTTTATTTCATTTGAGACTTCATCTCTGACCCAGTGGTTATTTAGAAGTATATTGTTTAATTTCCACATGTTTAGAAATTTTCCTGTTGTCTTCCTGTTATTGATGTCTAGATATGTACCATTATGGTAAGAGAGTACTTTGTATACTTTGATTCTTTTAAATGTGTTGAGGATTGTTTTGAGGCACATGTATAGTCTATCTTGATGAATGTTCCATGGACATTTGAAAAAAAAAGTATATTCTGTGGTTGCTGAGTGAAGTGTTCCCTATATTTCAATTAGATCCTACTGGCTATCTGTGCTATTTAGTAATTCTCAGTTGCCAAAAGGTGATGCTGGATTCCCAATTATAATTTGGGTTTACCTATTTCTTCTTTCAGCCTATCAGTTTTGCTTCATGTATTTTGAGGCTTTGATGATTGGTATACACGCATTTAGAATGGTTATGTCTTCTTGGTAGATTTATCCTTTTATCTTTATGTAGTGTTACTCTTTGCCTCTTGTCATTTTCTTTTCTCTGAAGTCTACTTTATCAGATGTTAATATAGCCACCCTTCTTTTTTTGAGTGTTTGTGTAATATATATTTTTTCCACCTTCAACCTATCTATGGCATTGAGTTCTTTTAACTTTTAAAAAGTTCTTTTTAACTTTTTTTATATTATATAATATAACATATACACAAAGCAAAGAAATAAAAAGGCAATAGTTTTCAAAGCACTCTTCAACAAGTAGTTACAGGACAAATCCCAGAGTTTGTCATGAGCTACCATATGATACTCTCATATTTTTCCTTCTAGCTGCTCCAGAATATAGGAGGTTAGAGGGCTTAAATATTTTTTTTATCATCACAATTGAGTTTTTTTCCTTATTTATTGTGGAAACTGACATATATACAAAAAAGCTATAAATTTCAAAGCACAGCACCACAATTAATTGTAGAACATATTTCAGAGTTTGACATGGGTTACAATTTCACAATTTTAGGTTTTTATTTCTAGCTGCTCTAAAATAGTGGAGACTAAAACAGATATAAATGTAATGATTCAGCATTCATATTCATTTGTTAAATCCCCTATGACATTGAATTTGAAGTGAGTTTCTTGTAAATAGCATAGTTGGGTGTTATTTTTACTAACTGTGGCAACTTCTGTCTTGTGATCAGTGTATTTAGATCATTTTTAAGGTACTAATTGATATATAAGAGCTTAGATTGGATATTTTAGCATTTATTTTCTATGAGTTGCCTGCTTCTTTTCTTTTTTGGTCCTCTTGAGGGTTGCTTGATATTTTTTAGGATTCCTCTTGATTTACTTATAGTGTATTTTAGTGTTTCTCTTTTATAGTTTTGTAGCGGTGGCACTCGGTATTGCAACTTACATCTCTGTGTTATAACAAATAGTATCTTTATTTTATTACTTACTATGAAGTGCAGAATCTTTGCTTCTATTTAGGTCCTTTCACATTCCTGCCTTTAAATATTATTGTCTCAGGTATCAGGTGGTATTATAATTTTTGTTTCAGTCATTGGATACGGTTTATAAAACTCTTGAAGAACAGGAGGACAGTCTTGTATGTATGCTTATTTCTGCTCTTTCTGGTCTCCTTTCTTTTCCCATGCCCCAAGATTCCATCTTTTTTCTTTCCCTTTCTGTTTGAAGAATTATCTTTAAGGGTATGTCTGCTAGTGACAAATTGTTATAGTTTGTTTTCTTTTCATCTGAGAAGGTTTTATTTTCCTTAATTCCTGAAGGACAGTTTCACTTCTTTCTGGCTTGCATGGTTTCAGATGAGAAGTCTTCTCTAAGTTTGAATTAATATTCTACTGTAAGTAATATGCCATTTCTCTCTGGCTGCTTTGAATTTTTTTCTTTGTCTTTAGTTTTCAAAGGTTTAATTAGGATCTAGTACATGTAGATTTCTTTGAGTTATGCTGCTGGGGTTTAGTTCAGCTTCTTGGATATGTGGTATTATGTCTTTCACCAAATTTGCAAAGTTTTCACCTATTATTTCTTTGAATAATTTTTAGTCTCTCATTTTCCTTTTCTTTCTATGCCTCTTGAGGATATGATTGCTGGGTCTTTGTTATTGTCTCACAGATCTCTGAGGTTTTGGTCTTTTTTTTTTTTTTTCAGTTCATTTGCTCTCTATTTTTCAGCTAGAATGAATTCTCTAGTTCTATCCTTAAAGTCATTGATTGTATCCTCTGTCATCTCCACTTTTCACTCAGCCCATCCAGTGATGCTTTTAATTTTTTTATTTCTTAATTTTATCTTTCAGTTCTAGGTTTACCGTTTGGTTCTTCGATATAACTTCTATTTTTTGCCGAGATTTCTGATTTTTATTTCAAGATAATTTATAATTGATTATTGAAGCATTTTTATGACAGCTATTTTAAATTCTTTGTCAAATAAGTCCAACATTTGATTCATTTTGGTGTTGTCATTAGTTGATTGTCTTTTCTCATGCAAGATGTGATACTTTTGGTCCTTGATATAATGAGTGATTTTTTTTTTTTACTACTATGTTGGGAGTCTCTGGATCGCATTAAAAACTTTTGCTTTATAAGGCAGTCACCCTGTTTAGGTTTAGCATTTCTAAAAAGCAGATTAATTTTCAGAGGCTTCATAGTGTTATTGTTTTGTCTGCTTGGTTTATTGGGTGCTATAGGGGTCCCCACTGTTCCCTGCTAGTGCTGACTGATGGGGCAGAAAAGATTTCTCCAGGCTGGGCTGCTGGGTTCCTCTCAGTGTGGGATAGGCATGATGGTCTGCCTACTGTTTCATCCCACTGCCCTGGTTCTCTGGGGAGGGGGTTCGGGTCTCAACCAACAGGATGAAGAAATTTCCCAAACCAAGCCATTCAATGTATTTGGGTCCCTCTTGGCAGTTCCATCTTCCCACCATAGTGTCTCTGAGTGGGAGAGGAAAGTACTGAAGTACTGGGACCTTGGGAAAAAGAGGTGTCCGAGACTGGACTGCTTGCTGGGTCTCTCCTACTAGGTCTGCCTGCTGGCCTTATTATCTCTTGGCAGAAGAGGAGAGTCTAATTCCTAGCAGGGAGAAGAGTACTTTGCTTGTCTGTACTTTTGGTAGGGTTCCCACTTTGTCCTCCTTGCCAGTGGTATCAACTTCACCGTGGCGTTGTCAGAAGGACTCCAAATTGATCTGGGGGAGCAATGAATCTTCCTAGTATGTCTTCCATGGCAAGGTCAGGATAGAGACACTGGTTCTGGGCACCATTTTTCTGATGGGTAAGGGGTTCCAGATACCTAATCACTATTTTGTTCCTCTACTCCCAGGGTCACAAACCTGATTGCCTCTTTTTTCACCTCTCAGGGTTCTCCTTTGATTTTCTCTTGTGCCATTTCCTAGCCTTATAGTTGTGCTCAGAGGGGAGGAGAAAGGATAAATGGATATATGACATCTTGTTTGGACCTGGAAATTCCATCCCCTGTTTTGTACATAAAGTTTTATTGAAACACAGTCATTCCCATTAATTAATGAATTGTCTGGGGCTTCTTTTTGCTACAGTGGAAGAGTCAAGTTGTCACAGCGGAGACCACCTCCCCTCCTTTCCACTAAAGAGAGACTGACATGAGTGGGTATAAAATATTTATTATCTGACCCTTTATGGAGAAAGTTTTTCAACCCATGGTCTAGATGATCCATTGACCAGCAGGTTAGGTTGAAAGGTTTCAATCAACTAGCTAAGTTCTTTTGTTGAGCACCGGCTTAGACAATAACTGCTGACCCGCACAAAGACTTGAATAACAATACTTTCCAATGCTTTTCACATTGTCTATCCTATTTGATTCTTATAATAGCTCTATGAAGTGGAATATTAATAGAATGATAAAATCCGTATTTATAAATGAGAAAAAAATTGAGGAAAGTCCTAATAATGATATCTAGGAGTTACCCAGGAACTCAGTTTCAGTCAGGATTTTACTTCTGGACTCATGACTCTTGATTTAGCATTTCACACTGAAATGTTGAAGGTAGATGTTGGTTCTCCATTTTACAGAAGAGAAATCCGAAGTTTAGAGATTAAATCTTTACTATGTACAGTAAGCAGCATAGTCAGAATTTGAATCCAGAGTAGTTGACTTTTTGTGTGTGTGAAATGTGGCTAGCTCACATAAGGAATTAAACATGGAATGATACTAAAAGAATTCTTGTGTGGTTCATTTCATTTCATTGTTTGAGAAACAGACTTGGGGAAGGGGAAAACCTTGTCTTAAGGCTGGAATCCCTATGGTTACAACTCTATTTCCCTCCTCTACCCTGAGATTTTAGATTGGTTTACGATTTCATTAGCACTTTCTGTAGAATGAAAAAGTAAAAAAAAGACATTGTTCTGATGAAAGAAAAGAGAGATTAGTAGCCTTCCATTTGTTTCTTATCTCCTGTTTTTCTGCTAAAGGGATTTGAAGAGAGGGTTCATTTTGTTCAAGGCAAACAGGGAAACCTTTTCATACTATTTCAGCTGCTGGCACCAAGGTCACCTGGTTTCTACTTAGGGAGATGTGAGTAATTATTTATCTAGAAACTACCAACTCAAGCTCCTAACTAATCCTTAGCCCCAGGGGACCAGAGAATGCATTGTTATATTTATTTATAGATGGGGTTCTGCAAAGGCAAGGAGCACACAGTACCTTGAACCTGCACAGGCACTTTTGCCATCTGCTCCCATCTACAAGAAGGGGGAGGAAGAACAAGGCTCTTTCTGACTCTGAGTCTGAGGGAAAATTAGACAGGCAGGCTGGGGATGGTTTTCTAATGGTGGTGGTCAGCAGTTAGGTGTGTGTACATGCTTATGAAATGCCTGTCCCATATGTGTGCATGTATTTGTCTTCACTTGTGTCAGTGATTTCTTAGAAGTGCAAATGCATTAAATATTTGAGATTGTGGAGGGTACTTGTGGGTGATTTTAGATGTGTATGTGTGTGCATGGAAGATGGCTCATGCTGTGATTTTGGATATGTGTTTGCTCATGCATGGGTTGTAAGTTGCACTGATGTACTTGCTAATGTGCTTTTAATATTTACCATGAGCACAAGCTATGCAGTGTGCCTGCATGAAATATGAGCATATTTTCCTATCTATGTGTTGGGATTTTCTCCTGATTTCTGGATGACTGGTCCTTAAAGAAGAGAAGAAAATTTCATTCACTTGTCCCCACTCACCTTGTGGTTCTTAGATCTAGAATGAGATGAGGTTCATATCTTAAAGTCAGATCTATGAAGTGGGTCAGAGTCTTGTCTATAGAAGGGTTTCTATAAGCAAACTAGCATACCTGAGCTATCCTCTTGAGATCAGACTTTTATCCAAGAGAGAAACAGGGCCAGAAATCAAATCAGAGCTCATGGACTAGTTCCACTTTATGTTAGTTGACCTTGGGCTGAGCTATGAGGTGTGGAGCAGAGGAGGCTCGTCTCCTAGAGCTGGGCAGAGGGAAGGGAGGAAAGGTCTAGCATACATTCGCTTTCTTTGTTCCTAAGGCTTAATTTCTGATAAGAGGACTGGATGCACATAAGGAGAAATAATCTTTCTGTTAAACCAGAATCCTCAGGTGCAGTTCAGTCCTGAAGGAAGGAACAGTTGTGATTTCACATCTTTTTGCACACATGACTCCATTCCCAGTCTAAAGAATTCCAAGGCTAAGAAAGGACTTTTTAGCTAAGAAAAGATAAAATCCCAGTACTTTAAACATGGTCTCCAAAGCTTCTCAAAAACTTATTCTCTCTTCGTCTTTCATTTCCTTACATTTTCCAGTCCTTCTAGACTACTTGTTATTTGTCTAATGTAGTTTCAAACTTTCTTATCACTTGTTTTTGCTGTTTCTCCTGACAGGAAATCTTTTGCCTGCTTCTGACTTTAGCTCCTTTCAAGAAACTTTTTGTTAACATTATCGTATTAATAATGATAGTGAACACATAGGAGGCCCTTAGTGATTTCCTTGTAATGAGCAAGTATCTTTACAGGTATTGTCTATTTAATTGTCTCAACAATCCTATGAGGAAGGTACTATTGTCATCTCTGTTTTACAGGTCAGGATAGGCTGACAGAGGCTACATTTCACACTGGCTGCTGCACAACTAGTTAGACATGGAGTTGGGCAAGTATGTCTGACACCAGTACACTTACCTTTTTCTCTGCTATCTTCTAAATGCAGCAATTGTGGTAGGTGCTGAAGATGTAGTAAAGCACAAGGCTTCTTTCCACTGGAATAATTCATACTCTTAAGTAGGGAAAACATTTGGCTGCTATTCCATCCTTCAAGACCCACTTCAGACAGTCCTTCTACTTTGGTAACTTGCCTGACCTTCTTCCAGCTCTAAGCAGAAATACATAATCCCTCTTTGCCCTCATGTTTCCATGACATGAACACATTACCTCTGAATGGATGAAAGCTGTTTCAGAGACACGAGTACAGAATCTTGTTAAACCTAAAAAGGCCTTCAAAACTCAAGTCCATCCTCACATGGGGATCCCACCATAGCTTCCTCCATAAAATTCTTCTGGCCTTGGCTCAGATGCCTCCTGTGATAAGGCATACCACTCTACTGCCTTACAACTCGTATGTTCCCAGAAATTTCCTCCTTCCACAGACACCAGTTCTTCCTCTATGTAATTTCTATCTCTCTCTTCCCTTTGAGCTTATGACAAGTAAGTGACTCTTTTTCACCTGAGGGTAGTATGACATAAGGCAGAGAACATGGGGTTTGTCCTGAGTTCAAACTCCACATCTGTCACCAGTTGGAACCCTAGGTAAGAAATCATTTCGAGTGCCAGTTTCCTCATCTGAAGATAAAGATGGGGATAGTGCTCCATACTTCACAAGACTTGTTGAACAGATTCAATGAGCGGATGCCTTTAAAATACAATGCTTTTCTTGGATCATCCTAAACTCTCTGTTTACATGACAGCACTTCACAAGCTCTAGGACAATGCTCTACTCTCCAAATCTTCATCTCTGCAGTCACAGTGCCACGTTGTACTCCGTGGTTGTGCACATCATGTTGTTTACAGACCCCTCCAAATTCTGTCTTCCATCTCCTAGGTGTTCTTCACATTTGTTGACACAGTTTGAAAGTGTGGTACTCAGGCCTGGACCCAGGGCTACAGCTGTGCTCTGAGCATCACAGAGGGACATGTGTGCTCCTCTCCTTCATACTGAATAATGTAGCCCATTAATACAGTGCATATCTGCCTTCACTATTGATGGCCACATTCTGCCATTGCTAAGCTGACTCAGCACAATTTAATCATCTGCACTTAAAAGTCATTAAGATGGTTCATATTTCTCCCCAGTTCCCCCTCATCCGGTGCTTGAGAAGGTAATTTCTGAGGCTAGGGGGATTGCAATGCATTTAACCAGAAGAAATAAAACTGATTCTCCTTACTGAGGCCCCATGTAATCTGGTCCCTTCTCATGTTTGATCTCCTGCTTCTTTCTGCCTCGCTTCTTCCACTCCAATCCCTCTACTCTGAAATTTCTGCAGCTCATTAAGGCCATTCCCAGCTCAGCAACTAAATATAAGGTATTGTCTTGGCCAACAAAGCTCTCTCTACTCCCATGATTTCTCATGACTGTCTACTGTTCATGATGCCTGGCCTTCCCAGATACAAACCACATCCTCTAAATAAGCCCTTTCTAGCTTTGTACATTCAATGTCATTCCACTTCACAGATTTTGTCACAAGCAGTAACTATCTTGTGCATAGCTGATCTCTGCCATTAGACTCAAAGCTCCACCAAACATGAGAAGATGCCTTATCTCCCTTGTTTATCTTGAATATCCAATATCTAGCATACTGTCTGGCATATGATAAACCCAATAAATAATTTTTGAAAGAATGTATGCATGCATGAATACATTTATTCTTGTTGCCTATAATCTACTTGGATTTGGTCACTTTGATGGGCCTTTAAATAAGAGTTTTCAAGTCACACTTGCTTATCTAGCTCTCTCAGCACCTTATCATCTGCACATTTGCTCAGCATGCTAGATCTTCTCCCAAGTTATTCATTAAAATATTAATTGGGGGGAGGAGGAAAATTAGTCATTCAAAGTGTATTTTTGATTGAAATTTCACCTTAGATAGTATGCCACCTGATTTGTGGTTTACTCCTTTATTTACTTTTTATTCATTCATTCAGAAAATATTGACAATGTATATGCCTAAATGCAAGGCATTTATGAAATAATGATAAGAAAAAAGGAGGAAAAAGAAAAATACCTGTGCTTTGGAACTTATGCTTCTCTTCACCCCAACTAATAGGCTCTTTTGACCTTGTTTTTTTGTCTTCCTCTTACCTAACTCTGTAACAACACTATTTGGTGCTAATGTATTGTTCCACCCCCACATTTTTCAAACCCATGGTCTGTTTAGCAACTGCAAGCATCATCCCACACCAGAATCGCTAAAGAATGTGTGACTATTACATCAAATGCTGCAATATGTGCTATTGGCATAATTACTAATATGTTTTAGTCCCATGCACACCTTGCCTGGGTCACAAAGAAATAGTAAACAACTCTTAAGTCTAGCTGTACTTGTTGCATTTCTTGATTTTTATCTTTAAAAAGGCATGCTATTTCTTTTACAAAAGTGTGGACTTCATTTGTTTTTAACTTTTCCCTATTTAGCCTGAATGCAAATAAGTTTGCTTCCCCCGGTCCTTGACCCCACCAATCAAGCCTCCTTTTCATTAATTTCAAAGAAAGCTTAAGAAAACTGGAACCTGGAGCAGTAGGTACAGCCTGAAGAATCACCTCCTAATTCAGCCCAAGCCCAATCCAGAGCAGCAGGGGCTGTGCCCATGTCGCCACACATGTCAAATAATTATCAGGGAAAATGAAGTACTTCAGCTGTAATTACTGATGCAAGGTAACATTGGTAGGTGAGCTTTTTCTTTTTCTTTCAATTTCTGTTTAGAGAAGTCTCATTCATTTGGAACTATGGAATGGGAGTGAAGTTTTTTATAGCTCAGAAGAAATGTTACCATTCGTTCTGCCATGCTGTATCTTGCCTCTGATTTGTGGAGCTCAGCTTCCCCCCAGTGACAAGAAGCATGCCTTGGATTTAAACTTTTCACATTACTACCATCTTATACCATTTAATACATTATGATGTTCCACTGAGAAAAATATTATTATCCTTGTTTTACAGATGCATGGTCTATGATTAATTTGCCAAGGTCATCTGCTTGAAAGTGGCAGAAAGGACTATCTGCAAATACACGTTTTCTGTCGCCAAACCAAGAGCTCTGTTCAAGGCTCCCCCCCCAATCTTCCCTTTATTCACCCACTTCTTTTGGCAGTCCCTCATACATTTGCCCCAGGCAGAAACACCTGAGTAAGGAGTTTCGCCCCTCTTCAGCTTTTAACTTGCCTGTTAAGAACAAAACTTGGCTTTCTCCTAGAAAGAGAGCTCCCACCCACCAGTTTCACTGATGGAAATGAAGGAGTCATTGTACTAGCTTAACTAGATGCTATCATCATAACACACAATTGCTAATTTGCCTCTGGAGTCCCCTAACCACCAGTTTAGTGGAACAGGAGGACTGCCTTCTTTTTATCTTCTGAATTTTTATAAAGCAAAATGCATAAACAAAAAGAGAGAACCAAGCTTAAATCTGCTTTTGAAATGTCTCCCAGTCTTCTCTGGTTTGTTCTTGCCCCTGGCAATTCTTGACCAAGACAGATCTTGATGTTTTGCTAGAAATAGCCAATTAAGCTGATAACATGATGGAAGAACAAAGATGCAGTGTTAGAACTGGATGACCTGAGGCCAACACCACAGCATATAAGTTCTCAGGTCTCCATATTGAGTCCCCCAATGAATTTGACACTTGAATTTGACCCCAGGCTGACACTTGGTCCTTTGCAGCCTTCAAATCCCACCAGGACCACTTCTCCATCATCATAGGACACTACCCATGACTTCAGCCCTTCTACTTCCTCTATCCTCTACCTACTCATGACCCCTTCCTTCCTTCTATTTTTTTTACTCTTGCACTTCCCTTCTCTTGTGAAAGAATGTTTAAAAAATGACCGAAAGTCCTCATTCCTCCCTGTACTTTTCAACTTTTCCCAAGGAAAAATAGAGTCAATTTCTCCTCCCCTTGAATCTGGGATGGCCTGTGACTTTTTTTGAGAATAGAATATGGCAAAAGTGACCTTGGGTCAGGTCTGAGCCAGGTCCTGCAGAGATCTTGACTGTTTCTACTCACTCTCTTGAAGCCATGCTGAGAACAACGCTAGCTGGCTAGAAGTTGAGAGGTATATGGCCTTGTCATCCCCGGCACCCCAGCTGAACCAGCCAACCCTCAAAAGCAGAGCTACTAATTGACTGGCAGCTGAATATAGACTCATAAATATACCCAGCTAAGACCAGAAGAATGGTGCAACTGAGTCCAGACAATTGTCAACCTTCAGAATTGTGAGCTAACTAAATGGTGTTAACTACTAAGTTTGGGGGTGGTTTCTTCTACAGCAATAGCTAAAATCATATACCTCCCTTTCATACTTTTCTAAGTCCTCCTGTAAAACCAGTTGTCATTGATACAAATTGGCTTGGCTTTCCAGCTCCAATGATGCCCCCAGCAACCGTGTGTGGCAGTCTAAAGGGACTGCTTCTTCTCCTATTCTGTCTCTAGTCACATGATCCAAAAGGGGAGCAAACCATCCTTTTATAGACTCCACCTCCATCCCAGGTCAGAGATGAGCATATGGCCCAATCTGGAGAAAATCATCGTACTTTATTCCAGCCAACAGCAATTAGTGCAAGTGGGTAATCGTTGTCTTTTCTGGGACTTGCTCAACTGGAGGACTGGAGCAGGGTGAGAGAAGCTTCTTTCCAAACTAGAAAGGAGATTTTAAAGATGCAATCCTGATGCTACCACTGCCCAACTCTTTTGTCAAATAAAGAAGCTGACGTAGGAAAACAAAACTGAAGGAAAGAGAAGTTGAATCATGAGAGAGTGACTCCTGAGACCTTGTCATCCCTGACCTTGCTGTTGATTTGGTGTATGAACCAATAATGTCCTCTCTTTGCCTGAGCTACTTTGAGTTGGGCTTCTGTGAAATGCATCCAAAGAGTTCTGAGTGATACCTATTCTATGAGCTGTGAGGCCCAGGGGCAGGTCTTGCCTGTTGAGCTGCTTCTGGCCTCAGCCCTATACAGTTTATTGTGAATGAAGCTGGCAGCTGGTAGGACTTATTATCATACACATTTCTTTCTCTGTCCCTTTCCTTTCTATTCATTCTAAAAAAATGGCTTTGGTGTGCAAGACCAACACTGTGCATTTGATACGTTGAAACAGATCTCAAATACACAAATTTCAAAGATACAGACTATGCCGTTGGAGAGTTTATGGTCCAGTAGGGCAGGAAGTAAGAAGTTGGTCAATTCCCTCTAGCATGGCAAGTACTGTGATAGAGGGATAAATAAGGTTTTGTGGTAATACAGGAAAGGTCTCCTGATCCAACTTGAAGGGAGGGGACCAGGGACCACATAGGAAAGGTTTCCCCATGGAGTTCTTATCTGTGCTGCATTTGACAGCTAATAGCAATTAGCCAGGTGAAGGTAGAGGGTAAGAGGTGGGGTCTCCCCTGAAGAGAGGATGTGATATGGAACTGTGTGGAGGGAGTTTGGGGAACTGCAGTAATTTGAGGTCAGAGGGAGTAGGGATGAAAAGAAAAGGAAGCTGCAAAGGCATGCAGGGACCAGGGCATAAACAGACTTTTAGAACATGCTAACATAACAAGTGGGGATTTTTTTTTCAGAAAGCAGCAAGAAGTTGTGGAATAGTTTCAATCAGGGAATCAGTTGATCCAGTCTGTGTTTTAGGAAGATAGGTCTGGCATCTGCATGAGGAATAGTGTAGAGTAGGGAGAACCTTGGGCAGGGAGATGGGTCAGGCTATTGCTGCAGTAATCCAAGAGAGGGGCAATGGAGACCTGAGCAATTCAAGGCAGTGGGTGGCCTTGGGCTTTGGGGATGGAGAGGAGGGGAGGGTTAGAGAGATGTTAAAGAGGCAGAAGCAACAAGGATTGGAGATTGATGGAATCTGGGAGGTGAAGGGAGGAAAATTTCTCCCCTAGGTGTTCTTACCAATGACAAATCAGCTCGGGATGGAAAGTACAAGAGGGCAGTGCTAAATTCAAGAATTGAAATTGTTTTATTAACAAAAGGAATCTTTGAGCAAGATTGGTGAAAGGATCTGTGCCCCTCAATTACTGGCTGACTTAGTAGCCACAGACTCCAATTTCTGCCCCCCTGCCACCCATTATTACAGCCTAAAACTTAGCCTCACATGGTAAACAAGTTCTTTGAGGGGACAGCAGCTGAGCTTTCATGCTACATTTCCCTCTTTTAGGGACACGGAGTCTCACATCCAGCCTGGCTTGCTCGCTCCCCAATGTCCTCAGACAGCTGTTTTTGTACTTATTGTTGTCACTGCTTCAGCTTTTTATGGTTGTTCTTGGCAGGAACGTTGGTCTGATACAAACCAATCCAACCTGTCCAAAATCAGGAGCTCTAACCTCAATTACATTTAATTCAACAACCTATTAAATGTCTACTTCTGTACCACCAATATTTCTGTGAAGGATATAAGTAAAAATATTAAATGAGCATACAATGTTGCTTGGCAGATTGCTTGGTGTTTTCTATAAAATATAAACAATATTCTTCAGAAGTTATATGCATGGGCTCTTAAAAGAAGCTGCTGAGCTACAATTCTGAACCTAATACTTAGGCAAGTTATTTAACTGCTCTGTTCCTCAATTTCTTCGTTTATAAAATGAAGTGAAAGATTCCCATCTTCTGGTACTATCAAAAGAAATAGAAGGCATGATCCTGTGAAACCCATGATGCACAGTACCAATTAAATAATGTTTGTTATGGTTATCTCATTTGCATGGCATCATAATCCTGAGAAATAATTATCCCTTGCCTTATTTTACAGATGGTGAAACAGGAAGAAGAAAATGATTTTCTAGATGTATCTAGAAGAGGCACAATTTTAAATATGGTCTATATGATTCCATAAGCTGTGTAAACATGAGATAGTGAAGAGATCCTCACCCACATAAAGTAGGTAATTTCACTGTGAGACCAGTCATATGTACATGAACGTGTTATAGCACAAGTGATTGTCCTTATAATTGATATTTTCAAATGCCACAGGAGATGACATCATCAAGTTCCTTCCATGCTCAGAAATGGGTTCAGTCAAGATAGCCTAGAGCAAATAAAAGGAAAGGTTTTTAAAGATGTAAAACCATGGAAATACTCTTTAGTAGATGAATACATGGAGTGCCACTTGGAAAAGGAAAATGCTTTTGTCAAGGTTGCTGTTATAGTGGCAGAGCTGACCCTTGAACCCAGGTTCCATAACTTTCAGCCTCAAGGTCTTTTACCCAGCAGGATGCCTCTTAAAGCAATTACTTGCTTTTGGTTTTGTGTATTCGTAAAACAGACTTGATTTCACTTTTCCTAGCCTGCCAGGCAACTTGAGCTGCATAATACTATGTAGGTTAGTCAACATCACTCGTGCTGGACATGAGACACATGCCTTGGGTAGCTTAAGAGAGAAGTGTGATGGGCCCATCATCATATGAGCTGAGTACATTTCCTCCAAGCCAGTGTATTTAGGAGCATGTGGCAAAAGTATCTTTTCTTGTATTGATAATTTGTGGGGGAACTCAACGTATTTTATTCCATTATGTCTTGTTTTAACAATACACTCATGGTTCTGAGAAGCAAAGAGAGAGTGGGTGGTGTTCCACCGATTTGGTTATGGAGAAATAAATGGCATTCCACAGACTTGCAGCAGAAATATGCATGAACTAGAATTAATTGCATAACTTAGTAGGTGTGAAGCACCATCCTGAGAAATTTGAGTCTGACCCTCATAGCAACTCTGGAATTATTGTAACCCCATTTTACTTCAGTAACTTAAGGCACAGAGAGATTAAGAAACTCAGATATAATTAATAAATGGTCAAACAAAAATTTGAACCCTGACATCCAGGTCCTAGAGTTCACAGTTAGCCACTGCACCACTTGGCCAAAAGGCAGCATGACGCTCTATGGGGGAACCAGAAGAAAATTAGCTATGTATGGTCACAGCCCTCCACAGTGGACACTTTAGAATGAGAGAGATACATTAGTGAATTACTATTTCCTAGGTCAATGATAATTACTATAATAGAGGTAAAAACAAGTATGGTAAGGGCAGAGTAGAAGGAGTGAGTCATTCAGACAGGGATATCTGAGAAGGCTTCCTGGAAGAGGTGAGGTTTGACAGGTTCCTGAAGGAAGATAGAGCAGAGAAGACTGTGGTGAGAACACCTTGTAGGCCAGTGATTCTCGAATGTATATGTTCATAAAAATCTCCCAGGGGTCTTGTTAAAATGCAGATTTCCATTGCATAGGCCTAGGTTGAGCCTGAGTTTCTTCATATCTGAAAATCCACCAGAGATGAGGATGCTGCAGGTCCCCAATCACACTTTTAGTAGTACATTGTAGAGAACTTGAGAGGGCCACACCGAGAAGTTCACCCTTCAAGCTGCATAGCAGGGAGTCAATGAAAGTCTCTGAGGGCATATTTGTGAGTATGTGAATGTGAATGCACATGTGTATAAGCGTGAAAGCATTTTGTGAGCATTGGTGAGCCTCTGTGTGAGTGAGCATGGTATGTATGTGAACATATGAAACTTTGTGTGAATATGTATGTGTGAACTTGTGTGTGAGTGTTTATGAATGTGTAAATGTGTATGGATGTGTATAAGTCTATGTGTGTGAGTGTGCGATTGGGTATGTGAGTGAGTATGTGTGTGTCTCCATGTGAGTTGGGGAGTGAGTACATCACCAGAAAAATAAGTACTCACCTGCTGGACTAAACAAATAATGGTAAAGGAAGAGAAATAAGAGAAGGACCCCAATTAGGTTGTCATTGTAGTGGACAAGGAGAAGGCAGTGAGAGCCTGGAAAATGTTAACGGTACCAGAAAAGGAAGAGCAAATGGGCAGAGGGATGCTGTGGAGAGACAATCAAGTGGATTTAGTGATAACTTGACTGCTATATCTAAAAGAAAAGTGAAAAGTGACCCTGAGATTTTTACATCTAAACAGTGGAAGGAAAAAGATGTTGCTACCTTCCAGATTCTTCTTTGTAGAGGAAAAATGAATAAAGACATGAGGGAATGGGAGACAGGACGAACAGGTTTTGATGAAGAACAGGTGCTCATCAAAGATCCAGCATATAGGCAACAGGTGATGAGAACTGGCCCAAGTAATGGAACAAAATGAGAAGTTTTCTGGGTTCCCATTATTTAGTATATATATGAGTATATGAGCTCTGTGAGAGAGGCAAGAGACATAATGTCCAGGGAAAAAGGAAGGTGCAAAAAAAGAAATTCCATTCTATTTCACAGTTTTCCTCTAGTTCCGTCATAGGTACTGCTTAGCACTTTTAAATTACTAGAGTTAATCCAAAAGGTAAATCACATTTTGAAAAAGAGAGGATGGAGAAAGCTTCTGCCTGAATCCATCCATCCATCCACTCACCCATGCATCTATCCATCTACTCATTCATTGCTCACTCAGTTCCCCTTATATGGCAAGTATTAGAATTTGGGAATAAAAAGTAAGACTGATCTCTGGAAACTTTCATCCTACCAAGAAGACAATTATATAATTTCAGATTCTACAATATAGAGAAGTATGGTTTCATATATAACTACTCTCTGGAAGAGCTCAAAAGGATTTATTAGTGATAATAGTCTTGGCTCTTATATTGTCTTGCTGGGTGACCGTGAGCAAATTGATCCCTCCATATATGAAAAGGTCATAGGAAAATCTCTTTCCTCTGAGCCTCAGTTTCTACATCGGTGAATGAAGGGGTGTGGATTAGATAACCTCATAGTTCTCTTCCAGCCGTTTGTCTCTAAGAATTGCTCTATGGGAGACCCTTTAGTCATAATCTAGGGCCTCATCCAACTATTCCATTTTCCCCCACCTTCCTTTGCCCACCCAGAGCATTTATCCCACTCTTGGACCTATGATCACACAGAAAAGACTTTCAAGGGAACAGGACTGTGAATAAATCTCAGAAAGTGGCTGATGTGTGAGCACAAACATTCCTGCTGTAGACCTCAGGTAGAAGCTTCTGGCAGCCCAAATGGTGAACTTTGTGATTTATTGGAGTGTAAGTGTTTGCTGCTCAGCTGCCTGACTTGACTTCTGCAGTGCAATAAATCCTCCAGCTCTTTTCTTAAATGGCACAGAATGGGGAAAGGAAGAAATGGATAAAAGGAGACAGATTTCACTAGAGAAGAGAAGGGATAACTTGTGCCCCTGTCTTCCTATCCTAGATCTCAATTTACTTTTAATTGTTCTTTTCTTAGCACCCTGCATTGCTCTCAAACGTTTTATGGAAGAGGTCCAAGTCTGGTGAGGTTTCCTCGGAGCAGTCTTTGCAGCTCTTTTATTGGTGATGTGGGCATCGATCAGCCTCTTG
Organism: Tamandua tetradactyla; assembly: GCF_023851605.1. Taxonomy (NCBI): domain Eukaryota; kingdom Metazoa; phylum Chordata; class Mammalia; order Pilosa; family Myrmecophagidae; genus Tamandua; species Tamandua tetradactyla. Next base: position 26,761,516 of record NC_135333.1, read on the forward strand.
CTGCAGGCAAACTGGCTTCATTAGGGTCTGAATATGTCATCCCTTTATCAGCCCTTTTTTGTAAATATGCTCTTCCTTCTTCCTGGAATGCCCTGTCCTATCTGTCTTCCCACATGAATTCCAGCTACCCTTCAAAACAGCATTTCTGGATTCTGTCCTTTCATCTCCACCTTTACAGTTACCCCCTTATTATACTGCTCAAAGGAGGGTGAGATCCAGGGCCAGCCTCCATGAGTCCAAACCTCAGTACTACCACTTATTACTACCTCTTACTAGTGTTGGACACTTTGAAAGTGAATCTTTCTCTGTCTCAATTTTCCCACTCGTAAAATAGGACTAATAATGGTACAATCAATAAAGGCCGTTGTAAGAATCTGTTAGGATAATGCATGCATCCTATTCAGAACAGTGTTACCTGCTCAAGGACTGTTAACCGGCATCTCTTCCCTCAGCCGTGCCACATGATTGGCTTCTCACACCCAACTGTGACTCCCATCAGTTGATCTCTACACTTCAGCTTCCCCACCCCTGCCCTATAAAAACCTTTCATTGACTTACTGCTCTTTGGATCCACCACAGGGTCCCTGAGTAAGCTGTTTCCTCTGCTGGAAGTTCCTCCTCAGTAATTCCTTCCCATCCTTCAGATGCCTGCTCAGAAGTCATTTTCCTCAGGAAAGCTGTCCCCCGTGACTCAGTCCTACCCACTACTTTTTCCTTTGATCCAAAGAAGTTGTAGGTCTATAGATGAGCCATGCATAAAATATAGAGTTCGCATATATCACCCTATTAGTAACACCTTGCATTAGTGTGGTGCATGTGTTACAATTCAGGAAATAACATTTTAATAATTGTACTATTAACTATAGTCCTTGTTAATAATTAGGTTCACTGTGTTGTACAGTCCTATGTTTGTTTAATCTTTTATTCTAGTAACATTGTGTGTGCCCTCACAGCCCCATGTATTTTGGCTTCCTAGTCTTTATACCAGTTGTCATTTTACATTTACCCGTGGGACCATGTGGTTATCTCCTGTAGACTATCAGGTCAATGAGGACAAGTACTACTTCTGATTTGTTACCATAGCATTCCCAGAGCCAAACCTAGTGTCTGACACATAGCTGACACTCAAATTTAAGTACTGATTGAAGCAAATGCTCTTAAAATATTTAATGATGGTGAAACAGCTCACAATAGAGTGTTCCGTGAAAAAAAATACAATCCATAAAAATTTTACATACATATATGGAGAGAGAGAAGAAAATATGTACATTAAAATTTTAACAATGGTTATAGCTATTGTGGAATTTAGTAGAGTCATTTTAACCTTCTTCACACTGTCTATATTTTTTATACATTATACAATAAATTTGTTTGATATGGCACTTTTTTTTATACAAACAGGTGGTACTAATAAAATTCAAGAAAGGTTACTAAAACAACTTTAAAAATATCATTAGATTACCCTTGTGGTTCATAATATACAAGGATAGATAGTAAAATACATTTAGATTTCATTCTAAAGTATGGGTCCAATGATTCTCAACAGACCCTATTGTCATTATTTTCCCCCAGTAGACCTTAGTTGAACAGGATTGGATTAGTCCATTTTTTTTACTAATATTACTTCATCACAGTTAGTCCATGCACAGCCCCATGTCTTTATTTTTTAATAGCGTTATCCTTGAACCTCCATTGCACAGGACTCTAACATTCCTCTACACATGTGCTGCTCCTAACCTGTCACCCTGACTACACATGCCAGCCCTTCCTGCTCACACAGTATTTTAAAACCAAGCCCTCTAGGTACGTTTATTTTTAAATACCTGGGGAAATAAACCTTCACTTGGGCTCTAGATCCAGGATTACGGTGCCCAAAGTAAACAAAGCCAGGTGTGGCACGCTCTAAGGGAAGGCCTCCTTATCAAGGACTACATGCTCTCGGTGGGCTACATTACCTGAATGCAGCATCTGACTCATGGAAGGTCCTGAATAATCACCTGTGAGCGAGTAGATGATACATTGGATTTGGCAATGGGAAACTTCTACCCACCCCTAAGCTTCATAATTGGGAGGCCTTGGATGAAAACTGAAAGCAGGAACCTCTTGGGTGCCAGGATATCTTAGGCAGAACACGGGTTTCTGAACTTGGCTACCCATCAGAATCACCTGGAAAATTGAAATCATAAAAAAAAATGCCAATTCCTGGGTACCACTTTAGAGTAGACCAGATGATTTGGACTCTTTTCAGGTGATTCTTATGCCCCACAGGATTTGGCAGGCTCTGAGTTAGAGCAAGCCTAAGGGAGGTCAGCATGCTGAGACTGAACGTGTTCTGTAACATGATGGTTTTTCTTGGGGAAATGATGCTTTGGCCACAGGAGGACTGTCCTCCTGTGCTGGTGCCTCAGCAGTGTAAGCCACAGTTCCCAGGGGAACTGGCCTTGAAAGGGCTCTCTGAATAGAGAGGGAAAGTCAGGAGAACAATGTAAGGAGAGAATACCCAGGTTTCCTTCAACCAGGCAGCCTGGGAAACAGCAGCAGAGATAGGAGCAGTGGTTAGAAGGAGCGGTTAGAGTCATCATCTGACTTGATAAAAAATACACCTCTTCTGAGGGAGAAGAATAACCAAAAACTTTGGAGAAAATACTGGAATGAATGAACTTTGGAAGGTCACATAGAACAGATTGGGCTAATGCACAAATGGAAATGGGCTTGTCCTGTCATTAAGTACTTGTGCTTGAAGATAAATAAATGAAGAAAAGAAATGGGCATTAAAATGAAGTAAAAGCTGTAGAGAAGGAGAGGTCGTCGTAGCTATAGTCTTCGTAGCTATTTATTTTATGCAATGTGACCTCAGGAGGACTGAGTCTTACAGCTGATGAGGCAAATAACTTGGGATTCTCTCATTCAGTTGATTCCTCCTCTGCAGAAAGATGGAGATGCCTCACTACAGGTTTTTGAGCCAGAGAGAATGTTGGCTTCAAGATTTAATGGTTGTACACTTTCAGCATATTTATTAATCATTCTGAGCCCTGGTTTCCTCTTTGGTATGTAGCAGGAGTCCCAGGTTTAGTTTGAAATATATCTGGTGCAAGCAGCTTTAAAGGAAGTGATAAGCAGACACCCCAGGTTGCAATTTTCACAAGTTTTATTTGCTTACAGGGTTTGGTGGAATGAATACAATTGGTGCACAGAACAAAGGGGAAGAGGGTTGGGAGAAGCAAACATTGGCTATCACAGGGATTGGTCTTTTAACCCAAATGATGGGTCTGAAAAAAGCAAATGGTTCAAGCAGAAGTTGAAGAATGGTTTCCATCATTGTCACCTAAAAATCTTGAAACATTGAAGCTCAGGCAGCCTTGCTTGGGAGCTGAGGTGACTAAGGGAGGCGACAGGCTGGAGAGAGGGAAACTTTTCAGTATGAGAAGCTTTCGACGTTGGCCCTTCAGGGGCTCCCAGAAAAAAAGGACCATTTTGGAGCCTTAAGGGTTGGAGGGCATCAGCCACACAGCAGAGGCTGTAACTGTACCCAGAATAAAGGCACGTGATGGTGGGTATCAGAGGCAGGGTGAGGTACTTTCATGTATCAAACAACACAGGTATTCACTGTCTTGGCCACCTGGCAGTTCCTGGAAGGTCTGAAGCAAAAGAGCATGGTGGTCCTTGAGATGCAGAGAAAACTATTCACGAACAAACATGGACCACACTGGAGGAAACACTGATTTTTCAGTTTAGGGGTGGATGGTATTCACAAAGGTGAATATTATTGTTATAACCCAATTGTGTCTCAAAGTCTGGTGCAAGTCTGAAAATCTTGAGAGACATACACACTGGGGCTGATAGGTCTTAACTCAAAACAGGGTTTCTCCACCCTGCACTGTTAACACTTTAAAACTAACATTCTGTTAGTATAGTGTAGTTCCATGGATTTAAAAAAGTACATATTCTGTTACCATTTATAAGTTAAACCATGGACTATAGTTAACAGTTTAATTATTAAAATGTACTTTTATCAGTAATTAATGGTCTACACCAACACGAGGCATCAATCATAGGGTGGTGTATGGGAATCTTGTATTTTATGCATGAATGTTCTAATTGTGGAATAGAGAAATCCACAATTTCTCTAATGAAGAAAAAAGAAATTGAAAAAAAAAATTGGCAGTTTATTGTGGGGACTGTCCTGTGAATTGTGCGATGTTTGTTTAGAAGCATCCCTAGCCTCTTCCCACTAGATGACAGTAGCATCCCCCTGACTGGGACAACCAAAAACATCTCAAGCCATTACCAAATGTTCTGAGGGAGCAAAATTGCCCCTGCTGGGAACCACTGACTGAATGAATTGTTATGAGAATTTAGGGTGTGGTATGCTAAATGCTCCGTCTAGTGATTTGTACATGATGTGGGTTCAATAAATGTTTGTTTCCTTTTCCTTTCCTGTCACTGGCACCAGAACTTCTGCTCTAGTCTGTTTGGTAGGTAAATGCATGTTGTACACTAAACAGGGCCTATGGATCAGAAGTAGCTACTGAAGCTGTAGTCACTTTGATGTGTGACCTCGGCAATCTCTTTGGTAACCTGAACTTCCCAAACAGCAAAATGAGTGATTTGCCCTTTCAGTGCTGACATTTCATGGTTCTTAAACTACATGGGCCAGAGTTGGGGGGAGGAAGGCTGTCAAGAGAACCTTATGAGGAAAAATGAAAAGAGCTGGCTTTGTGAGATGAAGCCAAATGATAACTAGAGAGGTATATATAAACAAATCATTAACAAATATTTGGGGGCTGGATATATAAAGCAAAGAACTCTCTTAAGCTTCAGAAGAGTGATTGGTTAAAAATGGAATAAAGCCAGGAGCTAAAACCAAAAGTGCAAATGGAGAAGTTTGGCTAACAGCCACAGAAACCTCTGGAAAAGTGAGCTGTTTCTGTAGACCAGATACCAACTGTCTGGTGATGGTGGAGAATTCGAAGATGGCTCCCAAGATTCCTGGTCCCTGGTCTAGACATAACTTCTCCCCGTTATACAATCAAACGCTAAGGTAGGTACTACTGAGAAGAGATTTTGTCAATGTAATTAAAGTCCCAAATCAGTTACCTTAAGGAGATAATCTGAGTGGGTCTGACCTAATCATATAAGCCCTTTAAATCTGAGCCTAGAGGTTAACTACAAAGAAGGGCAGAGATTTGAAATGTGAGAGGGATTTGATCCACAGCAAATGGAATACGGGGTCCCTCCAGGAGCTACATACAGCCTCTGCCTACCACCAACAAAGAAACTGGGACCACTGCTCTAAAATTTCAATGAACTCCCAAAAATGTAAACATTCTCGGAAGCAGATTCTTTTGCAGCTGAGCCTCCAGATGAGAACGGAATCTGGCTGATACTTCGATTTTAGTCTTTGAGACCCAAATCAGGGAACTCAATCATGCCTGCCCAGACTTCTGACCTACAGAACAATGGACTAATAAATGGTATTGTTTTAAACTGCCAAGTTTCTGGCAATTTGATATACCAACAATAAAATACTAGTATGATATTGATACGTGGAAGTGGATGTTGCTGTAACAAATATCGAAAATGTGGAAGTGGCTTTAGAATTGGGCAGTAAGCGATGCCCAGTGTCCTGACCTACAGGTCTGTGAGATAATAAATAGGTGCTGTTTTAAGCCACTGAGCAATTAGAAAACTGGTGCATGGTGATGGCCCTATGTCCCTTCTCTGTCCGTGTGCCCTCTCTCCAGCTTGGTAGGCTGAGCAGCCAGTGTTTCAGTCATTGTACTCAGCCACATTCCCAGGCAGTTGACTGCATGGGGCTCTGTTTGAAGTAGACTTTGTTTTCAGCAATGAGCAGCCAGTATGTACTAAGAAACTACAGAAATAGAGGTGGGGAAAATGGAAGAGGCAAATTTCCTAGGGCTTTGACTTCAGAAAAAGTGAAGAAGACATTCCTGGCTTTGTTGTCTCAGGTGGTATTTTCCTGTCACCATTAACAGATAGCACTTAGTCATGGGATAGGAGTAAGCTTTGTCCTTTCTAACAGAACTACAAACTGAGTGAGCCCTGGGATGGTGAGCATGGATAATAGAAGATGCAGTAGTTTTTAAAACAAGCTAGAAAATAAGGTCAGATGCATTCCATGGTGAGAGAAATGGAGCTAAATGTAAGATCAGCTTTATGTGTATCTCTGTGTGCAGACAGGGTTCGTTTGCACCATGGCTACCAGAGTGTTGTGGTATTCACAGTTGTGAAGGAATGCTACATGTTGATGAAGCTGAGCTGTGACTGAGGGGGAGAGATGTGGGTTGGTCCATGTTCAAGTGTGTCTGACAAGTGGTAGAGGAGGGGAGTGATGGTGATAGGGTCAAGGTGTGATAGAGGCAGATATGCCTCTGGTCTCTTTGTTTTTATGAACAGGTATATGGGTGGTGGGTGGTGAGTGGTGGGTGGTATCACATGGTAGTAAAGGCATAATGTGTGTGTTTATTTGTATGTAAGAGTGATGGGGTGTGGGTGGGGAGCAGACGATGGCATGTGATGGCATAGGCAAGTGTGTTTGATTGTGTGTAGGGTATCTATGTGGAACTGTTTGCAGTATCCCAGGGGGCTGAGTTGTAATGCACATGAGTGGCAGGGGTGTGATTCGGTGGTTCCTGTTCAGCGATTCTCTCTGTCTATGACATTACCCTGTTTACATTTCTTGTTAGTACTTATTCCATCTAAATACATCTTATTTTGTTGTTTACTTGTGTATAGTCTATCCACTGTAATGTATGCCCCAGGAGAGCAAGACCCATGGCAATCTGTTTTACTCATCTGTCCTTGATTTCTAGAACAGTATGTGGCAAATGAAAATATAAATGAATGTGGGGGGTATGATATGATAATGGGGTGTCTATGTATGTAAGATGACCAAAGGGAATTTTCTATGCTAGGGTAGTAAGATTACGTATCTCATTACCTGTGTGTTAATGAAGGGGTGAGGTGAAGTTGAATAGAAGTGGTAAACTTTATAGTTGGTTGTGTACAATATGTACGTAAGAATAGTGGTGAACGGATGAGTGTATGCCTGAAAGATATGTGGCAAAGGGTGGTGGAGAGAGAAGGAGGAGGTATATTTATGTTTGAGTAAATGTCAGTTGCTTTGGGCAATCTCCCTTGACTCACTGGGATAGAAATTGCCAGGTTCTAATAATTTCTGGGGACCTTTTGCTGTATTGTTTTCCTAATGAGGAGTCCTGTCTCGCCAGTTGGTTCTTGGGAGCCCTAACAGCCAAAGAAGGCACAGGTGCAGTTAAGGGAAGATAGAATTCTTAAGTAGCTTCTCAAATGAGAAACAGGTCTTGCTGGGCTCCTACAGGATATGGCTATACAGCACAAAAACTTAAAGTTATCTTTATTTGCAGCAGTAATGTGCTGTGAATACAAATATGTGTGTGCGTGCATGAGTGAGTGTGTATGACTGTGTCAAGAGACAGAGCTTTAACCTTCGAAGGACAGTTATACTCAGAAGGCTTAAAATGTCTGCAAATTCAGTCCCTTGTTTATTCATCTCTCATTATTTGTAAATTTGCTTGCCTTGCTATTTTGCAAATAAGTGCTTGATGTCCCTCCTAATCCTCTTGTTCTTCTCTGAAATGAGAACAGCATTGGGCAATCTGCTTCTTTGTCTGAATGACCTCAAAGCCCTCCCTCCTTATTCATCTTGAGATCTGTCCATTTAGGCTGTGTTGGATAAGGACACTGTGGGTGTTTCTGGACTTCAAGGTGTAGGATCCATCTTTCTTTTTTCTCATCCTGTGTCTCTGATTCAGTAGAAGTCTTCAATCTTAGCTGGAGGGTATTGATTATCCTCAAAGAAGTACCAAATTTCAAGGGTGGTATAGTGCTGAAAAAGGCTACCCAGGTAACCAGCAAAAAATACATTTTTCTAGAAAATTTTGGTTAGTTGCTTTTACCTAAAATTTACTAAGTGCCAGGAACTGTAGAAAGCACCTTTCTTCTCCTCTTTTTTTTTTTTTTAACCTATTGCCTGCAAGACATTGTCCTAGGAACTGAATGTGGATAGGAAACGGTGGGGAGAGATACCACATAAAATAAGCCCAAAATTGCCTGCTTTAGGAAAAAGGGCTCTCGGAGGTACAAGACCCAAAAGACAAATTTGTATCATCACCATCCTCAGCACCATCATGACCATCTTCCTTATCCTAGTGAAGCTCAAAGAACAGGAAGAATCTGTCTTTTCTCTTTTTCTGGCTAAAATCCATAGAAGAAAGGATAAACAATCCTTGCTCACCCCATACCATTGCCTTTCCAATATATATTTCAAAGGACACAGATTTTATGGGGTCACTCCTCTGCCCAAGACCATTCCAATCCACACCCTTTTGACGAGCACTCAGAGCTCATGTTCCAGCCTCCTTTGGTGTAAATCTTGTCTCCAGCATGAATTCATCCTTTAGTGCAGAGCACACTATGTCTGGTTCTGTCAACCGGGGACACAGAGATGGGAGAGAAAGCAGCATCCCTGTCCTGAAGGAGCTCAAAATCCAGTGGGAGAGACAAGGTATAAACAGATCTGTCTTGGGCAAAAAAGATGGTCATGAAAGGATTAAAAGAAGAGCTGAAGCTGGTTGTTCCTTGAAGGAACTGTAGGGATTTTCAAAGAGAGTGGGTGATTAGGTGAAGAAAGAGTTAGTATTTCCAGCCAGGATTTCTGGCTTAGACCCACCTTCTAACTTCCAGAACTTTGCTAATGCATTTCTTTTATTAGGAGTGTCTGTACAATTCCCTTACTTAATCAAGTCCTTCCCACCCTTACAGGGCCAGATCTCTTCTCAGTTTTGCCATGAAGACTTCCCAGATCACTAGGGCCTACCCTTTCTTCTCCCTCCCCAAACTTCTACAGTTTTTTTCCAGACCATCATGCCCAGTATTACTTTTTAGGTGATGGTCTGATTTACCTACTAAGGAAGGAAACTGAAGGCAGAAGGTCCAGATCTTTTCCTCAGAGCCATAACCTTCTAAAGGTAGGCAGAGTCTAAAAGTCACAGTAATGCAGTGTTTAAGAGCACATTCCTGTAAAACCACAAATCCTAGCTCTTCTGCTTACCAAAGTGTAACTTTCAGAATATTATTTAATTTCCTGTGCCTCAATTTACTCATCTTTAAAATAGGAATGATTACTTTTTGCTAAAATTGAATAAGTCCATAAATATAAAGCCTTTAGGATAGTTCCTGGGAAGTAGGAAGCACTCAATAAATGATACCTATTATTATCTGATCCAACCCCCCCCTGGTCTCCCTGCAATTTTATAGATGAGAAACAGAGAGGGTAAGTGACCTTTCTAAGGTCACACAGCTTAGTGAGTAACAGAGGTGAGACCAGACCTCAAGTGTCCTAACTCCCAGTCCCCCAAAATTTGGACAGTGTTACACTACCTCTTGGTTTTCCTTACAGGTCCTAGCTAACTCTTAACCCACCATCTACGTGTGCTTGTCCAGTAACTGATTTACCTCTGAACCCAGGCAGAAGGCCTGAGAGGAACTGGCAAGGTATGGGAAGAAGAACAGCCAAACTGGCCTGAATCCAAGTGGTTTGAATTCTCTACCCATTGAACTGGCAACTCACCCTTCAGAAAAGACATTGCCCATGGGCTAGAAAGAAGGGAGAGTCAGTGGTGGTTTAAATGCTCTTGGATTGGGTTTCAAAGCTTCACCTTCCTCTCTCTCCATCTTCTATTATAACCTGGAGGCAACTTGGCTTTTTCCAGCTTTAAAAAGTAGCTCCATTTAAAAGTCATTAGTTTTTAATTGCAGAGAGATTGTACTCCTGCTGCTTGGCTGCAGGCTTTCACTTAGTACCAGATACCTGGGAAACTGATAGTCAGTAGTCAGACAGCCAGCTGCACCCCAATGCCCCACAAAGCAGAACTGGCCCACTGCACTCCTTGACCCTGCCCAGGAACCCTGAAGTTCTTCATCTGGCTCAATTACATAGTTAGGGGCAGCCTGGGGGGCAGAAATAATCTATTCTAGTGCATCCACTACCATGGACTTCCTGTGTGATCTTGGACAAGTTACTGTGATTCTCCAGATTGCAGTCCCTTCATGATAGTAAGCACCATTCATTGGACGCCTTTAGTGTGCAGGCCCTTCGTAACTCTTCTAACAACCCTGCAGAGGTGTTATTATTTAGGCTCAGAAAGGTGAAGCGACTTTCCGAAGGCCATGATACACAGTGAAGCCTGTACTCAAAGCAGTGGTGAAATGAGAAGAGCTAGAAATACTGTAGTATGAATCCAAATTCTGGCAATACTAATTAGGTTCCTTGAACAAGTCCCTTCCTCTGTGTTAGGAATAAAAGAACTTCAGAGGTAGTGTTCTGTGGTGCAGTGGTTCTCAAACATGCCTGACATCTGACTCACCGCCAAGGCTTATTGAAAGCATAGATTCCTAAACCTTAATCCAGGCCTACAGAACCTTGAATCTCAAATCTCTATGTGGGACTCAGGAATATGCAGTGTAGCAAGCTCACATCTGACCCCTCAAAGGACACAGGAACGACAGCTAGTTCACAGGCTCACTCACTTTTATGAGACTGCGCAAGTTTGGCAGGTTGGTGCAGTAACAGATACATCCTAAATTTAGCAAGACTTAACAAAAGTGTATGTTTCTCTTGTGGAATGTCTACCTCTCCAGAGCATCTGCCCCCCTGTGGGGGCTCCACATCCCAGGCCGCCTCCCAGGCTATCTCAATCTTACGGCGCCTCCTCGGCATCATGCCTATCCATGATGCTCCCTGGTAGGAGCCTTGGACAATAAAATACATCCCCCAGGAAGTGATACATGCTACTTTGCTTATAGTTCATTGCCCAAAGTAAGTGCACATGACCATAAAGTAAAGGAGATAGAGAAGGGTACTCATCCCTGTTTGCCCAGAAATAGAGATGAACTGTGTATTGCTTAGCAGTAGAGATGCAGTGACTTAGTGGGACTTTTGGATAAACCTTTCCTCTTCACCTGGTTGTATGAATGGGGGATAAGAAGGAAGAGGAAAGGTCAAAGGAATAACTCTTGGGCTTGGTGACAGCCACTTATTCATTTATTTTTTCATTCATTCATTCCAAAGACATTTTTTCAAGCCCTTGCTATGTGTTTGGCACTAGGCCAGATAACAAAGATGAAGCATAAACAGGATAGGGAATTTAAAGCCCTCTGTTAAGTGGGAAAGCAGTTGTGTAAAATAATAATGAAAATAAACAGGCATAAATGCAAACAAAAGGGCATAGAGGCTATTCTAGACAGCGGGCACAGAGCATGTGCAAAGCCATGAAGGCAGGAAACATTGGGATGCTCACGTATCTGTGAAAAGTTTGTATGTTTGGAGATTCGTAAGAGAAAGGAAAGGTTGCAAGATAAGGTTGGGTAGGAGTTGTGGGGGTAAAAATCAGGGGCAAGTGAGAACATTGGGGAAACAGTGAGAGAACTACAGAGGTGCTGTACATTTCCATCCATGTTGCTTTCTCTGTATCCTTGTGTTGGCATGGGAAACATTCTGGTTTTAGATAGACTCACATTAGAATACCAACTGTCCAACTATGGGTGAATTTGGACAAGGTACTTAAGTTTTCTGGACCTCAGTTACCACATTTGTAAAGTTTGATCATGGGAATGTGCCCTTCAGGAGAGGACCATGGAAAGGAATGGAGCTGCCTGACAACCCACATTGTCACACATTCAGGACCCACACAGCGTTCACGCCAAGATCACACTCAGCTGGGTTCTTCCAGAGCATGGGGGTGTGTTGGGGTGTTTCTGCTCGCCATGGGTCTCTTCTAATAGGCTATCTTTACTCCAGTACTCCCATGAGCCTGGCCAAGGTTTTCTCAGAGCTGCATTGCAGAATGAGGCTGTTCCTACGCAGTCCTCCTTCCTTCTTGCCATCCTTTCACAGGTGTCAGACCGGCATGTGGACTGATGCTCTCACCACTCACTTCTACTCTCACTCCTTTTTATTCTCCATAGACATTTACCCCAATAAACGTCTTGTGATTCTGATTCAATTTTGGCAATTCCTTCCCAGAGACCCCTAGCTGACACAATTTCATAATACCCATGTTCTGAGTTTTGAAGAAGGATTAAATGATATAACTGGTGTATAGTGAGTAGACCACATATGTTAGTATATTTTTGCATGAACTTGTTTTTCTTTTTACCTTAGAGGTATGCACTGTAGTAAAAAGAGTGCTGGACTTGGAGTGCTTCAGTCTCGGTTTTAAATTCTGGCTTTGTCACTTTTTAATCTGTGACGTTGGGCAAGAGCTTGACCTCTCTGAACCTCATTTTCATTCAGATAAAAAGAGTCTTATCTTTCAGCAAGAGGTTGGACTTACATTAATAAGTGAAACTTCTTACCATCTATGTTGGTTTGGAAGGATGTACATACATACCCTAGAAAAGCCATGTTTTAATCCTAATCAATCTTGTGGGAGCAACCATTTCTTTTAATCCCTAGTCAATAACGTAGGTTGGAAACTTGATTAGATTATCTCCACAGAGATGTGATGCAGTCAAGTGTGGTATTAAACTTGATTAGATGAAGACATGTCTCCATCCATTCTAAGTGGGTCTTGATTACTTTACTGGAATCCTTTAAAAGAGGAAGTATTTTGAGAGATAGCTTCAGAATGACATAGTCACAAGAAGCAGAGAGATCATCAGCCAGTGACCTTTGGAGATAAAGAAGGAGAACACCCCTGGGGAGCTTCATGAAGCAAGAGGCCTGAAGAGGAAGTTAGTAGATGTGCCATGTTCGCCATGTGCCCTTCCAGTTGAGAGAGAAACCCGGAACCTCATTAGCCTTCTTGAATTAAGGTATCTTTCCCTGAATGCCTTAGATCAGACATTTCTATAGACTTACTTTAATTTGGACATTTCCACAGCCTAAAAACTATAAACTTGCAACTTGTTAAATTCCTCTTTTTAAAAACTGTCCTGTTTCTGGAATATTGCACTCTGGCAGCTGGTAAAATAGAACACCATCCAAACCTTTTTCCATTTGCTCAACTGTGAAATTTGCTCAATAGTTGATTTGGACTTGACACCTGGATAGGGGTCTTTAAACACTTAGAACAAATGAAGTTCATTCAAGATACCTGAATTGTGTACCTTCTCTATGCAAGCTGGGAATTGAAGAAATTGTCAGGGCATAGTCAGCCTCCAACCAAGTAGGTCACACTCCAGAAGAAGAGTTTGATAATTGCTATTCATACTAACCTCCTTTCTGTACTTCAAAGCTGCCTTATGCCTTTGCACATGCTGTTCTCTCTGCCTGGAATTGTCTTATTTCTGTTCATTGAATGTTGACTCTGCTTCCTTCACATTTCAGTTCACTAGTCACTTCCTAGACAGACCGTTCCTGGCCACCAAAGCTTAGATCATCTCAATCAGACCACATTATTTTTTTTAAGCACATGTGACACTTTGGAATGATGTTGTTTATTTGTTTATTTATTTATTATTTTGTTCCATAGCTATGAAACAAAATACTAGACCCCAACCTTCTACAATCCTCCAAAGAACATAAGCTTCTTGAGGGCAAAGATCCTGTCTTGTTCACCTCAATATATTTTAGGTGCCAATATATTCTTGGCACCTAAAAGAGAGCTAGTATCTCAATATTTATTAAATGAATCAATGTATTTAAGAATTACTATTTCCCAAGTACAGTGTTAGGCCCTTAATATATTAAGTCATTAAAATAATCAGGTTAATTTTTTCCAACAGGAAAATATATTATACTTGTTCCTTTTGTATTAGATGAGCTCAACTTGATAGGGGCAAATTTAATGCAACTTAAGAATTTCTCCCACTGTTTTCCAATCCTACCCTGAAGGTTAGTCCTTCTCCTGATCCTGGAGGAAATCTCAGGCTGGAAACATAGCTTTCTGAGTTTCTTTCATTCTCAAGACTAATTTCATTTTGGTAATTAAACTATCAAATGCAGTCTAATAATGTTATAGACATAATAATGTAATGAACCGTGTGAAATTTCCAATATTTATAACTTTCAACTTACAAAAATGATTACATCACATGGTTCAAACTAATAAGTAAAAACCAAACACAGTTCAAATTTAAGCTCATCCCCTTTCCCAGCTTTGACTGACTCTAAGTTTGGAAACTGGCCCCAAATGGGACAAGGGGCATGACTGGCTTCATGTTTCTCCTAACTGCCTTCTATTCCACATGTTGGTTCTGTTACCATTAGAGTCAGACCAAGTGAAGGGAGAATTGAGGGAGAAAGGTCTGGTGCTGTTGAAATCTGATATCAGGGCCTCCAGGCATGATGAAAATTTACAAATGAAATTTCTTCCTCAGACTAATTTTGTGGGTTTTCCTTGGGAGCTTCCAGCAGAGCAATTCGCTTCTGAAGTCAATGTTTTCTCTGGGGGGAACACTGTGACCCCACCATCAGGCCCTGGATATGTGGTGCTTCCCCCTTCTAATTAAATACATCCAGATGACCTTTTGCCCAGAAACTTCCAAGGTGCTCACTTACTTGTGGTTCATATCTGGTCCTCTGCCCTCATCTGTGAAAGTATGACTCTTTCCCACATCATGATAATATTCTCCCATTCTCTCTCTCCACCCACCCCCTTTCTGCCCCTCTGCTCACAGCCTCTCACACCAGTCCTAATGCTCCCTCAATCCTTAGGGATGCAGGCCAAAATCTCTATGTGGTCCCTTTAAACTCCTCTCATCTAATTTAACATCAAGAATAGCAGCCTCTTCTCTCCATACTAATGGAAAAGCAAAGGAGAGACACCACAGCATTCTAACAACTCCCTCGAAGGGACTCTTTTATATACATACTTCCATTTCAATATATTTACAGACTGTAGGTGATTTTGCTGTCGGAACTGTTTTTATCATGTCCTTTTCATGTCCAGCATAGGGAAACTGGCACTTCATTTTAGGATGTGGGCATCCCGGGCCCCTATTTTATTTTAAGCCATTGAGGCCTCTACTGTTAACTTTGAGACAAAGGAAAAGCTACTTTTAACATCCTGTTTCATTTATATAATAAGTTGTTGATCAAGTCCTGTATCTCCATCCATTATATTTCATAAATGATGGCACAGGCAATTCTGCAAAGTTCAGCTGCTTCTGACCCGTTAGATGAAGACTCAGAAACCACTTGTCTGCCTGTTAGAGGTTTTGATAATCTTGGCTTTTGAACATGATGGATGACAAGAGCAGTGTGTGAACAATGCTGCAAGAGAGACCTTCAAAGCCAGTTTTCTGCAATGAAAAGTTACTTCAACATATATTGACAAACTGACTGACCACTCACAGGACTGGATCATTTGAACATGGCAGCTTCTGACAAAGTTCAATGAAGATCAAATCTCATATCCATTTTTTAAATGATATCCCATAAAAAGTTTGACATCCGGACACTGAGGAGCAGCGAGATGCACAGTGAACTAGGGTACAGATAGGTGATGTAATATGGTGGCTTAGGGCTCAAGATTTGGGATCAAACAGACTCAGGTTTGAATTCTCATTTCCCCTTATTGCCTAGTTGCTGTTGGGCAAATTTCCATCATCTGGAAATTCTACTTCATAGAGTTTATGTGATCATTAAGCAAGGTAAATTATCTATGATTGTGCCCAAAACATACAAATACTCAATACATATCTACCAAAATAGTTATTACTGGCCATGTAGTGATTTGGACCCAGGAGTCAAACTACCTGGTTTGGTTTCCTTGTCCACAAAAGATTGACATTAATAAAGCTTACCTTACAGAGTTGTGGAGAATATTAAGCTAAGTTAAAAATAACACCCAGAACATAGAAGACTTTCAGCAATTTTTAGCTGTAACTATTATTACTAAGGAACTTCTTGTGTGCCTTTTCCCCAGGAATTCCATAGATTAGAAAATGTGTCTTATCCAACCATGTTAGTTTCCTACAGCTGCCATAACAAATTACCACCATGCTGGATGATTTAAAGCAATGGAAATGTATTTCAAAGTTCTGGAGGCTATAAATCTGAAGTCAAGGTATAAGCAGGACTATGTTTCCTCCAATGACTTTAGGGAATGATCCTTCCTTGCCTCTTCTAGCTTCTGATGGTTGCTGACAATCTTTGACTTGTGGCAGTATCACTCCAATCTCTATGTCTTCAATTGCCTTCTTTGTATTCAAATTTCCCTCTCCTTCGTCTTATAAAGGCAGCAATTGCTGAATTTAATTCAGTATGACCTCATTTTAGTTTGTTTACATTTTCAAAATCTTTATTTTCAAATAAGATCCCATTCACATATACTTGAATATATCCTTTTAGGAGGGGGCACAATTTAACCCAGTACATCAACCATGTCAGGAATGCTTCATTTCTTCCCTCCTCTACTATTTCATTAAAATGAGGTAAGGACTTTCATAGCTGCAAATTTGGGTTTCTGATTAGTAGGGGTTGGGGGAGGGAAACCAGCAGTGTCATCAGACTAATTCCATCAAAAGCAAAATCTTTTGATATATTTTTGTAAACAAACGAAGTATTCATTATTCCTCTGATTTAGATTGAATTTGTGCCCTGCCCCCAAATATGTTGAAGTTCTTCTCCCCAGTACTTCAAAATGTGACCTTATGTGGAAATATGATCCTTACAGATAGAATTAACCAAGTTAAAATAAGGTCATACTGGAGTAGGGTAAGACCATATTCCAATATGAGTGGTGTTCTTATAAGGAAAAGACATTTGGATACAGATAGGGACAGAGGGGAGAATATCATGTTTTGCTGGTAAGCTGCCACCAAAAGCCAAAAGAGGTATTGAGCAAATTCTTCCTTACAGTCTTCGAAGGAAGCACGGCCTTGCCTATGGCTTGATTTCAGACTTGTGGTCTCTAGAACAATGAGACAATAAATGTCCTTTTTTTTTGTATGCTGTATGGCGGGGGTCACATTTCATTTTTTCTCCATGTGAGTATACCTTTATTGCAGCATGATTTATTGAATTTTGTTGTTGTTGTTTGTTTGTTTTTCTTGTTTATTTTTTTGGAATGTGGGGCAGCAATCAAGACCAGGTCTCCTGTATGGCAGGTGAGAATTCTACCACAGAACTACCCTTGCATCCCAATGTTGTTTTAAGCCACCCAATTTGTGGTATTTTGTTACAGTGGTCCTGGGAAGCTAAGGCACTCTCTAATTAGCTCTTTTTTAAGTAACCCTGTGCTGGTTTGAAGCAATTATGAACCCCAGAAATGCCATTTTTTAATCCTTATCTAATCATGTGAGGGCAGCCATTTCTTTTAATCCTGATTCAATACTGTAGGGTGGAAACTTTTGTTTGATTATCTGCATGAGGCATAGTGCTCCCACTTGTGGGTGTGGCCTTTTGATTAGATGGAGATGTGACTCAACCCATTCAAGGTGGGTCTTGATTAGGTCACTAGAGTAGTTAAAAGGGGAAATATTTTGGAGAAACTTCAGAAATGACGGAGACTTGAAAAACAGTTGTGTCAGAGCTGACAGAGCCTACAACAGCTAGAGACCTTTGGAGATGCAGCAGGAAAATGCCCCCAGGAAAGCCTGATGAAATAAGAAGCCAGGAGAGAAAGTTAGCAGATGTTGCCATATGCCTTCCTGGTTGCAGAGGTGCCCAAAAGCCAAAGACCCCAGCCACATGCCTTTCCAGCTGACAGAGGTGTTCTAGATGACATCAGCTTTTCTTGAGTGAAGGTAACCTCTTCCTGGTGCCTTAATCTGGACATTCTCATGCCCTTAGAACTGAAAACTTGCGACTTATTAAATTCCCTTTTTAAAAGCCATTCCATTTCTGATATATTGCATTCCAGCAGCTTTAAACTAAAACAAACCCCAAATTTACAAAAAGTTGCAAATAGTACAGAAACATTTTTCCCTAAACCATTTGAGAATAGGTTACCAAACGGATGCTCTATCTCTTCAGGTACTTTGATGTGTATTTCCTACAAATAATGATATTCTCCTACAGAGGAGGGAGTTAGCATCAATATATCACCACTGTATAATCCATAAATGCCTTGAAGGTTTCACCAATTGTCTCAATTATCTCTGTTACAAATCATGCATTGTACTTGGTTTTATGTACCTTTTATCTCCTTCAGTCTTGAACATCCCTCAACTTTTATTTTACTTCCATAACCATGACACTTTAGAAGAGTACAGATCACTTGTTTTTTGAATGTGCTTTCCACTTGGGTTTGGCTGATACTTCCTCATGATTAGATTCAGCTTATGAATCCTTAGCAGGAATATTATAGAAATGATGCTATGTTCTTCTCGTTGCTTCTCATAAGGTGGTATATGATTTCAATTTGTTTTCTTTGACCTCTTGTTAAGGTGGTGATTGTAGGTTTCTCTATTCTAATGTTACTCTTCTTTCCTTTGCAACTGAAAGTATTTTATGTGAAGGTACTTTGAAAATATCTCATTGTCATCAAACTTTTAATTTATTCTTATCAGCATGGATTTGTGGTTTTGCTATTTCGATCAGTACATTGTAGTTCATTACTATCATTATTTATTTTGATGCTCAAATTGTTCCCAGCTTGGCCTATTTAGGGTTAGAGCCTATTTCAGCTGGCGTTTTGCCCCTTTGACATGTCTGCATTACTTCTCTCACACAAGATGTTCCAGGCTTATCTTGTACTTGCCTTGCCCCATTCCTGGAATCAGCCATTTACCAAGGAACTCTTGTTCCTTAGGTATAGATGGGATTAAGAAACCAATATCTGAATTCTGGGAATGTTCAATACTACTCAATACTATCCTTAATCTTCACAGTCAACAAAGTCAAGATATATATATATATGTATGTATGCATGCACACACACACACACACACACATATATTGACACATTTACATTCATATCTATCTCTCCATATTAAAAACTAGGAATTCATTCCAAATTCCATCCAACACTACAGTTTTCATTTCAGTTCTCTTCTGTTCCATATTAGTATTTCCCTTTCCTATTGGCACCCAGTATCCCTAATTTATTTACTTATTTAATCAATCCCCTTGTAAGTAGCCATTCCCCATCTCTGCTGCCACTCATTCCCCTGGAGCAGATACTGCCTCACTCCATTTGATTTCAGACATTCCATATGAGGTCACTGCACTGTGTGGACACTGTTCTTGCCTTGCTTGTTCTCTGCCACCCTGCACCGAGCTGCCCCCAGGAAAAAGTCTCCTCCCAATGATCCTGCTTGGACTTTAATGTCCTTCTTCAGTTGGCTCATGCTCTGACTCCCCATTATAAGCTGATCCCCCCACATGACACCTCTTGCCTCCCTTAGGCCTTGACACCCCAAGCCAAACCACCTTCATGGGGATGTGGTCTTCTCGTTGATCAAGTTCCAACTTCCCAGGTTGACTGAACTCCCCCACACCTGCATAGAAACCTCCTTAGCCCCATTTGGGCTCTAACACCATGCAGGTTGCAGCCCATATGGATGCTCTATTTGGGCCACCTCTTCCCTCTACCTGAATGCCTCCTTCGTTCTGGCAGGGTTCTGACAGTCTTCTCAAGACAGCCATCACTTATGAATGCTCTCCTCTGTCCTGTCTGGGCTTGATGCCACACAAGCTACACTGCACTCCCACCCATTGATGCAATGCCTATCCTATTCTGTCCCACCTGATAGATTTAACACTCAATTGCTCAGCAAGGAAATTGAAGACTTGGGTGGTAGAGGAGGACAACAGGGAAAGAGGAAGTGTGGAAAAAATAATTTGAGGAAAGAAATGTATTTTTAACAACAAAACACAATGTTTACAATTATGTGCATACATTAATTAAAAAGCTCAACCCTCTGATACTTTTTTAAAGTATCATATAAAAGAAGTTTATAGACGATTGAGTTATTTCAAACTATTTTCATACAGTTGATGTTTTCAAAGATGTAAAATTGACCTAAGCCTATCGCTTCATCTTTCAAATAGGATTAAAGTCCTATCTCAGCCAATGTTGCAGGGATGCTGTGAGGATCAAATAAGATAATAAATGTTAAATCATTCTTCAAGCTTTAAAGTGTCAGACAAGGGGAAAAACTAAATTGCCCAGGATAGTGTCTTCATTTTCCACCCACATACCAAAGCCACCCTTTTTCAATATTTGTCATTATTTGTCTCCAGGAAAAGGAATTCAAGACTCCAACCCATTCTTCCTCCTACTCCTGTCTTTGGTACTCCCTAAAATATAGCAAGATCAGGGGCATAGCTTCCTCCATCAAGGAGAAGTTGGAAGGGGAAGGCTGACCTGGATGGACTCATTCTATTTTAGGAAGACCATGTTCCCAGTGTGTGGGACTTTCAAGGCAGTAAAGGCATGATACACATGTCTCTCTTCTCTTTATTCCTTCTGCAAGTCAAGGATGGTCACAGCCTCATCCCTCTCTTTCTCTCCTCTTTCAGCTGCTCTCTTATCTTCCAAAGGACATCCTGGACAATGGATATTGCCCTAGACTGAGATCTGTAGGCTGCCTAAGCAGGCTTGGCTCTCAGTAATGAGGCAAATGTTCTTTTTATCTCTGGATCCTATTCATGTTGTACCTCTGCATTTACTGAAGCAATCAGCACACATACTTAAGCAATGAGGCAAAAAAGAAAATAGTAGACCTCCAGCACGATTGATTTAAGGTTATATTTAAAGCTACGAAGCAGAGGAAAAAGATCATCTACCTGTGGTTGACTATTACTTATTAGAGTTCAATTCTGATGGAAGTTCCTTACCTTGTACTTCTTTCTTTGTGTATATAATTCCTCTAGGACCCCAAGGGAAGGAAGGGTGACTGGCTGAAGCCAGGGTTTGAGTATTCTTCCGTTCCCTTCATTCATTCTAAAACTGTATTTAACAAACTCCTAAGTTGCAGGCATTTTTAAGATGTTGACATATACTTATAAGTAAAAAGAAATGATTCTTCTCCTCTGAAACTTAGTGCAAATACAAATTACATTACTTGAAGATATGGCATTTAAACTAAGTAGGAATTAGCTTGGCAGAATTCAAAGAAGCAGGTGTCAGAGAGATCCAGAGCATGTATCAAGGTCCTAGGGCAAGAAAAAATCTGACAGATTCAAGGATTAAAAGAAGGTATAAAACAAATAGTTTTTTATGTGCAAACCTTGCTTCCCCCTCAACTTTCCCCTCCCCTTGTTTCCTGGGAACAGTTCAGGAAGTGTTTCAATGACCATGGCCAAGCCTCAAGGAATAAGGAGTATTTACCTAATCAAAAGACATGTGGTATGCAGGGCGAATAATGATGATTGAAACCCTGCAGGGTGCCTATAAGGAATGGAATTGTTTGTACAAAGCCCCTGTGTTAACTGCACCAAGAGGTCCCAAACACTTTCCTGAGTGCCATAAATAGGTCTTGTGTTTTTGCATGGCTTGGTTTGTGCCTTCTTTGTTCTCCTATGTCATCTCCATATAACCTGCTGCATGCTGCGGGGCACTGCTTAGAGTCCAGCTGTAGCCTTGGACCACATCTCCTGTATGTAAGCTTCCTTAAATAAACCTTTTTATGATTCATCTGTGTCTTCCTCAGGTGGTCTTTGGGCTCCTAAGCAAGGGCAGTTATACCCTGCGACCCTAGGCTGTGTTTCTACAGCAACACAGAAGATATAGTAATTAGACAATAAGGAACAAGGAGGTATAGACGCATGAAACAGCCACCAGATCATGTGGGTCTTGTAGAATTTCAGGCTTTATCCTTAATGCATGACAAGTATTAAAAGATCTTAAGCAAAGAATAGCACAATCTATTTTAAAGTTATTTCTGCTATTATGGAGAAAATGAATTGAAAATTAGAAGCAAATTAGAAGCCAATTGACCATTAAGGAGCTGTTACAATCATCTGGGTGCAAAACGATGGCAGCTTATATTAAGAGCAGCAGAAATTCTCCCATCCTTCATTCTCAGAAGTCCCAAGCCAGACCGCAAATGGTAAGCTCATAAAGGTGCTCCAAGGCATGATTTCAAGATCAATCTCCTAACTTTTGGTAAAACTGCCTGTGCTTGTTTGAAATTGTCATGTAGCCCAGAAAACTCATGTCCTTCTAATTCAGTCTTGTTGGCTCAGACCTGTTGTTCGGTGGGGTCTTTTGACTAGGTTGTTTCCATGGAGATGTGACCCACCCAATTCAAGGAAGGTCTTAATCATATTTACTAGAGTTCTTTATGAGATGATAAAAGACAGAGACATTTGGAGAGAGCTCAGAGACAGAAATGTCCTGGGAGAAACAAGCAAGGACACATAGAAGTCCAAAGACATTTTAGAGAAAAGGGCTAGCAGATGTGGCCATGTGCCTTCCCATGTGACAGAGGAATCCTGGATGCCATTGGCCTTTCTTCCGAGTCAAGATATCTTTCTCTGGATGCCTTAATTTGGACATTTTCATGGTTTTAGAGCTATACATTTTTAGCTTAATAAGTTCTCTTTGTAAAAGCCAATCCATTTCTAGTATATTGCATTCCAGCAGCTTTTGCAAATATTGTCCTTTATAATAATTGGAGATATTCACCAAATCACCTATATATCTATATCTATATCTATATCTATATATACATGTATATATTAGAAGGCAGTTAATTATCCTGACCACCAAAGCTGGGCAAATGAAATATGCAGAGGAAGCCTGGAAACATCAGATCTTCCAGGCTTAAATCTCCTGAATGTATAGCCAAATTTGTATAGAGAATTATAGCTTGCTAAGAACCTTCACAATTATTATGGTATGTTATACTCATAGTAACCCTATAAAGTAGGTGAGACAGGGAGGAGCTACTACCTTATGGATGGGGAAAGTGAGACTTCACCAAAGTCACATAGTTCATA
The DNA here is from genome assembly GCF_023851605.1 of Tamandua tetradactyla. Lineage (NCBI taxonomy): Eukaryota > Metazoa > Chordata > Mammalia > Pilosa > Myrmecophagidae > Tamandua > Tamandua tetradactyla. Next base: position 26,784,413 of record NC_135333.1, read on the forward strand.
CAGAGGCTGAACTTGAGCAAGAATTTGAGTGACCTGTCCAAATTCCATGTTCTCTCCACTACCTCATTCTACTATGTTAGTTGTTACTTGATAGAATGATGATGGCACATGCAAAGTTCTCTTAATATTAAATAAAGCAAAGAACAAGTAAAAGACACTGTCCTAAGAAAATTTTATAACCTCTCTGTGTTGCAAAGTTTCTGTTTCTATAAAATATGATTCATAACATAGCTTCTTGCGTGATTTAATGGAATAATGTACAAAGAAAAGTCAGCATCGTACCCAATAGATAGTAAACACACAATGAATGGCAAGTATTATAAGAACATCATGGCTGATTAAGATAGTTTTTCAGGAAAAAAAATAGTGCCATTCATTTATTCAACAAATATTTATTGAGCTTCTACTACATACTTGATACCTGTCCTAAACACTAGTGTCACAATCGTGAACAAAAGAGAAAAAAGGCCGTTCTCTTTTAGCTTTTAGTTCACGGAATTGATAATAAACAAATAAGAAGAGTAGTAAGATGTTAAAGTGATGAAATTAAGGCAGGGTACAGGTGATATGGAGTACCAAGAGAGTCAAGACAATTCCCCCTTAGGAGAGAATTTGAACAGAGGCCTGGGTAAAGGGGAGGGATGAGCCAGAAGGCTATCTTGGGCAAGAGCGGTCCAGACATTAAAAACAGCAAATTTCAGATTCCAGAAAAAAGAGGTGCTTTGTAACTGAGAACACTGGCTTCCATCTTGGGGATTTGGGGCTGAGGCTCGAATTCAAGGTACTCTCCTCTACTGCCTCATCCTGCTAACATTCATTCCCAAGCATCTGCAAGAAGAAAACATTTCTTGGCACAGGGCTCCCTGTAGAAGATAGAATTCCACTTTTCATATCTTGCTCCAGGGCACTGTATTTTCTTCTTCTTTCTTTTCAACCACAAATCTTGTCAACTGAGCTGTCTAGCAAACTTATATCCTGTGTCTGCATAAGCTCAACTCAAAATCCCTGCTACATCTTTATCATAGCACCATTGCATTCTATGTGTTTATTTAATTCAACAAGTATTTATTGAACATTTACTGTGTGTTGGCACAGTCCCAATCTCTGAATATAGAGTTATTTATGTAATTCCTTTTATATATACTTTCTGGAGGGCAAAGATTGTGATTTCTTATGATTGTTTTTCCCACACCTAGAATTTCCTTGTTGAAAAAGCTTGAACTTAAGAAATGTTTGACGAGTTACTCAAACTAAGACTCAATGTCCTTTATACTCTTCACCATCATCATTTCATAAAAATAATATTGTCCCATATATATTTTTAAAAACTTTTTAATTATATAGTATAACATATATACAAAGTAAAGAAATAAAAAAGCAATGGTTTTCAAAGTATTCTTCAACAAGTAGTTATAGGACAGATCCCAGACTTTGTCATGGGCTGCCATACAATTCTCTCAAATTTTTCCTTTTAGCTGCTCCAGAGTATAGAAGACTAGAAGAAATAAAGATTTTTTTTATCACCACAATCAACTTTTATTCTTCTTTTTTTTCTGAAAAATAACATATATACAAAAAAGCAATAAATTTCAAAGCACAGCACCACAATTCGTTGTAGAACAAATATCAAAGTTTGACACGGGTTACAATTCCACAATTTTAGGTTTTTACTTCTAGCTGCTTTAAGATAATAGAGACTAAAAGAGATATTAACTGAATGATTCAGCAATCGTAGTCATTTGTTAAATCCTATCTTCTCTGTATAACTCGAATATTACCTATAATCTTTCTCTCTCTCTCTTTAGGGGTATTTGGGTTATGTACATTCTAACCTTTCATGTTGGAAGGGCCTGTCATTGATATGGGTTAGGGAGATGGAACTATCTGATGTTCTGGAGAGGCTGGGCCTTCTGTGTTTCAGGATTTATCGGGTCCAGGGACCCATCTGAAGGTTGTAGGTTTCTGGAAAGTTACTCTAGTGCATATTGCCCTAGGTGTTCTTTAGGATTGGCTAGAATGGTCCTAGTTGGGGGTTGGCAGGTTATGATAAGTAGCAAGGTCTAACTGAAGTTTGCATAATAACACCCTCCAGAGTAGCCTCTCAACTCTATTTGAACTCTCTCTGCCACTGATACTTTCTTAGTTACACTTCCTTTCCCCCTTTTAGTCAGAATGGAATTGTTGACCCCATGGTGCCAGGCCTGGTTTCATCCCTGGGAGTCATCTCCAACATCACCATGGAGATTTTCATCCCTGCATGTCATGTTCCATGTAGCGGGGAGAATGATGATTTCACTTGCAGAGTTGGACTTAGAGAGAGTGAGGCCACATATGAGCAACAAAAGAAGTCCTCCGGAAGTAGCTCTTAGGCGTACCTATAGGTAGGCTATGCTTCTCCACTACCTACATAAAGCTTCACAAGAATAAGCTTCAAGATCAAGGGCATGGCCTAGTGATTTGGGTGTCCCTAAAGTTAGAGACAGTATTAGGGGATTTCCTGATGATAAAGTTAAATAGTTTGCCATTTTTTCTCCCATCCCTCAAGAGATTTTTTGTAATTTTTTTTCTTTTTTTTCGCATGGACAGGTACTGAAAATTGAACCCAGGTCTCCAACATGGCAGGCGAGAATTTTGCCAATGAGCTGCCATCAAACTGCCCCATCCCTCAAGAGATTTTGCCAATACTTTCTGATTATTTGCTCAATATACTCTAGGATGTATCAAGGCATTACATTAAGCTATACAGGATTAAAGGACCTCTTTCTTTTTGGGGCTATCTGTGTTTCAGTTGTTCAAATGAACTATACAGATAGGTTGAGTTAGATTATGTGCTACAGAGAATTTTGTTACCAGACCAAATAAACCTTTCTTCCTTTGGTGTCAAAGAGTATGTGTGGTTCTAAAATATAGACAATGTCTTCCTTACCCCTGTGTTCTGAATTACTTTAACCCCAACCAGATCAGCTTCATTCTTATCTCTAAATATCAGGTTTTATATATTTAAAACAGCCTCTCAAAATCCAGAAATAATAATTACCACTCTGGACTTAATGTGCCTGTTCTAAAAACATACATTCTAGGCCCCTGTTTTCTTATAAACATTTTCTAAAGAAGACCATACCATTGTTGTTCTCTTGTTTCTGGCTTATTTTACCTCACCAAATGTTCCACATGTTCATTCACATTGTTGCTTGCTTCATGACTTCGCTCTTTTTTTTTGTAGCTGTACAACATTCGTTCATAAGTATATATCATCATTTGCCAAACTACTTCTCAGTCAGTACATCCTTCAGCCACCCGCATTCATCAGGCATCATGTATACTGCCCAAAGTCCACAGTCTATCAATACTCTCGATTTTAGATGCTTTCATTGTTCTCAAGAAAAAGAAAACCAACACACGCACCCTCACCGAAAGGGAAATATAAACCTCTTCTTAACACTTGTCCCTCCCTCCATTATTTACCTCTGCTGTTTCTGTGGTAGTCTTGATGATTTCCTTTTAAACATAACCCATAGCATGCAATAGCAGTTTCCTCCCTGTACCCTGGACTTAAACACTCTTTGTACACAAATCATACCTTTGAGTAGTTCTTGCAAGAACTAATTTATATTTCTAGTGTTAATCGGTGAGATGTCCCTTTCAATCTTGTTCAACTTCAATATGGTAAAATTATTTATAGAGCCACTAGATAACTGCCTTCACTTCTATCTATTCCCTTACATTTGAGTTCACCCATCTCTAGCTTCTACGTATTTCTAAGTCCCCTATATTGTTTTATAAGCCTCTGATTTTACCTTTACCGTCGTCATAAAAATGGACTAATACAGTATCTGTCCTTTTGTGTTTGGCTTATTTCACTCAGCATTATGTCCTCAAGGCTCATCCAACTTGTCATGTGCCTCAGGTCATCATTTCATCTTATTGCTGCATAATATTCCATCATTTGCACATACCACATTTTGTTAATCTACTGTTCTGTTGAAGAGCATTTGGTTTGTTTCCATCTTTTGATGATTGTGAATAATGCTGCTATGAACATCGGTGTGCAAATATCTGTTTGTATATACCTCGCAGTGCTATTGCTGAGTCATAGGGCAACTCGGTATTTAGTTTCCTAAGGAACCACCAAACAGTCTTCTATAGTGGCTGCACCATTATACATTTCCATCAGCAGTGCATAATAAATGTCCAAATTTCTCTGCATAATCTCCAACATTTATAGTTTCCTGTTTGTTTAGTAGCAGCCATTCTTATAAGTGTGAGGTGGTATCTCATTGTACTCTTGATCTGTATTTCCCCTATAGCCAATGAAAGTTAACATCTCTTCAAGTGCTTTTGAGCCATCTATATTTTCTCTTCAGAAAAATGCCTATTCATATCTTTAGCCCATTTTTTAATAGGGCTGTTTGTTCTTTTGCAGTTGAGTTGCATGATTTCTTTACGTATACAGGATGTCAAACCTTTGTTCCATACGTGATTTCCAAATATTTTCTCCCATTCAGTTAGCTGCCTCTTCACCTTTTTAACAAAGTCTTTTGAGGTGCAGAAGCATTTGATTTTTTATTTTTATTTTTTTTTATTTTTTATTTTTTTTATTAACGGAAAGAAAAAAAAAAGAAATTAACACAACATTTAGAAATCATACTGTTCTACATATGCACTCAGTAATTCTTAACATCATCACATAGATGCATGATCATTGTTTCTTAGTACATTTGCATCGGTTTAGAGGAACTAGCAACACAAGAGAAAAAGATATAAAATGTTAATATAAAGAAAAGAAATAAAAGTAGTAATAATAATAAAAATCAACAACAACAAACAAACAAACAAGCAAACAAAAACAAAAAAAAACCCTATAGCTCAGATGCAGCTTCATTCAGTGTTTTAACATGATTACTTTACAATTAGGTATTATTGTGCTGTCCATTTTTGAGTTTTTGTATCTAGTCCTGTTGCACAGTCTGTATCCCTTCAGCTTCAATTACCCATTGTCTTACCCTGCTTCTAACTCCTGCTGAACTCTGTTACCAATGACATATTTCAAGTTTATTCTCGAATGTCCGTTCACATCAGTGGGACCATACAGTATTTGTCCTTTAGTTTTTGGCTGGATTCACTCAGCATAATATTCTCTAGGTCCATCCATGTTATTACATGGTTCATAAGTTTATCTTGTCTTAAAGCTGCATAATATTCCATCGTATGTATATACCACAGTTTGTTTAGCCACTCTTCTGTTGATGGAGATTTTGGCTGTTTCCATCTCTTTGCAATTGTAAATAACGCTGCTATAAACATTGGTGTGCAAATGTCCGTTTGTGTCTTTGCCCTTAAGTCCTTTGAGTAGATACCCAGCAATGGTATTGCTGGGTCGTATGGCAATTCTATATTCAGCTTTTTGAGGAACCGCCAAACTGCCTTCCACAGTGGTTGCACCATTTGACATTCCCACCAACAGTGGATAAGTGTGCCTCTTTCTCCGCATCCTCTCCAGCACTTGTCATTTTCTGTTTTGTTGATAATGGCCATTCTGGTGGGTGTGAGATGATATCTCATTGTGGTTTTGATTTGCATTTCTCTAATGGCCAGGGACATTGAGCATCTCTTCATGTGCCTCTTGGCCATCCGTATTTCTTCTTCTGGTAGGTGTCTGTTCAAGTCTTTTTCCCATTTTGTAATTGGGTTCGCTGTCTTTTTGTTGTTAAGTTGAACAATCTCTTTATAAATTCTGGATACTAGACCTTTATCTGATATGTCGTTTCCAAATACTGTCTCCCATTGTGTAGGCTGTCTTTCTACTCTCTTGATGAAGTTCTTTGATGCACAAAAGTGTTTAATTTTGAGGAGCTCCCATTTATTTCTTTCTTTCTTCAGTGCTCTTGCTTTAGGTTTAAGGTCCATAAAACCGCCTCCAGTTGTAAGATTCGTAAGATATCTCCCTACATTTTCCTCTAACTGTTTTATGGTCTTAGACCTAATGTTTAGATCTTTGATCCATTTTGAGTTAATTTTTGTATAAGGTGTGAGATACGGGCCTTCTTTCATTCTTTTACTTATGGATATCCAGTTCTCTAGGCACCATTTATTGAAGAGACTGTTCTGTCCCAGGTGAGTTGGCTTGACTACCTTATCAAAGATCAAATGTCCATAGATGAGAGGGTCTATATCTGAGCACTCTATTCGATTCCATTGGTCGATATATCTATCTTTATGCCAATACCATGCTGTTTTGACCACTGTGGCTTCATAATATGCCTTAAAGTCCGGCATCGCTAGACCTCCAGCTTCATTTTTTTTCCTCAAGATGTTTTTAGCAATTCGGGGCAACCTGCCCTTCCAGATAAATTTGCTTATTGGTTTTTCTAATCCTGAAAAATAAGTTGTTGGGATTTTGATTGGTATTGCATTGAATCTGTAGATGAGTTTAGGTAGGATTAACATTTTAATTATATTTAGTCTTCCAATCCATGAACACGGTATGCCCTTCCATCTATTTAGGTCTTCTGTGATTTCTTTTAGCAGTTTTTTGTAGTTTTCTTTATATAGGTTTTTTTTGTCTCTTTGGTTAAATTTATTCCTAGGTATTTTATTCTTTTAGTTGCGATTGTAAATGGGATTCGTTTCTTGATTTCCACCTCAGCTTGTTCATTACTAGTGTATAGAAAAGCTACCAATTTTTGAATGTTGATCTTGTAGACTGCTACTTTGCTGTACTCATTTATTAGCTCTAGTAATTTTGTTGTGGATTTTTCTGGGTTTTCTACGTATAGTATCATATCGTCTGCAAACAGTGATAGTTTTACTTCTTCCTTTCCAATTTTGATGCCTTGTATTTCTTTTTCTTGCCTAATTGCTCTGGCTAGAACTTCCAACACAATGTTGAATAATAGTGGTGATAGTGGACATCCTTGTCTTGTTCCTGATCTTAGGGGGAAAGTTTTCAATTTTTCCCCATTGAGGATGATATTAGCTGTGGGTTTTTCATATATTCCCTCTATCATTTTAAGGAAGTTCCCTTGTATTCCTATCTTTTGAAGTGTTTTCAGCAGGAAAGGATGTTGAATCTTGTCAAATGCCTTCTCTGCATCAATTGAGATGATCATGTGATTTTTCTGCTTTGATTTGTTGATATGGTGTATTACATTAATTGATTTTCTTATGTTGAACCATCCTTGCATACCTGGGATGAATCCTACTTGGTCATGATGTATAATTCTTTTAATGTGTTGTTGGATACGATTTGCTAGAATTTTATTGAGGATTTTTGCATCTGTATTCATTAGAGAGATTGGTCTGTAGTTTTCTTTTTTTGTAATATCTTTGCCTGGTTTTGGTATGAGGGTGATGTTGGCTTCATAGAATGAATTAGGTAGTTTTCCCTCCACTTTGATTTTTTTGAAGAGTTTGAGGAGAGTTGGTACTAATTCTTTCTGGAATGTTTCATAGAATTCACATGTGAAGCCGTCTGGTCCTGGACGTTTCTTTTTAGGGAGCTTTTGAATAACTAATTCAATCTCTTTACTTGTGATTGGTTTGTTGAGGTCGTCTATTTCTTCTTGAGTCAAAGTTGGTTGTTCATGTCTTTCCAGGAACCTGTCCATTTCATCTAAATTGTATTTATTAGCGTAAAGTTGTTCATAGTATCCTGTTATTACCTCCTTTATTTCTGTGAGGTCAGTAGTTATGTCTCCTCTTCCATTTCTAATCTTATTTATTTGCATCCTCTCTCTTCTTCTTTTTGTCAATCTTGCTAAGGGCCCATCAATCTTATTGATTTTCTCATAGAACCAACTTCTGGTCTTATTGATTTTCTCTATTGTTTTCATGTTTTCAATTTCATTTATTTCTGCTCTAATCTTTGTTATTTCTTTCCTTTTGCTTGCTTTGGGATTAGTTTGCTGATCTTTCTCCAGTTCTTCCAAGTGGACAGTTAATTCCTGCATTTTTGCCTTTTCTTCTTTTCTGATAAAGGCATTTAGGGCAATAAATTTCCCTCTTAGCACTGCCTTTGCTGCGTCCCATAAGTTTTGATATGTTGTGTCTTCATTTTCATTTGCCTCTAGGTATTTACTAATTTCTCTTGCAATTTCTTCTTTGACCCACTTGTTGTTTAAGAGTGTGTTGTTGAGCCTCCATGTATTTATGAATTTTCTGGCACTCCGCCTATTATTGATTTCCAACTTCATTTCTTTATGATCCGAGAAAGTGTTGTGTATGATTTCAATCTTTTTAAATTTGTTAAGACTTGCTTTGTGACCCAGCATATGGTCTATCTTTGAGAATGATCCATGAGCACTTGAAAAAAAGGTGTATCCTGCTGTTGTGGGATTTAATGTCCTATAAATGTCTGTTAAGTCAAGCTCATTTATAGTAATATTCAGGTTCTCTATTTCCTTATTGATTATCTGTCTAGATGTTCTGTCCATTGATGAGAGTGGTGAATTGAAGTCTCCAACTATTATGGTATATGTGTCTATTTCCCTTTTCAGTGTTTGCAGTGTATTCCTCACGTATTTTGGGGCATTCTGGTTTGGTGCGTAAATATTTATGATTATTATGTCTTCTTGCTTAATTGTTCCTTTTAATAGTATATAGTGTCCTTCTTTGTCTCTTTTAACTGTTTTATATTTGAAGTCTAATTTGTTGGATATTAGTATAGCCACTCCTGCTCTTTTCTGGTTGTTATTTGCATGAAATATCTTTTCCCAACCTTTCACTTTCAACCTATGTTTATCTTTGGGTCTAAGATGTGTTTCCTGTAGACAGCATATAGAAGGATCCTGTTTTTTAATCCATTCTTCCAGTCTATGTCTTTTGATTGGGGAATTCAGTCCATTAACATTTAGAGTTATTACTGTTTGGATAATATTTTCCTCTACCATTTTGGCTTTTGTATTATATATATCATATCTGATTTTCCTTCTTTCTACACTTTTCTCCATGCCTCTCTCTTCTGTCTTTTTGTATCTGACTCTAGTGCTAAAAATATGGAACGCTTCACGAATTTGCGTGTCATCCTTGTGCAGGGGCCATGCTAATCTTCTCTGTATCGTTCCAATTTTAGTATATGTGCTGCCGAAGCGAGCACAGCATTTGATTTTGAGGCATTCCCATTTATCCATTTTTTCCTTTGTTGCTTGCAGTTTGGCTGTAAAGTTTACGAAGGTATCTCCTATCACTAGGTATTGAAGATGTCTCCCTAAGTTTTCTTCTAGAAGATTTATGGTGCTAGTTTTTATATTTAGGTGCTTGGTCCACTTTCAGTTAATTTTTGTATAGGGTTTAAGGTAAGTATCCTCTTTCATTCTTTTGACTACTGATATTCAATTCTTCCATGCCCATATATTAAAAAGACTATTTTTGTCCAAGTTCAGAGGATATAGGGGCCTTGTCAAAAATCAGTTGACCATAGAGTTGGTGATCTATTTCTGCACTCTCAATGTGATTCCATTAGTCAATACTTCTATCTTTGTGCCAGTACCATGCTGTTTTGACCACTGTGACTTTATAATAAGTTTTAAAGTCAGGGAATGTTACTCCTCCCACTTCATTCTATTTAGGATGCTTTTAGCTATTCGGGATCTCTTTCCCTTACAGATGAATTTGTTAACTAGCTTTTCCAAGTCTTCAAAGTAGGTTGTTGGAATTTTGATTGGTACTGTGTTGAATCTGTAGACCAATTTTGGTAGAATTGACATCTTATCTATATTTAACCTTCCTATCCATGAGCAGGAATATCTTTACACCTATTTAGATCTTCTTTGATTTCTTTTAGCAATGTTATGTAGTTTTCTGTGTACAAGTCCTTTATGTCTCAAGTTTAGTTCATTCCTAAGTACTTTGATTCTTTTAGTTGCTATTTTGAATGGAATTTTTTCCTTAACTGACTCCTCAGTTAGGTCATTTCTTGTGTATAGAAACATTGCTGATTTTTGCACATTAACTTTGTATCCCGTGACCTTGCTGAATTTGTTTATTAGCTCAAGTTACTTTGCTGTAGATTTCTCAGGATCTTCCAAGTACAGTATCATATCATTTGCAAATAATGAGTGTTTTACTTCTTCCTTTCCAATTTGGATGCCTTTTATTTATTTTTCCTACCTGACTGCTCAAGCTAGAATTTGTAGCACAATGTTGGATAATAGTGGTGACAGTGGGCATCCTTGTCTTGCTCCTGATCTTAGGGGGAAAGCTTTCAGTCTCTCTCCATTGAATACTATGCTGGATATCAGTTTTTCCTCTACATCCCCTTTATCATATTCATGTAGTTACCTTTGATTCCTATCTTTTGGAGTGTTTTTTTTTGATGTGTTCACTCACTTTAATAACAATATGTTTACCATGTTATCACCATGGAATGTAAAGTCAGACCAAAAATTTTCACAAGTGCAACAAAGCATTCTGTAGTATATCAAATCTGTATATAATCCCTTGCCAAACCAACTTGTTCATAAATCACTTATCACCTTCAATACAGGTAAGGTGTTTTGTTCAACATTTGTGAATCTTACAGAGAAAATAAACAAATACTATACACATTTCAAGTCCTCATTTTCTTTTGATTAGCACTTTACATACTTCTATTTCAAGATGACACTTATAAGTTATAACAGCAGTAAAAATATAATTCTGCAATTATGAAAGAGTTAAATGGAATCCATAATTAAGTTATTCTCATGTTTATTAATAAGCATGATTCTAAAATAAATACTACTTCTAAGCAGCTCTGTTACCAGGTTTTCAGGTTTAGTTTAAACACACATATGTTCAGTTGTGGGAGACATTACAATGTTGTATTCCATGCACTTTTCTGAAAGAGTTCTTTAAGAGTCAACCAGCCCTAGAAACCAAAATGCGAAACAAGTGCAGAAGGTAGGCAGAAAAAAATTAAATTAATTTGGGTAAATGGTATTCTTACATAACAGCCAAACAATGTGATATTCTGCCTGCTGTCTTTTTTAGAGCTAATTTCACCTATAAGAGTTAAAGAATGTGGACATTTTACCATTATCAAGATAATCTGAATGACACGTTTCTTTTGTGCTAACTTGATTTCCCTGAATGACCTAGTTAGTGAACTTGTCACCAATAATTTGGTCACCAGACAAATCAAGCCTGAAAGAAAGGAAGCCAATATTCAAAAAATTGTGTTACTGTCTGAATGTACTCAATTTATTTTCAGCATATATGTGTAACCTCAATTTGAAGTGTCTTAACGAAAACAAATACCACCAGCAAGACCATGACATCATCTCTTCTTCTAAAGTTAAGGTTTTGCCCAGTATTCTTTGTACATGGAATAGCCCATACCAAGAGTCATTGCTCCCACAACAAAGCCTTGGGCTGCAACAGGCATGTGAATCAGGTGAACAGACATTTTAGTATTTCCCCTGCTCTTCAGCTTGTATAATCCATATGCAACAATTGCTGCAAAACCTGCCATCCCAATAGGGACAAATGGTGCCTCTCTAGCTTTTCGGATAAGTGTAGATCCATGATCTTCATCATATGAAGATAGAGAAACATCTGTGTTGGTTGACATAATGATTGGTTGAAGAATCTTCCACTACCGACGACACCCTTTAAAGTCTCCTTTTGGAGTGTTTTCATCAGAAAAAAAAGATGTTTAATTTTGTCAAATGCTTTTGAGCATCAATCAAAATGATCATGTTAATGTGCTCTGTTACATTAATCTATTTTCTTGTATTGAACCATCCTTGTATTCCTAGTATAAACCCCACTTGGTCATGGTGTATAATTCCTTTAATGTGTTGTTGGGTTCTAGTTGCTAAATATTTTGTTGAGAATTTTGGCATCTGTTCTAGTTTGCTAGCTGCTAGAATGCAATACACCACAAACAGAATGGCTTTTAAGAAGGGGAATTTAATAAGTTGCTAGTTTACAGTTTTAGGCCAAGAAAATGTCCCAATTAAAACAAGTCTATAGAAATGTCCAATTTAAGGCATCCAAGTAAAGATACTTCAGTTCAAGAAGGCTGATAAAGTTCAGAGTTCCTCTCTCAAGTGGAAGGGCACATGGCGAACATGGTCAAGGTTCCTCTCTCATCTAGAAGGGCACATGGTGAACACAGCATCATCTGCTAGCTTCTTCTCCTGGCTTCCTGTTTCATGAAGCTACCCAAGAGGCATTTTTCCTTCTTCATCCCCAAAGTGCTGGCTGATGAACTCTCTGCTTCATGGTGCTGCAACATTCTCTATTCTCTCCAAATCTCCCATTCTCCAAAATGTTTCCTCTTTTATAGGACTCCAGAAACCTATCAAGACCCACCCAAATGGATGGAGACATGTCGTCACCTAATCCAGCTTAACAACCACTCTTGATTAAATCACATCTCCAGGTTGATGACCAGATTAAAGTTTCAAACATAGGGTATTGAATAGGGATTATTCTGTCTTTATGAAATGGGATTTTGATTAAAACATGGCTTTTCTAGGGGACATACATCCTTTCAAACCTGTACAGCATCTATATTCATTAGGGATATTGGCTTATAGTTTTCCTTTCTTATATCATCTTTTCCTGGTTTTGGTATTAAAGTTATATTAGCTTCATAAAATGAGTTAGGTAGAGTTCCTTTTTCCTCAAGTTTTTGGGAAAAAATGAGCAGGATTGGTGTTAGTTCTTTTTGTAATATTAGGTAAAATTCCCCTGTGAAGCCATCTGGCCCTGGGCTTTTCTTTGTAGGAAGATTTTTGATGACTAATTTAATCTCTTTACTTGTGACTGGTTTGTTGAGATTTTGAAATTTTTCCTGAGTCAGTGTAGCTTGTTTGTGTGTCTCCAGAAATTTGTCCATTTCATTTAAGTTGTCTTGTTTGTTGACATGTACTTGTTCATAGTGTCCTCTTATGATTTCTTTAATTTCTTCAGGGTCAGTAGTAATGTTCCCCTTCTCATTTCTGCTCTTGTTTATTTGCATCTTCTCTCTTTTTTCTTTTACAGTCTTTCCAATGGCCCATCAATTTTATTGATTTTCTCAAAGAACCAACTTTTGGTTTTATTGATTCTTTCTATTGTTCTTTTGTTCTCCCGTTCATTTACCTCTGCTTTAATCTTTGTTATTTCTCTTCTATTTGCTTCAGGGTTAGTTTGCTGCTCTTTCTCAAGTTCCTCCAGGTGAGCAGTTAAGTCCATGATTTTTGCTCTTTCTTGTTTTTAAATATAGGTATTTAGGGCAATAATTTCCCTCTCAGCACAACCTCTGCCATATCCCATAAGTTCTGATAAGTTGTATTCTCATTTTCATCCATCTGCAGATAGCTACTGATTTCTCTAGAAATTTATTCTTTGACCCACTTGTTTAAGATTGTGTTATTTAATTTCCATATATTTGCACATGTTCTCATTCTTTGGTGGTTATTAAAATCCAGCCTCATTCCATTGTGATCAGGAAAAGTTGAATATTTTCAATCTTTTTAAATTTATAAAGACCTGTTTTATGTCCCAGAAGATGGTCTATTCTGGAGAATGTCCCATGAGAAGAATGTATACCCTGGGTTTTTGAATGTAACAATCCATATATGTCTGTTAGGTCTAATGCATTAATCAAATTGTTTTAGTTCTCTATTTCCTCGCTATTCCTCTGTCTGGTTGTTCCATCTATAGATGAGAAAGGTGTATTGATGTCTTCTACTATTAATGCTGAAATATCTATCACTCCCTTTTGTTTTGCCAATATCTGTCTCTTGTACTTTGGAGCTCCTTGACTGGGAACATAAACATTCATGATTATTTTTTCTTGGTGAATTGTCTCTTTTATTAATATATAGTGTCCTTCTTTTTCTCTTATGATACCTTTACATTTAAAGTCTATTTTGCATGATATTAGTATAGCTTCTCCTATTTTCTTTTGGCTACAGCTTACATGGAACATCTTTTTCCATTCTTTCACTTTCAATGTACTTGTATCCTTGTGTCTAAGATGAGTCTCTTGTAAGCAGCATATAGCTGGATTATGTTTATTAATCCATTCTGCCCATCTGTATCTTTTAATTGGTAAGTTTTGTCAGCATATGAAGTTATTAATGAAAAGGCATTTCTTGACTCCACCACCTTATCTTTTAAATTTTATTTGTCAGATCTATATGTTCTTTTCCTTCTTTCTCTTTTTACCTTTTAAGTTATCCTTACTGGTACTATTCAATTCTGTGCCCTCCTCTAGGCCTCCTTCTCCTGTCTTTCTTTCCTTCTTTCTTTTTCTTTTTCAGCTGGAAGAACTCCCTTTAGTATTTCTTTTAATGTCAGTCTCTTGTTGACAAATTCTTTTGGGATTTTTTATGTATGTATGTGAAAATTTTAATCTCTCCCTCAGTTTGAAAGACAATTTCACTGGGTACAGATTTCTTGGCTGGAAGTCTTTCTCTTTCAGATCTTAATTATATCATACCACCACCATCTTACTTCCCTGGTGTCAGTTAAGTATTTTGAACTCAGTCTTATGTGGTTTCCCTTGAATGTAGTATTGTTTTTCTCTTACCACTTTCAGAATTTTCTGCTTCTCTTCAACATTTGACAGACTGATTGTTATGTGTCTTGGGATAGTCTTATTTGGATTTATTCTCTTTGGAGTTCATTGGACTTCTTTGACTTTTTCATTTATGTCCTTTATTAGGGTTAGGAAGCTTTCCCCCTTTATATCCTCAACTACTCTTCCTAGCCTTTTACTCCTCTCTTCTCCTCCTAGAACACCAGTGATTCTTTTATTTGTGTGCTTTGTTTTGCCTATCATTTCCTTGAGATCCAATTCAATTTTTCCATCTTTTTTTTTTGCCATTTGCTGTTTTGAGTGTTCAAAATCAGTTATCCTGTTCTCTATATTACTTATTCTTTCTTCTCTCTCTTCAAATCTGCTATTGTGTGCTTCGACTATGTTTTTTATTTGGTCAGCAGAATCTTTAATCTCTTCGATATCTGTTATTTTTCTATTTATTCTTTCAAATTCCTCCTTATGCTCTTCTAATGTCTTCTTGATCTCCTTTATGTCATTAGTTATTCCACTTATTTTATTAAGTAGAGTTATATGAACATCTTTTATTAGTTGTTTCAACATTTGTGTCTCCTCTGGTGTTTTATTTGGTCATTAGACAGAGCTATATCTGTCTGCATTGTGATATGCTTAGTGATCTTCTGTTGTTTTTGTAGCATGTAAATATCTTGATTGATTTACTTTGGGAGTTGATTTCCAGCAATAGTCTAAAGTCTTGTGCTTGTGGGGTGGATCTATAGCAAGATGCAGGGCATGGGGCAGAGTACAATAGGGCAGTGATGCATTGCAGCACAGGGATCAACGCAGGTTGGGGATGTTACACTGGTGCTTGTGAACTTAGGCACCCAGTGTCCAGAGAGGATGTAGCTCTGCAGGTGCACAGGCTTGAGGGTTCACAACCCTTGTGTGCACTGGTCTAGGGCATGGGGCCCTTTGTGCACAAGCACAGAGCTATGGCTTCAGGCTGGCATTATGCTTTCATGGGCTCAGGGCAGATGTGACCTGGCTATGGAAATCAGTGATTTCTCAGAGCTGGGAAGTGTGACTGAGGGCTGTGCACAGGCATGGGTCTAGGAGTGCCATAAACTGATGTTCCTAGAGCAGAAGGACGTGATTGGGAGCCATGCACATGCACAGGTCTAGGAGTGCTATAAACTGATGCATAGAGTTCAGGGGGTGCAGGGTGAGGTTGTGTGACACTATGGGAAGGGAGTAGGGTGTACCTGCATATGGAGGTATGCACCCCACAGCCTTTTGCACTGGTGACAGTCTGCAGGGAGCATGGACAGGGAAGTAGTGCTTGGGAGAGATGCAGGAAAGGTGGAATGGGCTGCACTTGGGGTGGGGGTGTGGGACGGCCATGCACACTGGGGGTTGGTGGGGTAAGGGTGCTTGGAGCTAGGGTAATGGGGGCGGGTGACAAGGTTCAGGTGCATAGGATGTGGGGTGTCAACAGCAATTCTCTCTCAGATGCTTATATCAGATGCCAACTATCCTTGATGTTTCTTGGCATGTGGTTGCATTTACCTCCATCTTCATATAGACTTTTCTCTTGCGTCTCTTTCTCCCTGTGTTCAAATGGCCTCTTTTTATGAGTCCATCTTTGTGACCCACCCTAATCTAGTCTGGCCTCATCTTAGCCATCACATTTTCAAAACCCTCTATTTCCAAATAAGGTCACATCCATGGGACCAAGGTTTGGGACTTGAGTATGTCCTTTTAGAGGTCACGATTTAATCTGTAATACCAGGCTGGTGACCTCTGTGCTGTCCTAAGTATTCTCGGCAACTCCGCCCACTCTCTTGGCAGCTCAGACTGTGTTTGGAGTTAGAATACCAAGCATTTTTGAGAGCTCACTACAGCTATTAAGGGTTATAAAGCCATCCTTATGAGTACTGCATACAATAAACTGAACTACATTCGGGGTTGCCAGGGGACTTGCTAGGAGGGGAACTCTGTGCTAACCACTGGAAAGGTGACATTGAAGATGGCAGATGTGCAGAATTTTGTGGCTAAATCTCTTCCCAGTTGGGGAAGGTTGGGACAAAAAGAATATTGGTGGGGTGGTGGGGAGGGCCTACTCTCAAGGCGCTGAAGGCTCCATCAGCACTTGCTTTATCTCTCTGACTCACAACATTTACTCACATAAAATGAGTGGTTGAATGAGCTGATTTTGATTGTTTCTGTTTTAAGGCTGTGTGACCTGAAACCTGGAGGTTCCTCAACTACCCTTCATAATGGCTAAGTGCTGGGGTAAGATGGGCCCATGCAAGGCCCTGTTGCCCTCCCAGGTGATTGAGAGCTCCAAAGAAGGCACTTGGGCTGCACCAGGTCCACTTTAAGCTCTCATGAAGGCTCTTGCTATGATTTCTAAATAAAAAGATCATGCATTATCTGCCCCTCTTCTCCTTCCTCCCTCTTCTTTCCATCCCTTCTTCTTTCCCTCTCTCCTACCTCTCTTGTTCCATTCCTTCTAATAAACATTTACTGAGTATCCTGGCAGAGATTATGCTAAGTGTTCACCAAACCACTTCTCTTTCCTGCTGAGCACATAGGAACACTACATTTCCAAACCCCATTCCATCCAGGCTTAGCTTTGCCAATGGAATTGAGGTAAAAATAAGCCTGTGCCCTATAATATCCCACCATTTCTCTCTCTCCTATGTGTGTGTCTGGAAGTGAAGGATTCTGAGATAGCAGAACCACATGATGCAAGAAGGCTGGATTCCTGAGTAGCCATGTGAAGAAGAGCTGACCACTTGAGCCATTTGACCTTTACAGGACTGTGACGAGTGAGAAATGTAAACATGTATTATGTTAAACCACTGAGATTTGGGGATCAATTGCTTCAGAAACTTATGTTAAAATCATGACTAATGAAAACATCTACAATATGACAATTTATGCCCAGTAGGTTCTGGGGAGTCAGGAGACTTAAGAGGTTGTTTATACTCTGTCAGGAATGAGCTATAAGATCTCTCTAAGATATCTCTCTCCTTCCTCTCCTTTCCCCTCTCCCTCTATCTCTCCCTAATTCTCTTCCTCTCCCTCTGTCTCTTACACTCCCTCTCCCACTTCCTCTCTCTGTCTCTCACATTTCCTCTCTCTCCCTCACTTCTTCATCTATGATGCTCATTCTCCCTCTGTGGCCTAGTTACACCTAGTGTACCTGGAGGTAATTTGGTTATGATGGTTGTCTCTCCCATTAGCTTGCAGGCTTTTCAAGCACAGGGCTGGTGCCTTATATATCAGTATCTTCTCATGGTTTCCAATACATTGCTGAGCATATTCTTGGGGCCCAAAACATACTTGGGAATTTATGGAGGCTTCCTTAGTGCTCTCATTTTTCTCTAGAAATACAACCCTTTTCAATGTGGCTAATCCTGTGCTACTAGCTTACATTTGTAGAGGTCTCAGCAGTCCAAACATCCATACACATACACTCCAACACCATCGTGAGGAAGAAATGGCCAGGATTATTTCCCCTCTTACAGATAAGGAACTGAAGCTCAGTGAAGTTCAGGGAGGGGAAGGGACGTTTCTCTGCTTACTCGGGTGTAACTGCCAGAGCAAGTATAACCTCCAGGTACTTTCACTAGTACTATTTCCTCATGACCACCTCCACCTGGTGTGCACTCCAACTGCCATTCAACCATCTGTTGGAAGTTTTCATTGAGTAGATGAGATTGGATAATTCCTAAGGCAATAATCCTTGACTGTTGCCAGGACACATTTATGAGGTATAGCAGATGATCTTGAGATACAGACTATATGCTAGAAGTCCTGGGAATTCAGCCTCCTAGAAAGGAGGCTTAGAAAAGCAATTCTTGAGATTTTCCATTTTTGAAAAATAGGAATTATCTGTCCATGTCTTGGAGTGCTTGACTAAATAGGCAAAGTTAAAAGAGGCCTGCTATGGGGCATCACCGCACAGAGAATGGGGAGAGACAATGGCAGAGATGATGTATTTCCACCCACCACTGTGGTTGTACTGGAGCCATGTGAGTAATGGCCAGTTGAGTGTGGGTAGAAGTGATGTGTCAGTCTGCTGCTATAAGACTGGGAGTACCTTTCTGTGGAAAAGTATGTTTCTCTACCCCAAGGATGTCAGCTTTGACCAATGGAGTGTGAATGAAAGTGATGATCATGCCACATTCAAACAGGAAGCCATCACATCATCCAGCCATTTCTCTGTTTCCTCCATAGCAATAATGCCATGTCCCACATAAGGGTTTCTCCTTTAGCTGTAATCCTAGAATGAAGGGCACCTGTGAAGCACAGCACAGCCTACCACAAGATCTGGCAAAACCTTGTAGTGAGAAATAAGCCTTTATCGTCATGAGACTCTGAGACTTGGGTTATCATAATGTAGCCTAGAGAATACTGACTCATATGCCAGCCAAAAAGTGGGGCAGGCTCTGCACAGTTGATGCTATGAGGAAGCCCCCTCTACCCTAGTTTTCACTAAAATCCTCCAGGGTGATGAATGCTGGGTTTGTGCATCTTTGTGGCTATAACCCATGTTGATGGGTGGATAGATGAAGAAATCTCAGCCCAGGAGGCACAAGGGGCCAGAAGAACAAAACTGCTATCTTCACTGTCTCAGAATTAGCAAGGATTGGGGACTTCCATGGACCATAAGATTGGAAGCCATCAAGGAAAATTAACTGAAGTCTCAATGCCCAGAGAGATGTCTCACTGACACCTTGCGTCACATAAAGAATTTGCTCTTAATAACAACAAAAGCAACAGTTTTGAATGATTCGCTTTTCTGGAACATTAAATAAGTTTCAAAAAATGTCTATCATAACACAACTTTCACACAATTTATATTCCAATATGCTTTCTCAAGAGGGTGAGAAGGAGTTAAGTTGCAGCAGTGAAATGGAAACTACACATAATCTCCAGTCTCATTTTTTTTAAGGGGGGGAAGTTCATCGTCCAGGAAGTGAACCCAGCCTGTTTTTTTAAATGCAATTTTATTGAGTTATATTCACCTAGCATATAACCAACCGAAGTATTCAATCAATGGTTCACAAATAATGTGAATTCATCAATCAATTTTTGAACATTTTCTTTACTCCAAATATGAGAGAAATAAGAATAAAAATAAAAGTAGAAAAGAACACATGAAACTCCCCATGCCCCCTATTCCCCTATTATTTATTTATTTATTGTCTTTATTTTCTTATTCATCTGTCCATACACTGGATAAACGGAGTGTCAGTCACAGGGTTTTCACAATCACGTGGTCACACCATAAAAGCTAAATAATTATACAATCATCCTCATGAATCGAGGTTATTGATTACAGTTCAACAGTTTCAGATATTTCCCTTTAGCTACTCCATTACACCAAAAGCTGAAAAAGGATATCCACATAAGGCATACAAATAACTTCCAGAATAATCTTCAACTCTATTTCAAATCTCTCAGCCACTGAAACTTTATTTTGTTTCATTTCTCTTCCCCTTTTAGTCAAGAAGCTTTCTCAATCCCATGATGCCCAGAGCCAGGCTCATCACCAGGAGCCAAGTCTCATGTTGCCATGGAGATTTATACCCCTGGATATAAATGATCCACGTGGGGAGAGGGCAGTGAATTCACCATAAGGTTGTCTTAGAAAGAAGCTACATCTGAGCAACAAAAGAGGTTCTCTGGGGGTGACTCTTAGGAATAATTATAAGTAGTCTAAGTTTTATAGGTACAAGCCCCAAGATTGAAGATTTGACCTATTAAATTGGTAGTCTCCAATGTTTGTGAGAATATCAGAATTTCCACACATGGGGAAGTTTAATATTTCCACATTTACCCCCCGTATCTCAAAGGTACTTTGCAAATACTCCAGCACTTGTATCTTTCTGTTTAGTATTAAAAAGTTTTACTCACACACCATACAATCCATCCTAAGTAAACAATTTCTGGTTCCTGGTATAATCACATAGTTATGCATTCACCACCACAATCTATATGAGGACATTTCCATTTCTTCCATAAAGAAAGAAGAAGAAAAGTGAAGAATAAAAAAATATATAAAATAAAAAGGAGAAACAATAATACCACCAAGAATCCCATAACCCTTCCTTATATCCCCTCTTATCAACATTTAGCTTTGGTATGTTGCCTTGTTACATTTAATGGAAGCATATTACAATTTTTTGATAACTGTAGACCCTAGTTCACATTGATTGTATTTGTTCCATATACAATCTCATTTTTAACATACCATTTTATTGACATTCATTGTTCTCCCTCATGTAAAAACTTTCTTATATTTGTACATTTAATCACTCTTATTTTCCGCCCTAGATTTCACTAACTTATACATTCCCAGGCTTTATCTTCTATCTTTCCTTCTGGTGTCATACATGCCCCTAGCCATTCTCTTTCCACCATACTCTCACTCAGCTTTGTTCAGTATCCTTACAATATTGTATGGACATCAGATAATATTGTGCTATCCACTTCTGGATCTATACAATCAATCTTCTTGAACATTCTGTACTCCTTCAGCATCAAATCCCCAATCCCTACCCTCTTTCTATCTCCTGAAAACTGTGTTCTCAACTTTAACTCTCAAAGTTTGTTCATTAATATTAGTTCATATCAGTGAACTAAATACCATACAGTATTTTATTTTTGTTTCTGGCTAATTTCACTCAACATAATGTCCTCAACGTTCATCTATGTTGTTGCATGCATCATGACTTTATTCTGATATATAATATTTTATATTTTTCTCTCTTTTTACATCATTTCTTTGCTCATCTCCAGGTCTCTCTCTGTCTTTTTCTATTTGCCTGCAGTGCTCCCTTCAGCATTTTTTATAGGGCAGGTCTCTTGTTCACAAGCTCTCTCAGTGTCTGTTTGTCTGAAAATATTTAAAACTTCCCTCATGTATGAAAGACAGTTTTACCAGATACAAAATTCTTGCTTTGCAGTTTTTCTCTTTCAGTATCATATATATTATACCACTGCCTTTTCACCTCCCTGATTTCTTCTTAGAATCCACACATGTTCTTATCAAGCTTTCCTTGTATGTGATGGATCACTTTTTCTTGCTGCTTTCAGAATTCTCTCTTTGTCTTTGGCATTTGACAAGCTGATTAGCAAGTGTTTTGAAAGAGGTTTAGTCAGATCTATTATGTTTGGGATATGCTATGCTTCTTGGATCTGTAATTTTATGCTTTCATAAGTGTTGGGAAATTTTCAG
Source organism: Tamandua tetradactyla (assembly GCF_023851605.1). Classification (NCBI taxonomy): domain Eukaryota; kingdom Metazoa; phylum Chordata; class Mammalia; order Pilosa; family Myrmecophagidae; genus Tamandua; species Tamandua tetradactyla. The sequence goes on from NC_135333.1 coordinate 26,806,138, forward strand.
TGATGATTTCCTCCATTATTCTTTCTGCTTCCTTTCCCTTCTCTCTTCCTTTTGGAGCACTCATAACATGTGTATTCATACGCTTCATATTGTCATTCAATTCCCTGAGACCCTGCTCATATTTTTCCATTCTTTTCCCTATCTCTTCTATTGTATGTAGAATTTCAGATATCCTGTCTTTTGGTTCACTAATCCTTTCTTTTGTCTTTGTAACTGCTATTGTAGGTCTTCATTGTATTTTTCATCTCTTTTATTGTGCTTTTCATCCACATAAGCTTTGCCATTTGTTTTTTCAAACTTTCTAGTTCTTCTTTACGTTTGCTCAACATCTTCTTTATATCCTTCATATATTTTGCCATGTATTTCCTCAACTTGTTGATTTGATTTTTTAGTTGATTTAGCATATTTGTCTGAACATTAATTAGTTATTTCAACCTCTGTATCTCCTTTAAAGTATTAGTTTGTTCCTTTGACTGGGCCATATCTTTGGTTTTCCTCGTATGATCTGTAATTTTTCCTCATATCCAGGCATCTGATTTCCTTGATAAGTTTATTCTGGAGGCCATTTTTAACTCTTTTACCTAGGGTCTTCTTGGTTGGCTTTGTTCTCTGTCTGCTGTTTGGCATTCAGTTCAATGTATTCTAGACCTCTAATATAGTTTCTGTTTCACTGGTCAGAATTTTTCAACTCTTGATTTTTCTAGTTATTGCTCTGTCTATATGGAACCTTTTCTTCAGGAGGGTCTCCCCAGATATGATTGACCCTTATCAGATCCTCCCAGACAAAGCAGGTCCAGATCTCAGGAGGAAGGTGTAATCAGTATCAAGTTTTCCTGAGGATGAGACCCAGCAAGTTGTCTGATTTTTCCTATGGAACACCAAGACTCTGTGCTTTTCCTATTCTGCCTGGCAGGTGGTGCTTATCAGCTCACAGCTCCCCACTGGTAGAAAGTGGTGCAGCGCCTTTAATTCTCAGTCTGCCAGGGGTGTGGTTGAGACAGAGGCTGAGGTGGAAGGCAAGCTTAAGCTGTTTCTGGTTCCCCGCACCTAGAGTCTGAATGTACTTAAGGAGGGCAGCCATTTGAGCTGGACCCTGCCCTCCCTGTTCTTGGGGAAGATAAGCCCTCTAGGAAATTATCTCCTTCACTTGACTTGTTATTTTGTCTCTCATACTTATCTTAACCCTGCCCTTGCCTGGGTCACCAGTGACAACTGAAAATGCCTGAGGCTTTCCCTAATGAGTTACTTAAAATACTTTTTAAAAAGAAAGAAAAATATAGAGAGAATGAAAGAAAATAAAATAAAATCCAATTTCAGAGCCAGTCCCTAGCCCCCAAGGTTTGCCAGTCAAGAGCCAGAGTTGGTACTTGGCTCTATGTGCCCTTTATCTTGGAGTACATCCCTTTTCCAGTTTTTTGAGCTTGACTACCTCTGTTTTTTTCTGTCTTTGTCAGCCTGGTCCCCTCTCTGCCAGGGTTATATTCCTATTGCCTCTGGGTTTATCTGTGCTTTAGCTTATATTCAGCAGCCCAAATGTGTTAATTAAAACCACAATTAGAGCTTGGTTGAGCTGCCTTCCCTTGCCTCTAGTAGAAAAGGCTTCTTCTTCCCCACGGAGAAGTGTCTCCAAACTGAGCCTGCCATGCCACTGGGGAAGCGACAGCAGCCTCTGAAGATTGGTGACTTTACTTACATTTCTATGCTGTATTCTTGGCCCTTCCACCTGTTTCAGATTGGTATGCAATGTGGTACAATAGAATGGACCCCAAACATTTGTTCCAGACAGTTCCTGGCTATTTATCAGCTGCTCTAGAGGACAAACAAAATTCCACACCTCGCTAGGCAGTCATCTTGCCCCGCCTTTCCCAGCCTCTTTTATCTATGCTACACCTTAAGGGAGGATGTTGGATTTGGAAAAGTCTTCAGACCAACACTGTCCTACATAAATGTAATGTGAGTCATGCGTGTAATTAAAAATTTTGTAGTAGCCATATTAAAGATATAAAAATAACCAAGTGAAATTAATGTTAATAAGATATTTTATTTAACTCAATATGTCCAAAATACTATCATTTCAACATGGAATCATTAGAAATATTATTAGTGAAATATTTTGCTTTCTTTTATCATATGAAATCCTTGAAATGCAGTATTTTACACTTACAGCACATTTCAATTCAGTCACCTTCCAAGTTTTCATTAACTACACATGGCTAGTGGCTACCAAACTGGACTCAGAGCTCTGCTTCTGTAAGAAATAACCAAGACCAGGCAGTATAAACTTCTCCCGGTGGGCTCTTTAGCACCCTCATGATCATGTCTGAGTTCTGATCTCATGTACTTTTCCCTTATGTATGTGTTATGATTGTCTCTGGATATGGAGCAGAATGCACCAAAAGCTTGCCTGACCAGGCCTCATGGGAAGAGCTGATGATTGGAGGACACACTTGGAAGGTTCCGGATGTATATTCTACCTGTCCTCTGCCAAAGTTGCAGGTTGCTTTCCTCCCTCTCCTCACTCAATTCCTCCACACATGATAGCTAAAGGTCCTTTCCCGGCAAGTTCTCTTGGAAGCTTCCCCTCCTTTCCTCTCCCTACAGCTCCATTCATCCCACTTTGAGCAGAAGCAGGAGAAGGAAGGCTCTTGTTATTTCAAATGGGGCTTGACATAGCTTCACAAAGAGCATAAAGTCAAATCATTTTTACAGGCAATTGCACCCAGGAAGTTAAAACAAACTGAAAACTCAATTACGTCCATTACTGTCAGACCCAGTCCTCTCTGTCTCTCCATATCCTTTGGCTTCTAAGAAAAAGGGTGGAAAGGGGCAAAGAGCATAACTTCTCTAACCTGATAAGAGGCTGGGCCCACTGAAAAGGCCTTAGCTTCCCCCGTCAATCCAAGAAGGAAAGACAAGCAAACAATTCTACTGCTATTTAAACAGTCAAAAGCAAATGATGGTGTTGACAAGCCCTAAGCAAAGATCTCTCCAACATTTGATTAGCAGCATGGGCCAAAAAAAATGTATTTACACTGTTTCTGTGTGTGATTACATGTGTGTGATCACTTCATCAGAATATAAAAGTATCCAATTTCACATGGGCATCCTGAATATATCAATTAGTGACTCACCTGTAAATGGCAATAGTGTGAGTATCTTCCACATAAGGTTATAAAAACGAAACATAGGGCAGGCCACAGTGACTCAGCAGGCAGAATTCTCACCTGCTGTCCTGGAAACCTGGGTTGGATTCCCAGTGCCTGCCATGTTAAAAAAAAAAAAGCAAAAATAAACGACATAGTAAGCACTGAGGATTATTTTCTAATCTGACTGATCACTTGCTTGCGTGCTTGATGATTGATAAAAATGGAGGGAGGGTCGTATGAACCACAGGGCCCTGGATAAATGGATCACAGAAAGAGCCTTGAATATTCCTCCAAGTCAATTTAGAAAAGTAAGAATATTCTGAATCTCCTCCTTCTATTCCAAAGATATAAACATTATGTGGAAAATATTTTATATAATAATAGTAACAGCATAGCTGTGTTCAAAAGCATTAAAAAAATAATAATAGATGAGGTGAATCCAGAGTGTAAACTTGAAGCTGTAGTATCGTGGTTTATGGGAGTTAGGACCAGATTTAAGTAGCCGGGACAGCGATTTCCTGCCCAGATGGAATGAGGACCAAATGTACTCCATGTATGGAAAGAACCATAACCTCAGTTTCCTGCATGCAGCTTTGGGACAGGACAGGATCTTACACACTTGCACTGAAAACTTAATAGTTCTGCCTTCCCATAAGTGGATGTAATGTGGCTCAGGCCATAGCAACAAGGTGTCACTGATGGCTAAGGGTGAAAATGAGGTTCCTTGCAAGCCTAAGACCCCACCTTGCAAGTGGACCCAGAATTCTACATGGCTTACGCACTGTCCAGCTTGAGCATTCCTTAATTTACTTAACTTCTCTATTTAAAGAAAAACTAGAATATCTTCTCCATCTCTGTCATCCCTATTAATTTGATCAGTGAAATAATAGTAATAATAATAATAGCCATTCATTCATTCATCAAACAATTATTTATCCTCTATTGACCAGTAATGGTGCTAGGGATATACAGTTAGAAAAGACCCATTGTTTCTAACTAGCAGTAACAATAGCACAACAAAGGATATATGATCTACCGGTCCATTTGAGTCCCATACCAACCCTGTGAAGAATGCTTAAACCCATATTATAAACACTCCTTCATTAAATAAATGAAGAAGCAGAGGCTCCACAAGATGAAATAGCTTGCTTCAAACGACCCAGTTAGTAAGCTACAGACAGAAGCTGCAACTTGGATCTTCTCATGCCTCTTAGGAATCAAGATGACTTCCCCACAAAATTAAAAGGCTTCATCTAGAACATGTAAGGACTACAGTGTTTCCTGGCAATCAAAAGACCCACATTGGCATGAAAGAAGCAAAGATTCAGAAAAATTAGCCCTTTCCAACTGGAGGGAACATGAGAAATGTGTGTAGGGAAAATATTAGGTAAAGGATGGGGAACATGAGCCATTACACTGAGCATTTAACCCATGCTGGACACTGTGCTGGTACACCACATAATTATCAATTCTGTGAGAGTGGGTTTGTTTTATAGTTGGGGCTCTGGGACATTAAAAGACTTGCCCAAGGTCAACTTGCTAGTTGGAATCAAAACCTGGATTAATATCCTAGTCACTCAGGCTCTAACGCCCGTACACTCCTATTTTGCTATAGCCATGGTGCTTCTCCTATTTGGTTCTGATCTTGGAATCAGCACCAAAGTTGGATTACCCAAGCCAGAAAGAATGGGTGGAAAATATCAAATGAAAGTTACCATGAAGCAATCAAACTGGCAAAATTTCTTTTTATTCTCTCTTGCCGACCAAAACTTCTAGTGTGTTTACACACCTTTCCTAATACCTAGTTTCTGAAGTTCAACCCGAGAAGAGAAATTTCTTTCTTTACAGAATTGCTGGTACTGGTCAAGGGGGTTTGGAATGACTTAGGAGCCAGTGGGAGAATGGCAGAAACACAGGTGAGAAAAAGATAGGTCGGAATTGATAAAGGACAGAAACTGAAACAACTGTGTACATAACTGCACTCCCTGATGGAAAGTAAACTTCTCTTGGGTCAAAGAACATATCTTATTCATCACCAACAGAACCTATTATAGAATCTAATTTATAGGAAGTTCTCAATAAATATTTGTTTAATAAATAAATTATGAAGGAAAATACATTTGGGTTTCACCCTGCTGGCTTAACTCATGAATCTTCGCACTTAAAAAAGAGCAATGCTTCTTGTTCCAAAACTAATTCAGTTCATTTTTTCATTCAATTTATTCATCCATCCATCTACTCCCCTTCCATTCAAATTTAACACACTTGTATTGATGGCTTACCCTTACCAGGCATCATGCCAGAAGCTGTGGCTACAGATATGAATAAGACATAGTCCCTTCCCTCTGGGGATTAGGAGCAAAGAAGGATGGAGAAGAAAGTAGGAGGAAGCTGTGCAGTGAAGGTCTTGGAAAAGTAATAGGGAGTGGTCAGTCTGTTGGATCAACTGGAGATAGCTGATTACAAGAGGAATCTTGTTACAGTACATGACATGAGTGAAAACCAGGGAAGCCCATTTCTTCATTAAGCCCAAGGTACAAGGACAGGGTTAGAAGCAGGAGATAAAAATAAGGCCAAAATCCAGGCAGATTCAAGAACAAAGTGCGGGGGGGGGGGGGGGGGTAAATATTAAGGGGAAAATAACTCAAAAATAATAGTTATGGTTAGTTGTGTGGCTTCACCCTCATTATTAATAAGTGCCAGCTGCATTGGTAGGGGGAGGGTCTGTCTGATTCAAGGTAAAGGTCATCACAATGACAGATTTGGAGAACTTGCTGCCCTAAACCACCTGTGGTAGGCATAATGGCCCCCAAAAGAAGACCCTTTCCTAATCCTTGGAACATGTGAATATGTTGCCTTACATGACAAAAGGGACTCTGCAGATGTAATTAGGTTATAGCCCTAAAATAGGGATAGTCGCTCAGATAGTCCAGGTGGGCCCAATCTAATCACATGAAACCTTAAAAGCAGAGGTCTTTCTCCAGCTGGAGTTAAAGAAATATGGCAGAAGGAGTTGGAGAAATCTGAAGCTGCTGTTGCTTCAGGAGGGCCATGTGGAAAGCATGACAAGGAATCTGGGCAGCCTCTTGGAATAGAGAATGGCTTCCAATGATAGCTAGCAAGGAAACAGGGACTTCAACCTGCTTCGTTTTGGTTGAGCTGAATTCAGACACCAACTTGAATGAGTAGGGAAGTGGATTCATCTCCAGAGCCTCCTGGAGAGAGCACAGACCTGCCAACTCCTTGATTCTAGTCTTGTGAGATGTTAAGCAGAGAACCCCACTGAGCCATATACCAGATTTCTGACGCACAGAACTATGAGATGATATTTTAAGCTGTTAAATTTGTGGAAATTTGTTATGGTAGCAATAAAAAACTAACAAGAATTTGTTAACAAGAATTTGTCTCACATCTGTGAGTTCCTCCAAAGCTGAGAGTATTATTGTTATTATTAAAGCCAAGATCACAGACTCTGGAATTAGACTGCCTGGGTTCAAATCCTGCTTCTCTCTTATACTGCTGGGTGACCCTGGATAAATCTTTCCATCCTTCTGAATCTGACCATCCTCATCAATAAAATGAGAATAACAAAAGTACTTATCTCATAGGCTGTTTTAAGGAGTATCTGTGACTTAGACCAATGCCTGGAACATAGTGAATAAGTATTTGATTTTACAGTTGTGCTGTGTCTGGAACACCACAGCAAGCATTCAATGAAGGACATATTTTCTTCCTGTAGTGGATGCAGTGGTGGGTCACTACATCCTCTTTGGAGCCAGGGCTCTCATGCCCCCAGCTACTAAGTGTTTGGGCTGAGGGGAGCTGCCTCAGACAAGGTCCTACATCCCTGGGGTGAGCCCACATCCAAAAACTGGCCATTGCTTGAGAGCAGTATCCAATGCCATTTGCCTCACTTCAAGACAATTCTGAAAATCCTCTTGGGATTGGCCAAGATCTCTGTTGAGCCTACATGGCATTTGAACTTCTCCCTCTGTCCAGTCTTTCTTCCTTCACTCTCTCAAAGGTGTTGAACACCACATCACTCAACAAGAATCCTCCTGCACACAAATCTCTGCCTCTGAATTTGTTCCCCAGGGAACCTGCTGTAACCCATCTTTCCTTCAGTCTTTCTCCTTTTCCTTTCTCTCCCTCCTGCTATGATTATTTGCAGGCTATGGACTATGTTCTAGAACACTGTTTTTATAAAAGATTTCTAATCCTTACAACTATACCTCAAAGTAGATATTATTTATCCTGTTTTAAAATGGTGAGGCTGACACATTGAATGGTAATATACCTGTCCCAGATCAAAGAGCTGGAGAGAAGCAAAGCCAGAATTAGAACCCGGGCACACCTGAGAATTCAAAGCAAGTGTGTTCATTGAATTGCATTGAGTCAATTTCACTTGGATCTGACCTTGAGCACTATCTTAGCTTGGATTTGAATAGTTCTCTTTAGCTATGGACCCCCAAACAGTGCTTTTGCTGCCTTGGAGGGCTCCCCTGGTCTGCCTCCTGCAGTCCTCTTTTGACCTCAGCATTCTTCTTTCTCCTGTGAGGGAAGTGTCCCAGCAGCTCAGGCCCCACCCAACCAGAAGGAGGTTAAAGGCTTGGCTGACTATGTGGCATTTTCCCCTTAGGAGCAGTTTGTGATATTTTTTCTGGTCTCAAGGCCAAGGGTCCCTCCCACATATACGCTCAAGCAGCCCATCCCATCCAGCACACAGGTCAGGGACTGGTCAGTGCTCAGGCTCACCCTTGTCCCTAGGCCCTGGTTCCTCTAAACTGGGCCTCGACAATAAACATAGTCCCCCAAATTATATCCACACAATTTCTAAGGCATGAGAGTTATAGCCTTAAATACACTATCCTGCCACGTCATACAAGCTAATATAGGAGAAGGCTTTATGTTCAAGCACATGTATCATAGCATTGTGAATAAAAGCAAAAGAACAACAAAGAAACCATCCGAATGTGCAGCAAGAGGCGCTCAGCTAAATAAATGATGACGCACCCCTTGACTAGATGGTATTCTGTTGTAAAGGTCATGCTTTCAAATAAGAGTTAATGACATGGAAAATAGCTCATAAAATATTAAGTGAAATAATAGAATGGTGGACACTTTCATTGAAATTTGTCACTTATTTTTAATCTAATATGCTAAAGGATGCAAAAACTACAATAAAATACATCAAAATATTCTTAGTGGTTTTTTTTAAAATGTGAGATTATATGTTTTTGTTTGTTTGTTTGTTTGTTTGTTTTTGGCATGGGCAGGCTCTGGGAAACGAACCTGGGTCTCTGGCATGGTAGGTAAGCATTCTGCCATTGAGCCAACGTTGCACTGCCCGAGATCATATGTTTTTATTTTCTTCTATATGCATTATCATGCTTTGCAACTTTTGTACAAAGTATGTGAACCACTTGTATTATTTTTAAAACTATTTTTAAAAATACTGTAAAAAATCAAATTTTAAAGTGTTTTTTTTTGTTGTTTAGTTTGGCAATACAGCACATTTTGAGTCTTTTAATCTAATTCAGTAAAGTTCAGAGGATTAAAGCATTTCTTATCCAGGTTTGCAAAAAGCATATAATCTGCTTAATGTCTGATATATTTTATGCTTGGCTACCAGTCAATAGTCCATGGTATCAGATGGCTGCATATCCGAAGGTCCATGGTCTGTGAATATCGTCATATTAGGATTTTCTACATGCCAGTTTTACCAGCTTGATTTATTTTTTTAAAAGGAGATTGGAGCAATACATTCATTCAAGAAAGACTTTGTGCATGCATACCTGCCAGGTATAGGATTCTATAGTAAGGATACAGAGATGAATATATTTTAAAATCACAAAGCTTTATATTATGTGCTGTCATTACATTATGTACCAAGAAATTTGAGAATACAGAGTAGAATAACTTACTCTGGGAGAGCCAATAAGCACTACAGGAGAAAAAGTGATTTTTGAACTGGGTTTTGAAGGATGAATAGGAGTCATTTAGGCTGAGAAAAATGAGAGATGGGCCTCTTTGGAATAGGAAAAATAAAAGCCAAGTCACAAAGTTGTGAAAATATATATGTTAGGGAAATATGTGAAACGGCAAAAGATATGGCTGGAACAGTAAATTGGGCCAGATTAGGAAGGAGATTTCAATATTGTGTTAAGGAATAGATAGTTTGGTTTTTAAAGGAAATGGGGACTTTAAGATCATGTTACGGATGGTTTAGAGCATGGTTGGAGTTAGATAATTCAGCATAAATCTATTTACATTCTAACAGCTTGATAAACTGAATTGATAGAAAAGCCATAATGAATAAGTGTATAATTCTTTGTAACTTTTTTTCTATGTCTTATGTACTCAGTCCTGTTTCAGACAGAATGAAAGACATGTAAAAAATGATCTATTTCCTATTAAGAACATTTGCATCTCACTAAATATAGGGCACAAAATAAGAATGATGATACTTAAAAAAAAAATGTTCTTATGAGTGAGACCAAGATATTTGACATGCAAGAATAAAAGAACCGGGAATCCTAAGATCCTTTCCATTATGTCAGCAGAATTTATAACATAATTATTTGGTAGACTGCCGTTTCAACAGTGGTAGACTATAGTATATAGACCAGCACTCCTGGTAAGTACAGTGAGGAAATTGTATTTAAAAATTATCAACTCGAAAGTATTTGTGAGGGGATAGAGACCTGCTTCAGAGGAGGGCCCTTTGCAGATTTCAGAGGATGGCTGGGGGCTGAGCAGCACTTTTGACAGTTTCCTGGAGCCCAGCAAAGAAGAGGGCCATAATAAACCTTTTACTTTAAGTTAGTAACTCAGGAGACCACATCCAAAGAATAAGGGGGAACTGAATGTTATGGGCTCTAACAAGGGCTAAAAACCAGTTTCTGATCTTCTAATCCCTGAAATTGGATTGAGGTGATACTAGATTACTAAAAAGATACCTGAAGAAGAAACATAATCATCCCTGAAAGAAAATAACATCTTATTAAGCTTCCAGTGATTTCAACAAACAACTTTAACAAGACAATCTCTGGGCCCAAATACAATTAAACAGGCACACAAAGAGACAATAGAACAAGAATTATGGCAAGGAGAAAAAGCGGATAAAGGAAATACACCCAAGATATTAGAATTATTTGATGCACAGTCAAATAAAAAATATATACATATGTTACCAGAGTTTCATGGACACCACAGCTGAGCTGCACTCCAGGCCCCGAACCTTATTGTGAGAAAGAATTTAAGAATAGACAAGTAAGTAAAAGCAAATAGTAAATTTTATGGAATAGAAAGCAGACACTAAAGAAAAAAGCGTGGGCATGCTCAAGGAAGAGGCGCCCCCCAGTCAGTGAGCATGTGTATTGATTACCTGGGATGGGATGCCCCGAGTGGAGCCCTCCCATGCTACAACTGGTCAAAGGAGGCCGCGTGTTAGACCAGGCAGGGTCCCTTTCAAGGGGGTGGGAGTTTTCTGTTTTTCTCCTAGGAAACCCATTTAGCTTTTTTTTGTTTGGTTGGTTGGTTTTTTTTGTAGGCTGTATGGCGGGGGTCACATTTCATTCTTTTTCCATGTAAGTATCCTGTTACTGCAGCACGATTTGTTGAATTTTTGTTTGGTTGGTTTTTGCTTGTTTGTTTGTTTGTTTTGGGAAGTCCATAGACCAGGAATTGAACCCATGTCTCCCCCACGGAAGGCAAAAATTCTACCAGTGAACTTCGCTCCCAGCCCCTCGTTTTGCTCTGATGTTTACCAGTTTCGCCTTTTTCTGTTACTTGTGCTGAAGCTTAGTTTCCTGTTTTATGTTCAGCTGCTCAGTTTCCTAGAACTAGGTTATGATCAGCATTGCTTCTTCATGTCCTGAGAATGGCTCGGTGTTCCCTCCCCGGGCCTGAAGGTGCCCCCTCCCTGAACTATTTAAATCCTGCCTGTTACATCTCCCCACTGAGAGACTTTACACCCTTATCCTTAAGGGGGTGTTAAAGGACAGAGGTCAGTTTCTTGTAACTTTTTTCTGGCTGATTCGGGTTGAAAGTCCCTTCCTGATATAAAACTCTTGGACTAAACTAGATAGAGAGGGCTCGGGGTCGGTACTGGGGAGTGCCATGAACTCAAGGGCTACCATGAGCTTGTTGAGGAAAGCTTGCAGTCTGTACGAAACAAATTTCACAAGGAAATTAAAAATGCATAGCCCAAATAGGAGGAGGGTGAGTATGGGGATATGAGGTCCCAGGAAGGGGAGGATCCATGACAGCAAGTTGGGGAAACTCAGGAAGGGCCAGACTCTATTAACATTTTCTCTTAGTGCTGCTGCTTGTTCCTAAAAGTTCCTAATGTTTTCAACTACTCTGTGGGATTTGTTTACATAAAAGCAGCATTTCTTATTTAGAAATAGGCAAGCTCCCTCTTGGGCAGCAGTTAACATGTCTACTGCTTGGCGATTCTGTAAAATTACAGCAGCTAAAGAATTTATTTGGGTTTGTAGCAGTTGTAGGGAGCAACTGGCTGAGAAGAGGCTTTAAAAATATATATTTTTATTGAGAAATCTTCACACACATAGGGTCCATATAAGGTGTACAATCAATGGCTCACAATATCATCACATGTTTGTGTATTCATCACCATGTGATACAAAAACATTTGTATCACTCCAGAAAAAAAAAGAAATAAGAAAAAAACTCATACATACCATACCCCTTATCCCTCCCTCTCACTGACCACTAGTATTCCATCTACCCAATTTATTTTGTCCCTTATCCTCCCTATTATTTATTTATTTTTCATCCATATATTTTTACTCATCTGTCCATACCCTGGATAAAAGGACCATCAGACACAAGGTTTTCACAATCACACAGTCGCATTGTAAAAGTTCTATCTTTATACAACCATCTTCAAGAATCAAGGCTACTGGAACACCGTTTCAGGTACTTCCCTCCCACCACTCCAATATACCATAAACTAAAAAGGGATATCTACATAATGCATAAGAATAACCTCCAGGATAACCTTTACTGTCTTTGAAATTTCTTAGCACTGGAATTATTTTGTCTCATTTCTCTCTTCCCTTTTAGTCAAGAAGGCTTTCTCACTCCCTTGATGCTGGGTCCTGGCTTATCCCAGGATTTCAGTCCCAATTTTGCCAGGGAGATTTACACTCTTGGGAGCATGTCCCATGTAGGAGGGAGGGCAGTGAGTTCACCTGCCAAGTTTGCTTAGAGAGAGAGGCCACATCCGAACAACAAAAGAGGTTCTCGGGGGGTGACTCTTAGGCCTAATTTCAAGTAGGTTTAGACTATCTTCTGCAGGAATAAAGCTTCAAAGAGGCGAATCCCAAGACTGAGGGTTCAGCCTATTGATTTGGTTGTCCCCACTGCTTGCAAGAATATCAGAAATTTTCCAAATGGGGATGTTTAATATTTCTTCCTTTTTCTCAGTCCCCCAAGACTTTGCAAATACTCTTTATTCACTGACAAATTACTCTGGGATTAGTCGGGGCATCACATTTACCTGGACAAACCCTTTTCATGATTCCATGTACTTATGGTGTTCAATTAAACTGACACATAAGTTAGACAAGAAATATGCTACCCAAAATATAAATTTTGCACAAAATAAACATCTCTCCCTTTGATCTCACACAGAAGTGAATTTTTAAAATATGGACGATATCATCCTTTACCCTGTATTCTGATTTACCTTTGTCCTATCCAGATCAGCTTCATTCATATCACTGTTCGAAGTTTGATGACTTTTTCAACTTTTTCAACAGTTCCTACATGGCTTACTGCTGACTTTCATAGCTTCAGAGCTCTAACTCTAAGTCTGAGGTACTACATAAATACCCGAAGTTTCTGGGAAAGACCAAGTTATAAACAAATAGCTCAGTTATCTCAAAATTTAGAAATAACAGTTACAACCCTGGATATATGTGACTGCTGCAAAAGTTTACACTCTAGGACCCTTTACAACAGACCCCAACCTGATAACCCATGTTCTCAATTTTAGTTCACCTAGTTTTTATATTATAGTTAGACCATATGATTAAGGCATGATAGTATTTGTCTTTTGTTCCTGACATTTCATTCAACATACAGTCTTTAAGGGTCATTCACCTAGTTGCATGCTTCACAACTTAAGTTCTTCTTATAGCTGCTCACTAGTCCACTGTATATATACACCATAGTTCCCCCTTCCATTCCTCAATCATTGTACCCTTAGGCCACCTCCATCCATTGTGGACCACTCTGCCATAAACATCAGTGTGCAAATGTCCATTCATGTCCTCACACTCTGTTCCCTGCAGTTATATACTGAGCCCATCCCTAGCCTTCTGTGTATCCATCATACTGCCCTCCAAGGGGCTGCATGAGGTGAGGCTTTTTTAAAGTTTTAAGGGTAAGTCAGCATGTTATTGATGGACTTTAACAATGCCTCTGCTTCCTGCTTCAGTGGTGGTGGCTATTTTTAAGGTTGCAAGAGGGAGGTGGATTTTTTATTAAGTCTGAGGTGCAATAAGGGGCAGGGGCATTTTTTGCTGTACATTGGCTACTGAGATAGCAAGAGTAAGGGAAATGAGAGTGCAGATCCCTGTTCACAGAGGGGGAAGGGTTAGGTATGTGTTTGGCCCACACAGAGAGAAGATTCCATTATCTGGGCTAAGAGTTAATGAAAATTTTACAGTGAGGACTGGATTGATGATATGAAGACAAGTTCCTCCATGACTGCCAGTTTGTTGGATTGTTGGACTTGGATTTTTAGGAAGGAAGCGGACAGTTTAGCCTGTTATGGGAGCCAGACCGGGCATGTTGGGTAGGTTCTGTTGAGTTTGTTTTTGCAAAGGAGATAATGTCATTGGATCCCAGTGTAACTTTTCTTGTAAGCCGTTTAAGCTAGAGAGAGCACAACATTTTCCTAAGTAGGTGATGTTAACTACAGGTGGAGGTGATAATACTAAGAAGATGACTTAGAGTTTGCTGGGTTCCTGTATGTTTTGTTTAGCAGAATGACTGCATCAGTGGCAAGCAGGGGCCTGCTGAAGAGATGATGTCTACCAAGGTTGACGTGAGATTTAGTTTATATTTTCTGGCTGCAGTGCCTGCTTTCCTTAAGTTTAAGATTTTCACTTCTCCAGGAGAGGCCCAGAAGGTGAGGTTGCATGATTCGTATTTAGGGATTCCAACTGTGAAGCCCAGGAAGCAGACTGGTTGGGTAGTACACAAATGGAATAGGCATTTTTTGTGGGGGGAGGGGCTAGTTACATTCCAGTATAAGATTCCCTGGATGATGCGGAAAGGAGGGTATCTGATGCCACTGCAAGCTAAGTTGTTCAATGTTGCATCAAAAGGGAGGGGGTATTTATTCAGTTTTGGAAAAAGGAGTTATAGTGTGGAACTGTGTTCATAAACAAGGTTGCCTACTTTTGGGCTGAAATAGGGCACATTGACATGTTGGTCCCTTGATTTACATATATCCAGTAATTTGATTTGTGAGTTTTGCTGCTGGTCTAGCTGGCCTAAGGAGAGGGTGGCTTATTATGGCTTTGACTAATTGTGTTAGCTTGTGATGAGGATAGGGACCATTAATTTAACTGTCAAAGTATACCTAAACTTTCTTTTTTGAATAGGAGCTTTAAGCTTTCTAGAAGCTGACACTCAGGATTTCTTCTGGTCAGGAGGGCCAGATAGTTTCTTACAGGTGGGATTGACCCTAGATAAGTGTACTCAGCTGAGAATCTAACTGACTTTGACTGCTGTAGGAGTGACAAGAATTACTGAGTAAGTAATTACTTACATTTTGGCTCAAACTGGGAACCTGGCCTGTTTTTAAGCCAGGTCTTGATAAAACAGTGTCCTCAGACCTCACCTAGGGTAGGGATAAATTTGGCCCTGGGGCAGGAAGACATAGGACCCTTACATCCCGTTTAAGTTTTTGTGTGACTCCCAGGGAGGTGAAGTACTTGGTTTAACATTAAATTCTGGATTGAAAACAGTATTTCATGCAACATCTCAAAGGGGCTCAGTTGGGGAGCTTCTTGGGTTCTAGTGCATTCTAAGCAGAGCTAAGGAAAGATTGGGTACCCAATGTGTATGGTTTTCTTGGCATAGCTTAGCCAGTGATTGTTTTAAAGTCTGGTTGACTCTCTCAACCTTCCTGGAGGATTGTGGTTTCCAGGCCCAATGGAGATGGTACTTTATGCCAAGAGCCGGCACTACTCCCTGAGTTATTTTACTAACAAAGGCTGGTTCGTTGTTACTTTGGTTGAAAATAGGTAACTTAAATCTAGGCTAATTTTTTAAGAAGCTTAGAAAATACATTAACAGTTTCTGTCTGAGTAGAGGTATTAGCTAGGGTTCTCTCAGAAACAGAATCAGCAGGAGATATCTGTAAATATAAAATTTATAAAAGTGTCTCACATAACTGTGGGGATGTTAGTGTCTAAGACCTGTTGGGCTCACCATTAGCTGGAAGCTCCAATGAAGGTCCTCAACAAATTCTCAGGTGAGGCTGGCTGGCTGAAGCAGGAAGAGTGATTGTCGCCTCTGAATCTTCCTTAAATGCCTTCCCATGATAAGATTAAGCATCATTCATTGCAGAAGACACTCCCCTTATGCAATCAGTTATGGCTGCAGCCAACAAGATCATGATTTAAGTCCATGAAATGTCCTAACAGCAATAGACAGGTCAGTGCTTGCCCGGCTAGACACTTAGGTACCACTAACTGGCCAAATTGACACATAAACCTGGCCATCACAAGTAGGGAAATCTTCTATCTACCCAGTAAAGCTATCTACAAAGACTAGTAGGTATTTGAATCTTTGGCAAAGTAATATATGGGTGAAGTTAAACTGCCTATCTCTGGGTATGTTCTTTGCCACTGAACTGGGAGTGTTAAGACTGGTGGCCAGGTCAGGTTGCCAGAATTAAGGCACAAACACAATTTGAGTGGTTCTTTTAATGGTTTTGGCCAAATTCTTCCCTTTAAGAATTCCTCATGCTAAGGTGGTAAGGGCATCCCTCTCCAAATGGATAGTTTGGTGGAGGCCCTGGAGAAATTTCCATTGGAACTCACTGGGCAGAAAAACATTTCCTTACTTAGCAAACCATCCAACTGCCCCCTCCCCCACCATGTGTACCCTGATCTCTTTGCCAGTTCTTCTTCCTGTGCATAAGTCGGAGTAACAGGTTAGAGAATGGCATTAGGGATCAGTGCCATCAGAGGAATCAGGAGCTGAGCCAATGCTTTAGTGGCTCTGTCTGCCTTGTCAGTTCCTTTGGCTACCAGAGAATTAGACTTCTGATACCCTAAATGGATTACTGCAGCCTCCTGAGGAGGTAATACCACTTCTGGCAAGTTGAGAATTTCTTCTTTATGCTTAATAGCGGACTTATCATTAGCGAGCAGCCTCCTTTCTTTCCAGATAGTGTAGTGAGTGTGCAATATTAAAAGGCATATTTGGATAAGGGCTATAAATTTTCTTTCTTGTGCTGAGGTTCCAGGGGATAGAGGCTTTGCGTCTGTAATTTTTTGCAGGGAAACTATTGCATACCCTGCTTTTCTAATTTCTTCTCCTATAAAGCTACTCCCATCTGTAAACCATTTTAACTCTGGATTACCCAGGGGCTGATCTTGTAAGTCTTGTAAGGGCCCAACTAAATTTTGAGTTAGTGTTTGAGGGGGTGAATCTTCCTGATCTGAGCTGAGGATTTCTGAGTTCACGGTGGTACACACCTAGATTTGGACCCCTGATGTATCTAGGGTTGGCCTGATATTTTAAGAATTTATTGTTTGAAAGCCATTGATATCCTCTGCCTCTAGAAAGTTCAGATCTGGTGGGATGTATACACTACTGGAGCCAGCCTCCACATCAGCTTGGTGACCTGTTACTAAAAGTAAGGCAGTGCCCTTACTACTTGGAGACAGGGTGGCCCATCCTGGGCTGTGGCATCTGATGCTTGGAAAAGTACACCACAAGCCAGGGAATATCTACAATCTTTTGCATTAAAACTCTTAATGCTACCCGCTTCTTCTCAGTAGCATATAGATCAAAGGGCTTAACTAAATTTGGCAGGCCTAGGCAGGCAGGCAGTTAAAAGCTCTCCTAAGGGTGGTGAAAGCAGCAGCTTGCTCTGCTCCCCACTTCAAGGGGGCACTATCCTGTCCCCCAGTGGCTTCATAAAGAAACCATGCTATTTCTTCAAATTGAGGTATCCAGATTTTGCAATAACCTGCCATTCCTAGATAGACTATTAATTGTCTTTTGGTTTCAGGAGCTGGCATTGAGAGTATGGCTTTGATTCTTTTTGGGTGACAAAGAGCACTCTCCTGGGGTGAACACAAACCCAAGGTAAAGGATCTTTTTTAGGGCAATTTGAGCTTTAGAAACTGAAACATGGTACCCTCGTTCAGCCAGAAAATTAAGAGTGGGGTAATGATGTCCTCTAGGAAGGCTTCCCTAGAAGGAATGCATATTAACAAATTATCCACATACTAAAGAAAGGGGCTAGATTTCAAATCTAGAAGGTCTAAGTCCTGAGCTAGTGCATTTCAAAAAAAAATGAGGCTGTCCTTAAACCTTTGAGGTAAGACTGTCTAAGTGAGCTGGCTAGGGATAGGATTTCCAGGCCCCTGCCATTCAAAGGCAAACAGAAATTGGGAGTTTGGGTCTAAAGGTAAGCAGAAGAAAGCATTTTTTTAATTAAAAACTGAGTACCACATGATGGAGCTTGGAATTTTATTGATGAGAGTGCACCAATTGGTAGGGTCCATTTGGCTTTTGGATGGGCAGGATGGGGGGTATTACAAGAAGACTGGCAGGGAATGAAAAGCCCTGCCTTTAAGGACTTCAGGATGAGATGTTATATGCCTCTGATATCCTCAGGCTTAAAGGGATACTGTTTCTTTCTGGGGAATAGCAGGACTCAGTGGTACTGGATTATGATGGGAGGGAGGTGATGCCTCTGATGTCCTCAGGCTTAAAGGGATACTGTTTCTTTCTGGGGAATAACAGGACTCAGTGGTATTGGATTATGATGGGAGGGAGGTGAATTGCTCTCCCAAGCAGTTCAGTTTCCTAAACCTTGAGGTCAACTTGACCCCTTAACTCCAGGGGGAAAGACTTTAGAGTATTCTCAGTCCTTATCAAAACCAGACTTAAAGTTATAATACTCTCAACTGGTTTCTCAGGTTCCTGTCCCAACAGGCAACTTGCTAATTGGATCTGGGCTTTCAATACATCCCTCCCCAGAATTAGAGTAGGCACTCTGGAATTACTACAAATTGGTGATTTAGAAGAATACTGCCAAACTGGCAAGGAAGAGGTGGATAAAGGTCCTAGCCTGGGACTTTCTGTCCATTCCCACGATGGAGCAGGTTCATGGGACAGCAGGCCAGTGTCACAGGTCAAAACAGAATATGTGGCTCCTGTGTCAATTAGAAAATCAGTGGTCTTAACCAGCATGTCAAGGGTCACTTTGGGTTCATTGAAATTGATGTTCTTCAGCGAGGTCCAAGGAGACACTGGCCCCAAGTCCCTTCAGTCCTGATCCGGGCTGTTAACAAGACTTTAGGGGGAGATTTGATCCCTCTTTGAGGTTCGATGCACTCCTGAACCCTGTGTCCAGCCCCCCTGTGTTTAAGGCAGGGTCTGCTGTGGTTCCCTTCATCTCTGGGGGCATTCCTATTTCAAATGCCTCATCTTTCTACATCAATGGCAGATTCCTGGAGTCTTCTGGCCCAAGTGGCACTGAGATGGTTGCTTACCATTCAAGCTAAAGGTATGACCCTTGCTTTGTTCCAGCCTTTCCTTGCCCTCTCCTCCTCCATAGTGCTGTCTCAGTTATTAAACATGGAAAAGGCAGCGTTTATAAGATCATTCATGGATGTTTAAGGCCCCAAAGCCATTTTTTCAGGATTTCTCCTGATGTTAGGAGCTGACTGACCAATGAAATATATCTTCAGCATTATCTATCCTTCTGCCGAGTCAGAGTCTACCTGGGTATACTTTTTCAGGGCCTCTACTAGCCTTCCTAAAATAAGGCCAGGCTTTCCTTATCCTCCTGGGTTATACTTTGTAGCATATTATAATTTACGGGTTTAATGGTAGACTTTTTTATCCTTTCAATTAGACTAGTGATCATGTGGTCCCTAGCTCTCAAGTCTGGCTGACTGCTCTGATACTTCCAAATTGGATCACTGCTTGGGACCACTACTGCATATTGGGCTGGCTGCTGGCCAGCTAGCTCATCTGCATGTCCATGCGTGTTGGTCCAAATTTGCTGCTTTTCCTCCTATACAGCAAGAGGAAAGAATGATTTGTACATCTCCTGCCCCACCCCACCCCCAGTAAACTCAAGGTCAACACAAGGTTTTTCAATTCCTCCATAAATTTAGAGGGGTCTTCTGAGGACTTTCTCAGCTGCTTTTACACTGTGCCTGATCAACCATTAAAAGCACGGACTCTGACAGTCCCTGCATCTCCGTTTGCTACATCTTGTAGGGGATACAACCCAGCTTTCCTTTCCTGTTTTTCTGTTGGTGGTAGGGGATTCCACTGTGGGTATGGCCTGCAGGACTGGGATATAGGGTGGGAACTCAAGGGGGGCTGGAGAACCGACAGACGCTGCCTCCAATAAGCAGGCTTTAAGAGGCAACTTGGGCTCCAGGATGGGGTTGTAATGAGATGGGAGGCACTGAGGAGAGGGTCATCAAGGCTGTCCACCTCCTTTTGTTGTGTGGGAGGGTGGGGGTGGAAAGAGCGGTCCTTGCATTCTTCTTGTGCAAAGAGTAAATTGCAAGACCCCCTCATGGCCTCATGCGTGATACAAGGCCATGAAGAGCTGCACATTAGGGATCTCTTGCCAATTTCCCTTCCTTTTGCAAAGGAGATCTAACTGCAAAATGGAATTATATGCGATTGTTCCATTTGCAGGCCACCACTGGCCATCCTCCAGAGAATATTGTGGTCAAGCTGCATTGCAGTAGAAAATGAGCTTTTTTCTTTTTTAGTTCTGGTGGGAAGATTGTCACAATTTCTTAGCAGGCAACCCAAAGGGCTGTTGGCTGAAATACAGGACACACCACCCAACTCTAAGGAAGAGAGAGAGTGAAAAGAGAGACTTACTAACCAGTGCCCAACATCTGGGGGAAACTGTCCAGTCCAACCAAGCGCTGACCTCTCTGGCCCCAGAGGTCAGGTCTCCTCACCCCAGGCATCTCTGGGGACTCAGAGGATACAAGAGACAGGTGGCTCGGGCTCACCCCAAAGCTGCTGAGCTGATCTCATCCTTTCCATAAAAAATTGGGGGTGGAGGGTGCCTAGGGAGGACCCCACAATGAGAGGAACTGATAAAAATTGAGAGGATTTGCCAAAGGCAAAAGAACTCAAGAGAGAGGGGTTTTCCCACAATAGCCTGTGTCACCCTTCAGGGAAAGGAATGTTTTTAGAATATATTGGATTATCTGGAGGGGAGACTATCCCGGAAAAGGCCAATCACAAAATAAAAAGTGAGAAAGGAGGCTCCTCAAGCAATCTTCAGGACCTGGGAAAGGGCAGATAATTGGGCATGGCCAATTATTGTGTTCCCTCCATCCCTTACTAAGTAATTCCCTGTCCATGAAATAGGCAACAATCACTTCTTCCCAAACAATGATCTGAGGCTGGTAGGGGAGGTATTACTAACAAGCGCCAAAAGAAGAAGCTTCTGATGCCTAGAGGGGAGGGGAGTGTGGAAAGGCGGGTAATGTGAAGGTCTGAAGTCAGCATTCCCACAAGGGGTCTGAGGAAGAGGTAACCTGCCTAAACATCATGGTAGAAGGGGAGGTTCACCAAAATCAGAGGGAGAAGAGTGGTATCAAAAGTTCCTAAAGTGGCACTTCTGAATCTCACCTGCCAAGGAGATCTTGATCCCGAAGTGGAGAAAAAGTGTTCGGACAGCTGGAGGTCAGTCCCAGAGGTTAGGACGGCCAAGGAAGAGAGAGAAATACAGAAAGAAACATGAAAATTTGGACCTGGAGAGAGAGAAGCTGGAAAAGGGAAAATGTCTATCAGCTATAAGAAACCATGAAAGTGTCTCCACCCTTTTGGGAAGACAGAGTTGCATGAGAACATAGAAAATGAGTAGACGAGGTGAGGCAAGCAGGAAGGCTAGAGTGAATCGCCAGGCTTCCCTGCAAACCTCTCAGTTGAGAGACATAACGTATGAGCCAGGGTCACCTGCCTCCTCCTTCATCAAAAGATGTTACCGGATCTTCGAAGACACTAGATCCGAGCTGCACTCCAGACTCGGAGCCTTATCGTGAGAAAGATTGAAGGGTGAGACAAGTAAGTAAAAACAATAGTAAAGTTTATGGAAGAGAAAATAGACGCTAAAGAAATAAGCATGGGCGTGCTCAAGGAAGAGACGCTCACCAGTGAGTGGACATGCGAGAATGTTACCTGAGATGGGATGCCCCCAGCGGAACCGTCCCATGCTACGATTGGTTAAAGGGGGCCGCGTGTTAGACCAGGTGAGGTCCCTTTCGATAGGGTGGGAGTTTTCCATTCTCATCCTCTGAGATCCATTTAGTTTTGATGTTTACCGCTCTTGCCTTCTTCAGTTGCTTGCGATGAAGTTTAGTTTCCTGTTATGTTCAGCTGCTCAGTTTCCTAGAACTAGATTATGGTCAGCATTGTTTCCTTATGTTCTGAGAATGGCTTGCTGCCCCCCACTGAACTACTTAATCCTGCCGGTTTTATATATGTATATAACACACAAACACACACACGTGTGTAACATATTCAAAGAGATAAAAGATAAAGATAACAGGGGGCGGGCCGCGGTGGCTCAGCGGGCAAAGTGCTTGCCTGCTATGCCGGAGGACCTCGGTTCGATTCCCGGCCCCAGCCCATGTAACAAAAAACGGAAAAACAAAATACAATAAAACAAGAAAATGTTTAAAGATGTTTCCCTTTCTTCCTTCCTTCCTTCCTTCTATCCTTCCTTCCTTCTCTCTGTCTTTCCTTTAAAAAAAAAAAAAAAAAAAGATAAAGATAACATATTCAAAGAGATAAAAGATAAGGCTAAGAATATTGGTAAAAAAAAAAAAGGACAATATAAAAAGAAGGAACCAGATAGAAATCATAGAACACAAAAATGCAGTAATTAAAACTTAGAACCCAACAAGTAAAAATAGCAGATTAGACTCAGTGGGAGAGAAAACAAGTTAAATGAAAGTTCGGGAAAAAAAATTACCCAGAGTGGAGAACAGGAAAAAAAATTAAAAAGAAAAGAAGCTACAAAATAAAGAGGCATTAAAAGACAAGGAAGATAAAGTGAGAAAACCAGATTAATGCCCCAAATAGTCTCTAAAAAGATAGGAGAGACTAGGACAAAAGGAACATTTGAAGAGATAAAGGCTGAGGACTTTCTAAAACTGATGAAAGTCATTAATCACAAATTTAAGAACCTTTTCAAACCCCCCTCCCCCAAAAAGGACAAATAACAGGAAACAGCATCACAGTAAGACCAGTAGAAAAATAGTAAAAGCACCTGGAGAACAAAATGACACATTACCTTCAAAAAAAACAACAATTAGACTATCCTATTCTTTCTCTACAGAAAAAAAAGAAAGTCAAAACACGATGATTTATCTTTATAATGCAATAAGAAAATAACTGCCAACCTAGATATCTGTGCCTTTAAAGACTATCATTTAAAAATTAAGGCAAAATAAACAGTTTCAGACAAAGAAAAAAAGTTGCTACCAGCAGATTGAAGGAAATGCCAAAGGGTGTTCTTTAGACAGAAGGAAAATGATCCCAGAAGGAAGTCTGGAACTGCAGTAAGGAATACAAAGCAATGAAGAGGAAAAATATGCAAGTATAAATTAATAATAACTCTATAAAACAATGACAATAATGTATTGTTTCTTTAATAAATAAATAAGCATGTTTACAAAATATATATGACAACAATGATACATAAATCAGAATGAAATAAATGTGTTAAAGCATTTTAGGTCATTTCTTTGACTAGGTAGAATATAAATGATAGTTAGTCTCAGACTTTAATAAAGAAATCGTGAATATCATAATATCTAGGGTAGTCAGTAAAAGAAAGGCAAACAGGCGTAATTTCCAAGCCAATAAAGGAATAGAATGTGATAATAAAAGTACTCAGTAAAGACTATCTTGTGCCAGAAAACAAAGAAGAGTTCAAAAACTGATACAAATATATCAAAGGACACAGATATCTGTTTGAATGGGCATGTCCCACAAAATTTTGGTCAACAATAGTTTCAATAAAAGAACAGTAGTGAAGAATTATAGTATGTTGACTAACAGTCAAAAATCAGTCCATAATGATACTGAGAAAAAGAGGAGTAAAGAAAAACATCTTCATTTTACAAAATATTATCTAGTAAATTATCTAATAAATTAGATTCTCTAATAAGAAGAGAAGAAAAGGTAGATTTAGAAAATAATCGGTGTAATGATTCACGCAAGGATCATCTATGATGTTAAGACCATTGGTAAAGTTCTGTTGGGAAATAAGGCATGTACAGGGTCTATAAGCATCACCACAAGAGACAACTTCTTAATTACAAATGGGAAATGTATTCTGTAAGAGAAATCCAGTGGATACCACCTTAACCAACTTAACATCACCAACAAGAGAACAAGCTGCCTCTTTGTGCTACCTGCTCTGATACAATGGGAAGGGCACAATATCACCTATGTCGGATACCTGACAAAATATTTAACCTGATTCTGAGGAAGAAATTCTTATAACTCCAGATTGTGAGACACTCTAAAAGTAGCTAGCCTCATCTCTTTAAAATATGTCAATATCATGAAGAAAAAAATGACTGAACTGTTTTAGATTTAAGAAAACAAAAAACACAGGAAAAGTAATTGCAAGTGCAAAACTGGATTGGTAGGAAAAAAACTATAATGGGTCTTACTGGAATAATTGGGGACATTTAATAGATGTCCATAATATGGACTCTATACTAGATCATATTTTCATATCACTGTTAAAATTCTTATATGTGATAATTCTCCCATAGCTATGTAGGGCAATGTTTTCTTTTTTTAGAAGATCAATTCTAATTATTTATGGATAAAATACCAGATGTCTGTAATATTTTTTTAATAACTTGGCAGAAATAAAACCTGTATATATAGATACATGTGTGTTTATATGTGTGTAAAAATATGCATGTGTGGGCAGAAATATATGTGTGTATATATATATATCTGCCTCCCAAATTTAATATTTATGCAGTATTATTGTTTAATATTTAATTGTATAGACACACACTTTTGAATAGCCTGTGGGTTAAAGAAAAAGTCACACTAGATCTAAAAAATACTTTGAAGTCACTAATAATTAAGATGTGCTTTATCAGAACTTGGAATACGTATCTAAAAGTATGCCTAGGGAGATAAATATAACTTTAGATGCAGATATAAAAAACAAGGCTGAAGATTAATAATCAAGGTCTCTATTTCAAGTTATTAGAAAAATAATAGCCTCCTAAACTCAAAGAAAAGAAAGGAAAGGGAAAAAAGAGCAGATCACAATGAAATTTAACATAAATATACAGCAAAGAACATTAAGAAAGCCAAAAGTTGATTCTTTGGAAACACTAATAAAAGTAATAATCCCCTCACATGACTGATTGAGATAAAGAGAATAGAACAAAGAATGCACATTCGATGATTCCACTGACATATTTTTAAAGAAAAAGAAAAAAAAACTAAAGTATATATTTGATGGTAAAACTGCATAGAAAAACAAAGAAATGATCTCTATAAAAGTTAAGATGGTAGTTTCCTCCAGAGAGGTGGAAGCTGGGGGGCTGTCTCTAGGGGCCTTCTGGGGTTCAGGCAATGCCTCTAGACCTGGGTGGAGTTATACCAGTGTTTGCTCTCCTTCTCGTATTATAAATTAATGAGTCCTACATGTTTTCTTTACATTTTGTGTGAAATATTTCATGATAAAAATGTCTTTGAAAGAGTACAATTGGCACTAAACATGTTACAGACTTGAAAGACCATTGAAGTTCAGATAAGCTAGCATTTGGTGAGGGTTGGCATGGTCAAATGAAGCTTGGTGGCCAATGTGTGAACAGAGCAAAAGTGTAAGGTCAGGAGGCTTTGATGCATGCAGAGCCACAGAAATAAAACTGAAGATATGGCAATGACTGTGCTCTTGAAAGCAAGGAGAGTTTATAGTAGGAGGAGCTCTGCCATTTCCTACCTCTGTGACCCTAGGAAAGTTACTTAAATTTCAGTTCCTCATCAATAGAATAAGATTTTAATGAAACATTAAAGAAAGTTCCTGTCACATAGGTAAGTATCACTCACGCATCCATTCAAATGAAAGCCATGCCATTCACAAACATCTTTTGGCTACATGGCAGGCTTGATGACTTTGATTTCTATGCTTGCAAGAGTACCTACTCCAGTGGGAAATACTGTCCTTCCCATTCTCCGAAAATGCCACTCCAGTTAGATGCAAGTTATTACTTTACAGGGCCTCTCATCCCCAGGATACTGCAGCTTCTTCCTTTTTGTCTCACCATGTGCAAGACACTTTTCTAGATACTTGGGAAACAGTAGTGAACTGCAGTGAAACCGTTAAAGGCCTGCCCTCAGGGTCCTTATATTCTAGTGAAGGAAATAAACACCCCATTTGAATGACAGTAGTGTTGGTGGCTATAATGAAATTGCATGGATTGGGTGTGGGATGGGAATTCTGGGAATGGTAAGCAATAGTGAGAGGGCTCAGCCAGTAGGGAGAGAGGTCTACTGTGAGGGGCAACATGGGAGTGTCCTGGAGCTGTTGATTAGAAAACTGGTCATGCACCACAGCCGAGGCGAGTCCTGCTCAGGGTAGTCTCAACATCCAGTCTGCAATCTCGGACCTTACCTATCTGGGCATCTGGGGAGCAGGAACATCACCCTGAGTTTTGAGATCTCATCCGCCACCTAGCTGGTTAGTAAATGTAATCAATGCCCTGTTTTTGTTTGGAGTCTTCACACACTTGATGACCAACTGCCAGGTAAGGATGCCTCCCAGCAACTCCAGGCCATTTGTAAACTAATCTAGAGGACCCCTCAACACCAGGTGGAATGGGGCAGAATGATCCACAATATCGTGTGAGAGCCAGACCAGGACATGTTAAT
Organism: Tamandua tetradactyla; assembly: GCF_023851605.1. Lineage (NCBI taxonomy): Eukaryota > Metazoa > Chordata > Mammalia > Pilosa > Myrmecophagidae > Tamandua > Tamandua tetradactyla. The sequence continues at coordinate 26,832,474 of NC_135333.1, forward strand.
ATACTCTGAATTGGGCAGAGAAGAGAACGGATGACTCAGTCACACTCAGATAATTTCCATTCATCCTTCATGATATAGCTCAGATGTTACGTCCAAAGTGATGTCTTCCCCAATGACTCAACTTTGGTTTAGATGAATTTTCACATTGTGTAATACGTATCTGTCTATCTACCTACCTACCTATCTATCTATCTATCTAATCTTTCATTTCCATCTATCTGTCTGTCTATAAATCTATTTCTTGCAAAGTAAGCATACTGTCTCATTCATGTTTATATCCCTAGTGCCTGGCAGAGATCCTGGCATCTAGTGGGAAGCTTACTAAACACAATTTGCATAACTGCATGAATGGAATTACTGGTCAGTGTAAGGAATATACTCCAGTCATCTCTGAATATTCCCAGTGCCTAACACATTGCTAGGATTTCATTAAAATTTAGTTGAACTAAAGCAAATTCCTCATTGTCCATCCCATATGGCTGGTTGTATCTAAGGAGTGGACCACCAATAAATGCATAATTTTCACTTTACTTAGGCATCCGCTTGCCTAATAGATCCTTTCTGAGTCTATAATATTTAAGACTCACAGAAGCTCTCTCTTAATTTGATATTTAAGTCACTGAAATATCACAAAATCTTGACTAATTTGTTTCTTGTTAGCTTCCTTACTTATTATCACAGTAAGTAACTGGAAAGTGAACAGCGTTAGAGTAATGCCTGGAACATAGTAGGCATTCAGTAAGTATTTGTTAACTGAATGAATAAGTAATGACCATGCCTGACACTACCGCCTTCTAGCACAATAAAATCAACCTTCCACAATCCATCTGACTGTCTTAGATCAGCCTCTATAGTCTGCCCCAGCCCAAGTCTGCTTTGAAAATGTTATTTATTCCTTACCAGCTGCCCTGATTCATTAGTGGTTTCCATTAAAGCTGTGGTTGAAGAAACACTTTCATTTGAAACCCTCAAGCATGGTGTTTTCCTTGGCTGGCTGGCTTCTCTTGCTCTGAAATAATTACTTTTCCTAGGTGCTGAACTTTCTCATGTTTGCCTTTCCTCCCTGACAGCCCTTTCTTTGATCCTTTCTGGAAGGACTTGCCCAGGTCCATTTAGTAATGCCAGGAGACCTTAAAGGAAAATAAATCATTGACCATTGAGACTGAAAAAGACCTTGGGAGATGCTTTTGTTCAAATTCTTTGCTTCAAGATGAGGTCGGTTTTCAAAATAAGCCATGCAGATCATAGTAGTAGCAGTAATAAAAAAAAAGTACATGTCATATGTTTTACTGTTTCCAAAGAATTTTCAGTCACATTATTTTATTTCATACAATAGAACATAACAGAGTGTGAGGATTTGGAATGTAAAAAAAAAAAAAAGGTCATTAACCTGTGTGTCAGGAGGCCTGGGTGAGAATCCTGGCATTGCCACTTTTATTCTGTTATGACTTTGACAGGAACGTTCACTTTTCTGAGCCTCTGCTTCCTCATCAGTAAAATGGAGATAAACAAGGTTCCTTGATAAGGTTACTGTGAAACAAAATGTGAAAGGTCTTTGAAAACTGTAAAGCGCTATAAAATATGAAATATGGTTAGTTTTTTCTTTAATTTTTCCTTAGTTGATTTTTTATTGTTCTGATCAGAAGAACAGGGGTAGTATGTTAAAGGAATAACAAACAATACTTTAAGTGAAAAGCAAAATTAAATTTGTGCCAACTATACTGGATGCTAGTTGAATTCACAGTTAGCAGCTTACTATATCAGAGATGTCATTCAAATATGCAATTCATTAATACGGTCTTGAAATTTGAGACATGATTGCAGGTAAGTACCTATTTCTACCACTGTTAAGTTGCTTTTCTTAAAGGAACATTTTCTTCTCTACCTCTTTTTTGCTTTATTTACTCCTGTGATCATAAATCATTTACTTACTCATTCACTCAGCAAACATTTATTGACCTACTTGCCAAATACAAATTGAGACATTGAATATGTAGCAATTAAAAAAACAAAGTGCTTTCCTTCATGGAGCTTGTGTTCTAATTGAAGGGGATAAATGATAACTATAAAATAAAATGTATAGGATGTCAGGTGGTAATATGCACTATAGAGAAAAATAAGAATATAGCAGGAAAGGGAGAGTTTGAGAGTAGTGTGAGATATATAGATATTGACCAGAAGGAGGTGATAGCAGAGACAATGAGTTATTTGAGGGCAGAAAAACTAAGCAGTGCTTGGAACAGCAAGTGCCAAGGTTCAGAGCATGATCATACTTGGCGTGTCTGATGAGTATCAAGGAGGTTAGAGTGACTGTAGCTCAGCAGACCAGGGGAGAGGATTAGGACATGAGTTCTAAAAGACAGTAGAACAGGGGGTAAGAGGGGCAAGAAGGGTCCTACAGGGGTCATAAAGACCTTGCAAGCTACTGTGTAAGGATGTGTTTTATTCTGACTAAGAGAAGAAGCCATTTTTAAGGTTATAAGTGGAGGAGTGTCATATCTGACGTGTTTTTAAAGGATTATCTCATCTACTGTGTTGAGAATAAATATATAGGGAAGGAGTACAATGAGGAAAGCTGTGATGGTCAGGTTCATGTGTCAACTTGGCCAGGTGATGGTGCCCACTTGTCTGTCAAGCAAACACTGACCTATCTGCTGCTGTGAGGACGTTTCATGGACTTAAATCATGAGCACATTGATTGCATTCATAGCTGATGACATCTGAGTTGGCTAAGGGGAGTATCTTCTGCAATGAGTGACACTTAATCTAATCGCTGAAGGCTTTTAAGGAAGATTCAGAAGAGAGAATCTCTCTTTCCAATTCAGCCAGCCAGCCTCTCCTGGAGAGTTCACTGAGAACCTTCATCAGAGCTTCCAGTTTGCAGCTGTCCCAACAGTTGCATTAGACACTTTTATAAATCTCATTTTCAGTTATCTTCTGCATATCTGTTTCTCTAGAGAACCCTAACTAATACAGCTTGGTATCAGAAGTGTTTCTTGAGAAACAGAATCTTCAAAATGGGTTTTACAATTGCTTTTCTTCTCTGGTTAGATTCAAAGGCACTAATGACTCTGTTTCCAATAAGCAAGATGGCACTGATAGTCCATGAGTTGGGTTGGCAAGAGAGATATGCAAAGTATCACCATATAATTTTGCTCATTGTACACTTGTACATTCTCTGGGTGACAGTGTTTTTGACACTTTAACAGAGTTTTGTGGAGTTAAAAGGTATAATGATGTTGACTGGTTGTTCCTAGATATGCTGGATACAGTCATAAAAGAAGGGGATGAGCTAAAGGCTCATCAAATTTGCAGCTTAGCTGCTATATGAAAGATGTGAAAGTTTCTATGAGTGCCCTGAAGGATAATCTTATTTCCTGCAGTCACAGACTTGAAATCCCAGAAAATCAGAGCCTCATTATTAGAGTAACAGATTTACAACATAAACTAAATCTGTACCTTGCAGGGTGTCTAAAGTAAGGGCATTGACTGGAAAGGAGCGGGATCCTGAAAAATGGGATGGTGATATAGGGATTGGTAATGATAGCTGTGGAGCCACTGAGGCTAGATTCTGATGAGTCTTTTCTAAATAAACCTGTAATGGTCTTACTGAAGAATAACCACCCTACCTCCAGCCTGCTATGAGGAAAGAGCTACCTGAGGTCGAGGCTGCCTTGGGGAAATGGCTTCCTGACCTCCAGTTTGCCTTGAGAGTCCAGCATCCAACCTAACCTGAAGACATTAACCTTTCAGTGCCTGTGAGGCATGTAACTATCTCGACTGTGGAAACATCCCATGTTCCTCTGTCTGAAGAGATTATCCTGTTTCAACAGATCCAATTGCAAAGGAGTGCCCTGAGGTAATTGACATGTAAGAGACTTTTAATTCTTTTCATGACCCACCCCTACCACCCATCTTTTCTTCCAGACCTATAACTAGGCTAAAGTCCCAACAGGCCCCCAAAAGTGTGAGGCACAAAGTGTAATTCATGAGCGGTACACTACACTCCAAAAGAACTGCATGAGTTTTCCAATTTATATAGACAGAAATCAGGGAAATATGTGTAGGAATAGATATTAAGGGTATGGGATACTGGTGGAAGGAATATAAAGCTGATTCAGGTGGAATTTATTGATATGGGCTTATGAACAAGTAGACGTGGTGGTAGGAATGGAGGTTATGCATGGGCTCAGCAACATTGACTTCCAATCACCAAGGCTGACGTGGCTACCGCCACTGCTGAGGACCCAATCTGCCAGTAGCAAAGGCCCACACTCAGTCCACAATATGGCACCATTCCCTGAGGTGACCAGACTGCTAAATGGTTACAGGTTGATTACATTCTAGCACTTCCTTAATGGAAGGGGCAGCAATTTGTTCTAACTGGAGTAGACACATACTCTGGATATGGGTTTCTCTTCACCACATGCAGTGTTTCTGCCAAAACCACCATCTGTGGACCTAAAGAATGTCTTATCCACACACAGCATAGCTTTAGATCAAGGAACCCACTTCACAGCAAATGAAGTGTGCAAATGGATGGATACATGCTCATAGAATTCTCTGGTCTTACCACATTCCCCATCTTCCTGAAGCATCTGGGTTGATAGAATGGTGTAATGGCCTTTTAAAGACCCAATTATGGTACCAACTAGTGGTCAATACTTTGCAAGACTGGGGCAGTGTTCTCCAGGAGGTTGTGTATTCTCCGAATCAGCATCCACTCTAAGGTGTTGTTTCTCCCATAGCCAACATTCACAGGTCCAGGAATCAAGGGGTAGAAATGGGAGTGGCACCACTCACTATTACCCTAAGTGTGTAGGAAAAAATTTGCTTCCGATGCCTGAAACCTTGAAACAGTTTTTTGTTCCAGAAGGAGGAGTGCTTCCACCAGAAGACACAATAATGAATCCATTGGACTGGAATTTAAGACAAGACTTCTACCTAGTCACTCTGGGTTACTCATGATCCTGGATCAACTGGCTAGGATGATTGACCTTGACTGTCAAGAGGAAATAAGGACTGCAATTACACAATAGAGATAAAAAAGAGTTTTCCTGGAATACAGGAGATCCCCTAGGGCATCTCTTAGTACTGCCATGTCCTGTGATTAAAGTCAATGGAAAAGTACAACAACCTAATCCAGGCAGGACTACCAATTGCCCATAAATTTCAGAAATGTAGGTCTGGCTCACCCTACCAGACAAAGAACCACGGCCAGCTGAGGTGCTTGCTGAGAGTAACGGAAACATGAAATGGGTAGTGGAAGCAGTTAGTGATACATATGAACTACAACCATGTGACCAGTTACAGAAACAAGGACTGTAATGCTATGAATATTTATTCCTACCTTTGTAATATGTATCATTATATTTGTACATAAAGCTCATATCTTTGTTTTTCTCTCTATTTTATCCACTTTATCATATGACATATGTTGTATTGTTCATTCTATACTATTTAAGTTTTAGGATATCAAGTGACTATTACCCAAGCGCTTGCCCCCTGTTCTGGAGAGATTTAGTATGTTTCCAATTGTACACAGGACGGTTGAGTATTGTTAGGCAAGAAAAAAAATGTGTGTGTTATTATTTTCTATTTAGAGACTAAGTATGATTTAAGGTGACATGTCTAGTTGCCTAGTTGACAAGGAGTGGACTATGGTGGTCAGGTTCATGTGTCACATTGACCAGGTGATGGTGCCCAGTTGTCTGGTCAAGCAAGCACCCACTTATCTGTTGCTATGAGGACATTTTATGGATTTAAATCATTAGCACTTTGGTTGCATCCATGGCTGATAGATCTGCAGTCAGCTAAGAGGAGTATCTTCTGCAATGAGTGATGCTTACTCTAATCACCAAAGGCTTTTAAGGAGAATTCAGAGGAAAGAATCTCTCTTTCTACTTCAGTCATCCAGCCTTTCCTGGGAAGCTCATAGAGAACTTTCATCAGAGCTGCCAGCTCATGGCCTGCCCTACAGATTTTGAACTCTTATGTCCCGATGGTTGCATGGACACTTTTATAAATCTCATATTTACAGATATCTCCTGTTGGTTCTGCTTCTCTAGAGAACCTTGACTAATATAGAGGCTATTGCAATACTCCCTGGAGAAGAAAAAGAGAGCTTGGACCAGAGAAGGGGTGATGGAAAGTGGCTTGTCAGGAAAGGCTGTGTGATGCCAAATAACAAAAGATCACTGGTGCTTCAATAGCATAGAACAATAAAGGTTTATTTCTTGATACATGTGCTTCATGGAATGCCTGTGGCTCTGATCCAGGTATTCTTCATTTCAAGACTCAGACTGACAAGGTAACTTCCACCTGGAACATTGTGAATTGTAAGAAATCTTAGCCAAAGCAAGTCACTGTTTTGCTCCTTAGCTCAGCAGAGCAGGGGTGAAATGTCCTCCCATAGTGTGAAGCAATACAGGGAAAGACATCAGGACAGTTGGGGAGGAGTTAGTTATATAACCAACCACATGGCCTAATTCAGGTTCTACTTTGTAGGTAGATGCAATAGGATTTACTGTGGATTAGACTGGAGCTGATGAAAAGACGAAATGAGTCAAGAAGGACCTCAAGGAATTTCCTGACCCACTGGAAAGGTAGAGTTGCTGAGATGAAGACGATTATAGGAGGAGAAGGTTTGGGACATGCTAAGCTTGAAATGCTCATTAAGTATCCAAGTACACATGTCAAGGATGCCTTTGGATGTATCGAGTCTAAAATTCAAAGAAGAGGGTGCATGAGTAGTTCAGTGGTAAAATTCTTGCCTGCCGTGTGGGAGACCCAGTTTGATTCCCAGCACATGCACCTCCAAAAAAAAAAAAAAATTCAATAAATGGTGCTGCAATAAAGGGATAGTCATGTGGAAAAAGAATGAAATATGACCCCCACCATACAAAAAAAATTCAAAGAAGAGACTCAGACTGGTGATATGAATTTGAGAACATGCTTAATGTAGAAAGAATGGAAATTACAGAAAGGTTTAAATAAATGAAATGAAAAGGAAACATCATACAGAACTAGATGTGTTTCTTTAAAGCCCATATCTGTGGTAGTTCAACCATGAAAGATAGGGAAAGATTACTTGGAATTCCCAAATTGCAAACCGTAGACTTGTCTCCTAGCATTAATACAACAACATCTGTACACTTATTTCTAGCTTGAATACCACCCCACCCCGGGGCCCTTCAGCTGTGGCCTCCCATCTGGTCATGCTGTTTTTCCTGCAGTGGTTAAGCAGTATTTAGACCCAAGCCCATCTCACTCCCAGCCTGCGCTCTTTTCCATTATACTTTACCATCTCCTATCATCTCACTTAATCATTACTCCAAGTCTCTCACTTCAAATTCTATACCCTCTACCATTCCAGAAAATCTTAAAAACTAAATCAATGTCCTTAGAAGATTAGTGTGACAGTTTGACTAGTATAATCCTTCACAATAGGAACATTGAAGCACACAAAAGAAGCCCCATACTTTGAATCACTGACTGATAGGTGTGGATGATTTAGAGGCCATGGAATAGTAACCAATTTCATACAAGAAGCTACTCTGGAGCTACTCTGGAGCCCTTCTGATCCTGAGTACCTTTGTGCTGATGTACTCAGATAAAATTCAACAAGGACTTCCCCAGCACTTGCTTTGCAACAGGCCCTGAGCTAGGTATTCTCAAGGATATAGAGGTAATAAAAAATTTGTCTTTGCCCTAAGAGAATTTCTGCTGAGCTAGGCAGCCTGTTCCATTTTGGAGCAGCTTTGTTAGAAACTTTTTCCTAATACTCATTCAAAAATTCACCTCACTACTGTTAGAAAGAAAACCATATCTAAAAGAGAATAAATGCTCACCTGATTGTGGAGAAAAAAAGAATTTATTAGCTATCTTGTAAGAATGGGTGCGCAACAAAAACATGGTAGCTGGGCGCCAAATGAAAGGAGGCAGCAGTACTTATTTCCTAAGCCTTGCACACAGGCCTTCCCTCCTCTGTTGCTCTGCTGACTGGATACTCCAGAGGTTACAGTTTATCTGAGTAGACTACCTAGTTCAAATCTCTGCCAGAAATTCCCAATTTGGTTATGTTTTACAGCCCAGTAACCCTGGTTGTTACTTATTTAAACTTGCTTTTTCTTATGTAAGGATCTAGCACCAATTCTAGACTTACATCAGAGGTCTTCTCCTTCCCCTGCCTGCGAGACTGAGCTGAGCTGGTTTAGCAGCCTTTTGCCTAGTTAGTTTTGTTTTTCTCGTGCTGTGCCATCTTGTGTGAAAGCTAAATTTAATTCTTTTCTTACAAATCCCCCCCTTTCTTTTGAACCTTTTTAGTTTTCACAGTCTAGTCTTTTTTCAAATTTGATGAGAGCTTTTTCACACTCTTCATCGAAGGGATTTTCCTCCTTAAGGTGGTACAAATTGCTTGCCTCTACTGAACAGGCATTTGCTTGGTTAGGGAAGTCTCAGTGAGTCTTTGAGTCAACCCCCCAGGTGCATGGGATGATGCAAAACTCAGTTGCTGTGAGTACCCTGGCTACGATGATTAAAGAAGTCAAAATTGACAGTGCTGCCCCTTTCCATTTCCCAAACCAGCTTTCTAATCATTCCGTGAGGGGATTACCAATACCTGAATTCTCTGCTAATTCTTCAGATAAGACTTTTAGGCCCTGTAAGGTTTTGGTGATAATTTCCATCTGGGGCTGATTTACTGGGGATAAATGTACAACTTCTACCCCTGACCATAACACAAATGCCTCCCTTTTCAACTAGCACCATGTCTAGGGCCATCCTATTTTCCCATATCATTTGGCTAGTAGCATCCAGCTGTTCTGCAATTCCCTTAACTGCATCCTTGGTGTAACTGATAAGTCTTTGTTGATTATAATATATATAATTAATTTGATCCACATTTTTGTCGATGTTGACCAAAATAAGGATGACTCAAATCCTGGAGCTATTTGATTCCTAGCCTTAAACTTATCCAGGATTCCCCATGGCACCCCTATACTGTCTAAATATATTCAGTCGTCAGAGGAACTGAATCTCTTTCTTTTTCCTTGGGTTTACACTTCCTCCTCCTTTTCAAATGAATTTACATTCCTGGGTAAAACCCTCTGGGAAGGTTCAGGATACAAATCCTCTTCCTGACACCAACAATGCCCTCTCCAGTTAACTCTTCAGTAGCACCAAAGGAGACCCAACTGGAAGTTAGTTCCCCCAATTCAAAATGACCCCAAAGTCACCAGAAAGGGTGAATGGGATAGCCAGCTGACCCAGAGCACAGGTCCTTCTCCACTTCCTAGGTAATACCGGTCAGAGGATGCCCTTTCCACAATACCACCAAAAGTCTGCTCAGGTTATGGTTAAACTGGAGAAATTGCCAGTATTATCCTCAGTTACATTCCATACTTGGGTATACAAGTCCATGGTCCCAAGACCCCGGAGCCCTTCTCTCTATCTAGAGAGACAGGCAGAGTGGTTTCCTGGACCAAGGCAGAAAGCTGGTATGGCCTTGACTTTTCCACTCCTGACTGGAGGGAAAAGAGAGGGCAAGGTACTACAATTTTCACCAGGAGTAGTGTTCTGAAAATGGAGTAACACACATTTGAACTCCTCTTCATGTTTCTCCATACCGACATGATAAGAGTAGGAGGTCAGCCTGTTGCACAAGTATAACGGTTGCTTTTGTTCAGACTCTGGACCGTATATATAATCCATTCTACCCAGGCACCTGTATCTCTACACCCCGTCTCTATCTCTATGGTTTGTTTCAATTTTCTGCCTTGACCAGTCTCATGACTTTGGGGTCATTTTGAATTGGGGGAACTAACTTCCAGTTGAGTCTCCTTTGGTGCTACTGAAGAGTTAATTGGAGAGGGCATTGTTGGTGTCAGGAAGAGGACTTGTATCCAGAGGGTTTTACCCAGTAATGTCTGCCCCCATCCCAAATATCCTATTAATTGCCTGATACTGGTTGTTGCCCCAGTCTTATATTTGTCTGCTTTTCTGATGGTTATTATTACTGGGTTATACTGAAGATCCTCGCAACCTAGTGGGGTGCTTCCTTTATAAAAGTGTATTTTATCCTTTAATGGTGGCCATCTCATTCCCAAATCTGCAGTCCATCTCTGAAACTGGGTAGTCCATCTCACTTCCCACTAAATGTTGCAAGGGAGGGATGGACTGTAACCCTCCCCAACAGGTTCTGGGCACAGGTATTTGTGATCCTCACTCAATCACCATTCGTTCACTAAGTCTTCACAATCTATTATTTGGCAAGCATCAAACTGCACAATTTGGGACTCTAAATCCTCTGTTATATTCATTACTAATTTAATAGGGCTTGTTGCATCCCTCATTTGGAACACAATGACTAATACAATTATTCTCATTTTTAAATTGAGCTCCAAGTCCCTCATCTGTCTTCCTTGAATAAGACTCTCTCTTGACCATGGTCACTATTAACTATGCTAGATTGAAATACAGAATCTAAACCTTGAATCTAACCCCCGCCCTGTTTACCCCCCTAACTTTTGTCTCTTTAGACTAATTTTTAAAGGGCCTGAGGTTAGAGTTATAGCCCAGGAGTTGGGCTGCATTGCTGGGTACTTATCCTCTGGCTCAGGTATTGGTCCTTTCATTTGGGTATAGTGAGAACAACCTTTCTTTGGCATCCAGATGGCCATCTCAGTTGTCAATGGAATTTAGTAAAGTCCTTCCCAGGCTGATTGGAGTTTGGACTCTTTCCACAACTTGATGAGGAACCAACTGTTGGGTTGGTGTTGATGGACAACAAATTCAAGTGGTGGGGTCTGGGCCATCAAACCATGGTGCCTGAGGGACAACAGAGTAGAAGACAAAGCAAGTATATAATTCTTGAGGAAGAGGTCCTTTGAATTTAAGGAAGGGAGAGCTCTAGTTTTCCCAGGAAAAGGCAAGCCAAAGAGCATTTCATAGGGGGAGATCCCTAATTCTTTTCTAGGGGCAGTTCTGATTCTTAACAGAGCTATGGGTAAATGCTTAGTCTAAGATACCTTGGTTTCTAAAACTAGTTTATAAAGATATTTCTTTAAGGTTTGATTCATTCTTTCCACCCTACCTGAGGACAATGGATACTAGAGTGTATGGAAATCCCATGCAATACTTAAACCCCATATAACATCTTGAAGCACATGGGAGGTAAAGTGGTTACCATTGTCAGAATCTATATTTTCTACCAATGCATAGTGGGAAACAATTTGTTCAAGGACAATCTTAGAAGTTCCAGATGCTGTAGCTAAGGCTAGAGAATATGCCTCCACCTACCCTGTTAGATGGTCTACAAAAAACAAAATATATTTTAGTCATCCTACTGGAGGCATCTCAGTGTAACAACCTGGATGCTCTGAAATAGTCTGAGACCTGGTTCCCTACCCCCTTGTACCTGTTTCCTTAGAAACTTTTTATTGACCTTTTGGCAAATTATGCATCATTCACATGTTTGTTTAGCTATGGTGTAGAGACTCACAAACCCAAAATGTTTAAGAGCCAGGTCACACATGCCCTGTACTCTCCAGTGACGTCCCTGATGCAAGATTGCTAATATTTCCCTCATCACTTGTTTATTTAACATCTGTCTGCCATCCAGGAGGACCCATTTCCCCTGACTATCTGAGCATGCCCCCAATTGTTCCAGCTTCTACACTTCCTTCTCAAGAATATAAGGACCTAAAATTGTTTTGGAATGGAGAGTATTAAGACCATTAACTTGGACAGGGGGCAAAGGAAAGCTTCCTTGGCCTTTTCATCTGCCAACCAGCTTCTTTTTGCCTCAAGGATATGGCCTTTCTGGTGCCCATTTACATGCACCACTGATATTTCCTCTTTGGTAAGAGTAGACTGGTTAGTACTCCTTTTATTAATTCCTCATGGGCCAATTCTTTCCCCTTTTACCCCAAAAAGTGTGAGCGCACTAATGGAGAATATGATTCCCTTTGGGATGTGGCTCACAGAAAGTCAAGCTGCTTAGGTGTCTACCAAAAATGTAATTTCCTCCTGATATGGGCCCACCTTCAGATTTACTAAAGGCTCCTGGTGGGCTCTTGAAACAAGGAGCTTCTGACCCACCCACTCCTCAAAATTCCTCAGAGGTATCACTCAACCTTCTTTCTTTAAACTTGGGCACTCTCTTTTGAAATGATGGGTTTTCCATAGTGATAATACCCTGTGGAATCCTATGCCTTTCTCACTTCATTATACTATCTGCCCCAGACTGTTTCTCTATCTCATTTCTGCCTATCTCCTCCCTGTTTTGTCTCTAATCTCTTCTTGACCATGTGATCAACCATGCTCATCATCACGCCTTTAGCTTTTTGCTTCTGATTTTCCTCTTCCCATCTCACATTTTCTGATACTCTCTCAATAGCTCTTCTAGTGGCTTATCCATCCACCCATCTATTTTCTGGATCTTTTCCTGAATGTCAGGCCAAGACCCCTTTATGTAACTTATTTTTAGCATTCCTTGGCCACAGGACTATCAAGGTCCATTGCTGAGTATTTCCTCACCTGGTCTCTCAACCTTTGCAGGTAAGCAGAGGAAGCCTTATCTTTTTCTCAAGTCATGTCAAATGCCCTATTTAAGGTTTGAGATTTGAGCATAGTCAATTTATCCCCTGTATAGTGAGGTCTCTAAGATCCTTCGTCTGTGCTCTGCTTTCCTGATCACTATTATCCCAATAAGGATCTACACTGGGGAATTTTTGCCCTGCTGTCATTACCCCTTGTCTGGGCAGGTGTTGCCTCTCCTATTCTTTCACAGCCACCTTCCTCACTATTCCTCTTTCTTCTCCCATAAAGAAGACATTTAGAATGGACATAAGTTTGGACCAGCTATATAAACTGGGGCTTAAAAATTGATCCAGTGGTTTGGCTGACTCCTCTGGATCATCCATTAATGATTTCATCTTCTTGAAATTCCTTACTTCTGTACTCATCGATGGGGCATTAACATAACCAATTTCTCCTAGCTCAATAGGTATTTCTCTCAGAGGGTCGAGGGACTCAGCAGATCTATGTTCTCTTAACTTTTTTTAACCTCAGGAGCCCCTGGAAATGGAAAATTATGTACATCTTTCTTACACTGTTCCTACTCCTTCTTCAGTTGCTGGTGGAATGGAACATGTAGAGCAGTTGCCCCAGTTGGCTCTCTGATTCCCTGGGGGGGAATGCAGGTTAGTTCCACTGGGCCTTCTGGGTCCAACAGTCCCTGTTTCAGGGGAAGAAGAAGCATAGGGTGGGAGAAAACTCAATAAAGGATTCCAGACTTTAGTTTCTAAAGATTTGGTTTCTGGGTCCAGGTTTTTAACTTTCACAGGATAAAGAGTGGTCCCCTTTCCCTTTAGCCAACACATAGCACAATTGGACTCCTCTTTGGAGAAGGTTTCTTTTCAATAACATAAAACATGAAGTCAGTACAGAGCCAAACCTCATTTGCCCCATATTTTGGCTTTTGTCCAAGTGTGTCAACAATATTTAATCATTTTCTTTTTGTCCTTTCCCTTGGCCTAATTACTACTGGTCCAGTATTTTAACATTGTCCCTAATGGACTTTCCAGGGGAATGTTCTCAGAGGACTCTATAGATTCCCTCTTCCCTTTTCCCCAGACAGCTGACTGCCTCTATTCCCCATTCTGAGTCTTGTCTGGATGTTGAGAGAAAGAAACTTTCACTATGTCCATCTCTAGTCCTTAACTGTGGATTGGTACTCTGCACTCACTTTGTGTAGTATATCGTGCATCTCATACACACACACTCAACCTCAGACTCATCAGAATTTCCCAAACACCAAGCAATACTTGATAGTCCCTTTTTCTTACCTTGGGCCATGTATGGAATTGCCTGGTCATTATGAGGCAGATTTTTCCTCCCCCTTTTCTTGCTCATAATTGGCAGATCTAAGCATCTGGTCTTAGGTCCTTCTAGCTGTCAGAAATTGGCCCCGAATGGCAGTTTCCAAAATTGCTCAATTAGCAAGGCACACCTTCCCCTGATCCACCCCGGGGGTCTTCTCCAAGGCCTCAGATCCCAATTGAGCCCCCAAAGTTGTTAGGAAGAAAACCGTATCTGAAATAGAATAAATGCTCACCCAATTGTAGAGAAGAAAAGAATTTATTAACGATCTTGCAAGAATGGGTGTGCAACCAAAACATGGAGGCTGACATTCCAAGCAACAGGAAGCAGCATTATTTATTCCCTAAGCCGAGTACACAGGTGCCTCCCATGTTTATCCACTTGTTGGTTACTTCAGAGGTTACAGCCTATCCAAGTAGTCTACCTGGTTCAAATTTACCACCTAAAGTCCCCTCTTTTGATTATATTTTTCATTCCAGTCACCCTGGTCATTACTTGTTTAAATGTCTTTTGACCTATATGAGAATATGGCACCAATTCTATGCTTATGTCAGAGGTCTACTCTTTCCCTTGCCCGAGAGAACAGTCTGAGCTGGGTTTGCAGCCTTTTTGCTTAGTTAGTTTCTTTTCTCTCAGGGTGTTGCATTTTGTGTGAAAGCTAAACTTAATTTTACTCTTACAACTGCAGCTTTTATTTCTTGGGCCTTCTGTTGTCTAATATATCCATTAAGGGCTGTAGCAAGAAGGTGCAGGTGGGAGGGAAGTTTTCCCTTCCCTGTAAATTCCCTTCCCTTCCATATATGTTCCTCCACAAGTGCAGTAGAGTTACTAGTCTGATAGGTCATAGCCCAGGCCACAAGTCAGGTCATGTATGCTGCTGTATAGAGTCCATGTATAAAAATATCACACAAATGCACATGGGTCTTCATGCCATTCTTTGTCCATAAGCTTAGATGGGAGTTGAGCTAGTACCCATTTATTGTCCAGCTTTCCAGTTATCCTAGTCTTTTTTCTGTGCATGCATATCTGCCAAGCATGTTATTATTATATTGTTTTAATGACCAGTATAGCAGTCCAGAGGTCTTGTAACCTAAAGATCCACTGGGCTTGAAAAAAAGCAGAAATCCTGAAGTCTTTTAGGGAAAATTTTTACTGGACCCAATTATACAGACTTGGTGCTGTGGAGTAAAACACCTTAGTCCAATCAATGAAAATAGTGATTTTACTTCTCATTTGCCATTGTTTCCTGTAAGTATAATTTCTTCAAGAGTCTCACGGGGTGAGATTCACTGGGATAAAGCTAGGGTTTGGTATTCCCAGCTTTCTTGGCTTTAGTGATATTAGAACTTTGTCCCAGTTTTAAGAGAAGAAAATTCATAATATTATTTGATACAATTAGCCATCTATTGGTTGAATTTCATCTTCAACATCCCTTACAAACATTCATGCAGCCTGTATTTATACACTTCTAATAGCAGAGACCGCTTTACCTTGCAAAACCACTCTTTCCATCTTTGCACACTTGCATTGATTTAAAAGATTTCCTGAGTATCAAGCCAAACATGATCACCTGTAACTTCTATCTCATGTCCTATTTCCATCCCTCAGGATCAAAATGGAATGGATTTAACAAGCCTATTCCATTTTATGTATAACATTCTTCAACCTGACTACAATTTCCCCTAGGTATGTCAAGGTCTGATAACCCTCAAGAAGGAGATACTCCCAAGTATTGGCTGTTCTCTGTAATTGACTTTTCTGCTCAGTGTTCAGCTTGGATGAGCCACTGTTGATCTGCTGATCCCTCTGTGTACACAGCCAAGTTGAGGGCAACACTAGGTTACAGGTAATATCTATGGATGAAAGTCATGATTCTTGGTATATCTCCATTCCATTTGCAAAGAAATAACCCAATTTTGGGGATCTAAAGTAAATCAGACTTTGGTACCAAATCACCCCAACATTTGATGCCTGTTGAGTTTGCATAAAAACGATTCTCTTGCTTGGATGCAAGTTGGCAAAGTGATGTTGTTATATCTAGGGAATCAATGTGAGCCACCAGACAATGTCTGTATATGAGAAAAAGTAAGATAGCTCTATACTTTTACAAATGTGAGAGGTGGAGTGGTGACCACACTAGAGCAAGGACTGCAAAACCAGGCAGACTTGGTCAAATCCCAGCACTACCACTTACTACCTTTTATGCCATTTGGTCTTCCATACATATGTGTAAACAAGGGAAGTAATATCCTTTCCACAGGGTTGTGGTCAGGATGAAAAGAGTGAATTGCCTGAAACACAGAATGTGCTCAACAATGTTAGCTGTTTTCTTTTATTTTTAATTTACGTGATATATATATTCATCCAATGTCACCTAGGATTCTGATTTCCAGGCTTTTGGTATATATATACATTCTATTCTAGGAAGAAAAAAAGTGGGGAGATTATGCAACCTCATACTTAAAAAATTCTTCCTTATACCTACTTTTCATTATCCATCCTTCCATTTCACCATCTGTAAAATTTTAGGATTGAACTAGTTGATCTCTAATTTCTTATACCTTATTCTTACTCTCATCTATTATTATTATAGTAGTCAGTCTAAAACTATTTTATTATGTTCTTTAAAAAGAAAACAAGAGAGAAATAATGTCACCTGAGCACTACCTCTGTTCCAGGGGCTCTGCTTGACCCTGTCTGGTATCATCTTATGCTCATTCTATGTGGCCATTCTATGGGAGAGTTGTTATTATTGCTTCTATTAGCCTAGATAGATGGGGCAGCTAATAGATATTAATAAATTGACCAAAGCACTCATGGTTAGTAAGTGACAGAGTTTCCTACTCTGTTAAGGAGAGCACTTTAGTTGTCATATACCACTCTGCATACCCAAAACGTTAATACTATATGTGATTTGTTGGCTCCACTTTCTGCAAACATTCTATGCCTTTGCATCCAAAGAAACAATTCCATACATCCAGGTAATCCAACGGTCTTTCAGAAACCAGAGCTGCTGGGCCTATCTACATAGGCCTAATGTAAGAATAAATGTAGACCATGATGATGTCACCCTCTTGAGCCAGAGGTGACTCTGAGATAAAACTGACCTGTATAAACTAAATAGAAAATCTATTAACAATTCCACAGGTAACTTCTTGCTGCTATCACCCAGGGGCAATGGGCAGTCTTGACAGATAAATTCCCTGTCATGAAATCGCATCCAATAGGCGCTGTGGATATTATGAAGAAGATTGAGGAACTGAGTGAATGACTACACTGGATAATATTTGAAGAGCCTTTGGGAACTCTAATTATACTTGAGTTGAAAAATCTTTGATTCTCTTGATTCCAAGACTGGTTACATAATTTGATTCCAAGACTGCTACATGATTCCAGTGCAAAATGAAAAAGTGGTAAGCATTTGAAGATGACAACAACAGCAAGACATTAAACGAAGCTCTGACTATGGGGCTTCATGCAACTGCACAGGTTGTACACTGTTTCAGTTTGCTAAAGCTGCCAGAATGCAATATACCAGAAATGGAATGGCTTATGAAAAATAGAATTTATTAAGTTATAAATTTACAGTTCTAAGGTGATAGAAATGTCCCAGCTAAGACATCCAGTGAAAGATACCCTAACTCCAAAGAAAAGGCCAATGAAGTTCAGGTTTCTTTCTCAGCTTGGAAGCCACATGGTGACATCTGCTAGCTTTCTCTACCAGCTTCTCCCTCAAAGGATTTCCCCACGGGTGTTTCCCTTCTACATGTCCAAAGGTCTCTGGCTGTGTTGACACTAAGGCTTTTTCCAAAATGGTTCCCTCTTAAAGAACTCCAGTAAGCAATCCCACCTTGAGTGGGTGGAGACACAACTCCATGGAAACCGTCCAATCAAAAGTTACCACCCACAATTGGGTGGATCACACCTTCATGGAAACAATCAGAAAGATCCCACCCAGCAATACTGATGAGGATTAAAGAGCATGTTTTTTCTGGGGTATATGACAGTTTCAAAGGCACATTCCATCCTCTGGACCTCAAAAAGACATGTTCTGTCCATATATAAAGTACCTTCATTCCATAACAATATCACAAAATCAGAAAGCCCTGAACCATTTCAGTAACAATACAAATACAATACAAAGTCAGAAACAGTACAAAATCTCATCAAAGTCAGCTATAGGCATGGTCTGTCCTAAGGCAAAATCCTCCCCTAGCTGTGAACCTGTAAAACTCTGAATAAGTTGTCTGCTGTCAATATACAAAGGAGGTACAGTCATAGGATACATATTCCCATTTCTATAGGGTGATTTTGGAAGGAAAACAGGGGTCAAATATCTCAAACAGTTCCTAAAACCAGTAGGCGGTTTTAGTAGGAGTTGAAATCAAACTCCATTAGATTTCAAAGTCTGAGAGTCATTTATCCTCAACGCTTTTAGAAAGTTACAGCCCCACCCTTTCCAAG
This sequence comes from Tamandua tetradactyla, assembly GCF_023851605.1. Taxonomy (NCBI): domain Eukaryota; kingdom Metazoa; phylum Chordata; class Mammalia; order Pilosa; family Myrmecophagidae; genus Tamandua; species Tamandua tetradactyla. The sequence continues at coordinate 26,850,819 of NC_135333.1, forward strand.
GGTCTATGCAGTGGCCTGTTCTCTCCAAATGCAACCTTGGGGGATGTTGGAGAGACCACCTTTTTTTCTGAGCTCCACTCTCACCAAGTATCAGCACAGCATCCAGGCTCTCTGCCATCTCTGGAGCACATGCTCAGCCTCTCCAGAACAGTGGGGTGGCAGCCAGGCTCTCCCTATTCCCCAGAGAATGTGCTCCACCTTCTCCAAGGCCTGAGGGAGCACAACTCTTCCTGAACATCCAGGTGGAAGGTCCAATGTCTGCCTTTGAAGCAAACTCACCTTCTCCAAGTGCATAAGTGGGTCCCCTATCATGGTCAGAGGTTTCCAGGCTTCAGACCTTAGCCTCCATGGTTCTGCCTTTGAAGTTATATTTCCTTCAACCTATCCCTTTTCTGTCCCTTTCAATCCAGACTGTCAGTGGTTCTGTTTATACATATCCCACAGCACTCTTGTTGGTTTTGTATGTAATAGGCAAGGATCATAACCTTTGGACAACAGGACTTTCCACAACTCCTTCCTGGATAACTCCTTCTCCAATCCTGGCTTTTTTTGAAATGGCTGACTGGTTCTGTGTTTTGTTAAATCATCATGTAGGGCACTATTCTCTGGGGTCTCCCTTTCTGGAAGCCCAGAATTTTCCAGACCATCAACCTCTTGCTTCTTCTTCTTCTTTTTTTTTTTTTTTTCATATAGGCAGGCACTGGGAATCGAACCTGGGTCTCCAGCATGGTAGGCAAGAACTCTATCACTGAGCCACCCCACCATTGCCCAACCAATTCCTGGCTTTTTTGTAACAAAGAGTTCAGTTCTTAGCTTATCTCCTTCCTGTCACATTTCACTATAAGATGCAAAGAGAAACAGGCTGCACTTTCTACATTTAATTTGAAAATCTCTTCTGCTAAATATCAAAGTTCATGGCTTTTAAAATCTGCCTTCCATCCAAAATGAGTAGTCAATTTTGCTAAATTTTAAAACAAGGATCGCCTTCCTTCCAGTTTGCAATAACACATGCCTCATTTCTGTCTAAGGCCTCATCAGAGGTATCTTCAGAATCCACATTTCTACCAACAATCTCTTCAAAGCATTCTAAGCTTTCTCTATCAAGCTCCTCACAACTCTCCCAGAATCTTCCCCTTATCCATTTAAAATGCCATTCCAACATATTTGATATTTGCAAACTGCAGCAGCACCCCACTTCTCTGGTATGAGAATCTGTTTTAGTTTGCTAAAGCTACCAGAATGCTGAAGCTGCCAGAAATCGAATGGCTTTTTGAAAATGAATGTATTAAGTAGCAAATTTATAGTTCTAAGGCCATAGAAATGTCCAAACTAAGGCATCCAGAGAAAAATACCTCAGATCCAAAGAAAGCACCAATGAAATTCAGGGTTTCTTTCTAAACTGGGAAGACACATGGTGACACCTGCTAGCTTTCTCTACCAGCTTCTCCTTCAAAGGACTTCCCCAGGGGCATCTTTCTGCATCTCCAAAGGTCTCTGGCTGGGTGGGCTCTGCCAGCATTAAATCTTTTTCCAAAATGTTTCCCTCTTAAAGGACTCCAGTAAGCAACCCCACCTTGAACAGATGAAAACACATCTGAGTGGAAGCCAATTAATCAAGTTACCACCCACAATTGGGTGGGCTACATCTTCATGGAAACAATAAAAAAGATCACACCCAGCAATGTTGAATGAGGATTAAAAAACATGGTTTTTCTGGGGCATACTAAAGTTTCAAACTGGCACACACACCCATCTCTGCTTGCTCCATGGTATGATGCCTTGTTGTTTACTTTATACTCAGCAACTAGAAGAGTATCTGACCTAAGATGTGTGTTCAATAAATATTTATCAAGTGAATGAATGTGAGGAAGAATACAAATGTCTTAAACCTAACATTCAGACAAATGTAAATTTGAATTCTAGCTCCCAAACCTACCATCCAGGTAATCTTGGGCTAGGTGCCCAATCTTTCAGAGGATCAGTTTCCTCATCCTCAAAATGAAGGATTGATACCATGATGTTGATCTGAGGAATAACCAATAATAATATGGAAGCAATTGTCTAGCCTATCACCTGGCATTCTACAAATGTTGTTCATTTCTGCTTTCCATTTTCTCCCTACATGGCTCCTCAATATGCCCAAGAGAGCCCTTCATTGTTGGGGATCTCATGGATAAAATCCCATCACAGGTAGGCAATTCACAAGCTGATAGAGTCTTTGACTCTTATTCAACTTGACTGAGGACACACAAGTGTTTCGTGCCACTGCTCATCTGTCCTACCCTGATCAGCTTCATCTTAGCTCTCTAAACCAGGCTATCTTTGTCTAGACTCTAGGTACAGCATTGGTTCCATGTCTAAAAATCTATCTCAGGGCCTGGAGTAGTATTATCCTATGCTCCAGAACCCAGTCCACCCCTCTGATGAAAACTTCTTTGCCTGGATTGAGCCTTCCCAACAGACCCACATAGAACACAATCTGCAGATATTCATTTCCTGAACTCTGTTTCCCCTCCTTGTCACTTCTGGTGGTTCCTCTCAGCATTTCTCTCTGCTATCAAGTTGTTTCTTACCAATTTGCCTCTGATTAGTTGATACACAACTTTCTTCCCTTTTCTACCCTATAATTTCTCCACCCTAGATTAAATAATCAAGTTTTATGATCTCCAGTGTTTGCTTTTTCTTTTTACTCCATTCGTTCCTTTAAAATCTCTGGATGTTTGGTCCATGGACCCAGTTAATATCCTGGAGCTAATGCCCTTTATTATTATTTTTTTTTTTGGTAACAGCATGAGATATAATTCACATATCATACAATTCAAACTTTGAAAGTGTACACACAGAGTTGTAACAACCACTACAACCTTAGAGCATTAACATCACACCAAAAAGCATTAACATCACACCAAAAAGATACCCTGAACCGCTTGGTCATTGCCACCCCAACCCTCACCCTCGAGCCCTAGGGAGGCATGAGTCTACTTCCTGTTCTATAAATTTGCTCTTTCTGAATATTTTATAGAGATGGAATCATACAATATGTGGCCTTTTATGACTGGCATTTTTCACTTTGCATTATGCTTTTGAAGTTAATCATGTTATACCATATATCAGTACTTTTAATTTCCAAGTAGTATTCCTTTGTACAGATATAACACACTGTTTTATTCATTCATCACTTGATGGATCCTGGAGCTACTCAACTGCCATTTCTGGCACTCAGTACCAGAAATTTCTAAAGTCTGCTTCATAGTGAAAGCTATTTTACCCTAGTATCTTGAATAAAATGAGGATTTCTTTCATACTCCACAATCTTTTTTTTTTTTTTTTTGATACACCACAAGAAATTTAGTGGGAAAATGGGGTTCTGGAGAGAAACAGACATTGAGGTCAGGGAGCCTAAGTTTAAACTGCACCCCTTTCATGAGTCAGCTATGCAGCCCTGAGAAAGTCATTTGATGGAAGACTTACTTTTTTCACCTGTAAAATGGGGGTGATTATGTCTTCCACATAAAGATGTAGTAAAGAACAAGTGAGAAAGCCTATAAAAAGCAGCCATCATGGCAAGTGCTCAGGAATCATTGCTCACAGTTTTCTGTGTACACACAGACTTACCAAATGCCCTACATGTTTGGAAAGACAGACCCTATTTTATTTGTCTTTGTCTCCTTTCCACTCCATTCCTAAGTACCTTGCACAGTACTTTTCATCTAGTAGACTCTCACCCAGTATTGTAGAAAACAAATACATAAGATTTATATCAATGGATGTAAAGCACCTGAAAAAGTGCTGAGATATAACTGGTGCCATAATGATGACACTGACAATGATGAAGACCCACTAAATTGTGAGTGTCTTACTTTTAGAAATAACATGTTTCATTTCTTTCCATATCATCATCAAATACATTATCTAACACTGAGCAGACTCTCAATTTGCCTTTTGGGAGAAAGGATAATAACATTTTCCTAAATTTAGATGAAGACATAGACTCAAGGAAGAAGGAGGCACTTTTCCTACTATTTAGCAATACAGGAATTTTCTTCCACAACTTTGTATAGTCATGCCCAAGAAGGGACATCATGAAACAGCAAAAAGTTACATAGTTCTGGGAGTTAGGAAACCCAACTTTTAGATTTTATTGCTTGTTTGCTTTTTACATTTTTACTTGAGAAGTTACAGTTCTAGTTATCCAGAAAATACATAATTACCCCCTACCCCATCATTATTAACACCTTGCATTGCTACAATTAATGAAAGAATACTATTATCATTGCACTATTTGTTATGATTAATGAAAGAGTATTATAAAATTGCACTATTAACTCTAGTCTATGGTTTACATTAAGGTTCCTTATTTGTGTTTAGTTCTATTCTTCATTTAGTTTGTTAATTTTTATTCTAGTAACATATATACAACCTAAATTTCCTCCTTTAAACTGCATTCAAATACATAATTCAGTGCTGTTAATTAAGTTCACAATGTCGTGCATAATGGTAGCATCCTAACTTTAAGTTTTACCTCTATCTCCACATTGCCCTTTATCCTGGCCTGTTCTCTTCTCCTTTCTGAGACTCAAGTTTTCATCAAAGGAAAAATGGTCATTAGAGGGATTGGGTCTATACAAGAATTTGTAATCTGGTGATCCGTAAGCTATATCCAGCCACAAATATGTGTATTTGGCCTACAGCTTTTTTTTTTCTCTTTTTTGCTGCCAAATTTAGAGACAGGAAATTTCATTTACAGTTCTGGATTTCTATTCTCCTCTTGAAAAAACAGGAGATCTGTAACTCTGGGTTTCCATTTCTACATAGCAATAATTTGATGCCTCTTCAGATTGGAAATCTATGCTCCAATTGGTCCAAATTACTTTGTCTGACTTTCATAGATATTTGAGTTTGAAACTCCATTCAAAATGTTATTTAAAAATGTTTACTCAGGAACTTGGTGATTAAATTCTAGCTATATAGGAAATTATCTATACCCAAAAGTAAGGATGAGAACTATCATTACTGAGAAAAGTGCAGGGTCTTGAGGTTTCTAGCTCACTTTTAGAAAGAAGCATTGGCTAGACAGTGAGAGGTTAAAGGCTAGAATGACTACATTTAAATCCTGGCCTTTGCTACTAACTAACTGTGTCCTTGTACCAACTTACCTCTGTGACTCAGTTTTCCCATCTGTAAGATAGGATTAAAATTAATATTATCTACCAACTAGATTGTTCTGAGGATTAAGTTAATATACATAACCCCTTAGACCAATACCTGGGCAAGTAAGTACTTCATAAATGTTAGCTGTAATTATCAACATCATCATCATCATCATCATCATCATCATCATCACCAGGACCACCACTATCATTATTTGGGGATGGCATAAGTACAAATGACCTGGCAGGGTAATGGACCTAGTGACTTCTGGAAGACCATTCTGGTTCTTGGACTCTCTGATATGGAAATTCATGGCAATATTTCAGGAGCATTTTCCATAAGGTGCTGCTGAACAAGTTAGTTTAAATTTAGGTCATCACACAGACTGGCCCTGAGAAAAATTTCAATATAAGTTTTTATCTCAAACAGATCACAGAAAGAAGATAAATTGCTACTATATATTCCAAGTAGGGAAGGATGTGAGCATGGACATAAGAGCTTTAGTTGTGAAACTCTTTAATCTCTCATCCTCTGATTCCAAATTTCCAAGAGATAAGGCATGGTATGGCCTCTTGCTATAGCAAGGAACTCTCTCCTTGTGGGACAACTCTAGGTAATGTATAACCTTTCTTTTTCTAGTTTTCATTTTTCCCAGAGCCATTAAAAATTCCAGGACATGTCATAAAATTCCCATCACTTTTGCATCCTGAATAGTATTTTCCATGAAGAATTGAAAAATTACCTGCAAGGCATACACATACTTTCATGATCACCATCAAAAATAAATGAGTGAAAAGAGAGGAATTAGAGACAGGGCACAAGCTGCTGAAGGTCGGGACTATAAGTTATCTTTACTTCCTGTGTAATCTTGGGAGGGTCACTCTCACCTTCTGAACCTCAGGGTCTTTACCTGTAAATGAAGGGGTTGGACCAGACCAGTGGTTCTTAAAGTGTGGTCTCCAGACCAGTAGCATCAGCATCATCTAGAATCTTATTGGAAATGCAATCCTCACTGCCCACTCCAGACCTATTGAATCAGACACTCTGATAATAGAACCCAATAATATGTTTTAACAAGCTCTCAGGTGTTTCTGACTGTGTCTATGCTGGAGAACCACTGGACTAGCCTCCTGCTAAGGACTCTGCACCTAGGACAAATTCTGGAAAGTGTGGATATCAGCCTGCAGAAGGTTACCAGCATCTACAATAAATTCTTCAAGTACCTGCCTAATTTTCCTGACAGATTTAAGTGTCTTCTGTTGGGCTGCTTTTTAACCTTGAGCTATCCTTTTCCTCCACTTCCTCGGAAAAAAAAAAGTTAGGGTGAGAATCACCTAGAATATAAGTGAGCGCTCCTTCCTTTATCCTGCAGCTCTCTCTTGAACCTCTCTTTAAGGTTAATTTGCCCCTCATTTAAGCTCTTTGCCTATTCCACTATTGCCACCTTCCTGGCCTTTTGATTGTTTTCAAAAACGCACTCAAAACCCTTTCTGCCTTGTGCTCTTCTTCTTACGGTACTATGTTCCTCAGTCTCCTATACCCTTTGGCTTCTGAATAGTTTTAGCCAATGGAGGCCTTGGCAGAAGACTGGAGAGGGAAGGGGAGGAGAAGCCAGCTCATTTCTCTCCCTTTCTCTCTGCTTCAGGAGGCATCTCCAGTTGAGACACCATCTCTTCCAGGATTCACCTGCTACAAGCCATCCTCACTATGGTTCTCACTACCACTGGAGAGTCTCCACTTCTGGGTTCTAGTAGTGCAACCACTTTGCTTAGTCCCTAAAGCCCTAGGAGCGCTAGCAATTTTTCTCTGCTGGAAGTTCTGAATCAACTGCAGCTTTTCATTGTCAGAACTCTACTTGACTTTTTGGCTCTTCTCTCACTTGTGTAACTTATTCTTTGTATTGTTTTCTCTGTTTGAAATAACTGGAGTAGTTTCTGTGTTCCTGACTGGATCACACTAATGCACCACCTGAGACTGTGAACAAAAGCATTCGTCTGAGTCACAAAAGATACTGGGTTCATATTCAAGTCCTGCCTTTTTTATCGATGTGTCTTTGAACAAGATCTAAAACCTCCAGCCAATGGCAAGGATACCTATTTATCAAGATTTCTGGGATGATTTCAAATGAGTTCACGCCTGTGAAAATGGCATAAAAATGATCTGGCATATTGATAAGCGATCGCTGATCTTAGAGTCAGATTCCTAGATATCAGTAAGAAATGGACTCATCTCTTTTTCTTGCCCCAATGGGTACTATTTGTGGATAAGATCTACAGCCTTAATAGTAGTGGAAAAATTAAAAGTGGAGAGAAGAAAATTAAAGAAAGACAAAGAAAAGGGGGAAAAAAGTAAAAGGAGGAAAACATTGAGTGGCTACTCCATTCCAGAATTGTCCTAGGTTCCTTTTGTATGTCTTCTGATTTAATACTCCCTGAAAGAGAGATATTATCTTGCTTTTATAAGAGGAAACTAGGTTTCAGATAGGTGGGTAATTTGACTTGCCCAAGGTTAAACAAGCAGTGGAGTGGTTAGGACCCAGGCCTTTCCCTCCCTGGCATCTCAAGTTGCCATTGGGATTGGTAGGTAGGAGGAAAAGAGCTAAGCTTCCTTAGAAAGAAGGAAGGAACCCAAATACCATGTCAGGTCTTGAGAGAGCAAACCCACTTCCTTTTAATCTTGAACAAACCCAAGAGATGTGGGCAGGGGAGGAATAAAGAGAAGAAAGAAATGAAGAGAAATGTGATGAATTGAAGAACTGGGAAAGCTGGGGAGTGGTAAGAAGGGAGCAGCAGAGCCAAGGTGGAGGTGGCAAAGACAGAATTGAGATAAGCGGCTGCATCTCTCTAATAGAGATTCTTATTCAAGTCTAAGAAATATTCTATCTCTCAAGCTGCCACAGGAGGTGCAATCCACCCCTAAGGGACAGATGGAAAGGAAAAAACAATGGAGCAGGCAGAAAAGAGCTGTGGTCAAGGACATTCGCAACTTTAGAGGTCACCTTGCTCACTGCCCCTGCCTACCATGTCTCCATTCTAAAGGATCAATAAGATCTGGACAATTAAGTGGCAAATTCAGTGCTTTACTCCTCCAGCAAAATACTCATGTGCTCAGCAGAGAGGACCATCATGGCCCACTGGTGTCTAAACTGCTACTTCCTCTCCAAAGCCCTCAAATGAAGAACCTGCCCACAGAGGGCAACGAATATATAATCTGTCTTTCAGGGTGTCAGAGCTGGTCGGACTTCACCACACACATCTCATGAGTCAAACCTGAATCTTTAGTGGTTTCCTGTCTAATCTTCTCAATCACATCCTGACATGGATTTTATTTGCTCCCTTGATTAATCAAGGAGGAAACTAAGGCTTGGAAGGAAGCAATGACAGATCAGGGTTAAATGGCAAATAATATGGATCTACGTCTTCTTGTTCTAAGTGAGGTATTATATCCTAAGTGGGGGCACATGCCATTGGTGGGGTACAAGATATCTACAGGAGATACATGTATAAATATTTTTTTTAATTGTAGATATTTTTAGATTTTTATTAAAAGATCATGAAAATACTCATATATGACCAGCACATTAAACTTCATAAATCACCAGCACCTGCTATTATTGCCTTGGATGAAATTAAATACCTATATTATTTAATAAAAATATTGAGTTAAGAATACAGAGTTCAGTAATATAATAATAGCAAACAATTTTATAGAACTTACTATACTATAAATTGAGTGTCTTGTAAGCTATATTGTCTGTGTATGTATGCATATATATATTATGGATTTAGAGCACGTGCTCTTTATTGCTGCCTTTAGCCTCTGTGTTATGCCCCATATGTCTGAAATTTGGGAGACAGACACTGAATTGTGAATTCCAGGGGCATAGCAATAACTTTTGCCCCCAATATTCATTCTGACACTCTTGCAGAATAATAGAATTTGCAACCTGGTGCATAGCAACAGAGAATTAGCCCCACATCTACCAACTTTCATTTATCTAGATGTAGCCTTGGATAAGTCCTGACCAATGGAAGGCAAACAGAATTGATAAGTACAACTTTCAGTCTGTGGCTTGGATTCTTCTTTACTCTCTGGCTGGAGCAAGTAGGGGAAATACTCTGAACTTTATAATGGTGTGACCTCTCTGAACTTCAATTTCCTCATTGGTCTAATGGGGTAAAGTAGTACAGTCATAGGGTGGATGTAAAGGTGAAGTAAGCTCATTTATGTTATGGACTGAATATGTCCCGCACAAAGGCATGTTCAAGTTTTAACCCCCTGGCCAGTGGGTGTGAGCCCATTTGAAATAGGACCTTTAAAGATGTTATTAGTTAAGAAGAAGCCACAATGGATCAGGGTGGGCCTTAACCCAGTATGGCTGGAGACCCAGAGGAGGTGGAGCAGAAGGAGCCTGGCTCCTTCTGAACAATGTGACAGGCTAGCATGTGACAGAGCTGGAGATTGAATTGTGGATGGCCCGCAAGCCACTGCCAGAATGCTACACCCTTCAGGGAAAGCATGATCTTGCTGATACTCCTAGCTTCCCAAACTGTGAGACAATCAATTTCTGGTGTTTAAGCCAAACAAGCTGTGGTATTTTTCATGGCAGCCTTGGAAAACTAAGACAATCCATGTCAATGCTCAGAACAGTGCCCTGTACATGTTAGCTGCCATCCTTATACCTCTTGAGCTGTGCTGCTTCTCCTCCACCATCTTCTCCTCCTCCTGCCCCGGCAACTGTCCTCATTTATTCACTTTATGGTGAAGCCACCACACCACACTTCCCTGCCTGATCTCTTTATTTTTCCGAAGCTCAATGACTGTGTCACACTGTTCTGAGGAGCTGGAGGTAAACAGTTTTGTTTCTTTCTTTCTTTCTTTCTTTCTTTCTTTCTTTCTTTCTTTCTTTCTTTCTTTCTTTCTTTCTTTCTTTCTTTCTTTCTTTCTTTCTTTCTTTCTTTCTTTCTTTCTTTCTTTCTTTCTTTCTTTCTTTCTTTCTTTCTTTCTTTCTTTCTGTCTGTCTGTCTTTCTTTCTTTCTTTCTTTCTTTCTTATTTTATTTTATTTTATTTTTTTTTTTGCATAGGCAGGCACCAAGAAACAGGTAAACAATTTTTAAAGCACAATACGCAGAAGAATTGATCAGGAACATGTGTCAACACTTTATTTTTATATTGCAACAAAGGAACCAGCAAAAGAGAAAAAAACGGTTCAGATATTTTTGTAGAGAAGGAGTCAATATAGAAAGATAAGAGGTAGTTGAGTATGATTGTCGGTCTGGGTAGATGCAAGAAATATTTGGTTAATGGATGTTGCACCAGTCACAAGTCTGGTTAAAAGCAGCTGCACCTTTTATTAGCTCACTAGGACAGAAAGTTCAAGAGAGCAGGAACTCTGGCTGTTCTGTTCCTTACTGCATTCTTGTGTCCTGAATAATGCTTGATTCATAGAATTTTCTCTATTAATACAGAAAGAAAGCTGAACTCTGTCCCTTTTCTCTTAAAGCAATGCCGGTTTTCATATACAATTTGTATGCAGACTCAAACATATTCACATCCCCACTTGTTCTCACATACACTTGATGTGCATTTACTCTTTCACACTTGTATTTACACACCTACAGGGTTTCCACAAAGTCCCAGTGCATGTGACTCTTTAACACCAGATGAAACCTAAGACCAGTGCTCAGGGGCTGTTAACATAAATGACAATCAGAATAAAATCAGAAATCTGTGTGGAAAAGGAAAAGGAGAATACAGAAGTTTTCTAGTGTGCATTGGGACTTTCAGGCCACTTAATAATCCCTGATATATACCCATATATGAACACTCAGACTGTGCCAGTTTGAAAATATTATGTACCCCAGAAAAACCATGTTTTAATTCTGATTCAGTCTTGTGGGAGCAGCCTTTTCTTTTAATCCTGATTCAATACTGTAGGTTGGAAACTTTTGATTAGATGATCTTCACTGAGATGTGACACACCCAATTATGGGGTGTGACTTTTGATTAGAAGGAGATGTGACTCTGCCCATTCAAGGTGAGTCTTGATGAGCTTACTGGAATCCTTTAAAAGAGGAAACATTTTAGAGAGAGTCAGAAATGATGGAAGTCTCAGACCTAACAGAGAATGCAGATGTAGACACTTGGAGAACAGTTGCTTCAGGAAACAAATATCCAGATGTTTGGAGATGCTTGGAACCCAGCAGACATTGTCATAAGATGTTAAGCAAATCAGAACCTGGAGAGAACCAAGGGAAACCAAGAGATGAAAGCCATCCCTGGAGAAAGTGAGGAACCCCCACAGGAACAGAGTCTAAAAGCAATGGAACCCAGGAGCAAGGGACCAACAGACACCAGCTGCGTGACTGTCCAGCTGGCAGAGGTGTATGTGACCCATTGGCCTTTCTTGAGTGATGGTAGCCTCTCATTGGTGCCTTAATTTGGAAACTTTCAGTGCTTAGAGCAGTAAAATTGTAACTTATTAAATTCCCCCTTTTAAAAGTCATTCTAGTTCTGGTATATTGCATTCTGGCAGCTTAGAAACTAACACACACACACACATATGCACATGTTCACATATGCACAGATTCACACATATTTGATATTACATGGATTACATATATACATCGACACATATCTACTCACCTGTTATATGCTCAAAATGTCTGTAGCTATAGGCTCATCATGTTCACACACTAAACGTTACATTGTGTGCACATCTTCATGCCAATATACTCACCCACACACTCTTACCTTAAGGAGAAACTTACATTCACTTGCTGTCTCTCCCATCTCCACACACCAGCCCACCAAAATGAACCACATACTCTCACAAACTTACTTATCCACATGCATAATCACAACAAACACTTACTCTTAGGATAGTTTTTTACTCCAAACCATATTCATGCATGCATTTATTAGATCACTCATAGCCATTCATGCACACATACACAAACATCCACATATATACACATACGTATGTCCACACTTTAAAAACTCCTATAAATGCTGCATCTTGTTGTTATGGCAACAGGAGTCCTCCAACTGACTTGGAAAGGACAAGGACACATCTAGACAAAAGCCCAGAAGCAGCTCTGTGGAGTGAAGTGGTCCACGTGGTTATGGAGATGGTACTCTGAATGGAGGCTTTTCCTTCCTATTTCTTTGAGAAAACTGATGAAGTCAGATGGTGAGGTCCCTACCCCACACTTTCTGGTGGGCTACCTAAAATATACACTCATCTATGATCACTTTAACCTCCAACCTACTAATCTCAGAGGTTTTCTCTCCTCTGTCTGTGGCCACCCTATGCCTGTACTGTTGATATCACACCTTCTGTGGTAGATAGATTTAGTTGTCAACTTGGCCAGGTGAAGGCACTTAGTTTTGTTGCTGTGGACATGAGCCAATGGTACATGAACCTCATCTGTGGCTGATTACATCTTCAGTCAGCTAGGAGGCATGCCTGCTGCAATGAATGATGTTTGACTTAACTGACTGGTGCTTAAATGAGAGAGCTCAACCTAGCACAGCCAAAGCAGCTCAGCATACCTTATCTCAGTGCTCACAGCTCAGCCCAGGCCTTTGGAGATGCAGAAAGAAATCACCCCAGGGAAAGTTGTTGGAACCCAGAGACCTGGAGAGAAGGCCAGCAGAGACCATCCTGTGCCTTCCCATATAAGAAAGAACCTCAGTTGAAAGTAAGCTGCCTTTCCTCTGAAGAACTAACAAAATAAATCCCCTTTTATTAAAATAAGTCTGTCTCTGGTGTGTTGCATTCCGGCAGCTGGCTAACCGGAACACCTTCCCATATCAACCATCCATCCATTTTGTAAACTCTCTCTTCCTTCTGGCTGCTTCATCTCAGTTGAGGAAACTACTTAAATGTCTACTCAAATGAAGATAAAAGACACTCTCTCAACCATTCCTTCCCCTCCAGTCACTTCCCACTTTCATCTCCACAGCCAAGTTTCCCCAAAAATCTCTCTATACTTGCTGTCTCCTCTTTTTCTCATTACCATTCAATAACAGCAATCATGTATCCTCCCCCTTGTGTATTCACTGGCAGTGCCCTGGCAAATGTTGCCATTAACCACTCTATTGATAAAGGCAATGGATACTTTGGTGTCCTTTCCCATCAGGCTGTTAATTTGGCTTCTTTCTCTTATGATTCCCCTTTCTTCTCTGACCACACCTCCTTCAGTGATGTTTGCAAACTTCTTTTTCTTTTCTTGCCCCTTAGAGCACCTTATTTCTCCACCATCTGAGCCCTGGCCCCCATTTTTCTCCTATTCTATTTATTCTGCGTCCACTTGAAATCATCCATTCTGATGGGTTCACCTACTTCCCAGACCTGTTCTTGAGTGTCACACTTATGCATAAAACCCTCCTTGGGGGGTTATCTTCACCCAGAAATTTCTTAAGCACCTCCAATTTGACATGTCCAAGCTGTACTCAGTATCTCTCCCCACTCCAGATTCCATTCTCCCCATCATGAATCCAGACATGGCTCTACCATTTCCCCATACCCCTAAGCCAAAAGATCTGGCTGTCATCCTGGGTTCCTTCTCCCTCTTCTGTACTCAATCAGTTAGGGAGACTTTAGATTCCATCTCTTTTCCATATCTCAGATAAGTCTTTCATTTCCTACCTTCTCAGTCAGAAGAATCTAGACGCATGGTCTCTCCAACATACCTTTCATGAGATCTTAAACTTAACTTTGTTACTTGTCAGCTTAAAATATTGCAGTAATTTCCTTTAGATCACAGGGCAAATTTCACATCCAGACAAAATCCCCAGCCACTTGCTTTGGTCATATGGATATTTCTGAATATCTCTGATTATTCCAGGCGATTTCAATCCTCCATGACTTAAAGGTCCCCTGGAATGCACCCTCCCCCACCATCCCTTCATTGCTTCATTTGATTGGTGGCCATCTATTCATACTGAATGACACAATAGTCAACAGTTACTTCCTCCTTGAGACCTTCTCTGACCATTTTCACCCCTCTCTTTGTGTTCTACTGCTTGACCCTAGAAAGATCCCATCACTGTGACTGAAATACTTGAGTACCATTAGCATAGATCTGTTTCTCTATTGGATTGAAGCTTCAGGAGGTCAGAGTAGAAGCCTCTATGCTGCATGTGCCTGGCACACACCAGAAACTCGGTCAATTGTGTGTTAATATCATATGATTCACTAAGTAAATGAAGGTTATGGGCACACCAAAGAGGAAGAGACTAATTCTGCTAGATGGTAACATCTAAGACACATTCAGAGCAGCATTGCTAATTCCCAACCCTTGGCCTGAAACCAGCAAAAGCACATTTTGGTTGAGCCACATAGTGTTTGTAAGAAAACTTAATAAGTCTCTAATTTGTTACAGGCACACTACTCCCTTTTATTTCATGTTTAACACCTTCACTTGTTTATGCTACCCACCTGTTCCTGAAACATTTGAGTTTATTACTCCTAGTTTAGATGGATAAAGAGAAGATTGTTGGACAGAAAAGACTCTTCTCTATGATGTGGTCGTGATGAGTAGATATATTTCAAAATATTAGATACTGGTCAATATTATGTATTTTATAATTTTAGATGGTATTTAAATCAGAGATCCTTCACCAACTATATGACGTTAAGCAAATTAATTCACTTTTCTGGACTTCAGTTTTCTTCCACTGTAAACATGGGGTTAATTACAGCTCTTAACTCACTGAACTGTTATGAGGATTAATTAAGTCAATGCATATAAAGCACTTATAACAGTGCACTCAGTAAATGTCATCTATTATTCACTATTATTCATTGGGCAGAGGAAGTCAGTGAAAAGCTCCAGAGTTTGAGAGAACATTCAATATTTGGGAAAAGTTAAGAAGTTAAGTGAGAATGAAGTATGAAATGAAAGGGGGTTAGGAAAGCATATAGACCAGACTTCATTGTGTTCGTTTTGTGAATACCTAGTGAAAGGCATTCACTCTGCATAACTTAGTAGAGTGGCTAAATGGTTGAATGAATGAATAAATGCCCCCAAGGCTATCATTGGCTAGGGAGCCTTTGCTACCACATGCCCTGGATAAGAATCAAAGGTACTCATTCATGGCTCATGCTTTGAAATACTTCTGTGTGCAAGGTTGTTCTAGTTTGCTAGTGGCTGGAATGCAATATACCAGAAATGGAATGGCCCTTTAAAAGGGGAATTTAAAAAGTTGCTAGTTTACTGTTCTAAGGTTGAGAAAATGTCCCAATTAAAACAAGTCTATAGAAATGTCTAATCAAAGGCATCCAGAGAAAGATAACTTGGTTTAAGAAGGCCAATGAAGTTCAGGGTTTCTCTCTCAAGCAGAAGGGCACATGGTGAACACACTCAGAGTTTCTCTCTCATCTGCAAGGGCATGTGGTAAACACGGCATCATCTGCTAACCTTATCTCCTGGCTTCTGTTTCATGAAGCTCCCCAGGAAACGTTTTCCTTCTTCATCTCCAAAGGTCGCTGGCTGGTAGACTCTCTGCTTCTTGTGATTATGTCATGCTCTGCTCTCTCAGAAATTTCTGGCTTTCTCCAAAATGTTTCCTCTTTTATAGGATTCAGTAAACTAATCAAGACCTACCCAAATGGGTGGAGACACATCTCCACCTAATCCAGTTCAACAGCCACTCTTGATTGGGTTACATATCCAGGGAGATGATCTAATTACAGATTCAAACATACAGTATTGAATAGGGATTATTCTGCCTTTATGAAATGGGATTTTGATGAAAACATGGTTTTTCTAGGGTACATACATCCTTTCAAACCAACACAAAGGTACTGTTCTTTGTGCTTATGAGAGATCATTAAGCAAAACAAAGATTCCTGCTCTCCTGGACCTTACATTCTGGCAGGGGGAGATAGGCAATAAATAATACATATAACCCTTAGCCATATCATATAGTATATAGGAAGTCAGTAAGTGCTCCACATCCTCGCTGTTAGGGGTAATAGCCTGGGTGGCAAGGGTTCAAGCAGCCATTGTACTAGAAGGTTATGGGAGTGATCCAGGTGAGGGGTAAGAGCGGTAACCATCACAGGGAAAGGGAGAGCAGGATGCTCAAGGATTTGGAGAAGGGTAGGCAGATAGTTTTATCAAATAAGATAGTTGGTATAGACTGCAACAAGAAAGGATATTTGAACAAAAATGCAATGTATGCAAAGAGTTTGCAAAGTGGGTAAATGTGGAAAACACTTTATAGGCAGAAGGAGCAGTTATAGCAAAGGTCCTGAGACAGGAGAATGCCTGGTATGTTTGAGAAATAGCTCTAAAGTAGATTAAGGAAGGGGAGAATGATAGGAGGACAGGATGGGCCACATATTCCTTAGTGGGCCTTGTAAAGACTTTGGTGACACTCTGGAGTTTGAGGAATATCTGCAGGATCTTGAGCCAAGGAGTGGCCTGACCCAACTTCTTTTGTAAAAAGATCCCTCTACCTGCCCTGTAGAGGTGGACTGCAGGTAGCAGGGGTCAAAGCTGTGTGTTGTGAGGACACAAGTGAGAGGTGATGATGGGACAACTTGAGAACATTATTTAGGGTTTTTGAACTTGGAACAAAAATAAAGTTGAAGAGACCTCTAATTTTTTAAGATAAATGTCCAATCTGATAGAGCAAATTCAACTGGGTCTTGGGTGATACACATCCTGGTCATTTGCTTTGCCTTCACCTTTCTTTTATAATGATTCCAGCTTTGGAATAACTTACTGCATGTAAAAAATAAATAAAATGATGATGCTAATAATAATAACAATTACAATAATAATAGTATAAAAAGCACCTAATATTTAGCACTTAAGATGAGCTAAGCATTGTTCTGAATGCTTTACTTATATTTATTGTCTTATTTAAAAACATGAGGCAGGTACTATTCTTACACCATTTACAGAGTTGAACAATGACACTTAGACAGATTAAGTGACCTGTTCATGTTCACACGACTAACCAATGGTAGAGGCAAGACTTGAACCAGGACTGTCTAACTCCAAGGCCTGTACTATGCTATACTACTCTTGTGCTAGATTGAATTACATACTTCAGTTTGGACATGGACATATTCTTGATCTTCTTCCATGTTCTGGTAGGTGTGGACCCACTGTAATAAGATTTCTTCAAGATGTTACTTCAGCAAAGGTGTGGCCCAAATGAATCATGTTGAACTTTAATGCAGATGAACCACAGGTTGTGCTTTAATCCAGATGAACCAGAGTCCTTCATAAGCAGAGTGAAAGTCAGATGGAGGGAGAAGCCATGGAAAGCAGCCAGAAGCTGGATCAAAAGAACCTGGAAGAAAAAGGACAAACCAGGAGAGGCAATCATGTGCGTTGCCACATGACAGAAAAACCAAGGGTCAAAGACAACCAACAGCCAGCCCAGAACACAACAATCTTCGGGGAGGAAAGCAATACCTTACTAACTCCTTGATTTTGGATTTCTCCTAACCTCAAAACCATGAACCAATAAATCCCCATTCTTTAAATCAACCCATTGAATGGTACTTGTTTTAGCAGCTGAGGAACTAAAACAATTCTCTAAGTTGTAGAAATGTGAACTCAAGGACTTTTGTCTGACATTCTTTCTTCATGCTATAAGTCAGTTTTTGTTTGTTTGTTTTGTTTTGTTGCTTTTTTTTGTCATTCCTTCCTTTCACTGGCTCCTGTAAAGTGTAATAAGCACAGTAGTAGGCAATTAAGTGTTTGGGAATGATGTTTGAAGAGGCTACTGACATTTGAGAGATACACATGAATGTCTTAATGTGTATCTTGAGATTTTCATAACTATTCAGGTTTTCATTGCATCAATATTTTATGGCTTTTCATTCCATATTGTTTAGGCTATCTTTGTATTTTCTTTCTCTTCAAAGAAATATATTTAATCTTTAGGATCTGAAATAAGGCTGGATTTTTGTAGTTGTTCTTATTTTTTATAAAGTACACAAAATAGTGTTGGTCCTTATTCCCCTAAATAAAACTGCCTTGGCATGTTCTTGGATTTCTTCAAGGGAAGACTTTCTTTCACATTTCCAACCAAAATAACTTCAGAGAATTCTAAGACCTTCACCATTTAGTTACTCCTTTCTTGCAGTAATTGCAGCCTTTAACTTTATAATGTAATTATTAAAAGCATGGCAAATTGCCTAGAGCACCTTCAATAGGGGTTAAATTAATAAAACCAAGTTAGTCTTACAAATTCCAGCTTTTATCTACTTCTAATTCATTTATTCACTATGGGGTTATGCCATGCCGTAATCTAGATGGATTTTAATAAAATGGGATTTTCTGAACCTAGAGTTCAAAGCTCAACTTTGAAAGATTTATAAGGAATGGTGACTGAGAGGATTCGTATTGGCAGTGGTGGTGGTGCCATTGGCCTGTATGTATATGCGTATGTGTGCATGGGCATACGTATGGGCAGTGCAGCCTAATGGAAAGCACCAATAGATTTGTTTTCCAGGATATTATGTTATTCTATTGGTTTTCTTCTGACTTCTCTGGCACCACTTATTTAGTCTACTTTGATAGCTTTTTTTTCCCCACATGTTCCTTCAATGTTGGGGCCCTTCATGCCCTTTTCAAGGCTCGTTTCTTTTACAACTGGGTATTTTTACTTGCATATCGTATCAATCCTTTAAAGATGAAATCATTATCTTTTATTCTCACTTCTCACGACACCTCTAATACTGACACTCTTCCTACCATAACTATCTCGATAAATAACAACATCCCATACTGGATCCCCAGTTGGAGCCAGACTCAACCCTCAGCTTCAGCCTTATCCCTCCCCAAAATAGTCAGAAAATTCTGTCAGTGCTCAGTACGTGTCAAACTCATCAGCTTTTCTCTTGTCACTCAGTCCACATCCCTTTCTCTTCCTGAACCATTACAACAGCCTGCTGATTTGTCTCCCTGCTGCCATGATTGAACTCTTCCAGTTGCTATTGCCTAAGTGAGCATAGGTCCACTCTTGACCTATCATATCTTAATATTTCATTGAGACAATAAAATCAATCAGGACTTCCAGGAAGATGACCAAATAGAGTAGCTTGAGATTAGCCCTGCTAATCAAGAGTAAAGCTGTCCTGGGAGAGCCTTCTGTACCACATAGGGCACCCTAATTGTAGAGACAGAGGAACTGAGAGGCAGAAAACTGGAATCTGGTATGGAGGCGTGGAGCCCAGGGAGTGCACAGATGGGAGCCGGGGACTAGGAAGTAAGTCAAGCCACATTCCTTAGGTGTGCTACACTCACCAGTGCATCCCCATGATAGCAACTCACCCCATACTCCATGAACTTGAACCCCATTACCCACTCCCATTCCCCACACTGCAGGCACCCCTACTCCACCAGCCCCCAGTGCACATAGCTGCCCCATATCCCCACACCAAGTGCAGCCCAGCTCATCTCTCCTGCACCTCTCCTAAGCATTACCACCCTTTCCTGTTCCCTGTAGGCTGTTGCCAGTGCGTAAAGGCTTCGGGCACTAATCTCCATACCTAGGCTACTCCTGCCCCCTGCCTACCCCACCATCCCGAGCTTTGTGCATCAGTTTACAGCACTCTTAGACCCATGCATGTGCACAAGCCTCCAATCATGCCCCTTAGCTCTGGGAACATCAGTTTATAGCAGTTTTAGAACCATGTATGTTGCACAGCTCTCAGTCATGATTCCCAGCTCTGAGAAAGTGCTGACCTGCACAGCTGGGTCACATCTGTCCCAAATCCATGAAGGTATAATGCTGACCTGCTGCCACAGCTCTATGCATGAGCACAAAGAGCCCCATGCCTTAGAACAGCTCACACCAGGGTTATACACTCATACCAGTGCACCTGCACAGCTACATTCTCCCTGGCCACTGGGCACCCACAATTACAAGCATCAGCATAACATCTCCAACTGTGCCTGTACCTGCACTGAAATAAATCACTGCACTGAGTGCCCCACCTCATACCCTGCATCTTGCTACACATCCATCCCACAAGCACAAGGCTTTAGACTACTGAAGGAAATCAACTTCCAAAGTAAATCACTTAAGATATTTATGTGCAATGAAAACAACACAAGTTCACTGGCATATCACAATGCAGACAGATATAGTCCTGCCTACTGACCAAATTGAAACACCAGAGGAGACACAGATGTTGGAACAAATAATCAAAGATGTTCATACAATATACTTAATACAATAAGCGAGATAGCAAATGACATAAAAGAGATTAAGAAGGCAGTAGAAGAGCATAAAAGGAATTTAAATGAATAAATACAAAAATAGCAGATATCACAGAGATGAAAGACTGTTTCGACCAAATAAAAAACATACTAGAGACTCACAACACCAGACTTGAAGAGACAAAAGAAAGAATAAGTGATATCGAGGACAGGATAAATGACTTCAAAGACTCAAAACAGTTAATAGTAAAAAAGATGGAAAAATTTGAATTGAATCTCAGGGAAATGATAGACAAAACAAAGTGCACAAATATAAAAATGATTGGTGTCCCAAAAGGAGAAGAGAGGAATAAAGGGTTAGGAAGAGTAGTTGAGGATATAATGGGGGAAAACTTCCCAACCCTCATAAAGGACATAAATAACGAGTTAAAGAGGCCCAATGAAATCCAAACAGAATAAATCCAAATAGGCCTTCCCCAAGACACATACTAATCAGTCTGTCAAATATTGAAGAGAAGCAGAAAATCATGAAGGCAGCAAGAGAAAACAATCTACTACATACAAGGAAAATCAAATAAGACTGAATTCAGACTACTCAACTAGCACCCTGGAGGAGAGAAGGCAGTTGTATCACATATTCAAGATCTTGAAAGAGAAAGACTTCCAGCCAAGAATTCTGTACCCAGCCAAATTCTCCTTCAAAACTGAGGGAGAGATTAAAGTTTTCACGGACAAAGAAGTACTGAAAGAATTTGTTAACAAGAGACCAGCCCTACAAGAAATGCTAAAAGGAGTTCTGCTGGCTGAAAAAAAAAAAAAAAAAAAGACAGGAGAGGGAGGTCTGGAGGAGGGCATGGAATTGAAAAGTACACTAAGGGAAATGTAAAGAATATAAAGAGAAAGCAGGAAAAGAATATATAGATCTGAAAAATAAAATAAAAAAGATAAGATGGTAGATTCAAGAAACACCTTTTCAGTAATAACTTTGAATATTGATGGACTAAACTTACCAATTAAAAGACACAGATTGGCATAATGGATTAAGGAACAGAATCCAGCTATATGCTGCTTATAAGAGACTCATCTTAGACATAAGGATACAAATAGATTGAAAGTGAAAGGATGGAAAAAGATCTTTCATACAAATTGTAACCAAAATAAAGCAGTAGTAGCTATACTAATATCAGACAAAATAGACTTTAAATGTAAAGACATCATAAGAGACAAAGAAGGACACTATATACTAATTAAAGGGCCAATTCAGCAAGAAGATATAACAACCACAAATGTTTATGTTCCCAGTCAAGAAGCTCCAAAAGACACAAGACAGACATTGGGAAAACTGAAGGGAATGATAGATATTTCAACAGTAATAGAATTCAATACACCACTCTCCTCTATAGATAGAACAACCAGACAGAAGATCAATAAGGAAATAAAGAAGTTAAATAATTTGATAAATGAATTAGACATAACAGATATATATAGGTCATTGCATCACAAAGCACAAGATTATGCATTCTTCTCTAGTGCTCATGGAACATTCTACAGGATAGACCATATGCTGGGGCACAAAACAGGTCTTTATAAATTTAAAATATTGAAACTATTCAAAGCACTTTTTCCAATCACAATGGGATGAAGCTGGATCTCAATAACTAACAAACAAGAACATTCAGATTTCTCTGTTATTTAACCTCCACTCTTAAAGATTAAACAACGAGTGGGTCAAAGAAGAAATTGCTAGAGAAATCAGTAGCTATCTGAAGATGAATGAAAATGAGAATACAACTTACCAGAACTTATGGGATGTGGCAAAGGTTGTGCTTAGTGGAAAATTTATTGCCCGAAATGCCTATATCAAAAAACAAGAAAGAGCAAAAATTAGGGACTTGACAGCCCACCTGAGGGAATTTGAGAAAGAATAGCAAACTAACCCTAAAAATAGAAGAGAAATAATAAAGATTAAAGCAGAGGTAAATGAATGGGAGAACAAAGGAACAATAGAAAGAATCAATAAAACCAAAATTTGGTTCTTTGATAAAATCAATAAAATTGATGGGCCACTAGCAAGATTAATGAGGAAAAAAAGAGAGAGGATGCAAATAAACAAAATCAGAAATGAGAAAGGATGCATTACCAAGGACCCTGAAGAAATAAAAGTAATCATAAGAGGATACTATGAACAAGTATACACCAACAAACTAAACAACTTAGATGAAATGGACAAATTCCTGGAGACACACAAACAATTACACTGACTCAGGAAGAAATAGAAGATCTCAACAAACCAATCACAAATAAAGAGAGTCAATCAGTCATCAAAAATCTTCCTACAGAGAAAAGCCCAGGGCTAGATGGCTTCACAGGGAAATTTTATAGAACTTACCAAGAAGAACTAATACCAATGGTGCTCAAACTTTTCCAAAAAATTGAGGAAAAAAGAAAACTACCTAACTCATTTTATGAAGCTAATATCATTTTAATACCTAAACCAGGTAAAGATGCTATAAGAAAGGAAAACTACAGACCAATCTCCCTAATGAACACAGATGCAAAAATTCTCCATAAAATATTAGCAAATTGAATTCAACAACACATTTAAAGAATTATACACCACCACCAAGTGGGGTTTGTAACAGAAATGCAAGGATGTTTCAATGCAAGAAAATAAATTAATTTAATACAGCACATAAACAAATCAAAAGGGAAAAATCACATGATCATTTCAATTGACGCTGAAAAAAACATTTGAAAAAATTCAGCATCCTTTTCTGGTAAAAACACTCCAAAAGATAAGACTCAAAGGTAACTACCTTAATATGATAAAGAGAATATATGAAAAACCAATATCCAGTATCATACTCAATGGAGAGAGACTGAAAGCTTTCCCCCTAAGATCAGGAACAAGGCAAGGAGGCCCACTATCACCACTATTATCCAACATTGTGCTAGAAGTTCTAGCTTGAGTAATCAGGCAGGAAAAAGAAAAGGCATCCAAATTGGAAATGAAGAAGTAAAACTCTCATTATTTACAATGATATGATGCTATACTTGGAAGATCCTGAGAAATCTACAGCAAAGTTACTTGAGCTAATCAACAAATCCAGCAAGGTGGCTGGATATAAAATTAAGGTGTAAAAATCAGTAACATTTCTATACACAAGCAATGACCTACCTGAGGAATCAGTTAAGGAAAAAAATTCATTCAAAATAGCAACTAAAAGAATCAAGTAGTTAAGAATGAACTTAACTAGGGATGTAAAGGACTTGTACACAAAAAACTATATAACATTGCTGAAAGAAATCAAAGATCTAAATAGGTGGAAAGACATTCCCTGCTCATGGATAGGAAGGGGAAATATAGTTAAGATATCAATTCCCCCCAAAATGATCTACAGATTCAACACAGTACCAATCAAAATCCCAACAGCCTTCTTTGGAGATTTGGAGAAGTTAATTACCAAATTCATCTGGAAGGGAAAGAGACCTCGAATAGCTAAAAGCATCCTGAAAAAGAAGAATGTAGTAGAAGGATTAACACTCCCTAACTTTAAAAGCTATAATAAACCACAGTGGTCAAAACAGCATGGTACTGGCACAGATAGAAGCACTGATCAATGGAATCAAATTGGGAGTGCAGAAATAGACCACCAAATCTATGGTCAACTGATTTTTGACAAGGCCCCCAAATCTTCTGAACTGGGACAAAATAATCTTTTCAATAATTGAACATGGAAGAACTGAATATCAATAGCCAAAAGAATGAAAGAGGAATCCTACATTACACCCTACACAAAAATCAACTCAAAGTGGATCAAACACTTAAATATAAGATCTAGCACCACAAAGCT
Source organism: Tamandua tetradactyla (assembly GCF_023851605.1). Taxonomy (NCBI): domain Eukaryota; kingdom Metazoa; phylum Chordata; class Mammalia; order Pilosa; family Myrmecophagidae; genus Tamandua; species Tamandua tetradactyla. Next base: position 26,875,022 of record NC_135333.1, read on the forward strand.
TCTAGAAGAAAATGTAGGGAAGCATCTTCAAGACCTAGTAATAGGAGGTAGCTTCCTCAGCTTTATACCAAAGCACAAGCAACAAAAGAAAAATAGATAAATGGGAATGCCTTAAAATTAAATGCTTCTGCACCTCAAAAGACTTTGTCAAAAAGTTCAAGAAGCAGCCAACTCAATAGGAGAAAATATTTGGAAATCACATATTGGAAAAGGGTTTGATTTGCTATATATACAAAGAAATCATACAACTCAACAACAAAAGAACAAATAACCCAATTATAAAATGGACTAAAGTTATAAATAGGCATTTTTCTGAAGAACAAATAGAGATGGCTCAGAGGCACATGAAGAGATGCTCATTTTCATTGGCTATTAGGGAAATGGAGATCAAGACTACAATGAGATACCACCTCGCACCTAGAAGAATGGCTGCTATTAAACAAACAGTAAATTATAAATGTTGGAGAGGATGTTAAGAAATTGGGACACATGTGCTGCTGGTGGGAATGTATAATGGTGCAGCCACTATGGAAGACTGTTTGGGGGTTCCCTAAACCAAATATCGAGTTGCCCTATGACCCAACAACAGCACTACTTGGTATATACCCAGAAGAACTGAAAACAATGACACAAACACACATTTGTACACCAATGTTCATAGTAGCATTATTCACAATCACCAAAAGATGGAAACAAACTAAGTGCCCATCAACAGATGTGTGAATAAACAAAGTGTGGCATATACATATGATGGAATATTATGCAGCAGTAAGACGAAATGACATCCTGAAGCACATGGCAAGATGGATAAGCCTTGAAGACATAAGGCTGAGTGAAATTAGCCACACAAAAGGACAGATACTGTATGATTCCACTTGTATGACCAGCATAAAGGTATAATCAGAGGCTTATAATACAGAAGATAGGGGAGTTGGAGATACATAGAAGCCAGAGATGGGTGAACCATTAGCTAATAAGGTTGAACTCCAATGTAAGGGAATAGATAGGAGTGAAGGTGGTTCTCTAGTGGGTCTACATGTAATATTACCATATTGAAGATGAACAAGATTGAAAGGCGTTGTATAGACCTACATGTTCCACTGATTCACACTAGAAATATGAGTTAGTTCTCAGAAGAATTGGGTACAGGGGGAAAACTGCTATTGCATGCAATGAGCTATGTTCAAAAGGAAACCATCAGTACTACCACAGTAACAGCAGAGGTATATAATTGGGGGGAGGAATAAGAGTTAAGAGGAGGTCTAGATTTCTCATTTGGTGAGGGTAAGTTTACTGGTTTTCTTTTTCTTGGGAACAATGTAATTATCTAAAATTTAGAATGTTGATGGACTTTTGACTTTGGGCCCTATATGTGATGCCTGATGAATGCAGGTGGCTGAAGGATGCACTGATGGAGAAGTAGATTTTCAAATGATGGTATATACTTATGAACAAAGGTTGTGCTGCTACAAAAAAGGTACAAAGTCCTGAGTTATGCAATGATGTGAATGACATGTGGGATATTTGTGAGACAAAATAAGCGAGAAACAAACAGAAAAAATAATAAGAATCATATGATCATTTTTAGAAAATTCTTATAAGAAAACAGGAGCCTAGATTGCAAGCTTTTAGAACAGGCACATTAAGTCCAGAGTGGTGATTATTATTTCTGGATTTCAAGAGGCTGTTATATATATATATATATATATATATATATATATATATATATATATAACCTGATATTTATAAATAAGAATGAAGCCAAACAGGTTGGGGGTTAAAGTAATTCAGAACATAGAGGTAAGGAAGACAGTGTCTATACTTTAAAACCACACATACTCTTTGAGACCAATGGAAGAAAGGTTTATTTGTCCTGGAATTGAAATTTTCTGTAGTGCATAATCTAATTCAACCTATCTGTATAGCTCATTTGAACAACTGAAACACAGAGCACAGAATAAGGAAGAGGTCCTTTAATCCTGCATAGATTATTGTAATGTCCGGATACATCCTAGAGTATATGAAACAGATAATCAAAAAGTATTGGCAAAGTCCCCTGAGGGATGGGGAAAAGAATATGAAAACAATTAAACTTTACCATCAGGGAATCCTCTAATATTGTGTCAAGGGATACTCAAATCAATAGGCCATGCTCTCAATCATGAGTCTTACTCTTGTGGAGTTTATGTAGGTAGTGAAGCTTAGACTACCTATAGGCATGCCTAAGAGTTAATTCTGGAGGATCTCTTTTGTTGCTCAGATGTGGCTTCACTCTCTCTAAACCCAACTCTGCAAGTGATATCATTGCCTTCCACCCTACATGAGACATGACATCCAGGGATGAAACTCTCCCTGATGACATGGGAGATGACTCCCAGGGATGAGTCCATCCCTGGCACTGTGGGATCAATAATTCCATCCTGACAAAAAGAGGAAAAGAAGAGGCTACTCTGGAGGTTGCTCTTACACAAGCTTTAGGTAGAGCTTGCTACCTGTCATAACCTACCAACCCCCAACCAGGACCATTCCGGCCAATCCTAAAGAACACCTAGGGCAATATAGAAGATTCCACAAGGGTTCCATGCACTAGAGTAACTTTCCAGAAACCTACAACCTCCAGATAAGTCCTGAAACTTAGCCCAGTCTCTCCAGAACATCAGATAGTTTCATCTCCCTACCCCATATTAGTGAGAGATTCTTCCACTATAAAAAATTTAGAATGGCCATAGCCCAAACACCCCTAAAGAGAGGGATGGGAAGATCAAAGGTGATGGTGAAGTTATATGTGAAGATAGGATTTAACAAATGATTATGAATGCTGAATCATTAAATCGATATCTCTTTTAGTCTCCAATGTTTTAGAGCAGCTAGAAGTAGAGGCCTAATATTGTGGAATTGTGACCCATATCAGGCTCTGGAATATGTTCTGCAACTGATTGTGGTGCTGTGCTTTGAAATTTGTGGCTTTTTTGTATATATATTATTTTTCACAAAAAAAGGAAAAGGAAAAAATGTCAATTGTGGTGATAAAAGAGTATTTAAGCCCTCTAGCCCCCTATATTCTGGAACAGTTAGAAGAAAAAGTATAAGAGGACCGTATGGTAGCCTATGACAAACCCTAGGATCTGTTCTGTAACTACTTGTTGAAGAGTGCTTTGAAAACTATTGTTTTTTATTTCTTTGCTTTGTATATATGCTATACTATACAATAAAAAAGTTAAAAATTAAAAAAAAACAATCTGAAGAGAACTTCCTTATCTTCCTACTGCCAAAACTATCCGTCTACTTGCATCTGCATCCATGCGTTCTACCTTCCCCATTATAAGGAATACACTATCCTTACTTTTAGTTAGGACCACAGTCTACTTTTGTACTGGATTCATCTACTCTACTACTCAGAAATTAAGTAGCTGTAATTACCCCACTCTTCTCCTGCATCATCAGTTTCTCCCTCACCATCATACCAATATATTGAGTGTCTTGTGTCTTCCGTCTGTAACATCTTGTCAAACCAAAAAAATAAATAAATAAATAAACAGCAAAGACTACAAGTGATATGTTAAGAAGACTCAACAGTCACTTTGAATAATCTCCTGTTGACCAAAGATGGAGGTACTTGACTTCCATAGAGACTTAAGGACATATCAACCAAGATTTAGTAATACAGCTCTCCAGGTTTAGTTGTATAGTTCCCAACTCAATCCTGCTTCAAATAAACATACAAATGAAAAAATAAAATATGAGAAAAATAGGGAGATGATATTAAGGAATTATTGTTCTTTTTAAAGTTAGAGTTAGGGTTAGGTTTTAAGTTTTATAAAGACATGGTTTTATCTTTAAAAAGAGTTCTTATCTTTTAGAAATGCATACTAAAATGTCAGAGGTTATGATATTATGTTTGGGATTTGCTTCCAAGTAATCCATTGGTGGAGTAAGCAGGGAGCAGGAAGAGATTAATAAATCAAGACTCAATTAACAAATAAAGAAACAAGACTGACTGTAGGTTAGTAATTACAGAAGCTGGTTAATAACTAGATTGGGGTTCAGTATATTATAATGGTATCATCTCTATTTAAATATATTTGAGATTTTCATATATATATATGTGTGTATATATACATATCAGGGTTTCTCAACATCAATATTGCTGACATTTTGAGCTGGATAATTCTTTGTTATACGGGGTTTTCCTGGGCACTGTAGGATGTTTATCAGCAATCCTGGTCTCTATCTACCAGATGCCAGTACTGACCTCTCATTGTGAAACCCCAAAATGTCTCCAGACACTTCCCCCCAGGGGGACAAAGTCATTTCTGGTTGAGAAATGCTGTTCTATCTCAGTACTCTGTTTCACAATTAGCCCCACTTGACTTTGTGCTATATATTTATTTGCTTATAGTCTGTCTTCTAGACACATAAGTTGCAAGTTGCCTGATTCTGTTAGCTTCATGATGCTTCATAAAGGCAGATACTGCATCTTTCTTATTCACTGCTGTATCCCAAGAGCATGGCACAGAGTAGAAAATCAATCAGAAAACTTGTTGCCTTGATGAAAAAAGTATTTCAAAAACACACACTTGAAATATCATTGGTCAAGGATGCAAGTTTATTGTGGCTTTAGGCAAGTTATTTAACCTCCCTAGGCTTCAGTTTCCGCATCTACAAGCTGATGATCATAAACATTTCTACCTCATAGGTCTATAATGGGAATTAAATTTATGGTGACTATGTATCTTGATTGCTTGGAATAGTCCAAATTTTTTCCTATTGTCACTGCATAGCAGTTTATAATGCCATCTTTCACTCTCAAACATGCACTGGTGTGAATGATAGACCTTATGGCAGTCAAAGCTAAAGTGTCAGAGCATATATACAGCTTGGGAAGTGCCTGGCCCATGAACAGTAAGCCATTGTCATTAGTTATTATTCAGGCTGCTCCACTGATTTAAAATCTTCTTGGTTCCCGTGTGATTAGTATGATGCTCAGCTCTGTCCTGTGGCTTACAAGCCCTTCCGTGATCTGACTGATGTTGATCCTCCAGCCTCAACTCTTGAAACCCTATCTTGCCACTATCCCCTTTTCTGCCAAAAAGCCATCCTTTTCTTGAAACAACTTCTTGAAGGTGCCATTTTTCTACCTAGAAAATTCCTTTCTCCACTGTCACCCACCTAACCCCTCTTATCCTTCGGGTCTTAACTTAAATTTACCTCTTCCAAGAAGACAGTCCTTATTTGCAGACTACCTTCCTTGTTTCTATGCTACCACTGTACCCAGTACCACAATTCATCATAACGAATTAATCTATAGTCAGCCCAACTTATTGGGGTGTAATTTGTATGATACTACGGCTTATGACTATTGTTCTCACTGGGATGGAACTTACATTAGGCAGTCAATAATTATTTGTTGTGTGAATTCATCAACTAATTAAGTAACAGGATCCAATACTGCCTGTGAGCTTTCAAAATGTACACATGCTCTTTGACCCTCATTTTCTTCATTATAAAAAATTATAGTGAACTAATTACTTCATCATGTTAAGAATAAATATACTAATGCATGTTAAGATACCCGCACACTGTAGGAGCACAATATATATATATATATATATATATATATGCGTAAGTTGATAGGAGGCCACCCATTCTAAACTTAACTCTCTTCCGCTTCCAAACAGATTCACCATTTATTTTCCTCCTGGCCTAACTCAAGGAGTGGGAAACAACTTCAAATTCAACCTAATCCCATTTGACAGATGAGATCTGTTAATAAATGAAAGATGATTTTGTCATAATGAGGTTTCATTTTCATATTGCTAAGTTGGAAAATAATTTAAATTTAAAAAAAAACAACTCTGTGGTGTATCTAAATGGTTAATGATCCTCTGAAAGCAATCTGTCCAACATAAGAAAGATTTCTTTTGCAATCTGACAGTTGATCTATAATCAAGATCTTCTTGGTTGCTGCCCTGAGCCTCTCCTGTTGCTCTCTATGGGGTTCAGTGAACACCCAATAGAAGAAAAAAAAAACCCAAACATTTTATCACATGCATTCTTGATTTCCCAGAAGCATCTCCATAGAGGCAGGGCTGCAGATGCCTGCCAGATGTTGCTTTCTCTTATGGGAGAGAATGCCTTCTTCAAGTGTTTTGAGGTTTACGCTTGGTAGAATCATAAATATGGTGCATTCTTCAACTCCTTTTCTTTTACTCAATCAGTAAAAATTAAATTAGAAACTACTATCTCAGAGATTGTACTTGCAAAGATAAACAATATAATTTCTGCCACTAAAAGCCCCCATGTTAGTAAGGGATGTAGAACAATTAAATAGACTATGCCAATGAAGGGGACTTACTGCTGTGATAGGAAATGCAGAGAGTAATGTGAGAACCCAGATGCTTCCCATGGTGGGATGAGAGAGAGCTTTCTAGGAGAGGTATCAGGGAGAAAAATCATTAATAAGCCAGACAGGGAGGGAAAGGTATTTTAGGCAGAGGGAATAACATGCAAGAAGTTACAGGTGGAGAAGTAGCCTAGCACGCAAAGGAAATCACAAATATTTCAGGGCAGCAGTAATGTAATTTGCCAGTCAGAAAGTAGTTAAGAGATAAGAACAAATTGGTAAGCAGGATGTAGATCATGAAAGCCTTGAGTGTCTTATTTAGTAGATGAAATTTGCCTTAAGGTTATGGGAACCATGGGGGTATTTTAAACATGGATCTATTCTGGTCCAGAAAGACCAGAGAAGGGATCATTTGTTTGAAATATGTCTAATATTCAAAATTGTGGAATGTTGTTGGTTAACTGACTTAATCCTACTGAGAATCTCCTTTTCCTTGGTAATCATCCAGCCAGGTGTCGCCATGATACAGTGTTCCAGTCAACAAGATACAAATCCAAGCCATAGGAAGAGTTTCCAGGGAAGCTGCAAAAGTGACAGACTTGGCCAACATAGGCCTTACAGCTTTCCTCTTTCTCTCATCTTCCTGGGATGGCAGACATGAAGCACTGAGGAACAGCAACCATCTTGGGACCATGAGACAATCAGCAGGAGCTGACGGCCAAGAGAATCCAGAAACACTGCCCCAGATATCCTTGAATTACGACACCAGCATTCACTGACTCCAGATTTCTTTTTTTTGTGAGAAAAAATAACTTTTAAGTGAATAACAATGTTTAAGTCAGGAATTACTAACTAGCACAAAGGTCCTTGATACAAATTAATCACTCCCAGTTCCAACATGATTCTCCATTATTGTTACCCACCACATAATGCTTGAATCTTCTCCTTATCATCCCACAAGTAGTTGTGTGATCTGTGCTTGATCATCTTCAGGATGGATAGGCCTTTTTTCTTCAGGAAGCAGGTTCCAGTTTGAAAGGCTGTCTCCTACTCCTTTCCCTCCCTTCTTTTCTTCCATCCTTCCATGTGTATTTTCTTTCTATAAGTTTCATATGTTTTTATCTCAATTTTTTCAAAAACTCAAACATTCTCCTTCTGAACCCATTGATTCACCATTCAGTTCACATGAACTGTCCAAACAAACTACAAATATTCTACTGCAACAAATGTTGCAGGATACAAGGTCAATATATACAATCATGTGTTCTTATATAATGGCATTGAATAAACAAAAATTGAAATTAAAGAAACAATATCATTTATAATAGCATCAAAACTATGAAATACCTAGGGATAAACAGCATAAAAGATTTTCAAATAATGTGCATAGAAAACTAAAAAGCTTTGCGAAAAGAAAATAGAGATAACCTAAATAAATGGAAAGATATACCATAGTTGTTCTAGTTTGCTAGCTGGTGGAATGCAATATACCAGAAATGGAAGGGCTTTTAAAAGGGGGAATCTGATAAGTTACAAGTTTACAATTCTAAGACCATGAAAATGTCCCAATTAAAGGAAGTCTATTGAAATGTACAATCTAGGGCATCCAAGGAAAGATACCTTGGTTCAAGAAGGCTGATGAAGTTCAGGGTTTCTCTCTCAAGTGGAAAGGCACATGGCAAACACGGTCAGGGTTTTTCTCTCATCTGGAAAAGCAAAAGGCGAACATGGTGGCATCTGCTGGCTTTCTCTCCAGGCCTCTTGTTCTATGAAACTCCCCAGGAGGTGGTTTCCTTCTTCATCTCCAAAGGTCGCTGGCTGGTGGACTCTGTGCTTCATGGTTCTGCAGCATTCTGAAGCTTTCTCCAAAATGCTTTTGGTGAATTAATCAAGACCCACCTGGAATCAGTGGAGACATATCTCCATCTAGTCAAGTTTAATACTCACATCTCCATGGAGATAATCTAATTAAAGTTTCCAACATACACTACTGAATAGAGATTACAAGAAATGACAGCCTTTACAAAATGGGATTAGGATTAAAACTTGACTTTTCTAGGGTACATACATCCTTTCAAATCAGCACAACAGTCATAGATTGGAAATCTCAATCACTCAAAAACATGTCAGCCTTCCCCAAAATGGATCCACAGGCTTAACACAATCCCAAGACAAATTTCAGTCTTCATTTTTGTTGAAATTGACAAGCTGATTCTAAGATTCTTGTGTAAATAGTAAGTAACCAAAATAACCAAAACAAAATCAGTTTGAAGCAGAAGTATGAAGTTGAAGGACTCTACCTGCTTTCAAGACTATTGGCATAAATGTAGACAAATAGGTCAATGTATCAGAATTGGAATCATACTTATATGGTCAATTGACTTTAGAAAAAGGTGCAAAATAAAATTAGTGGTCAGAGAATAGTTTTATCAATAAATAATGTAAGAGTAATTGAAGATAGATGATGGCATATTAGATAGAGAGCTAGATAGAGAAATAGATGATGATAGATAGATGATAGATAGATAGATAGATAGATAGATAGATAGATAGATAGATAGATAGATAGATAGATAGATAGAATGACCCTTTAGCCATACTTTGCACCATATACAAAAATAAACTCTTAAAGGAACATAGGCCTAAATGATAAATCTAAAACTGTAATTTTTCTGGAAGAAAGTATACACACCTATGTGATGATATTGTGAGCCAATGATTGTATACTTTGGATGGACTGTATGTGGGTAAAGATATCTCAATAAAAATAATGAAAAAATACCAAAAAAAGTTTAGAAAGATTATTTGTGACCTTGGATTAGAGAAAAAAGCATATGTCGGCATAACAGCTGCACACTACTTCCCAAGCGTGGTATGCTACTAGTAGATGTACTATGCATTATTGTTAATAATAATATTAACTGTTATTATCATCTCTGATAGAGTCTAACATTTTCTTTTAATTTCTTAGAGTTTTAAAACTTTACATAGAGTTTCATTTTTATTAATTTAGAAACCATTGAAATTAAATTTTTTGTCTTCTCCCCCAACTTTGTTTCCTATTTCTGTCATAGCAAATTATCATGAACACATAGAGTTCTGTAGTTTAGAATACAGCATGAGTCAAACTGGGCTAGTATAAGGAATCTGCAGGGCTGTATTCCCTTCTGCAGATCTAGGGGAGAGTCTGCTTCTTGCCTCTCCAGCTTCATGAAGCTTCCTGCATTCCTTGGTCCACTTCCTCCCTCTTCAAAGCCAGCCCTGGGGGATCGAGTCCTTATCATATGACATGACTCAGACCTCCCTTCTGCTTCCTTCTTCCACTTTGAAGAACCCTTGTAATTACATTAGGCCTACATGGATTATCCAGAATATTCTCCCAAATTTCAATGTCAGCTGATTAGAGCTTTAATTCCATGTGTTTTGCAGCATGCATTTGTTTCCTAACAAACAAATTAACTAGCTGTCGCAAATTATCACAAACTTCATGAGAATACAAATTTACTCTCTTACAGTCTGGAGGTCAGAAGTTCAAACTGAGGTTCAATGGGTAATATCAAGTTGTCAGCAAGGGTTGATTCATTCTGGAATCACCAAGGGAGAGTCGGTTCCTTCCAACTTCTGGAGGCTGTGACATTCCTTGGTCCCAGTTCACTGTAATCTCTGCTTCTGGAACAACAGCACCTTCTCTCCTGCATCTTACTCCTCCTGCCTCCATCTTATAAGAACCACTGTTTACATTGGACCACCCGATAATGCAGGTTAACCTCGCCATCTCAATATCCTTAGCTCAGGTCAGGCAATGGTGGCTCAGTGGCAGAACTCTCACCTGCCATGCTGGAGACCTAGGTTCGATTCCTGGAGCCTACTCATGCCAAAAAAAAAAAAAAAAAGAAAGGCCATTAACTCAATCACACCTGCAAACCCCCATTGCTATGTAAGGTAAAATTTATAAGTCCTGGGCGTAAGATGTGGACATTTTTTTTCTTTTCTTTTTTTACTACCACAGCAAAAGCTTTTATTGTATGGCAACTTGATCTATCAGTAATCCTAAGCCTATGAATAGAAGAATTACGAGGATAGCTATTGTTACTACTGTTTTTTTTTCACTTTTTTATTGTATAATATAACATATATACAAATCAAAGAAATAAAACAGCAATAATTTTCAAAGCACTCTTCAACAAGTAGTTACAGGACAGATCCCAGAGTTTGTTATGGGCTACCATATGATTCTCAGATTTTTCCTTCTAGCTGCACCAGAATATAGGAGGCTAGAAGGCATAAATATGTTTTTATCATCACAATTGACTTTTCTTTTTTGTGAAAAATAACATATATACCAAAAAGCTATGCATTTCAAAGTACAGCACCACAATTAGTTGTAAAGCATATTTCAGAGTTTGACATGGGTCACAATTCCACAATCTTAGGTTTTTATTTCTAGCTGCTCTAAGGTACTAGAGACTAAAAGAGATATCAATTTAATGATTCAGCGATCATATTCATTTGTTAAACCCTATCTTCTCTGTATGACTCCACCATCACCTTTGATCTTTCTCTCCCTCTCTTTAGGTGTGTTTGGGCTATGGCCATTCTAAATTTTTCATGTTGGAAGGGTCTGTCATTAATATGGGATAGGTTGATGCAACTATCTGATGGTTCCATTCCATTATTCTGGAGAGACTGGGGCCTCAAGGTTTCAGGACTTATCTGGTTCAGGGACCCATCTGGAGGTTCTAGGTTACTGGAAACTTACTCTAGTGCATGGAACCCTTGTGGAATCTTACATATTGCCATAGATGTTCTTTAGGATTGGCTGGAATAGTCTTGGTTGGAGTTTGACAGGTTATGATAGGTAGCAATGTCTAACTGAAGCTTGCATAAGACCAACCTCCAGAGTAGCTTCTCAACTCTATTTTAAATCTCTCTGCCACTGATACTTTATTAGTTACACATCTTTTCTCCCATTTGGTCAGGATGGAATTGTTGATCCCCATGGTGCCAGGGCTGGACTCATTTCTGGGAGTCATCTCCCACACCTCCAGGGAGACTTTCACCCCCAGGCATCATGTCCCACATAGGGGGAGGCCACATCTGAGCAACAAAAAGGTTCCCCAGAAGTAACTCCTAGGCATACATATAGGTAGCCTAAGCTTCTCCACTACTTACATAAGCATCACAAGAGTAAGCCTCAAGATCAAGGTATTGGCCTATTCATTTGGGTGTTCCTAAAATTTGACACAGTATCAGGGGAGTCCCTGATGGTAAAGTTTAATAGTTCCATATTTTTTCTCCCTTCTATCAAGGGACTCTGCCAATACTTTTGGATTAACTATAATATTCTCTAAGATGTATCCAGACATTACATTAAGCTATACAGGATTAAAGGACCTCTTTCTTCTTCTGGGCTCCCTGTGTTTCAGTTGTTCAAATGAGCTATACAGATAGGTTGAGTTAGATTACGTGCTACAGAAAATCTCAGTTCCAGACCAAATAAACCTTTCTCCCTTTTGTCTCAAAGAATATGTGTGGTTCTAAAATATAAACAATGTCTTCCTTAGCCCTGTGTTCTGAATTACTTTAACCTCAACCTGATCAGCTTCATTCTTATCTCTAAATATCAGGTTACATATATGTATATGTATAAATGTATATAAATGTATATAAAAGTATACATGTATACATATGTTAATATGTGTGTGTGTTTATATATATATATATATATATATATATATATATATAACCTGGTATTTATATTTATCTTATATATATATAAAGCAGTCTCTTGAAATCCAGAAATAGTAATTACCATTCTGGACTAAATGTTTCTGCTATAAAAGCTTACAATCTAGGCCCATGTTTTCTTATAAGCACTTTCTAAAAGAGACCATACTGTAATTGTTCTTTGGTTTCTGGTTTATTTTGCCTTACCAAATGTCCCACATCATTGCATGCCTCATGACTTCATTTCTTTTTGTAGCAGCACATTTTTTTTGTAAGTATTCACCATCATTTTCCAATCTACTTCTCAGTCAGTGAATCCTTCAGGCACCTGCATTCATCAGGCATCATGCATAGGGCCCAAAGTCCACAGTCCATCAACACTCTCAATTTTAGATAATTTCATGGTTCCCAAGAGAAAGAAAACCAATAGACATGCTCTCGCCAAACAGGAAATCTAAACCTCCTCTGGACTCTTGTTCCTCTCCCTACTATTTACCTCTGCTGTTGCTGTGGTAGCGCTAATGATTTCCTTTTGAACATAGCTCATAGCATGCAATAGCAGTTTTCTCCCCATACTCTGGACTTAAACACTATAAAAGAATCATATCTTTGAAGTAATTCTTGTGGTAATTCCTATTTCTAGTGTGAATCAGTGAGACACATAGGTCTATACAATCCCTTTCAATCTTGCTCAGCTTCAATATGGTAATATTACTTATAGACCCACTAGAGAACTGCCTTCATGTCTACCTATTCTCTTACATTGGAGTGCAACCTCATTACCTAACCGTTCACCCATCTCAAGCTTCTATGTATCTATAAGTCCCCTATATCCAGTATTATAAGCCTCTGATTTTACCTTTACCATGGTGATAAAACTGTGTTTATACAGTATCTATGTTTTTGTGTCTGACTTGTTTCACTCAGCATTATGTCTTCAAGGCTCATCCATCTTGTCATGTGCTTTAGGAAGTCATTTTGTCTTACTGCTGCATAATATTCCATTATACGTATATACCACATTTTGTTGATTCACTCATCTGTTGATGGGCATTTGGTTTGTTTTCATCTTTTGGTGATAGTGAATAATGCTGCTTTGAACATCAGTGTGCAAATGTCTGGTGTGTCTTGCTTTCAGCTCTTCTGGAAGATACCTTTGATTCCTATCTTTTGAAGGGTTTTTACCAGAAAAAAATTTTGTCGAATGTATTTCAGCATCAACCAAGATGATCAAGTAATTTTTCCCTTTTGATTTGTTAATATGCTATATTACATTAACTGATTTTTCTTGTATTGAACCATCCTTGCATTCCTGGTATAAGCCCTACCTGGTCATTGTGTATAATCCTTTTAATGTGCTGTTGAATTCGATTTACTAACATGTTGTTGAGAATTTTTCATCTATGTTCATTAAGGAGATTGACCTGTAGTTTTCCTTTCTTATAATATCTTTACCCGGTTTTGGTATTAAAATGATATTAGCTTCATAAAATGAGTTAGATAGAGTTCCTTTTTCCTCAATTTTTTGGAAAAGTTTGAGCAGGATTGATGTCCGTTCTTTAGGAAGTGTTTGATAAAATTCCCCTGTGAAGACTTCTGGCCCTGGACTTTTCTTTGCAGGAAGATTTTTTGATAACTGATTCAATTTCTTTACTTGTGATTGGTTTGTTGAGATCTTCTATTTCTTCCTGAGTCAGTGTAGCTTCTTTATGTGTTCCCAGGAATTTGTCCATTTCATCTAAGTTGTCTACTTGTCGGCATATGATTGTTCATAATATCTTCTTATGATATTTTTATTCCTTCAGGGTCTGTAGTAACGCACCCCTTCTCATTTCTGATTTTATTTTCATCCTTTCTCTTTTTTTCTTTCTCATTTTTGCCACTGGCCCATCAATTTTATTGATTTTCTCAAAGAACCAACTTTTGGTTTTATTGATTCTACTGTTATTTTGTTCTCCCATTCATCGAACTCTGCTTTAACCTCTGTCATTTCTCTTCTTTAATTTGCTTTGGTTTGCTATTCTTTCTCAAGTCCCTCCAGGTGAGCAATTAAGTCCATAATTTTTGCTCTTCTTTGTTTTTTAATATAAGCATTTATTGCAATAAATTTCCCTCTCAGCATAGCCTTTGCCACATCTCATAAGTTCTGATAAGTTGTATTTTCATTTTCCTTCATCTCCAGGCAGCTGCTGATTTCTCTAGCAATTTAATTCTTTAACCCACTGGTTGTTTAAGAGTGTGTTATTTAATCTCCATACATTTGTGAATGTTCTCATTCTTTGGCAGTTACTGAGATCCAGTTACTGAGATCAGAGAATGTGCTTTGAATAATTTCAATGCTTAAAAATTTAAAGACCTGTTTTTTACTCCAGATATGATCTATACTGAATCTATTCCAGAAACACTAGAGAAGAATATATAACCTTGTGTTTTGGGGTGCAATGACCTATATATGTCTGTTAGGTCTAATTTATTTATCAAGTTGTTTAACTTCTCTATTTCCTTGTTGATTTTCTGTCTGGTTGTTCTATCTATAAAGGAGAGTGGTGCATTGAGGTTTTCTACTATTATTGTTGAAACATTTCTCACTTCTTTCAGTTTTGCCAATATCTGTCTCATGTACTCTGGAGCTCCTTGATTGAGAGCATAAACATTTATGATTGTTATATGTTCTTAGTGAATTGTGCCTTTAATTAACATATTGTATCCTTCTTTGTCTCTTATGATGTCTTTACATTTAAAGTCTATTTTGTTCCATGTCAGTATAGCTACTCCTGCTTTCTTTTTCCGTCTTTTCACTTTCAATTTATTTTTATCCTGTGTCTCAGATGAGTCTCTTGTAAACAGTATATAGCTGAATTCTATTTCTTAATCCATTCTGCCAATCTTTATTTTTTAATTGGTAAGTTTAGTCCATTAACATTCAAATTTATTGCTGAAAAGGCGTTTCTTAAATCTACCATTTTATCTTTTTTATTTTATTTGTCAGATGTATATATTCTTTTGCCTCTTTCTCTTTTTATCCTTTAACTTACCCTTACCGATACTCTTCAACTCTATGCCCTCCTCCAGACCGCCTTCTCCTGTCTTTTTTTTTTTTCAACTGGCAGAACTCTCTTTAGTATTTCTCGTGGGGCTGTCTCTTGTTGACAAATTCTTTCAGGACTTGTTTGTCTGTGAACATTTTAATCTCTCCCTCAGTTTTGAAGGACAACTTGGCTGGGTACAGAATTCTTGGCTAGAAGTCTTTCTCTTTCTGGGTCTTAAATATGTAATACCTTCTCACCTCCATAGTGTCAGTTGAGTAGTCTGAACTCAGTCTTACGTGGTTTCCCTTGTACGTAGTAGATCGCTTTTCTCTTGCTTCTTCTGAAATTTTCTGCTTCTTAACATTTGACGGACTGATTAGTATGTGTCTTGGGGAAGGCCTATTTGGATTTATTCTGTTCAGAGTTTCTTTGACTTGTATATTTATGTCCTTTATAAGGGTTGCAAAGTTTTCCTCCATTAGATCCTCAACTACTCTTCCTAGCCCTTTACTCCTCTCTTCTTCTTCTGGGACACCAATGATTCTTATATTTGTGTGCTTTATTTTGTCCATCATTTCCCTAAGATCTAATTCAAAATTTTCCATCTTTTTTGCCATTTGCTGTTTTGAGTGTTCAAAATAGGTTATCCTGTCCTTTATATCACTTTTTCTTTATTCTGTCTCTTCAGATCTGCCACTGTGTGTCTCTAGTATGTTTTTATTTGGTCAACAGAACCTTTAATCTCTGTGATATCTGCTACTTTTCTATTTATTCTTTCAAATTCCTCTTTATGCTCTTTTACTGTCTTCTTGATCTCCTTTGTGTCATTAACCATCCCACTTATTTTATTTAGTAGATTATATGAACATCTTTGATTAGTTATTCCAACAGCTGTGTCTCCTCTGGTGTTTTGATTTGGTCATCGGGCTGGGCTATATCTGTTTACCTTGTGATATGCTAGTGATCTTCTGTTGTGTTCATTGCATGTAAATATCTTGATTGATTTACTTTGGAAGCTGATTTCCTTCAGTAGTCTAATACGTTATGTTTGTGGGATGAATGTGTAGCAGGATGCAGGATACAGGGTGGGGTACAACCGTGTGGTGATGCCTTGCAGCACAGGTATAGGTGCAGATTGAGGATGTTACACTGGTGCTTGTGAATGTGGGCACCCAGCAGCCAAGAAGGATATAACTGTGCAGGTACACAAGTCTGGGGGTATAATCCTGGTGTGCACTGGCTAGGGTGTGGGGTCCATTGTGCACATGTGTAGAGCTATGGCAGCAGGTCGGCATTATGCCTGCATGGTCTGTGGGTGGATGTGACCCAGCTGCACAGATCAGTGCTTTCCCAGAGCTGGAGTGCATGACTTAGGGCTGTGCACATGCACAGATCTAAAAGTGCCATAAATTCATGTTCCCAGAGCTGAGGGACATGACTGGGGGCTGCGTGCATGTGCTGGTTTAGAAGTGCCATAAACTGATGCACAGAGCTCAGACGGGAGTAGGGTGGAGAGAGGCTTGTGACACTAAGGGTGGGGGTTGGGTGTAACCTGGGTACAAAGGTTTGCACCTGCAGCCTTTACTCGCTGGCGACGGTCTGCGGGGGAGCAGGGAGGAAGAGGTAGTGCTCAGGAGGGATGCAGGAGAGGTTGGTTAGACTATATTTGGGGTGAGGTGGGGGGCAGGTACACATATTTGGGGTTGGGGGGGCAGAGTTGCTTGTAATGTGGGGAGTGGGGGTGGGTGACAGGGTTCAGATGCATGGGATGTGGGGTGAGTCACAGGTCACAGGGCTACACTGGTGAAGATAGCGCATTCGAGGCATATGGCTTGGCTTATTTCCTAGTCCCCATGCCCCTGTTGATGAAATCTTGTGGGCTCTGGGCTTCCATGTTAGACTCCAGTTCTCTGCATCTCAGTTCCTCAGCTTTTGCAACCAAGACTATCTTATGTGTTGCAGAAGACACTCCCAGGTCAGTTGCACTCTTGAATTGCCATCTCAGTCGCCCTCCTGTTCCTTCTCTAACTTTTCCTTGGAGCAGAGTTGAGGTAGATCTACCTTTTTCTGCCATATTCCCTGAACCCCAGATGTGGACAGTTTAAGGGATCATTGTTCAGTTCCCATACCATGCAAATTAGCATATTCCTAGGTTCTGGAGATTAGGATAAGCACTTGTGGAGGGCTACCATTCTGACTAGTACACCCCCTTTACTTATGATTGTTCTTCTGAAAATGCTAATAGGTAGAGGTTGGAATGAAAATGCTAACAGATAGATGTTGGAATATATCTATTCTCCATACCCTTTAACTTCGCTCCCATACTTTTCATCTCTTTGTCCTACTGCACTACATTCATAAGCTAATTATTTGACACAGTTTTTCAGCTCATTAATTGACTCCAACTATTTTCATCCTGCCATATTTCTGTTAATGTATTTTTTCTAATTACCCTACTTTTAAATTTCAGAACTATGGTTGTCTTTCATAGTAGCCAGTTTTTAAATCTCCCTGAAGATGTTAACTATATTTATTCTGGAAGGTTTTTCCCCCCTATATCCTCAATTAGATTTTGGGGGGAGGGTAATTGTTTTTATTATTCAATTTGATGACTCTTTCAAAGTGCATGTTTTTCAAATATATGATGAGCCTTGGCTGTTTCTATTTGTAGTTACAAGCTATACTGTACAACACACTGTATTAAATCAAATACATATTTCTGTTTACCTGTCAATGAATTAAAATTCTGATTAAAAGAGCATATCACTAGTGATTTCAAATGAGAAGTGTTTAGACTTTACCTTCTTGGGGCAGGATCTTGTTTCTCTGAACTTGGAACATATTCTTTAAGTCTCTCCAGTTAAAAATTATACTTAGGACTTCTTTTCTGGGGACTTTAACTGCAATCAATTCCTTTAAAAATAAACTTTCTCATTGTATATAGGTATATTTTTACAAATTCCCTTCAGACTCTGCTATGTTTCTTTCTCCAGAGCCAAAACCCATGCTAAGAGCCCTTCTAAGAAAAGCCATTCACTTTGTTTATATATTGGTTCCCAGGGCTTTATCCCAAGGGCAAAAGCCATTGCCACCAGATGTTCAGTATGGAGGAGGGAGACAAGTTCAGTGTGAACAGCTGTTCCAAATTTAGTCCGTTAATTAATTTCTCTCATTATTTCCCTAAGTTACCCTCCAGCTCTTTGCATTTGTTGACTTTGGAGATGTTATAAAGAAACCATCTTTTACTTTAGTAGTTGTTTCTCCCTTAAATGAGTTTTTCTGAACTCCTGTTTCTCCTTTAGACCAATACTAATCTGTTGCATAATTTCTTTCCCTTTGTTTTGCTTTTCCTATGATTTATAAACATTGTGGAATTGCTGAGTCATCAAGTATGTTCATCATCAACTATAATAGATATTGCCACAGTGTTCTCCAAATATATTGAAATAATTTCCACTACGACCACCGATTTCCCATTTTTTCCACATCTGCATAATATTTAATATTGTCATATTTTCTAAATTTTGCCAAACTATTAGCTCTAAAATGGTATCTCATTGTAGTTTTCATTTATATTTTCCTAAATAGCGGTGAAATAGAATATCTCTTCATATTTTTACTGGGTGTTTTATTATTATCCCTTCTGTGAATTAGTATTTTATTGTTTAATCTATCTTTTGTATTGATAAGTAGTTTCTTTTATATCTGGGTAAGAATTCTTATGATCACACTGACTTGCTGATATTTTCTGCCAATTTGTGGCTTGCCTTTCTACTCCATTTGCATTAGTTTTAATATATAAAAGTTTTTTATTTTAATATAGTATTTTTTCTTTCATGCTTTGTACTTGATTAAAATAAAACTTTGCTAACATGAACATGTATAGATAGCTTCCTCTATTTTTTTAAAGAGTATAATGTTGACTTTTATGTTTAGATCTTGAGTTAACTTGTAATATATTTGCATTTATGTGTGAGTTCGGGGTTGATTTCAAATTAAATTGTCCCTCAAAAAATATTTTCCAGTCTTCACACCTGGACCTATGAATGTGACCCTAATTGTGTCCCTTATTGGAATAGAACATTTGAGGAAATAATTAATTAAAATGAGTACATACTAGAGTAGGGTGGGCTTAATCCAATATGACTGGTATCCTTACAAGAAAGGGAAGGGAGTGACAGACTCATGGGGAGAAACCCAAGGCTTGGCGACAAACCCCCAGAAGCTAGGAAAAGGCAAGGTAGGATTCTCCTCTGCTGTTTTCAGAATTCTAGCCTCCAGAACTGTGAGAAAATAAATGTCTACTGTTTTAAGCCACTTGGTTTGTTGTAATTTGTTATGGCAGCCCTAGGAAACCAAGTCAGGATCCATTTTTCACATGCATAATAAAAAGTTACCACACCTTTCATTCAATAAATTACCCTATCTCCACTGATCTGCAATGCCTCTGTTTCATTTGTCAAGTTTCTCTTTGTGTAATACTGTTTCTAAGCTCTTTTTCTCTCTCTTTTTTTTTAGGTTTTCACAATCACACAGTCACCTTGCAAAAGCTATATTATTATACAATCATCTTCAAGAAACATGGCTATTGGAACACAGCTCTACATTTTCAGGCACTTCCTTCCAGCCTCTCCAATATACCTTAAGTAAAAAGGTGATATTTATTCAATGCGTAAGAGTAACCTCCAGGATAACCTCTTAAATCTGTTTGGAATCTCTCAGCCATTGACACTTTATTTTATCTCATTTCACTCTTCCCCCTTTTAGTCGAGAAGGTTTTCTCAATCCCTTGATGCTGAGTCCCAAATCATTCTAGGATTTCTGTCCCATGTTGCCAGGAAGGTTTACAACCCTGGGCGTCATGACCCATGTAGAGAGGGGGAGGGCAGTGAGTTTGCTTGTCATGTTGGCTAAGAGAGAGAGGCCACATCTGAGCAACAAAAAAGGTTCTATAGGGGTGACTATTAGGCCTAATTTTTTTGTGTGGGGTTAAGTTTCATATGAACAAACTCCAAGATTGAGGGCTTGGCCTATTGCTTTGGTTGTCCCCACTGCCTGTGAAAATATCAGGAATTCTCCACGTGGGGAAGTTGAATTTTCCCCCTTTCTCACTATTCTCCCAAGGAGAATTTGCAAATACTTTTTTATTCACTTTTCAAATCACTCTGCAACTTATGGGGGCATCACTCTGGACAAACCTACAAAATCTCATGCCCTACTCAAGGTTCCATGTACTTATGGTGTTCAATTAAACTGTCCACATGTTCTAGTTTGCTAGCTGCTGGAATGCAATGCACCAGAGATGGATTGGTTTTTAATAAAAGGGGATTTATTTTGTTAGTTCTTCAGAGGAAAGGCAGGTAACTTTCCGCTAAGGTTCATTCTTACATGGGAAGGCACAGGATGGTCTCTGCTGGCCTTCTCTCCAGGCCTCTGGGTTCCAACAACTTTCCCTGGGGTGATTTCTTTCTGCACCTCCAAAGGCCTGGGCTGAGCTGCAAGTGCTGAGATGAGGAATGCTGAGCTGCTTTGGCTGTGCTACATTGAGCTCTCTCATTTAAGCACCAGCCAATTAACTCAAACATCATTCATTGCAGCAGGCACGCCTCCTAGCCAACTGCAGATATAATCAGCAACACATGAGGTTCACGCACTGTTGGCTCATGTCCACAGCAATAGAACTAGGTGCCTTCACCTGGCCAAGTTGACAACTGAATCTAACTACCACACCACATAAGTTATATTAGGAAATGCACAAGTCAAAATTTAAATTTTGTACCAAATAAACATTTGTTGCTTTAGTCCCACACATAAGCTACTGTTTTAAAATATGAATTACCATCTATTATTTTGTTCTATTGTTTTGCTAGTCTATTCCTTTTTCAATTGCATACCTTGTTAAGTATTATGTGTTTAAAGACATTATTCTTGGTATCTGATAGGGTAAGCTCCTTTACTATAGTTTCCCCCTTCAGAAAGAAATGGATAGGGTGGGCCATGGTGGCTCAGCAGGCAGAGTTCTCACCTGCCATGCCAGAGACCCGGTTTTGATTCCCAGTGCCTGTCTATGCAAAACAAACAAAACAAAACAAAAGAAAATAGAAATTGGCTATTCTTTGTGTTTTAATTTTCCAAATACTCTTTAGAATCAGCTTCTCAATTTCTACAAGAAACCCTGTTGGCGTTACAACTAGAATTATTTTGAATATTTAGACTTCTGCAGGGATAAGAGACAGTTTTGCAGGCTTTTTACTATCAATATACACAGGCTATTTTCCCATGCTTGTGTTTCATCTACAGAAGTGTTTCTAATGTTTACCATAAAGGTCTTAAACATCCATCTTTAGCTTTTTTTCTCTAGGTAACTCATGGCTTTTTTGTCTTTTTAAAAATAATTATTTACTTATCTCAATGTTCACTGCTGGTATATAGCAACACAAATGTCTTTTGTATTCCAGATACTTTGGTAAATGCCTTAATTAATTTTACTAATTTGTGTATAGATTTTCTTGGATTTTCTAAATAAGAAATCATAGCATCAGGGAATCATGACACTTTTCAATCCTGATACCTTTTGTTTCTTGTCTAGTTCTGTCATACAGGCTGTGCTCTGCACAATTCTAGAGAATGCCATTTACATAGAACAATGCACTGAGGATCTCTGGAAGAAGCAGTCTAGCAGGCAGCCTTGTCACATTTCTGATTTGATAAGGAGTGGGAGTGTAAAGTTTTATTCACTATGATAGTTTATGCAGGTTCTTGGTAGATACAATTTTTCCAAGCTAAGTATCCTCTTCTAATCCAATTGTCTAGAATTTTTGTCCCTAATGAATATTAAGCTTTATCAAATACTTTTTTCCCCTATTGAGATAATTACATTATTTTCCTCTTTAATCTCTTAATATCATTAATTGTGCAACAGATTATCTAATGTTGTCACCCTTGAATTTCTAGAGTAAGCACAACTTCATAAGAGTTATGTGTCTGTGCAGAGATAAGAGACAGAGAGGATGAGCAAGTGGTATTTGATTTGCTAGGAAATTTTGAAAAATTGGGGCCTCTGAGTCCATAGTTGTCATAGAACTATAATTTTACTTTCACAGAAAAGTGAATGCTGGTTTGCCAGTATGTTGATTTGAAGCTGTTCTGTGCACCCAGGAAAGGCCATATTCTTTTAACCAATTCCTGTGGATGCAGACCTGTTGTGGGTGAAATGTTTTGATTAGGTTGCTTCAATAGAGATGTGGCCCAGCCCATTCAAGGTGCATCTTAATTCTTTTTCTGGGGTCCTTCATGAGAGGTTAAAGGACACAGAAAAAGTCCAGAGAGTAAGGAGAGGAAGACCCAGACAATTTTTTAGAGGAAAAGCCCCCAGAGATGCTGAGAGAGGAAGCCACTGAATCCAGAAGCTGAAAATGACAACACCCAGGAAAGAAGGACAAGTAGACATCGGCCATTGCCTTCCCCTGTGGCAGAGGTATCCTGGATGCCAGAAACTTTTCTCAGAGAAGGTATCCTCCCATTAATGTCTTGATGTGGACATTTTCATGGCCTTAGAATTATAATTTGTAAGCTAATAAATTCCCATTGTTAAAAACCAGTCTATTTCTGGTATTTTGCACTTCAGCAGCTTTAGAAAACTGAAATATCTGGTATTGGTATAAAGGCCTTACTAGTTTAATAAAGGGAGATTGGATGTGTTGTGTTAGTATTCTGTGATTTCTCTGTAAGAATTTCTAAAATATTGGAATTCTGTTTCTTAATTTTTTTTGATAGAACACATCTATAAATCTTTACATTCTTTTTAATTTCCACTCTATCTGTAGGTTTGTCCTCCTTTTCCATTTCATCCTAATATTATTTACTTAGAACCTTATCTTTCTTTTCTTGAAAAAAAAGTTTATCTATTTTACTTTTTAAAAAACTGTTGGCTTTGGTTACCTCTGTCTGTTATGTTTGCCTTCTATTTTTTTTGTTCTCTGTTCTTATTTTTATTATCTCCCTTGTTTAACTTCCCTTGTTTTAACTCTATTTTATTCTAAATTCTTAAATGCATCTTCATAGCATCAATTTTCAGTTTTTGAAATGCAATTACTTAAGAACATCATTTTCCTCTGGTTACCTCTTTAGCTGTATCCCATATAATTTGATATGTACACTATTTACCTCTTTACTTTTTAAATTATACAATGCTTTATTAAAATTTCTAATTTAAATTGTATTAATTTAGTCATTATTTCATATAGGATAATAGTCTTAAGAAATCTATACAATATTTATCTGTTGCTTGCTCATGATTTTTTCTTGTATCTCCATCCTTCTGGTTTCAAGCTTCTTCTTGCTGACATGGCTTTTAGAAATTCATTTAGTAAGGGATTGTTATGGGTTGAGTCATGTCTGTCAAAAAGACACATTCGAGTCCTAACTCCTAGTCCTGTGGATCGGAGCTCACGTATAAATAGGATCCTCGAAGATCCCATAGTTAAGGTGAAGCCACACAGAATTAGGGTGAAGTGCAACCCGATATGACTGGAGTCCTTTTAAACAGAGGAAATTTGTGTACAGTAGTGGGGGACCAGAGGAGACAGACAGAGCAAGAAAGGCCATGTAATCAAGACTGAGTTACAGATTTCCTACAAAGCACCACCAGAATTCTACAGACTTCAGAGAAAGCATGGCCCTGCTGACACCTCAGGTCTTAACTTCTTGTCTTCAAAACTTTGAGACAATAAATTGCTGTCATTTAAGCCAACCAGTCTGTGTATTTGTTATGGCAGCTCTGGATAACTAAGACAAAGACTTTTAGTGTTAAACTCAGTTTTGTTTATCTGAAAAATAATAAGGCTTAAATTTTAGGACAAAAGCTAGTTTTCTCTGTCTTTCCCTTTTATCTCCTTCAGGAATTTTTATGCTCTTCAGTATCACACCAATGTGTTAGATGCAGATATCTTTTTGTTTAAATATTTTTATTGACAAATCTTCACATACATACAGTCCACATGTGGTGCACAATCAGTGGCTTACAACATCATCGCATATTTGTGTATTCATCACCAGGATCATTTTTAGCTCATTTGCATTACTCCAGGAAAAGAAAAAAGAAAAAGCATACATCTCATTACCCCTCCTTATCATTGACCACCAGTATTTCAATCCACACATTTTTACCTCTTATCCCCTCTATTATTTATTTATTTTCATCCATATTTTTTTTACTCATCTATCCATACCCTAGACAAAGGGAGCACAGACCCAAAACTTCCACAATCACACAGTCACATTGTAAAAGCCATTTTGTTATTCAGTCATCTTCAAGAAACAAGACTACTGGAAAACAATTCAGTAGTTTCAGGTGCTTCCCTCCAGCCACTCCAATACACCATAAACTAAAAAAGGATATCTATATAATGCCTAAGAACAACCTCCAGGATAACCTGTTTGAAATTTCTCAGCCATTGAGTTTTACTTTGTCTAATTTCTTCCTTCCCCTTTTTTCAAGAAGGTTTTCTCAATTCCATGATGCCAGATCCTGGTGAATCCTGGGAGTCTTGATCCACATTGCCCAGGAGATTTACACCCCTGGGAGTCACGTCCCACAAAGGGTGGGGGAGGCCAGTGAGTTCACCTGCCGAGGTGGCTTAGAGAGAGAAGCCACATCTGAGCAACAAAAGAGGTTCTCTGGAGGTGATTCCTAGGCATAATTATAAATAGGCTTAGCCCATCCTTTGCAGAAATAAGATTCATAGAGGCAAAACCCAAGACTGAGGGCTCAGCCTGTTGATTTCTTTGTTCCCACTGATTGCGAGAATAGATGCAGATATCTTTTATTTATCCTTTCAGGTATTCATTGTTCTTCCCGAATCTGAAAATTTGATTTCTTAATCAATTGTAAAAAAAAAATTTGCTCATTTTATCTTCAAGAAATGTCACTCCCATATTCATTCAATTTTTCCCAAGAAATCTGGCTAGATATGTGCTGTTAATGTTTGTCTATTCTTCATATCTGATCTTTTCCATCTCTCTTATTCTCTGTACAGTATTCTGAATAATTTCCTAAACTTTATTCCACTTCACACATTTATCTATTCTCTTTGTAAAACTACCTATGAATGATTCATTTTGATGATTATATATTTTTTTTGGTAGAAAATTATTTGGTTCTTTGTCAACTGTTTTAGTTTCCAAGCCACCAGAATATCACATTCCAGAACTGGAACAGCTTTTAAAAGGGGAAATTAAATAAGTTATAAGTTTACAGTTCTAAACTTATAAAAATGTCCAAACTAAGCCATCCAGGGAAAGACACTTTAACTCAAGGAAGGCCAATGGATCAAGAGTACCTCTGCCATCTGAGTAGTCATGTAACTGTCATTTGCTGGTCCCTTGCTCCTGGGCTCTGTTGCTTTCAGTTTGGACTAAAAGGGACAGAAAATGGAAAAACTGAAGGAAAAATGCCTTCAGAGGTCAGAACCATGGAGGTTAAGGTCTGGAGCCAGGAAATCTCAGGCCAGAAGAGTGGACCCACCCGTACTGTGGAGAGAACAACCTTGAATAGGCAGAGTCACATCTCCTTCTAATCAAAAGATCACATTCACAATTGGGTGAGTCATATCTCTGTGGAAAGAATTTAATCAAAAGTTTCCAACCTACAGTATTGAATCAGGGTTAAAAGAAATGGCTGCTCCCACAAAATTGGATCAGGATTAAAATATGGTTTTTCTGGGTGCACATAATAGATTCAAATTGGCACTTTCCACCCTCTGGATCCCCCCCCAACACATATTTTTTCCATATACAAATACATTCACTCCACTATAATATCACAAAGCCTTAAAATATTTCAGTAACAATACAAATATAATGCAAAGTTAAAAATCAGCACAAAATCTCATCAAAGTTAGTTACAGGCATGGTCTGTTCTAAGGCAAAAAATTCTTCTCTGGCTCTGGACCTGTGAAAATCAAAACAAGTTATTTTCTGCCAATATACAAAAGAGGACAGTCATAGGATACATGTTTCCCTTGCCATAGGGAGAAATTGAAAGGTAAATAAGGGTCACTGTACCCATACAGTTCCAAAAACCTGCAGGGCAAATTCCATTGTATTTCAAAGTCTGAAAGTCATTTATCCTTGGGGATTTAGAAAGCGGCAGTCCTGCCCTTTCCAAGGGCCTACTTGGTGGCCATGCTGTCTCCAAATGCTGGTGTGTAGCTTTCAACCTTGAAGGATATTGAGGAGACCACCGTTTTCTTGGCTCTTCCTCTCCAAGCATCAGGGCAGCACCTAGGCTCTCTGCCATCTCCTGGGTACATGCCCAACCTCCTCAGAATTATGCAGTTGCAGCAAGTCTCTCCCCAAATCCCAAGGAGTGCTCTCCAACCTCTCCATGGCCTGGGGCACTGAAACTCCTGCCCTCTATCTTCAGGCAAACTCTCCCTCTCCACATGTATGGATAGCCCCAGGTTTCTAGGCTCCAGACAAAGCTTCCATGGTTCTGCCTCTGAAGCCACTTTTCCTTTAATTTCTTCTTTTTCTGTCCCTTTTAGTCCAGACTGGCCGTGGTTCCATTTATATAGATCCCACAGCACTCTTGTTGGTTTTCTGTGTAGTAGGCAGGGATCATACCCATCAGACAATAGGATGTTCTACAAATCCTTTCTGAATAACTCTGTCTCCAATCCTGGATTTTTCTGTAATGGTTGACTGATTCCAAATTTGCTTAAATCTTCAAGTGGGGCCCTATTCACTGAGGTCTCACTTTCTGGAAGCCCATAATTTTCCAGAACGCCAATTTCCATTTTCTTTATACCCAAGAGTTCGGTTTTCAAATTATCTCATTCCTCTCACATTTTACTATAAGCTGCAAGGAATAGTAAGACTGAATCATTTAGATTGGAAATTTTTTCTGCTAAATATCCAAATTCATCACTCTTAAATTCTGCTATCTATCTACAAAGAATATCTTCCTTCCAGTTTGCAATGGCATGTTCCTCATTTCTGTCTAAGGCCTCTCAGAGGTATCTTTAGTATCCACATTTCTACCAACAGTCTCTTCAGAGCATTCTAGGCCTTCTCTATCAAGATCCTTGCAACTCTTGCAGAATCTTCCCTTTATCCATTTAAAAAGCAAATCCAAATTGTTTGATATTTGCAAACTGCAGCAGCACTCCACTTCTCTGGTATCAAAATCTGTGTTAGTTTCTGTTCTAGTTTACTAGCTGCTGCAATGCAACACACCAGAGATGAATTGCCTTTTAATAAAAAGGGATTTATTTCATTAAAAATGTGCAGTTCTTCAGAGGAAAGGCAGCTAATTTTCAACTGAAGTTCTTTCTTATGCGGGAAGTCACAGAGTTCTAACTTTCTCTGCAGTGATTCCATTTTGCATCTCCAAAGATTTGGGCTGAGCTGTGAGTGCAAAGATAATGTATGCTGAGTTGCTTGGGCTGTGCTACACAGACCTCTCTCAGTTAAGCTTCCAGGCAATTAAATCAAACATCATTCACTGCAGCAGGCATGCCTCCCAGCTGACTGCAGATGTAATCAGCAACAGATGAGGTTCACAGGCCATTGGGTCATGTCCATAGCAATAGTACTAGGCATATTCACCTGGCCAAGTTGACACCTGAACCTAACTACCACAGTTTCCAAGCTGCTGGAATGCAAGAACTGGGATGTTTTTTAAAAAGTGGGATTTAATAAATTACAAATTTACAGTTCTAAGTCAAAAAAATATCCAAACTAAGGCACCCAGGTAAAGATATCTTAACTCAAGAAAGGCTGATGGGTCGGGAACACCTGTGTCAGCTGGGTAGTCACATGGCTGGGATCTGCTGGTCCCTTGCTCCTGGGCTCTACTGCTTTCAACCTCTGTTCCTGTGGGGGATCCTCACTTGCTTCTACAGGGCTGACTTGCATCTCTTGACTTCCCTTGGCTATTGCCATAAGCTGTTAGGGCTCCAAGTATCTCCAAATATCCATGTCTCTGCCCTCTGCTGGCCAGCTCTGTCATTTCTGAGGTTTCTCCTTTTAAAGACTCTAGTAAACTAATCAAGAATGGGTGGAGTCACATCTCCATCTAATCAAAAGGTCATACCCACATTTGGATGTTTCACTTTTCTGTGGAGATAATCTAATCAAAGTTTCCAACCTATAATATTCAATCAGGATTAAAAGAGGCGGCTGCCCCTACAAGATTGGGTCAGGTTTAAAACATGGCTTTGGTGGAGTGCATAATAGATTCAAACCAACATATCAACCCTCTTTTGCATTTGTTATTGTATGCTGTTTGCTTCTTATATTTTTAATTCTGTGTTTAAAATTTTAACCTGCTTATATTGTGAATCCAGTAATTCTATTACAATAGGTTATTGAGAGTCTAATTTTGAAATTTGTTCTCTGCTGAATCTTGTTCTCTGGCTGTTTCCTCATGTGTTTGTCTCTTTTTTAAACTTTGATATCTTGTTCGTGAGAATCTTGTGAAGCCTATAGCAAGAGCGCATCTCTCCAGAGAGGATTTCATTTGTTACTGTGAGGGGCTTGTACTCGGGGTTTCTATGAGCCTTGGATCCTACTAATGGGCAGCCTGTGGTTGTGAATGTGCAGGGGAGATTTTTTCCCACCCAGGGTCAATGATGAGACAAACACAACTCCTTTGTTAGCAAAGGGACTTTTTTTCCTTAGTATACTGTTTTACCTAAAGTGAGAACCTCTCCAGAGTTCCAGGTTTAGGCAGTGTCTTATTTCTAGCTTCCACCTGTAAAAGGCCAAAAGCCCTGTTTTCTTCCCTGCACCACCTTTAAAACTCAAGCCTCATGGTTAACATGTATATAACAAATGCTCCCAAGATAGTTGCTGCATGTGTATAGGCTTATAACTTCAGTTTTCTACTCTCACTCTGCTTTAGATCCCTGGCCATTTTATCTTTCTTTATCAGAAGTTCAGCTATGCATTTAAAATAATGTTTTGTTATATTTTATCCAACATATCCAAGCGTTTTTTTTAATTCAAAAGGTTTCCCAGACAGCCAGAAATAGAAGTATTCTGACTACTTTCTATATTTTAAATATACATCAAATTTTTGCCCACTGATGACATCCTTTGACATTTTCCAGTGCTATTAAGTATTTTTTTAAATATCTTTTCCACTATGTGAGGGAGTTTTATGCAGAAGGAATAAAAAGCAAGTGAATTCAGTCTATAATCTTGATCTAATTTTTGAACCAGGTATTGAAGGTTGACAGAAATCTGCCAGGTGGAAATGGAGGCCAAGCCAGTCAACGCTGAGGCAAGACAGTCATGAAAGAATAAGACTAACAGTCTCTAAAATGACAAAAGTTAAGTATATCTAGGGAGCAGTATCCATTAGAACAAAGATAGAAGATGAGTCTGAAAGTGAGGCCAGTTTAGATCATATTAAAAGGGGTCTTGCATGCTACAATAAGGAGTCTGAGATCTGCAATACAAATTCGGCAAAATAGCTGTTATTATTACTTAGTAGGTGGTAAGCACTGTACTGGAGATCTCACTGAGGATGTTATTATCATCTACATATTATAAATAAGAAACATGAAGTTATTTTCCCAAGGGCCCACAGATACCAGGGGTTGAAACCAGTAATCTGTCTGATTAAAGAGCTTGTGAATTAAATCACTTTCTTCAGTGTTTCCCAATAAACAAAAAGAAGTCAAGTAATGTTTTTAAGCACGAGAGTGAAGCAATAAAACTGGTTACTTAGGAAGATTATTCTGTTGACCAAATAGTGTATTGAATAAGGGAATTAAACTCTTACTTATTCTGAGCTACTCATCAGCCCAGAGAAGAAAGCTTTAACCTGGGAAACAAGAACAAATAGAAGGCTTTGCAAGTAGTTGTAAAAGACTTTTGCTTTTTTCTTCATGAACTGGAAGTTCAGTGTAGAATTTTGAGCAAGGACATCCTTACACATTTTAAAAGGATCACTCCTATGGCCATATAGAGAATGGGTCATAAAGGGTAAGAGCTAAAGCAGAAAAGTATGCATTTCATGCTCACTCAGAGTAAGCAAGGAATTATTTACAAGGATAGAATTTTGAGCCTCCTTGTTTGGGGAGCCGAGGTGGGAGATACAAAAATGTTCAAAGAGAGCAGTTGTTGGAGGACCAGCTGATGAGAGCAGTTCATGGATGGCCATACTATCTTCCAGAGAAGAAAAGGAGATGAGGAGAGATTTGGGGGAGTTGTAGAAGTTGATAAAGTAATATGGGAAACTATCAGTGATAGTAGTGGAAATCACATTCCTTTTGTTTAACAGGTATTTACCATATTGTTTTACTCAGAGTTCTCTAGAGAAACAGAACCAACAGAAGAAATCTGTAAATATGAGATTTATAAAAATGTCTCATGCAATCAAAATCTGTAGTGCAGGCCATGAGGTTGGCAATTCCAATGAAGTTCTCTGACAGACTCCACAGGTGAGGATGGCTGGATGAAGAAATGAAGAATTCTCTCTTCTCCATTAAAGTTTTCAAGTGATTGGATTAAATCTGACTGATCAGATTCTCTTGCTGTGGAAGACTTACCCTTAGTTGATCAGAGATGTAGTCAGCCAAAGATGCAATATACTGATTGATGATTTATTAAATCAGCCTTCTGCTTTATCAAGTAGCCACAAAACATCCTTGCAGTAATGTTTAGGCCAGTGCTTGCCTGACCCATCAGCTTGGCACCATCACCTGGCCAAGTTGACACCTGAAACTAACCATCACTTATATCTCAGAAATTCTCCAAAGAACTGACAAAGGGTTATAGGGCTTTGAAACTTGGAAATATCCCAGTAAAGTTCACATGTCAACTTGTCTAGGTTATGGGATATCTAGTTGTTTGATCAAGCAAGCAATGGCCTGATGAGGTTACTTCATGGATAACTGTGAGACTTTTTCATGGATTTAAACCATTGGTCAATTGATTGTGTCTATGACTCTTACATCTATAATTAATAATGGGGATTGACTGCCCACAGCAGTGAAGGAAGTATCATCCAGTCAGTTGAAGGCCTTAAAGAGAGAACAGATGATTCCTGCAATCAGGAAGAAGAATTCCTATCTGTACGTTAGCCAGCCGGCTTCTCCTGGGGATTCATCAGAACCTTTAGTGGGGTTCCCAGCTTTCAGCCTGCCTAATGGAATTCGGACTTGCCAATCGCAACAGTCTCATGAGCCAATTCCCTTAATAAATCTCATAATATTTACATATAAACATGATTTTTGCATTTTTATAAATATATATATATAATCTCCTTCCTGTTTCCCTGAAAAATCCTCACTGATGCATGAAGAATGATTGACAATGTTGTACTATGCTGTCATTCAATACTTTCAACAACTCTGTGAAACAGGTATTATCACCCCCAATGCATAGACAAGAATCTAAGTCACAGAAATGTTAAATAATTTGCCTAAGACCAACCACTGGTAATAGGCAGAGATAGAATTCAAATACAGATTTTTTTGTGGCCCTAAAGGGTATGCTTTTTTAAGGACACCATGCTAAGGTGAAAAACTTTGTCTTAATCAAGGGGAGAATTATTCAGCAGGGGATTGAAACTCATAGCGGAGCCCAAGAAAATTGCAGTAGCAGCCAAACAGACACATCCTGGAGGTGGCTTTCACTTCCTAACTAATGTTTTCAAGTTGTATCACCCCCAGGATAAATCTCACTAGTCCTAGAGAAAGCCCCCTCTCCCTACCAGGACTCAAGGTCAGTCCTACCTCTTCAGCCTCTTGTTTTCTCTAGTGGGTCAAAAGCCAGAACTCCTGAGGGTGCCTCAGTCTGTTCTCATCAAGACGGCTCCCCACAACCCAGAGGTCCATGCCACTGTGAACCCTCGCTTGCCCTTGCTGCTGTCTAATGACAGGACTTGCTGATACCACACTGTGAGGAGTGCATTTAGGGGGCTTCCTGGGGCTCTGTTAAGAAGCTCTGCTTTTGTAGCTGGCAAGGCTGGGGCAGGAATATGGAAATCATCTCTTTTCTATTTTCACTCCTTTCCATCATCACAGGCCCTGAGTGTGTGTGTGCAAACTGGTTCCTCCATTTCTCTAGATAAACATATCCATTCACCTTTCCTTTTGTTTCTGTTTGTTCAGAAAGTCAAATTCATCTTGTGAATAAAGGGAGTAATCAGATTAGCATAGAATGTCCTGAGGATCAGAGAAGAGAGAAGTCAAGGGTGAAGGAGTGGGGGAAAGGCTTTGACAAAGAGAGAGAGAAACAGAAAATAAGACAGCAAAATCATCAGCTGATGGAAGGAAAGAAGGAAGGAAGGAAGGAAGGAAGGAAGGAAGGAAAGAAAGAAGATTCAAATTGACACAGAGTCTGTAAATTCCTACCAACTGAGTGGGTTCAATTTACATTTACTAAGTACCTGTTCTATGTAGGTACTATGGTATATTAAGGTTTTCTTCTACCTTTTCTCATTTAATTTCATGCAAACTGAGGAGGCAATCTTTGTTAGCTGCCTTTCACAGATGAGGGACTTAATACTCCAAAAGATTAAATTATCCAATTTCCTTCACCTGTAAGTATCCTAAGCCAAATCTTCATGATTTCCAAATCAAGCACTCTTTCAACCACATGATCCTGCTGCCTTTTCCAGGAGTGTCTAGGATATGGAAGACAGTGTGAGGAAAATGGGTTCTTGAAAGAAAAAGAGCACAGAATGAAGAGACTGAGGTATGTGTATTAAATATATACCATGTACTAGGCATTTTTCTTTTTGCTAGGTACATAGCCATAGATATTATAAAATATCTGTCCTACCTAGTGTTTATGTTCTGGTAAGGGAAGCAAGATAATAAACAAATATGCAGATACAATATGTCAGATGGCAAAAGTGCAAATGGTGAAAAATCATGTAGGTATCCAGAGAATAGAGAGTGCTGAGGGAGTTACTATCTTCAATAGGGATTTTGAGAAGCCTTCTACTATGAAAATTCATATGAGCAGAGAATTTCATGAAGTGTGAGTGAAACACAGGTTATTTGAGAGAAGAGTATTCTGGTAGAAAGAATAGCTAATGCAGAGGCCCTAATGTGAATACAAATGTCTCAGTTTGCCAGACTGCTAAGACAATACCACACAATGGGTTGGCTTAACTATAAAAATTTGCTGGCTTGTGGTTTCAGAAGCTGGAAGGCTTTCCTTTTCTCAGTGCTGGCAGCCTTCAGACTGGCCAATGATCCTTTGGTTCCTTGGCTTCCCTGTCACATGGTGATGTCCTTTCCTTTCTCTTCTGGGCTCATATTGATTTCCAGCTTCCAGCTCCTCCCTGAGGCTTTCTCCCAGTATGTCTGAATTGTTTCCACTTATAAAGGACTCCAGTAATTCAGATTAAAATCTACCCTCATTCAGTTGGGCCATATCTTTATTCAAAACAACACCTTCAAGAAATCCTGTTTACAATGAGTTCACATCTACAGGAATGCAGATTAAGATTAAGAACATGTCTAAATTAGGGTACATAATTTAATCATGTACACTAATCATCACAGTACACTTAGTGTTTTCAAGGAAAGGAAAAGAACCTTGTATGGTTAGAGCTCACTGAGCAAGCAGTAATATTAAAGGTGAGGTCAGGGAGTGAACAGGGGGCAGAAAGAATTTAGGGCTTTAAATCAATTGTTAGAGTTTTTCTTTGCTTTTTTTTTTTTTTGCACTTTGGGTTTTAATGAGGAAAATGGACAAGGATGTGAAGGTTTTGAACAGGTAAGTGAAATATTCTGACATGTTTCAAAGGCTCTCTCTGGTGGGTGTATAGAGAACAGGTTAAAAGAAACAAGACCTGAAGAGAGGGAACAAATTAGGAGGCTAAAGAAGTATTCTACAAGAGAGACAATGGTGGCACGGGCCAGGGGCATATCAGTAGAGGTGCTGAAAAGTGCTTGAATTATAGACATATTTAGAGGTTAGAGCTAACTTAGTCTCTTGGATATTAAATGTACATGTACAGGGAAGAGTAAGGGGGAGATTTGTTGGTTTTGGCCTGAGTGGCTGGAATAATGATGTTACCACCTACTGAGTTGCAGAAGACTGAGAGTGAAGGTCAGAAGAGCAACACTGAACGTGTTAACTCTGAGACGTCTCCTAGATAACCAAGTGGAAAAATCCAGTGTGCACTTGATACGGATGCACGACCTCTGAAGAGGAGAGAGGTCCAGGGAGAAATTATAGCTGGGAACATACGAAGCATTACTCATGGTCATGAAATTAACTGAGTATTATTAAGAGAAACGAAGACAAGGACTGAGTCCTGAAGCATAGATCTAGCATTTGATGATCAGGAAGTTGTGGAAAACCTGTAAAAGATATTAAGACTAACCAGTGAGTGGCTAGTGGTGCTCAGGAACCAAATGAAAAATGTTTTTCAAAAAAGAAGACATTTTGCCACCACACTGAATCCAACCTATTCTGGCACCTGGAAACTGGCACCTGGGATCATGTGCCATATAAAAACAGCACCTTTGGCATGAGTTTTGGTGTTTCAAAGGTAGGCATAGGCAGCTGTCTCCAGACGGCTTTTCACAACACACTTGCTCTGCCAGTTGGAGAACAAGACCAAAACCCAGAGGGAATTAGAGCTGACAGGGTGAGTTGTGAACGCTTGCGAGACATCCTTTTGGGAACATCTGAAATAGTTAAGGATTGACTTGAAGGGGACTAATGTATAATAATCAAGCCAATGGGAGATTAGTTCGGGAATAAAATGGAAGTGTGATGAAATCTAGAAATTGTAAATAAAGATATTTGATTACACAAAGTATTGAAATTTTCTGCATGGCAAAATAAATAAATAAATATCACCCGAAATAGAGAATACCAAAAGACAGCAGTCTGCAAAAAAATTTTGCAAACTTATGAAAGGCAAGGGTTATTCTTTTTTTTTACTATGCCAAAAGCTCTACAAAGGAAAAAGACCAACAGCCAGTTTTCAAAAATGAAAAAAGGATAGCTACAAACAGCTATAGAAGAAACAAATGAATAGAATTACCCATCAATGAATACAAGGACGTTAAACATCATTCACAATTTAAAAATGCAAATTTAAACAATGAGATATCATTTGTCACCTTTCAAATTTACAAATATTAAAAGGATTGATAATATTCACTTCACAGGTACAGGGAAACAAAGTCTCATATGTTCTTAGAAGTATATATTGACACATTGTGCTGGTTTGAAAAGATGTATGTACCCTAGAAGAGCCATGTTTTAATCCTAATCCCATTTTGAAAAGGCAGCTGTTTCTTCTAATCCCTATTCAGTACTGTATGTTTGAAACTGTAATTAGATCATCTCCCTGGAGATGTGGCTCAACCAAGAGTGGTTGTTAAACTGGATTGGGGGAAATG
This sequence comes from Tamandua tetradactyla, assembly GCF_023851605.1. Taxonomy (NCBI): domain Eukaryota; kingdom Metazoa; phylum Chordata; class Mammalia; order Pilosa; family Myrmecophagidae; genus Tamandua; species Tamandua tetradactyla. The sequence continues at coordinate 26,910,508 of NC_135333.1, forward strand.
TGTCTCCACCCATTCGGGTGGGTCTTGATTGGCTCACTGGAGTCCTATAAAAGAGGAAATATTTTGGAGAATGAGAGAGATTCAGAGAGAGCAGAGAATGCTGCAGCACCATAAAGCAGAGAGTCCACCAGCCAGCGACCTTTGGAGATGAAGAACAAAAACGCCTCCCAAGAAGCTTCATGAAACAGGAAGCCAGGAGAGAAAGCTAGCAGATGATGCCATGTTCACCATGTGCCCTTCCAGATGAGAGCGTTGCTCTAACTGTGTTTGCCATGTGCCTTCTCACTTGAGAGAGAAACCCTGAACTTCATCAGCCTTCTTGAACCAAGGTATCTTTCTCTGGATGCTTTTGATTGGACGTTTCTATAGACTTGTTTTAATTGTGACATTTTCTCAGCCTTAAAACTGTAGACTAGCAACTTATTAAATTCCCCTTCTAAAAGCCATTCTGTTCTGGTATATTGCATTCCAGCAGGTAGCAAACTAGAACAGATTTTGGTTTGCAAATACCAAACATGTTGGAACAGTTTTTTGAATGGATAAGGGGAAGATTTTGGAGGGGGTGGAGGAGCATTGTAAGAAGGTCAAAGAATGCTTTGAAGAGACTGTTGGTAGAAATATGGACTCTAAAGATACTGTTGATAAGGCCTTAGGCAGAAATGAGATATGTGTTATTGCAAACTGGAAGGATAGTGTGCTGGTTTGAAATGATGCATGCACCCTAGAAAAGGCATGTTTTAATCTAAATCCCATTTTATAAATGCAGCAGTTTCTTCTAATCCCTATTCAACATCATGTATGTTTTAAACTATAATTAGATCATCTCTCTGGAGATGTGATTTACTCGAGAGTGAAACTAGGTTAGGTGATGACATGTCTCCACCCATTCTGGTGGGTCTTGATTAACTTTTGAAGTCTTATAAAAGAGGAAACATTTTGCAGAATGTGAGATTCAGAGAGAGCAGAGTAGAACCACATAGCCATGAGAAGTAGAGTCCACCAGCCAGTGAAGCTTTAGAGATAAAGAAGGAAAATGCCTCCCGGGGAGCTTCATGAAACAGGAAGCCAGGAGAAGAAGCTAGTAGATGATGCTGAGTTCACCATGTGCCCTTCCACTTGAGAGAGAAACCCTGAACATCATCAGCCATCTTGAACCAAGGTGTCTTTCCCTGGATGCCTTCAACTGGACATTTCTATAGACTTATTTTAATTGGGACATTTTCTCGGTCCTACAACTGTAAACTAGCAACTTTTTAAATTCCCCTTTTTAAAAGTCATTCCATTTCTGGTATGTTGCATTCCAGAAGCTAGAAAACTAGAACAGATGGTGATCCTTGTTTTAAAATAGCAGATAATCTGGCAAAAGTGACTGGTGGCTTTGGCTGGAAGACAGATTTTAAAAGCCATGAACTTAGATATTTTGCAAAAGAGATCTCCAAACTAAATGTTGAAAGTGCAGCCTGGTTTCTTCTCACAGCTTTTATAGTGAAATGCGACAGGAGAGAGATAAGCTGAGAACTGAACTCTTGGGGACAAAGAAACCAGAATTGATATTCTGGAAAATTCTGGGCTTCCATGAGAGTGGTACCCCATGTGAGGATTTGGCCAAGTGCAGAACCAGTCAGCCATTTAAGAGGAAACCAGAACCAGACATGGGGTTATCCAGGAAGGATTTGTGGAAACTCTTTATGTCTGATGGTTGTGATCCAAGGATACTGCATAGAAAACCAACGAGAATGTTGCAGGATCTGTATAAAGAGAACCACTGCCAGTCAGGAATGAGAGGGACAGAGAAGGGGCACAGTGAAGGCAAAATAACTTCAGAGGCAAAATCATTGAGGCTGGGGTCTGAAGTCAAGAAGCTTTGGACCAGGAGAGCAGATGCACCCAAGCCTGTGGAGAGGGTGAGTTTACCCTAAAGGCAGAGGATGGGCCTCCCACCTCACTGCAGTAGAAGAGTCATGCCACCTCAGGCCTTGGAGAGGGTGAAGCACATTCCTTGGGGATTGGGGAGAGCCTGGTTGCCACCACATGGAGGGGTTGAGCATGTACCCCAGAGAGGCAGAGAGCCCGGATGCAGCCCTGATCCTTGGAGACGGTGGAGCTGGGAAAAAGGTGGTCTCCCCAATGCCCCCAAGGGTTGCTTTCAGAGAGAGGTAGGCCTCCATATAGGCAATTGGAAAGGGTGGGACTGCCACTGCCTAAAGCCCCAAAGATAAATGATTCTCAGACTTTAAAATCCAATGGACTTTGCCCTGTGAGTTTTCAAAATTGTATGGGTCCAATGACCCCTGTGTTCCTTCCTCCCTAAGGAAATGTGTATATGTATCCTATGACTGTTCCTCCTTTGTATATTGGCAGCAAATAACTTATTTTGAGTTTTTATAGGTCCAGAGCCAGAGGAGAACTTTGTCTTAGAACAGATCATGCCTGTAACTAACTTTGATAAGAGTTTGTACTGTTCTAACTTTGTATTTCATTTGTATTGCTACTGAAATAGTTTAAGGATTTCTGATACTGTGATGGAATGGATGTGTTTTGTATATGGGGAAAACATATCTTTTTTAGGGTTCAGAGGGTGGAATGTGCTGGTTTGAAAGGATGTATGTACCCTAGAAAAGCCATGTTTTAATCCTAATTCCATTTTGTAAAGGCAGCTGTTTCTTCTAATCCCTAAATAGTACTGTATGTTTGAAACTGTAATTAGATCATCCCCCCGGATATGTGGCTCTACCAAGAGTGGTTGTTAAGATAGATTTGGGGGAAATTTGTCTTCACCTATTCAGGTGGGTCTTGATTCATTCACTGGAGTCCCATAAAGGAGGAAACATTTTGGAGAATGAGAGAGATTCAGAGAGAGCAGAGAATGCTGCAGCACCACGAAGCAGAAAGTCCATCAGCCAGCAACCTTTGGTGATGAAGGACGAAAACACCTCCCAGAAGCTCTGACTGTGTTTTCCACGTGCCTTATCACTTGAGAGAGAAACCCTGCACTTCATCAGCCTACTTGAACCAAAGTATCTTTCTCTGTATGTCTTTGATTGGACATTTCTATAGACTTGTTTTAATTGTGACATTTTCTTGGCCTTAGAACTGTAAACTAGCAACTTATTAAATCCCCCTTTTAAAAAGCCATTCTATTCCTGTATATTGCATTCAAACAGCTAGCAAACTAGAACACACATTTTCTAGATTAATTTGTAATATCAATAAAAAATTTTTAATAGACTTTAATTTTGGTAAGTTTATACTTATAGAGAAATTGTGACGATAGTACAGAGAGTTTCCATACACCTCACGCTGAATTCCCACTATTATGAATACTTAACATTGGTATGATATATTTATCTTATCACAATTAATGAACCAATATTGATAAATTATTATCAACTGAAGTTATTCTTTCATTCATATTTTCTTAGATTTTCTTGTGCTTTTTCTGTTCCAGGATTCATCCATGATGCCACATCACATTTAGTTGCTATGTCTCTCTAGACTCCTCTTGGCTGTGACAGTTTCTCAGACTTTTCCTTGTTTTTAATGACCTTGACAGTTTTGAAAAGTGCTGGTCAAGTTTTTGCAGAATGTCCCTCAAGTCGGCCAGACTGAGCATGGAATGGAAACCAAGATCTGAGTACAAGGTGACCTCATTGATACTAGGGTGTCATTGCCTCTAGACACTCACAGTCGACAGAAAGAGGACGTGTATGTGTGTATTCTAACCACTATTGCTTAGAAGACAAGCTATACTTATTTCTAGATGTAGATTACTATATCAATAGTGAAGCAAAACATGAATCATACTGAGGTCTCCAATTCTAATCCATCACCACATGGAGCATTCTAGCCTTCTACCATTGCTTATTTGAAACCTCCAAATCGAACAGTGAGAAACCTGATTCCAACAATCTGTCATACATTTACCTAGCTGTTCAATCTTCTACACATGCATAATGGTTTCCGAAATCTTAACCCAAGCTCTCATGGTAAACAACTTTATCAACTAGTGCAGAGTGCTTATTTACGGTTCATTTTCCTTTTGTATCAAAGTCTTCACTCCATTCTAAAGTTACTTAAGTCAGTGCTTAATTTCCCCACTTCCTTCAGTTCTGATGTTTCTGACACTTGTAACACAGGTAGATTATTTTGGCTCATTCTGCATTCCATCCTGAGATCTTCTGACCTACATAATTGTTTAAAATTTGCCTGCATTCAGGTTTACTCTTTGTGCTACAAAGTTCTCTGGGTTTTAACAAATGCATATTGTCTGTATCCACAATTACAGTATCATACAGAATATTTTTACCACCCTAAGTGATCCTCTGTGTGTCTCGCTGTATTCAGTATCCTCCTACTTCAGGCAATCATTGATTAGCTAACCACTTCTATACTATGGCTTCTCTGGGAAGTCATATGAATGGAATCATACAGTGTATATTGTTTTCTGACTGGATTCTTTCATTTAAAAAAATGAATTAGGATTCATTCGTGTCTTTGTGTGGCTTATTGGCACACTCCATTTTATTGCTGAATAGTATCCATTCTATGGATATGCCAAAGTTTGTTTATCCATTTATCAATTGAAAGATTTCTTGGTTGCTTCCAATTTTTAGCTATATATTATGGATAGAGCTGCTATAATAATTTACATTCAGGTTTTTGGGTGTACAAGCATTTTCTGGTTAGTTTTATAAATACCTAGAAACACTGTTGTTGGATTACTTGGTAAGACTACATTTAACTTTGTAAGAAACTGCCAAACTGTTTTCCAAAGTAGCTGTACAATTTTGCATTCCCACTAGCAATAAATGAGAGCTCCTGTTTTGCTGTGTCCTTGCCAGCAATTGCTACTATCAGTGTTTTGGATTTTAGCCATTTAAATTTCATTTCCCTAGTGACAAATGATGTTAAGCATCTTTTCATATGCTTACTTGCCATCTGTATATCTTCTTTGGTGAGGTGTTCAGATCTTTTGCCCATTTTTTAATTAGCTTATTTGTTTTCTTAGTGCTAATCTTTGAGTCCTTTATCATGTATGTGTTCTGCAAATATTTTCTCTTACTCTGAGGCTTATCTTTGCATTCTCTTTATAGTGTGTTTCACAGAGAAAATTTTTTTTTTATTTTAATAGAGTCCAGCATCATTTTTTTCTTTCATGGATTGTTCTTTTCATGTATCTAAAAGACACAAAGTCACATAGCTTTTCTGATTTTTTACTCTAGAAGTTTTTACAAACTTGCATTTCACATTTGGTCACATCAATTTGAGTTCATTTTTATTTACAGTGAAGTTTTATTTCTGAGTTCATTTGCTTGCATATGGGTCTCCAGTTATGCCAGCACCATTTGTTGAAAAGACTATCCTTTCTTCTTTGAAATGCCTTTGAGCCTTTGTCAAAAATCAGTTGGCTCAATTAGTGTGGGTCTTTTTGTTCCACTGATTCATATGTCTATTATTTTGTCAACAGCACATTATTTTGATTATTGTACCTTCATAGTAAACCAAAATCAGGCTAGGTAAGTATTTTGTCTTTGTTATTTTTCTTTAGAATTGTGTTGACTATCCTAGGATCTTGCCTTTCCATATAAAATGCAGAATCAGTTTTCCAGTTAGCTTGTATTAAATCTATACATCAAATTGGGAAAAATTAATATCCTAACAAGACTTCTTTTGATCCATGAACACAAAATATCTATTTATTTAGATCTTTAATTTCTTTCATCAATGTTTTATAGTTTTCTGTACATATTTTGTTAGATTTATATTTTAGCATTTCATTTGTTAGTAATTTTGTAAATTGTATTACATTTAATTTCAAATTCCAATTGTTCATTGTTGATTAATAAGAAAAGAATTGATTATTTTTACTTGCATTGTATCCTGCAACCTTGTTATACTCATTCATTAGTTACAGGGGTTGTTTTCCTGATTCTTTAGAATTTTCTATATGGACCATCATGTCAACTATACTCTAAGTATAGAGATTATATACCGTACATAAAATATATATACATAAAATACTTTATGTACAGTATATAAAGAACATTTTAGCTTAGTTTGTTGTTTCCAATCTGTATGTCTTTTATTTATTTTTCTTGTCTTATCACCCTAGCCAGAACTTCCAGTACAATGTGGAATAGGAATGGTGAGAGAATACATACTTGTCTTGTTCTTTATCCTAGGGAGATAACTTCCTGTCTTTCACCATTACATCTGATGTCAGTGTACGCTTTTGAAAATTGTTCTTTAACAAGTTGAGGAATTTCCCCCTCTATACTTAGATTACAGATAGTTTTTTTTAATCATGAATAGGTGTTGGATTTTGACAAACTCTTTTCCTTCAAAAATGATATATTATTTTCTTGATTCAGCCCATTGAAATGACACTTAAACTGATTGATTTTTGAATGCATAATTAGCCTGACATACCTGGAATAAATCCTAATTGGTCCTGGCATATAATTCCTATGATGCATTGTTGAATTTAATTTGTTAGTATTTTATTGTTTTTATCTGTGTTCATGAAAGATATTAAAGTTGTTTTAATATCCTAGGCTGCTACAAACAGATACCATGAAATGAGTCGAATTGTAATGAAAAACGTGAATATACATATCAAAGATGCCCAACAAACTCTGATCAAGATAAACCCAAACAGAACCATGCTACAGCATATTATAATCAAACTGTTGAATGCCAAAGATGAAGAGAAGATTCTGAAAACCACATGAGAAAAGTGACATGTCACATATAAGGGATTCTCAAATAAGATTAAGTGCCAATTTCTCATCAGAAACTGGAGGTAAGAAGGCATTATGGATCAAACCCAGGGGAAGCAGGACAAGAAGATGGCTTAGTGAGGTGTGAAATTTAGTTAGTCCTCCAGAGCAGCGAGTAAGTAGCTGGGAGCAGTACAAAACAAGTGCTGTGGGGACATCAGTGACCAGACACACAGCATACACCAATCTGAACCAGGTGGAACCACTGAAATCTCACACAGAACTGTAAGTTCCCCAAGTCACAGATGTGGGCGCCCCTCTGCCATGGACATGGCAAGCCAGTTCCCTGAGGGAAAAGGAAACAGGCTTTACTAGCAGCAAAGGCTTAGCTCAATCAAGCTCCAGTTGTGGAAATAGCAAATTCTGGCTACTAAAAACAGGCCCCCAGCATAGATAAACCTGGAATAAGCACTAAAGGAAATAGGAGTTTTTACCCCAAAAGTGATGGGGTGGGGCTGATGGAAAAAAAGAAAAAAGAACTAGAAGCTTTTTAAGTTGGACAGCACAAAATACTGGAAAGAGGCTGGACTCCCCCCCCCCAAAAAAGGGGGCACATAGTGCCTGGAGATACATAGAGCCTAGTGCAGCTTAAGCTCTTAATTGACAAGCCTGAGGAGTAGGGGCCTGGCTCTGAGAAGCCTTTTTTTTTCTTCTGTTTTTTCTACTCCTTAACAGCTCATTAGATAGAAGTGAAAGCATTCTCAGGCTTCAACACTGCCCCAGGCAAGGACAGAATTAAGCTTGTCTGAGAGACAAAGTAATTATTCAGGTGAAAGGAGTTAATTTCCTAAAGGGTATATCTTCCCTAAGATAAAGGTGGGGCCCAGCTCAAGTGGGATCCCTCCTTCAAGGAATTCAGGCCCCAGGGACTGGAAAACTAAATCAATTAAAGCCATCATACTACCTCACCTCTGTCTCAACCACACCCCTGGCAGGGAAATTAAAGGCATCACATCACTTTAAGTTGGTGGGAAGCTGCATGCAGATAAGTGCCACATGCTGGGAAGGATAGGAAAAGCACAGTCTAGAGACTTCACAGGAGAGTCTGACAACCTGCTGGGTCTCACCCACAGGGGAAAACTGATAGCTACTATTTTCTCCTGAGACATGGGCCTGTCTGGTCTGGGAAAATATGTCTTGGGTCTATAATATTTCAGGAGACCATCCTTAAAAAATAAATGTTCCTTATAGATAGGGCAAGAAACAGAAAAACAAGAACTGAAAAATGTTCATGAACTAAAGCTCGCGGTCTAGAATGAGTTGAACTGAATGTCAAAGAACAGATAGACAACAAAGCCTTCCGGTAAGAAATTCCTAAGTAAAAGAGTGAGAGCAACCTCCAGAATAAACTAATTAAGTAAATCAGATGCCTAGACACCAGCAAAAAATAACAAGTCATACTAGATGTTCTAGTTTGCTAGCTGCCAGTATGCAATATACCAGAAACAGAATGGCTTTTAAAAACAAGAATTCAATAAATTGCTAGTTTACAGTTCTAAGGCCAAGAAAATGTCCCAGAAAAAACAAGTCTATAGAAATGTTCAATCAAAGGCATCCAGGGAAAGATACATTGGTTCAAAAAGGCCAATGAAGTTCAGTTTTTCTCTCTCAAGTGAGAAGGCACATGGCAGATACAGTCAGGGTTTCTCTCTCAGCTGGAAGGGAACATGGTGAACGTAAAGTCATCTGCTAGTTTTCTCCCCTGGCTTCCTGTTTCATGAAGCTCCCCAGGAGGCATTTTCCTTCTTCATCACCAAAGGTTGCTGGCTAGTGAACTCTGCTTCATGGTGCTGCAGCATTCTCTGCTCTCTGTGAATCTCCAGGTTTTTCCAAGATGTTTCCTTTTTTGTAGTATTCCAGTACACTAACCAAGACCCACCTGAATGGGTGGACACATGTCTCCAGCTAATCCATCTTAACAACCACTCTAGATTAAGTCACATCTCCAGAGAAATTATCTAATTACAGATTCAAATATATGGTACTGAATAAGGATTAGAAGAAATGGATTTATGAAACGGGGTTAAGATTAAAACATGGCTTTTCTAGGGTATATACATCCATTCAAACCAGTACACTATTAAAATCAAAGGTATGGCACAGTCAAAGAAAAAAGAAAATACTTCAAATGAGATACAGGAGTTGAAACAACTAATTCAAGATGTTCAAATCAACATGAAAAATCTTGTCAAAAGTCAAATCAATGACCTGAGGGAAGATATAAAGAAGACATAGGATGAACAAAAAGAAGAACTTGAAAGTTTGAAAAAAACAAATCACTGAACTTATGGGAGTGGAAGGCACAACAGAAGAGATTTAAAAAAAAAAGGAAACCTACAACAAGAGATTAGAAGAGGCAGAAGAAAGAATTAGTGAACTAGAGAACTAAACATCTGAAATCCAATGCATAAAAGAAAATATAGGGGAAAGATTGGAAACATATGAGCTGGGTCTCAGGGAATTGAATGTATACATGAAGAGCATGAATATTTGTGCTGTGGGTGTCCCAGAAGAATAAGAGAAGGAAAAAGGATGAGAAAGACTAATGGAAGAAATAATCACAGAAAATTTCTTATCTTTCATGAAAGACATAAAATTACTGATCCAAGAAGTGCAGCAAACCCCAAACAGAAGAGATCTAAATAGACATACTCCAAGACACTTACTAATCAGATTGTCAAATACAAAGACAAAGAGAGAATTTTGAAAGCAGCAAGAGAAAGCACTCCATCACATACAAGGGAAGACCCACGTGTGGATTTCTCAGCAGAAACTGTGGAGGCAAGAAGGCAGTGGTGTAATATATTTAATATTCTAAAAGAGTAAAATTGCCAAACAAGAATTCTATATCCAGCAAAATTGTCCTTCAAAAATGAGGGGGAGATTAAAGTATTTCCAGACAAACAGTCATTGAGAGAATTTCTGACTAAAAGGCCAGCCCTGCAAGAAATACTAAAGGGACTACTACAAGCAAATAAAAAAAGGCAGGAGAGAGAGGTCTGGAGAAGAGTATAGAAATGAAGAATATCAGTAAATGTAAAAAAAAGAAAAAAATTAGATATTACATATAAAATCTAAAAGACAAAATGGTAGAGAAAAGTACTGCCTTTACAGTAATAATACTAATTGTTAATGGATTAAAAAATCCTAAATCAAAAGACATAAACTGGCAGAATGGATTTAAGAAAAAAAAGATCCCATCTACATGCTGTCTACAGGAGACTCATTTTAAATGCAAAGACAAAAATAGGTTGAAAGCGAAAGGTTGGGAAGAGATATTTAATGCAAAAAAAAAAAAAAAACAGAATCAGAAAAGAGCAGGAGTAGCTGTACTAATATCCAACAAATCAGACCTCAAATGTAAAACATTTAAGAGACAAAGAAGGATGCTATATATTTATAAAAGGAACAATTCAATAAGAAGATATAACAATCATAAATTCATATGCACTAAGCCAGAATGCTCCAAAGTACATGAAGCAAACACTGACAACACTAAAGGTAGAAATAGACACCTCTACCATAATAGTTGGAGACTTCAGTTCCCCATTCTCATCAATGGATAGAACATCTAGACAGAGGATCAATAAAGAAACAGGGAATTTGAATAATGTGATAAATGAACTATACCTAACAGACATTTACAGAACATTACTCCCCACAACAGCAGGATACACATTTTTCTCAAGTTCTCATGGATCATTCTCAACAGTAGACCATATGCTGGGTCACAAAGCAAGTCTGAATTTTAAAGATTGAAATCATACAAAACATTCTTGGATCATAATGGAATAAAGTTGGAAAACAACAATTGGCAGAGGGCCAGAAAATTCACAAATATGTGAAGGCTAAACAACACACTCTTAAAACACCAGTGGGTCAAGGAAGAAATTACAAGAGAAAGCAGTAAATATCTTGGGGCAAATGAAATGGAAAGACAACACACCAAAATTTATGGGATGCAGCAAAGGCAGTACTTAAGAGGTAAATTTGCTGCCATAAACACATATATTACAAAAGAAAAAAGAGCAAAATTGAGGAATTAACTGAAGTTGAAAACAATTGAGAAAACCAACAAAACCAGAAGTTGGTTCTTTGATAAAATCAATAAAATCTATGGAACATTAGTTAGGATGACAAAAAAAAGAGAGAGGGTGCAAATAAATAAAATCAGAAATGGAAGAGGAGACATAACCACTCACCCTGCAGAAATAAAGGAGGTAATGGAAGGATAATATAAGCAACTATAAGCTAATAAACTAGAAATGTAGATGAAATGCATAATTTCCTAAAAAGTCATGAACAACCAACATTGACTTGAGAAGAAATTGATGACCTCAACAAACCAATCACAAATAAAAAGATTGATCAGTTAACAAGAAGCTCCCCAAAAAAGAAAAGTACAGGATGAAATGACTTCACATGTGATTTCTAACAAGCATTCAAGAAAGAATTATTACCAATCCTGTGCAAACTCTTTTAAAAATTGAAGAGAAGTGAAGACTGCCTAATTCATGCTATGATGCCAACACCACCCTAATACCAAAGCCAGAAAAAGGTACTACAAGAAAGGAAAATTAAGATCAATGTCTTTATTGAAGATGCAAAAATCCACAACAGGAAACTTGCAAATGGAATCCAGCAGCACATTTTAAAGAATTATACACCATGACCAATGAGATTTATTCCAGGTATGCAAGGAAGGTTCAACATAACAAATGAATTAATGTAATACACCATATCAACAAATCAAATCAGGAAAACCACATGATCATCTCAATTGATGCAGAAAAGGCATTTAATAAAATTCAACATCCTTTCTTGACACAAACATTTCAAAGTATAGGAATAGTGGGAACTCCCTAAACATGATTAAAGGAATATATGAAAAACCCATAGCTAACATCATCCTCAATGGGGAAAGACTGAAAGCTTTTCCTCTGAGATCAGGAACAAGACAAGGATGTCCACTGTCACCATTGTTATTCAACATTGTGCTGGAAGTGCTAGCCAGAGCAATTAGACAAGAAACAGAAATAAAAGGGTTCCAAATTGGTAAGGAAGAAATAAAACTCTCACTGTTTGCAGATGACATTTTACTATATATAGGAAATCCCTAAAAATCTATAGCAATACTACTAGATCTAATAAATAAGTACAGCAAAGAGGCAGGGTACAAGATCAACACCCCAAAATCAGTAGTGTTTATATACACTAGTAATGAGCAATCTGAGGAGGAAATTAACAAAAATAAAAATCCATTTACAATAGCAATGAAAATAATCAAAGATTAAGGAATAAATTTAACTAAGGACACAAAAGACCTGCATGCAGAAGGCTACAAGAAATAACTAAAAGAAATCATGGAAGACATAAATAAATGGAAAGACATACCTTGTTCATAGATTGGAGGACTAAATATAGTTAAGATGTCAATTCTACCCGAATTGATTTATAGATTCAATGATATACCAATTAAAATCTCAACAACATATGTTGCAGAAATAGAAAAAACAATAACCATATTTATTTGGAAGGGCAGGGTGCCCTGAATATCTAAAAACATGAGAAAGAAAAATGAAGTGGGAGGTCTCACACTACCTGACTTAAAAGCATATTATGAAGCTACATGGTCAAAACAGCATGGTACTGGAATAAAGATATATATACTGATCAACAGAATTGAGTAGAGTATTCAGAAATAGATGCTCTCATATATGGACAGTTAATCTTTGATAAGGTTGTCAAGCCAACCCATCTGGGACAGAGTAGCTTCTTCAATAAATGGTACTTGGAGAACTGGGTATCTTACGCAAAAGAATAAAAGAGGATCCATCTCATACCCTATACAAAAATTAACTGAAAATGGATCAAACACCTAAACAGAACTAAAACTACAAAACTTTTAGAATAAAATTTAGGGAAATATCTTAGATATCTTGTAATATGAGGCAGTTTCCTAGAACTTAAATACAAAGCATGAACACTGAAAAAAGAAATAGATAAATGAGAACTCCTCAAAATTGAACACTTTTGTGCATCAAAGAATGTCAGGAAAGTAAAAATGTAACCTATCCAAAAGGAGACAATATTTGGAAACCACATATCAGATAAGGGTATCCAGAAAATATAAAGAGATTCTACTACTCAGTAACAAAAAGACAAACAACTAAATTAAAAAATAGGCAAAAGACATTGTGATAGTTAGATTCAGTTTTCAACTTGACCAGGTGAAGGTACCTAGTTCTGTTGCTCTGAACATGAGCCAATGGTATGTGAACCTCATCTGTTGCTGATTACATCTGCAGTCGGCTAGGAGGCATGCCTGCTGCAATGAGTGATGTTTGACTTAATTGGCTGGTGCTTAAATGAGAGAGTGCAACATAGCACAGCCCAAGCAGCTCAGCATACCTCATCTCAGCACTGGAAGCTCAGCCCAAGCCTTTGGTGATGCAGAAAGAAATCACCCTGGGGAAAGTTGTTGGAACCCAGAGGCCTGGAGAGAAAGCCAGCAGAGATCACCCTGTGCCTTCCCACATAAGAAAGAACCTCAGTGGAAAGTTAGCTGCCTTTCCTCTGAAGAACTAACAAAATCAATCCCCTTTTATTAAAAGCCAATCCGTCTTGGTGTGTTGCATTCCAGCAGCTAGCAAACTAGAACAGACATGAACAGACACTTCTCAGAAGAGGAAATACAAATGGCTAAAAGGCACATGAAAAGATGCTCAATGTCCCTGGCTACTAAGGAAATGCAAATCAAAACCACAATGAGACATCATCTGACACCCATTAGAATGACCATTATCAAAAGAAACAGAAAAAACAAGTGCTAGAGAGGATGTGGTAAGAGGCACACTAATCCACCATTGGAGGGAATGTAAACTGGTACAACTGCTCTGGAAGGCAGTTTGGTGGATCCTCAGGAACCTAAGTATAGAATTGCCATATGATCCAGCAATCCCATTACTAGCTAATGGGATTATGTGCCTCAGTTCCACAGAGGAACTGAAGGCAAGGACACAAATGAACATATGCACAGCAATGTTTATAGCAGCATTATTTATGATTGCAAAGAGATAGAAACAGCCCAAATGTCCATCAGCGGATAAGTTGCTAAACAAGCTGAGATATATACATATGATGGAATATTACACAACTATAAGACAGAATAAAGTCATGAGGCATGTAATAACATGGATGAACATTGAAGACATTATGTTGAGTAAAATTAAGCAGAAACAAAAGGATAAATGTTGTATGGTCTCACTAGTATGAACTAACATTAATGAGTGAACTTGGAGAGTTGAAGTTAAGAGCACAGGTTATCAGGAGATAGACATAGGGTAGAGGTTGGGCAGTCAGTGCTGAAGGAATACAGATTGTACAACAGGACTGATTGTCAAAATTTAGAAACGGATACTACATGATTGTAGTATAGTAATATCAATACACTGAATGAAGCTGAAAATGAGTACGACTGAGGGAAAAGGGCTAGGGGCACATGTAGAAACCTGAAGAAAAGATAGAGGCTAAAGACTGAGAAGGTATAACTTAGGAATGCCTAGAGTGTACAATAATGGTGACTAAATGTACAAATAAAAAATATTTTTGCATGGGGGGCACAAATGAATTTCAACATTGCAAGGTGTTGAAAATGGATAGTATCCAGGAAAAATTATGATCAATGCAAGCTAGAGTCTATAGTTAACAGTAACATTGTAGTATGCTCCCACTGAATGTAACAGAGGCATTATGCCAAAACTAAAGGTCAACAAGCAGAAGGCATTGGAGAGGGTATGGATGCTTTGTGGAAATGTGAAAGATTATGGTGGCAAATGCATATCTATATACTTAGGTTGGACTGTGTGATGTGTGAATAAACTGTTTAAAAAATGAAAAGAGAGAAACAAGTGCTAGAGAAAATGCAGAGAAATAGATGTACCTATTCATGTTGGTAGGGAAACTGAGAGGTACAGCCCCTTGAAGGGCAGTGTGGTGGTTCCACAGGAGGCTAGGGGTGGGGTTACTATATGATCCTGAAACCCCATTGCTCAGTATATACCTGGAGGAACTGAGTGTGAGGACATGAATGGACATTATCACACTGGTATTTATGGTGGCAGTGTTCTCAATTTACAATGTAATGGAGGTGGCCTAAGGGTACAATGACTGAGGAATGGAAGGGGAAACTACGGTGTATACATGCAACAAGTGGCCACAAGAAGGAATGAAGTTGTGAGGCACACAATTAGGTGAATGAACCTGAAGGACTGTATGTTGAATGAAATGTCGGAAACAAAAAGACAAATGTTATCATGCCTCACTCATATGGACGAACTATAACATAAAAACTCTATGAACTGAAGCTGAGAGCATGGGTTATCAGATTGGGGCCTATTATAAAGTATCCTAGATTGTAAGCTCTTACAGTGCTCACATATATTCAGGAGTTGTAACTGTTATTTCTAAATTCTGAGATACTGAGTTGTTTGCATATAATCTAGAAATTTGCCATTCCTAGATATTTCGAGTATTTATGTGATACCTGAGATCAGAGTTAGAGCTTTGAAGCTATGAAAGTCAGCAGTACCCCATACAGGAATGCTCTAAAAAGTTGAAAAACAGATCAGACTTTGACAAGAGATATGAAGGAAGCTGATCTGGATAGGACTAAGGCAGAGCAGAATACAGGGTAGGGGATGATATTGTACATATTTTAAAACTTCAACTTCTGTGTAAGATTAAAATAAGAGATGTTTATTTGGTGCAAAATGTATATTTTGGATAGTGTATTCCCTAATTTAACTTGTATTGTCAGTTTAATTGAATACCAAATAAATTTTGACTGGGGAATGAGATCTTGCTGATTTGTCCAGGTTAGTGAAATGCCTCAGTATATTCCAGAGTAATTTGCGCAGTGAATAAAGACATATTTACAAAGTCTTCTTGAGGAACTGGGAAGAAAGAAGGAAATATTCAACTTCCCATTTGGAGAATTTCTGTTATTCTTGCAAGCAGTGGGGACACACAAATCAATAGGCCAAGCCCTTAATCTTGGGATTCACCCCTGTGAAACTTATCCTGGCAAAGAATAGGCTAAGACTACTTAAAATTATGCCTAAGAGTCACCCGAGGGAATCTGTTTTGTGGCTCAGATGTGGCCTCTCTCTCTAAGCCAACTCAGCAGGTGAACTCACGGCCCTCCCCCCATGTGGGCATGACTCTCAGGCATGTAACTCTCCCTGAGGTGGAACAGAACTCCCAGGATAAGCCAGGACCTGGCATCAAGAGATTGAGAAAGCTTCTTGATCAGAAGGGGGAAGAGAGAAATGAGACAAAATAAAGTTTTAGTGGCTGAGAGATTTTCAACAGTGTTAAGAGGTTATCCTGGAGGTTATTTTTATGTGTTATATAGATACCTTTTTTTAGTTTATGGTGTACTGGAGTAGCCAGAGGGAAGGACCTAAAACTGTTGAGTTGTGTTCCAGTTTATTTGATTCTTGAAGATGATTGTACAAAGATATAAATTTTACAATGTGACTGTGTGATTGTGGAAACCTTGTGTCTAATGGTACTTTTATCCAGGGTGTGTAAGATAAGCCAAAACATATGGGTAAAAATAAATAAATAATGGGGGGGGGGATAAGGGGTAAAATAAATTGGGTAGCTGGAAATATTAGTGGTCAATGAGGGGGTGGAAGGGGTATGGTATGTATGGGTTTTTTCTTTTTTCTTTTCATTTCTTTTTCTGGAGTGATGCAAATGTTCATAAAAATGATCATGGTGATGAATACACAACTATGAGATGATATTGTGAGCCACTGATTATACACCATGTATGGACTATATGTGTGTGAAGATTTGTCAATAAAACTATTTTAACAATAAATAAATAAATAAAAGATAAAAAAGAAGGCATTGTAATGGCATATTTAAAGTGCTGAAAGGCATACACTGCCCACCAAGACTTCTATATTCAATAAAGTATCTTTCTAAAATGAGGGAGAGATCAGGTTTCCCCAGATAAGCAAAAAACTGAGGAAATTTATTACCACTAAACCAGTCCTAAAAGAGATGGTAAAGACAGTTCTTCAGGGTGAAAAGAAGGAACAGTATACAATAAAGAAATAAAGATATCTGGTGAAGGCAATGACTTGGGTAAGTATGAATGCCAGTACAATTGTATTTTTGATTTGTAGCTCCACTCTTTACTTCCCACATGATCTAAAATGCAAATGCATAAGATGTAATGAGAAATCAGTGATTTGGGACTCATAATGTATAAGCATGTAATTTGTGAAAAGAACTACAATGATGGGGGTAGAGGGGTATAAAAACATAGTTTGTGTATACTATTGAAATTGTTTGTATCAAAACAAATGAGACTGTCAATGTTGTAGGATATTAAATTTAAGCCCCATGATAACTACAAAGAAAACATAGGAGAATATGCCAGTTCATGGACAGAAATTACAGTGATGCTGCCAGGGGTGGGGACATGAGGAAAATGGACTTAAAATGCAAAATAAGTTTAAGGTTTCTGGATGGGAAGATGGGAAGGTTTTAGTAATGGAAAGTAGTAATGGTACTGTAACATAGCGAATGTGGTAAATCCCACTGCTTGGTAGTGGTGGAGATGGGAAAGTTGACATTATATATAAGTTCCCACAATTAAAAAAAGTACGAGTAAATAGTCAATGACAATTAAAAGCAATATATAATTCTGGACAGAAGATTTAACAAAGGAAGAGAGAAGGCTCAAAACAACATTACTGGGACATAGGGAAGAAAATGGAATAATGGAAAATAGAAAAATAAACTGTAAGCTTTTTATCAATGTTATTTTTCTTGACTTGATAACTGCACTTAAACTGGGTACATAAGTGAATATTCTTGTTCTAAGGAAATGTACATGGCAGTACTAAGGGTTTAAGGAGCTTGATGTATACAGCCTGCACTTAGGTGTTCAGAAATAGACTGATATATAGACAGGCAGACAGACAGATACACAGATAGATAATTGGATTGATAGAGTGATTGATAGCTAGTTAATGGTATGGCAAATATGGAAAAATTGTTAACACGGTGTATCTGGGTATCTGGGTATCTGGAGGACAGTGGTATGTTGGGAATCCCTGTATGGAATTTGTATTAGTTTTGCAACTGTCTGGTAAATTTGAAATTATTTTGAAATAATACATTTTGTTTTTAAAAATTCTTTTGACTTATATGAACTTTACCAGTTTTCTCCAGTTGTATAGCTTTCCCCTCCTGTCCTTACCCCCTTCCCTGGTCACAGTTTCCCTATAATTTACTGAAATTCTAACTCATGTTGACTATGTTTTGTTTTCTTCTGCCAGAACCTATGAGTTTCTGGTGGAGTTCTTGGAAGTAAAACCCAGCAAAACGTGGGAGTTCCCCACAAGACTTCAACCGCAGGAAATCCTCACTTTCACATTAGTCTACTCTCAGACTCCAGAAGTTCGTCAAAATCTTGTTTCTACTAGTTTATGTCCCCATAAGCTTCTACTCCAGGCTGTGTATTTTTTGATGCTCCAGTCTCTCAAGATTTCATGGTGGAGTTTTGTCCTGTGATCTCAGTTCTTTGATAGATCAAAAAAAGTCATTGACTTTCAATTTTCCCACCTCTATCTCTTAAGCACAGGAGTAACAATGTTCAAGCTCTTGATGTGTCAAAGCTGAAACCAGATGTCTCAATTAAAATTTAATATATGACTTCCTTTGACCTAACAATTGTTCCCCCTAACAATTTTATCCAATAGTTATTCTTGCCCAAGGGCATATAGTATGTATAATGACACATTTTTCTTGCCCAAGGGCATATAGTATGTATAATGATACATTTGTTGTAGTACTGTTTGAAATACTGGAGAATTGAAAATCTGGAAACAATTAAGTGGCTTACCAATAGGATACTGGTTAAATATCATGCGGTATATCAACAAAGGGATTACCATGCATCTGCAAAAACAGCAATGCTGACTTCTATGGCCTAATATGGTAAGTGGAAAAATACAAGCTGTAGACTGATAGAAAATAAGATCAGATTTCTGTGTAATATAAAAAAAGGACACACACATATACAAGCCTATATATGCATACAAAATGATTTGGAAATAAACAAAAACAATTGTTACATGTGGCAAATGGGATGGGCAGGAGACATTTACTTTTCACTTCATATCTTCATAAGCTACTTGATTCTTTTAAAAAGAACATGTATTACTTTTTTTTTTTCATGAGCAGACACCAAGAATCAAACCTGGGTCTCCGGCTTGGCAGGCGAGAATTCTGCCAATAAGCCACCATTGCACTGCCTGAATATGCATTACTTTTTACAATTTTAAATAGTGATGTTAAAAGTAAAGTAGAAGTGAATGAACTGAAATTTCAAAGGCTCATTAGAGCAGATGCAGTGAAGATTAAGATGTGACCATGAAGAAGCAAGAGAACGAAAGACCAGGTGGGTACCAAGGAGAGACGAATGGCATCATGAAGCAATTAAAAGAGAAGCAGATGGGTGCTTAAATTCTGGGTTGGCTAATGGAAGTGTGTGGATATGTTTCCTTCTGTCTCTCAGCCTGTTTTCTGATCTGTAAAGAGTGTTAGAATAGATGGCATGCCAGTTTGAAAGGATTATGTGTCCCAGAAAAGCCGTGTTTTAATCCTGATCGATCATGTGTAGGCAGCTGTTTTTTTTTCAAATCCCTATTCAGCACTGTAGCTTGGAAAGTTAATTGTATTATCTTCGTGGAGATGTGATGCGCCCAACTGCGGGTACAAACCTTTGATTAGAGGGAGATGTGACTCTACCCATTCCAGGTGGGTCTTGATTAGTTTACTGGAATCCTTTAAAGGAGGAAACATTTTTGGAGAGCCACGACAGAACCAGAAAAATCATGAGAGCCCATGCAGCCAGTGACCTTTGGAGATGAAGAAGGAAAATGCCCCCTTCATGAAACAAGAGCCTGGAGAGAAAGCTAACAAATGTCACCATGTTTTCCATGTGCCTTTCCAGTTGAGAGAGAAACCCTGAACTCCACAGGCCTTTCTTGAATGAAGGTAACAGCTTGTTGGTGCCTTAATTTGTACATTTTTATAGATTTGCTTTAATTGGGACATTTCCATGGCCTTACAACTGTAAACTTGCAACTTAATAAATTCACTCTTTTGAAAGCCATTCTGTTTTTGGTATATCACATTCCAGCAGCTTGCAAACTAGAACAGATGGCTACTAAAATCTCTTCTACATCCAAATATTATATTCGATATATTTTTCCTATACATATATTATTCCCTAGGTATATTATAATGTCTGGAGAGAACAACTCATGTTTCAGATATCAGCATATTTACAACCCTACCCTTTAGCATCACTTTCATCATAATAGCTATCATTTATAGGCCTGCTTTATTCCAGACTCTGTGCTATGCATATTTAATCTCATTAATGCTATAAGAGGAAGCTCTTGCTCAGAAATATACATTGAGATGGCAGGGTAAAATATTGAATCTTCTACTAATATTTATTTTATCTAAAAAGTGAGAAAGTAACCTCTTCTAAGTGTTTAATACAAAGAATCATATTTGTGCCCCTTTTAATCTATGTATCAGATGGTCACATTTAACATAGGGTAAGGTATTTTTCCTGAGTAAAGGGCGAGAAATGACAGTAGCTATTTGTTAGTTTTCAGTCTGTTACAAAATATTGCAGTTTGTGCATGCCAGTTGCAGTAGAAGGTATTACTTGTTCACAACACTTTTTCCTTCCCTGCTCTTGCCATGGCTTCCCAGTAAGTGAGATGTACTTCCCCATCTACTAACCTTGACCACGTGGCTTGATTTAGTTTTTGAAGTGTAATGGACATATAGTCAGGTTCAACAAAAGATCTTTAAATATGCTCACATGTTTTGGTTAGCTCTCTGGCTTCCTAACATCTTCCTTGTGGGAAGAGCACACGCTGGGTAACCACAGATCCATCAGACTGTGTCCTGAATGAGAGACACATGGTGCAGACCTGAGCCCAACTCACCACCTGAGCAGATCCCCAGCTCACTTACCGACTCATGAGTAAGAAATAAACATTTGCTTTTGTAAAAACTGAAAAGTTGTGGCTGTTTGTTATGCAGCACTATTGCAGGAATAGCTGACTAAAACAGTTTCAAGAATGTTTTAGATTATATTATTGTTACTTTGTCAATTCTTTGCTCTTCAACTCCAAATCCACACAA
The DNA here is from genome assembly GCF_023851605.1 of Tamandua tetradactyla. Classification (NCBI taxonomy): domain Eukaryota; kingdom Metazoa; phylum Chordata; class Mammalia; order Pilosa; family Myrmecophagidae; genus Tamandua; species Tamandua tetradactyla. The sequence goes on from NC_135333.1 coordinate 26,931,540, forward strand.
TGGAACAATGCTAGTGTTTGTTGAAAGAAGGGATGTAAAGCGCTGCATGGGCAGGGCCTTCTTTTCCTGGTGGTGGTGTCCTTTCTTTCTCCTGTGGTTTGATTTCCAGTGGTTTATAAGAGGCTCAGTTATACTCATTCTTCATTAAATGTCTCTAGGGCTTTAGGGAGTAGCTTCCTGCAAACTAGCTCTGGCCCTCTGTTACTCTCGCAAACCTCTCCACCACCCCGAAGGTCTCAGCCACACTCTCCAAAGATGGGTAGGTGGAACGTCTTTTAAATTCTTTGATTCGTCCTTGGTTACTCTCCCTTATCCTAAAGGTATTAATAGCTTCTCCTTGAATCTGTAATTTCTATCTTCCTTAAAGTCCTCTTTTTATCCCTTTTGTCAACCATCATTTTGTAGTTAAGAATTCTTTATATTAAATTTTCCTTGTTCAAATCTCCAATGTGGTTTTTGTCTCCTACTTGGACCCTGACTGATAGAATTCTTAGTAGAGTTTTTTCATGAAAAAGAAAATGATAATAATATTTTTTATCGCACAGAGTCATTGGCTTTTTTTTTCTTGTCAAAGTGTTTTCAGCAGTTATTGAACTTAAAGCTGATTAGAACGTTTTACTTTTATAAAAAAGACATGTTCCAAAATGGTAATATGACATGTATAGATGATGGACAGAGCTTTTCAGAAAGAGGTGTAAGGAAAAGCTTCCACTACATGATTTCGTTGACAAAAAGCTTAAACAGTTAAGAATTCCTAGTGTATATTCTCTCACCTATTGCTTATAGGAGGGAAAGTTGCTTCTTTTTCTATATGAGTTCCTGAATATGTTTAGAAAGTAAGAAAAATAGTGGTAAGGGTGGGGATGATGACAGGGTGATTGTTTCCAGAAAGCTAGACAAAGAAAATCTTAATCACATGATTTTTTTTTACCTTGAGTGTTGCTAACTTTGAGAAAATAAAATGTCAACTCCCATACATAAAAAAAAACTACTATAAGGGAAAATTAAAAATATAATTTTCTTCCCTTCTCATCATAAAGAAACGCATAGCAAGCATTTCTTCATCAACAAACAAAAACCTTGAACAGAATTTTCCAATTGTTAAAAAATGTAAGAATGCAGAACACCCCATTTTGTTTGCATGAAAAATTAAGGGAAATAAAACATATTCTAAACATATTTGGATTTAAATCTTTGCATAGTTGATGTATGGGACTGAAAAATGATTATGATGATTTAGTAAGCCCAAGCAATGACAAGATTACTACTTTTGGACCCTTGTAATATTGGGTTTTATAGTTCTCAGTTATGATAACCATTAAAACCAGGCCAATAAATGAATTTAGAGCCAGATCTTCAAGCTGCTGTATCACATTGTGATAAACTATGATTTCCAAAAGTAATAAATCATATTCAATCACATTATCTTCACTAAATTATGTTTAATGTTGATATGTTTTAGTGAAAGCAATGGGTATTTTGTTTTGTTAATAAAATAAAATTATTGTGAATAAGCTTGTCTGTATATCCTTTAACTTTCTATTATTTTATGTAGACTAGATGTATATTAGTAAAGAAGGATGAATAATTTAAAAATAGATGTTATACATTTTGGGGTGTACTCATACTTTCCACCCATTTTAGGGGTGTGTAATAAAAAATTGAAGGCCACATGTCAGAAGGGCAGAAATACCTAGTAAGCAGAGGGTTTCATTGCCAAGATCAAGGACAAAGCCATGGAACAAAGGGTTTTAAGAGCCCAGAAAAGAGACACTTCTTGCTTTTCCATTGGTAAATATCAGAAGCATTATCATATAACTTTTCTTTACTTCTTATTTCAGGTACAAAATGTCCATGAGCCTTCAGAAAAACACATTTACCTGACGGTTTGAATGTGCCTACATTTTGGAATTGAGGCCCTGTTCCTGCATATAGTTTTCTATATTTTTTTGTAATGCAATGTTTAATGCAAAATTAATATCTACCTAGAGGATAAAAATATGTTCAGCTATGCCTTCATGGCTCGTCCATTGCCCAGCCTTAGATGGCATAGACTTTAAAATTTATTCCTGTTTCCTACCTTCTGTTTCTTTCATTTCCCCAGAAATCAGGTGGCAAATCATTGGCATCCTCTCATCCAACTGTGTGAGGAAAACCTGATAAGATAGTAACCAGCCACTATCTTATTTCTGGTCTGGGTAGGAGAGAAAGATAAACTAGAAAATGGTATTGCCATGCAGAATACCAATGATGCATCTTTTCCCTACACTTTGAGAAGGTGGTAAGGTTCTAAAAGCATGTATTGTTAGTCCAGCAAGATACCTTAGAAATCATCCAGTCCAATCCTCGTATTTTAAGAATGAGGAAATCATGTATCAGAGAGCTTTAGTGACTTAGCCAGAAGATCATCGGTTTGCTGAATCACATAGCAATACTAAAGTCTGATACTCTCACTTAGGATTGGGGAAATTGAGGTTCGGCAAGTTGCTCAAGATTGCACAGGCATCAGGAAATCACTTAGGATTATTCAGTCTGAAGAGGCAAAGGTTGAGAAAAGGCAAAACGGTGATACCCATCAGACCTTGAAGTCTGAGTATGAGCCTCTTCACATTCCTACATTCTAAAGTGTTGGGGTGGGGGAGGTGGGTGATGACAAGGAGGCGTCTGAAAAATCTAAGACCTAAGACCATCAGAGGAAGACCTGCTTTCCTTTCTCCACAGAAGCTCTCATTATCCTTATGCCTGGCCCTTATCTCCTGAAACCAGCATCAATGATTACAGTTTCCCAAAGCTTCTGGCCCATGATCCATTCTTTGAAACCTAGAAATGTTCTCAGCACAGAACATGATACTGCCATGCTTTTTGTCTTTCTGGGCCAACGTTGGTTATTTTGAGAGTCAGATGAAAATCTTTCAGTCATTTCTCATGTAGAAAAAAGGACAAGAAATTAAATAAGCACCTCATTTCTTGTCTTTGGTAATTGCTAGTTTTCTTTGTGCTGGGCAAATTCCAGAATTACTCTAATGCCGCAATGAGTTGGCAGCCAAGAGGGTCATCTCTCCTCTTCTCCTCAGGAAGTCAGGCTTGTTCTGCTTTATTTATTCCTTGGAACAGTAGGCAATATTTTTTTGGAACAGTAGGCAATTTTAAAAAATCTTTTCTTGAGTTGTATTAGTTGCCAGGCATGAATTCTGAAAGATAGCGAGAATAGAAAGGCTGAGGAAAAGTTGAGCTGTGATGTTGAAAGAAGAGAAAGTAGAGGCATATAGTAAAAACAATGTTTTAACACAAGAAGCCTGTGGTTACTACTTTCCTACCTTATTTTGGAAGGATATATTGTGGAGATAAGGTCTAGAAAATGCTTTAAGAACAAGGGGTAAAGCTGTTCCAGGTATCCAGAAGGAAGAAAGTTTCTGCCTTATCCACCCTTGCTCAACTGGACTCACTGAGCTTTTTCTTAGCAGACCCATCCCATCAGGAACAGAAGAACCATAAGAGTTCCATCCCCTCTATCTGGTAGGACAAGTAGGTAGCCCTGACATTCTTATCTTATTTCAAGAGGATCTGAAGAGAGGCCTGGACATTTTTGGTTAAAATATAGTTGTTCTTATAGGAAAGAATATCCTGGTAGAGGAAGCTCTCCCTCACAATTTGAGTGAGATGGAGCCTTCCAATCCACAAAGGAGGACATGTTTGGTCATTTTGTATGTAAGAATTTAATTAATTTCTAAAAGTTTTTATGGAGCATGTGCTAGGTAAGAGAATGGGGTCACTGAGCTGAGAATGGAGAATAGAGGGAAGAATAAGACACTCCAGCAGTTGATAGGTGAGCAGATGAATAGTTACAATCCCATATGATAAGGGCTGTGATGGAGGGATGTGCAAGTTCCATCAGAGCAGAGGTGAGTGCCCAATGCAGAATGCAGATGGAGCAGGAAGGAAGAGGATGAGTTATTGCCTGGTAGTGTTGAAAGAGCAGAGTATTCGAAGTCCATCAGATTATGTGTAAATCCTGTCTCTACCTTTATCCAGCTCTGTGACCTTGGGAAAGTCACTTAACCTTTCCTAATCTCCATTTATTCACTGTAAAGTAAAGATTATACCTACCTCAAGAGGTTATATTGAGGATTAGATGGGATATTTTACAATAGTCATCTACAGCATTGCCAGCCCATAGTGAATACCCAGCAAATGGTGACTTGATGGTTGTAATTTAGGTCAGCTGGATTTCTCTACTTTAGTGAAAGGGCTATGAGAAAGCAGAAAATGACTCAGAAGTCTCATTTGGACAACAAGATGGATACTGAAGATAAGCACAGTTAAGTTTGGAGACAGAAGGAGGAAAACAATGATTATGGTTTGGGAGAAGTTGTAGCTGACATGCCCATGGGATAGTGAGGTGGGAGGGTAATCAGAAAGAGAGGCAGAGGAAGGGGACCCAAGGGAGCTCTCGAACCATGAGGACAACTCAGCACCTCACCTATTTTTATCTTTGCAATTCCTATTAGTCAAGCAAAGGACCCAGTCTCTCCAATGCTGCAAACTGTATTCTGCCTTATCAGAAAGATTGACACATCTCCTTTAATTCTTTGAGAATAGCTACTGGCAAGCCTATGAAACTGTATTTAACTCATTAACCCAAACATTCCTTATTTTTATTCAGTAAATACATGGCAGTACCTACTATATTCCAAACAGTGATCTAGGATCTGGAGAAACAATATTGATCAAAATAGTTGAGTTTCCTTCTCAATAAGCTTAAATGCACTTATATGTGCTAAACTCACTGACAGTTTAATTGTAACAAAAGAGAACACTTGCCCTCACACACCTACTTTGGATGAATTTCAGTAGTACTAAGACAAAACAAAAACCTGAAAGATTCTTAGAAATTGCATAGTTTAATCTCAGTCTGGCAAATATTTATTGAATGCCTATTATGTGCCAGGCACCCTTATTTTTCAGATGGGAAAACAGAAGCCTAAAGGGTAGTTAATGTTTTTACATAAGGTCATCCAATGACTATATGGAAAGGATAGTGTATCAGTTTGCTATTTCTGTGTAACAGACCATTCCAAAACTCAGTGACTAAAAACATCATCAATGGTTGATAATGTATCTGCATGATTGCTAAGGGTCACCTGATCTGCTGTGGATAGGTCTGCTCCACATGTCCCTCACCTTCCTCCTGGGTTCAGCAGGGTAGCCTGAGAAGGTCCCTATGATGGCTATGGCATAGGTAAAAGAGAATAAGTGAAAACATGCACATAGTCTTGTGGTTACTTCTGTCTCATTTTATTGATGAAAGCAAGTCTTGGAAGTGGAACATAGCGACTTATACCTCATCTGTTGGCCAAAGTAGGTCAGATAGCTGAGCGCAGAATAAAAGAGGAGATGCAGAAAGATTGCATAACTAAGGATCAGGACATAGGGAGCATGCACAGAATTGGGGTTATTAAGGCAATCTAAAATATCCAGGATACAGATCCAGGTCTCCTTAGGCCCTATTTATGGTTATTTTCACAATTACTAACCACATTTAATAATAAGAAACACACACACACACATTTGCTCTTTGCCATCTGCAGGACTGGGCCTCAACAAAGCCAGAGTTAGACAGGGTGGTGATCACAGCCAGCCTTCCTAGTATTCTTTTCCCCTAAATGCCACTTATATTGCCTATTCTCTGCCTCAGGCTCACACTTTTACCAAATGTCTAGGGTCTTCCTATAGTCTTCCCAAATTCTGGGGTCTGGACTTTTCTTTCCTTCTTCCTACCTGTTCAAGATCTGTACTTGATCAAGATCTCTACTTAGCCATTAGAAAAGCAACCCATCACTGAATTCTGATATCTTTTATTCACTCAGACAAATCATTGCTGAGTATTTACTCTATTTGCAGCTCTGTGCCTGGTGCTCAGCATTGGTCAGAGAGTTAAATCACAGACCCAAGTCTTAATAACTCTACACTCCAGGGGGAGAAATAATGCATGCACATAATTAATTGCTTTCATTCCTGTGCAAAGCAAACTATTGAATATAGTGTCAAGCACTTTCTAGAAAGTTGGAATAAATGATAAATAAGAAAGGCCCATAGTATCTGCCCTGACAGAGCTTAAAGAGTCTCATAAGGACTCAAGAAGATCAGTGTGTCTAGAGGGAGAAAACAACATTTCTGCTATCAATGAGGTGATTAATTGGAGAAGGTTTGGGGGAAGTTAGCAGTTAAGTTGGGCTCTGATGAATAAACTGGGGTGTTTCTAAACAATCCTGCTTCTCTAGGGATGTGGTTACCAGTGTGAGCTCTGGAGCTAAAGACCTGGACTTTTACCACTTTGTCTTAATGCTTAGGAGGGTGGCCAAAGGCAAAGTACTTAATTTCTCTGTTCAGTGGTGTACTAGTGAATGTTTAACAAACAATTTTCCAAAAATAAATTAATTAATTAAAAGGTTGACTTTGTGTAGATCTGCCAATCTCCATTTGGCTACCATGGCCTATTTCAAGCTATCAACATGTTGACATGGTGCTACTAAACATGGAGTTGGGAAGACATGTACAGTAGTAACACACCAGTATGTGGTATCTTTCCCCATAAAGACACAAAAGACATAAATACCCTTAAAGGCATAGATAATAGTAAAATGATTAGGAAGTGATGAATTTTTCATACCTATTAACTTTGGAGTTTGTATACTTTATTTAATTGTAAGTTTATATAATTTTACTTTTAATGCATCCATGTCTAAGAATCAGTTCACAAAATTTCTGGGCATTTAAGTCAGCTCTTGCTAGCCAATATGACAGAACTCTAGCACAGCATCAGCTCTATGCCTCAATAGCTAATCTATAAAATGAAGGTAAAAAATAATAGTTCTTACTGATTCAATGGTTTTAAGGATTAAAAAAGATGACATAGAAAGCAGACTGTAAACACCAAAATGTTGGCAGTCATCACCATCATTATTATTATTACTATCAATAAATTCATTTGTAAGTGGGACCATCAGAGAAGGAGGACTTTGCAGGTGAGAGTGGTGTTTGCAGATCAGGTCGTACTTGGAAGCATCTGGTTTAGCCATAGTTTACAAATAATAGTGCATATGCACACTATCCTCAGCCATTCTGAGTTGGTGCCTAAAGATGTGGCATCCACACACACAGGTATGTGAGTTAGGCTCATGGAAAATGTCTGAACCTAAACTGGGTTTAATGTATTCTATACTCTCTCTTAGACCTGGAAGCAGTCTCCTAGTTTCTAGTGCTGCTTCCACATTTGACTTTTATTCCTCTGACAGCCATTAACACCCCAGAACTTTGCTCCATTTTTCTTCCTTCTGCCCCAGTGACTGTAAGGAAAAGTGAGCTTATGCTTAATATAGACATTTATTCATAAACTTTGCTTTATATCGGTAATCATTCTAAACACTTTACTTGGATTAATTCATGTCCTCTTCAAAAAATCACATGATACAAGCACTATTATCATCTTCGTTTTATGGATAAGAAAACTTGCCCCCAGTCAGTCTGCAATGATTGAAAGAGCTGGAATTTGCACCTAGGTGCAGGCTTCAATACCCACAACCTTAGTCACTGGACCATGCTAATTTTGAGCTACCACTCTTGTCATCATATTCTTTCATAGTTGACAAAATTGGCATAGTAACCAAATAGTCATTTTATGATTTGGGATTTTAATATATTTTTGACAGCAAAAAAATATATTTTTGATTCTCTTAATTGTGTTGTGCTCAAACTTGTGTTAAAACAATTAAATCAAATTCTGTGATGAATAGTGAAGGAAGATGGTAGTAGTCATTCTTTCTACAACCCTTTTAAAAATGTCTTCTACTTGTTGGTAGGGTTCTAAGCACTCACGACACAGAGGAATAAAGGAGAGTTGCTGCCTTCAAGTGGCATGAAATATAGTATAGAAAAAATACCAGAGATTATGTTTGGAGGGTCCAGTTCTCTCTTTAAATATTTGTATACCATTAACTCAAGGAACTACCTGAACCACTTACTCAAGGAAGTCCCAGTCTATCAGGGGTACTAATAAAGGCCTAAAGACATAATTACAACATGGTGAGATAACTGCAGTAACGTAGTGATATGTGCAGTGATACGTGAAGAAAGGAACCCTGTCTGAAAAAATCATAGAGAATTTCTCAGGAGAGAGAGGGTATAGCTAAGAGTGATAACGAGGTTTTCCACCAAAAAGGGGAAAAGGAGAGGAAAAGGCACTTCACAGAGGGAAAAGCATGTGTAAAGGGAAGAGCCAATTAATGGCAATGAACATATTCTTTTTAAGAATAACTTTCAATGTGGAAAACAAAATATTTCACAGAAAGAAGGTTCCTATAGTCTTGTTGGTAGAGGCTGGGATAAATAGAAAACCAGGGCAAAATTAAGGAATACACTTGAGGTTAATGCACGTTATTGCAAGGACATAATGAATGCAAGAATGTTAGATCAGCTCATCCCTCTCAGTTCACAGCCAATGGTTTCAGAGTTCTCATGGAGCAGAAATTTGAATCCACTTATTTTATTGCCATTCCAATAAGTTTTATGCTATGCTACATTTAAAAGTATGGGAAAAGAGAACTCACATCCCTGAGTAATAAGGATTCTGGGATGCATTTGAGACAGAGAAGCTATTAGAGATGAAAAGTCAAGCCTAAGTAAACAATCACTCAGAGTTTTTGGGAAATCAGACTAATTTCCAAAACAATCTGAGCAATCATTCTGACTGAGTGCACATGGAATAGATTAAAAAAGAAAAGACCTAATGAGTTTAGGGAATATCTGCTAATGGGAACATAGCAAGTCGTTGCCAGTATGGGGATTAGAACCATTGTCTCCAGACTCCCAGTCCAGTGTTCTTACCCAGAATCAAAAGACCTGATAATGTCTTTGTAGCAGTGTGCTCCTAGGCCTGGGAATTATTCTACCAAGAGTCATCCTTAAAGTAGAAGAAAGAATCTACAAGAGAAGTCAGTGCCTCCTCAAATCTTTCTCTATGATATAAATCAAAAATACCAGGAGACTAGCTTTGCAAATATAAATGGGGGTGGGGGTGGGAAGGGGGCTGGGTTATTTGCACACAGGTTATGATAATGCACATCTCCTATCCGTATGTATGGCCAGGCCCCTGCTCAGAAGTTGCTCCCCTTTCCTCCCTATCTACCTAAAATACACCCATCCACCAAGTATGGATCAAATTGTACTCACTCCCTAGCAATACTTCTAATCAATGCAGCCCACACAGATAACTCTGTTTTCTGCTTTCCCATAGCATGAATGGGGAATTGATTGTAAAAAAGCCTGGAGCCAACCAAGTTGATGCTCACTGGGTTTTTTTCCTAATTGTTTTATGTGGAAATGTTTTATCTCTATGACAGGAGAACACATTCCTGAAGAAAGAACAATGTATTTTGTCTTTATTTTGTACCCTAATGATGTTTAGTATAGGTATGCAATGATTAAAATATATACATTCACTGAGCAAACGTTGTCATGGCCTATGTTAGACTATGAAGGTAGAGAGATGAATAGGACACTTCTCTACCCTCAAACAATTGTCACTTTCCTGGGAAATATAGAATAATAATTTAAATTTAATCTGGGGTTTAAAAGCCATGTTTTAAACCCCAGATTGAAACATGGTTTTTCTGGGGTATGTAATATTTTCTCACTGGCACAACCACCCTCAAACAATTGCCACTCTCCTGGAATATATAGATATTTAAAGAAATGTAGCAAAGAGTTTCTGTTAGAGAATAAGTTTGTCCCCCTCTTTGCCGCTTCACCAAAGAAGGTACTAGAAAACATCATAGACCTACTGAAGTAAAGGATTCAGAGTTGGAGTAAAGAGAGAGGGGAACAACAAGGAACCCTGAAATCACTACTGGCAGTCTCCCTTATGGAGGATAGTCTCTGTAAGCTATCCTTAGAAGGCTATCCAACCTTTGTGTGTTGAGATAAAAACCATCTGAGCCGGAGAAAAGGACCAAGAGGAAAGGAGAACTGTCATTCTAGGACCATGAATGGACTCAAAAGGCTATCCCGACTTGGAGCCCTCCCAGAGCTGACATTTCTTAGTATGGGGGCCCACAATTGTATGGAAAGACATTGCTTCCAAACCCATGGAAATGGATGACACAGCTTCTGCCACATGTTCCAGCGCTGACATCAATGCATCCTTAGTGGCCTCCACCTCTTCATGTCAAGTGATGATACACTCCAGTCCTGCCTCTGCTCTTCAGACACAGCTCATTTAGGCTGGCCTCTCTTCACTGCCAATATCCTTCCTCATGGGCAGAGGAGAAAGGAGGGAGCCAACCTGGACCCACTTGGAGATGCTCTATCAGGGGTGAACTGACTGAAGAATGTTACCATTAGATACCCAAGGAAGGCTTGAACCTCTGCAAGCCCAGGACAGACCAGGAGACATAAGTTACACCCCTTCCCACCCCTCAACAGTACATGAAGGTTGAGGGACAAAACTTGGGTAGAAGGCAACAGAGGTAATTTTTAAATCAAATTTATTGGGGTTGAATTTAGATACAATAAATGAAATTTAAAATGTACATTTTAAGTATACAGTTTGAAATATGTTGACATGTATATACAACTATATAACCAGTATCCAAATCAAGATATAAAATAATCCCTGATGCTATAAGGTTCCCTCCTGCCCCTTCACAGTCAACTTCCCTTACTTCCCAGCCCAGACAATCACTGATCTGATTTCTAACGCTACAGATTAGTTTTGCTTGTTCTAAAATTTTATATAAATGCAATCATGCAGTACGTGCTCTTTTTTGTCTGGCTTAATTGTGCAGCATAATTTTTCCAACATTTGACTATGAAAATCTTCAAGCATACGGGAAAGTTAAAATAATTTTACAGTAAATTCCTTTATTCTCACCACAAAAATTTTACCATTAAGGTTTTATTATTTTGCTTTATCATGTCTGTTCATCTATCCATCCCTTTATTCAGCCATCAACCCCCTCAATTTTTATGCATTGCAAAGTAAATTTCAAAATCAGTCCACTTCACCCTAATACTTTGCATGTGAATTATTAACTAGAATTCATTATGTTTATGTTTTTAAAGTAAACTTAACATACAATAAAACCAACAAATGTTAAGTGTACATTTTCTGAGTCTTCACAGATACATATACCTGCTTACCAAAACTCTCATCAAAACATAAACATTTCCATCACTCCAAGAATCCCACATGGCTTTCCTTAAGCAATGACCCTCCTCAACCCCTGCTCCCAACTTCTCTTCTTACTTTTTTCCACCACATGTCAGTTTTATCTATTCTGGAATTTATATAGTGGAATCACACAACAGATACTCTTTTGCATAAGGTTTCTTTCACTTAGCATAATGTCTTTGAGCTTCATCCATGTTGTTTTTTTTACTAGTAGTTCATTCCTATAATTGCTGAGTTGTATCCCATTATAACAAAATACCACTGTTAGTTTGCTAGATGCTAGAATGCAATATACCAAAAATGGAATTGCCTTTCAAAAGGGAATTTAGTAAGTTATAAGTTTACAGTTCTAAGGAAGTGAAAGTGTCCAAATTAAGGCACCAACAAGAGGTTACATTCACCTTAAAAAGGCCAATGCATCTGGAACACCTCTGTCAGCTCAGAAGGCGCACTGGTCCCTTGCCCTTGGGCTCCATTGCTTTCAGCCTCTGTTCCTGTGGGGATTCCTCACTTTGCTTCTCTAGGGCTGACTTTCATCTCATGGCTTCCCTTGACTCTCTCTAGGTTCTGGTTTGCTTAACATTTTATGGTAATGTCTGCTGGGCTCCAACAGTCTCCAAACATCTGTGTCTCTGTCTCTGAAGCAACTGTTCTCCAAGCATCTACATCTGCTCTCTGTTGCTCTGAGTCTTCTGTCATTTCTGGCCCTCTCCAAAATGTTTCCTCTTTTAAAGGATTTTAGTAAACTAATCAAGACCCATGCGGAATGGATGAAGTCACATCTCCATCTCATCAAAGATTAACACCCACAATCCGGTGTGTCACATCTCCATGGAGATAATCTATTCAAAAGAGTCCAACCTTTATATTATTGAATCAGGATTTAAAGAAACAACTGCTTCCACAAGATTGAATCAGGGTTAAAACATGGCTTTTCTGGAGTACATGATATTTTCAAACTGGCACAACCATGATGTGTTCATCCAGTCTTTTATCAATAGACAGGTAAAACACTTCTAGTTCTGGGTTATTATGAATGAAATTTTTGTACAAGTACTTTTGTAAATATATGTTTTTATTTTGCTTAGATAAATATCTGGGGTGTGAATTGCTAGATCATATGGTAGTTGTATGATTAACTTCATAAGAAATTTCCAAATCTTTTCAAAGTGTTTGTAACATTTTACGTACCCACTGAGGATTAATGAGAATTATGCTTGCTCCACGTTCTTGCTAACATTTGGTGTAGTCAGGATTCCTGCCTCCTTCCCTCCTTCCACAGCTTACTACCTTTCTTCTAGTTTTAAAAAATTTTAGCCTATCTATTTGATGTGTAGTGGTTTCTCGTTGTGGTTTTAACTTGCATTTCCATTGGGTGTGCATTGGCCATTCCTATGAACTATTCTTTAGGAAGTGTCTATTTAAGACATTGACCCACGTTTTAAAATTGAATCTTTTGTCTTACTATTGAGCTATAAAAGTTCTTTTATTATTTGGATACAAATTTTTTTCTGATGTATGTATAGTGACTTTTTATCCTAATTAATAACTTACATTTTCATTTTCTTAACAATGCCTTTATTAATGCAATGTTATTGAAGCATATTCACACACTATATAATCCATCCAGAGTATACAATCACTGGCTCACAGTATCATCATATAGCTGTACATTCATCACAACAATCAATTTTAGAACATTTTCATTATTCAAAAAATAATAATAAAATTAAATTAAAATTAAAAAGAACACCCAAGCATTCTGTACCCCTTGTCCACCCCATTATTTATTTTTTGTCTTTGTTTTATTACTCATCTTCCCATACACTGGATAAAGGGAGTGTCAGTCACAAGGTTTTCACAAACACATGGTCACATGATAAAAGCTATATAGTTATATAATTATCATCATGAAACAACTCTACTGGATTACACTTTAACAATTTCAGGTATTTCTTTCTAGCTATTCTAATACACTAGAAATTAAAAAGGAATATCTATATAATGCATAAGAATAATCTCCAAATGGCCAGTCAACTTTATTTGAAATTTCTTAGCCACTGAAACTTTATTTTGTTCCATTTCTTTCCCCCTTTTTGGTCAAGAAGACACTCTGAATCCCATGATGACAGGTCTAGGCTAATCCCTGGGGGTCATGTCCCACATTGCCAGGGAGGGTTACAACCCTGGGAATCATGTTCCATGTAGGGAGGAGCATAATGAGTTTATTTGCAGAGTTGGCTGAGAGGGAAAAGCCACACGTGAGAAACAAAAGAAGTTTGCTGAGAATAACTCGGTCATAATTATAAGTAGGCTTAGCTTCTCCTTTTCTGGAATAAGTTTCATAAGGGCAAGACCCAAGATTGAGGGCTTGACTCATTAAATTGGAAGTCCCTAATGCTTGTGAGAATATCAGGAATTCCTGAGGTGGAGAAGTTTAGTATTTCTACCTTTTCCCCCAGTCCCTCAAGGGGACTTTGCAAATACTTTTTCATTTTCTGCCCAAAATACTCTTGGAATCAGTGTATTACATTAACCTGTACAGATAACAAGATCTCATCCCCTCTCCTAGGTTCCATGTAATTATGTGGTTTAAGTAAACTGATCATACAGTTTAATTAGACAGTGTGCTACAGAAAGTATAAATTTTGTACCAAATAAAGTTCTCTTCCTTCACTCTCACACAGATGTTAACCTTTTAAAATGCAGTCAATATCATCCTTTACACTGTGTATTCATTTGCTAATGCTGCTGGAAAGCATTATACTAGAAATGGAATGGCTTTTAAAAGGGAAATTCAGTAAATTGCAAGTTTATAGTTCTAAGGCCATGAAAATGTCCAAATTAAAGCACCAACAGGAGGTTATTCTCACTTAAGAAAGGTTGATGCCATCTGGAACACTACAACCAGCTGGGAAGGCACATGCTGGCATCTGCTGGTCCCTTGCTTCTGGGCTCTGTTACTTTCAGCCTTTTTTAGGGAGTTTCCTCTGAAATAGGGGGTTTCAGCCTCTGAAATAGGGGGTTTCCTCACTTGACATCTGTGGGCCTTCACCTAGCTTCTCCAGAAACATAATTCTGGGTTCTGGTTTACTTAGCATCTCATGGGAAGGCACATGGTGATGATGCCTGCTGGGTCCTGCATCTCCAAATGTCTGGATGTCATGCTGGCTCTCTCAGCTCTGATGCAACTCTTCTCCAAGCATCTGCATCTGCAGTTCCAAATGTCTGTGTCTGCATCTACATTGACTCTGAGCTTTCTCCAAAATGCTTCCTCTTTTAAAGGACTTCAATAAACTAATCAAGACCCACTCTGAATGGGTTGAGTCACATCTCCATCTATCAAAAAGGCCATAGCCACAATTGGTATGCCACATCTTCATGAACATAATCTCATCAAAAACTCACAACTACACTGGAAGCACCACATCTCCATGAGAGATAAGGGAATCAAAAGGGCTTCCACCCTACAATATTGATCAGGATTAAAGGGCATGGCTTTTCTTGGATACACAATACTTTCAAATTGGTATGCCCTGTGTTCTGATTTACCTTAGTTCTAACCAAGTCCATTTCATTCATATCTTTGATCGAAGTGTGATCTCTTTTTCAATTTCTTTAACAGTTGGTATATGGAGTAATGCTGACTTTCAGGGCAGCTGAACTTTAACTCTGAGCCTCAGGTATCACACAGATACCCAAAGTTCCAGGGAACTACCAGGTTATACACAAAGATCTCGGCATCTCAGAATTTAGAGATAACAATTAAAACTCAGGAATAGGTGTGACTGCTGTAAGATGTTACCATCTAAGTGCCTTTACAATGAGCCTTATTGAACTTTCTGTACTCCTTAATCATCAATTGTCTAATCTTTGAACATTTTATCCCCTGATAAACTATGCTCTCAAATTCAATTCTCAGCATTTGCTCATTATAGTCAGTTTATATTAGTGAGGCCTTACAATATTTTTCCTTCAATTTTTGGCTTATTTCACTCAACATAATGTCCTCAAGTTTCAATCATCTAGTTGCATGGCTCCCAACTTCATTACTTCTTGCAGCCACTCAATATTCTGCTGTATGTTTACACTGTGGTCCACCTTCTTTTTATCTGTGTATGTACTCTTAGGCCCCACCATCTAAAGCAAATCTAAAATAATGCTGCCATAAACACCAGTATGCAAATGCCTATTCATGTCCTTGCTTTCAGTTCTTCCAAGTATACATCGAATAACAGGGTTGCAGGATCATGTGGCAACCCTGTACTTAGCCTCCTGTTGAACTACCACACTGCCTGCCAGATAGGCTGCACAGTTCTAATTCCCTACTCACAGTGAATAGGTATTTCTCTTTCTCCATATCTTTTCCAGCACTTGTATATTTCTGTTTATTTTTGAACTATTTAATTCACACTCCATACAATCTATACTAACTAAACAATCAATGGTTCCTGATATAATCACATAGTTATACACTCACCACTGCAATCTATATGAGGACATTTCCATTTCTTCCACAAAGAAAGAAGAGGAAAACATTTTAAAATAAAGAATTTAAAAAAAGGAAAAAGAACAACCACACAAATCCTATACCCCTTCCTTATATTCCCCTCTTATTGACATTTAGCTTTGGCATATTGCCTTTGTTACAATTAATGGAAGAATATTGCAAAGTTACTGTTAACCATAGACCTTATTTTGCATTGACTGTATTTTTATCCATATATCATCCCATTTTTAACACCTTTCAATGGCAACATTCATTTGTTCTCCCTCATACAAAACTTTCTTATATTTGTACATTCAACCACCATCATTGTCTACTCTAGGTTTCACTAACAGTTCCAGTTTTCATCCTCTTCCTTTCTGGTGTCATACATGCCCCTAACATTTCTCTTTCAACTGAGCTCACATTAGCTTTGTTCATTATACTTTACAATATTGTGCTACAATCAGATAGTATTGTACTATCCATTTCTGGATCTTTATAATCAATCCTGTTGAGCATTCTGTATAACCTTCAGCATCAAATGCAGATTCTCTACCATCTTTCTATCTCTGGAAAACCTGTGTTCTAAACTTTAACTCTCAGAGTTTGCCCATTATAGTTAGTTTCTTAGTAGTGAGACCATACAGTATTTTTCCTTTTGTTTCTGGCTAATTTCACTCAACACAATGTCCTCAACAGTCCATGTGGTTACCTACATCATGACTACATTTGTCTTACAGTGGTGTAATATTCCATCATATGTAAATACCAGTTTATTTATCCACTTGTCCACTGATGAACATTTGGAATGGTTCCACCTTTTGATGATTGGAAATAATGACACTATAAAAACTGGTGTACAAACATCCATCTATATACCTGCCTTTAGTTCCTTCAAGTATATACCTCTTAATGGGGTTGCTGAATCCTATGGCAATTCCAGACTTAGCTTCCTGAGAAACCAACAAACTGCCTCCAGAGCAGTTGCACCATTCTTCATTCCAACCAACAATGAATAAATGTACCTATCTCTCCACATTCTCTCCAGCACTTTCAGTTTTCTGGTTTTTTTTTTTTTTATATTGGCAATTGTAACAGGTATGAGATGATATCTCATTGTGGTTTTGATTTGCATTTTCCTAATAGCTAGTGAAGTTGAGCCTCTTTTCATATATTTTTGAGTTGTATTTTCTCTTTGGAAAAGTGTCTGTCCATTTCTTTTGCCCATTTTTAAATTGGGTTGTTCATCTTTTGTTGTTGGGCTGAAGAATCTCTTTAAATATTCTGGATAATAAACCCTTATCTGATATTTGGTTTCCAAATATTGTCTCCCATTGCTTAGGCTGCTTTTTTACTTTTGTGATAAATTATTGTGATACACAAAAGTATTCACTTTTGAGGAGATCTCATTTATCTATTTTTTATTTCATTGCTCACACTTTGCATGTAACATGTAGGAAACCACCTTCTATTATAAGATCTTGAAGATATTTCTCTACATTTTCTTCTAAAAGTTTCATGGTATTAACTCTAATGTTTAGGTCTTTAATTTATTTTGAATTAATTGTTATATAAGTTGTGAGGTAGGGCTCCTCTTTCATTCTTTTGAATATAGATTTCCAGTTCTCAAGTATTATTTGTTGAAGGGTTTGCTCTATCCCGGTTGAATCAACTTTACTGCGTTATCAAAGCTCAACTGTCTATAGATGAGGCAGTCTATTTCTGAACATTCAATTCGATTACATTTGTCAGTATACCTATCATTGTACAAAACTATCTGTAGGTTTGTAATACACTTTAAAGTCAGGTAGTGTGAGACCTCCCATTTCATGTTTCTTTCTCAAGATATTTTTAGCTATTCAGGTCACCCTGTACTTACAAATAAATTGGATTTTTTTTTCTATATCTGCAAAGTAAGTTTTGGGGATTTTAATTGGTATTGATTAACTATATAAATCAATTTGGGTAATATTGACATCTTAACTATATTTAGTCTTCCAATTCCATGAACACGGTATGTCCTTCCATTCATTTAGTTCTTCCTTGATGTCCTTTAGCAGTTTTTTGTTTTCTGTGTATAGGCCATTTATGTACTTGGTCAAATTAATTTCTAAATATTTTATTCTTTTGGCTCCTATGCTGGTTTGAAAGGATGTATGTCCTCTAGAAAAGCCATGTTTTAATCAAAATCCCATTTCATAAAGATAAAATAATCCCTATTCAATACTGTATGTTTGAAACTGTAATCAGATCATCTCCCAGATGATGGGATTTAGTCAAGAGTGGTTGTTAAACTGGATTAGGTGACAACATGTCTCCACCCATTTGGGTGGGTCTTGATTGGTTTACTGGAGTCCTATAAAAGAGGAAACATTTTGGAGAATGGGAGAGTCAGAGAGAGCAGAGAATGCTGCAGCACCATGAAGCAGAGAATCCATGAGCCAGCAACTTTTGGAGATGAAAAAGGAAAACGCCTCCTGGGGAGTTTGATGAAACCTGAAGCCAACAGAGAAGCTAGCAGATGATGCCGTGTTCGTCATGTGTCCTTCCAGATGAGAGAGGAACCCTCACCGTGTTCACCATGTGCCTTTTCAGATGAGAGAGAAACTCTGACTGTGTTCAACATGTGCCCTTCCACTTGAGAAAGAAGCCCTGAACTTCATTAGCCTTTTTGAAGCAAGGTATCTTTCCCTGGATACCTTTGATTGGACATTTCTATGTACTTGTTTTAATTGGGACATTTTCTCAGCCTTAGAGCTGCAAATTAGAAACTTATTAAATTCCCTGTTTTAAAAGCCATTCCATTTCTGGTGTATTGCATTCCAGCAGCTAGAAAACTAGAACAGCTCCTATTGTAAATGAAGTTTTTTCTTGATTTCCACCTCAGATTGTTCCTTACTAGTGTATATAAATACTACTAATTTTTTCAGGTTGATATATCCTTTCACTTTGCTGTACTCATTTTTTAGCACTAGTAGCTTTACTATAGCTTTTTTTTTTTTTTGGTTTTCTACATAATAAGATTATGCCATCTGCAAACGGTGAAAGTTTTACTTCTTCCTTTCCAATTTGAATGCCTTTTATTTCCTTTTTCTTGCCTAATTGCTCTAGTTAGAACTTCCAGCACAATGTTGGATAACAATTGTAGGAGTTAGCAACCTTGTCATTTTCCTGATTTTACAGGGAAACCTTTCAGTCTTTCCCCGTTGAATATGATGTTAGCTGTGGGCTTTTCATAAATTCCCTTTATCATGTTCAGAAGTTTCTTCTATTATTACCCTTTGAAGTGTTTTCATAAGGAAAGAATATTGATTTTTGTCAATTGCTTTTTCTGCATCTATTGAGATGGTCATGTGATTTTCCCCTTTGATTTATTGATGTGGTGTATTGCATTAATTGATTTTCTTGTGTTGAACCACCGTTGTTTGCCTGAAATAAAACCCACTTGGTCATGGTGTATACTTCTTTTAATGTGCTGCTGGATTCTTTTTGCAAGTATTTTGCTGAGGATTTTTGAATCTATATTTATTAAAGAGATTAGTGTGTAATTTTCTTTTCTTATAATATCTTTGTCTGACTTTGATATTAGGTGATGTTGGCTTCATAGAATGAGTTAGGTAGATTTCCCTTATCTTCAGTTTTTTGAAGAGTTTGAACAAGATTAATGCTAATTCTTTCTTGAATTCACACCTGAAGCCATGTGGTCCTGGACTTTTTTTTAGAGCAGGATGGGCGGGTGATGACTGATTCAATCTCTTTGCTTAGTGACTGGTTTGTTGAGGTCTTCCATTTCTTCTCAAGTCATTGTTGATTGTTCATGCTTTTCTAGGTAACTGTCCATTTCATCTAAGTTTCTAGTTTGTTAGCATATATTTGCTCATAGTATCCTCTCATTATCTCCTTTATTTCTGCTGCATCAATAATTATGTCCCCCTATCATTTCTGATTTTATTTGTGTGTATCCTCTATCTTTTTTTGTCAACCTAGCAGAATGCTCATCAATTCTATTGATTTTCTCTAAGAACCAACTTCTGATTTTATTGATTCTTTCTACTGTTTCATGTTCTCAATTTCAATTATTTTTTCTATTACCTTTGTTTTTCTTTCCTTCTGTTTGCTTCGGGATAAGTTTACTATTCTATGTGTATTTCTTCCAGGTGATCCATTAATTATTCAATTTCTTCACTTTCTTCTTTTCTAATATAGGCATTTAGGGCAATAAACTTCCCTCTCAGCACTACCTTTTCTGCAACCCATAAGTTTTGATATGTTATGTTTTCTTTTTCATTTGCCTTGACATATTTATTGATTTATCTTGTAATTTCTTCCTTAACCCACTGGTTGTTTAAGAGTGTAAATTTTCCAGCCTTGCACCTGTTAATGATTTCCAACTTCATTCCATTATGATCAAAGAAAGAATTTTGTATAATTTTGATTTTAAAATTTAATGAGAATTGCTTTGTGATCCAGCAGGTGGTCTCCTGGAGAATAATCCATGAGAACTTGAGAAAAAATGTGTATCCGGCTGTTGCGGGGCGAATGTCCTGTAAATGCCTTTTAAGTCTAATTCATTTATCATACTATCTGTGATGGCTTAGTTCCTATGTCAACTTGACCAAGTGATGGTGCCCAGTTTTCTGGTCTATCTGTTGCTGCAAGGATATTTCATGAACTTAAGTCATCAGCATGGTGATTGCATATATAATTGATATCATCTACTGTGAGCTAAGGGGAGTGTCTTCTGCAGTGAGAGACATTTAATCTAATTAGTTGAAGGCTTTTAAGGGATGGGTGGGAAGAGGGAACTTTCATCTCTACTTCAGTCGGCCAGCCTCCCCTGGAAAATTCATTGAAAACCTTAATCAGAGTTGCCAGTTTGCAGCCTGCCCTTTGAAATTTGGACTTGTGCATCCCCATAGTTGATGAGATGAATTTTATAAAATTTCACACTATTTAAATATCTCTTCTTGTTTATGTTTTATACAGCTCTCATACCAGGAGTAGTTCTTGAGAAACAGAATATTGAAAATGCATTTTCCAATTAGAATTCTACTCCAATTAGACTAAAAGGCAGTAATGACTCTGATTCTAATCATCAGGATGGTATTGACAGTCCATGGCATGAGTTGGCACAGGAATTTGCTAAATATCACCATTTGATTCTGTGAATTGTATGTCTATATGTGGCAAGACACTGGGTGACAGTGTCTTTCTTTTTTTTTCTTTTTATTTATTTTCTTTTGACATCCTAAAGAGTTTTGTGGGATTAAAAGGTATGATGTTGGCTGATTGTTCCTAGATATGCTGGATTCAGTTATAAAAGAAAGGGATAAGACGAAGGCTTCAAATACACAGCTTAAGTGCTGTATAAAAGATGTAAAAATGCCAGAGACCTGGGGTGTTGTTTATGAAAAAAAAAAGTAAAAATTTGTATGTGTTCCCTGAAAGAAGATCTTATTTCCTGTGGCTGTAGACTTGAGATCTCTGAAAACCAGACCCAGAGTCTTATTGTGTGAGTAGCAAATTTATAATGTACACTAAATTCTCCACCTTGCAGGGTGTCTGTTGTTAAAGTGAAGGCATTGATCAGAAAGGAATGGGATCCTGAAAATTGGAATGGGGGCATATGGATCAATAATGATGGCAGTGGGGACATTAAAACCCTAGATTCTACTAAGTTTTTGCTACATAAACCTGCAATGGTCTGTCCTGAAGACATAGTCACCCAACCTCCAGCCTGCCCTAAGGAATAGCTTCCCATCCTCCAGTGTGTCCTGAGAAGTCTGCCATCCAACCTCCAGTTGAAGAGATTAACCCTCCATTGCCTGCTAAACTTGTAACCACCTCCCCTAAGGAAAGAGGTCTCACTCCTCTGTCTGGAGAAGTTAATCCTGCTTCACCAGATGAAACTGTAAGGGAATTCCCTGAGGTAATTAGCTTGAAAAACAACTTTTAATTCTTTTAATATCCTCTCCACTTTTCTCCAGGCCTATAACTAGACTAAAATCTCAACAGGCCCCAAAAGGTGAGGTACGAAGTGTAACCCATGAGGAGGTATGCTATACTTCAAAATAACTGCAGGAATTTTCCAATTTATACAGACAGAAATCAGGGGACTATATGTGAGAATGCATATTAAGGGTATGGGGTAATGGTGGAAGGGATATAAACCTGGAGCAGGATGAATTTATTGATATATTCCACTAAGCAGAAATTCTGGCTTCAATGTTGTTGCTTGAGGGGTTAGAAGGGTGCTATCAGTTTGTTTGGGTGGTTGGCTGAAACATGATTCAAAAGGTGGTGGACTAACTGAAGTTGAAATTCCAGAACTTCCCTGGCATCATACAAAGTCTTAGATAGATTGAAATGGTAGAGTGGATTTATAATGGAAAATCTGCTCAAATATTCCAGGAATGTCCAGTATAAACACCCGCTAACAAGACTGTGAGGAATAAATTTGTGAGACTAGATCCATCATCCCTGAAGAGCTCTGTAGGTCAGATATTACAGTGCTGTCACTGAGTTGGAATCCTCAAACACTATGGGGATGATCAGATCCCAAGTTGGCAAAAGCCATGTGGCAGCACTTAATCATTGAAGACAAGGTTGGCCTGGTCACCTTAATGGGCAGCAGACTCAAAACAGCAGTCAAAATCATCTGACTCACAGAGACTTGTTGTGTTGACTAGTAGATCAAGGGGTACCTACAAATAAAATAAACGGGTGGTCTACCAAATTCTTGCTTGTGTTGTATAAGTAGAATTCTAGGTCAAGTCAACAGAAGTCTAACTTGAGTTAGAAAAATAAAGAGTCAAGGCCCTTTAATCAGTCCCCAGACTTGAGACAGTTTACAGACCCAGAGCTCCTCGAATGGGAGGAGGGCAGGGAACCCTTGAGGAAGGACCATTTTACACTGCCCAAAATTTAACCTTCCTCCCAGCCTTCTCCAAGGATACCTATGGCTTTTTAGTGAATGAACACTAGGGAAAAGTAAATGATCAGATATTTTGAGGATTATTAGACACTGGCTCATAAGTGACACTAATTCTAGGAGACCCAAATGTCATTCTGGTCCACCAGTCAGAGTAGGGGCTTATGGAAGTCAAATGATTAATGGAGTTTTAGAACAGGTCCATCTTACAATGGGTGCAGTGGGTCCCCAGGCCCATTCTGCAGTTATTTCCTCAATCCCAGAATGCATAATTGGAATCGATGTACTCAGCAACTGGCAGAATCCCCACATTGATTCCCTGACATGTGAGATTAGGGATATTACGGTAGGAAAGGGCAAGTGGAAACCACTAGAACTTCCCATACCAGCAAAATAGTATATCAGGAACAATACAAGATTCCTAGAGGGGATGCAGGGATTAATGCCACTTGTATGGACTTGAAAAGTGCAGCCACACTCAACTCTCCTGTTTGGCCTGTTCAGAAAACAATTGGATCTTGGAGGATAACAGTGGATCATCATAACCTTAACAGTTGGTGACTTCAATTGCAGCTGCTGTTCCAAATGTGATATCACTGTTTGAGCAAATCAACACATCTCCTGGTACCTGGTATGCAGCTATTGATCTGCCAAATGCTTTTTCTCAACAGCTGTTAGTAAGGACAATCAGACATGGTTTACTTTCAACTGGCAAGGCCAGCAGTATACTTTCACTGTCCTGTCTTAGAGGTATATCAGTTCTCCAGTCCTGTCATAAATTTATCCACAGGAAATTTGATCATTTCTCCCTCCCACAAGACATCACACTGGTCCATTATATTGATGATATCATGTTTATTGAACCTAGTGAGCAAGAAGTGGCAACTACTCTAGACTTATTGCTAAGGCACTTGTATGTCAGAGGATGGGAGATAAATCAAACAAAAATACAGGAACTTCCATCTCAGGGAAATTTCTGGGTGTCCAGTGTTGTGGGGCATGTTGAGATAGCCCCTCTAAAGTGAAAGATGTGACCAAAAAAGCACAATGCCTAGTTTGTCTCTTTGGATTTGGAGACAACATATACCTCATATGAATGTGCTACTCCAGTTCATTTACCAAATGACCAGAAAAGCTGCTAATCTTTAGTGGATACTGGAAGAAGAGGAGGTTTGCAATAGATCCAGGCTGCTGTACAAGCTGCTCTGCCACTTGGAATATATGATCCAGCAGATCCAATGGTGCTGGAAGTGCCAGTGGCAAATAAAGATGTTGCCTGGAGTCTTTGGCAGGCCCTAATAGGAAAATCACAATGCAGGCCATTAGGAGTTTGGAGTAAGGCCTTACTCCAAATTAACTTACAGATAATTACTCTCCTTCTGAGAAACAGCTTTTGGCCTGCTACGGGGCCTCAATAGAGATCAAATGTTTAATCATAGACCACCAAGTTACCGCAAGATTTGAATTGCCTATTGTGAGCTGGGTGTTGTCTAACTTACCAAGTCATAAAGTTTGGCATGCACAGCAGCACTCCATGACAAATGGAAATGGTATATATGAACTAGGGCTCAAACAGATTGTGGAACTTCCGGAGAAGATGGCGGCTTAGTAAGAGACACGGATCTTAGTTCCTCATCCAGAACAGCTACTAGGGGAGTAGAAACTATACAGAATAGCTCCCAGAGCCATGACAGAGATAAAAAAGACAGCATACCCCATCCTGGAACAGCTGGCTGGCTGGGAGAACCCGCTCCGGTGAGATCGCCGAAGGGCACGGGCTTCCCTGGGCCGGGGCGGAAAGCAGCCAGAGTCCCTCCCTTCCTCCTTCCCGGGCCAGCTGGGAGAATTGGACAGGTGGTCCTCTCAAGCCGCGGTGGCTGGCGACCCCCAACGCGCAGCCCCCCGGACCAGCTGGGAGAATTGGATCGGAGATCCCCAGGCCACGGAGAACGGTGACCGGGGTCACTTCCAAACATGTGGCTTCCTGGTCCAGCTGGGAACGGTGCACTTCCCTGGGCCACGGCGGCTGGCACCCTCCCACCACGCTTGGCGCCCCAGGCCAACTAGGAGATTTGGTTGGGTGCTTTCCCGGGCTGCAGCGGCCGGCGACCCTCCCCGTGTTCGGATCCCCGGGCCGGATGGCACTCTTCCAAGCCACTTCAGCTGGTGAACCTCCCCCACGGTGAGAGTTTTCCAAAGTTAAAGGACTTACAGCACCTTTTACTGGTGGGACCCGCAGACAAACGTGTGCCACGAGCGCAACCTACTGGGCAGATAAGAAAAACAGAACCCAGATTTCACAGAAAAATCTTTCAACCTGTTGGGTCCAACACCCAGGGAATTCTGATCAAATGCCCAGACACCAGCAGAAAATAATGGATGACACTCAAAAAACTGAAGGTATGGCCCAGTCAAAGGAACAAACCAATAGTTCAAATGAGATACAGGAGCTGAGACAACTAATGCTGAATATACGAACAGAAATGGAAAAATTCTTCAAAAACCAAATCAATAAATTGAGGGAGGACATGAAGAAGACATGGGCTGAACAAAAAGAAGAAATAGAAAATCTGAAAAAGCAAATCATAGAACTTATGGAAGTGAAGGACGAAGAAGAAAAAATGGAAAAAACAATGGATACCTACAATGGTAGATCTAAAGAGACAGAAGCTACAATTAGTGAACTGGAGGATGGAACATCTGAATTCCAAAAAGAAACAGAAAGTATAGGGAAAAGAATGGAAAAACTTGAGCAGGGGATCAGGGAACTGAAGGACAATATGAAGCGCAAAAATATACGTGTTGTGGGTGTCCCAGAAGGAGAAGAGAAGGGAAAAGGAGGAGAAAAACTAATGGAAGAAATTATCACTGAAAATTTCCCAACTCTTATGAAAGACCTAAATTTACAGATCCAATTAGTGCAGCGTACCCCAAAGAGAATAGACCCAAATAGGCATTCTCCAAGACACTTACTAGTTAGAATGTCAGAGGTCAAAGAGAAAGAGAGGATCTTGAAAGCAGCAAGAGAAAAACAATCCCTCACATACAAGGGAAACCCAATAAGACTATGTGTAGGTTTCTCAGCAGAAACCATGGAAGCTAGAAGACAGTGGGATGATACATTTAAATTACTAAAAGAGAAAAACTGCCAACCAAGACTCCTATATCCAGCAAAGTTGTCCTTCAAAAATGAGGGAGAAATTAAAACATTCTCAGACAAAAAGTCACTGAGAGAATTTGTGACCAAGAGACCAGCTCTGCAAGAAATACTAAAGGGAGCACTAGAGTCAGATACAAAAAGACAGAAGAGAGAGGTATGGAGAAGAGTGTAGAAAGAAGGAACATCAGATATGGTACATATAATACAAAAGGCAAAATGGTAGAGGAAAGTATTATCCAAAGAGTAATAACACTAAATGTTAATGGATTGAATTCCCCAATCAAAAGACATAGATTGGCAGAATGGATTAAAAAACAGGATCCTTCTATATGCTGTCTACAGGAAACACATCTTAGACCCAAAGATAAACATAGGTTGAAAGTGAAAGGTTGGGAAAAGATATTTCATGCAAATAACAACCAGAAAAGAGCAGGAGTAGCTATACTAATATCCAACAAATTAGACTTCAAATGTAAAACAGTTAAAAGAGACAAAGAAGGACACTATCTACTAATAAAAGGAACAATTAAACAAGAAGACATAACAATCATAAATATTTATGCACCGAACCAGAATGCCCCAAAATACGTGAGGAATACACTGCAAACTCTGAAAAGGGAAATAGACACATCTACCATAATACTTGGAGACTTCAATTCACCACTCTCATCAATGGACAGAACATCTAGACAGAGGATCAATAAAGAAATAGAGAATCTGAATATTACTATAAATGAGCTAGACTTAACAGATATTTATAAGACATTACATCCCACAACAGCAGGATACAACTTTTTCTCAAGTACTCATGGATCATTCTCAAAGACAGACCATATACTGGGTCACAAAGCAAGTCTTAACAAATTTAAAAAGATTGAAATCATACACAATATTTTCTTGGATCATAAAGGAATGAAGTTGGAAATCAATAATAGGTGGAGTGCCAGAAAATTCACAAATATGTGGAGGCTCAACAACACACTCTTAAACAACGAGTGGGTCAAAGAATAAATTGCAAGAGAAATTAGTAAATACCTCGAGGCGGATGAAAATGAAAACACAACATATCAAAACTTATGGGACGCAGAAAAGGCAGTGCTAAGAGGGAAATTTACTGCCCTAAATGCCTATATCAGAAAAGAAGAAAAGGCAAAAATGCAGGAATTAACTGTCCACTTGGAAGAACTGGAGAAAGAACAGCAAACTAATCCCAAAGCAAGCAAAAGGAAAGAAATAACAAAGATTAGAGCAGAAATAAATGAAATTGAAAACATGAAAACAATAGAGAAAATCAATAAGACCAGAAGTTGGTTCTATGAGAAATTCAATAAGATTGATGGGCCCTTAGCAAGATTGACAAAAAGAAGAAGAGAGAGGATGCAAATAAATAAGATCAGAAATGGAAGAGGAGACATAACTACTGACCTCACAGAAATAAAGGAGGTAATAACGGGATACTATGAACAACTTTATGCTAATAAATACAACAATTTAGAGGAAATGGACGTGTTCCTGGAAAGACATGAACAACCAACTTTGACTCAAGAAGACATAGATGACCTCAACAAACCAATCACAAGTAAAGAAATTGAATTAGTCATTCAAAAGCTTCCTAAAAAGAAAAGTCCAGGACCAGACGGCTTCACATCTGAATTCTACCAAACATTCCAGAAAGAATTAGTACCAACTCTCCTCAAACTCTTCAAAAAAATCGAAGCAGAGGGAAAACTACCTAATTCATTCTATGAAGCCAACATCACCCTCATACCAAAACCAGGCAAAGATATTACCAAAAAAGAAAACTACAGATCAATCTCTCTAATGAATATAGATGCAAAAATCCTCAATAAAATTCTAGCAAATCGTATCCAACAACACATTAAAAGAATTATACATCATGACCAAGTTGGATTCATTCCAGGTATGCAAGGATGGTTCAACATAAGAAAATCAATTAATGTAATATACCATATCAACAAATCAAAGCAGAAAAATCACATGATCATCTCAATTGATGCAGAGAAGGCATTTGACAAGATTCAACATCCTTTTCCGTTGAAAACACTTCAAAAGATAGGAATACAAGGGAACTTCCTTAAAATGATAGAGGGAATATATGAAAAACTCACAGCTAATATCATCCTCAATGGGGAAAAATTGAAAACTTTTCCCCTAAGATCAGGAACAAGACAAGGATGTCCATTATCACCACTATTATTCAACGTCGTGTTGGAGGTTCTAGCCAGAGCAATTAGACAAGAAAAGAGATACAAGGCATCAAAATTGGAAAGGAAGAAGTAAAACAATCACTGTTTGCAGACAATATGATACTAAATGTCGAAAACCCTGAAAAATGCACAACAAAACTACCAGAGCTAATAAATGAGTACAGCAAAGTAGCAGGTTACAAGATCAACATTCAAAAATCTGTTGCTTTTCTATACACTAGTAATGAACAAGCGGAGGGGGAAATCAAGAAATGAATCCCATTTACAATTGCAACTAAAAGAACAAAATACCTAGGACTAAATTTAACTAAAGAGACAAAAAATCTATATAAAGAAAACTACAAAAAACTGTTAAAAGAAATCACAGAAGACCTAACTAGATGGAAGGGCATACCGTGTTCATGGATTGGAAGACTAAATATAGTTAAGATGTCAATCCTACCTAAATTGATTTACACATTCAATGCAATACCAATCAAAATCCCAACAACTTATTTTTCAGAAATAGAAAAACCAATAAGCAAATTTATCTGGAAGGGCAGGGTGCTCCAAATTGCTGAAAACATCTTGAGGAAAAAAAACAAAACTGGAGGTCTGGCGCTGCCTGACTTTAAGGCATATTATGAAGCCACAGTAGTCAAAACAGCATGGTATTGGCATAAAGATAGATATATCGACCAATGGAATAGAATAGAGTGCTAAGATATAGACACACTCATCTATGGACATTTGATCTTTGATAAGGCAGTCAAGCCAACTCACCTGGGACAGAACAGTCTCTTCAATAAATGGTGCCTAGAAACTTGATATCCATATGCAAAAGAATGAAAGAAGACCCATATCTCACACCCTATACAAAAGTTAACTCAAAATGGATCAAAGATCTAAACATTAGGTCTAAGACCATGAAACAGTTAGAGGAAAATGTAGGGAGATATCTTATGAAACTTACAATTGGAGGCGGTTTTATGGACCTTAAACCTAAAGCAAGAGCACTGAAGAAGGAAATAAATAAATGGGAGCTCCTCAAAATTAAACACTTTTGTGCATCAAAGAACTTCATCAAGAAAGTAGAAAGACAGCCTACACAATGGGAGACAATATTTGGAAATGACATATCCGATAAAGGTCTAGTATCCAGAATTTATAAAGAGATTGTCCAACTCAACAACAAAAAGACAGCCAACCCAATTACAAAATGGGAAAAAGACTTGAATAGACACCTATCAGAAGAGGAAATACAAATGACCAAAAGGCACATGAAGAGATGCTCAATGTCCCTGGCCATTAGAGAAATGCAAATCAAAACCACAATGAGATATCACCTCACACCCACCAGAATGGCCATTATCAACAAAACAGAAAATGACAAGTGCTGGAGAGGATGCAGAGAAAGAGGCACACTTATCCACTGTTGGTGGGAATGTCAAATGATGCAACCACTGTGGAAGGCAGTTTGGCGCTTCCTCAAAAAGCTGAAGATAGAATTGCCATACGAACCAGCAATACCATTGCTGGGTATCTACTCAAAGAACTTAAGGGCAAAGACACAAATGGACATTTGCACACCAATTGTCATGGTTAGGGACAGGTGTCAACTTGGCCAAGTTGTGGTACCTGTTGATCTGATTGGGCAAGCGCTGGCCTGTCTGTTGCAATCAGGACATTTCATAGGATTAGGTCATGATCACGTCAGCTACATCCACAGCTGTTCCATTTGTAATCAGCCAAAGGGGAGTGTCTTCTGCAATTAATGATGCTAAATGCAATCACTGGAAGCCTTTTAAGGAGGACTCAGAGGAGACAGATTCCATTCCTGCTTTGGCTGATAAGTCTCTCCTGTGGAGTTCGTCCAGGCCATCCATTGGAGTCATCGGCTTCGCAGCCTGCCCTGTGGATTTTGGACTCTGCATTCCTACGGTCACGTGAGACACTTTCATAAATTTTATATTTGCAAGTGTTCCCCGTTGATTCTGTTTCTCTAGAGAACCCTAACTAATACATCTTGGTACCAGGAGTGGTTCTTAAGGAACAGAATCTTAAAAATAGGTTTTTATGAATTGTTTTCTACTGTGACTGGGCTCAGAGACACTAAGGACTCTGATTCCTGTATTCAGAATGACACTCCCAATGCATGGACTGAGTTGGCAAAGGAGACAATCAAAATATCATCATTCGATTCTCCTAATGCTTCACTTGTACGAAGCCAGACTCTGGGGGATAATGTTTTTGACACCTTTACAGAGTTTTGTAGAAATAAGAGTTATAGAGATGTTGGTTGGTTGTTGTTAGATACACTGTCTACATTAAAGGGTGAAAGGGATGGGCTTAAGGCTTCAAACAAGAAGCTTAAGTGCCGTCTGAAAGATGTAGAGGTTTCTATGAGTATCCTGAAGGAAAATTTTATTTCCTGTAGCCGTAGACTTGAGATCTCTGAAAATCAGACTCAGAATCTTATTGTTAGAGTAGCAACTTTACAACGTAAACTGAAATCTCAGTCTTGCATGGTGTCTGCCGTTAAAGTGAGGGCATTGATTGGAAAGGAGTGGGACCCTGAAAAATGGGATGGTGACATATGGATTGATAATGATGTTGGGGGTGAGGTTGAAACCCTAGACCATGCTGAGCCTTCTTTAGATAACCCTGTAATAGTCTGCCCTGAGGACATAGCCGCCCCACCTCCAGCCTGCCTTGAGGAATTGGCCACCCAACCTCCTCCTGAAGGGATTAGCCCTAGAGTTATTAATCCTGTTTCACCAGATGAAACTGCAAATGAAAGCCCTGAAGCAAATGGCTTGGAAGATATTTCTAATTCTTTTCATGACCCACCCCCACCACCCCTCATTTCTTCTAGACCTATAACTAGACTAAAGTCCCAACAGGCCCCTAAAGGTGAGGTACAAAGTATCACACATGAGGAGGTATGTTATACTCCAAAAGAACAGTGTGAGTTTTCCAATTTACATAGACAGAAATCAGGGGAATATGTGTGGCAATGGATTTTAAGAGTGTGGGATAATGGTGGGAGGAATATAAGGCTGGATCAGGCTGAATTTATTGATATGGGCCCACTAAGCAGAGATTCTGCATTCAATGTTATAGCTAGAGCAGTTAGAAAAAGTGTTAACAGCTTGTTTGGGTGGTTGGTTGAAACATGGATCAAAAGGTGGCCAACATTACCTGAGGTTGAAATGCCAGAACTGCCCTGGTATAATGCAGATGAGGGGATCCAGAGGCTTAGAGAGATTGGGATGTTAGAGTGGATTTATCATGCAAAGCCTGCTCTTACACCCCAGGAATGTCCAGAGGATGTACCTTTTACCAGAACAGTGAGAAATAAGTTTGTGAGACTAGCACCATCATCCCTAAAGAGCTCTGTGGTTGCACTTCTCTGTAGGTCAGATATTACTGTAGGAACTGCTGTCACTGAGCTGGAATCCTTAAACACAATGGGGATGACAGGATCCCGAGTTGGCAGAAGCCAGGTGGCAGCACTTAATCACCAAAGACAGGGTAGACGCGGGTATTATAATAGACAACAAACTCAAAGGAGGCATCAAAATTATATGACACGCAGAGATTTGTGGCATTGGATAGTAAATCATGGGGTGCCTAGAAATACAATAGAAGGGCAATCTACTAAATTCTTGTTGGAGCTATATAAACAAAAGAGTTCTAGGTCAAGGGAACAGAAGTCTAACCTGAATTACAAAAACACAGAGTCACGGCCCCTTAATCAATTTCCAGACTTGAAACAGTTTACAGACCCTGAGCCCCTTGAATGAAGGGGAGGCCAGGTCCCTATGGGGGAGAAACCTGTTACACTGCCACAAATTTATACTGTTAACATTCCTCTAAGTCTTCCCCAAGGAGACCGACGGCCTTTTACCAGGGTAACTGTGCATTGGGGAAAAGGAAATGATCAGATATTTCGGGGATTATTAGACACTGGTTCAGAAGTGACATTAATTCCAGGGGACCCAAAACGTCACTCTGGACCACCAGTCAGAATGGGGGCTTATGGAGGCCAGGTGATCAATGGAGTTTTAGCTCAGGTCCGTCTCACAGTGGGTCCAGTGGGCCCCGGGACCCATCCTGCAGTTATTTTCCCAGTTCCGGAATGTATAATTGGCATAGACATACTGAGCAACTGGCAGAATCCCCACGTTGGTTCTCTAACTCGTGCAGTGAGGGCTATTATGGTGGGAAAGGCCAAGTGGAAGCCACTAGAACTGCCCCTACCAAGCAAAATAGTAAATCAAAAGCAATACCGTATTCCTGGAGGGATTGCAGAGATTACTGCCACTCTTAAGGACTTGAAAGATGCAGGGGTGGTGATTCCCACCACATCCCCATTCAACTCTCCTATTTGGCCTGTGCAGAAAACAGATGGGTCTTGGAGAATGACAGTGGATTATCATAAACTCAACCAGGTGGTAACTCTAATTGCAGCTACTGTTCCAGATGTAGTATCATTGCTTGAGCAAATCAATACATCCCCTGGTACCTGGTATGCAGCTATTGATCTGGCAAATGCTTTTTTCTCAATAGCTATTAGTAAGGACCACCAGAAACAGTTTGCTTTCAGCTGGCAAGGTCAGCAATATACTTTCACTGTCCTACCTCAGGGGTATATCAACTCTCCAGCCCTATGTCATAATCTTGTTCGCAGAGACCTTGATCGTTTCTCCCTCCCACAAGACATCACACTGGTCCATTATATTGATGATATCATGTTGATTGGATCTAGTGAGCAAGAAGTAGCAACTACTCTAGATTTACTGGTAAGGCATTTGCGTGTCAGAGGATGGGAGATAAATCCAACAAAAATACAGGGGCCTTCCACCTCAGTAAAATTTCTAGGTGTCCAGTGGTGTGGGGCATGTCGAGATATCCCTTCTAAGGTGAAGGATAAATTGCTGCATCTGGCCCCTCCCACAACCAAAAAAGAGGCACAATGCCTAGTTGGTCTTTTTGGATTTTGGCG
Source organism: Tamandua tetradactyla (assembly GCF_023851605.1). Lineage (NCBI taxonomy): Eukaryota > Metazoa > Chordata > Mammalia > Pilosa > Myrmecophagidae > Tamandua > Tamandua tetradactyla. Next base: position 26,964,562 of record NC_135333.1, read on the forward strand.
ACAACATATTCCTCATTTGGGTGTGCTACTCCAGCCCATTTATCGAGTGACCAGAAAAGCTGCTAATTTTGAGTGGGGACCTGAACAAGAGGAGGCTCTGCGACAGGTCCAGGCTGCTGTGCAAGCTGCTCTGCCACTTGGGCCATATGACCCAGCAGATCCAATGGTGCTGGAAGTGTCAGTGGCAAATAGAGATGCTGTCTGGAGCCTTTGGTAGGCCCCTATAGGAGAATCACAACGCAGACCCTTAGGATTTTGGAGCAAAGCCTTACGATCTGCTGCAGATAATTACTCTCCTTTTGAGAAACAGCTTTTGGCCTGCTACTGGGCCTTAGTAGAGACTGAACGCTTAATCATGGGCCACCAAGTTACCATGAGACCTGAGTTGCCTATCATGAGCTGGGTGTTGTCTGACCCACCAAGCCATAAAGTTGGGCATGCACAGCAGCATTCTATTGTAAAGTGGAAATGGTATATACGAGACAGAGCCAGAGCAGGTCCTGAAGGCACAAGTAAGTTACATGAAGAAGTGGCACAAATGCCCATGGTGTCCACTCCTGCTGCCACGTTACCTTCTATTTCCCAGACCAGAGCTATGGCCTCTTGGGGAGTTCCTTACAGTGAATTGACTGAGGAAGAGAAAACTCGGGCCTGGTTTACAGATGGTTCAGCACGATATGCAGGTACCACCCGAAAGTGGACAGCTGTAGTATTACAACCCCTTTTTGGGGTGTCCTTGAAGGACAGTGGTGAGGGGAAATCCTCCCAGTGGGCAGAACTTCGAGCAGTGCACCTGGTTGTTCATTTTGCTTGGAAGGAAAACTGGCCAGATGTGTGTTTGTATACTGACTCATGGGCTGTTGCTAATGGTTTGGCTGGATGGTCAGGGACTTGGAAAGACCATAATTGGAAAATTGGTGACAAAGAGGTCTGGGGCAGAATTATGTGGATAGACCTTTCTGAGTGGGCTAAAAACATGAAGATATTTTTGTGTCCCATGTGAATGCATACCAGAGGGTGACTTCAGCAGAGGAAGATTTTAATAATCAAGTGGATAAGATGACCCATTCTATGGATACCAGTCAGCCTCTTTCCCCAGCAACTCCTGTTATTGCCCAATGGGCTCATGAACAAAGTGGTCATGGTGGTAGGGATGGAGGTTATGCATGGGCTCAGCAACATGGACTTCCACTCACCAAGGCTGACCTGGCTACAGCCACTGCTGAGTGCCCAATCTGCTAGCAGCAGAGACCCACACTCAGCCCCCGGTATGGCACCATTTCCCGAGGTGACCAGCCAGCTACATGGTGGCAGGTTGATTACATTGGACCACTCCCTTCATGGAAGGGGCAGCGATTTAACTGGAATAGACACATACTCTGGATATGGGTTTGCTTTCCCTGCACGCAATGCTTCTGCCAAAACTACTATCCATGGGCTTACAGAATGCCTTATCCATCGTCATGGTATTCCACATAGCATTGCTTCGGATCAAGGAACACACTTCACAGCTAATGAAGTACAGGAATGGGCACATGCTCATGGAATTCTCTGGTCTTACCATGTTCCCCATCATCCAGAAGCAGCTGGATTGATAGAACGGTGGAATGGCCTTTTGAAAACTCAATTACGGTGCCAACTAGGTGGCAAAAACTTGAAAGGCTGGGGTAATGTTCTCCAGGAAGCTGTGTATGCTCTGAATCAGCGTCCGCTGTATGGTGCTGTTTCTCCCATAGCCAGGATCCATGGGTCCAGGAACCAAGGGGTGGAAATGGGTGTGGTGCCACTCACTATTACTCCTAGTGATCCACTAGGAAAATTTTTGCTTCCTGTTCCTGCTACCCTGAGTTCTGCTGGTCTACAGGTTTTAGTTCCAAAATGGGGTGTGCTTTCTCCAGGAGAAACAACAGTGATACCACTGAACTGGAAGTTAAGATTGCCACCTGGCCACTTTGGGCTACTTATGCGTCTGGATCAACACACCAAGAAGGGGATTACATTATTGTCTGGGTTAATTGACCCTGACTCTCAGAAGGAAGTAGGACTGCAACTACATAATGGAGGTAAAGAAGAGTTTTCTTTGAATATAGGAGATCCCCTGGGGCGTTTATTAGTACTACCATGCCTTGTGATTAAAATCAATGGAAAACTGCAACAACACAATCCAGGCAGGACCACTAATGGCTCTGAGACTTCAGGAATGAAGGTTTGGGTCACCCCACCAGGCAAAGAACCACGGCCAGCTGAAGTGCTTGCTGAGGGGAAAGGGAACATGGAATGGGTAGTGGAAGAAGGTAGTGATAAATATGAACTTCGACCATGTGATCAGTTACAGAAACGAGGACTGTAATGCTGTTTTGTTTGTGTTATACTATTTAAGTTGTAAGATATCAACTTTAAGAATGAATGTTGCCCAAGGATTTGCACCCTATTCTGGAGAGATTTAATGTGTGTGTCCAGTTATATGCAGGACAGTTGAGTATTGTCAGGTAAAAGAAAAAATGTGTGCTTATTTGTTTTCATTTGGAAATTAAGTATGGTCTAAGGTGATATATATATATATATATATATATATATATATATATATATATATAGGTGCCAAGTTGACAAGGGGTGGACTGTCATGGTTAGGGACAGGTGTCAACTTGGCCAAGTTGTGGTACCTGTTGATCTGATTGGGCAAGCGCTGGCCTGTCTGTTGCAATCAGGACATTTCATAGGATTAGGTCATGATCACGTCAGCTACATCCACAGCTGATTCCATTTGTAATCAGCCAAAGGGGAATGTCTTCTGCAATTAGTGATGCTAAATGCAATCATGGGAAGCCTTTTAAGGAGGACTCAGAGGAGACAGATTCCATTCCTGCTTTGGCTGGTGAGCCTCTCCTGTGAAGTTCATCCAGGCCATCCGTTGGAGTCATTGGCTTCGCAGCCTGCCCTGTGGATTTTGGACTCTGCATTCCTACGGTCACGTGAGACACTTTCATAAATTTTATATTTGCAAGTGTTCCCTGTTGATTCTGTTTCTCTAGAGAACCCTAACTAATACACCAATGTTTATAGCAACGTTATTTACAATTGCAAAGAGATAGAAACAGCCAAAATGTCCATCAACAGACGAGTGGCTAAACAAACTGTGGTATATACATACGATGGAATATTATGCAGCTTTAAGACAGGATAAACTTATGAAGCATGTAATAACATGGATGGACCTAGAGAACATTATGCTGAGTGAGTCTAGCCAAAAACTAAAGGACAAATACTGTATGGTCCCACTGATGTGAACCAACATTCAAGAATAAACTTGGAATATGTCATTGGTAACAGAGACCAACAGGACTTAGAAACAGGGTAAGATAATGGGTAATTGGAGATGAAGGGATACTGACTGCATCAGGACTAGATACAAAAACTCAAAAACGGACAGCACAATAATACCTAATTGCAAAGTAATCATGTTAAAACACTGAATGAAGCTGCATCTGAGCTATAGGTTTTTTTTTGTCTGTCTGTTTTTTTGGGTTTTTTTTACTATTATTATTATTTTTATTTTTTTCTCTATATTAACATTCTATATCTTTTTCTGTTGTTTTGCTAGTTCTTCTTCTAAATCGATGCAAATGTACTAAGAAATGATGTTCATGCATCTATGTGATGATGTTAAGAATTACTGATTGCATATGTAGAATGGAATGATTTCTAAATGTTGGGTTAATTTCTTTTTTCTTTAATTAATAAAAAAACAGATTGTGAAAGCACAAATAACATACGTGAGGAAGAAATGTCTATGGACCCCACTCATGTCACATTACCTTCTCTTTCTGAACTCAGAGCTCTGGCCTCTTGGGGAGTTCCTTACAGTCCGTTCACTTGAAAAAGAAAACTTTTGCTTGGTTTACAGATGGTTCTGCCTGATATGCAGGTACCAACTGAATGTGGATGTTTGCAGCACTATAGTGGTGAGAGGACATCTTCCTAATTGGTGGAAATTCGAGCATAGCACCTGGTTGCTCATTTTTCTTAGAAGGAGAATTGGTGGGAGGTGCTTTCATATACTGCTCCATGGGATGTTGCTAATGGTTTGACTTAGAAGAAGTATGATTGGAAGATTGGCAACAAAGAGGTCTGAGGAAGAGGTATATGGATAGACCTTTAAAGTGGGCAAAGAACATGAAGATATTTGTGTCCCATGTGAATGCTCATCAGAAGGCAACTTCAGCAGTAAAAGGTTTTGGTAATCAAGTGGATTAGATGACCTGTTCTGTGAATAGCAGTCAGCTTCTTTCCCAAGACATTCCTGTTGCTGCCACTGGGCTCATGAACAAAATGGTTATGGTGATAGCGATGAAGCTCATGCATGGAGTCAGCAACATGGAATTCCACTCACCGAGATCAACCTGTCTACAGTCAGTGCTGACTGTCCAATCTATCAGCGACAGAGACCCACTCTCAGTCCCCAGTATGGCACCATTACCCAATGTGATCAGCCTGCTTTATGGTGGCAAGTTGATTACCTTGAACCACTTCCATCCTAGAAGAGGTAGTGATTTGTTCTAACTGTTCTAACTTTCATCATGGAAAAGGTAGTGATTTGTTCTAACTGGAATACTCTGGATATGGATGCACCTACTCTGCACATAGTGCTTCTGCCAAAACTACCGTCCATGGACTTACAGAATGCCTTATCCACTGTCATGACATTCCACACAGCATTGCTTCTGATGAAGAAACCCACTTTACAGCAAATGAAGTGTGGGAATGGGCACAGGCTCATAGACTTTTCTGGTCTTTTATCATGTTCTCCATCATCCTGAAGCAACTGGATTGATAGAACAGTAGAATAGCCTTTTGAAGACTCAATTATGGTACCAATTAAGTGGCAATACCTTGCAGGGCTGGGTCAGTGTTCTCCAGGAGGCTGTGTATGCTATGAATCAGCATCCAATCTATGGTGCTGTTTCTCTCATAGCCATGATTCATAGGTCCAGGAATCAAGGGGTGGAAATAGGAGTGGCACCACTCACTATTACCCCTAGTGATCCACAGGGAAAGTTTTCTTCCTGTCCCTGCAACTTTGTGCTCTGTTGATCTACAGGTTTTAGTTCCAGAAGGAGAAATCCTTCCACCAGGAGACACAAGAACTATTTCATTAAACTGGAAGTTAAAACTACTACCTGGGGGGGCTATGGTGGCTCAGCAGGCAAGAATGCTTGTCTGTTATGCCAGAGGACCCGGGTTCTATTCCCGGTGCCTGTCCATGCAAAAAAAAAAAAGACTGCTACCTGACCACTTTGGGCTTCTCATGCCTCCAATCCAACAGGCAAAGAAGGAGATTACTCTATTGGCTTGGGTGATTGATCCTATCAAGGGGAAATAAGACTAAAACTACACAATTTAGATAAAGAAGAGTTTTCTTGGCATACAGGAGATCCCCTAAGGCATCTTTTAGTACTACCATACCCTGTGATTAAAGTCAGTGGATAACTGCAACAACCAAATCTGGGTAGGACTACCACTGGCCCAGAAAACTTAAGGAATGAAGGTTAGGGTCACCCCATCAGGCAAAGAACTACACCCAACTGGATTGCTTGCTGAGGGTAAGGGGAATATGTAATGGGTGGTGGAAGAAGATAGCGATAAATATGAACTATGACTACATGACCAGTTACAGAAACAAGGACTGTAATTTATGAATATTTCTTTCTTGCTTTGTTATGAGTATTGTATTTGTACATAAAATAAATCTTTGTTTTCTTCTCTATCTTATCCCTTTATCATATAATATAAGCCACATTGTTCATGTTGTAGTATTTAAGTTATATGATATCAATTTAAGAGTGAACATTACCCAAGGACTTGCACCCTATTCTGGAGGAATTTAGTACATTTCTAGTTGTATACAAGAGAGTATAGTATTGTTCGGTGAACAATGTGTCTGTTATTCTTTTTATTTAGCAATGAAGCATGGTTTAAGGTGATAAGTATAGCTGCCAAATTGATAAGGGGTGGACTGTGATGGTTAGGTTCATGTGTCAACTTGCACTGGCCTACCTACTGCTGTGAAGACATTTCTTGGACTTAAATCATTAGCATGTTGATTGCATTTGTAGCTGATTACATCTGCAACAGGCTAAGGGGAGTGTTTCCCACAATGAGAGACATTTAATCTAATCAGTTGAAGGTTTTAATGGGGAGGTGATCACTTCAGTTGTCAGAAAAGAGAACTTTCATCTCTACTTCAGCCAGCCAGCCTCTCCTGGGACACTTATTGAAAACTTTCATTGGAGTTGCCAATTGGCAGTATTCTGTATGGAATTTGTACTTGCACATCCCCACAGTTGCATGAGACACTTTTACCAAATCTCATACTATTTACAGATATCTCTTGCTGGTTCTGTTTCCTTAGAGAATGCTGACTACTACATTATTCAAGATCTCTGTTTTCTTATTGATCCACTATCTAGATGTTCTATCCATTGGTGATACTGGTGTATTGAAGTCTCAAACTATTATTGTAGAGGCATCTACTTCTCTCTTCAGCGTTGTCAGTGTTTGCTTCATGTATTTTGGGGCACTTTGGCTCAGTGCATAAATATTTATGATTTTTATGTTTTCTTGATAAATTGTCCCTTTTGTTAATACATAGTGTTGTTCTTTATCTCTTTTTATTGCTTTACATTTGAAGTCTAATTTTTCTGATATATACTCACTCTTTCCTTGTTTTTGTTTGAATGAAATATCTTTTTCCAACCTTCCACTTTCAACCTATTTTTTGTCCTTGGGTTTAAAGTGAGTCTTTTGCAAACAGCATATAGATGGGTCTTGTTTGTTTGTTTGTTTGTTTGTTTTTAATCCATTCTGCCAGTCTATGTCTTTTGATTGGGGAATTTAAACTATCAACATTTCATGTTATTACTGTAAAAGCAGAACGTTCTTCTACCATTTTGTCTTTTGGATTCATATGTCATATCTCTTTATTCTCTCTTTTAAGCCTTACTGATGGTCTTCATTTCCACGCTCTTTTCCAAACCTCTCTTTCACGTATTTTCCTATCTACCTGTAGCATTCCCTTTAATATTTCTTATAAAGCAGGTCTTTTGTTCACAAAGTGTCTGTTTGCCTGAAAATATTTAAACTCTCCCTCATTTATGGAGGCTAGTTTGCTGGATATAGAATTCTTGGTTGGAAGTTTTCACTTTCAGTATCTTAAATATTTCAATATCTTAAATACTGCTTGTCTTTAAGGTTTCTTCTGAGAAATCTGCAAATAGTCTTATTGAACTTCCCTTGTGTTTGAGGGATCACTTTTTTCTTACTGCTTTCAGAATTTTCTCCTTAACTTTGACATTTCACAATAGGATTAATAAGAGTCTTGGAGTAGGTCTATTCAGATCTATTCTGTTTGGGGTATACTGCACTTCTTGGATCTGTAATTTCATAAGAATTGGGAAATCTTTAGTAATTATTACTTCCATTATTCTTTTTCCTCCTTTTCCCTTCTCTTTTCCTTTTGAGACACCCATAACATGTATATTTGTGTGTCTTGACTCCTCCTTTTTCTTAGTGAATATATGCCCTTTAGAGGAATTATCTTCTTCACCTGTCTAGTTACTTTGCCTCTTGACAAACCCTAACTCTGCCTTTACCTGCAGCAGTGCTTACAACTGAGAATGCCTATGGCACCATTTTTTAATGGGCTGCTAAAAATCAAAAAAAGAAGAAAGAAAAAGAAAAAAAAATCCTTAACAGAGCTGGTCCCCAGCCCCTTGGGTTCTCCAATGAAACATATCCAACTTTATGTGCCCCTTTTCCAGTATTCTGAGCTCAGCCAACTCCAAAAGCCTCTTTTTTGCCAGCTCCACCTCCTCTCTGCCAGTGACAGACCTTGGGTTCCCTTCATGTGTGGTCTGGGTTTACCTGTTTGAGGCTTGTATTCAGCACTCAAATTTGTTAATTAAATCTGTAGTTGGAGCTTGATTCAGCTACCTTCTCTTGCTCCTAGTAGAAACTGCTTCTTTTTCCCACAGGGAAGTAACTCCAGAAAAAAATGGTGTTCCAATTGGGGAGGGATGCCTGTCTCCATGGTTTGGTAGATTTTACGTACATTTCTGCACTGTGATCTCAGCCCTCCCCCCATTCCAGACTGGTATAATGTGTGAATGGTCATAAAAGTTCCCCAAACAATTGTTCCACAGGATTCTGGTTATTTACTAACTGTCCTAGAGAATGAACCAAATTCCACATCTCTCTGTGCCACCATCTTATAAAAAATGCCTTTTGAAAGGAAGTTTTAAAAGTTTATGAAGTTTGGGGACTTCCAGGAAGATGGTGGAATAGGATAAGCTGAGTTTATCTAGGAGCAGCTAGAGAAATGACAGAAAAAGGACAGTGATTCCAGGGTGCAAATACTCTGAGATGGTCTTCTACACTACATAAGGAGTTTCTGAATGAAAAAGTTGAGGAATTGTGACACAGAGAATGGGAGACCATCCAGCTGTTCGAATGCAACCCTTTCCAAATGGAAGCCCAGAGCCCACAAAAATGCATGGTTAAGGAAGCTGGAACTAGGAAGTATGCCAAGCCATACTATTTGAAAAAGCCACACACATGCATGCAGCCTTCTCAGAGCACTACACCCAACAACATCGTTCTCTGCACTCATCCCCACCCCAGCATCACTTCCAGGCCCCACACACAGGCAGACATACAGCCCACACCCCTGCCCTATGCACACATTCACCCCCACCCCAGTCCACCCCATGCCATGAGCACACACACCCCACACACCGCCACTACACCCAGTATGCATACACACCCTTACCCCGGGCCCCACAATGCCCCATGCACAAGGACACCCATGTCCCACCCCCAACCTGCATCCTGCCCACCTCTTCAAACCGTGCATCTGTGCCCCAACAACTGCCCCCTGCCCCCATGTCCTGTACACTTGCACACCCATGTTCTGCCTTGATGCATTCACACATTTACATCCCAGATTCAGCACACATGTGTGAACCCACACCTTACACACACACATGTGCCCCATACCCTCCACCCCAGCCTCCCCAAACCCCAGCCACACATACATGCACAAACGTGTCCTATTCCCCATCCCAATCCCCATGACTCCTGCACTCCATGTAAGCATCTGTGCCTTAACCATGGACGCTGTCCCGCACTCTCACTCCCCATGCCCCACCTCCGCATACCATCCCCCACACCCCATGCACAGGCAGAGCACCAGAGATCCACTCCTGCCACACCTTGCCCTATGTCCCCCACACTACACCCTGCCCCTGTGCTTTAAGGCCTGTCTAAGCTGTACCCCACCCCCACTGTTTCCACCTACAACCCTGAGTCCCACACCCCATGCTCCCAGGCACCAGCATAACACGCCTGCCCCATGCATAGCCCTACACCATACCCTGCATCCTTCCCCATGCATGTGCCACAAATACAAAACCTTAAACTCTTGAGGGAAATCAACTTCCAAAGTAACATATCAAGACAATTAAATGCCTCAAAAGCAACAGAAAGTAAAAAAGCATATGAAGATGCAGACAGATACAGCCCAGCTTAATGATCAAATTAAAACACCAGAGGAGACACAGACTTGGGAAAAACTAATCAAAGATGTTCATACAACTCTATTAAATAAATTCAGTGGGTTGGTCAATTACATAAAGGAGATAAAAAAGACAATAGAACAGCATAAAGAAGAATTTGAAAGACTAAATAGAAATACAGCAGATATCACAGAAAAGAAAGATACTGTAGACCAAATAACACAACAGCAGATTTGAAGAGGCAGAAGAAAGAACAAGTGAATTAGAGGACAGGAGAATTGATTTTGAACTCACAAAAAAAGTGAATGTCAAAAGAGATAGAAAGTAGTTCAGTAATTAAAATGCCCGCCTTCCATTCAGGAGATCCGGGTTCGATTCCCGGACCATGCACCAAAAAAAAAAAAAAAAAAAAAAAAAAGATAGGAAACATTGAATTGGATCTCAGGGATATGATGGACAACATGAAGCAAATATTGTCAAATATATGAATCATCAGTGTCCCAGAAGAATAGAAGAACAAAGGACTATGAAGATTAGTTGAGGAGATAATGGCGAAAAATTTCCCAACCCTTACAAAAGATGTAAATATACAAAACAAAGAAGTTCAATGAATCCCAAATTAAATAAATACAAATAGGCCTATTGCAAGACACATACTAATCAGTTTGTCAAATGTTGACGAGAAGCAGAAAATGCTGAAAGCAGCAAGAGAAAAACAATCTACTACATACAAGGGAAACCATATAAGACCTAGTTTGGACTACCCAATAGGGACCATGGAGTCAAGAAGGCAGTGGTATGATATATTTAAGATTCTGAAAGAGAAAAACTTTCAGCCAAGAATTCTGTACCCAGCCAAACTGTCCTTCAAAAGTGAGGGAGAGAATAAAATTTTCACAGAAAAACAAATGTTGAGAGAATTTGCTAAAAAGACCAGCCCTAAAAGAAATTTAAAAGGGACTTATGTTGGCTGGAAAAAAAAGACAAGACAGGAAGGTCTAGAAGAGGACACAGAACTGAAGAGCACCAGTAAGGGTAACTTAAAGGATAAAAAGAGAAAGAGGGAAAAGAATATAAAGAGCTGACAAAATCTAAAGGATAAAATGGTAGATTTAAGAAATGCCTTTACAGTAATAACTTTGAGTGTTAATAGACTAAACTCACCAATTAAAATATACAGTTTGGCAACATGGATTAAGAAACATGATCCATCTATATGTTGCTTACAAGAGATTCATCTTAGACCCACAGATACAAATAGATTGGAAGTGAAAGGATGGAAAGAGATGTTCCATGCAAGCTGTAACCAAAAGAAAGCAGGAGTGACTATACAAATATCAGACAAAATAGACTTTTAATGTAAAGACATCATAAGAGACAAAGAAGAACACTATATATTGATAAAAGGGGCGATTCACCAAGAAGAAATAACAAATGTTCATGCTCCCAATCAAGGAGGTCCAAAGTACAATAAAGCAAACACTGAAACAGCTGAAGGGAGCAATAGATGTTTCAACAATAGTAGTGGGAAACTTCAATACACCTCTCTCCTCTATAGATAGAAAAACCAGACACAGGATCAACAAGGAAACAGGGAACTTAAACAATTTCATAAATGAATTAGACCTAACAGACATATAGATCATTACACCCCAAAACACCAGGATATACATTTTTCTCTAGTACTCATAGAATGTTCTCAGGATAGATCATACGCTGGGGCACAGAACAGGTTTTTATAAATTTGGAGATGTTGAAATTATTCAAAACACTTTCTCTAATCACAATGAGAGGAAGCTGGAAATTAATAGCCACCTGTGGTGGTTAGGCTGTGTGTCAACTTAGCCAAGTGATTATGCCCAGTTGTCTGGTGAGAAAAAAAGGACAATAGAAAGAATCAATAAAACCAAAAGTTGTTTTTTTTGAGAAAACCAATAAAATTGATGGAACCCTAGCTAGGCTGACAGAGAAAAACAAAGAGCAGATGCAAATAAACAAAATCAGAAATGAGAAGGAGATCGTTACCACAGACCCTGAAGAAATTTTTTCAAAAATCATAAAAGGATATTATGAACAATTATATGCTAACAATCTAGACAACTTAGATGAAATGGACAAATTCCTAGAAACACATGAACAAGCTACACTGACTCAAGAAGAAATAGAAGATCTCAACAAACCCCAATCTAAGTAAGGAGATTCAGTCATCAAAAATCTTCCTACCGAAAAGAGCCCAGGGCCAGATGGCTTCACAGGGAAATTTTATCAAACACTCCAAAAAGAACTAACACAAATCCTGCTCAAACTCTTCAAAAGAAACTGAGGAAAAAGGAACTTTACCTAACTCATTTTATGAAACTAATATCACCCTAACACCAAAACTGCGTAGATGCTATAAGAAAGGTAAACTAAGCTCCAAGATGGCGGCTTAGTAAGGTACGTGCGTCTTAGTTCCTCCTCCTCCAAAGCAACTACTAGGTGAACTGAAACAGTGCAGAACAGCTCCCAGGGCTACGGCAGGGAATGGACACACAGCGTAACCCAGTCTGGACTGGCTAGTCTGACTGCGAGACACGGCTACAGTGAGATCCCCGAGCGGCGCACGATTTCCCGAGCAGCGGCAGCTGCGGCAGTTGGAGCTACTCCCTCCCTCCTTCCTGGGCCGGCTGAGAGTCTCAGAGAGGCAAGTTTCCCAAGCCGAGGTGGCCGGCGCCCCTCTTTTGCGGGCGGCTTCGAGTCTCGGCTTCGAGTCCGTGGCTACGAGTCTTGGATCAGAGGGCTATCCAAGCTGCGGTGCCCCCCCCCCCCACGGGCGGCTTCCTGGTCCGGTGGGGAACTCCCCAGGCCGCGGCAGCTGGTGACCGACGCCCCTCCCCCGTGGGCAAATTCCTGGTCTGGTGGCGAATTCCCCGGGTCCACTGCGGCTGGCGACCAGCCACAGGGTCCCCTCAAGCCATGGCGGCTGACGCCCCCACCACGCGTGGCCCCTGAACCAACGGAGAGAATTGGATCGGAAATCCCCAGGCCGCGGAGATCGGTGACTGGGGGGGGATCCATTCCAAACACTTGAGACAAACGTGTGCCACGAGCGCCACCTACTGGGCAGGATAAGAAAAACAGAACCCAGAGATTTCAAAGAAAAATCTTACAACCCTGTTGGGTCCGACACCCAGGGAAAGCTGACTAAATGCCCAGAGGCCAGCAGCAGAAGATAACTGTCCACGCTCAGAAGATTGAGAATATGGCCCAATCAAAGGAACAAACCAATAGTTCAAATGAGATACAAGAGCTGAGATAATTAATGCTGAATATACGAACAGAAATGGAAAACCTCTTCAAAAATGAAACCGATAAATTGAGGGAGGACATGAAGAGGACATGGGCTGAACATAAAGAAGAAATAGAAAAACTGAAAAAACAAATCACAGAACTTATGGAAGTGAAGGATAAAGTAGAAAAGATGGAAAAAACAATGGATATTTACAATGATAGATTTAAAGAGACAGAAGATAGAATTAGTGATTTGGAGGATGGAACATCTGAATTCCAAAAACAAACAGAAACTATCGGGAAAAGAATGGAAAATTTTGAACAGGGTATCAGGGAACTCAAGGACAATATGAACCACACAAATATACGTGTTATGGGTGTCCCAGAGGGAGAAAAGAAGGGAAAAGGAGGAGAAAAACTAATGGAAGAAATTATCACTGAAAATTTCCCAACTCTTATGAAAGACCTAAAATTACAGATCCAAGAAGTGCAGCGCACCCCAAAGAGATTAGACCCAAACAGGCGTTCTCCAAGACACTTACTAGTTAGAATGTCAGAGGTCAAAGAGAAAGAGAGGATCTTGAAAGCAGCAAGAGAAAAACAATCCCTCACATACAAGGGAAACCCAATAAGACTATGTGTAGATTTCTCAGCAGAAACCATGGAAGCTAGAAGACAGTGGGATGATATATTTAAACTACAAAAAGAGAAAAACTGCCAACCAAGACTCCTATATCCAGGAAAATTATCCTTCAAAAATGAGGGAGAAATTAAAATATTCTCAGACAAAAAGTCACTGAGAGAATTTGTGACCAAGAGACCAGCTCTGCAAGAAATACTAAAGGGAGCACTAGAGTCAGATACAAAAAGACAGAAGAGAGAGGTATGGAGAAGAGTGTAGAAAGAAGGAAAATCAGATATGATATATATAATACAACAGGCAAAATGTTAGAGGAAAATATTATCCAAACAGTAATAACACTAAATGTCAATGGATTGAATTCCCCAATCAAAAGACATAGACCAGCAGAATGGATTAAAAAACAGGATCCTTCTATATGCTGTCTACAGGAAACACATCTTAGACCCAAAGATAAACATAGGTTGAAAGTGAAAGGTTGGGAAAAGATATTTCATGCAAATAACAACCAGAAAAGAGCAGGAGTAGCTATACTAATATCCAACAAATTAGACTTCAAATGTAAAACAGTTAAAAGAGACAAAGAAGGACACTATCTACTAATAAAAGGAACAATTAAACAAGAAGACATAACAATCATAAATATTTATGCACCGAACCAGAATGCCCCAAAATACATGAGGAATACACTGCAAACACTGAAAAGGGAAATAGACTCATATACCATAATAGTCGCAGACTTCAACTCACCACTCTCATCAATGGACAGAACATCTAGACAGAGGATCAATAAAGAAATAGAGAATCTGAATGTTACTATAAAGGAGCTAGACTTAACAGACATTTATAGGACATTACATCCCACAACAAAGGATACACCTTTTTCTCAAGTACTCATGGATCATTCTTAAAGATAGACCATATGCTGGGTCACAAAGCAAGTCTTAACAAATTTAAAAAGATTGAAATCATACACAACACTTTCTCAGATCATAAAGGAATGAAGTTGGAAATCAATAATAGGTGGAGTGCCAGAAAATTCACAAATATGTGGAGGCTCAACAACACACTCCTAAACAACAAGTGGGTCAAAGAAGAAATTGCTAGAAAATTAGCAAATACCTCGAGGCGACTGAAAATGAAAACACAACATATCAAAACTTATGGGACGCAGCAAAGGCAGTGCTAAGAGGGAAATTTATTGCCCTAAATGCCTATATCAGAAAAGAAGAAAAAGCAAAAATGCAGGAATTAACTGTCCACTTGGAAGAACTGGAGAAAGAACAGCAAACTAACCCCAAAGCAAGCAAAAGGAAAGAAATAACAAAGATTAGAGCAGAAATAAATGAAATTGAAAACATGAAAACAATAGAGAAAATCAATAAGGCCAGAAATTGGTTCTATGAGAAAATCAATAAGAGTGATGGGCCCTTAGCAAGATTGACAAAAAGAAGAAGAGAGAGGATGCAAATAAATAAGATCAGAAATGGAAGAGGAGACATAACTACTGACCTCACAGAAATAAAGGAGGTAATAACAGGATACTATGAACAACTTTACGCTAATAAATACAACAATTTAGAGGAAATGGACGGGTTCCTGGAAAGACATGAACAACCAACTTTGACTCAAGAAGACATAGATGACCTCAACAAACCAATCACAAGTAAAGAAATTGAATTAGTCATTCAAAAGCTTCCTAAAAAGAAAAGCCCAGGACCAGACGGCTTCACATCTGAATTCTACCAAACATTCCAGAAAGAATTAGTACCAACTCTCCTCAAACTCTTCAAAAAAATCGAAGCAGAGGGAAAACTACCTAATTCATTCTATGAAGCCAACATCACCCTCATACCAAAACCAGGCAAAGATATTACAAAAAAAGAAAACTACAGGCCAATCTTTCTAATGAATATAGATGCAAAAATCCTCAATAAAATTCTAGCAAATCGTATCCAACAACACATTAAAAGAATTATACATCATGACCAAGTAGGATTCATCCCAGGTATGCAAGGATGGTTCAACATAAGAAAATCAATTAATGTAATACACCATATCAACAAATCAAAGCAGAAAAATCACATGATCATCTCAATTGATGCAGAGAAGGCATTTGACAAGATTCAACATCCTTTCCTGTTGAAAACACTTCAAAGGATAGGAATACAAGGGAACTTCTTTAAAATGATAGAGGGAATATATGAAAAACCCACAGCTAATATCATCCTCAATGGGGAAAAATTGAAAACTTTCCCCCTAAGATCAGGAACAAGACAAGGATGTCCACTATCACCACTATTATTCAGCATTGTGTTGGAGGTTCTAGCCAGAGCAATTAGACAAGAACAAGAAATACAAGGCATCAAAATTAAAAAGGAAGAAGTAAAACTATCACTGTTTGCAGACAATATGATACTATACGTCGAAAACCCTGAAAAATCCACAACAAAACTACTAGAGCTAATAAATGAGTACAGCAAAGTAGCAGGTTACAAGATCAACATTAAAAAATCTGTAGCATTTCTATACACTAGCAATGAACAAGCGGAGGGGGAAATCAAGAAACGAATCCCATTTACAATTGCAACTAAAAGAATAAAATACCTAGGAATAAATTTAACCAAAGAGACAAAAAACCTATATAAAGAAAACTACAAAAAACTGCTAAAAGAAATCACAGAAGACCTAAATAGATGGAAGGGCATACCATGTTCATGGATTGGAAGACTAAATATAGTTAAGATGTCAATCCTACCTAAATTGATTTACAGATTCAATGCAATACCAATCAAAATCCCAACAACTTATTTTTCAGAAATAGAAAAACCAATAAGCAAATTTATCTGGAAGGGCAGGGTGCCCCGAATTGCTAAAAACATATGAGGAAAAAAAACGAAGCTGGAGGTCTCGCGCTGCCAGACTTTAAGGCATATTATGAAGCCACAGTGGTCAAAACAGCATGGTATTGGCATAAAGATAGATATATCGACCAATGGAATAGAATAGAGTGCTAAGATATAGACCCTCTCATCTATGGACATTTGATCTTTGGTAAGGCAGTCAAGCCAACTCCCCTGGGACAGAACAGTCTCTTCAATAAATGGTGCCTAGAGAACTGGATATCCATATGTAAAAGAATGAAAGAAGACCCGCATCTCACACCTTATACAAAAGTTAACTCAAAATGGATCAGAGATCTAAACATTAGGTCTAAGACCATAAAACAGTTAGAGGAAAATGTAGGGAGATATCTTATGAATCTACAATTGGAGGCAGTTTTATTTACCTTAAACCTAAAGCAAGAGCACTGAAGAAGGAAATAAATAAATGGGAACTCCTCAAAATTAAACACTTTTGTGCATCAAAGAACTTCATCAAGAAAGTAGAAAGACAGCCTACACAATGGGAATCAATATTTGGAAACGACATATCAGAAAAAGGTCTAGTATCCAGAATTTATAATGAGATTGTTCAACTCAACAACAAAAAGACAGCCAACCCAATTACAAAATGGGAAAAAGACTTGAATAGACACCTCTCAGAGGAGGAAATACAGATGGCCAAAAGGCACATGAAGAGATGCTCAATGTTCCTGGCCATTAGAGAAATGCAAATCAAAACCACAATGAGATATCATCTCACACCCACCAGAATGGCCATTATCAACAAAACAGAAAATGACAAGTGCTGGAGAAGATGCGGTGAAAGAGGCACACTTATCCACTGTTGGTGGGAATGTCAAATGGTGCAACCACTGTGGAAGGCAGTTTGGCGGTTCCTCAGAAAGCTGAATATAGAATTGCCATACGACCCAGCAATACCATTGCTGGGAATCTACTCAAAGGAATTAAGGGCAAAAACTCAAACAGACATTTGCACACCAATGTTTATAGCAGCGTTATTTACAATTGCAAAGAGATGGAAACAGCCAAAATTTCCATCAACAGACGACTGGCTAAACAAACTGTGGTATATACATATGATGGAATATTATGCAGCTTTAAGGCAGGATAAACTTATGAAGCATGTAATAACATGGATGGACCTAGAGAACATTATGCTGAGTGAGTCTAGCCAAAAACTAAAAGACAAATACTGTATGGTCCCAATGATGTGAATCGACACTCAAGAATAAACTTGGAATATGTCATTGGTAACAGAGTTCAGCAGGAGTTAGAAACAGGGTAAGATAATGGGTAATTGGAGCTGATGGGATACAGACTGTGCAATAGGACTAGATACAAAAACTCAAAAATGGACAGCACAATAATACCTAATTGTAAAGTAATCATGTTAAAACACTGAATGAAGCCGCATCCGAGCTATAGGCTTTTGTTTTGTTTTGTTTTGGTTTGGTTTGTTCTTACTATTATTACTTTTATTTTTTTTCTCTATATTAACATTCTGTATCTTTTTTGGTTGTATTGCTAGTTCTTCTAAACCGATGCAAATGTACTAAGAAACGATGATCATGCATCTATGTGATAATGTTAAGAATTACTGAGTGCATATGTAGAATGGTATGATTTCTAAAAAAAAAAAAAAAAATGGACAGCACAATACTACCTAATGTAATGTAATTATGTTAAAACACTGAATGAAGCTGCATCTAAGCTATAGTTTTTTTTTGTTTTTTTTTGTTTTTTTATTTTTTTTGTTTTTTTTATTTTTTCTTATATATTTTTGTATTTTTTATTTTTATTTTTATCTTTTATCTATATTATCATTTTATTTCTTTTTCTGTTGTCTTGCTATTTCTTTTTCTAAATCGATGCATATGTACTAAGAAATGATGACCATACATCTATGTGATGATATTAAGAATAACTGATTGCATATGTAGAATGGAATGATTTCTAAATGTTGTGTTAGTTAATTTTTTTAATTAATAAAAAAATGTAAAAAAAAAAAAAAGAAAGATAAACTACAGGCCAATCTCTTTAACAAATGTGGATGCAAAAATTCTCAACAAAATACTAGCAAAATGAATCCAATGACAAATTAAAAGAATTATATTCCCACAACCAAGTGGGGTTTATACCTGAAATGCAAGGATGGTTCAACACAAGAAAATCAATCAACATAATACAGCACATTAACAAATCAAAAGGGAAAAATCACATGATCATATCAACTGATGCTGAAAAAGTAGTTGACAAAATTCAACATCCTTTTCTGATAAAGTAAAACTTTCACTATTTGCAGATGACTGATACTATACTTGGAAAATCCGGAGAAATCTACAACAAAGCTTCTTTAGCTAATAGACACTTTCAGCAAAGTGGCAGGATATAAGGTTATTGTGCAAAAATCAGTAATGTTTCTGTACACAAGCAACAACTTAACTGAGGAGATATTGAGAAAAAAATTCATTCAAAACAGCAACTAAAAGAATCAACTATCTAGGAAAAAATTTAACTAGGGATTTAAAATACTGTGCACAGAAAACTACATGACACTGCTAAAAGAAATTCAAGAAAATAAAAACTGGTGGAAGGCATTGCTTGCTCATGGATAGGAAGTCTAAATTTAGTAACGATATCAATTCAACCCAATTGATCTACAGATTTATACCAATATAATCAAGATTCCAACAACCTATTTTGAAGACTTGGAAAAACTAGTTATAAAATTCATTTGAAAGGGAAAGAGACTCGGATAGCTAAAAATACCCTTAAAAGGAAGAATGAAGTGGAAAGATTAACACTTCCTGATTTTAAGGCTTATTATAAAGTCACATTGGTCAAAACAGCATGGTACTGGCACAAAGATAGAAGTATTGACCGATGGAATCCAATCGACAGTGTGGAAATAGATCACCAAATCTATGGTCAATTGATCTTAGACAAGGCCCCAAAATCCACTGAACTAGGACAAAATAGTCTTTTCAATAAATAGTCATGGGCAATCTTGATGTCAATAACCAAAAGAATGAAAGGGAATCATTACTTTACACCCTATACAAAAATTAACTCAAAGTGGATCAAACACCTAAATACAAGAAGCAGTAGCATAAAATCCCTAGAAGAAAATGTAGGGAAACAGCTTCAAGATTTAGTAATAGGAGGTAGCTTCCTAAACTTTAAACTCAAAGCACAAGGAATGAAATATAGAATAGATAAATGGGAGCTCCTCAAAATCAAATTATTTCAGACTTCAAAAAACTTTTTCAAAAAGGTGAAGAGGCAGTCAATGTAATGGGAAAAAATATTTGAAATCATATATCAGATATAGATTTGATATCCTGCATACATAAAGAAATTATACAACTCAACAACAAAAGGACAAGCATCCCAATTATAAAACAGGATAAAGATATGAATAGACATTTTTCTGAAGAGCAAATACAGATGGTTGTGAATCACGTGAAGAGATGCTCATTTTCATTAGCTGTAAGAGAAATGCAGATCAAAACTACAATGAGATACCACCTCACACCTATAAGAATGTCTGCTATCAAATAAACAGGACACTACAAATGTTGGAGAGGATGTGGAGAAATTGGGACACTTATGCATTACTTGTGGGAATGTATAATGGTGCAGCCACAACAGAAGAAAGTTTGGCATTTCCTTGGAAAACTAAATATAGAGTTGCCCCATGACCTGGCAATACCACTACTCGGTATTTGCCCAGAACTGAAAGCAATGATAAAAACATTTGCACACTGATGTTCATAGCAGCATTATTCACAATTACCAAAAGATGGAAACAATCCAAGTGGTAATCAACAGACAACAGATAAATAAAATTAGATAAGTACATATGATGGAATTATGCAACAGTAAGACAAAATGATGTCCTAAAGTACATGACAACATGCATGAACCTTGAGGACATAATGCTGAGTGATATAAACAAGACACTAAAGGATAGATACTATTTGATTTCACTTGTATGACCTTCGTAAAGACAATCTCAGAGGCTTATATTAAGAACATAGGGGACCTAGAAATACTCGGAAGCTAAGGATGAGTGAACGGTTAGCTAATGAGGTTGAACTTAAATATAAGGGAATGGATAGAAATGAAGGTTGTTCACTAGTGGATCTCTAAGTAATATTGCCATATTGAAGGTGAACGTGGTTGAAAGGGGTTGTATAGAGCCATGTATCCCACCAATTAACACTACAGATATAAATAAGTTCTTGCATGGATTACTTCAAAAGTATGAATCTTATACAAAGAATTTATAATATTGACCTATGGGGGAAACTACTATATTTAACAGGAAGACATTAATAGTACCACAGCAATACCAGGGGCAAATAGTTGGAGAGGAAGGACAAGAGTTAAGGGAAGGTTTGGATTTCTATTTGGTGAGGGTGTGTTTATTGGTTAGTTTTTTCTTGGGAGCAATGAAAAATGTCTAAAATTGAGAGTTTGATGACTATACTATTAAGTGAGGATAATTTGAGACTTTATAATGTCAACTTTGGACATTATATATGATGCCCAATGGATGGAGGTGGCTAAAGTATACACTGAATGAGAGATAAAATGGTGAACTGTGGTGTATTCATATGATAGAATATTGTGCTATGACAGAAATGGATGAAATCATGAGGCATGCAACATTGTGAATGAAACTGTGGAATAATATGTGACACAAAATAAGCTAAAAACAAAACAACAAATATTGTATGGTCTCCTTTAGAAAATACGTATAAGAAAAGTTGGGCCTAGATTGTAAGCTGTTATAGCAGTCACATTTAGTGTGGAGCTGTAATTATCAATTCTAGAATTTGAGAGGGTGTACTATAAATATATAACCTGGTATTTCCCTAGAACTTTTGGTACCATTGTGAGACTCCAGACTCAGAGTAGGAGTTCTGCAGGTCTAAAAGTCAGCATTGCCACAAACTAAAACTGTTAACGAAATTGAAACAGAGATCAGGCCTCCCTTAGAGATAAAAATGAGGACAATTGGGTCGGGACTAAGATACATCAATGTATCTTAAGGTAGACATTGTTTGTACTTTAGAACTTCACTATTCTATGAGAACAAAGGAAGAGAGGTTTATTTTGTCCAAAACCTAAATTTTCTGTAGTACATAATCTAACTTAACCTGTCTCATTAGATCATTTAAAACAACCCAAACACATGGAATCCCAGAATGGGAATGAGGGCTTGTAATTCTGCATACATTAATGTAAGGCCTGAATACATCTCAGAGTATGCTGAGCAGATCATTAAAAAGAATTGGTGGCTGTTCCTTACGTGGGACATGACATCAAGGGGTGAAAGGCTCCCTGGTAACCAGTGGGAGAGGACTCCCAGCGATGAATCCAGACCTGGTACCGTGGATCAACAATTCCATCCTGATCGAATGGGGGAAAAGAAGTGTACTTAATAAAATATCAGTGGCAGAGAGTGTTCAAATATAGTCAAGAGGATACTCTGGAGGTTTCTCTTATGCAAGCTTCAGTAAGACCTTGCTACCTATCATAACCTGCCAACCCCCAACCAGGACCATTCCAGCCAATCCTAAAGAACACCTAGGGCAATTTAAAGATTCCACAAGGGTTCCAGGCACTAGAGTAACTTGTCAGAAACCTACAACCTTCAGATGGGTCCCTGGTCCAGATAAGTCCTGAAACCTAGACCAGCTTCTCCAGGACATCAGATAGTTCATCTTCCTACCCCATATTAGTGGCAGACCCTTCCAATATCAAAAATTTAAAATTTTTAAAATAGCCCAAACAACCCCAATGAGAGGTATGGAAAGATCAAAGGTGATGGTGGAATTATATAGAGAAGATAGGACTTAATAAATGAATATGAATGCTAAATCATTAAACTGATATTTCTTTTGGTCTCCAGTATTTTAGAGCAGCTAGAAGTGAAAACCTAAAATTATGAAATTGTAACCCATGTCAAAGTCTGAAATATGTTCTACAACTAATTGTGGTGCTATGCTTGGAAAATTTATAGCTCTTTTGTATATATAATATTGTTCACAAAAAAAGAGTCAATTGTGATGATAAAAAAGTATTTAAGCCTACTAGCCTCCTATATTCTGGTGCAGCTAGAAGGAAAAATATGAGAGGATTGTATGGTAGCCCATGACAAACTCTAGGATCTATCCTGTAATCACTTTTTTTTTATAATAAAAATAATTTATTAGGAAAATAATTAAAAGGTTGTTAAAAAATAAGACATAGTTGCATCACCAGGCAGAATAGCACCAACATCTGAAACAAAGATCCTTCTTTCCTCTCAGATAAGATTATTTCTCTCTTCCCCTCCTTCTCCTTCTTTTTCTTCCCTCTAACTGCTTGCATACAGTTTATACATTATCTTTACACAATAGTGGCCAAATTCCAATTAGCTTACATGACCAGGCCAAGTTTGGTTCTTTGGGAACTGGCTAGGGGTGGAGAGGAGTTTCCTGGGACCTAGATAATTTTATCAAAGTACATCTCCTTCTGGGAGCCAGTCATCATGGCTGGAGTGCACTTCAACAAGGTATGTTGGCAATGGCAACATCAGTTGAGCAGAACAGACCCTACAAATTTACCTTTCCCTTAGAGTACCATAGTCCTTCCCTATTTCCAGCACTCTTGATTCAAATTATCATACAATTTCAACAAAATACATTTAATTTCCCCTTTCCAGCACACTAAGGTTATTTGAATGGCAATGGTTTTCTTTATATAATTTACACTATTGGCAGTTCACTTTAATGTCACCACTAAAAGGTGGGAATAATAAAATACAGGGTTCACACTGTTATAGGCCTAAGACTTATCCCCAAGAGAACTTTTTTTAATTTTTTTATTAATCAAAAAAAAAGAAAAGAAATTAACACAACATTTAGAAATCATTCCATTCTACACATGCACTCAGTAATTCTTAGTATCATCACATAGATGTATGATCATCATTTCTTAGTACATTTGTATCGATTAGGAAAAGAACTAGCAAAACAGCAGAAAAAGATATAGAATGTTAATATAGAGAAGAGAATTAAAATAATAATACTAATAAATATGTATATATATAAAAGGAAAAAGAAAAAAACAAAAACAAAAGATACAAACAAACAAACAAACAAACAAAAAACTATATTTCAGGTGCAGCTTCATTCAGTGTTCCAACATAGTTACATTACATTTAGGTATTATTGTGCTGTCCATTTTTGAGTTTTTGTATCTAGTCCTGTTGCACAGTCTGTATCCCTTCAGCTCCAATTACCCATTATCTTACCCTGTTTCTAACTCCTGCTGGTCTCTGTTACCAATGATATATTCCAAGTTGATTCTCGAATGTCAGTTCACATCAAGACCATACAGTATTTGTCCTTTAGTTTTTGGCTAGACTCACTCAGCATAATGTTCTCTAGGTCCATCCATGTTATTACATGCTTCATAAGTTTAGTCTGTCTTAAAGCTGCATAATATTCCATCGTAGGTATACGCCACAGTTTGTTTAGCCACTAGTCTGTTGATGGACATTTTGGCTGTTTCCATCTCTTTGCAATTGTAGATAATGCTGCTATAAACACTGGTGTGCAAATGTCCGTCTGTGTCTTTGCCCTTAAGTCCTTTGAGTAGATACCTAGCAGTGGTATTGCTGGGTAGTAATCCATTCTGCCAGTCTATGTCTTTTGATTGGGAAATTCAGTCCATTAACTTTTAGTGTTATTACTGTTTGGATAATACTTTCCTCTACCATTTTGGCTTTTGTATTATATATATCATATCTGATTTTCCTTCTTTCTACACTTTACTCCATACCTCTCTCTTCTGTCTTTTCGTATCTGACTCTAGTGCTCCCTTTAGTATTTCTTGCAGAGCTGGTCTCTTGGTCACAAATTCTCTCAGTGACTTTTTGTCTATAAATGTTTTAATTTCTCCTTCATTTTTGAAGGACAATTTTGCTGGATATAGGAGTCTTGGTTGGCAGTTTTTCTCTTTTAGTAATTTAAATATATCATCCCACTGTCTTCTAGCTTCCATGGTTTCTGCTGAGAAATCTACACATAGTCTTATTGGGTTTCCCTTGTATGTGACAGATTGTTTTTCTCTTGCTGCTTTCAAGATCCTCTCTTTCTCTTTGACCTCTGACATTCTAACTAGTAAGTGTCTTGGAGAACGCCTATTTGGGTCTAATCTTTGTGGGGTGTGCTGCACTTCTTGGATCTGTAAATTTAGGTCTTTCATAAGAGTTGGGAAATTTTCAGTGATAATTTCTTCCATTAGTTTTTCTCCTCCTTTTCCCTTCTCTTCTCCTTCTGGGACACCCACAACACGTATATTTTTGCGCTTCATATTGTCCTTCAGTTCCCTGATCCCCTGCTCAAGTTTTTCCATTCTTTTCCCTATAGTTTCTGTTTCTTTTTGGAATTCAGATGTTCCATCCTCCAGTTCACTAATTGTAGCTTCTGTCTCTTTAGAGCTACCATTGTAGGTATCCATTGTTTTTTCCATTTTTTCTTCTTTGTCCTTCACTCCCATAAGTTCTATGATTTGTTTTTTCAGATTTTCTATTTCTTCTTTTTGTTCAGCCCATGTCTTCTTCATGTCCTCCCTCAATTTATTGATTTGGTTTTTGAAGAGTTTTTCCATTTCTGTTCGTATATTCAGCATTAGTTGTCTCAGCTCCTGTATCTCATTTGAACTATTGGTTTGTTCCTTTGACTGGGCCATATCTTCAATTTTCCGAGTGTCATCCATTATTTTCTGCTGGTGTCTGGGCATTTGATCAGATTTCCCTGGGTGTGGGACCCGGCTGGTTGAAAGGTTTTTCTGTGAAATCTCTGGGCACTGTTTTTCTTTTCCTGCCCAGTAGGTGGCACTCGTGGCGCTCGTCTGTCTGCGGGTCCCACCAGTAAAAGATGCTGTGGCTCCTTTAACTTGCCAATCCGAATCTCGCAGTCAGCCCGGGAAACCGTGCGTGGAGGGGGGGGTCGCCGGCCGCCGTGGCTTGGGGGAGTGCCGGTCCAAATTGCCAAGCTGGCCCGAGACGCCAAGAGTGGCGGGAGGGCCCCGCTATCCAACGTTCCCAGTCAGACCGGGGAGCCACGTGCGTGGAGGGGACCCCAGTCGCCAGCCGCCCCGGCCGGGAAAACGCGCGCCCCTCGGGTATCTCACCGCAGCGGATTCTCCCTGCCCGTTCAGCCATTCCAGAATGGGGTTCGCTGTCTTTTTGGTCTCTGTCGTGGCTCCGGGAGCTGTTTCGTATTGTTTCTGTTTCTTTAGTTGCTGTTCTGGAGGAGGAACTAAGACCCGCACGTCTTACTAAGCCGCCATCTTCTCCAGAAGTCCCACTTTTTGAAGAGTGTTTTGAAAACTATTGCTTTTTTATTTCTTTGCTTTGTATAAATGTTATACCACACAACAAAAAAAGTTTAAAAAAATGTATTGGCAGGGGGTGCAAGGGTAGTTCAGTGATAAAATTCTCGCCTGCCAAGCAGGAGACCTGGGTTCAATTCTTGGTCCATGCGTTTCCCATACAAACAAAACACCAGACAAACAAAAAATTCAACAAATGGTGCTGTAAGAAGGGGATGCTTACGTGGAAAAAGAATGAAATTTGACCCCTGGCATACAGCACACACACAAAAAAAGTATTGGCAAAGTCCCTTGAGGAGTGGAAGAAAAAATATGAAACTGCTAAACTTAACACCAGGGAAACCCCTGATACTGTCTCAAACATTAAGGACTATGAAGTCAATAGTCCAAGCCCTTGATCTTGAGACTTGCTCTTGTGAAGCTTATTTATGTAGCAGAGAAAGTAAGCCTGCTTATAGATGTGCCTAAGGGTTACCTCCAGAAGACCTCTTTTGTTTCTCAGATGTGACCTCACTCTCTAAGACCACTTCTACAAGTAAAATCAATACATGGGACATGACATGCAGGGTTGAAAGGCTCCCTGACAACACAGGATATGACTCCCAGGGATGAACCTGGCCTTGGCATGACAGGATTGACAATGCCTTCCTGACCAAAAGGGGGAAAAGAAGTGTAACAAATAAGGTCTCAGTGGCTGAGAGAGTTCAAATAGAGTCAAGAGGCTACTTTGGAGACTATTCTTATGCAAGATTCAGCTGGATATTGCTATTTACCATGGTTGCCAAATGAACCAAAACCATTTCTGCCAAACTTAAAGAACAGCTAGGGCTTTATCTGAGCTTTTACAAAGGTTCCATGCACTATGATTACTTTACAGAAACCTACTACCTCCAGATGGGTTTCTAGGCCACGTAAGTCCTGAAACCCAGAGGGGCCAGCCTCTCTAGAACATCAGTAAGTTCCATCCCCCTATTCCATATTATCTATAGCCCTTTCCAATATGGAAAAGTTAGAATGATCATAGCCCAAATACCCCTAAAGATTGGGAGAAAGATCAAAGGAGAAGGAGGAGTTATAACAGAGAAGATAGGATTTAACAGATGAGTACAACTGCTGATTCATTATATTGGTATTTCTTTTAGTCTCCAGTGTCTTTTCCTCCAGCTTGAAGGAAAAACCTAAAATTTTGGAACTGTAACCCATACCAAAATCTGAAATCTGCTTTATTGCTTTTTGGTATACGTTATTTTTCACCAAAAAAAAAGAGTTTATGAAGCTCAATTGTTCAATATTTTTCTTTTGTATTTAGTGTATTGCTGGTGTTCTCTCAAAAAAAGTTGCATACATCAAGGTAATGATTTTAATACTGTTTTCTTCTAGAAATTTAATAGCTTTAGCTTTTACATTAGGTCTGTGCCCATCTCAAGTTTATTTTGTGATGTAATTATTAAGATTTATTTTTTCTCTATGGATTCTGAAAAATATTCTGTCAGATTATTATTTTTCTCTAAATATGTGATAGAATTCATCAGTGAAGTCATCTAGGCCTGAAGTTTTCTTTGAGGGAGATTTTTTTAATTGCTAATCAAATTTCTTTAATAGATTTAGGGTTATTTGAGCTTTCTGTTTCCCCTTTGGTTAGTTTTTTGATTCATATATATCAAGAAATTATTTTTCATGTCATTTAGGTTGTAGAATTTATTGGAGTATAATTGTTTATAATATTTTTATTATTGTTTTAATACCTGCGTGACTAGGCCCCCTTTAGTTGAAAAGCCAGAAAATCCAATATGCCATGATATATGCTACCCTGAGAGAAGCATAGAGTAAATATGGAAAGCTATAGTAATTCTTTCCTGAAGGGACATTTAAATTTAGATTTTAAAGATGAACAGGAATTAGCCAAAGAAGAAGGCGATGGAGACAGGGTAGGCGGAGGGGGCTACATACACAAAAAGCCAGAGAGAAGTGGGATCCTGACTGGATACTGTCAAAACACCATATTTTATATGCAAGATGGTGTGAACTATGCGATAAGTAAATAGGGGCCTTCAAGACTTGATATCAATACTTTCTCAGATCCCCATTCATTTGGTATGTCATTTTTTGCAATCGCCTGCATTAGTACATTTCAAGTTTCACAAGTATAGGTTCTTTGGCAATTTTGTTAGCCATTCCAACCCCAGAATTTAGACATACAGTGTATGACATGCAGCAGGTGCTCAATAAATATTTGTTGCTTGAATAAATCAACTAATGAATCTCCAAATCCTCAAACATCTCAAGTAAGCGGTAGGGTTTATACTTAATTTCAATTAACTTATTGAATGTGTATACCACAAAAACTAAAGAACAACAAAACTGAGCTGAGAGCCCTAGAAGGTAGGTCAGGCTATCTACTTCTGTATCTATTCTCCATGCTCCAGCTTCTCAGTGTGCACGATTCATACCGTGCATGGGCAGTTACAAGGTCCTCTGCTCTGAGGATGGCACACCCAGGTTTTGGCTTTTTTTTTTTACTTTTTTTATTGTGAAATATAACATATATACACAAAAGCAATAATTTTCAAAGAACATTGTAACAAGCAATTATAGAACAGATTTCAGGGTGTGGTATGGGTTACAGTTTCATAATCTTAGGTTTCACCTTCTAGCTACTCCAAGCCATCAAGACTAAAAGAAAAATTTGTATGATTCAGCAGTTATATTCATTTGTTAAATCCTATCTTCTCTATTAAAACTCCACCTTCACCTTTCATCCTTCTCCCAATCTTTTGGGGTATTTGGACCACAGCCATTATAAATTTCTCATGTCGGAAAGGGCTGTCGACTATATGGGATAGGGGGATGGAACTAACTGATGTTCTGGAGAGGCTGGCACCTTTGGGTTTCATGTCTTTTCTGGTCCAGGGATCCATCTGGAGGTTGTAGGCTGCTGGAAACCTCACCATTACCCTGCTGGATGTTCAAGCTGATTCTTCCCATCTTACACATGAGGAAACTAAGGATCAGAGAGGAAAAGCGAGATGCCCAATGTCAAACAGCCATCCACAACATAGGAGAGCTGGTGTTCAGGACTGCTGATTTGATGGCCAGTGCTACATAGTGCAATCATCATCTTTCCTTTCCCCCCTGCCAGTATGATCCATTTCCCCCTGTGTCACCTTCCCACCCAGATTTCGGTGGACATTTATAGTACTCACTTGTTTACAAACCTGTGTCCTCACGGTCAGAGGCAGTATTCACCATGCCTTATGTAGTGTCTGCTCCATAACAGGTGCCTTGTCTGGTCACGGTATGTCATAGTGGCTAAGGACATAAGTTTTGGAATCAGAAAATGCTCAGTTGGAATCCCAACTCTACTGTTTCCTTGTCATAAGGTATTAAGTAATTTACTTAACGTCTCTATGCCTCAGTTTCATCATCTGTAAAATCATGCACATTGAAGTCCAGCACATAGTATGTTCTCAATAATTGTTAGCTGTTATTACTATTAAAATAAACATGTTGAATATCATCTTCCAGCAAACATGTTAATTCCCCAAAGATAGCCATTTAGTGATCCTGACTTGCTGTCCCAAAGTCCTATCTGGACCATGATAGGGAAAAAAAAGAAATTACTAGACTGTGCATGCTAATATGTTGGGGGCACAGATAATTCAGCCTTCTACAGAGGAAAATTAATCATCTTAGCTTGGCTCAGCAGGAGGACAGCAAGAATGCCAGCTTGCCCCTTTTGCTGCCACTGACGGAATTGTTCAGGAAATGAAGAAAGAGAGGGGGGTTGTTGGAGGAGGTAGCCTCATGGACTCCATCCCCACATCAGATATGGCCATTATCAGCTTCCTCTTGTTCCCTCTATTGCTGCTTCCTTAGCCACCCAGGGTGACAGACTCCCAGCACAACATCCTCTGTTCCCAGCATTGTTATTTCTCAGATTAATCTGGTTTCAGTACATTCCAACAATGCAGACTTTATCTATGAATGCCGAAAATCTGTCTGCTGCAACAATTGGAATAGAGTCTAAGGTATTAGAGGCATATGTTAAAAGTGCCTACTGCTGAGATAAGCACATGCCACGAGAGTCTCTAAAGTACTGCAGAGAATATTTTCCTGAATGGGTGGTGGTCCATTTCCTGAGCCTCCCTCTCAACATGAGGAGTATAATACTGCAGTGCTTCTTTACATGTAGGCAGAGGCTTTTGCTTTTTTTCATCCCAAGCACTTTGAGCTGTCTCCTTTACACTGACATTAATGATAATTGCATGAGATGAGTGAGGCTCACATCACTATACCTGTTTTTCACCTAAGGCAAAATTAAGACAAAGCCCTTATCTGATTTGGCTAAAGTCATAGCTACAACTAATGGCATGTCTTTCTCTTTCCCAAGCCCAAAATTATTCATCAGCAATATAGTAGATACCATTAGTTATCTAATATCCATTGTCTCTTTCTTCTCACTGAGAACACTGGTTTTTTTTCTGTGGAAACATGTCCAACTAATAACATTTTCACCTCTCCATATTTTCTTGCAGCTAAGTGAAGCCATGTGGTCCTTCACGGGCCATGTAAAATGTGTGGGAAACATTCTTAAAGCTACAAACTCAGCATGCCACTTCAGTCTTATGTACCTATAAAGGTACATTGTCTCTGCTTGGGGTGTAAACATAGGCGTCTGGAAGTGTAGCAGCCATCTTGGGACCATAAGATCAAAAACATCAAGAAAAAATGGTAGGAAGGAAACATCAAGAAATAAAGCATGGAAGAGGGAAACAATGAAAAAAAAAAAACCCTATCCTTATGGCATTGTGAAGCCACTATATTGCCCACCTCTGACTGCTTCTTGTTGCATTAAACCACTGGTTGTCCTGGCTTTTTATTGCTGACAAACAAACATAAGTTCTAATTAATACAGAACGCAAAATTTCCCTTTTAACTGGGAGGCCCTTTTCTTCCTCTGTCAATCAAATAAACTCCCACCCATCCATTAAATCTCTGCACAGGTGTAAACACATCTGAGAAATCTTCCCTGAGTAATTCAGGGGTTTCCTCCTCTGGACCTCCATAGTACCTTGTACACATCTCCTTTGTCACTCTTCACTGTATAATAATGGTTCCTTTATTATACCAGCTATAATTAGGATTCTCATATTATACCAGATAGCTGTGCATTTGTATGTCTGTTCTTCCCTTACAAACACCTGCAAGGATAAGGACTATAACTTATAGCGCCAGACATGTCATATAGGTGGTATTCCATAGAATTTCATATAATTAATTTTATATCTATTTAGTAATTTCTGCATTTTGTTCTTTTTTGGAGGGCTCTCAGCCCAGACCTTTTCTCATGTCCTTCCTTGAATGATTTCATTTACTCTAACAGCTCATAATGGTATGAAGACACCGGTGCTTGGCGCATATAAATTGTCAGTCCAATCAACTCACTGTGGGGCACCATCACCTTATAGCTCATGCTGGTGTGGTTTAATTGAGCACTGTTTGAAAGACAATCTTCCAGGATTCATGCCCTAGTTCTTCCACTTTTAAATGTGTGATTCTGGGCTGGTTACTTAAACTATTTGTGCCTCTGTTTCCTCCTCTGTGAAGGGGAATAATAATGATACCTAAGTAGAGTTGTAGGGAAGGTAAAAGCATTACAATCTGTATTAGCTAGGGTTCTCTAGAGAAACAGAACCAACAGGAGATATCTGTAAATATGAGATTTATAAAAGTGTCTCATGCAACTGTGTGGCTATAAGAGTCCAAGATCTGTAGGGCAGGCCACGAGCTGGAAGCTTCTGTGAAGGTCCTCAATGAACTCTTAGGAGAGGCTGGCTGGCTGGCTGAAGCAGAAAGAGGGATTATCTCTTCTTAATCCTCCTTAATAGCCTTCCAGTGATTAGATTAAGTGTCACTCATTGCAGAAAACATTCCCCTTAACTGATTGTAGATGTAATCATCTGTGGATGCAGCCAACTTGCTCATGACTTAAGTCCATGAAATGTCCTCACAGCAACAAAAAGGACAGTGGTTGCTTTACCAGACAGCTGAGCACTATCATCTGGCCAAGTTGACACATGAACCTAACCACCACAGTCCACCCCTTGTCAACTTGCCAGCTATTCACATCACCTTAAACCAATCTAAATCTCTAAATAGAAAACAGTAACACACATTTCTCCTTCACCAAAAAATACTCAACTGTCCTGCATATGACTGGAAATCCATTAAATCTCTCCAGAATAGGATGTAACTCCTTGGATAATATTCATTCTTAAGCCTGATATCCTATAACTTAAATATTATAACATGAACAAAACAGCTTATGTCATATGATAAAGGGGATAAAATAAAGAAGAAAACAAAGATATTTCATTTATGTATTAATGCACAGATAATAATTACAAAGCAAGGAAGGAATATTCTTACTCTTACAGTCCTCGTTTCTGTAACGGATCATGTGGTCATAGTTCATATTTATCACTACCTTCTTCCACTCCACCATCCATTCCATTTTCCTTTTACCCTCAGCAAGCACCTCAGCTGGTCACGGTTCTTTGCCTGGTGGGGTGAACCTAACCTTCATTCTTAAAGTTTCTGAGCCATTGGTAGTCTTGCTTGAATTGGGTTGTTGCAGATTGATTTTAATCACAGGGCATGGTAGTACTAAGATACACCCTAGGGGATTTCTTATATTCGGGAAAGCTCTTCTTTACCTCCATGGTATAGCTTTAGTCCTATTTACCCCCTGATAGTCAGGGTCAGTCACCCCAGCCAGCAAAGTAATCCCTTCTTGGCTTGTTGATCCAGGGGCATGGGTAGCTTAAAGTGACTAGGTGGCAGTCTTAGATTCCAGTCATTGTTTCTCTTGGTGGAAGCACTCCCCCTCCTAGAACTAAAACCTGTAGACCAGCAGAGATCAAGGTTGCAGGGACAGGAACCAAAAATTTTCCAAGTGGGTGACAGTGAGTGGTGTTACTCCCATTTCCACCCCTTGATTCCTGGACCCATAAAACTTGGCTATGAGAGAAACAACACCATAGATTGGATGCTGATTCAGAGCATACACAGCCTCCTACCCCAACCCTACATGATATTGCCATCTAGTTGGCACTATAATTGAGTTTTTAAAATGCCATTCCACTCTTCTATCAACCCAGCTGCCTCTGGATGACAGGGAACATGGTAAGACCAGAGAATTCCATGAGCACATTCCCATTCCTGCACTTTATTTGCTGTAAAGTGAGTTCCTTGACAGAAGAAATCCTGTGTAAAATACCATGATGGTAGATAAGGCATTCTGTAAATTCATGGATTGTAGTTTTGGCAGAAGCTCTGCATGCAGGGAGAGCAAACCTGTATCCAGAGTATGTGTCTATTCCAGTTAAAACAGATCGCTGCCCCTTCCATGATGGAAGTGGTCCAATGTAATCAACCTGCCACCATGTAGTCAGCTGATCACCTCAGGGAATGGTGCCATATCAGTGGCTGAGTGTGGGTCTCTGCTGCTAACAGCTTGAGTACTCAGAAATGGCTGTAGCCAGGTCAGTCTTGGTGAGTGGAAGTCCATGTTGTTGAAACCATGCATAACCTCCATCCCTACCACCATGACCACTTTGTTCATGAACCCATTGGGCAAAGACAGGAGTTGCTGGAAAAAGAGGCTGATGGATATCCACAAAATGGTTAATCTTACCCACTTGATTATTAAAACCTTCCTTTGCTGAAGTCACCCTCTGATGTCCATTCCCATGGAACATAAATATCTTCATGTTTTTTGCCCACTCTTTCCCAGATCTCTTTCTCACCAATCTTCCAAACATGCTCCTTCCAAGTTCCTGACCATCCTGCCAAACCATTAGCAACAGCCCATGAGTCAGTATACAAACACACCTCTGGCCAGTTCTTCTTCCAAGAAAAATGAACTACTAATGGCACTACTCGAAGTTCCACCCACTGGGAGGATTTCCTCTTATCACTGTCCTTCAGGGACATCCCAAAATGGGGCTGCAGTGCTGCAGTTGTCCACTTTCAGGTGGTACCTGCATATCATGCAGAGACATCTGTAAACCATGCCTGAGTTTTCTCTTCCTTGGTCAACTGAGCCATAGCTGTGGTCTGGGAAAGAGAAGAAAATGTAACAGAAGTGCAGACCATGGGCATCTGGGCCACATCCTCATGTAACTTACTTGTGCCTTCAGGACCTGCTCTGGACCTATCTCGTATATACCATTTCTGTTTTATGATGGAATGCTGTTGTGTATGCCTAACTTTATGGTTTGGTGGGTGTTCTAGTTTGCTAGCTGCTGGAATGCAATACACCAGAGATGGATTGGCTTTTAATAAAAGGGGATTTATTTTGTTGGTTCTTCAGGGGAAAGGCAGCTAACTTTCCACTGAGGTTCTTTCTTACATGGAAGGCACAGGATGGTCTCTGCTGGTCTTCTCTCCAGGCCCCTGGGTTCCAACAACTTTCCCCGGGGTAATTTCTTTCTCCATCTCCAAGGGCCCAGGCTGAGCTGCAAGTGCTGAGATGAGGAATGCCAAGCTGCTAGCAGTGTTGGGTTGCAATCTCCCATTTAAGCACCAGCCAATTAAGTCAGACATCACTCATTGCAGCAGACACGCCTCCTAGCTGACTGCAGATGTAATTGGCAACAGATGAGGTTCACGCACCATTGGCTTATGTCCTCAGCAACAAGACTAGGTATGCTCACCTGGCCAAGTTGACAACTGAATCTAACTAACACAGTGGGTCAGACAACATCCAGCTCATGATAGGCAACTCAGGTCTCATGGTAACTTGGTGGCCCATGGTTAAGCAGTCATTTCCTACTAAGGCCCAGTAGCAGGCCAAAAGTTGTTTCTCAAAAGGAGAATAGTTATCTACAGTGGATGGTTAAGCCTTTGCTCCAAAATCCTAAAGGTTTATTGTCATAATTCTCCTGTAGGGGCCTGCCAAAGGCTCTAGATGGCATTGCCACTGACCCTTCCAGCACCATTGGATGTGCTGGATTATATGGTCCAAGTAGCAGAGCATCTTGAACAGCAGCCTGGACCTGTTGCAGAGTCTCCTCTTGTTCATCCACCCACTCAAAACTAGTTGCTTTTCTGTTTACTTGATAAATGGGCCAGAGTAGCACAACCAAATGAGGAAGAGACCAACTAGGCATTGTGTCTCTTTTTGGGTCATAGGAGGGGACAGATGCAGCAACTTATCATTCACCACAGAAGGGATATTTTGACATGCAACACACCACTGGACACCTAGACATTTCACTGAGGTGGAAGGCCCCTGAATTTTTGTTGGATTTATCTCCCATCCTCTGACACACAAATGCCTTACCAAAAAGTCTAGAGTAGTTGCTACATCTTGCTCTCTATGTCCAATCAACATGACATCATCAATATAATGGACCAGTGTGATGTTTTTTGGGAGGGAGAGATGATCAAGTTCCCTATGGACAAGATTATGACATAGGGCTGGAGAGTTGATATACCCCTGAGGTAGGACAGTGAAAGTATATTGCTGACCTTGCCAGCTGAAAGCGAACTGTTTCTGGTGGTCTTTACTAACAGCTATTGAGGAAAAAGCATTTGCCAGATCAATAGCTGTATATGAGGTACCAAGGGATGTGTTGATTTGCACAAGCAATGATACCACATCCAGAACAGCAGTTGCAATTGGAGTCACCACCTGTTTGAGTCTACAATAATCCACTGCTATCCTTGTCCATACAGGCTGAATAGAAGAGTTGAATAGGGACGTGGTAGGAATCACCACACCGGCATCCTTCAAGTTGTGAAGAGTGGTGCTAACTGCTGCAATCCCTCTAAGAATCGAGTATTGCTTCTGATTTACTATTTTGCTAAGTAGGGACAGTTCTAGTGGCTTTCACTTTGCCTTTTCTCCCATAATAGCTCTCACTCCATGAGTCAGAGAGCCAGTGTGGATATTCTGCCAGTTACTCAGTATATCTATTCCAATAATGCATTCCAGAACTGGAGAAATAACTACAGACCCACTGGACCATCTGAGAGATGGACCTGAGCTAAAGCTCCATTGCTCACCTGATCTCCATAAGCCCCCACTGTGACTGGCAGACTACAGTGACATTTTAGGTCCCCCAGAATTAATGTCACTTCTGAACCACTGTCTAACAAGTCCAGAAGTATCTTAGCATTTCCTTTTCCTCAATGCACTGTTACCCTGGTAAAAGGCCATAGGTCCCCTTGGGGAAGGCTTGGAGGAAGATTAACAGTATAAATTTGTGGCAATGTAACAGGGTCCTTCCCCTCATTCAAGGGTCTCTGGGTGTGTTAACTGTCTCAAGTCTGGGAATTGATTAAGGAGCTATAACTCTCTGTTTTTGTAATTCAAGTTAGTCTTCTGTTCACTTAGAGCTCTTCTGCTTATATATCTCAAACAAGAATGCAGTAGACCACCTATCTATTGTACTTTTACATACCCCATGATCTACTAGTCATTGCCACAAGTCTCTGAAAGTCACATTATTTTGACTCCTGCTTTGAGTCTGCTGTTCATTATAATAGCTATGCCCACCTCGGCTTTGACGATTAAGTGCAGCCACCTGGCTTCTGCCAACTCAGGATCAGATCATCCCCATTGTTGTTTAAGGATTCCAGCTCAGTGAGAGCAGTTCCCACAGTAATATCTGACTTACAGAGAAGGGCAGCTACAGAGCTCTGAAATTCAGACAAAGGAGCTAGTGTCACAAATTCATTTCTCATGGTTCTGACAAAAGGTGCATCCTCTGGACATGTCTGGGGTGCGTGAGCTTATCTTCCATGATAAATCCACTCTAACATTCCAATCTATATAAGCCTTTAGAGCCCCTTATCTACTTTATACCAGGGCAATTCTGGCATTTCAACCTCAGGTAATATCTGCCACCTTTTGATCCACGTTTCAGGCAACCACCCAAACAAACTGTTAATACCCTTTTAACCCCTTGAGCTATAACATTGAACATAGAATCTCTCCTTAGTAGGTCCATATCAATAAATTCAGCCTGATCCAGCTTTATATTCCTTTCGCCATTATCTCACACCATTAAAATCCATTCCCACACATATTTCCCTGATTTCTATCAATATAAATTGCAAAATTCATGCAGTTCTTTAGTGTACTTTCTCATAGGTGACACTTTCTACCTCACCTGTTGGAATTTTAGTCTAGTTATAAGTCTGGAAGAAAAGACAGCTGGTGGGTGTGGGTCATGAAAAGAATTAGAAGTGTCTTCCAAGCCAATTACCTCAGGACATTTCCTTGTAGTTTCATTAGGTGAAACAGGATTGATCACTTCAGGCAGAGGAGCAAGGGCTGTTTCCCCATGGGAGGTAGTTACCTGCCTCACAGGCAGTGAAGGTTTAATCTCTTCAGGTGGAGAATGGAAAGCTGACTCCTCAGGACC
Organism: Tamandua tetradactyla; assembly: GCF_023851605.1. Taxonomy (NCBI): domain Eukaryota; kingdom Metazoa; phylum Chordata; class Mammalia; order Pilosa; family Myrmecophagidae; genus Tamandua; species Tamandua tetradactyla. Next base: position 27,001,775 of record NC_135333.1, read on the forward strand.
GACTGGAGCTCAAGAAGCCATTTCCTCTTGGCAGGCTGGAGGTGCAGTGGCTATATCCTCAGGGAAGACCATGACAAGTTTATCTAGAAAAGACTCAGCACAATCTCGTATTCCCATGTCACCACAGTCATCATTATCTATCCATATGTTGCCATCCCATTTTTCAAGATTCTGCTCCTTCCCAAGCAATACTCTCACTTAAATACCAGACACCCTGCAAGGTTGAGATTTCAGCTTATGTTGTAATGCTGCTACTCTAACAATGAGACTCTGAGTCTGATTTTCAGAGATCTAAAATCTGTGGTACAGGAAATAAGATTTTCCATCAAGGCACTCATAGAAACTTTTACATCTTTCATAAGACACTTAAGCTTCTCATTTGAAGCCTTCAGCTCATCCCTTTCACTCATCACTGTATCCAGAGTATCTAACAACCAGCCAAAATTATTATACCTTTTAATTCCACAAAACTCCAAAAAGGTGTCAAAAACACTCTCTTCCAGAGCCTTGCCTCATATAATCATACAATTTGCAGAATCTAATGGCAGTCTAAGATATTTTGGGTATCTCTTTTGCCTGCTTACCCCATGGACTGTCAGTGCCATCCTGATTATGGAAGACACAGTCATTAGTGCCTCTGCGTCCAGTCAGACTAGAAAACCGATTGTAAAAACCCATTTTTAAGATTCTGTTTCTCAAAAACCACTCACGGTACCAAGCTGTATTAGCTTGAGTTCTCTAGAGAAACATAAGCAACAGGAGATATCTGTAAATAGGAGATTTACAGAAGTGTCTCATACAACCGTGTGTGTGCAAGAATCCAAGATCTGCAGAGCAGGCGACAAGCTGGCAGCTTCAATAAAGGTCCTCAATGAACTGTCAGGAGAGGCTGGCTGGCTGAAGGAGAAAGAATTGTCTCTAATGAATCCTCCTTAATAGCCTTCCAGTGATTAGGTTAAGCACCACTTATTGCAGAAGACACTCCCCTTAGCTAACTGCAGATATAATCAGCCATGGATCCAGCCAACGTGGCCATGATTTATACTCATGAAAGGTCCTCACAGTAAGATAGGTCAGTGCTTCCTTAACCAGACAACTGGGCACTATCACCTGGCCAAGTTAACATATGAACCTGACCATCACACTATCTATGTAAGACACTTAGAACAGTGGCAGGCATAAAGTGTTGGTTATTATCGTCATTAGACAAGCCCACCTGGATGCCCTATAACACTTTCCCTCTAAATTTTCACTTCATCCCTTTCCTCTTGAAAGAGTCTGCTCCCTTCTTAGCATCTCTAGCTTAGTTAATGTCACCATCATCACTCCACCCAGAAACTTAACTAGACATTTCATTCTCATCTTAGGTATTGGAAAATATTCAAGTAGTTAGTCCACATTGAATCTGTAACATCCCTTCAAAATTGGAAAGCCAGAGCAAGTGTGAGGACAACAAGGAGGATTCCATGCCTTTCACTTGGGCCCTGGTTGAGGCAAAGAGCCTTTGAGAAATTATCTCCCTCATGTTTCCTAGAGCTGGGCACACTGATGCATCTTCTGCAATTAGCAAAGGCCACTGCTAGTCTATTACTGACTCTGGCTGGCTCCCCACCCCAAACATAATCCTACTTCCTCTTCCAAGGGAGAGGCCTCCAGAGTGCCTGCTTTCATGAGACCATGTTCCCTCCTCGTCTCAGTTTTCCAACTTCTACCGTTCAGAGCTTATGATCTAAGAAATTCACTTAAACTCTTAATGCCTCAAATGTGCCACCCGCATACAATGGGGATGTGCTGCTCTTCTCATAGAGACCTTGTGGGATGAAAGAGCTGATATTTGTGAAAATGGCTTGTAAACTGTTAGGGTTGGGAAAAAGAAGGGGAGAGCCAGAGATCTGGAAAACACTACACACAATGTACTTTCTCCCTACCTAGCTAACTATTTCTTTCTCTATATCTGATGAAATTAACTTAAAATGAATATCATTATATTCAAATAAAGTTGTAAGAGAAAGGGAGTTTCAACTGGGTATATTAATTCCAGATATTAGACCCAGGGCCAATAGTACAGAAATGAGAGAAGTAGTTTTCTACTTAGATAGAAGAGTAACTAAGAAAATACTCTCATGGTCGAAGGGACTGACAACTGGAAGCACTGCCCTGGAAGGAACTGATCTCCCCATCACTAGAGGCATTCAAGTAGTGGGTCAGTAATGCCAGTGAGAGATGTTATGGAGGAGATGAGCCTGTGCTTATCTTATAAACTTTGACTTCAAACCTTTAAAGCCCATTTCATCTCCAATTCTGTTTCCATGATTCAAAGCATGACCAATATGTCAACAAGGGTCTTTAAGTCTGAGAGGCTGTCGTTCACCCCCATCTGACAGATTGAATTGCTAGAAACAGTTTATAAAATAATATAAATTTAGTATGTTTTAAGAAAGAAGAAGGAATAGAAAGTATGAGTGAGAAACAAGAAATGAACAAAAATGAACAGGCATAATTGAAAAAAAAACCAATGAGGTTATCAAGAAACCAAAAATATGTAGTATTTAAAACAAAAACTTCTATAGGCAGAATTGACATGCTGAAAAGTAATAGATAAACACATTTTTAAATTATTGGCTAGATCTTCAGAAATAATACATAATGTAGCACAAAGAAATAAATACAAATTATAGAGGAGATGTGGAAGAGACATAGAAGACAAACATTTTAATATATGTTCATTGAAATTTCAGAGGAAGAAATGGAAAGAATGGGGGACAAGATAGGGAGTTTAAAAAACAAAATAGAATTAAAATATTTGACAGTAATGACATATAAACAAAGAAGGAGGTGGTCAGATTTAAGGTATTTAAGTTTCTCATAGATTTCAGGAGAGTAAAGATATTGATGAGCTTTGGACTTTTTTAAGTACACATGTTAAAATTTCTAGGTTAATTCTTAAACAATAGAAATACAGTATATGGCTTCCAAGCGCCTGGAGAGGAAAAATAGTATGCAGGAAAAAAATGGTGCTCCAACTATTTCTACACACTGGACTTCAGCCTCCTGCCATGATACATAACTTCTAGACCCACCCCACCCCCACCCCCAGTTATCTCTTGACAGCTCCCTATTCCCCACCATCAGCTTAGAGCCTCTCTTCAGGCAGGAAGTTTTTGCACCTGCAAATACCAAACACAGGGCTTGTTTTTTCATCACATAACACAGTAGGCAGTCCCCACCTGGAACAACGGCTTCACAATGTCATCAAGCATTCAGTCCCCTCCATCTGTCTACTTTAACATGTTAGCATTTTGCTCTGTTGCCTGAGTGATTGCAAGATTACTGCTAAAATTGTAGACATCACATCAACGTTCAAGACAGAAAGGAGAGTGGAACCGAGGCACCTGCAGTATTTTTCTGCAAAATAAGGCAAAACATTTCCCATAAACCGCAGCAGAATTTAGCCAATATTTAATTGGCTAGAACCAGTGGTGTGCCAGAGCTGGTTTGTACCAGCTTCTGGGAGTTGATTGTTAAAATTTTAGGGATTTTGTAAGCCAGGTTTCAATCTATTGATGGCTTGAAATGGTGCGAGTATTGGCCTTACGGAAATTGCCAAATGCTGCATATCAGGGTGGTGAGGGTGGTTGTCCAGAACTGTGCTGACCCTGGCTGCTAAAGAATGTGCATTAACCGCTGAACACATTGCCTTTCCTTTCCTGAAAAGGAAAAGAAAAGGTCCCGAAAGGAAATGACTGAGGTCGGCTGTCAAAGACTTTGTAAAAAATTGCTAAGTTATATTTTGTTCGGACCTGCCTCGTGATTTGTTAGGATTTCTTCAGTGCATTTGGTTTCACTTTACCAGTTCCCCAAGATATGATGTAAGTGGAAAGAAATGGCTCAGTGAATTGGCAAAACACAGAACTGGAGAGGGAAGTTAGAGATACATGGTTGAAAGGCACCTGAGCTTCTGATCTTCTTCTTGCTCATTAGAGAAACCACCATCTCCCTCTCAGCTGCCTTTCCAAAACGTGGTTCGGCAATCTGGTCAAACAAGGGAGCAAGGGTCTCTTAAAAAGTGGTTTGAACTCAGGACTAGCTCTTACCTGGCATCCAGATCTTAGAACAAACTCAAAAGGAAACTGTCAAACCACCGCTCTTGTTTTTCCTCTTCTGAACGCACATCTCCATGGTCAGAATGTTTTAAAGGCTGACAGAAGTAAAGCCGAATGAATGCCTGATTTGACAGAGCCCATCTAAAAAGCATTTCATGCCTGAAGAGCTTCCAGGTGCAAATCCTCACCTGATGATAGGCTGTTTGCGAAAGTGAATTCCTCTCACTTATACCAATGAATGCCTAAAAAGTCTAGGAAATTGAGTACCAATGAGTGTTTTGACTTAACAGATATAAGTAAAATCACCTCCAAGCATAATGGACTGATTAAGAGGTGGATGGTGGATTGATAGCCCCCCAAAAACAAATGGAGACTAAAATATACCTTCCTTAGTTAAGCACCTTTCCACCTGGCTTTTGTTAGGACTCATTTGCTTTTCAAACTCTTTGCAAGTATATTGTGCACCTTTCTGTACGTCTAGGTGAAGATTTATTGATTTTTTTTCCTATTCTGTAATCTCTGCTATGATCGGAATTCCTTTGGAAGAGCCATTACTTCACATTCCATTTGCTCTCAGAATTGAGCTATAGGCGACTTTGCATCTGGTAGAAGCTCCATAAATGTTGACTGACACTTCTCTTCCCATATAACAAGACACAATCAGTTCTGTGGGACCCTAAGAAAGTGAGCCTTTCTAATTAACCAGCATTCCTTGACTGAAGTGGGAAATGTGGAAACCAGTTTTTAAACCCAGATTTTCTGAAGTCACATCCATAGATTTTCTCCCATACAAAGATGGCTCCCAATTTACAATCCCACATGCAAACTTTTGGACAAGGATAAATATGGTATACTCATGGAGCCTGGATTCTATACTCTGTTACACAGGAAATAAAACAGAAGCCAGCTATCAAGAGCATCAAACACCTCCCCCACCAAAAAAAAATCTAACATATTTGTATCTCTCATTGAAGGATAAAGAAAATCTAATTATAGCTTACAACAATGCTTCTTAAAACTCCCCTTTTTTTGAGCAGGTCATCATGGCTTAGTGGCAGAGTTCTCGCCTGCTGTGCCAGAGACCTGGGTTTGATTCCTGGTGTCTGCCCATGCAAAAAAACCCTCACCTCTCTTTGAGTTTGGACCCATGCACTTCCCAAACAAACAAATGAAAAAAACAAACAAAAATTCAACAAACGGTGCCACGATAAGGGGATACTCACATGGGAAAATAATGAAATGTTACCCCTGCCATACAGCATGCAAAAAAATAGTCCCCTCTCATCTCTAATTTTTTTTCACATCCTGCAATAGCTCTAAAGCAATGCTGTCCAAAAGAACTTCCTGTGATGTTAGAAATGTTTTAAGTCTACGTTGTCCAATACAGGAGCCAACAGCCACGTGTTGCTGTTGAGTACTTGAAATGTGGTTAATGTGCTCTATGTGACTGAGGAACTGAGTTTTTAATGTTATTCATTTTTAGTTAATTTAAATTTTAATAGTTCTATGTGTCTAGCAGCTACTACACAGACAAGAAGCAGTAGAATCCCTTGCCCTTAATTCCCCAGATGCTTCCCACATTCAGCTGTCATGTCTTTGCTGCTTCCCCCACCCTCATCGCCACCAAGCTCCTTATTAGGCGGGTTGAATTACCTCACGGGAGGTTCCTCCTCACCATATCTCAGATTGTTCACAATAAAAGGGAGCCTGGGCTCTGAACCCGACAGAACACCTCTCCTTTCCCCTTATCCATCCAGTCCTTTCTCTTCACTCGTATTCCTGATTCTGTGCCACAGTGCATTTGGGAAGCTCGGCGGCAAACACAGAACCCTTCTAAACTGGGAAAAGGGGTGAAAAGTTGAGTGAAAAAAAAAAAAGACAAAATTTTCCTGAGTGACAGGCAGGGGTGAGAAGGAAGAAGGAACTGCCGGGATTGCACAAACATTAAAAAACTCACCCTGTTACATTACAATAATAATAATACCGATCAACTGCATAGTATTTAATGATTCACTATATCTGTTTGCCCTGTATTCTTTTTTTTTTTTGCATGCTTGTATGGCGGGGTCACATTTCATTCTTTTACCATGTGAGTATCCCATTATTGCAGAACCATTTGTTGACTTTTTGTTTGTTTGTTTGTTTGTTTTCGGGGGGAGGTGCATGGGCCAGGAATCGAACCCAGGTCTCCCGCCTGGCAGGCAAGAATTCTAACACTGAACTGCCCTTGCACCCCCTCCTATATTCATTTTTTATCTTCACTGGAGGCCTTTTCTGGGAAAAGGGGATGATTTCAAAAAAAAGCAAGTGGGAAGAAAGCAGAAGTACAGCTGGGAAAGTGGATGTGGGGTTTGTCCACAGGGGAGTAGCCAGCTTTCATAGGAGCTAAATGTGAGAGCCTGAGTCCACATGGGGACCTGCTGAAGTGCAGAAGCCAGTGGAAGCTGCTTTGGGAGGGCAGGTGGCTTGTTCAGGTAAAGTTGGGGACAGTCCATTCTGCTAAGGCAGGGCCCCTTTTGGAAAGTCAGGTTCTCACAGCTAGCCTAGTTAGCCTGAAGGGGCCCAGTTTCCAATCCTGGCAGGTCTGCTCTGTGCTAACCATGGTGAAGGGAGTGAACATAATGCTAGAGACAAACCCTGACCACAAGCAGAGATTGCAGGGATCACTGGATCAGCTGATCAGCACCATAAACACTAATTCCATTGCATAGCAGCACAGAGAGGGAGCTCAATGGAAGCAAAAGCAAAATCTGCTGCGGGTGCCAAGAGGAACAGAGTATGTGAGTCAAACGGCAATGTGGTCCTTATATTAAAAATAACGCAATGGGGGTGGGGGCTTTTTCTTCTATTTTTTCCCTTATAGTTTAAGCTAAACTATCTTCTAGGGCCTGGTGTCTCTGAATATCTTGAGCTGAAGAAATCTAGTCTGCTCTATGTAATAAAAGGAGAAGAATTTGGAGGTTAGAGTTGTTTGTAGAGGGAGGAATTGTAGAGCAAAGAAGGAAGGAGGAGGAAAGAGGGTTAGCAAGATGGGAGGAGGTTGAGCAGTGTGTGAAGATGAGGCAGGAAGGACCCCAGGTGGTGCGGGGCAATGTCTAATATGAGATTTTAAGGTGATGGCTGTATTGGTCAGGATCCTCCAGAGAAACAGAACCAACAGGATATATGCATGTGTATGCCCACACAAATGCACACACACATATTTCAAAAGTTTTATGATAAGGAACTGGCTCACGTGACTGTGAGGACTGGCAAGTCTGAATTCCATGAAGCACACTGGAGGCTGAAAATCCTGTTAGAGTGATGCTGAAGTCCAAATCTGAAGGGGACACCAATAGACGGGAGACTCAGGGAGGAGTGGAGGGTGCAGTCTTGAGCCAGAATTTCTTCTGATCCCTGGAACCCTCGGTTCTCATTCTTAAGACCTCCAACTGATTAGTTGAGGTCCACTCACATTATAGAGGCTAATTCCTTCTACCTAAAGTCAATAGATTATAGATGCTCATCCAATCTACACACTAACTTTCACAGCAACAGCTAGACCAAATGACTAGCATCATAACCTAGCCTAGTCAACACATGAAATTAACCATCACAGTGGCTCTGTGACACCCAGCAGTTATTCTGAAGTCTCCAGTGAAATCCACCTTCTGCACACATGCATTCTTTATTTAAGTTACCTGGGGAAGGAAAGCAATTTAAGGACAAGGCACTACCACATGCATGTATGTGCCAGTGGTGGAGGAGGATATTGCATAGAATTAAAACAAAACAAAAACACTGCAAAATCCAAGAAATCCAAGAGCCTAGAGAGAAGTATGGACAGGTAAGAAACAAGGGAGGAAGGGGATATCAAGTAACTGACCCAAGCATACAACTAAGGAGTGGCATGGACATGGCATCAGCCTAAGAAAACACTTGCTCCTTCACCTGCACTTTTGACAGGTGGATGCAGATGCAGTGCACTCGGGCTGAAGGGTAGGGTGAGTAACCGCCAGCCGGGGTCCAGCCTCGGCTTGTGTTGGCCACCCACAGTTGTCACACACACATGTTCTAGCTGTCACTCTGCTGCAGCTTTCTTGTTTATTATTTTTGTGTCTCCAGGCAGTGACATTCCTGTCAAATGGCTATGGGTGTCAGGTTTCATTACTCCCAGGTTGATATGATGAGACAAGTGCGGATGGATGTTGCCACATCCTTGGTTCGTATGTGTACACACGTCACCACCAATTAATGCCTCTCCATTGCTCCTGCCTGCCTATGGGAATACTCCTGAATGTGCAAGGCAGGCAGGGAGGATGTAGTTTCCAGGGTTTTAAGTTTACAGGCAAGACATCTCTGTGCCAGCTGTAGCAATTGTACCAAAAAGTGAGATATGGAAGAACAAGGAGTAGGGGACTTACCGCCTTACCATGGGCCAGGTACAGTACTGGGTGGTCCGCATACCTTATCTCAGTTTAGTGTAGTAACCAAGAGCCTGGTCTTTGGGCAACCTAAGTTTGAGCTCTGGATTTGCCATTTATTAGTGACCATAAGGAAGTGACTTAACCTCTATAGGCATCAATTTCTTAATCTGTAAAACTGGGATGAGAAAGGCTACTGCACAGTTTTGTGGAGGATGAAATAAAATTATTCATTCATTCACCCAACAAACATATAGGATGTATTTGAACATATACTCACTGGGATACCACAGTAAAGAAAACAGGTAAAATTTCTTTCTTCAAGGACCTTATATTCTAGGAAAGAGAGACAGAAAATAAACAAATATGTAAGTAATTATAATGTATGTAAAGAACTTAGACTTCCTGACACATAATAAAAAATTGATGTATGGTATAATTTAATCTTTTTCTCATTCCTGTGAGACATTAGTCCCAATGAAGAAACCATGGCTGTTTGAACTGGCCCATCATTTTATAGACAGATCTTTATTCAGTCAGAAGCACAAGGTAGGTGAAGAGAAACAGGGGGTCCATGTGTACATGGGCACCCCCTCTTTCTCAAGTCAGCTCAAGTCATTGCCCAGAAATATTAAAAAAAAAAAAAATGAAAAGTTCTCGGCAAACTGCCTACCAATTGTTGGATCATCCTAGAGCATTGGAGTTGAACTAGCTCATATTCACAAACCAAAGGTGGCCAAGAACCACTTTCCCTACAGTGACCAAACGTCCTGGTTTTTCTGGGTCAGAGGGGTTTCCCAAGGTGTAAGGCAGTGCCAGGCAAAGTGGGGCAAGTTGGTCATCATAGCCAAGATCATGGGCAGATTCCATTTCTAAAGGCAATTAGTAAGGCTGGAGTGTTGCCAAAGTCAAAAACAGGCAGAAAAATCCAACAAATTGATAACCAGTAGTAGAACCCGGCAGGGAGAGCATAGACCTCTAAGGAAGCCTCTTACCCTGAGCCAAACCTGGCTGTGCCTGAGCTGCCTTAGTTTACCAATTTTTCTGTGGGATTTAGCACCAGGATACATAGGTAGTGACTAGGAACCACCAGATGGAATGTCGCATAAGCATTTCAGTGAATGTGGGTGATTAGTCAACACTTGTTTGGTAAATGCACCTTGTGGGCAGTATGCTATCTGTATCAATAATTCAGCCTTGACTCAGGCTCAGTCCTTTAGAGGAACAGACACGGCAAAATTGGAAAGAGTGCTGAACTTGGCAGTAGGCATCCCAGGTCTGCTTTTCAAGAGTTGGGTGCCCTTGCCAAGTCACTTAATCTGTAGAGTTTCAGATTCCTCATTTGTAAAATGGAGATAAATTATCCCCATCTCCCTATAATGATAATGGATTCACATGAGAATTGAATTAAACAATGTGTCTGTTTTTACTCTGCACTTATAACTTTGGGGTTCTAAGAGCTATCAAATTTGGGCCACCTCCCTTCAGATCCAAACCAAATTTGATTCTTATTTTATTCCCATGAGAGACAAGTTGCATGACAATCTCTTCTGCTTTTAACTCTGTTTCATATCAAATGCAATGCAAAGCATGAGCCAGCATCACCCTGCCTATTTATGGATGTTGCTCTTGGTGTTTTCTATTAAGGGTATATGTGGATATTATTGAAGAGGCCGAATAGTTCTATTGAATTTATTATTAATCATATCACTGTCCTTGTCTGTACTCCCCACCTTAACCTTCCCATTCCCCAGAGACAGTCCCTTTCAACTCTATTAGCTGTGTTTTTCAGCATTGACTTTCATATCCCAAAATAATAGGCTTATATTTCAAGAATTTAACCTCCCAAGTTTGGTCATCACATTGACTTCCCACTATTAAAATATAATTTATCCCTCATTTATATCACCATAACTGTTTGATTACATTTGTAGCTGAGCCATATAGGATATTCTGATTTCATTTCCCTTCTGCACTGACCCTGGAGTTGCTTTTTTAAAATTTAGTTACATAATTTGTCCCTATCACATTTGTCGTGTTTCCCATTCATGACATCACATTTGTGATGTTCCTATCACAAATCCCCAAACTCCTACCATTTGTATCAATATACTTAATACATTCAAACATATAGTGTTTATCAACTTCATCTTACTGGTGACCTCGCTTCTGAATCTACCATCTTCTTGTTTCAGACTGGTAACTCCCAGAGAAACTCACCATCATCTTGAAACTCCTTTTTTCTGCTGTCTGCCATTTGATTTCTATCTTAAGTGCTACATCTTCTATTTCTCGGCTTGCTTATTTTGGTGGCAAATAGCTTCCTGAGAAGGACTGCCGAGGAGGCAAATATCTTTAGAAGCTTGCATATCTGATAACTTGTTATGCTCTCACATTTGATTGATTCGTTTGGCTGAGTATAGAATCATAAATTGGACAATATTTTCTATCAGAGTCACAAAAGGATTGTCACTTTATCTTTTATCTTCTTTTGCTGCTGTTGTGCAGTCTGATGATATTCTGATTCTTGGTACTTTGACCATGACATATCTTTTGTCTCTAGAAACTTTAGGGTCTTCTTATTGTCTCCAAAATTCTGAAATTCCGTGATGATTCACCTTTGTGCTGCTCTTTTCATCCATCTGGCTGTGCATCTGTTAGGGGCCTTTTATTCTGGAAACTCAAGATCTTTGATTCTGTATCATTTCTTATTTTACTTCTTTAATACCTTTACTCTCTACTTTATATTCTCTTTTCCTAGAACTTCTATTATTTCCCATTTTTATCTTTTTGATATCTTTTATGAGATAGTTACTCAAAATTTATTCTCCATAGTTGTTGAGTATTTTCATTTCTATTCTATTTTCAATTTTCAAGATTTCTTTTTGGTTCTCTGAATGTTCCTTTTCACAGGGTCTTGCACTTTTCCTATGGACACTGTGACAACCCAGGGGTCAGGGTCCCCTACAGCCTGTGCCATCAGGGCACAGAAACAACTCTTACTAGACTCCATTGTAACCAAATCTCGCGGGACTCTGACCCTTATAAGGCCCCTCTTCTCACCCCTGATTTTGGGCAGAGTGCAGTCTTCAGTTTCCCAACTGAAGAATTGGGAAGCACTATTCTCCTTTCCATAAGTTCCTAATTAAAACACACATTTAATATTCTGTCTGGACTGTCCTTTGGTCTCAGGGCTATGGTGAACTGGAACAGACTTCTTTTGTCTGAGACTTAAATTATCTGTTGTTATTGTTGCTGTCTTCTTTGGCAGTGTCTGTTTCCCACAAGTTCCTCTGTCTTTTCTTGTTCTTCCTCTTTTCTGCTCCTTTCATTTTCTTCTCCTTTCTTTTCTTTGTAGACACTTTCCTCAAATGTCTGGTGGTATTTGGCTTTCTATTCATATTCGTAGAGTGAAGCACTGAAGAACTGGCTGGAAGCTCTGTGTGCGTGGGCAAGACTCATATCCTGGACAACTCCACTTGGCCATGTGGTTAAGAGACCTTGAAATATTTCTTGAAATATTTCATATGGCTTGTCCAGATTCCCCAAAGATAAATCATTACATCTCCTGCACACAGGTATAGAATAGTCTTTATTTCAATGTTCTAGCTCCCAAAAGTCATGAGATTATGATACAGATTCTCACTCAGCACCCATGTTTCCAAGGGTGCCCGCCCTCAGCTAAGCCTCACATTCTACAGGCCAGGGTCTCCCCAACTTTACTCTTTCACTATCCTCATATTGGAAGCATGACTATTCTGCCAGAGGAGGGGTAGGAATGGGGGATGTTTTGGTTTGCTAAGGCTGCCAGAATGCAATAATCCCCTGACTAATACAGAGTATTAACTCCTTCGCTAGGCTTCCAACCCCCCTCCTTTTTGCAGCCTCATACTCAATCCCACATCTGCCTTGACCTGAGTGCCATTTCAAAGCCTTTTTGAGATATTGCAATTGCTTTTACTACTGTTTTAGGTAAAGTTTTCTCTGTTCCATCTGATTTCCAACATCCAAAAGTTGTTGTCCTTTCCTATTCTCTTTGTCCTTGAAGTTTTAAGCTTTGTACAAATCTCTTTACTGTCAATTTAGTGGGGTTTTGAGAGGGCACAGAAGTAAACATCTGTGTTCCACATAATACCTTTCTTCAAAAGTCTCACGAAGGTGGGAACCTTCCACTGCATAAGTGGCCCCAGCTGTTTTTTTTCACTCAGCAGAAGGAGGAGGGGACGGCCAGCCTACAGACGTCTCACCTCTCTAAGAGACAGTTTCAGGAAGTCACTCCTTATGGGCAAAATCCAATCACATTCATCTGTTCTCTTCTTTGGATTCCAAAAAGGAGCACATTTCTCTAAGATGGATATATACAAACAAAACCGGCAAGTGAGCATGCTTGCAAACCAAGGGTCATTAAGTAGGAGGTTGCAAATGCTACAAGTTTTGTTCCTTTGTGGCAAAGGGGTGGTGCGTCTCTGGAAGGGGCATCCAGATCCAGGATGCCATGCTTAAAAAGAACTGATAACACAGCCACTTCTATGTGCTTCATCTGCTTCCTTGAGAAGGGGTGGGGGGCATTATCTGACAGCTTTGAGGGGTCTCAGTCTCCATATAAGGAAATTTCTGGAGGGTCTGCAGTCACAAAGGATCTAGAGATGTAGGTTTGAATTTCAAACGTACAACTCACTAGCCACATGTTTCAGAGAAAATAGCTTTGTGTCTCAGTTTTCTCATCTATGAAATGGGAATAAACAAAGAGAACTCGCACCATTGTTATGCCAGTTAAATGAGGTCTTTTATAAAGATCTCAGTAAATGTTAATTGAGTCTGAACCATGTGTTAATATTCATGATTATTTTCCTTCCCAACCATTCTTATGGTGGCACAGCTCTTAGAAGAATATGCCCCACTCTCTATACATGTCCCATTTTTATGCCATACCTCATTTAGAAAAATTATTAGGAAAGATGCCGGTCTATAGAAATTAATTTTCAATCCTCCAAGGTTAAAATTTATTTTTTAGCTTGATATTTCTCATGGAAATCACTCCTGAAGTAATACTCATTCCCTTGCTTTCTTTAAAGGAAGGCTGAGAACACAAGTTCACCCTTCCTGAATAACTAGGCTCTTTTTTCAATTTCTATATATTTTGTTTGGCTTTATAAAATTTTCTTAACAAAATGGGAAAAAAACTTGTTTCTTATTAAAAACTTGATATACTCTCATTGAATAGAAATTGCCTTTAGCATAAAAACATCCACCAACATAGAAATAATCAGAACCCTTAAACATACACACACACACATACAAGGCTGAAAGAAAAAGATTGATAAATTTGACTACATACAAATTATAAGTTTCTCTATGTTGAAATCCACATAAACAAAGTAAAAAGCAAATAGCAAACTGACAAAATATTTGCAGTGACACGACAGAATAATACAGTTAGGTGAATATCTTAAATATATAATTACTCCTTGACTTTTAATCATCCCTCAATCTGACTTAGAGCTATTTGAAGGTAAGGGTGATATCTTCAGATTTGTAGAGACTTCCTCATCCATCCATTCCAAATTGAATTGAATTGAGTTGAAGAAGGCTAGATTAGAAGTTCATACTAGCTCTTTCTTATAGTGTCTCATACAAAGTAAATGATAAATAAACATTTGTTGAAGGAATGCATGTATATAAAGAACAAAAAGTCATTTCTTTCCTATGAATTTCAGTCATTATATATTCAAGTTATGTAAATAATAGAGTTGTATGCCCCTTTTTACCTCTCTGTCAAGCCATCAATTATTGTATCTCCACTGTCACTGTCTCCCCTTCTCATTTGTTGTTTCTAATTTTTTAACCATAGAAAATTGGGACACTTATTAGGTGCCAGGCACTTTGCTAGGTGATAGGGGTACAAAAATAAACAATGCAACCTGAAACTCCTTAAGTAACTCTCAGTTTTGGGAGGGATGTTGGGATGCACTCAATCCTGATAGAGTGTGGAAAGCTCTGCCCTGAAGGGAGAGGCAACATGAAGAGGGAAGATTAGAAGACTGGAGGGATGAATTTGTCCTGTGGGAGAGAGCAGAGTTTCATGCCTTCCATCAAACACCTGGACTGAAGAGTTGGGGGGTGGGGGGAGGGAAGATGACAACATTGGCGTTGAGTGAGGACCTGAACAACAGACAAAAGGAGAAGAAACGTGATTTATGGACCACTTATACATCTCCAGCACACTACCAGGCACTTCACGTATTTTATCTAATAATCCTCCCTATGGTTCCTTTGACAGAAGAAGAAACTAAGTAGTTCAGCAGTGTGATCGACATTCTACAGTCAATAAAAGGAGAGCCCAGGACTCAAGTCCAAATCTGTTTGTCCACAAATCCTAAATAGATTGTTGGCTTTGGGGGGATACTTAGAGGCCTTTTCTCACTCAGTTCTGAGGTATCTTAAAAGGATGTGGATATACGGGCGGGCAGGGGGTGGGGCCCTTACATCCCTATATAGGATTTTATGGTATTGCAAATATTTTGTCTGTTTGTTATTTGCTTTTTATTGTGCTTTTGTGGATTTACAGTGCTCCTGTAGCCACAGTCCTCTTCACAGCTTCATATTCAGACAAACTTTCTTCCTGCAGAGCAACGACCCCCGTGAAGGGTCGTTTGCTCAGAGCAGGCTGAACTTGGTGTTAGAAGCTCTTTTCCTGGAAACTCTCAGGGGAACCCAATATTTAATGACTCCTCTGATCCAAAGGTCCTGTTAATCTATTATCACCCTCAACATGACTCTGGGCTTGTTTGTTTGTTTTTCAGAAATTGGCTGCATCGATTTCTGCTCAATGTTAAATGTTGCCCAGTTCTCTGGGGGGGCATCAAGGCAAAAGAAGACAAGATACAATGAAAGACCAGAGTGGAGTGTTTCTATATGGCAGCATTTGAGGAGATGTAGAAAGTCTGCTCCAGATATTTCTTTCTTCTCTGGCCTAGGACAATGCCTAGGGTTCACTGTTAGCATCAGAATATGTTTTGAGTGATAAGAGCCTGAGGGGAACTTCTTAACACCTTAGCCAGTGGCAGATGAGTCTACTAAGACCCATACAGGGAAGTGACTAGATGAAGTCATACAGAGATACTGGCAACTTCTTCAGCCCTTTATCCCCAGTACTAGGCACTTGCTCTCTCAATATTTCTCTATTTATTGGTTGAAACTTTGAGGCAGCAATTGCAAAAAAATAGAATTATGACACTGTTATGGGAAGATGGAAGTTCTTGACAGAGAGAAGAGTTTTGGGAAAGTCTTAGAGGCAAGAAAATGGAAAATGTGTTTCAGGAATACAGAGTACCAAGCTGGAACCCAGGGTACACATAAGAGAGTAGGGAGAGACGAAGCCAAAAAGCTAGGCCAAGGCTCTGAATGCCAGGGCAAGGATTGCAACTCTGCCTTCTCCCAGTCATCCAGTCGCCCCAGGCCATTTGCTCAGAGTGGTGTGTTGATTTCACTTATGCCAGTTTCCTTGCACAAGGCAATAGTAGTTCACCCCTTCATTTACCAAATGTTTCTTGAGGCACTGAACTAGGTTCTGGGGATCCAGTAGTGAATGAGACAAATAAGGCTCCTGACTTTGTAGAGCTTACATTCCCATGGGATATAACACAACAAAGACAAATAAATTATTGCAGATTGTGCTGCATGCTCTCAAGAAAAGAAGGAGAATGCTGGATGGCTTTCTAGTTTGTAGGAATGGCTTTTTAAAAAGAGGATTTATTAAGTTGCAAGTTTAAGTTCTAAGGTTGTGAAAATGTCCAAATTAAGGCACCAACAAGGGGCTATCTTCACTCAAGAAAGGCCAATGAACTTCAGGGGTTCTCTCTCAACTGGAAAGAAACATGGTGAACATGGCAACACAGCTAGCTTTCTCTCTAGGCTTCTAGTTGCATGAAGCTCCCCCAGGGGCATTTTTGTTCTTCATCTCCAAAGGTCTCTGGCTGTGTGGGCTCTCATGACTCTCTTGGCTCTAAAGTTTTTTCCCTCTTAAAACTTAAAACTTAAAAAATAGTTCCCTCTTAAAGGGCTCAAGTAAGCAACCCCACCTTGAATGGGTAGGTCACATCTCCATAGAAACAATCAAAAAACTCCCACCCAGCAATATTGAATGATGATTAAAAGACATGACTTTTCTGTTGTACACCACAGATTCAAACCTGCAGAGATAGTAATCAAGTTGGGGGAGGTTCTTTAAATACGATGGTCAGGGAAGGCAATGCTAAGGATGTGGCATTTGAATTGAGAACTAAAAAAATGAGCCATCCATGCAGAGAGATGGGAGAAGAATGGTTTAGCTGGATGAAACAGCAAGTATAAGGCTTGAAAGATAAAAGAATAAGAAATGATGATGGTAATGTCAGTCATGGGTAAAAAGAAGTGGAAGGTCAGAAGAAGGAGTAAGTACTGGACAAATTAAAAACAGGAGAGATCCAGGCTATCGTGAAAGAATAAAGCATCAATATCTAAGTTAAACCCAGTGGATTTCAAATTTGAATGAGCTTAAGAATCATCCAGGAAGTGGGCTTCATCCCAACCAGGGTTTGATGCAGAGTCCTTAGACCATTTAGAGAAACACTGAAGTTAAGTGGACAAGAAGGGAGGACTGCACTAGTGCACAGGGTGGGTGGGGTACCAGGGAGGCTGTGAGGGTATGCTAGCATCTTTCCACTTCCACACCTAGCCGTAGCCTACTTTCTTGCCCTCAGGTTGGCAAGATGAGTCGTAATGACTTCAATGAATATTAAAGAATTCCATTCTGGAATCCTGGAATCCACCAAGATACCAGGATGGAGAATTATTATGGGATGGATATAAATTATTGCTAACGGGAACCCCAGCAACAGGCACCACACCCACGTTTCCCTCCAGTACATCCTTTCTGGGATTCCAAGAGGGTAAAAACCTCCAGAAAGACTTCTGGCTTTCCTAGGAAGATAAAGAGTTAAACATAAATGCATTTTCCACAGGCCTGAGGTCCCACTGGACCAGCTGGATGTCATTGTTAGCACAGCGTAGGTTGCTGAGGAGCTCTTCGAAATAGGGCAAAGGCAGTGGCAAAACAATTGGCTGTGTCATTCCAAACCCATATGAGCAAATTACATGGAAGGCAAGCAAGAGTTATTATGATTTATATAAATATATGTTGCAGATTTCATTAAGATTAAGCCAGCTTTGCATTTATCGCTTGCTGGGTTGTTTGCCTGGTCCTTAATCTTCATTTGCAAATGCCCATTAACCTCATAAAGCACTCCTGGTGGCAGGGATCAAACCCAACCCTCGACTTGCTTCCTACACTCCAGAGCCCCAGCGGAGGAGACGCCTACCTGGGGACACAGCCTGGCAAGACCCTAAAATAGATCTTCTCAAGGCACATGGAGGCAGTATAAAAACCTTCTAAATCAGAACCATTCCTAGGGTTTCAGGTATGGCCAAGGACCAGATATTACCCCCTGCAGTTGCCCACCTGCAGTTGGGCAGTCAGACAGGGGCAATCAGAGGATTTGAGGGGGAATTGTAGTTCTCCATGTCAGCTGGGCGTCACTCAACAGTTCATCTAAATTCATTTATTAAACTAAAAGTGGTGAGATAGACACCAGGAATACAAAGAAGAAAACATAAGAATACTAAAATGCCTTGCCCTCAAGGAATTCACACTGGTTTAGAGCACAAAACATAAACATGATCTCATGGCTAGAGGGGGATAAAGAAGTCATAATAGCGCTGCACATGACAGAGGGGTTTGTGGGGAGGATGGAGGTTTTCAAGTCTTTTAGGAACACCATCTTTTATTTTTCCAAATGAAGTCTTATGCAGAACCCCACTAAGTTACTGGAGTGATCTTTCTATAATGTCAGTCTGACCATGTTGCTTCTGGTCTTAAAGCAGGAGTCTGCGAACATTTTCTATATAGGGCTAGACAGTATATATTTTAGATCTTGTGGGCCAGATGTCCTCTGTCACAAATACTCAACTCTGCCTTTAAAGAGCTAATGAAATCAGACACAATAAGTAAATGGATGGCCAAATGAATGTGTCCCAGTAGAATTTCATTTACCCAAACAGGCAGACTGGGATAGTGTGCCCATCCCTTAGAGTCAAACAGAGGTTTCTATCACTTTGAGGATAAAATCGTAGCTCCTTAGCATAGCAAGCGTGGCACCCCAGACCTTTTATAATCTGAACCCCAGCACCCAGTTAACCACTCTGTGCCAGGCCCCCACTATATCCTCTTCTCCAGCCACATTGAAATTTTCCATGTAACTTGGAAACACCATGACCATCCACAGTGTAAGTTTCTCCATATATGCTGTTCATTCTACCTGAATTCCCTTTGGGATCTCTTCTTTTGTCAATGGCATTGCTATTTGCTCTATAAGTTCTAGCGCAAATTATCACCTTATCTGGGAATTTTTTCTTGACTCTCCAGTGAAGAGTCAGTTATTGCCCCCTCCCCCATACCAAGCTATTTTTTAAAAAAACAACAACTGAAACTGATTATTTTGAAATACTGATTATTTTCCCATTCATCTTTCCCAGCAGGGTCTGGGCTCCTCAAAAGCAGGGCCCTTATCTTTATTCCTTTCTTGATGCTAGCTCCTAGACTAAGAAATGTTAAATGAAATGAAACAGAAATGGAATACCCTAGGAAATGGATGGAGGGGGCTATAGACTAAAGGGAAATACTATGTTATCCCTGTGCTTTGCTGGATCAGAGATGCTATGGCCCATTGGAAGAAGGCATCACCCACTTAATGAGCTAAAATCCAGAACCTCTAATATTTAGCCCTGGTGTAGAGGTGACTGGACCAGATACCTCATTTGCTTTGCACCCCTGAGAATTGCCCATCTCCTGAGGTTCTTCCACTGTGATTCCTGATGCCACTCTATTTCTTATTTCAGGACTTTAAATCTGCTTCCCAACTTCTCAGTGGGCAAAATCCTCTCTGGAGAACCTCCATCTTCCCTAGCATCCTCTTCCTTTCCTCTCTCTTCTATTTCCTCTTTCCTTTTGTCTTTCCCAACCATATCCCACTCCCAGAAACAGTGGGTTCAGAATAGTGAAGGGTCAGAAGGATCATTCTGATGCTTTTTATTTAGTAACTGGAAGTTAAAGTAACCGAAATTACTAAAATTTAGTTAAAGTAACTAAAATCGTTTATTCAACTCCTACTTTTTGACCATCTGCTGTGTATTTACAGTACACTAGTGAATACGTGTATTCTCACCTCTCAAGAAGCTCAAAGTCTATTGGAAGCAAAAGCAAGAGAATGGGCAATTACATGACAGCTTGCTAAGTGTTTTGGTAGAACACAAGAGGTTATAGAAGCAGGATTTCTAATCCAAACCTAGGACTGGGGAACTAGGTAATTCTTCCTTGATTAAATGATATCTGAGGGAAGGCCTTAAGTGGGAAAACTACGTAAGAGTTAGCCAGGTGAGTGGGGGCAAGAAGGGACAGAAAGAGCAAAGACCTCAGAGGAGGAGAACCGAATTCAGGGAACTGAGACTTATTCAGTCTCAGGGTAAGCTATAGCATGTTCCAAGATCATGGCAAGTTTGATGGGGCTGACACTATCTTGGGGGTCAAACCTGGTTAGTGGGGTCTTTCAACAGAATTTTCAGGAAGAGGCAATACTTAGAGAAATGTAGGTAGAAGCACACAATTTCATCCCAGCTTGGACTAGAACAGAGCTGGGACATACCACAGCTCTGAGCCAAGAACCAGCAGTTCACGCACTCCACAAAGATGACTGGGACACTACCAAGAAGAGGGAAATACAATGGTTCAAAAGACATAAACAGACAAGCAGATGTTCCGAAGCACAAAAAGCAGCCCAGGTATTAAGATCAGTCTCCAGTACTGGTATGGGCACTGAGCGGTCAGTCAGAAATTAAGACAGAATGAGGAGAACAGAGAAGAGAAAAGGAAAGGTCCCCAAGCTGTGGCAATCAGATTAGCAAGGCAGTAACTCCAGATGCCATTCTCTGCTATAGTGGAACTCATCACTATTCTAATCTGCTTGTCCTGGGCACCACTGGCTTTAAAGTCAGCAGTGCAGCTGGACACGTGGCTGATGTTACCCAGGTATAAAATCAGATGGCACTGAAAGATACAATAGCTTACTTGACCCAGTTGATGTGGACCCCAAGCCCTGAAACATTCTAGAATTTTAGAGACTAGTTTTCATTAGGGAGTTTGCCAGTGAAACTTCTCCCCTCCCTTTCAACATGGGGCTAAGCTGTCTATCTTTTTACATGAAAACAAAAACAAAAACAAAAAAACCAAAAACTCATGCCACAGCCAGTCCTTTTCACTGAGATTCTTTTTAGCTTCCTTCTTTAACCTTCAATATGCTCTTTATGTACATTTCATGGTGCCTCTTTCTAAGGCTTTGGGCTCCAGGGTTAGAGTTCAGCCAGTAATTGTGCCTCCTACACCAAGAACAGACAACAAAATGCTGCTTGCTGGGGAAGATTTACATATTCAGCAGCCCTGTTCCTCTTCTCCATTCAAGACAGAAGGGCCAGCAGAGGCCTTGACCTTTGAGTGGTCCTGGCCATGCAGGAGAAGAATCAAATTGCTTTGTCCAGGGTCCAAAGGAAGACAGAGCTGTGGCTGCCCAAGTCTTATCAGAAGAAAAATGGCTACAGCACTTTTAATTTTTTTTAATAAGTAATGCAGGAAAAAAAACTTTTAAGTAAGAATATGAAATTAAACTTGCCAAATACGTTGAGAGTTGGTCCTTGGAGAAACTTTATCTCTATTGCATAGTCAAACACAACAATTTGGGGGGCACCTAGCAATTACTGCACAGCATAGATTCAATTTGTTCTTGGGTAGACAATATTATCTGGCACAAGGAACAGGAAACCTCAGTACATATTTAGTAGACACAATTCTGAATTGTGAAGAAGGGCTTTTGGGGGCTCTTCGTTGACGGAGCCAACATCTAGTTTTGCACTGCAGCCAGAGAGGGTTGAATGAGCCCAAATCTCCCAACTGGTGTGGGTTTATTGAACAGCTTTGGAGGGACAAAGTGGAGAGAGCAGGAGTCCTCAGGTGTTTTAAGATGATTAAAAGAAAAAGCAGGACTCTGTTAGTTTACTTCTTTTCCTTTGATAGAGTTGGCATTCCTCAAAGTTTGGAGCAGACACTTGGTAGGAAACACTGAACTGTGTTAGCAGAGCACATCCATAAAGACCATAAAACCAGTTTTGTTTTCTCTGAAATGAATTTTGGTCATTTTAGGGAACCATTTTCACTCACTTACATGTGGAAATCTGCACCTGCCCATTTATCCAAAACTATAATGACTCCATTTGGAAGAACAATATGGCACAGTCATAAAGCCTCCACCAATTTTAGGCAAATGCCAAAAAAGGAGAGTAATGTGGATTTTCAAACAAGCTGAGGGAGGAAGGTGAGATGAAATGCTAGAACCTACTGCTCCTTCATTGTCTTAATTCTCTACATCTTTGTCAAATGCCAGGTACAGACAATGGCATAACCAAAGCAGCTATCCCTCCATTTGCTAAAGCTGTGCTTTCATTAGATGCTCCATCCAAGGTGATCACACATGATCATTTAAGTGCTACTTTACTACCCAGTACCTTAAGCTACTAGTATCTTGATCTCTAATGGTAACCAGGGCTTCACTGCCTTCAACCCACCAGCACCGATAACCTATCCCAGATTTCCATCCTTGAGAGTCTGATGCCTATAACCATTTCTGGCACTAAATATTGCATCCATGAGGGATTACTTGTAGGTGGTAGGACACCTCCAACAACTTTAAAAAAGATTTAGTACAGGTGCTTATTGGAAGACACGGAGAATAGGATGTAGAATTGGCATCTAGGAATTTCTAGTATCACATTGTAGAATTGGCCACTGAGGCTCCACCAGCCCTACAAGAAGAAGAATGCTGGGGCCCAGGAAGGCCCCGCAGATACTCTTCACAGCAGAATCATGTTAAGGCTGCAAGGCAACGCCAGCAGCAAGAATGCACCCCATGGTGCAACCTCCCCCACTTCACTTAGTTCTGGATCCAGGTCTTGTTGAATACATATGATTTCAGAACCTAAATCACACCCAGAACTCTAGCTATAGGGGAGTCTGAGCACAACATAAGGAATATTTGAAGGAGGCTGCCAGCAGATGTTGAGGGAACAATCCATAGCATTCACTCCCCTACAACCACAGGTTCCATCCAAGTTCTCAAATTATGAATCAATAAATTATTTGTTGAGAATGTATTATACACAAAGCACCTGAGAGTTTACAGAAGTGTGTGAGATGTGTCTAAAGTAAGCCGTTCACTAATTTCACAAACTGCCTGAATTAAGGCACTGGAATGGTTGCTCCCCTTCAAAGGGAAACCCTGTACAGATCTTGCACAATACTGTCTTGCCTCAGAGCCTTTCTGAACCCCCCCTGTTGTGAGCAGCCTGCATATGCTCATGCATGAACGTGTATTCATATGCACACTTAGAAATCCGGCCCATAATTTTGAAGTTGGATCTGTCAGAGTGAGATCTCACATTCACCAGGTACAGTGCTAATTCCTTTACATATACTATCTCATTTAAGTTGTACAAGAAATTACACTACAAAGTGCTATTATCATTTCCATTTTGCAATAAGTAACAGAAGTTCAGAGAATTTTCGAGACTTTTTAAAATTCAGTTTCTAAGTGACAGGCAGGATATAGGAACAGAGGGCTTTGCAGCTTGAAACACTATTCTCTTCCCATAATATCATGTCCCTTTCCTTAACTAATAAAATAGAGTTTTTCTGATTGCCTGATAGCCCATCTCTCTTGGGCTTGGGTCCCAGTGACCTTTGATTGTTTCCAAAAAGGGCACCCTCCCTCAGCGCATATAGAGGACTTTGAGTCAGTTACATCTACTGAAGAAATTCTACTGAATGTGCCGTTGGATCTGCAGCCAAGTCTTGGGACTGGGAGAGCAGGGAAGTTCGACTTCGTGACTTTATTACTTAGGTATACCCAAATCCTCCCCAGTTAGTTACCTGAGAAAAGGAAAAGTATCATCTTATGCACTGTGTTTATGTAAAACTGAGAAATGGTACTTCATCATTATACCTTAGGCAATATGTGTCCCCTGTTCTCATGTACATATATTTTTCTCGCCTTCACTACCTCATTCCTGATACATTATAATAGTGAGGCCAAATACATGAGTTCAATTCAGTTTTAATCCCTGACCCAGTCACTTACTAGTAGTGGGAGATTGAGCTAAGCCTCAAATCTGCTAAGCCTCCTTTTTCTCATAAGTAAAATGGTGATAATAATAATACCTAACTTGTAAGGTTATTCATAAACTTATTGGATGGATTAAACCTGGTGATCCCTTGAAAGAACTGGCATAATCTCTGCTACACAGTTAACACTAAATAAATACAAATCATTCTTTCTTGCCTATTCAAATTGTGCACTACATGCCCTGAAAGTTTAAACCTTCATGAGCTAAAGAAGCATCTACCGAGTGCTGGGGACTACGAAGGATTCTGCTATCATCTCAGCTCTCTAGTAGCTCATGATGTGGTGGAGGTGACAGATCCATAAGCAAGTCAATGGAGCTAACCATTGATCTGTCTGTGGTGGGAGCTAGCCTGGGCATGGTGGAGGCACGAAGTGAGTGTTTGGGTCTAGTTGACTATCATGTCAGGAGAAGGCTTTAAAAAGGAGGTGATGCTTGAAAAAAGTTTAGAAAGTTGGCTCCCAGAGGGTGGGAAGAAAGGCAATTGCAAACAGAAGAAAAAGTTAAAGCAAAAGCATGATGACTGAAGGGAATGTAATCAATGGAGACAAATCTCCAGCATAGGGTAAGGGGCAGGTGGATTTAGAGTCCGGTGGAAAACCACCATAAGCAGTCACAGACAAGGTCAGTTAGCATTACTGTAAATTGTATGAATCCCAGGATCCCACGTGGCTTAGTCCTGTACAGTCACAGGCAAAGAAAGAGTCCAATAGCCAAGAGATGATTAATGGCAATCACATATTTCTCAAATATCTCACTTGAAAATTTCAAGGTGTGGGAGTGCAGTGGACTCTAAGAACTCCAAATGCTCACTTGAAAATTTCAAGGTGTGGGAGTGCAGTGGACTCTAAGAACTCCAAATGCTCTTCTTTAAGTCTGTTTCCCTCTCCCCAAAGTCTCACACTCACGGCGGCCACAAAGCATGTCTCTCTACTCCTGAAGTCTCCACATTGCCATGCTCCTCCTTCTGCCATTCCAGTCATCACTACCACCTCAAGGCAGAGGCCGACAACAGGACCTCTGCTCACACCTGCTGCTCATGCCAGGCCGGGCAAAGATAGAATTCTCAGGCCTGTTGTGCTACAAGACAGTACGTGGAGGTACCAATTCACTGGCAGAGCTAAAAAAAGCTATCTCTAGGTCAGTTGCTCATAGATGGCCATGGGTGACAGATGGTGCATGAATTGGGATTATGCTATGTGCGATGGTTTGGACAGATGGAAAAGGAGAGAGGGGCCATTTTGAGGGAGAAGCAAGATGGTGATACAGCCTCTCCATCTCCATGCATCAGGACTGGCTGCATTCACATCGCTCTCAACAGGCCCAGGAGGGAGATTTTCTGAGGAATCACAGCATTTTGCAGTTGCAAGGGGCATCACACATGATTCTGTCTAGCCTCTGGTTTTAGAGATGAGATTAAGGCTTAGAGAAAGAAAATGACTTGCCCAACGTCACACAAAACCTTGCTTAAAATTCCAGAATTTATTTTGTCCAATGTTATGGGTTGAATTGTGTTCCCCACAAATCCACACTGATGTCTTAATACCCTGTCACTCAAAATATGGTCTTCCGGGCCATAGATTCATCACAGATGTAAATTAGTTACAATGAAGTATACTGGAGAAGGATGAGCCCTAAATACAACATGATTTCCATCCTTAGAAGAAAAGAAGAGACACAGGGGGAAGTGGCCAAGTGAAGATGGAGAAGGAGACCAGCTCCAAGCCACTGAATGCCAAGGACTGTGGGGCATCACCAGAAACTAGGAAGAGGCAATAAAGAACTCTTTTCTAGAGTCATAGGAGAGAATGTGGCCTTGTTGACACTTTGATTTTGGACTTCTAGCCTCTGGAACTATGAGAGAATAAATGCCTGTTGTTTTAAGCCACCAAATTTGTGAGAAATCATTATGGCAGCCATAGAGAACTAATATACCCAAGAAACACTTCTTTGAACAGAGTTATAATGTGGATTTTTCACCTCTAGGAAACTGTGATGTTACTAGTCATGAGTGTGAATATATAACATTGCAAAAAATGTATGAAACAGATGAGTATGTATCTGTATGTCCCCCTTAAAAGAAATGATCTTCCTAGACTATGTGCTTCAAGATTCACTTTATGTTGGAAATAAGGGCCAGGCAGTGTATAGTGAGAGTTTCAAGAGTTAGGACTAATTCTAATTCCATCTGGGTTCTTCCACTTGAGTTGTGTGGTGTTAGTCAAGTTACTTAACCCCTCTGAGCTTCAGTCATCCCATCTGTAAAATGGAGTGTGCAATTGCACTTTTCCCACTGGGCTGTTGGAAGGATTGACTGAGATAAGGTGCCTAGAGCACTTAGATGAGGGACTGGCACAGAGTCTCTTCCCTGTCAGTGGTAGTTAATAGCATTAGTTCTGTTGAACAAACAAATTCTGCAGGCTTTCTTGCAACGTGGACATTCTACTATGCTCAGTGTCCACTTCAATCTTATTTATTACGCTTATCTTGTCTTCTGGACAACAGTCAGTATTTACAGGCAATGGGCTCTTTGGCAGCATCAGCATCAATTGTGGGGCCACCTGGGGCCTTTCGGCTGTCCCTTCCCCAAGACTGCCACACAGCCCTCAGGGGGACAGCAGGGCCCTGCCAAATGCACTTGGCATGGAGCATGTGGCCAGCAGGGCTGGCAGCCTCCCTTCATCCTGACCATGCAAGGTAAAGCCAGCAGATGTTGGCTCAGGCACAGTCATTGCCCAGGAGAGAGGCCGCTGCAAGTGTCAGGGTTTGCTAATTGCACTGCCTCCTGGCACGACATTCTCATACAGTCCCACACAGTCCTGGAATAGCTCTTGTGGTTAGAAAAGGACACTTGCTGCCTTTCATTGTATGGCAATTCCTTTTCCAGGGACAAAGCCTGGCTCCATTATGAGATCTGATTTTCAGAAAAGGCTAGTGTGCTGTGCCCAACTTTCCAGCTGGGCTGCTCTCTAGACTAGAAAGAAAATTGACTTGGCCAAGTTCATCTGGTACACTCATAAGCCCAGTTAGGACCATCCTTCCATTTAGACACCAGCTTTTTCCATTAACCTTTTGCTCTTGAAGACAAGACATGCTGAACATTCAATTCATTCCACACCAGAGAACTCAGAAAAACACATATGCATCCTTTAATCCAGCGAAACATACTAAATGTTTCTCCCTCTATGTTTCAATCATGGCTGCTTTCACAGTGAGAAGCATTTAGACTTTGCTATCAAAAGCCTTTAGTCTGAATTCTGGCCCTGCTAAAATAGTTTTGTGACCTTGGACAAGTGACTTCTTTCTGTGGAGCTCTGTCGTCTTGTGTGTAAATGCAAATAATATAGCCTACTCCTTTGTGTTGCAAAGATTACAGAAGGTGAGTTATGTAAATTGCTTGGTATTGTGCCTGGAGCATCATAAGTGCTCATTAAAAGTCCCTGCTATTATTTCATGTAACTAGTTGCAGAACAAATACAGTCACATCTCTTTTAATAGTAAATTAATTTCTCAAGCATCCCATATGTTCAGATTTCCAAGAAGCCCAGAGTTTCCCACTGAGACCCTCTCTGTCCTCCCTATATGGTCCAAGAATGCTTAATCAGCACAAAGAAGGCAACTCTGCTCCCAGATGCTTCATTGAAAGCTGGAGAAGCCAGGTAGCAGCTGGGCCCCTATCTCCCGCTGTTGCTTCACACAAGGTTGATGCTAAAACCTGGGCCTGCGCAGTCCAAAGAGCCTTGTCTATTGCTGCCATGACACAAGCTCTGGTTCCACTGTTTTTTTTCCCAGGATATGGAGGTAGAGGTAGTGGTCTCCATTCCCACTTGAATGCTCATCTATGGTCCATCACACCACCCTGGTAGCTTAGCCAAGGGTGTTATTTGCTTTAAAATATTTATTTAAAACCCAGGAATACTGAGATACACGCACATACAAAGCACTAGGCATGGATACATGGATTATCTCACTTAACTTGAGAAACTTCCCTATGAATTAGCTATTATTATCCTCATTTTTCATATGAGGACTCAGAGCCAAAAGAAGTAAAGTAACTTCCCCTCAGTCACTCTAAATGGTAAGAAGCAAATTTGAGTTATTTGGATTATGAACTAAAGCAGTCAGTCTCTGGATTCTGAGTTTCTATTTCATTTCATTATTTTCTTTTAGCCTGAGCTTGGATTGTCTTAGGTTATAGCTTTTTGCTTCATAGCCTCAAGTTCAGCCTATGTGCCTGAGCCACCTGGGCGGCTGAGTGAGAAAAGGGCTGGGTCTCCGCCAGAACACACCTTCTCTGTAGGATGGCCCAGAACCAGGTGTTGAGTCCAGATGAAACCCAAGATGGTTTCCTCTTCTCTTCTGCCAAAAGACCTTCATCAGGACCACCCTTATTTCATCAGAAAGATTCTCATAACACTGAAACTTAGAAGCAACAGATGCAAAATGTTGCCTCTTTTGCTGCCACAAGCTCCTAAGCATCTAGCAAATATACCATCCCTCATTCCCCAATGCCTGGATTGTGTGCAGCCACCTGCACTCTATTCTTGTCATTATGCATTAATTTCTCCAATAGAGCTCAAATTCCTGGGTGCCTGAAGAAAAGAGAAGCCCCAAATATTGTGTTGTGGTGACGTGTGCAGATTCTAAAGACATACAGTGTTCTAATACTTGTGCCTCCGGTGTGTCCTTGGTTACTTGACCTTTCTGTGCTTTCATGCTCTCATCTGAAAAGTGAAGGTCTTAACAGTAATTCATAGGACTGACTGTTGGGAGTATTAAATGAGTTGATAGATATAAAGCACTGAAAACTGTGCCTAATACATAGAAAGTAAGCCGTAAATATGAGCAACACTATAGCCCTAGACTTTGCTACTTCTTTGTGTGACCTTGGGCAAGTCACTCAATCTCTCAGGCTTTGGCTTCCTCATATGTAAAATGCAGTAGATGGAAATAAAACCATATTGTAGGGTGGGCTGTGGTGGCTCGGCAGGCAGAGTTCTCGCCTGCCATGCCAGAGACCCGGGTTCAATTCCCGGTGCTTGCCTATGCAAAAAAATAATAAAACAAACCATATTATAAGTCATAATTCTATTTTAATGTGCCTCAGTATTTGCATCTATAGGATAAAAGAGTGGCAGGATCAGATGATGTCTAAATTCCTATTACGTTTAGAAATATACTTTTCTATTATCTCAGTATATTGGTAGGTATAAGGAAGGTATTCAATATCAACGATCCTTTAAAATCCACAGCATCTTTTTGATTGTTCGTATATAATTATTATTACTTCATCGGGTTGTATCAAATGGAAATATGCATGAAGTCTCATTTGCCATTTATAAAAACCCTCTGAGAGAATAATTAGGCAAATAGCTCACATTGCTTCAGTGCTTTCTATGTGCCAGGTTCTATATTAAATACTTTATGGGTTTCACTTCACTTAATCTCCACAATGGCTCTCTGAGTTAGATATTATCCTTACTCCTATTGTCCAAATCAGAAAACTGAGGCTCAAGGTTTAAGTAACATGCTTGGTGTTACACAGTTAGCAAGTGGTGGAACTCAGTTTCAGCAATAGGCCTGTCTGACCCTTAACAACGCAATCATTCTGTAGAAGGCAGTTGTTTCTGAATCTTCCTTATGGATGGAGACCCCGAGTCTCGGTCAGCAAATAATTAGTCGAAGTTCACTCATAAGTGAGTGACACACTGAGACCAGAATCCGATCTTTCTCTCCCCTCATTTGGACCGTGCTACACCACGCAAACTCTCAAACCTGCTTGCTTGTGGAATAAATGAATACAAATGAAGGCTGATTTGTATTCATTTCTAGCTAGTGGGCAGATTTACACTGTCTCCGCTGCACACCTCCAACAAACATCCTCATGCAGACTCTGTCGAGTCTTCCAGGATCTGTCCTCTCTCTCTCTACCTGGGACAGTGGCAGGTATGGTTACTTCACCTGGTAGTGAAGTCAAAAACAGAGGTCTCTAAGTGCAGGTGACAAACATCCCAGACAAAGCAGATCATGATAAGTCACCAGGGCAAGCAGCAGCTGTTTGCTTGGGAAATTCCAGAAGGAATTATCCATTAAATAGATGTAGACTAACACACAAAGTGCAACATAATGGTTTACCAGGGGTTCACTGTTTGTGTATTCTCCTGTAAGGAGGAGCATAGGGTAGTCTGGACCTGTGGACCTAAGACCAGCCACCTCTTAGAAGCATAAAGTTATTGATTTGCTAATGTAACCAATGCACTCATGATTTTGGAGGTACTAATATAAACATGATGATAATATGACTTTTCAGCAAGGACATCGAGAAAAGCCACCACAGAGTTGTTACATTTTTTTTTTTACATTTTTCTTATTCTTCGGAATTGAGAATTGCCTAATAGACAAAATTTCTATAATCACATTTGCTTCCAGAAAGCTCAGAGGAAAATTTTTTATCAGCTCCAATATTCATGGAAAGATGTTTACCAAGTGTCTAGGCTGGGCCAGATTTTCAGAGTCTGATCCTGGCTGCATGGCTCTTTTTCTTTTTCTTTTGTTACATTGTGTTCCTAATTTATGCTATCTTGTCTTTTTTATTTTTTCTTGTAAGATCCCTGAAATTCCCTCTTAGACAAGCCAGGGTATAATTAAATGGTGTGATATAACTGCTGAAGGAAGCTGTCACCATCTCTGAACTGCATTAATCATTATTTCTTATTTTATGTAGTTTTACATTTACAGAGAACTTTTACATCCATTATTTTGTTTGACTTGAATTACCATACTTTGAGGTAAACAGAGCCTATTATCCCCATTTTATCAAGAAGAAAGTCGAGGCTCATTCTGGTTAGACGATCTGCTTAAAGTACTTGGATTCTTGGACTTGAATCCATTACAGTCATTCTTACTCCAGTTTTCTTTCCCTTTCACCAAGCTGAATCATATATTATGGAACATGATATTCCCAATGTGCCCAGAGAAGGCCAGACCACATTTTCAATGTGGTATTCAATTCTGCAAGCCTTATTTTCATTTCCATAAAAGAATGAACAGAAGATGAAGAGTCTGGATACCATGTTATGTAGAGAATTATCAAAGGGGCTGGAAATAATAGCCTGAAAAATAGAATTCTAAGGTAGGCATGTTGGTTGTTTTAAAATATTCTACCATGTAGGCAGTCCACCAAGTCTTACATTTTTGAGTAGTGGAAACAGAATCAATGGATAGATGGCAGAGGAATTCCATGAGGCAGCACCTACCTGTAGTTGCCTCCCCAACATCCATTCTCCCTGTGTCAATCAAGATAATTTGGACTGCTGCAAGGCAACACAAAATGGCTAATCTGAAATCTGCCCTCCACCTTAGCAACAACGGTGACCAATCCCGGTAATCTGCCCTCCAGCCTAGCAACAACAACCACCAATCCCAGCCTGACATGTGTCCCTGCATGCTTCCCAGCCTATATAAGCCTGTGCACTTCCTGAATAAAGCAGACGCCTTCCATTTTCCAACAAACAAACAAACAAACAAACAAACAAACAAAAAAACGCCAAAGCAAAAAAAATAGACATCCCAACTCAAACAGGGTTGAAAACTGGGGATATGACCATCTCACATAGCTGGAAGTCAAGAGATCTGGGCAAGGAGGGGCCCAGGTGTAGAACTATTGCAGCCTAACAATATCAATGATAACTTGGAATTATCATTCTAAGGTTGACAATGTTATATTCACAACGTAGCTGTCAATGGCCAATTAGGGCTACACTCTTGCCTACTGATATCCATCTAGGAAAAAGGAAAGCCGCTTCCTCGAACATAGACTCTAGTCTTCCTTCTTTGTCTGATTGGTTCAACTTAGGTCAGGGCCTACCCCTACACTAATAATAGTCACCAGGGGAGTTCCATACATTGATTATATTGGATTAATCAGGACCTACCTATGGACAAGGAATGGGATAGTTTCCCTGAGTCATGTGGGCTGCATGGCAGACAAGCAGAGACATGAATAAAACCTGGTTTCTGTTGGAAGGGTAGAATGGATTTTAGAGTCGCCAACAGCGTTCATTACATTCCCTGCCCCCCAGTTCCTAAGGGTCTAAGTCAACCACCATCTTCCATCTTCCTGGCCCCATGAATTATTCAGGGTTTCATCCTGTCTAGTCAGAGTAGACCTCATGCCTTTTGCTTGAATGGCTGGAATAAAAAGGTCTTTCTCTCTTCCTCTAAGTAATGGGGGTATGTGGCCAGAAGGACCTAGAACTGCTCTTGTCATTTTTTTCTTAAAGGAAAAGTAGCCTAAGGAGAGTACTGGCATATAATGGATGTCAGGGCATAGAGAATTGCAGAGAAATGGAGCCAGGAACCATGAACCACTGACTCAAACTGTACTTGAAATTTACCCTAACGCAGAACCTCTCAATTACTGAATTGATAAATTCTTATTATTTTTAAGCCAATTTGAGTTGTGCTTTCTTTTCCTTGGAACATGAAGAATCCCTAATGATATAGCAGAATCCAGTTCAATTAAATGAAAATGTTTCTAATCACTAGAAATATTCCCCCAAAATGAAACAGGCTGCTTCCTGTTCTCTTCTATTCTCTATCTTCTATCTCTTCTATCACTGGACATGTTCATAGAGAGGCTAGTCAGCCATATGTCTGCTTTATAAAAGATTTCTGCATTGGTGGGAAACAGGTTAAATTACCTTCTAAGAATCCTTCCAATTCTGACACATTAATACCTCTATTAAGCCAAGAAGAAAGTGGAGAGTGAACCAAAGCATGTATAGAGGAATATAAATCAAAGTTACTTGAATGAAAAATGAGGATATTTCTATCTGACACAGAACTAAAGAGAGGCATGATTTATTGTTTGACTGATTCATTTACTCAACAGATACCCACTGATCTCTAAATAAGTGCTAAGCAAAGCACTAAAGGTAGAGGAATAAACAAAACCAGCACCCTGTTATCATACAGCTATATTCTAATAGTCATGTGGTAGATTGAATTATATACCCCACCAAAGACTTTCTTTTAATCTTGATTCATATTTCTGTGAGTGTGATCCCATTTGGAGATAGGACCCCTTGAAGGTGTATTATCAATTAAGGTATGAACTCATTTGTGAGTAGGATCTTTCAAGATCCTATCTTTTGCATGACCAATCTGAGTCAGGGCAGACCTTAATCCATATTACTGGAAGCTTTTTTAAATGCCAGAAGTCAGAGAAAGACACTGGAAGAAGAGACCTTGGGAGAGATATACACCAAGGAACCCCAAAGACTGTGACAAGCCAGCATCAAAATGCTACAGACTTTGGAGACAAAGATTGCCTTGCTGAAGCTCTGATTTTAGACTTCTAGCCTCCAAAACTATAAAACAACAAATTCTTCTTGCTTAAGCCAACCCATTGTGTGGTATTTACCATAGCCACTTGTCAAACTAAGAAAGCCACACTATAGTGCAAAGAAAGAGGCAGGATTTGGATTCAGAAGTATCTGGGTGCTAGCAAGGGCCTCTACCAACCATGTAATATTGGGGTCCCTTCTCCAAACCTCAGTTTCTTCATCTGCTAAATGGGAGATAGTGCATCTACCTCATAAGGTAGCATGAAGGTTAAATGAGATAATGCACAAATGTGAAATACTTAACATGGGCCAAGAACAAAACAATGAATTAATAAATGATATTTCCTTTCCATAGCTAGAGCACTAACAGCTATGAATAAAAGGTCAGGTCCCAACATTTCATCTCTTGCACGACCCCCACAAAACTCAAATCGAGAATAAAATGACTAATCATTCAGAATTCCAAAGGTACTTAGTTTAAATGAATCAAACTAACATAATTTGAATGAGAGGGGTAAAAAGAGTTGAAATTCATTTGGTTCATTCAACAAAAACTTATTGAGTATCTCCAACAAATTAAGAACTTTTCTAGATGTTTGGAATATGGTGGTGACCAAAAAAGAAAAGTTCCTTCTCTCTTACAGTTTATATTCTAGGGGGAGACAAAAACTAGAAATAAAAAATAAGATAATTGTCATAATGCTACATGGCAATAAATGTTAAGTAAATGGTGATAAAAGCTAGGGCTAAAGAAATGGGGAAGGTTAGAGAGACCCGAAGGCTAGGATAGCCAGAGAAGCCTTGACTGGTAACTTGGGGAAACTAACTCTAAAGGAGAAAATGCTTAAATCCCTGAGGCTTTCCTTAGTAAAGAGGAGCTTGTGATGATGATGATGTATGGTGTGTAGCCTTCTTATTTGGAAAATCTACGAAGTAATTGAAAACCAGAAGTAATTTGATGAGCCAATGACTGAAATATGGGGAATCGGGCAATATTATAATTTAATAGAAAGATTCAGTTGAGTTTAAATTCTAACTTTACTTCTGAGTGGATTATTTTGAGCAATTTGCAACCTAGGTGAGCATTAATTGAAAAAATGGCTGTTTAGTGACTTATCTCATAGCAGCTTTGCAATAAATGCTACTGCTGATGCTTCTTCATCTTGTTTTTATTATCATCATTATCACTATTATTTCCATGATATAAAGTCGCATTGACCAAGTGGATTAAGTTTCTATTGCTGCCATAAAAAATTACCAAACAAAGCAGCTCAAAAGAACATCCATTTATTAACTCACAGTTCGGTAGGTCAGGAGTCCTCATGCTTTGAATCTCTCTGGTTTCTACTTGTGCCACCAGCCAGAGAAAACTCTCTGCCTTTAAAGGGTTCCTGTTATTATGCTAAGCCCATCTGAATAATCTCCCTTCCTAAAGCCAATCAATTAGTAAGGTTAATTACATCGGCAAAATCTCTTTTGCTGTGCAAACTAATATAATGCTGGAAGTGATATCTGATTAGTCGCGAAGGAGATAATTATTCAGAGAGAGGATCATGGGGGTAATCTTAGAATTCTGCCTACCACAACAAGTAAAGACTTCTCAATAGCTAATTTGTGTGGCTGCAGATATGTTAAACAAAGAACTGAAATGGAAGATGGAAGGGCTTGGATTTTTGGTGGCCATGTTGAAGTCATATTCAATTAGTACCTATATCTTTCTCACATAACGTCTGAACAGCCACCTGGACTCAGAATTTGGGTAGCCTGTTAAATTTAAAGCCAAATAACCGAGGCCATTAATTAATTCGCTGAGAGTTATTTAGATTTTTACGATATCACTTATGTACATGTCATGCTTGCAACATTGAGTTCAGACATTGTTTTAGTTTCTCAGCTGATAAAAGAAATACCATGTATGATATTTAAGTTCACATACTAACTTGGTTAGGTTATGGTGTCCAGTTGTTTGGTCAAGGAAGCACTCGCCTGATTGTTACTGTGAGGGTATTTCGTGGATTAAAATCATTAGTCGGTGGTTGCATATGTGGCTGATTATATCTAATCCACAAAGAATTTTGTCTTCAGCAGTAAAAAAAAAGTGTCATCTAATCAGTTGAAGGCCTAAATGAGAGAACTGATAAATTTCAGCCAGCCAGTTTCTTGGGGAATTCACTGAAATTTTCATCAAAGTTCCCAACTTGTGGCCTGCCCTCAGAAATATGTACTTGCCAATCCACACAGTCATGTAAGCCAATCCCTAAATAAATTTATTAATATTTACATACATACATAAACCCTAATATGCCATACAATTGGTTGGCTTGAATAATAGGAATTTATTGGCTCACTGTTTTGAGGCTAAGGAAAGTCCAAAATCAAAACATCCACAAGGCTGTGGTTTCTCTCCAAAGACTGTGACATTTGGGGGCTGACTTTTGGCAATCCTTAGTTCTTGGCTTTTCTTTCAATACATGGCAATGTCTCTCTTTTCTCTGGGTTCCATTGACTTCCAGCTTCTTGCTTCTCCCTTTGGTTTTAGTTTTCTGGATCTGATTTCTTTTGCTTATAAGGACTTTGGTCATATTAGATTAAAGCCCACCCTCATTTCATTTGAGCACACTGGTCCTGGGGGACAGGACTTCAACATGTTTCTGGGGAGTTGCAATTCAACTCATGACGTCCTCCTAATTTTACTAGCATCAGGATCTATATTCTCTCTTTACTCCTAATATGTCATGAAACAGGCAATCAGACTCCTTGCTGAATTCTTTTATCCTTTTTCCACTGCATGTCCCTCACGTTTACTTGCCCAACCCCAACTCCATCCCCTTCCACATGGGACATCAGCAGCCTTGGGCTGGATAGAGACAAGTTTCAGCAACATTGGTGGTAACTTGACAGAGAATCATCACACATTGCTGGAGCAGGAGAGGAGGAAAAACGTAAGATGCTGCATGGTGATGAGAGAACTAATAAGAAAGCACACATGGGACTCACTGTGGCTGAATTTCTAAAGGATTTAAATGGTACTTATTATAGTTCCTGCATTGCAATAGTGAGAGATACTGTTTTCTTTCCTTTTTTGTTGAGGGTCTCTTGAATCTTGGCTGGGCTGCAAATAGGAATAATAACGTGTCTCTTGAAGGACAATTTGAGGATTAAATAAGATAAAATAACTTAAGGTTTCGACACAAATCCTGGCCAAGAGAAGATAACAGTAACTAATCCAGGTTAGGAAACATGTTCATTTTAAAAAGGCAAATGAATTTTTTCCAACTTTACATTTTGTTTGGCTTTTACCCTGCTAATTAATATTTGCCCTTCATTTTAAAGGAAATACTTCCTCGAAAAAAGGTGAGCAAAATAAGAGTTCAGGAGTGTGATTTCCTCTCTGTCACATCAAATTTTTACAATTGTTCCCAAACAGTCATCCTGTTTCTTCCCAGAATGTCTTCTTATTTCAAATATACCTGAAGAAGTACTTTTTTTGAGTGTTATGCTGGACACAAGAATGGAAGATCAGTGGAACAAAACAGAAGATAGCCTTGAAATATAATCCAATATATATGAGAATTTAATATATGATAAAGGAGACTTCATACATTTATGAGAAAAGGAAGGATTATTTAATAAATTGTGCTGGGACCTTTGGTTAGCAATTTAGGAAGAAAAATTCTATTTAGACCCTCACTTAACATCATGCAGAGAAATCAATTTCTGATGGATTAAAGAGTTAAATATTTTTAAAAAAACATAGAAAACTAGAGGAAAAGAGAAGTGAATAAGAATTCTATCTCTAGAGAGGTAAAAACTTTCTAAGCATAGAGCAACAGAATAAAGCACAATGAAAAAGATCAACTACTTACAATTTAGTTTTAAAAATCTTGACACACAAATACAAAAAGACCAAAAAGAGACTTGAAAAGATAGTTGCATCAAATATTAACAAAATGTTAATTTTTCTGTATGTGGATCATAACAATCAATATAAAACAGTGCTAAGACTTAGATCAATAAAAGAGCAAAAACATACAAAGAAAATTTACATAAGAGAAAAAGGTATCTGATAAGTAAATATATGGGAAAAGAGTTAAGCTCACTAGTAATTAAGAGAATGGCCATTAGAAATAAAGTTTGATATTTTTTAAACCGTAGAATTGACAAAATTATTTTAGAATGAGAACATTCAAGGCTGCTAAGGGTACAAAGAAATTGGCACACTTATGCATTCAATGGAGTAGTATGAATATGTGTAAAACTTTTACAAAGCATAACAGTTTGCACTAAGGTACCTGAATATTTTTAAGATAAATTAAATCTATGTTTCAAATTTCAGAATGTAAGCTAAAAATATATTTTAAACGTTAGAGTGGGAAGAGAAACAGGGAATGAGAAGGCACCATGAAGAAGATTTTCACTGAATTATCATTTAAAATAATCAAATTATCAGTAACATTGATAACAATAAAGAAATTTAGTCAATGATGTAGTCACATACGTTTGTTATTGTATTCAGACATCAGTCAGAGTCTGGAAGGAAATAGATGATGCACTCAGAATTACGAAAGGTAGATTCAGAAAGGAACCTATTAATAAAGGCATGGACCATGCATAGGAAAACCCAAGAGTCAGTGCTCTACTCCAAAGCTAATAAAAGAAGAGCTGTTGCTGGTTCTAGGCCCAAAGAAGTCAGGGAAGGAAGCAACTGTCAGAAATTGGAAGGAGAGTTGTTTGGAGAGGTCCCCCTTGTTAGAAGCTATGACTTCTTTAAGCCAAAGGACACAACCATCCTGAAATCACCTTAGGGGGAAGGATGCAGAAGAAAAAATATTCTAATACTGGACCCTTTCTTCTCTTTGATCACTTGCTAGAACTCCCTGTTGGCTAACACCAGAGAGCAAAGGAGCCTTTTAATATCACCCATACATATCAGCCTCTCAGAGACTAGGGATAAAAATGGACATAAATAGTTTAGGAGATATAAAATGAAGATACTCAGTACAATAGAGAAGAGCTGTATCAGTTGCCCTTATGGTATGATTTAAGCTCTCAAGTATTTTAAGGAAAAAGAATGAAAAGAAATACCTTCAAATGCTAAGTTTCATGTTAGAATCATGAGGTAAGTGTACATTTTCCTTTTCTAAAATATTTATTTTCTAGATTATGTCACTGTTGAAATAGATTAGGAGCTATTTTCTTTAACCTTAAAACCCCAGCCTAGAGCATATTATTTGGCACATCTCAGCCATTTAATAAATTTTCAAATATC
This sequence comes from Tamandua tetradactyla, assembly GCF_023851605.1. NCBI lineage: Eukaryota > Metazoa > Chordata > Mammalia > Pilosa > Myrmecophagidae > Tamandua > Tamandua tetradactyla. The sequence continues at coordinate 27,040,215 of NC_135333.1, forward strand.
AGTCCTCTGCCTCTGAACCTCAGCATCTACTTTTCTTGGTCATAGCGTTGGAAATTTTGTCCTCAACCCAGGACACGTACAAATCCCATCCACTATCATATCATTTGTGAAGTGGTGTTAACCCATTTTCATCTGCTATTTAAACCATGACCAGCATTCTTCATATTAAGGTACTGAGTGTGCTGGTTTGAAACTGTTATGTACTTCAGAAAAGGCATATTCTTTTAATCCTAATCCAATTTTGTGGGGTCAGACATACTGTTTAAGGTGGGACCTCTTGATTACGTTGTTTCTATGGAGATGTGAGACATCCAATTGCAGATGTCACCTTTTGATTAGACAGAAATGTGACCCTGCCCATTCAAGGTGGGTCTTAATTAGTTTAATGGAGTCCTTTAAAAGGGGAAACATTTTGGAGAAAACTCAGACACAGACATCTGGAGATGCTTGGAGTGCCAATAGAGATGCTTAGAGAATCTGTATAACATCAGGACACAGACACTTCAAAAGAAGAAATCTCCAGCCCCAGGAGATGCTAAGCTAAGAGAAGAAATTCAGAGTTTTGCCCTGGAGAAGCTAAGTACAAGTCCCAAGAAGCCACTGGAATCAGAAGCACAAAGCAGTGAGCCAAGAGCAAGGACCTCAGACATCAGCTATTTGCCTTCCCAGGGACAGAGAAATCCTGGATGCCATCAGGCCCTTTCTTTGGAGTCAAGGAATCTTTCTCTGGATGCCTTAGTTTGGGCATTTTTGTGGCCTTAGAATGGTAAACTTGTAACTTAATAAATCCCTTTTATAAAAGCCAGTCCATTTCTGGTATATTGAATTACAGAAGCTTGGCAAACTGGAACACTGGGAATTGATGGTGAGGTGAAAAAGAGAAACTTAAGGTTGCCATGGGGATCTAAATTGGTAATTATAGCCAGTTTGTCTACCATCCTTTACCGATTCTCATTACATCCTGCTAGTACCTCGGGAAGACAGGGATCCTGGCCCAACTTTCATTCCTGTGGGATCTGGTCTTTGGAAGTCTTGCTTTATTAGGTTGCCACATTTTTCCATTGACTGAGATGATGGGACAAGAAAGCACAAAGATACACCTCAGCAAATCTCCTAGCTTCTAAACATGTAACAGCAACCCAATTTCCCAAGGTAGTTTGGGTTATTCATATTGACCAGGATAAGGACACTTTCTCTTCCTATTGGTTTGTTAACACAATAGAGCCTAAAAAGGCCAAGGGACAATCTCAGCTTCTGAATCAGAGAGCCATAACTATAGTTAGCATTCCTCTTTGGGTGGTAGTACTTCCACGTTCACCAAACTTAAGGTTACTGTTGGGGAAATCAAGGACACACTCAGTGGCCCTCTCGCTCCTTTTCCCTTCTTGCAGACTGTATTCAGGCATTTGTTGTTTCCCCTCTTGCTTATTTGTGTGTCTCCATTTGTGTTTGATACCTGCAGGTGTTTGATATGTTTCTATTTCATAACAGACCTCAGAGAGTGGAGGATACTGTTAAATCCTTAAACAGTCCAGGCTGCTTGCCACTGTTGCTCATTAGAAGAACCTCCTACCCCTGGAGTGTATAAAAGCATAGTACTCACTCAGTGCAGTTATCCCTCATCTTTGACATGAAGAGAGACATGCAGAGATGCTGAGTAGTTGGCTTCACTGACAGACCAACAACAATTAGTCCTTCATCTCCAATGAAAAGTAGGGTGTGCCGAGCTGCCATCCACTGACCCTCACCTGAGCAGGTGGCCTCCCCAGGGGACTGTTCAAGGTGAGACCTTTATCCTGAGTTTTGGACCTTTTTGCTGTGAAAGCAATAATGCAGTCATTTGGTAGGAGTCTCTGTTGTCCCTAAACACCATATAGCAACTCTCCACAGTTACAGGGACAAGAAGCAAAAGTTCTTCAAATGGGTTATCAGGTATAGTAGTGTGAAACTGCACTCCCACTTCCACTTGGACCAATGCATTCTGGCTATGATGTTGTAAGATATTTATCACATCTGGTGAGACAATTTCTTGCCAGATAACATTTTTCCCGTATAGTGCCATAAATCATCTTTCAATAATCATTTCTTCATTCTATTAATCCAGTTGCTTTTATATAATGGAACAGCTGGTAATATCTGTGAAGATCATGAAAATGAGTTCATGCTACAATTTCTTTGTTATAATATGAGTTTCTAAGTCAGAGGAAATTATGTTTTGGACACCATAGTATGGATAAAGCACTCTGCTATTCCAAGAATCGAGTATTGATAGAAGTTTGTCCAAAGAAGGAAAGTTCATACTTAGAATTTCTGCCTATCCCTGTTAGAACAAAGTGTCACTCTCTCTATGATAGAGGGATGCAATGAAATCAGTCTCTTAACAGATGGCCAGTCACCCCAGAATGGTGTTTTGGTTTCCTACGCTGCTTAAAGCAGAGTCCATGAAATTGTCCTGCTTGAACAATGGTGTCATGGTCAGGTTCATGCGTCAACTTGGCCAAGTGGTGGTTCCCATTTGTCTGGTTGGGCAAGTGCTGTCCTGTCTGTTGCTACGAAGACATTTCATGGAATCAAATCATGATCACATGAGCTGCATCCACAGCTGATTCCACTTGCAATCAGCCAAGACGAGTGTCTTCTGCAATGAGTGATGTTTAATCTAATTGATGGAAGGCTTTTAAGAAGGATTCAGAAGAGACACTCTCACTCTTCCTGCTTCAGCCAGTGAGCCTATCCTGTGGGGTTCGTCCAGACCCTCCATCGGAGTCATCAGCTTCACAGCCTGCGTTATGGATTTTGGACTCTAAGTTCCCACAGTTACATGAGACACTTTTATGAATTTTATATTTATGGATAGTTCCTGTTGATTCTGTTTCTCTAGAGAACCCTAACTAATACAAATTGGAATTTATTGCCTTATAGCTAGAGTCCAGGAAAATATCCAAATCAAGGCAGTGCTTTCTTCCCAAGGACTGGCTGCTGGTGATCCTTGGCTCCAATGAAACATGGCAAGGCACTTGGTGGCAGCTGCTGTCTCTCCCTTCCCTTCCATATTTCATTGTTTTCAGTTTCTCTTTTCTGTGGCTTTCTCTCTCTTTCTCAGCATTGATTTCATCTAAGAGGACTCCAGAAAGAGGAGTAAGACCCATCCTGAATGAGGTGGGTCACACCTTAATCATGTAGGCTCATAAAAAATGTTTACAATGTGTTTACATCTACAAGCATGGATTAAATTTAAGGACATGGCTTTTTTTCTCGGGTAAAGACAGCTTCAAACCATCATAAATGGTAACATATCCAGAACTTAGAGTTGGCCTCTAATCCTGACAAGTTAAGCCCTCAGCAGCAGTGGCCTAGCTGGGCACAGCCCTGTTGAGGGTAAGTCCTTGATTCTGAGAACATGAACGGCCTCCATCCCTGCTCCATTCCCACATTGTACATAGGCTTAGTGAGCAACCCCCAGGTTATCTAGGGAAAGAGACTAAGTGATATCCACAAACCATTCTGTCTTGTCTACCTGATTAATAAGCACTTCCTCTGCAACAGAAACCCTCTGGCAGGATATAAAAATGTTTACAACTTTTGCTGGGAGGATGGGTCCTTATCTCCTTCACAGACCTCTTTGCTCCCAATATTCCAATCTTTTTCTTTCCCCCAAGCAACCAGTTAAACCATTAGCTACTGCAGATCTGCAGCTCATGTCATCTTTCCTTCCCCAAGAATTGGACAACTAGATGTAGTGCCTAAGGTTCTCCCCATTGGAATATTTAATTTCTGTCTTACAAACCATCCCAGTGTGGGGCTGTTCTGGTTTGTTAAAGCTACCAGAATGGAATATGCCAGAAATGGAGTGGCTTTTTAAAAGGGAATTTATTGTTCAGTGGTAGAATGCTCGTCTTCCATATGGGAGACCCAGGTTAGATTTCCAGACCATGCACCTAAAAAAAAAATAATAAAATAGGGAATTTATTAAGTTAGAAGTTTACAGTTTTAAGGTCATAAAAATGTCTTAACTAAAGCACTCTGAGAAAGATAACTTGACTTAAGGAAGGCAGATGGGTCCAAAACTCCTCTGTCAGCTAGAAAGGCACATGGTTGGCACCTACTAGTCCTTTGGTTTTGAACAGCTTCCCCAGGGGCATTTTCTTTCTGCATCTCCAAATGTCTGGGTCTTTTGTTGGTTCTGATGCTTCTGAGGTTTCTCCAAAATATTTCCTTTTTAAACAGGCTTCAGTAAACTAATCAAGACCCACCTTGAATGGGCAGTGTCATATCTCCATATAATTAAAAAGTCACACCCACAATTAGGTATGTCGCATCTCCATGGAAAAATCAAATCAGTAGGTCCCATCTACAACTGAGTGTGTCACATCTCCGTGGAAACAATCCAATCAAGGTTTCCACACACTGTTGAATCAGGATTAAAAATATATATGGCTGCCCCACAAGATTGGATCAAGAGAAAGGATGTAACATTTCTAGGTACATAACAGCTTCAAATCAGCTAAAATGCAGTGGTCATCCACTTCCAGCTTATGCTGGCATTCTTTATAGACTCATCAAGCCCACACTTTTTCTTCCTCCATTAACCAATCATAGGGAACTCCCCACAAAGACAAAGGTGTGAGTTGAGGAAGAGACAGCACAGTAGTATATGAAGTCTAAGGGAGCCTAAGCCACCTATAAGTACAGTTTATGTGTATCATTCAGAACAATTCAGGCTGAAACTCAAATTTTCCTTTTATACTTTATAGTGAAATGCTGCTGTGTGTGTCAATTTTATGTTTCTGTATATCAAATAGCATCAAGGTCATGATGAACAGCTCAGGTCTCATAGTCATTTGATGTCTCGTGGCAGGCACTCAGTGTCTTCCAGAGTCTGGTAGCTGTTTTTCAAATAGAGAATAATTGTCAGCAAAAGAAGGCCTCATTACAAACCCTAGGAGTTAGACACCTTTTGGGGCTTGCCAGAGGCCTCATACAATGTCTCTGTCTGCCACAGATATTTCCAGTTCTATTGTGTCTGTGGCATCAAAAAGCTCAATAACAGTTTGCACCACAGACTGTACTTGTTAAAGAACCTTATTTTGCTATGAGCCCCATTCAAAACTGTTATCCTTAACAGCAACTCAGTAAATGGGTCAAACATGATGTATGTTGCTGAAAAACACAAAGAGGCCCACCAAGTGCTGAGATTCTTTCATTTCAGTGGATGATGCAAGGCACAGCAACTTGTCTCTCACTTTGGTGGCATAATGCTGATAATCATAGGGCCATCAGACCCTAGAAACTTCATAAATATGACAGGAGTCTGAGTTTAACTAGATTCATCTTTTATCATCTGGCATGTATATGTCTTAATAAGGTGTGTGGCCTAATTGCTATTTCCTACTCTAACGATCCAATTGGTAAAATGTCATCAATGTAGCAGACTTTGGTGATGTTCTGTAGGCTATGTAAATAATCATGGCCCCTCCAGATGGCAATGACAAAGCAAAAGAAAACTGACATAGTTCTGGGTCAAGACAACGTTTATTACTTTACTTGATAAGAAAATGCAAGATGCTTCTGATTGGCTTATTAATATGATTGGACAAAAAGCTTTGCTAAGTCATAGCTACATGTGTCAAAAACTGTGTTGAATTGCTTCAGTAAAGACACTACTTCCAGAACTACAGCTGGGAGTAGCACCATCACTTAAGTTTATGATACACTACTGTCATCCTCTTGATCTAAATGCCTTTTGAACAGCCAAAAAAATAAGTCACATTGGAATCTGGTGGGATCCGTGACTCCTGAAATCTTGCAAACCTTTGATGGAAGCACTAATCCTTGCTGTATATGGTATTGCTTTCATTTACTATTTTGTTCTGGGAGGACGTATGTCAATTAGCATCAGTTGCAGGGACTTCCACTTATCCTTTGCCCTTCCTACTGTGATAGCCCTTACTCCAGGACACTAGCAACCAATTTGTATACTGGATTTGGGGAAAGGATGACAATTCTTGGGCCACAGGATCCAAGTGAAACATGCTCAAGCCAAGACTCCATGTGTTATCTTACCTACATAAGACCCCTTCACCAAGGGGTGAAAATTCAAGTATCTAGGTATTAGCATCACTTAAGAACCATTATCTAATGACCATGAAGATCTAGGTATTCCCCTTTTTACAGTGCATTGTCACCCTTATAAAGGGCAACAAGTTCCTTTGGAGTAAGCTTGGGAGAAGAGCTCACCATATACACTGGGGAAATATTGCAGATCCTTCTTCAAAGAAGCCCAATCCTCACCCACAGTTGAGAGGCTGTGGACATGTAAACTGGCTTAGGCTTAAGAAAACTGAGAGGGTGAAAATCCCTATTGTGAGTACTCAAGTTTTCACATTTGTTCCCCATAGTCTTAGAACTTTTCCTGTATATGTAAAGCAGTACCTTCATAGATTATTTATTTAAGTAAACTGTGATCAATAACTATCTTCACAATTACTGATTGTATATGTAGAATGGAATGATTTCTAAATGTTGTGTTAGTTAATTTTTTTAATTAATAAAAAAAAAATAACTATCTTCACAGATTCTTATGGCTATCCTGTTACCAGCACTCACTTTAACTCTTATGGCTAAGAGCTACCACTTGGTTTATGTTACTCTAGGATCCTATGTACGGCATCAAGATCAGAAAGTCAAGTCCCAAATCTCCAGAGCACAGTCATACAGTATGATTAGGGGCAGGCTGAACATACTGCACATAATAGATCCATTCTAACATTCTCATCTCCCTGAGACCACTGACTCCCTTCTCTGCAGTACACCAAAGAAGTTTCTGCATTTAAACCTCATTAACTTACAATATTTTTTATTATAAGATTCAGTTTTCTAATTTTGGGAATGATGAATGTCTCAGAGCTTGAACCAACACATTAAATCCCAAATCCTGTATGAATGACCCCATGTCAATGAATTTGTCCCATTATAACTTAGTATTTCACCTTTCTTGGACAAACACCCTTATAATTCAGTCCCACACATGCTGCCCAGGTTCTGCTGAAACAGACCGATCTTAAAATTTTTGGTGAATAAGCTCTTTATTCCAGGAGCAGGCCTTGTATTTCTCAGTCCTTGCTGTGGTGGGTCTGCTGTGGCTCTGGAGGCAATGAGATATGCTGAGGGTGAGTCCTGGGATAATCAGCATCACCTTGTGAAACAACTGCTCCTAAGATGATATTGGTGCCTGTGGGGGAACAGAGGGAGCTGCTTCTGTAGACAAAGGCAGTCCAAAACATGTGAGAAATTCAAAGACTTAAAGTTTTCAGTCTCAACCTCATCCCATGTCTCAGAGTCCCATGCTTTCCCCACAAGTATCTTTCACTTCAGTGCATAAAAACTGTGGATTGCATGTTTGATTGGTTCTGAAAATTCTGCAACCCTTAAAAAAGGTATTTGACTTCATTCTCACCAAACATAGTAAATGATGAATTTCTTCAAACATGGCAACAAAGTTTTCTGACTATTCACACATTATATTTACAACTTGCAAATTTTCCTTTTCTCCAGGTATAATCCCTATGACCATTGTAAGAAGTCATGTCAATTCACAATATCTATGATCACCATTGTTACTGCAGCAACGAAATGTCACAGGCACTTAATTCCTCAACATCTTTTGTTCACCTTCACTTCTTCTCATGCTACTATTGGTGATAATTTGAATAATCATGATGCTACCTCTTGCCATGGTTACCTGAAATCATTTCCTCTTGGCAAGGAACTTATCCCCACATTGTGCAAACATATAAGCAACCCAATCCCAGAATCCAATATAGAGGATGTCTGTCCTGGAGCTTCTTCCAATACCAGTTATTGTTTTAATCAGAATCCTAGAGGAAACAAATGGCAAGCTCCAATTAAGATAATTTGAGACAAGCTTAGTAAATGGATGACTTACAAGGATGTGAGCATGGTACAGTGAGTTGCACATAGTGCAGTAATCCATGGTTGTTACCATCCTTAGTCTAACAGGGACAAGGTAAGAAATGGTTACTGGTAACTGAAAGAAGAAATTCATGTGGAGAAGGCTTCTTTGACAGGAGCCATGATCTTCAGCTAAGGAACAAAGTCAGGCCAAGTTGAACCTGCAGGGTGAAAATAGGGACAAAAATAATCCAATGTCATTTTACCCCATCCCTCTGATGTTCTAGGGCTACCCATTGGCCAAAAGCCAACTGGAAGATTGATGGGGAGAGAAACTTCCAACGTTGTCCATACCACCTGACTTCCAGGACATAGAGCAGGGTTAAGGAGAGTGAAATCTAGAGAGACAGAGTAAAGACATCCAACACAGTGGGGGAAAGTAGTCTGTAAGTTTGCCCTAAAGATACTACTAAAATTAATCACAAATATTGAGAGGTAGGGGACTGAAAGATATCAAACAAAATATGAGTTGTGTTTTTGTTAGATGATGGATGTTTTTCACTTGCTTTGTAAATGTATTTCCCAAAGTTCATGATGTAAACTAGATCATAAGTTCTTTAAGAATATGTTCTATGCTGTTTAAATAAGGTTTTTTACTCCCAACATCCAGTATGGTAATCTGGAAGTAAAAGATATTTCATTAATTCTAGAGGTAATAAAGAATATAAAACATGCACCTAGCAACTACAGAATACACTTCTTTTCAAGTGTACTCAGGGAAAGCATTTACAACATTGACAATATGCTAGACCACAAGGCAAGCTTCAGCAAATTTCAATGAACAAAATATAAGCAGAATATTCTCTAGCCACAGTGGAAATTGGTTGGATATCAGCATATGAAATAACCAGAAAATCCCAATTGACTGGAAATTAAGCAGTATGTGTCTACATAATCCTTTTCAAAACAGAAATCACAATGGAAATAAAATTTTTTGAATTGAATGCTAATGAAAACAATTTCCTTACTTAGAGGGAAATCTATAACCTTAACTGCATCATTTATAGAGAAAAAAGAACTGAAAAAGAATGATTTGTATATCTTTCTCAAAAGATTGACCAAAGAAGAAAATAAATTAGAAAGAAGAAGAAATAATATTAAGGATAGAAATAAATGAAGTAAAAGGTAAACATACCTTTAAAAAATCCAAAAGTTGATCCATTAAAAAGCCTAATAAAATTGAATCAAGAAAAAAAAGCCCGAATGACTAATATCAGGAATGATAAAAGGGAATATACATTCAAAAGAGAGTAAAAATGGTTGAGAAGGAGGCTTGGAATGGCCATTGCAATAAAAAGTCACAATTTCATGCTAAGTTTCTGAATCTGAAACAGTTTTCAGATTTAGAACCCAATGACTGAAGAGATGACTGGTTCCTAGGAGAATACCCTCTAGCAAGTATTCCCTGTAAAAAATTTCTCTAGTCCTATGCCAAAGGAAAAGTAGTACCATTAAAAGCACAGCAAACTGGGTGGTTTTTAACAACTGAAATTTATTGTCTTATAATCCTGGAGGCTAGAAGTTCAAAAGCAAGGATTTGGCAGGGCCACACTACCTCCGAAGTCTCTAGGGGAGAGTTCTTTCTTTCCTTTTCTAACTCAGGGAGCCCAGACATTCTTCTGTTTATGACAGTGTAACTCCAATCTCTGCCTCTGTCTTCACATGGCCATCTTCCTGTGTTTATGTCTGTGACTCCACATTTCCTCTTCTTATAAAAACACTAGTCAGAGTGAATTTAAGGACCATCCTAATCCATTATGACCTCCTTTTAACTTAATTCATCTGCAAACACTCTACTTCCAAATAAGGTCACACTCTGAAGTTCTGAGCACACATGAGTTTGAACAGAACACTATTCAATATAGTAAAGGGAACTGTAACCATTTCCTCTAGTGGCGTACACTGGAGAAAGAGAAATACAACACATTTCAAGGACGATTGTACATACAGCCTGAGTGGACACCAATACCTGCAGGGCTGAAGTGTCATCATGAATTCCTATTAGAGTGGAGGATGAAGGTATTAGGTATCAGGTACTAAATGGAGCTGTGGCCGAAATCCAACTTCCAGTGAGTCCACTAGGTCAGCTAGGTACCCAGTAGTCATTTTCCCTGAATGTATATTGAGATTGATGTGGTTGGCAGTTGGAATAATCCCTATATTGGGTTCTTTACATGAATTTTAAGAGCTATAATAATGGGGAAAGATAATCATAACCCTCTGAAACCTCTAAGCTAAGATAGTAAATGAAAACCAGTACTGTATCTCAAGGAAGATGGCAGAGATAAGTAATAGTCTCAAAGATCTGAAGTATGGTTCCTATCATATCTCTACTTAGTTGGTCAATCTGGCAAAAGCTAGATGGATCCTGGAGAATGGCATAGCCTTCCACAATCTCAGCCAAGTACTAGCCCTGGTGGAGCTGTGCAAGAGGTGGTATCTTTGCCAGAGCAGATTAATACAACCTCAGGTACCTGGCATGTGGCATTGACTTGCCAAATATGGCAATTAGGAAAGAGGATCATAAACGCTTCACAATCACATGGGACAGCAATAACATTAACAACTATTGAACTGGTAGGAACTATCCTAATCAACTATTTTGAAACTATGGACTCTAGTAGAATACTTGAGTAGCATCAGGGAAGAGTGGGAGGAAGAGGCTGATAAACTGTGGTAAATACTGGGGAATTTCACTCTTTGGGCAGTGACTATGATTCCCCACCCCCAAGCCTCACAGTAAACAGCAGTGGAGTCCTCAACTCTGGATCCTGGGGCAGCTTGCTGGTTATAGAGACTTAGTCCCCAAAGATCCAAAGGTGTGAGGTTTAATTGCTAATTACCACTTTTAATAAGCTACTTCAGACCACTGGGGGCCTGACTCTTACAGTGGCCATCCTTCTAACCTGTTTTGGGCAAAAGTAACAGAGGAGTACCCTTGAGACATACCCTTCCTCAAAACTGGAGAAATCAGTTAAAGGGCTGCATTTGTTGGGTAAGTGCCAAATCAAGAAAATGCAGCTTCAAAAGCCGTAGAGAAAGAGTGTGGCATTAACAAAATAACAATGTAAGACATCCCCTTGAAAAGCCTTCCTTCAGAAACAACTATAAAAGGACAAATTTCTTTTGCTTGGAACTATGGAGGATGACAAAGACTGTAGAAGGACTCCACAAATTCTGAACGGGAAGTAAAAAAATAAAAATTAAAACACCAAAAATGAAGGTAGAAGATCTGTAACTCAGGAATGCCAGTCAGAAGCCTGCCCTATCACTCAGCCCCACTTAAGAGTCACACAGCAGCAGCACTCTGACCCAGGCACCTCCTGCTGTGGTTACAGGCCAGAGAGCCACTCACAGCAGCAGATTAGAAACTCATGCACATTGAAGCAGAGGTCCCAAATTCACATAGTCCCAGGACAAAGAATGGTAAAACCCAAATGGCTGGCCAGTGCATGCATACAAAAGGGCCCCCAGGAAACAAAAAGAGCCCCATGGAGGAAATGCTGCACATGCCCAACCCCGTCTCTAATTGCTAAACTACCTAAACAAGAAACAGGCATTTTAACACTGACTTCATCTGGTTTCCATATCCTAACATGGAAACCAAAGAAACCCATGGTGGAGTCTTTGTTGAGCAGTGCACATGCCCAACCTGATTTCTACTTGCTGGACTACTTAAATTGAAAAAAAAACCACAGGTGTTTTAGGGTGCTGACCCCATACAGTCCCCTGGGGCAGGACACCCCAATGTAAAAATTACTGGAGGCAAAAAAAGCCTCACTCACACAAAAAAAAGGAAAACTGAACTGCTATAAGGCAGGAAGGGCCCCCAAACCGAATAATTAAAAGGGAGCAATCAGCAAGGCAGAGAAGTTGAGCAAATCACAGGAGCTGGGGAGGAAAATCTGCATGAAAACAAACATTACAGCTCAGAACTTCCAGAGAAGGAGCAAATGAATGGAAGCTTTCTCCTGGAAGTGAACCAATTGCACATAAAAGGACAAATTTAAAAGTTGTGCTGCATGTCCAGGGCAAGAAATGAAGACAGAAGACCTGAGAAAGCTGAACAAACACCAGCAATTCTAAACATTCAGTGTAAGCTGGAGCAAGTGCTGAAGGAGGGCCTTAACACAGAGACAATCTACAACAGTACCCTAAGCACAAGGGAGAAACCGGCTTTCAGAGTCAGCACATCAAAATAATCAGATGCCCACACATCAGGAAAAAATTATAAGCCCCTCTAAGATACAGGAAGATATGCGCATCAAGGGAAATAATTAAAACTTCAAAGGAGACACGGACTTTAGAACAACTAATCAAAGAAGTTCAAACAAATCTCCTAAACCAATTTAAGCAACTGAAGAAAAATAGGGATAGAAATAAACTAAATAGGGACATAGAACTAAAGTCTTCAGTAAGAAGACAATGTGTGAACCAAAAGAATTAGAGTTTTGAAAGAAACATAAAAATTGAGGGGATGAAAAACACACAAAAAAAGATTTAAAAATACACTAGAGGCATACAGCTGTATATTTGAAAAGGGGGGAGAAAGAATCAGCAAACTAGAAAATAGGGCAATTGAAATTATACAGTTGGAAGAACAGATAAAAAAGAATAGAAAAATCCAGACAATGTCTAAGGGACTTGTATGACAGTATGAAGCATACCAACATATGTATCATGGAAGTCCCAGAAGGAGAAGAGCTGGTAGTAGAGGCAAAAAACACACTTGAGGAAATAATGGCCAAAATTTTCCCAATTCTTATCAAAGACATAAATGTACCTGCCCCCAAAGAGCAATGTACTACAAACAGAATATACCCTAGTAGATTTACTCCAAGACACACACCAATCAAAATGTAAAATGTCAAAGATAGAAAATTCTGACAGCAGCAAATGAAAAGCAATTTTTAGATACAAGGGATCCTTATAAGACTAAATGCCAATTTCATATCAAAAACCATAAAGGCGGGAAGGTAGTGGTATGATATATTTAAGGTACTGAATGAGAAAAATTGCCAGCCAAAAGTTCTTTATCTGGCAAAACTGTTCTTCAAAAAGAAGGGAGGGTTTAAGACAATCACAGGTAAACAAAACTGGGAGAGTTCATCAGGTTGAAAGGTAAAGACAGGAGATCATGACTTGGAGCAGTATGAAGAAGTATTTTCAGTAAAGGCAACTAAGTGATTAAATACAAAACCCAATGGTTCAGTATACTTAATATTTAACTCTATTTTTAAAATTCCTATAAGAGTTAGAATACAATTGAATAAGAAATAATTTTATTTCCTGTTAGACATGCAAAATATAAAGTTTGTGGTTACAAAAGCATCATAAAGAAGGGAAACAGATGCATATGGAAGCAGAATATGGGTGTACTATTGAAAGTAAGTTGGTATCTCTCCAAAATAATAGGTTATAGACTTAGTTTGTGTAATGCAAAACCTAGGGTAACTTCACAGAAAGTATTTTAAAAATACAGATAAATGGAAATGAAAAAGGGAGCAATCAGTTGTATCACAAAAGATCAACTATACACAAAAGGTTGCAATAAAGAAAGAGAGACAAAAAGATATGACAAATAAAAAACAAAGGATAACATAGTTGAAGTAAGTCCTGCCTTTACAGTAATAGCACTCAGTGTTAAAGAATCAAACTCCTCAATAAAAAGAATCAGATTGGCAGAACGAATGAAAAAGCATGATTCTTCTGTGTTTACAAGAGACTTGCCTTAGACCCAAAGACACAAATAGGTTGAAAGTGAAAGGATGGAAAAAGATAATCAATGCAAGTAGTAACCTAAAGAGATGTGGAGTAGCTAAACTAATATCAGACAAAACAGATGAAGTCAAAAGTTGTTACAAGTAACAAACAAGGACACTACATATTAACAAAAGGGGCAATCCATCAAGAAGAAATAACAATAATACATATTTATGCTTCAAACAATGGCGTCCAAAAGTATACAAGGCAAATACTGGCAAAAATGAAGGGAAAAATAGACTGCTCTACAATAATAGCTGGAGACTTTAACACCTTCAATAATGGGTAGACTATCTAGACAGAAGATTAATAAGGAAACAGAGAACTTGAATAATATGATAAATGAACTAGATCTAACAAGCAAATACAGAACACTGCACCTCAAAACAACAGGATACACATTCTTCTCAAGTGCACATGGCTCATTCTCCAGGATGGGCCACATGTTAGGTCACAGAACATGTCTCAATAAATTTAAAGAGATCGAAATGATACGGTGCATCTTCTCCGACTACAATGAAATGAAGCTGGAAATCGAAAATAGGTTAACATCACCCTAATACCAAAGCCAGATAAAGATACTGCAAGTACAGAAAATAATAGGCCAATAGCCCTTCTGATTATATATGCAAAAATACTCAACAAAATACTACCAAACGGAATCCAATAGCACATTAAGAGAATTATACACCATGATCAAGTAGGATTATCCTATGTATGCAAGGGTGATTCGATATAAGAAATCAATTAATGTAACACATCACATCACTACAAGAAAAGGAAAAAAATGCATGATCATCTCAATTGGTGCAGAAAAGACTTTTTACAAAATCCAGCACCTCTTCTTGACAAAAACATTTGGAAAACTAGGAATATAAGGAAACTTCCCCAACACGATAAAGGACAAATATGTAAAACCCTAACAGTTAGTATCATACTCAATGGTGAAATGTTGAAAACTTCCCTCTAAGATCTGGAACAAGACAAGGATGCCTACTATCACCACTGCTATTCAACATTGTGCTGGAAGTTCTAGTAGAGTAATTAGACAAGGAAAAGAAATAAAAAGCATCCAAATAGGAAAGGAAGAAACAAAATTTTCACTCTTTGCAGATGACATGATACTATGCATAGAAAATGCTGAAAAAAATTTTTAAGAAAGCTAGTAGAGTTAAGTGGATTCAGCAAAGTGGCAGGCTACAAGATCAACATACAAAAATCAATAATGTTTCTATATACTAGTAATGAAAAATCTGAAGGGGAAATAAAAGAAAATTCCATTTACAATGGCAAATAAAAGAATCAAATATCCAAGAATAAGTCAAACAAGGATGTAAAGGACTTATACACAGAAAAGTACAAAACACTTTACATTAGTGTGGTACATTTGTTACAACTGATGAAAGATACTAGTATAATTGTACTATAAACTCAAGTCTGTGGTTTACATTAGGGTTCCCTGGTTGTGTTGTACAGTTCTATGTGTTTTTAATCTTTATTCTAGTAACATATATACAGCCTAAAATATTTCCTTTTAACCTCAGATATAAAATTCAGTGCCGTTAATTTCTCTCACAGTGTTGTATTACCCATCACCACCACCCACTACCAAAACTTTTTTAACACCCCAAATAAAACCGTACCCAGCCCTATGAGGTAGGTTCTATTGGTACTACCTTAAAGTTGATAAAACTGAAGCTTGGAAAAGTTAAATGACTCATGTCACACAGCCGGTTAAGTGGCTGAGCCCAGGGTCCCTAAACTGCATTTTTAAATGCCACGTTTTCAAGTACTAATTATGTTATTTGGACACCTTAAGAATCTTAGCTCCACAAACTTTTAAAGATACAGATGGGTAGGTTCTCTAAGTATTTGAGGGTCTTCAACACCTGGCTTACTGGCTGTAGGAGTCACCTCTTGAGCTTGATGCCAGTTAATTTCTGCTCACCTAGGTAGGTGCTGTGCATTCATAGTCTAGACCTGCACTGTCCAATTGTGTTATCACTAGCCACATGTGGCTACTGAGCACATAAAGTGTGGCTCATCCAAACTGAGATTTATTTTAAATGTAAAATGCACACCAAATTCCAAGTCTTAGTATGAAAAAATGTAAAGTATTAATAATTTTCGTATTGACTGCACATTGAAATGATAGTATTTCAGATATGCTGGTTTAAATAAATTATGTTATTAAGACCAATTTCACTGCTTCTCTTTACTTTGGTTACTAAAAAAATTTAAATTACATATATAGCTTACATTGTATTTTTATTGGATAAGGTTCATCTAGAGAGCACCCAAGTTTTCAGACAGATCATTATAATCTTGAAAGGCATAGAGGAGAGGGGAGAATGTGAAAAAAGAAAGGGAAGGATGCTCTTTACAATTATAGAAATGGCCCTCCACGTTTCCAGAAAGAGGCAAAGGGGAAGAATCAGGCTGATGAGAAAGTCAGATGAAGCAAAAGAAAAGATGGGCAGGCCACAGTGGCTCAGCAGGCAGAGTTCTTGCCTGCCATGCCAGAGACAGGGGTTCAATTCCTGGTGCCTGACCATGCAAAAAAAACACATTTCATCCAGCTTTAGCTTAGCTGGATGGATATACATACCTATCTTAACCCTTCCAATCACTTAGGAGCCTCAGCTTTTCTAAGGATTTCCTTAAGAAGGAAATATCTGATACTGAATTGCTTTTACATTATTTGCATATTTCTTTAATTTCTATATTACAGTAATAACTGGAAAATGTGATCAGATAGTTTTCATTTCATTAGGCAAATTAATATCTGTCCTGCTTGGCAACCATCATGAAAAAGGTTTAGAGGAATCACGGACAAAAATTGCTGTTGGAGGAGAAATTAAATAGATTGCATCATTTAGAAAAGAGAAAACAACTTTCAGTTTACAAAATAATGTCTTTTAAAGATTCCATGGTATGAAATACGTCCAGAGACAGGAGTCAAGAGACTCAGTGGCCCTGGGGTATGAGCAAATGGACCTCAGTTTTCCCATTTATGAGAGGAGAATAAATACAGGTGTACTGATTATGTCACAGGCTCATGATGAGAAGCAGGTGAGATAATAGATGGGGAAGCTTCATGAGGTGTAAAAAGTGCTAGATAAATACAAGAGATCATTTGAATCGTGATTATGCTTCATACAGAGAGACAAGCCACAATTATTCGTGGTCCGCATATCTGGGCTGGGCGTTGCAGCCAGACCCACAGGGCTACAGCGAGAGATGGGCCTTCGCTGCTGCCAGGACAAAAACCATCCTTGACGGATGACACCTGGCTTACTGGTTGCTTGAGGAGGAAAGGGGAGCAAAAGGGGGCAGGGGGCTCATGCAAGGTCAGTGGCAGAGCTGAGATCCAAACCCACATTTCCCCCTCTGGTCCGTTTGTTTCTCCCTCCTTCCTTTAGTTAACAGGTCTCTTGGCCCTTTCATGGGACGATCAAAAAAATCAACAAGAACAATAGCAGCTCACACTCACTAACTAGTTGCTCAAAATGTTCCCAGACCAGTGCTAAGCATTTGACTGGCATATGTGTCTCATCTGAGCCTAACAACCACCCTGTGAGTTGGGTGCTATTATTGACTCCATATCATAGGTGGGAAAACTGAGGTTTAGAGATTTTTAAGGAATTTGCACTGGGCTACAGGCTATAAGAGGTAGAAACAGGGATTCTCTCCAGGCAATGTGACTCTAAATTTCCAGATCTGAACCACTGGACACACTTATATTCCACTAAATCCCACAGTTTCTGGAGCTGCCGTTCTAGACCCTTCACAATCTGACCTGACTGGCTTTCTCTCTCATTTGAAATCTGAAAAAAAACCTCTGAGTCTTATCTTTCACCTCCTTGCACAGTATGGATAATTTTGAAGGACAAAGACACAGCTTCTCTGCATCACGTCCCTGCACTTGATTCCCGCAGTTACCCCCTTCCCAGGATGCTTTCTCCTCTTCTCTGCTGGTTCAAATCTTGGCCTGCCTTTCAGGCTCCCCTGAAGTCCCACTTCCAGCTGGTACTCCACTCCTGGCCACTCAATCCACATTGGTTTCTCTTTCTCCTCCGAGTCTACCTGATATTTGCCATTCATACCTTCCATTGGGCTCTAAGGCCCAGCCTGAGATAACTCTTATTCCTCCTCACTTGCTGTGTAGATCTTTATCAATGTGAATCCTAAAGCCTCAATCCTATTAGAAGCTCCCCAAGGTCAATGTCAATGTCTGCTTCCCTTAGATCCTCTATAGTGCTTAGTTATCACCCAGCTAGGGAGGTCATCAGTGATCAATAGTCATGTTTAAAAAGAACAAAAAATCAAAACAGTAGAAGGAAGCTACAGAGAGGCAACTTTCAGCTAAACAGAAGGATATTTTTTCACTGATGTCTTTTTTTTTTTTTAACACTAGGAAGCTATCCTTGAGAGTTGGAGATTAAGCCATCCTTAGAGGTATTCACACAAGGCTTGCTTGGGGATGTTTTGGATGAGATTCCTGCTCTGAGCAAATTGGTGGGGAGATCCTTTGAAATCCCTTCTAGCTATGAGAGTCTGTGATCCCATAACTGAATGTGTGAGTAAGTGAATGAGTGAATTTGCAGATGTCAGTCATTCATGCTTGGGCTCTCCCCAACAGCAATTGAGTCACGGTGTTCTGCATAACTCAGTCTTTTATCTGAAAAACAGCTGACATGAAGTAAATGGAGAGCAGATCTTATTTTCTCTATTTTCCAGATGAGGAAACAGACTTATTGAGGTAAAAATGATTTGCCTGGAGTCAGCAGTTGGATGTACACCAGAGGCAGCCTTCAGGATCTCAGGTTAGTTCAGTCTTTGCTTCAAAAGCCCCAGACAGCTCAACAGGACCCCAGCATCTGCTCTCTTCCTTTAGAGCAAAGAGGAGAAGCTGGGAGAAGCCCTACAGAAACCCTACCTTTCCCTGTTCTGCACCTGCCACAGCCTCTCAATCACAATCCCTGAGAGATCTTACCCATCAAATATTTCTCAGATTGTGCCCCTCCTCTACAAAACCATCATTGCTGCCTTTGAATTCTCCTATGGAAAGGCCAGTTACCAGAAAGCTCTGGATTTAAACAGGCTGTAAAATGAAGGTAATGATAGTAGCACCCACCTTCCAAGAATCTTTGTGAGAAGCAAACATGTTAATTTTTCTGGCTCCTTAAGGATGCATTTCACCTCTCTTAATCTTGGGGTGAAGGTTATATTTAGAACCCACTTCATAGGGCTGTTGTGAGGATAAAATGAAGTTATATAGAAAAAGGCAAATTGATGGAGCCCAGCACAGTACCTGGCACATACAACTGACTCAAATTATCTATTTATTGGGGGCAGTAGGGATGCTTTCTTCCTAAATGTGTCACCTTGGGCAAGTTGCTTAACCACTGTACGCCTTAGTTTCTGCATCTGTACAATGGAGATGACAATAGTAATACTCACCTCCTAAGGACTTTTGTGAGGAATATACACACTAATTGTGCCAGTCTGAATCTGTTGTGGACCCCAGAAAAGCCAAGTTCTTTAATCCTCATTCAGTATTGCTGGGTGGGATATTTTTTATTGTTTCCATGGAGATGTATCTCCACCCATTCAAGGTGGGATTGCTTACTGGAGTCCTTTAAGAGGGAACCATTTGGGAAAAGCTACAGAGCCAACAGAGCCCCAAAGCCAGAGAACCTTGGAGATGCAGAAGGAAAACACCCCCGGGGAAACCTTATGAACTGAGAGGAGAAAACTAGCAGCCATACCATTTACCTTTCTGGCTGACAGCAGTGTTCTGGACTGACAGGCCTTTCTTGAATCAAGGTGTCTTTTCCTGGATGCTTTAGTTTGGGCATTTTCATGACCCTAGAACTGTAAACTTGCAACTTAATAAGTTCCCCTTTAAAAAAAAAAAACATTCCATTTCTGGTATATTGCATTCCAGCAGCTTTTACAAATCAAACACTAACTTATGAGAGACTGAATATAGAAATGGATAATGACCAGGAAACTCTGACCCACTCTCAGCAGTAAGTGGACTAAGAAACTCTGCTTCATGACATGCAGCAATCTATTCAAGAAACTGGCCACTATCTACAAACCTGAATCCCTGTAACAATAGACCCAAAATAATCAGAAGTTCATCAATTACTTACAGCTTCCTTAATTTTTGTCCTTACTTCCAACTAAGGACCAACCAGATAAAGCCAAATACACTCTCCTAACTAATCGCATAGGATAGCCTGCTTCTCTGTGGCCTGCTATCAGCTTCCCCATGCAAACAGCCTCCAGTCAGGAGGCACCTGAGGGCTTCCCTTTCTCAACAATAGAGTTACCTACCTTTTTGCCTGCCTTTGAGTCTCTGTCAAACTCAAGTGGTGGTAGTTTTTTCCCTTGCTGTATAGCAAGCTCTGAATAAATGGGCTTTCTGTCTTTTCCTTTGGATGATCTTTATTTCTACATGCATTTAGAGCATTTAGAAGTAGATTTTCTGACTGCGTAGTGTGCTGGTTTGGAGCCATTGTGTACTCAACAAAAGGCCATGTTCTTTTAATCCATCGCTGTGGGGGGTAGACCTATTGTGGGGACCTTTTAGTTCAATTGAGATGTGACCCAGTCCATTCAGGGAGGGTCTTAATCCCTTTCCTGGAGTCCTTTATGAGGATAAGAGAGAGAAAATGCCCAGACACTTTTGAAAAGAGCCGTTGAAACCAGAACCCAGGAGAGAAAGATCAGCAGATGTCACCATGTGTTTTCCCATGTGACAGAGGAATCCCAGATGCCAGCTGCCTTTTTTTTTTTTTTAACATGGGCAGGCACTGGGAATCGAACCCAGGTCCTCTGGCATGGCAGGCATGCCTGCTGATCCACCGTGGCCCACCCAGTATCTCCATCTTGATACCTTCATCAGGACATTTTCATGGCCTTAGAACAGTAAATTTGTAAATAATAAATCCCCTTTGAAAATGACAACCCATTTTTGGTATATTGCATTCTGCCAGCTTTAGCAAATCCAAATGCATAGCTTTTGTACTTTTTTAGTATTATCACTTCTCCTGATAAGTGGGACTGCTTGAACACAGCCTTCTGCATATGCTGCACAGTCTGCTGCTGCCCCTCGAGTTAACCCTACCACCAAATCATCCCTAATAAACAATGACATTTATCATGTTTCCACCGCATCTATTTTATCATTCCTACTTTTATTCCCTCCAAAAATCATGCTCCTTTGCTTGCCAGACTTTCCCAGTCTCTGCTTTTTCCCTTACCAGAAATCATGGTGCAAATCACACCTGTAGAATGCCTCAACCAAGCACAAACACTGCAAACATGCCACAGAGACCAAGGAACAATTAACTCAGGAGCAGAGTTTGCCCAGAAACCTACCAAGGGAGCAGGCAGAGGTGATGGCTTTTGGTTCTGAGACAGAGATTTGGGTGTTTCTGGGAAAGTCAGAAGTCTATCAGTAGAGGACATCCTGATTAACCCTCACCACTTGGCAGTTCAGGGCTTGATAGACATTAACCATTCAGAAAATAGTTGAGGAATGAATGAACCAATCAATCAATGAACAAACAAATGAAAGAAAGAACAAACTCGATGACAGAGCGCTCGGGATGCTGAAGCTCTTCCTGCCGAGGAACGCATGCATGTGTTCCCTGCCCTGCAATGCCCTTCACCAGGCTTAGCTCCACTACCTCCTTTTCTAGTGCCAGATCTCCCTGCTGTCAACTCCAGCTGGGTCAGCCAGTCACTCCTTTCACCTCAGGTTCCATCAGCCTCACTGGCTCGGCCTGAACCCCCTGCCCAGTGAGCTCAGAACTCCATGCTGGGTCCTCTTAGACCACTTTTGCAATTTTAATTTCCCTACCTCCCTTAGCTTTTTCACTTCTAGCAATCTGACTCTAAAACATGGAAATTGAAGAAAGGCAAACCTTGCTAAAAAGAATCCCATCTCAGACACTTGTTGCACAGTGCTTGAAAACTTAACCTTTTTCAACCTCCCACTTGTAGAGTTGAAATAGAAACACCTTCAGGTAGTTTTTCTGGAAATTACATACAATAACAGGTGTTAAGGGTTCAGCAGAGGGTCCTATTTACCACAGGTGCTGAAAAAATGTCATTTCCTCCTTTGTCTGGTGGCCACTATAAACTTTAGACTCCTTATCTAGAAGTTAATATTAACTACTGTAAAGAGTTCTGGGGTCAAATAGATGTGGATCAAATTCTGGCTCCCCACTTGCTAGCTTTGGCAAACCACTTACCCTGTCTATGACTCAGTTTCTTTATCTGCAGAATCAGACTCATGACAGAACCAATCTCCCACGGCATTTGAAAGAAATAAATGAGATTACACAAGTCAAGCATTTCGCTTAGTGCTTTGCACATAGATAGTCAATAAATATTGGCCATTATAATTGCTGCCTATATTATTATTAAAAAAGCTCCACTGGGCTTCATACCTGGTATATACAAGACAGATGGTAAACCTTGGCTGTGCATTTGCTGACAAGGTGCTTCCTTAGCAGAAGCTAACTCAGCCTTCATGAGCCTGAAGATGCCTTTTCAGGGGTCACCTGCCTATGTAAGTCCATTATTCTGCC
Organism: Tamandua tetradactyla; assembly: GCF_023851605.1. Taxonomy (NCBI): domain Eukaryota; kingdom Metazoa; phylum Chordata; class Mammalia; order Pilosa; family Myrmecophagidae; genus Tamandua; species Tamandua tetradactyla. The sequence continues at coordinate 27,062,558 of NC_135333.1, forward strand.
TCCAATTTCTAAACTTATCATTCCACCTTCTCCACCTCCCAAGTGCGTGTTGATCCTAGGAAGAAAGTACATAAAGCAGGTGACCTTTTCTAAGCACATGGTTTTACTTTCTCAGACTTTGAAACAACCTCCTACCCCCACCCCCAGCCTTCCACAACTCTTGGGGGATCCCAGGGGATAAGGAGAGCATCTCAAAATGGGAAGATAGATCTCTGAGATCTGACGGCCCTACTGAGAAACAAGTGCTGACCCCACCTCTGTTTTGGGGTGAGGTAATACACAGTGGTGCTCTCTTTTAGCTTTTAGAATACGGGAGTGAGGGATCCTGCTTCCAGCCATGATGGGTTGGAGGGCAAGCTGCATTTCTGGCCTCACCTTGCGGGAGTTTTAGCCAAGCTCTGGATTTGCTGGAGATTTATAAAACTTTCTCTCTGTCTATCATATTTTAAAAAACACTATGAAGGGAAGACGAAGCTTTTAGCTGCAATGCAATCAGCTGGGGTATTTCTTTCCCAATACAATCTAGTGGAATTTAGAAGGAAATTATTGCTTGGCAAAGCAAAGGATGAAAAATGTGGAATATACCTGTTGGAAAGATCTATAGAGCCTCTAGTTTCCCTAATTGTGCAAAAGCCCAGAGAGAGACGGCTGTTTACCCTCTAATACACAGCATAGCAGTGGCAGAGCCAGACTTGGAGCTCAAGCCAGAGACTCTTGACCTGAGAGCCCTTGCTGATAGCCCATCTGTGAAACCCCTAAAATTGGTAGGTAATATTTTGTGGCTATAGACCCATATGCATTTGCAAGGCAGGGGTAGCTATAATTTTCATCAGATTCTTGAAGAGGTCTGTAACCCAAACCAGTTTAATGCCACTAACATCCTTGCTAACAGTCCTTAAGATTAGGAAGTTTATAAAATGTAATTCAGACAACAGTAATTACCAATAAGAAACTGTCAGAAATAAACACCAGACAGTGTTTTTGTATTGCAAAATGTATTGCATGGATTAACACCCTAAAAAGGAAAGAAAGAAGGTATTGATTGTATGGTCAGTAAGAATAATAATAACCATTTGCATTTGTATAGCCTTACTCTGCATCAGGCACTGCTTTACATATCTAATAGAGTTGTATCTCAGTAACACAATGTATTACCCTCTTTTGATAGGTGGGGCCAGAGAGGTCAGGATCAATGTCCAGTAAGGGCAGAACCATGATTTGAGCCAAAAAGGAGCTGGCACTATGGGAATGTATAGGATTCTATGCAGAGCACAGGAAATCAGGAGGGAGAAATATCATACAGCCCCTGCCTCTGCAAGTTCACAGTCCAGTCACTGATGATGATGCTATAAGGGTACGGTGCTATAAGCAAGCTTTTAAAGATGCAGTGGTGGGCAAGATGGAGGAGAAATCTGGACATGAAGAGAAACCCACTCAGGCAGGTGGCAAGGGAGCTGAATTTAGCAGTGTTAAGCAGAACAGCTTGGCCATGCTCTATGGGTTCACTCTTGGCAGCCAGACGAACTCTAAGCTCAGACCCTACTCAGCCAGCCAAGGAGGCAGGCCAGGTAGTAAGCCCAACCAATGACTGCACACCTGGGAACTAGCAGTTCTCATTCCAGAATACCTGTATCTGTAGGCAGGAAAGTTCCAAGATTAGCCCAAAGACCAGAAGGAGAAGTTGGGTTCCCAGGCTCCGGCCAAATTGGCTGGGATTTGGCCAGGGATAGGTCATGAGTAAGGGAAGGCAATTCACCAAGGCTTAGCAATCCTGGAAAATGGAGTACTGCTCAATATGGTGCCTCCAGCAAGTGGCATAACCACCACCTGCCTCAGTTTCCACATCTGTGAAGCAGAATACTTTCATCACTTCCCTCATAGGATTGTTGTGAGGTTTAAATGAAATGGGGTATGAATAGTTGTTTTCACAATTCCTGGCATATAGTAAGCATCCATTGTTTATTTCATTTCTTCAAAAGTGATCTGTTGAGGACCTACTATGTGCCAGTAGCTGGACTAGATGCTGGAGATTCACCAAGTTTACAAGACCAGCACAGCTTCTGCCTTTGCGGAACTCACAATCAATTGCTCTTCTCATCGAGAATTACTAGTAGTGATAATTATAGCGTTACTGTCATCCTTATTATGGGTAACTAAGGAGGCTTTAGTTCCTTCAAACTGAGTCGTTGCCTTTTTGGTTTTTTTTTGTCTTCCTCTGGGGCTTGTTCTTATCTGTTGTTTTTCATTCCCACATCCACAGAATTTGGTCCCAAGTAAGCCCCATAGTATGTGCACTGGTTTGAACTGGATCAACCCGGGACTGTCTGGTGGGTGGTGGGGATGCGGGCTGTGGGAGGGGGTGGGGAATGGGCAACAGTAGGTTTAAAATGGAATTTAAAATGTTTTTTTAAAAGGAAGGGACACATAAAAACACCATAAAATCATTTCATCATTTAACAGCGATCTTTGTGTGCCACATACTGGACTGGAGATGCCCCAGTTTACAAATCCATGTGTTGTATTTGTATTAATTAACATGATGTTTTTACTAATTATCTGGTCATGTCTACAGCACTCTTTCCGTCCTAAACTTTTGGCAGCAAACTCTGATCGTTTCCCCCTGTGGCCACAATTGTGGAGCATTATCCTATAGAAAAAGTAGACAGATAATCAGGCTTCTCTCTAGTTGATCAAAACCATTTTTATGAAGAGTTGGTAAAAAAAAAAAAAAGTTCCTTTAGCTTTTGTCAGTAATGGCATGTAAATGTTTAAAACTATAGTTAAAATTTGGTAAATTTCCTACCACGTGTGATCATACCTGGGCTTTACTGCTGTACTAACCGTTTATGATTTTTCTACATGGAAATTATATTACATCACCCTGCCCAAGGAGACAGCATCCAAATTTGAACTAGCTATTTTCGGTTCCCTGAGAAATGATCTGCTGATGATGGGCCCGCTGACTGGTTCCACTACTGACCCCTCCCCTGGTCTGCTAAGACTGAAGTTAATTAGCCAAGTGGCCAATTGGCCATCAACCCCTGTAATTGAAGAATCACATTAGTTGTAATTGGGTTGTGTAGGGGCCTATAAGTTGGAAGAACAAATGCAGCGAGCATTGCAGGATCTGTAAAAACATCTGCTAGCACATCCCCTGGGAGTCAGAGCGTGCCCACTCTCCGATTCCGTTCTTTAAGCTTGGCTCTGAATCTTGAGTACTGAGCCTGGTTTGGGAGGGAAACGACAACAAAAATTCCATGGGGATTCCTCCAGCCAAATGGCATGGCAGGGTACCATCCCTAAGTGCCGTGCTTTTTAAACCTCTTGGCAAAAACATGCAGCCTGGCCAGGCAGGTAAGGGTGAGGGCAAGAGCAGGTGGAAGCAAGGTGGGCTGGCACCTTCAGAGATGCTCAGCAGTGGAAGGTGACAGGACTTCCAGACCTCCTGGTGCATACTTCTTACCTTCAAAAACTGCACTAAATCTCAAAATAAAACTAAAGAAGTCCCACAAAGTTATGATTTTTCCCTCCTGATAGTGGAATGGGTACATTTGCTGATCTATTGGAATATCAAATTGTTTGGAACACTGTTTTTTATTTCAGCTGCATTTTGAAGTTGCCCTCAGCCCGCATCCTGGTTGTTTGACCCCCAGAGATGAGCCATTTGCCAGGAACCTGAGACTTCATTCATTCCAATGCCCTTATTTTTACAGAGGCGATAAAGTCCCAGAAAGAGAACGTGACAGCCAAAATCAAACAGGGAGTCAGTGGCAGAAACAGTGTAAATACTCAGATTTCCAAATTCCTGATCCAAGGCTCTAAGTGCAATTTTTATTTCCATCTGCTTTATCAGAAACTTAGCCAGAATTCCTTCCAAAGACCTGGCCTCCCCTGCAGCCTTTTGGAAAAGGCTTCTGGTCTTCTGACCACCAGAGAATGCCTTAACCATCTGCTGTCAAAAAAGCAGGCTCCAGAGCCTCGTCCACTCCAAAGACACCCAGTTACATATTTGCTCCCCAAGACTTGGCTCCTACCTCTGGCAGAACTGGGTAATGCTCGTTTACCCACTCACAGCCCAAACTGCCTGTGTGTATTGTTAAGCTCACAGCCAGAGCCCTTGGCCAATGAATATTGGCCTTGGACATGGTGGGACTCAAAGGAGGCTGGGTCCAGGGCAGCTACTTCACAACAGGGAGGCGTCTGGGAGATGTGGGGAAGCAGGCGAGTGCTGGCATCCTCCCCTATGCCACTCAGGCTCAAGCCTCCTTTGAAAGTATCTCAGCCCTGCCTTGACTCCTTCACATTCAACCAGGTGGCAAACCGCATTTTGTGTTGTTTTTTTCCTCTTTGCATTTTCAGTGATGCGGTGGAGGCTATTAGAACCTCCTGCTGGGATCATTTCACAGCCAAATCATCCCCATCATTCAGAGATCACTCAAATATCACATTCTCAAGAAGCACCCTGTTACCAAGGCATCACCTCAACCCATCCTATCACTCCCACCCCATTACCTTATTTTGGTTTCTTCTTTCATGACACTTCATAGCAGTTCATAACACTCATTGAAAATTCTTTATCCTACTGGTGGGGAGGTAAGGTGGCTCTGTTTGTGTAAAGCTTCAGTCTCTGGGGTTAGGCTGTCTATGTTCAATTCCCAGTTCTATACTTACTAGCTGTATATCTCTGAGCAAATTACTTAACCTCTACCTCTAAGCCTCAGTTTCTCATCAGTGAAAGGAGGAAAATAATAATAGCAACCTCACAAGTTCTTATGAGATTAAGTCAATAGATCCAAAGCACTTAGAACAGTATCTGGAATATAATAAGAACTCTAGAAATGTTGATTACTACTATTAGATTGTTATTGCTATTATTTGATTTTCATATTATAGTGTGTTTCTTTCAACTGTGATGCAATTTCCATAAAAGCAGGAGGCTTTATCTGCCTCATGCACCTCTATCTCTAGGATCCGCAAAAATACCTGGCACATTGTTGATGCTCAACAGGTGCTCACCAGATAAATGAATGAACAGTCCTCCTCTGCTTCCACTTTACCTCTCCTTCATTCTATCCTTGAATGGACCCCGACGTGCTCCCAGGAACAATGGGCCATCCCTTCCTCTGATCCCTGTGGGACCCTGTACAGATTTTAGTCAGAGAGCCTGGAATTCTTTTCTCTATCATACTTCATAGTTTGTATATACACTGTGAGCTCCTTGAGGGCATTTGCTGCATGCTATTCACCTCTGCATGCTCTCGGCTCAGCATGCTGGCTGGCACATAGAAGAGTCTATATAGTGGGAGACCACATAGAGAAGAGGAAGGAAGGAAAGAGAAATATTCCAAGTATAGATCTGACCACATTACACTCCTTCCCAGCTCCCTAGTGGCTCCCCATCACTTGCACAGCAAAGGTCCATGTTTCCCAATATGGCATTTCTGTCTGTCCATGGCCTGGTCTCAAATTCTATTTCTACCCTTTTCACACATGTGCTCTTCTTTCACCTTGCATACATAAAGTCGCAGGCATTCTGATATTCTTTTCTTTAAACATTCTCAGTAATTCTCACTTGAGGATCTTTATTCATGTTATACCCTGTTTCAGTTTTCTAAAGCTGCCAGAATGCAATATACCAGAAATGGATTGACTTTTTCAATGGGAATTTATTTATAAGTTTACAGTTCGAAGCTCAATGCAATTGTCCAAATTAAGACATCAAGAGGAAGATACCTTCTCTAGGGAAGGGCTTCTTTTATCCAGGGTTCCTCTGTCACATGGGAAGGTTTAAGGTGACATTAACCTTCTCTCCAAAATGTCTCTTGTCTTCTGTGGTCTCCTTGCTTGTTTCTCCCGAGGCTCTTCTGTAAATGTCTCAGCCTTTTATCCTCTCATAAAGGACTCCAACAAGTGGGTTAAGACCCATCGAATGGGTTGGGTCACATCTCCCTGGAAGCAACCTAAGCACCAGGTCTCACCCACAATAGGTCTGCACCCACAGGGATGGATTAAAGGAACATGGCTTTTCTGAGGTACATGACAGATTCATACCAGCACGAATCCCCTTTACCCATCTCTTCCCTTAGTATCTTTGCTGACCCTTCTTCTTGATTATCCCTCAGATAGAGTTAATCTTCATTATTTATATTCCTAAGACATTTTTGATTGCTACTTTATAATGTGTCATAGTCCCTTTTAGTCCTCCACATGACATATACATTTCTGAAGGCCAAAGAGTGCTTCTTCTATATCCTAGAGCCCATGGAGCTTCTGGAGCAATGTTTGACCCAGAGGAAGCACCCAGGAGTGGTTAATGAATCAAGTTGAAATAAAAATAAAGTGTTTGATTGTAATGAGAATACCTATGATTTTCCATCTTGGCCTAAATTGAATATTCACATATTTTTAAATTCAGTGTCAATTCAGCAAGTATACGGTATGGACTAGATTTTTTGTACCTCTCCCTAAGGAGTCCATGATATGAATTAGGACAGGAGCAATGTCCACTAGACATACTAAGACACCATGTTGGGAGCATTGATTCATTGAGCACCTACAATGTGCAAAGCCCCATCTAAGATATCAAAAAGCATCAGCCTTGTCCTTACTCCTAAGCTGTATCATGTTTACATTGGAGAAATCAATATTTGAGATACAGCATAGCAAAGGGGAAATGCATTTTAGCAGAAAAAGATTGAACATCACCCAAAGATGGATAAAGGACTTTAGATCCTTTAGGGGGGTGGGATAGGGCAAGAGTTAGTGTGGTTTGGGTCGTATATATATAGGATAGTGGCTTTATGTTAGATGGAAGCATTATTTTGCTATTGTCTTTATTGGGAAGTTAAATATGGATGCAAGAAATATACATGGATGTCAAATTGACAAGGAATGGATTGTGTCAACCTGGTTGAGCTAGAACTAGGGTTCCCAGAATTCTCTATATAGTTCCAGGGTACTTTGGCCACCAGAGGCATGCAATTAGGAAAATGGAAATAAAGTAGTAGCATCTTTTTATTAATGCCTTGAAGGTTAGTACTGAGCCCACTTCCTATTGCAGCTCACACATACGTTGTTGCTGATCTACTGCTAATGACACAGCAGCAGCAGCAGCAGCAGCTCTAGCTCCTGCTGGATCTCCTCTTCTAGCTATTCCAAATCCCAGGCAGTGCACATAATCCCTAAGGAAAAGATGCCAGCTTCTCCTAAAGGTCACATGAATCTCTGCCCTCCCTCATTTCATCTCTTCTTCCCCATAGCCTGTTCTGCTGACTTCAAGCCTGCTCAGAAGCAGAAGCAACAGGTTTACATAGACTGTTGAACCAGTGTCTTCGTTTGCAATGGCTGCTACGACAAATATCCTGCACCGGTTGGTTTAAACAACAGGAATTTGTTGGTTAACGGTTTTGGAGGCTAGAAGTTCCAAATCAAGGTGTTGGTAAGGCCATGCTTTCTTCCAAATCTGTAGCATTCTGATGATGGCAGTCTCTCTCTCTGGCTTCTCCTGCTCCTGGTTTCTACTTCTTTGGGTCCAATTTCCTTTGCTTATAAGGACTTCATCCATATTGGATTAAGGCCTTCTCTCCTTCAGTTTGAGCACACCTTAACTAATGAAAACAACTTCAAAGATTCTCTTTACAAATAGGTTTTACCCGTAGGACCGATAATTAAGAATTAAACATGTTTTTCTTGAAGGACATGATTCAATTCCCAACTACCAGTTTCCACAATTGCATAAATTCAAACTCCCACATTTGCAATATGTCTGCTTCTCTGATCAAACCCTAAGTGAGGGGACTTGTGACTTTCTCAAAAGGCTCCAGCCACATGAGCCTTCTTTCTGTTCCTTGAGCAAAGCAAGCTTATTCCCTTGGAGGGTATTTCAGAGTTTCCACTCCTTCTGTCTGAGACACCCTTTCCCAGGTCCTCTCATGCATCTTCTCATTATGCATCCTCAGCTCAAATGTCACCTCTGCTGAGAGGTTCTCCCTACCCACAGCATCTAAAATAATCCTCAGTCATTCTCAGTCCCACTACACCATTCACTGTCTCCATGGCGCTCATCATTTTCTCAATTATGTTTGTTTGTTTAGAAACCAGTTGTTTAATCTCACAAAGCTTTCTGAGGGCAGGAACTTTTTCTGTCTTGTTAGCCACTGCATCCCCTGTGCTCAGCCGAAGCCTGACACAGAGAAGGTGACAATACGTACTTGTCAAATGAATCAATGACCTGGTTCAAGTTATTTCCCTCTTGGGGCCTCAGTGCCCTGAGCTTTCCTAATCAGGCTTTCCTCACAGAGCTGTTAGGACTAGCCGAGCCTGCAGATTAAAAGCACTTTGCACAGAGCCCGGCAGGGAATTGACTCTCAGAGCTTGGGTCACCTCCCCTGACGTCTCTGCCCTCCTGAGAACCTCCGAGGTGAGGTGAGAGCTGAAATGAACTCACTAGGATGGAATCAGATCTCTGAGACTCCTGAACACCAGGAGGATATTTTTACTGTCTTCACAAAATGCCAGAACCTCCTCTGCTAACAGCTCGGGTGTGCTCTGCACCTTCCTCTTAAAAAAAACACTTTCACAGCATCTGTGCCTGGCAATCCTTATTTCTCGGCCTTTTCCCTCCCTATTGGAGCCAGCAACAACCCCCAGCTCTGCCTACTGCCCAAGGACCTCGCACTGATGAAAGTGTCCAACTGGTTTCCCTGCATTTGCCTTACACACATGGATGAAAAGAAACACCCTTTTCATCTAGCCTGGAGGGAAGGTGGTTGCTAAAGGGGAGATGCAGAGGAATTTTCTGAAAGAGGATGCAGTGGGCCTGCACATGCATAGACTCCAAATCACAGAGTGAGTCTGGCTCATATATTCCAACCATAGATTAAAAAAAAAATCACTAAGCAGACCTATGACTTAAAAGGAAAAGCCAGCCAGTAATACTAATTTAGGAAGTAATGAACTCTTCTCTCCCTCCCAAGCTGCATTAGGCCTCTATTGGACTACAAAGTGGAATAAGTGGCTCCATCAGAAATGGCCGTCTTCCTTTACATCTCATGCTGCACACGTGGAGTGAATGTAATGGAGCTTGTGGGATTGCCCTGGGATGGAGGGAGGGGCCATTTCAGCCACGGTTTTGCTGGGAAATAAGAGAAAACGGCCTACAGAGACATATACTGAAAGATGTAAAGGTTTCTTTGGCTATTTTCTGCTTTGGGGAAGAATGTCCTTGCCTCACTGCCAGAGATTATCTGACCCTCTCCGTTCTTTCCTCCTTCCCTCTCTCCCACCTTCCCCCCTTTCCTCCCTGCCTCCTTCCCTCACTAAATATTTACTGCTAAATCCTGTGCTTCAATTCTTTTGACAGCCAACTAACAGGCCACAGGTGTTAAATTCTAGACTGTAGGCTGCACAAAGGCAGGAATTAAGTTATTTTGTTCATAACCCCAGAAACTAGGGCAGTCCCTTGCAAATTATTGTTACCTGGTAAAACCTTGCTGAAAAAATGAATAAAAAGGGCAGTGCAATGGTGGCTCAGTGGCAGAATTCTCACCTGCCATGCCAGAGACCAGGTTTGATTCCCAAAGCCTACCCATGCCAAAAAAAAAAAGAATTAAAAAATGTGTTCAGAGCTTCATTTTGCAGTATCTCCTAACAAACGATCTCTTTTCACATCTGAAGATACAAGACCCTTCCTATCTTTTATTCTGAACCTTTTCAAAATCAATGGTCTTAAAGGGTAAGACAGACTATTTTATTATGTTCAATGTTTCCTTCCATGCCATTAACAACTCAGTCATTTGTTTGTGCTAAAAATGCAAAACTCATCATTTTCCTATTCCTGTTCAAATACTTCCATTGGTTTGATTATGTAACTCGCATGTATCTAACACTGACACCATGTACAAGGGAAGGCACAATTCCAGCCTAATGTCAGGCTTCTTCCTTTATCCCTTTTAATTCAGCTACGCCACACCATTCATCATTCCATCATATCCACCATGATGTCCTTCATGTCTCCATAACTCTCCTAAGCTGTCCCCATCGACTTGGAATTTGTGAAATCTCTTCACCTATCTTATCTAAGTAGAAACTCTGATACATTCTAATAGACCTATTTCAAAGTGGAATCAGCCCACTTGCCAGTGTCTCCATACACACTTGACTTTTGTCTATAACGTCACAATTTGAGCCCCTATGACATTATTTCATATATTACATTGCAGTTTTGTTTTGTTAGCTCTCTTCCCCCAGCCTTGACTCCTTGAGGACAGAAATGAATGGAATGTTATTATTCTTAACCTTTACTTCCCTGGCACTTGCACACAGTAAGAGCTGAAGGAAGATAGGAGAATAGGAGGGAAGAAGAGAGGGAGAAAGAGGAAGCCTCCAGTAAAGTTCCCTACCTCTATATCACTAACTTGTCCTTTATCCATCTCTGTTAATTTCACAGTATACATCCCCATTATTGTTTACCACAGCATCTGAAAAATGAAAAGATCATTAGACTCTTCCAACAGTTTACCAGTGAGTATATTCTCACAGTTAGACCTCCAGCAGCTGTCTGCCTAGCTGAAATCCCCGCTGGTATAAGATCTTAATTCTTTGCAGATTTTGAAATCTATATAGAAATCACATCATCTGTTATTTTGAGTCTACCATTCTCTAAGCCTTAACCTTCTTTTCCCATTGAAATGATAGTTTTATAACGTGATTTTTTTCACCATATGCAGTTTCTCAAGAACATTTCATTCCTGTTCTGGCAGAACCGGGTTCATTGTGTCTTTACTCTCCTTGCTTTTTACATGCCATTCCCTCTGATTGGAACTTGTCTTCCTCTCCCCTTCCCTGGCCCCACCTTTGCATCTCTTCAAAATCACTTGAAGACACTTCACTACTTGGTTTGACCAAATGAGCTTTTCTAGACTGCTATATTTCTTTAGTTTGGCAGGGCATGCTGTACGGAACTGAGGTAAATGTCTGCTTATTGTTTGGACTTCTTTGCCCAATTTCTTGTATATTGGTGGGGACTTGTTGCTTCTGCTGGCTCCTTAGGTTTTGTGCTTTGTCCAGTTCTACCTCCTAAAGGTGGAAGTGGCTTTCCATTGTCTTCCATCTCTCATCTGTTCCTTTACCGTTTTAAAATCACCAAAATTCTCTCTTTTGTCAATTCACTCATTTTATAAGTATTTATTGAAAAATCTTCATTGTGCTTGGTGTAATGTAAACAGTGAACACTCTGCTGTCCCTGCCTTTAAGAGTGTGAAATCTAGTCCGGAGGGAGTGGTCAACATGTAAATGCACAATAAAAACCCAGTGTGACTGAGGGTCCATCCTTAGAGGAGAGGTGGGGAGAATTTCCCAGAGAAGAGATATCTACCACAGGAAGATGGAGAACAGAAAAGGAGGAGCCTCAGGCATTACCAGACTTGTGAGATTCTTTGTTCTATAAAACCTGAAAATTGTATTCCCAAGAAAATACAACTTCTGTCAGAAAATTGTGGTATGAGAACAATTGTTTATTTAGGAAAGAAGTAAATTGGAATAGACTTTTAGAGTCAAAATAACAAAGCTGTTTTTCCTCCAAAAAAAGCAATCTAGAAATAATAAATTGGTTAAGAAAATGTTGCAAAAGAAAATCTCAGTGCAGCTTTGTTTGCCGTTCATTTGCAACAGACTCCCTTGCCCACAGTCTTGCAGTTTTACATGTAGCATATACCTGGGTAAAAGACCAGAGACCACAGACCTAAAAAAATAAAAGGGAGTGGGGGATGTTGGCAATGATTTTTTTACTATGCTTTACTATGCTTTACTAATTCACAATCGTTTTATAACCAATAGTGGGTGTATGTAAAATGCAAATTTTGTTATCTATTAAGTAACTGATGGTTTTATAGTCAATTTGCATCTTGAAGACACCTGTTGCATAAGAAAGTTTGGAATTCCCTATGATAGAACCCTGGCTTCCATGTTCAAGCTTGAATTCTTCACCCAGGGGGTTATTATCTGGATGGAGCTGCTCTTCCACAAACCCACCTTTCAGACTTATTTCTCTTAAACAAATTTCATCCTCATATTTCATATTTAGTGGGAGTCCCACCCTCATGAAACCTTGCTGAAGGCCAGGCCCCCTTCTCTGGCCCAGACTAGCTTTTGTACTCCACTCTTCCTTTCCTCTAATCCCACCTCCAGCTCTATCCCTGTGTCCCTTTCCCCAAGGTTGGTTGAAGAATGGGAAGAATCTCCCTCGCTCCCCTCCTCCTGGATGCTTCCAACAATAAACTCATGCAACTTTTATGAGTTTTACTATTCACCATGATGGAAACAAAGAAAAATGGCTAGAGCTGTTAGAGGAAAAATACATTATGGCAGAATATTGCAAAGGTTCCAGAATTTCCCAAGTATCACGGCCATGATTCCCAACTGTCTTGCCCAGAGGGTCCTTGGAATCTGCACTGAACTTCTGATCATCAATTTATTCCTAAGGACATACTTAGCTCACCAAATGTTTTCTCTTCTCTGCATGCAGCTCTGGATATGTAATTAACAGAGGTCCATAGGTATGAACCAGTGTGCGCTGAAGTGTGCACTGGCCTTAATAGGCTAATCAGAATATCTGCAGACCACACTGGAAGAAACAGATAAATCTCATGGATTTACCCACTTGGCAAATATTGACTGAGTCCATGTAATGCACCAGATACTATGATGGGCTTCAGACACCCATGAGATCTTGCTCATTTTCCTATTTTAATGTCTCCAGTTCACATGGTGTCATTCCCATGGTCACACAGGACACAGCACATAGGATATCAATGTTGTTCCAAATTCTTCCCCACTATTTTAAATTTTTCTTTGGGTGATGGGAACTTTATGAGAGAAGTTTTCTTCCACTCCTGTTGCTTCCTTCTATAGTTTTACTCTTCTCACCCTGAAGGAGGTGAGGCATATTTAATTGTTGAGTTTGGGAAAGCATACTTAACCTGTATGGCAGACTTGCTCACCTGCATGGGTTCTGGTAAGTTCTTGGCCATGCAGTAGACAATGGCCCAGGGGTCCACTGTTCTAGACCTCCTTATGACTGAGTGGGTTGAGTTCACACTTAGCTGAGCAAGCCCACAAAGCTGAAAAGTCTGAAGTCTTGTTCTCCACTCAGGTTTGATTGGTAATACAGGTGTTAATGGATGGCCATCTCTTTGACATCTCTGTTCATCTCTAAATGCACTCCTAACTCTGGCAAAGCAGTGACCTTTATTTATTGACCCTTCTCAGATACCAATAAAACTACACAGAGATTTGTAAAATTGTGGAATGTTGGAGTAGACAGGGTTCTAAAGCACTGTTAACGTTCTTCCAGGTCAATGTTTCCACTGACCCTATCGGTCACTAGCTTGCAAGTATGTGTATGTGATATGTTTGAAGGTGTCAGTGGAAAAAGATGCCATGGTCAAAAAAGTTATGAAACACTTTGTTCTCTAACCCCCTCTCAAAGATTCAACCCACATGCTGGCATGAGAAGTCCTTCCCTAAAGAAACCTGATTAGGTTTGGGTAACTTGGGTTTCCCACTCTCCCTTGATTACAGAATTCCTTTTTAGCTGAACATCAATTAACCTCATGGAAAATTGAAGCCCTTTGCATTTGGTAATAACTGTTCTAGAGCATGCCCTTCATTTCGCACAGTTTCCTGATGTATACTTTTGTCTGAGACCTTTTTACATCCCTCTCAAATTTCAGTTTAAAGCCCCCTTGATCCAAGGAGCAAATTTCCTTTTAACAAAACCCTTTCTTTCCAGTAGCCTCCAGCATTAACTAGCTCGTTATTCTAGTACTTCAAAACACAGTCCAGAAGGCCACGACCTGGTTTTCGTTTTGTTTTGTTTTTCTCTTTTTAATTTTTTATAAGGTTCACTTCCCACATCTTCTTTTCTGTTCTAATTATCATCCTTTAGTGGGAAAAAAAATGTCAATATCCTGCATCTTAAGGGTTTCTGTCTTCTTCTCCAGACATCAAAGTATTAATACCAGAAATATATTTCAGACTGCTTAAGGTTGGATCAATTTTGCCCATACTTCCTTGGAGAAGTGGGTAGGGATCGCTGGGTCTAACACCTCTTGGCAGGTGCTCAGTCACTGCAGGAATTCAGCTCATCACCAGATCAGGCACATCCAATCCCCGTTACAGCCACCCACATAGAGCTCAAGACCTGGACCAACCTGCAAACCTCCTTGAACCTACTCCTTTACTGTTATCCAAGCAAGAGTGCAGTAGCTCTCTCAGAAGGAACAGTTTTAGCTTCTGCAAGTAGAGCTTCAGACCTGCCAGCACTCCAGGTTCAAAGCTTTCTCCTTCATTCACTCTTCTCCACTGCACTCTTTCTCTAGGCAACCTCAAGACACTGGTTTTAATTCCTCCTCTGCCTCCTTTAAATCTATTTTTTCTTGACTGCCTTATAGGATTGTCTCCCATCCAGACTGGGCCTGCTACATCCTCACTAATAAGCAAGAACACAGAGAGAAATTCCTGAAGCCCTTTCACCTTCTCCCCAGCAGGGTGCCTAGTTTACATTTATAGAGCCCATAATTGATGGGAGCCTTCAGGCAGAAAGACAAACATAACTCATTCCCTGCAGGTCACTGGAACTCTGTCCACACCTCCTGGGCAGCAAGATAAATGACAGTCTTTTGTGGCACCTCCTGAAACTCCTACACTCTTAACTGCTAAGGCAAACTCTAATTGCTCATTCTCTCTGCCACTCAGATCCTAGCAGGCAGAGGCCCCTTGGGCACATGACTTTTTAGACAACTTAGCCATCCCCCACCTACTCTACTCCTGACTTATTGGCACCCCCTCCAATCTGATAATGCAATATTTCCCAAACCTGTTAAGCCATTTGACAGTTTGAACACTGTCACAACTTTTGTGCATTGATGGAATGCCAACAGGGGCTGGGAGGTGACAGAGTGCAATTGTCTGATTTACTTGGAAGAGCAGTCTGTCTTTGTTTGTTTGATTCAGACACAGTTTGAGGAACATGAGACTCCACTGTTAGTTCAAAGCTTCCTTCTTTCTGCCACAGTTCCATGGGGAATAAATTGGAGTCATATAAATATTTATATGCAATAAAATTTGAATATTGTCACAAAAACGTGTTGCTCTTATGAGACAATATGCATAACAAAGACGATATGCGCACTGTTGGTCTTCCATGACCCGTGGGTTCCTATCTGCAGCCAAGGCAGGAAGGGGGTAAATGTGTATCCTTCTTATATTGCAAGTGGAAGGACCCTGCTCCCTGCCCAAAGGGGACAGATGGAGCAGTGGGTTCACTAGGTGCCATATTCCATATACACACACACACTTACCCAAAGCCCTCTCCTTAAATATTTAGGACAGGAGGGGAAGGAATGCACCAAAGTCAGCCCACATCCATCATCTGTCCTAGTTACCAGGCTGACACGTCTAGTTCTGAGCAGAGGGTTTCTGTGTGGGTCACAGGAAGGGGAAGCAGGCCATGTTCAGACTGTCCTCTTCCACATATTTAACATTTTCTTATGTGAAGAAGTGATCACAGATCATCTAAACCCTAATAAATTTTGTAATTGTCTTGCTAGGTTCACAGGGCCAGTTACCCAGTAGTGTCTAGTGGTGGGGCATTCTCCTGAAGGGAATTAACATTTTCCTTGCTGGCTATCCTGGGGAAGTAGCTAAGCCCAGGTCAGGAAATGAAGTGGGTCTGGAATAGAGAAAGGAGGGACTTCTCCCTCTCTGGGGATGTGGAGAATGGAGCTGTGGGAGGGCTGGAATTCTCCAGATGGTTGAGGTGCATGGTGCCTGGATGCGTGGGGACAGTTAGGTAGAAGTGGTTCTATGGGGCATCTGTTTTTGCTGGAATTCTCAACTGGAGACAGTACTGGAGCCAGAGGCATAAAGAAGTGGTGAGTTTCTGAAATAGATCCCTTGTTTCAAGCAAGGGATCTAATTTCTTGTCCCCGAGAAGCCAAAAGAATATCCAAGAGGGATACTTACTTTAGCTGTGATGAAAATGGTTTATTTTCCCTGAGGTTGGGGGCGGGGGGGGGGTTCATTAGCATCAATCTCAGAGGAAGCAGCAGACCCAACAACAGAAAAGGAAGCAGCAGACCCAACAACAGAAAAGGCAAGAAAATAACAAGAAGAATATTGGAAAGGGGTGGAGGGAACAGAGGAACGTATTCTTCCACATGACTGTTGCAATACCATGGAAAAAGCTGAGAACTGACTAGAGGGAGACATTTTGACATGAAATAATATCTAGCAACCAGAATGGTGAGGGGTTATTCTATAACAGTGTGCTAATGGAAGTATAAATTCAGATTGCTTTTACACTTAGATATCCATAACCAGTCAATCGAACAAACTGAACTTAGTAAAATTCAAGCAGAAACTCACTGTGTTCTTTCATACCACTTTTCCTTTGAGCCTCTGATCCTGACTACTTCCTCCTTGTCTCTGAATGAAATCTCAGGCAGGTCTCATAGTTTCCTAACTCTGTTATTAACAAAGAGTCTTTCCTCTGGTATTAGAAGTAAACTCCAAATTTTAGACGATCTGAGCCACCAGCTCAGATCTACCTTAGGCTGAAGAACCGAGATGATAAGGGAAATGCAGTTTTTTTGTCCTATTTCTTCACTTTACACTATCTTTTCCACTGCTCACCAGCTGTTGTTTGAAACCTCTGTAGCTTTGAGAGGTAAGAATCTCTGGTCTGACAAGTACTGTTTGAGCTTCATATGGTAGCCCTACAGACAAACGGATGTCCAAAAGCGACTCTTTCTTTGGGTAACTTTGTAGGTTCTTAATAAAATTCTTGGGTCACTGGGGCTTCTCTTGACAACTTTTGCCTCTGTTTCCGTTTCTGTTGGCCATCTCCTCTATTTTGGTCACCTTACTGCCCTCTACTAGGTGGTATTTTGCGGGAGAGTCCCTTTTAAGATTCCCAAGCAAGACTCTCTTCCTAGGTGGCCGCATCCAACCCTCCAGAGACATGCGCACAACCCTGCGCCACAAAACTCTAGAAATGCAAGCCATTTCCAGAGTAGCTTTCCATTCTTGGCCACCATGTGGGGAAACTCCAGCTCCAGCTCTCATCTTCAGACTTTTCAAATGTGAGTCAGATACCAGGCTCTGTATCCCTCAACTCCAGGGAATGGATGTCAAGTTCTCCAAATGTCCTCTTGAAGGCTTGCTCACTTGGTTGGTGATGTGGGGGAAGCATGACCCTGCTCTATGGTGGAGAGGGAAGTGGGGCTTCACAGCTCACTGAAGTTCTTTCTCTGAAAAGCCTTCACTCTTCAATGCCTTTTACCTAACCCACATTCACTAATACCAAAGCTGCAAGGGATATTGGGCTAAAACAAGGAGATATGTGTTTACATCCCTAGAATTCCATCCCTTTAGCATGTGGGAGTACTTAGGAACTACTGTGTTGTCCTTGACCTTTAGGATCCCAAACAAAATAAGAAACATTTTATTTAATATTTCATTATATAAACTTTAGAATCAATTATAATTACATCATTTTTGTGCGTGCGTGTGTGTGTGTGTGTGTGTGTGTGTGTATGAAACACACCAACATCTTTCAGGACTCGGTTTGAGAAACCAGGGCTAAGAAATTTGTGATTAACTTGCACCAGATAGGAATCAACCTTACTTCCTTCTGAGAACAACACTTACTCAGGGAATCTTTAGCCGAATGAGTCAAGAACACCTACGTCATTTTGCTGAAATCAAGCTCAAGATGCCAATGAGTTTGGCGTAACATTCCAGCAGAGGGGATTGGATTTGAACCTCTCAGGTCTATTTGGAACCAATAAAGCACAGTCATCCAGTAGTCATTCTGGGCTTCTCAATGACGTCTGTAAATGGGGGACAAATAAAATGCAATTGTCCCAATAAGAGAAATTACCCAAGGCTCCCAAGCTCCCCATTATGAGACTAATCAGCTTACTCACTGGCTCCATATCCAGAGATTCCAGTAGCCTTTTTGGAGTCTCTGTGGGAATTAGAAAAGGTACCTCTCTGGGCAGAAAAATTAGAAAGAAAGAAAGAGGTAGTCCCCTGGAAGGAACACCCACTTGCCTCAGCCCACAAGTCTAGATTTCAGCCCCAGTCCACCCCTTTCAACAGGTGCCCTAAGCAGTGCACAAACTATGCAATTGCAAATGAAATGCTAGATCTATTTTATTTGTATATTTTAAATGAAGTTAATTTTTCTACTATACATGTTATACTACTCTTTATAAAAATTATTTCTAAAATATAAAAAGTAAAAAATTTCCTACTTTCCACAGGCTAGTATTGTTGCTAGCATTTCCTGAGCATATTTCACATGGTTGTGATCATCTCATGTATTTGATCAGTTTATACACTGACTTTTTTAAATATAATATGTTTTTCTCATGTTTTACTAATTTTTCATCATTATCACTTTAAATGAATTAGCTATAGACATCAACCAAAAAGAACTTATTAAATCTAGGGAACCCAGAGAAAAGCCCAAGATAGCCGAAGAGGAACAAAAACTCCAGGGACCATCTTTCTGGAAAAGATTAAAAGAAGGAGACATATACACAGATGGAGTCTTTGAAACCCAAGTCTTGGCAGGTACCTTCCCAGGTCAGAATTCAAGTCTCAAAGGGACATAGGAATGAAGCTCAAGAAATCAGGTACTCACAGTGGTCCAAGGCTTTCTCCATTTGAGGAAAGCTGTATCAAAAAAGGCCTCTCTGGGCCAACTCATGCCAGCTTCTCAAAACCAAATATGGCATTTTTGCCAACTATTTTGCTTTAAAGTCAACTGAAAGTCAAGCTTTAAAAATAGTAAGAGTCATTCTGCAAACCTAATTAATCCCCTCTGAGATGCTCTATGGTACCCTGAGTACCATCAGCCTGGATTTGGAAGGCAGGAAGCAGGGATGAAATAATTTACTTGCAAGCTTCCAGTTGGTCAAGAGCCAGGTTTTGATGGATCTAAAGAGGCTAAGCAGAGAGCGGCCCCACTCATTCACTGGCTTGAGGAAGATGAGAGGTAAAGTTCAGGGATAGCCTTCAGCAAGAGTTGTTAGTTGGAGAAAGTTGTATTCAACATTCCCAATGTTTTTACATGTCCTCCTTGAAAGCACCTCACCAGAGAAGGTCATCAACTCCCACACTCCCTCCCTCTTTCTCTCCTCTTGTTCTATCAAAATATGTTCCGTAGAGGAACAAGTTTTGTCAGTTTCCCTTTTTAGGAAAATTCCTAAAAGCTGTGCATCTTTTTCTTCTTCTTTTTTTTTTTGGGGGGGGGGGCATGGACAGGCACCGGGAATCAAACCCAGGTGTCCGGCAAGGCAGGTAAGAACTCTGCCTACTGAGCTACCATGGCCCGCATAGAGCTGTGCATCTTGACTTGAGCTCTTAAAGTCACTGAAGTCATTGACTTAGAGAGTCATTCAATGGCTTTGGTGGGTCACATAAATCCTTCTTGACCTTAGTGTTGCCAGCTGCATATTGAATGGGTTGGTAAGAGATTTAAATATCCTTGAAACTCTAATGCCCAAGGAGTTGGGATGAGTGGGAAAGGAGAGACTATGATCATCTCATTCATACAGAGATTTTTAGAACTTGATATGGTTGTAAAAATTAACTCTGGCTGTGATTTGTTATATTTAAATGTTCTTTAGCTTGTGTCTTTATGAAAAGAATGGTCAGTTAGATTTCATGTTATAGCTCATACATGCAATTCAGCAAGTATTTATTGAGTTCCTTTTATGAACTATGTACTCATCTAGGTGCTAGGGATAGAGCAGTGAGCAAGATAGATAAAATCCCTGCCCTTAAGAGTTTTATGATATACAACTAAAATGCAAAACAAATTTTTATTTGTTATAAAACAAATTTTATAATAAACTATTATAAATAATTCATAAACATAACTTAAATTGTATATATTTTCTGAATGGAAAGGAAATCAAACTTGTTCATAAAACTCCTAATGAGTCACTGTTCCTGAATTGGTCATGGTCTCAACATGAAACAGATG
The DNA here is from genome assembly GCF_023851605.1 of Tamandua tetradactyla. Lineage (NCBI taxonomy): Eukaryota > Metazoa > Chordata > Mammalia > Pilosa > Myrmecophagidae > Tamandua > Tamandua tetradactyla. The sequence goes on from NC_135333.1 coordinate 27,082,614, forward strand.
ATTCATAAAAAAGGGATAGAGCTTAATAACAGCTCTATTTATAAAGGTGTGGGCAGAGTTAAGAGAAACCAATGAAGGATGGCGAAGTACCCTGGGGCAGCAACAGTGGGAAGCTTCCTAGATCAGAAGAGGCAAAGGAAGAGGCTGCTGTTAGAATTGGCAAAAGCTATAGCATTCAGTCACATGGCCTCCCAATCACAGCTATAGTTTTCACTGAAAGAAAGTAGCCATCGCCAAATTGTGACCCAGAAAAAATACAGGGGGATTAATACTCAAGCTCTCTCCATCCACCCTCCAATCTTCTGCCAACAATTCTCAACTGGTTGGTCTTTGATTCATGTTAGAAGAACCCAATAGGAATCAATAGGATAAGGGAGGCAAATTGCCACAATTCTTAGAAGTCAGTTTTTTGGGGCACAGAATAGTGATGGAAAAGTGTGTGAAGTGGATTTGAAAGGGCAAATGAGGAACATACAGCATCATCCACCCCTTTTGGTCTCTTTGCATTTACTTTATACTTTAGATGGAAAACACATGTCCTTAACAGGGATAACATGCTAAATCTCATCAGCTATAATACCATTACCTGATAATGTCGATTCAGTCATATTGCTATCTTAAACCTAAAATATTACCCCTAGGAGTGCTCTTTTTATAAGATAATGGAGGAAAAATAAGATTAAAAGAACAATTAAGTAACCTAAAATTCAGCTGCTACAGTTCTCACTTCTGTAGCTGGTCACAAGGCATAAAATGATCATTTCTTTCTTTCACTCCAAGTTATTCTTACCAACTGCATAGTATCTCCTGCATCTTCTTTACCAGGTGAGATGAACCAAATTCTTACTTCTGTAGGATCTGAGTCCGTAGTCATCCTTGCTTTATTGGATTACATTGGCCAGGATTATTGGACAAGGAAATGCTAAGAGCATTTCAGAGGATCCCATTGGATCCCAGATTGGTTTTTAATTTGGACCTTCTGGGTGATAGGGCAAATGAATATAAAGCTCATTCCTTCCATTCTTTCATCATAACATAAGTACCTTGAGGTAGGAATCTTTCTAAAATGTTCGCTATGATCTCCACCTACTGGTGCCCACACCCTTGTGTAAATGCCTCCCTATACATGCCACTCCACTCCTTAATTCATGAACGTGAGCTGGGCCTAGTGACTTGCTTGTGATGTATAAAATATCGCAAAAATGATGGCATATCATGTCTGAGGTTAGGTTATAAAAAAACATGACATCTTTGGCTAAGCCCCCTGAGGGATAGAAAACACATGGAACTATTTAGCTTTATCACTGGGGAAACCCCTGACACTGTCTCAAATATTAGGGATTTCCCAGTCAATAGGCCCAAGTCCTTGATTTTTAGGCCTGCTCTTATGAAACTTATTTCTGTAGTGGAGAAGCTAAGTCTACATGTATTTATGCCTAAGAGTTACTTACAGAAAACCTCTTTTGTGGCTCAGATGTGGCCTCTTTCTCTCTCTCTAAGCCCAGCTCTGCAAGTAAAATCATTATACTCTCTGCTATGTGGGACATGACATCCCTGGCTCCGTGGGAATGGCAATGCCTTCCTGACAAATGGGGAAAAGAAATATAAGGTATCAGTGACCAAGGGAGTTCAAATACAGTTGAGAGTCTATTCCAGTGGCTACTTTTATGCCAGCTTCATCTAGATATTGCTAATTATCTGGGTTAGCCAAACCCCAACCAGAACCATTCTTGTCAACCCTAAAGAACACTTATGACTTTATCTTAGATTCTACAGAGTTTCACACACTGATTACTTTCCAGAAACCTACAACCTCCAAATGGGTTCCTAGGCCAGATAAGTCCTGAAACCCAGAGGGACCGGACTCTCCAAGAGCATCAACTAGCTCCATCCCCCATCCCATATTATTGACACCCTTTTCCAACATGAAAAAGTTAGAATGGGAATAGCGCCAATATTCCTAATGATTGGGAGAAGAATGAAAGAAGGAAGAGTTATAACATAGAAGATAGGATTTAACAAATGAGTATGATTGCTAAATCATTATATTGCTATTTCTTTCAGTCTCTAGTGTCTTGGAGCAGCTAGAAATAAAAACCTAAAATTGTGGAACTGTAACCCTTACCAAACTCTGAAATCTGTTCTATAACTACTTGTTACAATGCACTTTGAAGTTAAAAAAAAAAAAAAGAACATGACTTCTGCCTTGTTGGCATTCTGTCTATCTCTGTCTCTCCACTCTCTCTGTCTCTCCTCTCTCACTCTCTCACTCTTGCTGTCTAGCCCTCTTGCTCTCTGCCTCTTCCCACATTCTTGCTCTGAAAGAGCATGTCGATGCTGGCGTGTCATGAGTAGTCTTTTACAGATTGCCATTTGGCAAGGAACTGAGGAGGGTCTGAATCCAATTTGCCACAACCATGAGTGTACTTGTAAGTAGATTCTTCCCTAGTCAAGCCTTCAATGAAACTGTAACCCCAGCCAACACCTTGATTGCAGCCTTATGAGAGACCTTAAAGCAGCAATAGATAAATGACACAAAAGGAGATATAGAGTTAGCTATTGTATTGTTGGATAGAGCAACAAGCCATTTTCTCATTGGCAATCAGCATCCAGTCTTTATAGTGACCACATTCTCTGCCTATTGGGTAAAGCAACAAAAGGGGTCCAAAATGGTCAAGGGGCATCCTCGGTTTCAAATTTATCAGAACCAAGTCTGTGTTTACTGGTAGAAGCATTCCTTCCTTGGGCACAAACCCAAGGACAGGTTTGTTTCAAGGCTTCCTTCTAAACCCTTCAAAGCTAAGGTTATAGAAAAAGGAAACAAAAAGTCTTTAAATGTGCTTTCACTTCCATTCCTTTTCTCCTGAACTCATGCATTCTGACTATGGAGGAGATAGCATCATACAAGGTCTACGATTTAAAGCATGTACTGTATCCTGTAAAGTCTGATCTCATGGGGTCCTGTCTCCCAGCTGGCACACCATAAGTGAGCCTTAGAGCATATTCCACCAAATGTCAAGCCAGTGTCTTCTCGGTGATGGGACCCAATGGATATGAGTCCATTGCTATACTTCTTTTACCATAAAATAAGTTTCAAGATCCTTGGTTAGAGGCATAAAGTATGGGACACCATGGCCATAGATGAAACATTCATAGATCTATTCTGGTGGTGTTGGTAGAAGCATTGCAAGTAGAGAAGGCAAGTTTATCTTTAGAATATATTTATATATCAAAATATGTGTGTTCAATATATATCAAATTGCTACCTCCTGCATAAGGAAAGAAGTTCAATGTAATCAACCTACTTCAAGGTGTACTCCAAGGAATAGTGCCCTATCAGGAGTTCAGCCACGGCCTCTGCTGCTAGCAGGTTGGGCACTCTGCAGTGGCAGTGGCCAAATAAGCCTTTATGTGAGGAAGTCTTTGTTATTGTGCCCATGACTCTACAACATAGAGATCCTCAGCAAGCCTTGTGCCTTTATCTTGTAGGAAATACAAGTTTTCCCTACTTATGTCTAACTCTTAGCATATTTTGACTCTTTTCAGATCACTAGATTCTTAGAAATTTTACCAGTATGTCATGCTTCTGAGTTGTCACAGTCTTGTCTCTCATTCTTTGGCATACATATTTTTTGTAAGGTATATAAATTGTTTAGTACTTGGCTTGCTGAGTTCAATTAGATAATGTCTTTAATGTAATGGAATCAGATGATGTTCTGTAGGATATTTACATCTTAAACTTCTCTCAGAAGAAATTTGTGTCAACAGAGAGCTGACATAATCTGGATGCAAGAAAATAAATGTCTACCCCTATCTTGACCACATGATCGCAAACTGCTTCTGATTACCTTTATGGGTAAGTATTAGAGATAATAAGAGCACTTTCTAGATCACCAGCTGCATACTATTTGCCAGAGTCTGTTGATTTGCTCCAGTAAAGATCCCTCATCTTGAACAACAGCTGCAATTGCCATCACTACTTGATTACATTTGTGATAATCCACAGTCACCCTCCAAGGCTATTTGGATTTTGCACTAGACAGAGTCAAACTAAACAAGGATTCACCACCCCTGAATTCTTTTATGTTGGGCATTAATTCCCAAAATCCACCCTCCCCCCCACTCCAGGAATACAGTTTTGCTTTTTGTTTGGAAAAGGTGATGGGACAATTCCTTCCAATCAAATTAGCCCTCACTCAATGTATCAGTGAACCATAGACGAATTCTGCCAATTATTAAGTATATCTATTTTCAGTTGTATTCATCCTCCATTGCTGATTAAAATATTACCATAAGCTTAACACCTTAAGGCAATACCCATTCATTATCTCACAATTCTGTAGATTGGCAATCCAGGTAAGCTTAAATGGTTTCTCTGCTTAAGATCTCACAAACTCAGTCAAGGTGTTGGTTGCCCTTCTTATCTGGAGGCCCTGGGAAAGAATCCATTTCCAAGCACATCCAGGTTGTTGGAAAATTTCAGTTCATTGCAATTATAGGACTGAGATCTTCATTTCCTTGCTGGCTATCAGCAGAGCCATCCTCAGTTTCTAAAGCATGACACCATCCTCACATTCTTTGGCATGCAATTCCTTTCATCTTCAAAGCCAGCAATGGTATATCAAAACCAAATTCCCCTATATCTCAAATCTCTGACTTTCTCTTCTGCTACTACATAAGGGGGAAAAAACCCTCTCTTCTTTTAAAGGCTTAAGTAATTAGATTATTCCCACCCAGATAATATCCCTTTTACCACATTATATAACATGATGAAGTGATATCTTTTCATTTAGAATATCTATCTATATTTATTCTGTATCTATTTCTGTAGATATATAGTCTATATCTATTATACAGGCAGAGAGATATTCTCTTGAGGACAAATTAATATCTCCTCCGCAATGGAAGGTGATTCCACCCACACTCAAAGTGAGAACAGTAAACAAAGGAAAGGGTCATTAGTGGTCATTCTTAGAATTCTACCTACCATATCAGTATATATTTATGGTCTGGGAAAATAACCACAGTTTGGGTCCACAGTCCCCTTGGCCTCAGTGATGGACTCATGCTTGGACTTAATTCATCTCCTGACTTCCATAAGCCTCACTCTGAATGATGGGTCTGTGTAGCGTTTTATGTCTCTGAATTTCAGGGATCAGTCCTGAGTCAGTACCTAATAACTTTTGGAAAGTCCCAACATTTCTCTTTCCCTTGTTCACAGCCACCCTGGCAAATGGTATTAGGTCCTTCAGAGAAAGACTTGGGGAGGTTTTTCAGGGTCTTTTCTAAAAGAGACCACTCAGTTTATGGCTTCTGAATCGATGAACGCATGTGGGTCTGGAAACTGAAAATAAAGCCAGGAATTCTCACCATTGAGTTATGTTTGTACCTACAAGAGCTAAAACTCTTCCATGTATGTGCCAAGAATTGCCTTAGGAGACTGTGCATCTATTTTGTTACTAGGGACCCACTGATCAATTAGCCATCACCAGTTTCCTGCGGGTCAAAACACTCTGACTGCCACTTTATACCTGGGGCTTAATTTGGTAATTGCACCCACCTATCTCTGAAAATTAAGCTATACCACCAGGCCTTTCCCACCCCTGGATCCCAGTTTTCCCACTGAAATCTGTGAGCCCAATTTCATTGCAGCATAAACCCACCATCACTGGCTGAAGCAGGACAGCCATCACAGAGTCTTTCAAGAATGCTGAAACTCCCCTAACCAAAGCAACTTTTTGATGCCTTGGTAAAGGGTAAGTCCTCCTGACTCACTGAGGGATACAGTTTGGGAATGTTTGAGGAGTTTTTGCATAAAATGCCTGTGTTACAAATTTGGACCCTTCTTTGCCAGAACAGTTCTAGCACTGGAACCTGTTTGAATTCAGGTTTCAGTTACGCAGTCTAATGGACTGCTAATGCCATTTTCAGCACATGACAACACATTAAGTCTCAAATACTAGGTGGATATTTTTATTTAATCTTTTATTTTGATCTCCTTGGTACATTATCCTTAGAATCCATTCCCATACTTCTCCCCAGACTGCTGCTGATAAAAATTAGCAAGACCCTGCAAACCTAGCAGTTTATAGGTATAGTAAAGAAGACTTCAAGTTCTTTGCTATTCTTTCCTTAAATAAGTGAAGTCGATTATCTTTTCCCTTGAATACTGGTTATCCCTGTGATCTTTTTGAACAATAGAATTTGGTAGAAGGAGATATTGTATATAACTTCTGAGTCTCTGCCTTAAGAGATATGAGGCTTATGCCTTCGCCTTTGACCACTCTCTCTTGAAAGCCACCTTCCAGTAAAGAAGTCCCACTTCTACTAAAGAAAGGGATCATGTAGACAATGACCTGAAGCATTCTTTTATGTTCCATGTACTGCAAATCTCCCAGCCGAGCTGTCAAACCATAGACTAGTAAGAAAGAAAAAAAATTTGATTGGTTTACGCCACTAACCTTTAGGATGGTTTGTTATCCAACGATAAATAACTGAATCAATAGCCTAGCTCCTTCTAGAGCAGGCTTTGGATTTCACAGTCTGGTCTATACAAGACCCTGGCTGTCATTATACACCTGGAGATGGTGAAAGATGGTGGAGATGGATACTCAGGAGAAATTCAAGAGAATAGAGCAGTTGTCCACAGTAAATTTACTGAAGAGATTTTATGCATGGTAAGTCTGTCCCTCAGACAAGGACAGCAGAGAGTATTCAGGTGGAGTTCTCAGCCATGACTATGTCAGACCCAAATCCCCATCCCACATCTCGGGGACTCTCTTCTACCAAAGCCCTTGCTTTTGTATAAGTGACAAAGCAGCTATTGGTTCTGCCACTCCTCAACTCTAACAATCAGAACATAGGCTTGAGCCCAAGGACTACTATTGGACATAAGGCACTGATTCAAAACAACCATAGGGGACTTCTAACTATACTCCTGTACCCTTATTTAGATATTCCAGTCTTGCGATTTGTCATTTTCTCTGTGCTACTCTTCAGTGCCACCAGATGCTACCTGCCCACAGAGCATCTCTGAAATCTCTATTGTTGCCATAGTGACTAAGTATCACAGACCTTTAATCTCCCAAAGTCTTGGCATCCACCAGCACTCCCTCCCATGCTACCATTGGCAATAATTTAAGTAATTGATGCCAACACAAACCACTGTGTCATTTCCTCCAGCAAGGAGGTTAACAGAGCACCTATCTGATAGGTGCTCTGTTAACTTATTTGGACTAGTTCCAGCACCCTATTTGGACTAGTTCCAGGGCAGTCACTGGATCAATCAGGGTGTTAGCTAGGAGTGTAAGGAAGGAACTATTCACAAATGTGTAGGCAGAGGTAAGGAGTAACAATGCAGGATGAAGCTCTCTAGGATTATCCACAGCAGGAAGCTGGGACCGCTCCTAGGCCTACAAGAGATAAGGAACTGGAATAGTTAACAGAAATGGTATGAGCTGAACTTATAGGAGAGGTGTGGCCAACTGGAGAAGAGACATGCTAACAGAAGTCTGGTAAAGAGGGGGCCAGAAAAAGGTATACCACAAGCTCTTTCTCCTTCAACCCACTCATCTCCTGCCATACTTCTCATTGGCCAAAGCCATCAGGAAGTCAGGAAAAGGGAGCTAGGTGGATGCTGTCCAGAGAAGTCCAGCTCCTGAGGCTCAAAGCAGGTGGAGAAGGGTAAGGAGTAGATCCAGAGTGGTACACAGAACATTTCCAACACCATGACTCAGACTCAGTTCTTCTTGTTTTATGCTTGAATGTTCCCGCACAAATCCAGAATTGACCATCTCTTTATTCTGACTGGGACCCTCATTTGAACCTGCTTCTTATCCTCTCTACAGGTTCTGGATGTCTCATTAAGCAGTGTGGTTGGCAATGTTTGGGCAAAACCCTTAGTTTTGTTTTTGTTATTCTTATTAGATTTTTCATTTTCTTGTTTTTTGTATCCTTGTTTTATTTCTATTCCTAACTCATTTTGTCCACCTTCCTGAGTGGCCACTCTGATATGGTTTTTATCTATTCTTGAATTTGTATTTATCCTGTAGATATATAATTTTGATTTGTGAGCATAAGTATCTTTAATTTACAAGAACAGTATTGTACTATAGAGCTCACTCTGTTTCATACTTTTCCAACTCAGTAGTCTATTTGTAAGATCTACCCATGTTGCTGGGTATATAACTAGTTGACTGCTTCTAACTAACTACTGTTAACTAGTATTCCACAGGTAGTATTGACTCATTTACATACATCGTTTCACTGATAGATATCTAGGTAGCCTCCATCACCCAAATACTACAAACAACACTATACTGAATATCTTTTTATATATCTCCTCATGGACCATAGACCAGGGTGAAAATGACTTTGGAACTTCAGGATTGGTTTTCTGAGTCAGAAGTGTCCTTATTTTCAATATCCCCCAAAGTTATCTTTGTAAAAGTTACATCTTTGCAATATTTTCTGTTGAAGAGGAGTATTTTTTACTATGAACTCTATTTTAGCCTTGGCTTTATCAAACCTTTTGCCTGGACTTCTTAATTATAATCATAACCTAGTAGTACAGAATGCTAGAAATGAAAAGGATTTGCATTGGCAAATCTCCTCATTTTCTAAATGAGGAAATGGGAGGCCAGATGGGGGGCTTTTAATTTAGCTGGGACTTTTTATTTGAGTTCAGATTCAAATAGCTTTATCAGTTCTATTGCTTCTGATGGGCCAAACATGGGAGAGAAGATCTGTGTGACAGTGACAGTGATCTAGTGAAGCTGACGTTATGACACTCTTTTCACAGATGGGATAACTGAGGCTCAGAGTGTCCAAGATGTCAGAGCTGATGAGCACAGAAGCACAGAAGTCAGTGAGCTTGCAAGTGAGAAATATCTAGTGGATGATGGGATGATTTCAGAGCAGTTAGGACTTGTATTAGACTGAAAGGGTTTCTCTAATCTTTGCTATATGCTCTAATACCACCACATACCCCCAAATATTTTGTAAAATGCTGCTGAACTGTAGCATTTTGTCAGTGGTATTGAAGGTAATCCAGGAACAGAGCAGAGAAGGGCAAAATAATTATCCTCATGATGTGGTGAGCACAAACAAGAAAATTTCTATCACTTGAAAATCCATGGAATGTTTCAGAGAATGGCCAGGGAGAGAACAAGGAAAGGCAAGGAACAAATGGAACAAATGGCAGGGGCTGGAGACAGGAAGAAGCAAGCTGCAGCAGACACCAGCTCAGAAATGAATGAGTACACCTCTTTTCCCAAAAACATCTTGGGAAGGTTGTCCTTGAAAGTAATAGAGTTAGGCAGATAGGATATACCCAGGTCCAAGACAAAATGCCATTTCCCCAGAGAAGTGGGGTGAGTTTTTCCAGGAGCTAAAGGAAATATCTTTGTAGAGGTAGTGCCCTCCTCCACACCTGGCACAAATACATGCTGGGGAAAGGGTGTGGCATGGCAATTAGACTATTATTTGCAGAATTCCAAAGGAAGTAGCTGTTACACTTTCAAGCCAGGAGGTTCCAAAGAAAATAGGAACATATTTTGCAGTAAGAGATTAGATTAGGAAGGGAGTTCACTGCTGCTTCTTTTGTTTTTAATGCAATTTTATTGAGATATATTTACACCCCATACAAACCATCCAAAGTATACAATCACTGGTTCACAGTATCATCACATAGTTGTGCATTCATCACCATAATCAATTTTAGAACATTTTCATTACTCCAGAAAAAGAAATAAAAATAAAAAACTAAGCCCCAAACGTTCAATACCCCTTTACCCACCTCCTCCTATTATTGACCCATAGTATTGGTGTAGTATATTTGTTACTGTTGACGAAAGAATATTGAGATATTACTATTCCCTATAGTCCATTTTTTGCAATACATACATTTTTTCCCATATGCTTTCCATTGTTAGCTCCTTGCAATAGGAATTGCATAACTCCTTGAAATAGGAATATATCTTACAGTATGAGATTAGATAAGGAAGATAGTTCATTGCTTTTTTTTTTATTTTTTTATTAGTGAAGTCAAAGGTTTACGAAAAAGTCAGACAGAAAATATGGATTTCTGATACCCCTTCACATAGGTTTCCCTATTATTAATAATTTACATTAGTGTTGTATCTTTGTTACAACTGATGATACAATAGTATTAAAATTGTCCATATGAAATAGTCCATAATTTACATTAGGGTGCACTGTTTGTGTTGTACAGACCTATGGCTTATGGTTAAAAAAAATGGCATACAATCTAAATTTTCCCCCCTTTTAACCACGTTTAGAAGTATATAATTCAGTGGTGCTAATTACATTCACAATGTAGCACAATTAGCTACAGTCACCATCCATCACCAAAAGCTTTCCTTTACCACAATAGAAATGCCATACCAATGCAGCATTAACTCCCTATTCCATACCCATACTATGGCCCCTGGTAGCCTGTATTCTAGCTCTGATTCTATGAATTTGCTGCTTCTAATCATTTCATATATTAGAAATAATATAGTGAGCTCTTACAGTATTTGACCTTAAGTGCCATATTTCACTTAATATGATGTCTTGAAGCTTCATCCACCTCGATGTATATATCAAAACTTCATTCCTTTTTATGGCTGAATAATATTCCATTATATGTATATTTTGCTTATCCACTCATCAGTTGATGGGCTCGTGTTGCTTCCATCTTTTGGCAACTGTGAATATGCCACTATGAACACCAGTGTGAGAATATCTGTTTGAGTCCCTGTTCTCGATTCTTCTGAGTATGTACCTAGAAATGGGATTGCCAGGTCATATGAGAATTCTATACTTAACTTTCCAATGAATCACCAATCTGTTTTCCAACCAGCTGCACATTTTCATTCCCACCTGAACAAGTGTTCCTACTTTCCACAACCACTTTAACACTTATTTCCATGTTTTTAATAGTAGTCATTCTAGTGGATGTGAAATAGTATCTCATTGTGGTTTTGACGTGCATTTCCTTAATAACAAATGATGTAGAGTATCTTTTCATGTGCTTTTTTACTATTTGTATATCTTCTTTGGAGAAATGTCTTTTCAAGTCTTATGTTCATATTTTGATTGAGTTTTTGTCTTTTTGTTGATGAGTTATAGGATTGCTTTATAAATCCTGGATATTAAATGCTTTTCAGATATGTGGTTTCCAAATATTTTCTCCCATTCAGTAGGTTGTCATGATGAAATCCTTTGATGCTTAAAATCTTTAATTGTAGTGAGGTCCCAATTATGCATCTTTCCTTCTTTTGTTTATTCTTTGGTATAAAGTCTAAGAAACCATTGCTAACACAAAGTCCTAAAGATGCTTCCCTACATTTTCTTCTAGGAATATTGCAGGTATTTTTCTTACCTTATGTTTAAGTCTTTCCTCCATTTTCAGTTCATTGCTGGGTGTGAGATAGGGATCCCCTCTGTTCACTTTTTTCATTCTCCTGAATCATTTCAGTTATCTCACCTTCAATTTGACTGATTCTTTCTCTGCCAGCTCCAATTGCCTATTGAATTCATCTAGGGAATTTTTAATTTTGTATAGTCTCCAATATCAGTATTTCTGTTTGATTCTTGTTTGACATCTCTGTCCCTTCTTGAGATTCTCATGTTGTTTGATCATTGATTTCCTGATATCCTTTATTTCTTTCTCTGTATTTTCCTTTATCTCCTTGAACATGTTGAGGCTACATATATATTTTAAAGTCTTTGCCCACCATGTCCAAAGTATGGCCCTCTTCATTCATGTTTCCCAGAATTGTATCATGTTTCTTTGAGAAGGCCATCATTCCTTGTTTCTTTTTCATTTAATCTTTGTTGTGCATGGTACCTTTAAATATTTTGAAGTGTTAACTCTGGGATATAATCCCTGAGCTCTCTGTTCTTTTTTTTTTTTTTTTATCTGTTCACTTTTTTTTTTTATTAACGGAAAGAAAAAAAAAGAAATTAACACAACATTTAGAAATCATACCATTCTACATATGCACTCAGTAATTCTTAACATCATCACATAGATGCATGATCATCATTTCTTAGTACATTTGCATCGGTTTAGAGGAACTAGCAACACAACAGAAAAAGATATAAAATGTTAATATAGAGAAAAGAAATAAAAGTAGTAATAATAGTAAAAAAAAAAAAACCCTATAGCTCAGATGCAGCTTCATTCAGTGTTTTAACATGATTACTTTACAATTAGGTATTATTGTGCTGTCCATTTTTGAGTTTTTGTATCTAGTCCTGTTGCACAGTCTGTATCCCTTCAGCTTCAATTACCCATTATCTTACCCTGTTTCTAACTCCTGCTGGACTCTGTTACCAATGACATATTTCAAGTTTATTCTCGAATGTCCGTTCACATCAGTGGGACCATACAGTATTTGTCCTTTAGTTTTTGGCTGGACTCACTCAGCATAATATTCTCTAGGTCCATCCATGTTATTACATGCTTCATAAGTTTATCTTGTCTTAAAGCTGCATAATATTCCATCGTATGTATATACCACTGTTCTAGTTTGCTAGCTGCTGGAATGCAACACACCAGAGACGGATTGGCTTTTAATAAAAGGGGATTTATTTTGTTGGTTCTTCAGAGGAAAGGCAGCTAACTTTCCACTGAGGTTCTTTCTTACGTGGAAGGCACAGGATGGTCTCTGCTGGTCTTCTCTCCAGGCCCCTGGGTTCCAACAACTTTCCCCGGGGTGATTTCTTTCTCCATCTCCAAGGGCCCGGGCTGAGTTGCAAGTGCTGAGATGAGGAATGCCAAGCTGCTAGGCTGTGCTACATTGCGTTCTCTCATTTAAGCACAAGCCAATTAAGTTAAACGTCACTCATTGCAGCAGACACGCCTCCTAGCCAACTGCAGGTGTAATTAGCAACAGATGAGATTCACCTACCATTGGCTCAGGTCCACAGCAACAGAACTAGGTGCTTTCACCTGGCCAAGTTGACAACTGAATCTAACTACCACAACCACAGTTTGTTTAGCCATTCTTCTGTTGATGGACATTTTGGCTGTTTCCATCTCTTTGCAATTGTAAATAACGCTGCTATAAACATTGGTGTGCAAATGTCCATTTGTGTCTTTGTCCTTAAGTCCTTTGAGTAGATACCTAGCAATGGTATTGCTGGGTCGTATGGCAATTCTATTTTCAGCTTTTTGAGGAACCACCAAACTGCCTTCCACAGTGGTTGCACCATTTGACATTCCCACCAACAGTGGATAAGCTCTCTGTTCTTTACATTTATATTCAGCTACTGATATGACAGAAATTTCCTTGAATGTCAGGAGGTAACAAAAACAAACAAGCCAATGCAAAAAAAACCAACAGAAAAACCACTTTTCATTCTTTGCAGATTGGCTCTGTGTTAGCTGGTGCTCTTTTTCAGAGTTTAGCCCTCCTATCATGAATCTCAGCCTGAGATGAATGTGAAGTAGAGAGTCCTCTCTGTTTTTTCTGGGCATGCATCTTGCCTTGTGTTTATGCTTGTCGGTGCTCTTGGGAACGTCCCCATTTATAGGAACGTGAGTGCCCCTCTACTCCCTATGAAATTCACTTTCTGCCTCTCCAGCTTGCTCTATTGTGTGACTTAAAGCAGGTAATCCTTCGCCCCAGGCCACTTTGACTTAATTGTTTCTTATCCTGCTTTAGCTTTCTGCAAGCGGTTTCTGCCTGCAGGGCAAGTTCTGGCAGGATGAGCCGGAGAGGAGTTTTCGGTTCAGACCTTTAGGCCGCCACCAGATAGATTGGCACTGACATGCAGGCACCTTAGGATGTGCATAGGGGTTACTCTACTCCCTCTTGAACAGGGTCAAGGAACCACACAAGGAGAATAGGCCAGTTCCTCACTGTGCTTAAGAGTGGATGGGGAGAGGCCAGCAGGGTACCATGAGCTATTCCTACTGTTTTTAAAGTTGCATTTTCTTACTGCAGTATTCATCCAGTTACTGCAAACTTTTAACAGTTTTACACAGTTTTGCTAGTTGTTCTGCCACTTTTTGCTAATCGTTCAAAGTCTCTATGGGGGATGACACCTGGATCTTCTTTTGCCACTATCTTGCACTCTGCCATTTCGTCCCCCACTGTTCCATGTGGAGGCCATTTGCATTTAGCCGCCTGAAATGTGCCTAGTTCAAATGGATATGTGCTAGGAGTATAAGTCTAAGTACAAAAAGAAAATGTAAAACATATCATTAACAATTTCTATGTGATTCCATTATTGAAATAATATTTTCAATATATTAGTTTTACAAGTTACACTATTAAAATTAATTTCAACTGCCTCTTTTTATGTTTCAAAGTGGCTACTATGAAACTTAAAATTAGTTATGTGGTTTGAATTTCATTTATATTGGACAGTGTGTCCTAGTAGGATGGATTGACAGAAATATTTATTGAGCATCTACTAAGTAATAGGCTCTGTTCAGGGTGCTGGAGACAACAATGGTGAATAAGACAAACTTAATCTATGCTTTCAAGGAGCTCCCAGTCTACTAGAGAAGATGGATGAAAAGTAAACAGATGTGACAGTTCTAAATAGGGTATCATGGCAGAGAGGAGTTGAGATGGAGGGTAAGTGTAATGGACCAGGAAATCTTCTCACAGATATGAAATTTGTGCGACATCTGAAAAAACAAAGATGAGTCTACCTCAAAATGTTCTAGGGGCTAAAACTGTGGAACCGTAACCCACACCAAACTCTAAATTCTGTTCTATAACTAATTGTTGTGGTGTGCTTCAAAATGTATTGCTTTTTTTATATATGTTATTTATCACAATTAAAAAAAAAATGTTCCTGGAGAAGAGACTTCCAAGCTGATGGACCAACAACTGCAAAGGCCCTGGAGAAGTAACAAGCTTGGCATATCTTAAAGGGCCAGAAAGAGCACCAGAGTATCTAAATTGATGACTATGAGGCAGAGAGGAAGAAGATGAAGTTAGAGGAGTATGCAGTGCTTGATATGAGCTCAAGAGGCCGTGTTTCCAGGAAGCCTAGCTTCAAACCCCAGCTCTGTCACTTACCTGCATGACTTTTGGAAAGTTACACAACCACTCTGTATCTGTCTCTTTATTTGTAATATGGCAACAATAATAGTACGTACCTCATAGAGGTGTGTGTAGTAAGGAGTTATAAATATGTTTCGTACACACACATATTTTTAATGTATAATCCTTTAGATCTACAAACTTGTAAGTTAAGTGTTATTATTCTCCACTCTTCTATAAATGAGGAAACTGAAGCTCAAAGAGGTTAGATAACTTTGGGTCTGAATCCAGTTCTCTGACTCCTTGCCTTTACCTGGCTGACCTGGTAGTTGAGAGACCTCAGTTCTAGTCGTGGCTTTGTCACTAGAATGACCAATCTATTTCAGTTTGCCTGGAAATGTTTGTTTTAAAACAGGGAGCCCCATGACCCAGGAATCCCTTAAGTCCCCGGCAAACCACAGCAGTTGGTCACCTTATATTTGAAGTGCACTTGCTTACCTTGAGCAAATTGCTTGCCCTCTTAGAGCCATGTTTTCTTATCTATAAACTGAAAGGCTGCAATTAAATGATCTGAGTCCCATCTGCTGTAAAAATAGAAAGTATGTCCAACTATGTATGCCAGGACCCAGCTCAGGTGGATTCAACCAATTCCTGGAATGCCAAAGAGACTAGTTCAGGCAAAAACACCCTGTAAAGGGGAGAGAGACAGATGAGAAATAAAGGGATGCCAAACTGAAGAATACAGAATCCCACATACTATTGGATGCTTGATCATTTGACCACACTAGTAGAGTTGTCCTCCAAAGAAGGAGTTGCTTCATTAGCAGTAACCAGTTACGGTCACCTAGTCTCTGGCCCAGTGCTTTCAGAAAAGAACCTCTACAGCCAGGAAGTTGCAGCTACAGACATGACACTTCCTGGTTGTCCACCTGCTTCCTTCTCTGAGGGGCAGAGCTTGATTTGCTTAGAAACATCTATCTTGAGACCTCATAAGCCAAAAGGCTACTGTCCTAAAGGAAGATTAACACAGAAAATATTTACCTTCAAAAGTGAGTCTATGTGTGCACATGTGAGAAAGTACCTGTAGAAATAAATGAATGATTGGATAACCCCAAAGAGACATGTCAATGGGCTGGGAACAATGACTGGAAAATGTCAAGCATTTGTCTTAGACTCAGAGAAGGCTGTACTTTATTTTGTTAAGGGCTGATTTGGTCTTTCTAGAATGGATATTTCAAAGCCTCTTGAGGCCACAATTGAACTTTGGAAGTCTGATTTTATCTAATACTATATAGAAATGAATGTATGACTGTAATTTTTTTTTTTGGGGGGGGCATGGACAGCCTCCAGGAACCGAACCCGGTATATAACTGTATTTTAAAACCATCATTAGTTTTGCAATTTTTTGAAAAGGAAATGTGTGTGTGTGTGTGTGTGTGTGTGTGTGTGTGTGTGTGTGTGCATGCATGTGTATTATGTAAAATCTTTATGGAAGGCTAAGGATATTGCAAACAGAAATTTTAGTCTATAATTCTAGTAGCAGAAATGGCAAACCACCTCCTCCCCAAACCACTAGCCCATCTCTCACAAGCCAATGCCAATGACCAATACTATTCTCTGAGACCTCTTTGTCACTTGGCTTTACATAATCCAATTTTCAGGTTTTGATGCCCTTTCATGCCTGCTCTAGACTAGAATTAGTACCTCCAAATGATCTTTTCTAAAGCTGTCTGCAGGATGTCCAAAAGAATTTCAAGTTTAACAGAATTGACCTCCCAGCTGGATGTTCTATCCCACACCTTCTCTTCTCCAGGCCCCATCAGGGTTCCCAGTGGGAAGCAGACCATGGCCAGTGGTGCCTCTGCACCAGCACAATGTCCATCTTGTCACCAACCAACCTGCACTTTTAGAACCAGCCCCTACCTCTCCCTATACCTCTTAGGCCCATTCTCAGGAGGCTTCAGAGAAGTCAAAAATAGCTGCTCCTCAGTAAAAACTCAGGGCCCCCTATTTTAACATAAAACCCTTTGAGTTTTCTCAGCTTCAAAGCTACCGTGGTAGGCTAAGCTTCAAAGACAGGACAATGTTAGCCTTTGATGGTCTGGTGTCTTTAAAGCAGTGGTCTTAACCTTTTCTAGGTCACAAACCCCTCTGGAAATCTAATGAAAGCTATGGAGCCACTTGTGTAAAAATACACAAGCTTAGCAAAAATTATGCCTGCAATTTCAGGGGGCTTGCAGATACCCTAAAGACCACCTATAGACCCCAGAACAAGAGTTCCTATTATAATATCATGGCCAAGAGTTTCACATCAGGATATCCTCTCTGATGGATGCCAAAGAACAATGATCCTTCTAACTTCATTTCTTAATATTTTTACTTTTCTCCAAATGTTAAGGCTGTTCTGTGTTCACCTATCCATCTAGGACTGACATTCATTAAGTACATATGGTTTTGGTTAATTTGTATTTTTAGAGGCAGCATCCATTCTGATTTGTAGGTATCCATGATGGGTTTATTTTAAATATCACTCCTGTATTCCTCCATTCTCCCATTCATTTGTAGATCTTTTCATCCAACCATTCACTCATTCCAAGTAAGTCATTTTTTTACAACCACCCATGTCCAAGGGACATGGAACTGGTGATATATCAGGAAACAAGGCACACATTCCCTAGTTTCCTATCATTTACAATTCAGTGATAGGATGGACAAATAAAACAGCAGTTACAACATACTGGGATAAATGATGTAGGGAAGAAGATTGAGATATGTTAAAAGCATGTAGAAGGGAAACTGAACTCAGGGAACAAGGGATAAGAAAAGCTTTCTGAAGAAATATAGGTATAGCTAAGAATAAGAGATAAGTAGGAGTTTCCCAAATAAAGTACGAGGGGAAAGAGTAGATGAGAGAATGTACAATTGTCCAAAGCTATAGGCTTTATTCTAAAGGCAATGGAAAATAACTGAAGGGTTTTAAGCAGGGAGATAATGATCAAATTTGAGTTTCCGTAGGCTCACTCCAGTTCTTCAGAAGAAAGACAGAGTGGATTGGAAGAGTCAAAATTAAAGACAGGAAACCAGTTAGACAGCTGTTGTGGTATTCCAGATGGTGGCCTAGATGGTAGATAATGCATTTGGAGTTGGAAGAGAATCGGTGCCCTTGTGAGAGATAGAGAGCGTACTCTATTAGATGTAGGGACTGCTTGAATTAGGCGGTGGGGATGAAGGAAATGGAATAGCCAAGGATAACGCTCTGATTTCTGGTTTGGGCAACAAATGGGTGGGTGCACTATTTTATTTATGGGAATGATGGAAAAAAACAGATTTGTCAGGGAAGCAGAATGATATGATAAATGCATCTTTGGACATGTTGGGCTAGAGTTGCCTGCAACACATTTAAGCAAAGACATCTAGCAGTCAGTTGGATTTAAAATGCAAGAAAGATCCACCTTGACAATACAAATTTGGGAATCACTAGGGCACACTTACGCTTATAGCCTGAAGAAGAAGTTGTGTGAAAGGAGCTTAGATTTTCAACCACAGAGGCATTGCCTTGCCCTTCAGGGTGCATTTTGGAGATGCGTGCAAGTATTTTTAATTGTCACTATGACTGGTGTACTAGATGGCTTTCATTGGAGTGGAGGTTAGGGATGCTAGATGTCCTATAATGCTGGAGACATTCCTATACAAAAGATCCTTCTCCATCCTGCATGACTCTCTCACTAATTATAGTGCTCTGAGCTTAGATTCTAACTCCATGTAAACACAAAACAGTGTTTCATGTTGCTTTAATATACAGTGAATTTTCTAAGAATGCAACTGGGGGTAAAGCAAAGGGCGACTGTTCTGTGAATATGACTCTCATCTCTCCAGCCATATTGTGGTTGGAGATACAATATGAAATCTGACTCATATGGCCATTTGCATGCTTAACTTCTCCACTTGGATGCCAAACAAGCATCTCAAACCCAATTTGTCCAAAACTGGACTGCTAACCTCTATCTTCCCACAACACCTGCTCCACTCAGTGTTCCCTATCTCCATGGATAGAAAATTCCAGTTGTTTAGGACAAAACTTTTGAATCCTCTTTCTTTCTCACACTAGTATCCAGTTCACCAGGAAGTCCTGTAGCGGTCATTTCTCCAGAATTTGACTGCATCTCACCATCTCCATACCACCATCCTCTGCTGAGCCACAGTCACCTCCCACTGGGTTTATTGTAATTCTATCTAACGGATTTCCCCACTTTCATTCTTTTCCTTCTACGGTTTCTACTCAACAGCAGCCAAAGTAATCCTACTGAAAACAAAGTTACATCGAAGCACTCCTCAGTTCTAAATCCTCCAATAGCTCTCCATTTCACCCAGAGAAAAACCCAAGGCACTGACAAGGCCCTCTAAACTTTCTCCTCTGGACCCTACTTAACTTTTTTATCTCATCTCCATTACTTTCCCCCTTATTCACCCTTTCTAGTCACAGTAGTCCCTTACTCTTCCTCAACACAAGCATGCCAAGCACACTCCTGACTCAAGGCCTTTGCATTGGCTGTTCCCACCTAAAACTCTCTTCCCTCAATTATTCATATATATAATTTCCATATCACTTTCAAGTTTTGGCTCAAGTCTCACTAAAGCCTACTCTGACCACCACTTTTAAAATTGCAGTTCTCTTCCATCTGACATTCCTGCTTCCCTTTGTCAGACTGCATTTCCTCCATGGTTCCTCTCAACTTATAACATAGCATGTAATTAATTTATTGTTATTTCTGTTCATTGTTCATGGCCTTTCCACACTACTGGTTGCAAGCTCCGTGAGGGCAGGAGCTTCCATTCCATTTCTATTTCCCAAGTGCCCATAATAAAGCCTAGCAAATAGTAAGTGTGTGATAAATATTCATTGAATCACAGTAAAATGAGCTCTTATGTCATCATGTATGTCTCCAAAACGATTGATTATAAC
Organism: Tamandua tetradactyla; assembly: GCF_023851605.1. Lineage (NCBI taxonomy): Eukaryota > Metazoa > Chordata > Mammalia > Pilosa > Myrmecophagidae > Tamandua > Tamandua tetradactyla. Next base: position 27,102,588 of record NC_135333.1, read on the forward strand.
ATAAATTTCATGAGAAACTCCCTTCAGGATGTAAGTCATGATAGTCAAAGGTTAACACTCAAAATTAAAGAAAGAAATTGTTACTTTGTCTCTAAAAACAGCAACAAAATCTTGTGTCCCATCTAGAAATTTAACTTCATTGGGAACCTTAGTTGAATTCGTGGTTCTAGGTTCTGCAGTAAGGCTAGGGAAATAGGTCCAAGATAGTGCAAGGGCTGTGATATCTTAAAATATGTAGAGCACCCTCTACACATCTTTGAGCATCTCTGATCTTTGGCCTGTTCTTTGGTTAAGCCACAGGCTTATTCCCTCTAACCTCCAACCCTTCCCTTGGTTCTGTTTTCCAAATGAAACAAGACAAGAGTCTACCTTTTACCACAAGGGAATCCTTCAGAAGTATAGTTTTGGCTCTCAATCTTTGCCTTCACCCTGACTGTCCCATCTTGTAATCTTCTCATTTAAACATGTACTGGTCCTTTATCCCTTCCTCCCATAAAACTATATTAAGTCCTTTACTACATATCCTTGTAGTATCCTCTAATGAGTTCCAGTTCATCTCTATCTCTCTTAACAGCACAGGACCCCAGACTGGACATAATGTGCTAGTCATAATACGCTTGGTACATGGTTGAGCAGGATCAGAATCCCCTCCCCTAAGTTTTAGTTATTTATTTGTGCAGTCACATCACACTATGGTTCATAAGTCCTTTTAGCACATGCTCTGTGGGACTAGAGTTACTTCCATCTTAGGCTTTTGGACTTGAATTTTTAGTTTCCTTTTTTGCAGGGGTTGAGAGATATGTACCTCATTTTTTTAACCCTTTAGTCATGCATTTGAATTAAGGTAAAATGCTTCCACCTTTGTGCTCCTATAACGTGCTTTTAACTTCACACGGCATCATTCTTCTGGGTATTCAGGTTAGCTGTTTACAGGCATCCATACCCACCACATGAGAGCTCAGGCTCATTTGAAGAGACACACTAGGCCTTTTTCACTTTGTATCTCCCATAGCACATTGAAAAGTGCCATGTACATAGCTAACCTCATCATATTTGTTGAATTACACTGGAGTGAATGGGACTGAATTAAAAGCTGCTGTTAAAATGCAAATATGCTATCTGGGCTCTGCAAGACATTAAGGTACCCATTAAAATCTTGGCACAGAGCAATTTATTGGATCAGCTAATAACTATGCAGCAGGCAGTGAAGGGCAGAAACACGGGAGAGTGTAGTTTAAACTTAGGAAGCTTGAGAGAGGATTGTGGGATGCAGAAAAGAGGCACAAGCCTAGCCTGGCTGAGGGGCAAGGGATGTGGGCCCTGCAGCCACTGAGGGAGCATGGACTTTGAGGCCAGAACAAACAGAGTTCTAGTCTCAACCCTGTAATTTACTAGCTCTGTGACCCTGGGAAAGTTAATTAACTGCTCCGGACCATGCCTGAAGAATTTCACGGTTGAACAGCAAAGACTTATCCAGCCCATTTTTCATTTCCTGAGGTTGGTTACACACACTATAATTCCACAAACATGGTCCTGAATATGTTGTAGACATGTCTGGTGCATAGTAGGCTTGCAATGAGACTTTGATGAATGAATGACAGTAGTTGGGGGCATTAGCCTGACGTGGGTGTGGAAGCCAGCCTCACTCTTCTCCATCAGTTTACTCTAGTAAGTTAGCCCACACAGCTCCACTTCTTAAATCTATGGAATGGAAAATGTAATGCCTTCCTCACAGGTTATCATAAAGATTAAATGAGAAAGCATGCAAAAACCCTTGCACATGTAGGAGTTCCATAAATATTGGTTCTTGCCATTTCCCACTGTTAAAACACCTAATGCCATTTTCACACTTTTTTGGCCAGAACAGAAATTGCTTGGCATCTGGCTTTTTCGAAATTTACCCTTTCAAATGATTTTCTAACAGAACAAGAAATAAAATGTGCTTAGGTGAACTTTCCCTAACTCTCGGTATGTGAGTTTGATCTGAGGATTTAAGCACTCAGTGCTTTCACTTGCTTCCCCCCAAACAAAAGAGGTAAAACATGCATATGTTCGTTCACCTTGCTCAGAGTAATAATTGTAAACACAGCTGAAGCCAAGCGCAGACCCAGCGCAGCTATGAACTTTTAGCAGCCCTGGCATAAACGGGCATGTGACCTCCTTTGGAGCAAAGAGTTTATAACTCACAGGTGCAAGAACAATTTTTCAATTAGGGATATATTGTTCTTCATCATAGTTTTCGGAAGCCATGTGGGTGAAGGGGTTCTGGTGAGGTGGGAACTCAGCACAAACAGTTGCAGTTTGTGCTGAGTTGCATAGCAGTCTGAGAATGTGTTTTCCCCTAAAAGCTTCTGACTCCATAGCTTTGCGGTATAACTTTCTCAGTGGTTATTCAGTTCTGCTTGAATGAATGGAGTGGACTCTCATGATCATTTTCAAAATACTCCTGCAAATGTATGGAGTCATTCACAAATCTGAACCCTTTCTTTCGGGACAGGTTGAATTGTCCTTTTGGATCAACTGTCAATCCAAATCCCACTGATTTTCATTTTGTATGTCTCTTCTAGCCATCTTATCCTTTTCAAATAAGCCTTTGCTCTACTGGTTAAGATGAACAGATATGGTAGTAGGGCTTGAGCTCCACCCTAAAGGAAAGAGTTTGGACAAATAGAGAGCAGGCAGAGAGGCATTCCAATTTGGGAGAATAATTTGAGAATTTGCCTGGCTTGGAGGGAGGAAAAGCAAACCACTTGTATGTGTGGAGCAGAGGATTGTTCAGGATGCAGTGGGGGGGTGAAGCTTAAAAGAGAGGTTGGAGTCAAATAGTCGAGAAACTTGATTGCCTTATAAATGTATTTATTACTTTATTATAGAAACAGTGGGGAAATGGTTTTAGGGAAGAAGAATTAAGGAAGAGGAATTTCATCATCAGTCTGGTGTCTGTGCAAAATACAGATTGGAGCAGAGACATGAAGCAGCATGATTAGTTAGATATAGGGGGGTACAAAGGAAATGTGATTCAATTGACATGTTTTGAGCCCAACCATTTAACAATAAAAACAATGGTACCAAAAAGAAATGGTAACTACTTTATAGAACAGTTATATAGGCTAATCAATAATGCATAAAATCATTTACCTCATACGCCAATTTGAAACTGCCATGTATTCCAGAAAAGCCATGTTCTATAATATCATTCAGTATTGCTGGGTAGAATCTTCTTTGTTGTTTCCATGGAGGTGTGACCCAACCAATTGAAGAAGGTAACTTTTGATTAGTTGGTTTCCATGAAGATGTATCTTCACCCATTCAAGGTGGGGTTGCTTACTAGAGTCCTTTAAGAGGTAACTATTTTGGAAAAAGCTTTAATACCTACAGAGCCCACACAGCCAGAGATCTTGGGAGATACAGAAGGAAAATGGCCCCAGGAAAGCCTTATGAAATGAAGAGAGAAAGCTAGCATGCTAGATGTGGCCATATACTTTCCCAGCTGACAAAGGTATCCAGAAGCCAGTGATCCTACCAGATGCCAGCCACATGCTTCCTAGCTTTACAGAGGTGCTCCAGACCGTATCAGCCTTTCCTGAATGAAGGTAACCTTTTGTTGGTGCCTTAATTTGAACACTTTTATGGGCTTAGAAGCATAAACTTGCAACTTAGCAAATAGCCTTTTTAAAAGCCATTCCATTTCTCATATATTGCATTCCAGCAACTTTAACAAACTAAAAAGTGTGCATTGTACCTAATGTGAAGGAGGTACCCAATAAATATTAGGTTCATCTGCTTCCCCCTTACCAACTCTTTCTTGGCTGAAAACATTTCCACTGGAAAAAAAATGGACAGTCATCACAGCCAGAGCTATCATCCAAGGCCTTATGTTGGCCCCAGTCTGCGTGGTTGATATGCCCAGCAGGGAGACTCCATCCAGGATTGGAAAGGGTGGCTTAAGGTGTGGTCTGGGGAGGAAGCCTTGAAGCCAGTGAGACAGAAAGACAGTGGGAAAGCTAGTTAAAGATATGGGTGAGCAGGAAATTGAAGTTTGGTGTCACAGGCCCCAGAATGGAAGGAGGGTGAGGTAAGATGGAAGGTAAAGAACAGGAGGAAAGTGGAAGGGTCAAAGCTGTGAGAGCTCAGTAAGGAGAAAATGAATGAGAACTGGAAGGCCTGGAGGTTGTGATCAGAAAGTGAGGTGCTGGAATTTAAAATGTTAGATCCAGGTGAGCACAGGGCCCGGATGAGGGTTGCTGAAGTTGGGTGAGAAAAGGGTTCCTGGGATTAGGAAGTGGAGAACCTAAAAGACCAGGTGCTGGATGGTTGATCAGGATCATGAAAGGACTTGGAGAGGCAGGTCCCAGGCTTGGATGAGGGAGGTGGCATACCCACAAAGCGGGCAGAGGAGGCATATGTTCCAGCAGATGTCTGCTTAAATTGCAGCACCATAGGGAACTTTATCCCACCCTTGGCATGGGCAGTTTCCAGTGAGTAGCCAGATTGTCACCATCTCCCAGTTGTCTGTCCTGATTCAAGCTGTCAATCACCCCTCAAAGTAGTTACCACATTGTTGAAAGCTCTGGCTCTGAGCCATTAGGGATAATGATTATTTGGCTGCTGGATTCCCCAGGCCTGCAAACTCCGTAGCCATCTTAATTCATATGTGAAAATATGGCCCACATCCCCAAGAGGAAAGCAAATAATCTGACCAACAATTGCCGTGCGAAAGGCTAACATGCCCTTAACTCTCTCATATTTGAACTCTCCTTCCTAAAATTTTCAAGTAAAAAGTTTCTTTTGAAGCCTAAATATTAAAATGTAGCCAACTTCCACTCATATATTTAATACTTACTAATTGAGAGAGTGCATAATGACTAAAATCTATGATAAATCTAGAGATAATTTTAAGGAAAGTAGTGTTTTATTTACAGAATAGCATTTTGAATGTGCTATTTTGACTTTTTAGACATTTGACAAAAAAAGCAACCATGCAAATTTGAGAGATACCACATCTACCTATTCTACAGAAATGTAGATGGATTTGATAGATGGATTTATGGATTTGAGAACCCTAAATACTCCATAGCTGCTGAAAGTTCTCTGACCCACAGGTTGGAAACCACAGGTTTAAAACTTTTGGTCTTCCCAACAACTTTACAGAAATTCTTTTTAAATGGGGAAGCGGCGACCCAAACATAATGAGAAAAACAGAACAGTGAAAGCCAGGACTTGAGCATCAAGCAACTGTGTATTCAAACCCCATCCTCATATACCAACATGGCTTGGAAATTCATTTTTCCCCATCCCTGTAACCCTTACCCCATTGCTGAAGCAGAGAGCACAAGGCTCTGGCCTGGAGTCTAGCAGGGTGATTTATCAATTTTACAAAACAAATAGAGTTTGGGTGGGAAAAGAGCCAAGTGACAAATAATCCCAAAGCAAAAATCTACTGTAGAAGTTTGGAGCAAAAGAGAAAAACAAACAAACCCCAAGAAAGCATAAAAGCTCAGGATGATTTATTTCATAATTTAAAAATCAAAATCGCCTTTGGGCTGCAGGACTGGTCTGCCAGTTTTACCCTAGACTGAGTCATAATAGCTAAGTTATATACCCTTGGAAAAGCCAGGACTTTTCTAGTGGGAGCAGTAAGATGCTATTAAACCCAACACTGTGTGTGGTGGTGCCAGAATCAAACGTCCTTTGAAATTGAGACCAGCAGAGAGAAAGCCTCAGGGCCACTGCTGTGTTTCTCCAGACCAAGTCTGGTCCCCACAGTCTCATCCTGGAGGTGACAGGGAAAGAATTATGGGGAACAGAAAATCACTTTGGCCTTAGGGGCAAGGCCCAAGACTGAAATTCAGAGCTGGGTGGGCACAAGACAAGGGAAAAAGAGAATATTAATGACATGGCGTGCTGGTTTGAAAGGATGTATGTCCCCTAGAAAAGTCATATTTTAATCTAAATCCCATTTCATAAAGGCAGAATAATCCTTATTCAGCATGTGATTTAATCAAGATGTGATTTAATCAAGAATGGTTGTTAAACTGGATTAGGTGACGACTTGTCTCCACCCATTTGAGTGGGTCTTTATAAGTTTCTGGAATCCTATAGAAGAGGAAACCTTTTGGAGAATGAAAAAGATTCAGAGAGAGCAGAGCAGAATGACATAGCCATGAGAAACAGAGAGCCCACAAGCCAGTGACCCTTGGGAATGAAGAAGGAAAATGTCTCCCAAGGAGCTTCCGGAAACAGGAAGCCAGGAGAGAAAGCTAGCAGATGATGCCTTGCTTGCCATGTGCCCTTCCAGCCAAAAGAGAAACTGTGACTGGGTTTGCCATGCGCCTTCTCACTTGAGAGAGAAACCCTGAACTTCATTGGCCTTCTTGAACCAAGGTATCTTTCCCTGGATGCCTTTGATTGGACATGTCTATAGACTTCTTTTAATTGGTACATTTTCTTGGCCTTAGAACTGTAAACTAGCAACTTATTAAATTCCTCTTTTTAAAAGCCATTCTGTTTCCGGTATATTGCATTCCGGCAGTCAGCAAACTAGGACAGATTTTGGTACCAGGAGTGGGGTGCTGCGGGTACAGCTTGCAAATACCAAACATGTTGGAATAGCTTTTTAAATGGATGGGGGAAGATTTTGGAGGAGTTGTAAGACCCTTGATAGAGAAGGCCTAGAATGCTTTGAAGAGACTGTTGATAGAAATGTGGACTCTAAAGATACCTCTGATGAGGCCTTAGACAGAAATGAAGCATGTGTTATTGCCAACTGGAAGGAAGGCAACCCTTGTTTTAAAATGGCAGATAATCTGGCAAAATTGACTAGTGGCTTTGGCTGGAGGGCAGATTTTAAAAGCCATGAACTTGGATATTTAGTGAAAAAGATCTCCAAATTAAATGTCAAAAGTACAGTCTGGTTTCTCTTCGCAGTTTATAGTGAAATGCAACAGGAAAGAGATAAGCTGAGAACTGAACTCTTGGGTACTAAGAAAGCAGAAATTGATGTTATGAAAAATTCTGGGCTTCCAGGAGGGGAGACCCCAAAGAATGGTGCCCCAGGTGAGGATTTGGCCAAATGTGAAACCAGTCAGCCATTTCAGAGAAAGCCAGGATTGGACATGGAGTTATCCAGGAAAGATTTGTGGAAACTCCTTATATCTGATGGGCATGATCCAAAGATACCGCATAGAAAACCAACAAGAGTTCTGTGGGACTTGTATAAACAGACCCACTACCAGTCTGGACTCAGGGGTTCAGAGAAGGGATACATTGGAGGAAAAATAACTTCAGAGGCAAAACCATGGAGGCTGAGGTCTGAAGTCAAGAAGCCTCGGGCCAGGAGAGTGGACCCACCCAAGCCCGTGGAGAGGGTGAGTTTGCCCCAAAGGCAAAGGATGGGCCTTCCACCTTGTTCCAGTGGAAGAGTCATGCCACCTCAGGCCTTGAAGAGGGTGAAATACATTCCTTGCGGTTTTGGGAGAGCCTGGCTGCCACCACATGGAGGAGTTGAGTGTGTGCCCCAGAGATGGCAGAGAGCCTGGGTGTGGCCTCAATGCTTGGAGAGGGTGGAACCGAGAAAAAAGGTGGTGTCCCCAATGTCCCACAAGGTTGTGTTCAGAGAGACGCAGGCTTCTGCAGAGGTCTTTGGAAAGGGTGGGACTGCTGCTTCCTAAAGCCCCGAAGATAAATGATTCTCAGTTTTTGAAACCTAATGGACTTTGCCCTGCAAGTTTTCAAAACTGTATGGGTCTGGTGACTTCCTTCCTCCCTATGGAAATGGGTATATGTATCTTATGACTGTTCCTCCTTTGTATGTTGGCAGCAAATAACTTGTTTTGAGTTTTTATAGGTCCAGAGATAGAGGATAATTTTGTCTTAGAACAGACCAATCCTGTAACTAATTTTGATAGGAGTTTGTATGTTTCTGTTTGTATTTCATGTATATTGCTACTGAAATGGTTTAAGGTTCTCTGATGTTGTTATGGAATGAACGTATTTTATATCTGGGAAAACACATGGGATAGCTTGAATTCTATTTGCATTAAGGACACAGTCTAGACACAGCCACCAATAAGTTCAGACCTACATCAGTTATCAGCAGCCACAATAATATAGCATAACAAACAAGTCACCAACCTCAGAGGCATACAGCAGTAAGCACTGAATTTTGCTCACATGTCTGAAAACCAGCGTGGCTAAACTCAGCTGTTCTCACTGCTGTGTCTGTGGTCAGCTGGTGGGTCAGCTGGAGGCTGCCTGGTCTAGGGTGATTTCACCCATATGTCTGGGCAGTTAGCTGGCTACCAGCTAAAGCAGTGGAGAGACCTGGGCAATGATCTGCCATCATCCAGCCAGCTAGCCTGGGCTTGTTCACATGGCAGCAGCAGGGTCTAAGATGGAACGGAAATGCAAAAGGCCAAGTTACAAAGTGAGATTCAAGGGATTCACAGATTCAAGGAATGGGGAAACAGAGTCTACCTCTTGGTAGGGGGAGAAGTAAAGTCAGATGGAAAAGAGCATGATGATACAAGGCAGAGTGGAGAACTGGGTACAGTTTTTTGCAATCAATGTACCCCAAGAACAGCCCAATGGACGATGTTGCAGAAGCAAGTCTACACTTTATCTATAGAAGCACAGAGTATGGGGTGAAAATATGTTTTTGAAAAGCAATTTCATCTCAGTTTATGAGGGGAAAATAGTTCAAGCTATTCAACGATGAAACGGGCTGCCTCAAAAGCCAAAATTCTTATATGAGAATAATTTCAAATGTTAACTGAGTGCTTATTGTGTCCAAATTGTGTCTGTTCCTTATTGTGAGGAACAGACTATGTTCTGGTCCTCACCAACATTAATCATTGCAATAGCACTGTGAGCAGGGCCACTGCAAACTGTCACGCCTGCATGTGCTGCAGAAAGGGACCCGGCCAAGGGGGCAGGCTGCTTGCCAATTCTTAACCCCAGATGTGGAGCTGTGTCCATTTGGAAGATGGACACAGCTTTCACTTAATACATATGAAGGTGCTGCTTAAACTGGAAGTTTACTTGCAAGTATGAGGTGGCATTATTCCTAATCTCATTTTTCAGTTAAACAAAATGAGGCTGAAGGGATTTTATTGCCCAGGAGAACAGGTTTGAACTCAGACAGTCTAGCTCCACAGTCCATGCTCTTAACCGAAAAGCTTTCCTGCACTTTATCATTACAACAACTTGCTAGCAAGATATCATTTCCATTTTATAGACAAGAGCTCTGAAGCTCTTGTCCTAAAATGAAGGGACTTGATATTTTAAAAAAATTGAGAGACTTGGCTAATAAGTGGTAGTAGAAAGATTTGTTCCAAGATCTCATTCCAAAGTCTGTTTGCTTTTAACCATAATTGTCTCCCCATGGACAAGTGGACTAATGAATTTTCCATCACTGAAAGCACCCAAGAAGAGATGGGAAAACCATAGATCAGGGATGCTAACAGAGATTAATACAGCAGCTAGAAGAATTATATTTAGTGTCATTTCACCTTTGATATTGTATGAATAAGATTGAATGAGAAGACCTTCTCATTCTTGACCCAGTCAATTCTCTATCTTCAAAAGTAAGATCAAGGCAAGAAGTTTGCTTAGATGGAAACAAGCTGAGAAACGCATGAAGCACTGGGAAGGACATTTATTTATACCTGATTCAAGGAGGAGACTCTAGGAAGTTGTAACAGGAGACAACTCACTGGGGCATCTGTTAACGGCTGTTATATACAAGGAGCCCAACAGACACTCTTCGCTCTGGGTGTCGTCCCCAAACTCCCAAGCTAATAATCTTCCAATGGACTCATAAAGATAATCATTTAAAATAAAGTATCTAGCTGTCTTAGCCTCACCCACATAGCCCTAGAAGTCTCATGAGGACCAGAAGGAGGCACAGGCTGGGCTGTCAAAGGCAGGAATATCTTGGATGCATCCCACAAGTCCTGGTTCCCTTTCCTGCCTCTGTCACTCTCTGGCTATAATTCCAATCCTGGCTCAGCAGCCTGGGATTCCCTAACTCATCCTACCCACTTGAACCTGATGTGCTTTCTCCACCCACCAGATTTTCACTGACTGCACCATCACCTTAGCAACCTGACCACAAGGTTTGTTCCAATACAGTTTAAAAGTTGATGCAGCATAACCCAGGATAGGTGGACCTGTTGCACAAATGGCCACTTTTCATCCCAGAATGGCACTGACTTTGAGATCTGGCTCTACAATTGATCAGTTGCATGCCCTCGGGGAAGTTGCCTGAAACTTTCTAAATCTCAGTTTCCCCATCAGAAAAATATGGGAGTATTATCTCCTGGCATCATGTTGAGAATTCAATGAGATAATATATATAAAATGCTTAATACAGTGTCTGACATATAGCAAGTGCTTGACTAATTTATATCTCTAATCTGACCCTCTCTGCTCCAATTCTAAGCTTACGTAACTGCCCACCCAGCTTCTCTGCTTGGATGCCTAATGAGCATGTCTAACATAATGTATCCAAAGCAGAAGTAGTGATTTTCCTCTAATTGAAACTTGCTTCCACACATCTTTCCCAGTTTCAGTGGATGGTAACTTAAACCTTCTAGGAACTCAGGTTAAAATCCTGACACCTCCTTTTCTCTCACTCCCCACATCAAATCCATCAGGTCATCTCATTGATTCTACCTTCCAAGCACATCCAGAATCAGACCATGTCTCATCACCTCCAGCCCGATCTGAGTCACTATCATCTCTCACCTGGCTCATAAAATAGTCATTTTGCTGGTCTCCCCACTTCTATGCTTGATGAAATTTGCTAGTGATCCTCTCCAATTATAAGTCAGACCATATCACTCCTCTGTTCAAAACCCTCCAGAAGCCCTTCATCTCATTCACAATTCAAGTCAAAGTTCTAGCAATAGTCTACACGACCCTAGGTGCCGTGCCCACCTCTCTTTCCTCTTTGATTTCCTTTCCAATTCCTCCCAGCATCTCTTTCCAGTCACAGGAACCCCTTGCAGTCTCTCAAAGAACTCCCTGCACACTCCCCCTAAGGACCGTTGCATGGGCCATGCCCTCTGCTTGAAACATGCTGTCCCCCGAAATCTTCAAGGTTCATTCTCCCCTCCTTCATGTTTTCCATCATATGCTACTTCCTAAATGATATCTACCCTCTACCTTATTTGCAACTGCAACCCTTCTTCTCAACCTCGGCACTCCCAATCTTCTTCATTCTGTTCTTTCTTCGATGTTGTTTTTCATTTTCTTAGCACTTATCCTGTTCTAACATTTTGCATATTTAATTATTGTGTTTTATTATTTATGGTCTAGCTTCCCCTGCTTAAATGTAAGCTCCTGCAGAGTGGGGATTTTTGTCTATCCTGTTCACTCAAACACCCAACACAGGGCCCTGCACAAAGTAGACATGTCACAAATATTAAAGGAATGAGTGGACTAATAGTAGCCATTGGTGTGATCATGCTTTGAGCCCCTTAAGACCAGGAACCACATCTTAGGCCTGTCTGTAACAGGGACCACAGGGTTTGGCACTGCTGAGATGCTTAGTATAGGTTTTCTGAATTAATGAAACCAAGAAATGTCTCCTGCATCAAGACAAGGAGATGCTGAGCGCTGAGCTTCCCTGAAAGGACACCTCTCCTGTCCCATCTAAATAACAAAATTTCCTCTGGCATGTAATTTAAAACCTGAGGTTCCTGGATATAAAGTCTTATTCAAGTAAATGGGATCGTACATCAGGGTATTTCCACTCTACCAAATGGATATTCTGAGTTTAATGCAGTCTTACTTTCCTTTCCTGGCTTCTCAGACTGCCCCCTTAGAGGAAAGGGTAGATGAATTTGGCAGGGTTGCCATCCAGAGTTGATGGCCTTATTTCAGGCAAGTAATTCCAAGACTTGTAGGAGTCCCACTTTAATATCTGATCTGTGAGAGGCCATTGCTTCTCTAACTTCCATTCAGAACTTCTTCCATCTACCCCAGACCTCACAGCCCCAACAATCTTCTCAAGACACTCTCAACCCTGCAGAAAGTGGATTCCATCTGAGCTCATATAGTTATAAACACCTCAGAACTCTGTATTGTATTTGATGTGTGTGTAAGGAATAATGGGAAGACTATCACCTTCAGTTTGAATCCTACTGCACTAATTACTCACTCTGTAACCTTAAGCAAGTAATTTAACCTCCATATCCTCATCTGTAAAATGGGCATAATAAAACCTACCATTCAGTATTTTTGTGGGATCTAGATGAAATAAATGTCCTTTCTCCTACGGAGTGCTTAGGGCAGAAACTATTTTTCATTCATTCATTGAGCACCTACATTTAGTGAGACCCATACAAGGTCAAAAGACAGATATTAAGGTATGGTCCCTGCCTTGGAGGAACATACAGCTCTGTGTAATAAACTATTACAACCTAGTGTGATAGCTGCAGACCCTCTGAGAATATGAAGGAGAGTAATTATGCTTAGAAGGATGAAGGAGCCATCAAACAGTATATGATGTTTGAACAAGATCTGAAATAGTTTTCCAAGCAGACGAGAGGGTTGCAGGGAAGGATGCTCAAGGAAAAAGCAACAGCAGGAACAAAGCCATATGTTATTCACCACTGTAACTGTGAATCTCGAGCCTCCAGCACTAATAACTGACACCTGGAGAGAGGTGCTAAGTAAATATGTGTCTGATGAACAAATCTTTATTAAAGACATCACATTGTCATCATGAACTGGGTTTTTGGCATTCAAAGCCCAGTTTTGAAACACACCCAACTTTTCAGTAATGGACGAGATTTCTACTCAATTTTCCTATTGATGTTTTCTTGCATTCATGAAATAACTAGTGAAACTTGAGGGAACAGTGGGTGGATACTAGAGAAACTATGCATTTTCATGAGAAATGGGCCCTCTGTCATCTCTAATTAGCTGTGCTATGAAAATATTGTTATTCTTTTTAATCCACACGCTTGGCCTCAAACACTTCCACTTTAATTCCACCTTCACTGAAAAACATAACTGAGCAAAGTAAAGCTTAATATTCAAGAATAAATACTGGAGAGAAAGTGCTAGCTTCCAGGGAAAAGAGATTGTAATTGGCATCCAATGCCAATGTTTTGAGCATTTAAATATCGAAACAATCTCCAAGGTAAATGCTCACAACCCCATTTTATGGACAGGGAAATTGAGGCTTGGAGAATTTGTTTCTTGCTCAACATGGTAGTAAGTGACAGCTGGAATTCTAAGTGTGCAGCCTATTTTCCTTTACCCACAGACATATACACCTGGCAGCCACTGATCAAAAGCACCTCTCTCACTCTGTTCCACCAGAGAGTAATAAGAACTTTTCAGGTCTCCTGGAAAGGAGCGATTCACTGGGTCTTCTTCTCAATCTGCTGTAATCACTCTTGGTATTGGTCACTGGTTGGCTGAACCTCCTTGACTTCCAAGGTGTACAAGGGAAGGTGACCAGTCTGAGCACATGAGAATTGCTGATACTGCCCCCTACTGAGAAGCCGGAGAAAGGCCTGACCAAGGGTGAGGCTCCCTGAGTCCAGGTCTGTATAGGCAGCATTCACAGGAAGCACCTGGGAACACCTAACCAGAAAGAGCAAGGACTCACAAAAGCAAGACTGAAAACTTGTCCAATGCATAGCCATGAAAAATAGAGCCTCCTGGACATGTGTGTAGGATGGAGGGTGGAGGAGAGACGTAAATCCACAAGATCATGTGCACTGGGAAGAGAGTATAGAGGTGAACTTGAAGAGGGAAAGTACAAAGGAGGTAAGTGTTACCAAGAGAAAATTCACCTCAAAGGATTCTTTCTTCTAAAGATATTTTTTAATACCATCATATGCCATGTCAGTTCATTCCATTAAGACCCTCTAATGTGTATTTAATTTTGATTAACTGAACTTCACTAAATACCAGGAAATTATTCAAACCTGTGTTTGAGACTTAAATTCTTTCTACTCAATATGACAAATGCTTTTTTTTAACCAATCATTACATTCAATAACAGTCTTAGTAACAGGGTTCTCAAGGTCAAGTAAGTCTCCTTCTCTGGTATTAAATATACAATTTTTTTGTACATATGAACTAAATAATAGGTCAGAGATAAGTGATGTGACATGTGTCTTACCAATCTTGGTGTCTGTAGGTAACCCAGTACTTCTTATTATTCTTTAGATGTTCTCACTCAAAATCATCTCTAATTCACCATAATCTTTCTGGGGGGAAATATTACTTAAAAGAATCATGAGAGGACAATCTTGAGTGGACAATGTGGGGGACTAAACGTCATACTATGGAATCAAACAGAGATATTATTAGGTCCTGCACTTGCATCCATAAATAAGGTGAACCCATACAAGACAAAGAGGACAATATGACAGAGCAGCCTACAAAATAAATCATCCAGGCTAAGCATCTATCAAAACCATGCCTATAAGCTCCAAACATCCTGGCACACACAGAAAGCTAGATCAATGTTTGTTGAATTTTATATAATGATGGATGATTTAAAAATATGGAAGTAAGAATAAGGAAGGAAGTTGTTCTTGTGTTCCATGCTAGCCAAACCACATATGCAAGTTTGGGATCTGTTCTGAGCTGCCATGGTTTGAGGACTACAGATAACTTGGAGTATGAGTGGGGGGTTGGTACTTGAGTCACAAAAAAAATGTTATAAGTAGAAAGTTAAAAGAATGGGGACCATTTAACCCAGCAGAACACTCATGGGACATGATCATTGCCTTTAGAAAGAAAGGTTCTCCATGTAAGAAAGGGAATCAGGATTGTCTTACATTGGCCTTAAAGAGAACTGGACCCATGGAAGCAATTTATTGAGATATATATTAGCTTTAAAAAACATTTCTAATAATAGAGCTCTTAAAGATAGAATGGGCTGATTCAATTGGAAGTAAGTCATCTACCACTAGAAGTCTTCAAAAGATGCTCTATCAGATGATAAATTCAAAAGTTAGTTTGGATGGCCTTTAAAGGCAAAGATCCTTTGATTGTATCCAAGAAAAAAAGCCCTCTATATTAGTTTGAGTAAGGGCTAGGCTTCCATAACAAAGAGACTCAAAAATCCAGTCATTCAAAGAGAAAAGAAATGTATTCCTCTCTCATGTTCCAGTGAAGAGCAGTTTAGGCATCTCTGCTCCATAAAATCATCATGGAAACAGGTGGGGGCCAGGTTGGGAGGGAGGGCTGTGGACGTTCTGCCCTCAGCATGAGGTTATCAATGTGGCCCTGGTCCTCGCCATGTCCAGCCAGTGAAAGGAAGCAGGCAGAGTCCAGGGCTAGATATTTCTTGTAAATCAAGGAAGGCAGAAGTGGCACACACTATTTCCACTACCATTGCTTAAGGTACTTGGTCATATAACTCCATCTCACCGGGTGCAAGAGAGGCTGGGAGGTGTGGTCAATCAAAGCTGGGAAACCAACAGCAGAATCAGTCACAAGCATTATCAATTTAATTATCTGTCAATTGACACATTTACTAATCTAATAATATGTTAATATGAACAATAAATACTAATGCATCAGCATTAATATTAATGTATTTGAAGCATAGTTTTGGAATCAGTCCACCTGGTTCTGAAACTAGCTCCACCAATTAACAACTGACCTTGGGCAAGTTAATCTCTATACACCTGCGTTTCTTTCCGTGTAATATAGGGATTATAATGCTATCTACCTAATAGTGGTTTTGTGAAGATCAAGTGAATGAATGCAAGAAAAGTGGCTAAAACAATGCCAGGCACATAGTAAAAGCTCAGTAAGTAGTAGTATTTATTACTATGTAAATATAGGAGAGGAGAAGTGCTTTTTTCAGGATTTCCCTCCAGATTCTGGATTCATACTTCTCATCTCTTTGTTCGACCTATGTGACCAGACCTACACAGTATGTGACTGAAAGGGATTATTTGACTTCTTTCACTTTCAGAAGGGGCCCTGCTCATATCCTTTGGTCCCCTTTTATGTACCAACTCAGAGAGAGACGATTGTTTTATAATATTTTTTTTCTATTCACTTTCCCATGTGCTTTGGAAAAGAAAAACTGACTAGAAAAACTGCAAGGTGCCATCCTGAACTATTCTATAATGTAATAAGATACTAAGCAAAAAAACTCATCCCACCTGCTGCTCCAGTCAGCCTTTGGAAAAAGTATAAAACATTGCAAGAACTCTCACCCACAAATAAATAAATAAAAGTATAAGCCCTGGTTCAGCACCAGTTTGGATTAGCACATGGGTAATTCAAATGGAAACATACTTGTGCCCACTCTTTTGAATTTTTATGATGGATTCTGCATGACACCTGAGGCTGCCTCATAGGAGACCTGGGAAGGCCTCCGCAGATTAATGGGATTGGTGATCCCAAGAGCCCTGGCTGCTGGAGTTGGCACAGGTCCCATGGGAAGATTCACAGGGGGAAGCTATGGTATGTTTGATAGAAGAGAGGGGTGGGAGTTGTAATTAATGGCAAGGGACATGAGATCTAATAGTTCTGAGCAACTCCCTGGGCTAAACACTTTATACATGGAGTTGCATTTCATCCTCACAATAACCACAAGAGAAGTGCTTTAGTTCTTATTTTTGGATAAGAAAACTGAGACTCAGAAAGGCTGAGTGACTTGCCCAATCTGCACAGTTAGTAAGGGATAGAACCAGGAATCAGATCCACCTCTGCTTTCTCTCTAATTCTGAGTGTTATACTTAATTGCTTTTTCAAAACACTGATGTAAAATTGGGGCCATGTCTTGAAGAAATTCATGATCTGATGGAGGAAGTAAAACATCTGCAGGCCTGAGAAATGACCCCAGATAGTGCAAAAACAATGTGTGGTGAAGGTTATAAGAGCCACAAGGGCTCTAAAAGGTCACACAGCTACTCAATGGTAAAGGAAGGACTGTAAAACCAAAATTTATGCACCAAAGCCCATGGCTGATGGTTGATTGGAGGGGTGGGACTTGGCTGTGCCACAAATGATATGTAGTATTTGGAATAGAGGAGGGGAGAAAGAAGAAGAGGGATGGATGGGGATCCAAAAGTATCACTGGATGAGAGTTTCCTTATACATACTGCCATATATCTCCCCTGTTTTGGCAACCAACACTCATTCCTTCCACCCTTCATTATCCTAATCCTCAATTTCTGGACATCTCTTACACTTTTTTGCCTCCATGTTTTTGCTCACAATAATGCTTCCTCCTGGGGTGCCTATCCAATTAAATCCCATCCATCCTTTGAAGTCAGCCCAAAGTCTACTATCTCCTTGAAACTTTATGCATCATTCACTCATATAGTTAGCAAATATTAATGTAGCACCTGCCATATGCTAGATGTTCTTCAAGTTATTGGGATTCAACAGGGGACAATGATGATAGAGCTTACATTCAAGTTGGAGGAGGCATAAAATAAGCAAATACACAAATGTGTGCTAAATGAAGATAGTGCTATAAAGAAGATCTATTAAGGTGATAGAGAGAGACAGGTAGAGGGAAGGGTAGGCTTATCTTTACCTCTCCTCTCTACTTTAAGTTGACTCTGCTCAATTGTGTATGTATCAATCTTCCACAAAGCTGTAAGCCACTTGACACTTAGGGCTTGGTTTGTCTCATCATTGCAACCCTAGTGCCTAGCACAGAATGGCCCTCATAGCTCTGATTTCCATCTGTCAAGTCATAGGTTAGGAAGATTGAGCTGTAAGGTATGCAAGAACTCAGATGCACAAACCTTTGGGGAAGTGGAGGGAGATGACTCTCTGTATGAAGAAGGCATAGAGTCAGCCATCATAATTTCCTGGGGTCCATACACCACATCTGAAGGAGCTCAACAAGTTGGTCTAAAGAGATGTGATCTAATGTGTATGTGAAACTCAGGGCCAGCTGGTAATGTGGTGTCAGTATTCTGTCTGTTGGCCATCAGGGCTAACCAGTGACAGAGACAGGAAGGACCCCACGGGGCATGATTGCCAAGAGGTAGATAAAGAGTCAGGAAGCTGATTCAGGATCAAGCTCCAACTCTAGCTGAAAAGTAGTATTTTGAGTAGGAAACTGAATCAGGAAGACTGTGAAACTGAACAAACACAGTGAAGTTAGGGAAAGGCTGTGGCTTCATGTGCTCACAGATGGCTGGGGTGGACCCTTCCAGCTACATCCAGTTCTGGCCCGAAATCTGTTGCAAGAGCACAGACATCCGGTCATTCTTGAGGAATCAGGGCCTGAGATAATACCATCCCAGCAGATAGAAGCTGAGGGTGCAGTAGTTTATGGGCTCTTCAGATACACAAGGAGGCTACACTGCAGCCTCAGATATAAGAATTGTTCAAATGAAGCTAACTTACCATCCTCTCATGCACATAATCTCTTCCCCCACCTTTCCCATGAGTTCCTTTGGGATCCCTCACATGACAACCTGGGAAGCATCAAGGGGATATACTTCTTATCCAATAGGTCTCTCATCAGAGCTATTTCTGAGCCTGAAAAGCAATTTGTAGTACAAATGAATAACGACTCCTGGGCCCAACCCCATTTCTCATTCTCCCTCCAGTGATCCGTAAAGAGCTTTTAATTAGCTCTTTTGACTTTCCTGTTCTCCTCTAGGTTTGCTACTGAGTTACCAGTGAAGCCCCTAGTCACTGAATGTGAAAGTGGACGCTTCCAACTAATAGTTCATCCTCCTTTCTGCCCCTCCTGGCACCAAAAGCTTGAGAACTACATAAAGTTGCTTGGTACCTTGAACACAGGCAACAAATTGGCAAAACTCAGAAAAGTAGACATTCCCTTAGGGCCTCCTAGGCTAATGGTCTCATTCTATAGATGGAAAACTGAGATCCAGAGACAGAAGAGAAAGGGTAGAGTGGGGACAAGGGGAGGGAGGGAGAGGTCTTTTTTTTTAATGACAGCTTAATTTGGGCCTTTGAATAAATTGCCTGCATTTCTGGCCATGCTTTGCTTCCCAGTTTTTTAAACTTAATTTCTATTCTTTCATCTTTTGTGTGACTTAATACTAAATAAGTGCATTCTAGAGCACTGCTATAGAAATAATGAACCAAATTCTAAAAAGTTAGGACCTGGAGAAAGGGAAAGGAAGCAGTCACTCTCATGAGTGTCCCTCTTCCCTTTTAGAGTTACTCACCCCAATCCCCAAATCCACAGCCACTCAGGTCCCTGTTTGAGTATCTCATTAAACAGAGGAAAACAATGATCCTAACTTAGGTAGGTAGTCTGGGAAGTTTCATGGGGAAGATGGCATTTGAACTGAGTGCTGAATACAAGAAGGAGGCAGCCATAGAAAGATCTGGGAGAAGAGGAGTCTGAGAAGATGGAACCACAAATGCAAAGGTTCTGGGTTGGGAACAGGAATTGTACTCAAAAAACAAAAAGGCCATCCAATCTAAAAACCACCCTCTTAATCCAATACCAGCCACTTCCTATTGTTATTCATTTGATTATCTTCATAAATACTAATCACTGCCTGAAACTCTTGTTTATATGATGATTGATTATTTTATTTCTACCCTTGATCCCAAGTTCCATAAGTAGGAGCTTCATCTTTCTCGTTCATCACTGCATCCCAATTGCTTTGTAGATGGACCACAGTAAGTATGTGTCAAATGAATGAGTGACTAAATGACAAGTGTACTACAAGATGGGGTTAGAGAAGTCAGAAGCCAGAATGACTGCAGCCTCATAAACCACCCTAGGAAGTTAATCTTTATTCTAAGTCATAGGACACTGTTGGAAGAGTAAATAAGGGAGTCACTTAATCACATTTGTGTTTTGAAAAGATCACTCTGCCATGTGGAGAATGTTTTGTTGTAGGAAAGTGTAATGATAGGTGGAGCATTTAACGGACTAGAGCAATGGTCCAGGTGAGAGAAGACAATAGCTTCCATTAGAGTACATCTGTAGAAATGGAGAAATGTGAATGGATTAAGGATGAATTTTGGAGGTAAAGCTTAAAGATTTACACAGATTGAACACAGATTTAACACAGGGGATAAGTGAAAAGGAGCAATCAAGTATATGATTCCCAAATCCATATCTCCAGGATAGAACTTTTCTCCAAACGCATATTAAACATTCTATTTGACCTGAACATCCATCTGTACTTACATGTCCTGTGATATAACTAAAAGTAAAATCTTTATCTCCCATCTACTCAAATATTCTTTATCCTTATCTGTATTTAAAACTTCAGAGAAGACATTGATTGATCCAATTAGATCACAATCCCACCCCTTGCACCAAGGGGAGCTATGGTTTGTTGGACAGAGTCACATGGGTGGAAAAAGGCTGGCCCACCAGATCCAAGTGGAACCCAGTTCCCCAAAGGACAGGCCTGGGCAGGGGAGATGCAGGAGATGATAGAAAAAGAAGAAGAAAATGACTGCTTGGGAGAAAAAAACAACAGATGTCATCTACAAATAGCACATCATTGCATTTAAGATAAAATTTAAATAAAATAAAATATGAATCCTTTAACAGGGCATACCGGGGCCTTTACCATCTGGCCCCATCTATCTCTGCTGCTTCATCTCTTACAATTCTCACTATCTGTGCACTGCTCCTACTGAACAACTCAAAGTTTGTAGACTACATCCTGTTTTCTATTTTATCCTTGAACCTCTATGGGAATTGACTATGTCTTTGCCCAAATCCTATTGCATTCAACTCAGATGTGATGTCTGAAAGGAAATTTCCTCCCTGTTATTCAGGTTGGGAGAGGTTCTTCCCTTCAGGCTACTGTGGATTCTGGGCTTCCATCTTTCATGGCCTGCAGCCTTGGAAATGTCTGTTTAAACCTGTGCCCCCTAATAGTCTGTGACCACCTTGCAAACATAGCTGAGTCTTTCATCTCTATTTCCATCCACACTGAGGGTTCCTCTGTTAGTGTTTGTTCCATTAGCGGACCAAAAGGGCAGGAAGGAGGGAGAAGCCTCAGCAATGAATGAGGGAACATTTCTTAATAACATAAAAGAATAAATACTCTGGGGAAGTTCAATAGTTTCCCTTTCGTTTCTCATACAAAAGTGAACTGGACAAAGTGTGTTACTGGGGTAGGAGGCAGGCAGGGGGCAGAACACCTGTGCCAGAGATGCAGGAGTAGGCAGTCAGCACATTTCTGGAAACGTTCATGTGTGGAGGAAAAGTCATTGTAATATCTGCTGGTGGGAGAATGCACGGGGACAGTGTTTCATGGCACCATATGGAAACCTCTAACAGAGTTGAAGGTACAGATACACTATGACCCAAATATTCCATTCCTAGATAAACAGGATCTCTCACACATTTGAGGACATGAACAATACCGTCAAGTACAATGTTATTTACAAATGTGGAAAATTAGAAACAACCTAAATGGCTATTCATAGGGGAGGAGGTAAGTAAATCTCAATATAGATAGACTCTATTGAGATATTCTATTCTCAATAGAATAGAGCATAGGAGACAACAAGAATGAATAAGCACTATATGTATAGAGATGGATGAATCTTAAAACCATATGGGGAAAAATTGTATCAAGTATGATATAAATACATTTTTTAAATATGCAAAACCCATCAGTATCATGCTTATGGATAGATAAGTATATAGCACAAGTATAAAAATGTGCCTGGAATTGTTAAACCATGTGTGGAAGAGTGGCTGTGAGTGACTAGGAGGAAGGGAGGCAAACGTTAAGTGGGAGAGACGTATAGTGTTTATAGGGATATTCAACTACATCCTGTAATGTTTTGTATCTTTTTTTAAAGCCTGAAACACATGGAAAATCTTTAAGAATTGATAAATCTAGATGATGGGTACAAAGGGACTTTTAAATATCTAAATACAGTAGCTGCTGACTACATGCAGCCATTTATATTTAAATTAAATAAAATTTAATACAATTAAAAATTCAGTTTCTCTTTCACACTAGTCACAGTACGTGTACTCAGTAGAGCCTTGTGGCTAGTGGCTTCCATATGGGAGAGTACAGGTTACACAACATTACATCATCACTGAAAGCACTGTTGGATAACTCTCATCCATGATTTTGTATCATTGAATGTTTCATAGTTAAAACAAAATTTTGAGATTAACTTAACTAAAGCATCCACTGGCGTGAGGTGTCACAGAGACATGGGGGTTCATAATGAAATTAATTGTATAATATCAAGTTCTTCAACCAGCAGAGGTAATCTTTGTTGGGAGAGCAGCTGACCTCCATAATAGACACCATAATGGATAAGAAACCAAGCCCCCAGTCAGTAAACAGCAAAAGATGTGAACATGATCATCTCTGCCATATGGGCTAGACTGGCTGAGAATTTCTCAACCCATTCCCTAAGACCATCAAGCCAGAGGTAAGACCTCAAATGAGATCATCATCTTTGATTCTATATAGATATGTCTTCCCATAAGCCAGGGGAAGAAGAAATATTAATGGAGTGAGGGGATATTTGAGAAAAAACATACACACATACGCACAGATGGGCATTCAAGAATAGGAATAGAAACACCAAACAAGAGGAATTAGACTTGCATGTGTCTGCTTCGCTAAAAACATTATTATATCCATCTTACCGATGACAAAAATAAAGCTCGGATATAGAAGTTAGGCAATTTTTCCAAGACTCACAGACAGGAGTAAAAACAATAATGACCATCTACCAAATGCTTGCCAAGTGCAAGACTCTCTATGAGACATTTTGCAACTACTATCTTTTTTGTTACTCATAATCACACCTCATAACTGGCAGAGTCAAGATGAGAGCCCAGGTCTGTATGATTTCAAAGTCTATGAACTTCTCTCAGTGCCATGTTGCCTTTCTAGGAAGCTACTGCTCCTGAATAATTAGGAGAACTAGAAGCCAGTGACCTAAGGACACTTTCTTCTACCTTATGCAAGGACCAAGCCACCACTCTGGGGTTCCTTCATTTATTTATGAAAGAAAGATGTATACAGTAATCAGTGTGCCACGAACACTTTATGTACGTTGCCTCATTGAATCCTCAAAATTGTGTATTGCCATTCTCCCGTATTATAGATGAAGACTCATAGAGATTAAATCATGTGTCTGAGATCTCACAGTCCAGTAACATTAAGAATCAAAGCATGACTGAATCAACTGAATAATCACGCTGGAAAGGCAGGCTTATTAATCAGAGGTTCTCAAATTTTGGCTTGTCTGAGAAATCCCTGAGAAACAGGTTTTTTGTTTTGTGTTGTTTTGTGTTAGATTAGACATTCCAGGACTCCACCCCAGAGATTCAGTTTCATCCCACTGGAGCAGGACTCAGGATATGAAGTTCCAATAGCATCTGTTGGAACAAAAGCCATATTCAGGTCTCAACCCCCAGTCCTGTGGGTATGAACCTTTTTGAAAATAGGACCTTTGAAGATGTTATTAGTGAAGGTATACAAACTAAATGAAGGTGGGCTTTAATCCAATGTAGCTGAAGTCCTTATAAGCAAAAGAAATTGACACCAAAAGAGAAGCCGCAGGAGAGCCAGAAGCTGGGAGTCAGTGGAACTGGGAAGAGAAGGGAGAAGAGGCTGCCATGTGCATTTCTGTGCGACAGAAAAGTCAAGGGGCGCCATCACCCAGTCCCAGAACATCACAGTCTTCGAAGAGAAAGCAGCATCTTGATGATGCCCAGAAAAAAATTTTTTTTTAAATCTATGGAACTATACTATCAAAAAACAGTGAATCCTAAGTTAAACCGTGAACTTCAATTAATAGTAAAATTACTAAAATGTGCTAACATCAATGTTTAACAAATGTTCCACACCAAGGCAAGGTGTGGTTGTGGGATGGCAGAGGGGAATCCTGCATTTTATGCATATTACTCCATAAGCCCACAACTTCTCTACTAAAGAAAAAAAAATGTCTGTCATATATAATGTCTATATACACATGTTTTTTCTATAGCATCAGTGCTATGGTAGAAGAAGGAATGAAGTGTCACGGAAGCCATAGGAGGGGCCCATAACCCAAACATGTTGAGGTGCAAGGAAGGATTCCTGAAGGACAGGACAAATGAGTTGAGTGTTGGGAATAGTAGAATTGCGTAAAGGGAAGAAGTAAGGGGGAGCGGAAGTTCCAGGCTCAGGATGCAGCCTATGCAAAGGCTTAAACAAGGGAGACTTGATCTTTACAGAGATGACATGTTTAAGGCACATCAAATGGCCCATTGTGATGATAATGTAGTCTGGAAAAGGAATTGAAAAGAGATGAGACTGTAGCAGTAGGGAATGACAGTGAATGACATTGTTTTTGCTTAACAACTAGGGCAAGGGGGAACCACTCAAGATTTTAAAGCAAGGAATTGGCAACATTAAACTTGAATTTTAGAAATATCAGTCTGGCTACCATATGAATGATTATTTGGAGGGAAATTGTTAGTGGATATTGTAATAACCTAGCCAAGAAGTGACAAGAGCCTTAACTAAGTAAAGATAAAGAGGACAGAATTTAAAAACATGTAAGAGGGAGAATTCATAGGACATGGTGACTAATAGCATGTGGAGACGAAAGGAGAAGATAAGGTGAAGAATAATTACTATGTTTGGCTCTTGGCTGACAGTTAAATGGGTTGTTATCACTGAAATGAGGAACGCTGGAGGCAGAGACAGCTTGGGGAGAAAGACATGAGTTAATTTTTTGACATGTTGCATTTTAGATGCACATAAAATTCACAGGTGGAGGTTATTAATAAGCAGCTGATTTTATAGCTCTGAAGTTCATGAGAGATTTGTGAGGAATCAGGATGGTAATTTTGGTTTCACATGGGTTGGGGGTATGGTGAAATAACCCAAGGAACATGTTAGGTGGGAAAAGTAAAGGACCTACGAGGGGACCTATAGGGAAGAGGGAATGTTGCCCTGTACTGCCCACTTCTCTGCATATCCCTTCTTTCTTCCCTCCAAAGAAAGGAAAGAGTAATTTGATTGGTCATATTTTAGGATATTAATTGGCTGTTAAAAAAAAGTAGGTCAGAAAGTGACATCATCAACATGATGAAATAAGACATCCCTTGGAAAAATCTCCCCTCAGAATCAACTAATAAAAGGACACATCCCACTTACTTGGATCTATAGAATATAAAAAAGAATGGAGAAGGACTTCACAAATGCTAAATGGAAGAAAAAGAAAAACAAACACCAAAATCAGGTAGAGGATTTACATCCTTGACATGCCAGTCCAGATGCCAAGCTCAAGCATTCGTGGGCAGTTTGGAAGTCATGCAGAGTCAGCACAACCCAGGTCCCTCCTACTGTGAATACAGACCATAGAGCCACTTGCAACAGTGGGTTAAAACCCTACACATATCCAGGCACAGGACCCAAGTCCACAGAGACCCAAGAACACAAGTATCTGAGGAATGCCACATACAAAAATGTCCCTAGGGCAAAAGAGACCCCGAAAGAATTATTGGCAAGAAGTACACGCACTCAATCTAGTCTCTGTTTGCAGGACCACCTGAACAACCTGTACTGAATCCAGAAATCTTAACAGACTAATTACAGGTAGAGATTGAATTAGTCATCAAAAACCTCCCAGAAAAGAAAAGCCCAGGACCAGATGGCTTCATAGTGGAATTTTACCAAACATTCCAAGAAGAATTGATATAAATCTTGCTAAAATTCTTCCAAAAAATTGAACAGGAGAACACTTCCTAACTCATTCTATGAAGCCAAAATCACCCTAATTCCAAAGCCAGATAAATATATAACAAGAAAAGAAAATTATAGACCAATTTTCTTATGAATATAGACTTAAAAATCCTCAATACAATACTAGGAAATCGAAATCAAGAATTACGCACCACGATCAAATGAGATTCATAACAAATATGCAAGCGTGGTTCAACATAAGAAAATCAATTAATGTAGTACACCACATTAAGAAAACAAAGGGACAAAATCACATGATCAAAATCCAGCATCTCTTCTTGATTAAAAACATTTAGACAAAAAGACTACTAGAAGGACACTTCCTCAACATGATAAAGGATATATAGGAAAACCCACTTAAGCATCATACTCCATGGTGAAAGCTTTCCCTCCAAGATCTGAAACAAGAAAAGGATGGCCACAATCTTTCTCTCTCTCTCTCTCTCTCTCTCTCTCTCTCTCTCTCTCTCTCTCTCTCTCTCTCTCTCTTCTCTCTGTCTCTCTCTCTCTCCCTCTTTCTCTCTCTCTTTCCCTTTCTCTCTCTCTCTCATCTGTAACAGACAGGGAATGTAGTCAGAAATTCCCTATGCCCAGATGTTTATAGCTCCCTATCAAGACAAGGACCTGAGAAGGACTTGTTGCTTGTTGCTTGTGTCATGTCCATCTCTCAATTTCTACTAGAAAAGATCTTAACAGTACACTTTTAAAATTTGTTTGCTAAAAGGCATGAGAAAATGTGCCATCAAGACAGTTAATTTTAATAAGCTAGGGGAGATCACTCCGAAGAAAGCAGAAAGCCCAGCTCTGTTCCAAGAGAAGCTAGTAGAAGCCCTAAAGACTAGTTTACTAATGTAAGCCCAGATTCCTGGAAAAGTCAAATTTTTCTGGGCTCCTATTTCATTAGCCAGTCTTCCCCCCGGCATTTATAAAAAGCTGCAAAGCTCTCCATGGGCCCACCAAATCCGGCTAATGACCTACTAGAAACTGCCTTTTCTGTCTTTAACAACCAGAACAAGGCTGAGAAGGAGGAGAAGGCAAAGAGAGGTAAGCAGAAAACCAGAGAGCAGACTCAACTTATTGTACTCACTGTTTAAAGCATCCTGTCTCCTTGAATCATGGCTCCAAGCTTCCATGGTGTTACTTCAACTGTGGGTCAGAGGGCCCCTTGCAGAGAGAGTACCAGAAACTTTGAGATGACCCTCAACCTCAGGACCCTCCTTGGCCTTGCCCAAGGTGCCACCAACATGGGCTTCAGGCCAGGGACTGCACTGTCCCTTAACGGGGAGGGCAGGACAGCCCTTCAAGTCCTACTCACAGCAAGTGAAGAGGACTGAGGGTATCTAAAGCTCCACTGACTTCACATCTGACCATCAACCTAGAGGAGCCTTGGGTAACGCTAAAGGTGGCAGGTAAAATTATTGCTTTCTTAATTAAATAATAGAGCCACTTACTCTGTTTTAATTTGCCACTCTGGGCCTACCTCCACTTGGGTTTGCCTAGTTATGGGAGTTGACAGTAAAGCCAAAACTAAAACATTCACTACCCCTCTCCTTTGTGAGCTTGGAAACATTCTAGTGTCCTATCAACTCAGGACAATTTCTCATTGTCCCAGAATGCCCCACCCCCTTCTAGAGAGGGACTTGTAAGCCTGGCTAGGGTCAGGCTTACTAAACCCACTAAATCGAGGTCTCTTGGCATTCCAAAGAAAATCTTAAACAAGTAAACCCAACTGTATAGGATGCAAGCATACCCTGATCCCCATACCTATTTGCTATTAAATGGTAGGGACTTATATATAAGGTCCCACCCTACTCACTTAGACAGTGCTGCCCCAAGGGCTTCAAAATAACCCCTATATCTTTAAAAATGCCTTAGTAGCAGAACGTACTGGCCTCCAGCTGCATTAAGTACAGTCTTGCATTATGTTAACTTCACATACAAATGAATTCTGTCCATCATAGTCAATGCTGCTATCTTTAAATTGTTTTTAATGAGAAGTGATTAAAAAGTTTTTCTTAACCATCTGAATGCTTTGTCTAAAAAGGTAAAGATTTTATATCACATCAGAATGATATTTTCTTAATATCATGTCAACCTTATCATCCTTTATTCCAGAAGATTCGTGTACTTTAAAAATTGTTTGAAATTCCTACAAACTGAACAATATTCTCACTATATCCATGTTATATCCTATCCTAATCTGTTTAATAGCAAAATTTTCTCGTTGGTTACACTACTTTGCTCTAAAATTTTTTCTAGAATGCATGTTGTCAGCTATAAGTCAGAACTTCATCTTCAACAGAAAAAAATACTTAAAAAAAAATCAAGCCTGGTAGATAAATTATGTTCTACCTGTTCATTAACAACACTAGTAAATGTGTAAAGGTAAAACAGGGCTAAACTTCTGCTACAGTCTGTTAATAACCCCAATATAAACCCAATATAAAACAACTGTCAAATGTTTTCATTTCTAAAAGTAACTTCATTTAAAATGCTCATAAGTAAATAAAGCTCAAATTATAAGCTTTTATTGCATTCACATTTACTCCTGAGCTTTAACTGTTATTTCTAAATTCTAAAATGCTTCAGTCCCTTTAAGGGATAATCTAGCAATCCCTTTAAACTTTAAGTATCTGTGAAACACCTAAAACTCAAAGTTTAAAGTTCTCCAGCTCTAAAAGTCAGCATTACTCCACTAAAAACCTGTAAATTTTCTACAGGACACTATCTAATTTAACCTGTCTAATACTTTCAAAGCCCCTTTAAAAACTAAAAAAAAAAGTAGAACTATTAAACTTTACAACCTGTAGAATTCCAACTTGTGCTGGTTCAAAAGTGTTGTTTACCCAGAAAAGCCATGTCCTTAAGCCCTGATTCAGTATTGTAGGGCAGAAATCTTTGATTAGATTGCCTCCGTGGAGATTGGGCCATTGAATTGTGGGTGTGTCCTTTTGATTAGATTACTTCCATAGAGATTTGATGCATCCAATTGCAGGTATGGCCTTTTGGTGAGATGGAGATGTGACTCCACTAATTCAAGGTTGGTCTTGATTAGTTTACTGGCGTTCTTTAAAAAGGGAGAAATTTTTGAAGAAAACACAATTGCTTCAGAGCTGATAAAGATGCAGATATTTGGAGATGTTTGGAGTGCTGACAGAGCAGATATCTAGACAAGGATGTTCGGAGATGCAGAGCCCAGCAGACGTTGCCATGTTCCTTCCCATGAGATGCTAAGCAAGCCAGAACCCAGAGTTTTGCCCCAGAGGAGCTATGTGAAGGCCCACAGATGCTTAGAGAAGAAACCCCTGGAATCAGTAGCTGGAAGCAAAGGAACTGGGAGCTAGGAACAGCAGACACCAGCCACGTGCTTTCCCATGTGAAAGATATTGGCCTTTTTTTAGTCAAGGTATCTTTACCTGGATGCCTTAGTTTGGACATTTTGATAGCCTTAGAACTGTGAACCTCTAACTTAACAGATTCCCTTTATAAAAAGCCAACCCATTTCTGGTATTTTGCATTTCCAGCAATGTTAAGAAACTAAAAGACTACTATTCTCTTAAACAACAAAAGCTCCAAATTTTAATTTTAACAAGCAAAGCTCTCAATCTTAAAGCTTGCCCTTACAAACCTTATTTCTGTGATAGCAAAACAAAGCCTACTTATAATTAATGCCTAAAGAACATCCCCAAAGAACTTCTTTTATCACTCATTTTGCTCTCTCTGTAAGCCAAACTCTACAAATAAACTCACTACCTTTCTCCCTGTGTGGAACTTAACTTTCAGGAATGTAAATCTCCGTAGCAACATAGGATATGACTCCCAAGGATGAGCCCAACCTTTGCATCATAGAATGCCAAGTCCCAACCAACAGTGTTCCTAAAAACTATAAAAAATACCCAAACTCCATCTTTCTCCTGCCTCTGTTCAGACCTTGTAAACAATTTCTTACCCAGTTTATTTCTTCCAGATCAGAAGCCTTTCACAACAGACTTCTCACCAGGGGCTATGCTCGTTCCCTGCACTCAACCAGCCACCCTCAATAGCATAGCCAGAGATTTCTGTGCTTCTGTAAGTAGGGCCTGCAACCCACTGATCAGCTTGAATGGCTACAGAAGATGGACCATCAGCCCAAATTTCCTTAAAATTAAGGAAAGTTAGAAGTCTCTGAGGGGGGATATTATGCAGGGTTAGAGTTAGGACAGTGGCTTGCTAAGTAAAGGGCAATCTCCAAAAAGCAGTCAAGCCGCAAGGAGAAAGATAACTTTCAGAAGAACAGCAACAAGTAACACCTGGGGGCCAAATGACCCCCACCTGAGTGAATCATCTGCAGAGAAGGGTGGCACCAACCAACCCACCCAAATGCACTATCTACCCCCAGACATGGCCCTGAAGAGAAGGGAGGGAAAGAGAAAGCCTGAAAGAGGAAGAGGGAGGGGGAATGTAAAGCTAATTTATAAAAGCAAATGGCCCCACACTCTCTATTGTCTCTCATCTTTCTCACCTCTGTCTTTGTGAGGGTGCCTGCATGTCCTCTCACATGTGTACTTCATAAATTTTCTGGAATATCAGTAGTGTTTCTATACACAAGCAATGAACAAGCAGAAGAAGAAATTAAGAACAATAATTCCATTCATGATAATAACTAAAAGAATTGACTATCTAAGAATAAATGTAACCAAGGATGTAAAAAAAACTACAAAACATTGCTAAACAAATCAAAGAAGATCTAAATAAGTGGAAGGATATGCCATTCTTTTGGATTTGAAGATTAAATATTACTGTGATGTCAGTTCTACCCAAAAGGATTTACAGATTCAGTACAACCCCAATCAAAATTCCAACAGCCTAATTTGCAGAAATGGAAAAGCCAACCATCAAATTTATTTGCAAGAATTAGGGGCCCCAAATATCCAAAACCATCTTGAAAAATAACAAAGGTAGAGGATGCACACTTCCTGACTTTAAAACATGTTATGAAGTGGTCAAAATAGCATGGTACTGACACAAGTATAGATATATAGATGAATGGAATCAAATTGACCCTGTATCTTAAATCCAAATCCTGCCCTTCCACAACTCCACAACCACCCACATACTGAGAAAAAGCCAAGCAAAAGGCCACTGGTGCTTTAGTCCCAAAACTACATATGGACCCCCTAGTACTGGTGAGGTGGGCCAGCCTATATTAAACTCCAAGGCCACAGGTCATAGACCAGAACCAGAGTAGATCAAGTTGTCTCCTTTCCCCTTTCTCTCTGGGTATGGCCACAAGTGTCTGCCCTCTGTCTTTCCACTCCAGTGCAGAGGAAATTTGGGCCTGTAGAAAAGTGTGCTAGAGAAAGGAAAAGTAAGTGGGGAGGGGTCTTGCCTCTGCGGTGTGCTGGAGCCAGACCCTACAGGTTCGTGTGGGCCAATTATATTCATCTGTTCCCTGTTCTGCTGTCAGTGTCACATTGGTAGCTTGAAATCAGCCACAGAGGGAGTATTGATGCTACAGAAGTTAGCAAACACCACAGATTAGGGCATTTTGTTTTGTTTTACAGAAAGCAGTGGTCAAACATTTACCAACACAACCCTGACTTTCCTGACTGTCTAAAGCAGCTGTCCTTGGCCATCTTGGGTTTCTGAGGGTGAAGAACTGTCCAAGGAGCAATCTCTGGTTCATTATACCATACCTGCATTGTGAGAGAAATGGATAATTGAAGACGAGAATGAAGAGTGCATTCCCAGACAGGAGATACGCTGAAAATTAGAAGCCTTGGACATTCATTGGCAAAACTGTGCTAGAGACCAACAGCCTTAAGAATCATTTCCAATATACAGTGGACACATCCTGCCCTCCAATACCAGCAATACTTGAATTTCACCTGAGATACTGAAATTGTATCTCAAGGAATTTGCCCAACATGTAGCATGTGGTGACATGGAAGTTAATGAGCTGGTGGGCAGCCAGCAACGATGGGTACTTGAGGGTTAGCACCATGGGGTGGTGGGGTAATTGCCAGATTGATGGTTGGAGATTTTATTTCAGGTCCAGAAAGCAATTAAAGACCCTGGCACAGTGCTTATTAACCAAAGATACAGGTGGCCACAGGATTCCCGACACACTGTAATTTGCTACAGACCCTTGCCAACCTCCCTCATCAGACTCAACTCTGAGTCTGCAAACAGTGCCGTTCTCCCTCAGAAATGGGTAAAGGCACTCCTCTCTCTGCTTAAGGTTGAAGAGTTTTGTCTAACATATTACATTCTCCAGTGGAGAGTTGCAGGATTAAAAAACTCAAAGTCTAATTTAAAAAGACAGTGGCACAATTTACTACAAATTTTCCTGCCATGTAAAGAAGACCTCAGGAAGTGAGGGGGTTGCTTCTTCGGCTGGCTTTTTCAAGTTTCAACATCAGCAGTATTTTTACATCCCTATTTTGAAAAGTCGCCTTTGTCCTACCTTGTGAAGACTCCAACCAGTGCATGTTTGCACAGTCAATTTTGCCTGGAGGAAATCAAGTCTTATCTGTCAGTCCAGGATGTTTTCCACTTATTTTTAAGGAACAAAAGGCAACAACTCAAGAACCATTGAAAAGGAGTGAACAACAAAATGGCAGGGAGCTGCTTTCATTTTCTTTGAAGGGTTTCCTGGCAAGGTGGCCAGAGACGGCCAGCTTAAGGGACAAAATTCAATTATTGACAGGTAGCGGGAGAGTGCTCAAGAGCTTCCCAGACCTGCCTACATCAGGTCCACCAAACCCTGATGCATCCTTTCTTTACATTGGCCCTTTTATTCTTACTTAGTTAAAGGTATTTTAAAAGGAAACTGTATATCAAGGACAAGGAGAACTCTTTCCTCACACCCCAAAAGGATTTACCGAAAATTGAATTTTGGGGAGGGATCCAGAGAGCCGCAGCTCAGGAGTACGCTGGCAGAGAAGAATGAGAATGCAAACAACTCCACCCCCCCAGGGACTGTGATCCCTCTCCCATCCGCCTCAGAGAGAATGTCACTAGCTCACAGTTCCAGTGCCAAACAGCAGAGCCCCCTCCCCACCAGGCAATCATATGCAAGGACATACAAGTGCCTGCATCCCCTTCCTGAGTCCCTTTTCTCCTGCCTCTCTCCTCTATTGCTCCAAACTTTAGGGCCCACACCCACTCAGGCCCCCAGGGCAGAGTTGCCAATATTTGTGTCAAAACATGATATAAAGAAAGAAATGTGAGTAATCCGGGACTGAAAAACAATGGTAGGCAGACATTTGGAGCAAAATGAGACCAGAGAGGCGTTAGACCATGTAGGATCCCTTAGGCTGTGTGGATTATTTTTGTGCCTTTGTTCAAGGAACAAACGAAAATTGTTTAAATAGGCAAAGGATCTGAACAGACATTATTCTACTAGCCTTAAGAAATCAATAGGATTTTGTATATCTGGATGGATGGTGGTTATGTTCCCTCAGAGAGGTCAGGACAGGAGGGGAGTGTGTGTGTGTGTGTGTGTGTGTGTGTGCGCGCGCACGTGCGCACATGCACACATCTATGTGCTCCAGCACACACACAGATCATGAGTCCATTTCTGGACATGTTAAGCTTGGGCTGTCCTTCAGACATCCAAGAGGAGCCGTCATGTTGAAATGATGTAGAAAGTTTCGTGCTCAGTGAGAATAGAAAAGAAAGGAAGGTGTTAGGGCAGCAAGGTGCCACATAAGGCATTTAATTTTATGACTAAGAAAGCTCAGAACTCCCAAGGAAAGGTAACTACTGTATCATTTTATCAGGAAGATATTTATTGTAAGTAACTGAACACTTTAATTCAAATTAACTAAAAGAACAAGGGAAAATATTGTCTCAAAAATCTTGGCAAAGTGAGGTAGAGTGTTCGTCAATCCAAAGATTTGATAACATCATCTAAGACCCAGTTCCTTCCATCTCTCTGTTTTGCCATTCTTGGCATTGTCTTCATCCTCAGAAGATGAAGGCTGCTGCAGGTCCAAAGGCTGCATCTAGACTTGGCAATACCCCAATTATTTGTGGGGTTCTCTCCTCAAGTCTCATTGGTTGGGATTAGATCACATGCCAATGTCTGAACCAGTCACTGGCAAGGGGGTAGGATCTCCCTGGATGTGTGATCAACCATTATGCCTTTTAAAACTGTTTAGATAGAAAGATAGATGATATAGGTAGATGATGATGACAATGATAGATAATAGATTCGATGGATGGATATAGATAGATAGATAGATAGATAGATAGATAGATAGATAGATAGATAGATAGATAGATAGATAGATACAGATGGTAGATGGATAAATAGATAGATAGATAATTCACAGTATATAACAATAAACTATCATCAAAACTTAACTATGTCAAGTATTGTAGTAAATGTATTGCTTAGTTTAATCCCTACAACAATTCAAAAACACAAGTTCTATTTTTATTCCCATTTTACTGGTGCAGAAATTGAGACTTAGAGAAGTCAAATAATTTTCTTGAGGTTAGCCACTACTTAGCCAGTAAGTAGCTAAGATTTCATCACATGTGTAATCCCAAAACTTTCTAACTTAACAGCTATGTACACTGCCTTTCCCTGCCCTCCACTACTCTTTGTAATGTCAGGAATATTTTCTTTAAAGAAAGCCTATACTTATATACAAAGAGAAAACACGTATATATTTATACAACAATCCTATGGCAAAGACTTGCATTTTGTGTGCTCTTCTATAGTTTTTTCATATGCATTGACATCAATACCTGTCATCTCAGCTTAGATCTATAACTTCTTCCTCTTAACACTATGCAGTACGCTTTTTAAAATGTTTCTGCAGTCTTCGTAGTTACTTTTTAAAAGCTATATGATACTTCGGTAAGTGACTATACTATGATAAGTAATGCTTCTTAACGATTGCCTCTACTGTCAGAGGTCATTTTCAGATTTACATAATATAGATACTGCTGCCCCAAAGAGTTTCAGACACGTTGCATATTTTTCCCTTTTCATTGAAGTATTTCTTCATTTACCATACCAAGGAGGAAAAATGCTGGGCCAAGAGTTATGAAGCGTCTTATAGCTCTGGATATGTCCTGCCAAATTGCCCTTGCAAAAACATTTTACTAATTAGCTCTGCCACACACAGTCTGTAGGCACACAGCGAATAGAACTATCTGGCTGGCTTTGGTTGTCTGGATGACCAACCCTTTCTACTATGTGATAGAGATAAAAGGGAACTTCTGTATTGTTTTCTTCTGATAACCAGTGAGGGTGAACATTTTCCCATGAATTTAATTCCTATTTATGTTTCCTCAGATGAGTGTTCTGTTCATACCTCTGATTTAGGGTTTTAGATGGTATGTACTGAGGGAGGATGGGCGGTGTGGGAGGTGAAGTCCATTTAAAGGGAGGGTTTGTATGAAATGAAAAGTGCTTCACTTGGAGCTTGGGCTTTTTAAGGCCCAGGAATACATTCCGAGCACCGACAGTGAAGCCGTAGATGCGAGGGCCCTTAATGGAGCTGTTAGGGGAGATGTTGTTACCGGGATTTATTTGGCTCATTCCAGGCTGTAAATTCATTTTTAGCCTAGTTTCACCATGTGCCATAAATAACCAGAGCTGTGTAAACAAATGTCACCCAAACACATGAACCAGCTGAAATTAAACTTAAAAAAACCCGAATAACCTGGTGTAGTTATTTGATTCTTATGTACATGATGTATCAAAGACACACACTCTTGAGACCCCCAACACACACACACACACACACACACACACACACCATGGTTACTTGGGAGAAAAATAGCCTCCTAGGGTCATTCTAGTAATGTGCAAGGGAATGGGGAACGATGTTAAATAAATGGTTGCTAGAAAAAAATATTTTCCTTAAGCAATTCTTTAGCTCTAATAGAGAACATTTACTGGCAGGAATGTGAGAAAATAAAGAACAGTCACAGAAATGGTGATTTGTAACCAACTTTCCCAACATTGCCCATCTTAGGTGAGGAAATATGGGTGTTTAATCAGATAGTCCCATAGGACGTAAAAATGAATAGACATCCATGATCAAAAAATAGATCAGGAGATTGATTCAGTGATTCAGGTTTCCACTCATGGGTTTCAAATACAGCCGCAATTCCACTCAATTCTGAGAACACTCAGCTCCTCCCTGAATGATTCAGGGATCTGGAAGTTTCCATACAAATCACAAAGACACAAGCTGTGAAACTGGACCTGACAAGATGAGTTTAGGCAGCAATTTTAAAGGATTGAGTCCCTCCCATGTGTCAGTCGTTGTACTGAAAACTTATATTCACTCTCTGGTCTCAGAGAAACCCTGGCTGGAGATCAGAGAGGCAGCTGCCCCGCCCAGGGCTGCACAGCTTCATGGCAGGATTTGTTCCTCAGGTCTGTCTGACTCCAAAGCCCATGATCGTTTCCTGTCCTGTGCTAATATCACTGCAGTTACCATGATAGTAACACAATTTGGAGTGCTTTCTCATGCATTGTCTTATTCAATTTTCATTCTGCAAACACTTTTGAGGCCATACTCTGTGCCACATCCTGTGGTTGGTATCAGGATATGACAGTGAATAATGTACAATACTAGCCTTACCTGGTGCTGGAGACAGACAAGTTTTTCAAAAAGTTAAAACACACTGTGAAAAGCACCATGAGGGGATGAAGCAGAGGTGCTTTGGGGATGCTGAGGAAAAGTTCAATCTGGCATTGAATAAATGGAGGCTCAGAGAGTTTTCATAGCTTGTCCAAGGTCTCACAACTAATTAAGAGGTGGCAGAGGTGGCATCAGCATCTGCCAAATACCTACATCTCCCCAGGTTTCAGTTTTCTCATCTGTAAAGTTGGGGAAATGCTACCTGCCTTGTAGGCTGGTTGTAAGGGTCAAGTTATGGAATTCACGTGAAAGCATTTTACGAAATGTACAGAATTCAGCAAATGTTCTTTGTGCTTGTTACTACTGCTATTACCAGCTGATGACACACCACCCCAAGGATTTGGGAAGGAAAAAAAGAGAGAGGAATCAAATTGTAGGCTCTCTATGATCAGTTTATCTGATTTAATGTCTGTGTCCATTCATATAATCAATAAAAATGCATTGAGAGCCTACTATGCGCATAGTACTATGAGAAACTCTGGGGCTATAGCAATGACTAAAACAGGCAAGCCACCAATTACACAGTTCCTTAGTCAAGCAATGGCTGTCACAGATTACAAAGGCAGAGTAGAAGGACTGCAAAGCTCCTAAAAGACAGGCTGACTTGCTTCGGGAGATCAGGGAGGGTTTCCCTGAGAATGTGTGGCTGAGTTGAGAATTAAAGGTTGAGTAGGAGTTCCAGGCAGAAGGAAAAGTCCCTGTGAGCCAGGAAGGAGCATGGCTTTTAGAGAACTGAGAGAAGGATGGAGAGATGGCTGGAGTCCACAGGGCAATGGAAAGAATGGAAAGCGATAAAAGCAGGGGTAAAGCATCAAAGGAGTGTCACCATCTAATCCATATCTTTTTATAGATCACTGTGGCTTCCTGAGTTGGGACCAGATAGAAAAGAGGCAAGACTGCATATGGAGAGACAGGTGAGGAGGTTATTGCGTTGGTCCTGGAAAGAAATGATGGGGCTTAGATTAGGGTGATGGCAATGGAAATGG
This sequence comes from Tamandua tetradactyla, assembly GCF_023851605.1. NCBI lineage: Eukaryota > Metazoa > Chordata > Mammalia > Pilosa > Myrmecophagidae > Tamandua > Tamandua tetradactyla. The sequence continues at coordinate 27,139,902 of NC_135333.1, forward strand.
AGCACCTGAAAGGAGAGAGGCTAGAGAAATACAAGATCCTTCCAAATCTAAACATTTTCCATTGAAACAAAATCACAATTCATTTAGCATGTGTGTGAATATGTCTCACCAATCAAACTGTGTATTCCCACCCCTAGCCAAGACCCTCGCACCCTCAATAAATCCCCATTTCTTTGCACTGACTTTGTAGATGGAATGTACAAACCGTGAGCAGCCCTACTTCTTCAGAAGAATGAGGGTTGAGAAGCATGGAAAAGAAAAATGCTTGAACCCAATCCAGACCCTTTTTCCTGTTCTTAAATGTCAACCCTTCTTATCATTTAATTTTGAGTGATTCTCAGGCGAAGGCAACTTAACCTGCATCATGCCATCCAAACCCTGTCTGCCTGGAGATTTAACTGCTGTGTCCATGCAGCACAATGCCGGCATGAAAGAGATGCTGCTTCTTGCTCGTGTGCTGGCATCCAATCTTTTTGTAGCCACTTCCACTTCAGTCCAGACAGCCTCATTGTTCAGCCTCCTCTGGCTCCCAGATGAATACCCCTCACCTCTCCAGCTTGAATCTTCCAAGGGCCCACAGTGCTCTCTGAGCAAGATAGAAGGCAGATCTGGAGGCCACCCTTTGTGTGGATTTCTTGGGCCACATCAAGATTATCTCTAGCATGAATTTTGCCTGCACAAGTTCAGCAAGCATGTTGCGGTCCAACTATCTCATTTACAAGGTGGGCACCCAAGGCCCACCCAGGCAGATGAGGCAGTAGACCTGTCACAGAACAAGTTTCCTAGAAGCAGAGCCTGAGATGCAAGAGAAATGTGGAGACAGAAGTGAAAGGAGCTGGACTGTGGAGGGAGGAAGCCAGGGAACAATGTGGCTTCAGTGGAAGCCTCAACTCAGCTTGACTCCTCCAGGAGCCCCAGGCACCCACTGCAGCACAGAAGTTGTCCTGTCCAGAGGCAAGAGAGTTGGGCCCTTACATCCACACAGCAGATAGTCATTGGACAGGTCTGCTCCCTGGGGTGTGGTAGGGTGCTTAATCTCAAAGGTATCTCTAGGTATGAAATTTTCATTCCCCAAATTTCCTACCCTTAGGTAGCAATGAGGATGCTTTTAAACAGGTACAAATGAACGTGTGAAAATGGACAAAGGAAGAAGAAACTGCCAGGAGGAAAAACAAACTACACTAATGTCCCAAGCCCATGGCAGAGGAAAATGTGTCTGGAGAGGGAGATGGGGATGGACAGTGACTATCAGTATCATATTTGTGCCAAGAAGCCAAGCAGAAAAGGATGAAAGAGTTCCTAGTGGATTCAGCAATAAAGAGGGGACTGGTAACTGTCAAACGTGGTTCTTGATTCCATGAGCATTCATTTATTCCTGTGGGCACATTCTCCCAGGAGGGCTGGCAAGGCCTGCAAGGTGGAGGGGTAGAAAAGAAGAGGGAGGTGACATCTGTAGAGAAGGGGACTTGGGGACCATTCATGCATCCCCACGAGGATAATGGAATTTTGCTTAACCCCCAACCCAAGCCCACCCCCTCCCAAGCCAGGAATTGGAGCTAATGGTAAAAACATGCCATATGTTCTGATTAACTACAGCCTCATTATATGCTTCCCCTTGCAATGTACCCCTTCAGTTAATGAAATCCAGTTCGGGAGCAAATGAGTTCATGTTGCCGGAGAAGGGTCCCTGAGGGTGGCATCTCAGCTTTAGGGTTTTTCACTCTCTGTCTGCTCCCTTCACTGTGGGAAGAGAAAAAGCCAAGAAGAAAAGAGGGGGAAAGAGAGAGAATGTGAAACAGCCCCCAAATCCAAACAACAAAAACAGCAATTGCTATATTTCAAAGCCAGCTCAAATTAGACTAAGCGGCCGCAGAAGCCAAATGGAAATCGTAATTCTTCCAGTCCCTTGCTGCTCTAACACGTGTAATAGGTTTGGCAGGGAGCCAAGGAAAACAGGGGCCAAGCCGCGGTATGTTTCAAAGAATCTAAAGGCTGCTCAGTGTGCGGAAGCCAGATTTCTGCACAGCCTGCAAGAGGGGCATCTAGCCCGGGCTGGAGAGGTCCGACTCTCTGTTGAGGGTGAGCCCTCGGCCTCTTCGAGGCTGGAAAACCCACTGGAAGAGGCAGGTGTGCTCAGTGTGCACAGAAGTCATGTCCAGCAGGGGCGGGTGTGGGTGGGGAAGCTTCCAGATCACCCAGGATCAGGAAGCCGGGAAGACAACCTCCTTCCGGGAAAATGGAAAACAGTCTGAGAAGGCCAGAGAGGAGGCTGCCAGGAAACGCTCCTCGTCAGATTTGTCACAAGAGTAAGGGACGGGGGGGAGGCGGTATGAGGGGCACTCCGCTGGCACCCTCATTTAACCCTCTCCCTCAGCCGTCAGCCTCCTGCATTCCAGAGGATGGCAGGGAGGTTCTGAGGGCTCAAGAGGTTTGCCCAAGGTCACAGAGCTGTCAGAGGAAAGAGCCAGGATTTGAACCTGGTTCTCCCTAATCACAAGGCTCATGCTCTCTCTCCGAGACAAGGGGTCTGCTGGCTTTCTTCTGGAGAGAGCCAGATAGTAAATATTTTTGGCTTTGCAGTTCCTCATCTCTGATGTTACAGTGTAATGCAGCCGGAGACAATACATAAACTTTACTTACAAAAACAGGCAGTTGGCCAGATTTGGCCAGTGGACTGTAGTTTACTGACCCCTGCCCCATATTAATATGAAAATGAAGGGAGAGGGATGTTTCAATGACTCACAGGAGAAAAGTAATCTTAGGATTACAATAAATGTAACCAAACCAATAAATTTACTCACATCAACAGCATAAGGGTTAAAGCACAGGGTCTGTTTAACATAGTACTGAGTATAAGCCTGGCTTTGCAGCCATAGTAATTAGATAATCTGGGGCAAATTACGTAACTTTTTTTAACCCCTGTTTCCTCATGCATGAAATGAAAATAATGGCCAAAACTCGCTCACTATTTTTGTAAAAATTAAAGGAAATAATTCTTGTGATGTGCTTGGCATAGTCCCTGGCACATAATAAGCACTCAATAAATATTGGCTGCAATTATTTAAGCAGAGACTTGACCATCAATAGCCCTGCAAAGTGGAGAAGGATATACAGGCTCTGTCTGAATAAGGATATTGGAGAGGGTAAGAGCTGGAAGAGAGGCTGGCTTCTCTCTGCATCTAAAGCTCGTTCTCATCCACCCATGGTGGGAGGCAGGTATTACCCTGGGCAGAAAGACCCAGCACCCAGCCCAGACAGGCTGGGATCTGACCTGGCCTGGCATTGGCTGCAGAGTCGTGGGCAGCAAGCTGGTCTTCTCACTGATCTGCACCCCCTTGGACCACGGCAGAACCTCCTTCCGGGGAAGGCAGCTGAGCCACTCCGGTGGGCGCACATTCTGAGAACTCAGATCAAATTCTCATGCCCAATGCCGGAAAAGCCAAGGGGTCTGGAGTCAGAAAGAATAAATGGAATTTGAAAAATGACTGCCTTGCTCAATTCTTGGCACAGTTCCCCCTTCCTGCATCTCTTTCGGGTGTATATTGGTTTCTTGTGGCTGCTAGCACAAATCACTAAAAACTGGGTGATTTAAACAGCAGATGTTTATCCTCTCATACTTCTGGAGGTCAGAAGTCCCGATGCTAGGTGTGGGCAGGGCCATGCTCCTCCCAGGCTTTAGAGGAGAACCTGTTTCTTGCCTCTTCCAGCTTTCGGTGGCTGCCTTGGCATTTCTGGGCACATCACCCCGATCTCTGCCTCCCTCTTCATATCACCTTTTCCTCTGTGTGTCTTTTATAAGGACATGTGTCACTAGCTTGGGGTCCACTTGGATAATCCAAGATGTTCTCCCCATCTCAGAATCGGTAACTTAATTCCATCTGCAGAGACCCACTTTCTAAATAAGGTCACATTCACAGGTTCCATGGATCAAGATGGGACTTATCTTTATAGAGCCACCATTTAACCCACAGCAGGGTATTGCATTGATTCTGCAGAATCCCTGAGCATGAAAGCAGGTCGGAAATTAAGCAGCAGCTAATGCATCCCTTTCTAATGCTCCTTCATTTTCCTGATGATGAAACTCAGACACGCAGAAATTAAATAATTTGCCCAGAACTGCAGTTCTCATAGCAGCAGAGCTGTGCCTACAATCTGGTCTTCCCGGACCAATTCTTTCTCCTTAAATTTTCCCATTGCTCTCTCTGGTGAAATAAAAGCAACTTCAGTTCTTTGCTTCCCATGTCTCTGACTGGTCTGATTAGGTCAACCCCAGCCAACTCAATGTGATTGTGCTTTTATAAAATGCACCATGCTATCATGCTGGGTGCATGTCATCTTTTCCCTGGGACTTGCCTTACAACTGGCTTCAATTCAGTGTTGAACATAAGCGTTCAGAGCACAGGATCTTGGTTGAAGTCACTGTTCTTCTTCCTCTGTTCTTTCTGCTTGGATCCAAATTTATTGGCATCCAAATGGATGCAGGTAAATGTTGGCTCAAATCTAGGCAAGATGACTGAAGGCAAAAAAAAAAGACCTCCATCCCATTATTCCTCTAGGGCCATATTCACCACAGATAAAGCAGCAAAAAATAAGAGAGGGCTGGGGTTTGAAGGGAGCTTACTGTCAAGCTCTTGGAATTTTACAGAAAATTGATGGCATATATATTGTGTTACAAACACTGTGTGAGCAGATTTTTATGGGAAAATAAATGATCGATCAATAGGTATCTATTAAGTACCTATTATGCACGTTCCAGACCATATAAATGATGCTGACAGCTTAAAGGAGTTTCTTTATGGTAAAAATGTCTTTGTTTTTTGACCCATCACGGTGGGAATTTAGTGTGGCAATGGCTAAACTCATGCCACTAATGAGAAATTTCATTAGACAATGGTGCCATGGAAATAGCAGGAATTAGTATGCACACACGGGTCTGAGAGCTGGAATAGGAGGGCCCTGTCTTTGTAGAAGAGGATGTGTGTCCCTCAAAGTCCATTGCCTCAGAATATTGAAGAGAGCAAGTCCGTTGGGGACCTAGTCACAGGAATCCTGTGAAGCCTTGAGGCCTGATTCTGAAAATAGCTACTCTTTTCCTATGTAGTTGAGGTCAAGGATTTTTGCTGACTGAGGTTGTCCAGAAATTTCTGTTACTTATAAACCACAAGACACTTAATGAAGCAAGATAGTTAATGGAGAACGTATGTGTTCATGATGTGTTCTCTTAATTAAAATTTTAATATGTTTATGGTAAAAGGGATCAAGATCATCCAAAACAAGAGAATTAAATGCATGCAAAGCACTTAGTACACCACCATATATATGAGAAACTCCCAATAAAGGGCTATCATTATTAATGGGACCCTGTGTCCAGCTTTTTGTTTGTTTGTTTGTTTTTGCATGGACAGGTACCGGGAATCAAGTCCAGGTCTCCTGCATAACAGGTGAGAATTCCGCCTGCTGAGCCACCACGACCTGCCACTGTGCCCAGTTTTGTTGTATGAAACCACTTACCTGGAAGAATGCATATATATAGGCATATTGTGTTGGTGTCTGACTCCCTCATTTCCACTCAATATATACCTCTTGAGGGTAAAGGCCAACCTCTCCTCACCTGTGGGTCTCCAGTTTCTAGTCTTCTACCTGCCCATGATAAGTGATTGTTAGATGCAGATAATCTGGCATGGCTTCCCAAGAGTACACAGTTATAGATATGACTTGCTGACAATTGAGAGATCTGGTTCTACTTGTGTGGCATTGGAAAAGATAGAGCCCTTACCCAGGCTTCAGGGTTTTTATTTGAGAAATGGAGATTTGGAACCAGTTGACCTCTAGAGTCTATTCTGGTTATAAATGTCAATGATTCTAAAAGACTTTGTTCAAAGTAATGTCTTAGATAAATTGCACTGGAGTTGGAGACACATGGGATGATTTAAAGATAACTATGATCCCTTGCCCTAAAGTATTGCTGATGTAATGAAAGAACTAAGGCTTATATAACATGGAAAAATAATAGAGTAATTAAAGTTTTAAATAATACTACATTGCTCTATGGCTAGAAATAACTCTGAACAAGACACCACTTTTCACAAAATGTATGGTCTAGATTAGGGGTCAGCAATTTTGATCCACAACTTGATTTTGCAAATACAGTTTTATTGGAACATGGTCACCCCTATTATTGTATATATCATCTATAGCTACTTTCACACTGCAATAGCAAAGTTCAAGAGTTGCATCAGAGACCATTTGGCCCAGAAAGCTGAAAATGTTTACTAAGAAACTGCTGGCATCTGGTCTAAATGAAAAAGGACATATCTTCAAAGGAGGCTACATCATGGTGACCTGCATTATTCTGGGAAGCTTCCTTGAAGAATTGAGTTTGGAGAGTTTGAAGGAGTGGACAAGTTAGGGAGATGCAAAACAAGGGGAAAATTCCATAATCAAAGAATTCTAAAGTTGGAAGGAAACTCAAGAGTTTCCCTTACCCTTAGGGTGTAATCTTTTTGGGTGACACCGAACAGATATCTGTCAAGATAATCTGTGGGAACTTCTACGTGTCACTCAACATGCCGAAAGCAACCGCAACACTCCAGCTCAGGGTGAAGGGGTGTCATGATGGTGAGGAACTGTTTCCTTCTAAGAAACTGTGTGGTAGATTAAATTCCACATCCCCTCAAAAGGCATGTTTTAATCTTAATCCATTCCTGTAGGCTGTGAACCCATTATAAGTAGGGCATTTTTGAAGATGATATTTGAAGCGTGACCCAATGGAATTAGGGTGGGCCTTAATCCATTTTACTGGAAGCCTTATAAAGAAATGTCACAGAAAGCCATAGAGAAGAGCCAGAATCTAAAAGACTGGAAGAACAGGCATACAAGGAGAGAGATAGCCTCACAGAATAGGAGGCAAAGATGCAAGTCAAAGGACCCCAAGGATTGCAGGAAGCCAGCACCAGAAAGCTACAGAATTTGGGAAAAAAGAATGGCCTTGCCAATGGCATGATTGTGGGTTTCTAGCCTCTAAAACCATAAGCCAATAAATGCTTCTTGTTTAAGCCAACCCATTGTGTGGTGTTTGTCATAGCTGCCTGCCAAAGACAGACTGAAATCTACTTCCCTGTAACTACTACCTGGTTGTTCTTCCACATGTCAAGCTTCAGGTATTTGGAAAGAGAAACTGGTTGATTCCAGACTCCTCTCTACTGCACATTAATCTTTGCATAGATCAGTCCTCATGTTATATGGTTCTCAGGCTCTTGAGCATCATCACTGGTCTCCTTTGAACATTCTTTGCTTGAGAATACCCATCTGGAAGGGCCAGACCACAAGCTGGCTAGACCATTCTGTGGCTTTTAGTCTTCAGGAGGCTCTTGCCTTCTTTATCTCTCCTCCCCAACTACTTCTCTCAAATGCAATGTGTTTGAAAGAGTCCCGGTTTTGGCATCAGATAGATCTTCACATAAATCCCAGCTTCCCCTTTTATAACTCTCTGAGCCTCAACTCCCTTATCTTTAACTACAGATGGCAGTATCACAGGAGGACTGCAGATAATAGCTGTAAAGAGCCCAGGACATTAGTAAACTCTCAATAAATAGCAGTTATCTTTATTGTTCTAGGTGACCACTTCACTATGAAATCTGATATCACAGAACTATCAGTCACAAAACAAGCCTTTCTCCTTACCAAAATTCCCTGCATCTGAACCCATAAAAATTTTACAATCTCTTTTTCTGGGAAAAGCAGGTCCTAATTTGCCCCAACAGAGTCTGAATCCAATTGCACACTGTCCATCTAGGTTGCATGAGTCTCTCCGTGCTCATACTCCTCTGATTCAAGGGCATGGCTCCATCTGCTTGTGCCCATTTCTCTGATTTTTCATCTGACCTCCCACAATCTTTCTGGCTCCTTCTAAGCAGCACAATGGGCTTTGACTGGTGCTGACTCATTGTATTCCCTCACCTGGCTGGACAATAAACCTGACAGTGTTCCATAATCAAGGCAACATAGAGACTCAGAGAGACTGGGGACCAACTTTAGCTCCATCTTTATGCTCCTGCTCTCCTACATAGCTCCTTTCTTCACAAGGCAATTTTTGCAAATATTTAATAGAGAGATAAAAACAGATTCTGGATGTGAGTCCAGCAGCTGGACCAGGGTAAAAATCCATGGATGAACGTGTATTTAGAGATGGGTTCCAAAAATGTTTATGGAATACTCAGTGTCAAAGGCAGAATAATGACCCCACCCCAAAGTTGTCCACATCCTAATCCCCCAAACCTGGAAATATGCCACCTTACGTGACAAAAGTAGATGTGATCAACCTAAAGACCTTGAGATGGGGAGATTATTTTGGGTTATATGAGTGAGCTCAATGTCCACAAAAGGGTCCTTAAAAGTAAAAACAGGGCCCACGCCCCGCAGCAGCGGACCCGCCCGCCCTCCTCTCCCCTCTTTTGCCTTCACCGGCTCCTCCGCCACCAGCCTCGACAGCCTTGCCACCCTCACCTTTCCTCCTCCAGAACAGCTACTGGGGGAGTGGAGATAATACAGAGCAGCTCCCGGACCCACGAGGGAGATCAAAGGGATGGCGTACCCCATCCTGGAATGGCTGACTGTCTGGGAGAACCAGCTCCGGTGAGATCACCAAGGGGCATGGGCTTTCCTGGGTGGGACGGCAAGCGGCCGGAGTCCCTCCCTTCCACCTTCCCAGGCCAGCTGGTAGAATTGGACAGGCGGTCCCCTTAGGCCGCGGCGGCTGGTGCCCCCACCACACGAGGCCCCCCGGACCAACTGAGAGAGTTGGGTCAGAAATCCCCAGACTGTGGAGAACAGTGACCGGGGGATCCCTTCCAAGCACGTGACACCCCCGTCCGGCTGGGAACAGTGCACTCTCCCGGGCTGCGACAGCTGGCGCCCTTCCGCCATGCTTGGCGCCCAGGGTCGACTAGGTAATTCGGCCAGACGCTCTCCCGTGCTGCGGCGGCCGGTGACCCTCCCCGCATTCAGAACCCCAGGCCGGCTGGCACTCTTCCAAGACGCTTCGGCTGCCGAACCTCCCCTACGGCAAGAATTTTCCAGAGTTAAAGGACCCACAGCAACTTTCACTGGTGGAACCCGTAGACAAATGTGTGCCACGAGCGCCACCTACTGGGCAGGATAAGAAAAACAGAACCCAGAGATTGCACAGAAAAATCTTTCAACCTGTGGGGTCCAACACCCAGGGAAATCTGACTAAATGCCCAGACGCCAGCAGAAGATAACAGATCACGCTCAGAAAATTGAACATATGGCCCAGTCAAACGAACAAACCAATAGTTCAAATGAGATACAGGAGCTGAAACAACTAATGCTGAATATACGAACAGAAATGGAAAACCTCTGCAAAAACGAAATCGATAAATTGAGGGAGGACATGAAGAAGACATGGGCCGAACATAAAGAAGAAATAGAAAAACTGAAAAAACAAATCACATAACTTATGGAAGTGAAGGATAAAGTAGAAAAGATGGAAAAAACAATGGATACCTACAATGACAGATTTAAAGAGACAGAAGATAGAATTAGTGATTTGGAAGATGAAACATCTGAATTCCAAAAAGAAACAGAAAATATCCGGAAAAGAATGGAAAAATTTGAACAAGGTATCAGGGAACTCAAGGACAATGTGAACCGTACAAATATATGTGTTGTGGGTGTCCCAGAAGGAGAAGAGAAGGGAAAAGGAGGAGAAAAACTAATGGAAGAAATTATCACTGAAAATTTCCCAACTCTTATGAAAGACCTAAAATTACAGATCCAAGAAGAGCAGCGCACCCCAAAGAGATTAGACACAAATAGGCGTTCCCCAAGACACTTACTAGTTAGAATGTCAGAGGTCAAAGAGAAAGAGGGGTTCTTGAAAGCAGCGAGAGAGAAGCAATCCATCACATACAAGGGAAACCCAATAAGACTATGTGTAGATTTCTCAGCAGAAACCATGGAAGCTAGAAGACAGTGGGATGATATATTTAAGTTACTAAAAGAGAAAAACCGCCAGCCAAGACTCCTATATCCAGCAAAATTGTCCTTCAAAAATGAGGGAGAAATTAAAACATTCTCAGACAAAAAGTCACTGAGAGAATTTGTAACCAAGAGACCAGCTCTGCAAGAAATACTAAAGGAAGCACTAGAGTCAGATACAAAAAGACAGAAGAGAGAGGCATGGAGAAAAGTGTAGAAAGAAGGAAAGTCAGATATGATATATATAATACAAAAGGCAAAATGGTAGAGGAAAATATTATCCAAACAGTAATAACTCTAAATGTTAATGGACTGAATTCCCCAATCAAAAGACATAGATTGGCAGAATGGATTAAAAAACAGGATCCTTCTATATGCTGTCTACAGGAAACACATCTTAGACCCAAAGATAAATATAGGTTGAAAGTGAAAGGTTGGGAAAAGATATTTCATGCAAATAACAACCAGAAAATAGCAGGAGTGGCTATACTAATATCCAACAAATTAGACTTCAAATGTAAAACAGTTAAAAGAGACAAAGAAGGACACTATATACTATTAAAAGGAACAATTAAGCAAGAAGACATAACAATCATAAATATTTACGCACCGAACCAGAATGCCCCAAAATACGTGAGGAATACACTGCAAACACTGAAAAGGGAAATAGACACATATACCATAATAGTTGGAGACTTCAATTCCCCACTCTCATCAATGGACAGAACATCTAGACAGAGGATCAATAAAGAAATAGAGAATCTGAATATTACTATAAATGAGCTTGACTTAACAGACATTTATAGGACATTACATCCCACAACAGCAGGATACACCTTTTTCTCAAGTGCTCATGGATCATTCTCAAAGATAGACCATATGCTGGGTCACAAAGCAAGTCTTAACAAATTTAAAAAGATTGAAATCATACACAACACTTTCTCAGATCATAAAGGAATGAAGTTGGAAATCAATAATAGGCGGAGTGCCAGAAAATTCATAAATACATGGAGGCTCAACAACACACTCTTAAACAACAAGTGGGTCAAAGAAGAAATTGCAAGAGAAATTAGTAAATACCTAGAGGCGAATGAAAATGAAGACACAACATATCAAAACTTATGGGATGCAGCAAAGGCAGTGCTAAGAGGGAAATTTATTGCCCTAAATGCCTTTATCAGAAAAGAAGAAAAGGCAAAAATGCAGGAATTAACTGTCCACTTGGAAGAACTCGAGAAAGAACAGCAAACTAATCCCAAAGCAAGCAAAAGGAAAGAAATAACAAAGATTAGAGCAGAAATAAATGAAATTGAAAACATGAAAACAATAGAGAAAATCAATAAGACCAGAAGTTGGTTCTATGAGAAAATCAACAAGATTGATGGGCCCTTAGCAAGATTGACAAAAAGAAGAAGAGAGAAGATGCAAATAAATAAGATCAGAAATGGAAGAGGAGACATGACTACTGACCTCACAGAAATAAAGGAGGTAATAACAGGATACTATGAACAACTTTACGCTAATAAATACAACAATTTAGATGAAATGGACGGGTTCCTGGAAAGACATGAACAACCAACTTTGACTCAAGAAGAAATAGATGACCTCAACAAACCAATCACAAGTAAAGAGATTGAATTAGTCATTCAAAAGCTCCCTAAAAAGAAAAGTCCAGGACCAGACGGCTTCACATGTGAATTCTATCAAACATTCCAGAAAGAATTAGTACCAACTCTCCTCAAACTCTTCAACATAATCGAAGTGGATGGAAAGCTACCTAATTCATTCTATGAAGCCAACATCACCCTCATACCAAAACCAGGCAAAGATATTACAAAAAAAGAAAACTACAGACCAATCTCTCTAATGAATACAGATGCAAAAATCCTCAATAAAATTCTAGCAAATCGTATCCAACAACACATTAAAAGAATTATACATCATGACCAAGTAGGATTCATCCCAGGTATGCAAGGATGGTTCAACATAAGAAAATCAATTAATGTAATACACCATATCAACAAATCAAAGCAGAAAAATCACATGATCATCTCAATTGATGCAGAGAAGGCATTCGACAAGATTCAACATCCTTTCCTGCTGAAAACACTTCAAAAGATAGGAATACAAGGGAACTTCCTTAAAATGATAGAGGGAATATATGAAAAACCCACAGCTAATATCATCCTCAATGGGGAAAAATTGAAAACTTTCCCCCTAAGATCAGGAACAAGACAAGGATGTCCACTATCACCACTATTATTCAACATTGTGTTGGAAGTTCTAGCCAGAGCAATTAGGCAAGAAAAAGAAATAAAAGGCATCAAAATTGGAAAGGAAGAAGTAAAACTATCACTGTTTGCAGACGATATGATACTATACGTAGAAAACCCAGAAAAATCCACAACAAAATTACTAGAGCTAATAAATGAGTACCACAAAGTAGCAGGCTACAAGATCAACATTCAAAAATCTGTAGCTTTTCTATACACTAGTAATGAACAAGCTGAGGTGGAAATCAAGAAACGAATCCCATTTACAATCGCAACTAAAAGAATAAAATACCTAGGAATAAATTTAACCAAAGAGACAAAAAAACTATATAAAGAAAACTACAAAAAACTGTTAAAAGAAATCACAGAAGACCTAAATAGGTGGAAGGGCATACCGTGTTCATGGATTGGAAGACTAAATATAATTAAGATGTCAATCCTACCTAAACTCATCTACAGATTCAATGCAATACCAATCAAAATCCCAACAACTTATTTTTCAGAATTAGAAAAACCAGTAAGCAAATTTATCTGGAAGGGCAGGTTGCCCCGAATTGCTAAAAACATCTTGAGGAAAAAAAACGAAGCTGGAGGTCTAGCGATGCCGGACTTTAAGGCATATTATGAAGCCACAGTGGTCAAAACAGCATGGTATTGGCATAAAGATAGATATATCGACCAATGGAATCGAATAGAGTGCTCAGATATAGACCCTCTCATCTATGGACATTTGATCTTTGATAAGGCAGTCAAGCCAACTCACCTGGGACAAAACAGTCTCTTCAATAAATGGTGCCTAGAGAACTGGATATCCATAAGTAAAAGAATGAAAGAAGACCCGTATCTCACACCTTATACAAAAATTAACTCAAAATGGATCAAAGATCTAAACATTAGGTCTAAGACCATAAAACAGTTAGAGGAAAATGTAGGGAGATATCTTACGAATCTTACAACTGGAGGCGGTTTTATGGACCTTAAACCTAAAGCAAGAGCACTGAAGAAAGAAATAAATAAATGGGAGCTCCTCAAAATTAAACACTTTTGTGCATCAAAGAACTTCATCAAGAAAGTAGAAAGACAGCCTACACAATGGGAGACAATATTTGGAAACGACATATCAGATAAAGGTCTAGTATCCAGAATTTATAAAGAGATTGTTCAACTCAACAACAAAAAGACAGCCAACCCAATTACAAAATGGGAAAAAGACTTGAACAGACACCTACCAGAAGAGGAAATATGGATGGCCAAGAGGCACATGAAGAGATGCTCAATGTCCCTGGCCATTAGAGAAATGCAAATCAAAACCACAATGAGATATCATCTCACACCCACCAGAATGGCCATTATCAACAAAACAGAAAATGACAAGTGCTGGAGAGGATGCGGAGAAAGAGGCACACTTATCCACTGTTGGTGGGAATGTCAAAGGGTGCAACCACTGTGGAAGGCAGTTTGGCGGTTCCTCAAAAAGCTGAAGATAGAATTGCCATACGACCCAGCAATACCATTGCTAGGTATCTACTCAAAGGACTTAAGGGCAAAGACACAAACGGACATTTGCACACCAATGTTTATAGCAGCGTTATTTACAATTGCAAAGAGATGGAAACAGCCAAAATGTCCATCAACAGAAGAATGGCTAAACAAACTGTGGTACATACATACGATGGAATATTATGCAGCTTTAAGACAAGATAAACTTATGAATCATGGAATAACATGGATGGACCTAGAGAATATTATGCTGAGTGAATCCAACCAAAAACTAAAGGACAAATACTGTATGGTCCCACTGATGTGAACGGACATTCGAGAATAAACTTGAAATATGTCATTGGTAACAGAGTTCAGCAGGAGTTAGAAATAGGGTAAGACAATGGGTAATTGAAGCTGAAGGGATACAGACTGTGCAACAGGACTAGATACAAAAACTCAAAAATGGACAGCACAATAATATCTAATTGTAAAGTAATCATGTTAAAACACTGAATGAAGCTGCATCTGAGCTATAGGGTTTTTTTGTTTTTGTTTGCTTGTTTGTTTGTTTGTTGTTGTTGTTTTTTACTATGATTACTACTTTTATTTCTTTTCTCTATATTAACATTTTATATCTTTTTCTGTTGTGTTGCTAGTTCCTCTAAACCAATGCAAATGTACTAAGAAACAATGATCATGCATCTATGTGATGATGTTAAGAATTACTGAGTGCATATGTAGAACGGTATGATTTCTAAATGTTGTGTTAATTTCTTTTTTTTCTTTCCATTAATAAAAAATAATAATAATAAAATAAAATAAAATAAAATAAAATAAAATAAAAAAGTAAAAACAGGAGGGTGGGCCATTGCAGCTCAGCAGGCAGAATTCTCACTTGCAATGCCAGAGACCCAAGTTCAATTCCTGGTGCCTGCGCATACAAAAAAATAAAAAGTCCAAAAGGGGAGACAGAAGAGGAGGTCAAAGCAATGTAGTGAGAGAAGAACTAGACCAGCTGTGCAGTTCTGAAGGTAGAGGACAAGACCATGAGTTAAAGAAAGCAGGTAGCCTCTAGAAGCTTGAAAAGACAAAAAAAGGAATTCTCTGCTGGAACCAGCAGAACAAACTCAGCCCTGCGGACACCTTGCTTTTAGCCTGGTGAGACCTGTGTCAGACTTATAACCTACAGAACCCTGAGATGATAAATTTGTGTTGTCCTAAGACACAAAGTTTGTGGTAATCTGATATGACAGCAACAGTTCAGAAAAAAAAAAACAGGAAAATAAGATGACGAGGAGAAGGTGTTGTCAAAATAAATCCATGGAGATGAGAGTTTCAAGAAGTAGAAGGTTAAAGGAGATGAAAACTGAAAAAATAAATCTTCATTCTCATTTTCCGTCATATTAACCCAATTCTTCTAATTCTAGCCCACCAACCCATCCCTCATAACAATTTTCAACAGCCATCAGAGTCACATTTCTAAAAGATGGATTCCTATCCCATCATTTCTTGTTTAAAATTCTCTACTACCTCCCCACAACCTTCATAATAAAGTCCAAAACTGCTTCCAAGATATAATCTAGCCACAGCTAACTCTCCAGTTTTGTGCCCTGCCATGTCTTCTGTGTTTCAAAACACACCCACTGTTCCAGACATAATGATTTTCTAACTCTCCATTTGGTAAGTATGACCATATAGTACTCTATTGCCTCTACACATTTCACATACTATTCCATTCCCTGAACTTGCTCTTGGTCCGCTTACAATCCCTGCAGCAATCCTCCAAGCCAACTTCAAGGATTGCCTCCCTTGGGATTCTCTTTTTGATGAACTCCCAACCTAAGACCTGTCTTCCACTGTACACCAGGGCATTTCATATACGTTTCCATTATAAACTTTGGCATACAGTACTGTGCTTCTCAGGACAGAGCCTTTATCTTGCTGTTCACCTATTAGCACATAATGTCTTCACTCTACTACTGGGTAAATAGGTCTTGGATCTGACCTAAGCTAAGTTTCTCTCTGAGAGCTAAGACTAGGAAGACAGAACTGGCCTTTGACTATCAGACATGTAGCAGAGGAACACAGAAAAAGACAGGTTTTGGACTGTGCAACAAAACTATCTGCAATGATGGAAATAATATATTCCTTTGCTCTGAGAAGAGCCAAAGCAATAACATACCAGTGGCAATGAGTGTACCTAACATCAAAGTTTCAGTCTCTAATATCATTCTGCAATAAAAGGAACCACGGATTCTTGGAGAAACGGCTGATTCTAAGATTATTGCAGTAAATATACAAGATCAACCTGGAGAATCTTCCTGTGCCTGAAATGAAGGAAACGTATGTAAAAGAAACAAAACAAAGATCAATACTGGGCTATGCCAAAGAGACAAAGAATCTGACAGAAAGAGGCACAACCAATGGCCAAAGATGGAATAATGTGAGAAACAGAAGAAATAAAGTAGAATTTTATTATAACCCAAAGTACAAAATAAATGTCCATGAATCCATAGATGTAAATAAATTATTAGATAAATAAATGAGAGGAAAAATACACAATTCTCCTATCTAGAAAAGTCCAAATACTGTAGATATTTCATCCTAAAGGAAGGGGAGTGTAGCTCCCAAGTACTGAAGGTGGACTTCATATCATGACTTCCCCCCAAAGAATACAATATGAAAAAGTGGGGGTGGGGAGAGAGAAACTGACAGCAGAGAAACCTGACAAAGACTACTCAGCCAGGTCATCAAGCTTAACAGCAAAAGTGAAGTCATGTTGATAGTATGTACCCCTGCTATCATGTGGTAAGAATGGTGCTTTTCCTCTGTATTTTCCCTCCCCAAAATTTCTGAATCACACCAATCTAATTATTAAAACCATCAGAAAATTCCAAGTGTGAATATCAACAAAACTGACAAAACTTTCATTAGACCAACCAAGAAAAATTGAGAGAAGACTCAAATTACTAAAATCAGGAATGAAGAGGTAAAATTACCATAGGCCTTACCGAAATAAAAAGGATCATAAGGAAATACCAAGAACTTTATATACCAAGAAATTAGAAACTTTGATGGAGTAGACAAATTCCTAGAAAGTCATCAACTACCAAAACTGATTTTAAAAGATATAGAAAATCTGAAAAGACCTACAACAAGTAAAGAGATTGAATTAGTCATTTAAAAATTTCCCACAATGAAAAGTCCAGGCTCAGATGACTTCATGGATAAATTCGACCAAATGTTTAAAGAAAAATTAATACAAATTCTTCACAAACTCTTCAAACAGTAAAAGAGGAGGAACACTTGCCAATTCATTCCATGAAGCCACCGTTACCCTGATAGCACAGTCTAAGGCAACCCAAGAAAACTACAAACAAATATCTCTTATGAATAGTGATACATGTAAATACGCAACAGAATTCTAGTAAACTAAATCCAGCAATATATTGAAAAGGATTATTCACCATGACCAAGTGGTATTTATCCCAAGAATGCAATGTTGTATTATAATTAATATAATATAACGCATCAATAAATAAAGATCAAAAACCACATGATCATCTCAAAAAACAGAAAAATATGTAAACCACATGATAATCTCAAAATAAAATAGAAAAATATTTGACAAAGTCCGCCATCCTTTCATGATAACAGCACTCACAAGCTAGAAATTGAAAAGGACACCTTCAAACTGATAAAGAGTATCTACAAAAACCCACAATTAACATCTCGATGTTTTTCCCCCAAGATCTGAGCAAGACATAAAGCGATGTTCATTCTCATCACTTCTACTCAACATTGTACTGGAGGTTCTAGCCAGAGCAATTAGAAGTAAAAGTCATCTAAATTAGAAATGAAGAAAAAACTATGTCGATTTGCAGATAAGCATGATGTTTTCTATTGATAATCCTAAAGAATCCACTTAAAAAAAACTATGATAAATATACAAAATACAACTGTATTTCTATACATATGTAATGAATAATCCAAAACTGAAACTTAAAAAAAATTCACTACATAATAGCCTCAAAATCTTCTTAAAAATAAACTTAACAAAAAGAGAAAAATAAACTCAAAAGAAATGCAAAACAATACTCTTGAAACTACAAAACATTGTTAAAAGAAATTAAAGAACACTTAAATGAATGGAAACATTGTTCATGGTTTAGAAGACTTAATACTGTTAAGAAAGAAATACTCCCAAAATTTATCTATAGATTCAACAAAATTACTATCAAAATCCCAGCTTCTTTTTTTGCATAAATTGACAAGCTGGCCCTTAAATTCATATGGAAATTTAAAGGACCTGATATAGTCAAAACAATCTTAAATACAGAAGAACCAAGTTGGAGGACTCACACTTCCTGATATCAAAACTTAAAACAAAGCTACACCAATGAGGACAATGTGGTACTAACATGAAGATAAACATATAGTGAATGCAATAGAATTAAAAATTCAGAATAAATCCTTACAATTACAGTCAATTGATTTTTTGAGATGGATATCAATGAAATAATAGTCTTCAACAAGTGGTACTGGGACAAGTGGATATCTACATGCAAAAGAATGAAATTGAACTCCTTCCTTATACCATACCCCAAAAAATAATTCAAAATGGATCAAAGTGGCAAAGTCCAGTGAGAAAAATTATGGAACTACTAAACTTTACCACAGGGAAAACTCCAGATACTGTGCCAAACATTAGGGACACTCAAATAAATAGGCCTAGCCCTTGATCTTGAGGCTTTCTCTTGCAAAGCTTATGTATATAGAGGAGAAGTTTAGCTTACCTATAGGTATGCCTAAGAATCACCTCCAGAGGACCTTTTTTGTTGCTCAGGTGTGCCCTCTCTCTCTCTAAGCCCAACTCTGCAACTAAAACCACTGCCCTCCCTTCTACATGGGAGATGACATCCAGGGGTGAAAGTCTCCCTGGCAGTGTGGGAGATGACTCCCAGGGATGAGCCTGGTCCTGGCATCATGGGATCAACAATGCCATCCTGACCAAAAGGAGGAAAAGAAGTATAACAAATAAGGTATCAGTGCCTGAGAGAGTGCAAGTAGAGTTGAGAGGCTACTCTGGAGGTCACTCTTACACCTGCTTCAGTTAGACATTGCTACCTATCATAACTTGCCAAATCCCAACCAAAACCATTCCTGCCAACCCTAAAGAACACCTAGAGCATTATATAACATTCCACAAAGCTTCCATGCACTAGGGTAACTTTCCAGAAACCTACAACGTCCAGATGGATCCCTGGACCAGATAATGAAATGCAGAGGGGTCAGCCTTTCTAGAACATCAACTAGTTTCTTCCCCCATCCCATATTATTGACAGCCCCTTCCAAAATGAAAAAGTTCCAAATACCACCAAAGAGTGAGAGAAAGATTAAAGTTGATGGTAGAGTTATACACAGAAGTTTGGGTTTAACAAATGTGTATGAGTGCTGAATCATTGTACTGATATTTCTTTTAGTCTCCAGTATCTTAGAGCAGCTAGAAATAAGAACCTAAAATTGTGAAATTGTAACCCATACCAAACTCTGAAATCTGTTCTACAGCTAAGTATTTCAACATACTTTGAAATTTATTGCTTTTACGTATGTACACTATTTAAAAAGAAGGAGTAAAACAGAGAAGATAGGATTTAACAAATAAGTATGATTGCTGAATCATTATATTGATATTTCTGTTGGTCTCCATGTCTTAGAACAGCCAGAAGAAAAAATGAAAAATTGTGAAACCGTAACCCATACCAAACTTTAAGATCTGTTCTATAACTATTTGTTAAAATGTACTTGGAAATTTATTGCCTTTTTGTATATATGTTATATTTCACAATAAAAAATTTTTTAATTAAAATTTTTTTAAAAAGGATCAAAAACCTAAATGTAAAAGATATAACTATTAAACTCCTAGAAGAAAATATAGGAGTAAATTTTCATGACCTTCAGTTAGGCAAAGATTTACTAGATATGACACCAAAAGCACAAGTGACTGGAGGAAAACTAGATATATTGGACCTCATCAAAATTTAAAACAGTTGTTTGTAAAGGACACTGTTTTAGTTTGTAAGCTGCCAGAATGCAATATACCAGAAATGGACAGGCTTTTAAAAAGGGAATTTAGTAAGTTGCAAGTTTACAGTTCTAAGAACATAGAAATGTCCAAGCTAAGGCATCCAGAGAGAGATACCTTAACTCCAAAGAAAGGGCAAGTGAAGTTCGGGTTCCTCTCTGAGCTGAGACAGTGCATAGCGAAGCCTGCTAGCTTTCTCTTCTCATTTCAGGAGGCTTCCCTGGGGCATTTTCCTTCTGCAACTCCTAACTTCTCTGGCTGTGTGGGCTCTTTTGGCTCTTTCCAAAATGGTTTTCTCTTAAAGGGCTTCAGTAAGCAGCCCCACCTTGAATATGTGGAGACACATCTCCATGGATACTCCCTAATCACCCACAATTGGGTGGGTCACATCTCCATGGAAACAATAAAAAAGATCCTACCCAACAATACTGAATGGGGATTAAAGAAAATGGTTTTTCTGGGGTATACAACAATTTCAAACTGGAACAGACACCATTAATAAAACTGAAAAGCAATCCACAAAACAAGATAAAACATTAGGAAATTATATATCTGATAAATTTAGAATATATAAATAATTCTTACAACTCGTTTTTAAAAAGTCAAATAATCTCATTTTTTAATTGAGCAAACTGATCAAACTGAAAATATGTTCAGCATCATTAGCCAGCAGGAAACTGCTAGTTAAAACCACAATGAGATACCACATCACACCCACTAAGAGTGTTATAATAAAAAAAGAAAAAAAGAAGAAAGATAACAAATGTTGCCAAAGACAGAGAGAAATTGGAACCATTATTCATTAACAGTAGGAATATAAAATGGTGTAGCCATTTTCAGTTTGGCAGTTCCTCAAAAGAAATTATCATATGGCCCAGCTATTCCACTCCTAGCTACACACCCAAAAGAATCAAAAACATATGTTCAGGGGCGGGCCGCGGTGGCTCAGCGGGCAAGAGTGCTTGCCTGCCGTGCCGGAGGACCCCGGTTCGATTCCCGGCCCCAGCCCATGTAAAAAACAAACAAACAAACAAAATATAATAAAACAAGAAAATGTTTAAAAATGTTTCCCTTTCTTCCATCCTTCCTTCCTTCTCTGTCTTTCCTTCCTTTAAAAAAAAAAAAACATATGTTCACACAAAAATTTGAACATAAATATTTATAGCATTAATATTTATTATAGTCAGAAAGTAAAAACAACTCAAATGTCCACCAACTGTTAAATAAATGAAATGTGGTATGCCCATACAAATGGAGTATTATTTGGCAATAAAAAGAATAAAATATTGATACATTCTACAACATGAATGAACCTTAAAAACATTATGATAAGTGAAAGAAGCCAATCACGAATGACCACATTTATATGATTCCATATTTATGAAATGTCCAGAATATCTACAGAGGCAGAATGTAAATTCATGATTGCCTAGAGCTGGGGCATTCAGGGGGAAATGGGGAATAACTATTAGCAAGAATGGGCTTTCTTTTGGCGGAGAAGAAACTGTTCTGGGTCATTTCCAGGCCCATGGAACTCTTTTTGTCAAACACCAGGATTATCAAAAGGATATAAAATGTCAACTACCACATTGGCATAAATGTCAACTACCATATTGGCATAAATAGTGCCAAAACAGAGCTGCAAGAAGGAAAAAGTCGGAGTCCGGATGTCCTTTGAGTGTCTAATACACTATGTCCAAAAGTGAGTTTGAGTCCTTGATCTTGCAATTGGACAAGCCACCAAAGACCCTTTTGCTTAAGCAAGTTTGAGTTGGGGGTTCAGTCCATTGCAACCATAGGATCTTGACCAATGCAGTGGGTCTGAAGATAATGGGCTGGAACCAATAAAGACAGGTTAAAGGGCACCTTTATTCTAAGTCTTTCAGTTTCTATGGTGAAATACCATCTAAGTAACTCTTCTACCAATCTTTTCTAGGTTTAGTGACATCATTTCTTATAGCTGATATCAAGAAAAGGAAATCAATAGGTGCACCTCCCTTTCCAACCTACCTCCAGCAAACCAGATATGTTCTCCAGTGTGGCCACCATGTGGTATAGACAGCAGGGTCAAGACCCACCCCGCATTCTAGTGGCAGATCTTAAGACCCTTTCTTCTCTGGACTCACGCTTCAGGTTTGTTAGGCTTAAGGTACCTATTCTGGGTAAGGGTGGCAGCTCCATTGATCCTTACCCTTCCTTGAATGCATCATCATACTGAAACCTCATTTGGGGGTTAAAATCAGGATGCTTGAATGTAACTGCAAATCCAACACATGCTCCTCAATCTAGAGTTCTCCGTAATCAAAGTGGTATTTTATCCTTCACGTGCTTGACACCCATTTCTCCTCTTGTTCTGAACTCTGCAAGAGAATGGGATAGGAGTGGGGTGCAGAGAGGAAATCTAGGATGAAACTTAGGGACATTTCATGACAGAGGTCATGCTATGATCCTTTTAGTACACCTAGCCTATATGTGAAGGAAATGTTAAGGAAAGTGTGTCTTTTTAAAACTATAAAGCAGGGGTGGTGCAAGGGTAGTTCAGTGGTAGAATTCTTGCCTGCCATTCAGGAGACCCGGATTCGATTCCCAGCCCATGTACTTCCCAAAGCAAACAAAAAACAAACAAAATTCAACAAATGGTGCTGCAATAAGATACTCACATGGAAAAAGAATGAAATGTGACCCTGCCACACAGCATACAAAATGTGTATGTAACAGGGATCAAGAGCTAGCTTCTTAAAGGATAAGCTCCTCTTATTATTGTGGGCAGCAATGCAACCATATGTACAAGGACAGCAGAAATGACTTTGATACCTTTTCTTTTCCCTTGAATGATAGCAAAATTAAAACAAAAGGTGAATTTGCATTGTACCTTAAATAAACTATAGTGGAAAGCTGTCTCAGCCTCCAGGGATTCCTCTTGCCCCAAGTCTTGAAAGGAAGGTATCCTACCAAGAACTAGTCCATCTATCCCTCTGTTCAGTGAGAATGGTAATGTCTCCCATTTTTAAATGAGGTGGCCTGTAAAAATCAACTTCGTTAATGCTTCCAAAGTGCTGGGCAAGTACTGAGAATTGCAATGAGAGAATTTGAAAGACAGGAGTGAAGTCTAAGGAAGCAAGCCTTTCTTTTGCATGAATAACTTGTGCCATTATCTTAGTTTCTCAAGTAAGAATTTCTTCTGTAAATAATTCACAGTAATAGGCAGTGAACTAGCTGAGAGGGAAAGTGGTAAATTATTTACAGTGCTGGTGGAATGTGAAACCTAACACAATCTGGATAGAGAATTAGGGATGTGTTAAGGATAAATGAGACAAGTTCCTATCGAGGAGAGGATGGTAGCAAACAAACTCAATTATATCAGTACACTTCTTAAAAGGCTAAGACCTGCTGGGCTTAGCTCCCAGAACAGTTCAGTAGCCAGAGAACATAGTTCCAACAGCTAAAAGTAATTTCAAGCAGCATTTATTTGCATGTTTTGAGCCCATGTAGGAGACACATAACCTAAATATGTACACTGGGTGACTTGTCCACTCAGCAGCCCTCAAACATTGAATCTGCTCATAAGAGATCCTGTACAAGAGGTAGAGATGGGGAGAAGGGAGAGACAGAAATAAGCTAAGCCAGCTTGGGCCACAGTGGCTCAGCAGGCAGAGTTCTCACCTGCCATGCCAGAGACCCGGGCTTGATTCCCAAAGGCTGCCCATGCAAAAAATAATAATAATAATAAGCTAAGCCAGAATCCATTTTGGCAACCAGGAGAAGGTAAATAATCTGAGAACACTCAAGCACTAATAATTTTTATGCTTTCACATTGAAATAACGTATCCATGGCACTCTGATCATGACTTTACCTGCATCATGTAATTATAATTCTCCAAACAGCCTTGTTATCCAGGTATTATAATCATCCTTATTTCGTAGATGAGCAAACTGAGTTTCAGAGAAGTCAGGAAGCTTAGCTGAAGTCACACAGCTAAAATGTGAAAAGGCTGGGAAGCGAGAGTGGCTTCACCACTATGTTTATGAAAGCACACCAGCAGATCAATGAGCATTTTCCGGCAGTTCAAATATGCACAACCCTTTAAACCTTCTTTCTTTATTCCCATAAAGAGATCCAGACCCAGCGTTGCAGAGTGGGAACATCATAGGCTAGAATAACCGTGAGCCTGGCCAAATCATTCTATTACCAAACAGAGGCGGTGGATTCTTTTGCCCAATGTGCTCAAATGACCAATTGCTGAAGCACTGGGATTTCAAAGAGAGAAAAAGTGTACTGCTAGGCATGTAACAGGAGATCATATGGCCTACCGTTTCCCTGAACTGTAGTAATTCTGATAGTTTTACAACAATAAAAAATGGGCAGTTTTAGAATAATGAGCACAATGGCCCCAGATGATGTAATTAGAGGTGATTTAATGTTTGAGCACACATAGATTGATTACATGCTTAGTTCGCAGAACGTAGGTAAGAAAATGGCAGCCTTTATATGATGATGGATGTGATTTTTACGATGATAATGAGGTATATGTGACTTGTAGGTTAAAGTCTAAGCTACTGTGCATGTCATGCAGGCCCATTTTGATCAGATCCAGTCTTGGTTATCAAGGAAATTTTGGATTTGGGATGGGTTATTTCTGGACTGACCTAGGACCCTTCAATAACAAACATTAAGGACTGTCATTAGTGGACACAATCCTCTAAATTTGAAAACTGGATAAATGGGTATAAGTGAAGTTTAGTCACAAAGGTTTTGCAAACACGGACACAAGATAAAGGCTATACAATCATTATAAGAGATCAAGGCAGCTGGATTACAATTCAAAGATTTCAGGTATTTCCCTCTGTCTACTCCAATACACCAGAAAGCAAAAAAGAATATCTATGCAATAATTTAGTAATCGAAATCATCCTTTAAATCCTAATTTCTAGGTTAAAACCTGTCTCAGTTGTCTCTCAATCTTAAAGGATATCTGAGCAATGATTCTTTTAACTTCTTCAAGGCTGAAAAGGAGTATTGTCATTAAGGAAGCTGGTTGCTGTCCTCTGAGAAACTGGTATTTCTGGGTTTCAGAGCTTATCTGGTATTGGAACAATCTAGAGGTTTTAAGTCTCTGAAAAACAAAACTAATAAGTAAAATTTTACAGAGCCAGGATATCTTTCAGGGTTTCTAGGAATATTGATGGCTGGGGGTTGCTATACTGTCACAGTTTGCAGTATTTGGCTGAAACTTGCACACGAAAAATCTCCAGAATGACCTCTTGGCTTGATTTGAAATCTCTTAGCCATTGAAACTCTATTTCTTCTTCCCCTTTTAGTCAACTAATACCGCAATGCCAGAGCCAGTTTCATCACTGGGAGTCATATCTAACATTGCTAGGGATAGGCATAACCCTGAGATTCATGTCCCACAATGCCAGGGCCTGGTTTATATCCCTGAAATCATGCCACATGTAGCAGGGGGATGGTCAGAGTTTGGCTTAGAGAGAAAACACATTTGAGTAACAGCAGAGGTTCTCTGGCAATGATTCTTAGGCATTAATTATAAGTAGGTTCAGTTTGCTAATACAGAAATAAGTTTCACAAGGGTAAGCCTCAAGATTGAGGTGTAGGATTATTAAATTGGGAGCCCCTGTTGCTTAAGAAAATGTCAGGAATTCTCCAGGTGAGGAAGTTTAATATTTCCATTTTTTCTGGCACCTCAAGGGACTTTGCAAATACTGTTTCATTTTCTGCCCCGAATACTCTGAAATGAATCAGAGAAACCTGGCCCTGACATCACAGAATTAGTTCACCAAAAGGGGGAAAAGAAATAGAGTTTCAATGGCTAAAAATTTCAAATCAAGTCAAGAGGTCATTCTGGAGACTATTCTTATGCAAGTTTCAGCCAAATATTGCAAACTGCCACAGTATAGCAAACCTCAACTAACAGTATTCCTAGAAATCCTGAAAGACATCCTGGGCTCTATACAATTTTACATATTAAGTTTGTTTTTTAGAGGCTTAAAACCTCTGACTGTTCCAATGCCAGATAAGCTCTGAAACCCAACAGTACCTGTCTTTTCAAGGATATCACGAATCCGCTCAACAACACCCTTTTTTTTAACCTGAAGATTTTAGAAGAGTCCTTGCCCAGCTATCCCTCAAGATTGTGAGAAAATTATCAAATGAGAGGGAGGAGTTGCAACCAAGAAGCTAGGATTTAAGGGATGATTATAATTACTAAATCATTATATAAATATTCCTTTTAACTTTCTGGTATATTAAAATAGATAGATGGAAATACCTGAAATCTCTGAACTAGAATTCAGCTGCCCTGATATCTAACAATGATTGTAAAAGCCCTTATCTTGTGCTGTTACTCCCTGTATCTGGTCATTTTCTTAAAGTAATTTGTAGGGTAAAGGCCTAATGGTAATGAAGAATTTGAATCAGCCATTAACTAGTTCCAGCCCTTTACATTTGCAAATTGTATCCACCAGACTTTGCTGTTTGAAGGACAACTCTGCCTCCCTTCCTTTCAGGTCACATTTTTGAAATAACTTCCCTTTTCTGCTTAGAACTTGCTATTTGAAATTGTAATGACCTCATCCTCCCTTGTTAGAATCTATAAAAACTTTGGACACATAGACTATCTGATCTCCTGCTACATGCCTAGTAATAAACTCTTTCTGTCTTTGAAACCCTGGTGTCTCAGGAATTGGTTATTTGAGCACATGGCAAAAGAATCCACCACCTTTGTCTGGTAACAATTCAACCTCTCTAAGCCTGTTTCCTTGTGGTTTCATCCCACAAATATTTAATTGAGTGGTCACCTGCTGGGCAATTGGTTAAACTTAAAAAAATAAATAAATAAAGGCCTGCCGTCATGGAGCTTACATTCTTGTATACACAGTGAAAGAATGGAGACAGGGGAAAGAGTCATAAGCAAACAAATAAAATATATAGCATATGTCTTAGTTTCCTAGGGCTGTGTGGTAGTTAGATTCAGGTGTCAACTTGGCCAGGTGAAGGTGCCTAGTTCTATTGCTGTGGACATGAGCCAATGCCATGTGAACCTCATTTGTTGCTGATTACGTGTGCAGTTGGCTAGGAGGTGTGCCTGCTGCA
Source organism: Tamandua tetradactyla (assembly GCF_023851605.1). Taxonomy (NCBI): domain Eukaryota; kingdom Metazoa; phylum Chordata; class Mammalia; order Pilosa; family Myrmecophagidae; genus Tamandua; species Tamandua tetradactyla. Next base: position 27,166,852 of record NC_135333.1, read on the forward strand.
ATGAATGATGTTTGATTTAATTGGCTGGTGCTTAAATGAGAGAGCTCAGCGTAGCACAGCCGGAGCAGCTCAGCATACCTCATCTCAGCAGTAGCAGCTCAGCCCAAACCTTTGGAGATGCAGAAAGGAATCATCCTAGGGAAAGTTGTTGGAGAGGCCTGAAGAGAAGGCCAGCAGAGATCACCCTGTGCCTTCCCGCGTAAGAAAGAACCTCAGTTGAAAGTTAGCTGCCTTTCCTCTGAAGAACTATATGTTAACTAAATAATTCCCCTTTTATTGAAAGTCAATCCACCTCTGGTGTGTTGCATTCTGGCAGCTAGCCAGCTGGAACAGGCTACCATAACAGAGTGCCACAAACTGGGCGGCTTAAAACAACAGGAATTTATTGTCTCACAGTTCTGGAGGCCAGAAGTCCAAAATCAAGGTGTCAGCAGGGCCATGCTTCCTCTGAAATCCATGGACTGAGTCTGTCCCCTGCCCCTCTCCCATTTTCGGAAGTGGCTTACCAGCCCCCCATGGTGTTCTCCGCCTCAGTTGTCACATGGCCCTCTCGCCTCTGCCTAACTGTGTGTCCAAACATTAAGGGCAGTCTAATATGACCTCACTGAAGCCTGCCTGTTAGTCTGCCTATTTCCTCATTTTAACCTGCCTATTTCCCTCTTTTAACAACCCCATTTCCAAATAATGTCACATTATGAGCTACTGGATATTAGGACTTTGACATGTCTTTTTGGAGGTGGGCATAATTCAATCCATAACAATATATTAGAAGATGTTTCGTGGTGAAGACAGAAAGGAATCAGGGAAGAAGAAGAGGATGCGTGATGGACGGGTTCATTTTCAGGTAGCCAGAGAAAGCTACATTGACAAGGGGACATTTGAGCACAGTTTTGAAGAAGTGAGGGACAAACTATGCCGATGCTGAGGTGGGGAATAATGGGGGGCTGGGAAGACTTGGGGGGTGAATTCCAGGCAGAGGGAAGAGCAAGGACAAAGTACCAGAGAAGGGGAACTGTGAGATGGCAAGAGCTCAGCTGTGGGAGGAGCAGCAAGACCACAAAGGCTGGATGCAGCAGGGGAGTGAGGGAAGAGACAGACGAGTAGGAGAGCTGGTCAGAAAGGTGATGAGGGGCAGGGTGGATCCAGGAGGGCCCCAGTGAGTGAACGGAGGAAGCTGAGAGGGTGGAACTGGAGGGGGAGCAGAGGAGAGACCTGATCCAACTTAGATTTTGACAGACTGATCTTGGCTGTTATATGGTGAATACTTTTGACAGACAGGATTTCCTTTCTGCCAGGTTGAGACAACAGTGGGGAGGAAATTAAATGATGTCTGAAAAGCCGCCGGGACACAGTAGGGCCCAAGGAGTGAGAACTATGATGGCCGAGATCAGTACGAGGAGATCATTCAAAGGGCTGAAATTTCCAGAAAACTGGGATATGCCTTTGGGATTCTCTTGTCATAGCCCCAAACCTGAATAAGAAAAACAAAAAATCTGCAAAGCCCTGTTTCTGAAGAAATATATGAACTACAATAAAGTGAGTTTCCCCTTTAAGAAGGGAGCTGCCTTTAAACAGCAAATTGCTTGGCAGTCTGGAATTGTTTGGCAAAGAATAAGTCCCAAATCAGATTACATTTCTACTTCATTGCATTCTTTCTAACTCCCTAGACTTCTTGACACCGGAGAAAGAATACAAAAACAACCAAACAAACCAAAAGTCCTTTTGGCCTCAGATCTGGTTTCCCATTTGTTTCTCTCTAAGGAATGATTCACATTAGGGCCACTTTGCTGAGTTAGTTTCAGGTTTGTGAAACATTTTTAGCTAATTACTTAAGCCATAAAACAGTGACAGTGTGAAAATCAGTGCATATTCAAAATCTTATCAGCAGTAAACTACACTTCTTTCTATAGGAGCATTGTCTTCAGAGCTGGGAAAAGCTCATTGTTTCTCCTTCTGGTAGAGAACAATGATTTTTCTGATTTCTACACCTGCTGCACAGACCTGTTTAATAAAGTGATTTCTGACTGTTTTTCTGAAATCTAAACAAAATGCCAAGCTTTTTTGTTTTATTATTATTTTGGACACTGGGCAGTTAATGAAACTGGTGGTGGTAATATCATCGATCTTGAATTTTGGATCAATCCAAGATGCATCGTTCATTTATTCACTCACTCCACAAATATTCACCAACCATCTGCCATGTGACACCCAATATGTGAGCGTGAGAAGTACAAAGCAGAAGAAATGCAGCTCCTGCCCTCAAGCTGCTCCCAGCCCAGTGGATAGAGAATCGAGCCAACAGGCAATTCAACACCGCCAGAGGAGCAGCCCTCTTAGCAGGCTGTGCGTAGCATTGTGGGAATGAGTCAGGAAAATTTCACAGCAAAAGTGGCATTTGATATGAAGCTTTAAAGATGAATGGGTGCATTCTAGGCCAAAATAAAATAAAGACAGTGAACTGCTGTCCAGAATAAGGAACGACTTATAGACAGGAGGAAGCCCAGCCCATGGAGAGAGCTACAAATATTTCTGTACAGTTGTAGTCAGCTCATCCCTTTGGAGTACATACACAATATGAGATGGGCTCCATGCCCTCAGATGTCTGTTCCAGCCCAGAAAATCTGAAGCTTAGCCAATCACCGAACGCGTGTTGAGCTTTACCATGCCAGATGCTAAGAGTTCATCGAGTAAATAAGAATGAAGCATGGGAACTTCCTTCCAGAGGCTCATGGTCTTGTCTTCTAGGATGGACTTCTAGTAACGTAAAACAAAGGATTGTTTCCTGTTTGATAAACCTGAGACTTGCTTCTGCCCCCATACCAGCTTACCACTGGGCAATTTACTTATCCTCAGTCACCTCATTTGTAAAAAATGGGCCAGTATACTTACCCCAGGAGAGTGCTGAAAGGATCAAATGATAAAATACAAGAGAATATCTAACTTCACAGCCAGCACATGGCAGGTGTTCAGCAAATGTTAATTACACCTTATATTTGGAAAAGAAAGAATTTCATTTATTTTAATTGGAAATTAAGGAGAATTAACTCGGTGTGTTCTAGGGCTGGGAAGAGCAAGAGGTGGGGATAATTAATAATCCTTTTCTCTCCCACCCAGCTCTCTATTGGAGGGGAAGAGACACGTGAGGGGGGAAGTGACTAATACTGGACAACGGTCCAGACATTGGGGTGGAAGGGAGATCTGCTTTGCTCATCTTGTATCCCCAGCATCAAGAGTAGTGCCTGGCCAAAAGGAGGTGCTCCATAAATATGTTTTGAATGATGAATGATCAGTAAACTGGCATCCAGCTTAAGCCACCATACAAATATATGTAGTGCTGGAATTAACTAATGCATATGTCCAATGACCAGAAACCACCATGAGAAATGGTTGAAGGAAGGAATGATGCTTACATCTGTATAAGAAACGACTCAAGAAGATGTCATTTCTGTCACCAAATATTTAAAGCATCATCTCATGTATATGACAGAGTTGACTTGATGTGAGGGGCTCTAGAAAAATTGTTAAGAGCAACAGGAGCCATGTTACATGAATGTAGATTTTAACTCAGACCTGCTTTGGGACAGGTACTCCAATGGATGTTTCTTTTGAGGGTAACCTCAAATGTTACTGAATTGTCTGTCACTTTGTGTTTTAGTATAAGATCATGTGTTGGGCTCTCAAGCTTCAGATGGGCAAGTGGACACAATGTCCTTTCTACTCTGCATTTCTCTAGAGGACACTTGTAATTTTAGTCTGTGCTGTATCCCTCCCTTTGGGAAACTTCCCTTCCACCCTCCAAGTGATTCTGGTAACATTTCCAATCACCACTGAAAGAGAGGGCTTGACCTGAACTGTGACAATCAGCATCTCTTTCTAAGGAATTTGAATTGTAATCAAAGGTTCATGAAGCCAGAAGGTGTTTGATATTGGTCATTTGCTGGTATAAAACTAAGAAACCAGTTTCTACTGCTGAGATTTCCAGGTGTGCTCTGGTTCTTATCCCCTGCAAACTGGCTCTTCAGCAAGCCTTTAATTTTATGAGTTACCCAGCAGTGTTACCAGACAAAGGTCAGGGATTCTATGCCAGACATGCTCAATAACCAATTCCTGAGACACCAGGGTTTCAAAGAGAGAAAGAGTTTATTACTACATATATACTAGAAGAGCAGATGGCCTACCAGCCCAAAATCTGTCTCCCTGAACTGCAATAATTCGGGTGGTTTTATTAGAGAAAAGATGGTCAGGGTTTAGGATAATGAGCACCATGGCCCCAGGTGATATAATTAGAGGTGTTCTGATTATTGAGCATGTGCATGTTGATTACATGCTTAGTCACAGAACACATCGGAATGAGGTATAGGTGACTCGTAGATTAAAGTCTAAGATACTGCACATGTCAGTCGAACCCACTTTGGTTAGATCCAGCCTTGGTCATCAAGATAATTTGGGACTTGGGATGGGTTAGTTCTGGGCTGACCCAAGACCCTTCATTAACAAACATTAGGGGCTGTCTTTAGTGATTACAAGACTCTAAAATTGAAAAACTGGATAAATGGGTACAAATGAAGGTTAGTCACGAAGTTTTTACAATCACAGGAGCAAGAGATAAGGGTTATACAACCATTATCAGAGATCAAGGCTGCTGGATTATAATTCAGAGATTTCAGGTATTTCCCTGTCTACTCCAATATACCAGAAAACAAAAAGGAATATTTGTATCAAAATTGTCCCTTAAATCCTGGTTTCTCAGTGTAGTAGCCTTCCAGTAAGTCCCCTTAATCAGTTAAGCTGGTGGGTCAATCTCCATTGCTTGCAAAGAAAGAACCATTACAGGGAGTAGTTCTATGACTAATTCTGCAGCCCAGAGCCTGAAGCCCTCCTGGTCCTCTGCCAGAGAGATGCTACAGAGCAAAAGGAATTCAGCCTTCCCCAGCCACATACTCACGTGTCGTATGTCAACTGGGCAAACAGCACATCTGGAAAGGAGGCACATTGTGTATAATTTCTCTATAATTTCCTTCGCATCCAATCTCTCTCTCTCTCTTCCTCTCTACTTATAATCTACATTTTCAAATGAGAAGTGGAGTTATCTAATTTTAAAAGGTGCAGAATAAAAAGGGTAGTGTCAGAAGAAGAAAGGAAAAAAGAAAGAAAAGAGAGGGGAGAGGTTTTGGGTGCTTTCACAGAGCAATCTCCCCCATGAGTGGTCTATGCAACAGTTACATTGCAGCCTGCATCAAAGCAGAAGAAGGAGTTATAACAGAGAAGAGAGGATTTAACAACTGATAAGTATGACTGCTGAATCCCCAAATTGATATTTCATTTAGTCCTCAGTGCCTTGGAGCAGCTAAAAGGAAAAATCTGAAATTGTGGAATGGTAATGCATACTGTTCCAGCCTGCCAAAGCTGCCAGAATACAACACACCAGAGATGGACTGGTTTTTAATAAAAGGGGATTATTTAGTTAAAAAAAACATATAGTTCTTCAGAAGAAAGGCAACTAACTTTCAACTGAGGTTCTCTCTTACACAGGAAGGCACAGGGTGGTCTCTGCTGGCCTTCTCTCCTGGCTTCTGGGTTCCAACAGCTTTCCCCGGGGTGATTCCTTTCTGCATCTCCAAAGGTCTGGACTGATCTGCGAGTGCTGAGATGAAATCTGCTGAGCTGCTTGGGCTGTGCTGCATTGAACTCTCTTGTAGAGAGCCGCTTTCCGGGTTTGGCCTAGTGAACATGTTGCAGCCTGCTTTAGAGTTCCCCCCGCCCATCGAATGAGCCAAGATGGCGCCCGCATCCTGCTTCCGCCTATGACACATGTATCCGCTTCACCCATTCCCCCAATCACCCCTGCACACGTAGTAGCTGTTCATTGGGTATGATCTGTGTATATAAGAAGTTACCCGGGTAGAGTGGGGGAGACAACCCGCGGAGAGCCGTGCCTGACGGCCGCAAGGAGGTTGTCCCCCACGGGGTTTCTCCCTGTGTGGAAACTGTATTCGAAAATGAAAGCTTAACCCCAGTAAAGATTAGCACTCGAATCGACTGTGAGTATTGTGTCCGTGCCTGTTTCCTTTTCCTTCCCTCCCTCGGCGGCGGGGATAATCGGAAGCCAGACGGAACAGCGCCGGACACTCTCTCTTTTAAGCATCCCATGAATTAAATTAAACATCACTCATTGAGAAAGGCTCTCCCATTAGAGACTGCAGATGTAATAAGCCATAGATGAGTTTCAAAAATAATGATTCAAATCTTTACATATATATATATATATATATATATATATATATATATATGTTATATTTCACAATAAAAAATGTTTTTAAAAATGCAGCCTTAGCCAACTAAATACCAATTGCCAGCCTGTTAAAACATAACCATAAAAGCTAAACTTGCCCATCCTGGTTGTCTGTCTTAAAAGAAGTTATAAAAGACTGGTGCCACAGCTCCTCAATCATGATGCTCAAAATAAAAGTATTAATTTAGCAGAGACCACGTGGCAACCTTTGAAATTGCCCTGATATTACCCCTGAAACTAAATGGGAAGGGCCTATAAAAAGGGCTCTATATCTCAAAACTCCTCATATTAGTGAGGATAAGAAGAGAAGAGGGAAGAGGAGTTCTCAGAAGTTAAGCAAGTCATTCCCACATCCTAACCTTTCCTAACAAAGTCAGAAAAAGGAGTGCACATGGCAGGAGAAGTGCTGGGTTTGGATTAGGCAGGTCCATCCAGGTTCAATCTTGGGTCATCTACTGAGAGTGCAAGGCTGTAGAAGAGGTCAACGGTTGTGGGCAACTCCAAATTCCTTTACTTTCCTCTTCCCCATTGGCCTTCCTTTTCATCAGAACTGGTCTTGACCCTAGGAGACATGTGGGAATTTAAGGGGGTTGGTGTTTCTGGTTGTCACAACGATGGGGTCACTCATAGGTGGGTCTTTGGTGTACTAGATACCTTGCTCATATTCATTCCACACAACAAGAATTGGCCTACAACGCTCCAGTAAACTGGAAGACATTCCTGTAGGAAAAAAAAAAAGTTTACAATTATCTGGGCTGAGAACCGAACTTTCGTACACAAAACCCTATTTTACACGAATTATCCAGAAATACAACTACCACATAAACCAAATAGTGTATCAGTTTTGTTCAGAACTTGCCCAAGATTTGATAATGAATTCACAGAATAACATCCCCAGTTAGCAGGACAGCTGGCAGCATTTGAGCTGGCAAAACAACACTCCTGGATCCTATGTCCGTCAAATTCATGATTATTCTCTAAACAGGCATAAGCATCTGACTGCTTTTCATTCTCTGATATCATTTCAACTGATACATTGTTATTTTATTAAATAGTAAATGCATTATGTTTTATTAAGCATTGCTTTGCTTTTATATCTTTTTTATATTAGAGTTCAGACAGTATATTGATTTTTTTCTTAAATTTTGGGTTGGAGTAAATATATTAACAATAAATTTCAAAACAAAGAAGCATAATAAAATATTTCTAATGCAGAAGTGTCTTAGACTGGATTTCCTGGGAAAAGGGGTCTGAGATGGAAGAGTTCCCCTGGGATCAGTTGTAGGAGCGTGAGGGGCGTAGGATGGGAAAGAGGGAGAAGCTAGGCTGTGATGCAGTCACAACAGAGGTCTCAGCCCATCCCACAGGGAGCTCTGGTACTGGTATTGCCCTTCAGATTTATCCTGCCTTGAGACAAGGGGCAAGGGGCAGTCATTGGAGGCAGGCTGCCCCTGGGGACAGGGCATACTTAGGTGAGGTATTTATATCCAGCTGAAGGAAATTCTTGGAGAGGGACTCAGCAGAAACCTCAGCTACCCTACTCCTAGCAGCCTAGGAATTGAGAGCCCAATCTTCCTGCAGGAGGATCTGGGCAGAACCCCACAGCATCCACTACAGTCCACCTTGCTCTGTCCAGATATGCTTGTATCATATAATTAGTTTGCGGAACAGTTCTTCCATGATTCTGGTTGGTCTCCTTACCTGAGGGATCTTTAAAAAAGGGTGAACTGCTGCATCTGAACCTTCCACTTCAATTGATACTCATCATATCATCATCTCTCCTCATTATCTCCCCTCTCTACTGCCCATTAGAGATTGCACTCACCATTGGCTAGCATCTCTTCTGGTCTAAAAGAATTGTGCTCCATCTTTTCATAATATCATCTCTAAGCTATTTTATCAGTTCAAAAGATCATTTCATCACTCTAACTGGCAGATTCTAGGTGGTACACGATGTCATGTGACCAGTTTAGCTCGTGGTCATGGGACCCACACCGCACCTCCATTGCTATAAACTGGATTCTTTAGTCCAATGTAATATTATATAGGAATATCCTGATAATAGATAAAACTCTGGAAGCTCTTAGATAGTGGAGCTGGCTGAGGTCGAGCAGATAGGAAAGACAAACTTATGTAAGTGTAAATTAAGTTCAAAATGAATTGCAGCCCTTTACAAAGTAGAAGACTAATGTAATCAATTCACTGCCAAGTTGCTGGCTGGTTTTCTCAAGAAATGGTGCCATATCAGGTGACCAGCATTTGGTCCCTGTTGCTGGCAGACTGAACATTCAGCCAAGGGAAGAGCTTGACATTGGAGTGAGAGCCCATTGATAAGCCACTATCCCAGCCACTAAGGCTACACATGACTGTGTTCATTATACCAGCATTGGAGTGGTGGTAACAGGTTGGCTGGCATCGACTGTTCAAGTTGGTCTATCCATATGGTTACATCATGACTCTTCTGTGGTGAGTGCTATGTAACCCACTCAGAACTTCAGGGTTTCATGTCAACAATCAAAGAAATATTCCCAAAAGTAAAATATGTTCTCTCAAGAATCAAAAAAAAGGCCTACCAGGCATTTTGCTTCCTTTCTAGTAGAATGAAAAATCAAAAGGCAATATTTTGTCCTTACTTTAGAGAGGGTATCCTGGTATGCTCCAGATGATTAAATTCTTAAAGAGTTCACCCTAAAACTTTGTTAGGTTAACCTAACCTTCTGGGGTTCATTTGTCTCACTAAGGCTTCTAATGTACTTGCTACTTCTTGCTCATCCGGTCTGGTTAACATGAGTTTGTTGATCTGATGAACTAATACAATGTTCTGTGGATGACCCCACCCCAAGTCTCAGGGTCCCACTGTTTCCCAACCAGGGCCTGATTTTGGCACAGAAGACTTGCCTGGGATGAGAATTCAATCTTCTCTAGGGCCCTGATTGTTTTTTCTTTAGTAAGTTTTATAATCATTCCTCATCTTCTTCTACCTCCAGGTCCAGGGGGAAAAAAAGAACATCTTTATCTGCTACCAAGAAAGATCTCTGACTTTCACACTTCACCTTAAATTGATGACTGATCACCCTCACCTTAGTTGAAGGTAGAAATGCAATGCTTTAATGTCATTCTAAATCAAAGAAAAGTAAAATTAATGTATGTTAAATAAAAGGGTAGGAAAGGGTAGGTAAAACATTTATGTATATCTTCCATAGACCATATTACACCTCATATGCCTCATTCCATTTATTCCTCACAAAACAATCAAATGAGTTCATCATTGTTATCCATATTTTACAAAACTAAAAGGAAACTAGTGCTCAGAGAGATCAAATAAGAATCCCAAAGCCATATATCTAACAAGTGGTAGAACTGAGATATGTCAGGACTGTCTTCTATTTTAAAGCTCATGATCTTTCAACTATATGGCAGAACCTTCTAGATGTGATTCTTCCTAAGCAAGCAATTTAGTTTTTTATTTCTTGAAGGATGAATGATACCTTGATAGGCAGAGATACTCTGAAGATGACTGAATAGCAAAAGCAAAATTCAGAAGCACAAAAGAAAAACACAGTGTGATAGCTAGGCAGAGTGTAAGCAGGGATAGGAACTAAAGCATGCCTACTCTGAATCAAGAGTCCTGAATCCTTGCACACATTACGTACTCTAATCAGTTCCTTTATACAATGCATGTACCTTTTTAGACTATCTGTTCCATCAAGACCAAAACCATATCCAAGTGAAATACTAATGCATAAATCAACCCTGATTGATCCTGCCACTTACAAACTGTTTGACCTAGACAGAACATTCAATAAGACTTAATTTCTTCAGCAGCCAAATGAAGATACTAATTCCCACATGGTAGCCATTCAAAAAATCTTATGACAATAAAATTATCTCACCAACCCCATATTCCATTATTCTCATTTTACAGACAACCAAATGCTGACTCAGAGACATTAAATTGCCCAGGGTAGCCAGGCAGTAATTAGGGAGGGAGACGATTTGAAATTGGTTCTTCTTGATGCCAAAATTTATGCTAAACATGACCTTCATGGGCTCCATGGATAATAGCAGATTTTGAATGCCAAGCAAAGGAATTCTGTATGCCCTGCCGCAAAAAGGCTGTGGTATTTTTAAATTTAGTGACATAGAAGTTTCTGGAAAGAGGTCTATAATTTGGAGAAGAACATGTTCGTTGTGTGGTTATGGGCCACACAAGCTTTGAAAAGTCTTCTATTAGTGCAGCTCTATGTTGCAGAAATGCCCCACCTCATCCGCTCAAGGCTTTCTACTTACCTAATATTTGTTATGAGCCAGCAAACCATTCAGCCTCCTAATGGGAAACAAGACACTGTGACAGATGGCAGTGCCCAGGATGAGGAATAAGTTGTGCTTTTTGGCCAGTAAAACTAGCCAGGAAGCAGGGAAGTTGTCACTGGTGGTTTAAACCCAGCGTCCTTGGGTTTGTTTGTGATGTGGAACACAGGCAGCAGCTACATTTCCAACAAGACGTGTTATCTAATGGGAGCAGGAGACCCTCCCCAACCTCTCTTGATATGATACAGAAATCCAGTGACTCCAACTAACAATCATAGTCTTGCATGGCAGAATTATTCAAGGAGACTTCATTAAGATTGTATATGCCCTGATACGAAGGCACGTGGCATAAATGAATAGGAAAAAAAAGGGAACTGTCAGTTTTATGAGAGGACAGTGTTACAGATTGAGTTGCATTCCCCAAAAAGACATGTTGAAGTACTAAACCCAGGACCTCAGAATGTGACCTTACTTGTAAATACTGTCATTGCAGATTCAATTAGTTTAATTAAGATGAGGTGATGGTAGACTAGGGCAAGCTGTTAATCCAGTATGTCTGATGTCCTTATAAGAAGAAGAAAAGAGGCACAGAGACAGAAGGAAGACAGTCACATGAAGACAGAGGTAAGGATTGGAGTTATGCTGCCACAAGCCAAGAAACACCAACGATTGCCTACAACCACCAGAAGTTAGGAGAAATACATGGAACAGATTCTTCTCTAGCACCTTCACAGGGAGCATAGCCCCTCTAACACCTTGATTTCAGACCTCTAGCTTCCAGAGCTGTGAGAGAAGAAATTTCTGTTGTTTTAAGCCACCCAGTTTTGGCACTTTGTCATTGCAGCCCTAAGAAACCAATACAGATAGGGAACAGTTCAACTTTTCCACTGATCTGGTTGCCCTAAAGAAAAATTTGAAAGCACTTTTACTCATCTCACAGACCAGACAAAACCCAGAGCAGTGACTTAGCAAACTCCAGAGAAATCTGAAACTGGATGGACAGATCAGATTCTAGGTTGGTTTTCACTGAGGGCTTTGCAGATGTCAAGCTCTTTTATGTTTGGAGACCTTAACTCACATATCTCACAGGTAGACAGGCCAAAAAATGCACCCACATTCCACATTAATATAATTTACATATGACAACATAAAAATATAATTTACATATGACAATATAAGAATAGAGTTGTAATGGGTAAATTGACCTAATGTCATATTCTCCATATATTTAACTAAATAGATATCAATTTTATTGAACAGTGTTATTTTACTATTTGTGTACTAACAATTGTTTTTCAGATCTCAAATATTTTTGAAGGCTCCTAAAATGCTTGTATACCTAGGCTTTGTGCTCATTGCACCAAATGGAAAGATCAGCTCTTCCATTTAGTAACAGGACCCTGGGAAAGTCACCCATTTAAGCCTTAGTTGTTTCATCCATAATACTGGGAGAGTGTGACATCTACCTTACACTGTTGCTATGAAAGGTCCTATATGGAGTAAAGGCATAGTACAAAAGAGTCATGCAACAAAATATGTCTTTGATTTAACTCTGAGAGTCCTTAGAAAACCAAAAAGGAATTGAGTGGGGAGAAAAGGGCCACCACTAACTTTGTAGTCTAGATATATGATAAAGATTCTGCAAGACCATTTGTCTGTGACACCTCATTTAGCACACACACCCCTCCCAGTATTATCACCATGGCACAAATGGGGGCAAAATGTCATGACAAGATTGGTCCAGGTGGATACAGAGCTGGGAGGTAGAGGTAGTAAAAGTTCAAGGAAGAGGCATTTTTGGAGAATAAGAAATGAGAGGAAGTTGAGTTTCTCTCTCACATCCTTGCCCCAGAACTGTGAAGGCTAAATTTCCATCTCTGTGGCAATGAAGAAGCAAGAAGCGGGAATTTCAAAATGTAGAGAGAGCTGAGGGTTATGCAAGAGTTCGTGTCTTTGGAGGGTCAATGGGCAGAAGTGCATTTCAACTTCAGCTCACACTCTCTCTGCTTCGTATGGCAGATTCAGAGGTGCAAACTGAACAGATGGTCCTGAGCTCAGCAGAAGACCTGTGACTTTTCCAGTGATGGATCACAGGTAGAAAGTAGCAAAAGAATAAAAAGGTTTGGGAAGAAAAAATGAGAGCCTAAAAATATACATATAGGCCTCTTTCTCATTAATATAGTGGCTACCTAGAACAGGAAAAAATTTTCCAGATGCTTTGTCAACTTGAGTCTACCAAGACACATGATCACCCACCTAGATGACTGAGCATCAGCTAGGATAAGTGACCTACACAAGTGATAGTCAAGATCAAGATCAGGGCGGGCCACAGTGGCTCAACAGGCAGAGTTCTTGCCTGCCATGCCAGAGACCTGGGTTTGATTCCCGGTACCTGCCCATGTAAAAAAATATATATATATGTCAAAGAAAGGGAGGGTGACTTATAGTTAGTGTACACATGCCATGTACTCCATATAATCCTTGTTTCCAGTTAGGGGATACAGAGTCTCAATAATTTTTGCAATTTGTTCAAGGTCATAAAACTGATAGATGGTAGAACCAGGGTTTGAACCTAGATCTGTCTGATTTCCAGATCCAAGTTCTAAAAAGTGTAAACAAAAGTTTATACTTTTTAGAAAATTATCTTAAGGTAGCCATGGGGCCTAAGCTCTATATTAAGTACTTAGCACTCGTTGATACTCTTGATCCTCTGCAAACACTATGAATTAAGTATTATATCTTCCAGTTTATAGATGTGATGATAGAGGTTTGAAATGTGTTTTAACTTGCCGAAACTCATACAGCTAGTAAGTGGCGGTATGGCGATTTGAACCCATGGCTGTTGACTTTAAACCCTATGTTGTTTCCACTCTAGAGAATATCCTTCTCATTTCCCTGAAGCAAGCCACATTATCTGATGCCCACCCAACTAAGTATCTATTTAAGTCAGAGTTCTGTGCAAGTAACAAGCAAGGTAAAACCCCAGGAACTTCTGAGGGAAGCAATGCAGGGTGCACTTAATTCATCCCCATTAAAATGCATGCATTTTTGAATTCTAACTTTTCAAAACTCTAAAAAGGTACATTGCACTGTCCTCCATGCTGATCTAGTAAGTGAGTTTCCATCAACATTAACTGAACAGAATAGAAGGTACTGGTAACTTCCAGCCTTAATGACAAAGCTATAATTGCATCCCTGGGCCAGACAGCTGCCAGCTTCCTGAGAAGATGATGTCTTTTAAGTTTTAAGGAAGCTTTGTTTAAAAATAAACCCAAAGAAAGTCTTGGTTCCACTCACTCTCATTACCTTGTCCAATGGGGGAGGAGAAGGCAAAGAAATTGTAATTGATCCAGGCATCTGCTAAATTAAATAACACAGGCATGCAGCTTTCACAGACATGCTAGAGGAGAGCCATAATTCAATATGAGTGGGTAAAAATGAACCAACAGAAATAGACTGCAACATACCAGTCAAGGTCATAAATAAAGCCAGAACCTCACATTAATGGACATGGCATGGGATATGAATTTTGATCCAAAAATCTGAGAGGCAGAAGAAGGCAAGGAGCATCTCTTGACTTGTTTTTGAGTGATGGCTTAGAAATGGTTCATAACAACCATGAATTTCAATTTGTCTTAGTAATTCTGTCCAGAGCAGAACCTAATAAGGCAGTAATCAGGACATCAGACTGCAGGAAACTTTGGAAGATTATGAGCAAATTATATGGATGCCAATCAATAAGTGGATAATCGTGAATGTCTTGGTCATGCACAGGAGGCTGTCCACCCCAAGATGAGCAGGGGCACTTAGGAAAGCGGGTTGTTAACTGGAAGTAAACCCAATGAAGATGAACAAAGAAAGGAGAGAGAAATGGAATGAGAAGGAATGTACTGGGGAAAAATATTTTCAATGTCTTTAGTAATAGTAACATCATGATGATTTTATAATCCCACCCTCATAAGCAGATGTATTCCAAAAAGCACTATGGCAAATGGCTGAGAAATAGAGAGGCTCCAGGATCCCTTTTCCATCTGGGCCTGGCGCCTACTGCTGTCTAGGAACTCACCTACTTTCCCGTCACTTTTAAAAGTGCCATCACCCACTCTGTCCTCAGGGGAGGTGCTCTCCCAAGGTTTCGTTGTAGAGTGGGACACAGGTTACTCAGCACTCTTCTACCAGGCTGCCTCTGAAAGAAATCCCATAGGCCTTTTTCGTTTTTGTTTTATGACTTTTACCATTGCCCTCCAAAGGGAAATGGGAGATAAAAAGTAAAAAATTAAAAACAAAACTGGGAGTAGTTTAACAAGTTTTGGAGAGTTCTTACCACTAAAGTTCTTGGCCAGAGATAACTGGAGGGTTTATCCAGTTACTGTCCCTCCAGTTACTGTCTCCACTGTAGGGTGGAGACAGTAAGGGCTGTGCAATGTAGTGTAAGAAGTTCCAGTTCTGGGGCAAGGCGGACAGGGTCTGAATCCCACCTCCGACCCCTGTTAATGGGGTGCCCATTTAACACTTCTGAACCTCATTTTCTGATCTGTAAAATACAGAAAATATTCTTCCAGGATGATTGTTTTTAGGATTTAAGATTATAATCAATATGATATATATGTATGTGTGCACACACGTGCACTTGTGTATATATATGAAGATTTGCGTGTGTTTACAGATCACATTCATAACATATACATGAGATGGTAGGTGTTAAATTAGTGGTAGTTACTGCTATGTTTCTCACCGGAAAATCCACTAGGTTTTTCTGCCCTGTTATTCTCCTTGGGGTGAACTCAACAAGTTTTCCCTTTTTTCAAAATTTACCTGAAAGTGACAAGCCAACTAGTACATTCATTCCTGACAACTCTTTTTCAGGTCTTTAAATGTAACTCTACCAGCATAACCTTGAGAAAAACATCAGACAATCCCAAATCAAGGGCATTCCATGAAATACCCAGCTACTACTCTCCAATACTGTCAAGGTCATCAAAAAGGAAAGTCCAAGAAATGGTCACCGACCTGAGGAGACTAAGGAGACAAGATGACAAAATGCAACATGGAATCCTGGATGGCATCCTACAACAGAAAAAAAGGGCATTAGGGAAAAACAAACAAAGTTCAAGCAGTGTGTAGTTAATAGTAATGTACCAATGTGATTTCTTAGTTGTGGCTAACGTACAATAGTAATGTTGGCCATTACTAATGGGAGAAATTGGACGAGAGTGATTTGGGAACTCTCTGTACTATCTTTGCAACTTTTCTGAGAATCTAGAGCTAGTCTAAAATAAAAAGGTTATTTAAATAAAAAAATTAACTCTAGCAGAGCATTAGTTGCCCCCAGATAAAGTGGATAATTTGAGTCATTTGTAAGTATAATTAACAATTACTGAGCACTACCATGGCTCAGAGTTGTAATAAACATACTTCCTGGCATCATTTCATTTAATCCTCCCAATCAACCTTTGTGATAGGCACTGATGCCCAAAAAGAGTGGCCAGGAGGATCTCTAAGAAGGGACTTACTTAATATTCATATAATATTTCCTTATAATATGACAGCAGTTCATAAGTCCGAAATATTTCCTCATGAGAAAAATATTATAAGAACAGAAGGCTTCTAGATATGGTAGTCCAAGTTGGTTTGTTGCTCCCCTCAACTCCCCAAATATAAAAATGCAAGATAAATATATAATAACAAAAATAGTTTAATATATATTTAACATGGGAGGGAAACAGGAAATTCTCAGTTTCTATGAAAAGGAACAAATCAGTCAAATTCTAAACTTTAAGAGTTTGAGTTAATGCTATAGTGGGCCAATGGCTTCCACCCCAGAAATAAGCCTAGGAGTTTGGAAGGTAAAACCTAGTGTTCAGAGATAGAACTTAGAACCTTGAAAGCTTTGGCACTCTGAAAAAAAAACAGGTCCAGCCAGGGAGGCATCAAGGAAGAACACCTTCTAAGAGAGAAAGATTTCCCTGTAGAAAATCACAAGTCCAAGTTGACTCCAGAGGTGGCTGTGAGGTCAGAATTTAAACTTCTCACAGGGTAAGGGAATCCCAAGCAAAGAAATTAAGGTGAAAACTAGACTTGAAACAGTGAAACCTCTGAGTCTTAAAAGAAACAAACTCAGGACTACTTTATATGGATACTTTTATGTCTAAGGACACAGTGTATTTCCAACCAAAAAATTAAACTGAACAAAAACACAACCAAACCTAGCAATCTATTTTGCCACATTAACAAATTAAAGGAAAAAGAAATTTGATCATAACAATAAATGGTAAAAACAAAATGCTACAGTTACACCAATGCATGAAAGAAAAAAATAAGTGCTGGCAAATCAGGATTATAAAACGACTTTCTTAAGCTCATAAAGGGTATATATAAAATGCTATAGCAAATCTGAACATTAATGATGAAGTTTCTTTTTAAAGTCTAGGATAAAGTATTATCTTGGGAAGTCTCAGTCAGCACAATAAGAATAAAAAAATAAGTATCAGATATGAGGATTAGAAAGGAAAGAAGACAAAAAAGATCATAATTCAAAGAAATAACTGTCTACATTAAAAAAATAAGATAATCAATAGACATAAAAAATATGATAATCAATAGACATATTTTTAGAACTAACTAGAGTTCAGCAATATTGCTAATTAAAAGGTCAACATACAAAAATGGAAGTTGCAAATGCAGTTTTACAAAAAACTACCAAGCTATACTTCAGAGTGGTTGTACCATTTTACATGGGCAATGTTTGAGTGATCCAGTTTCTCTGCATCCTTGCAGGATCTGTTGTTGTCACTCTTTTATTTTACGCATTCTGGTGTGGTGTGTGTGTGTGTGTGTGTGTATAGTTTTAATTTGCATTTCCCTAAAGGCTAATGATGTTAGACATCTTTATATGTAGTTATTTGCTGTCCCTGTGTCCTCTTCAGTAAAATGTCTGTTCATGTCTTCTGCCCATTTTCTAATGAAATTGTTTGCTTTACTGTTGAGTTTTGAGGGTTCTTTTTAAATTCTAGAAACTAGTCCTTGTTGGATATGGGGTTGGCAAATACTTTCTTCCAGTCTGTAACTTACCTTTTCACTTTCTTAACAGAGTCTTTCACAATACTTTTTGTATTTTTAATCTTTATGAGGTTCAATTTATCAGTTTTTCCTTTTATGAATAATGCTCTTAGTGTCAAGACTAAAAATTCTTCACCTAGCTCTAGCTTTCAAAGATTTTCTCCTATGTTTTCTTCTCTAATTATTAGAGTTTTTATATTTTATAATTAAGTCCATAGCACATGTTTAGCTAACTTTCATATGAGGTGAAATGTTTAGGTCGAGGTTCACTTTTTTTACCTATGGATATTCAACTTCTCCAGCACCATTTGTTGAGCCGAATATTTCTCCATTGAACTGGAAAGACAAAGGAGCCAAAATAGTTTAAACAATTTTGAAAAAAAAAATTTAAGTTACCCTTGGCCCAATGTCAAGATGGTTATAGTAATTAAGACAATGTGGTCCTGGTGGAGGGATAGAAACATAGATCAATGGAATATATTAGAGGACCCATAAATAACCACATTCAAAGTATGGCAGGCTAACTTTTAACAAAGGTGCAAAAGCAATTCAATGACAACAAGGCAAATGAATCTCAACCTAAGCCTCATACTTTATTCAAAAACTTACTCAAAATGGATCAAAGATTTAAATGTAAACTGTAAATATATAAAACGCAAAAGAAAACATAGCAGAAAATCCTCAGTACCTAAGGCTTGACAAAGAATTCTTCAACATGACACCAAAAATATGATCCATAAAAGGAAATGTGCGTCAATTAGACCTCACCAATAATAAAAACTTGCTCTGAGGCAGACCTGTTAAGAGGTTATAAAGAGAAGCTACAGACTGGGAGAAAATATTTGCCAAACTACATACTTTACAAAAGACTTATATCTAATATTTTAAAACAATAGTAAAATATATCAAAACTCAACAGTAAAAAATGAACAATCCAATTAGAAAATGAGTAAAATATCAACAGACATTTCACAGACAAGAAAATTTGGATGTCAAATAACTACCTGAAGAGATGTGCAACATTATTAACCATTAAGGAAATGCAAATTAAAACCACGGTGAGAGATTATTACACACCTATTAGAACAACTAAAATTAAAAAATAATGATAGTAAAAAAATACTGGCAAGGATGCAGAGAAACTAGATCTCTCATGTTGCTAATGGGGATGTAAAATGGTACAGCCACTTTGGAAAATGGTTTGACAGTTTCTTAAAAGTCTGGTGCTGTAAGTGTGTAAAATATAAACATCCATTATGGGGATTGAATTGTGGACCCCAGTTTGGAGGTGTTTTTGGTCTGCATTGTGGTGGATGAGGACAAATGGTAAATAGATCATTTCAAGATCTTACTTCAGTTAAGGTGTGGCCCAACTAAATCAAGCCGGGCTTTAATATGGATCACTACAGTTCTTTATAAGCAGAGTGAAAGCCAGAAGAAGAGAAGTCATGGGAGCAGCCAGAAGCTGGAAGGCAATGGAACCAGAAAGAGGAAGAAAATGCCACCGTGCGCATTGCCATATAACCGAAAAAACAAGGCATCTCAAGCAGTACCAGCAACCAGCCCTAGAAAACCACAGACTTTTGGGGAAAAAACATCACCTTGATGACACCTTGATTTTGGAATTCTCCAAGCCTCAAAACAGTGAGCCAATAAATTACTGCTGCTAAGGCAACCCATTGCATGGTATTTGTTTGGGCAGCTGTGAAATCAAAGCAATATACTACAACCCAGCAATTGCAGTCAAGGAAAGTTTTATCCCAGGAAAAAAATGAAAGTATGCCCACACAAAAATCCTCACACAAATGTTCATAGAAGCTTTATTCGTAATAGCCCCAAACTGTAAACACTCAAAATGTCCCTTAATGGGAGAATAGTTGAACAAACTGTGGTGTATCCATACCATGCAATGCTATTCAGCAATAAAATGAAATGAACTATCTTTGTTTTTACACACAAGCAACTTGAATGGATCTCAAGGGCATTATGCTTAATAAAAATGGCAATCTCAAAAGGTCACATCTGTATGATCCCATGTATACAGTGTAATATTCTCAAAATGACAGAAATACGGAGATGAAAAACAGATTAGTGGTTTCCAGGGGTTGGGGATTTGGGGATGGTGTTAGGAAAAGGGGTGGCATGAGAGAGATCTCCTTGGTGATGGAATAATTTCATGTCTTGATTGCATTGGTGGTTTTGCAAATCCACACATGGTACAAAATGGCATAGAACTATGTGCACACATTGTACCAATGTCAATTTTGGTTTTGGTATTGTGCTATGGTTATGTGAAATGTAATTATTGAGGGAGATGGACTTCCTGTGAATCTATAGTTATTTCAAAATACAAACTTAAAAAAAGAGAGACTATGGCAATTAATATCTCTTTTCTAGTATGCAAAATGCACTCAACTAATGTATTGTTATTATAACAGCAATGTTATGGTAATCAAATGCACAGTCAGCAACATAAAGGGTAAATTTACTTTTCTTCTGGCTTAGGAGATATTGGGGTTAACTAGAAGCAGAATGGTAAATCTGAGTGCTCAGTCACATATCACAGATACTGAAAGCAGCATGGTTAAGTGGAAGTGGCACTGAGGTTAGACCCCATGGACCAGCTTCTCCACCTGCTTCCTGGGTATCTCTTGGGCAATGCAATTCCTAGCAATATCGTCACTGTGGATGCCTTGCTCATTTCTGAAACCTCAGCACCCAGCACAGCATCTGGCACCAAATGGGGTCGCAATATATAATTGTCAAATCGAAGGTCCTTGATCTCTCTGAACCTCCATTCTTCCTAGTGAAAAATTACTTTTTTCTTGATTTTTCTGGTTGCCACCTGTTGCCCCCCAAGAAATTGGCATTTTCAAAAGCCACATTTACATATGAAATTGGCAAGATTAACACACTTATTTGTCTATTGAGAAAAGCAAGTAGAGTCACAATTCTGTATAAATGACAAAGGAAGTAATTTGGCCACAGCTGTTTTTAGTGTGCAAATGGGGTTTCTGACCCACACTCAGCAAGCCAGACCTTTGTATTTTGGCTAACACTCACCACTTCCTCCTGGGAAGGCTTTGTAAGTCACTGCTGATTTTAACCACTATTCACTAACCATCTAGCCAGAGACTGATCAGACCTTGGGTTCTTTTTCTCGTTTGGGTCCTTTCCTCTCCTAATACTTTCTCAACTCTTCTATTTCTTTATCTTCCACCTAAAAACGATATTGATTTCTTACAGGAATCAGAACCAGAAAACTAGAACAATCTTCAGACCTTCAATCTCATTAAACATACAAGGAATGGAGGCCTGGACATCAACATGGTTTGCCCAAATTCACTCTTCCAATCAATGGCAGAGCTGGAAATTCAATCTGGGTCCCCCGCAAACATTCTGTTATAACTATCAAAATGTCTGCATGTGCTGCCTCGGCATCCATGTTACTTTGGCTAAGCCACCTGCCTCCACACTGACCTTTAGCCTCGGTGATAAGCAGCTTCCAACCCTGGGACATAAACTCCCCCAGACCCCAGCCTGCATTTGTGGCTACCACCACACACTTCACCAAAAACACACACGCAGCTGACCCCAAATAATAAGTCAATCATCCCCACCACCTCAGACCCCGGGTCCCCAGCCTCTTTCCCTTTTGGCTGGTGTTTGCTTTAAACTAACCACCCTTGACTCCCACCAGAAATCTACCAACCACCACCCCTAAACCACAGTAAAGGCACAAAGGCCCCTCTTGCTCTGCCTGAGTGCTCCCTGCCTGCAAGTTGAGCCACAGGAACTGATCACACTTCCAGTCGACCCCTCATGGCCCCACTCTCTCCCTGGGACCTGAGACTAAAAACCTATCCTTTCTCATGAGTTACACCCTTGGTTTCCCATTGTGTTATACCTGACCTCCACCCAGGCCCAAATTTAAAATCCAACTTGACTAATTCAGAGCACAGTTCATGTACAATGAACTCTCTTGGGGAATTTCAGAGCCAAGATGCTCATCTGGGAAGTGATTATGTTCATCTTAAAAAGTTGAAAAGACACTAAGCTCAGCTCCTGGCAACCTTTCTTTGACGTGGGAAGAGGTAAAATTGACCAGTGTAATATGGTGCACACATTAAATCTGCACTGCTCTGTGTTTTGAATGCTCACTCCAAGTTCTAAAGAAAGTTGGAGGGAGACAATTCTGTTTATACTACAATATAAATCACTTTTAAGTACACATATAATAATTATATTGACAAAATAATGAAAATTAAAAGTTTTGACAGTTCCCACTGTGAGTAAAAATATGAGGACACTTTCAATCACTAGTGATGTACAAATTAGCACATCTTCTTTTAGAGAACAATCAAGTAAAACTAAAAGTGGATATAATTATAGATCTAACAATGCACATAGGACCTGTATGCTGAAAACTACAAAAGACTGATAAAAGAAATCAAAGATTCAAGTACATAAAAAGATATATTATATATATATGGATCAGAAGACTCAAAAATAGTAAACATGTCAGTTTGTTCCAAATAGATATATAAATTTAACACAAATCCATTCAAAATCCCAACAGGACTTTTATAGATAGATAAGCTGATTCAAAATGTATATAGAAAGGCAATGAAACTAGAACAGCTAAAACAATTTTGCAAGTGAAAAATAAAGTTGAATAATTTAAATATCTAATTTTAAGACTTATGTTAAAGTTACAGTAATCTAGAGAATGTTGTACTGACAAAGAAAAAGACATAGATCAATGGAACAGAATAGAGAGTCCAGAAATAGGCCCACACAAATATGGATAATTAATTTTTCAAAAACATGCAAAAGCAATTCAATGGTATGTGTTTCAACAAATGGTTCTGGAATAGCTGAATATCCATATGCAAAAAAGTGAACTTCCATCCATACCTCACTCTATATGCAAAAATTATCTCAAAATGGAGCACAGTTCTAAATATAAAACATAAAACTATAAAACATTTAGGAGAAAACATTGAAGAAAGTCTTTATGACCTGGAGTTAGGCAAAGAATTATTAGATAGGATACTAAAAGCATGATCCATGAAAGATAAAAAAGTATAAACTGGACAAAAATGCAACCCATAAAAGACAAAAACATTGTGACTTGGACTTCATCAAAATTAAAAACAATTACTCTGCAAAAGACATTGTTTTGTTAAAGGTCAAAAAAAAAAGCTACAGATTCCTGGGAGAAAATATTTGCAAATCACTTATAAAGTACTTTTAATACTTAATAAGAAAACAAACACCCAATTAAAAAATAGGCAGAAGACTAGAATGGACATTTCACCCAAAAGGATGTACTGATAACAAAATACATTTGAAAAGATGCTCAACATCATTAGTCACAAGGGAAATGCAAAAACCACAGTGAGCTATCACTATACACCTACTAGAAAAAATAAATTTTAAAATATTGATATCAAATACTGATAAGGATGCATAGAAACTAAAACTCCCATATATTACTTATGAGATGCAAAATCCTGAAAGTGGTTTTGCAATTTCTTATAAAGTCAAATGTATATTACCATATGTCCTAGTAATCCCACTTCTGGGTATTTGCCCTAGAGAAATAAAAACTTATGTTCATGCAAAAGCTGTACACAAATGTATACAGCTTCTTTATTCATCATCTTCCCAAACTGAAAACAAGCCAAATGTCATTCAGTAGCTGAATGAATAAACATATTGTGTGCCGTCCAATGGTCTATCACTTAGGAATACAAAGGAATGAACTACTGGCACATACAACAATTTGTGTGACTCTCAGAAACATTGTACTGAGGGAGAGAAGTAAACCTCAAAAAGCTACATGCTGAATGACTTCATTTCTATGACCATCTTGAATAGACAAAAGTGTAGTGATGGAGAAAAAATATGTGGTTGCTAAATGTTAGAAGTGCAGAGTAGGTGTGACTACAAATGGGTAGCAGAAGGTGGTTTGTGGGGATTGGTGGGACTGTTTGCATCCTAACTGTAGTGGTGGTTTTATGAATCTATAAATGCATTAAAAGTCACAGCATTGTACTTCAAAAAAAGACAATTTTACTACACAAAAATCTAAAAAATAAACTACAGATAGCATGTCATTAATGGATCTAGGCAATGATCATCAAAAAATAATAGGTAACTTCATAAGGATGACCAGGCTATTGATTCTAGAACCCTATCACTAAGCTAGGGGGAAGAGGGATAGATGTGGAAAGGGGCAAGTCAAAGGAATAAAAAGACACATTGACTTTATATTGTTCCACATACCATCAATATGCAAAGAAATGGAATGGAATGATATCTACAAAATCCTGAGAAAAGAAATAATATTCACTTTACAAATTGTCATGCAAATATAAAAGCAAAAGAGATATTTAAGAGCTTCTTTTCTCCTTTATTATTCTGCAATTATATATAATAAGTCTTGGCATATGTGATAGTTAAATTCATGTGTCAGTTGATTCAATCTATGGCTGATTACATCTGCAATCAATAAAGAAAATTGCCTTCAGCAATGAAAGAAGTCTTATCCAATCTATTGAAGGCCTTAACAGGAGAATTGGTGATTTCAACAATCAGAAAGAAGAATTTCTATCTCTTTTTCAGCTAGCCAGCTTCTCCTGCAAAATTCACCCAAACCTTTATCAGAGTTTCCAACTTGCAGCCTGCCTGTGAAATTCAAACTTGCAATCCCTGCAATCACACAAGCCAATTCCTATAATAAATCTCATAATATTTGCATATATAGATATATCTATCTATCTATCTACGGTTGATTCTATTCCTACAGAAAGCCCTAATTAATATTGCATAACTTCTTTTTTTTTTTCATTCTCAGCATTCTGGGTGTAAATTCCCAGAATTTACAGAATTCATGTCTTTCATAAATTCTGGGAAGCTCTCAACCATGAACTCTTCAAATGTTGCTTCTCTTACATCCTCTCTATCCTTTCCTATTAGATATCCATTGAACCTTCTCACACAAACCTTTTCTATTAATTTCTATCTAATATATATGTTTTCTCTCTTTACCTTTGCATGATGCAATATGGATAATTTCCTCACAATTAGCTCCCATTTACCAATTCTTTCTTCAACTGGGTCTAATCTGCTGTAAATCAACTACAGATTACTTTTTCATTTATCATTCTTTTTCATTACTATAAGTTCTAGTCTGCTCTTTTTCAAATCTACCAGAACTTTTAAGAATATTCATTTTTTTCATTTTCTAATTTTCTTTTATAGCTTTAATCAGTTAAAATATATTTATTTATAATTGTTGCCATACAAAAAAAAATCAATTATAAAGTCTGTAATGAGCTAACTAGATTGTTGTGTCTGATGACTTACTCTCCTTTGGTGTCTTGTTCCTTTGTATATTTTGCAGTTTTTTATTGTGAAATCTTCATTGGGACTTTGTGGGAATACTATGCTTTCTGTTTGGAGACTTACTTCTCAAAAAATGCCCTTATGTATCACAAAATTAGCACTTCACCAGACTACTTAAATAATTTCTCAGTTTGGGAATTCCTAGAGCACATAGGAAATAGTCTCATGTAGGTTAATCCTAAATGAGAACAGACCTATGATTACAGCTTCTTCAGGAAGCATTTCCCTACCAAGAACAAAAACTAAGACAGGCATTTTCCTTATCTCCTTAGGCTGGTGAGAAAACTTTTCTAATATACACTTTAACTGAGGATGCAGCCATTTGAGGGTCCTGGCTTGAGTAGCTGTTTCATTTCCAGCCAACCATCTCAGGGAGCCAAAGGCACATCTTTTATTTTTCCATGGCCCTTAAAATTTATTATTAAGCCCTAATTCCTCTTAGTAATGGGAACTAGAAAAGAAAAACAAGGCTGCTTCCCACTGTGGTTTCAGTTCCCTCTTCGTTTTGGCCCCATAGTTAAACTTTATATTCTTTTAAACTAACAATGCCTTTAAAGGCTGTCTATTTCATCCAATATACTAAAAGATTTGTAATGTCAAGTTTTTCAGATAATTTTATCTATTAAATTGTTAGAAATGTAAATTACCAAACAATATCAAATATAAAATTATTTAGTAAATTCAATACTTTTTAGCTCTTCTTTAAAAAAATCACAATATCAAATATACATATATCAATATCAAATATATATATATATATAGTGTGTGTGTGTGTGTGTGCGTGCATGTCAGTGTACATAAATAGATAGAAGATGCCTACAAATGTATATGCCATAATCTTATTTGGGGGGAAGATAATGGGAAGCCAAGGAGTAGTGAGAAAGGCAATATACATATAAAACATATGTGTGTGAAAGAGAGAAGGAACTTTCCTCTGACCCTTTAGCTGGGTGATAAAGCCTTTTGCATTTATATGAGCCACGCATTTATGTTTTAGCCATAGTGACAGGAAAAAAGCATTTATTTACCTGAGTTCTTATTAGAACACACACTTTCTTGTTTAGAAAAATGCCTTAATATGTATTTGCAATAGAAAATGAAATCCTCAATCAAACCTTTAAATAAGGGATGACACTGCTCTGCATTAGAAAAAGAGGAATTTGGACTTCCTGAGCAAACCCAAGGAGCAATCCGTATGTGTAAAACAGGCATCATAGATACCTCGTAAAGTTGCTTGAGACTTTAGAATAATGCAGCGATTTTTAAACTTTGGTGCACACTAGAATAATCTGGATTTCTTGTGAAAACACGAATTTCAAGGCAAAACCATAGGGACAGAAAATAGATCCATGGTTTCCAGGTGGAGGTGGGGGTCGGCTACAAAGGGGAGTTTTGGGGCATTATGACAGGATTCTATATCTTGATCATGGTCATGATTATAAGATGGTATGAGTTTACTAAAAATCATAGAAATGTACACTAAAAAGTTTTTAATTTTGCAGTATGTAAATTACATCTCAATGAAAAAAATGTAAGATACATACGTACATACACAAGCACACATTATGACTTTACCTTCAGTGAAGTTCTGCAATGGGGCATGAGAATTACATTCCTAACAAGTTCCCAGGTGATGCTGATGCTACTAGTCCGGTGTACCTCATTTTGAAAGCCACTGAGCTGGCCCAGGGTAGCTAAGCATTGTCATTATTCTTGTTGTTTTTTGCATGTACTGTTCCCTGTGCCTGTAGTGCTGTTCCCCCGAATATCCACAGGACACTTCCTCACTGCTTCAGGTGCATCTTTTCAGTAAGGCCGACCTGCAACCTCATCTCCCAGAGTCTTCTTACCCCTTTGTGACCCATTTCCCTCCATAGCTTATTAACTGCTAGTAGACTGCATATTTTACTTATTTTTCTTGTTTTCTCATTATCTACTCAACTAAAATATAAGCTCTGCAAAGACAGGGATTATTGTGTGCTATTTCACTACCCTGCCTCCAGTGCCCACAATCTTAGGGTTCAAAAACTTTCTTGGTTAATGATGGAATTATTATTAGCATATTAGTACTACTACTAATAATAATAATAACTCATCTGCCTCCATTTTTTACCCTTGGAATATGGTCCTTGATCTTCATCTCTCCTCGTATTTAAAGGAAGTCCCTCACAAAAGAATACAACACTGGAAAAGAATTGTGGCCTTGCGTGTCTAGCAATACTGAACAATGCAACATTTGTGAGCTTTGGTTTCCTCACCTATAAAATGTGAAAAGTAATACCTCTCTCACCAATAGAGCTAGTGGGTCTAGTTGTTCTAGAGGGAGAGGTACATGTCTGGTGCCCAACAGTTGGAAATGACTCTTGTTGGGCCTCCTTGGACTCCTGGAGCTGGAACTGTGCCAATTTGGGCTAACTGGACCTCCCAGTGTTTGTTTCTCAGCCTGAGTGCAGGGTTTAAATGGAGATGGAAAACCCCTTCCTCCTATCCCCACAAACAATATGTAAAAGAGGTTCCCTTCCCTTCAGTATTATTGAGCAAATTATTCCCTTCTCTGGGCCTCAGGATTTTCACAAATAGCAATGGGTTAAATAACCACTGCTTTAGAGATTGAGTCTTGTAGGAATTCAACAAAATAAGAATGAAAGCACCCAGCACCCTGTAGATCTCCAATAAAGGTTGGTGGGCCCAATGCTGCCTCAGACACATCTTTAGAGGTACTGAGATCCTCGGATGAGCTTCAAAATCTCATGCCAAGGTGGAGGCCAGACCTTGCAGTGGTTCAACTCAGAGGAAGAGGCTGTCCCCTCCCGAGAAGTTCCGATTTTACATCTGTGCTGAGAACTTAGCCCCTAAAGGATCTGCCGGGACACCTGCTCTTCCCCACCTCCTTGCCTGTTATGGGGAGGCCATGCAGCTGTGCAGCTCATCAGAACCAGAGCTTTTCCTTGCTGAATTTTATCACTAGAGCTCTGGGACCTTCTTAAAATACAACTCTGATACTTTGGGGCAATTTAATTTAAATGCCACTGCATTGCTCAGTCTTTTCTTTTCTGCTGGGTGCCTGCAGATTCTTGATGAGCTGAAGCAACATCAAGTAACCCATCATGCCAAGCATGTGGTGCCTCAATGTCTCCTGCAGATTGGGTTCCTTTGTAAATTGAGAGACAGTTAGCTAGCTTCTTTTCCTGCAACACCTTCATTTCTGCTCCAGGGTTTGTCAATCCCACAACTCAAACAATGAAATCAAGTGTCAAAAAAATCCAGCCCAAAGAAAAGAGCAGATGCTGATTTTCTTTTCAACACACATAAGACTTCCACCCAATCTAGGTTCTTTTTTCCTGATCCAAGCTGTTATGGGTTTTCTGGCAAACAGGAGACAATTGGGAGGATATCAAAAATGCAAAATGATTAAACAATGGTGGTGGGGTATGTATGTGTAGGTGCATTCCCTGCCAGACACAGCCCACAGCCACCACTGAGAGCTCTGCAGGGACTGTTAAAACCAGTCTGCCTGGTTATTTTTTATGAGATTGTCGGCTGTACTTACATGTGTAGGTATATATAGTCACTGTTGTCCCTCACAGCTGAAGACGTAGCTGCTAACAAAGTTATTTCCCAAGCAGGCGAATTAAGATATTGGTAATAATGATGCGCTGGGAGGCAGATCTGAGCTGCCCCTCGGGCTTCCTGGCTCAGAACAAAGCAGACCTGCAGCCAGGCCCTCATAAGTTCCTCCAGCTCTCAGCCCACACCAAGACTGTTTTCTTCCCTAAAGCCTCCTTTGCTTCCTCAGACCATGGGAGGGACTGTGTATTTGCTTTCTCACCCACAGAAGGAGAAATAAAACCAAACATTAAGTTCCAGGTATTTCAGGACCTTTTTATAATTGGGCCTTTGCCTTCCTTAATGCTTTGACCCAACAGTATTTGCTGCTTATACAGAGACAGAGGAGCAGAGAACAGTCTGACTTGCATTTGTCTTTCCCTCTCTTCTCCCTGATCTTTTTCCTTTTTTTTAAACTTCCTGCACCCCCCTTTCTCACCTTTCTTATATGATGTCGCCCCCTCCCCATCAAACTTCCTGCTCCGCCCAGGCTCACTGGCCGCACAGACCTGTCTCCTTCCACCAGACACATGGGTCCTGGTTTCCTGGCTCCTCTCTAGCCCCATCTCCATCCATGTCCATTATTGTTTTGGGGAGGAGTTTCTGAGGACTACAAGCCTGAGAATTCTCCTAATTGCATGGCAGGCCCCACCAGCTACTCCACAAGATACACCAGTGGTCCAAGAATCTACCGCCTCCTCAGACTCAAGTCCTCTGGGCCCTTTGGCACTTGGTGCTCCAGCAATACTGCCTGTGCTGGTCTGAATCTGTGGTGGACCCCAGAAAAGCCATGCCCTTTGATCCTCATTCAATATTACTGACTGGGTGGGAGCATTTTGATTGTTTCCATGAAGATGTGACCCACCCAGTTGTGGGTGGTAACTTTTGATTAGATGATCTCTGTGGAGGTGTGTCTCCATCCACTGAAAGTGGAGTTGCTTGCTGGAATCCTTTAAAAGAGGAAACATTTTGGAGAGAGTCCCTTCTGGTAGAGCCACATGAAAGCCAGCAGATGCCACTGTGCTCACCATGTGCCCTTCCAGCTGAGAGAGAAACGTTGAACTTCGTTGGCCTTCTTGAACCAAGGTATCTTTCCCCGGATGCCTTAAATTGGACATTTCTATAGACTTGTTTTAATTGAGGCATTTTCTCAGCCTTAGAACTGTAAACTAGCAACTTATTAAATTCCCCTTGTTAAAAGCCATTCCGTTTCTGGTATGTTGCATTCCGGCAGCTAGCAAACTAGAACAGTGCCCTTCTTGTCACGGACTTCCCTGCACCTCTCTGGGCCCTGCGTGAGCTGTACCCATACCTCATAATGTTCTGCCTGTCTCTGTTCCTTGCCTTTAAAGCCTTCTCTGACATCATCCCTTCCCCTTAGTCTAGGTTAGGGAATTCTCTTCTTTGCTCTAAAACAAGGGTCAACAAACTATGGCCCATAGCCCAAATCTGGGCTGCCCTGTTTCTATAAATAAAATCTGGTTGAAATGCAGCCACACCTATTGGTTTCCATATTTGCTAGCTGTTTTCACACTATTAGCAGAGTATTCACGACAGAGGCAGTATGCCCACAAAATCTAAAGTATTTACTATCTGGCCTTTTGCAGAAAAAATTTGTTGACCCCTGCCTTAAAACTCTCTGACTTCATGCAGGCCACACTGCATGGAAGGCTTCCTTTACATATCCATCCCTCCATTAGACCATAAAATTCTTGAATCAATGACTTAGCTGATCCATTTTTCAGCATAGCATGGTAGTTAATTGCCAGACTCTGAAGTCAGACTGATTAAGTTAGGTATTGTAGCTTTGCCACTTACTAGCTATGTGATATTAAGCAAGTCACTTCAACTCCCCATCAGTTTCCTCATCCATAAAAGGAGGTTAATAACAATACCCACCTCATAAGCTAGTTAAGAGTATTAAGTAAGTTAAATGTAAATTTCTTATTACAATAATGGCATACAGAATGTACCATATAAATATTAACCATTAACATCAATATTATTATTCCTTGGCCCTAAAAGATAGTAAGAACTCAAGGGATATGTTTGAACTATTCTGTCTTGATGATGCCAATGGAAAATCAGCAAATCAGAGAACTGTCTAGGACTAACATTTATAGCTCTTATCCTGAAGACCGTGTTATCACTGGCTACCACTCTGTTCATTAGGATTGGTTTATTCCCTTTCTTTCCCTCACTTTCCCTCATAGTCAGTCAAATCCTGCCAACACTAATATTTGCCAAAACATATGCCAAATCAAGTTACATCCCTCCAGAGTTGATACCATCCTGGTCAAAGTCATTGTGATCTTTGGCCAATACAGAAGGCTTTGTATCAGTTAGCTTTTGCTGTGTAACAAACCACCCTAACTTAATGGCTTAAAACAAAACCAGTTATTTAGCCTACTATTCTGTGGATCAGCAAATCAGGCTGGTCTCAGCTGGGTTGTTCTTTTATCTTTACTGAGCTCACTTATGCATCTCCAGTAAGCTGTTGAATTTGGCTTGGGGTTTGCTAACTTGGGATTGCTCATCTCTGTTCTAAACCCCATTCTGTTTGACCAAAGCAAGTCACAAGGCCAGCACAGAGTCAAGCAGTGGAAGCAGACCCCACCTTCTGATGGTAAGAGAAGGAAAATCAAGCTGTAAGAGCCTGTATGCTGGGAAGGGAATAATCATGGCCATATGCGCAAGCAAGTGACCACAACTTCCTCAGTGGTCTCCCTGTTCTGCCTTAATTTCTATGTCCATCCAGGCTCTCCACAGAAGTCAGAGTGACTTTATAAAATGTAAATCAGATTGGGTCATCCTCATGCATGAAATCTTCAATGGCTTTCCATTGCTCTCAGATTCCCTACCATGGCCCACAAAGCACACTTTTACCTCTTTCCTCAATCCCTTCTCAGCTGCTCAATCTGCTCAACTTTACCAGACTTCCCTGCTTCTCCAACAGGCCTAGCCCACCCCAGTCTTAGCACCCGAGGTCTGGCTTTGCTGTCTGTATCAAGGGTTCTTCCTTCGTTCCCACCTGGTTGGCTCCTTCTTGTCCCTAGAATTTCAATGTAAATACTTTCTCTTCAGAGATGATCACCCATTTAAAGAAGCCACCCTAAAATCTCTCTATCACATCACCTTGTTTTATGGATTAAATTGTGCCCCCCAGAAAAGACATGTTGAAGTCCTAACCCCCCACTCGTGAGAATGTGAACACATATGTAAATCAGAGCTTTGAAATTCTGTTCAGTTAAGATGAGGTCAAACTGGATTAAGATGGGCCTTTAATGAGAGGAAATTTGGACACCATAAGAGAAAGACAGAGACATAGAGAGAAATGGCCTTGTGATGGAGGCAGAGGTTGAGTTATACCATAAGCCAAGGAACATCATGGACTGCCAGCTACCACCAGAACCCTGTAGACCTGAGAGTCAGCCTGGCCTACCAACACCTTGATTTCAGACTTCTGACCTCCAGGATGATGAGACAATATATTTCTGTTGTTTAAGCCAACCGTCTTTGGTACTCTCTTACAAAAGCCCCAGCAAACAAACACATCTTATTTTACTCTTTGCATAGCATTATTATATTCTCTGGTGTATTCTTACAGATTCATTCTTTCTTTCTCTCTCGTCCCTTAAAATGGAAGCTCTATGAGCACAGGGGCCACCTCTAGTTTGCTTATAGGCTCAGAGTCTGAAATTGCTCCCAGTTCACAATAAATTCTTAATAAGTACTTATATAAAGGGTAAATTTACTGAATCGTAGGATATGCCAGACTTTGAATTAAACACTTTATTTTTATTATCTTATGTAATTTCCACAGCAACTCCATGAAGTTAATATTTTTCATCCCAGTTTTACAGTTGAAGAAATCAAAACTCAGAAGAGTTAATGTTCTTTTTAAACTGCAAAATATTATTAGAACTAACCATTAACTTTTCTCAGCTGCTAAACACTTACTTCTTACAGTGTATTTCCCTTATGATGGTCTGTTTGCTTGTTTTGTTCTCTTTTGTACATTAGTGCACAGAATTGGATCAAACTTAATACTTGGTCCCTGATGCTGTTTCTTTGAGGTGTCCACTTTCCTGTTGACTTCAGGAGGTCAGCCTCTTAAAAGTGGAGGTGGTGTTCATATACCACTGATTCACTGTCTCCCCATACTCTAGGTTTAGGTTCTTTGTGACATGGGGGTATGAAATGTGTCGTTAGAGATAATGTATAGTTTAGAAAATTAACGAATGTTCGAGACACAAGGGTACACTGGAGGCCATCTCAACATTATCCCTGACACTACAGATGGAGTAGCAGGAGCCTGAGGTATGGGCAGTGACTTTACCAAGGCCACCCAGTAGGTTCTGCTATTTACAGCCGATAATGCCAAGGTCAGGTCTTTCATCTCTTAATTGGGTTCTTTCATTCTTTGATGTTTCTTTCATTTTCCAAAGAAAGTAGAGACAACCAAAGGGCCAAAGGCAAATATTGAGTTGTTTTAAGTATTTTTTCCTTTTACCCCCATGGAAATACTCAATGTCCTTGAAATTTATTCTGATGCCAAGTAATGAGCACCTCTGTGCAATCAAAGTACTTTAAAGCTATCAGATCTGAAAGCTTTCCAACCAACAGAGAACATCCCCATTTTGTGTTAAATGCATTTGCACAGTCCCTTCACACACACCCTAAATCACAGATGGCACTGTGATTATTGCCAAGTTCCCACTATACTGGCATCTCCTAGATTTATTCACTTCTTTTCACCCTGCCCCCCCACTGCTACCCTAATTCAAGATGCTACCTCGCCCTCCAACTGGTCTCCACACCTACTTTGCTTCTTTTCCCCCTTTCCCTCCCCACACAGCAGACAGGGCAATTACCACCATGCCTCTGTTTAAAGTCTTCCATTGACTTTCTGCTCCAAAAATAGTTAAAATATCCTGGTGCAGCCCTGGAAACCATACAAGCTGATCCCCTCTCTATACTGGAGGAAACCATACAAGCTGATCCCCTCTCTATACTGGAGCCACCATTCTCATCACTCCTCCTCTCCACTTTCTAGTTACAGGAACCTGCCTTTACTCTTCATGTATGCTGCTTCTTCCAGGCTGTCCCTTCTATCTAGAACCATAGACACCCTTCACTCCAGTTCCCCACATCTAAAGATCCCTATCCAACCTTCTGCCCTTAGCTAAGTATCACTTCCTCTGGATCAGTCCCTCTACTATCTCTAAGCATTTCATGTGGAGGATCTACCATAACAAGCATTTATGTCCATGATTATCTGCTTAATGTCTGTCTCCTATATTAGACTGTAATTAGTTTGCGGGCACCAACCCTGGATCTTATGCTAATCACTGTACTCCCAGAACCTAACACTCTTCCTGGCACACAGAAGACATTTAATAACTATTTCTGGAGTAAGGAAAGAGAGAATGGGAGGGAGAGAGAGAGGGAAGGAGGAATGCCTCTGTTTGGAGGCATTTCTATTACTGCGATCTGCTCATTTGACAGGAGCAACGGGTTCAAAGCCCAATCAGAATGAGGAGAATGGGAAGAGCCCAGCAGGTAGACAGTAATGCCTGGTGGTTATAGCAAGGATCTAGGGCCACTGACTCTCTGGGTTATGACTGAGCTTGGTTTCAATCTCTGTAAAAAAAGAAATCATCATTATCATCATCATGCTTTAGAACTTTCAGAAGATTAGAATGTTTCTGGAACAGAGTAAGAGCTCCACAAGTATTAGTTATTATGGTTAGTATTATAATGCATCAGGATATCAATAGCAAAGGATCATTTTTCTAAATGAGCAAAGAGCACAGTGGAAATATTTCCACAAAAGATTGGGAAAATCTCTCAATCTCCAGGGGCAAGCAGCAGTCAAGCCCTCAGGTCACCTTGGGACCCAGACACTCTGCTTAATCAGAATTCCACCTTCCTTGTCTTCACTGTCTCTGCCCATCTTCTGCCTCTTAAGTACTTGCTTAGTAACTGCATTCTGTCCAGCAAGTAGATGTGGGATGTGTACCTTCCAAATCACTCCACAGTGTCTCATCTCATCCTGTTCCTTCTCTCCTTCCTAACTACCCATGCCATTGCCAATTAAGCAGATCTTTTCCTGAAGACTCTCAAGTCTCCAGGAGTAGGGTAGAAATACTGCTCTTATTTCTAAATCTAGAGCACTGTTTTTCCACCTCCACCAAAGACACACTCCTTGTTTTCTTCTCCCCTTTCCCATTTCCCTAAACTGCTCTTTTCACCTCAACCTCACCCCTCCCTTTCTGGTACTTTGAACTTCAGGATTCCAAATCCATGTGGACAAGGTGCATGAGTGATCTTAGTTGTGTGATGTCCCCTTACTGTACCCCAGTTCGCTTTTCTGGAATGTGAGGCTGCCAAGCAAATAGAACTGGTTTCTCACATAGTGGTTATGAGCATGAAATAAGATAACCTGCATAAATTGCTAAGTCTAATGTTCCTCACATAGTAGATGCTCAACAAATGCCTATTCCTATTTAGGTGTAAGTATTTTCTAAGGTGCAAGTCAGTAATTAGGCCAGACAAGGAACAGAATATTTAAAATTGGGGCTCCTTGACGAATCTGTTTAATCCCTATCTGTGACTCTGGCATGGTTTCTGGCAGTTTGCTGCACCAGGACTAAGGAATTCTCACAGTTCGAAGCTGTTATGCACCCCAGAAAAGCCATGCTCTTTTAACCAAATCTTGTGGGGGTAGATCAACTGTTGATTAGGTTGTTTCCATGGAGATGTGGCCCCACCCATTCAAGATGGGTCTTAATCCATTTATTGGAGTCCTTTAAAAAAGCCCAGAGAGTTTAGAGACGCTAAGAAGAAAATGTTCCAGCAGAAGTCAGAAGGACCCCCAGATAGCTGAGAGAGCCATTTTTGAAACCAACCCAGGAAAGAAGGGCCATCAGATGCCACCATGTGTCTTCCCATGTGACAGAGGAACCCAGAGGCAATCAGCCTTTCTTCAGTGAAGGTATTCTCTTTTTGATGCCTTAATTTGGACATTTCCATGGCCTTAGAATTGTAACTTATAATGTATTAAATCCTCTTTGTAAAAGCCAGTCCATTTCTGGTATACTGCATTCTGACAGCTTTAGCAAACTGAAATAACCCTCTACATCACCCCCATCCACACCAATCTCAATAAGATTATTTGATAAAAACGCACAGGGAGAGGAACCTTGTAAAGCTCAACTTTGCACCTGGGCCATGGCCTGAAAACTAGCAGACAGATAAAAGATTGTCTCATAATCATCCCGAGGTTAACTGGTGCCTCTACAGTTACGTAGAATGGATCATGACCCTCACTCCAGACTTAGCAACTAGGCTGTGTAATTATCTCCTAAGACAGAGACTAATACCCTGGGAAAAGATTTTTGTCACCTCCTTGGTGAGGAGTAATAAGGAGTTCCTTACAGAACTTAACAGGAAAGCATTTAGGGTCTGTGGCAAAGAAGTCAACCAACCTAAACTGAAAATCAGCCCCACAGTATCCTCTTTTCAAACTGTGCATTCTGTCATTCCCAATAAACCCTGTTTATATTGCTCTCATTAAAATCTGACTTTAGAAAGACCACTCTGGGTGAATTTGTAAATAGCTACCTCGACAGGGTAGAGTCTACCTCTTAGATGCAAGAAGGGGCCTGAATGGACCACATCAGACATGAAATGCTATGCCAATCAAATCGATAGCCATCATCATTTACTGTGTGATACATTTGCTCAAGAACAATGTCTACAGGAGGCAGGAAATCAGTGAATTTAATAAACCAAACCTTCTCCCTCTCACCGAATCATCCATTCTTTTCTTCCCTTCCTTTGCCCACTCTCCTGCCAATTCTTTATACACTGTTTACTAATTTGTCTACTGCACATAGAAACTGGCAAACCAGAAAGTTTCGTTTGCAACAGAGAGATTTCCTTTTGTGTGCAATTCTGTCCCCTCCCTTAACCCTCCTGCTTTCCCCTGACACACACACACACACACACACATACTTACCTCTCACCTTCTGAAGTCTGTGGACTTTCAAAGCAGCCATTTCCACATAAGACTATTTACCAAAGCAAAGTGGAGCAAACTCACACCACAAATTGGAGAAATCCTGTTGATCTCCTCAAAAGTCACATTATTGGGCAACAAAAAGAGGTTCATTAAAACAATGGAATATCCCAATGCAGCTAATGTGCTTCCTCCTGTTCTAACAAGCTCATGAATAATAGATGAAGGGAGTTTCATCTGTTTTAATTAATTTTGTCTTGAAATAATTTCGATCCAGTAAGAAATTAGCAGGCAATTAAACCTCATTGGTCTAACTGGACAAAACTATGCCAATGTTCTTGGCTGAAAAAACAAGCAGGACAGGAACAAGGGTTCTAGTTTGCACTCCCAAACCA
The DNA here is from genome assembly GCF_023851605.1 of Tamandua tetradactyla. Taxonomy (NCBI): domain Eukaryota; kingdom Metazoa; phylum Chordata; class Mammalia; order Pilosa; family Myrmecophagidae; genus Tamandua; species Tamandua tetradactyla. Next base: position 27,203,951 of record NC_135333.1, read on the forward strand.
GAACACCAAAAAGTAGCTTCACCAATGCCCGTGAGACCACAACTTGGTTCCCCACACTGATCTCATAATTTAATTTAAATTTCCACAACAGGCAGCAATTTCAGCATCTATATATCAGGAAATTCTTGAGGGAGGTTCCAAATGCATAGCAAGATTGCTTTTGCTTTTGCTGTGCTTTGTTATTTGAAACCTCCAAATAATTTATGAGAAGTTACTATGTGCTAAGCCATAGGATATAATAGCAATTACGGACTGTAATACTTGGGCACATATAATAAACACATTTGGTTCTAAGAAATGATAACAGTTTGTTAGGTACACGAGTTTAGCAGATTCTTGGTCCCATTATCCACTCAGCAATTACATAGAGTGTTATAATAATAGTTTATCTTAAAATAGTGCATTTCTTCTCAGGATCTTGGCGTGCTTAAGGAGCACATTTTTCTTAACCCTTACTATGCCCTTCAGAATCAGGAAGATATAAGTATTGTTAAAATTGCTTTGAAAGCAAAGATACTAAGGTTTATAGATGTGGATAATTGCAGAATTAGATGTAGCTTTAAAAGACATTTACTCCAGCCATCTATCTGGTACTTGAATTCCACCAGTCCCTTCTTAAACACCTCTAGTGATGGAGGACGCATTCCTGCATGAAGTTGCTTTATTCCATCTTTCAATAATGTGAGTATCAGACTGGTCTGAAATTTATCCCCAGTAGATGAAGACTATTGCTACTTGGCATTCTCTTCCACACAGCACCTATTCTCTAATTCTCTAGATTTTCCCATCTCCTCCTTCCCTCACAACCCCTCCAGTCAATCTTCATGAAATGGCCCCGAGCTCTTCACCATCTCAGTCATTCTCCTTGGAATCAGCTTCAAGGAACAGTGCAACGCATTAGTGGAAAGTATCGGCTTGGATACTTTCAGCAGAGCTGAAGCTCAGTTCTGAGTATCTGACAGTAGTTGCATGCTTAACCCTCTGAGTCTCAACATGCTCATCTGTACAATGTGGCTAATAATGCCAACCTTATAGGACCATTAGGAAGATTCAATAGGATGATGTAGGAAGAATATTTAGCATAGGTCCCAGCACATTTAAGTACTCACTAAATGGTAATTGAATAACAATTATGCTTAATTCATGAACAGCACATATAAACACATTCTGTACTAACTCATTTGCACATCTCAACATGTCATGAGATTTGTTACTATTCCTGTTTTATAGATGAAGCAACTCATGCACAGAGAGGTTACATAACTTGCTCAAAGTCACAAGGCCAGTGGGAGTTAGAGCCAGGACTTAAACCTAATGTATAGCTTCAGGGTCCATATTGGTAGCCATGTCTGTCTTAAATTATGGTCCCCCAAACCAAATGCTTTTCAAATGTTTTATCCAAGCAGAACAGCAGAGCAGGATCCTAACCTCCTCCCTGCATAGCTCAAGATCATATTATTTTTCTTTCTTCATTTGGGCTTTCATTTACTCAGAGCTCCCCTTCAGTGTTCTCACTGCAACTTATTGCTCAGCCTTGACTCCCTAATTCTTTGTTTGTTCCGCTGCTTTGTGAACACAAGTGCAAAACTTAAACTTTAGCCTTTTAAAATGCCTTCTAATTAAATTTGTTCCAAAATTCTAATATGCCGACATCTTCCAGGATCCTGACTCTCTCATTCAACACATTTTCTTTCCTCCCAACTTGAGGTCTTTCACACATTTGCCTTTAGACTTCATTCCAGACACTGATAAAAATATCAGGTCGGACAGGGCACCCTGCCATTAGAGTCTTCTCTCCAAGATGGCACCAATCCATTAATCAGTACCATCTGGGCAAGAATCAGTCCTGGACAAATATAATATGATTCACAATTTCTTAAAGACCATGGCTTTTCTTCTTATGTTATTTAATCTTTTCTTTTTATCTCAGCTAATTTTGGTCAGTAAAACATGTAAAGTCAGATTCATAATCAAACTGTATAACTAAGGGTGCCTCCTGTTTGGGACTTAGTCTACCCATCTGCAAAATGGGGAGGAAATTAAATCGGTCATGTCCAAGAACACTTGCAGCTCTAACACGCTGGGAAAATACCAGGGTGTGCCAGAAGTCAGCAGAGTCTGGACTTGGCCTTTCTCACAAGTCTTAAACCCTGTCACTCTTCTTTTATATAGTGTAACCTTCCAGCCAACTACAAAATTCTTATAACCCCATGATCACTTTCTCTGATATTTCCTACTACCATGATTTTTGCCCCCGTTGTTTCCTTTGCCCACCCTGCTTTCACTTGTCCAGTTGGTGACGTCCTTGTTATCTTTCATAACCAACTCACATCAACAAATGGTTCTGGAACAACTGACTATGTCCACATGTAAAAAGAGAACTTAGATCCATACCTCACACCATGTAAAAATTTAACTCAACATAGATCGCACACATAAATGCAAAACATCAAAATATGAAAATTCTAAGGGAAAACATAGGGGAAAATTCTATGACCTTGGATTAGGCAAATATTTCTTAGTTTTGCCACCAAAAGCATAATATATTTAAAATAATGATAAAAACTGGTGATAAATTGGACCTTGTCAAAATTAAGAACATTGCTTTTCAAAAGACTCTCTTAAGAGAATGAGAAGACATGTCACGAACTGGGAGAAGGTCTGCAAATAACCTACCTGATAAAGGACTTGTATCAATGAATAAAGAACTCCCAACTCAATAACAAGAAAACAAACAACCCAATTTTTAAAATGGGCAAAAAATTTGAACAGACGGTTCACCAAAAAGCACAATAAAAAGATGTTCAATATTATCACAAATTAAAACCACAGTGAGATACTAGTACAATCTTATTAAAATGCTTAAAATTCAAAAAAGATTGACCATACCACTAATTGGTGAGCATGTAGAAGAACCGGGACTTTCATGCACTCTTTTGAGGATTGTAAAATGGTATCATTACTTAAAGAATTAAATAAGCAATGCCATAGGATGCAGCCATTTCATTCCTAGGTATTAACCAAAGAGAAATGAAAACATGCATTCAAAAAAAAGACTTGTACACTAATGTTCATAGTAACTTTAACTGTAAAATTCGAAAGTATAAACAAACCCAAATGCTCAATGGGCAATGGCTAAACAAATAGTCGTGTAGCCATACGATGAAATATTATTCAGTAATAAAAAAGGATGAATTATTCACTTATGTAGTAACAGGAATGAATTACAAAATAATTTTGCTGGGAGAAAAAAATCCAGACTAAAAAAGTACATACTTTATGGTTGCATTTGTACATAATCCTAGAAAATGCACACCATCCTGTAGGACACAAGCAGATCAGCGGCTGCCTGCAGCTGCCACCCCATTACTTCACTCCCCTTTATAGACAAGCTCCCTAAAAGAATTGTCTATATTCACTGCCTCCGATTCCTCTCCTTCCATTCTCTCTTTTTCTTATAGCAATTATGCTTTTATTCCTATCAGTTCTGTATATCAGCCCTTATCAAGGCCATCAGACACTTTCTCATTTTTAACTCCAACTGTCAATTTTCAATCCTTATGTTTTCCATTTAAAGGCCATCTTTTATATAACTTGCAACTCTCCTTCCTTGAAACAATTGTTTCACCTGGCTTCTGGAAAAAGTTATTGCCTGGTTTTCCTCTTATCTCACCAACCACTTCTTATTCTCCCTTCATGACTCCTCCTCACTTCTCCACCGATATTGTTGGAATGCTCTAGGACCCACCAATCAGACCCAGTCTTCTCTTCCTAAAAATCACCTATTCACTGAAGATTCCCAAAGTTAAATGTCCATCACAAACTTCACCCTTCTCGAAACGCATACATCCAAATGCCTAGTCAATATCTTCACTTGGATATCTAGAAGAACATCACAAACTTAACCAGTCCAAAACCAGTTTCTCTGTTTTTAATAGTCATTTAAAATATACATTTTAAAATATTCATTTAAAAAACAGATATTTACTAAACATCTGCTATGTCATGCATAGTTCTACATCCTTGAGATTGAATAAAACAGATAACAGTCCCTACCCTCTTGCAGTTTACATTCTAATACAGGGAACTGATATTCTCAATAAACAGCAAATTTGGAGATATACATGACACATCTCGTTCTCTCATACCTCATCAGAATGTCCTATTAATTCAATCTTCAAAATATATCCAAAATCTTCACCCTGCTCACCAGCACCACTGCAACAACCTAGTCCAAGCCACCGTCTTTTTCTCCCAGATTATCACAGTAACCTCCTAACTGCTCACCCTGCCGCAATCCTTCTGCCTTTCAGAGTTTTCTACAAATGGCACCTACAATGATCCCTTTAAGACCTAAGTCATATCCTGGCACTCGTTTTCTGGATACCCCCAGGGTCTCCCTCCCTACCTCAGAGTAAAAGCAAAGGGCTTTACTGTAGTGCCTGACCTGGCCCAACCTGATCTCTTCCTTCCCTCCCCCTAATATTTCCAACTACCGATCTACCCTCCCCTGCTCTGCTGAACCTGCACTGGCCTTCTTTCTATTTCTCAAATAGATCAAGCAAGGATTCTGCCTCAGGACATTTGCACCTGCTGACATCCCTGCCTGTATCTCTTTTCTCCAGGATATCCATATCACATATACCTTCATTTTCTTCTCCATCAAATGTTACATTATCACTGTGTCTTTCCCTAACTACCCAATATGAACTAAGAATTCATCTCCCAAACCCCTCTAGGGTTGCCCTCAACCTCTCACCCAGCTCCCCCGCAATGTTTATTTCCATCTCACAAAATATTGATTGATTGATTCTATGAGCCCCGATAAGGTATTAAGCTTCTATAGAGCACAGGTCTATCCGTTTTGTTTTTGTTTTCAGAGATATGTTCCTAGTACCTAAAACAGTGCTGAAATATGGAGGTAATTAACAAATATCTGTTGAATGAAAGGGTGAGCTGTTTTGAGGACGGGTTATTTCTTTCTGCCTCTAAGGACTCAGCACGTGCTGAACAGTCTCACCAGCAATCAGACACATCAGAGTTACATTACAAGTGCTCATGAAACCCAGCATTTGCCACTCTCGTAATAATACCCACCATTTACTGAGCCCAGTCTCTTTCACTGTCCTTCCTTCACATTGATGCTTGCATAAAAATGTAGCCCAGAGAATCAAAGAAGGAGTTCCAAGGGACTCAGGGACCATACCTGGCTGTCTCTTTAAATTCTAGTCCTGCCAATTGCCAGTTACGTGAGCTTAGGTGAACCACTTAACCTTCTACACTTCAGATTCCTCACCTGCACAATAGGCATGTTGGAATTGTTATGAAGATTGGAGATAATGCTCTCTGAGCACAAAGAATTGTGTCTGATATCAGGGCATCTATTATTAAGGGAAGCTCAAAGAGGTAACAATGGAGGGGGCATTTCAGGTTGGAGTAATCATAAGGATAGGGCACCACCATGGCATAAACCTGGTAAAGAAAGTGGCATATTGTAGAATCTGCTATGAGACCAGGCAGGACCCAGGAGGGAAACAGGTTTAAAGGATGTGGAATCTGTCTCAAGCACTCCCAGCTACTGCGTGCAGACATGAGGATCCAGAATAGGGCTAACTATAATATGAGATCCCAGGAACTAATATACAGCCAGAACAGGTAATATTTAGAATGTATGACTGTGTTGGTAATTGGAAGACTTAAATTCAGATGCCAGATTCTTACAGAAAAAAAATATATCCTTTTGCAATTTCCTCATGGAAGGCCTGATTACCAAGAGAGGAGATTTTCACAAGGTCTTCCAAAATATAATCATTGAAAATCCAATCCAGATTTTCATCCAGCCCTCTGGATTTAGGAGACAGGATCAGTGGTAATGTGGCTTCCAGGGAGAATGAATGTTTTCAATAAAGGGGCAACCTCTTTCCCTTTGTGGGAAGTTAAAATATATTCCTTATCATCTTTGATGTTCAGACAGAGTCAGCAAAGATGTATTTATGAGTAAGGAAAGTTCATCAGAGACTGGAAACCCTGCTAGCTTAATGATTTAGTAGCAAACAATGGTACAAGTTCATATTTGGGACTCCATAGAGAAAACTGAGCTCCTCTTCTCTGCTGATACTTCCAAAGCAAACCTGGAATATCACCTTCCACGGGGGAATTTGATGGGAAAATTCTCCTATGGAAAAAGAAAAACCCTCTCCCTCTTTCCAATTTCCTCTCCCATTTACTATAAACCATCCCCAAGCCTAACACACACCCAAACAAAGACACACCCTAATACCTAAAATTCAGCCGTTAAGAACCTACCCCTTCATGTTATGGGCTGCTGTCTTCCAGCCATCATTATTTAAAATGCAAATATTCCATGAGGGTTAATAAAAATGCAGCTTACATTTAGTTAGCAACTTTGGGTTTTTGTAAAGAACTTGCACTTCCATTCTGTCTTAAACATAGTCTTGGACTCTGCATATCCAACACTAGCACATGACAAAGTCTAGGTGCTCAGTAAAATATCTCTTGAATGAATGATTGAAATGAATGAATGAACTGCTACTGTGAAATTTGTAAAATAGAAATCATTGTCTCTACTGAAACCTAGAGTCCAAAAGGCAAATGAATTGTCCACAATCATAAAGGAAAGAAGTAGTAAAGTCTGTCACTTGAACCCCTGGTCTCAACACCAAAAGAAGCTTCAAGTCCAACCAACCACAGTCTTTCCTTTGGACAAAGTGTCTGAAGCCAAGTGAGAGTTAGCAGGAATAGCAAGGTGTGGCATGGGTGGATTTTTGGGGATCGGGGGGCAGAGGGGTGGGGAGTCAGATACTGGGCTTGGGGCTTAAAAATCTGGGCTGATCAGGTAACACTGAACTTAACACTTCACTTAGCCTTTTTTTCCTAAATTGCAAAATGGAGATAATAATATTTTAATGTGAAAGGATGTCATGAAGCTGTAATATATAGCTATTTTATCACTTTGCAAAATGGTAAGGAGTCATGCAGATATTAATAAATAAAGAGCTAGAAGGCAATCCAAAACTGAAAAACCCATGATTTAGTTGCTGACTTTTAATATCATTAAAAAGCACTCTTAGGATTGAATGCAAGCGTTCAACAAAAACCTGTACACAAATGTTCATAGCTGCATTATTCACAATAGCCGAAAGGTGGAAACAACTCAAATATCCATCAATGATGAATGAATAATCAAAAAGTGATCTATCCATACAATGAATATTACTCAATCATAAAAAGGAATGAAGCACTGATATATGCTACAACATGAATAAACCTTAAAACGTTATACTACGTGGAAGAAGCCATGCACAAAAGGTCACATATTCTGTGGTTTGATTTATATGAAATATTCACAATTGGTAAGTCCATTGAGACAGAAAGCAGATTAGTTCTTCCTGAGATATGGGATAAGGGTGAATGGCAAGTGGCTGCTTGATGGGAACAAGGCTTTCTTTTGGGGCGATGAAAACGTTCTGGAACTACGTCGTGGTGATAGCTGTGCATATTGTGACTGTTCTAAATGACATTCATGGTAAATTCTAAATGTATTTCACCACAATTAAAAAATCAATCTTAATAAATTTCTAAATAAATAGAGGAGAACATCTTTTTACTTTTTATTCTTACTCCATCCTGTTCACTCCCATGACTAGTTCTGCTTCGGCAGATTTGCATATCTGTTCTTGTGTGATTCTTTCTGGCAGTCCTTTATCTACCATTTGATACTCAGTGCTTTCCTTGTGTGATAGTTGTCCAGTCAACCACCGGCCTGCTTGCTGACAGGAGGGTAACATAGGTGAGATATGCATCTACAATCAGCAAATGAGATTGCCCTCAGCAATGTGGGAAGTCTCCTCATTCAATCAGTTGGAGGTCTTAAGAGTCAGGACTAAGAATTTCAGAGGTCAAAAGAACTTCTGCCTCAACTTCAACATCAGGTCTTGCTAGATTTTCCAACCAGCCAATTTCCTTTGGGGAATTCAGATGAAGCCCTTCAACATCATTATCAGAGTTTCAAGCTTGTGGCCTGCCCTATGGAGTTTGGACTTGCCAGCACCCATAGTAACACAAACCAATTCCTTAGAATAAAATGGTTCTGTTTTTCTGGAGAACCTTGACTAATACACCTCACAGCACACAACCTGGCTAATTTATTATTGCAAATTTAATTTTCATTGACAATTAATGATTAAGAAACAAATTTTACAAAATGAGCTACAAGAATGAGAAAGCAAAACAAGATACTCACACTTTACTGCAAATTACTTATTCCAACGGACCTGGGACAACATACCCTTAAACACACCATGGCCTGGTCCCCAACCTCTAGCTGGAGGAATAGCCCAGTTTCTGGGTTTATGATCAGACTATGGCCATCCAAATCTACGCTACTAAACCATCCTGTCCCCAGAAAATCTTATGTCAGGGTAAAAGACACTGCACATTTGTCTGTTTAGAGCCTGCAAATAATTTAGTTTGTGTTTTCTTAACAGCAAAATTTATTTCCTTATGAATGGCACAGCTCTGTAGGAGAACCCAGTCCTCTTGCTCTTCCAGGAAGTATGGTGCTTCCTAACCAGTTTTTTAGACTGCAAACATGTTCAGTTCAGTTAAACTCAGAGAGCTCCCATCCTTTAAGACCAAGGAGTTGGGGCGGGGGGTGAGGGGCAGTTCTTGGCTCAAGTCGTACAGCTGGAATCATAAAACCGGCAGGAAACAGCAAGACCCTGTACTCTAATCACCCTCCCCATGAGTATCCTGAGTTTCAGCTTTCCTGCCACGCATCATTCATCCAGCCCCTGCTTAACATCCCCAATAGTGGTGAACTCACCATCTCCTGAGGCAACCCATTCCATCTTGGTTTTAGCTCTGATTGCTGGGAATATAATAACTTCAATCTCTGTTTTCCTTTCTCCCTCCCACACTGTTTCCTGATTTTTCTCATTCACTCCTGGTTCTCCATGTACGAGGCCACACAGGGCAGGTCCTCTCCAGTTGCAGGGCCAGAACTAGAACCTCCCATCACACTATCCTACCTCCCTCACCCTAAGCGAACACAGGAGAAGGCAGGAAGGGTGGCTTCCAATACTGTCTTTGGCACCATGTTTCTATTTCCTTCTTTGTAGTTTTAAACTATCATTTTCTATTCATTCATTACATTTATTGAATATATACTACACCATGCAGTATGCATTAAGAGAAAAGGACCCTTGCCATTTAGAAGCTAGAATGCCATCTAACTAAAATGCATTTTGATAAGGGCTAACCCAAGCAGCTCTGCAAGATGCTAAGAGGGCACAAAGGAAATTGTGGCCAATTGGTTGGGAACTGCTTTACCAAAAAAGTCATCTTTATTGCTGTCAAATGTTTGAATGAATTAACGAAATAATATTTACCAAGTTTTGAAAGATAAATAATTGCTCCTGTGTTAGTTAGATTCAGTTGTCAACTTGGCCAAGTGAGCATACCTAGTCTTGTTTCCGCAGACATAAGTCAACGGTACGTGAACCTCATCTGTTGCCAATTACATCTGCAGTCAGCTAGGAGGCGTGTCTGCTGCAATGAGTGACGTTTGACTTAATCGGCTGGTGCTTAAATGAGAGAGCACAACGTAGCACAGCTAGCAGCTTGGCATTCCTCATCTCAGCACTTGCAGCTCAGCCCAGGCCTTTGGAGATGCAGAAAGAAGTTACCCCCGGGAAAGTTGTTGAGTTGTTGGAACCCAGGGGCCTGGACAGAAGACCAGCAGAGACCATCTTGTGCCTTCCACGTAAGAAAGAACCTCAGTGGAAAGTTAGTTGCCTTTCCTCTGAAGAACCAACAAAATAAATCCCCTTATTAATAAGCCAATCCGTCTCTGGTGTGTTGCATTCCAGCAGCTAGCAAACTAGAACAGCTCCCAACTTAGAAAAAGCAGAAATAGCCTGCAAGTTCTTTGGGATGCTAGGAAAGGAGATTTATTTAGGATATCTTAGGTAAAAGGGGAGAGTTTATTATTTAAAAAAAAGAAAGACTGATTTAATGCTTGTTATGAGACAAACACTGTTCTAGGTCCAGGGGACGTAGAGACAAATACAACCAACAAGGCACATTGCAGTGGAGGGGTGAGGGGAAGGACTGATAATTAACTAACAAGTAGATAAACAGGAAAACACGGATGGTGCTGGCAAAGGAAGAAAGTCAAGGGAAGTGATAAGTAGTAGCCACTTTAGATTTTAGATTGTGCAGTCAGGGAAGACTTCTCTGGGGAGGTGACATTCAAGATGAGATCCAAAAGGGAAACAGGGATCAGGCAAAAGGAGTATCCTCGTTTCAGGGGGTTCCATGGCATACTCAAGAAGCAGAGAGAAGGCCAGTGCTGGGGCTCTGTTCCTACCTCTGCAGTCATTGCAGTTTCCTCCTGTTACCAAATGGTTAACATGTTCTGTATTATCTCTTTCATCTAATCAGAATGAGCCAGTCTGATTGGTTCAGTTGATTATCTGCCTGGCTGAGACCTGTTTGCCAGGCCACCTCCTGGGGGCTCAGGATGGGCTGTACAGTGACTCTTTCTGTATAAGGCCACCTGCCTTCAGGCAAAGGTGGATGGAAAGACCAGTTTTAGTCAGAGAGACAAGGGCTTGTCAAGTAATGAGACCCCACTGTAAAGCGAAAAGGCATTTGCAGACAGAGGGAGAGAGAGCAATGCATCCACTTAGAGGGTAATCGCAATGGGGGTGGGGGTGGAGGGAGGGCTATTTATGAACCACAAACAGCAATTCAGCCTGACTTTAGCAAAAAATTAATTTCCTGGCAGGATATGGGACAGTTCACCGAATCACATAGAAAGCTGGGGAAACAGGTCTTGAAAAGAGTGGGAACCAGGGCAATTCTGGGCATCTGGGAGGCAGAAGCAAATGGATGGCCTTTGTTAGAATAAATGGGTGTCTGCTCAAGATTCAAATTGCAAAGAGAGAGCATCTGACTAGCCATGTTTGAGTGTCCTGCCCATCCCTTGTCCACGGCAAGCCACTATGATTGACAGTTCTGCCAAGACCACATCCAAGGAGGAAGAGAACATTTCCCAGTAAAAACCTAGTTGCTCTTAAGGAAGAAAGGATAGTATTTATCATGCAGGCAAAGCCCACAGTGTCCTCCATAATTATCAGGAAATGAATTTCACGGACTAGGTCCCATTTAGATAGAAGGGTCCACAAAGCTCTGTAGAAGTTTCTGGATTTACTGATTAGTGCAAGGCTTTTTACCTATTTATTTAAAATTTTCTAATTTCCAGTAGTCACACAATTCATTTTTCTTCAGGAAGTCTTATGCCACACTGGAAGAATGCTTCCTTTCCAGTCAAACAATCTGATGAGTAAACACATTGGCATTTGAAAGGCCGGGTCTGTGAATGGTCTCTTTTTCCCAATAAGTAATCTTCATATTAGAGACCTAGTGAAGGATGGGAAAACAGCATGCGCCAGTGCTGAATGACTTTGAAACTCAATTCTGTTAGCAGGCTCTGGGTGTGACCGGGAGCGGATCTTGAACTAAACAGTAACTTTCTGGCAGGGACGCCAAATCCCAGTAATGCCTGGAAAAAACTGAACTGCCTGAAGTGGATTCTCTTTCCACTCATTTCTCAGGGAAATATCCACATTACTCCAATGACAATCTCCTCCTCCCCACCCACACTTCTCCTGGAGAAAATCGCCCCAGTGAAAGAGACAGATGTCTATGCGGATATGAAACTCAGTGGACACTCTCCAGCCTGGCAGTTGCCTTCTGATGAGAGCAGAGCCCAGGAAGAGTTCAGTGCTAACGTCTCCATTCATCTCAGGATGTTATCCCTTTCCACGATGTTAAGGACTGACTGCTTCATTAGCTGTTCAGGTGCCTTGGTGTTCTAGTTTGCTAGCTGCCGGAATGCAATATACCAGAAACGGAATGACTTTTAAAAAGGGAAATTTAATAAGTTGCTAGTTTACAGTTCTAAGGCCGAGAAAATGCCCCAATTAAAACAAGTCTATAGAAATGTCCAATCAAAGGCATCCAGGGAAAGATACCTTGGTTCAAGAAGGCCGATGATGTTCAGGATCTCTCTCATCCGAGAAGGCACATAGTGAGCACAGTCATGGTTTCTCTCTCGGCTGGAGGGGCACATGGAGAGCAAGGCGTCATCTGCTAGCTTTCTCTCCTGGCTTCCTGTTTATGAAGCTCCCCCGGAGGTGTTTTTCTTCTTCATCTCCAAAGGTTGCTGACTTGAGGGCTCTCATGGCTATGTCATTCTTCTCTGGCTCTCTCTGAATCGCTCTCATTCTCCAAAATATTTCCTCATTTGTAGGACTCCAGAAACTTCTCAAGACCCACCCAAATGGGTGGAGACATGTCGTCATCTAATCCAGCTTAACAACCACTCTTGATTAAAGCACATCTCCAGGGAGATGATCTAATTATAGTTTCAAACATACAGTATAGAATAAGGATTATTCTGCCTTTATGAAATGGGATCTTGATTAAAACATGGCTTTTCTAGGGGACATACATCCTTTCAAACCAGCGCACATGGGCACCAAGGGAAATCTTTGTGGACCCCTAGGGCAGGGAAGTCATACTTCCTAGAGCAGGAAGGGGACTTCTTCCACTTGGAAGCTCACAGCAGTGACAAAAAACAGGCTCACAGTCTGTGGAATGAATGGCACGCCTGCCATGGCCACGTCCTCACTGGGTGACCTCTAGTTTTCAATTTTCAAATGAGAAGAGCAAAAGCCATTTCCATTTAGGGTTGTTAGGAGGAAAAATTAATTAATAGGAGCAAGGCACTAAGCACCATGCTTGATGTATAGCGTTGAATGAATGATAGGCATGACTGTCACATCATTGTCACCAAAGAGGGGCAAGCAACTTAACATCCCTTCTCTAATCCTGAGCTTTTATATATTGAACCAGATCCATCTGAGAAATAAGAGGAGCCTGAATGATGGTTCACAAATGGTGACAATAAACAGGTTCCCTTACCCCTTCAACCACCTTTACTAGCCAGGTCCACTAAGTCCCATCAAAGTGGTTTCTGCATTGGTGTATGGCACCTGACCAAGAATTCAAGCAGAAATTCAGTCAATCTTAGCTGCTGTCCAGCCCTGAAGACAACCTTTTTTTCTCTTAACTCAGCCCTTGGATGGTATCCTACTATGCATCCAATAGGCCATCCAAGAGAGAGTTTGATCAAAGGAGAAAACACAGACTTTGGCCTTGGCATAGCTGGTGAAAAAACTTGCTAGCTATGGTGACATGGATCAATTTAACCCCTTAGATTTGCCTGACTTTCAGAGGAGTTGCAGGTTTTAGAAATAATGCATATGGTGTAGTTGGGGTCAGGAAATGGTTCTTTCTCATACTAGATGTTTATTTCTATGTGGAAACGACCTCTTAGTCTCTCTTCTCTAGAACCTCACTTAACCCTTCCCAAAGAAAAAGGAGGATTTTGATCTAATGGTATGTTAAATATGAGTATGTGTATGTGTGTATGTGTAGATGGACTATAATAGGTGATAGATAGATAGATAAATGATATAACTAGATTAGCTAATAGATGAGAGGAAGAGAGATGGACGATAGCCTGACTATTCAATTTTTCTACTCTACAGCTTCACATAAGGAGAGTCTGCTCCTCATGCTGTAGATTTTCCAGGAACCTAAGCCTACAATCATGTTCTGCCTATATATGGGTGTTAAGTCTGCCATTTATTGAGATTTCCAATGTTCTAGTTGGCTAGCTGCCGGAATGCAATATACCAGAAATAGAATGGCCGTTAAAAAGGGGGACTTCATTAAGTTGCAAGTTCTAAGGTCTTGAAAATGTCCCAATTAAAGCAATCTAGAAAAACGTACAAATTAAGGCACCAACAAGAGGTTACCTTCATTCAAGAAAGGTCAATGAAGTTCAGGGTTTCTCTCTCAACTGGAAAGGTACATGGGGAACATGACAATGTCTGCTAGCTTGCTCTCTTCTTGTTTCATGAAGCTCCCCTAGGGGCATTTTCCTTTTTCATCTCCAAAGGTCTGGCTGCATGGGCTCTGCAGTTCTTGTGGCTCTGAAAAGGGACTGTCTCCAAACTGCTTCCTCTTTTAAAGGATTCCAGTAAACTAATCAAGACCCACCTGGAGTAGGTGGAGTCACAAGTCCATGGAAGCCATCTAATCAAAAGTTACCACCCACAATTGGGTGGTCACATCTCCATGGGAACAATCAAAAAGCTCCCAGCCAGCAATATTGAATGAGGATTAAAGGACATGGCTTTTCTGGCGTGTCTAAAGGACCACAGATTCAAACCAGCACACCCAACATCATGTATATGAGCCATGAATTTTTGGAAGGAGACACGAAGAGGAATTTGGGAAAACTTTAGTCCCTCTATGTCTATGGCCCTGGTGCTAAACCATCAGAAGACCCTTAATGGGTGCCCTGAAACCTGCATATTCAGGTAGACTGGACACCGAGGCTGTGCTGGGCAGGCTAAGCATTGTATCCCAGGCCTCATTCGGGCCTCATTCAGACCCCAGTAGAAAATGATTTGCAGTTAAGGAACAAGGAACTGATTCAGAGAGAGAATCTTTACACTCTCTAGCCTTGAGTTCTAGACCTTGGCTGCAAATTGGAATCCTCTAGAGAGCTTTTAAAAACATTGGTTTCCCCCAGCCCACTCCCAGAGACTGTGACTGGATTGGTTCAGGATGGAGCCCCCAGAGTATTTCCTTAATGCTCCCCAAGTGATTCCAAAGGGCAGCCAAGGTAGGGACCACTGTCTGGGGTGCCCTCAAGGAGTTCCTCTGATGCAGGATGAGAAGTGGGGTCCAGCCCCGGACACAGGCCCTGGGGGATGGAGCTCCAGAGGGAGACTCAAAGGAAGTTAAAAACTATTCTTTTGCTGGAAAGTTCTCCTCATAGTGCCCTCTTCGGGGATTGTTTCACCCTCTAAGAACTGCCCTCCCAAGCAGCTGAGGGACCAAGAAGGAGAATCACCACCATCACCACCACCCTTGAAGGACAAACTGGAGAATGAGGAGCCCAGAGGAAAGGGAAAAAGTGGAACTTCCCCTCCAGTCTGAGCAAAAGTAGTTCTCACTGCCTCAAAGCTCAAACCTCATCTAAACTAGCTTGCCCCAGAAGCGAACCTCACAGAAATCTGAGTCCAGCACCCAGCTGGGTACTGGGAATGAAGGGCAACCATTGCCTCCACTGTCTTCTGCCCTCTTGAGGCGGTGTATTTTATGAAACTATTTGGGGTAAGGGGATGGATGGGGTTTTTCTTTCTTCTTTGTATTTCTTTTTCTGGAGTGATGCAAATGTTGTAAAAATGATCATGGTGATGAATACACAACTATGTGATGATATTGTGAGCCATTAATCGTATACTATGGATGGACTGTATGGTGCATGAAGATATCTCAATAAAAATGTTTAAAAAGAGAAGAAAACGATACTGTTTTTTTCAAACAGGTTTGAGATCCTGGCCAAATATCTCTCTGTCAAGGACAAAGCAAAAGAGACAGGTAGGGATAACAATTTTAAAAACTGGGCGGACAACGGTGGCTCAGCAGCAGAGTTCTCGCCTGCCATGCCGGAGACCTGGGTTCATTGCCTGTTGCCTGCCCATGTAGAATAAATAAATAAATAAAAACTATAAATGAAGCACATACCAAATGCTACCAGGAGCAAGATACTCCTTAAATGCTCAGCAGGCAGCAGCCCATTTGGAAGCCCTGCCACCCACACTTTGACGTGTGTATGATCATATCCATGTTACAAGTGAAGAAGCTAGAGTCAGAGAGGGCAAGTAACTGATGCCACACAGCTAGCAAGACATACAACCAGATCTTTAATAGCCCCATCAGATCCCTAAGTCATTACAGAGGTGGGCCCTGGTGGGAAGCAACCAATGGAGAATCTCTTGAGGTTGTGTTTTTAGAATGTCTCTGCTGGAATTCCTCATCCCCACTCCCACCCCGACACCTGAGCTGTGCCCTAAGGGTGCCAGAAGATAAGACCATCTGATCTGGATATTGGGAGCAGTGTGCATCTGTCAAGCAAGCCCAGAGGAAGTCCTTTTGATTTTTGGGGGTTTTTTTCAGTTTTCTGGTGGTTTTTGCTGTTGTTGTTATTGTTTGCTTTTTACTAAGAGGATTTTGGAAAGTTAAGTGTTCACCGTCAACAGGCTCATCAGAGAGTGCCCTCCACTAGATGGTAAATCAGAATGAAGTCCCACCAGCTTCCAGCCCTGCTGAATGTGGAGCCCAGACTTCATTCAGACTCCAGGGATGAGCTGAGGGCAATCAGGTTGGTGGAAGAGGAAGGCGAAAGGGAACCCTAGGTCCCTGCTTTGTGGAAGCTGCTCCCAGGCAGAATCAGGAGGTTCTGCAGAGGTTGATGGCTTCTGTTTGTGGATTTGAGCCCAGAGATCTTTTCTCTCCCCAAACACACCCTTGACATACACTGTATTTGGGTCTAATAAAAATTGCATGCTGGAGTGGATGTCCATAGCTCTACATGCTTTTCTGGTCTTGCCTGCCAGTTCCTAGCAGGACCTAATTACACAGTGCACTGTATCTTATAGATGTGCCCTTTGTCTCAGCTTGTTCAAGGTCAGCAGCAATCTGCAGCACAACCCCCGGCCTTTCTGGGGAGTCTTTGCATCAGATTCTTTGCCCGTGGAGTTGCTGAGTAGCTGCTTTGAATCAGCGGGGTATGTCTTTCTAGTTGGAAGAATGAACAATTCACTCATGAAAGTCTTTTATTACCATTGAACTGTCTGAAATTATCTGTTTATCAAAAAGAAACACAAAGTGGCTCCACTTTCCCTCTATCATACCGGTTTCTTCAGGTTGCTCTCGTTCCAGAGGGCAAGCAGTTGACTTCCAAGAACATGCTCCAATTCCTCACACCCAGCCCAAATCATCTCTGTCTCACCCAATCATGCCTTACTCCAGCCCTGGCTCTCTCGCACCTTCTCCACCCCCCTGACTTCAGCCTCTTTCCTCCACCTAGAGGCATTCGCTGGCTGCCTCCCCAGTTTCCCATCTTTGGCTTCATTTCCTAAGCTGGCCCATCTCTTCCCTCTGGCAGAGCTCTTCATAAACTGATAATAACCCTTCAGGTTGGCCTGGCCAAAGCAGTTATACATGTTATCTGATCAGAGGGGAAAATTCCCAAAGCACTGGTCCCATCATTTCCCATTCAACATAACAGCTGGATAATTTTGAATCCTGAAAACTTTTCAATTTAATTATGTATACCCCTATTATTTACATACCTGTTACATATATCCCTTACATGCCTCCTATGCCAGGAGTGGACAAATGGCTTGGAATGTTGAAACTCAAAGAGACCAGAAATGGAAATTTTCATATGTAATCTATGGACCCATACCTGAGGTTTTGCGGATGGCTCCAAGTTCTCTGAAAATGAAACACAATCTTTCATAAAGTTCCCTCATGCTGTGTTGTAAACTGTTTTTGTGGGAAAACAGTTTTAGGTCAAATTATATTTTTAAGGGACTGTTTCATTTCTGACAAGTGTTGTAAACATGGTTGCCATTTTATGTCATGTAGAATAGGTTCTCAATGTTGGAAAAGAAAACAACCTACCTGCAAATAGAACTCCATCTTGGCTTGTCTATGTCAGTCCCAGCTTACATTGAAAAATCTCAGAAAAGTTCACATTTTCTTTGCTCATATTTTCATCTCCAAAAGTGGTAGGGGTCTAATGTGGCTGTCCTTTTGTGCAACCATGCTCTCTTTCCACGCTCTCGCCAAGGAAAGCTTGGAGCCAAACTTATCAAAGGGTACTGACCCTTGGCCATCCTGATGTCTAACATCTAACAATGTGGATCACTGGCAAAAGGGCAAAAGTGGGCCCAAAGCAAAGTCTGCGGTGCTCTTTCTGAACAATAGCAGCAGTGGCGGCAATAAGAATTTAAAACCACACAACAGGAATAATGGGTAACATTTATCGAGCACTTTTAATGTATCAGGCATTGCCAAGGACTTTACATGCCATAATTCACTTAACTCTCCTAACTCATTGATTAGATATTATATCAATCCTTACATTTTTGGATCATAAAATTGAGTCCTAGAGACATTAAATAACTTGCACACAGCTAAGAAGGGGCAGCACCAAGATGCAAGTTCATTTTCACTCATCTCAGAGCACTGAACCACAAAGCTATGGTTCCTTGCCCAAAACTCTCCTTATTCTTTGGAAGGAAGAAGTTTTATGTTCCATTATCAGTGAGAGAAAATTACTGGTGAGCGGATGGATGATACCTTGATGCTGTAGCCAACTGGGCTAACATGGGGGTCCAGGGCTGCTGAGAAGCTGGGAGAGCATTCTTCTCTCTTTGGCACAATGAAGGGAGCATCAGTCCCATCCTCCTGAGCCCACAACTAAGTCCTTTGTCCTCTTTGGTGACCTGTTTTCCAGCCACAGCACTGCCAGCCTCTTCTCCTGTCCCAAGAATAAGTGCAAGTGGGCCTCTCAGAGTCTACTGCCCAATGAAACTAATTAATCATATTGTATAGGCCTCTAGATAGATCTTTTGTGCTGAATTTGAAAAATCTAGAACATTAATGAAACTTGGACTTGTCCCAACAACAACAAAAAGGCCTTATCTGGAATAATTGTACAAGGTTCATCTGAGATGCTTTTCCCCAGATTTCCCAATCCTACCCTCCACCTACAACCATCCCCTACCATATTAACCAGCAGCAAAAACATTCTATATGCCCTGCCCTCTGTGTGGAGAGGCCATACAGCTTAACACAAAAAATGAATTGTTTCTCAGAATGCCTATTGTATGGCTACTATAGTGCCAGAAGTCTTGCAAGTCAAACACTTGAGAGAAAAATCAAAAGCTGAGTCCTCAGCAAAACAGGGCATCGGCATTAAAGATTCAGAAGACTCAGGAAGGTGGTAAGGTATATTACCTGGGCTAAAAGGAGGAATGGTTTGCCAGAAATTTGATCAAGGGAAGTGAGAGAGTTAGATATTGGAACAAATCCCAGAGGAAGGGACCACAATTTTTATGCTTTCCAGTGACGGAAAATTGGGAAGGAAAAGGTGTTCATAAAAATTACGAATGATATGAGGAGATATCATTGCAGAGAAGACCTGTTCCTTGCTTTCCAGTGTTCTCTGGAGAGTCTGCAAGCCTTCCAGAGAAAATATAACCAGCAAGATACAAGAAAGGTGTTTAGCAATGCTAGAGGGTGTAATCTTGGTAGATGGGCCTGAGGGTGGCCTCAAAGTGTCCCACACACTCCAATATAGTGAGAAGAAAGACACCAAGAGTTCCAAAGCCATCAAGAAGTGCTAAGATAGAGGCGTTAACCCCAAGAAGTCAGAGGTCAAGACAAAGAGGTCGCAGCATGCATGGCCTGACACCAAGAGGCCACAATAGGACCACAGACCACAGTAGCAAATGTGACCACATGATTTCAAGGACCAACTTGGTTAAGACATTTCATCAGAGGTCAGAACAAGCAGAAGATGGTCATAGACTACAAATTTCATGAACCTCAGATGCCAGTCCCCCAAGGGGAAGCACAGGGAAAAGGAGAAGACAAGCAGCCTGAGTTAATTGTGTGTTTATCCAAAGTAGGCTGACTTTTAATCTAGACTTGACTGAACCTACATGGTTTTTCAACATTACATTTTCCATCATCACTGGAATCAGAGACATGACAGCTAAAGCAAGTTACATTTTTGCAAGCTGAATTTTGAAGCCAGTATTAACTATGAAAATTCAACCCTCAACATTTGTCATGGCATTGCCAAGGGAAAAAGCCATACAAATGAGATCAGTGTGATGTCATGGTCAGATTGCTTTGGGTCTTGGAGCATTGGAAGAAAATAGAAGCAGCCTCTCTTTCAAATGGCACCACTCCCAAAACATTACATTTCCTCTAGTGTTTGGAAGCAGATCATGGAATTGGCAGCTATTTCCTTTCCACTTGCAGCAGGAGGCAACTACTGATGTCTTTCAAAGCAGCCAACTCCTGGTTCTCATCTATTTTCACTTACTCTGTCAAAAGAAGAAGTTTTATTTTGAAAGTCCCATTGTGAAACTTCATTGGCCATCCACATCTTCAAAATGATGAATAGTTTTTTTGCCAAGCAAAATTTCACCTGGAAGAAAAAGAATGGTACTCAGAGCACAAAAAGGAAATCTTCCAATGGAGAAACACATCTGGGTTAAGGGGAACCATTTTTCTCCCTCTCAAAGCATTCCCACCTAGGCCTCTCAAATAAAATCTTCAGCCCCTTCTTCCACATTATTCTTTCTCTCCTAGACAGAAGAGGAAGTACCTGACATCCATTGGCCCACATTCCCCTGCCAAAGAAGAGGTTGGAGTATCTCCACTTGTCCCCTTCCTTTTGTTTCCTTGTCTCTAGCATTCACCTACCTACAAGCACATACATTTTTTTAAAGTCCCTGCAAGGGGATATCTCCAATTCCAGATGGTGACTTTAATCCCAGGGTAGAAGAGGGTTGTAGAATGTCTGTTCAGGCTACAAACGCAAGCCATGTTCTCATTCCAGCTTTACCATCAAAAAAACTCATCTGCCCCATTTGACTCCTATGTTCTTTCATGTAATTCTAAATTCAGAAATGAGGCAAAGCATGTAGTTTATTGGTGGTCATAAGGCCTTAAAAAGGCTTGTTTTGTGCTTTGTGAATGCAGTGGATTCGAAAAAAAACGGCCACAAATTCTTCTCCCTATATCCGCATCTTCACAACGTAGCTTGTCCATCAACAGTCCTGTTCCATGTATGGAATGCAAGCTGTCCATGTGACTCACTTTGACCAGTAGAATGGAGGCAAAGGTGATACAAATGAAAGTTTGAAAAGCCCTAGGGTTCATTGTCACAGGCTTGCTCTCTGGCTGCTCTTGGAACCCAGCCACTTTGAACAGGCCCAGGAGAGCCTGCTGGAAACCATTTAGAGAGAAGCCTCAGATATCCCAACCATCTGAGACAGGCTCTTCTCAGCCCACTCACATCAATTCGGATGAATAGGAGAACCCGGTAGAGGCGCTGAGCCCAGTCGAGACCAGGAGAACCACCAGCTGAGCCCCATCCAAAGTGTCAACCTGCAACATCATGAGCCCAATTAATGGCTGTTGTTTAAGCTAAGTTGGGGGGTGGTTTTTCACACAGCAAAAGAAAACTGACACAGTGAAGAAAGAAATAGCACATAGCAACGCCTCTCATTGCTTTCTCCACAAGTGTGCTTGAGTGTCAGGTCCAGCCAGTCACCTCAGAGAACTTCCCACAGCCCCCACGTAAACCACCTTTTCAGTTTTGTTTTGTTTTTAATAAAGAAATAAAGGTAGACACTGAAGGTTTTCTTTATAGAAATTTGCCAGCCTTTTTGAGGACAACTCTTGAAGCACCTGACTTAATTCCTAGCAAAGGGTTATGCATTTTATGGATTAAAGAGTGTCCCTTCTCAAGGAGGAATTGATTCATGGGGTAGTTTACTTAGTGGATATTTTTAGCAACTTGAATAAGGCAACACTTTGAATTTAAAGCCAACATTCACCATTAAGGATACTTCCCAAAAGCCACAAGCCATTCAGTCATTTTCACTGCTCTGGGAGAACTGGGAGTTAGAAAATTATTAAATTTTCCAGGCTGGAAGAAAGGCATTCATGGACTGTTGTCCAAAGTGACAGAACCCAGTCAGTTTCTCTGCAGGCAGATATCTGTAGGCTTCTGGAAATATGGCAGAATCCTTTTGACATTTACTATTGTGTAGACAGCCTGACAATTGAACCGGATTCGTAATCCATGTCTTGCTGACATAGACAGCGTTGAGAATGCAGAGACCTTGCCAAAGATGACCTCATTCATTCTAGGACAAAAGGGATTATACAAAATAAATTCAGAGAGTCTTAGAGAGTTCTGAGGCTCCTTGACCCACATCTAACCTTGTCTGGCAAAGTTAGACGAGCTCTGGGAATGTGGATTCCGGTTGTTAGTTACCTTTGTGAGTCACTATTCTGGGACTTTGCTGCCAACAAAACAATGCCGAAATTGATTAGACAGCAAAAATGTGTTGTCAGGCAAAGACAGCTGCAAAATTCCTATTTCTTATTTAATCAAATAACGACAGGCTTCGTGCTCAAATTTACATTTCGGCAGAATTAAAATGTATAATTTTTAGTCATTTGTGAAATTGGGATTTATTATCTTTTAAAGAAGTGGCCATTAATGTTTTACAGTTAAAAAACAGGGGAAAAATAATTCTTTATAAAATTTGCTTTTATAGTCTGTCCATATGAAGGCAATCAAGTTTCCTTGGAATGAAATAAACCACATGCAGAATTCTTTTGGCATGTATTTCGTTGCTTGTCTCTCAGGGAAAGCCCAAGAGCTTTCATCAGATTCTCAGAGAGGAAAAAAAGGATTAAAAATAATTGTCATAGAAAGAGAAGGGTAAGAATACAGTGGATAGAGAATGGGTTAAGGGGTCAGGTTTTGTTTTTTGTTTTCTTTTGTTTTCCTTTTATTTTATTTTGTCTTTATCTTTGCCACTTATTACTAGCAAGATTTAGTGAAAATAAAAAGATGTTGGAGTTTTGTTGGTAAGAATGTGACTATTGAAGCTTATGAAATAGGGTAGTTGCAGAGATTTCATGAGATAAGGTATGGAATGGCACCTGGTAGGTAATGAATAATCTGCAGACCTCTCATGCCCTCTCCTGAAGCCCTTTACATTATATTCAAAACCACAACTATTGGGGCCTAACTGCAAATTTGCAAGGCTTTCATCTATACATCACTCCTTACCTTTTGTCTGATACTCTAGCAAACCTGGCCTGCTGTGTGACCTCCTCCAAGTTCCTTAGCCCCTTCTTATCTGTAAAACTTGCCACATGAAGCTTTCATGAGGATTGGGTGAGATTACGTTAAATACCTAGAACAGTGCCAGCCTTATACTAAGCACTCAATAAATGCTAACTAGATCTAAGACTTATTAACCCCATAACCACTATTACACATTACCACTAATACACATGCCATCCTCCTAATTCAGCCTGCCCTCTCCCTTCGCCACATCATCAGAGAACCTGCTTTATTCCTCTCTACTTTTCTAAATGCTGTTCGTCTTTAAGTCCCAATTCATTGTTCCCTCACAGGGCAGGTCACCTCTCCAGGATTCTGGCCACATGCCTCCCCAGCACATGTGCCATTTCCTATCAGAGTTACTTGTCCATGTGTCCGTCTCTCCAGCTCAACTGTGAGCTTCTAAGGGCAAGAACAATGCTTTATTCATCTCTATATTCCCAGGACCTAGCACTGGGTGTGGCACAAAACAACTGCTCAGTGAATATTTGTGCAATTGAAAGGATGAAGAAATGTTTGGATTTCACCCCTTCCAGCCTGCCAAGCCATAGTCCTTATTTGAGTTATTCATTTTTATTCTTATAAATATTTATATGTAGAATAAAAATATATATAGAATATTTTCATTTTTATTTAGAAGAAATAAAAGAGGGGGGAAACTAATTGAAACTGGCATAACTAACGAAGGGAGCTTCAGTGAAGAAGTTTGGGGTGGCTAGCTTCTGAACAGCTAGATACAGGTGTCATAGCCACTTCTTGGCTTTGCTTCCAGTACGTCAGTTTTATAGTAATGCATACTGAGGCATGCTGCCCTCTTGGTGGCAAAAAGGCTGCTGGTTACCCCAGATTTTCACTCATTCAATTTACCAATCCCACTGCAAAATTCCTCTCTTCCCCAGTAGTTTCAAATAGTCCTGTAATTGCAATTCATTGGTCTGGTACCCCCCAGGGGAGACATGTGGGAGCAGTTCCACATGCTCTAAGAGTAGAGACAAGTACCCCCCTACCCCGCCACACACACACACACACACACACACACACACACACACACAATTGTGATGCTGTTACCAGAAGAAAGAGAAATGAATGCTGAACAGGCAAAAGTACTACATGTCTGTTTTAATCTCCTAGGTTGCTTAAGCAAATACCATGAAATGGGTCTAGTTAAACAACAGAAATTTATTTGCTCATGGTTTTGAGGCCAGAAAAATGTCCAAATCAAGGCATCAACAAGGCAAAATTTCTATCCAAGACTGTGGCTGGTTGCTAGTGATCCTGGTTTCTCTGTCACATGGCAGGGCACATGGGGGCAACTCCTGGTCTTTTCCTTCTCTTCCAGATTCCTTTTCAGCCCCTTGCTTCCTGCGGCTTTCTCTCTGTATGTCTGAGTTCCATTTCACTTATAAAGGACTCCAGTCATAGGATTAAGACCCACCCTGATTGAGGTGCGTCACACCTTAACTGACATAACCTCATCAAAGGTCCTACTTTCAATGAATTTATACCCACCGTGGGGTCTACTTAAATTCAAGAACACGTTTTTATGGGGTGCATACAGCTTCAAACCACCACAATATCTATTACATGTCTCCCACCTAATTCTCCACTCCCATTTGCTCTTAAATCCTTATCTGTAGTCTTGGGTTTCCACCAATACCAACCATCTGATTTTTTATGACCTTAATTTGTTGAGCACCTCTCTCTTACTGTATTTGATACTTGAAGGAGACCCTCTAACAACCACCAGTCCTTCTGTGACCAATTCTGCTAGTGCAAGTCTTTTCCCAGGGTCCTGTTTCATATCCATATACCTTTCTGCTCATGGCCAGTTTTGGGGTTTTAGGGGTCTCAATACAGGATACCTCTTCCCTACTTTACTGCAAGACCAACTGAGAAATAAGCAAAGAATCAAGCAATGAGGATTTGGAATGTCCCCTTCACCACTGGCACAACTGTTGGACAATGAGGCTTAACTGCATAACAACAAGGGGCCTTCAAATACCGCACCCCAGTATGCTACAGACTTGCCAAGCTGGTCACAAACACTGCTGAACATGCACAAGCTTCCCCAGTGAAAAACCTAAGGCATGGAGGAGCTGAGAGTGTGTGCTTTCTGCTGGCCAACAGGAATAAGAAGAAAAAGAGGGAAGGACCAAATCGCGGATGCTGGGTTCCTTCTCTCAGTCAGGTAAGGTACTGCTTCCCTAGAGGAGGAGAAATGGAGGTGTGAGGGAAAGGGGGGACAGAGGTTGGGGGTGTTGGAGTAATGAAGCCCTTCCATGGAGTGGAAGTTAATGTCCCCCCAATAGTCAATCTGGGTCTGGGTTGTTTGTGCATTTCAGGTGCTCTAATTCTGGCAGAAAATCTTCCCCTCTGGCCGTGTCCTCTTTGCACGCAGTCAGAAGTAACTTAGGGAGATGTCGCTACTCTTGGAAATGAGCAATCTGCACATCTGGGACATCCTCAGGCAGATCTCACCTCACATTCCCCAAATGGCAGTATAGAGAGTGGGGAGAAGATGAAAGAGAGGGAGCAAGTAGCTGACCCATAAAACCAACTCGATGGCAGTTTCTTTTGTCTTCCAGAAAACAAACTGTGTGAACTACCAAAGGTTTTTGCTGACTGGTGGTTTTTCCTTTGGAATTTATGGTAATTCCTACTCCCTAAAAGATTTCTCAGTAAGAATGTCCACAAATTTAAGAAGCATTGGTTCGATTTTCCTCACTAATTATTTTCTCTCTGTTACCTATCAGCAATTTTTAAAGTCAGGGGATATTTCACAGATACAATGGGGTACAAGACAGAGCTGTGGGATTCTGTAGGTGGCTAATTAAGAGTAAATCAGGCAATAGCACTGATGGGGATCTTACTAAGCTCAGAAAACCACTGTAGGTCTTATAGAAAC
Source organism: Tamandua tetradactyla (assembly GCF_023851605.1). Lineage (NCBI taxonomy): Eukaryota > Metazoa > Chordata > Mammalia > Pilosa > Myrmecophagidae > Tamandua > Tamandua tetradactyla. The sequence continues at coordinate 27,229,759 of NC_135333.1, forward strand.
ATCCAGGGGAGAAAGAAAAGTGGTATCTGACCTTGTTGAGAGAGCCATTCCCAAGGTGACTTGCCATGAATATGAAATGACCAAGACTAGCAAGCATATTTTAATACAGTGATTTTTGTTAAAGGTACTGCCCACTATATCACATAGTATTCTCTTGGTGAGCACACAAGGGAAGCATTTTGCTCTGTTCTCTATGTGAGGAAAAATCTAGGTTTCTACTGACTATTCTGTTTTTCACCCATGGATGACAAAAATCTTGCAATCTAATAATATCTTCCCTTTTCATTTTGGCTGCCATGGAGCTCAAAGTCAATATTCAATCTACTCTTAGCAATTGTATAAGAACTTGTGGGAGGTTTTTGGCATACTAATGGTAGTTTTATTTGACCTTCCAATTCTAATTGTCTTCATCCCTTGATTGCATCCTGCTCACTGTATTACAGGGCCCCTGGTCCTCCAGGGATCCCCAATTTTGGAAATGGGCCCCAAGCTTCTCCTCTCACTGTTTCTGTGCTCAGAATTAAGGTGGTTGTCATTATATAAAGCTGGCAGTTATTCACACAGAGAGAAGTAGATAAGAGGAGCCTTATGGGGTAATTTGGTGATTTTGGTATATGGAAATAGATTAGGGAAAAATATATCTAGAAATAGGGTGAGAGAGAAGAGATCATGCACAACCAGGAAGGGTAGTTAGCATTACAGAATGTGGTAGGATTCATGACCAAGGACATCCTGGTGTCTGGGTGAGGTAGGGGGGCAGAGATGGGATAACCTTGGCTCCATGCCAAGAGACTCATGAATATCATGGAATGAGAAGTAACTTCCACAAAGGCAGGATACATGCTGTTTTACTTGTTCCTGCTACATGAGCCCAGTCTAGTGCCTGTCATGTGATTCTTACTCAACAATCATGTATTCAATGAAGAAATGCCTAAATAGGGAAGTTAACAACCTGATTCTCTGGGGCCTCTCTAGCTTGAATTCAAACTTCTCATTTTCGATGAAATAGTGTTGGAAAAGGCAGAATGACTGCAGTGACACCTAACCAGCATAATTCTAGTAATTCTTATGGAGACCTCAGATTATTGGGCTGGCTGATACACCAGTGGGACAGATTGATACTATATTTCTCAGGATTTTGCAGAGCTTGGTATTCAGCAAATTGCCTCTGGAGCCAGATTCCTTGGGTTTGCTTTCCACAGCTCTGCCACTTGGTAACAATGTTTCTATAGAAAAGTTACACAAGGAGTCTGTACCTCAACTTCCTCATCTAAATGGTGGGGACAGAAATAGTAGCAACAAGGTAGCTGTGGTGAGTGACTGAGCCAATCAAGACCGTTAACTCACATATAATAAGTATCATTGTATTAGTTAGGGTTCTCTAGAGAAATAGAGTCAACAGGAAATATTCATAAATATAAAATTTATAAAAGTGTCTCATATAACCATGGGAACATAGAGTCCAAAATCTGTAGGGCAGGCTGTGAAACTGATGATTCCAATGGAGGGTCTGGATGAACTCCACAGGAGAGGCTTGCTGGCTGAAGCAGAAAGAAAGACTGTCTCTTCTGAATCCTCTTTAAAAGGCTTCTGGTGATTAGATTAAGCATCACTCATTGCAGAAGGCACTCCCCTTGTCTGATTACAAATGGAATCAGCTGTGGATGCAGCCAACATGATCATGATTTAACTCTATGAAATGTCTTCATAGCAATAGACAGGCCAACACTTGCCCAACCAGACAAACAGGTATCACCACCTGACCAAGTTGACACATGAACCTGACTGACAGTGTACCCCTTGTCAACTTGGCAGCTATACATATCACCTTAATCCATACCTAATTTCTAAATAAAAACAATAAAACACACATTTTTTTTTACCTAACAATACTCAACTGTCCTCATATAACCGGAAACACGTTAAATCTCTCCAAAATAGGAGCAAGTCCTAGGGTAATAGTCATTCTTAAACTTGATATCTTACAACTTAAATAGTAAAACATGAAGAAAACAGCATTACAGTCCTCGTTTCTGTAACTGATCATGTGGTCCTAGATCATATTTATCACTACCTTCTTCCACTACCCATTCCATGTTCCCTTTACCCTCGGCAAGCACTTCAGCTGGCCATGGTTCTTTGCCTGTGGGGTGACCCAAACCTTCATTCCTGAAGTTTCAGAGCCATTGGTGGCCCTGTTTGGATTGGGCTGTTGCAGTTTTCCACTGATTTTAATCACAGGGCATGGTAGTACTAAAAGACACCCTAGGGGGTCTCCTGTATTCCAGGAAAACTCTTCTTTACCTCCATTGTGTAGTTGCAGTCCTATTTCCCCCTGACAGTCAGGGTCAATCATGCCAGACAATAATGCAATCCCCTTCATGGCTTGTTGATCCAGTGGCATAAATAGCCCAAAGTGACTAGGTGGCAGTCTTAGATTCCAGCTCAATGGAATCATTGCTGTTTCTCCTGGTGGAAGCACTCTCCCTTTTGGAACTAAAACCTGTAGACCAGCAGAGATCAGGGTCACAGGGACAGGAAGCAAAAATTTTCCTAGTGGATAAGGGTAATAGTGAATGGTGCCATTCCCATTTCCACGCCTTGGTTCCTGGACCCATGGATCCTGGCTATGGGAGAAATAGCACCATACAGCAGACACCAATTCAGAGTATACACAGCTTCCTGGAGAACATTACCCCAGCCCTTCATGGTGTTGCCACCTAGTTAGCACCATAATTGAGATTTCAAAAGGCAGTTCCACCATTCTATAAACACAGCTGCCTCTGGATGATGGGGAACATGGTAAGACCAGAGAATTCCATGAGCATGTGCCCATTCCCACACTTTGTTTCCTGTGAATTGTGTTCCCTGTTCAGAAGCAATGCTGTGTGGAAAGTCATGACAATGGATACAGCATTCTGTAAGCCCATGGATGGTAGTTTTGGCAGAAGCATTGCGTGCAGGGGAAGCAAACCCATATCCAGAGTATGTATCTATTCCAGGTAGAATAAGTCGCTGCACCTTCCATAAATGGAGTGGTCCAATGTAATCAACCTGCCACCATGTAGCTGGCTGGTCACCTCGGGGAATGGTACCATATCAGGGACTGAGTGTGGGTCTCTGTTGCCGGCAGATTGGGCACTGAGCAGTGGCTATAGCCAGGTCAGCTTTGGTGAGTGGAAGTTCATGTTGCTGAGCCCATGCATAACCTCCATCCCTACCTCCATGACGACTTTGTTCATGAGCCCATTGGGCAATGATAGGAGTTGCTGGGGAATGAGGCTGACTTGTATCCATAGAACGGGTCATCTTATCCACTTGATTATTAAAACCTTCCTCTGCTGAAGTCAGCCTCTAGTGCGCATTCACATGGGACACAAATATCTCCATGTTTTTAGCCCACTCAGAAAGGTCTATCCATATACCTCTTCCCCAGACCTCTTTGTCACCAATTTTCCAATTATGGTCTTTCCAAGTCCCTGACCATCCAGCCAAACCATAAGCAACAGCCCATGAGTCAGTATATAATTGCATCTCTAGCCAGTTCTCCTTCCAAGCAAAATGAACAATGAGGTGCACTGCTCCAAGTTCTGCCCACTGGAAGATTTCCTCTCACCACTGTCCTTACGTATACCCCAGAAAAGTGTTGTAATGCTGCAGCTGTCCACTTTTGGGTGGTACCTGCATGTCATGCTGAACCACCTGTAAACCAGGCCTGAGTTTTCTCTTCTTCAGTCAATTCACTATAAGGAACTCCCCAAGAGGCCATAGCTCTTATCTGGGAAAGAGAAGATAATGTGGCAAGAGTGGAGATCATGGGTATTTGGGCCACTTCCTCATGTAATTTACTTGTGCCTTCAGGACCTTCTCTGGCCCTATCTCATATATACCATTTCCATTTTATGCTGCATATTTTATGGCTTGGTGGGTCAGACAACAGCCAGATCATGATAGGCAACTCAGGTCTCATGGTAACTTGATGGCCCAAGGTTAAGCACTCAGTCTCTACAAAGGCTCAGTAACAGGCCTAAAGCTGTTCCTCAAAAGAAGAATAGTTATCTTCAGCAGATGGTAAGGCTTTCCTCCAAAATCCTAAGGGTCTGCATTGTGATTCCCCTATAGGGGTCTGGCATAGGAAATAAGAGTGGCACCATTCAGTATTACCCTTATCCACTAGGAAAATTTTGCTTCCTGTCCCTGTGACCCTGAGCTCTGCTGGTCTACAAGTCTTAGTTACAAAAGGGGAGTGCTTCCACCAGGAGAATGATTTCATTGAACTGGAATCCAAAACTGCCATCTGGTCACTTTGGGCTGCTCATGCCCCTGGATCAACAAGCCAAGAAGGGGATTATATTTGCCACTGACACCTCCAGCACCGTTGAATCTGTTTGATCATATGGTCCAAATGGCAGAGCAGCTTGTTCAGCAGCCTGGACCTGTCACAGAGCCTCTTCTTGTTCAGGTCCACACTCAAAATTAGCAGCTTTTCTGGTCACTTGATAAATGGGCCAGAGTAGCACACCCAGATGAAGAATATGTTGTCACCAAATCCAAAGAAACCAACTAGGCAATGTGCCTCTTTTTTGGTGATAGGAGGGGCCAGATGCAGCAATTTATCCTTCACCTTAGAAGGGATATCTCGACATGCCCCACGCCACTGGATACCTAGAAATTTCACTGAGGTGGAAGGCCTCTATTTTTGTTGGATTTATCTCCCATCTTCTGACTCACAAATGCCTTACCAGTAAGTCCAGAGTAGATGCTACTTCTTGCTCACTATGTCCAATCAACATAATATCATCAATATAATGGACCAGTGTGATGTCTTATGGGAGGGAGAAATGATCAAGGTCCCTGCAGAGAAGATTATGACATAGGGCTGGAGAGTTGATTTACCCCTGAGGTAGGACAGTGAAAGTATATTGCTGACCTTGCCAGCTGGAAGCAAACTCTTTCTGGTGGTCCATACTAACAGTTGTTGAGAAAAAAGCATTTACCAGATCAATAGCTGCATACCAGGTACCAGGGAATGTATTGATTTGCTCAAGCAATAACACCACATCCTGAACAGCAGCTGCAATTGAAGTTACCACCTGGTTGAGCTTACAATAATCCACTGCCATCCTCCAAGAACCATTTGTTTTCTGCACAGGCCAAATAGAGGTGAATAGGCATGTGGTGGGAATCATCACCTCTGCATCCTTCATGTCCTTAAGAGTGGCAGTAATCTCTGCAATCCCTCCAGGAATCTGGTACTGCTTCTGATTTACTATTTTTCTAAGTAGGGGCAGTTCTAGTGGCTTCTGCTTGGCCTTTCCCACCATAATAGCCCTCACTGAACGAGTTAGAGAGCCCATGTGGGGATTCTGCCAGCTGCTCAGTGTGTCTATTCCAATTATACATTCTGGAACAGGGGAAATAACTGCAGAATGGGTCCAGGGGCCCACTGGACCCACTGTGAGATGGACCTGAGCTAAAACTCCATTGATAACTGGCTTCCATAAGCTCCCACTCTGACTGGTGGACCACAGTGATGTTTTGGGTCCCCTGGAATAAATGTCACTTCTGAACCAGTGTCTAATAATCCCCAAAATATCTGATCATTTCCTTTTCCCCAATGCACAGTTACCCTGGTAAAAGGCCATCACTCTCCTTGGGGAAGGTTTGGAGGAAGATTAACAGTATAAATTTGAGGCAGTGTAACAGGTTTCTCCACCAAAGGGACCTGGCCTCCCCTTCATTCAAGGGGCTCTGGGTCTGTAAACTGTTTCAGGTCTGAAAATTGATTAAGGGGCCATGACTCTGTGTTTTTGTAATTCAGGTTAGACTTCTGTTCACTTGAACTAGAACTCTTTGTTTATACAGCTCAAACAAGAATTTAGTAGACTGCCTTTCTATTGTATTTCTAGGTACCCCATGATTTATTAGCCAACACCACAAATCTCTGCAAGTCAGATTACTTTGACTCCTGCTTTGAGTTTGCTGTCTATTATAATAGCCACATTCACCATGTCTTTGGCAGTTAAGTACTGCCATCTGGCTTCTGCCAACTCGGGATTTGGTCATCCCCATTGTGTTTAAGGATTCCAGCTCAGTGACAGCAGTTCCTACAATAATATCTGACCTACAGAGAAGTGCAACTGCAGAGCTCTTCAGGGATGATGGCATTAGTCTCACAAATTTATTTCTTATTGTTCTGGTAAAAGATGTATCCTCTGGACATTCCTGGGGTGTAAGAGCAGGCTTTCCATGATAAACCCACTCTAACATTCCAATCTCTCTAAGCTTCTGGATCCCCTCATCTACATTATACAAGGGCAGTCCTGGCATTTCAACCTCAGGTAATGTCGGCCACCTTTTGATCCATGTTTCAGTCAACCACCCAAACAAGCTGTTAATGCCTTTTCTATCCCCTCAAGCTATAACGTTGAATGCAGAATCTGTCCTTAGTGGACCCGTATCAATAAATTCAGCCTGATCCAGCCTTATATTCCTCCCACCATTATCCCACACCCTTAAAATCCATTGCCACACATATTCCCCTGATTTCTGTCTATATAAATTGGAAAACTCATGCAGTTCTTTTGGAATATAATGTACTTCCTCATATGTGATAATTTGTACCTCACCTTTAGGGGCCTATTGGGATTTTAGTCTAGTTACAAGTCTGGAAGTAATGAGGGGTGGTGGGGGTTGGTCATAAAAAAAATTAGAAATATCTTCCAAGCCATTTGCTTCAGGGCCTTCATTTCCAGTTTTATCCAGTTTCATTAACAGGATTAATCACTCTAGGGTTAATCCCTTCAGGAGGAGGTTGGGTGGCCAACTCTTCAAGGCAGGCTGGAGGTGGGGCAGTTATGTCCTCAGGGCAGACTATTACAGGGTTATCTAGAGAAGACTCAGCATGATCTAGGGTTTCAATCTCACCCCCAACATCACCATCAATCCGTGTGTCACCATCCCATTTTTCAGGGTCCCACTCCTTTCCAATCAATGCCCTCATTTTAATGGCAGACACCATGAAAGACTGAGATTTCAGGGCAGGCCATGGTGGCTCAGCAGGGAGAGTTCTCACCTGCCATGCTGAAGACCTGGGTTCGATTCCCAGTACCTACCCATGCAAAAAAAAAAAAAAAAAAAAAAGAGATTGAGATTTCAGTTTACATTGTAAAGTTGCTACTCTAACAATAAGATTCGAAGTCTGATTTTCAGAGATGTCAAGTCTACGGCTACAGGAAATAAGATTTTCCTTCAGGATACTCATAGAAACTTCTACATCTGTCAAATAGCACTTAAGTTTCTCATTTGAAGCCTTAAGCCCATTCCTTTCACTCATTAATGTATACAGTGTATCTAACAACAACCAGCCAACTTCTCTATATTTCCTATTTCCACAAAATTCTGTATAGGTGTCAAAAACATTATCCCCCAGAGCCTGGCTTCATACAAGCAAAGCATTAGAAGAATCAAATGGTGATATTTTGACTATCGCTTTTGCCAACTCACTCCTTGGATTGGCAATGTCATTCTGACTATGGGAATCAGAGTCCTTAGCACCTTTGTGTCTAGTCAGAGTAGAAAACCATTCATAAAAACCCATTTTTAAGATTTTGGTACTTAAGAACCACTCCTGGTACCAAGTTGTATCAGTTAGGGTTCTCTAGAGAAACAGAATCGACAGGAAATACTCGCAAACATAAAATTTATAAAAGTGTCTCACATAACCATGGGAATAGAGTCCAAAATCTGTATGGCAGGCTGTGAAACTGATGATTCTAATGGAGGGTCTGGACAAACTCCACAGGAGAGTCTCGCTGTCCAAAGCAGGAAGAGAGCCTGCCTCTTCTGAATCCTCTTTAAAAGGCTTCCAGTGATTAGATTAAGCATCATTCATTGCAGAAGACACTCCCCTTGGCTGATTACAAATGGAATCACTGTGGATGCAGCCAACCTGATCATGATTTAATTCTATGAAATGTCCTCATATCAACAGACAGGCTAGCATGCCCAACCAGACAAATAGGTACCACCACCTGGCCAAGTTGACACATGAACCTGACCATGACAATCATATAAGCATTCTCCATTTCTTTTATCTAGCTTGAGACACCATTAGCTATGGACCATACCTGCTTGGTGATGCTACAGGCTTTCTCTCTAGAGTGGGACAGACACTGGGATCTGGTGGTGGGAGCTGTACAAGGTATGGGAACAGAACAAGTTCGAGAGGAAAGGAAGAAGCCTAGAGTGGCTGCCAGGACAGGACACTATGGGGATGGGGATAGGAAGTACTGTTGGACACTAGCAGAGCACCCATCTTGAGGATGTATCTATAAGCCCCCATAGCCCTGGATTCATCCATAAGACATTGGCCCCTGGGCCAGTTTGGAAAGAGCAAGTCAGAGGCCCAGCCCTGGAATGTCTGGCATATGATGACACATTCTTGGTCTTGGCTCCTCCTTACCCTTCCCTTGGAAAAAAAAATCCTATTCCTTCCCCAATATTTTCCAAGGCACCACCACTCCCCTAGACATGCAAGCCAGATACCTTAGAACCATCTTTGAGTCCTCCCATCATGTTTTATCCAGAATTCCACTGCCAAAACATGACCCACATCCCATTACTTCTCTCTGTCTGCACCGCTGCCACCCTGAGCCAGGCCGCCATCACATCTTGCCTGGATAACTGGCATGACCCCCCTCACATGTCTCCCAGATACCTTCCCTTTCTTCCTACAGTCCATTTTCATGCATAGAGTGAATTTTTTAATGTAAATCTTATCTAAGCTCTCCTACTTAAAATTTTCCACTGACTTTATTGCCTTTGGAATAAAATTTAAATTTTTCCTTTGATCCAGAAGGCCCTTAGTCATCTGGGCTCTGCTGGAGACATCTCCCACCTCATTCCCTCTCATGTCCCATGATTCAGCCACATTATGCTTTTTATTTCCAAACACATTAGGCTATTGCAACGTTATGGCCTTTTGCACTGGCTGCCCTCTAGAGGCTTAGGACCCTCTACAGCCCAGTCTTGCCCTAGTTGGCTTCTTCTTGTTACTCAGGTTTCAACTCAAAAGTGAGATTTCCCCTAACCACCCATGCCAAAGGGGCATCCCCCACACACACCATATCATGCCCCCTTATTGCAATGAAACCATCAAAAATGCTCTCATTAATTTGTACATTTACCTGTTCACTGCACCTCCTCTCCAACTAGAAGATAATCAATCTGGGAGCTGGAACTTGGCATGTCTTGCTTACTGCTACTATCCTCAGCTCACCCCCAACGTCTAGAGATCCATCTGGTGCATAATAGATGTTCAGTAAATATTTGTCAAATGAACAACTTAATCAATCAGGATGTGCCCTAGAGCCTGGGGTGGTTCTGAGCCTGCAAGTGTGGGAAGAGGCAGGACACAAAGACCAGAAGCCAGGCAAAACCTGAGAGGGGATGTTTCTCTGGGAAACATATCTGAGAGGCTGATAGGCACATCACTTGCATGGAGCAAATCAAGTGGACAAAGGGTCCATTTGATCCACTTATCTGTCAATAAACCTCTATTGACCTGTACAATGAGCAAGATGCTCAGTGATAGGGGCACAGAAATGAGTAAAATTTGGTCCCTATTAAGTAAGCTCCCAGGCTAGTGAGAACACAACACAGTTGTGACACTGTATGACAAGTACTATGAAATGGGCAGCATTCACAGTATAATGGCACAAAGGAAAGAATTCCTCATCTCAACTCCATCTTGGAACCAGGGAAGGCTTCATGGAGGAGGTGGCACTTGAGCCAGGTCCTGACAGTTGATATGGAGTCTCCAGGAAGCATGTTGGACCTGATAGAGTAGAGCAGCTGAGACTTTGGGAATTCTGAGATCCCGTCCCACTGCTCCTCAGCCTTCTGCTTCTCCAGCTAAATCTCATTGCCAGGTCTACACAATTGTCTCCCTCTCTCCATAATAACCTCTTTCATACCTTGCCTTTTATCTGAAACACCTTTGAAGCTTCCTTTTTTTGCCTGTTCAAAGTCCTCCGGAAAGTGCCACCTCTTGGCAGTGAATCCGTAATCTGATCCATTGTCGGTGGGAGGTGAAATTGGTATACAAAACTTTTGGAAAGTAATTTAGAAATCTGTTTCAGAAGTTTTTTACAATAGCCAAATCTTTATTGTGAATGATCCTATTCCTGGAATCTGCCTTAAGGAAATGATTCTAAAATTAGAAGAAAAGAGAAAAGCTTTAAATGTTGGCATTCATTTCATCCACCGGTAAGATATCAGGAAAAACCCAAATGTGCAATTATAAGGGAATAAATCATTTTAAATTGTCCATGTGGTAGAATATTATGTGACCCTAACAAGTTATTTTTCTTAGAATATGTAGAAGTTCAGGGAAATGCTGTTAAAATAAAGTCAAGCAAAATAGGATTTCAAGATGTATGAGTAAAAATGATCATCTTATGGCAAAGGTTGAAAAATGGTTAGGCGGCAGTCCTTGTGCAGCTGCAGCCTGGGAGGTGTTCAGAGGTGGTCACAGGAAGCAGTACACATGGGACCATTTGAAAGGACTGGGCCCATGTACTATTGAAACCCAAGCTGAGAACAGCTCTGTATTAAATGGGGTTTAAGTGCCGTTTCACTGACACAGCTTGTCTCCCTCTCTCCCAACTTCACCCCCTCCAGAGAGCACAGGCACAGATCACCAAGGCACAAGTGGGACCAAGACTGAGGGTCAGAGAGAACCAGAACTACAGCAACACAAAAGCATTCCATTAACTGGGACTCGGAGAGCCAGCGCATCAGAAACACACTGAAGGAAGCAACGACGACCATGGAACTCGGCTAACGATGGTTTGACCCTTAAAATGAACTTGGACCAATGAGAAGGACTGAAAACTTGAACCAGACATTCCAACGCAAAGCAGTGTGGGACTTCTGGAGAATGTCATCACATCCTCAAAGATGCAGGATCCCAGCCAGACCTGTACTGAGACAGGCCCCTCAACAGCGCGAGTCAAAAGTTCACACCAATTCTTAGTGGAGGGAACCAGAGGCGATGGTGGAAAACACTTTTGATGTTTATGTTGTATATGTTTATAACTAAATTATAATTTTATATCTATATCTGTGTCTATATCTATCCATATATCTTATTCTGAATTTGGATTCAGTCATTCTTAATGGATTCTGTTAGTTTTACCTTTAAAAGCAGAAAGCAAAATCCTCAAGTTCTTATAAATAGGTGGATAATTTGAATTATTATAGTCAAGATTATGTTCCCTGAGGTGGCAAAAACAAACAACATAATACCAAGTCACCTTGTAGACTCTTATTTTTCAAGCACTTATCTACACTTGGTAAAATATATTAAAATACATTTATATGCAGGAGGGAAAAGGCAGTTAGAGAAATGTAATAGGATGCTAACAGTGATTGTCTTTGGGGAATTCGTTCCACTTTATTTTTCTATTCTTCTGAATTATACTGATTTTCATTAATACTAGTATATTACTCTCATATTCTTAAAAGAAAACCTACTCTTGCCTACATTCTGTCACAAGTAATTGGTGGAGTGGGGAGAGGGCAATTACGAAGCAATCCCACATCCCACCACACAGTTTTGCTGGCAGACAATTCTCACCATGTAAGAGCTGTCCCCCCAACCCCCACCTCCCCCATGGCCCACCTGTTCTATTCGGATGTGACTATGCCTGGCTCTACCCGCCACATTGTTCCAAAGCCTTCAGAATATTTATCACCCCCTCTTTCTGTCCCAGTCCTCAACCTGATCAGAGAAACTTTATGATCCCGGGCCAGTGACTGGTGACCCTATCAGTGTCCTGCTCCTGCCTGACCCCGATTCCTGCACACCGTAACTGGGCCTTTTCAGGTAGGAGCTTTGGTAGATTGACTGTATTCATGGCCCAATTTAATAGCCTTCCTGTATCTGTGCCCTTTGCAATGGGATTTTGCAGCCCTCCCCCATCCCCATCTAGAGATGGTGTCCCTTTCCTTACCTTGACTCTGGGCTGGCCTTGCCAGTTGCTGTCTCTGGCCAATGGAATGTGGCAGAAGTGACAGGATACCTGATCCTCAAAGCCTAGGCCTCAGGAGGTGCTGTCCACTTCTGTTTGTTCTCTCCCTCTCTCTCTTTTTCCTTTTCTCTCCTCTCTTCCATGTGAATGTACCCCATAACAATGTGCCCCAGGCAACCTGAGACCAAGCCAAGGCTAGTCTGCTGACAGATCACAAACCACCCTAAAGCCCATTAAATATGAGAGAGAGCCCATAAGAGCCACAGGGTTCCTACCACAGTCACAGCTGCTTGCAGAAGCTATGTGGGCCCAGCTGATCCAGAAGACTCACCCGCTGACCAGTAGATTCATGAGCAATAAGTGCATATTGTTTTAAATACAGCGTTTTAGAGCGATTTTTTACACAGCATTATTGTGGCAATAGAGATTGATAAGGAGGTGATAGCCCAGGTCTAATGATTGTCTTTTCTCCCTAATCACTAAGTTTCTGCCAAGAACTCAGCCCTGTGCCCCAGTTTCCAGAGATGGGTCTTGCCAGGTCCTAATAGTGTTCTCTGCTTTGGTCCCAGCATCTGGAGTGGCTCTTTCTTACCCTCTCCTGCTGAGACCTTCTAGGCATAAGCCATCTCTGGAGCGCTGCCACTAAGCTCCACATCACCGTAATGGTGGCCATTAGCCTCATTCACTGTGCACAAAGCCCTGCCCAAAGCCAGATGTACGCAGAGCTGACTACACACTTATCAGCAGTCAGGAGACAATTGGAAAAATGAAGAAACTCCTACTAGTTAAGCACACATTCTATGCCAAGTACCACACTAATGCTTTCACTTATCCCATGAGTACACTGTCCCTGTGCAGTAGGTATTAGTATTTCCATTATGATAAAGAAGATGATGCTCAAAGGGTCTGAATCACTTGTCTAGACTCAAACATCTAATAACCAGTATAGGTGTGATGTTGGCTCCAACACTCTGCTCTTGTCACTGTTACCATGAGTATTAGTTCACATTTGCTGAGTAGCAAACCACCACAAATCCTCAACAGTTATTTGTTACTGATCTGGGGACCAGTATGGTGGGGGGATGGGGTGCATTCTGCTCTAGATTGTTTTTGGCTGGGACAACCTGGCTGGGACAGTTCAACTCCTCAGCTCCTCCATTCTCCTCCCTCAGGGGACCAGTAAGCTAGCCTAGGTATTTCTTTCTTGCAGTGATGGCAGAGGCACAAGAGAGCAAGCAGAAAGAGGCAGGTTCTTTTGAGGACTGAGTGCAGAAATGGCATTACATCACTTCCACCTTACTCTATTGAACAAACCAAGTCACGTGTTTGAGCCCAAAATCAAAGGATGGAGAAGCACATCCTACCTTCAACGGGAGGGACTTGCAGTTACATGACAAAGATGTGGGTACAAGAAAAAGTCAAGAATTAGGGCCATTAATTAATCTTCCACGCTACGTCCCTTTCCACTTGTGAGATGATGACAAATGTGAATCTCAAAGAGCAATGACGTGGGATTAACAGAATGAGCTCTGGAACCAAACCGCCAGGTTTGACTTGCAGCTCTGCCATGTTTTAGCTGCACATTCTACATTACTTAGCTTCTTTATACTCCAGTGACCTTCTCCATAAATGGAACTGACTGCCTAGTATTGCTTATGAGGGTTAGATAAATTAATACATGTAAAGCATGTAGAAGAAGGCTTATCACTTTGCAAATGCTCAGTAAATATCAGCTGTTATTATCTAAGGAGGTTAGAGCCCCAGGAAGCAAGATACTTCCTCTTGAGTTCTTATATTCTGTTGTCTCAGTCTAGCATCTGTAGGCCAGTCCCTGCCTTCAGCACCAATCAGCGTGGTGTAACATCGCCAATCTCATTTTCCAGAAGGAACACTGAGCCCCGAGGGAGACCCTGTGTTTCTGCAGTGTCACAGGTCATCACCGGCCAAGTTCATCCACAGTCCCACCATCCTGACTCAGCACCCTTGCCTCAAGGGACCTTATCCAGCCAATGAGCCCTGCTGCTCATCTGACAGAAGTCAGGTATTTAGGAGAGAAGATGGAGAGGAATCCTTGGGGAATTTGAAAGAGATGAACAAAATCCATTACAAACACAAAATGCATCCTTTCACCAGACAAAGAACCTTGCTTGCTGATTCTGACTTGGAGATGTCTTTTGCTCTAGAAATATCTCCAGATTGGCTGGAATTTGGATTTCATTCCTGGTGTTGCCAAAGTGACTGCACAAACCCAGGCAAGTCAATCTTGTCTCTCTGGGGTTTAGATTCCTCCCTTGAAAAGTAAAAATAACAACGTCTGCCTTGTCTGCCTTATCAGGTTATAGTAAGAATCAAATGAAATGATGGACACAAAAGACCTAGTCAAATGGTAAAACACAATCTAAATATAATCGTGGGGTGATAGGGGAAGGGAGAGTGTTTAATCTGGAAAAAGAAAGTAACTTCCAGTCAGGTTGTGGCCTATGCTCTGACAAAATTTAATTTTGTGGTCCTGGGGACATTTCTGCCTCGATCCTAGTGTGTAAAGAGCAGTCCATCCACACACACTCCTTCAAGGGCTCATCAGCTGTGCAGGTGTACAGAAAGACATGTGTGTGCATATACTACGTGCAAATGCACCAATTAAGGTACTAGACTAATCCCTCGCTTTGAACCTCAGGAAAAACTAGATTCAGGAACCTGCAGTAACTCACTGGTCCAGAAAAGTGATCGTGAACCAAGGTTTTGAAGTCAAACAGAGTGGGTTCAAATCTGTTAACATTTCTGATGCTTAGATGCTTTGCTGAGGAGAGAAAAGGTAGACAAAATCTACCTCGTGGCACTGTGGTGAAATATAAATATACGTAAATATGTATAAATGTTTGAAATATAAAAATAAATGAGAAAATGCATACGAGCCTCCTTATATCATGCGTGCTCACTTCCCATGGGCCAAGGCAAGTCATCTGGCCAAGCTCAGTAGCAGTGAATGGGGAGTGGGCAAGAGAATATCCCACCTAGGGAGAGGGATTCAGCCCTGAGCCTTCTCCTGGTGGGGAAGGGAAGGCCAGGTGGAGAAAACACAGATGTCTCCAGGCAGGTAATGTACCCGGGCCAGATGAAAGGCCCGAAGCAGAGGGAGGATGAAGTGAACTGGAGAGGACAAACCCTAGTGGCAGCTCTTCTCCACGCTACCTGGCTCAGAGTATCCCAGGGGTCCCTCTCTGACCAAGGCTCTCTGTGGCTCCCTGGGCATGCTTAGAATGGCCGGATTTGTGACTACCATGAAACGGCTGCTTTGCCACTTCTTGACTCAAAAGGAGAGAGCAGGTGTCCGCAGATCATGTGGGAGCTGAGTGGTTTCAGGGAGGCGGGGGAAGGAGAACTGTTACCGATTAAGTTCTTAGTAGCAAGCACCTTTCTTCCATTAGGCTCCCAGCTCCAGAAATCTGCAAAAGGAGTATCATTTTCATCACTTCTATCTTCCCAGGTTATTAAATCTTTCTGGTCTTCGCTCAGTTGACAAAGATTCCTCCCTCAGCTTCCAGACTTTTCAGTATGAGGCCTTGTTAAGGAAATTTCATTGCATTCTCCTGCCAAAAAGTAGCAAAATAATAACAAATAATAATAATAAAAGCTACCATGTGTTACTATAGCCAGGCACCATTACAAGCATCGTATATGAATTCAGACACTGAATCTTCTTAACCATCCTGTGCTGTAGATATTGTTAGGCCCATTTTACAGATTAGAAAACTGAGATAGAGAGGTGAAGGAGCTTACCTAAGGTTAGGTAGGTAAAGCCACACATCTTTCTCAGGAAATAATTCTGACTAAGCAAGTGATTCAGCTCCAGCCCTCAGAAAGTCTTAACTGATATCCAAAACCACTTATGAATCACAGGATTGTTATATAACAAATCTCTACTCTGCGGTTGACATATTATTTTTATTGAAGTCACACAGTGACCCAATGGGGGTTTTTTTTGATGTTTTTTAAGTTTTTATTTCATACTCATAAACTTAACTCTGCAATCCAGCTAGACTTGGAAGGAGAGGACAAAGTAGAACCTAAAGACCTGCAGTGAGAGCACAATGATAGGATACTGAGGCAGACAAGGGGAGGCGGGATGTTCTCTTAAGCTGCAGAAGAAATGGTCTGGTGGTAAAGACAAAACACAAATCAAATTTATCAGACTTGTCCACAGTTGGCATTGGTGACCTTCTCACTGACCTTGCCATTCCTGGACCCAGAGCACCCCATGATATCCATGCCCTCTCTCTCACCTTGCCAAAGACCACATGCTCACCATCCAAACACTCAGTCCTAGCAGTGCCGATGAAAAAGGGGAACCGTTTGTGTTGGGTCTGGCATTGGCCATGGACCCACATGCTTTAGGATGAAGTTTCCATCATCAAATGTCTCCCCGTAGATGGACTTGCCACCAGTGCCGTTATGAAATGTGAATCACCACCCTGGCGCATAAACCCAGGAATAATTCTGTGAAAGCAGGAACCCTTATAACCAAATCCCTTCTCCCCAGTGCTCAGAGCACGAAAATGTTCTGCTCTCTTTGGAATGTTGTCTGCACAGGGCTCGAAGGAGGCACAGCCCAAGGGCTCACCATCAACA
The DNA here is from genome assembly GCF_023851605.1 of Tamandua tetradactyla. NCBI lineage: Eukaryota > Metazoa > Chordata > Mammalia > Pilosa > Myrmecophagidae > Tamandua > Tamandua tetradactyla. Next base: position 27,246,423 of record NC_135333.1, read on the forward strand.
GCCATGTCAACGATCACCATGGGGTTGACCATGGCTGCAGGTGGGGACTTGTGGCAACAGGCAGCGACATTTGCAAAGCCATGGGGTGATTTTTATTATCCCTTTTTTAACCACAAGAAATTAAGCCTCAGCAATTTTAAACTCCTGTACCTCCTATCCACCCCCACCCCTGGTGCACACACACACACACACTGTCCCACCCCACCCCTGGAGCACACACATACACACTGTCCCACCCCACGCCTGGCACACACACACACACACACACACTGTCCCACCCCACGCCTGGCGCACACACACACACACTGTCCCACCCCGCCCCTGGCGCGCACACACACACACACTGTCCCACCCCACCCCTGGCGCACACACACACACACTGTCCCACCCCACCCCTGGCGCACACACATACACACTGTCCCACCCCACGCCTGGCACACACACACACACACACACTGTCCCACCCCACGCCTGGCACACACACACACACACACACACTGTCCCACCCCACCCCTGGCGCACACACACACACACTGTCCCACCCCACCCCTGGCGCACACACATACACACTGTCCCACCCCACGCCTGGCACACACACACACACACACACACTGTCCCACCCCACGCCTGGCACACACACACACACACACACACTGTCCCACCCCACCCCTGGCGCACACACATACACACTGTCCCACCCCACGCCTGGCACACACACACACACACACACACTGTCCCACCCCACGCCTGGCACACACACACACACACACACTGTCCCACCCCACCCCTGGCGCACACACACACACACTGTCCCACCCCACCCCTGGCGCGCACACACACACACACTGTCCCACCCCACCCCTGGAGCACACACATACACACTGTCCCACCCCACGCCTGGCACACACACACACACACTGTCCCACCCCACCCCTGGCGCACACACACACACACTGTCCCACCCCACGCCCGCCACCACACATACACACACTGTCCCACCCCACCCCTGGAGCACACACACACACACTGTCCCACCCCACGCCCGCCACCACACACACACACTGTCCCACCCCACCCCTGGCGCACACACACACACACTGTCCCACCCCACGCCCGCCACCACACATACACACACTGTCCCACCCCACCCCTGGAGCACACACACACACACTGTCCCACCCCACGCCCGCCACCACACACACACACTGTCCCACCCCACCCCTGGCGCACACACACACACACACTGTCCCACCCCACGCCCGCCATCACACATACACACTGTCCCATGGGAGAAGAAGGATTGGAATCCACGTCTAAGAAAGCAGAGCTTCCAATTCAGGAGGGAGGGCCCATGAATTCTTACTTATCTTCCCTTCCAAACCTTCACTCCCCACCAAAGTTTCAGACTCATCTCAGCCCCCCAGGGCCCAGCACAGAGCTCATGGAAGTCAACACCGCCTTCCCCATGCCTGCTTCGCCCACCCACTACCTCTGGGTGCCTGGAAAAGCCTCTGACTGGGACCCTCCTCCTTTCCCTTGCCATCTTCAGCTTCTCTCCAGCAACTCAAATCCAGCATTCCTTTTAAAAACCAAATAAGATCCATCTTATAAAATCACAGGGTTTTAGAAACCTTAGTAGTAAAATGAACCTAGCAGATCATTTATTCCATCCTCTCCTCTTACAGATATTGTGACTCTTCCTGAAAACACCGGTCCGTGTGGACCCCCACCCTCCACACTCGCTTTTTTGTTTTGTTTTGTTTTTTATATCACACAACTGGGGACATTTACTTGTCTTCTGTGTTCTCTTTCGTATCTTGTCTCTCAATGACGGGATCTAGCAATCATATATTCAAGCCAAGGGGAAGCGCAGGAACCCTCGTGCAGAGCTTCTTCATTGTCCTGCTGGGCCTCTGAGCAAAGAGGAGAACCAGAGCCCCCCCGCACACAGCACCAGTGCTGGGGTAGTCCACGCCCCCCCATTCTCATGCCCGCCCTCTTTCTGCAGGACCCAAAACGGGTGACAAACTTCTACTGACCTCACTTCCTAGAGGTGTTCAATAAAGACCAGCAGAACAGGGTAGAAGTGATTGCCTGTGCAAGCAATCACCAAACCATCTCCGAAAGAACGGGCCCAGCCAGTGACCACTTGGAGGTAGAACAGGAGTTAAGGAACGCATGGGTGCCGAATGAACAAAATAAAAATAATAGTAGCTTAACTTTGGGAAGCCTTAAACACTTGGTACCTGTTACGACTTTGATCCTCAGCCTGCACTGCTCAATCTCAATCTATGAGGCAGGTATTATTATTACTATCCCTGTTTGCAAGTAAGAAAGCCAAGGCATATGGAGATAAAGCACTTTGCTCAAAGCACACAGCCTGAAAGCAGCAGAGCCGGGATGCGTCGCTATTGCACGAGGCAGCCTCTTGGCTGAGGCTTCTCCTCTTGGACCGCTGGCTCCTTGAGGGCAGGAGCACTGCCTAGTTCACTACTCCGTTGCCAGTCCTCAGCATGGTACCCAGAACCGATGATGTATCGACCTGAATGAAACAGAACTGAAGGCCTTTATGACATGGCCAAGAGAAGCCTGCCATCTTCCACTTCCTGACTGGGCGGTCCAGGGAAAGTAGCTCAATTGTGGCACTTCTCAGTAAGCACATCTGTACATGGGCAGGGTGGATCCTGCATCATTGTATTTCTGCACGTAGACGTAAGATACGTGCTTAAGTGCTTGTGCAGTGCCTGGCACATGATACACGGTCACTAATAGTAACTGGTATTCACAATGGCAAGGGAAGCAAGGCAAGGAGACAAACCACACTGATGCTGGCTGGACCATGGACATGTTCAGAAGGGGTCAAGCCAGAGATCTGGGAAGGAAGAAATCCTATCTGCTCAGGCGAGAAGGGACGTGAAATTACTTCAGCTAGGCCCCAAATCAAAAGTGTTTTGACCAAATCAACCCTTAGACACGGATTCTCACGTGAGCCTCGGAGTCCATCTGGTTTATCACAAAAGGGAGAAACCTTGCTCTGGGATCAAGAAAACAAAAATTCAAGGCCTGGCTCTGCCAATGACTCACCCTGTGACCTTGGACAAGTTGCTCAGCCTCTCTGGGCCCCAGTTTCCTCATCCATAAAATAAGGGGTTTGAATTAAATGATCTTTCGGCCTCCTTCCAGCTTTAAATAATAATCACATTAAATGATGGGAAACGAAATGTCTTCCAGCCCATCTGGCTCCTTGGTGGGGGAACTGACGCAGGGTTTTATGAGTCAGGGGTTGGGAATAAGCTCTAAATTGAAATGATAGCTGTGGGGAGGTTTTTGTTTATTGTGACAATAACTCACAGTTACATGGTGTTTTAGCACTCACAGCAACACTTTGTGTAGATTTTCATTTCATCTGCTCAACAGCCCCGTAAATAAAATCATCCCTGCCTCCAGGTCACGCATCAGGTACTTGTTCAGCTGTAGGCAATGGAATGCCTGACCAGTGCGGTTTAAGGAAAGAGGAATTTATTTTCTAAAAAAAAACTACCAGTTGACTGTCATGAGCAAGGCAGTGACATCAGGGCTAGCACCTCTGGGACTCTCGGGCACTTCCTTTTACAGTCATCAAAGGGACCAGACATAGCATCCACCATCAAGACAGGATGCAGCGGGAATTAGGTCACTGGTGACATCAGAATCCTTTCCCAAGAAAGCAAAAGCTTTCCCAGAAACTCTCCAAGCATCGTTTTCTTTTACAGTCATTGGCTTAGCACAGTGTCACATGGCCAGCCTGAGCTGACAGGACATCGGAGAGAGTTCCTTTTCCCACTCCATAGTGGAGGCACAAGGCAGAAGGGAATTACTAATGAACAAGGTGAGCCACTGAGAAGTAAGAGATCTGCTCAAAATTTAAAAACCAAGACTGGGAACTAAATTTGGTTCTTGATGGGAAGTTTTTTGTTTCTGTTTTTGTTTTTTTATTATTTACATTCTAAAAGGAATTAAATCTGTATTTTTTACAATATCATCATATAGCTGTGCATTTATCATCACAATCGACTTTTCTTTTTTCTGAAAAAATAACATATATACAAAAAAGCAATAAATTTCAAAGTACAATGCAACAATTAGTTGTAGAGCAGATTCAGATTTTGGTGTGGATTACAATTCTACAACTGTAGGTTTTTACTTTTAGCTGCTCTAAGATACTAGAGACTAAAAGAAATATAAATATTATGATTCAACAATCATACTCATTTGTTAAAACCTACCTACAAACTCCACCATCCCCTTTGATTTTTTTTAACTTTTTTTATTGTATAGTATAACATATATACAAAGCAAGGAAATAAAAAAGCAATAGTTTGCAAAGCACTTTTCAAAAAGTGGTTACAGGACGGATCCCAGAGTTTGTCATGGGCTACCATATGATCCTCTCATATTTTTCCTTCTAGTTGTTCCAGAATATAGGAGGCTAAAATACTTTTTTATCATCATAATTGCCTTTTTTTTCCTTCTTTTTTTTCTTGACTGGAACTTTAGTGCTCATCCTATAAAAGTTCCTGCCTCTCATTTAGCCTCCAGTTAGCAGGACACAGAACAATGTAATGGCTGAGAGTAAAGCCTCACGATTCAGATTCCCTGGGTTCAAATCCACACTTGTAGTGTGACCTTCACCTAGTTACTTAACCTCTCTGGCTTCACTGAAAGGGGAGATACACTGAAGATTTAATAACATTGACTGAATTCCTTTTAATCTGTCAGGCACTGTCCTCAGTACTGGAAGTGACTATACTAGAAATAAAAGTACCTATTTAACAGAGTTGTTTTGAGAATTGATGAGACAACCCATGTAAATAAAATACTTAGCATTATGGTGTCTAGCACATAAAAAGCAATCAGGAAATATTATTCTTGTGATCAAAGCAGCCTCCCCTCTTCCAGGGCTCTCTGAGATTGTATTTTATGCCTGGTTACCAGCTTGAATAAGGATGATGGGTGCAGGTCAGCCATGGACACTGTTGCTAGTGGGCATGGAAACCCATGGTATGAGTCACCCCGGCAGCTGCCTAATGCTCCAGTGTGAGGCATGTGCTCGCTGGCTCAGAGGTCTGGAGAAGAAACCACTTTTCCCTGGATGCCCAACTAAGCAGAAATGATAAAGAGGTCTAAGAACCAGTGGCCTCTAGCCAGAGAAAGGAGATGGGCTATTGCTGAAAGTTTAGCAGTCATAGGAAAGTGAGCTCGGGGAGAGGGAACCTAGGATTGGTGTCTGGGAGGGCAGTGATAGGAAGCAAACAGTCTACTTCAAACACTGGGCCCAGAATATGATGTTTCACCAGGAAGAGGTAAGGTCTGTATCGAAGGGGGTCAGATAGAACTGAATGATAACAACCTTGGAAGGAGAAAAGGCAGAGACCTAACATTTTGGATCATCCTACTAAATGCCAGGCACTTTATGTACTCAATCTCCTTGGAACCTGAAACAAGCAAGAGATGTGAAATGATGTCATAATTCTGGGGAAAATTTAAGAGAAGTGTCAATTAAACCAGACACAAATCCCAGCTCAGCTCTTTGCTGTTAAATCCTATGCTGTCTCTGGTAAATAATTTACCCTCTTTGAGCTGGTGTCCTTCTTTATAATAAGGGTGGTGATGCTCAGCATAGGTAATGAATAAAAAATAAGGAGGGTGAGTGTTCAATAAATGGCAGTCGCTGCTATTGTTAGTTGTTCTTGTTTTTTCTTACTTGTGCTACTGTTATTACCATCTCGACAATAGAGTAGGTTTTTGTGCCAAGGGAAACATTGGATAATCCTGACTCATTAGGCTTAAAAGCTCCTTGGCCCTTTGGATGTGCTGAGCTATTCTTCATCTCAAGAGATGGAATGGGCACATGGCTATTGGAGGTGCCAGCACTAGCAGAGCTTAAGTCATTGGTTCTTAGGAGGTAATTTATACAAGTTGGAGAAATAGCAGAAGATGCTCGCCAGCCTATATGTTTTTATAATCATAACCTACTAACACCAGTGCTGAAGATAGAGGAAGCCCCTCCTTTCCTGGACCCCAAATGAGAAAGGCAAGGTGTAATTGGTTGCCAGTACTATCAATCACCTTGGACATAAAGAAGGAGGCAGGCCTCCTAAAAGCTCTATTGTGTGCCCAAGTCAACTCTCTCCACTTCAAATGCTAACAGGTCTCCAGGTTTGCTCCAATGGTGAGGGCTGGTAATACTAGAATTTTACTTAATATTATCTTGAGTCAAAAGCCCACTTAAAATTAGGCCTAAGAGTCACCCCAAGAGAATCTCTTTTGTTGCTTAAATGTGGCCTATCTCTCAGCCAACGTGGCAAGCAAACTCACTGCCCTACCCCTCTTTACATGGGCCATGACTCCCATGGGTGTAAACCTCCCTGGCAACATGGGAGAGAAATCCTAGAATGAGCTGGGACCCAGCATCAAGGGATTGAGAAAACTTTCTCGACCGAAAGTGGGTAGAGAGAAATGAGACAAACAAAGTATCGGTGGCTGAGAGATTTCAAATAGCATCGACAGGTTATCTTGGAGGTTAATCCTATGCATTATATAGATATCCCCTTTTTAGTTTAAGGTGTATCAGAATGGCTAGAGGGAAGTGCCTGAAACTGTAGAGCTATGTTCCAGCAGCCATGGAACACAGTTTCTTTAAGATGATTGTATAATGATATAGCTTTCACAAATTGACTGTGTGATTGTGAAAACCTTGTTCTGATGTTCCTTTTATCTATGGTATGGACAGATGAGTAAAAAATATGGATTAAAAATAAATAAATAATAAGGGAAACAAGTGTTAAAATTAATTGGGTAGAGGGAAATACTAGTGGTCAATGAGAGGGAGGGGTAAGGGGTATGGTATGTATGAGTTTTTTCTTTTCTTTTAATTTCTTTTTCCAGAGTGATGTAAATGTTCTAAGAAATGATCATAGTGATGAATATACAACTGTGTGATGATATTGTGAGCCATTGATTGCACACAAAGTATGGAGTGTTTATGTTGTACGTGGATAGGTTTTATTAATTTAAAAAATATACATTATCTTGAGTCAAAACGAAAACTTTTGTTTTTAATTTTTAAATAGCTAATTTTAATAAATTTCTGTCTTAAAATTCTGGACCTTTTACTTGGTTTCTTTGGCACAGAATACATTTTTCAGTGGTGAGGGAAAATTTTGGTCAAAATCTCTAAAATGTAACTTTCCTCCATTTTCCATATAAGAAAACTGAAGCATATAAGATGCAGGCCAGTTGTCAATAAAAAAGTACACCTGGCTCTGAAGTCACACCTGTCCATTGCCAAAGTCTATGTTTCATTGTGCCTCACCCATGTCGTTTCTTTAGATAGAGAACTTGTACTTTCTCTGGCCTCATGGCCTAGGGGTGGGGTCTCAACCTTGAAAGAGAAATTTAACCCACATGCAGGAATAACAGTAATTGCTAACCTAAAGGTGAAAGCCTCTTAGCACTGAGCCCTGTGCTAATTTTTTAGTGAAATTCATTTCACTTCCAACAACGCTTAGTGGTGGGTGCTGCCATTATCTCCTCTGGTGGGTTAATCATGTACCCCAATTAAGATATGTTCTTAATCTACATCGCTGTGGGTATGAACCCATTGTAAACAGGACCTCTTGAAGATGTCACTTTTGGTTAAGGTGTGGCCCGACTGAATCTGGGTGGGTCCTAATCAGGATTACTGGAGGCCTCACAAAGAGACGTGAGAAAGGAAAGGCCATGTTCGTAGGGTGGGAGGCAAAAATACAAGCTGAGGATTGCCAGCAGCCAGCAGCAGAACGCTCCAGTCTTCAGAGAGAAAGCAAGCCTTGTGGATATCCTGGTTTTGAACTTCTAGCCTCTGAAATCTTGTGCCAATAAATATCTGTTGTTTTAGCCAAAACTAATTTGCGTATTTGTGGTAGCAGCTCAGGCAAATGAAGCCATCTCCATTTTATAGAGGTACCTGAGAATTAAAGAAGTCAAGTGACATGAAACAAATCCTACAGCTGTGACAACTGATCCCAGGCAGAGTGACTCTGGGACGCAGTCTCTGAACCGGGACCTACTGCAGCCTTTGATGCACCAGGACAAGATCAGCCAGGAAGGACCTCTTTCCCTGGGGCTTTTCATCAATGATTCATTAACGAGCACTCCTTCTCTATTAAGGTATGCAATCCCAGAAGTGGGAGGGACTGAACAGGGAGTGAGCCAGGGAAGGAGGGCAAGCCTCAGTGGGGTGTGCTCCTGAGTTGGCCACCACTGAGGACAACGATGTGCCCCACCTTGCAGGACCATCCTTCAAGAAGCCATTTCAAGTGCATCTCAGGTTGTCCTTCCTGCGAGAAGGAAGGGGGAAGAATTTATTTCCTGATTCCCACATCCCACTGGTCAAGAGTTCACCCCAAGAGAAGCAAAAGTGCCCCCAAATCCCAGAATGTCTGATACCCCAGCTTCAACAGGGAAACTCAGGACAGCAGGCAAAAGGCTCGCAGTGCTGGACTTGAGGCAAGATGCAGTCAGATTGCGTCTGCATGAAGTTGGTCAGAATCCACAGAGTAGGTCAATGAGAGGGAGTTTTTCTTTTTTCTCTTTATTTCTTTTTCTGGAGTGATGCAAATATTCTGAAAAATGATCACTGTGATGAATACACAGTTATGTGATGATACTGTGAGCCATTGATTATACACCATTTATGGAATGTGTGTGTGTGAAGATTTCTCAATTAAAAAAATACATATTTTTTTAATCCACATAGTAGGACCAGCCATGAAATTTGCACACCCCAGTGAAAAATAAAAATGCAGGGCCCCTTGTTCAAAAATTATTAAGAATTTCTGTACTGCTCCAGCAGAGCCTTAAAGCAAGCATGGAGCCCTTCTAGGCACTTCACACACCCACAGAGCCAGCCCTCCCACACAGAGGTGATCGACGTGGTGGCGGCTGGAGCCAGAACAAAAGGCCCTGAAGACAGGTAAACAGGTGAGGCTGAGAGCTTCTGACGTGGCTCCTGAGATGGATCCAGTACAGGGTCTGATAGTGGGATGTTAGGAGATGATCTTAGAAAGGTAAGGCAGAGCCACAATGTGCTGGGACTTCGGGGAATTGGTTTCTGTCTTGTAGGCTATGGAGCATCTATAGAAGTTAACATTCTGTGAAAGTAGACTCAAGATAGAGTATGATTATGTAATAAATGAGCAGTCCAGGTAATAAGGATAGAAATAGCCAAATTAAAGGATCTCTCCAAGACTCAGTTGGGCAGGAAAGACCATAGGGAGACAATTAGACACTATCTGGAGGGAGGAGAAGGAGAAGGAAAGCAGGGGTCACACATTTGTTATACCAAAGTACCAAGTGAAAGCCAGCCTTGCCTGGCAGCTAGTGGAAGGCTGTGTCCACAGATGCTAACAAGTGAAGGTTTCATCTGTGTACAGCAGACAATGAAAATTGCTTCCAATTGTGAAAACTTCTCCATAGTATCCCATACTAGAATATCCCTAAAATTCCCTAAGACCATTGTTTTGTACTTGAGTACTCTTTGTCCATTCCCCAGCTAGACAAGGTTCCTTTAACCTCCCATCCCCATCCTGACCCCCCACCCACCATGTGCCAGGCAGCAGCCATCTGATTATCATTTCATACAAGGACTTAGACCTGTACCTTACTCCTTTCCCACTTTTTATAACCAGGCCGGTCTTTACCCTTCATTCTCACATTCATTACTGTACTTCCAGCCTCCTTTCATTCTGATATTTAGCACTATCATTCTGAATAAGATTTCGAAGTTCCTTCCACCAGAAGTTGCACCCCCAGCTGTCGTATGTTTAATTTACACCCATTCTTCGTTGACCAGGCCTCAGAAGCTCTTCCTATCACTCTTCCTCCCAAGCTCACCCCAGTCTCATGAATGGATGCTAGCTCACTCTCCTTCAAGAAATCATGGCCGGCATCTTCAAGGCTGGGCCTTGATAAATTCCAAAACAGTAAGATCGCATATCTATATTCTCCTCCTTCCAGATAATTCTGTAATTTCAAATTAGGTTATATTCCTTAGACCCAGGAGCCGAAAGCCTAGTCAAGACCACCAGGCTGCCATGACCACCAGACCCTAGAAACATGAGGCAGGTGAGAGCCTTGGGGTTCCCCAGCCCTGCCATTCCCTTCCCCTCCAGTCTACAGGATCTGCCTGGATACACACTACACTTTGTCTGGCTGGTCTGCATTATATTCCCAAAGTCTCTGGAAATCTAGGACTCACTGGACCTCAGGCCCTGTGTAGGATCCTCATGTCACTCCTACTGTTTGTTGGTCTCCTGCCTCTGGTGCCAGACATGCCCCTCCGTGCCTCAGGCTGCTGACCGAGTCCATCCCAACCCCAACAGACTGCTCTCCATTAATCTCCCAGGTCCATAAGGTTCTCATAAGGTCAGCCTCAGCCTAGCCTCACCTCTGCTCTTTTTTTGTCCATCTATTTGGCTACCTCAACAAGTCACATGACCAAACTTGGGTCTGAGATGGATGCAGCACCACAGCCCCTATGACTGGAAGTCCAGCTGTTCTTTCTGGAGCCAGCCACTGTGACCCGGCCAACGCACAGTTACTATCCAGCATGGTCTCAGCTTCCTTCTCTTGTTCATTGAGCCAGTGTCATCAAGGTCCCAGCATACTGGATTTCTGTGTCCACCCAAGCTCATATAAGCACCTTCTTTCCACACTCAGAACTCAGAATAGAGAGTAAGTGAATGCAAGCAGGGTCTCCACCAGCTCTACCAGCTGTGTAATTTATTTGGTTTGATCCTTTCAGCCATTTATTCATATTTTACTAATATTTATTGACCAGCCTCTCTATGTCAGCCCCTGAAAAGAGCCATGCAGAAGAGAAAGAAGCTCTTCCTTCATGAAGCTTACCATCTAGTAGGTGGACTGAACTTTAAGAAAGAACTACAGCAGCTGCTTTTGTGGTGGATGCTAGGAGGAAAAATTACAATTCTGGTTCACAGAGCACTGAGGTGCCTGGTATTAGCACTGTGTTTTTCTCAACTGACGTGACAGATAGATTTAAGCTGCACTACTCCCTGATTCACAAATTCATTGCCATTATTTCTGATTGCCTTTAATTTTGGTACAAGGCATAATTTTATTATTTAAATAAAAATAAGAAGCACACCACAACCTTCTGAATTACCACCATAAGCTCCGTTAATAGCTTTAAGAGCCTTGAAAAGAGAAAAAAAGAAAACGAAAATAACCTCCAGATAGATAAATGCCCAGTATTGTCTCATAATTGCAGTTCACATTTCAGAAAAGAGGAGAGATGCTAGGAAGCAGAAGCAAGGTGCCTTCGGGATTTCACAGGCTGGAGACCCCACAACATTTGTCTAATTCAAATAGGATAAGCCTCAGAGTCCCTTAATGTAAGATGGTTTCTAAGTGTTTCCAAGCTTCCTAAGAAAGATGAAGCCACCTTCTTCATCAAAATTAGTCAACTGTAACATGACAGCTTAGCAAGGATGGAGAATGCTTTTGTTCCATGCCCACCCCCATTTCATCTCCCTGAGCTGACCCATCTTTTCTCTTAGGATGCCTGGCTTATGGCTAAAGCTGCCCTGAGCTGATCCCCCTTCCTCTCTTGGCCTCTCCTCATCCAATCTTTCCATGACCGCCTCCCCGTACTTCGTCTGGCACTGCAGCTGACTCCCTCCCTCAGCCCTCAGCCCTCAGCCCAGAGCAGCCTCTCACCCATTCTCTTGCTCACAGGTCCCAGCTTCCTCAATGGGACCTACCCCTGACTGAGGTGAGGAAATCAATGCTAGGGGACTAATTCCGAATGACTCACACACCTCAGGGCTGCTCGCTTTTGAAAAGGAGACACTGAGTGAGTTCTGGTCCCAGCTCTCCCTCTTATTACACGTGGCCTCAGGCAAACCTCCTTGCCTTGAAGCCTCAGGCTCCTCATCAGTAAAGCACAGATAATGGTGTCCACAGCATGCAGCCTTACGGTCCAGTGGCCAAGAGTCTGGCTTTCCAAGTTTGAATTCTGGTTCCATCACTTCCTAGCTGTGTGAATTTGGACAGTTCGTGAAAACCCTCTGTACCTCAGTTTCCTCATCAGTAAAATGAGGATAACAATAACAATTACCTACTTCAGAGGGGTTTTGTGAGGATTTAATGAGTTCTTAAGCATAAAACACTCAGAAGAGCGCTGGCATGCCTTCAGTACAATAAAAGTTAGCTATTATTCATAATAATAATCTGTTTTGCAGGATTCATGTGGAATCCAAGTGTGGGAGGGGTTGGGACAGTGCACTTTATATACCAAGCACTAAGAGAAATTTTTAAAAAAAGAAAAAAACTGAGGTCAGCAAGGGGTGCTACAGGAGTGAAGGGGTGAGAGAAGTGAAAGAATCAGGAACTGTCATCAGAGAGAGGCCCATGGAGCCCAGGGATGGGGCATATAAGATCCTTGAGGATAGGGGCTGGGTCTGATTTTATCATGATCGAATCCTCAGAAGCCAGTGTAGGGCCTGGCAGATAGTTGATACCCAGTAGATATGGTAGGAATAAAAGAAGGGTGAAAGGAGGGAGGGAGAGTGGGAAGGAAGGAAAATGGGAAGAGGAAGATGACGTGGGGGTAATGGGAGCAGATATCTGAAATGGTTGGAGGTAGAGATCACTGAAGGCCAATAAAATATGAGAGGAACATTTTGGACCTGGACAAATTCCTCAAGATAGAGGGAGGATATGGTGTGGGAGGAAGCCCGTGAGTCAGGACATTTGAGAACAAGGAGGAGTGAACAGCAGGTTGAGAAATAACAGAGAAGAGAAAAGAGAGAGGGTGGTAGAGTAGGATGGCTAGAGCATCAGGAGAGTTTCTGCATGGAAATGGAGGAGAGAAGAGGGAGCATGTGATGCCAGGAGAACATTCTAGTGCACTTAGTGAAATGTGTAATCCACACGGGGATGGCCAAGGAAGCCGTGACCAAAGGAAAGGCAGATGGCAGCAAAGGACAGAGGCAGAGATAGGGGTCAAAGTAGGCAAGCCTGTGTGCAGATCTAGCAGTGATAACTGGATGTGTGAACACACAAACTCACCTCAAGTTTTAGTCAGACCATACTTTAACAAGCCTCTATTCCTCCTTGATAGCAAGAAAATTAAATTTAGTCCAATTCAGTCCACACAGCCCTTTCTAGTAATTTTTCCAATCATTTTTAAAACTTACTCTTAGCTCGGGTAAATGTTTGATCATATTCATTATCGCTACTATTAGCATCATTATGTCATTAGAACGTAAATTGCAAAAGAGCAAGGACACGGACTGATTTGTTGATCACTATTTGTACAGCACCTAGAACAGTTTCTGGTACATAGTAGATGCTCAGTAAATATCTGTTCAATGAATGGCTGTCCAGTTCAAAGCCTCTTGTCCAATGCATACTCGGCTCCCAACTCCACGTTGGCCACTACCCTGCAAGGAGCGAGGAACGCACACGCCGGGCACAGCTGCAACTCCATGTGGACTGCTCCATATTTTGAGTCTCTGGGCCTCCTGAGGGCCTTCTGTGCAGCGTCCTAGCATAGTTGCTTTTCTTTACCCAGAGATGCTGGTTCTTCACTGTACCAGGAAGTATCTGGGAAGATGCACTGGCCCTGCCCCTACCAAATTCCATGACCCATTTCAGTGACTCACAGCAATAAATATTTATCATCACACTAGCAGTTCTGTGGGTCAGCTGGGGGCCCTGTGTGTGGCTTTGGAGCTGTGGAGTGGCTGACACAGTTTTGCTCTACATGTCTCTCATTTTCCAGGGCACTGTTCTCAAGGCAATGTCAGAAGTGCCTAAGAAGCAAACAGAAATAACGATACCTTTGAAAGACCAGGCTCAGAACCGGGGCACCTCCACCCATTGGCTAACATGAGTCACATGATCACATCCTGCAACCTACCACCCTATCCCCCACCAGTCTGCATGGTAGGAACTCATGCCATCCCCAGGCAGTGCAATGCACCACAATCTCAGCTGCTCCACTCCATGGTTTATGCTCAGTTCTCATGAGGTAAATGTGTGATCCTCCAGCTTTCATTTAGGCTCCAGATAAGAAGGAGATGCCAGATGGACTTTGGAATTTCTTGGGAACACATTATCCCCAACCCCTTACCTAATATTAAAGTGGCAAGAGAATAGGATGACCTCTCTCCCAGCGTAGCCCCTCTCTGCCCTCCAGGTTGCATGACTTGTCCTTTGAAAGAGGGTGGGTCAGACCAGTGATTTGGAATCACTCAGTGGCTTCTACCTTGCACTCCCCTAGTCTCCTTTGAGGTCAGTCTTGGGAGAGCTGATACTTTTATTTCCATTTATGTGGATGGAGAAAAAGCACAACTCATAGCTTTAATTATTGCCACAAGGAAATATTTGCTATTCCGCTACTTTCTACTAGGAAGGGAGATTTCAGATGAAGGCGGGGAAAGAGTTGAGGGAGGCAAGAGAAAGCACAGAGCAGAATAAGATGAAAACACAGGGTCATAAATAATGCCTTCTCACAGGGCTTAAAGGAGCTTAAATGAGAAAATGTGGGTGTTCACTAAATATTTGTTTGGTTTTGTTAAACTTTTCATTTGTTCCACCTCCAATGCTAAGAGCTTTGGCCAAAAACACCACTGGGCAACTTCATAGAAAAATAACAGCCACAGGAATTGTGATCTGAAAATGATAATGTGTCAGTGTATGGGGGAAATTTAGTGCCCCCCCAAAAACAGCATTCTTTATTTTAAGCCTTTGTAAGCACCAACCTGGCCCAGGTACAATTTTTTAAATGGCATACACATATACACATAAACAAACCCTATTATTATCCAAAGCAAATAAACATACTAAACAGATTTCCCCCTGAAAGGAAATGGCATGAAACAAAGAAAAAAGTAACAATGCCTAGCAATTGTGCTTAATAAAAGCACAAAGCTGGCCAAGTTTTGCTCTTTAATTTCTACATTAAAATTATCGCAAGATGTATGCATTAGGTACAGATTGTAGGCGTAAAGCACACTTTACCCACCATATGAAAAGAAAAATACCTTAACCCACAGGTAGCGTTTCCTACCACTAGCACCCAAGACCACTCTAACAGGCACAGAATTCCTTCGGATGGATGATATGAATAAATTGGAGGGCTGCCTGGCTCATGCTTGAGGTGAGCGCAGGTCTGTAGCATTCTAAGAAATGGGAACAGCTTGTGCAACGGCACTGTCATGGTTAGGGACAGGTGTCAACTTGGCCAAGTTATGGTACCTGTTCATCTGATTGGGCAAGCGCTGGCCTGTCTGTTGCAATGAGGACATTTCATAGGATTAGGTCATGATCACGTCAGCTACATCCACAGCTGATTCCATTTGTAATCAGCCAAAGGGGAGTGTCTTCTGCAATTAGTGATACTAAATCCAATCATGGGAAGCCTTTTAAGGAGGACTCAGAGGAGACAGGTTGCATTCCTGCTTTGGCTGGTGAGCCTCTCCTGTGGAGTTCGTCCAGGCCATCCATTGGAGTCATCGACTTCGCAGCCTGCCCTGTGGATTTTGGACTCTGCGTTCCTACGGTCACGTGAGACACTTTCATAAATTTTATATTTGCAAGTGTTCCCTGTTGGTCCTGTTTCTCTAGAGAACCCTAACTAATACATCTTGGTACCGGGAGTGGTTCTTAAGGAACAGAATCTTAAAAATGGGTTTTTATGAATGGTTTTCTACTCTGACTGGGCTCAGAGACACTAAGGACTCTGATTCCCGTAATCAGAATGACACTCCCAATCCATGGACTGAGTTGGCAAAGGAGATAGTCAAAATATCATCATTCGATTCTCCTAATGCTTCGCTTGTACGAAGCCAGACTCTGGGGGATAATGTTTTTGACACCTTTACAGAGTTTTGTAGGAATAAGAGTTATAGAGATGTTGGTTGGTTGTTGTTAGATACACTGTCTACATTAAAGGGTGAAAGGGATGGGCTTAAGGCTTCAAACAAGAAGCTTAAGTGCCGTCTGAAAGATGTAGAGGTTTCTATGAGTATCCTGAAGGAAAATTTTATTTCCTGTAGCCGTAAACTTGAGATCTCTGAAAATCAGACTCAGAATCTTATTGTTAGAGTAGCAACTTTACAACGTAAACTGAAATCTCAGTCTTGCATGGTGTCTGCCGTTAAAGTGAGGGCATTGATTGGAAAGGAGTGGGACCCTGAAAAATGGGATGGTGACATATGGATTGATAATGATGTTGGGGGTGAGGTTGAAACCCTAGACCATGCTGAGCCTTCTTTAGATAACCCTGTAATAGTCTGCCCTGAGGACATAGCTGCCCCACCTCCAGCCTGCCTTGAGGAATTGGCCACCCAACCTCCTCCTGAAGGGATTAGCCCTAGAGTTATTAATCCTGCTTCACCAGATGAAACTGCAAATGAAAGCCCTGAAGCAAATGGCTTGGAAGATATTTCTAATTCTTTTCATGACCCACCCCCACCACTCCTCATTTCTTCTAGACTTATAACTAGACTAAAGTCCCAACAGGCCTCTAAAGGTGAGGTACAAAGTATCACACATGAGGAGGTACGTTATACTCCAAAAGAACTGTGTGAGTTTTCCAATTTATATAGACAGAAATCAGGGGAATATGTGTGGCAATTGATTTTAAGAGTGTGGGATAATGGTGGGAGGAATATAAGGCTGGATCAGGCTGAATTTATTGATATGGGCCCACTAAGCAGAGATTCTGCATTCAATGTTATAGCTAGAGCAGTTAGAAAAGGTGTTAACAGCTTGTTTGGGTGGTTGGTTGAAACATGGATCAAAAGGTGGCCAACATTACCTGAGGTTGAAATGCCAGAACTGCCCTGGTATAATGTAGATGAGGGGATCCAGAGGCTTAGAGAGATTGGGATGTTAGAGTGGATTTATCATGCAAAGCCTGCTCTTACACCCCAGGAATGTCCAGAGGATGCACCTTTTACCAGAACAGTGAGAAATAAATTTGTGAGACTAGCACCATCATCCCTCAAGAGCTCTGTGGTTGCACTTCTCTGTAGGTCAGATATTACTGTAGGAACTGCTGTCACTGAGCTGGAATCCTTAAACACAATGGGGATGACCAAATCCCGAGTTGGCAGAAGCCAGGTGGCAGCACTTAATCACCAAACACAGGGTAGACGTGGGTATTATAATAGACAACAAACTCAAAGGAGGCATCAAAATTATATGACACGCAGAGATTTGTGGCATTGGCTAGTAAATCATGGGGTGCCTAGAAATACAATAGAAGGGCAGCCTACTAAATTCTTGTTGGAGCTGTATAAACAAAAGAGTTCTAGGTCAAGGGAACAGAAGTCTAACCTGAATTACAAAAACACAGAGTCACGGCCCCTTAATCAATTTCCAGACTTGAAACAGTTTACAGACCCTGAGCCCCTTGAATGAAGGGGAGGCCAGGTCCCTATGGGGAAGAAACCTGTTACACTGCCACAAATTTATACTGTTAACCTTCCTCTAAGTCTTCCCCAAGGAGAACGACGGCCTTTTACCAGGGTAACTGTGCATTGGGGAAAAGGAAATGATCAGATATTTCGGGGATTATTAGACACTGGTTCAGAAGTGACATTAATTCCAGGGGACCCAAAACGTCACTCTGGACCACCAGTCAGAGTGGGGGCTTATGGAGGCCAGGTGATCAATGGAGTTTTAGCTCAGGTCCATCTCACAGTGGGTCCAGTGGGCCCCCGGACCCATCCTGTAGTTATTTCCCCAGTTCCGGAATGTATAATTGGCATAGACATACTGAGCAACTGGCAGAATCCCCACGTTGGCTCTCTAACTCGTGCAGTGAGGGCTATTATGGTGGGAAAGGCCAAGTGGAAGCCACTAGAACTGCCCCTACCAAGCAAAATAGTAAATCAAAAGCAATACCGTATTCCTGGAGGGATTGCAGAGATTACTGCCACTCTTAAGGACTTGAAAGATGCAGGGGTGGTGATTCCCACCACATCCCCATTCAACTCTCCTATTTGGCCTATGCAGAAAACAGATGGGTCTTGGAGAATGACAGTGGATTATCGTAAACTCAACCAGGTGGTAACTCCAATTGCAGCTGCTGTTCCAGATGTAGTATCATTGCTTGAGCAAATCAATACATCCCCTGGTACCTGGTATGCAGCTATTGATCTGGCAAATGCTTTTTTCTCAATAGCTATTAGTAAGGACCATCAGAAACAGTTTGCTTTCAGCTGGCAAGGTCAGCAATATACTTTCACTGTCCTACCTCAGGGGTATATCAACTCTCCAGCCCTATGTCATAATCTTGTTCGCAGAGACCTTGATCGTTTCTCCCTCCCACAAGACATCACACTGGTCCATTATATTGATGATATCATGTTGATTGGACCTAGTGAGCAAGAAGTAGCAACTACTCTAGATTTACTGGTAAGGCATTTGCGTGTCAGAGGATGGGAGATAAATTCAACAAAAATACAGGGGCCTTCCACCTCAGTAAAATTTCTAGGTGTCCAGTGGTGTGGGGCATGTCGAGATATCCCTTCTAAGGTGAAGGATAAATTGCTGCATCTGGCCCCTCCCACAACCAAAAAAGAGGCACAACGCCTAGTGGGTCTTTTTGGATTTGGGCGACAACATATTCCTCATTTGGGTGTGCTACTCCGGCCCATTTATCAAGTGACCAGAAAAGCTGTTAATTTTGAGTGGGGACCTAAACAAGAGGAGGCTCTGCGACAGGTCCAGGCTGCTGTGCAAGCTGCTCTGCCACTTGGGCCATATGATCCAGCAGATCCAATGGTGCTGGAAGTGTCAGTGGCAAATAGAGATGCTGTCTGGAGCCTTTGGCAGGCCCCTATAGGAGAATCACAACGCAGACCCTTAGGATTTTGGAGCAAAGCCTTACCATCTGCTGCAGATAACTACTCTCCTTTTGAGAAACAGCTTTTGGCCTGCTACTGGGCCTTAGTAGAGACTGAACGCTTAACCATGGGCCACCAAGTTACCATGAGACCTGAGTTGCCTATCATGAGTTGGGTGTTGTCTGACCCACCAAGCCATAAAGTTGGGCGTGCACAGCAGCACTCTATTGTAAAGTGGAAATGGTATATACGAGATAGAGCCAGAGCAGGTCCTGAAGGCACAAGTAAGTTACATGAAGAAGTGGCACAAATGCCCATGGTTTCCTGCTGCCACATTACCTTCTCTTTCCCAGACCAGAGCTATGGCCTCTTGGGGAGTTCCTTACAGTGAATTGACTGAGGAAGAGAAAACTCGGGCCTGGTTTACAGATGGTTCAGCACGATATGCAGGTACCACCCGAAAGTGGACAGCTGCAGCATTACAACCCCTTTCTGGGGTGTCCTTGAAGGACAGTGGTGAGGAGAAATCCTCCCAGTGGGCAGAACTTCGAGCAGTGCACCTGGTTGTTCATTTTGCTTGGAAGGAAAACTGGCCAGAGGTGCGTTTGTATACCGACTCATGGGCTGTTGCTAATGGTTTGGCTGGATGGTCAGGGACTTGGAAAGACCATAATTGGAAAATTGGTGACAAAAAGGTCTGGGGAAGAAGTATGTGGATAGACCTTTCTGAGTGTGCTAAAAACATGAAGATATTTGTGTCCCATGTGAATGCACACCAGAGGGTGACTTCAGCAGAGGAAGATTTTAATAATCAAGTGGATAAGATGACCCATTCTATGGATACCAGTCAGCCTCTTTCCCCAGCAACTCCTGTTATTGCCCAATGGGCTCATGAACAAAGTGGTCATGGTGGTAGGGATGGAGGTTATGCATGGGCTCAGCAACATGGACTTCCACTCACCAAGGCTGACCTGGCTACAGCCACTTCTGAGTGCCCAATTTGCCAGCAGCAGAGACCCACACTCAGCCCCTGATATGGCACCATTTCCCGAGGTGACCAGCCAGCTACATGGTGGCAGATTGATTACATTGGACCACTCCCTTCATGGAAGGGGCAGCGATTTGTTCTAACTGGAATAGACACATACTCTGGATATGGGTTTGCTTTCCCTGCACGCAATGCTTCTGCCAAAACTACTATCCGTGGGCTTACAGAATGCCTTATCCATCGTCATGGTATTCCACATAGCATTGCTTCGGATCAAGGAACACACTTCACAGCAAATGAAGTGCGGGAATGGGCACATGCTCATGGAATTCTCTGGTCTTACCATGTTCCCCATCATCCAGAAGCAGCTGGATTGATAGAACGGTGGAATGGCCTTTTAAAAACTCAATTACGGTGCCAACTAGGTGGCAAAAACTTGAAAGGCTGGGGTAATGTTCTCCAGGAAGCTGTATATGCTCTGAATCAGCGTCCGCTGTATGGTGCTGTTTCTCCCATAGCCAGGATCCATGGGTCCAGGAACCAAGGGGTGGAAATGGGTGTGGTGCCACTCACTATTACTCCTAGTGATCCACTAGGAAAATTTTTGCTTCCTGTCCCTGCTACCCTGAGTTCTGCTGGTCTACAGGTTTTAGTTCCAAAACGGGGTGTGCTTTCTCCAGGAGAAACCACAGTGATACCACTGAACTGGAAGTTAAGATTGCCACCTGGCCACTTTGGGCTACTTATGCCTCTGGATCAACACACCAAGAAGGGGATTACATTATTGTCTGGGGTAATTGACCCTGACTATCAGAAGGAAGTAGGACTGCAACTACATAATGGAGGTAAAGAAGAGTTTTCTTGGAATGTAGGAGATCCCCTGGGGCGTCTATTAGTACTACCATGCCCTGTGATCAAAATCAATGGAACACTGCAACAACACAATCCAGGCAGGACCACTAATGGCTCTGAGACTTCAGGAATGAAGGTTTGGGTCACCCCACCAGGCAAAGAACCACGGCCAGCTGAAGTGCTTGCTGAGGGGAAAGGGAACATGGAATGGGTAGTGGAAGAAGGTAGTGATAAATATGAACTTCGACCACGTGATCAGTTACAGAAACGAGGACTGTAATGCTGTTTTGTTTGTGTTATACTATTTAAGTTGTAAGATATCAAGTTTAAGAATGAATGTTGCCCAAGGATTTGCACGCTATTCTGGAGAGATTTAATGTGTTTCCAGTTATATGCAGGACAGTTGAGTATTGTCAGGTAAAAGAAAAATGTGTGCTTATTTGTTTTCATTTGGAAATTAAGTATGGTCTAAGGTGATATATATATATATATATATATATATATATATATATATATGTGCCAAGTTGACAAGGGGTGGACTGTCATGGTTAGGGACAGGTGTCAACTTGGCCAAGTTATGGTACCTGTTCATCTGATTGGGCAAGCGCTGGCCTGTCTGTTGCAATGAGGACATTTCATAGGATTAGGTCATGATCACGTCAGCTACATCCACAGCTGATTCCATTTGTAATCAGCCAAAGGGGAGTGTCTTCTGCAATTAGTGATACTAAATCCAATCATGGGAAGCCTTTTAAGGAGGACTCAGAGGAGACAGGTTGCATTCCTGCTTTGGCTGGTGAGCCTCTCCTGTGGAGTTCGTCCAGGCCATCCATTGGAGTCATCGGCTTCGCAGCCTGCCCTGTGGATTTTGGACTCTGCGTTCCTACGGTCACGTGAGACACTTTCATAAATTTTATATTTGCAAGTGTTCCCTGTTGGTTCTGTTTCTCTAGAGAACCCTAACTAATACAGGCACTAAGGTAGGGGGATCACAGAGCATTCAGGGGAGAAAAGAGACAATATAGCTGGAACACTGATTATGACAGGGAGAGTGACAGGAGGTGAAACTGAGGAAATGTCAATGGTCAAACTATGCAGAGCCTTGGAAGCTATTACATAGGACTCTATTGATGCCACCAGCTTTGGGCTTATTTCAGCTCATTTGCTAAGCAAACATTATTGGCATTCACAAAACCCAGTAAATAGGCAGATCTTTCCCAACTCGTGCTAGACCTTCCCTTCTGTGGTTTTTTTTACTTACATTTTAAGTGGTTTGAAAAGCAGTGATCAGACAAAAATCTTACTCTAACCCTTTGATCATGGAATGGAATCTTTGCAAAGGCACAGGCCTGTCTTTTTTCTTCTTATCTGACAGCTAAGGAATTGAGGTCTATTGCAAAGACCTACTAGCTGTTTATAAAACTTGTTTCCTCTCACCTTGGACAATATTTCCCAGCCTCCTTTGCTGTTAAGTGGAACTGTGGGACTGATCTCTGGCCAATGGGATAGAGGCAGAAATGATACATGCCACTACCAGGCCTAGCCCATAGAAACCTTCCACATGAACCTACATCTCTCTATTTCCCCAACTGCAACCTTGGCAGCCATCCGTTGAAGATGGCAGGGTTACCACCAGTCTGGGTCCCTGAATGACTGTATAGAGCAGAACCCAGTCCCATTCTCTCTCTACTTCTAATTAGACTTCATGTAAGGGTGAAATAAACACCTATCATGTAGTCACTGAGCTTTGGGAATTTGCGTATTACCACAACTAATTAATACAAGGTCCAGTCTGGTATTTGACCTATATCTCAGGGCTGTTTGGGTTAACTTTCACATTTGGGGTTGCAGAAAGCAAGACTCACAATCCTGGAGATCCTGTCACCAAGAGAAATAGCTGCACCAGGTTTGACAGAACAGGACATAATCACAGCAGGAGCACAATCACATATGCCAGAATCATGGCAATCTTGTCCTCTTTGCTGGACGACAAATATATTTTTATCACCCATTGCTGCACAGTCTTCCCCACGTACTGGGTGGATGGAGGAGCAGAGAATAGACATGGTCTCTACTGTTGGGGAACGCCCAGACCTTAGACTCCATCAACCACCTGACTTCGTTTAAAAGGCTTTTCATCAAGGTCCATCTATCGGACCGGCAGACCTGGGAGCTGCCACCGATCCATCAGTGGGAGTCTGGGCAGGTGCTGTAATCACCTTTCCAATCACTGACTCACAGGGAGAGAAGACCCTTCTCAGGTGAGCGTCACGCCATGTCACAAGGCAGCAGAGGTCTGGGATTGCTTGTTTCCACGTTGGGAAATACTCACTAACAAGGGAGGAGTCTAGATAAACTGCTCTGTGTAGAGGATCTGTGTCTTTTTCAGACAACTGACCTCTGCTCAATCTGTGGTTCTGGGAATTGAAACTTTTTTTACCATGGTCCTCTCACTAAAGGAAAGGGCTGGTATAATTCTATGATGGGTGGTTGAAGGAGAAAAGTCAAACTGTATCTGGGTGTGCCTGTGTGTGTACGCATGTGTGTATACATGTATGTATGCACATGTGTGTACATACAATGAAAAAACCTCTATGACAATAGCAGTCATAGAGCAGTCTCTGTATGTGTCAGAGCCAGAGAGGCAGGAGGTGGATGGGACCTGGGATGTAGGAGGGAAGGCTCTACTGCACATAGGTAGAGCTAAGGTAAAGGATTGCAAAGATGACAGGTGAAAGCAATATAGCCTCCTGACCCTGTGTGGACCAGAGGCTGCTTAAAGGCATGGGGAAATGGATTTAGATATTACGCATGAACATTTTCAAATGCCCTTCTTAGAAGTTGTGCTTTTGAATCATTAAAGAGAGGAAACAAGTTAAATATTACTTTATAATTACAGTTTACTTGGCAGGTGTGGCTGATATTACTATAAGAGCATGCAATGTGTTCTCCCCTTCTTCCTTACTAAGAGAATCCCAATTTTGTCCAGGGTGATAATGTGCCGGTTAGAAATGCTCATCTCCCAAACTCTGTTCTAACTAGGAGTGGCCAGGGGATGTAGCTTTAGCCAATGAGATGTAAGCGAAAGTCTTCAGGGTGGGTATCTGAGAAAGCTACAGTATTCCTGATAAAAAGGAAAAAACTTAACTGGCTTGCTCCTTTTGCCTTTTTCCATTTGCCTTTCCCCAGTGCTTTCCACATGAAATTTGTATGTGAAGGCTGAATGTGCAGCAGCCCCCCTGAGAACCCAAAGCTGAAAGGTATACCCTAACAAAAGCAGAGCTGGGAGCTGGACGAAAAGTGAGTCCTTGATGACTCCGCACCTGCTGTAAAATCACCTAAATCTGGACTTCTTATTACATGAAAAAACAAACTCCTATCTGTTTAGGCCATTAAAATTATGTTTCCTTACATGCTATCATATGCAGTGGGGAAAAAAATGTATCAAACCATGCACTTTGTGGAGGGAATAGACAAAGGAATTTTTGTTAGTGTCTTAGTTTGCCAGTGCAGCCAATAACAACTACCACAGACTAGTTAGTTGGCTTCAACAACAGGAATTAATTGTTTCATGGTTTGTGTGGCCAGAAGTCCAAAATCAAGGTGTCGGCAGCATTGCTCTGAAGCCTGTAGTGTTCGGGTGTAGCCTGCTGGCAATCCCTAACTCAATCTTTGCCTCTGTCACCTGGCCATCTCTCTCCCTATTTGTCCCTTCCTCCAGGGTCCAAATTTCCTCTGCTTCCAAAGACTGCAATCATATTGGATTAAGGCCCAACCCAACACAGTTTGGCCTCACCTTAGACAATCATAATTTCAAATATCCTATTTACAAACAGGTTCACTCCACCAGATGGGGATTAGGACTTGAACACATCTTTGTAGGGAACATAATTCAGACCATAACATGTAGGGAAAACCCACAGACCTAGTCTGTGACCAAGCTCTGTGATCAGACGGCAGGGCTTGCATCCTCGTTCTGCTAGGGCTGTTCTCCTGAACCAAGCTTTGTGCAAATTAGAAAAGAGTGGATGTAGCCCCAATAGACCCATGACTGAAAAAGATGATATCTTTTAATTACTTAGATAAAGAGTCTGTTTCTCGGGGCAGAAGTAGCCTCAAACCAGGGCCCAGGACTTGTTACCCAGAGTACTAGCTGCATTTCAGGCTCTTTGGCCAAGCATCACCGAGCCCTAAATAGCACAGACGACCATATGGTGGGCTTGGGCTCCACTACCTGCCACCTGCAAAGCCTGCGGTAAGTCAGTCGACATCCCTTGGCTTCAGCGTCTTCATCTTTAAGATGGGCTAATCAGAGTACCTTCCCCTAGGGCCACACGCTGAAGAACTGGCTAATAGGGTCTTTTGAGGTGATGAGTTTGAGCCTCTCCTCCCCAAGTTTGTGTTGCATGGCCATGGGCAACGACAGTTTAGTTTCTGTCAGTGTGGATACCCATAGCACCTCCCTTTCAGGGTTGTTGTGGGCATTAGATGAGATACTAAGTATCTACACCCAGAAGGCAGAAAGTGCTCGGTTACTAACAGCTGTTGGTGTTAATATCATTGGCATCACCATTGTTGTCATCATCACAATCATCATTTTCTTTCCCTCATAGTTTGTTTATAAACCCATGGAGCATTGCCCAACAGACAAGGATGCAATTATGGTCTAATTTATCCTATGACTGAATAACGGCCCGCCCTCCACAGCTATTCATCTCAACGAGCTCCTGAGAGGTCTCAGCTGAATCCCAAGCCACTGCTTTGATTCCAAGTAAGTGGCCTGTTACTTCACTTCTTGACTTTTACACACCTCCTTCTTCTTGGATGTGAATGTAGGAAGTGTCCTAGAGTTCAGAGATCTTTTTTAGCCTATATATATATTTTACCTTTTATTTGACTCTTTAGAGCAGGGGTTGAAGAGCATGTTCTATAAAGGACCAAATAATAAGTATTTTAAACTTGGTCTCAGCTTACAACTACTTATTCTGCTGTGGTTGTGCCAAGGTAGCCACAGACAATATGTACATGAATGGATGTGGCTGTGTTCTGATAACTTTACAAAAAAACAGGTATGGGGTAGATTTTGCCCACGGGCTAGAGTTTGCCAATCCCTGCTTTGGAGATGGTGTGGCAAACTATAAAGAGCACAGGCTTCAAAATCAGACACATGGGGGTTTTAACCTTGGCTCTAGCCTAGTGCCTTGGGGCAATATCATTGTTCTCTTCACCACTGATTCCTTAGCTACAAGCGGGCATATTCATCCCTTGAAGGTCTACTAGAAGGATGCAAATCTATGTAAAATGCCTGGACATAGAAGGCACTCAGTAAGTCCTTACTGTTAGCTCTTCAAATAGGTAGTTTGAAACTGCAGTCAATACATAGAACAGGCAGGAAATCTATCTGACAACCTCAGCTTTCCTATCTTAGGCAAATGCTATTCGACCCCTCACCCTTTATAAGAAAAACCTCACTCTCTACCGCAAGTGACAGTCTATCATCTCTGCAGCAGCCTTGACCCAGAAATAAAACAATGCCCGAGGGTTCTGTCAAAGCCTGTTAAGGAATGGGGACTTGCAGAACGTTGCTAATAGAGATATGGATTTTAGGAGCCTGTCTTGTAGAGAGAAGAAATATAAAGGCTGGGTCAAGGCTGGGAACTCAGGTCAAGCAGGAGCAGGGGCTGCATCTTACTGCTCTGTACTCTTAGTGCTGGGACAGCTCCTCCTGGAATGTGGAGCCCAAGTCCTTGTTCAAGGGTAATTGGAATGTGCCATCTCTCCTTTACTATCCCCACTCCCAAATATAACAGGAGGTTGGGGAGTTATTGGCAATATATTCACTTAGGAGGAATGCCTGGATGATGTGTGTGGTAAGGGGAGCCCTGACCCCCTCTACCCCCTGCCTGAGTGTGGATGGTGCCAGGTCCTCAGAGGGAGAAGTTGCTTGCACCTAGGAAAAGGGACAGGGTGGAGAATGAGGTCAGAAGAAGAGTGAAGAGCCAAGAGGATGGAGCTAGACCAAGATTAACTGAGGGAGCAGTGAAACTCCACAGTGGGTGACCAATCAACTTTGGAGAGTGGCAGTTCCTACAGTACCTGCCAGCGCTGCCTCAATGTCTCCCCCATGTAATCTCCAATCAGGATGGCATTGCCCACCGATGCTTACTGTGAGTGGATTCAATTGGGGAAAAGTATAGAGAAGCTGAGATTTGTGTCTGAGCCCTTACTCTGCTGGGAGACAGTGAGACTCTAGGACTCCAGGAAACCCAGGGACAGGCTCTGGACATCTTCCAGCCATAGGATTGGCAGGAGTTTGATCACTCACACCTTTTGGGGGCATGGGGTCCCAGTGGACTCCTGAACTAAGCATCCAAGGCACATTGGATGGGAGTTTGCACATTTCATCTTTTCCATAGCTTATTCAAAGGGCAGGTAAAGAGTATCCAAGATTAAGACTCAAGATACTCATGCAAATTCCAGCTCTGCCACTTAAGGTTGATTGACCTTGAGCAAGTTTTCTGACCTCTTGGAGTGATGTTTTCATTTAGTGGGGTGCCTGGCTCTTAATCGGCCTTCGCTACTCATCAATACCTGTGCAAAGAGCCCAATGCTAAAGACAGCCCTTAGATAGTTTTGCAGACTCAGCCCAAGGGAGAGTTGAGACAGGGAAGTGGGTAAACACATGTTTCTGAAAAGGAAGGGGAAGTAGGACCAGGCCAACCATTTGTGCCAGGTTTTTTGGGGCAGTCTACACCCACCCCATCCCCAAACATGCATCTACAGGTCATGCCATATAAAGGTGTGCTATCTAAGCAGGGATAATACTGAATATAGTTAACAAGTAGTATGATCAGAATGGACACCCTCTGTGAACTGGTGTGTGTCAGCCATGTACACAGGGTATAGTTAGGGCCAGAAAACCGAACCCCATAGACATGGGTGGCATGTTATGGTCAACAGAATATCAGCTCATGGTATTTGAACTGGCTTACTAACAGTCTTGCAGGGTCGCAGTCAGGATTGGCCATCACAAATAAAGAGAGAGTGTTTGGGTCGGGCTCTCCAACAAGCAGGCTCTAGGGCAAGAATTAAGGGCCCAGAATTCTATGAAGAAGAAATGCTAATTAGGGCACAGGTCAGGAAGAGCCAAGTAAGGGTGTAGCTTCAGGTATAAATAACACCTCAGATTCAGACAATAGTTTTCTAGAGGCAGAGTTGCTGAGCTGAGAATGTGGGGGACTCAGACTTTCCCTGTGGCCAAGGAGGCTCCAGAATCCAATGACAATCTTCTGAGGTTAGCAGATGCCAGCCATAGTAGCAGAGCATGCAGTAGCTGGGAGACGGGCACACACACAGCCAGTTTTAGGGGTCCAAGGGCAAGGGGCAGGCACCAGTAGACACTATCTTACACTGTATTATGAGAACCAAATCAAATTGCGTATGTCAAAGTGCTCTGCCCACAGTCGGTACGTGATATGCAGCAAACTTTGGGTATGAAAATACTGATAAACACATATGTGGAACTTACTATATGCCAGGCAATGTTCGAAGTGCTTGGCACATATTAACTTATTTAGTGCTTACAGCGACCCATTATTATCCCCATCTAATGACGTGAAAGCTGGGGCACAAAGAGGCAAGGTCGCTTGCCCAAGGTCACACTGCTAATAAATAGCAGAACTAGAATTTCTACCCAGAAAACCTAGGTCCACAGCCCATGCTCTTAAACACTCGGCTATGCTCCCTTTGGTTGTGGCCAAGTCCTTATTCTCTGCTGCTCTGTCCACTGTGGTAGCCGTTGATCACCTGTGGTTGTATAAATTCAAATTTAAATTTATGAAGGTTAAAAAAGAATTCAAAATTCTGTTTCTCAGTTGAATTTACCACCTTTCAAGTGCTTAATAACCTCATGTGGCTAGTGGCTATCATGTTGGACAGCACAGATATAAAGCATTTCCAATAGAAAGTTTTATTAGATACCGCTAGAGAGAATAGAATCCTAGAGAGAGGGAGTACAGGTGTATCCTGGAATAAGAAGTAGGTTCCTATCTCAGCTGTGACACTAGTAACTGCGTGCTATTGTGCTAGTCTCAGCATCACCACCCTTTAAAATGGGGGTAGTAATAGCATCTCCTTCTCCTACAGCTATCATGAGAATTAAATGAGATCTTGAACATAAAGCACCTAAAACAGTACCTAGCACAAAGTAACCACTCAATAAACCTCAGCTATTGCTACTCCTACTACCTCTTCTTTTCTTTTCTTTTTGTTGTTATTATTATTACTGTTAATTCAGAACTGAAAGGAACCGCTTTAGAGATCAATGAGTTTACTCAACTCACATCACAAATGGGGAAGTTGAGGCACAAAGGAGGAAATCAGCATGAGATGGGAGAGTCAGGACTAGACTCTAACACTCGATTCCCTTGACAATTGTCTTTCTACCAGTCTGGGCTTTAAAATGATCCCACAGCTTTCTTACCTCTTCAACTTCAAGCTTTGTCTATCGGGTTTAAATATTCCATCTCTGACCAACCGTGAAACCATGGAAACTGAATGGCAAATTGAAAAGGCAGCAAACAAATTACCTTGCAAAGCCCCACAAATGATATAATCGCTCCAGTATTTAAACTGCAGATATTCTCTGCGTTTCAGCCAAGGTCTTTCTCAATTGCTTTTGTAAACCTGCACTTATGTGTTCCACATTCAGGATCAGCCCACACAAGGCTGTGGCCAGGCTCTACATCCATTCTCAGCCCCGTAGATTTAGAGTCAAACTCAAAGGGGTTTGAAACTTCCCACTGAACCAGTGGTGTACCTTTATCCACCCATCCTGCGCAGGAGGGCAAATTGCATTAAAAGGTCTTCAGTTCTGATATTTTATTACTTCCTCAGAAGCTCCAAAACTAAGTAAAAAATGTTTGGGGTAGACCACGGAGAAAATTATGATGAAAACTAGCCAGAAGCATGAAAGTCATCTGTAGTAGAATGCACTAATGGTCCCAATTCTTCAACTTCTCATGGTCTCCATGCCTTTGCCAGGTAACTAGGCAGCCGCCGTCTCCCACTATGGTAAAGCATAATTCTTTGCCCCATTTGGCTTTCTTTGGCCAATGAAAGTTAGGAAAGGTAATGCAGAATCCTGAAGTGCTAATGTGAAATTGATCTTGCTCCCTCTTGTGCCTCTGCCTTCACTGTGAGAATATGCTCGCTTATCCCAGGAGGAGAAGGAAGAGAGACACATGGAACAGTATTGCCTCGGCTTAGACAACCCAGCCAAGCCCAGATTAAAGTGGGGTTCCCATTGCTTCCACCTCTGCCAACCCACAACGACATGAGTGAGTCCAGCTTAGACCAGTAGGGAACCCAGCCAAGACCAGCCAATTCATAACCAGTCCACAGACGTTGAGCTTTAGCAGTAAATGAGTGATGTTTCTAAGCCACTTAATTTGGGGGATGGTTTGTTACAAAGCAATAGATAGCTAATACAGCATCCTTGATTCTTCCCTTCCTCACCTACTACATCCAATCCATCAGCAACCTCCAAACAATTCTAAAGAGTTCAGGCCACCATCCACTCTCATCTACACACTGCAGTAGCTTCCAAACTGGTTCTCCCACCTACATTCTTGTCTGTCTCTAAGACATTCTCTATGCAGAAGTCAAGGTTATTTCTCAAAGCAAAATTAAATCATGTCTCCCTAACTCAAAATCTTTGAATGGCTCCCACTTACTCCCAAAATGAAGTCCCACCTACTTATGACATCTGCCAGCCCCTGCAGGATCCAGCTCCTGGTGAACTGTCCCAGCTTTGCTCTTGTCACTCTCCTCTGATGTCACACAAGTCTTCTTTTAGTTCTTGGAACATGCAAAACACTTCCTACCATGAGGTTTTTGCACATGCTGTTCTCTCAAACTAGAATGCTCTTCCCCCAGTTCATAGCATGGCTGACTTTTTCCTCTTCCTTTAATCTCATCATACACTTTACTTTTCTGACCATATTCCTAAGGGAAGGCTCCCTCTGCTTTCACCATCTCAAACTATGTATCTCTTTCTTTCTTAGAATTATTTGAAGAATCTATTACTTTATTTGTTTGTCTACTTACTTTATTCATTTACTCAAAAATTATTTATCAAACTCCTATTATGTGGCATTGGGCTAGGTGCTGGGAAGGCAACAGTGAATAAGACAGAACAAAACCCTCATGGAGTTCTCCTTCAAGTAGAAGAGACAGAAAATAAATGACTCGTAAACAAATTGGGGCTCACACACCTTGCTTTCTCTGGGGTATCTGATCATGCAATGAAAGGAATGGGGGTGGGAGGACTACATGGGCTTTGATTACTTGACTCATTGAAATTGGCTACAAGTGAAATAATGGAAGAAATAAATATATGCAGAATCCAAAAGCTCTTGGTCAATCTTTTATATATAATTCCGTTTCATCCCTTTGCGATCTCATCCTTATTCTGCTGAACAGTCCCTCCCAATATCTCCCCAAACCATGAGTTATACTGTCTTCTATGTTTATTTCATTTTAATATCTTTTTTCATTAAAATTTTATAGGCCCCAATAACTAAGCACCTGCATGTGGGAGACGAGCCTTCCATCTCCATCAGCGCCACTTCTCCATTCACTCAAACCCCAACTGGTTCTTGGCTCACCTCGCCCTTGTGTTTGACAGAAAATGGACCTTTTCTGCATTGCAACTTCCTCCTTGGGTTTTGTCTATTTATATGCAGGGTTACAATTCTCAGTAATTCCCATGAATTCACTAACTTCCCACATTATATTTCTTCTAATAAAACTCAATAATTTTCCCTTCTCCAATGCAATAAATTTACCTTCCAGGAAATATTATCCTACTCAAAATAGATCATATCATTTTAGTGATAAGTGAGGTAAAGAATATAGATCAGGGCAAGGGGAGAAAATATAACTGATTCATTTGGGTGGGTGCTCCTGTACTCCAGTAGGGCATCAATTAATATTTGCTGAATGCATAAATTAACCAACTAGTGAATAAATTACGTTTCTTGCAATTTTTCTCCTCCTCCCCAGGTCAAGCTTTCCCCACCCCATCTGGCTCCTAAGAGCTGGACTAAATTAACTGGGTGATTTTTTCCTCCAGGTTGAGACCCAGTACCTTAGTGTACAGACTAAGCTACTATAATAAAGAAACACCACAGTTCAGCCACTTAAGATAGCAATTTACTTCTTTCTTACATAGCTATCAGGTGAGTGGTCCAAGTAGACAGGGCAGCTCTGCTCCAAAAAGTCACTCAAGGTCCAGGTTCCTTCCATCTTGTTGCTACACCATGCCCTAGGATGTTGCCTTCACCTGTATTGTCTCAGCTGAGTTATCACCATGTTCATGCCTTGGCCTATAGGAAGTAGGAAGTAAGCTCTATCCTTTTAAAGAAATGACAAGCAACTTAAACATTCCACTGGTGAGAAATTTTATCCACAGTTGGCTGCAAGGGAGGCTGATTGGTCATATGCCCCAATAAAACTTGGGGATGTGTATTTCTAAAAGGAAGGACAGCATAGGTATTTAGGGACAGTTAACAGTCCTGGCCACACCCAAAGCTTTCTGAGGACCAAACCTGGCAAAGCATCCTGAACTACCAATCCCTCTCTCTGAAATTTTCCAATCCCTCTTCTTTACCTACCAAACTCTTACCCTTCAGATCAAATGATCCCAGCACCATTCAGTTGTGCTGCTGAGCCCCTGCCTATTGAGGGGTACACGTGAGATTCTGATTACAGAGCACTAGCACAGTGCTAGCACTTGCTGCTCTATAAATGACTCAATGAATGAATAATGAGTACTCTCTAAAGGGTAACCACAATCATGACTGCTATTGTTCTTCTTATTATTATTATTCTCTAATGTTTTCCTGGGCACAGGTCATGTAGTATGGCAGAGCAAGCACAGGCTCGGGAGCCAAGAGACCTGTGTTTGAACACTGGGGCCACAACTTTCTTACTTTGAGACCACTGGCCCTTGGCTTAACCCCTCTAAGATTCAGTTTTCTCATCTGTTAAGTGGGAATAACAGGAGTACTACTTTATAGAGCTGATATGTTTATTAAATTATGTAAAGTGTTTAATATAATCCCTGCAAAGAGCGCATTTCAATAAATGGTCGTTTTTATCATCGTCATCATCGCCATCATGGAAGGAAGGTAACCATGTGCATCAGTCAGGCATACATTTAGCTGTGGAATAACAGAAGCCCCATAATCATGGCACCAAA
Organism: Tamandua tetradactyla; assembly: GCF_023851605.1. NCBI lineage: Eukaryota > Metazoa > Chordata > Mammalia > Pilosa > Myrmecophagidae > Tamandua > Tamandua tetradactyla. The sequence goes on from NC_135333.1 coordinate 27,279,430, forward strand.
CATCGTTTCTTTCTTTGGTTTTCAATCCAAGAAGCCCAGAGGTGTAAGTCTTTATTTCTTTATGCCACTTCGATTCACTTTCTAATGCCCTTTCCTTTCAGTCTGAAGAATTTACTTTAGCATTGCTTATAGGACAGGCCTAGTGATGACAAACGTCCTCTGCTTTTGCTTATCTGCAAATGCCTTAATCTCTCCCTCATTTTTTAAAGAAAGTCTCACTGGATATAAAATTCCTGGTTGGCAGTTGTTATCTTTCAGCACTTTGAGTACGCCAACCCACTGCCTTCTTGCCTCCATGGTGTCTGAAGAGATTTTGGCTCTTAATCTAACTGAGATTCCCTTGTATCTACTGCGTTACTTTTCTCTTATAGCTTTCTGAACTCTCTCTTTGAACTTTGCATTCAATAGTTTGATCAGTATGTGTAGGGTGTTTGTTCTCTTTGTTTTTTATTTTTCTCTTTTCTTTTAGTTTAACCCGTTTGGTGTCTCTGACCTTGAATTTGCATGTTCATGTCTTTTGCTAACTTTGGGAAGTTTTCACTCATCATTTCTTTGAATATTCCTTCCGCCCCTTTCTTCCTGCTCCTTCTGGGACTCTTTCGCCATTTTTGCTTTTTATAATTATTTTATCTTTCTGGTCCTAAGTCTGACTCATTTTGTCTTGTCTTCAAGTTTGCTGATTCTTTCTTCTGCCAGCTCCAATCTGCTTTGAAACCTCTCAGGAATTTTTTATTTCAGTTATTGCAGTCTTCAACTCTAGTAGTTCTGTTTGGTTCCTTTTTAAAAGTTATGATTCTTCATTGATATTCTCATATGTTCATTCATTGTTTTCCTGATAGCCTTTAGTTTTTTCTCTGTATTTTTCTTCTTCTACGTAAGCATATTGAGGACTTTTTTTTAAGTCTGTGAGGTATAGCCACAATCTATTCTTCTTCATTGACATCTTCTGGATTTTTGTCCTTTTCCTATGGATAGGCCATCAATTGTGGTTTCTTTGTTTGTTTTGTAATCTTTTCTCACATAATACATTTTAATATTTTAAAATGTCAACTGTAGGATTTATTCCTTGAGGTGTCTGTTTCTTGAGTTTGTAACTAACTGGTGACATGAAAGAGGTTTTCTTGAGTGCCAGGAGCAACAAAACCAAGCAAGCTTAAGCAAAAAAAAAAAACACCTTTCACCATCTTTACAAATTTGTTTTTCATTGGTTGGTGCTCTCAATTGGAGTTCAGCTCCCCTACCATGAAGATTAGTCCAACGCAAACACAAAGTGCAGGGTTCTCCCTGTCTTTTCTGGGCCACGTTTTGTCCTGGGCTTGTGCTTAATAGTGGCTGTGACAGTTTCCCTGTTTACAGGAATTTAAGTGCCTCCTCTACTCCCCAGGAAGTAGACCTTCTGCCTCTCCTGGGTGTCCCACTGCAGGTCTGAAAGCAGATAAGTCTTTGTCCCAGACCATCCACCTCAATTGCTGCTTACACTTCTTTCATTTTCTCAAGCTGCTTTTGCCTGGAAAGTAAATCCTGGAAGGGAGGCCCCCCAGAAAGGTGTTTCCCAAGTCAGTCTTTCTCAGCCAAACAAGACTGGGGACCCACAAAGAGAGCACTGACCAACTCTGAACTGTCCTGGGGCGGGGATGGGGAAGGGGTCAGGAAGGGTACCTAGAGCTTCTTCTACTTCTCCCAAAAGCTGTTCTTCCTTGGCCTACCCAGCAAACGAAGCCTTTCAGCTTTCCTCTGCAGCTCTGAGGGGACATATTGCCTTTAAATCTCCTCTTCTGCCTTACCAGGTTGATGTGGAACAATGGCCACCCTCTCACTGGCCTCCAGCAATCCGAAGTAACTAATCAGAAGCCATGATCAGCAACGAGCCTGCACCCCCTACCCCACCCTAGATCTCTGATGAAGTGGATTTTTATGTCCCTTCCTGGCACCAGCAAAGAACATTAGAAACCAGACCTCACTGCTGCTTGCTATGAGAGTGGGGGATGGAGTTTTTAACCACCTCATGAAGAGAGCTTTTTACTGGTATTTGCCCTAATTTACCAGCCTCTTCCTCCCACTCTTCCCGAGAGCTGTACAGTGTTCTACTGGACTCCAGAGTTTTGAAATCGTTGTCACAGAAAGTTCCTGCCTGTTTAATAATTGTTCTGGTGGAGGGACCGATTCCTAGAGCTTCCTACTCCACCATCTTCCCACAAAAGTCTCTTAAGATTGTTTATGCATTTTTTTAAGTATGAAGATGAACAAATACATAATATAGACAGAATTTTTTGTCAGCAAGATTGCCCCTAATTTGATTATAGACAAAAATGCACCCATGTGTCACAATATTCCATAGAGATGTAAGTGCTGCCTTCAGACCCCTTCTCTCTCAGGTCAAGTGGGAAACCCATTTGGCCCTAGGTAAGGGGAAGCTTTATTTGAAAAGGCTAGTGTAATCAGGAGAACACTTCATCCTCAGGATCTGCAAGAATCTCAAAATCAAACGGGAAAAAAAGGCTTTTCTTTTTTTCTTTTTTAACTTTTTTATTGTATAGTATAACATATATACAAAACAAAGAAATAAAAAAGCAATAGTTTTCAAAGCACTCTTCAAAAAGTGGTTACAGGATAGATCCCAGAGTTTGTGATGGGCTACCATACAATCCTCTCATATTTTTCCTTCTAGCTTCTCCAGAATATAGGAGGCTAGAGGGCTTAAATACTTTTTTATCATCACAATCGACTTTTTTTCCTTCTTTTTTTTTTGTGAGCAATAACATATGTTCACAAAAGCTATAATTTTCAAAGCACAACACTACAATTAGTTGTAGAACATATTTCAGACTTTGACATGGGTTACAATTTCACAATTTTAGGTTTTTACTTCTAGCTGCTCTAAAAATACTGGAGACTAAAAGAGATATTAATTTAATGATTCAGTATTCATATTCATTTGTTAAGTCCTATCTTCTATGTATAATTCCACCATCACCTTTGATCTTTCCATACCTCTCTTTGGGGTTGTTTGGGCTATGGCAATTATAAATTTTTTATATTGGATGAGTAGGGAAATGGAACTATCTGATATTCTGGAGAAGCTGGGCTAGGTTTCAGGACTTATCTGAACTAGGGACCCATCTGGAAGTTGTAAGTTTCTGGAAAGTTACTCTAATGCCTGGAACCCTTGTGGAATCTTCTAAATTGCCCTAGGTGTTCTTTAGAATTGGCTGGAATGGTTTTGGTTGGGGGTTGGCAGGTTATGATAGATAGCATGGTATAACTGAAGTTTGTATAAGAGTAACCTCCAGAGTAGTTTTCAACTCTATTTGAATGTTCTCTGCCACTGATACTTTCTTAATTACCCTTCTTTTCCCCCATTTGGTCAGGATGTACTTGTTGATCCCACGGTGCCAGGTCTGGATTCATCCCTGGGAGTCCTCTCCCACATCTCCAGAGAGACTTTCATCCCTGGATGTCAGGTCCCACATGGGGGGAGGAGGCTTTTCTTATATAGGGAAGAGTAATTGGGGCCAGCAGGGACTTTGTCAGGGAGGGGCGGGTGGTAGGGAGAGCATACAGTACGATGGGGTGGTTAAAAAGAAAATGTTTTTCTCTGTAGTCAACACAGTCTCAAAATGAGCTGTTAAGGGAGAATGTTCTGTACCTCAATATTGGCTGAAGCTTGGGGTGAGGCAAAGTTTAGGAGCCTGTAGGAAGGAAGAAGTCTTACTGAAGTTTACTGAAGCCAAGTCAATAGACAAGTTATGAATGATTGTGATTGCTCGGCTACCTACTTCTGAGCTGTGTGAACTTGGGAAAGTCACTTTTCCTCTCTGAAATTCAGTTTCCTTTATAACAAAATATGGATGAAAACTGTTACCTCCACTGAAGTGAGGACCACAAGAAGCCCTCTGTAAGGAACCACTGAGCTCTGTTTCCCCAGGTCCTAGAAGAGCAGCCTATCATTTAGTCCCACATATGTTAGGTGCTCTCCTTTAACCAGGTCCCCACGTGGAGCCCAGAAAGCCTACATATGCATGTTTATAAGTGCTTCTGAAGTTGCCCATGAGAGTGAGGTTGTACCCACTCCCTCCTTGATCAAGAGCATTTAACTTCCCTGCAATGACAACATTTCAAATGCAGGCTTGGCAAATTTGTTCTCAGCCTCGATGAAAGTGGATTAGAAAGTTTAATAAACAAGGAGATTCTCCTTCCTGTTATTTTTTTTCATGCATCTGGTAATGGAAAATAAATATTTTTCATCAGCCAGATGCATTTTAGACTGTGATGCCAGAACTGAGCAAAATACTCAAAATCTGGAAACCTCCCAGATGGTCTTCAGTGCCTGGCAGAATGAGAACAGAGGAAGGAAAAGGAACAAGGGGGTTCTGAAAATGAGCAGCATGTTAATTCATCTTTGGGTCTTTTACCCAGCAGAGAGTGCGTGAGCAGATGGTAGGTGAGCAGGAAGCATTTGTTCACCTGTCCCAGGTCAGGGACTTCACATCAGCACCCTGTGGAATATAATCCCAAAGCCCCACGTGGGCCCTGGAGCTTGCCATAACCTAGCCCTGCTCCACGGGACCTCATTTCCTCCAACTCCCCCCGCCTTCTCCTCCAGCCACAGTTGCCTCAGGCCCCTGCATTGCCTTTCCTGTCGCCCTCCCTCACTGAAGTCAGGTACCACTTCCAGAAATGGCTCCTGACCCCCTATGTAAAGAAGCAGTCCCAGTGTCCCTGTGTCTTCTTACCAAGCTTCCTTTTTGCTCATGGCACTTATCACTACTTGAAGTGATGCTATTTTTGTTTGTTTTCCAGTTTCTTGACAAATCCCTCCCATTCCTGGTGCCCTAGAACATAAGGTCCACGACGGTAGAGACTTTGCTTTTACTATTAGATTACCACCATCTAGAACAGCACCTGGCTCCTAACAGGTGCAGGGTAAATATTACTCTTATCCTACTTAATCCAGCCCAGGAGATAGGTATTGTGGTCCCACTCTACAGATGAGGAAATGGAGGCTCAGAGCATGAAATCATTGGTCCAGGGACACATAGCTAGGAAAAGGCAGATCTGGCTTTGCATTCCCATCTGTGAGTTTCCTCTACACCACACTGCCTCCTTAGAAGTAATGCTGTTAGTAAGGGCTCTCAGCATTCCCATGGCACTTTAAAGAACGAGAGCTGGACCTAATCTCCCTGCACTGTAGATAAAACCACAAAGTTCCACCTCTTCAGATGCCAGCCACATACAGAAACTCCAAATGCACCTCCAGAATCTGAGATTAGATGACCCATTTGCTAAATTCAAATGCATTGAGATCATCTGTCACCCTTTCAGAATTATTTATTTTAAACAGTTGGTAATGAGAACACTTATAAAGGAGATGCCCACTTTTGTAGTATCTTACAATGACAGGCAGTGGGAGCCATCTGGTCTTTGCCAAAGAGCAACTTAGATTGCTAAAATACTCCTTAATTGGCAGTCTCTGTAAAAGCCCAGGTGTAGGTGAGTAGGTGAGATAAGGATGAGCTTCTAGGTGAGATAAGGATGATCTTCTGACTGTGCCACGTTCTATCTAGATGCCTCAGGCCCGAAAGAGGCAGAGCAGAACCTGGCAAACGACTCAGCCTTTGGAAACAAATGAATGTTAGAGAAGCCCTCTCCTCCCACACTTACCCCTGCAGCCTTAATGAGACTGGGGAGTTGTGAATAACCTCTTGGGTTTCATTTTCAACATCTATCAAATGAGGGGAGGAGTAGATAATAGTGGTATCAAAACCCATTATGAAAAATAAATAATATGCATATAAAATGCTTGGCACAATTCCTAGCACATCGTAAACATTTAATTAATGGTAGTTCACACATTTCTCTTCATAGTTCATGTCACCCTGAAATAAGTTGCCCCAGAAGTGTGTTTTTTATTAACTTTTTAGCAAAGAGGATACGAGGTTACTGCATGACTGGAGCATACTCGACCATTCTGTGAAGAACAGTCACTGGTCACCTGCTTTGGGCCAGGCTGTATGCTCAGCAGTAAAGAGACAGAGATGGATAACACACAGACCTCCAAAAGGAAGTCCCCGGGCAAGTAATATTGCATCTCGCCTTCTAAATTGTTTGTTTTCTCGTGCTTAATTAGGATTATTTCTTCCATATGCTTGGCACATGGGACAATGGATTGTTAGGACTGTGGATAAATATGGAGATAAAAGTAGTTTTCAGGTTTGAACTTTAACACATTCTTAACTGTTTTAATCATTCAACAAATATTTACTGGATACTCACTATATTCCAAGCACCGTTTAAGGTGCCAGGGAAATCATGGTGAACAAAGCAAAGTCTTTGTCCCCACAGGGCTCACACCTAGGTGGGGAGTGTGGTGGTTTTAAAACATGTCTGCAGAGTCTTTGATCTGCCTCCTAAGAGGGGTGTCTAGCTGCCTTACCTTGAATGTGGACCCACCTTAGGGATTATCTGATCAATTGAGTAAGAAAGAAATGACACTATATGACTTCCAGGCCAGGTCATAAAAAACCAGTGCAACTTCTGCCTGGTTTACCAGAACATTTGTGCCAAGGCTGCTAGGATAAAAGTCCAACAATATTGAGGCCACCATGCTATGAGGACACCCACGGTAGCCCACATGGAGAAGCCCTGAGTCTATAGGAAAACATAGAGATACTGGGTGTATTAGTTTACAAGCTGCTGGAATGCATATTACCAGAAGTGGAATGGCTTTTAAAAGGGAGAATTTAATAAGTTACACTTTTACAGTTCTATGTTTATAAAAATGTCCAAACTAAGGCATCCAGGGAAATACCTTAATTTAAGGAAGGTTGATAGATCAGAAGCATCTCTGTCAGCTGGGTAGTCACATGGCTGACATCTGCTGGTTCCTTGCTCCTGGGCTCCATACTTTCAGCCTCTGTTCCTATGGGGATTCCTCACTTAGCGTCTCCAGGGCTGATTATCATCTCCTGGCTTCCCTTGGCTCTCTCTAGGTTCTGGTTTGCTTAACATCTCATGGCAACATCTGCTGGGGTCCAAGCATCTCCAAACATCCCTGTCTTTGTTCTCCAAGTGTCAGCATCTGTGTCAGCTCTGCTCTGAAGTTTCTGTCCATTCTGTGGTAACTGAAGTTTCTCCAAAATATTTCCCCTTTTGAAGACTCTATAAACTAATCAAGACCCATCTAGAATGGGCAAATTCACATGCCTATCTAAACAAAAGGTCACACCCACAATTGGGTATGCCACATCTCCGTGAAGATAATCTAATCAAAAGTTTCCAACCTACAGTATTGAATCAGGATTACAAGAAAGGGCTGTTCCCACAAGAGTGGATTAGGATTAAAATATGGCTTTTCTGAGGTACACAATACTTTTGAACTGGCACAGTGGGTATGATAGGTTAAATCCTAACCCCTAGCCCTAACCTGTGGATTTGAACTTATTTGCAAATAGAGTCAATGATCCTACTTGGAATAAGGCCACAGTGAGTGATGGTGCACCTTAATCCAATATGACCGATGCCCATAGAAGCAAAGGGAATTGTACAGAGAAGGAGAAAAACAGCGAAGGAGAGAAGAATAGCATATGCTGGAGGTAGACATGCATCTATAAGCCAAAGAATCCAAGGATTGCTGACAAGCCATAACCAGAACACGACAGATTCCAAGAGGAAGCATAGACATGCCTTGATTTTGGAGTTCTAACTCCAAAATTGTAAGACAATAATTCCTTGTTTAAGTTAACCAGTCTGTGATATTTGTCCTAGTAGCCCTGGCAGACTAAGACACCGGGGCCAGGACAAGAAGTTTGTCATTAAAGTCTTGAGGTGGTAGCAATTGAAGGAAAATCTGAATGCAGTGAGGGACAGAGCCTCATAACTGTTTAAGGAAGAACACATCCAGCAAGGGGAACAGCAAGGACAAAAGCCCTGAGGTAAGCATGTGCTTTCAATGTTCCAAGTCAAGCAAGAAAGAAAATGTGGCTGGAGCACAGTGAGGGAAGGAAAGAATGAGAAAAGTGAAATCAGAGAGGTAACCAAGCCGCTTAAATACATCATCATCAAGGTAAAAGTTAACACTCACACAGTACTTATTACAAACCATCAAGCATTATTCTAAGCACTTCACATATATTAACTTATTTAATATCATGACACCCCATTGGATGGGCAGTATTATCAGTCCTGTTTTACAGATGATGAAACCAAGGCAGAAAAAGGTAAGGTAATTTCCAAAGCACCACAGCTAGGATTTGAATCCAGGCAGTCTGGCTCCAGGGTTTGTGACTTAATCACTACTCCTCAAAGCCACATAAGAATTTTGAATTTCGGTGGGAAATGGTGGCTCAGTGACAGAATGCTTGCCTGCAGTGTGGGAATCCAGGTTCGATTCCTGGAGCCTGCCCATGCAAAAAAAAATTGGATTTTATTCTAGATTCAGTAGAGAGCCGCTGAAAGTCTGACAGGAATATGCATGACCTGCCTGATATTTCAACAAGATTCCTCTGGCTGCTGTGTGGAGAATAGACCGTAGGTGGAATCAAAAAACTGGCCAGGAGGTTATTGCAGTCCCAGAAGAAATGATGGTGGCTTGCACCAGGGCGATAGCTACAGAGGAAGTGAGGCATGTGTGGATTTGTGATACAGTTTGAAATTGACAGAACCTTCTCATGGATGGAAGTGAGATGTGTGAAAGAAGGAAAAGAATCAAGAATGACTCTCTAGGTTTTCTGGTATGAATAACCAGATAAGTGATAATTCCCTTTAACAAGAACAGGAGCACAGACTAAGGGGCAGATTTGGGGAGCACCAGATTTGGGGCTTCCGAAGAGCAGTGTCTAAATCTTAGCCATTTCTACATTTATCCACTAGTTCTCAGCAGAGTGCTTAGTATAGAGGAAATACTGATCAATATTCATTGATTGAGCAACTGGTCTACCAAGATCCAGTTGACCTTGCAATAGTTTACTCTATGCAAAGATTAAAAAACACAATCTCTTTCTCTAAAATTATCAAACAAGACTATCTCCAGAATCCTTCCCTTTCACTTTAAACTTTGCATGAATGATTCTATCACACCCTCTCTAAAGACCACCTTTTCAGAACAGGGAGAAAGAGAGAGAGTCTACTGAAGGCCCTGAATGCTTGAAAAAAGAGATGAGACCATAACTTCTAGAGGCTCACTGGACAAAGTTCAATGGCCCCCTGACCTCTTGTAGACCTCCAGGGATGTGGTCAGCACCCAGAGTAGAAATGATTGCCATGGATTGACTACCATGTTCTGGGCCTCATACTAAGTACTCATTGTATATCATCTCATTTGATCCTAACCAAACTGTGTGAGCACACTATTATCTCCTCTTTTACAAGTAATACAACTCTGTCCATAGAGAACAAATAATTTGCCAAAAGTCTCACAACAGGTGAGAGAGTTACTATTTAACCCAGTATTTAAAAACTTTGATTTTTAAATCTGTGCTTTTCCTACCATGGTACCCTGTGACACTGATGGAAAGGGTACAGAGAGCATGGGACAAGGGGTTGAGTGTACAACATCCATGGCCTGACTCCGTGCCTCACCAGCTGGTGACCTTAGGCCAGTGATTTTCCTTCTCTGTGCCTCAGTTTCCTCATCTTGAAAAGGGGAGTGTTAATGAGAGTACCTAACCTCATCTTTCTGTGAGGATAGAAAGAGTTAAGGTATCAGCAGCTATTATTGTTCGAGTACCAGCTGTCATTGCCGGGTTTACTGCCTCTCAGGAGAGTTGAAGGGCAGTGTCCTCTGTGATTCTTCTCTCATTGCCCACACTTTCTGCACAGGGCTTCCTACCTCCTGCCCTCCCAGGGGCTTCTTCCTCCAGACACACATGTGCTTACTCAGGCCCCAGCAAGTGCAAAACAGATAGCTCTGGAATTTAAAGCAGCTTACAGATTGTGGCCTCTTATTTTAATGATTCTAATTTATCTCCAGCATTATCAATAATAAATCAAACTAAGTGGAACTGAAACAACGTTCCCTGGAGCTCTGTCATGTTCTGTTGGAAAAGATGAGCCGCTTCAAAGGGTTGTACTGATCACCAGCTACCTCTGTCTTCCATCAGGGAATCAATTCCCTGGCAAGGTGCTTGGTGGCTTTTCCTTCTGGAGAAAGACATTTTCCATTTGTGCCTAATGTTTTCTGCATGCCTGTCCTGGATCACATGCAATTCCAGGGATGCTACATACACTATTCATTTGCTTTAAGCCAGTGGGGGTAGGAACAAGTATAACCCCATTTTATTGATGTGGAAACAGGAGCAGAGTGTTCCAGTGACCAACCCCACAGTCACAGAGCTGAGACACAAACCAGTGCTCCCCAAACCCAGTTCCCCATCCTCTCCCATGAAGAAGTATCCTCTGATCTTCAGATGGCAGCTTGGTATCCAGGAAAAGGCTCAGTCTTTGGAGTTAGAGACCTGACCTGAAGCTCGCCTCTACCTCTACCAATGAGGAGGCTGTCAGGGAAGTTGTCACATCTCACTGAGCTTCCTTTCTCTGTTTGTAAAGGGGTGGCTTATAATGCTTAAGCGCCACCATCTGTGCCACTCCAGAGGGCACCATTTACATAGAACTCTTGAACCATGCTCCCTGGAGATGAATCCTGGGATGGCTTTGACTATATTCCTTGCCTGATTGTTGGGAGATTTTAGATTAAGAGCTGAAAAACACATAGCAAGTTTTCTGTCACTTAATCAATATTCACAATTATCATAATTTATTTATTATAATGTTTCTCTGGGTTCTTATAGTCATGAGCTGAACTTCATGTGGAATAAGAGTGACATTGACTGTGCTGCCTTTTACTCAGCTGGATAAATAATCGTAAATTATGATAAATAGGGTAGAATGTTTTTAAAACCACAAGAACTCAAAGGCACATCATCCAGCCTGAAGGCTTCATTTGGAAAATAGGTAAGATGAGATCAAAGGGGTAGTGGACTCGGAGATAGTGCAACCACTTTGTGACAGACACAGGGTGAGAAGGTGGGTCTCCTAATGGCCATGACTGGCCCTATCCTCACCACCTCCCTTCCTGGCCCCAGCAGAATAATGGTGCTGCTCAATGACTAGAAGCACTGTTGCTTGTGTTATAACCTGTATTAGTCAGGGTTCTCCAGAGAAACAGGACCAACAGGAGAGATCTATAAATATGAGATTTATAAAGGTGTCTCATGCAACTGTGGAAATGGAAGAGTCCAAAATCTGTAGGGCAGGCTGTGAAGCTGCCAGCTCCAATGAAGGATCTGAACAAACTCCACAGGTGAGGCTTGCTGACTGAAGAAGCAATGAAAGGGCTTCTCTTCTTTCTTAAAAAGCCTTCAACTGATTGGATTATATCATTGGTAGGAGGTGCAGCTTAGTTGATCACAGATGTAATCAGAAACAGATGCAGTCAACTGACTAATGATTTAATACACCAAACTTTCAGTTTATCATCCAGCCACAAAATATCCTTGCAGCAGTGGGCATCATCACTTAGCCAAGTTGACACAAGAACCCAACCATTACATAATCCTTGTTCCAGCACTCAAACCCAATGTCTTTTTACTCGAGATTGCTACCCCCTCCAACAGTTCATTTCTCAATGATCCACCCTTTATTTTAGCCTACACTGCAACCATAGAAGTCAGCAGGGAACTTCTTGCTACCACAATTTGGCTCAACCAGCTGGCCTGGGAGGACTTACTCAATTCTGGGTTCAGCAGAGCTCAGCTCAAGTCAACAAACTCCTTCTGAGCACAGATCCTGTCCCAGGCACCTCAGAAACCTGGACACAGGAAGCAGGGCTTTACCCGCAAAGGTTCCTCCCAGATTTTCTTTCCAACCCAAGTCAACACAGGAAGAAGGAGTGGCCCAATCTTGAAGCCTAAGCAGCAGCACACTGCCCAACCCCCATACACCCAGATGCTAACTGACTTTGTATTCTGAAAGACTAAGCACTGGATAGGGAATCAGAAGACTTGAACTCCAGTCCCCAGGGGATAGGGTAAACTTGTAGAAAATCAAGGGATTTAGGGTCAGATAGAAGTGGGTTAAAAATCCAAATCCCCTTACTAGTCATATAACTTTTGCAATCTCCCTAACTTCTCTGAGCCTGTTTCCTCATTGAAAAATGGGAGCCATAGTAATGTCTGTATTGCCAGGCACTTGAAAGGATTCCATGTAATGTGCACATAATATGCACTCAATAAATGGTGGCCAGTATTATTACTGTTATTACTAGTGACCTAATTTTGAGTCAGTTACTTAATCTCCTTGAGCTCTGGTCTCTCGTCTATAAAATGAGGATAATAATTCCTAGCTTTCAAAGGGAGGTAGGGAGTATTTAATGAAACACATTTGTTAAAAGCCATATCAGTTGGGATTCCTGGTTATAAACAACAGACCCCACTCTAGCTAGTTTAGCAGTAAAAGCTTCATTAAATAATGTTTGGACACTAATAGATCTCTAGGTGGATCAGAGACTTATTCAGAGGCTATGCAGCCAGAAACCACAGCATTTACAGGGCAGAATTGTTCCAGCAAAGACCCTACAATCTCACATGGGCGCAAGTAATACCAGCCCAGACACAGTATGCTATTGCTAGAACCTCAGCCAAACTAAATTTGTCTTTTTTTCTTGCCATCACCCTCGCCTGAATGGATTCTCTGTGGCTCCCCTTCCTTTACTTCACTCCCTTTAAAATCCAGGTTTTGCCTGGGCTCTTCTGAACAGCAGTGCCAAGATCGTATGCCAGCACCATGACTGCAAAGAAGGCTGGGAAAGTGAATGTCCAGGTCCTACCTTAGGAAGGCACAGACACCCATTATGGGAAATTCCTCAAATGTAGGGCAACTGTGCACAGTACCTGGCCACCAAGAAATCTACCTCAGGGGGTTGGAATCCAATAGAACGGGGTTTGAATACCAGCACTAATAATTGCAAGTGGTAACACTTGTGGCAAATACGTCTCCAACTCTCAATTTCCTCACCTGTAATATAGGAGTATTAACATCTATATCCAGAGTTTTTTTTTTTAAGATTAAACATAAAAACGTTGCATCTCAGCATATAATAAGTCTTTTCTCCAACAACTTTTTTCAATCTTTAGGACAAATGGACTAAGCAATTGGACAGGAAAGCTTTTTGACAATAGACCACCACAATTCTGGCCACAGAATATTTTCCCCTCTGAACATTCCAGGTCTTCCTCCTCATACAGATAAGAGCAATCCTGGGGGTAGCCTGCAGATTTCTGGTAGAAAGATGCCACTGCCAACCCAGAGAAGAACTCAACTGCAGGGACCAGCCGAGCTGAGGGTGAGGGCACAGCAGGCAGGAGACACTTCCAATGGCTCAGAGACTTAACACCCAAGTACCATCCTGAGACAAACAAAATTAAGGGATATGCCTAAGCGAAGTGAGACATTATTATCACAACCTCAGTAAAACACCAGAGCTCATACAATATAGTCTTGGAGTGATCTTATATTCTGAATCCTGCAGTCAAAGTTATTTGTGATTTGTAGCTGAATCTTCCCAAGAACATTAGAGAAGACCCAAATCCTAACACACAGCCACACTCTTAAAAATTATTTTCCCCCATTACTCCCAGACTCCAATTCTGTCAAATGCCCCAAGGCTTCTCTCTCCCACCCAACTCTCTCTCTGCTTTACAACAAGACTCTTCTTGAGAGAGCCAACAAAGGCTCTCCTTTGTCCATCCCTTATCCCACATCTTTCCTTTATTTTACCCAGGAGTCCTTTCAACCCTTTTAAAACCAACTCCCAGCCCATATTCTCCATTTCCTCCAGATGACAAATCAGGTCAAGCTGCACAAATTATGTCTGGTGTGGGAAGGGTTGGAAAATAACCTATAAGACAATGTTAGATGATTCCTTAGTGTACAGAGAAAGAGTATGACTATGCATGAATTAACAATTTTTTCCCAGTTTCATACATTTTCATGAAGATGATTAAACCTAAGAGTGATAAGTTAGTCAATGGTAATAAAGTCTGAATTGAGATGGTTTGAATCTCAAAATTTTCTATCTATGGTATATTACAAAATTGGCCACCATGCTTTGTGGTTTCTCCCATCAAAATAAGGAATTTATTTCCCACCTCTTGAATCTCGGTGGCCTTATGACTTGCTCTGGTCAATAGAAAATGGCAGAAGTGGTATTATGTAAGTTCTAAGCCCAGGCTTCAATCAGCCTTGCAACTTCTGCTCTTGCAGCTTTTGTGACCTTGACAGAGCTACATGAGTGAGTCTAGGTCAGCCTGCTGGAAGATGAATGGCACATGAGCCAGACACTCCTATGACACCTGCCAACAGCCAGCCAATCTCCAGAAGCAGAACCACTTATCTGACCAACCATTGGCACAGACACATGAATGAGACCCACCAGGACCAATAGGAAGAAAAGGGATCCAGTTGCACCCAGCCCAAAATGTCAACCCACAGAATCATGAGCTAAATAAATGATTATTATTTTATGTCATTAATTTTGGAGGGACAGCAAAAATTAAAATATGGTAACCAAAAGTCATCAGGGTTCTAGACTCTAAAAGAGGTTTCTGACCAGGGTCTACCTGTCATGGAAAGTGTTCCTGCTATCTGTGGGTGCGTAATATTCATGGGTATCCTCGGCTGGCCTGCCTAAACTGCTGGGTCCTTATTTTCAGCCCTGGACCTAGCAAGAATGAATGTCCTGTGTTTATTGCTCCTCCAGTACAACCCTGGGACAGCTCCATTTCCATTCCTCCCTCCTGCTGTTCTTCATTACCGTGAGAATGTATCAGAAAGGAAAATTGGCTCATTTCTGCAAGTCAGCTAAGCACTCAGGTTGGCAATTGATAAGGTGGTTTTGCAGCAAAGGTGGCTGCTGGAATTGCTGTTCTCTGTGGGATACAATGCCTCAAGAATTTCTTTCAGACAGAGAAGCAGCCCAGGACCTGCTGTGGGAAGTGGACCCCTCCTCACTGACAAGCTTTAAAGTATGGGAGTCGAGGAAATTTTATGGGGCTGGAGAATAGTGAATTCACTAGCAACATTATATAGGTTGCAGTGAAAGCTCTGGACCCCAAAACTGCATCCTCTGTTCTCCATAACTTGCTGAGTTGATGCCTAAAATTCCACCATTCCTCCCTTCACTTTTATGTAATGGAAAATGCTGTGATATTAAAATGTGTAATGTCTGTCTAACTAAAGCCAACATAAGCAAAGTTAAAAGACTAGAGACTGGGTGATCTTTGCAAAGTATATAACTGACAAAAGATTAGTGTCCAAAATATATAAAGAACTTCAACAAGTCAATAAAAATACAAACAACTCGGTACACTGATGATGGAGGCCATCAAAAGGCAATTCACTGACAAGTTCACCTGAATGGCCAATAAAAGTATGACAAGGCACTTGGCTTCACCAGGAGCCAGGGAAAGGCAAATATCATCACCTCATACTCACCAGATAGGCAGAAATCATTACCAGTAAGAGAACAAATTGGTACAGTCACTTTGATGAGAAATTTGACAACACCTAATAAATCTGAAGATGCTTCTACCCTATAACCCATGAATTCCACTTCTAAGATTAAAAAAAATAGTGCTCTCACACTCGCACAGAAGACATGCCCAAGGGTGTTCATTGTGACACTGTAATAGCAAAATATTGGAAACAACCTAGATACCCATTAAGAGCAGAAAAGATAAAGTATGGCATATTCATACAGTGGAATTCTATACCAATCTTAAAATGAGTGACTTAAATTTGCATGTATCACTATGAATAAAATATAGTGTGGATATAAAAAGCAAATTGCAGAAAAATTTCACAGTTTATGTAAAAATTTTAAAACCTCAGAACAATTCTGGATAGGATACCTGCATAAAAGTTTAGATACCTGGGCTGGAAGACTACCTACCAACTTCAAAATTGTGGTTACCTCTTGGGAGGTACAAAAGGGGCTCCCTACGGTATCTATACTTTATTTCTTCAGAAAAAAAGAGCAGAGGTCAATAAGGCAAAATGTCAACACTCATTAAACTGGGTGGTGAGTATACAGCCGTTTGTTATTCTCCTTTACTTTTCTTTATTCATTCCTTCTTTCATTCATTCATCACTAAGCATCTGCTTTAACCTAAGCCCCATTCTATGTGCTGGCCATACTGTCGAGTAAACAAACAGAGACAAGTTCTGCCCTCGTGGAGCTGACATTAGTGGAGATAGGCAGACAATACATCCATGAGTAAAATATATAAAATTGTTAGATGATGATAAGGACTACAGAGAAAAATAAAGCAAAGAAGGCTAATAGAGACTAGGGGAGACAAGAAAGGGGACATAGGGTCACAGATTTAAAGGAGATACATGAAAGGAGGATACATGAGCTGTAGGAGAGCCAGGGAAGAACCTTCCAGGCAGAAGGAACAGCAGGTGCAAAGGCCCCTTCATGGGAGAGAGGCTGGTGTATCCAGAGAGTGGAAGGGGGAGAGGCAGAAGATGACGTGCCGGTGGTAAGGTGGCATGGGCTGGGGGCATCGTGGAAGGAGGGAAGGATGCCTCCAATTATATTCATTCTAGTCCAGACACCAAAATGACTAGTAAACGCAAGTGTAAAAACTTGACGAACACTTCGAAGCTTTGAATATGCCATGGAGCCAGGGAAGAAGAGGAAGAGGGGAAGGTGTTAGTTTCCAGACTTTGCTGCACATTGAAATCACCTGGGGGGTGTTAAGGCAGCTGGCTCGCACCCCAAACCACTTAAAACAGAATCTCTGGAAGTGGAAGCCAGGCATGGGTGTACAAGAAAGCTCTCCCAGCGAGTCTATTGTGCAGCAAAGTTTGAGAACCATGGGGATAGAGAAAGCCATGCTTCCGTAACCTAACTAACTATGGAACTTTCTCACACCTAATTTTATTTTTCACAGGTCAAATCACTGGGTGAGTTTTCTCCACACAACAGCAGTTTGTGAAATGGGGCATGGGTTGTTTTGTGTTTTGTTTTTCTTTAACATGATGACAAAAAAAAAGGTAAAGCCCTTAAAATAGTGCCTGCCACATAACAGTTCAATGAATGGTAACTATTACTATTATTGTTCTTGTTATTTATAGCTTAGGATGAAGGAATTCATTGGCTCCATTCCCAAGAATAGGTCTCAACTTGGACATCAAAACATTTATTAAGCGTATTTATACACCAGGAGCTTTATATGTTCTCACTTCATCCTTCCAATGATCCTCTGAGGCAGGTTAAAAATGCCCTGATTTTAAAGTTGAGGAAATGAAGGTTCAGAAAGGTAAAGCAACTAGCCAAAGATCACACAGCAAGTTAGTGGCAGAACTGAGGCTATGCACATGGTTCTCCCCTGACATAAAAACTCATTCTGATTTTATAAGACCTTTATTCTTCCCTGATCTAGATAAAGGTTGTTTTGGATTTTATTCTTGTGTAAAGGAGTACAGAAATGAGAGAACCAGATGCTTTTCTGGGCTCCCCAGGCAGGACTAATCTCTCCCCGCTCTGGGCTTCCACTGGCTTCTGTGCATCCCTCCGTTACAGCTCTTAGCACATCATTTTATAGCTGGAGTTGGGATTCAGGTTAAAGTTAGGGAATGAGGCAGCCTGCCTATGCACCCCCAAGTGCTGAATACGTGCTGTGGGTCTGGACTACGATGCATGTGTGTGGATTACTGGGGATGCTGTGATTTTTTTGTGAGAGGTGTGAGATGACAGAGGCTGTGCATCCCAGGGGTTGGGAAGGGGGTCTGGAGGCAGACTGCCAGGGTTCAAATCCATTCCCTGATCCTTGGGAGCTGTGTGACCTTGGACAACTTTAAGAACTACTCTGTGCCTCCATATTCTTCTCTGTCAAGCGAGGTAATAATAGTACCTCCTGCACTGGGTAGAGAAGATGAAAGGACTTGGCGCATGCAAAACTCTTTGAACAGTGCCCCACAGAGTAAGCGCTAAAAAAATGCCAACCTGTGTTTCCATCCCCATTCCACTCTCTTAGCTAAATCTCTACATCCCCATCTATCAAAAGGGAATGATAATCCTAAATCATATGTGAGAGTTAAATAAGTATGTAAAAAGATAATTATGTAAATTAGGCCATATATGTACAGCATTTGACATGGAGTAAATGTTCAAGAAATGGCATCTATTACTCTGCATTTAAGGACTGTTCTCTAAGTAGTGCATACCTAGAAGCGGAAGTCTTTGCCTTTCTATGGGATGGATTGATGAAGGCTGCTCCTTCTTATTGGACTGTCAGGCATAGGTGGGTCATGGAAAAATTAAGGATGGAGCATTCACTGAAATCAATCTAGTGGAATTCATCTGGAAAATCCATCCCTCAGTAAGTGAAAACTTCTTACACTTTGCTCTCTTAGAATGAACAATGGATTGCTTAACAAATAATTTGAAATAAACCTGTCATTTCCAATCAAATATAATTCCCAATAAAGGGATTTTCATCCACCTTTACTCAGATAACTGGAAACAGCGCCTACTCCAACAATAAAAGTCCATGTTCCCAACAACTCCTCTGCTGGAAGCCAATTGGCAGAAAGGAATTTCTCGCCTGCAGCTATGTGTGCAGTGTTCAGTTTTGTTTGAAAAGGAGTCACCCAGGAATTTCTGCAACACCTGTCCTGGCCCAGAGGGAAGGGATGACTTTAATTAAAGGGACAAGTGTCTACGCTATCCTTCTATAATCTGATCAAATTGCAACAGAAGGAGGTAAAGAAAAAACACAAAGAGATTTGTAAGATATAAATCACAAAAACAACAAAAAGAGACAGAAATATTATAAATGGAAGACCAGGTGTGTGCTGTTTCAGGTTTATGCTGAATTGAGCCCAAATCCCTAATGTCTCATTTCACATCCGTTATCCAAACAGATGTCTAGCCTTCAGAAAAATAACTAAAAATGGAAGTGCATATCCGCACTGGGCTGCTGCTTTGTCCAAAACTCTTACCACCAGGTTGACACCACAGCGTTAAAACCACCAGCCACAGAAGGGGGTGGCACACAGTGCCAGAAGGTGTCATGAAACTTTCATTGTTCACCTACTACTTCTCAGGAAACCTGCTAGAAAAGTGAACATTTATTAGCTCGCTTAAGCCATCAAATAACCCTGTAAGGTCAAACTTCCTAGCCAGTTTTTGTTTTGTTTTTTTAACACACAAGAGAACAGACCTGAACCAGTCACACAGGTGTGTGGCCTGCACAATCACATGGGGCCCCGTGTTTGATTTATGATCTGCTATTGCTATTTTGAAATTCTTAATAATTTTTGAACAAGGAGCCCAGCATTTTTATTTTGCACTGGGATCCGCAAATTATGTATCCGTACATATTCTTTCAGCCACAGTAGTGTCAACAGTCCTCTCCCGGCTCAAGCTCCTCCCCAGGCAGCAGAACCCACACAGAGGCTGCTCTCTTTCTCATGGAGCAGAGATACAGGTTTGCCCTGAGGACAAAAGGAGACAATGCACATCAAGGAGGCACCTAAGGAGACACAGTGTGGTTTGCATGGTTTGCCTAGAGACCCAGGGAGTGCTCTCAAGATCAATTACTGTCTCCAGGCCAAATTTGACTCAGAGCCTGGTTTTTACCAACCACAAGCTAAGAAGAGTTTTTCCATTTTTAAATAATTAAAGAAATCTCAAAAGAAGAACAATATTTTGTGACCGACCCATGGACATTATATGAAATTCAAATTTCAGTGTCCATAAATACTGGAACACAGCCATACCCATTCATTTACATCTATCATCTACAGCTGCCTTTGCACTATTATCAAGAGTCATTGCAACAGAGACCATGAGGCCCAAACGTCTAAAATATTTACAGTTTTACCGTTTACAGAGAAGTTAGCCAGCCCATGCTCTAGATGTTTGATGAATGATGGACGTATGAATGAATGAGTAAACGAATGCTCTTAGAGTTTCATTAATTAGTATTATATTCACACAGCGTCAAACAACTTAATGAAATGTCCAAAACTCCGTCACGGTTCTCAACACCTGCTCTGATTTTCTGCCCTGGGAATTATCCACGTGTTTTAGACATCGTAACATTTGAAGTCCAGGCCTCTTTAATCTCCTAGGAAAGGGAGCCTGGCCAGCAATCCATGAACCCAGGAGCAAAACAAGGTGTGGAGCGCCACCAGGGCTGTGTGTTCTGCAGCATTAATGTGGCAATAAATAACCGACACATCGTCTCTTCTCCATCCACTTATATGCATTTTCTTTTTCCATTATTGTCCAGAGCAGAGCAGAAGCAATAAACATTTAGCAAATCAAAACACTAACAGGATAAGAATTGCCTCTGGCACTTACTCCAGGTATATGCTAAAAGCTTTTCCTGAATCTTCTCATTTCATCCTCATACCGCCTTAAGCACTCATGTGGTCAGCAGCTGCTTAAAGGGGTCCAATGATCCCTACCTCCTGGTAATCCTGAGTTGTGTAAGCCCCTCCCCTGGAATGCAGGTGACACCTGGAGACTTGCTTCTAATGAACAGAACACTTCCAAGATGATAGGATGCCATTTGTGAGATAAGGTTCCAAAAAGACCATGATTTCCATCTTACTCCCTCTTACCCGCTGGCCCTCACTCACTCTGAGGGAAGGCAGCTGCCTCTGGCCAGATGTCCCATGGAGAATTCAGGTCATATGGGTTGTGGATTTTAGTCTGAGTGTCTCAGACACTGTTCTAGTTTGCTAGCTGCCGGAATGCAACACACCAGAGACGGATTGGCTTTTAATAAAAGGGGATTTATTTTGTTAGTTCTTCAGAGGAAAGGCAGCTAACTTTCATCTGAGGTTCTTTCTTACATGGGAAGGCTCAGGGTAATCTCTGCTGGCCTTCTCTCCAGGCCTCTGGGTTCCAACAACTTTCCCCGGGGTGATTCCTTTCTGCATCTCCAAAGGCCTGGGCTGAGCTGCGAGTGCTGAGATGAGTTATGCTGAGCTGCTTGGGCTGTGCTATGTTGAGCTCTTTCATTTAAGCACCAGCCAATTAAATCAAACATCATTCACTGCAGCAGGCATGCTTCCTAGCCAACTGCAGATGTAATCAGCAACAGATGAGGTTCACACACCATTGTCTCATGTCCACAGCAATAGATCTAGACACCTTCACCTGGCCAAGTTGACAACTGAATCTAACTACCACAGACACCATCCCAGAAACCTGTGAGGCTGCAGCAATGGGACATGGCACCCCACCGCTAGAGAAATGGGTCTGAGATCTGTAACCCTTAGCAGCAGCCCTTGCAGGTAAAGATAACAAGAACTTCCTATATGTATATAGGAGCACAGCTGGAGTGGAATCCAGCTCAAGCACTTGTTACCTTTGTGACCTTGGGCAGGTTACCTACCATTTCTGTGCCTCAATTTCCTCCTATGGAAAATGGAGATAATAAATGTATTTTTTGTGGGATTGCCGTGAGAATTAAATGAGTTAATGCCCAGAAGAGTGTCTGACTCACAGTAAATGCTCAATAAAATCACAAGGATTATTACAGTTTATCTCTGAACACTTAGCCTCCCAATCCAGTTCAGTGTGTCCCCTTTTAAAAGATGAAGAAACCACCTCCAGAAAATGTTAAGAGGTGTGCCCAGAGAGGTGAGACCCCCTCCCCAACCTGTAGTCCCATCCACTGCACGCCAGGACTCCCATGGCCCCTCCAGCAACTCTTCCCCCAACCCCCTGCACTCAACCTTGCATCCTGAGACCTCATGATCTCACCTCTGATTTCTGAGCTGTACTGAGTCATCAGGAAGGTCACAGCCAAGCGCTGTTATGGGTTGTCATTCTCCACTTCTGAAATGAGGCTTTCTCTAAGGAAGGAGAGTGGAGGCCCCAAGACGGAGTCCCAGGTGAGGAGGAACCAACAGCAGACAAGGGGAAAAAGAAACAAAACACCAAGAGAGTTTCCAGCAGGAACCCTGTCCACCTCCATGCAGCTCAGCACACTCATTTCCCCAGCAAAAGACTTATGAGTTGGAGACTGGAATGCGGAACCCACAATAACGAGTCTTTAATTACGAAACTCTTTACCTTATTGCTTTTTTGTGGCCCCGATGAAAATGAGCAGTGGCAGTTTCTATTAGATATGTTAATTACTTTCCTGGGTAATTAGACTCAGTGGGTTCCAGGAGCACCTGACCTCACTTAATAACAACAGAGATGGGAAGAAGGAAAAAAAAATGAGCTGGGGTGAGGGGAGGGGGCGAAAGGAGAGAGTTTACAAATGCTGAGAGACGCAAAATCATCCAAAATAGTTGAATGGAAAACTGTAGCTACAGAAGCCTCCCTGGGGAGGCAGGGAGAAGAGGAAACCAACTAGAAAGGGACATCTGACCACCAGGATGTGTTGTGAGGATGGAAACAGTGGCAAGCCCCTTTCAGAATGATGCTGTGTCGGAGAAAGGCCTACTGGGCCTCCTCTTACAAATGAGGCTTACTGAGGCCCAGGGAAGCTGAGAGACTTCCCAAGGCCACACAGCCAGGTGGAGGCAGGGCTGGGACCAGAACCTGGCTTCCTAGTCCCTCAATTGTAACTTCTCTGATACGGACGGGTGTCCCTCCTTCATTCCTTCAACAAGGATTTATCGACATTAAGTCCATTTAGACTCCACGAAGAACAGAATCAACAAAGGTCCAGTTACCGAGGCTTTTGGGGCCTTGCTGTACAAGTAGATAATGATGGTACTGCTCTGAAAGAAGCAAATTGCAGGCGGTAATCAAGAATCATTGCCAGAAAGGCCCTTGGAGTAGATAGAGTAGCCAGGGACTGTTTTTCCCAGAGACCTGAAGGTTGTAGAGTGTCCTGCTTGTGAAGAGCTGGGGTGAAAGAGTGTATTATCTGGCTCTCTGATTCCACATTCCTGCTACTATACAATAAATTCCCCAAATGAGGTAGGATGAAGTCATGGAGAGAGCGCTGGGCAAGGAGTCCAGCTATCCCGCTAACCTGCCTTGTGACCTTGGGCAAGTCACATCCCACTTCGGACTTATCGAAATCAGGAAGAATTCAAGGTCCCGAAACTGAAGGGCAAGGACAAGCTGAATCACAATCGCCTCCGGGAGGTCTGTTCAATGTGCAAATTCCTAGGCCCCTCCCCAGATTGGCAAACCAGCGTCTCAGTGGGGGCTTAGAAGGATCCTGATGTGCAACCAAGCTTTTTGCATCTCTGGGTTCGAATATGCACCCTAAAGGGCCCTTCAGGGGCAGAGTGAGTCTTATTCTCAGGACTTTCCACTCTGGCACCTGCCCATCCTCGCTGACCAAACGCACAGCTGGCTTCTGTTAGAAAACATAACCATCAAAGCATGCGGGGAGTTGTTCCTGCCAAAGGGGAGAAATGGGCTGGGTCCTCAGAGTCATTAAAGAAGCTGTTTACAGAGCCCTGCTCCTCTTTTAATTTGTTTGTCTTTTCGATTGTGTAATTGAATCCAAACCACAGAGCTCAGCCGAGGCCCTGCCAGGGAGAGCAGAAATCCATCAATACCCAGCAGTGACAGACACTTTTTTTCCAAGGCAGTCCACTCTCTGGGCAACAGGAAGGTTTGAATGTTGCCATGCTTCTTAAGTGAGGCAGGGTGGTGCAGGGAAGGG
This sequence comes from Tamandua tetradactyla, assembly GCF_023851605.1. Classification (NCBI taxonomy): domain Eukaryota; kingdom Metazoa; phylum Chordata; class Mammalia; order Pilosa; family Myrmecophagidae; genus Tamandua; species Tamandua tetradactyla. The sequence goes on from NC_135333.1 coordinate 27,303,084, forward strand.
GGCCGGACTTTGGAACCCAGACAAACCTGGGCTCCAATCCTAGCTGTGCCTTTAATCAGCTGTGTGGCCTGAGCAACTATCCAAACCTCTCTGTGCCTCAAATTCTTCACCTGTGAACACAAGGATAAAACACACCCAACTGGTGGAGTTGATGGGAGAACTAAAGGAAGGGATGCACAAAGAGGGCCCAGCATATGGCGGGTGCCCAGTAGATGATAAATTATCAGTGAAATCATTATCTTCTTTTTATTGACAAGTAGAAACCCTGCCCTGGGGAAGACTGGCCCCTTTGGCAGAGGATGGCTCCTAACTGTCAGAGCTGGAAGAGACCAGGAAGAGGGCAGTCTGAGCCCAGAATTTGGAATCAGAAATTCAATTTTTATGCCCTGGTTTGATTGTCTTCCTTGTGTGTGACCCTGGGTGAGTTCCTTAATGTCTCCGAGCACCAGTACTCTCAGGAGTAGCCATCAGATCCCTATCCCACCTACCTCCCCTGGTGGAGATCAAATGAGACAACAGATGTGAAATTGAATAAACTCTAAATCTTTTCACAAATCCAAAAAAAGAAAAGAAAACTATCACCAGCCTGGTTACACGTCGTAATCCCCTGGGAGCTCTGAAAAAGCACAAATGCCCAGTTCTCCGACCAGAAACTCTGCCCAGATCAACTGAATCACAGTCTCCAGGGCTGGAGTCTAGCCATTGGCATTTTGTAAGCAATTCTAGCTGGCAGCCAGAATTGATGGAGACTGAAGCCCACATTCCACCCAGGAGGAACAGGGCCCAGAGAGGGAAAGAGTTTGCCCAAGGTCACACAGCAGGTTAGTTACACTCCCCACCTCCGCCTCCTGCCAGGATAAAACTCCAACAGGCAAGTTCTCAGGGGCCAGGCAGGACGCAGGAGGGTTCTTTTGTCCTATATGTAGCCTACCTGGGAAAGCAGATGGGCACAGTAGGTTTTCTCCTGGGTGATCAAGGGAGGTTGGCAAGGAGTCTGGGGTCGGCAGTGCCAGCACCTCCTGGCAAGGGACAGCAGGGGTGGTTATTGGAGGCAACACTCTAGACAAGCCTGCAGGAAGTGGTATGATAGAGGGGATGGTGAGCAAGCGTCAGAGGCAAACCCACCTGGATCTCAGCCCCCCTTTGTCACTGACTAGCTGTGCACCATTAGGCAGACAGAATAAATGAGGGTTTCACTATTTAAATACAGTGTTTCCCTGCCAGGCTGGTTCTGGTCCCTGCTTCTTGGAAATGCTGTTTTCAGCCCCAGTGTTCAGTCCACTCCCTCGGATGAGTCAGCCCTTTGTGGGCAGGGACAATGTCAGCTGCACTCCTTTATCTACAATGGCACAGACAGGGATGCAAGAACAAGGCTGGATCGCCAGGAGCAAAGATAGGGGAGGGCTCAGCCTCCAAATGGCTGTGCGTAGAGGAGGGATGGGTGGGTCTCTTGAGACTCCAGGGACAGAGATAGGGCCCTAGAAGGACGTCCCAGGAAGGGAGATTCAGCCCTATGGAAAGAACTTTGCAAGCATAGAGTTGTGTATCAAAGCAGCCAGCTGTTTTGTGAGGTAGTGAGCTCCCTGTCACACTAGAATTATGCTCGTGGAGTTGTATGGCCACTACGTGGACATCAGTGAGTTTCCTGTATTCAGGGAAGAAGTGGTCTGAGCAAACTCAAAGAGCCCTTCCACGCTCAGATTCTATGTGTTGATGATTCCAGAGTCCTAGTGATCACATTCGCAGAGTAAGGCGCCAGAAGTCAGACAGACGTGCTTTCAAATCCTGGCTTCACTATTTAGTAGTTATGTTACCTTGAGCAGGTTATTTAATCTCTCTGTGACTGTTTCATCAGCAGCAACACAAGGATAATAATGTCCTCTTTGAACTGGGGTGAGAATTGAACAATGTCGTGTGTGTAGAGTACCTTGAACAGGCCTTGTACACGATCAAGTCTGAAACAACAAAGCACCACTCCAGTCGCCTCCCACTCTCCAGCAGGCACAGCCCCGTGGTCCCCCGGTTTTCCAGGAGCTGCACTCATCGAGCAGTTTAGAGCAGAAAGCCTCGTTGCTCACATCCTTGAATGCCCAGGATTAAATGCTGATGGCGGTATCTCTTCTACAATAAGCGCATGCCTCTCAGAGCCCAGGCTGCTTCACAGGGAGGGAGGTTTTCATGGCCATGCCTAAAGGGAAGCTGCTATTGGGGGCGTTGGGGTGGATCAGGCCTAAAGGATGATGGAGAACACAAGTATGGCATTCAAACCGAAAATCCATGTCCCTGAGTGCTAGTCTGCCTTGCTAGACAGCCAGACAAATTTCTTCCTAAGTGTGAGCACATAAAGCCAAATGCTCTAATCCCCAGGGCACCACTCGGGCCTGCTCCATGTGCATCCTCTGGGAAGGTCCGAGACATGGAAGGTGAGCCGGACCGAGGCCAGCCAGGGCAAGAAGCAGGGACTCTGCCTTCTGTGTGCAGTGGTTTGAGTGGGGGGCTCCTGCTGGGACTTTAGGGGCCCAGAGAGTATCCCAACCTTAGTCCAAAAAGCATCTCCCCTATTAATGTGCCTTTCAAAGTACCTTTACTTATTTTCCCCTCAAATTGTGCATTCCCAGCACTCGAGAAACCAAAAGTCAAAATGGCCAAAACCATTTCTTGCAAAGAAGAATTCCTGGGTGACAGGCAAATCACCTCCAGATCAACCCAGCTGCCCTGGGGAAAGGATATAAGCTTTAACCCTCAAAATTGAGGACAAAATTCGTAAAGTATCCAGGTGTCCTCTTCTCCTTCCCCTTCCCGAGACCTGCATGCACACACGGAAATCTCCTTCCCCTTCCCGAGACGTGCATGCACACACAGAAATCACCAGTATCCCTGTTGGAGCTGTGAAATGCCAAACCACAAATGGTTCAATTGTGCTGATGGAAGCCAAAACCCCCATTTCACACATTAGGGAAGGGGCAGTGACCAAGTGGCCGGGGCCCTTACTACCTGTACTACCTGACGCAACAAATACTCTCCGTGAATCTTATCTTTAAAGGCATAGATGCCAAATCTCCCCACCAGAACACAAGAACATAATGGTTCCTCGGGTGGCTGGAATAGGGGAAGCTGAGGCAGAAGATGGTATCTCCATACCCACTTTCCAAATGAGGAAGTCAAGGTGCTAAGAAGTGAAGTGATTTGCTCATGACCACAGTCAGCAGGTGGAAGAGCTGGCTGCACACCCAGGTCTGTCGAGCACTGTGTTGTTTCCTTGCCTCACCTGTCTCCTCCTGGGAAAGCCCAGCTTTGCTGACTGCAGCGTGGAATAAGTTCCACTCTGGGCCCTCAGGAAGCACAGCTGCTCCCTCAGGCCGGTAGCCATCAAAATGCAGTCAAAATGCAATGAGTGATCACTTCTCAGCCTTTTGGCTAAGATCAAGTGCAGTATCTGTTCTTATCAGTTTAATATCTGATACGTCCCCTATCCGAGGACAATATATTAAATGGATTTTTGGAGCTGGGAGATGGAATAGGAGCTTGCTCCGTCCACTCCACACATCGACCTGGTATTGCAGTACTTCCAGGAACGGTGCACCCCCTCGGGGGAATAATAAATGTACAAAAAGTCAGAAAAAAAAAATGCAATGAGTGTAAGGACGAGCTGGAAGCTTGAGCCAGGCAGAAGTTCCAGGCAGAAGCTGCGACTTCCCAAACTGTCCCAGGCTTGCACACCACCTGGGGATCTCATGAATATGCGGATTCTGATTCCTTGGATCTGGGCTGGGGGTGAGTCTCTGCATTTCTAGCAAGTTCTTAGGCATAGCCCATGCTGCTGCTCCATGACCCACACTTTTGAGTTGCAAAGGTATAGAGATGTCTGCTAGTATTTGCATACCAGCTCCACCATCACCTAGCTGAATGTCAGCAGGCAAGTTACTCAACCTTTCCCTGCTTCAGTTTCTTCATACATAAAAAATAGAAGGGTGTGCAGGTGGTTCAGTGGTAGAATGCTCACCTTCCATGCAGGAGGCCTGGGCTCAATTCCCAGACCATGCACCCCCCCAAAAAAGTAAAACATATATGTATGTACCAGTCCAGTGCTAGTGTGTAGTGTTATGTTGAGGATTACATGAGATGATCCATGTAAATCACTTAGCACAGTGTCTGGCACGTAGAAAAAAATCTCAATAAATGGGAACTAATATTATTATTATTAGTGAGTTCAGTTGTACATTATAAGCTTTCATAAGTAAATGAAAATTTTTAGTGTGATATATCCCCACTAGCATACATTTATTCCACTTTCCCGAGTCCTGTAGCTTCTTCTAGAAATGAATCTTTGAGCTAGCAATAGCACGGCAGTTTATATTTGTATGATGCATTTTTATTTACATTTCTGTGTCAGTTATCAATTGCAAACCCGGTGCTTAAAACAACCACAGTTTATTGCTTCTCAGGCGTCTGTCGTTGACAGGGCTTAGCTGGACGGTTCCGCTCCACGTGGGAGAGCTGACGCCACTCATGCAGCTGCATTCCCCTGGTGGCTTCATCTGGGAGCAAAGCTGAGGACTGAGCTGGAACATCAAGAATCACCTCTTACTCTCCAGGACTCTCTCTCCACGTGGCGTCTCGTCATTCACGAGACATGACGAGACTTCCCAGAGCACACATTCCAGGAGCACAAGCCCCAGCGGTCGAACATGCATCAGTTCTTCGTTTGTATTTATGCTTGACAATGTCCCACTGGCCAAAGCAAGCCCAGAGTCCCCATGAGCAGAGGTGTGAGTAGCAAGAAGTGAGCTCCTCGGAAGCCACCAATGTAAAGTCTACAACAATCAAGTCATTTGATCATAAGCTCCTTGAAGGCTGGCGCTCATCTGCCACTTGCTTAATTGTACCCTCAGTCCTAGAAGATTGCTGAATGAACCTGATCCTCACTATCACGCTGAAAACCAGTTAAAGCAAAAATACTATCCTGTTGGCTGTGAGAAATCGAGGCCATGCAGCTAGTTAGGATCTGATACCTGGGTCATCAGGCCTTAGGTCATTCATTCTTTCCTCTCCACTGCCCTGCCTAGCCTTGCAGCTTACAGTTTTTCTGCCAGCCACCCCCCTCACTCTACATGTCTCCTTTCTCCATGCTTCCTGATGACACAGTTAATTATTTATAACTGAACATTTAAATGCTATTTAAAGGAACCCTGTGGTGACTCACTGAGTAACTAAAATAATCATTTATTCCATAAGAATTTATGGGTCTCTCGGTCTGCACAGGGCACCACAGGAGGGTAGGCTGGGAAGGGACCAAAGTGTTGGCAGACATGGTCCTGCCCTCAAGGAGCTAAGTCACTTGTCCTTTCTTGGCACAGATGTTTGTTAAGCACCTACTATGTGAGCAGGTAAAGGGTGGGCAACATCAGCAAACCCAGCACCATTTCTGCCCCCAAGATGTTCAAAGGCCGGTGGGGAGACAAACAAGACAATGATCCCTGTACCATGTCACCACTATCCAATAGCTGTGTTTGGTGTGGTCCTCTGCAACCCGAGAAGGACCAAACTGGCTGGCATGGAGACAGGGAGTCAAAGGAAGCTCCCCAGAATTGTGCTGGACAGAGAAGAAGTGATCCAGGAGATAAGAGTCAAGGAGGCCATGGAAGGCAGAGGCAGGAAGGTATGAGACAGCAATGCAAATTGCTGGGGTGGGGAAGGGACATGCACCCTGTGTGCAGAGCCGGGTTTCCTAAAACATACAGCCCAAGGCTGCTCCAGCCAAAGCCTCCAGCAGGCAGCACTGAGCTGGGAGGAAACTGTCCCTCCTCATCTTTCAGGTCTTCCCTGATAACTAAAGTGGGTTGCCCCTTTTCTCTTCTCTGCTGTCACACACCACATTTGTATCCCTCCTGGTGTTTAGCACTAACTATGCCTTGCCAGAATTTTAACTCCCTGTAGGTACAGACTTGGCTGTCATCTGCCATCCCTATTAGAAAGTTAGTTCCACAGCAGCAAGGATTTTGTTTGGTTCATGTTGTGTCCAAGCATCTATAGGAGTCCCCAGCACGTGGTAGGTGTTTAAAGAACGAGAGGTCAGGGCCCCCAGGAAGGAGAAATGAAGGGACTGTGAAGTGGGGTGAGTTCTAGGAGTTTAATGTAGGAGTAATTACCAGTACTGTGGCTTTATAAGAAGACTGATCTACATTCTGATTTTGCCTCTACCTTTTACTACTGGGGACTCTGGTAAAGCAACTTTCCCCTCTGGTCCCTAGATTGTGCATATCCGATGCCAGGTATTCTTTTGCAGATCAAATTTCAGAACATGTGTGAAGGTTCTATTCCTTGGTAGACCTTGGAGGACAGAGGGGACCTTTGTCATGAGTCTACCAGGGAGTTCAGGCTGGTAGACTCATGATCAACAGCATATGATCAACATCGCAACAAGTTCAAAGCTCAGCTGGGCATGGTTCTGGTTCAGGCCATATCATCTACACTCTAAGGGCAACTAGCAAAGCCCTGTTTGGACTGATGGAATCCTGAGAACTGGATCTGGATCATGACACATGGTTATAGTTATTGAGCAGGTCTGTCTAGGACCTCAGCCTTAGAAAAAGACAGAGAGGCAAGGCAGATTTTTTTATTGCCTCTGTGTTTTGATGCTTGTTGGTCCTTCTGCAGGAAAAATTTTTCCTTCTCTTCATGTGGTGAATTCTTATGCATCCTTCAAAATCCCATATAAATTTCCCTCTTCTCTGAAAACTGCTCTGCCTCCCCATGCAAAATTAGTCACTCCCTCTGCTTGCACTGCCACTGTAGGTAGAACATGCTTCTACCAATACTTGCTGCCCTCTCCTCTAAGACCATGAGCCCCGTCAGAGAAGGGAGTGGGTGATATCTCTGTAGCTCCAGTGTCCACACACAGCCTGCTGCACACCACCCCAAATAATGGCTCCCACTTATTAGGCACCCACTCTATTGAAAGTTTTGTGTATGTTCTATAATTTAATCTTTATAACAACCCACTAAATTAGGTTCTGATAGAACCCCCATTTGACAATTGAGAAAACTGATGCAATTAGAAGTCACTGCAAGCCCAATCAATGTATGCCGAATAAATGGGCAAATGAGTAAGTGACTGAGGGAAATAATTAACAAGTAAAGTCATTTTTATGGCCACTTTTTTTCTCCTAGAGAACAGATGTTCACTAGGACCTTCTTATTAGACTGAAATGTCCTTAGACTGGAAGGAAGGTCGAATTAAAAGTATGGCCTGAAATCTCTTCTTGCAAGACACGGTTTCATAGACTCCTTAGAATGGAAATTTGCATATAGGGGGCTGCTCATTTTGTAATTTCTTTCCTCTTCTCGTGAACCCCTCTCAGACTGTCTCATGCAGCACTAACTCTGCCTTGTCAGAACTTAACTCCTTAGTCCCTCATGGAGGGATTTGTCTGTGGCATGTATTTCTCCTGGATTGAGTGATATGTACAACTGTGAATGTTTGTGCACACATGTTTCTATGCCTATCTGTGGTCAATAAGAGTCTTGCATAGAAAATCTGTGGTCAATGGGCTCATACATTGGAATGTATCTCATCTTTTGTGATTTCTCTTGAAGACTCAGGCTGGGGTACAGCTGGTTCTTACAATTACAGGGGATTCATAGCTGGGGTCTGAGTTTAAGAATTCCCAGCTCAGTCATAGGACCTTTGGAAGGTACTATTGGGCGAGTTACGGGCCAGAGATCTAACTAGTGAGCCAGTGAGCTTGGAAGCTCTTGCACAAGCATTGACCCCAAAGAGACAGCATCTTCTTGGGTCCACCAGATAAAGGTTTTTAACCTGCCCCTTCCCTAAAGCTACTCATTAACTACCTCTGGTGGGCAGAAGCAGTGCCTCTTTTCAGGGTCCAGCAGAAGTCCTGGAAATAAATGCAACATCAAAATGGCATGAAGGTGGATGAGCAACACTAGTTAAGTCATGCAACAGGTTATTGCAGTCATTTTGGATCAAGACTGTATTATTCTGATAGCATTCAGATTGTGGCATATTGGAAGTCTTATAAATTAAATTACCTTGAATAATAACTGACATTTATTGAGTACCCATTGGGGCTAGGCCCTGTTCTAGGCACTGTATATGCATTACCTGGTAGAAATCTTTCAACAACCCTAAGAAAGGCCAACTCTTAGTATTCCTCTCATGTCACAGTTGAAGAAACCAAAGTTCTAGTAGGTAAAATGGCCCATACACAGTTTCACAGCCATATGGTAGTAAAACCTTGGCTTTGACCCAGATCTGCATGAAACCTGAGTTTCCAGTTTATTTCCCCAGCATAAGAGTTACTCCCAGATTGGGTTAACCAGGCCACTTAACTCAAGCAGCTTAAAGATAAGCAACCTCAGAATTGTAGCCTTCTATTACCTTTGAGTAACTCCAGGGCTTCTTAGCAAGGTCTACAGAGGCAGACTCCAGCCTCCTTCAAGAACTGAGCCATTCAAAGCTAGTAACCAGAGGCGATATTCTGCCCCTCCTCTTATTACCCAGGCGGGTGTCTATCTCTTCCATCCTTCTCTGCACCCAGCTGATGCTCAAGGATTCAGCAAGAGAAAACTCCCCATTCTCTCCAGAAACTCCCTGAACTACTGTTCCTAGTTCTCAGAGTGTCATTTAAGTACTGAAGATCCTTGGACTTAAAGTCCAAGGATCCAAGGCACTTGTGCTTTTTTGAACTCATTCTTTTCTCTATGAAATTGGAAATCAGAATAGATGAACTCTTTTGGCATTGCCAAATCTTCTAGACTGGAGCTGTCCCACAGAACTTTCTGCAGTGATGGAAATATTCTATATCTGTGCTGTCCAATATGACAACCCCTAGCCATATGTGCCTACTGACACTTGAAATGTGACCTAGTGTAACCAAGAAACTGAATTGTTCATTTTACATTAGTTTAATTAATTTAAATTTAAATAGTCATATGTGGCTAGTGGCTACCACATGGGACAGCATGTTTCCAGAATTATATTAAGGTAGCCTCTGGGTCCCACAGGATACAGAAGCCTATTCTGTATTATCAGTAATACTGCCTGTCTTAGTCTACCAGAGCTACTATGACAAATACCAGACAATGAGGCAGCTTGAACAACAGGGCCTTATTGTCTCATGGATTGGGAGGCTAGAAGTCCAAACAAGAGATCTTGACAAGCCATGTTTTCTCCAGGGTCTGTAATGTTCTAGTTCTGACTTGCCACAATCCTAGGGGTTCTTTGACTTGCATCTCTGCCTCCAGCACAAGGCAATCTGTCTCCTTCATCTCTTCTTGTGGCTTTCTTGATTGACTGCATCCAAATTTCCTTTGCTTATAAGGAATCCAATTCTATGGATTAAGGCCCACTCTGACTCAGTTTTCCCACAGCTTAATTTATAAATGGCGTCTTTAAAAGTCCTACTTACAAATGGGTTCACATCCACAGGACCTGGAGTTAGAGCTTGAATCTGTCTTTTGTGGAGGAAATTATTCAACTCCCAACACCATCACTGGCGCATTGTGCTGGTTTGAAATTGTTGTGTACCCCAGATATACATGTTCTTTAATCCTGTTTCAGTATTGCTGGGTGGTATTTTTTAGATTAAGTTGTTTCCATGGAGAGGCTACCCACCCAATTGTGGGTGGGACCTTTTGATTAGGTGGTTTCCATGGAGATGTCTCCACCCATTCAAGGTACTGTCCCTTACTGGAGTTCTTTAAGAAGGAGTCATTTTGGAAAAAGCTTTAGAGCCCACACAATCAGAGATCTTTGGAGATGCAGAAAGAAAATGCCCTCAAGGGAGGCCATATGAAGAAGCCAGGAGAGAAAACTAGCAGAAGGCCGATGTTGCCATGTTCCTTCCCAGGTAAGAGAGAAACCACCAACATCATCAGCCCTTTCTTGAGGCAAGGTACCTTTCTCTGGATGCCTTAGTTGGGAAATTTTCATAGCCTTAGAACCCAAAACTCGCAACCTAATAAATTCCCTTCTAAAAGGCATTCCATTTCTGGTATGTCGCATTTTGGCAGCTTTAGCAAACCAAAACAGGCACAAAGGGGTGACGTGAGGAGCTTGTGACTTCCCCACCATCCCCATCAGCCACCCAGCAAAGCCACCACGAGTAAATAAGGTGAATTTTCCAAAATGTGTGTTCCCTATGCAAACAATTCATCTCTCTGCCCTGCATAACCATACTGTGCCCCTAACCCCTTCCTCTGTAGACTTCCCACTGCCACAATTTCCCACATTGTATCAACAAAAGCTTCACTCTTACCACATCCCTTATCACTTTGATCCTAAAAGCACTCTACAGCAAGCATCATGATGACCAAAAACTGAAGCTCAGAAAATGCAAATGATTTCTTCTGAATCTAAGGCCATTGGACCATCTACCCATATTTGGAAATGATAGGAAACTTAAATTGCAACTCTCTTAATTAGGCAAGCTGTTTGTACCTTCCTGGCCTGCAAAGATTGACTGAATACACAAAAGCAGTGGAAAGAGCTCTAGGTATGGACAAAGAGCAGATGGAGCCTGGCTTGCTAGGGGGGAGGAAGGGAGTGGAGCATATCATGCAAAGAATTTTAGGGATCCTTTTTAAGACGTTTGTAAAATTATCTAGCTCTGCTCAACTTCAGTGCTCTGTGTGGTTCCAACCCATCTCTCCATCTCTTTGGGTAATAAAGGTAGGGATACACCCAATGACCTCTCAAGACTCAGACATTCCAGAACTTGAGGAATCTATGGAATCTTGAGGAATTCATGGAATGCTTACTGCTTCCCGTGTGCCTAGCACTGTGCTGTTTACAAGGGGGATACAAAAGAAAAGGCAGGGATGCCTGCCCTTAAGAGGATTTGCCAGTTGGTCATTGTCATTTGCAGAGTCACTTGACCTGAAGAGGTGAGATAGAGGGGTCAGCACAAGGACTCTGAAGTCAAACTGACCTGGAATTGCCATCCTGACCCTGCTACTTCAAGCTATGTGACCTTTAGCAGGTCCCATAACTTCTCTGAATCTTAGCTTCCTCAACTCTAAGATAAGGACACTGCCACCCACCTCTGAGGTTGTTAAGGACCACAAGAGACAAAGCATATTCAAATAGGGCCTATCAGTGCTACATGTATCATAAATGTTACTTCCTTCCCCTTTCCTTTCTCAGCCCACTCTCTGCCAAGAAACTCATCATCCCTCTTGATTCACTGCATGTCCCCGCCCACCCACTCCCCACCCCTAATCTGCACTTCCAAACCCTGCTGCACGACTCAAATGTACCAAGCCTGCCTGGTGAGGCAGGAACAGAGACAAGAAGAGGAAAGCAGGTCACGATGGGGTGCAAAAGCGCCCAAGGATGATGAGCTCTTAGGTTAAATCTCCCCCATCTTGGCCCATATAGACTAGAAAGTTGCTCTACCAAAGGCTCCCACCCAAAGATTCCACTCACACATCATCCTTCAAGCAGAAACAGCTCCCACAGCTACCAGGAAGAGACATCTGTCCCTCTTCTTCCCACCGGCACCTGGAATGAGCCTAATTAAATTGTATCTGCTCTCAGCTGCCACATGCCATGGAAGTACAGCAACAGGGTGCCTCTAGAGAGACAGATGCACAGAAATGCCACGCAGTGGCCTACCCCAGGGGCGGGGTGCACTGGCTGGTATTGAGATCCTGGAACTAAAGCACCAGACACCTGCAGAGGAGACAAGGAGATAAGGCCAGGATGAGAACTGTTTTTGTGGAAGGCAGTGAACATTTTCACAAAAGGGACTCTAAGCCAAGCTAGCTTTTGAAATCTTCATTCCCTCAATCGTGGATATCTGATAAGAAAGCATATCAGTCAAGGTCTTGACAGGAAACAAAAGTTCACTCTCTGGAAGAGATTTTTAATGAAGGGACTGGGATGGGCACACAGTAATGGGAGCCCGCAGGGGACATTGAGACACCCAAGGACTACAACAGCAGGAAGTCATCACCAACCCTAGGCCCAAAAGGACAAGGGGAGAAAAGTTTGCTACCAGAGTCCATTTGAGAGTTGGACCCTAGAGTAGAGGCCGACTAACAGAAGTCTTAGAGGAGGATGGAGCCACCCCCAAAGCCACGTTGAACATGGGAGAGGTAGGACTCATAGAGCCCCAACCTCCTTCTCCTCCCACCTCCAACGTTCCCCAGTGACTGAACCCAACCAGAAGTCAACAGGCAAGAGCACTGCAGAGGCAATCCACACAGGTCAGACCCCTGAGGTGCAGAGCAGGGCAGGAAAACAAAGAATTCAGGTCGGAAGAGAAAGGTTCTTGGTTTGGGAAGTTCCTGATTTGGGATCAAATCTCAACTTTCACACTTACTAGCTGTGTGGCACTAAGCAAATACCTCACCTTTCTTGGACCTAAGTAGCCTTATCTATAAGTGGCAGGTTATTGAATTCAGAAAACTAGAAATAATGCTTCTTAAAGACTTCAATGAGGGCTGGCAGAGAAGAGAGAGACAATATCATGGAGGTGGCTTTTGGATCAGACAGCTGGATTCCAAATGCTGGCTCCTCTACACCCCAGTTGTGTAATTTTGGGCAAGTAACTTACCCTATGTCAGCCTTAGTACCTCACCTGCTGATTAGGTATGGTGAGCACACCTGATTTAGTGGTGTTGTTCGCTAAGCAACATGTAAGTGTTTGACATAGTGCTGGACACAGGAGGTGTCAGGAAATAGCAGCTGTTGCCTTTGTTGCTGATAAAGATCCAATACAAAGTCTCTCTCAAGTGTTCCTAGCAGTGTGTGCTCACTCCTCACCTTAACTTTGTTTCCCCCAGCTGGTTAACTTGGCTTTCAGCAGCCTCTTTCATGCTTGTAATTTTCTTTAGTGTCAAACTTCGCAGGTCTAGGGGCAGCCAGGCCATTAACCTTCCCCATAACCTTTGCCTCCACCCGCCACAGCTGTCCCCTTCCTCCACGACCATTTCTGCACCCAGAGAGGAGAGCAGCACTTAGCTGAAAGATCACAGAAAAGAAACACAGCTGGACAAAAAGGAAGTTGGGCCCCTCCACTTCCCACACCAAAGGTGATGCTTTCCCTAAGTCATGATGAAGGTACACACACATCCCAGAAAACCTGCACTTTGGCTGGTCCTATTCCTGTCAGAGGAATGGGTGTGTCTGATTCAGGCACACATCTTAACTGTGGGCAGCTTAAGAATTGGGATGTTCTTACCCAACTTGCTGCTCCAACCGCTAGTGCAGGGCCCTGGAGATACACCTGAGCATCTTCAGTGTGCTGGACCCTCTGCTAGGCACGGCTTACAATAAAGCAGACAACACTTATGCCCTCATGATGCTGGCAGACCAGCAGGGGAGCCAGGAATTTTACCAGTAATTACAAATGTGATAAGTGTTATGGAACATAATGTAGGGAATCTGTGGCCAGTTAGGATATATAAGGTTGCAAATGACAATTACTTCTTCCAACAAAAGAACACACCAGATAAAAATGAATTTTTCTGCAAAGTCTCAGGAGAGTGCTGGATGCAAGAAAGTTTAAATGAACCAAATTCCAGAAAGGGGTAAACCCTTCATCAGTGAGCAAAGAGCAGCCCCCACTCCCAAACCTGGGCTCAATTGCCTGTTCTGGGAATGAGTATGAAGGAGTAGGCCTACACAGGCAGAGAGACGTTGTTGGACAAGGGTAAACCAGATGAACCTTTAATGGCAATGTGGGATGACATGACAGATGGGAATCTAGAAGAGTCTAAAGGCAATAATAAATCTCTTGGCCCAGTAATTATCTCCAAGAAGAGTCTTGCTGCATAAACAGCTGTAGGAGTAGAACTGGAAAGCAAAGATGTATCTCACAGCTTTGTGCAGTTCTTAGCTTGAATCTGGAAATTAACTAAAACTAACTAAACTGTAAACCAAATCATAAGCAGAAAAATGCGACCCATAAACAAGAGAAAAGAATCAATATAGGTAGACCCACAGATGAGTGCGAATGAGTACTTTAAAATAATTGTTATAGATATGCTAAAATATTTTAGAAGAAAATATGTACAGAATGAGTGGACAAATAGAGAATTTCAGCAGATAAAAGCAGAAACTTTTATAAAATAGCTAAATGGGAATTCTAGAATTTGAAAATAAAATATCTGAAATGAAAAATTCAATGGATGCGGGCGGTGCTGTGGTGGCTCAGTGGCAAAATTCTCATCTGTCATGCCGGAGACTAGGATTTGATTCCCAGAGCCTGCCCATGTAAAAAAAAAAAAGAGAGAATTCAATGGATGTACTTAACAGCAAACTGGACTCAGTAGAAGAAAGAATCTGTGAACTCAAAGAGCAGGCAATATAAAAGGAATTGAAGCACAGAGAAAATTAAAAATGTAAAGAGAGAGAGGGAAAGAGACCTGTGATATAATATCTAAGGATCTAACATGTAATTGAAGAGGCAATAGAGAATTCCTATGGGACTATGTAACCCACCAGCATGCTCCCACCTCAGATCTTCAAATGTGCTGTTCCCTTTGCCTGAAATTCAAATAACCATCTACATCATTCTCTCATATCCTTCAGGATTTTGTTCAAATATCACCATCTCAGTGGTTTTCCTGGCAAGCACGTTAAATAAAAATTTACATTCACCTACTCCCCCACTGTCAGCTGGGATTTCTTCTCCTCCATTTGCTTTTTTTTTTTCCTTAACCTTATCCATTAACAAAAAATATATTTTATTTATTTATTTTGTTTGTTGCTTCTCTCCTATACTACAATGACATCCCATGCGGGCAAGAATTTTTATCTGTTTTGTTGACTGCTGAGTCTCCATTGCCTAGGACTTAGCAGGTACTCAAAACGTATAGCACGGAGGTTACCTGCTCAAAAGTGAAAGATGGCATGTAATGAGCGCTAGGCTGTAACTGGAAAGATCAGTGGGTATATCAGGCAGTGCCCATTTAAATGCAAGTAACAGAAACCTAATACAAATAATCTCAGCAAAATAGAAAAATTATTGGCTTATGTAACTGAAAAATGCAGGATTTCATGCTTTGATCATGATTAGATCTAGGTGCTAAAATGATATTGCCAGAAATGGTCTCTCTGGATTCTGTTTTTCCTTCATGTAGGCTTCAGTCTCAAGCAGGCTCTCTACAGGAGGTGGTTAAAAAATCGTCCCTAGAAGCTCTAGATTTATGTGTTTTCAGCTTAACCACTCCAGGGGGAGGAGAACCTAACTTTCTCTTCAGCTCCAGCAAAAATCCCAGTGCTATAAACTCATTGGCCAGATCGGAGTCTAGTCCATTGCGGAATGGATTCATTCTAACCAGAGAGAGAAAGAGTCCTGACTGGCCAGACCTGGGTCATGTGACCACCCTTGGAATAGTCTTACCAAACCACATGATCTGAGAGAGGTGATTCCTCAAAGGAAAATCAAAGTGCAGTTTCCAGAAGAGGGAAGAAATGCTGGGCACATAAAAACACTTCTACTTCCATATGAATCAGCTGGAGTGAGACGATGGGGCAAGCAAGGGTACACCAAGAAAAGGCTTGATGCCAAAGACAGCATGAGGCATTTTAGGAAAAGGGAGAAATTCTATTTGGTTGGAAAGAGCAAGGAAGGAGTGATGAGAAATGAGGAAGTAAACAAGTGTCAAACCATATGGGACCGTATAAAACATTTCTAAATGTTTGGACGTAATAATAAAAGCAAAGGGAAGCCCTTGAAGAGAATTAAATGGTTAACTTTCTTTTTACCCTATTTAGAATGGAACAGAGTCGAAACAAGACTGGAGACAGCCACCTGTTAGGTGTTGCAATTGTCCCTATGAAGGTGACTATGGGAATGGAGAAAGTAAAAAGATTTGAGACACAATTTCAACATTCTCTAAACAGATCAGGATTTATCAGTAGCTCTCAAAGCCTTACCTGGAAGATCTCCAAGCTGTCTGCCACTCCTCTGCTCTTTTCCCATGAATTGTAGAACTTCTAGTAAAGACAATGCTGTACTGCCTTCTTCCCTTCCCCCCTCCTCCCCCAAACCCACTCCAGGGCAGATCCAGCAAGCTTTCCCAACAGTAGTCCCCTGCTGTCAAATCCATATGTAGATGAGCTGCATAAATTTGCATAGATAATAAAGGTAAGTTAAGAGAACCCATGCTGGCATCACCTAGGGCAAGCATTGTCCTGGAGTCAAACAGAGCCATGTTTTACTCCTGCCTCTGCCACTTATTAGCTGCGTGCCCTTGAGTGAGTTACTTAACCTCTCTGGAACTCAGTATCTTCATGTAAAAAATAATATATTACACTAACTCACTGAGCATTTATGAGATCTAAATGATTTTGTGCATCTGAAGGCCAGGAATGGCTCTCGGTACATAGAACAAGCTCAACTGAGATTGGTTTCATCTTCCTCCTGATCCTTCTTCCTCAGTTGCCTAAGGAGAATTTATTTGGACTTATCTTCCTTTTGACAGCAGGTCTTCATCATGCCCTAGTTTTAGGATGTAATTTTGATAAAATTAAATACAAACAGTCGAAAGTCATTAATTGATTATGCTCAGTTTCAATGACAACCGCAAAGTGTTCCAGGCCTCCTGGCAGGACACCTGCCCCTGGTGGGTAACCTCAGGCTGTTGGTTAGGCCTCATGGAACCATGAGTTCATATTTTGGGGGTCATAGAGAAGAAATAACATTTATCTATAAAAAAGATATTTTATAAAAAAGGTTAGACAGGCCCTTTTAATCTATATATTTTGTTAAAAATATAAAATGCATATTATTGGATTCTAGAAATTAGGAAATTACTGCCATCCTCCAGAATCAAGCAGCCCCCCCACTTCCCACTTATACATACACACAGTGCACACTCAGTGATACTCACCCCATTACAGCTGGTGATTACAAAGTATGGAGGAAATAAAAAAAGTAGCTCTAAACCCTTGAGTGTTGACTTGACTTATGACTGGTTTCTAACCTACAGAATGCCACAAAGGCCAGGGATGAGCATGATTACATGTATGTGATTATGTAATTACTTTGCATTAGATTGTAGCACCCATCTGATAGAGCCTCTCACTGTCATGCTGGTTTTGAAGAAGCAAACAGCCATATTGGGGAACTCTGCATGGCAAGACACTTCAGGAGCTGAGGCAACCTCCACTAACAGCCAGCAGGAAACTGAAGTCCCCAGTCCTATGGCTCAAGAAACTGAATTCTACCAACAACCTGTGAGTGTCTCCTTCCCCAGGCAAGCCTCCAACTGAGAACCCAGCCCTGGCTGTCACCTTCATCGCAGCCTTTCTAAGCCATGCCCAGACTCCACACCTACAGAAACTGTGAGATTGTAGTTGGGGCCCTCCCCAAATCTGGGTTCATTGTTCAGCATGGCTTAAATGTACAGTCACACCAGATGGGCTGAAGAGAAAAAAAAATAGGTTTATCACACTGCTGGGAGAGCAGGGGAAACTTCCAAAATCTTCCTCTTCATAGTGATTTTTTCAATTGGCTTTTATTCATATTCGAGACAAAGAAAGATAATCATCATGGGTAACAAGTAACAGGGGTCTGGAGAAATCCATTAGTTCCTTATCTCAGTTATTTACTACTTCCTTTAGGATCAACATAGGTCTGTAACACCTGGGCATGATGTCTCCAAGTCTGGGATGATAGATGAAAGCTTATTCCTATCTGGGAGGTTTGGGGCAATAGATGAAAGTTTATTCCAATTTGGGTGCAGACTTTATATTTACAGATTGCTCCTCTGTGAGACTAAGCTCAGTTTCACAGCTTACTTACAATTTTAAGGCTGCATTTAAAGGCAGTTTTAAGGTTACATTTAAAGGCTATTACTGCAGTATAATAAATGTGCATGTGGTTTTAAGCCACAAGTTTGTGGCAATATTCTTCTGCAGCAATAGATAGCAGATACACATGGTAAGTATTGAATGAATGAATTGATGACTTGATAAATGCGAAATTGAAGGAAATTTCAAAATTAGGAAAGGGGCAGACAAAGGCAGTTTGATTCAGCATACATGTGCCAATTGAGGTTCTGTTATGTGCAGAGTACTCAACTGGTTATGCTGAGGGCTAGTAAGGACAGTTCATGAATCACGGTAAACCAACTGATACAACAAACCACCCAAAACCTTAACAAGGATTAACACCACAGAGGTGTATTTCTCACTCACATCAGAATCCCATGCAGGTTGTGGAAGGGTAGCAAGGAAGCTGATCTCTGCTCCACGCAGTCATTCAGGGACCCAGACTCTGCCTTCCTGTGGCTCCTCCAGACCTCAAGCCTTTCACTCCATCCTCAGCATCACTCCAGCAGACAAAAGGAGAGAGCGAGCATGGGGAACCAGAGGGTGGCTTTTAGTTAGGAGCAAAGCCAAGAAGTAGACAAGTCATTTCTGTTCTCATTTCTTGGACACGACTCAGTCAGGTGGTTTCACTTTTCCTGCCAAGGGTCCTGAGAGATGTAGTCTAACTGATGCCCACAAGGAAAAGGAAAGTGTTTCCTTGAAACCATGGTAGTCTCTGCTGCAGAAAAGGAATCATGAAGATAGAAGAATAAATAAAGCACAGCTTTGACCTCAAGTAATTCATACGTAGGAAGAGAAACAGGCAAGTAGCAACTAATTATAACACCTGGCATGGTATGAAATATTTTTGAGAAACAAAGAGAGACAACTTGATGTAATGGAAACCTGGGGTTAAGCCTTGGCTCTGTCCCCTGTTGGTTGTAATGACCCACATTTATACACTTATCCTCTCTGAGTTTCCATTTTCTCACATTTAATCTTCACAGGATAATGTATTCTCTCAGCCTCTCAGTTTCCTCACCTATTAAATAGAAATAATTTTGCTTTCCTCAAAAGTTTGCTGTGAAGATGAGGGAATTCATGTAAACAATATGCTTTGCACAGTACCTGACACATAGCAAAATTTCTATGAGCATCATCTATCATTATTAATTATCGTTATCATTATCATGCACCGTTATGACCCAAAAGGATTTGGAGGTACTTCATAAAGAGTTCTCTACATGCAGCAGATCATTGTGCTTTGGAAGAGCCAAAGAAGGAGTGATTACTTCTGATCCTAGCAGATCGGAGTGGACCTCCTGGGCGAGGTGATATTTAGTCCTGGCTTTACAGGATCAGGGTTATCATCACTCCATGGGCTGCTGCCTGACAAGCAAGACAGTCTGACCTCTATCCCACAGAGTTACAAGAGGGGAGGAGATGAAAGCCACAGAATTCAGGACAGGTTGAGTAGCTACTGAGGACATGTTCTCCAGATCCTAATCAGAACCAAGGCTCTCCTCTTCCCTCCTCCATCTTTTCTGTAGCTTGGATAATTTTAAAAGAAATTTAAAAAGAAGTACTAGGTGATGCAGTACGTAATAAACATAAGGAATTTATTTCCTTAGGAGGCTGCTGAGGGGGAAATTTTAAATCATTTCCTGAAAAGCTTAGTTAAATTTATGGTTGAATTAGCAAAACTTGTTTTGCTGGTTTGAAACTGTTGTGTACCCCCAGAAAAGCCATGTTCTTTAATCCTGTTTCAATACTGCTGAGTGGGATCTTTTGATTAGGTTGTTTCCACAGAGATTTGTCTCCACCCATTCAGGGTGGGGCTGCTTCCTGGAGTACTTTAGAAGGAAACCAATTTGGAAAAAGCTTTAGAGCCTGCACAGCCAGAGCCTTTGGAGATGCAGAAGGAAAGCACCTGCAGGGAAGTCGTATGAAATGAGAAGCAAGGAGAGAAAGCTAGCAGATGTTGCCACGTGCTTTCCCAGCTAACAGAGGTGTCCAGAAGCCAAAGAGTCCAGCAGATGCCAGTCACAGGCCTCCCCCAGCTGACACAGGTGTTCCAGACGACATCAGCCTTTCTTGAGTGAAGGTAACCTCATGTTGGTACCTCAATTTGGACATTTTCATGGACTAGAACTGTGAACTTGCAACTTAATAAATCCCCTTTTTAAAAGCTGTTCCATTTCTGATATATTGCATTCTGGCAGCGCTAGCAAACTAATGCACTTGTTATGGGGCAGGTCCTTAAACTTTGAGGATGAAGTCTTGGAATGTGGATATCCCCTCCTTGGATACTTCTCTCTGCACCTCTGTCATAGACAAAATATTAAGCTGCATGTTTCTCTGGGTTGACTATCTGTGACAATTCAGCTAGAAATCACTGTAAGGAAACACCTAAAATGCCACTTTGGATCAGAGAGGGCCAGTCTAAAATACCCTGAAGAGGTTCCTGGCACACATCACTAGTGCATCTTGGCACCATTCTCCAGTGAGCTGCATTATCAGCCCAGACTCTTTCCTGGCATAAGAACTACTTGGCCAGATCCACCAAGGTCCCACCCCTTTACTTAAGATGAAAATAAAGTCCACAGGGTAGAAGTGATTGGGCCAAGGAGCTCACTCCAGATTTAAAAGCTCAAATCAGGTCAGCTAGTGTTGGAATCAAATAAAATCCAGGTGTCCAGCCTAGTGCTCATGCCTCTGCCCATGAGATTGAGAGGCAGACATATGGTCCCAGTGGTTCCTTCCCGCCTCTCTTATTCAGAAACCTGCCATTCCCTTTGTAGAATGGAAGTCTGGAGTTAGGAGAGAATAATATGTGAGAGTCGAGAAGAGGAAGAGGAGGAGTGGGAGGAGGAGGAGGAGGAAGGAGAGGAAGGAGGAGGAAGAGGAGTGAAGAGGAGGAGACAATCCTTCTAGGTGCACTTGATATGTTATAACTTTATATCCATTATTATTACATTTAACTCCCACTATATCCCTAGCTTCATAAAGAAAGAACAATTGAGGCTCAAGAAGGTGAAGTGATTTGCCTAAGTTCACCAGCTCTGAAGCAATGAAGTGAGGACTCAAGCCGGGCCTTCTGTGCCAAACAGAACTCATTTTCCACTCCTACAACTGGGATTCATTTGTAAGGAAATCTCTCTCCTCTGTGGATCAGATCCCCAAGTCTTCCACAGTGACTGAGAAGGCAGAACTCCCGTAGCTGACTGACCCCTGAGACCATGCTGTTTCACCCCGGTTCTCCTTCTGCCCAGTGAATGAAGATGAATTTGTAGATGCCCTAGAAGACAGCATTCTTCTGAAAGAAGCTGAGGACAGCACTCAGGTTCCAGATGTCCACCCTCTATCAAGCCAGACCTCCTTCATGGTGATATCGGTGTCACTGAAAATAACCCAATATTTACTAGCAGCCTACTAATCATCCTCCCAACACTGCTTATTGAGCATCTACTGTATTTTGGACACTGGGCCAGACTCTGGAAACACAGAAGGGACAGGACAGATCATGGAGCTTACATTGCAGAAAGGGAGGATAAATAATGAACGTGATTTAAATAAATGAAGAAAATCACTCGTGAAGTGATAAATGTGATCATCAGTGCCATATGAACTAAGGGATGGAGAACGGCAAGCCTGCTTTGGACAGGTCTCCCTTAAAAGTGACCTTTAAGAAGATGATCTTGAGACCTCAGAGCCTTCAGCATGAAGAGAAGCCATTCACATAAACAGAAGAAGGAAGTACTTTCCAAGCAACTAGAAGGGCAAGTGCAAAGGCCCAGAGGCAGGAAAGCTTGTACTGAAGGAGCACAGGCCAGCAGGAAGCTAGGGCAAGGGTTAATGTTCCATTTGAAAGATGAGAAAACTGAGACCCTGAGAGTTGGAATGGCTTGTCGGCAATATCCCAGACTTTTTTTACATGGTATAAATTAAATAGTTGTCCTCAAATAGATTGCGATGTTGAAAACAGTTTCCCGAGGACTTTGTCAGAGAACAGCTTCTCTCAGATCAATAGTTACATGTTCTCCCCACTTAATCCCCTCTTAGAGACCTAAAAAATTTTCTGAGATGGACGTCACCATCAGCTCAGGCAATCAACCACAGTGCAGCCAGACAAAAACAATCTGAACAGATTCTGGCTACAAGAAAGGAGAGGAGATGCTCCCTGAACAGGAAAGTTCCTTTCTGCTTGTAATTGTCCTTCCCTTGCTGGGAGGAACAGCAGGGAAGGAAATAGCACATCAAATGACATGATCAGCTAGGCAGGTGGCTGGTGTGTTTTTTCCAAAGCATCATCTAATCTCAGGAACTGGGATTCTCTTCATTGAAGCTCAGCAAACTATTACATTGCAGTTTAACAAACTATTTCCTGAGTTATTTCCTGAACGAGAAAGTTATGCCTTGCCCTGCACCCATCTCTAACCTCTAGAACAGTACCTGCAACCTGGTAGCACCTAATATCAGTGGAATGAATGAACAGATTGTAAAGATGCAAATGTATATAAGTGCATTCCTTTAATGATCTCATGGTTATTTATTGACAAACATTGAGTTTCTGATATATGCCTGGCGCTGCGTTAGACCTGGGGTGAGAGAGGATAAAAGACAGAAAAGATATCTGATCATTTATTGACTCCATCACTCAACCTGTGTTGGGCACCTGGATTACCATTTTTATTTTCAGGGTTTCATTTTATAGCAGCCAATGAAGAGTGCAGTCCCTGGATCATAGAGCTCAAATCAGACCTGGCCATTCTGTATAACCCTGGGAAAACTACCTAACCTTTGTTTCCAAATCAGATACATTTCTTTCTGTGTATTGTAAGTTTTCAATGCTATAACATGTGGAAAGGGGCTAAGTTGAGGTCCCAGCATGTGTAAGTGTTAGGTTGGAGTCATTAAGGAATCCATGCAAGACAGCAAATCAAAGCAAAAGAGATTTATTGAATGGAGAAAACAGGTGGGAAAAGGGAGAAAGCAGGTGGGAGCCAGCAAAAGGAGGGAAAATGGCTCCCAGGAGCCATTGAGAGGAAAGAAAATGGTTCTGGCTCTGTTTCTGAGAGCTGCATCTTTTAAAGGAAAACCATGCCAGGAGGGAAGGGTGGCCACTAGGTGGTGTTTTGTCTGTTGGTTGGATGGAGGTTTGTTGACTTATGATCTGTTTGATTGCTGGGGTTCTACTCTCCTTTCATGTACAGCTGCATATACCATCAAAGGTTATCAAGCATGAACAGGCCTTGACTGCATGCCTATGGTTATTTATCTTCTAGGAATATCTGGTCTTGCTTCACTCACCATTCATCTTACTGCCACATCTGGTTCTGCCAAAAGAAGCTGACGGGCTCCCAGGTCAACAAGTCCCTTTTATATGTAAAGTTCTTTTTCTGAGACCTGATATTCCTGCCTTTTTCTTTCAATAAAATTGAATGAAGCTGGGGTTGGGTTTGGGTTAATGCCTTAGTTAGCACAAAGCAATTTTTATGAGAAGCAGGGATGGTGTGTTCTTTCTTTGGCTACTTCCTGCTGAGTAAGGGCATAGTTGAAGGGAGGGAATTGCTTCAAGCTGAGCAGGGGCAGCACTAATTAGGTTTTTGGACATCTGTTGTAACAGGATGATAGTGATGTTTTTGTAGCAACAGGAGCAGATTTTCAAATTTCTGTGTTAGCAGGAGAACGTTTTCAGAATTTTGCTAGTTGCTCACAGCTGCTATTGACCTTTGAACAAATCTAGTCAGGCACTGTAAGAGGCAGGGGGCTAGGAGGAAAATTAACATGAGAATAATTAAGGGCCCAATGAGGGGGAGCAGAACAGCTCATAAAGGAATGGAGAAGAATGAAAGAAAATTTGAGAGAAAGTTTTCTAACCAAGATGAACTTGCATTTGCTAAGTTATTACTTATTATGGCCACATTTTATTTTAGTATTTTTAAGTTTTGTTCTACTTGACCTGTATTATTGATGTAAAAACAGCAGGTTTCATTTAATATTGCACAGGTCCCTCCCACTGTTGTGGTTAGGATGGCCAGAGCTCTTCTATTTTATATGACTACTTCAGCTAAGCTATTTAAAGATTTTTCTTGTTCTTCTAAAGTTTGGCTGGTAGCATTCCATAATTACTGCATCCTCTTACTTGATGGAAAGGACAGGGGGCTGGTTTGAGATTGCCCTGAGGGTGGAGCACTAACAGATGGTGCATATTTCAGTGATATGCTGGAGCTCCTAGTAAAGGTTAGAATGACTTATGGTTTGAGATACAAAAGAGGCTAGCAGCTTGGCACTGATATGAAACTGGTCATGAGGTCAGTGAAAACTTTCTGTGCATGCTGTTGGGGCAAGATTACCTTATCATTTAGGTAAAACCATCCCTCATTGAGGGTGGCACCAAGCTGGGCCAAGTCTATTTGCTCTAAGGCAGAGTAAGCAGGTGATGGGCTTGGCATTACTGGAAGCTGAGTAGAGGTCTAAGCCTGTCTTTTTACTTCTTCATCCACTCTGTTACTACATATTGAGATGGGGTCCTTTCTGCTTTGATGACCCTTACAGTGAATAACTGCTACCTGGGCAGGGGTTTATGCTGCCTCAAGGAGTTTAAGGATGAGAGTTTTATTAATAATTGGAGAATTTTTAGAAGTAAGATATCCTTTGTTTTTCCATATAGCTAGATGTGAATGAATAATATGGAAAGCATACTTAGAGTCAGTGTAAATGTTAGTAGGGGTATTCGCTGCTAACTTGAGAGCTTGGGTGAGAGTACGAGCTCTGCCTATTGGGAAGTGGTGCCAGGAGGCAGAGGTCCAGACTCAGTTACCTCCTAGGCAGACACTATAGCATATCCTGCCTGCTTAGTGGGGTCTTTAAAAGCACTGCCATTAATAAACCAAGTATTAGCTAGAGGAGGCAGAGGGGAATCCTTTATGTTGGGAAATGAATGAAGGAAATTATCTATAGCTTCTATACAGTTATGTATAGGTTTCTGATGCTTTAAAGGAGTAAAGAGTCTTGCTGGGTTAGGAATTTTAGGTGAATAGGATATTTTAATCTGGGGGGTTACAAAGGAGCTACACTTGTGGAGACTGAATATGAGAGGGGGAAGCACTCAAAGTAGTTTGGAGAGTTAAAAGAGGATTCTCCAGGTTTTTGAGAGAAACTTGAACAGGAGCATAATGCTTACCAATGGAAGGGGTGAATGTGTGCCATTCACAGGTTCTGCCTTTTCTAACCCTAGGGACAGAATTATTTCCTTAGAAGAAGAGAGTGTTTCCTCCATGGACAAGAACTTAATGGTTTGAGGCAATTTATTGGCATATTTTATTTCTGTTCATTGAAGGGCTGCTTTAAGCTTTGTTAAAATATTTCACCCCAATAAAGATATAGGACAACTACGAATTATTAAAAAGCTATGGGAAAAGTCATAATTTTCTATACTGCAGGCTAGGGGTAATGTTTTAAGGGGAACTGAGCATTGACCTATGATATTCATGACTGAAACTGAGGAGGGACTGAGCTTCCCCGAATGCTCAGGCAGGACAGAGTGTGTGGCGTCCATGTCTACAATGAAAGAAACGGTCTTACCCGCCACCTTCAGTGTTACTTCGGGTTCCATGGCTGTGATGGTCACAGTCAGGGCTATGCTGGAACCTGAGCCTCAACAGGCATTTGTGGCTAGTCCAAGGAGTTCACCCAGTTCTGGAGGAGAAGGCTGTCTGAACCTGCAGTTAGAAGCTATAGGACAGTCAGCTCCCCAGTGGCTTATTTGGTGGCACCTGGACTCACCTGCAGGTGAGTCCTGCAGTCACTGGATTAGTTGCTGGGTGCATTTTTTGACCCATTGGCCCATTTTACCACCACAAAATCACGGGTGAGATGGCGTTTTCTGGCCCCCAAAATTCTGGTTTCTATTATCATGGATTACCCTGGGTTGTCTCAAGGCATTGGCAAGGAGCAAATAATGGGCATCATCTCTCTCCTGTCTGACCTTTCTCAGGCTACCTCCTTTTCTTCCTTTTCTTTTTCTTTTTGTTTTTCTTTTACTCTTCTTCCTGTTCTTTTTGTTTTTCTGCCTGTTCTCTTTCTTTCTGTCTATTGTTAAACACTTTAAAAGTGCTTTCATAAGTTTTTTCTAGGCCTGAGAACCTTGTACTATTTTTTTAAGTTTCTTTCAAATGTCTGGAGCTGATTGGGTGATAAAATGGGTATGAAGGAAAAGCTCTTCTTTTTTGGAGGAAAGATGAATATTTGTATATTTTAAAATAGCCTCGGTTAAACAATTTAGGAAGGAGGCTGGGTTTTCTTCTTTTTCCTGAGTGATTTCTGAAATTTTATCATAATTAACAGCTTTGAAGCCTGAATTCCTCATTCCTTCAATAATACAAGGAAAAAAATGTTCTATTTTCTTTTTATCTGGGGATTGTCCTGATAGTTCCATGTGAGTCTGCTGTGGGGACTGCATTTGTTCCTTGCATATAATGGAGTTTTATGCAAAAAATTTATCAGCATGGACTGTAGCCACAGCCTAAATGTGATCTTTTTTTTCTGGGGTTATGTGGAAGTTAGAATAACATAAACATCCCAATAAGTTAAGTCATAAGATTGGGTTAAATATTTAAACTCTTTTGTAACTTTAATTGGATCTGCTGAGAAGGAGCCAAGCCATTTTCCAATTTGGCTTAGGTCTGAAAGAGAAAAGGGAACATGAACTCTTATTATGCCTTTCCATCCTGCTACCTCTTATAGGGGAAACAGACCCTTTGATGGGGGATTGACTGTAGGTGCTGGACCAAGAGATTGAGTAAAAGGAGGTGAAAAAAATTGGGGAGTTTGGGTAGAATCAGGGAGAGGAGAAGTGGGTGGTAAATTAGGAGAGGGCTTATTGGAGGTAGGGGAAGGTGTTGAAAAAGAGGGAAGGGGAGCAGAGGGGGTTGGGGAGGACTGTGGGGGGGGAGTATATTCAGAAGAGGGTTGGTCAGTGGGGTCAAAGGAGGAGAAATGATTGGAGGACTCCTCAGCATGAAGAAGGTCTATTGAGGGGTGGCAAGCGTAGAAGGTTTTCATGAAAGACTCTTCAGTGTTAAGGGGGTCTGCTGAGGATCAAAAGGCTTAGAAGGTTTCTCATGAAGGAGGCAGATTTGGTACGAAGTAACAGCATGGCATGGAGAAGATCGAGACATGAGAGTCCAGAAAGATTGAGAGTAGGGAGCTTCAGACCATTTGCCACTGCACCAAATAAAATTACCAATTTCAGTGAGAATTTGCCAATAGAAAGTGCCATTTTTTTTTTTTTTTTGGCCAACGTTTCTGTTGTACTAAAGGCTATTGTAGCCAATCGTTTTGCAGAAAAAAACAAATTTCTTTGGTTTTATTTCCCCTTTTGAGCTCAAATGAGACTAACAACCCAGAACTGCAATCCTTCACAGCAATGAAACAGGCATCCCCAATTTGTCATCGAGAATGACAAATTTCTAGTGCTATACAGTCTTTTACTCAAGGTGTCCCCTGAACTAGTTTTGACTGCTGCAGTGGGGAAAAGATGCTCCCAGAGCATTAAAGAGTTTTGACTGAGAACTCAGTTTTTAGGCCAGGAGGCCAGGGCACCATGCTGGGGCAGGCTGAGGTGTCCCCAGGCCAAGCAAAACTCTGGCCTATCAACAGAGAGGATCTTGGCAGAAAGGTGTCACCTGATGCTGGGGTGCCATGCTAAAGCAGGCTGGGGTGCCACACTGGGGCAGGCCAAGGTGTCCCTGGGACAGCCAGGAGGCCAGGGCACCACGCTGGGGCAGGCCAAGATATCCCTGAGACACTGAGCAAAACTCTCAAGGGACACTTGCCTAGGGCTGAATTAGTTGTAGATGTTTGGGAGCCATGGATGTGAGCTGATGTCCTGTCAAGATGGTCTGAGCCAATGGACTCAAGCCATTGAGTGCACGGAAACCTGAATAACCATGCAGTTCAGGGAATGGAACCAACTGGGAAGCTGTCCCGCTGTCCTGAGGGGCTAGGAAACTCAAGCCTCAGTCTGATCTCCGTTCCTGGGTTATGGCACCAGATGTTAGGTCGGAGTCATTAAGGAATCCACGCAAGACAGCAAGTCAAAGCATAACAGATTTATTGAAGGGAGAAAACAGGTGGGAAAAGGGAGAAAGCAAGTGGGAGCCAGCGAAAGGGGAGAAAATGGCTCCCGGGAGCCATCGAG
Source organism: Tamandua tetradactyla (assembly GCF_023851605.1). Lineage (NCBI taxonomy): Eukaryota > Metazoa > Chordata > Mammalia > Pilosa > Myrmecophagidae > Tamandua > Tamandua tetradactyla. Next base: position 27,331,076 of record NC_135333.1, read on the forward strand.
AGGAAAGAAAATGGCTCTGGTTCTCTTTCTGAGAGCTGCATCTTTTAAAGGAAAACCATGCTGGGAGGGGAGGGTGCCAATTAGGTGGTGTTCTGTCTGTTGGGTGGGTGGGGGCTTGTTGACTTATGATCTGATTGGTTGCTGGGTTTCTGATGCACTGCTCTCTTTTTTTTTTTTTTATTATTTTTTTATTAACGGAAAGAAAAAAAAATAAATTAACACAACATTTAGAAATCATACCGTTCTACATATGCACTCAGTAATTCTTAACATCATCACATAGATGCATGATCATCGTTTCTTAGTACATTTGCATCGGTTTAGAGGAACTAGCAACACAACAGAAAAAGATATAAAATGTTAATATAAAGAAAAGAAATAAAAGTAGTAATAATAATAAAAAACAACAACAACAAACAAACAAACAAGCAAACAAAAACAAAAAAAACCCTATAGCTCAGATGCAGCTTCATTCAGTGTTTTAACATGATTACTTTACAATTAGGTATTATTGTGCTGTCCATTTTTGAGTTTTTGTATCTAGTCCTGTTGCACAGTCTGTATCCCTTCAGCTTCAATTACCCATTGTCTTACCCTGTTTCTAACTCCTGCTGAACTCTGTTACCAATGACGTATTTCAAGTTTATTCTCGAATGTCCGTTCACATCAGTGGGACCATACAGTATTTGTCCTTTAGTTTTTGGCTGGATTCACTCAGCATAATATTCTCTAGGTCCATCCATGTTATTACATGGTTCACAAGTTTATCTTGCCTTAAAGCTGCATAATATTCCATCGTATGTATATACCACAGTTTGTTTAGCCACTCTTCTGCTGATGGAGATTTCAGCTGTTTCCATCTCTTTGCAATTGTAAATAACGCTGCTATAAACATTGGTGTGCAAATGTCCGTTTGTGTCTTTGCCCTTAAGTCCTTTGAGTAGATACCTAGCAATGGTATTGCTGGGTCGTATGGCAATTCTATATTCAGCTTTTTGAGGAACTGCCAAACTGCCTTCCACAGTGGTTGCACCCTTTGACATTCCCACCAACAGTGGATAAGTGTGCCTCTTTCTCCGCATCCTCTCCAGCACTGGTCATTTTCTGTTTTGTTGATAATGGCCATTCTGGTGGGTGTGAGATGATATCTCATTGTGGTTTTGATTTGCATTTCTCTAATGGCCAGGGACATTGAGCATCTCTTCATGTGCCTCTTGGCCATCCGTATTTCTTCTTCTGGTAGGTGTCTGTTCAAGTCTTTTTCCCACTGCTCTCTTTTGATGTACAGCTGCATGTACCATCAGATCAGGTGCCCAGTTCCAAAGATGTGGCAGTAAATATAATCCGGAACCTACCCTTGAGAATGTCCAGTCCAGGAAGCTTTGGTCAATTAGAGTGGAGATGCAGCTCCTCAAGAAGAAAGAGTCAAGGGTCACCTAGAAGATTGTCCTTTGAAGAAGAAAGACAGTAAAAAGTTAGCACCACACATGGGCTTTGGAGTCAGGCAAACCCACATTCAAATTCCACCTTGCCCACTCTCAGGCCTGTGACTTTGGACATGTCACTTAGCATCTCTGAACCTCAGCTTCCTCATCTGTAAAATGGACATGATAACACTTACTTCCCTAAGCTGTTCACAGTCAGAAATGGGCTCCATGCTTAATCCTGCCTTTTCCCAGAGGATATTAAGTCAAAAGAGGGCTAAATTATACATCCCATGAGGGCAGAGGCTCTGGTTCTTGCTTATTGCAGTAGCCCTCATGCACATCACTGAGTAAGGTACAATGTAAACTGGCGGAGGTGGAGCAGGACATCCAGGGCAGAGCTAAAAGCATGAGAACATTTATGAAGCTATGTTCAGAAAGAGTGGAACTGGTAGGGAGATGTGAAGAAAACAGGGGTTTGGCAGGAGTCTGACACAAGGGGGCTGGGCAGACACTGACCATTGGCCACCCAAATGCTATTTATAACCTATTTCTCCTTGTCTTCCTTGGGTACCCAAGTTGAAAAACTAAAATAATCTATTTCCCACCTGCCTGGAGAGCTATAGGCACAGTTTGGCTACTGAGATGTAGCCAAAGTCTCAGGTAGCTTTTCCTTTCTAGAAAAAGCCATGCATATGTGTGTGTGCATATGTGTGTCCTTTTTCCCTTTTGCAGTTTCCCCTTTCCCCTTCTCCCCTATTGGGGGACCCCTGTGGAGATGCAGCAGCTGTTATGCCCCCATGAGTGTCAAGCAGGAGAGTAGAGGTCTGCAGAGCAATGAAGGTGGAGCACCTGCTCTAGCTAAGGAATAATCCTCTATTCATCTGAGCTACTATGTGTATTCTGTCATTGGCAGCCAAACGCAATCCTAGTGTAATCCTAATTTCCTAGTGAAAATGCAAGGATTTTCTAGCCATGTTCTCTAGGGACCCCTGCTCCTACAGATCTTGGCTGATGCCCCTGCCTCTTCTTCTCCTCCTTAAGCCCACCATCTGGAAATTCCCCACTGGAGTTACCAAGATGCTCTCAGCCTCCAAGAGATTTAGACTTTCCTTGCAAGCCACCATCCTGGCCTCATGGCCAAGACATTTCCTTTTGCCCTTCCTTACCAAGGTGAGACCCAAGGTAGAAATGACTTGCAAATTGAACTGGCCCCCATTTTGAGGATTCATCTACTGATATTATAGTTCTCCAGCTCCCTGGCTGCTCTGGCTGCCGTGTTCAAACTACCACCACAACTCCCGAAATATCAGACTCGGAAGGGGCCTTTCGGGGAACTGAGCTGTAACAAGAACAACTCTCAATATGTAAATCCTTGTGCTTTTTCTTTTCTGCATTGCCTTGAGGATAATTATGATTATGATGGTCTTTTTACTGTCGCCTTTTTTAAACCTCCTCAGTAAGCTCTTTAGAAGAAAAAGGAAGGCCCTATGGGAAGCTGGACATGGCGCTTACGGAAAACAATAAACCCGCAAGAGAGCAGAGAGCTGCAGAGTGTCCCGTCACCAGGAGGACCGGGGAAGGGTGCCCTGGCCTCAGGAAAAGTTGACAAAGACTTGGCAGTGAGCAAAAGGGGTGTCTAGTGTCCTGAGTTCTGGGTGTTGTGTAGGTCTAGGGTATTCTCTAGACTCCCTGGGTCTTGAAGCATTATCTACTCCTCCCAGAGCAGCACCTTTGGCTGACGTCTATCAACTTCGCTATTTTACAAGTCTGTAGGGGTAGAAGCTGTAGAAAACTCATATTACTGAAAATGAAAAGTAAATGAAACTAAATTTTACCTGGTTGAGATACAATCCATTTCCCCGCAATAGGAAAAAATAACCCCATTTTATTTATGTTTTATTGCCCTATAGCAGTAATTCTCAAAGTGGCACCCAGGGACCTCTGGGAATGGCCCGAAACACTTTCAGGGTGTCTGCAAAATCAAAATTATTTTTTATAATAATAATTAGGCATTATTTGCCCATTCTAGTTTCATTTCCTCACAGTGTGCTGTGGGGTTTTCCAGAGGCTAGATGACATCTGATGCTTTATCCTGGTGACTAATGGGATGTGTGCTTTGTGGATTCTTGGATTCCAACATGCTCCCCTCTTTAATCTCTAATGTGGTCTCTACTGATACATACAACCCACATAAGCAAAATCTTTTTGAGGTTCTCCATAATTTTTTAGAGTATAAAGGCGTGCCAAGACCAAAATACTTGAGAACTACTGCCCTGTAAACATTAACTAATGTTATATCTGTTGACAAAATTCATTTCATCTCACCGAACTGGTGTGTGTGTGTGTGTGTGTGTGTGTGTGTGTGTGTGTGTGTGTGTGTGTTTTGTCCACTGGTTTTAATATCTTATTGGTTCTTCCATTAATTAATGAATTAAATGAAATTTTTGTTCATTTTGTATCTGTATGGCTATTGTGATTTTGCTTTTTGAAAAATGATACTTTCACACTGAGCTTAGAGTGGAGAAGAGGGAAAGATGTGTGTGGCCCCAGAGGAGGTCAAGGGACCTGGAGCCAGGTGGAGGACACACGGACAATGCTAAGGTGGCCACCACCGCAGCTCTATGTCCAGCAGCAGACAGACATGCAGGAGCCGAGTCAACACCCCAGACTCCCTCATCGTCCTCCATCCAGGACAGCACGTGGACTCTGCCCAACAGCCCACCATCCACCACGAAGGGTCCTTAGCTGGACTCCAGCCCATGTCCAGAGACTTTGCTCAGCCCATCCAGAGTTCCCTGCATGGAAATTTCTCTTTTCAATGGCTCTGGTCCCAGAAGGGTAGGGGTGGGCATGGAAAAAGACACCCTAGGTAAGGCTGCCAGAGAAGGCAAAAGACCTGACCAAGGTAACACAGACTCTCAGAGGAGGAGACAGGAAGAGAATGTGGGAATCCCATCACCCGACCCAGGGCTCCTGCACAAACCTTACTAATTACTGCACTCAACAACCCTGAGAAGAAACACATTTGTAAAGGCCTTCAGACTTCCAAAGAAAAGAATGGATATGCGTTTGTAAACTCCGTCGCTGGCTCTGCCATCTTAGACCAGTCACTTATTCCACTAAGCTTCAGTTTCCTCACCTGACTGTAGAGGTGGTGGGAGGAGCAAAAAAATAAACTAACCAGTGCTTCAATATTTGCTGACTCAGAATCCTTTCTTCTCTGAATCAGGACCTGCTCATTGCTCTCCAAACTGATTGTAATCCAAGTGCCGGTGAGAGAAGAGGCAAACTGGGAGCAGGAGAAGAAAAAGAAGCATCCATGCATGAATGTGCCTACATGTGTGCACACACATATGCACGTGTGCATTTCCACGTGTGTGCACATGTGTGACAATGATAATGGAGCAGATACAATGTTCTAGACATGTGGGCATCCCCATGTCCCCCTCACGGAGGATGCTGAGAGACAAAGTTTCTTTCCTACAACCTCAGTCTACGTGGGATAATGTGTGAAACAGAGACAGTACTGATAACATCTGAGAGGCTAAAATAATCTACATCAGAGGTCAGAAAGCATGACTCATGGGACAAACACAGTCCACCATTTGTTTTTGTATGGCCAGGGAGCTAGGTATGTGTTGGGGTTTGTTTTGTTTTGTTTTTTAATTTTTAAACGAGTGCTGGACTGAACATCCCCCTAAAGATTCACGTCTACTTGGAACTTCAGAATGTGACCTTATTTGGAAATAAGGTCTTTGTGGATCTAATTAGTTAAATTAAAATAACGTCACACTGGGTGCACGGGTTGTTCAGTGGTAGAATGCTCGCCTTTCATGCAGGAGACCTGGGTTCAATTCCTGGACCATGAACCCAAAACAACAAAAAAGGAGGTCACAATGAATTAGGGTGGGCCCTGACAATGAGCTGTCTGGTGTCCTTATGAGAAGAAGGAAATTTGGACACAGAGACAGATAGAGGGGGGACAGCCATTCGAAGACAGAGGCAGGGACTGCAATTATGCTGCCATGAACCAAGGAACTGGGGCTCCCAGAGGCTAGAAGAGGCAAGGAAGGATCCTCCCTGAAAGGTTTTTGAGGGAGCATGGCCTTAGGAACACCCCAATTCAGACTTCTGGCTTCCAGAAATGTGAGAGAATACATTTCTGTCATTTTAATTCTGCAGTAATTTGTTACAGCATTCCCAGGAAATAATACAAAACAGTTGAAACAAAATTAACAAAAAAAGGTTTCTTTCATGACACGTGCAAATTATGTAAAATTCAAATTTCAGTAAAAATAAATAAAATTTTATGGGAACATAGCCATATTTAGCGATTCCCATATTGTCTGAGACTAAGCCGGGACTCCAACAGCAGAGCCCAGGAGTTGTTTCAGAGGCTGCAGGGCCTGCAAAGCCTAAAATATTTACTTTTGGCCCTTTACAAATGATGATTATTGACCCTGATCTACCTAATGAGTCCAGAGAGGAAAGAGAGAGTATGCAGTCAGGGAGGGTGTCAGCATGGAGCAGGAAAAGCTATTTGGGGGTGAGGGGAAAGCTGCCATCACTATAACTATCTTGAAAGAAGGAGTAGAAGTATAGTCAAAGCATAAAAACAAATATGAGAGAAATATACCCGAAATTCAAGACAGCAATTCCCTCTCGGGAGCAAAGGGGAAGGTATGAGGGAAAGAGGAGATCTCAACGCTGTATCTGTAATATTTTGATTCTTTAAAATTAAAGTATTTGCACATCTGTAGAAAATAATCTGATAAGAACTAAAACCTGAAAAGACTCTTGAGTGTTAGAGATGAAACCATAAGAATTGAGCTTCTAAAAGTTGCCTCTGGGATAGGAACTAGAATGTGAAAGGTCAAGTGGAAGAGTCTTGACTCTTCTACCTATATTTTTCTTTTTTTGACTAGTATAGGCAAAACTACCATGTGTGTTAAATCTAAGACATGCTTTTATTCTCCCATTTAAACAACTCCAAAAAAGGGATGCATTTTACAATTGATGTTAGGACATCGTCAAATTGGTAGAATTTTTTCTTTCTTGGTGCTACTAGAAAAAAACAATGGGGCATCTTATAATCAATAGCATCACAAATTCTCTTTCAAAGGGGAAGATAAAGAATGGACTCCCCTCTTTGGCACTCCATTGAGAAACTAAGAAAGGAATGAAATACCATTAATTTCCTTTGAACTGACTGTTGGGGTCTCCTTGAATGAGACACTGTTGAGACTGGTCAACATGGAACCCCAGAATTTATGTGTGTTCAATTACCTTATGAGAGGAGGAAAACAGGAAATCTTCAGTCACACACTGTTGTATATGATTCTTTCTTCTTGGAAAAAGAAGTGAAGAAAGGCCATATTACGTTGTTTTGATTTAGAAGGTATAATGAATCAGAGAAAACTCTGTGCTGGTCACCAGTGCCTAACCTGGAAAAGAAAAGTCAGTCTTAGAAGTGAGGGAATCTATAAGAAGCAAGCCCCTGTTGCCTGATATAACCATTTTACAGGAGCCATAATAGAGAGAACAAGTCATGTTCTTTTGAGTAGAAGCTGCAGTAGGAGGGAGAAGATGTTATGAAAATTATGAGCTGTGGTCATAGACCAGGGTTGCAGATGGTCAACTATATAACATCCATCTTGCTCAGATGAGGCCCTCACACTCACCTCGGCTCTTTTATCATCCTTCCACCAGGAAGGACCCAGGGAGTGAGCTCTAATAGTGTGAGGCATGATTCTCAAGGAGCTATGAATATGACATTTGTCTTCAGCCATACCCATCCCAAGAAGAACAACATTCAAACCCTGAGAGAATCTCTCCTTGAAGTCAGAGGTGGGAAAATTGAGAGGACAGGCAGCCTCTGCAATCTGATTCATCATTCCCTTTGTTTGGAACTTTAGTTTAAAAATGTTGACTTCAATAGACCTTCATGAAAAGTGCATGGGATTCATTCATTCAACAGATATTTTTGAGCACCTACTATGTGCCAAGCACTGTTCCAAGCACCTAAGGTAGAGCCCTCTTAGGAACCCAAGGTAGAGTCCTCTCATGATTCATACATTTCCTCTACTCTTCCAAAATTACCTCCCTTAGTTCTCTCAACAATTCTTTGAGGTAGGGACTATTGTCATCGTCTCCACTTTTCAGATAATGAAACTGAAGCTCAGAGAGGTGAAGTAACTGCCCAAAGTCACCCAGCTAATAAATTACAGATTGAACTGAAACCCACAGAGTCAAGATCCAGAGTTTCTGCTCTTAACCACCATGCTGCATCACCCCTCCAATTGGAGATGAAAATTGAAATCATGCCTAAAAATTGCTATGCTCTCTCAGAAGTCGTTCTGAAACAAGGGCTGAGAGCCTGAGTTTGGGAATCAGAAAGGAATCAGAATTTCTTCCCCAATTCCGCTGGCCTCTGACTCCATGAAGGCAGGGACCATGTCAAGTCTTTTGTATCTCCTAGCCTCAGGCCTGACACATAGTAGATATTCACTAAATGTGTGTTGACCGAATGAACGAGTGAACCCGCTGACCAGAGGAAATGAACGAAATCTTGGAAAAGTCACTTAATCTCTTTATCCCATGTGTCAAATGTAACAATAATTTCCATGCAGAGCCACTATAGGAATAAAATAAGGATTAAATGGCAAAAGGTATTTCACAAACATAACCCAATCCTAACACATTGTAAGTGCTCAGTACTTAAGCCTGACACCTCTGCCATGTGTCACAGATCTGAGTGGTGGGCAGGTGCCCATCAGAAGATGAAGACCAATGAGCGAGGAGCTATAAATATGGCATCTGTCCTCAGCCACACCCCTCCCCAGAAGGACACTATCCAAGCCCTGGGAGAATCCTGCGCTGAAGTCAGAGACAGGAAAATTGCAGGGACTTTTTCTACCAAACACTTGTTGCTTTGCAGATAGAAAGGTAATGGGGACAGGAAGGAGGCTTCCTAAGCTGGTGAAACCATGTGAGGAAAGCACAGAGAAGGATTCTGCTTGGTAGGTTTGGGGTTGGTAGGAGGAACCAGGAGTACATATGGAGTCTGTGCAGGAAAGGGAATCTACCCACATTGAGATTTTTGAGTGTTTTCACATTCACAGGTTCCTTTAGCTATGTCCACTTGACTTGAGTCAGCATAGCAATGTGGTCAAGTGCCCAGGCTTGACTTTGAGCAAGGTTCTAATCCTGCCATTTAGAAGGTGGTGACATCAGGTGAGATATTTAACTAACCCTCATACCTCAGTTTCCACATCTGTAAAATAGGGCTTACTAATGGGTAAGGTTTTGAGGATTAAATGAATACTTAAATGCTTGCAACAGTGCTGGACATTTAGTTGTTGGTTATTCTTTGTTACAAGTAAGGCTCAGCGAACTTAGCCTGTCTGTCCAGTTAACTTTTGTTTGTAAACTTGTAAGATGAAAAGCGAGAATTTCAATCCAGTTCTTTCTGACTCCATGACCCCACATGGCCTCACACAGAGATAGATGGTAGGATGGACCGAGAAGCTGATGCAGTGGCCAGAGAGGCCTTGAAGGGTCTTGAATGCCGTGTGAATGGGCATGTTCTTTCTCTGTTACCCACGGGTCTGTGGAGGCATCCGCTGGAGCACATTGATAGTCTGGTCTCATGGTTTAGCAGGTGCTGGACTTCAGTGGGCAGTTGAATTGTGTACCCCAGTATGGCTATGTCCTTTGTCTTGTCAGCTTTCTGGTGGGTGTGGACCCACTGTACATAGGGTCTCTTGAAGATGTTACATCAGTTAAGGTGTGGTTCCATGAACCAGGTTGAGCTTTAATATGGATGACTAGAGTCCTTTAAAAGCAGAACAAAACTGAAACAGAGAGAGAGAGAGAAAGCCTTGGGAAGAAGCCAGAAGTCAGTGGAACTGGAGGAGAAAAGATAGGACATCACCATGTGCATTGCCATGTGACAGAAAAGCCAAAGACCAAGGATCATGGGCTGCCATCCCCAAAATGCCACGATCTTTAGAGAGAAAGCATTGTCTCACTTTTAGACTTTTCCTAGACTCAAAACTGGGAGTGAAAAAAGTCCTGCTGATTAAGCCAACCTAATGGATGGTCTTGATTTTAGCAGTTGGGAAACTAACACAAGCTAGTAACTTTTTTGGTTTTTAAATATCGAGATGCTTCCATATTGCTGGGTAAATAAATAGTCAGTGATGTCCCGAGCACTCCAAGTGCCCCTCACTCACTGCCTGGGCCACCCTGGACCCTCCCCCAGGAGCTCCCACACCACTTTAAGATCAGCAACTGATGGGTTAAAGCCCAGCTCCAGTATTCTGGTGAGTGGACTGCTGGCTTGCCAGGATCTGCTCTTTGCTCATTATTCAAGGCTTTAAATGCCTCCCCTGGGCCCAGCTCCCTACCTCTCTTTTGCTCAATATCCCATTTTAGGAAGCCACAACATGCCAAAGCATGGTGAGAGAAGAAAGGAAGAAAAGGTAAAGAAAGACACTGACAAATAAGGGGCAGTAAGCCTGTTCCAGGAGAACTCAGTGCTGGGCTGGCAGCCCCAGGCCCAGGTCAGCCAGGGGAAGGTAGAGGAGTTCTGGGGGCACCCAGAGCCCTGCCACCAGATTTAAAGTCTCTCCATTATTTTAAATTCCTCCAAGGACACATGTCCCAGGGCTACCCCAGGCAGCAGGAAATTCTATTTCCTCTTTCCTTCCCATCATTTCCCTCTCTGGCTCAAGGAGGTCATAAATGTTTTTACTTTTTATTTTTATTTTTGTTTCTTTTATTCTGGGCATCAAGAACAGTGGATTAGGTGGTAGGAAGCCAGATGCCGCAGTCCCAGTCCTGCTGTGTCCCAGCTGTGTGATCTCGGGAGCTGCGCTTTTCCTCCCTGGGCCTCTGCTCCTCCCTGTGTAAAGGGGCGGGTTGGACTGGGACCGGCGGTTTTAACATTATGCTCCAAAGAGCCTGCAGAGGTGCCCCCACCACAGGGGCAAAGAGGGAATAAAGGGGCAGCTCCTCTTTATGTGGTTCTATGGCGTAAAACGTGGAGGGTAGGCAGAAGACACCTCAGCTCTACCTTCCTGTGGTTCTGGATGGAACCCTTTCACCCTACATGCTCCTGAACTGAGGACATGCTGGGATGTATGGCGGTGGAGGAAAAGGAAACAGGCTCTCCTTGGGTGGGACCCTGGGAGAGAAAGAGCAACCACATGGAGGCTGGGTAGAGTCCGGCTCCAACTGCATCTCCCAGATGGAACCTCTCCGGTTCTCCCACAGCATGTGCCTCTTCACCAAGAGGATAACAAAAATAATAAATAATGCCCTCAGAGCACTTCTTTTGTTCCAGGAACTGTTCTCAGTGTTTTTCACTTATTAATTCTACTCAAAACAACTCTATGAGGGAAACACAAGTGTTAGCCCCTTATTGCAGATGAATAAACCGAGGCTCTTGGAGAGGTCAAATGTCTCGCCCGAGGCCCTGCTGGTGGTGGGTGGCAGGGACAGCATCTGAACCTAGGTGGCCTGGCCCTAAGGACCAGGTTCTTCATTTCCATAGTGTTGTTCGCCACTGGAGCTACCTTCTGTCTCCACTAGACAGCCATAAGCTGCATCATTTAAGGATTACTAATAATAAGCACAAAGGGAATTGTCGGAAAAACATTTGGCAGGGGCTGGGAGTCCATATCACAGGCAATGGGTGGCTGGACCCCTGGCCTCAGTGGGACTCTTCGGGCCTGGGATCCCTGTTCAGACCCTCCCCAGAGAGATCACCTGATCGGCTGAGTCCAGTCACATACCTGACCCCCTGGAGATGCAGGGGCTGGAGGAGTGAGGATGGGGCCCTCAGGCTTCCCTGGGGGCAGGTAGGTGCCACTGTCCACCAACTCTAGGGGCAAGCCAGAAGGGACAGGAAGGTATGATGGTGAGGAGGAGTTGGAGGCTGGCTGTCCCTCCTCTCTAATCCTCCAAAATATAATCACTACTCTTAAAAAAGAGGATGGGGGACTTCTAAGTGTGGGTCTGTCCCTCCCTGAAGGGCTCTTCCATTAGTGATGTGCACCAGGTCTTAAACCCAAGTCAATGTGTGTTACCTCAAAAGCATTTTGTCAGCCTCTGAAAACCTGGTCACATTGGGGAAACTGAGGCAACACAAATCTTTCCATAGTTCAGAGCACAGGGTCTGGAGCCTGATGGCAACTTACTAAGGGTGTGACCTCACACAAGATATTTAACTGCTGAATGACCCAGGTTCCTCATCTAGGAACTAAAATAGTACCCCTCTCAGGGATTTTTGTGGGCATTAAATAAATGACTAGAGTAAAGCATCTGGCTCTAGCCACACCAAAAATCTTATGATGCCGGGCCAGGGGGAAGGGATGGAGGAACAGCCTGGGTGCACGGGGACCCCAAGGTGAGTGTCCCAGTCAGTGCAACCACAGCTTTCCTACAGCAATGGAAAAATAATTGATTTGTTACCTATAACCTCTTGTATCCTCTTGGGAGGTAAATCCTGGAACCTCAAGGGTCTTCAGTCTTGAACTGGGGGGAGGGGAAATGGTGATTACATGGTTTGGAGGACCCCGACCTAAGCTTAACTGCTTTGCCAAGGAAAGGAAAGAAATGGTGAGGCCCCAGGAGATCTGGAAGGGAACAACTAATTATAAAGGCAGGGCCTGGATCCAGACCCTTTTTCAACCCAGAACAAGTTACTTAGCCTCTCCATGCTTGTTTCCTCACCCATAAATGGGAATTCTAACAGTCCCTTGCCTCACTGGGCTGGGATGGAGATGACACACATTCATACACACAGACATCTGGGACGCTGTCTTGTCCATGGCAGGCACTCCAAGGCCTGTAACTCCTAAGGGACTACCATCTCCATCGGATGCACTGTTCCCTCAACGAACCCCAGAGTCCTTTTGGAGGTTGCTCAGTTATAGCAAAATTCCAGATGGTGGTTTCCACATCTGCAGTAGAGCTCCTCTCCACGTGGTTTCAGAGATATAAAGAAAGTGCCATCTGCAAAGATGGGACACCATCCAAGTGGAGAAATGTCCTGGAGAGAGGTACCCCTGAAGATTGCCATTGCCCCTTTCCCTCTCAAAGTCCACGCCCGTGGACTTTGCATCCTTCCTAACAGGCAGCAATGGGCTTGCACGAGAACTGGGGGAAAAAATAAAATGAAACAAAACAGTCCATAATTAGAAAGGCAATAAAAGCAGGGGGGAGGAGAGTGGCAGTGAACTCTATTAATAGTGCTAATAAATGTTCCTGGATAATACCGCTGTGTTCTGAACCTGCCCGTGGGAGGTGTTGCTTACACTCATTTGCATATTAATTTGGAAGGAAAATGCCGGGCTTGTTCTGCTGGGATAAATCAATTCCAGTGGAAGTTCTCAGATGGGAAGCTGCTAATTCTTCTTCCCTTTTCCTCCCAGCATGAAGATACCCATTTGCTGCCAGGAAAATATTTTTAAGAGCCACCATGGTGTGAAAAAACTAGGCCAGGAAACTATAGGCAAAAAAGTGCAGATCTTGTGGATGGTCAGAACAGGGATGGGCTAGGTAAGGGTACAGCTTACCAGGGCCTCAGGCACAATGACCAAATGGGTGTCTGGCTTCTCTGGGACAATATTGTTGGAAAAAGAATGTCACACAGATTTGCCTTAAATCCCAATGTTTATTGATTGGTCCTGATGGTAATGCAGCATGGAATTGAGAAGGATTGGAAATCCTGAACCAGACTCAAAGGAGAGAGTACAGTGATCAATTAGTGATGTCTGCCCTGGGAGTAAGCATGGTGGCATGAGTGATGTCTAACAGGCGGCCCTGAGGAGCCATATGGCTCATAATCTGGAGCAGAACATTATGGGCCATGGGCCATTTGAGCAGAATGACGCAGGCAGGGTGGAGAATGAGGACGAAACTGCCCAACAGCCAAGCAGGCAAGAGACAGTCCAAAGAAAGTGCTGCGAAGGGACATGATTGAATACTAACACTTTCTGAGCAGTACTATATTTTAGACATTGTTTTTATTTCCTGGGCTACTTAAGTAAATAGCATGGAATTGGTAGGGTTAAAGAATGAGAATTTATTTGTTCATGGGTTTGAGGCTAAAAGAAAGTTCAAATCAAGGCATCATCAAGGTGATGCTTTCTTCCCAAAGACTCGTGTTCTAGAGCTGGCTGCTGGCAATCCTTGGTCCTTAGTTTGTCACATGGCAAAACACATGGAGAATCTCCTGGTCTCTCCCTTCTCTTCCAGGTTCCATGGATGTCCAGCTTCTTGCTTCCTGTGGCTTTCTCTCTCTCTCTGTCTGAATTTCATTTCACTTGCAAAGGACTCCTATAAGAGGATTAAGACCCATCCTGACTGAGGAAGGAACAGCTTAACTGAAGTAACCTCATCAAAAGTCCTATTTACAATGGGTACACACCCACAGGAATGGATTAGGTTTAAAAACATGTTTTTTTGAGGTACATGTATAACTTCAAACCATCAGAGACATTGTATCAGATTTGGGGCCTACAGAGACAGCCAAGACAATGCTTTCACTCCTGAAATTAAATCTAATGAAGGAAACAGGCATGTAAACAAGGACTTACAATATAATTAAACATCATTCCTGTGCTTCTTTTAATTATTGGGCTACCCTTTTACACACCCCCCAACAAGCTCAGATTTTTTCTCTTCTCCCTTTGATTGTTAATATTCCCCAAACGTTGCATACCTTGGATCATTTACCTCCTCTGCTCACTCTACACACTCTTATGGACTTGAATATCCTCTTTTGCACCCATGATCCCCAAAAGTCTGTCTCAGGTCACAATTTTTCTCTCCAGCACCATTCCCACATGTACACCAGGCATCTCCATGTGGGTGTCTCATGGGCCCTTCAGACCCCACATAGCCCAAACTAAGCCACCATGCCCACCTTCCTCAATGAATGGCCCATTATTTCCCAGTCATCCCAGCCCTCAACTTCAGGAGACACCCTCAATCCATCCTGTTCCCATGCCCCATCACTGGCTAACACTGAAATCCATTCACATCCCTGCAGTTCTGCGACAACCACATTAGGGGAGGCAGCATAGTAGAGGGTTCAGACCATTAGGTATCAGTTCTAATTTATATTCAAGCTCTACCACTTACTAGCTGTTGACTTTTGGCAAGTTGCTTAACCATCCCGTTGCCTTGTCTGTAACATGGAGGTGAGATCATTAAAAATATTCTCTAGTTTATAAAATTATGGGGAGGGTGAAATGAGTTAATACATGCAAAGCTCTTAACAGAGGACCTGGTACCTACTAAGTGCTCAGCAAATGTTCGTTATGACTATGCCCTTCTTTCTCCTCCATGGCGTGCCCTCTCCATTCCCCTTGCTGCCCCCAGCTTCCATCTGATTGGTTGGCTAGGTGATAAGCTAATCCACCTCCATCAGGCCAAGTCAAAAGTTCCTGCAATGTGGCATGAAACCCAGAGCTAGAACCAAGTGCAGGATCAGGGTAAGAAGAGGCATCAATTGTTGGCTACAAATACAGTAAAGGAAAGTGGCTAGACAGAAACATGCTCACTCAGAATCAGAGGCTTACTGAGATGGAGTTCTGGGGCTGACAGTTACCAGTCTTCCCCACTTGCTTTGAGAGAGGAGCCCCCAGGCTAAGATCCTGGGACTAGAAAGCCTTATTCAGCTTTGCTACATGGGCTGTGAGCAAAAGAGAACTTAAATCCAGAATATCCAACTCAACAACAAAATGACAAATAATTCAAATACAAAATGGGCAAAAAACTTGAACAGACCTTTCTCCAAAGAAGAGATACAAATGGTCATAAGGCACATGAAAAGATGCTCAGCACACTTAGTGAACTGCAAATCAAAGCCACAATGAGATACCATATCACACCCTCTAGAACGGCTGCTATCTACAAAACAGAAGTTTACAAGGGTTGGAGAGGATGTAGAGAAATAAGAACACTCATTTAATTGTTGGTGGGAATGTAAAGTGCTACACCTACTGTGGATAATTGTTCGATGGTTCCTCAGAAAGCTAAGTATAGAACTGCCATATACCCAGCAATTCCACTTCCAGATGCATACACAAAAGAATTGAAAGCAGGACTGGTACAGATATTTGTACACCGACGTTCAGAACAGCAGCACTATTCACTATCGACAAAAGATGGAAGAAACCCAAGTGTCTATCAACCAATGAATGGATAAAAAAAAGTGACATATACACACAATAGAATATTATCCAGCTGTAAAAAGTAATCAAGTTCTGATGCATGCAACAATATGGACGAATCTGGTGGGTGAGAGTAAGTCAGACACAAGAGGAGAAATATTGTATGATCTCACTGATATTAAATAATTTGAAAAAGCAAACTCTTAGAGTGAGAAACTAGAATATAGGTTCCCAGGAGCTGGGGTGGAAGTGCGGAAGGGGGAAGTTAATGTTCAAATTACACAAAGTTTCTATTTGGATTGAAGGAAAAGTTTGGGAAAGGATGTTGATGGTAGCACTATATTCTGCACATAATTAGCAGCACCGAAGTATATATTTGAATGTGGCTGAAAGGGAAAATTTTAGGTTGTATATATGTTACCAGAACAAAAAAATTTTTTATAAATCATAGACTATACAACACAAACAGTGAACTGTAATGTAACCATGGATTATAGTTAATAGTACAATTATAACTACACCATGAGTTGTAATAAATGTACCACACTAACGCAAGGTGTTAATAAAAGGATGTATATGGGAACTCTGTATCTTTTGCATGATTGTTCTGTAAGCCTACAACTTCTCTAATTAAAAAAAAGAGAGAGAAGGCAGTGGACCAGGGGCTCAGTGGCAGAATTCTCATCTGCTGTGCCGGACACCCAAGTTTGATTCCCAGAGTCTACCCATCCAAAAAACAGATAAATAAAAAAGAGAGGATTTCGGGTTAAGCATGCATAATAGCCAAACCCTTTTCTGGATTTCATCCTGCATCTTCCAGGCCCTCCCACTGCTAGCCCTGCTGCATCCCAGAAAACCCCTGCTAAACACCCTAACTGAAACTGGCTGAGAAAGGGCGCCACGCAGAAGGAATGTTGATGAGTCCCATGAGGCCCTACTGGGTAAGGCTGGGTATAATGTGTGGAAGTCACAGGAAGACTGGGACCCTAGACGAGGAAGGGGTTTCTAAGGATTAGCTGAGGATGGTCCCTGAATTCCAGCAGCAGAGAACACCTTGGGTGGCCCTAGAATTTGAATGTGCAAGAATCCCCTGAGAAGGGGCAGCCAAAGTAGATAAACCCTAAGCAAAAAGCAGGGTCCTCAGGACTGAGCCTCGTGCCTGAGATCCGGAGGCTTTATTGCAAATCTACCCTGGATAAAGCAGTGGCTATTCATGGCTCAGCATGGGGCAGGCTCTCTGCCAGATGAATCCCATATGTCCCTACATTTCATCCTCACCTCCAACAGATGAGGTCAATGTGGTGGGGTCTAACAGATCACCTCCCAAAGGGCAGAGGTCTGTATTTGCAAGTCCCCATCCCACCTCCACAGTGAGGCTGGCACATTGTGGCCTGCACCCCCAACTTTTCAGGCTCCTTTGAAATAGTTGGTCTGCTTATAGTTGGTGTCTTTTACCTTTCTCACAGTCGTTTTATTAGACAAATGCAATCTCGGCATTCACCTTCTGTTTGGAAGGGCGCTGCACGTGAAGTCAGGGGTGTATCATGGGTTTTAGAACAACCCCTGGTGTCAAGTTGGCAGAAGTGCCCCAGTACAGAGGGAGGCTTCCAATGACAGCAAACACCATCCATGCTTACATTAGGCACTATACCCTGCAGGCACACAATGATACTCCAAAATCTTCAGGAGTTGGTTCTATCACAAGGCCCATTGGATGGGGGGGAAACTGAGGTTCAGAGAGATTCAGGAACTTCCCCAAGGTCAGAGCACTAAGAGGTGGCATAATGAGGATTAGACTCAAGGCCTGACCCGGAACCTGTGCACTCAACTCCCAGATCACTGTGCACATCAGCTGGCACTGCCCATTTCAACACCTCCACTGGAGCACCAAGGGCCACCGCACATCTGAAGACACACACAGGACACTCGTCCCTCCCACCTATATCTAAGCCATCTCAGCCCAGGCATATTATGGGATGTGGGCTCATCTGCATGGATGGGATGAGTTGGGAGAGAGAGAATTGTGAATGGTGGGGAAATGCAGCAAGGGTTAGAGCTCTGTAACCTTGAATAACCTCAAATAAGGACAGAGTTTTGGGGGGTGAGCTGGAGATGGGACATCTTATACATGATGAGGTCACTGAAGTCACCAGATTCCTCCCGAACCAGATACTAAAAGAAGGGTCCTAGAGATGCGACGCAATCACCACCTCCTCACAAAGGAGAAGCTGAGGCTCAGAGAAGTCAATGTTCTTCCCAGGTGTGCACAGCCAGGGGCAGGGCAGGGATTCAAACCCAGTGCTTTCTGATTTCCAGCCCCAGGTATTCTCTTTCAATACCAAAGTTCTTCTGCTAGAAAAGGCCAAACATAAATTAGGGATGGTATGTTTTAGGCAGAGAAGTAGAGAAAAATATATTAGCAAGAAGAAATTGAATTTTTTTTAAAGGAACTTTTTATAGAATTGAATTGTTAAAGAAAACCTTTTGTACTTTCTGTTCTATGTTGTTGGGTAAAGGACTCTGTCCAGGCATGCTTTGAGTCATGGGTGTTTGTTTAGATCCAACCATTTCAGTTTTTGAAGTGTAGCCCCCTGCATCACTTCACCAGCAAACGAGGCTCCCAGCCAATCCCACCCCTCAAACAGATCATTCCTGACCAGCCGCCAGTTCATACTAGTGCTCTTTCTTTAGAAAGGGGGTGCAGTGCAAGGGCCAAGAACCGGGACCCCAGGGCCAGATAGCCTGGGCGCAAATCCCAGCTCTGCTCCCCACTGCTTGGGTGAACGTGAGCTCCCCCCGCCCTGTGCCCCAGACCCTCCTCCATCACATGGCAAAAATGGCAGCTCCTACCCCATGGGATTGTCACAAGGACCACAGGAGATAAAAGATACAAACACTTGGAATCGTGCCAGGCACGTCATAAGAACTAGCCCCCTTTAGATTCTTTTTTGCCGCTTTCTGTCCTCCCTACTAGCATGGAAACTCCACTAGGGCAGAGATGTTGTTCGAATCCTCAGCCTCTAGAATAGTTCTTGGAACTAATCAGAGGTCAATTTGTAGAATATTTGCTCAACACACAAGCACTGCCAGGCACAAAGCCAGGCCAAAGTAAAAGAATTCAAAGGGAGGCAGAGTTGCAGCCCCTCTTAGGAAGATGCATGAACAGATTGTTAAAATGTGCAGAGGCATGCAACCTAAAGGGCCCAGGCTTGGGGGTCTGCCTGGTCCAGGGCCACCAAACCAGCCCTGCACCTCTCAGAGCCAGCCTCCTCACCTGTAAAAGGTGAGTCCTCCTCCACCTGCAGGGTACAAAAAGGTAGAAAAGAGATCAGGCACATGGCACGTCTTTGTGCTCATAAATGTCGCCCCCACCTCCTGCGGCTCCTACTTTGCAGAGCCGCCCCCTACCAAGGGATCCCCTGGTCGTCCTGCCCAGGCCACAGCTGCCTCTCTGCACAGGGCCTCTTGTACTTCAGCCAGACCTCCCCTCCGCACCGGAGAGCTAAGACATGCTATTTCAGTTACACTCTTCGTGAGAGGAGGGAGGGGTTAAGCTCCTGTTTTTGTTTTTACAATGCAAAATTTGTCAACTTGGCACAGTTGACAGACTGCCTCTGTGTCACCGCACTGGTTCCTTTAATTGCTTTCCCTGCGTGCGAACATCTGCGTGCGTGTGTGTGTGTGTGTGTGTGTGTGCGCGCGCGCGCACTCCCTGAGACAGGCCTGCTTGCTTTGGCAGGAAAGAGACTGGTTCTAACACATGAGTTTGTCCCCTGGAACGTCTGACCCCGACCCTGACCTCTGGGGGACGGTGTGGGGTTGGGGAAGGAAACCAATCTGGGAGTCAGGAAACTGGGCCCCTGGCTTGCATGCTGCCCTGCAAACAGTAGCAGTAGCAACAAAATCAGTAACAATAGTGTGGCAGAATGTCAAAATGGGGCTCTTTCTAGCTCAGTTCCAACAGCAGGTCCTCAGACATTCCACATTTCAAAGTGGGTGCTCCAATAGTAAACTCCTGACAACGCAGACACACACACACAAAAAGGAGTGCTTGAGTCCCTCTGCAGGACATACGTAGGAGGTGACGGATACCTGTTTTGACTTGGAGCAGACTTGGGCAGGTTTGGATATTGAGAGCCTTGATTTCAAGAGTTTTCAGGATGTTGTGAGCCAGCCCTTGCCGAAGGAGGTGGAATGGCATGGGGGCTCACACCCCCTTCTCATCTCGAGCCCAGGGAGATGAGCCTCCAGGAGGCCGGAGTGGGGGGGTTCCTTCCCTAGAGTTGGGTAGTTTGCACACCATGGATGCTGTATGACACATGCCCAAAGAACGGAAGGGTAAGAGACCGTGGCTATCCCTCAAGACCCTGGGACAGGGAAAGGGAGATGAGCTACATTGGGTTCTAAGTGCCCTTCCATCAAGGCATGGGTGACAATGGGTCAGACGTGAGCCAGAGGGGAACAGCCAGCCTGGAGCCTGCCCAGGAGGACTGAGGACTCCCAGGTTCAGAGCAAATTGAGAGGGCTGTCAGTCATCTTGTCACCCTATGAGGAGCTGAGACAAGCTAAGGATGGCAGAGTGAAGAGATGCAGAGAACATGAGTCCCTGATGATCTCACTGAGCAGCAGAACTAACTGATCCTGGCTGCCCCCAAACTCAGAACTTATTATTATATAAGGCACCACATTTTTCTTATCACAGAAGCCATTTGAGGTTTCTGGATATTGCATCCAAACATAATTTCCCCTGAAACATGCAACTAGCAAGTAGAAAAGTTAAAACTTGATGGCAGAGCTGTTGGGCTCTAAGTCCAGGGCTTGTCACGAAGCATGACGCTGAGACATTCACGGGAAAAAGCGACATGTGGGCCCAAGTCACAGCTGAGACACAGGCAGCATGAGAAACTGAGGACATGACGTTAAGAGGCTTTAAAATAGTCGACATAAAACGGCAAGCACATCCAAGTGTACAAGTACTCAGTAAAAGTGTATCCTAGGAAGCTATCATAGACCAGAGGAGACCAGGGAGATATTACAGCTAAATGCAATGTGGTCCTGGGGACTGGATCCTGGAACAGGAAAAGGGTATTAGTGGAAAAATGGATGCACTCCAAATACATTCTGGAGCTTTGTTAATAATAATGTACCAAAGCCTGTTCCTTAGTTGTGATAAATGCACCATGGTAATGTGAGATAACAGGGAAAACTGGGTGAGAGGTGTTGGGAACATCTCCATATCCTTTTCACAACTTTTCTGTAAATTTAAAATTATTTCAAAATTAAAAAGTTAATTTTTAAAAAGTTTATTGAATGAACGATGACTATAGCAGGAGTCTAGGTGCATGGGTAAATTTAAGACTTGACATTTACTAATATAACTACAACTATGCTAGGCCCTTTCCACATCATTTTAGTCCTTCAAGCCTTGGGAAGTGTGCTGCACACAGGGCTTGGCACACAATAATTGCTCAATAAATATCCATTGGCTGGATAGAGTCATCCCAGCTTGGCAGACAGGAAAGCTGAAGCTTGGAGAGGCCAAATCCATGGAACCAAATTTGTTTGATTCTAAACCTATGCTCCTTCAACTCCACCACGCATCTGGCATTAGGGTTAGACCTATTTCAGAGCCTGGGAGGCCCCTGGCCTCTCTCCAGCACTGCTCCAGGCTCCAGCTGCTCCTAGATAGCAGCTCTACTTAATTCTGAGGCTTTACATGCCGGGGTTGCAGCTGGCAGTGGCCTTAGGTGCCTGGTGCTGGAAAGAAGCTTAGAGACCATCATTCCTGATGAAGAAGTCCTCTTGTCCTCCCCGTGGAATCCATCTGGGAGGTGAGCATGGTTCTGGGCTTTGGAAAGGCATGTGCACTCAGAGTTCAGAGCTCAGATGGCTAGGCCAGGAGGGGTATCCCCGGAGACCCAGGTCAGAAGACAGCTGACAGGCCAGGAGATCAGACCTAGGGAAATGGGAATGCAACACAAAAGACCACTCTAATGAGCAGGCCTCAATGGCCCAAGCAGTCTGTCAGTGGGCAGTACTGCCCCAACAGCTAAGCACAAATCCCAGGGTGCCTGGGAAAGACTTTGGATCCACTAGAGCAACCTGCTAATTGCCAGATGATGATGCCTAGACCCACAGAGCCAGCAGCTTACCCCAGATCATCACAGCTAGCGGATGGCAGAGCCAGGGTTTGAACTGAGGAGTCCCCTCTCCACACCCAGGGCAAACAGCACACTGCAAATAGCCATGATGATGACGGTGATGAGGATGACAACAACAGTATCAGAAGCTACCAAGACTGAACTCACTATCCGCCATGCACTGCTCCAAACACAGTTCATGGAGAATCTGGAGGAAGATGGTAGAATAGGGCAGGTCGGCTTCAACCCTGCTCCAAGTAACATCTAGAAAAGTGACAGGAAGGTGCCTGGGATGGCGATTCCAGGTTGTAAGTGGCCTGGGAGGATCTTCTGCACCACAGAGGGAGGCCCTGGTTGCAAAAGATTTAGGAACCAGAGAACCAGAGACCGTCCAGCTACTGCAAACAGCCTAACAAACCTCTCTCATAACTGAAGCTTGGAACCCTGAGGAGTGCAGGGCAGGGAGACCAAGACAAGGAAGTAAGCAAAGGCTTGGTCCTTGAACATGCTACACGCACGCACATGGGCCACCCCGCCCCACAACCCGCAACTCCCCCTACAATCCACGCACCTGAACCCTCACCTACTCCTTCCACCGTGCTCCAAGCACCCCTGCCTGGACCCGGCCCCAACCTACAGCCCCTCCCTGCGCA
The DNA here is from genome assembly GCF_023851605.1 of Tamandua tetradactyla. Classification (NCBI taxonomy): domain Eukaryota; kingdom Metazoa; phylum Chordata; class Mammalia; order Pilosa; family Myrmecophagidae; genus Tamandua; species Tamandua tetradactyla. The sequence goes on from NC_135333.1 coordinate 27,353,482, forward strand.
AGTACAAAGACCTCCCCAGCCTGACCACCTCTCTAGCTCAAGACAGTCTCGCCCCGCCCCTCCCGAGACCCATGCACGCCCAGCCCCTAGACCCCCACCTCCCTCTTCCTGCCCCCTGCAGTTGCCTGCACAACCAGGCTCCAGGTACTCACCTTCGTGCTGGGCCATGTAAGCCCCTAGCCCATACAGTCGCGCGATCCCACCCCGCCCCCTCTGAGCTCTGCGCATGGATACATAAGCATCCACGCAAGTGGACACCCTTGCTATGACCTCAACTCTGGGCAAGCGCTGACCTGCACATCCGGCCCACACGCATCCCCAGCCCAAGGTGGTGCAACCCGGCCCTGCTGCCCCTAAGCTCAGTACACACTCCCCAGACCCATGCATACCAAGTCCCTACCCCTCAGACCCGCGCACATGCACAGTCACAGCCTCCCTGCTGGGCACCCAGGCATCTGTGCACCAACCGCTTAACCCCTGCATCCCATCCCCCACACTGCCCTGCACACATGCACACCCTTGCCCCGCCCTCCTGCACAAGGGCTCTGCTTCCACACCTGGCAGGTGCTCACGTGCACATCTGTGCTACACAGACCCCACCATGCACCTGCGTGCACCCCTGCTTGCCCCCACCCCACCCCCCTGCACCTGCACATCGCAGCACGGCCCCGCCTACCCAGCATCACCTACCCCTTACCCACAACCTGTGCCCTGCCCCTACACACTCACACACCCGCATCCTGGCCCCCCTGGACCCCTTCCCCTGTCAAGGACACACCCGCACCCTGCCCTCCCTGTACCCCTACCTCTGTGCCCCATACCCCACACCCTGATATTCATGACCCACAGGCTCCACGTGCCCACCACAACCTCCCTGTGCACCAGCCCCCATGCATCTGCACAGCTTCCCAATCTGTATCCCGCCACACCCTACCTCTGTGGCCCCCATGCCACATCCTGCTCCTGAGCTCCAAGGCCTGCCTGAGCTGCTTCATGCCCACACGGCTCCCACACCTCCGCACCTCCACAACCCTGTGCCCTGCACCCCACGCTCACAGGCACCACCGTAGTGTCCCTGACCTGCACCTATAACCTGCGCTGCAACCTGTCATAGCACTGCTGTGCCCCACCCCATGCTCCGCATCCTGCTCCACACCCATCCCCCAAATACAAAGCTTTAGGCTACTGAAGGAAATCAATTTCCAAATTAACACTGTCAGGAGATTTGCATGCCTTGAAGGCAACAGAAGATCACTAAGCATATGAAGATGCAGACAGATACACCCCAGCCTAATGACAAATTAAAACACCAGAGGAGACACAGACTTTGGACAACTAACCGAAGATATTCATATAACTCTACTAAATAAAATTAATGGGATGGCTGATGACATAAAGGAGATCAAAAAGACACTCAACGAGCATAAGGAGGAATTTGAAAGAATAAATAGAAAAATAGCAGATATCACAGCAACTAAAGATGCTGTAGACAAAATAAAAAATATACTAGAGACACACAACAGCAGATTTGAAGAGGCAGAAGAAAGAATAAGTGAACTAGAGGACTGGACAACTCATTTCAAACACAGAAAAGAGCAAATGGCAAGAGAAAGGGAAATATTTGAATTGGATCTCAGGGAAATGACAGACAAAACAAAGCACACAAATATAAGAATCACTGCTGTCCCACAAGGAGAAGAGTAAAGGGATAGGAGGATTAGTTGAGAATATAATGGGGGGAAACCTCCCAACCCTTATAAAAGACATAAATATGCAAATCAAAGAAGCCAAATGAACTCCAAATAGAATAAATACAAATAGGCCTTCCCCCAGACACATACTAATCAGTCTGTCAAATGTTGAAGAGAAGCAGAAAATCTTGAAAGCAGCAAGAGAAAAACCATCTACTACATACGCGGGAAATGACATAAAATGAGTTCAGACTACTCAGCTGGCACTATGGAGGTGAGGAAGCAGTGGTATGATAAATTCAAGATCCTGAAGGAGTAAGACTTCCAGTCAAGAATTCTGTACTCAGCCAAATTGTCCTTCAAAAGTGAGGGAGATAGCCGGACACAAAAGGATAGATACTGTATACTTTCACTTTTATGACCACCATAAAGGTATAATCAGAGGTTTATAATATAGAATATAGGGGACTTAGAGACACATAGAAACTAGAGATGGGTGAACCATTAGCTAATGAGGTTGAACTCCAATGTAAGGGAATAGATAGGTGTGAAGATGATTCTCTAGTGGGTCTAGAAGTAATATTACCATATGGAAGATGAACAAGATTGAAAGGGGTTGTATAGACCTATGTGTCTCACTGAATAACACTAGAAATATGAATTAATTATCACAAGAATTACTTCAAAGATATGATTCTGGTATAAAGAGTGTTTAAGTCCAGGGTACGGGGGGAGACTGCTATTGCATGCTATGACCTATGTTCAAAAGAAAACCATCAGCACTACCACAGTAACAGCAGAGGTAAATAATGGGGTGAGGGAAAAGAGTTAAGAGAAGGTTTAGATCTCCTACTTGGCGAGGGTGTGTTTATTGGTTTTCTTTCTCTTGGGAACAATGAAATTATCTAAAATTGAGAATGTTGATGGACTGTGGACTTTGGACCCTCTACATGATGCCCGATGAATGCAGATGGCTGAAGGATGCACTAATGGAGAAGAAGATTGGTGAATGATGACGTACACTTATGAATGAAGGTTGTGCTGCTACAAAAAGGAACAAAGTCAGAAGACATAAAACTATGTGAATAAACATGTAGGACATTTGGTGAGACAAAATAAGCCAGGAAAAAAAAGAACAAGAATGGTATGGTCACCTTTAAGAATGCTTTTAAGAAAACAAGGGCCTAGATTTTAAGTTTTAGAGCAGACACATTAAGTCCAGAGTGGTGATTATTGTTTCTAGATTTTGAGAAGCTGTTTTATATAACCTGATATTTAGAGATAAGAATGAAGTCAAACAGGTTGGCGTCAAAGTAATTCAGAACATAGCGGTAAGGAAGACAGGGTCTATATTTTAGAACCACATGTACTCTTTGAGACCAATGGAAGAAAGGTTTATTTGATCTGGAACTGAAATTTTCTGTAGTGCATAATCTAATTCAACCTATCTGCATAGCTCATTTGAACAACTGAAGCACAGGGAGCACAGAATAAGAAAGAAGTCCTTTAATCCTGTATAGACTATTGTAATGCCTGGATAAATCCTAAAGTATATTAAGCAGAAAATCAAAAAGTATTGGCAAAGTCCCCTGAGGGATAGGAGAAAAATATGGAACTATTAAACCTTACCATCAGGGAATCCCCTGATACTGTGTCAAACTTTAGGGACACCCAAATCAATAGGCCATGCCCTTGATCAGGAGGCTTACTCTCGTGAAGCATAGGCATGCCTAAGAGGTACTTCTGAAGGACCTCTTGTGTTGCTCAGATACGGCCTCATTCTCTCTAAGCCCAACTCTGCAAGTGAAATCATTGCCCTCCCCCTACATGGGACATGAAATTCAGGGGTGAAAATCTCCCTGGAGTTGTAGGAGAGGACTTCCAGAGATGAATTCAGACCTGGTACCGTGGGATCAACAATTACATCCTGACCAAAAGAGGGGGGAAAAGTGTAATTAAGAAAGTATCAGTGGCAGAGAGAGTTCAAATAGAGTCAAGAGGCTACTCTGGAGGTTGCTCTTATGCAATCTTCAGGTACACCTTGCTACCTATCATAACCTGCCAACCCCCAACCAGGACCATTCCAGCCGATCCTAAAGAACACGTAGGGTAATACATAAGATTCCACAAGGCTTCCATGCACTAGAGTAACTTTCCAGAAACCTACAACCGCCAGATGGGTCCCTAGTCCAGATAAGTCCTGAAACCTAGCCCAGCCTCTCCAGAATATCAGATAGTTCCATCTTCCTACCCCATATTAGTGACAGACCCTTCCAATATGAAAAATTCAGAATCACCACAGCCCAAACACCCCTAAAGAGTGGGATGGAAAGATCAAAGGTAATGGTGGAGTTAATCAGAGAAGATAGGATTTAACAAATGAATATGAACTCTGAATTATTAAATTGGTATCTCTTTTAGTCTCCAGTATTTTAGAGCAGCTAGAAGTAAAAACCTAAAATTGTGGAATTGTAACCCATGTGAAACATCTGATTGCGGTGCTGTGCTTTGAAATTAATAGCTTTTTTTTGTATATATGTTATCTTTCACCAAAAAAAAAGTGGGAAAAAAAGTCAATTGTGTTGATAAAAAAAGATATTTAAGCCCCCTAGCCTCCTATATTCTGGAGCACCTAGAAGGGAAAATATGAGAGGATTGTATGGTAGCCCATGACAAACTCTGGGATCTGTCTTGTAACTACTTTTTGAAGAGTACTTTGGAAACTATTGCATTCTTATTTCTTTGCTTTGTATATATATTATACTATACAATAAAAAAAGTTAAAAAAAGTGAGGGAGAGATTAAAATTTTCACAGACAAATGCTGAGAGAAATCTGTCAACAAGAGACTGGTCCTACGAAAAATAAAAGTTCTGCCAGCTGATAAAAAAGGACATGAGAGGGAGGTCTGGAGGAGGGCACAGAATTGAAGAGTACCAGTAACGGTAACTTAAAGGATAAAAAGAGAAGAGGAAAAAGAATATGTAGATCTGGCAAATAAAATTCAAAGGATAAGATGGTGAACTCAAGAAATGCCTTTTCAATAATAACTTGGACTATTAATGGACTTAACTTACGAATGAAAAGATACAGATTGGCAGAATGGATTTTAAAAAATACAATCCAGCTATATGCTGCTTACAAGAGACTTATCTTAAACACCAGGATACAAATGGATTGAAAGTGAAAGGCTGGAAAAAGATGTTCCATAAAAGCTGTAACCAAAAGAGAGCAGGAGTAGCTACACTAATATCAGACAAAATAGACTTTAAATGTAAAGACAGCATAAGAGAAAAAGAAGGCAGAGAGGGTCCAAGATGGTGGCTTAGTGAGGTGTGGGATTTAGTTCGTCCTGCAGAACAGCCAGTAAATAGCTAGGAACAGTAGAGACCAACTACTGGGGCCACATCAGTGATTGGACATACAGCGTTCACCAGTCTGGACAAGCTGGGCCAGCTGCAAGCCCACCCAGAACTCTGAGTCCCCCAAGCCAAGGAGGCCAGCATCCCTTCCCCCACAGGCCGGTTCCCAGAGGGGAAAGGAAAGACACTTTACTAGCAGCAGGGGCTGAGCTCAACCAAGCCCCAACTGTGGAATTAATAAACAAATTCTGACTACTAAAGATAGACCCCCAGCTCAGCTGAACCTCGAGTAAAAGCTGAGGTTGCTGGGTTTTGCCCCTGCACAGAGGGGGCAGGGCTGACAGAAAAAGAAAAAAAGGGGGGGGGGGGTTTGGATTGGACAGCACAAAATACTTGAAGGAGTCTGAGTCCTGAAAGAAAAGAGGGGAAATATAGAACCTGGAGATACATATGTACCAACTTAAGCTCTTGATTGACAAACCCGAGGTATGGGGGTCCTGCTCTGAAAAGGATTGTGTGTGTGTGTGTGTGTGTGTGTATATGCAGCTATGTTTCTACAACTTGACTACTCCTTGGATACAACTGCAAGGCTTCTCAGGCTCCAACTGTCCCAGGCAAGGGTGGAATTAAGCTTCTCTGAGAGGCAAAGAGGCTGGTCAGGTGCAATGAGTTAATTCCCTGGAGGCTGTGCCTTCCCCAGGAGAGGGGTGGGACCCAGCTCAGGTGGAATCTTTCCCTCAAGGAAATCAGACACCAAGGTCTGGAAGACTGAAGCAATTAAAGCCAGCTTACAACCTCTCCTTGGGCTAAACCATGCCCACAGCATGGTTTAGGAATCTGCTGAAGTTAAAGGTACTGCATTGCCTTATGCTGGTGGGAACCGTAGGCAGACAAAGCCACATACTGGGCAGGATAGGAAAAACACAGAGTCCAGAGGCTTCACAGGAAAGTTTTTCAACCTGCTGTGTCTCACCCTCAGGGAAAACTGATGCAGGAGACTCTTTCCTCCTGAGAGGAGGCCAGTCTGGTCTGGGAAAATCTGACTGTGGTCTATAATACCTAAGGAGAAAGGGGGAAAAGGGGCAGCATACAGGCAGGGAAAGAAAGAACTGAAAAATTCTGATCTGTTAAGCAAAACCTATGCTAGAGGTCTAGAATAAGCTGAACTGACTGTCAAAGAACAGATAGACAACAAAGTCATTCAGCAAGAAAATCCTAGGTAAAAAAGTGAAAACAATCTCCAGAATAAACTAATTAAGGAAATTAAATGCCTAGACCCCAGCAAAAAAAAATAACAAATCATACTAGGAAAACTGAAGATGTGGCCCAAAGGAACAAACCAACAATACAAATGAGATACAGGAGTTGAAACAATTAATTCAGGATATTCAAAAAGGCATGGAAAATCTCATCAAAAATCAGATCACTGAATTAAGAGAGGATATAAAGAAGGCAAGGGACAAACAAAAAGAAGAACTTGAAAGGCTGAAAAAACAAATCACAGAAATTATGGGAATGAAAGGCACAGTAGTAGAGATGAATAAAACAATGGAAACCTACAATGTTAAATTTCAAGGGGCAGATGATAGGATTAGTGAACTGAAGGATGGGACATCTGAAATCCAAAAAGCAAAAGAAAATAAAAGGAAAAGAATGGAAAAATATGAGCAGGGACTCAGGGAACTGAATGACAACATGAAACATGCGAATATACGTGTTGTGGGTGTCCCAGAAGGAGAAGAGAAGGGAGAAGGAGAAAAACTAATGGAGGAAATTATCACTGAAAATTTTCCAACTCTTATGAAAGACTTAAAATTACAGATCCAAGAAGTGCAGCATACCCCAAACAGAATAGATCCAAACAGACATACTCTAAGACACTTGCTAATCAGAATATCATATGTCAAAGACAAAGAGAGAATGTTGGAAGCAGCAAGAGAAAAGCAATCCATCACATACAAGGGGAGCCCAATAAGATGGTGTGTAGATTTCTTAGCAGAAACCATGGAGGCAAGAAGACACTGGTATGATATATTTAAGATACTAAAAGAGAAAAACTGCCAACCAAGAATTCTATGTCCAGCAAAATTGTCCTTCAAAAATGATGGGGAAATTAAAACATTTCAGACAAAAAATCACTGAGAGAATTTGTGACCAGGAGACCAGCACTGCAGGAAATACAAAAGGGAGCACTAGAGACAGATAGGAATAGACAGGAGAGAGAGGTGTGGAGAAGAGTGTAGAAATGAAGACTATCAGTAAAGGTAAAAAGAAGAAAAATTAGACATGACATGTGAAATCCAAAAGGCAAAATGGTAGAAGAAAGTACTGTACTTACAGTAATAATGCTAAATGATAATGGATTAAACTCCCCAATCAAAAGACATAGGCTAGCAGAGTGGATTAAAAAGCAGGACCCAACTATACGCTCTGTACAGGAGATGCATTTTAGACCCACGGATAAACAAAGGTTGAAAGTGAAAGGTTGGGAAAAGATATTTCATGCAACCAACAGTCAGAAAAGAGCAGGAGTAGCTATACTAATACCCAACAAATTAGACTTCAAATGTAAAACAATTAAAAGAGACAAAGAAGGACGCTATGTATTAATAAAGGAAACAATTCAACAAGAAGACATAACAATCATGAATATTTATGCACTGGGCCAGAGTGCTCCAAAATACATGAGACAAACTCTGAAAAGAGAAATAGACACATCTACCATAATAGTTGGAGACTTCAATTCTCCGCTATGATCCATGGCCAGAACATCTAGACAGAGGATCAAAAAAGAAACATAATTTGAATAATACAATAAACAAACTAGACTTAACAGACATTTATAGAACATTACACTCCACAACAGCAGATATACCTTTTTCCCAAGTACTCATGGATCATTCTCAAGGATAGACCATATGCTGGGTCACAAAATAAGTCTCAATAAATTTAAAAACACTGAAATAATACAAAGCACTTTCTCAGATCATAAAGGAATGAAGTTGGAAATCAATAATAAGCAGAGGACCAGAAAATTCACAAATGTATGGAGGCTTAACAACTCACTCTAAATAACCAGTGGGTCAAGGAATAAATTACAAGAGAAACCAGTAAATATCTCATGGCAAATGAAAATGAAAATACAACATATCAAAATTTATGGGATGCAGCAAAGGCAGTGCTGTGAGGGAAATTTATTGACCTAAATGTCTATATCAAAAAAGAAGAAAGAGCGAAAGTCTAGGAATTAACTGTTCACTTGGAAGAACTAAAGAACAGCAAACTAACCCCAAAGAAAGCAAAAGGAAAGAAATAACGAAGATTAGAGCAGAAATAAATGAAATTGAGAACATGAAAACAATCAAGAAAATCAATAAAACCAGAAGTTGATTCTATGAGAAAAATCAGTAAGATTGATGGACCCTTAGCAAGGTTAACAAAAAGAAGAAAAAGGAGGATGCAAATAAATAAAATCAGAAATGGAAGAGGAAACATAACCACTGACCCTGCAGAAATAAAGGAGGTAATGAGAGGACATGGTGAACAACTTTATGCTAATAAACTAGACAACATCGATGAAATGGACAATTTCCTAGAAAGACATGAACAACCAACATTGACTCAAAAAGAAATAAACTACCTCAACAAATGAATCACAAGTAAAGAAACTGAATTAGTCATTAAGAAACTCCCCAAAAAAGAAAAGTCCAGGACCAGATGGCTTCACATGTGAATTCTACCAAACATTCAAGAAAGAATTAGTACCAATCCTGCTCAAATTCGTCAAACAAATTGAAGAGGATGGTAGGCTACTTAACTTATTCTATGAAGCCAACATCACCCTCATACCAAAGCCAGACAAAGATACTACAAGAAAAGAAAATTACAGACCAATCTCTCTAACGAATATAGATGCAAAAATCCTCAACAAAATTCTTGCAAATCAAATCCAGCAGCACATTAAAAGAGTTACACACCATGACCAAGTAGGATTCATCCCAGGTATGCAAGAATGGTTCAATTGATGTAATACACCATATCAACAAATCAAAGCAGAAATACATCATGATGCAGAAAAGGCATTTGACAAAATTCAACATCCTTTCTTGCTGAAAACACTTCAAAGGATGGAAATAGAAGGGAACTTCCTCAACACAATAAAAGGAATATATGAAAAACTCAGCATCATCCTCAATGGGGAAAAACTGAAAACTTTCCCCCTAAGATCAGGAACAAGACAAGAATTCCACTATCACCATTGTTATCCAACATTGTGTCGGAAGTTCAAGCCAGAGCAATTAGATGAGAAAAAGAAATACAAGGCATCAAAATTGGAAAGGAAGAAGTAAAACTCTCACTATTTGTAGATGATATGATACTATATGTCGAAAACCCCAAAAAATCCACAGCAAGACTACTAGAGCTAATAAATGAGTACAGAAAAGTGGCAGGATACAAGATCAACACTCAAAAATCTCTAGTGGTTCTATACACTAGTAATGAGCAATCTGAGGGGGAAATCAAGAAAGAAAAAAAATTCCATTTACAGTTGCAACCAAAAAAATACAATACTTAGGAATAAATTTACCTAAGGATACAAAAGACATATACAAAGAAAACTACAAGAAATTGCTAAAAGAAATCACAGAAGACCTAAATAAATGGAAGGGCATATCTTGTTCATGGACTGGAAGACTAAATATAGTTATGATGTCAATTCTACCTAAATTGATTTATAGATTCAGTGCAATACCAATTAAAATCCCAACAACTTGCTTTTCAGAAATAGAAAAATAATAACCAAATTTATCTGGAAGGACAGAGTACCCTGAATAGCTAAAAATATCCTGAGAAAGAAAAATGAAGTTGGAGGTCTCACACTGCCTGACTTTAAGGTATATTATGAAGCTATCGTGGTCAAAACAGCATGGTACTGGCATCAAGATAGATATACTGACCAATGGAATCAAACAGAGTGTTCAGATGTAGACCCTCTTATTTGTGGACAATTGATTTTTGATAAGGCAGTCAAGCCAACTCACCTGGGTCAAAACAGTCTTTTTAATAAATGGTGCTTGGAAAATTGGATATCCATATGCAAAGGAATGAAAAAGGATCCATATCTCACACCTTATACAAAAATTAATTCAAAATGGATCAAAGACCTAAACATTAGACCTAAGGCCATAAAACTTTCAGAAGAAATGTAGGGACATATTGTATAAATCTTAAAATAGGAGGTGGTTTCCTAATTCTTAAAACCCAAAGCACAAGCATTGAAGAAAGAAATAGATAAATGGGAACTCCTCAAAATTAAAAACTCTTGCACATCAAAGAACTCTGTCAAGAAAGTAAAAAGACAGCCTATACAATGGGAGTCAATATTTGGAAACCATATATCAGATAAGGGCCTAGTATTCAGAACATATAAAGGGATTGTTCAACACAACAACAAAAAGACAAAAAATCCAATTACAAAATCGGCAAAAGACATGAACAGACACTTCTCAGAAGAGGAAATACAAATGGCTAAAAGGCACATGAAAAGAAGCTCAACTTCTCTGGCTATTAAGGAAATGCAAATCAAAAGCACAGTGAGATATCATCTCACACCCACCAGAATGGCCATTATCAATAAAACAGAAAATGACAAGTACTGGAAAGAATGTGGAGAAAGACGCACACTTATTCACTGTTGGTGGGAAGGAAAAATAGTACAACTGCTGTGGAAGGCAGTCTGGCAGTTCCTCAAGAAGCTAAGTATAGAATTGCCATATGATCCAGCAATACCATTACTAGCTATCTATTCAGAGGATATGATGACAAGGACACAAACGGATATTTGCACATCAGTGTTTATAGCAGCATTATTTACAATTGCCAAGAGATGGAATCAACCCAAATGTCCATCAACAGATGAGTGGCTAAACAAGCTGTGGCATATACGTGCAATGGAATATTATGCAGCTGTAAGACATAATAAAGTCATGAAGCATGTAACAATGTGGATGGACCTTAAGGACATCACGCTGAGTGAGATTAACCAGAAACAAAAGGACAAATACTGTATGGTCTCACTGATATGAACTAACATTAATAAATGAAATTGGAGGATTTCAGTTAAGAACAGAGGCCATCAGGAGATAGAAATAGGGTAGAGATTAGGTAATTGGAGCTGAAGGGATACAGATTGTACAACAGGACTGATTGGAAAAAATTCAGGAACGGATAGCACAGTACTTCCTAATTGTAGCACAATAATGTTAGTGCACCAAATGAAGCCGAATGTGAGAAGGATAGAGGGAGGAGGGCTGGGGACACAAATGAAATAAGAAGCAAAGATAGACCATAAAAACTGAGATGGTATATTCTAGGAATGCCTAGAGTGTACAATGATAGTGACTGAATGTACAAATTAAAAAATGTTTTTGCATGAGGAAGAACAAAGGAATGTCAATATTGCAGGGTGTTGAAAACAGATAGTAATTCATATTTTAAAACTTTAACTTATGGGGCAGACAATGGTGTCTCAGTGGCAGAATTCTCGCCTGCCACGCCGGAGACCTGGGTTCGATTCCCAGAACCTTCCCATAAGTTAAAAACCTTTAACTTATGTGTGAGACTAAAGCAAAAAATGTTTATTTGGTACAAAATTTATATTTTGACTACTGCATTTCCTAATATAATGTATATGGACAGTTTAATTGAACACCATAAGTACGTGGAACCTTGAATAGGCATGAGATTTTGTTGGTTTGTCCAGAGGGATGCCCCGATAAATCCCAGAGTGATTTGAACAATGAATAAAAAAAAATTTGCAAAGTCCCTTTGGGGAATGGTGAGAAAGGGGGAAAATTCACCTTCTCCATTTGGAGAACTCCTTATATTCTCGCCAGCAGTGGGGACAATCAAATCAATAGGCCGAGCCCTCAATCTCGGGGTTTGTTCCTAATGAAACTTATCCCTGCAAAAGATAAACCTACTTAAAATTAGGCCTAAGAGTCACCCCCAGAGAACCTCTTTTGTTGCTCAGATGTGGCCTATCTCTCTCTCAGCCAACATGGCAAGCAAACTCACTGCCCTCCCCCTCTCTACATTGGACATGACTCCCAGGGGTGTAAACTTCCCTGGCAACATGGGACAGAAATCCTAGAATGAGCTGGGACTTAGCATCAAGAAATTGAGAAAGACTTCTTGACCCAAAGGGGGAAGAGAGAAATGAGACAAAATGAAGTGTCAGTGGCTGAGAGATTTCAAACAGAGTCAAGACGTTATCCTGGAGGTTATTCTTATGCAGTAAATAGATATCCCCTTTTTAGATTAAGGTGTATTAGGCTAGAGGGAAGTGCCTGAAACTGTAAAGCTGTGTTCTAGTAGCCATGTTTCTTGAAGATGATTGTATAATGATATAGCTTTCACAACCTGACTGTGTGATAGCGAAAACCTTGTGTCTGATGCTCCCTTTGTCTACAGTATGGACAGATGAGTAAAACATATGGATTAAAAATAAATAATAGGGGAACAAATGTTAAAATTAAAAAATATATATTGGATAGATAGAAATACTAGTTGTATATGAGAGGAAGGGGTGAGGGGTATGATATGTATGAGTTTTTTTCTTTTTTCTTTTTATTTTTTTTTCTGGAGTGATGCAAATGTTCTAAAAAATGATCATGGTGATGAATATACAACTATATGATGATATTGTGAGCCACTGATTGTACACCATTTATGGAATGTTTGTATGTTAAGAATGTATGTGCTGGTACATTGTTATATCAATAAAAAAATTAAAATTGAAAAAGGATAAAAAGAAGGACACTATATATTAATAAAAGAGACAATTCACCAAAAAGATATAACAATCAAAAACGTTTATACTCCCAGTCAAGGAGCTCCAAAGTACATGAGACAGATAGTGGCAAAACTGAAGGGAACAATAGGTGTTTCAACAATAATAGGAAACTTCAATACACCGCTCTCCTCTATAGATAGAACAACCAGACAGAGGATCAGCGAGGAAATAGGGAACTTAAACAATTTCTTAAATGAATTAGACCTAACAGACATATGCATATATAGGTAGTTATACCCCAAAACACCAGGATATACCTCATTCCCTAGTGCTCATGCAACATTCTGTAGAATAGATCATATGCTGGGGCATCAAACACTCTTTATAAATTTACAAACATTGAATTTATTCAAAGCGCTTTCTCTGGTCACAATGGAATGAAGCTGGAAATCAATAACCACCAAAGAACCAGAACGTTCACAAATATATTGAGATTAAATAACACACTCCTAAAGAACCAGTGGCTCAAAGAAGAAATTGCTAGAGAAACTGGTAACTAGCTGGAGACAAATGAAAATGAGAATAAAATATATCGGAACTTATGGGATGCGACAAAGGCTGAGTTGAGAGGGAAATGTATTGCCCTAAATGCCTATATTAAAAAAGAAGAAAGAGTAAAAATCAAGAACTTAACTGCTCACCTGGAGGAACCTGAGAAAGAACAACAAACACAGTTCATGTTTTTTCTCATGTAACCCTCACATTAACCCTGTGAGTTAAGTATTGGGTTAAGTAAGTTAAGTATTCCTCTCCATTTTGCATGAGGAAACTGAGGCCCCGAGAGGTTAAATGAATTATCCAAGATCACACGGCTTCTAAGTAGCAGAGCTAGGCAGATTTGTGTCTCTAACTCCAGACTAGACACTATCAATTACTAGGGTACTAAAGAGACCCAGGTGCAACCACTCTACATTCAGCAGGTGAGATCAAAGGAAGCAAAAATTGGAGTTCCCCAAACCTGGGGAACTACAATATCTGGAACCAGGGAACAAGCCCTGCAAATCCCCAACCAAAGTTCAGAGCAGAACCAGTAACAGAGCCATGGCACCTCCGGGCTAGGAGAAGATCCAAACAGATGAAGAAAGTAACAACATCAATCAATGGTGGAGCTTTTCCTCTGTTCCAGGCACAGACTAGCTCCTTTAGTTCTTGCATCCACCTTGAGAGGTGGGACAGTGTTACCACATTTTAATAATAGGAAACAAAAACAGAGAGGTTAACCGACTTGCCCAAGACAACCATCCATGGAGAGCCACTGTTTGACCTTGGAGCCGAACCCAGAGCCACCCTTCTCAGCAGCGTTTTGCAGGGCTCACTGGTGCCTGGCGCTGGATGAACAGAGAGCCAATTGGCCACCAGGCCCCATTCAGACATATGCAGGGACAGCACTGCTCTGCTTCATGAGTGGCCCATTCCGCCAGGAAGTGTTCTAGTGCTTGGAAGGTTCTGGCTTTCCTTGGGCCGCAGCCTGTCTCTCTCTAAATTGTCCACACTGGTCCCAGCTCTGCCTCTGGGCCACAGCGATCAAGTTCCCTAGTCACTCTGTAACAGCCCAGGGTTTGAAAACTCTGACTATGATCTGTATCGTCAGCATTGTTCTCCTGACCTTTGTAGTCAGCCTTCTCACCCCCGCCCTATGGAGAAATCCTCCCAATTCAACTGGTTCCCTGTTCCCCAGATGCTACCAAGAGATACCCAGGCTAGGCGCTGTCTTCTAAACTCATGCCCTCCTTTGTCTCAGAACGACTGCCAGCTTTCTGTTATATACAAGCAAATGAGGCTAAGGTTTATTTTCCCAGTGCCTCCAGAGAAAGCTCTTGGGCACAGGCTGTCTTGCTCTTTCCAGACCTCATAAAACACAACATTTACACAGGTGCAAGGGAGGGCACTGCCCAGCTGAGCCCCACCTCGGCTGGGAGGCGCCAGGGCCTCCAGAATTTATGCCCCTGCCATCAGGGCCAGCCCCCAGCACCTCTCTCCCCACGGAGCTGGCATTGAGGCATTTCTGACCCCACAACTAATCCCAAATCTTTCTAACTCTTTTCTAAAATATCTTTGCTCACAGAAATCCCCAGAAGGGCACTTGGACAGCAGAACAGAAGTGCATCTGTACGTGTGTTCTCCAGGATAGGCAGAAATGGTGGAGGGGTGAAGGGAGAGAGGAAAGCAGGCTCCATGATCTGGTAACATTGAGAAACCCTGGGAAAGACAAAGCCAAGCCAATTGCTTTGTTGTCTGATTTCTCAGGGTCTTGAGCATGGTCAAATGCATTATAAATTTACTACAGGGGCATTATTTGATTCAATAAATATTTATTGAGTGCCTATTGTATGCAGTGCTATTCTAGGCATGGGAGAGACACTAGTCAATAAAATGGACCGAAAAAAAAAAAAACAGAATCCTTTTTAAGGGAGGGACAACAAACAAGAAACATACTTTCTATATAAGTAACCCAGACATAGGTTGTTAGAAGTTGTGGTCTAAGAAAAAAAGCAGCAGCAACAAGCTAAGAAGAACCATGAAGAAGGAGCAGGGTTTCAATTTTAAGTAGGGGGGCCTGAGCAGATCTACTGAGACAAGGCATTTGAACAAAGGTGGGAAAACCACAAAGGTGTTAGGTATCTGCGGGACTTAACAGCCAGTGATGATATCTCTGTTGATGAAAAGTGGAGGAGTACTGGAGCAGTGGAGCAGAGTGCACCTGGGGGAGCGCAGCAGGGTCGAGGGGACAGAGACGGGGTTCTCAGCCTCGGCTCCGTGGTCACCGTGGGTTGGTTGGTTCCTCATGGTGGGGTCTGCTGTCCTACCCACTTGATGCCAGCAGCAACCACCCCACACCCACCCACCCTCCCACCTCCCTGCCCAGGGATTGTGACAACCAAAACTGCCTTCAGAGATGCCAAGTGTCCCCCTAGAAGGCAAAATCCCCCTATTTAAGAACTGAGACAGGGAGAGGCGAAGTCACTTGCCCACATTCACTTGGACTCATGCCAGTCTCACGCCCTGCCACCCCACAAAATGTGGGCAGCTGGCCTTGAGGGCCGTGCCCGAAGTTCTGTGCGCAGAGCCAGCCTCCACTTAACTGTGCTCCCAGCACCCCGCCTGCTTGCCCTGAGAGTATGCCCGGCTTCTTTCCTCCCCCCACCCAGCCAAGTGAAGGCGTGCTCAGCCTCCTTGCAGGAGGGAGCTGCCCCCGGAAACTGCAGGCAGCAAGGGCCCTGAGATACATGAACTGGCTTTGAACTTGGTTCTGCCACTAACAAGCTGTGTGGCCCTGCAGAAAAGGGCTATTAATGCGCATCCTACCGCACATACCCGTTGCGAGGCTTAATGAGAAAGCGTTTATGAACCCACCTTGCAAAGCGCCTGGCACTGAGCGGGCGCAGAAACCCCACAGAACAGAAACCCCACAGAACAGAAACCCAGCAGGGCTCTTTGCCCAGGCCCTCTCCTCCAGTCCCCCCTCAAGGCAGACTCTCCGCAGGTCTATAGTTTACACAGTTCTACGCCTTGGGTTCTGTTCCTGCCAGCAAGACCTTCGCGCTTCCTGGGCCCAAAGCATCCGGGAAATAGCCGAGGGCTGATTTCGGGCGGGAGAAAGGCGTGTGCCTCCCTGATATGCCCTGTTCAGGATTGGCCCAGAAACCTCTGGAGACTGCGAGCGCTGGGTGGGAGCCCACCAGGAAGAAGATCAGGGATGGGGAAGGGGAGCTGCGAGGGGATGAGGGAGGGGCAAGTGCGTTTTTTAACCCTTTCCTTGCTCGCGACTCAGCCGCCCAGAGCCAAGGCTGTTGATCCAGGTCAATCCTGAGGCCACAGCGCCCCCTGGCGGTGGCCGCGAGCCCGCACCGCCGCTCCCCTGTGCTCACGCCGCGGTGCGCGAAGGATGTGGCTGTAAATGAATTTAGCATCAGCACAGTTATTTAAATTGTTTTAATTAATCACAGATTGAGCAGTAAATGAACCACTAAGTGGAGAGAGAGAGCGGGAGCAAGCGAGAGAGGGGGGAGGGGAGGAAGGCAGAGCCTAGGTGATGGCTCGAGAAAGCGCAAACAGCTGCCGAGGGGCAGTGGGGAGGAGATGAGGCGCGCGTGGCTGAGCTCCCCGCCCCCGCCGCTGGGCCCTGCACGGGTGGGGTGGGAGGTGTCCCCGCCAAGTGGGGCCGAGAGGGACGCAGAGCCTTGGGGAGAAAGGGGTGCCATCTCCCTCAATCAAAAGGTTGTCGGGTCAGCTGAAGGGAGACCCAGCTAGGGGTAAGAGGGAAAATAACCCTTAGTTAGAACCCAGTGCACGCTGTGAGCAGTGCTGGGCACTTTTACACCCTGTCCCAGCAATGCCAGTAGCTGGCTTTGGCGACCCTAAACAGGTATAGTGCCCCTCGGCCTGGCTGCTGGTGGGCAGAATGGGAAGTGACAAGGAATTGCAGGCCATCTCTAAGAGAGCCCAGATGTTAGGATTCTTTTTTTTTTTTTTTTTTAGCAAGATGTTCCAAGGGTTCTCTGAACCTAACTTCCTTATCTGTAAAACAGGTTTACTGCCTTTCATTGAATTTGATACAGGGCTCAGCAAACTGCAGCCAGTGAACAAATGTGGCCCATCTCCCTTTTTTTGTATGAACCATGGAGCTAAGAATGTTGCGGGGGGGGGGGGGGGGGGGGGGGGGGGGTTGCTTCTTTGTTTGTTTTTACATTTTTAAATGGCTAAGAAAATCAAAAGAGATGTCATAGTTCATGACATGTGAAAATCATGTAATTCGAAGTCCATAATAAGCTTTTATTGAAACGCAGCCATGCTCATTCATTTGAGGATTATCAATGACTGCATTCACAATACAACAGTAAAGTTAAGTAGTTGCAGCAAAGATCATATGGCCTGTGAAGCCTAAAATATTTACTGTTGAGCCTCTACAGAAAAAATGTGCAGACACCTGATTTAATACCATTTCATTTGTAAGATGTGCAATTTTCATGTACGGCTGAGAAGGAAAAATATTTTGCCAGGATGCTTTCAGTCTACTTGAATTTTTATTTTTAATGTATTAAAAATTACTTTAGACTATTTAAACATAGATTCATATCACATATCACACTTGTGAAGGCATAAAAAAGACCACATATGCAACATTAATTGGTCGGGGTATTCCTAAAATGTCTTCCTATCCAACTCTTCTGAATCACCTTTTGACTCAAAGTCGCCTTTTGTCCTTGTTTTACACATCATCCTCAGTGCTTCTGTGATATGCAGCATCTCTTTAAAAAATGCTCTGCTATCATCTGCGGATTTTCTTCCAAGATGCTAACACCTGTTCTGCAAGTTTTGATTAAAATGTACAGTCAATGACAAGACTATTAGGACTTCTGCTTGGCCAGTGGTTGTTTTGAAAAACATCCCAATTTCTGAAATGTCAAAATATGAAGAAGAAAGGACATGAATACCAAACTTTCTGAAATTGTCACAATTAACATCTAGCTTAGATACAATAGAATAAAATATAGATTTCCTGTCCTCAAGGAGCCTATGGTCTAGTGGGTTAGAAAGGCAATAGCTAAACAAATGTGGGTTGTGTCTGTGAAAGATAGTTCTTTGAAGTAAAAGGAGTGGGATAGGTCAAGGAGAAAAAGAAGGATAAGTAGAGCTGTGAAGGGAAGGCACTATTGAAACAAGGTATGATCTTGGAGCTGATATTTGAGCAGAAACCTGATAGAGTGAAGGAGTGAGCCATGGAAAGGGTTCCAGGCAGAGGGGCATCAGGTGAGACCCTGGCCAGAGTGCAGTGAAGTAAGGGAGAGGTGGAAGGTGAAGTCAGAGAGGACATCTAGAGCCAGACTATGTGTGAAAGGATTCTGGGTTTTATTTCAACTCTCAGAGAACCACAACTGCCCTGTCTGAGCCACCTCTGGTCTCACTTCTGAACCAGTCTCCCTGCTTCCACTCTTGAGATTCCGTTCAATCTCCCACAGTCTACTCGGAGAAGCC
The DNA here is from genome assembly GCF_023851605.1 of Tamandua tetradactyla. Classification (NCBI taxonomy): domain Eukaryota; kingdom Metazoa; phylum Chordata; class Mammalia; order Pilosa; family Myrmecophagidae; genus Tamandua; species Tamandua tetradactyla. The sequence goes on from NC_135333.1 coordinate 27,372,365, forward strand.
AGAGCGAGCCTTCAAAAACAGATGTTAGATCATGTTACTCCCCTGCTTAAGACCCTGGAGCAGGGACGTGGTGGAGGGGTTGGGGGAGCTGGCCTCCTATGGCAGTCTGATGGGCTTCTATTGCCGCTCACGGTGGGACGGGGATGGAAGGCTCAGTCTGTGAGTGAGGAATTAATCTGATCACACCTGCTTTCAGTGAAATGCAAGGCAAGGGCATCCTTATTATACACTGTGTGCTCTGATTTCTTTCTAGTCTACTCTATTTCTTTTTCTTAATGTTTGTTGGAACCTACTAAATTGGATTCTTGAACCCCTCATGGAAAAAAAAAAAACCAAGCTAGGGGAACAGAAGATTTGTCAGACAGTGCTTAGGGCTCACTTTATTTAGCGGTCAGTGATTTAAAGGAATACCTGGGTTGGGTTTAACCAGGGCTGGCATTTTGCCAAGCAGTTACCATGCAGCAAGAGAAGGGAAAGGGGAATGAGGGCTCTATCCACAAGACCACCCTCATTTCTGACTCAACTGTATGTTCCAGGAGTTCCCAAAACCACCCTCAGGTTGGCTAATTCACTAGAAGGACTCACAGAACTCACAAAAAGCTGTTATCCTCACAGTTACAGTTTATGATAGGGAAAGGATACAGATTTAAGTCAGCCAAGGGGAAAAGTGCATAGGGCAGAGTGCAGGAAAGCATCAGACTTGGAGTAATGTTGTCCTCTCCTCTATAAAGACAGAGACAGACTTACTTTCCTGGTATCGATATGTGACAGTATGCACAGAGTATTGCCAACCAGGGAAGCCCATCTGGCTTTGGTGTCCAAAGCTTTAACTGGGGCACCATCACAAAGACATCGACTGCCCATATGGCTCCTCTCAGCCTCCAGACCCCCTGGAGGTAGAGTTAATGCCATATGGCTCCCACACTAAATCACACTGTTATGACTTGCCCGTGCTTCCCTCTCTGGTGCTTTGGAAATCTTCCTTGCCAGCACCTATTAGGTGCACAGTGATTGTGGAATGAATGAGGGAGTGAAGGCACAAGCTGAAAAAATTGGGGCTAGCATGCAGGAACAAGGCAGAAACTTATTTATCAAAATTGGGACCAAGTGTCAAGTGTTGAGAAGGACTGGAGCTGAATTCCCTGACGCCTTCCCCACACACACTCCAGGTCCTGCTGGCCCAGAGCCATTTTTCATTTATGCTGTGAATATTGCTGAGCGCCCTCCTGCTATATTCCATACCATATTTTTTACACTAATGATGCAGCAGTAAACAAGATAATTTCAGATCAAAATATGTGTTATGAAGAACATGAAAGAGTGCGATGAGAGAAAGAGAGAGACTGGGGCAGGGGGTGCCTTTAAATGATGTGGCCAGGGAAGGCTGCCCTGGGGAGGGGATGTTTGAGCAGAGACTGGAGTCAATGATGAGAAGCCTTGCTGAGACCTGAAGAAGAACTTTCCACTGATAGGAATCAGGGAGCAAGTTCAAAGGCTCTGAAGCAGGACCAAGCTTGGTGGGTTGAAGGAAAGAATAGAACTTGTGTTGTGGGGCCTTGGGAGTAGGGAAATGATGATCTGAGGTGAAGTCACAGGGGTAGAGGCCGGGTGGAGAAAGCGTGGGGCCAAGGTGTTCCAAGGGCAATGGGAAGCCTTTAGAAGCTCTTAAGCTGGTTTTTAAGTCTGATCTGATTTACATTTTTAAAAGGAGGATCTTTTTAAGATCCTGTGTGTTAAGAATTGATTATGGAGGGGGGAAGGCAGAAAGAAGCAGATGGGTCAGCCAGGTGCCCCTCACCGTTGTCCAGATGGGAGGTGACAGTGCCTTGGACAAGATGGTAGGCCAGGAGATGGAGAGAAGCGGTAGCTTGGAGTGAATTTGGGAAGAGCCAACAGAACTTTGAGACCATGCAGGCTAAGCACGCAGCTCCAGTTCTGAGAACTGCAGGCTGGAGTGGGGGTAATTTTCTTAAAGTTTAAAAAACTTTGCCCCGGGTTGACCCTGCATGAGCTGTCCATGCTCGGGACCCTGCTCCAGGCGAGTCTGCCATGTGTCCTATAGCCAGCCCCCAACTGTGATGGACAATTCCCACCAGGGTACATTTCCGTCCTCCACCTTTCCTCCCCTCTCTGCCTTCTGTAGCTGACACCTGCAGGCAGAATTATTCATTATCATAACTATAGGTCTACTTTCAAGGGTTTCTGTGGCTTCTGCCACTGTCTGAAGGCAGCTCCTATTAATATAAATTTTAAAAATACCAGCAGCACACCATAATACCTCTACCCAGCGTCTTATCATTTGCAAGGGTATTTCATGTACTTTCTCTTTTGAACCTCCAAAGTCATAAGAATGGCTAGTACTTAATGAGCAGTTATGAGGCCACATCACTTTACTGATAAAACATACTTAATCCTCCCGATGACCCTGCACTATGGGTGCTTCATTACTTCCATTCTTCCAGTTGGGGAAACTGAGTCATGGAGTTCGGGTGACCCACCTGAGTCCACATGCTGGGATTTGAACCCAGGCAGTAGAGTGGTGAGCTTCCCCTTGCTTCTTGCATGTTAGAGCACTTCCCCCTCAGCCAGCCACAGGATGGGGGACTGTTGATTTCCCCAGAAGGACGGTAAAATCTAGCAAGTGTATGAGCTCTGCTCTGCAAATGGGGAATCCGAGGTCCAAGGAAGTAAAATGACTCAAGAACAAGTAAGCTCATGACCAAGAGGTAGAGCCAGAGCATGTCCCTCCAGACCTTTTAATTCCTAGCCCCTAAATGAGTGCCACCTCCACTGTATGACCTCAGGTCCTTCATATTCTATGACAGAAATGCCTCCTTTTTGAGCAGTGATTTACAGCTTATAAAGAGTTACTAGCTTTCGTCTGCAATTGATGCCCCCACAGTCTGAGAAGTACGAGGACCCTCATTCCACAGATGAGGAAACTGAACCTCAGAGAGGTCATGTGCATGGCCTGCTGTCACACAGCAACTCAGAGGCAAGACGATGAGGACTTGGACTCTGTGACTCCCGACCAGGGCCCTTCCTGCTCCCTCCTGCACTCTCCAAGCCTGGGGATCTCCTTTGCGCCACCAGACGGTTGGGTTTTTAGTGACATGGAGGAACCAGAAAGGCAAAGCTGGAAGGGACATCTGGAGTCACCTGGCCAAACCACTCCTTTCACAGATAAAGAAAACCGAGGCCCGAGGAGGAAGGGCAGCTCAGTCAATGCTCCACAGCTTCGCACCCAGGTCTCCAGACCCAAAAACCCAGCACTCTTCCCTCTAAACCACAGCTGCTCCTCGTATCAGGCAGAGTCCAGTCAGGAGACCAAAACTGTAACTACTAAGTGAAGTAAAGAGGACTCCTGTTCTAGTTTGCTCGCTGCCAGAATGCAATATACCAGAAACAGAATGACTTTTAAAAAGGGGAATTTAATAAGTTGCTAGTTTACAGTTCTAAGGCCGAGAAAATATCCCAATTAAAACAAGTCTATAGAAATGTCCAATTTAAGGTATCTGGGGAAAGATATCTTGGTTCAAGAAGGCCGACAACATTCAATGTTTCTCTCTCAGCTGGAAGGGCACATGGCGAACATGGCAGCATCTGCTGACTTTCTTATGGTTCTACCAAAAAGGGACTCTCCAAAATGTTTCCTCTTTTAAAGGATTCCAATAAGCAACTCCACCTTCAATGGGTGGAGACACACCTCCATGGAAATCATCTAATCAAAAGTTACCACCCACAATTGGGTGGGCCACCTCTCCATGGAAACAATCAAAATGCTCCCACCCAGCAATATTGAAAGAGGTTTAAAGGCCATGGCTTTTCTGGGGTCCACCGCAGATTCAAACCAGCACAACTCCAAAGGACACAAAAAGCAAATGTAAGGAGAGTCCTCCACCTCTCAGGCTGAGGCAGGGCACCCCAGGAAGGAAGGCATTTGAAAGAAGCCCCCATCCCACCCCAAGACTGAGATTCAGACCTCATTGAAGAGGGTGTGGTCAAGGCCCAGTGGATGGTGGAAAAGTTTGGTAGGATGCCACAAGTTGGAGATAATAGGCAGGAAGCCACCCAATGGGGTACCAGCACAAAAAAAAAAAAAGAGCACTATTCCCCAAACAGCCACCCTCCAGCACTCTCTACTGACAAGGCCCAATATGGCGCCACCTGATAAAGAAAAATCTACAGGGCCCAGGTCCAGTAGCACAAAGTAGAACAAAGAAGAGTGGATTTGGAGTTGAAAGATGATAAATCAATTGCTTGTAATTGTATAGCTTGTACTCTACACAAGAGCGCCACCTGAGAGGGACAGCTAAATCCCTGCTCTCACTCTGTTTCCCAAGCTTTGTACCCCCAGAGGTATCTCTGCCTCAGTAGAACCTTTTCCTGATTGTCCAAAGGCCCTGTAGGGGCCGGCAGCAGCTCAGAGACTAGGTGAGAGGGACGGTGCACTGAGGACCCATCTTTCCTTTCTTCAGCCAAAGACACTGCACAAGGGACCTGGACCAAAAGGGTGATGCTAACCCCAACTGCTAAAGGAAATTTAAGGGAAAGAAAAGGAGTCTCTTGGCCTACACAAACTGATAGGGAAATGCTTCTGGCCTCCTTTCAAATATTTTGGATGTGCCAGAAATATTATCCACTTCATCTGCCTCTGAACGGCCAGGCCAGGAAGTAGCCAGCTGGGATTGAGCAATCCGGAGGCCTGCATGGGCTCAGGCATGGACAGATGTTCCCCTGGTTTATTTCCTATTAGCCTTGTAATGTAATACACTGTGTGTAATTGGTACGTGAATCAAGAGACGCACTCCCTTTATGTTCCGTGGGGCTCTGCTGGAAGCCTCCCTGTGTCCCTCTGCCTTGCTCTGGCACATCTCCATCTGGTCAACCTGACATTCCTGGAGCTGGCAAAGAAGATACTTCATTGCAGTGGCTAAATTGGGGAAAGACATATTCTCAGGCTTTTGTAAGTGGCATCGATCAGATCATTGTAGGGCCAAAGTCCCTTTTCATTCCTAGAGAAAGTTTCCAAACATATGGAATTGGAGCACCCAGGCAGATGCCAGGAACAGGTGTTGGCAGGTTGGTTCAGCCAGATTTATCCAGGACTGGCTCACGTCCCGCAGGCCCAGCTTCTCTCTTCCTACCACCACCACCCCCTTGGCTGCTCCCAATGTAGCTCTCACAGGGAACCCCCCAACCTAGGTCCCCCTCAGCTAATCTTTCTGCACTAGTAAGGAGGCAGGACAGAGCAATGGAAAAAGCCAGGGTTTTGGAGATCCACAAGGCCAAATTTGAATGTAGATCTGAGTGACCCGGCCATGTGATGGTATCTCCCCAGGCCTCAATTTCTTCTTCTATAGAAAGGATCTATAGATGATTCCTTTCTCCCGCTTATGTTGAAGATTAATTAAATCTCCCAGAAGGTCTGACACATAGTTGGTGCTCCACAAATGCTAGGTTGACACCCTCCCACCCCATATACTCCTTTTCCTCCAGTCTGGCCCCTCGCCCATCAGTCTGTCATGACTGGCTTTTCATTAGGTCAAAAATGAGTCGGGGAAATAGTCTGGGGTAGAGCCTGGAGCTCTCAACAATAAATACACTGCTGTGAATTTACTCATCCCTAGAGTGGCTCTCAGACAATTCCCTCCATAGCCAAACATAAAAATCGTGAATGAGCTGGCCAACTTATAAAATGAGTCCTTGTTCAAATGTCCTGCCCATTTAACACCAGCATCCATTACTGCCCATCACACCATTGGGTCAGCCAGAAATCAGTCTCAAGAACTGTGGGAACTTAGCATCCCATGATGCTGTGCACACACGATACCGGTTGATTTCACTGGAAGATGCAAATTCACAAGGTCAATGCAAGTGGCATTAGAGCACAGCTGACATCGTACACAAAGTCTTTGGCAATGTGTGGTTGAGGAAGCAGCCTCCACAGTTCGAGGCCATGCTCCTTCACTTGCTAGTTGCACAACCATGAGTCACTTCTCCATGCCTCAATTTCCTTATAACATCAGCATAATAATATGACCTACCGCATAGAGTTGCAGTAAAAATAAACCCATTAATACACATGAGGCACCTGATACATGGATGGCATTCAAAAAATGTTAGTTATTAGTGCTATGTAGAAGGGTTAGACCTGTTAATAATTAACAAAGAGGAAAATCAATGAGGATAATGGATGAGTACCTCCAAAGAGAATAATTTAAATATCAAAGTACTAAGAGAGGCCCTTAGGAAAACTTGTGAAGCCCTGAAGCATTTTTGTAAAAATGACCGTCTTTATAGTCGTGCTCTAAAAATCTAATAAGAAGCGAAGGTTGTCCTAACATACCACTAAACTATGTTGTCAGAAAAATTCCACCAAAATGAGGAAAATGCGATTCATTCTTTGTTCCTTCTAAGAGTTAGTGCACAACTTTAATTATAATAAATTAGGTCAAACATAATTTAAAATTTACTTACTTTCATTGTATTTAGTTTTATGTTTCAGTGACAAGTTGGTCTCATACAAAAGAATGAGAGACACATGGGGCTGTGTTGGAGATCCAATCATGTCAAAAGACATGTTGAAATCCTATCTCTCCATGTCCCATGGATGTGAACCCATTTGTCAATAGGATCTCTGCAGATATTATTATTAGTTAAGGTGTGGCCAAACTGAATCAGAGTAGGCCTTACATCAGTATGGTTGTAGTCCTTATCAGCGAAGGAAATTAGGACCCAGAAGTCGGAAGCAGCCAGAGAATGAGGCATACAGCCATGTGATGGAGAAATCCCAAGGACTGAGGCAAGCCAACACTGGCACACTATATACTCCAAGAGAAAGCTCAACCTGTCACAACCTTGATTTTGGACTTCCAGTCTCCAAAACTGTGAGACAATAGATTTCTGTTGTGTAAGTCAACTAATGTGTGGTATTTCTCGCAGTGGCCCTGGCAAACCGAGACAGGCTGACATTGGGTAGAGATGGAACTGATGTTTGCAGTTGGGATTCAAAGCTTACCCTGGGTGACATGTGTAAGCCAGAAGTGGCCCAGATTAGGAAAAACTTGAAGCAGGAGGCATTCTTTCTTTCTTCTCAACGAAAAATGGCACTGAATGCCTATTACATGCCTGATACTGTTTTAGATGCTTGGGATACAGCAGTAAACAAATAGATTTTTGAAAACCAAGTTTAAGGGCTTTCATTCCAGTGGAGGGGAGGATGGGACAAGCTCTAAGCCATCAACATTCTAAATAATTATACCATATAGTATGTTAGGATGGGATGAGTGTTATAGAACAAGGGAAGGAGGATAGGGGTGCCAGAGTAGGGGTCTTCGGGGTGAGCCTTGTGGGAGGGAAGGTGACATTTAAGCAGGGAATGAAAGAGTGAGCCTTGAGGCTGTGTAGGGAAAAGCATTCTAGGCAGAGGGAACAGCAAATGCAAAGACACATGTGGGCCCGAGTTTTCAAGGGAACATCCAGAAGGCCAGTGTGGCTGAAGCAAAGGGAGCAGAAGTCAGAGAGGTCTTGAGGGGTGTGCTGGTTTGAAAGGAAGTATGCCCCCTAGAAAAGCCATGTTTTGATCAAAATCCCATTTCATAAAGGTGGAGGAGTCCCTATTCAATACTTTATGTTTGAAACTGCAATCAGATCATCTCCCTGGATGATGTGATTTAGTCAAGAGTGGCTGTTAAACTGGATCAGGTGATGACATGTCTCCACCCATTTGGGTGGGTCTAGATCAGTTTACTGGAATCCTATAAAAGAGGAAACATTCTGGAGAATGAGATTCAGAGAGAGCAGAGAATGCTGCAGCACCATGAAGCAGAGAGTCCACCAGCCAGACACCTTTGGAGATGAAGAAGGAAAACGCCTCCCAGGGAGCGTCATGAAACCGGAAGCCAAGAGAGAAATCTAGCAGATGACACCATGTCTGCCATGTGCCCTTCCAGCTGAGAGAGAAGCCCTGACTGTGTTCGCCATGTGCCTTGTCACTTGAGAGAGAAACCCTGAATTTCGTCGGCCTTCTTGAACCAAGATATCTTTCCCTGGATGGATGCCTTAGATTGGACATTTCTATAGACTTGTTTTAATTGGGACATTTTCTTGGCCTTAGAAATGTAAACTAGCAACTTATTGAATTCCCCTTTTAAAAAGCCGGTCCGTTTCTGGTATATTGCATTCCGGCAGCTAGCAAACTAGAACAGGGGTCAGACTTCACAGGGCCTTGTAAGATAATGATTCTCTTCTGAGGCAAGGTTTTGAGCAGGAGAGGCCAGACCTGGCTACTGACTGAAGCACAGATAGAGAGGAAAGGAGAGAAGCAGGAAGGTGAGGTCGGAACTAGGACAGTTGTCCAGGAGGGATACAAATGTCCCTCATCCCAGGAGGTACCCTGGGATGGGTGGTGGTGGTAAGTAGTGGGATTCCAGATTCTTTGAGGTTGAGCAGACAGGAATTGCTGATGGATTCAATGCAGGATGTGAGGAAAAGGAGTCAGAATCCCTTGGTTCTTGGTTTATGCTAATCTGGGTCCACACCTGGAGCCTTGGACAGCTCCCCAAAGTGCAGTACCCAGCAAGGCAGGGGTTGGGGAGGAGCATGAGTGCAGGGCGGTCAGCCACAGGATCCACCACAGCACTGCCACCAGCCTGATGTGTCCCTGGGAATAATGATAACACAGCACGTTTAGTGGGGACCGTGCTAGGCTCATACAATCTCATAGAATATTCATGGCAAGTGACATAGGTCTCATTAGTCCCGCTTAAGAGAGGAGGGAAACAGCCTGGAGAAGTAACTAAACCATGTGACACCGCTCCCTGCGAGCCTCTGCAGGGCAGGTCACTTCCCTTCCCTGACCACCTGTCATGTGGGAGACACGGCCCCGAGGCATCGAAAGCAGGAGTCAAGAGACCCCAGAGCAGGTCTTGGTTTTTCTGCTAACTGACCCTGTGACCTCGGGAAAGTTGCTGCCCCTTAGTGGGTGGCAGTTTCCCCGCCAGGCTAGATGGTCCCTCCAGGTCTTCTCTGCTCCAAAACCTTCTGTCTATACAAATGCTGTCATTTTTGGAATGTTCTGGCAGGTGCCAATGGACCTTCCCAGCGTGAGTGGCGGATCGCACAGCCGTCTAAACAGAAAACCTCCCAGAGCGGCCCCATCACTCACTCCTGTCCTTCTGCCGGTGACCCCGGGCGGGCTGCCTGCTTCTGGGTGAACCAGCAGCTCGGCTCCGGGAGGGGCCCAGGCCAGACCCAACCTCCCCTCGGAGAGCCACACACACCCCACCTCCCTCCTAGGTCCACTCAAGTTCCCACGTGCATTCCCTTTCTCTCTTCCAGTTTCCTTTAATCAAAAAAAAGTAGTGCTCCAAAGTCAGGGTTGGGATTTTGGGTTTTTTCCCCAACCACCATGAGACCTATGAGTTACCATTTATCGAGCACCTTCGCAGCCACACGCTTGTCTCATCTAACCCTCTCAGTAGCCAGGGAGGGAGACGTTGATCCCCATCTTCTATCACTGTAGATTATAGGGAAAGCCGAACACCCGTGAGTTGAAGGCTTGACACCAGGGCCAGCCCGTCCCCACCAGATTTGGCCTCACTGTGTCCGGGCCCAGAGTCTAGGGTCTTTGCCACAAACACTCTACCTCCCTCCACCCCTTGCCCTGCTCTGAGCAAAAGGACCCCAAACTCTTCTCCAGGCAAGCCCCTCATCTCCATGAAGCTACCTTTGCTCCATCCTCTCAGAGACTGCTCAAGTGCCACTTCCTACAAGAATGCCTCTTCAGTGCCACAACAGGAAACGACCGAACCTTCCCTGAAACCTCACAGGCAGTTTGCACTTCTGACAATCATTCTGGTATCAGTTTTTAGGATGAAAGCCCAAATGTGGTATGGTTTCTAAGTATGCAAGTTTGGAAGCAAGAGAGACCTGAGTTTGAATCTCAGATCTGCCATATCTTAACTTTACAGCCTTAGGCAAGTTATGTACCTCTCTGAGGTAATACCTTCTTTTCTTCGATGTACTCTGGGAGATTTGAACTTTGGGGAGATGTCAACTAAATGAGCTAATTTCTGTTAATGTTGAGAGCAGCAGCTACCTCATTCTGAGTGCTTTCTGCAAGCCCTTGAAGTACTCGGACCCATTCAGTTCCCACAGTAGCTATGATGTGGATGCTGGCAGCAAACCCATTTACACAAGAGACTAGAACAAATGTGGTCAAGTCCTCAGGCACTTCTCCTTTGCTGTGTGGCCTTGGGCAGGTCACATACTGTCTCTGATCTTGGAAAAGTCATTTCCCTGCTGTGTGTCCTGATTTTCTTCTATGGAAAACAGAGTATCTGGAATCTATTAATACTCAAAAACAGGTAGAACTGTTTATCATCATCACTACTAATACAATTACAGATTTGCCCTAAGGAGGTACTCAGTAACCATTCAACAAATGAAAGAAGAAAGGTGGGCAAGGAGGAAGGAGTGATTGAATTAATAAATGAATGCTTGTCCAACCCAGGGAAAGCCTCTGATGCAGAAGGCTGAGTGAGGGAGTATGAAAGATGTTTCAGTCTTGGACCTGAGAGTAAAATGGAACCTGTGGGTGCACAAGAAACACAGACCCATGTCACTGCTGCCACCTCTCCCTACACCTCTCTGCTGCTGTCTCCCTTCAACCCCCAGAGTGTGAGTCCAAGAACCAATTGCATGTTGATGGATGGTGACACAGCCAGAAAGATCAATTGATCATAATCAGGCCATAAATGGACCCTAAAGCACAAGTTATAGTTTACAATTCCAGGGAGGCTTGATTAATATTTCTAATTGACAGGCTCATTTGAGAAGTCATCGGGAATAGCAAAGCTAATAAATTGTGGGTCCAAAGGATCCCAGACAGCAGCACATGTAGCCCTCCACGGAATGGGCAGCGGCTGTTGAATTTTTGAGACAATCATGCAACTTCACCAGAGAAATAGACTACGAATGGAGTTTGCAATTGACGGTGGTGATGCAGGAAGCAGACTGTCCAGAGCGGATGACATTTCCTAGTCCAGCCTAGGAGTCGGGGGAAAGAACCTGCTCTTGGCTTTGCACTGCCGTGTGCAGGCACCTTACTTGCCCTGCCTCTTCTATGATACTCACAACTGGCCTGTGTGGTAGCTACTCTCATCCCCTTGAGGCGACCAAGACTCACTTGTTAAATTATTGCAGTTATCAATAGAGCTGGGACCCAAATGTCAGAGTCCATGCTCTCTGTCACCACACACTTCTGACCACCAGGTCCAACCCCTCATTCCGCAGAGGTAGAATCTGAGACCCAGTGTTCTGTCCAACAGACAGGTCACTTCAGTGGCAGAGGTGGGGTCAGGACTTGGGACTCTCACCCCTCCCACCCCAAGCTTTCTTTCTGAGATGCTTTCCTGGCAGTGCCGTCTCCTTTGCTCTCTAGCACCTTCCCTCCCATTCTCATCACCTCATTCTGCTTTTCTTTCTCCTACATAGCATTTATCACCCACCATGTTATGTATTTATGTGCTTGTTCATTGTCTGTCTCCTCCACATAATGTAAGGTTCGTGAGAACAGGGACCTTGTCTGTTTTTTGCACGCCCGAGTGCCTGGCACAGAGTACGCACGCGATAAATTTTTGTTGAATGAGTGAATGAATCCCAAGGATAAATGTTCACAAGCCACCAAGTCACATGATGCATATGAAAAAAGCCTGGCACTTAACGGTTGCCCGATAAATAGCAGTTTCTTCCCTTATAGAAATCAACATGTTCGTGAATTGGGGCTTAAAGGAGTGAAGAGTGTAAGAATCTGCCTGTTTCTCATACAGCCTGTTTTTGCTGCATATCCCTGAGGATTTGTTGGGTCCAAACTCACTTTCCCTGCACCTGGGTCTTGTGGTACAGCCGCAGGAGGCAGGCATGGCTGGCAGGGGACAGCAGTGACCTTGATAATTATTAATGGAAACAAACTTCACTTAGCTCATTCCTTTGCTTCCATCCATTTGGACTCCTTGAAAGCTAATGACTGCTTGCATTTCTAAGAAAACTCTTCCTCAACAAAGCGTTTCCCACATGCCAGTCACTGAGTGCCACCCCCTTGGTTATAAAGATGGCAAGACGGAGGGTGGTGGCAAAAGTAGATGCTTGGGGGTCATGTCGACGTGACCCCCCAATCCCAGCTCTGCCACTTCATAACTGTGCTCCCTTAGGCAAGTTGCTTTACCTTTCTGAGCTAGTTAAACCTCCTTTGAAGAGCAGCTGAAAGGGTTAAACATGGGGTATAGACATCTGACTCATAGAAGCCATTAATAATGGTACCCTCGGCTCATATTGCTATATAATGACGGGGTCTGCAGAGCATTGGGTTTGGAATCTGGATCTTGGTCAGGTTCCATCCCTTCCTGACTGTGTGATTTGTGGAAAAGACTTAACCTCTCTGAGCCACGTTCTTCTCTGCAAAAGCACATGGTAATATTCTATCTGTGTGTCTCACAGAATTACCGTGGGGCTTTGCATTACAGACAATGTCTGTAAAAATCCTTTGCAAATAAACACTCTGTAGATGAGGAAATTTTATTATTGCCCAAGATCATGGGCTAGTTGATGGCAAGAACCTTAACTATAATACAAACACTAATGCTTTCTTAATTGAGCGCCTACTACATACAAGACTATGGAATAAGTGTCTGTTTATTTAATTCTTATTGCCTTAGTTCTTATGACATCTCATCATCTCATTTAGATCTTATGGCAACCGTGGGAGTGAATGCTAGGTCATCTGATTAAATCTCCCCTTGTCGTGTGCAAATGGGGCTCATCCAGCATCCACTTGATGATGTCCTCAGGGCTATGAAGCACCAAGACGTACAGCCTTGAGGGGCAAAGCCAGGATTTGACCCTTGGTTGATTTGACCTCAAACCAATACTCTTGATCCCCTGTACTCTGCCAGGTCTCCATCTGCCACATGGTACAGCCTTGAGAAAGGGAGACACACTACTGTCGTGGGTGAGGGTAAAGCAGATGACCTTGCACCCACTGGCTCACAGCTCTGGCCAACTGAGTGGAGGAGGAAAGGCCCGGTGGTGGGTCCTTTGGTGGCATCTTCTCTCTCACCATCGCCCAGGTATCAGCCTGGGACCCTATCCTAGTAACAGAGATCATCATTGCCTGACCATTCCTGGTTGGCTCACTGCTCAGAGTGAATATGATTCAGAATGTTTTATAAAAAGGAAAGAAAGACATACATTTAGAACAAAAGACCAAAATGCATGAGAAGACACATAGCCATCCATCTGCCTGCCTTTCAGAGGGTATTTCAAAAGGATATGGAAGATGATTGAATACGTTTTAATGGCTATTTAAGTCTCCCAGGCAGAGGACTGAGTACCAAGCTCAACTCTATTCTTTTCAATAGCATGTTTAAGTATCTACTCTGTGTCAGGCACTGGGGATTCAAAAATGAAGAAAGTTTAATCCTACCCCCCACGGTTGTCACAGCCTGAGATCAGTTCCAGATAACAGAGGGAATTTCAGATGGCTGTGGAAACCCAGTGAAAGTCCCTTAACCCAACCCAAGAACAGGAAGAGATCTCAGGACTCTTTCTAAAACAGGTGGAATCTGAGCTGACTCTTGACAGTGAGAATGAGCTAGAAAACAAGGAGAGGGAGGATATTCCAGACAGAGAGAGCAAAGACTCAAAGGTAGGAAAATGTGTGGAATGTAAGAGGAATTAAAATGAAGTCCACCTTATACAAGGAAAACATGCACAGTCAAGGACTGGTAGGTGATGAAAATAGAGGGATGTACAGGAGACATTTAGATGGCATATAATCATGTGTCACCATCATGAAATTCATGAGCTATGAGTGTAATTAGCCTGCTCTCTCAAAACCTCTGGAAGATATATTTCTTTTCTCCAGGACCTAACACATAATCTTTCATAGAGTAGCATAGCAGTCCATAATCCATGCTTGTTGGTTGGACGGATGGCTGAATGCAAGGGTAAAAGAGTAGATGGGTGGATGGATGGATGGATGCATGTATGGGTGGATGAGAAGATGATGGTGGCGTGTCTGGAAGAATTGATGGATGGGAGAGAGAAAGCCACAGGAAGAAAGAGGCTGGGCATCAACAGAATCCAGAAAAGAAGTGAGAGACCAGGAGATGCTGCCACGTGCCTTGCAATGTGAAAGGGGAACCATAGATCACCAGCAGCTAGCCCCAGAATGCTGGTTTGCAGGAAGGCAGCCCCTTGGCGATGTCTTAATTTGGATGGTTTCCAAGACTCAAACCACTGTAAATTCCTCCAGACAAGAATTGATGCCTTGGAGTCTCCAGGACAGCCCAGAGTAGGTGCTGGATTATGTCTGGTTGATTAATTAATCCATCCAATTGATCACAGGTCATGGAAATCAGCAGTCTCTTCTATCTCCTCCCTGGTCAGCTCATATGTAAAAGAGCAATCAATGGCAACAATTTGAACAGCCAGCTTCCTTGGAACTGCTCACTGCTGCTGCAAAAGAATTCCTACAATTTAGTTATTAAGTGACCAAGAGGAAAAAAATGACATTCTAGGGGAAGACATTCCACAAAATATGCAAACAGGGTATATCCTTTGAAAATGTGTTTAGGATACAATCCTTGGCCGCTCAAGATATTCTTTTTGCCACTAACCTCACCAGTCAACTTAAGGAGCCATATGGAAGCTGGATCTCTGTGACCAGACCTTAACAGCCTTAGTAATGAGATGAAAGTGCACGTGGATTTCACCATTCATGATTCCTCTGACCACAAAATCTTAATTATATGCTTTGTGAGCAAGGCATGTTCCCATTATAACATCTTCCAATTAACTGAGGATTCGTTTTTTTAAAAGCTCTGATTCAGTGCTTACTAATACAGATGCTTCCTAAATATTTTACATTACTCTTCCTCCCGGAAAACTTGTCTAAAAGCAAAGTTTTCTTTGATAGTTGAAGAGCATGTTGAGTCATCTCTTATCTGGAATTGCTTGGTAGAACTAGCATGGACCTAGGAGTCTGTGGATCTACATTTTGCAAGATCTCTGCTAAGTTCGGTCCTTTCCCTCAGTTCTGATTTGCTCTTCTATGGAAGAAAGAGGCTTAGATGATTTGCTCCTGAAGGTCCCTTTGAACTCCAATATGCTACTGCCCCCTGGAGGGAAAGCCTTGACAATGGCTGCCCAAATGTAAGTCTGTGAAGGGTGCATGGGTGAGATACAAGTTTCTACTAGCATCAGGAAGGCATCAAAGACCTGACTCAGAGTTCTTATGTAGCTACTCAGCTAGAGTTTTGGGGTGGAGGTTGATAAGGCACCTGATCCTGACTGATCACAGCAGATATATAGCATTCAGCATTGGGGGAAATATCTGAACAGACCTGAAACTGTTGAACAAAAAGCAACCATCAGCACAGTATTCATTAGGTTAGAATGAATTTATTGTAACCAGTACCTGTGAGAGACAGAATCATGATGCTTTCCCCCAAGGATGACCACATCCTAAACCTGGACCTGTGAATATTTTGCCTTACATGGTGTACTGGTTTGAAAGTGTTGTGTACCCCAGAAAACCTATGTTCTCTAATCCTGATTCAATATTGTAGGTTGGAAAGCTTTTGATTGGATTATTTCCATGGAGGTGTGACCTTTTGATTAGATAGGGACATAACTCCACCCATTCAAGGTGGACCTTGATTAGTTTACTAGAGTTCTTTAAAAGGGGAAACATTTTTGAGAAAACTCAGATGCAGATGCTTGGAGAACAGTTGTTTCAGAGGTGACATACATATAGACATTTGGAGATGCTTAGAGTGCCAGCAGAGAGAACAGATGCCTAGACATGTACGTTTGAAGATGCAGAGACCAACAAGCATCACCATGTGCCTTCCTAAAAGATCCTAAGCAAGGCAAACTCCAAGTTGTGTCCCAAAGAAGCCAAGAAATGGTTCACAGATGCTTAGAGAGGAAACTGCTAGCTTCAGAAGGTGGAAGCAATGAAGCCAGGAACAAGGACCAGCAGATGCCAGCCGTGTGCCTTCTCATGTGACAAACATCAGCCTTTCTTAAATTAAGGTGTCTTTCTCTGGATGTCTTAATTTGGACATTTTTATGGCCTTAGAATGGTAAACTTGTAACTTAATAAATTCCCTTTTAAAAGTCAAAAAAAAAGAATGGATGATGGATGGACAGATGGATGATTCATAGGTGGGTGGGTTAGTGAACAGATACACGCATGCATAGGTAGGTAGATATTTGCTTGAGCAAGTGAGTGAGTGTATGGATAGATGGATGGATAGGAGGATATATGGATGAATAAGTGAAATAATATATGAATAAAGATGGTGGGATGGGAAGGTGAATGGATTAATAGACCCCTGAATTGTGAGAGAATGGCTGGGCAGATGGGTGGGTTAATTGATAGGTAAGTGGAGATTCCAATCTAACTCTTTATTAAAAATTCCTACATTTCCCCTCTGATGACCCTTGGGAGTCCAATGACCTGCTTAAAACCCTGAAGATCCCTGCCAGACACTTGTGCACACATCAAGGAGCAACATACTATGATTTCAGCCTAAGAAAGTCCTCCTATGAAAAATTGTCTGGCCCCGAATGTTTCCTGTAAATGGTCACCCCTGCCCCACATCAGGCACTTGATACTACATCAAAGCAGACTTCCAACATGAGCGCAGATGAAGAGTAAGAGAAGAAGCTCTCCTTAGACATTTCCAAAAGCGACACTATTTTAGACCTCAAAACCTATAGAAAAAGTAGTCAAAAGTGTATTCCCCCTAGTTTGTATCCGCTTCTTCCTCTGGCATCCTTTCATTTGTCATCCAGAACTACTTCCCTCAACTATCCTGGTGTCCACATCTTCATCTGCTCCTTTGTTCCTCTGGCTTCAAACACAAGGATCTCTACAGTTTGAAGCCTCATCTTTCCCTTTACCCTGACCCCACTTCACTTGTTACAACCTCAAAGATTTACAGTCTCCTTCTAGGCACACAGGCCCAAGTCATTGCAGATGAATACAGTTCCCAAAACATACAGCCTTGCCCCGGTGCCACCTACAGTATCTATTCCAGTCCTGGCCTGATACCAATCACCCATTCTAATTACTCAACCATTACTGAGTATTCTTCGTGAAAGTATGAAGGATAATAGAGGAGAGAAGTTAAAATGTTGGCTCAAGAATCAGATTGCAAGGATTCAAATCCTGAATCCCCACTTCCTAACCCTGTTATCTGAGCAAGTCGGTCTTTGATTCCTTTTCCTCACATGAAAAATTGGAATGATAGTTGTAGCTACCCTGATTACTCTTGTGAAGATAAATGAGATAGTGCAGGTAAAGCACTGAACACAGAACTAGGTACATAGTCGGTGCTCAACACAGTAGATGTTATTATTGTTTATAGTTTTCACCTCACATGCCAATTCCAATCACTAAGTAGAGGCTCCTGGAACAGTGTTGAAGAGAATTTTGAGACTATCTATTCCATGATTTTATTCATTGTTTCATTTACTCATTCACTTGAATTTATCAGACGTTTATTAAGCTCTTTCTAAATGACTAGCACTATGCAATACATTAGGAATATATCAGCAAACAAGCCACGCATGCTCCCCACCCTCATGAAGCACACAAAATGGTAGGGAAGATGGGTTAGATTTAAATTCATCTGTGGAAAGTGGTACTGAGGTTAAATTAAGGAGATCTCAAAAATGAACTCCAGAATCTACTCCACAGACAGATGGCCTCAGAGACCTGATTCAACTCCCAAGTAAAGAACATCCAAGTCCCAGAAACAGACTCATCAGCAAGGCTCATAGGTCTGATGCAAACTGACATTTGATTTATCAATTTACAGTGAGATGTTCCTGCCACCCAAACCAAATGCCCACATTAGCACATCTTCCAGGACTACATGAAAAGCTAAATCATAGTCAGAAGGCACAGTGAGTGTGGGATCTGAGTACGGGGAGATGGGGGAATTAGAGAGCTTAATGACATTGGGTTAAGATAACTTGATGAGATGGAGAAAAACCCAAAATGAAGAGTGTCTCCTGCAATGGGAAACATAACTGGACCAGGGAAGAAAGGGATTTCTGGTGAATAGGGCATGCAAGGTTGGAAAGGGGTCCCAGCATGTGAAGTCCTGAAGTACAAACTGGTGATGGAGACCTCGCCCCAAATCCAGACCGACGGTCCCCCATCCCCTCTCCATGCTGCTGGTGGCCATCTTCAAGGGGATGCTCCTGGAGCCCAGACCCAAGAGCAGCACCCTAAGAAAGGACCAACAGCCACACTCTGGCAGTGACAGCATCAAAAGCAGCAGAAAATAGAAACCCATGGTGGATTCATCAGATTTTTTTCTTTGCTTCTCTCAGCCAGGCTATGGTAGCCTGGAGTCTGGTCTTATTACAGGATGGGACAACTCCAGGGGAACTAGGAAAAGACATTTTTACATTAGGAAGCCATACATATGACCTGTTTAATTTCATACAGTTTGGATCCCAAGATAGTCAACTGGACCTAAACTATTATGCAATTGGTTACACAAACATCTTGCAAAAGACGTGGTCTTCCCAGTAGTACCAAAAAAGCTAAAGTCAATTTGCCAAAATTCTCCTCTTGGCCACGCTCCCTGATCCTATGGGTAAAGGCAATGCCCTGCCTCCTTTGGCCCCTGTGAGGACTTTCTCTGTGCCCCAGGAGCTGGAAAATCCCTTGTACCCACTGATATGTCCTTGACAGGTCACAGTCCTATCATTCAGGCCATGTGTTTCTATAAATAGTCTTTGCATATATCTGCTTCAGTGTATTATGTGTTCATTATGAAGTTTTTCACTACAAAGACCTTTTCTCCAGGTTCCTGGGGGACTTGCTCATTGCAGCTCCCTATTACAAGCTGAAGTGAAGACTGTTGTTTTGTATCTAATATTCATTTTTTCCCTTCTCAACACCAATAGAGCCCAGATTTTATTCAGGGTGGCAAACTGTATTTGCCATGCTAAAAATTGTATTTCCTAAGACCCTTTTACCTAAAGAGGAGGTAGAGGGAGATCAATGAGATGAAAGGGAAAATCATTAGGTGAGATTCCCTCCAAAAAGGTTCTTGATAGAGAACTAACCCAGCTGAAAAATAGGCTGTTTATCCCTTCTGCCTGTAATGAGAACGCAGTCCAGAGCTCCAACAGCCATCGTGGATTCTGCGACAACATTGAGGATGGAAGCCAGAGCTAACTAAGTAAGGTAGACCCGGATGACAGTGGATCTGTCAACCTAACCCTGACCTGACAACCCATGGGCTCCATTTACCTGAGATAACAATAAGTTTCTATTTTTAAGACCTTATTTCTGTATTCTGTGATGTGCAACCAAACCTAATGCATATTGATGTGCTAACACTCATCATTCCTCAGACCTCACTGAGAGGCTGCGTGCCAGCCACCAGGTTAGGGTGTTATGAATGATTAGTAAACCATGGCCTTGGCTTTTGAGGTTCCCTCGGGGTGCAGGAGGGAACCCACAAGTAAACAGTTGCCACACCAGGTTATGATCGTGGGAATTTCTGACAGCTGTGGGAGCACAGAAGATGAAGGCTAGACAGTGGAGGGGGCCATCCCAGCTAGGAAGGGCAGAGAAAGTCACCCAGAGGAAGACATGCTGCTCGTTCAAACAAGGAGTTACTGGATAGATCTGAGCCAGAAAACTGGGCAAAGGTGGGGGACGATGATAAAGAGCTTGGAGGTCAGGCTGGCAGGTTTGGAGTTCTTCCCGTTCCACATCTCAGCCTGCACATTATGCACACATACGTGTACGCACCACATGCAAACATCCACACAGACACGCCTGCACACGCACGCACACATATACACATATGCACACACGTACATATACATGCACATGTGCAGACACTGCCCTTCTGTGGAGCTCTCTCCTGCCTCCTGGCCTTTGCTCAGGCTGTTGCCTCAGCCTGGAACACTCTCCACCCCTCCTCTCGGCCAGCTCCTGCATGTGTATGGATGGGCTACATGGTAAACTGAATCATGCCCCCCCAGAAACGCATGTCCAAATCCCACCCCCCACAGGTCCTACGGATGTGAACTGAGTAGTAAGTAGGGCATGGGAAGGTCCTATGTGAATGAGGACAAATTGAATCAAGGGGAGCCTTCATCTAATAATGGCCACAATCCTTATAAGCAGAGAAAACTCGGATCCAGTCAGTTAGAAGAAGCCAGAGAAGGAGAGGTCATCATATGACCAAGTCAAAAATGTTGCTCCAGGACAAGGAACATCAAGGATTATTGGCAAGCCAGCACCAAAATGCTACAGACTCCAGGAGAAAGCATGGCTGGCAATAGCTTGATTTGGGACTTCTAGCCTCCAAAACTATAAAACAAACTCCTTTTGCTTAAACCAACCAGTATCCAGTATTTGTCATAGCAACCCCGGAAAACTGAGACAGGCTGTTATCTTTAGGTTGGGGCACACCTTCTCTTCCTGCTTGGGCTGCCGATCAATGTCCTATTTCCTCGTGGGGGTTACAAATCTTCACTGCCAACTCACCTTCAGCTGATGTTTGTGCTCCTGAGAAGTAGAAGCACCCTGCAAGCAATTTCTCCTCTGCCTCTGCTGAGGCCCCTCAGGTTTCACCAGGTTAGACTTGGAGCTTACTATTTTGCCAACAATCTGTGGCTATATTTTATCCAGGATTTCCCTCTGTTGGAGCAGCCGTGTGTTCCCACCACATCAGCTATCTCTGCCTTATTGACAAGATCTTCTGGTTACTTTCATATGCCTTGTTCACAGTCCGAGAGAAAAACACCAGGTGGGCAGCTAGGAGACCTGGGTTTCAGTCCCCCTCACCATTCATTGGTTGTTTTAGGATTAGAAATGGATTTTCCCATTCTTCGTACTAGTGTTTATTTACATCTCTGCCTCATCCCAGAAAAAGTTTGAGATGGCTTCTAAAAATACACACAACCCAGCACATTTTGAAAAGGAAAGAATAGATAAAGAAATCAGGATGAGGGAAAGGAAGGGGAGGCAGGCTATAAGAGGAAAACTAGCACAAATTCTAAGGTTGGGGGGCAAATTTGTTAAGCCTAGCTTCCTGGTAGACATGGAAAAACCAGACACAACCACCTACAAGTGGTCAGGGTCATAGGAATCCTGAAGTTTACAAAATATCCCAGTTGATCAGAGGGGGGTGGTTTCCTGGCTTGGAAATCAGACAATTTAACTGTAAATTCTCATAAAAGGAACATCACATGAAACTCAGCAAGATCCAATTCCCTTCCTGTGGGGAATTCTGAGGAAAGCATATTTCTCCGTCTTTTTAAAGACATAATGTGAGCAGAAGATGGTTTAAGGTTATAGTCTGTAGCCAGGACTGGCCTGGGACACAGGCATTCTATGTCACCAGATAAAGGAAAATCATGTGCGGTAACAGTCAAAGAGGGACCAAAGGAAGACCTGTGGGGATCTGAGGGAGTGCTTGTAAGAAAATCTGTGGGGATGCCTTGAGAATACTTGTGTCAAAGCCTGGGGGGAAATCTTGGGAATGCCTGTGGGGATGTGTGTGGGTCTGTGGGAAGCTCTTCTACCTCAGAAAATAGCTCTGGATCTGCTTTCCCACCAGGAAATGATGTCATCATCCATCAAGCAAAGCTATAATAACTTTAGCCCAAAAATCTTTCAAAGTACACTTTACGAATTTCCCAAGAAGGCCTTAGAAATTTTATCTTAATATTGCACTCCTATGACACCTACTATTAGGCACATATAACCACGTGGTAAGTCCCAAGAATGGCTAAATGACTAAATGAGTGAATGCAATTCACACATTGTTGAATAAAAGCCAACTCAATGTTGGAGGACAACTGCCAAAAATGACGATTAGGGGGTTGAAGTAGTTCATCCTGAGCCATTTTTTTCTGACAGTAATTAGAGAGCAAGGCCATAGATTGAGGACATTCCTGGTTCATGACAATAAAACCAGGACATTCCTGGTTCATGTCATCTGCACAGAAAAGGCTTCTAGCTTTCCGTTCCCTATAGCAAAGGGCAATGCGTGCAACTCACCCAAAAGACTTCCAAGTCATAAAACACCCACTAAAGAGAGCGAGGACCAAAGCAGACGTCTCCTGTGCTCTGATTGAAATTATCTGGTTCATCAGGACACATTTCGACGGACCCCAGCTCTCACACTGTTCTAAGGTGTAAGTTCTATGTACACACCTGTGCAGAGGTGGGGATTAAGACTGAAGTCCTGTAGTTTAACTATAATTGGTTTCTCTCCACATAATTAGCTTCTCTTCACTGAGTCAAAGGCTAAAATCCATCATTGCTGTTGTGATTCTGATATTTTTACTGACAATTTTTTTTCCACAAGTGGTATAAAAAGGCCAACAGTGGATTAAATGTGCCTGAACCCCACAGGTTCCTCATCCAGAAAGTCAACCTAAGACACCTAGATTTGAAATTCATAAAAGAAGAACACGGCAAACGATTTAGTTGAAATGTCAAGTAAACCAATGGATTTATCACCTGCTGGGGGAACTAGGGGATGGGCCTATCACAACCTAGGGTTATCAACTTCTAGGTCCGTCCAGATGAGACCATATCTATAGAGTTAAGGGGAGTAAACAGTCCGACTACTGAGCAGTTAAGATGTGGCAAGTCCAAATTGAGATGTGCTGTAAATATAAAATACCCACCAGATTTCAAATTTCATGCAAAAGAAGCAAAATATCTCAATGATAATTTTATATTAGTTACATACTAAAATGATATTTTAGATATATTGAGCTGATAAATATATTATCAAAAGTAGTCACTTTTTTTTTCACTTTTTTAGTGTGGCTACCAGAAAGTTTAGAATGATATGAACAGCATACTGTGGGAGCCAACTCCCAGTGACCCTCAATGACTGTCACCTCCTGGTACTCACACACCTGTGATGGCTGTCATTTCTGATATTCAGTCATTTAGGACCCTGCCTCTCTCACTTATTCTGGGAAAAATGAGCTGCCATGTGAGCAGCCTTAATGAGAAGTCCATGTAGCGAGGAACTGAAATCTTCAGGCAATAGCCATGTGCAGGAGGGAGCCTCTGTGGCAGCAGCTCTCCAACCCATGGCAGTCCTCAGGTGACCGCCACTTAGTAACACCTTGATTACAACCTCATGAGAGACCCTGAGCCAAAATCACCCATCTAAGCCATTCCCAGACTCGTGATCCTCTAAAACTGCAAAATAATAAAGATTAACTTTGGGCTTACTTGTTACACAGCAGTAGAGAACTGATACACATGTATTGTATTTCAATTAAACAGCCCACTCTAATGATGAAAACTGTGTGCCTCTGGGGCAGAGGTCTTCAACCCTGGTTACATATTAGAATCACCTAAAGCACTTTGTAAAATTACTGATGCCAAGGCCCCACCCCAAGCCAGTTCAATCAGAACCCTTAGAAGTGGAGACCCATCCCTGATAGTTGTTGTTTTTTGTTGTTGCTGTTGTTGTTTTAATTATCTGGGTGATGTTAAAGTGCGGCCAGAGCTGAGACTGCTGCTCTATGAAAATGTTTCTCGATGTCATAGTGCTTAATTCTACAGATCGTTTGGACTTTGCTACTCAATGCATGGTCCAGCAGCATTGGAATCAATGTGGGGCTTTGTTAGAAACGCTGAATTTTGACCCCAACCTAGCCATGCTGAATCAGCATCTATATTTTAATAAGATCCCTGGGAAATTTGGAAATGCACTGAAGTTTGGGAAGCATTGATTTAGAACATCAATTCAGAACTGGATCTCAGAAATCTCATACAACAGGTTCTCGCTAAGGATATAAATTCCCCCAGAATCTGTTCTCCCATAAGGATGGGTTGTGCTTGAGGCTGGGTGGGGTCTCTCTCCCAGGGGATTCTGACACAGTTGGTACGTGTCAGGCCATGGGAAATGTGATGAAAGTCTCCCCCGGGTAATTCTAAGATGTAGCCAGGATTGAGAACCATCACCCCTAGTCAGCATGAGATAGAGACATGATCAGCCATCTCCTAGCCGCTCTACTTCCCTCAAGTCTCTGGTCCTGCCAAGCCAAGGGAAGCCAAGAGTTTAAAAATGAAGGGTTTCCGTACATGATTCCTAAAAGCTATCTGCCCCAATTGGGACTTACCTGAAGAAACAGTAATTTCTTCCAATTCTAGAGGGAAAACTTGTCACATAGGACTTATACCTCAATAAGGTGTTTCCTTTAAGGATTTTCAAGAGTAATTCTGGTGATCAGTGATAATTACGCAACTCGTGGCTTAGACTGCTAACCCCCAACAAAATGCAATGCCAACCGTGTAGTAGATTAAAATTTTCTTGTAGATGTCAGCAAGACTCGTTTTCATCTGGGCACTCTAGTGCCAGCTGCCAGCAATCCTTTAGGGTTCCTTGGTCTGAATTCCTGCCTCTCATCATCTAGCAATGTCCCGTCTTGTCTCACTTCTAGACAGCTTCTCTTTATAAGGTCTCCAATAATTTGGACTAAGGCCCTGCCTTCCTCTGTTGGGCACACCTCAACTACAAATAACATTTTCATAACATCTCACTGTCTTATTTGCGGTGGATACACACCCACAGAGACGTGGATTAAGATTAAGAACATGTGCCCAGTGGGGTGCCTGTTCTCCATCTCAGGGTGAGTTTCTCCCTCTCCCGGCTCACCCTCTCCAGGACCTCTCCTGACCCCCACTTCCCCATCCTCTGCAGGAAGGTCCAGGCCCTAAGGTCCAAATTCTCACTCTCAGTCCCTGCCAAGGGCATCCTTCACTTTCATGCATTGGGTCCTGTGGGCAGCTTGGTATTCCAGGGTTCCCCAGCAGGGTTAGTAGATGACCCCTGCCATGACATTCACTAAAAACCTCGATCTGAGCTTCAGTTTCCACCTATATACCATCAGGGCCTTGGAAGGGCTTTTCTGCTCCGATATCTGCAAGCCCTTGAAAGCACCCCTGAGTCTGCAGCCTGGCCCAGCCTCCAGCCTATATGTGACTCATGAACTCTTCTGGATAGGTGAACACATTTTATTGGGCCTGAACACACTTCCTGGCCATTGTGCTCCCACCTTCCCTTCTCCTGCTCTGGCCCAGCCAGTTCCCCAGCACAGCCCCTCCCCAGGGCGTCAGATGCCCATCCTTCAGATCCCCTTTGCCTCCTGTCCTGACACCTGCCCACCTGGCCTTAGGGGGTGGAGAGTGCCTTCTCTTATCAGCCCATTTTACTGCCCCCTCCTCCTTGGTTACACAGTCATTCGGAGCAGAATTCCTGGCAAGGACAGATCAATGACTGTCAGCTCTCCAGTCAGCTGTAGTTTGGATAGAGGCGAAGAGTCCTTCAGTGCTGTCGTGGAAGACAGGTGAGGAGCTACAGCAGGAAAGGAACAGAAAAGACCCAGAAGGAAGGAGGAGTCACCTCGGGCTGGGAACCCATGGACAGACTTGTGAAGTGAGGTCGGGGGGCTGGAGGGAAAAGAGTTGAAAGAAAGCCAGGGGCAAACAAGTGACTTCTGAGAAGGTTCCAACACCACAGTACAGCCAAGGTCTGACCCAGAGAGGAGAGGTCTGGCGGCAGCCCAACGGCCCCTTCTCCTCCACCTGGGACACAGCAGAAGGGCAGGCTCCCCAGGAGGCCTGCTCTTGAGTCTGGAAGCAGCAGAATAGAAAAAAGTCCAGGAGAGTTTCTGCAAACAAGCTTCAGTGGCCTCCTGGGGCCTAAGGCGGTGCCCCAGCCCTCCAGGGGCCTGGTCAGCTCCAGCAGGAAAGCACTGCAACCCAAAGAAAGGGCAAAGGTGAACACAGACTGCCAGGTCACCTCTGGGGCAGACACCCTCCTCCTTCCAACCCCCGTGGTCTTTCCACCCACTTTGTGCTTCATTGGACATTGACTCCTGGCCTAGGCTGGCGATCCTGAAAGCAACTATCTTCAGGAAAATTTAACTGCAAGATTCAACCCCAATTTGGCAATGGCGACTCCTAAGACATCAAGTCGGTAAGGGATTTCAGAGCACTGAATACGGCACGTTCCAGCTCTAGCTGCCTAGTCAGGCTGTTCTGATGTGACCTGGCTCTTTGATCCTGAGGATGCATTGAAGTGGGCCATGGGAGTCCACATGGGGATGGAATCATGCCTGGATAACCCACCATGAGGGTCCCCGCCCTGCACCTCCGCCTGCCCTCATGATCCCAGGAGGTTCTGGGCAGTGAGCACCACCAGCCGCTGGCATCGTCCTGACACACACAAGCCACTCTCCTTCCCTCTTTCTGCCTTCTTCCCTGCCGCCCACAGAGAGCACCAACGTAGGGTCCTGCTTTCTGCTGGAGTATGGAGAGCAAGATCTTGGGGTGCTGTGAAGCCCCAAAGAAGCTGGGCCTGTCTTTCTCCATCGAGGAGATCTTAAAGAGACCCACTGAGAGGAGCAAGGTGGTCAAGACAGTGGGGGTGGCTGGAGAGGGCCCCGGACAAGCAGTAACTGCAGCCTCTGGGCTGGAAAGGCCCCTGCAGGACCAGCCCCCGGGTAAGTGTCTTCTGCTCAGTTCTTCATCCACTCTCTGAACTCCACGGCCCAGCTGGGCCCAGGCAGAGAGAAAGCTTCTCCATATCAACAGGATAGAGGACTCTAAAATTCAAGGGCTGCCAGGCATGGACTGGCTGCCTTCTGTACCTTTCTAGTTAGCCCAGAACTGTGGTTTTTCAGTTGAGGACCCCAAGGCCCACCCTTGGTTACAGAATCCAGGGACCTAGGGCTTGTTCCACGGGGCCACAGCTAAGGTTGCCAGTCGCCATTTATTCAGCATGTACAAGGTGGTAGGCACCGCCCTGGAGGTCAGACGTGTCCTCTCTTTAATTTCTGTAGAAAGGCATGAGAGTCACAATTTCACAGATGAAGAAACTTGTCCGTGAAGGAGAAGAGGTGACTAAGTTCCTCGAGATGGGTGGCTGTAGGTTGAAGACCCCACACCCACAGTTAGGGCTTGGCCCTGGCTACTGAGAAATCCCTGAGTGGTCTGGCCCGTTCTTCTCCTCCATAAGCAGAGTGCAGCCCACATGGCTTCCAGTGGCTGAAGCTTTGCCCACTGTCTGCCCACCCTGAACACCCTCCCAGCGGCCCATGCCAGGGCATGTCCCCATATAGCAGTGCCCAGGTAGATTTCAGACCCCTCCTTGAGAATCGGCTTGAAGAAGGAGGAAAGGGGACATTAGGACTTCAAAGTGGACAAGGACATTCTGTGAAATATGAAGGGTCCTGGCTGCGAGTCTATGTTCTGCCCACCGTGCTGTGTGGCCTTGGAAAAGTCCCTTTCCTACTCTGGTCTCAGCAGAATGGTTGGGGTGAGGGAAGAGGAAATGTTGGAGCTGGTGATGTCTTAAAGGCCCATTTGAATCTGATAGTCGACAAGCCTGGAGCATGTTCCATAAGGGTCCCTGTTCTCTCCTCCTTTTCACCCCTTTAATTCCAGAAAATGTTGGAAAGGAAGCTCAGTGGAGCCCTTGATATCATCACCTCCCCCCAGAGAGCCCCACTCCCTTCCCCAGGAAGTCGATGGACGGGGGCTTGTACTCAGCTTCAGGCAGGGGAAGACTCTGGAAGCTACATATTCCAGGGAGCTGAGTCTGGCAATGAGTGGGAAGGGTCCCCAGGTATTTTGAGTTGCTCATTAACATCTTCCAGTCTACTGAATGAGCATTCACAGAGGCAGTTCTTCTGGAGTTCTAACCTGAGTCCTTCCTGCTGCAGCTACATAAAGTCCATTTTCACCCTCCACGTCACAGTGAGAGAAAGGAGAGAGAGAGAAGAAGGCCTGAGCTCCCCTACTGGGGCAGCGTCCTAGCCTGACAGCTTGACAGGGCAGGCTGAGGGCAAAGGGGGCAGCTTTTTCTAAACCTCCATGGAAGTTACTGGTTAGTTCCATATCAGCCATTCTGCTGGGCCCAGAGTAGAACCTCAGAGAGTGGTTCCCTATGGCCCTCACAGCATTTTCACCACCGTTTTCCCATCTAATGATCACGCTAGGAGGCAGCATATCACGGTGACACGTTATAGATGCTGAAGTGGAAAAGATAAATCACCTACAAAAAAAAAAATCACTACATGAGCAGTTATTGATAGAATTGAAACCTAATGGCTTGAGATCATCCACCAGAGATTATTCCTGACCGGAGTTTAAATTCAGCCATCTCCCATATGCTGTAATTCAGCATTTTGAAAGCTTAGGGAAGGTCCAGCTGGTGCTTTCCAAGATGCCTCTGGGGTTATGCAGACAAAGATTATTTGTGTCAATAGATCTGTAATTTTTTTCTACACTAACCTTCTGTTATGGCATGCAATATTGGTTATCCATTTATGGTCATGATATGAGGTTTCCTCTTCAAATAAATTTAAGTAAAACAGATAAGTCGGTTTGAGAAAATGCTAAACAAATACTAATCCAGAAAGGAGGCCAGCATGTCGGAGTTGCATGCGCACCTTGCAGAAACTGTAACATAACCACAGCCTGCACAGTCCTGCGGGGCGAGACGGGCAGAGAGCAGGCACTGGAGAAGCCTAGGCTCTGGGCCCAGATCTCGCACCAATTCACAGGAGGCCCTCAGGCTGGTCACTTCTGTGCCTCAGTTGCCCTATCTGTAACAGGAAAGGGCAGAGCTGGAACATCCCCCACATCCCTCACAGCTCTGACAAGCCGTGACCAATTCAACAACAAGCTGGTAGCTAAAAGCTTGGAGGATTCCATCCAGGTCGTTTTCCCCCAGGGGAATCTTCCTCTCTGCAGTCCATACCAAGGCAAGAGCAGGAGGGGTGGACGACAGGGCAACCCATCTCACTACCTGACTTCTTCATGCCCTCCCAGTAGCCCCCACCCCCAGCCCTGTGCTTGTTGCTGCTTACTAATGCCTCTCCATCCTCTCGCAGTGCTCCCTCTGGCCCACCCCCCACAGGGCAGAACAGGTAATGGAAGGGCAGCTGGAACAGAAATGGTACACACAGTGTTCTCCCTGTCCCAGTGATAAGAACCAGAGGATAAATTCCTCTCCAGGTCCGTTTCTTTTATAATTGTGAAAAATAACATATATACCAAAAAAAAGCAATACATTTCGAAGCACACTACAATAATTAGTCATAGAACAGATTTCAGAGTTTGGTATGGGTTACAATTCCACAATTTTAGGTTTTTCCTTCTAACTACTCCAAGACACTGTAGACTAAAACATCAATATAATGATTCAGCAGTCACACTCATTTGTTAAATCCTATCTCTCTGTTATAACTCCACCTTCTCCTTTGATCCTTCTCCCAATCTTAAGGGGTATTTGGGCTATGTCCATTCTAACTTTTTCATGTTGGAAAGGGCTATCAATAATACGGAATACAGGGATAGAACTAGCTGATGTTCTGGAGAGGCTAGTCCCTCTGAGTTTCAGGACTTATCTGGCCTAAGAACTCATCTGAGGTTGTAGGTTTCTGGAAAGTAATCACAGTGCTTAGAACCTTTGTAGAATATCAGCTAAAGCCCTAAGTGTCCTTTAGGGTTGGCAGGGATGGTTTTGTTTGGGGGTTCGCAAACCATGGTAAATAGCAATATCTAGCTGAAACTTGCATAAGAATAGCCTCCAGAAAAGCCTCTTGACTCTATATGAACTCCCTCAGGCATTGACTCTTTATACACTTCTTTTTCCCCTTTTGATCAGGAAGGCATTGTCAATCCCACAGTGCCAGGGCCAAGCTCATCCCTTCTCTGGATCCTTTTACTCACCTAATTAACACTCACCATTTAACATTTCAAAGGTCTTAAAGGAGTGCCTCACAAAGAGTAACTCCCAATTCAGATCACCTGGGAACTTGTTAAACTACTGCTTTGCAGCTTCTGTACCTAAGATTTTTACTTACTAGGCCTAGAGTGGGAATCTGCATTCTGATCAGCTCTCCCAAGTGATTCTGATGTAGGTGAAACAAGGACCATGCTTTGAGGGATACTGAAGCTTAGAGAGGTAAAGTGCATGCTCCAAGCTATAGAGCTAGCAAATGCAAGAGCTGAACCTGGGCCATCGCTCAGCTCCGAGGCCATTGCTCTACTTCCCTCCTTGTTTCTCATGGCAGGTACAAGATTCCTCCCCATATCTTCCCACTGTTACAGGGAACCCTCATGATCTATGACTTAGACCTTCCCAGGTCTCAAGTCAATGGAAAAATCCAAAAGGGTGTCCTGACATGAAAGGATGCTAAACCCAGCTGCCCACTCACTCCCCCTACAAGAGGCAAATCCCCTGTAGCCAGGGGTCAAAGGAGACCCTATCTGAAGGAAGCTTCTTTGCACTAGAGGCTCAGACCCTGGGAAAAGAAAGATTATCTCTGCAGTTTTCCCAGTTTTCCTCTGCAGGGAAATCATGACCCCCTACCCAGGGGGAAAGGGAAAAGGAAACTGGGCAATGAAGAGAGACCATCCCTATTGGGTAAACTGGTCCTAGGGGTTTACCTGTGGGAACTCAAAGTCCCTCCCCTACCTGTGTGCCTATCATTCATTCACTCAACAAATGTTTGCTTCATACCTAACTATGGGCCAGGCTGGGGAGGTGAAGGTGAATAAAACCAGACAAAGCACCCCTCTAGAGACACCACCTGGGGCAGTGCTGACTTCTGTCCATCTTGCCTGGTGGAGCTGGCCAAGAGCACCATGGAGTTCTTGAAATTTGAGGAACATCCTATAGCAGGGATTGGCAAAGTTTCTCTGAAAGGGGCTAGATAGTAAATATTTTAGGCTTTGGAACTACTGGGCTCTGCTGTCACCTGAAAATCCTCTGTAGACAATGTGTAAATAAATGGGCATAGCTGTGTTCCGGTAAAACTTTTTCTACGGAAACAGGCAGTGGACCAAATTTGGCCCTGGGGCTCTAGATTGCCAATCCCTACCCTCTAAGATTAAGTATTAACTCATTAGTGTGGCGCTTAAAGTCCTTCATAGACTGACCCTGCTTGAAGCCTCAGGCTCGCCTCCCATCGTAGTCTCTGGGTCCCCCACCCTCTACTCTCGAGGCACAGGAAGGCTCCATATGATTTCCAACCCTTTCCTGGTTTATAAATACCACTATCTCCTACTCCCTTTGTCTTCCTCCTCTTCCTTTTCTGCCTCCTTCCCCTCCCTTCCTTTTTCTCTTCCTCCTTCCCTTTCCCTCCTCCTCCCCTCTACTCTCAGGAACCACAGACAGCTGCTGTGCTCTGGGCTCTGGGAGAAGGGGCCCTGCCAGGGATGGAGGCCAAGGCATATGGTCTATTTCATCACCTCACTCTCAAACTGGTAGTCCTAGGACTTCCATCCAAGCAGACCATAGCAGGGCAGGTGTTCTAGTTTGCTAGATGCTGGAATGTAACACACCAGAGATGGAATGGCTTTTAATAAAAGGGGATTTATTTCATTAGTTCTTCAGAAGAAAGACAGCTAACTTTCATCTGAGGTTCTTTCTTATGTGGGAAGGCACAGGGTGATCTCTACTGGCCTTCTCTCCAGGCCTCTGGGTTCCAACAATTTTCCCCAGGGTGATTCCTTTCTGCATCTCCAAAGGCCTGGGCTGAGCTACAAGTGCTGAGATGAGGTATGCCAAGCTGCTTGGGCTGTATTACGTTGAGTCTCTCACTTGAGCACCAGCCAATTAAATCAAACATCATTCATTGCAGCAGGCAGGCCTCCTAGCTGACTGCGGATGTAATTAGCAACAGATGAGGTTCACATGCCATTGGCTCATATCCACAGCAATAGAACTAAGCACCTTCACCTAGCCAAGTTGACACCTGAATCTAAATTCCACAGCAGGGGGCATTGAGTTTAAAGCTTGTCCTTCCCCCAGGATAAGTGTGGTTTAGTCTCCCTCCACTGGACCTCCTCTCTCAGTCCCTACTGCCAGAGCCACAACCCAACTTGGCCATTAGGGACATTCCTACAGGAGCTTGGAGGCACCTGGAAGCTGGTTCTAGAATTAAGAACTTGGCTCAGAGTGAAGCCCTGTGGTGAGTACAAAGAATTACAGCGTGTGACCCCTACTTGTAACAAAGCATTGTGCTCATGTGGATTCTCCCAAAAGCAGACTCTAAGTAAAGGATTGGAACACAAGTCGTTTATTTGAAGATGTAAGAAACACCAACAGGGAATAGTGAAATAATCCAAGGAAGGGAAGACGGTACATAAAGGCTGCATTATTAAGCTGGCGACTAGTGAAGTCTAAATCTACTGGGAAATGGAATGAATGCAGTCCTCAGAATTATCCCACTGTAGAAGTAGGAGAGGTTGGCAATTTGGACACCTTTCCCATCATCAGTGGTTGAGGGCTGCTGAAGGATAGAACATATACTTTTTTTGGCAGGGGTTGCGTGGTCCGGGAATCAAACCTGAATCTCCCATTTGGAAAGCAAGCATTCTACCTATGCAACACCCGTGCAATAGCCTCCAGGTTTTTGACCCATAAATATGGATTCTGACAATAGAAAGTCCATCAAGAACACGGTATGATCTGTGCACACACACACACACACACACACAAATAATTCCCCAGAGTGGGAAAAAGGTATCACTGTTGAAATATCTCAGCGCTATCAGAACACATGACATCAGAAATATCTAGATTAAGCGAATTCATCAAGACTGAAAGCAGATTAGACATTTCCAGGGGCTGGAACCCAGAAAGGGGGGGGGGGGTGCAGTTGTCAAGGAGGGGGAATTGGGGAGTTATTGTTTAGTAGGTACAGAGTTTCTGTTTGGAATGACGACATTTTTGGTAATGGATGCTGGTGATACAGCATAACATTACAAATGTGATTCATGTCATGGAATTGCATGATGAAAAATCATTAAAAAATGGTAAATTTTATTTTATAGATATGTTACCAAATAATTTTTTAATGTGACATCAACCCACAGATACCTTGTCCCAGGAATCTGCTCCTACCCTCATAGTTTAGCCTTGCCAGGCCTCAGCCTGCTCCCATGTCAGCCAGACTATAATGGTACAATTACTACATATAAACATGACAAAGTACCTTGAGATCCCAGGGGAGGGAATAATTAACTCAGCTTAAGGCCATTAAGGAAAGGTTTAGAGAGGAGGTGACATTTGGGACAGGAGTCAGGCAGAGGAAAGGCACGTGCAGCATCACAGAGTGACAAAGAAATTTTGTTTGCAAAACAAAGAAATTCAATGTGCTGGAATATAAGAATCATAGAGCACAGCCATAGGAGATGAGACAGATAAGGTAGACTGAAGTCAAGTGCACCAAGCCAATATACATCAGCATTTTTTTTTTTTTTTTTTTGCATGGGCAGGCACTGGGAATCAAACCTGGGTCTCCCGTGTGGCAGGAGAGAACTCTGCCTCCTGAGCCACCGTGGCTCACCCTGTGTCAGTATTTTTAAAACCTGTGTTTGAGGGGGAGTTTCAGGCTCCCACTGAGATGCATGCATCAGAGCTGCCTTGGACAAGGGGGAGACTGAGCAGACTGTACTCTACTGCCCCCCGCACTTCAGTAAAGTAGCTCTACGAGTAGTTGTTGTATAGGGATGCCCTGAGCATACAATTTCCTTTAAACAAAGGGTACAACTGCCTTTACTAAAAAGGTACATGCAAATGAAAAGTTCGGGGCAGTAAATGTGTGAGTGTGTGTTTGTCTAACTATGTGAGAACGTAGACTAAAATTTATCTATCAAAAACTTTATGAAGGGTGAGTCCTTACACTTGGAAGAAGGCTTGGAAATCAACACCCTTAGGCTCTCTAGAGAGCAGTAAGCAGTCATCCCTAGGGGCTCGGCCAACAGATCTTTTGCTCATGAACTTTGCAATGGTCTTTTCTCAAACCTTTCTCTTAGTGATTTGTTTATTCTCACCCCTTTCCACCCTAGATGTTTTCTTTTTGTTTACTTATTTACACAAGCAATCTATGTTTATTACAGAAAAGTAGAAAATTCAGATTTTTAAAAGTAAAAGATAAGAGAAAATATAATTATAATTTTACCATCTCACCATCCAATAATACCCACTACTAACATTTTGATTGATAGATTGATATAGACAGATTAGATAGATAGATAAACAGTTAATAAAGAGTAAAACAGATTTTCTTATTAAATCCAGAGTCTATTTGCAAACTGAAGTTTTGAACTCTTAAATTAAAAAAAAAAAATCCATTCAGTTTCAACACAGATTCACAACAGGTCTTAGAAGGGAGTACTTGATTGATTTGAGTTTTGACGGGTGAGATAAAGGAGGACACCAGATAAAGGAGGACAGAGATTCCAGACATA
The DNA here is from genome assembly GCF_023851605.1 of Tamandua tetradactyla. Classification (NCBI taxonomy): domain Eukaryota; kingdom Metazoa; phylum Chordata; class Mammalia; order Pilosa; family Myrmecophagidae; genus Tamandua; species Tamandua tetradactyla. The sequence goes on from NC_135333.1 coordinate 27,406,722, forward strand.
GGGAGCAGTGAGTGCGAGCACCTGGAGAATGAAAGGGATGTGATTAATCTGGGAAATCTAGTGATCAGGTGGGACTGAAACTTCAAAAATGAGTCCTGAGGAGAGAAGCAGATGATGTTGGCAAGGTAGAATATGAAGTGCCTTAGATGCCATGCCAAGGAACTGGGGAGTTGGGAAAGTTTCTGCCTTGACTAGAGAGAAGAGGCCAGCAGAGTTCAGCCCAGGGGAGACTCCTGCCCTGCACCCCACCCCTCCCTCCGTGTGTCAGGAGGTGTCCCCAATCGGCAGGAGAGCTTCAAAGGGTAGCCCAGACCTCCAGGGGAACCCACTGCCTTAGGAAGACAAGTTCAAGGACCGTTCCCAGAGACTCTGCCTGGTGACTAAGCCCCTGGACCTTGCTCTGAACAGTCCCAGCCAATTAGCAGATGCAGGGAAGGAGCAGTCAGGGGAGGGACCCAGAGCGGGGAGAAACATCGGTTTATAATTAGGTGACCTAATCACCTGTGTAAACTGTGTATTTCTTATGATCGATGTGCTAAACAGCTCAGGTTTAATTAAGTTCTGCTGACTTGTTCTCTTTGAAGACCCACTGAAGTGTGATTCACGGCATGTCCAATTAATAGCGGAGAACGGAGCAACTCCAAAGGGGTGGCAGTTCCCTGCTCCTCGCCCCCACGTGCCCACTCCCCTGGGTGCCCTTGGCCAGCTGCAATGGGTGGTCTGGGCTGTGGCCACCCGCTTTTCAGCTTCCATGCCAGGAATCTGCTGGGGAGATGCTGGGCCTGGAAAGGAACTCAAGGGCTTTCTCATGTTCAGTCCTATGCGCCTTCCAGGATGACCCACTTGTCTCTGTAAATGGGGCCTGACACCCCCATCACCCTCCCTGGGCAGGGGCCCATTCTGTCTCTTCCTGCTGATGAAGAATATTTCATGCATCCCAGCCCAAGAGGGCACCTGGGATGGAGCAACTCCGAAGACCCGCTCCTATTTCCAGCCTTTTGTCTAATGGGTCCCTTTTGGTTCCGAAATTCCAAAATGCTGACTTCTGTGCTCTATTTTCTTCTCTGTTCCACATTCAGTTTATGCTGTTCTGCCTTCTTGCTCCTGTTTCCTCTCTTGTGGTGTGCTGTGCCCTCTAACCCAGGCGTGACCCCCACCCCACCCTCCCACTCAGGCACCAGAGGAGAGATGGGTATGGGCCATCCCGTAAAGTAACCCTTCCCGTTATCTAAACTTCCAGTTTCCCCAACACCATCAGTATAAGACACTCTCCTGGAGATTTGGGGCAATTAGAGGAAATAGCAACACAGAGGAAGAAACTCAAAGTTAGACCCAGAATATGACTTTTTCAAGAATCCAAGGGGAAAAGCTCTAAGGTTGTACTATCCGGCAGAACTTTTTGCTGTGATGGAAATATTCTATACTTGTACTGTCCGATATGGTAGCTACTGGCCTCACGTGGTTATCGAGCTACGGCCAGTGTGACTGAGTAACTGACTTCTAAATTTTATTTAAATAGCCACAGGCAGCTAGTGGCTATCATACGGGACAGTGCAGCTCTAAGGACTTAAAGTCTTCACACCGTACAACCTTAGAGTCTATCTTTATCCCCTGCCCCGAGGTTCAAGTCTGTCTGTCTGTCTCTCCCAAACTGCTCTTGGCCTTATGGTTGGGTATCTCCAATCATACCTCAAAGATCCAACCTACTGAGAGAACTCTCAGTGCCAGGATCCCGCTGTCACCCTCCCCAACTCCTTTTTAAGTTTATCCAGTTCCCTAATTCATTCAGGCTAGAATGACATTCCAAGAAGGGCTATATGGGGACATTCAGTGCTGACTGCTGTCACCCCAAGAACTAGTCAATCTGTGGCAGTCAATCTGGTGGAAAGGCTTTGGCACTCTGAGTCCTGTAGGCTGATCCATTTGGGCCCCAGCTTCATCTCCCCACCAGTGTGAGCGTTAAGCTCCCTTCCTGTTCTCCAGAGAGATCTCTGGAGCCATGCGTCACACACCTCCACCACCACCACCCCCTCTACTACCGTCACCACCACCTCCGCCACCATCACCTCCACCACCGCCATCACCTTCACCTCCACTTCCACCTCCGCCACCATCACCTCCACCACCGCCATCACCTTCACCTCCACTTCCACCTCCGCCACCATCACCTCCACCACCGCCATCACCTTCACCTCCACTTCCACCTCCGCCACCATCACCTCCACCACCGCCATCACCTTCACCTCCACTTCCACCTCCGCCACCATCACCTCCACCACCGCCATCACCTTCACCTCCACTTCCACCTCCGCCACCATCACCTCCACCACCACCATCACCTCTCAAAGACAAACATTTATTCTGAGAATGTATAGCCCAAACCTAATGAAAAAGAACATATTTTCTAACCAGCCCATAATTTGTCGGGCATCTCTCTCCATGAAGTTAGCAGTCACATTATTATACAGAGGAGAGTTTAGACCCTATCCTTCTTCACCTTATTTCCAAATTATACCCCTTCAAGATCTGCTGGAAATGGAAAAAAAGTCATATATATCTTAATAGCTACTCCCTTCATTACAAATATAGAAGATTGGTGATAGTTGTTTTAGTAAGAAGTCTATTAAATTCTTAGCCATGATCCCTCATTCACCTGAGTTTTCTCCCAGGGAAAAAGAGGAGATAGAATATTCTTTATTTATAATCTATATTCTGTTTCTAATCCTCTATTCTCCAGGCTATTTAATATTCTGTATTCTGGTTTTAGACCCTATGCTTTCTACTGAGTGTCCTCTATTCCTCAGTTCTGTGTTCTCAAAAGAATATCAACTCCATGCTGTTCTTGACAGCTCAATTTTCTCAGCCAGTCTGGACTCTTCACTTCTGTGATAGTTTTCTATTTGGCTGGTTGTTTTTTTGGTTTTTAATTTTTTTGTAACATAACTGCATAACATTTATCATAATCTAAAATGGTGACTTCAAGAATGAATGAATGAATACAATATTATCGGCATAGCTTCTTCATTTTTTTTCCTGCCAGTAGGCCCTCAGTGCCTTTCAGACACTGGTTACAGAGAAGACATTCATTAAGATCTTGGCAATGGATTAGTACTTGCCATCTCTCTCTACATAAATTCTAATTTGCCTCAGCTCTATCTCTTAAATACACCACTATCTCTGAACATAGAATAAACAATTCATAACAAAAAAATAGTAGTAATGGCTAGTTGGACTTGGGGAGGGAAATCAGACTCTCCCACCAAAGGTGGTTCCACAAGCCAAAAGTTTATGGGAAAGAATGTATGAAACCTCTCTATCTGCAATTCCCAAGAAGCTTCCAATCATCCACAAAAGCGAGTAAAAGTGTTTTGAGGGGATAAAAAATGGATTAATCCCCAAAGGCAGGGGTGCAGGGAGGGGTGAGACCAGAAGCAGACTGTGGAATCCCATTTTGCAGCAGAGGCACGAGGCCAGCTTGGGTCTGGAAGTGCAGGAGCTTCTTTGGCCAGCAGAGCTCCCCTGGACAGAAATGGCTCCTTTCTGGGCTTCTCCTTGTACCCAAAACATTGGTCTTCCAATCCAGGCGGAACCCAGGTGAGGTGTTTGAAGCCACACAGCCTCCGTCTGAAGAGAAAGAGAAGTATAGAGTTTCAGGATGGATTTGGCCTTAAAGTATTGATAATTCCACCCTTCTCATCGCCCCGCTGTACAGGTGGGGAGATAGAGGCCCAGAGAGTGAATAAAATGTGGCCAAAGAGTGGAGCCAAGAACCAAGTTCAGATCTTCTGACACCCAGTTTAGTAGGTTGTCTGCTATCCAGTGATGGCAGATGGACAATGAGCACTCAAAAAAAAAAAAAAGAAAGAGAGAGAGAAAGAAGTTAATCTCTTTGCTTTTCAAACCATCACAAATGAAATCCAGTTTTCAATGGGTGTGTACTCCCAGTAGTGGTGATTTTACCTCTTCTATTTGGGGAAAAATAAAAGTGGGCTGGATGGTAGTAAGTTCAACCTCCCAACACCCCATCCCCACCCCTGTTATAGCAGCTTTGGCTCTCACTGATCATCCGATCTAACCTCACACACAAGCCACTCGGTGACATTGATGTACAAAATTCAGACAAACCGTTCAGCAGTGTTTCATGTTTTTTAAAAGTATCTTATCTACCCAGAAGGATTGAGAGCTGCACTGGAATTCCACATTTATTCATTTAGAACAAATATTTACTGAGCACCTACTAGGTGCCAGGTGCTGAGCTCATTGAAGATTACAGTCCCTGCCCCCAGGGAGCCCACATTCCAGAGAGGGAGACGGAGATGACAGCAAGCCAATGTGGGCCAAGTTGTGGGTTGGGCCTCTCGGCCTGTGAAGATCTGTGCTTGTCCCATAGGTATTCCTGTGGGAACACAACATTAAATTGTAACTAAAAAATAATACCCAGAAAGGTCAACGGAAGGACTGAGGGATAAAGGAAAAGGTATTTTTCCTGCTTTTTGAACAAGGGACCTCTTCTAGTTTGCTAGCTGCTGGAATGCAACATACCAGAAATGGATTGGCTTTTAATAAAAGGGGATTTATTTTGTTAGTTCTTCAGAGGAAAGGCGGCTAACTTTCATCTGAGGTTCTTTCTTATAGGGAAGGCACAGGGTGATCTCTGCTGGTCTTCTCTCCAGACCTCTGGGTTCCAACAGCTTTCCCTGGGGTGATTCCTTTCTGCATCTGCAAAGGCCTGGGCTGAGCTGCGAATGCTGAGATGAGGCATTCTGAGCTGCTTGGGCTGTGCTATGTTGAGCTCTCTCATTTAAGCACCGGCCAATTAAGTCAAACATCATTCATTGCAGCAGGCACGCCTCCTAGCCTACTGCAAATGTAGTGAACAACAGATGAGGTTCACATTGACTCATGTCCACAGCAACAGAACTAGGTACCTCCACCTGGCCAAGTTGACACCTGGACCTAACTACCAGAGGACCTCACATTGTTATTTTAACCTGGGCCCCAGAAGTAATATAGCAACATGAGTATAAGCCAGGCTGCACAGGCGGGTTGAAAACAGGCTGAAAGGGCCTTGACTGCTGTGGAGTTCAGCCTTCACTTTGTAGACCAAGGTTGGCAGATGTTTTCTGTAAAGGGTCATTCGCAATTTTGGGGGACTTCTCAGGTCAAATGATCTCTATAGCACTACTCAACTCTGCCATTATAATGCAAAAGCAGTCATGGAGAATTCAAACATCAATGGACATGGCTGTGTTCTAATAAAACTTTTTTTATTAAAAAAAAGCCAAGGGCCAGATGTGGCCTACTGGCCACAGTGTGCAGACTCCTGTGATAGACAATGGCAAGTCCTTAAAGGCTTCTGAGCAGCAGAACAGCCCAATCAGAGAGGAGTTTCTTAAAGGTTAACTTGTCCTGCACGGCCCAGGATGGATGGGAGGAAGTGGACTTAGAGGCAGCGGATTCCAGGGAAGAGACTATTGCAAAACCCCACGCACAAGGAGCTGCCAAGACTTGGTAGTGACAGTGGAGGGTGGAAAGCAATGCAAAAGTCTACCCGAGGTGCTGACACCGAGGCCACCCTTCCAACTCGGGTCTCTCCCATGCAGAGGAGAGGAAGGGCAAACGGAGGGCCCGCACCACCTTCACCACGGAGCAGCTGCAGGAGCTGGAGAAGATCTTCCACTTCACCCACTACCCAGACGTCTACATGCGCAGCCAGCTGGCAGCCAGGATCAACCTCCCGGAAGCTCGAGTCCAGGTACAGCCATCCCCGTCTCAGCCACCCAGCCTCAGTGCACCTGCCACCGGGGATGAGGCACCACATATCCCAGTTTTTTTTGCAATGGTCTCCATCTCAAATGTTCAATTGCTTTATCCCATAAATACAGTCCTATTTACCAAATATTATTTTTTCCAGGAAATGAGATCTCCCTCATTCTAAGATCTTTCATCTCCATTGGGGTGGAAATGGAGTGCAGGGTTGTTGAATGGTTGTCATGTCTCTCTGCTTCCAAAACCTTCTTGGTTACACTTCCAGCCCCATTCTTAAGACACATTTTAACCATCTAGACCAAGATTCAATGCATTTTTTCTGTCATGATTTTAAGGTTTCAGGGCATGTGGTCTCCATCGCAGTACTCGTCCCTGCCATTGTAGCTCAGAAGCATCCATAGACTATAAGTGAATGATGATTATGGCCTGTTCCAACAAAACCTTGATTAATGGATGCTACCCGAGTTTCATATAATTTTCACGTGTCAAAAAATCTGATTTTTTCCCAACCACTTAAAAATGCAAATGCCGTTTTTAGTTCATGGACCATACAAAAACAGATGGTGGGGCCAGATTTGGCCCCCAGGCTGTAATTTTGCCAACACCACTTTTGAAAGCAGCACAGAGAACTGGAAAGAACCTCGGGATCCCGGGTCAGAAGACATGGCTTAAGCACCAGTCACCTAATCTATAATCTGTAAAATGCTCTCCCTCATGCATAAAGAGCATGGTTAGATGTTAGAAATACAGCCACCCCTCATCACTTACCAAGGATATGTCCTGCCCTCTTGGCACATCCCCAAATTTGCAAGCACCACTCTAGGATAGGAAGTTCTACTCCATATCCAATTATCATACTGCTGGCCCTGTCTCTAAAAGAGAGAGCCACTAAGTCACTTTTTTTTTTTCTTAGCAAATAAATCATGTGCTAAACTCACTCAAATTCAAAATCTGCACCAGGACCCAGTCCACATCCTTCTCTTTCTTTTAACCAACCTACTTCCTTTCTGGCTTGGGACCGCATCACTCTTAGATTTCTCCCCCTTTTCTTCCTGTGTGGAATCAGACAACAGCTAAGTGGGTGGTACCTGCATCTGCCCTAAACCTAGAACTTGGCTCCTGCCTCACCGAATCACCAAGTGCAAACAGCCACGTGTCAGGCTCGATCAGGACACTCGTGAATAGAACACAGGCAGCTGCAAATGGTAAATCTACAGATACCACAAAGCACCCCCCACCCCTAGAGCTTGCAAACTGGTGGCCTGCAGGTAGAATAGACCCACAGGTGGGTTTTATTTGGCCTGCACAGTGTCTTGTTTTGTTTTTGTGTGGGCAGACACAGGGAACTGAACCCGGGTCTTGAGCATGGCAGGCAAGAACTCTGCCTGCCGAGCCACCACGGCCTGCCCTGCACAGTGTTTTAAAACTTCCGAGATTTCACATAAAAATCAGGACTTCCAGCTTGCAAATTATATGCACCCACCATACTGACCCCACATTTCTGCAAACCCCGGGTGACCATAGACCAAATTCTCCCAATTCTCTGCACCCGGCTGCTGCACTCATGGGTATGTCCTGCCCGGCCCTCTAGCCAGTGAGGGTGGGGATCCCTGGTCAGCCCTCAGAAGTCCCACCTCCAGAGCTATCCAAAGAAATCCAGATGCCGACGTGCTTTAGACACTGCGAAGTCGCAGTCCCATTTGAAGCTCAGTGGTTATGGATTTTCTGGATGGAGAAAAGCTCTTAGCTTTATCTTCTCTCTACCACCCCCCAGATCTGGTTCCAGAACCAGCGAGCCAAGAGGCGGAAGCAGGAGAAGGGCAGCAGCCTTGGCCCTCCGCAGCAGCTGGGGGAGGTCGGCATGGCCCCAGCTCCACATCTGGACACGGCCGTGAGTGGCTAAGGCATCAAGGCAGGGTGGGGAGGGCATTGTCTGGGGACCTCTAGTCTGGACCGTGGTGGGAGGAAACACCCCAGGGACCCTGGACTGTAGAAAGCAGAAAGGGAAATTACTTTAGAAACAGTGTGGGGCAACACGGAACCTGGAGGTCCTTGGGAACTGAACAAGTCGGCCTCTCTCTGCCTCCATGTCCTCATCCACAGAGCGGCAATGGCTGCAGCCTCCTTCCTACCAGGAGGGGTTTGTAGGAATTGTGCAGAACCTCACAGTTTTTTAAGCAGGGTCAGGGAGTGAAGGGTGGTGACTGGAGGTCAGGCTGTGGATCCCAGCTCTGCACTCACCAGCACCATGGCCTGGGAAGAGTCCCTGCCTCTCCATGATAGGGTGTGATGGGGAAGAAATGACTGAGATGGGAAGAATGCTTGGCACCTAGGAAGTGCTCCCTAAGTACCAGCTTCTCGTAAGTCGGGACTTATTTTTTGAGTGCTTACTAGGTGCCAAACACTAGATCTCAAGACAGACACCCCCTGCCCCCAGGAGCTGACACTATTGCTATTTCCACAGCTAAAGGATTTTACCTCCCCATACTGACGCTGTAAAGTGGGATTGTTTAATGATCATTTTTACCAAGACAGAAGCTAGACTCTGAGTAACAAAGACCAAGCGGTTGCTGTGGGTACCAGGATTAGAACCAGGTATCATGGCTCCTGGCCAGGCATGGCTCTCTCCACGGTTTGTACAGGGTCATGCAGGACTTACAGGGCTAAGCCCCTGAAAGTTCCAAGCAGACCAGGAGTTACTGACCATCCTACCCCACTGTGAGCTGCAGAAGCTGAGGGGGGAAGCTGGGGAGCTGCAGGGACAGCCCCGGTCAAGCTGAGGACTCATTTCTCTCTCCTGCCTTCTCTTGCACAGGGCCCCAGGCTAGTGCCTACTGTTGCACCCAGGCTGGCTCCTCCCATGAGCTGCTACCCGCCAACTCACAGTCAACTGGCCTCTGCCTGGGTCCCTGCCCAGATCACCCTCCTCCCATGCCATCCAAGGGTGATACAGCCACTCCCAGGCCCTCTCATACAGCACGCCTGCGTCCTTGCACCCCATATCCTCCTACCTCCGCATCCCAGGTGGGGCAGCATCTGTGCCACTTCGACTTAAAGCATCAGATATCCTTTCCCCAAACAATCTACTCTCCTCTCCAAGGGAAGAAGGTAAGCAGTGATGGTGTCCCAGGCCACTGGGGGACTCAATCCCACAGTGCAAAGATCACCCAGGAAGCCACCCTGAACAAGCCCCTTGGAAATTTCTATCAGACTCAGCAGCTTTCCTCCTGGCTTGGAAAACAGAGGCCACATGAGGTCTCAGAATGAGCTCTGAAGTGGAAGATCATCCTCTTGTACCTGTGCTGCCTCTAATTTGCTGTGTGACCTCCAGACGGCCACTTGCCCCCTCTGGTCCTCATCTGTAATAGGACGGAGTTGGACCAGATGATTTCTGGGGACCCTTCTGACCCTTCCTTACTTTGGTGACATGAGCCATGGCAAAAACTAAGGCACAGAGAAAGCCAAGGAGAGATTATTTTTTCATTCATTTCTTCATGACACCTTATCGAACACCTGCTAAGCACTCCATAAATGGAACTGGATATACAGTTGAACAACTCAGGTTCTGCCCCCAAGGACTGAAGGGGTGGTGCTGACCTTCCCTTGCAAGCTGAGCACTTGCTCAATGACCTTGCAATTGACCCATATCTAGCACATTCTTTATGTCTGCAATGTCCCAGAGTGGGAGAGCAACATAGGAAAATTAAAAGGAAAATTTTAAACAGATTTTATTTATTTATTCTGGTTATTCTGCTGGATTGGGAAAGGATGTTGTCATTTCCAGTATGAATGAAAAGACAGGGAACTCTTTTCAAGAGTTTATCTTTTCAGGACATGTGTTAGGGTATCTTTGAAAGACCAGCCTGACCCTGTCCTGGAGAGCCTGGCATTTAGCTCAGCTCTGCTGCTTCTTTGCAGTGAGACCTTAAGCAATCCTCATCCCTTGTCTGATCCTCAGCCTTCCCATCTGAAAGAGAGGAAGTAACCTCCCCTGGCCTGCCTCCCAGAGAAACCAAGGGGCTCTGAAAGATGATGAAAGAACTTTGCCCAGCAAGAGCTGGACCCATGGTGAGCTGATATTATTTCCAGATTCCATGGAGAAAGTGGCTGCCTTGGATCAGAGCCCTGGGATGTCAACTTCTGCTCACAAAGAGGCATCCTGAACTTCCCTTCTGCATGCGAGTCTCTGAGACCTGTCCTTATCGGGGAGAACGGGGCCTGTTGTCCTCCACGCTGACCCTATGTCTAAGCCAGATGTCCTAGGAACCCATTGTAAATCCCAGAGCCTCTGCAATCTGTAATCCTACGAGTTGGACCACAATTGGGAAGCCTGGTTCTTTATACCATATTCCCTTCAATTGGCTGTAATCTTTGCCATCTTCCCTCTCTGGGCCTCAGCATTCTCCTCTGTAAATGAGAGGTGGCAATGCCAGCTTTGCCATAGGTGGCAGGCAGCAGGAGATACCCGCTTTGCCTGCTGTTGGCTCTGCTCTGGTCACACAGCCCCAGGGGGGCAGCCCATGAGGCAGGGTCATGCAGACTCAGCACGGCGCCAACCACAGGTGACACAGGCAGGCTCTGCCACCAACCTATGACACCTTCGGACAATCTTTGGTGGCCTTGGTTTTCTTACCTATCTAGTGGGGCTGGTAGTCCTTGCCCACGACTTCACAGGGCAATTGTGAATCCCAAGCCAGCCACTAGACAGGAATGTGCTTTGCACACTGCAGAAGTGCCAAATCACTCAGAGCCTGTGAGTATAACTATTGACACCTAGTCCCTGATGACTCTGGAAGCAGAGAAGAGGATAGCGGCCGAGGGAAAGAGCTATACAAACCAAGAACTTCTCGCTCATCGTTCACAGGTTCGGTTAGCAGGTACCCATTGTATGGCCCTAAGTTCTAATGCAAACTATAATTTTTATCATTTTGCTGTAACTGGATTTATATTCTGTTATCAGCAGGAAATTTATTCCAGTAACTTGAAGGTTACTGATTACTCAGACAATTTAGGGTTACGCTCAGACACATATGCAATTGTCCCCCTTTTCTCCCTTCCTTCCTGCCCGGGGTCTCTGCTGGGGGAAGTGGAGAGGGGGCCGTGCACTCACACCTCCTGCCTCACTCTCCTGGTGCATGGCCCGCTCTGCCTGGGCGATGCACCACCTCATTCAGTTCCCTCTTGGGGTTCACATCACATCCTCTGTGGCAGCCCCTTCCCCCTCCAGCTGTGAAAGCTCTCCAGCTTCCTCTCTCTCAGCCTTTCAGGTCTTCTCCCAGGAGCAGGGGAAAGGTTGTCAGCTCTCCCACACCCCTCTGGGGCCAGGGGAGCCCCTGGTCAGGCCCGGTGTCTGACTGCTTCTAGGGCCTCTCGCAGCTTTGCTCACTGCCCTGGCTACATGAAGGTCATGGATGAGACCACGGCTCTCCAGCTTTCCAAATGGGAGAGGCACAGTTCCGTTCTGCTGTGGGGTTCCCCTGCCCTTTCCCAGATTCCTCAGAAAACCCGACTTGGTCAACCGGAGGAGATTCAGATGACCAGATGTCTCAGCTTTAGTAAAGAGGGAAAGGTTGATTTTGTGGGTCACCTCTTCTTCCCTAGAGAATTTTTTTTTAACCCAAGGAGTACTTTATTCCCTTTATCTTCTATCTGTGGGAAAGAGGAATCATTTTAGAACTTTTACCAGCTTTGTGACCTTGAACAAATGGCTTGTTCCCTCTGTGTACCAGTTCTCTGGATTAAAACCATTTCTTGCCTCACAGAGTTTCTCTATGAGTTAATACATTTGGCACATGTAGTAAGCACTCAAAAAGTGTCAAGAAAAAAGTTATTTTCCTGATGACACCTTTAACCTCTTTTTACATCTGACCTTGAGCAGCTAATCAGATCCCAGGCTCTAGCCCAGACGTTTTTAAACTAGTGTTTGGGAGGCCAAGACACTCCAAAATGAGTGTGCAGAACTGAGTGTGTGTATGTGTGTGTGTGTTTATTTTTTTCAGGGAAAGGTTTCATTGCTTTCATCAGTTTTACAAAGAGTTCTCTGGTTGAACAAGAAAAGAGGCGGCGATGGGGGATTCCTCTAAGAATCCATGTTGGCCATGTCTGAGTCAGATTCTGACAAGTCTACATCTTGCCATGTGGGCTAGAGACTTTAGAGATGTTTAAAGGATAACCTTTTCCAGAAAGGTAAAATCATACTAATGTAAAAATGAACAAGTGCCAATGTTTTATTTGTCAGTAATTACGAAAGAGCCCAATAAGATGGCATGGCCAGTGCAAAGGAAAATTCAAAGAGAACACATGTATATTCAGGCAATCAGGAATGCCCAAATGAATTACAAACAGATACCGAAAGGGTCAGTAATCACTGGGAAATAATCAATTGTACCTCTACCAGCCACAACTCATTAGCATTTCTCTACAAGAGAATCATTTGCATTACTATCAGTTTGCCATGATTCATGGAGTGGAAACATGCTCAAAGATAATGTAAGATGCAGATATGCTGGAAGAATATGCTAACTGGACACCCAGGGATCTCCTTAAGCCCATTTCAGAGTTTCCCAACATTTCCAGACAATAAGGCACGTTATCTCTTGGAATCTCACTTTCCTCATCCATCTAATGGGGATCACAAGACCTATCTCAGAAGACAACAATGATAACTTTATTAGGTGATTTATGTAAAATGTTTTTTACTTGTAAAACATCTAAATGCTGAAAATGATTACTCATTGCTTTTGAAACTCCTCTAGAACTCAAGTTAAAAAGCCTATCCCTGGAAAGTGTTTAGAAATACAGCAATATTTCTTTAACATCCACTGGCTTTTTATAGTTCGATGTTTTTAAAGGCTAAACAAGAAAAAGAAAAATATGCAAACAGCAGAGAGAAGAGTTTCATGAGAAAAACATACAAATGGATGTATACATATGAAAATATTCTTGCCCTCATTCAACATTTAAAATGCAAATAAAATAGTCATGAATACATTTTATTTTTATCTTTCAGATAAGCAAGTATTTTTAAATGTTGGTGAGAGGTTGATGAAAACAATATTCATATAAAAGGAAATATGAATTCCAGCACAATCATTGGACAATTTGACAACAACTATCAATATTCTAAATGCAAATGTCTTGACCCAGTAATTCTATTTGCAAGAATTTATCTGATAAATATAGAAGCACAAAATAGATTCCATATGTAAGAATATTCACCATGGCTTTGGATAGCAGAAACACTGGAAACCACTTAAGACACTGGTTAAACCAATTATAGTATTATCATCCAGCCATTAAAAAGAATGAAATTGAAAACTATCCATGGGAAATTGTCATTACATATGCCATTAAGTGGAAAAAGCAAGTTGCAAAACGGTGTTGTGGTCTCATTCGAGTAAGAGGGATAAGGATGAGCTAAAGATACCTTTCTATATAGAAACACAATCTATAAGCTGATGGTTTCTGTATCAGTTAGTTTTTGCTCCATAACAAACTACTGTCCTAGTTTGTTAGTGACCTAGCAATATGCCAGAAACAAAATGGCTTTTCAAAAAGGGGAATTTAATAAGTTGCTAGTTCACAGTTCTAAGGCCAACAAAATGTTCCAATTTTTAAAAAGTCTATAAAAAAGTCCAAATTAAGGCATGAATAAGAGGTTACCTTCACTCACGAAAGGCCGATGAAGTTCAGGGTTTGTCTTTCAACTGGAAAGGCACATGGTGAACATGGCACCTTCTGCTAAGCTTTCTCTCCAGGCTTCTTGTTTCATGAAGCTCCCCCAGGGGTGTTTTCCTTCTGCATCTCCAAAGGTCTCTGGCCTCGTGGCTCTCTTGCCGTTCTCAAAGGACTATCCAAAATGCTTCCTCTTTTGTAGGATTCCAGTAAGCTAATCAAAATCCACATGGAATGGGTGGAGTCACATCTCCCTCTATTCAAGTCAATACCCACAATTGAATGAGTCACATCTCCATGGAGATAATCTAATCAAGTTTCCAATATACAATACTGAACAGGGATTGAAGGAACTGTTGCTCCCACAAGACTGATTAGGATTAAAACTTGGCTTTTTTAGGGTACATAAATCCTTTCAAACTGGCACACTACCCCAAAAATGAAGTAGCCCCAAACAACAACAGTTCCCTGGCTGGGTTCTCTGCCTGCTTTGGGCTGACTCAGCTGATCTCAACTGGGCTTGTCATCCAACTGGCCACTCAATGGCAGCTGGATGGTCGAATCTGGGTTTGGCAGGCTGTTAGATGGGACAATAGGGTGAGGGTGACCCCTTACTCACCTAGGAGTTCCAGGGTTCAAGAGAGCAAAAGCAGAGGCCTCTCGTGAGAAGTCGGTTCAAAAGTCACACATCTCTTTCACTGCATTCTAGTGGTGAAAGCAAGTCATCAGGCAGCCAGATTCAAGAGATGGGGAAATAGATTCTCCTCTTGGTAGGAGGAAATCAAAGTATTATGGTCACTTTGGCAATCGACCATAGACTTCCCGATTTACATCTCACTCCAGATCTGAACTTCAGGCTCTAGGACCAGCTGTCTCTTGATGCTTCCACTCAAATGTCTAATAGATGTCCCAAGCTTAACATGTTCTTCCTTCTCTCAGTAAATGGCACCTCTGCTCTTCTAGTTGCTCTGGCTAAAATCCTTTAACTATTCTTGATAATACCCTTTTTTTTTCTCTCATATCCCATATCTACTAAAGCAGAAAATCCAGCATCCAGCCCCACCTCCTCCCTGAGGTCCATCCTTGCTCACCTGAATGCCCTCCACCATCTTCCAATTTTTCTCCCACTTTCTGCTTGCCCCACCCAGCAGCCAGAGAGACCCTGGTAAAATGTCAGCCAGATCATAATAATCAAAACCAATTCTTTTCTGTCTCATTCAGAATGAAATCAAAGACCTTCCTATGGCCAACAGGGAAAGCCCTGTGTCTCCTACCACTTCCCCAAGTCCTCCCTGCTACAGCCATGCTTGGCTTTCTCCCCAGCTGCTACTCCAACAATCCTTCCCCAGGACTTCTGCACTTACTTTCTCTCTGCCTGGAACATCCTTCTCCAGCTATTCACCTGGCTCACTCCCTCACTGCCTTCTGGTCTCCACTCAAATATCATCCATGGAGCCATGACCTCAGACCATCCAACCTGAAGTAGTGCACACAAATCCCCTGTAACTCTCTAACCCACACCTCTTTTCATTGTGTTTTACAGCACTTACCAACAACTGACATGTTAAATATGTATTTATTTATTGACTAGGTCCTAATACTAGAAGGATCACAGAAGGTAGAAGGGCTGGGAAGGGTTGTCTAGAGGCAGGATGGGCAGGATGCCGGGGACAAGGAGAAGTGGACAGAGTGTTCTGGACTAAAATCAGTTCTATTCACAGTGTGCAAGCAGGCCCTGAATTAGAGAAGAGAACTGCCCCTCCAGGAGCTCTTAGATGCAGGATAAATTTTTAATGTAATCCCAGAGGAGTAAATGCAGAGGACAGTCAGGTAGGAAACACTCCCTATGATGGTCAGGTTCATGGGTCAACCTGGCCAGGTGATGGTGCCCAGTTTTCTGGTCAAGCAAGCACTGGCCTAACTGTTATTGTGAGGACATGTTGTGGACTTAAATTATCAGTCAGTTGATTATATATGTGGCTGATTACATCTATGATCAGCAAAGGGGAGCATCTTCTACAATGAGAGAATCCAATCAGCTGGATTTAATCCAATCAATTGGAGACTTTAAAGGGAGAGGTGATGGTTTCAGCAGTAAGTAGAGTTAACTTTCATCTCTACTTAAGCCAGCCAGCCTCTCCTAGAGAATTCATCGAAAACCATCATCAGAGTTGCCAGTTTGTAGTCTGCCCTACGAAATTTGGACTCATGCATCCATCCCTTCAGTTGCATGAGATACTTTTCTTTTGGGGGGAGGGTGCATGGTCTGGAAATCAAACCTGGGTCTCCTGCATGGAAGGCAAGCATTCTACACTGAACCACTATGTGATACTTTAATAAAATCTCACATTTACAGATGTCTCTTGTTGGTTCTGTTCCCTAGACAACTCTAATTAACACACTCCCTATGACAATTAAGCTGGGGATGGGGCCCCCTCTAGAACCCACACACAGGCTGACACAGAGCCAGGGCTGGGTGCTGGGGGAGAGCTCAGGTCCACAAAAGACCCCCAGCCCTTGCTTGCTCCCTGGCTAGCACGAGAACAGATCCATATCTCGGCAATGTCAATGGCTTGAGCTAAAAGCCTTTAATAAAGATCCAAACAAGATGTTACCAGAGAATTTTGGGGATTGATCATGATCCCCATAAAGACATATTGAAGCCTTAGTCCATGTTCCTATGGGTGTGAACATAAATTTTTTTTACATCATAAACTTGTATTTTAATTCTCTTTCTGTACATATTGGCAAATGACAGAGCTTAAAGATGCATGTCCTATGAAATATGTAAAACCAAGGCATATACATAAATAATTTATACTTCAGAAAACTACAATTGAAAAATATTTTCTACATCATTAGAGTTCACAGTATTTAAAGTAAATCAAGCTTTCCTCCTTAGATTTCAAACTATATTGTCTCAGCAAAGAATAAAGTCAAGAATAAAATGGTCAAGTTTCTGTTTTTATTCAGTGCACCAGTAGACACTGTCTGGGTTCGAGGCTGCTCATTTCCTCCCAACACTTCACCTCCTGGGTGGCTGTACCCAGCACAGATCACATGGCAGGGACCGGTGGGCAGTTTGACCAGTGATAACGGCTGGTGGTCTGATGCCTCATTTCCACATAATACTTTTTATAGCCCTGAAAATGGAAACCTTGGCATCTAAACACAGCTGAAAGGGGTTCACGCTAATACAAGGCACTGAGCTGTGGTGGGGGGGGGGGGGGCGGGGGGGTGTCTGCTTTATTCACAGGAGAGCTCAGGTTTGCATAGATTGCTAGCGACTTAGTGTGCAATAGACTAGACAGCCCCAGTGCGCATGGCTTGCTCTCCTGGGCTGAAGGAACATCTTGCAGCTTCATCCATCTCAAAGCCATGCTCACTGGGGCTGAAACCATTTTCAGTAGGACCTTTGGAGATGGACTCATTTATGAATGGGAGGGGGATCCTTAATCCATAGGATGGAGTCCTTATAAGGCAGAGGAAATTCAGACAGAGAAAGCTGCAGAAGAAGCCAGAAGTCAGTGGAAACTGGAAAAACAGACCCAAGGAGAGAGAGATCACCGTGTGATGGAGGCAGAGATGCAACCCAAGGAACCCCAAGGGCTATGGTAAACCAGCATCAGAGTGCTTTGGACCCCAGGGAGAAAAAATAGCCTTGCCAATGCCTTGATTTGGGACTTTTAGTCTCTGAAACTGTAAGACAATACATTCTTGTTGTCAATCAACTGATTGTGTAGCATTTTTCATAGCAGCTGTAGCAAACTAAGGTGAGAACCAGTGAGGAGGAGCCCAAGAACAGTGGGTGCTGGTGTTCTTCTCATAAGGGAATCATCTAGCAGAATCTACAAACACAGGATTCAGCACGACGAAGTTCTGAGGCCCTGCTCTGTGCTCAGAACTAGCCCCACCTAATCACAGATCTAGATGTATGAAAGAGGAGGGAGTCTTTTTTGGTTGAAGAAACTGACTTCAGCAAAACATCAGTTGAAGAAACTGACTTCAGCAAAACATCAAGAGTTCAAGTAACTGCAAAGCTCAGGTAGGGCTGGATGCCAAGCTCCAGCCTCAGTTCCCATCTCTCCATTTCACCTTCCTCTGTGTCAGCCAGAATCTCAGATTCATATCTTCCCAACTTCATGCCAAAGGACAGAGATTCTCTTTGCCCAAGAGTTATCATCAGGGTCCAGTTTGAGTACCACTGACCATGACTGAGGTGCATGTTGTCCCTCAATCTATCCCTAAATCGAAATGGCTGCAATGATCAGGCCAAGTCTGGGTTCCGGTCTACCCAGTGGTGGAGCTGGAGATGGAGCTAGCTCCACCAAAACCAGGTGGATTGAGGGTGGAGAAATGGCAGACCCCTCATAAAATTGGGAGCTGGGTACCAAAAGAAAGGGGAATGAATACTGTGTTGAAAACCAACAGAACCCAAAATGTGACCCATTTGTACCACTTAGTAATGTTTTCAGCTAAAAGAAATAAAAAAGTAAACCGACAGTGGCTTCCACTAATATGAACATTTCTCACATAACAAGAAACCTGAAGGTAGAAACAGCATGTTTATTATTCTCTTGACATTTCCCTCATGGTCACACAGTGGCTTCTGCAGCTGCAGATATCACATCTGCATTCAAGTTAGGAAGAAGCAGGGAAGGGAGAACCAGCAGCATCTGTACCTTTTATGAGGAAAAAAAAACAAGAAGGCCCCAGCAGACTTCTGCTTATAACTCTTAATCCAGGACTGTCACAAACCCACACCTAGATGCAAAAGAGGCTGAGAAAGCAAGTATTTGGGTTTTTCAAGCCTCTGTAGTACAAGTTGACAATGACAATGCAGGAGGAAGCTGAGAACGGCTGCGTGCTACCCTCTCCTGACCCTTCCCATGACCTTACAGCTGCCAGGGTACATTGAAAAGGTCACTGGCCTGGGGAGTCAGGCGTATCGAGCCACCAACTGCTAGCCTTTGGGCAGTCACTGCACCTCTCTGTACCTCAGACATCTAATACCAGAGACAGATGCCATGAGCTTTCTATCAATACACATTCAACTAACATGTATTAAGCACCTTGTATATAGCCAGGAACTGTGCTAGGGATTGCAAAAAATAGAAAAGTAAGAGAAAATGTGCTTCTTTCTTTCTTGGAGCCTGTGTTTCTGATGCTTTGAGCCCCAAATAACAAAAATCACCACCCAAAGAAGCTTGAATCATGAAAGAGCTTATTTCCCCCACAGTTCAGGTGCCAAGTAGACTGCAATGTTGTTAGATGCTGAGGTTCAGTGGTGACCAGGAGCCCCGTGCTCAGGTCAGCTTGCTCTGCCATTCTCAGAAGCACCCTTGTCCTCTGACCAGCAGCAAGATGGCAGCCACAGCTTTAGGCATTATGCCGAGGCATGGCAGTGTCTGAAAAAGAGTGGGGACTGACTCTGGTAACAAGAAAACCTTCCCCAAAGCCCTTCAGCAGGCTTCCCTTCACTCATCACTGGTCAAAATACCATAAAAAGCTCATTCCCAAATAATCACAGCAAGGGGAAGGGAACTCAATGACTGGCTGAGACACATCACTGTAGAGGAAGTGGATGCTGGGAACCAAGCAGTGTCCACTAACTAGCAGTGACAGCATAACAATAACTATCATTGTAGCTCATGTTCATTGAGCAACTACTACATGCCAGGCACTTTACATGCATTACCTTGCTTATTGCTCCCAGTAAGTTATTGTCTCCTTTTGGCAGGTGATGAAGCAAACCTCACAGCTAGCCAGTGGTCAATCTAGGATTCAAACTCAGATCTATGCGGCTCCAGAGCCTCAGGCCCCAGCACCTGGCACTCTGCAACCTGCCACCTGCCTTTCTGATGAAAGCGACAGTACTGTAACCATTCCAACTTTCAGATGAAGACGCCAAGGCCCAACTTGGGAAACTCCTTTACCAGGAGGACACAGCCCTAAACAGAGAGCTGGTTCTGGGACTCAGAACTTCTGACTCTAGAACTACAGTTCTTTCTCCCTTGCCATGGTTTCTCTAAAGCCCAGGCTGGGACCCAAGAGCAGCCAGATAAGCAAACTCTTTTTCTTTTTCACAAAGAGAATCACTTAGTTAAACCACAATAAGCTCCAAGAAGATGGATAATGAGTGGCAGGTCCCAAGGCTTGGCCATGTAGAAGAGTCCTCTGTGTCCCCCTTTTCTCATCTCCTGTCCTAGTACTTGGGCTCCCAGGGGAGAATTCCCACACACAGATCACCTGCACAGACCACACAATTAGTTAAATGCATGAGAACCCTTCCAAGACAGAGCAGACTTTTCTTTCCACCCCAGCTCCCTCCTACCAGTCTCCTCTCCTGCCTGGGGGTGTGGGGTCAGGGCATGTCGTGATGGACCCTCTGACTCTGTCATCCAGTCCTGGGGGGTGGTCTCTGGCAAGGGGACCAGAGAAGATGGAGAAGCTTCCTCCTGAATGAGGGTTCATAGACATTGCAAAGGGACAGCCTTCGGGCCTCGTTTGATCACCACACATATTGTTCTATCGTGTTCTGTAAAAACTTCAAGCCAATCAATGTTCATAAATAGATTTCACAATCTAAAAATGCAGATTTCTTCTTCGCTACAGAAAATCAAGCCAGGCAACCCAGCACTCACATTCTTGCCCGGCAATGATTGCTTAGAGCTGAGCAGCTGCTCCCCTTTCAGGCTGGGCATGTGCTGTCCCTTGGGCCATGGTACCCCCACTCATTGTTCAGTAACATCCAGCACTCCACCCACTCACACACCTCCCCAGGCCCATGGCCATTTGAGCTTGCCTGTCCTCACCTGGAGGTGTGGGCCTCATCCAGAAGTTCTCATTGCCCGTGGCCTTTGAAGGACAGTTGTCACAGTGGTCTCCTCCTGCCCCTCCAAACATGAACCTATGTCCCATTAACCCAAGACTCAGATGAAATATTTGTTGGATGAAGGAGTAAGCAAATCTGAAAATGAATGGACAGGTGAACGAATGTATGAATGAATGGATGCATGAGTAAATGAGTTGCTTATGTCCCCTCTATCCAAAGCCTCCTG
This sequence comes from Tamandua tetradactyla, assembly GCF_023851605.1. NCBI lineage: Eukaryota > Metazoa > Chordata > Mammalia > Pilosa > Myrmecophagidae > Tamandua > Tamandua tetradactyla. The sequence goes on from NC_135333.1 coordinate 27,427,226, forward strand.
CCCAGATCCCACTACTCTCAACATGAGGGTATGCATTGAACTGTGTCCCTTAAAAACTATGTTCACGTCCTAAACCCTGGTCCTGTGGATGTGACTGTATTTGGAAATTGGGTCTCTGAAGATGCAATCAGTTCAAATGAGACCAGATTGGTGTAGCATGGGCCTTAATCCAATGTAAATGACTGGTGTCCTTATAAGAAAGAGCAGGGACAACAGACAGACACAGGAAAGAAGGACATGTGAAGATGAAGGCAGATGCACCTACAAGTGAAGGAGCCTCAGGGCTTGTGAGCTAACACCAGCAGAGGTAAGCCTGGGTGCTGTCTTACAGACTTGGGATGGAGCATGGCCCTGCCAACACCGTCATGTCCAACTTCTAGGCTACAGAACTGAGACAGTAAACTCCTGTCATTTGAAGCCACTAACTTTGTATTACTTTGGCTGCACTGGCAAATTAAGACATTTTTGAAATACACTGGGCCACTTGCCATTTGCCTGCCAGGCCCTGATTCCCTTACCTCCAGCCTTTGCTTCTGCTACGCACACCCCCCTCAGAGTCTGCCTTGAGTTCCAGCTCCAACCTCTTTCTCCCCTTCCAGGACCCCTCGTCAGACTTAACCTCTGCCACAGCAGGCTTCTGGCCATTTAATTCAGACTCCCATGGCATAAAAATAGACTTCTGAATTTTGGTCCCAACCCCACCTGCATGACAGTGGCCAGTTCTCTTCCCCACCCTGAAACTCAGTTTCTTCGTCTGTAAAATGACGCTGGACACGATGACTCCCAGGGCATCTTCCTGCTCTGATAGTCTAGGACCCTCTTTTCTCTGCAGGAACCCAGGGTCTGAGCCCAGGTCATCCATTGCCAGCATTCCCAGGAGACTCTGAGTCAGGTTTCAAATAAGCCTTTTCTCCCTGGATTGATGAGTAAAGAAAGGATTGATGAATGTGGTTTGCCATGAGCCGCAGGCTCTGCGAAGAAAAATTCCAAATGGAAGCCATTACTAATCTTTCTCCGGGGTCACAGCTAACAAAATGGTCTCCCTCGGGGCTGGGTCACTCAAGCTAATTGGTTTCTTGATCTGGAACTAACCCCAGACAGGGCAGTGGAAGAGAACTGAACTCACCCCACTTACAAAATGGGTTTTTGCCGCTTAGTGCAACAGAGCCCTGTTCTCATCACCTCCTACTCACTCTGTTGGTGAAGGAGAGATTTCCCCACCCTAAAAAGTATGAGCAGGCCAAGCACACAGCACCGACACTGGGCAGATGAGGTTGCAGCAGTTTATTAGTCACATACTCTCACAGATCAGGATAGCACACTGTATGCCATGCAGAACCATTTGGGGTTGCAGTTTGGAGCAGAGTGAAGCAGTGGGGGTGAAAGGAGGTGGGCTTCGCAGTGACAGATGCCCCCTGGTTCCCATGGGAGGGTGTAATTGGAAACTGAAGCCGATTAAGTTGAGGACTGAGGACCTGTAGGGTGCAGCTGGCCCAGTGGATAGGAGAACTTGCTGGGTGGAGAACCTTTTCCACTGGGTGAGGGGCAAATCTGGTGAGAGCAGGGGAATGCACAGTGAGGCCTTTGGGTACCTGCAGGGCTCAAAGATGTCAAGGCATCCCCCTAATATGGCATCTAAGCCTCAGGTCTTATAATACAAGCCCCACCCCTCAACATCCTCTTGGAGGCAATGTGTCTGTGGGTGTGCATGAATGTGTGTGCCAGAGTGTGCATGTGAGTGCATGTATGTGGGTGTAGGTGTGTAGTGGACAGAAAGCTTTCCAAGCACACCAGATCTTCACTGTTTCTCTGCTATGCCAGCCATGTTATAGCCTCAGGAAAATGGCTAGTTGACCCTGACACTGAGAAAGGAGTAGGTAATCTCCAGGATCCAGCAAGGGTTCATCTATTCCAGGGATACTTATTGAGTTCTCTTCTAGATACAGAGTCATAAAGACAATGAGATACAGTCCTTTAGCTCAAGAGAGGACAGTCTAGCAAAGGAACAGACACTTTAAATGGAGCATTAGGACCTGGGGGAGTATGAGTTATACTGGAGCCATGTGGGAGCACTGTATAGAAATGACTCAATCTGCTTGGGAAAGCTAGAGAAGACTTCCCAGAGAAGGGGCATTTGACTTGGGTCTTGAAGTATGAGTAGGAGTTTAAAAGGTAAAGAAGTGAGAGAAAGAACACTCTGGCAGAAAGACTGGTTGTATACATAGAAGCAGAAATGGATTTATTAAGAAGCCATGAACATTAAGCTTCAGGGCCCCTCACTTGCACAGGCACCTTCCAAAGTCTTGTATTGAATTTAGTTTTTATGGTTTTGTATGATATTGCTTCAAAGAAGTCTCCCAAATTGGATAAACTTCAGGGCCAACAAAACCTGAATCGGTCCCTGAATCTAGGCAATGGTATACAGACACAGGAAGAATGGTGTCTGGGGTTGCATTACTTTTCTGTATTAACCTAGATCCCAAATCTTCCCAGTGATCATCAGATAGGACCCATGTATCCAGGCCAGGCACCTATTTAGACAATAGGTGCTGAATGGTATATGTAATCATAGTATTGTTCCATGATGACAACAAATGGATTGGCTACAGATGATAGAAACCACAAGCAACCTAGAATGAGAACTAAATGGAGCTTTCTCTGCAGACTTGGACTCAGCAAACCATCAAGGACAAGCAGCATTTCCCAAAAGCAATGTCCAGTTCTTTGTACTAAGACCTGGTGAGGACTCTCAAAACAGTGTGGCTAAGAGATGGATCTGGTCCAGTTTCTAGTATTCTGTGTGTCCCATGCCATTCTTAAACTGTTGTTGCTTCTAGGTCCTCCAGTTCTTTGCTTCCAGGACCTCAAGAGGATGTCTTGGTCTTTTGTTGGTTCCTTTATTGGAAGTCGAGGTTGAAGCCCTGAGTCTATATGGATGAATTTCAACAGAAGTCTTTCCTTCCCTTTGAGATACCCTGAAGAAGACTGGCCATCTCCTCTCCTTGTTCGTGAAACAGCTGGATAAGACAATTGTCTGGGTGTCTCTCTCTAACCACAGCACTCTGGGCCCATGACTGTCCTCTCAGTCACTCAAGGAACCACTCCATCAGCATTCGCAGAAAAGAGGCTATGAGAGTGGCTTTCACTTCAGCCCCTTTTTCTATGAGAAGAGACACTTTCCTTTTAGAGACTGTACAGACAAATGGGTCTCTCTGCACTCACTCCCCACTCACCCCACACATACCTCATGAAAATTCCCTGTAACAATATCCTCCAGTAACAAGAGCTTTGGGTGGTTCTGTCTCATCACATTATGCTAAATGAGAAATGGTTGCACAAAGTTTTGAAAATAATTTTTTTTTAGTATAGGCCCTTTCATGAAAAAGATGCAAACTGAGATGCTTCGGGACTTTGAACAACCAGCAAGAACTTCAGAAACAACTTTCTCAAAGCTCCAGGAAAAAAGTCAAAGGATTGTGTTAATAGGGTAAGTGCTAAATCAAGGCAAAGGCTTTCAAAAACAGTAGGATCTCATGATGCCATGGCTGGCCCCTCCCCACCCTTCACCCGCTCAGCACGGTGGTAGCAAACACAGTGTGGATGCCTACTCCTGGTTCTGAAGGGAACAGAGTAAGGCTCGTGTGCAAACTGGGAGTGTGTATTTCTGGCCCAATCTGTCCGATGGTGGCCTAAGGGACACACCAGCCCAGAATTTGCCCTAGTTGTGCTGCCTGGGCAAAGGATTGCTACCTATAGGACATACTGTGCAGTGCCTAGGATCACAAGGAAAGGGTTTCCTAGGGAAATGGGACATTCGTATCCACGTAAATTGAGGAATTCCAAGAGCCATAGGCACATGTCCAAGAGAAGACCCTAGTGCAGAAAGGATCAGGGAATCCTAGGCTTTGGCCTGAAGCTGTTCTCCAAATCATTGCATGGATAGGCCCCTGCAGAACAGCACTTTCACAGGTCAATGGCAGTGACTGGGGGAAGTGTTTTCTTTTTTTTTTCCCTTCTTTATTTTTCTTGTTAATACCTGACATTCAAGGAAAGCTTTGTCATAGCAATGGCTGGATACAAGCTTAAGAAAGAGATGCCTCAGTCTAAACTCCAACAAAAACACATTAAAATATCAAAATGTCCAGGTCTCAATAGAAGACTACAAAATATACAAAGAGATCGGAAGCAATGACCCAGAAAGAGGGAAGATTAAAGCATTAGAAAGTATCAATGATAAGGACCAGGCCTGAGACTACCAGGCGAAGACTGTTTTTAATGTCTTAAATATGCTTAAAACATGGACAAAGAGCTAAAGGAGATCCAGAAAGCAATATATGAACACAGAGAATATCAATATTCTGATGGAAATTATGAAAAGAAACCAAACAGAACTGAAGACCACAATAACAGAAATTAATAATTCCCAAGAAGGGTTCAACAGCAGATTAGAGTTGAGCAAGCAGAATAATCAATGAACTTGAAGATACGACATTTGAAATCATTCTGTCTGAAAAGTATGAAAGAATGAAGATAAGTGAACAGAGCCCAGGGAACCTGTGAGACAACACTGAGCATTCCAATATACACATTGTGGGAGTCCCAGAAGAAGAAGAAAGAGAGAAAGGGGCAGAGATTATTCAAAAAATAATGGCCGAAAACCTCCCAAATTTAGCAAAAGACGTGAATACACACATCCAAGATGTTCAACAAACTCTAAACAGGGTGACCCCACATAGACGCACATCGCAGCATATTATAATCACACTGTTGAATGCCAAAGATACAGAGAGAATTCTGAAAACTCCAAGAGTGAAACAACAAGTCATATGCAAAGGAGCCTCAATAAGATTAGGTGCTGCTTTCTCATCAGAAACCCTGCAGACAAGAATGCAGTAGTATAATATGTTTGAAGTACTGAAAGCAAAAGATTGCCAACCAAGAATTCTATATCCTGCAAAACAGTCTTTCAAAAATGAGGGGGATTAAGATATTCCCAGATAAACAAAACTGAAGGAATTCATCACCACTAGACCAGCCCTAGCAGAGATGCTAAAGAGAGTACCGCAGGTTGAAAGCAAAGGACAATAAATAACAGATCAAAGCCACATGAGTAAATAAAGATCTCTGGTAAAGATAATTACATGGATAAACATAAATTCCAGTAGTATTGTACTTTTGATTTGTAACTTCTTCTTGCTATAAGATCTAAAAGGCAAATGCATAAAACGTAATCATAAATCAAAGGTTTTGGACTCATACTGTATAAATATGTAATTGTGACAAGAACTACATAAGGGGGGGGACAGAGGGTATGTTAGTGAAGTTAAGTTGTTATCAAAGCGAATGAAATTTTTATAGTTTAGGTTGTTAAATTTAAGCCCCATAGTAGCTACAAAGAAAAGATCGGAGAACATGGAAATTTATAGAGACAGAAATTAGAATACAAGTTGCCAGGGGTGTGGAGGCAGTAGGATGGGGACATAATCCATGGGTGCAGGGTTTCTGTACGAGGAGATGGGAAAGTTTGAGTAATGGAAGGTGGTACCACAATATTGTGAATGTGATTAATCCCATTCAATGGTGTGCTTAGAAGTAGCTCAGATGGGAAAGTTTATGTTGTACATATGTTCCCACAAATAAAAAGGAAGAGAGAGAGAATTCCAAACAAATGCAATGATGATCTGGATGGGATCTAGCAATAGAGGAGAAAAGGCTTTCATATTAGGACATATGAAAAAAATTGAAATATAGAATATAGGCTTCATATCAATGTTAAATTTCTTGAATTTGATAACTGCACTTAAGGTGATTACGAGTGAATATCCTTTATTTAGAGAATACACATGGCAATTTTAAGTGTTCAAGGGCCATGATGAATATAACTTAAATTCAAGTGGTGATAAAGAATGACATAAAGAATGACTGACAGACAGATAGATAGGTAGATGGATAGATGATAGGTAGACACATAAATAGATGATGGATTAAATACAGCTGAATGATAGAGAGAGAAAGAGAATGATACGGCAAATGCGGAAAAGTGTTAAAATTGGATCATCTGGGTTTTGGTGTGTGGGGGTATATTAGAGTTCTCTGCATAGGGTTTGTATCATTTTTGTAACTGTCCTGTAAATATGAAAGTATTTCAAAATAAAAAGTTATTAAAAATGTTGTGGCAAATCACATCAGACTTACCTCATGGTCTTCTTTAACAGGATAATGGCACTAAAAGTTCTTTAAAAACGTGATGAACATTCTTAAGGGACATTAATAAGTCAAGGAATAGTATGGTGGTGTGGCAGAATCTGAATTCTCAAACAAAATTGGAAGAAAGGAACAGAGCTTTAGAATCTGCGCCCTCCTTGTCTGCAGACATCTCACCAAGGTGAGATAGGGTGAGTAGGCCCTGCATTTGCATGTTGACTTTTTGATTACACCTTCTGTTCATTCTATTGCCTCAGGTGATTAATGGGCTTTAGAAGGAATCAGCTTCTTCCTCCTTATTCAGATCCTGGGCCCACTGATATGTAAGTTACAGGTTAGGAACAAAATCTTCAAAGCCCCCCGTTGAACTTTTTAATGATGTTTTAAATCTTGGACTATCAAGACCAGGGCAAGAGAGTACACCTATAAATTCTCATCTGCCGTCTTTGGTTGTGGAGTAGCCAGGAGCCTAGGAAGAATGACAGAATTGGGAAGAATCTGGGAAAGATCGTAATATTAGGGCGTATATAATTTGTGTAAAAATTTTATTTCTGTCTCTGGCTTAAAAAATGCATGCCTGACTCCAAAGGCAAAGTGGGCATAAAGTGGCAGATAAATTCCTCTAGGATGCTTTGATGTTATCCTGAGAGCTTGAAGTGGGGGTAGTCATGAGGGGAGTCAAGAAAAAGTGTGAACAACTTTGAAATGAACAACAACAACAAAAAAAATGACTGGGTATCAGGACAGATTGCATAATTTACCAGTAAATATTGTTAATTCATTGCATAAATTACCAAGTGAAAAATGAAAATGGGACACCCTTAGTTCAAGAGTTATTAAGAATTACAAGACAATGACACCAAGATGCTGAGGTCACCTGGAAACCTGAGAGTCCTTGCAGCGGAAAGGCTGGGAGAGACCCGGTGCACCCAGGGGCTCTCAGACTCTGTAAAGTCTGTGACTATCACTATTTGCCTGGGCACTTTTGCAAGTCTGTAGAGATAGAAGTGAACTGTTCATACCAATGCAAGTGGTTCCTACCATAACAGTATAAACAAACTATGTCCCATACAGAATACAATCTCCCTAAACCCAATTCTCATTTAAACTAGCTATAACATCTTACTGTTTCCCTCTTGAATTAATGAGTTAAATAAAATCTCAGCCAGATATTCATTTTATATTTGCATGAGAATCATGGTTTTACCATTTTATAAACCATCCTTTAACAGAAGAAATGAGTTCAAATTGTCATAGTCAGGATGACCGTGCAATTTGGCCTCCAAATTGAGCCACCCGTCAGAATGAAAAGGGACGGTGATTAATGATCACACCGGGACTGTCCCAAACCAGGACACTGACATAATAACCAAACAGACAAATGGCATCATTGGAAAACTGGGCGGGAAATTACAGGTCCAGTTGGGAGAGTCAAAAGATGGTACAAAAAGACACGCTCCTGCCTCTGGACCTTTGCATTGGCTGTTCCTTCTGCCTGAAGCACTCTTTCCCCAAATTTCCACATAGTTCACTCTTACTTTCTTCACATTTTTGCTCAAACGTCACCTTCACAGGGAGACCTTCCTTGATCAGACTTTATAAAATTGCAACTCCGCTATCCCCTCCTCACAGTCCCTATTCCCTTTCCCTGCTTCCTAGTTCTCAACAGCATCTGAAACACCTTATGATTTACTTATTTGTCTACTGCCTGTGTCCTCTGTAAGACATAGGCTCCACAAAGGAGCTTACAGATTTCTGTCTGTTTTTGTTCACTGTGTATCCAAAGCACCTAGAACAGCACCTGGTGCAAAGTGCGAAAGGGCTCGTCTGGAGCGAGACAGGAAAAACAGGGGGTAACACTGGGACCAATGCGGGAAGCACAGGAAGGCAAGTTTAAGTTCAACAGAAGAAAGTACTGAGTTTTCCAAAGACCTTTTCTCCCCCAGCCCTCTAACCTCCTCTTCTACCTCTGGCTTCCACGAGCCCTGGGCTCCAACTGGGAACGTCGTGGGTACATTCCTATCTCACGCCCTTTGCCCTGCTCTTTCCTTGGCCAGGAAAGCCCTCCCCTCTCCCTGCTATTGTAATTCTGCCCATACTTCAAGGCCCAACTCAAATGCTGTTTCCTCACCCCCTTGGTCTCCCCTTTGAAATAATCATACTGTTTATATAGCACAAGTGCATACACTGCGCTGGCAGCTGTTATGGGCACATGTCTTCTTACTTTAGAAAGAGCGTTATGTTATCTTCATAGATATATATCACAGATAAGTTACATATTATCTTTGATAATTATTCTTCCTTTTCACTCCCACAACACTGTGTACTTTTATTATGATAATACTGGTCCCCATGTATTAAGGGCGGCCATGTGCCAAATGCTGCAATCCTCACATCCATCCTACAACATGGGCACAATAAGGGCCAGAGAGAGGGAGAAACTTAGCCAATGTCACACAGTGGAGGTCTAATTTGAACTCCAGTTTGCCTGATGTCAAAACAACCAAAAAAAATTATATACAGGTATACATACATATACATATATGTACATAAATAGACACACACACATATAATGTATACAGTCTCCCCTTATTGTATCTATTATTCTTTCTAGCATATGGTAAATATTCAATAAAATATGTAAAAATGAACAAGTAGATAAATTAATAAATCTCGCATCCTGATGGCTGTGTCCATGACTCCCCTTCCATACCCCACCACCACCACCCACCACCCCTGTAAACTTCTGGACAGTTGGAATCAATAAACTGCACTGGGCTCCAGGACTCCATAAGGGATAGAAGAGCCATCCGTGCTCACAGGTGAGGATCAAGACTCAGGCAGAGAGTGGCGGGGGCTTGCGGCGGTCCCTGAGATGTTGAGGCAGCAGGCACCCATGAGGACCAGCCCAAGTTGCTCCTAGGCACTCTCCCAGGTTTGAGAGAAGAAGACCTCTCTCCTCTTCCCCAGCTGTCACGGCCCTGACCGCTGCCTGACCCTGGGGGTAAGGACCGGGGCTCCCCAAGGGAGGGAGGTTACAGCCCTGTTATCACCAAGAGGCAATAAAATCATTTCGCAGTAATTAGAATCCTAACCAATTTAAGTCGTTTACAGCTCCCAAAGGATTACATAATGGTTCTTATCACTCCACAAATTCTGAGATGTTATTTGAAGGGGATCATAAACTAGGAACCTGGTTGGAGTGGAGAACAGAAGACAGAAGAGAATGAAGAAAGATGGCCGCCCTTGGGATAGGAAAATAGAAAATGTTTAGAGGTCCATCAGCATACCTGCTCCATTCAGCAGATGCGGGCAAGGCAGACCTCTCCTTCAGGGCCTAATGGGAGAAAAATGTTTTGCCCCTGGAAGGTTCCTAACCAGAGTCATGAAATCTCAAAGATAGAAGGTTAAAGAAACGTCTAAACCAGCATGTCCAAAGTAGAAACCCTCAACATACGTGGTTCATGAGATGTTCATGGGTGTTTGATGAAAAGTGTTCCTTGGTCAAATCGGTTGGGGGAAACTGGCAAACTATGGTTCCCACTTGGAGAATCAGAGCCCATTCCCCATCCAGTAAAGTCTATAGGAAAGAAACCAGTTTAACTTCATGAAAGCCAGTGTTTCTCAGATTTTGACCACTGAGCCTTTTCTTCCCCACAGGGACTCTATCAAGAGTACAGCAAAGCTTGGGGAAATGGGGATCTATTTATCTACATGTCCTTCCCACTCTTGGGCTGAACTAGCCTGATTCTCTTCCAGGATACCACATGTCCCCTGGTTAGGACAGGTATTTGCACTGACCAGTGAGCAGTCAGCCATCTGCATATTCTTTGGGGATGACTCCCATTTTTATGTCTTAATTGAAAGGATCTGTGAAGGGGGAAAAGAAAGGACAAAGGGAACCCTTTGACAAACCTGAAATGGGGCCACAAAATGAAAAGGAGTTGAAGCTCAACTCCAAAGTTGGTGGCAAGAGACTTATTCTGTGTGGGCCAATGGGAAAGAACTGCTGCAGTAAAAGAAGGGACTTTCTAACAGTCAGAACTGCAGGCAGCAGAACCCACTGTGGGGCAGACTATCTAGGAGGGAATGAGCTACCTGACAGCGTGTGTATGAGCCCAGGCTGAACAGCTGCTTTAGGAGTGTTATTCAGTCAATAAGTAAATATTTATTGAGAATCTATACTGATCAAAGCATTATTTGGAGGTGAAAAAATAATGATGAGCAAGTCAGATAAATCTCCTGCTCTGCTAGAGTTTTATATTCTAGAGGGGTGGGGAGACAGATAGGAAACATAAATAAAAACACACAATAGTCTTCTAAGAATACAAAGAATTTAAATCAGGTGATACAATAGTAATGGAAGAAAGGCTAATTTGGTTAGGGTGTCGAGGTAAGGTTTCTATGGGGTCAAAACACAGGAGCTGAGACCTAAGTGATGGGAAGAAGTCAGCCAGGAGAAGACGTAGGGGCAGTGTGACCCAGGCATGCAGTTCAGCAAGTGCAAAGATTCTGAAGTGGAAATCACACGGGCATGTTCAAAGAATAGAAAGACCAAAGTTGAGTAGAGTGAGTGAGAGATCACTAAAAATTAGGGTGGAAAGGTAAAGCATATTCTAGCATTCAGTGGCCTGGACCAACCTCGTGCACCCTTCCGGCTCTGGGGTTCTGGATATTCGTGATGCTTCCCAGATTGAGTGTCACGAGGTCCCTGATAAATCACATCATCTCTGATTTTAAGCGCAGGCCCCATGTTCTTCATCTGACAGCGGGAAGTCATAAATCTACTTTGCAAAGATGCTAGATAGATACATGCCTAGATATTAACAAAAGTAATCCTCAAAACAGCCCCATGTGGCAGACACCATTGTTTTTCCTATGTCATAGGAGAGAAACTGAGGCACGGAGCATCACTGGGCGTAACTAGTATCTAGTAGAGGCTAAGTGCCTCATAGCTACTGTATACTTAGATTCAAAAGTCCCCAGGAGATGCGAAGAAAATATTTTCTATGTTCCTTGCCCTCCACCATCCCACCTTCAGAGTACCCAATTGGGGGCTTCTGCACAGCTTTGCAGATGATCTCAGTAGGGAATCATTCAACTGAAGTATATGATGCTGGTAGACAGAACCCTCCTCCAAAGCATGAAGACAATCAAGAGTCTTGCAGTCAAAGGACAAGGGTACGTACTAGAGGCATACTGACGAACAGTGTAGCATGGAGGCAACTAATATTTATGTAGCCTTTACTTTCTGCTTCGTTACAATCATGGGAGTTTAGAATTATACTCCCCATTATATAGACAGCAGAAAATGAGGCTCAAGTGAAAGTCTACAATCATCATAGTAAGAACTAAAGCTGCAAACAAAAGGAATTCTTTCCTCCAACTCTACAGCATGCTGACTCCCAGGGGACTTGAGGCAAGGAAATTCTAACCTTCAAGAGATTATTTCCTTCAAGGAGCATTTATTGGAACTGGAATCGAATACATCCAGGTATAATATGCCTTGGCTTGGCCATGACAACCAAACAGTGTACTTAGACTTAACTGTGGCTTAATAGAGGGAGAAATAAGTATGTTTTCCCTCCAGTGTTGACAGAAAAAGAAAAGGCTATTTTTATTTTTACTACAAAAATATATATTTATGCAAATTTATCATGTAAAAAAAGTTTTTAAAGGATTCCGAGAAAAATAACTCATAAAGCAAACAGGAGTGTATTTGAATATCTTTTTTTCATTTAACCTTAAATGTAATCAATTTATTCAAAATGCCGACATTTTTTAAACTGCTGGATTATGCTGTACCCTCATTATACACCCACAACTTGCAGGCATGTGCATCTGTATTTTCACTAACCTCTAACTAAAATGCAGCATTTCCTTCCATTATGATTACAGTCAACAAATTACACAGTAGTAATTCACACTACCTTTGACTTTGTCACCACAGATATTTTCATGTCTCTTTACAGTTCTTGCAGCTGTCTCAAAATATTTAATGTGTAAATAAAGAAGCACACACATTATGGTATTACAAATGTTTTATTTAGTTTGATAACCAGATTTTTATGTAATTGATATCCTTTAAAATTTTATATTATGAATTTGAAAGTATTATTCACAGAAAGGACCCACAAGGCTTCCCCAGACTGACACAAGATTCCATGGCACCAAAAGATGTAGGAAGCCCACCCCACAGAATCGGCCCTGCACTCCCTGGAGACCCCAGAATCCTGTTAGAAAGCTTCCAGGCGAATCAGAGGCCTAATACTATGAGCCCTTCCTTCCCTCCCACCTCCCCATTGCCTGCATCATTCAGACTGAAAGAAATGACAATTGCACTGTGTTTACTCACCTACTATCTGTAGCATTAGCCCCTGAAATTAATTTTCCCCAATTAGAGTTTCTCTGCCCATTTAGCTTTTTTGAGACGTGAGAGAACCACTCCCCCACTTCAGCCCCTTAGAGAAAGGCCTTCTATAGCCCCAGCGTGGATAAACTGAAAATTCACACCCAAAGCAAAGATCTGGCTTCATCTGCAGTGAGTTCCACAGTGACAACGAGTGTAGTTCATAGACTCTCTCTGATGCAAACCTTTTTCAATAGATGGGACCGAATTTCCCTCCATCCCAGCAGAAAATGTTGCCAAAGACACATTCAACAAGTTTAAACTGGGAACTACAGTTTTTCCATCACAGCTCATGAACACTTGCCTCCTTCCCTGCCCCTGGCCTGTGAGCACACTGTCCTCCAGGAAAATTTTGGGTGGGGTTTTTACCTGCTTGCTGTTCACCAAGCAATGAAGAGCCACACATTTCAGGTCCTATCTGGGTGCAACCAATTGGCAGTTTTGCTCTCTGTGTCACCAGCTCTGATTTATTGCCCAGGTGATTTCCCAAGACCTCTGGGAAAATGCATCCCCGGACAGAGGCAAGAAGCCCCAAGCAATGCAGAGCTCCTGGACTCTGTCCCAGCCTTCCTCGCCTGCTGGATGGGTTCTGGATTGCCACCCCACCCCCACCTCGCCTCCAGGCCTCAGGGTCCCCACCTAGAGAATAGAAGGGAAGATTGATCCCTTTTTGAGTACCACGTCAAAGGCACTCAACCTAGGAGTCACCACCCACAACCAGCTCTGCCTGGTCTTATTGTTGGTTTTGCTTGGCCAGACAGGCAGCCCATGCAGGCTCCAGAACCTACAGGGTCCACCCAGGCTTCCAATCACTTACTGTAAAGGAGCCCCCTCTGTAAGGGCAAAATGTCCAGGAAACTCAGCCAACAAGGCCATGAAGGGTGGGGGGTGATAAGTTTGCTCAGTGGCAGGCTGTGCCAGTGTCCAGAAGCTTCAATGTTCCCCATCAACACATCTGCTCTGCAGGTGTCGGCCAGGTGAGGAGGGGGCCAGGGAGCCCTCTGAGAAGCACAAGGGGCAGAGACATGCTTCCCCAGGAGGCCCCTGGGACGGAGCATGCTCCAGGGCCCTTGGAGGCATAACAGGAGGGGGAGAAATTGCCCTCAGAGATAACTCGTGCCAACTCCTTAGTTTTCAGCAGTGGAGGCTGCAAGACAGAGAGGTGAAGAGCTTTGCCCAGGTCACACAGTAATGCCAGGAGGACAATAGTTCTGTCCTCCTTTTTCCCCTTGCATGTATTTTATTGCCTTTTTTTTTTTTTTTTACATTACCAAAGGACTACATGTTTGTTGTAGTGACTCAAACAGCACAAAAGGGATGCATAAAGGTGAATTTCTAATCTCCTCTTCCTCAGCCCCCAGTCCCATGCCCTGACCAGCCCTCCCAGATGAATGCATGCTTATCCCAGGCCTGTGCAGAGGCTGAGGACAAAGCCATGTCCCTTTCCCCAGCTGGCCTCTGAAGGGCACACGAGAGGAGCTGGCCCACCAGACCGAGAGGGGCTGCCATGCCTGCTGGGTTCCAGACGCCTCTCCTCTCAGCCCCACCACCCTGGAAGAGAAAGGCCTGGCTGTCAATCTTTGTTCCTCTAAAGTGGATTCCAGTGGAGATTTTAGAAAAGGAGCTTAAGAATAAGGCTCAGCACTGACTATACACTTTGGATGGACTGTACAGGTGTGTCAAGAAAACTATTTAAAAAGAAAAAAGAACAAAGTTCTGGGCATGCCACATGGAAAGACATCCCTTCCTGGTCACCTGCCCCAACCAGCTCCCACTTCCCTTATCTCCAGCCTCCCACTCAGTCTCCTTATAGGGTAGATTGAATCCAGTAGCCCTCAAAAGACATGTTCTTAATCTGAATCCATATTCCCGTGGGTATGAACCCACTTACGAATAGGATCTTTTTTTAAAAAAAAAGAAAAAAAAAGCAGCTTTACTGAGATAAATTCCCGTACCATACAACCCATCTAAAGGGGATGTACAATCAATGTCTTCCAGTATATTCATATTTGTGTATTCATCACCACAATCAATTCTAGAACATTTTCACCCTGAAGTGGATTCGCTATTGTTCTGGCTTGAAAGGATGTATGTCCCCTAAAAAAGCCATGTTGTAATTTAAATTCCATTTCATAAAGGCAGAATAATTCTTATTCAATACTGTATATTTGAAACTGTAATTAGATCTCCCTGGAGATGTGATTTAATCAAGAGTGGTTGTTAAACTGGATTAGGTGACGACATGTCTCCACCCATTCAGGTGGGTCTTGATTAGTTTCTGGAGTCCTATAAGAGAAGAAACATTTTGGAGAATGAAGGAGATTCGGAAAGAGCAGAAAATGCTGCAGCACCATGAAGCAGAGGGTCCACCAGCCAGCGACTTTTGGAGATGAAGAAGGAAAATGCCTCCCAGGGAGCCTCATGAAACAGGAAGCCAGAAGAGAAAGCTAGCAGATGAACCCATGTTTGCCATGTGCCCTTCCAGCTGAGAGAGATGCCCTGACTGTGTTTGCCATGTGCCTTCACAGCTGTGAAATAGACCCTGAATTTCATCCGCCTTCTTGAACCAAGGTATCTTTCCCTGGATAAATGCCTTTGATTGGACATTTCTATAGACTTGTTTTAATTGGGACATTTTCTTGGCCATTAGAACTGTAAACTAGCAACCTATTAAATTCCTCTTTTTAAAAGCCATTCTGTTTCTGGTATATTGCATTCCGGCAGCTAGCAAACTAGAGCAGCTATGTTACACAGTCCCATGTTTCATCCTCTGGCTTCCTTGTAGTGATATACATGACCCTAAATTTTCCCTTTCACCCACAAACGCCACCACATATCACCGCTGTTAATTATACTCACTATAATTTACTACCAACCTGATTACACATGCCGCACAAATTAAGCATCGGCTCCCCATGCTCTGCCCTCCTTCTATCTTCTGGTGACCTATGTTCTAGGTATCAGCACCATGAGTTTGCTAGTTACATTTAGTTCATATCAGTGACATAATACAATACTTTTGCTTTTGTGCTGATTTATTTCACTCAACATAATATCCTCAAGGTTCATCCATGTAGTCACATGTGCCATGACTTCATTTCTTCGGACGGCTGCATAATACTCCATCGTGTGCACGTATCACATTTTGCTTATCCATTCATTGGTTGATGAGTACCGGCCTGATAAATAACACCATTTGAAGGCACTATTTTTAGTTAAGGTGGGGCCCAACTAAATCAGGGTGGATCTTAATCCATATTTCTGGAGTCCTTTATAGGCAGAAGAAATTAGGACACAGAGAAGGCCCCACAGGAAGAGCCAGAAGTCAGCAGAAACCTGAAAAGCAGACCCAAGGAGAGAGAGAGAGAGAGAGAGATGGCCATGTGGCAGGAGACTGAGATGCCAGCCAAGAATCCCAAGGATGGCAGCAAACCAGCACCAAAACCCTACAGACTTTGGGGAGAAAGCATAGCCTTGCTGGTGCCTGGCTTTTGGACTTCTGACCCTTGAAACCATGAGACAATAAGTGCTTGTTGCTTAAGCCAACCCATTGATATTTGCCATAGCAGCCCAGCAAACCAAGACAGCTTGATTCCAGAATCACCTCCTTAGTCCAGTCTCCACAGCATTGCCTGAGAGCACATCCCAAAACACCTCTGTGGAAAATATTTCAGTACCTCACTCCCCCAGACACCTCCAGACCCCCAGGCTTTTGTGATCTGCCCCCAAGACACCTCCCCAATCTCGTCTTCAGATGAGCCTCCCAAACGTTTTGTCCTAGCCACTTGAAATCACTTGCAGTTCCTGAAATAGATCACAGTTTTTTAACTAAACTTTTTATTTTAGGGTAATTGTAGATTCGCGTGTAGTTGTAAGAAATGACACAGAGAGGGCTTATGTATGCTTTACCCCATTTTCTCCAATGGTAACATGTTGCAAACTCCAGTACAATATCCCAACCAGGATATTAATAGCGATACAGTCAAGATGTAAAACATTTCCAACCGTTCAAGGGTCTCTTATGTTGCCCTTTTATAACCACGTCTTCTTCTCTCCTACCCACACCCCATCCTCTACCCCTGGCAACCACTAATCTTTTCTCCACATCTACATTTTTGTCTTTTCAATAATTTGTATAAATGGAATCAAACAGTATGCAAACTTCTGAGAATGGTTTTGTTCGATCAACATAATTCTCAGGAGATTCTCGCAAGTGATTGAGTCTATCAATAGTTCACGCCTTTTGATTGGTGAGTACTGTTCTATGGCACAGGTGTACCACACTTTGTTTGACTATTCCCCCATGAAGAACAACTGGGTCATTTCCAATTTGGGGCTTTTATGGATATGGATGCCATAAATATTTGATACAGGTTTCTGTGTGAATATAAGACCTAATTTCTCTGGGATGAATGCCCAGGAGTGTAATTGCTGGGTCCTATGGTGGTTGCATGCTTTGATATTTTGTTTTGCTTTGCTTTCAAGAAACTACCAAACAGTTTTCTAGAACAGCTGCACTATTTTCCATTCCCACCTGCAATGTAGGAGTGATCCAATTTCTCCTCATCCTCCCCAACATTTGGTGTGTCGCTACTTTTTTTAATGCTTAAAATTGCAAATTTTATTACATATAATGTATATACATGTATATACATATACATGTATATATATTGTTTTGTTACAAGTATAACCACAACAAAACAAAATGGAGGTCTGCCTGATTCCAGGCTACATATTGACTCCTCGTATTCCTTTGACCTGGGACATGATAGGCATATGCTCTTCCTGTCACTCATTATTAGGGTGAATCTCCAAAATCATGGTGACCTGGTCAAAGAGTGTGTGTATTCTTGGGCACTCTGCTGAGATGAGTTGGCATCTGCCTAGCAAAGTGATCTCATGAGCTTCTCCTTAAGTATGTTACTTGTCTTTTTGTCCCTCAAAAAGGAGATCCAGATTTAATTTTGTTCATTCTGTGGTTACACTAACTTTGACAGAGGAAATCTTGGCTCCTGCTATGGAGAACCTCCTCAAGACTCTTGGGCAACAATCAAGTCAGCAAAGAGTCGTGATGCTCAGCTGCTCCTGCGTTTTATAGGACAGCGTTTCTTGTGGGGCAGGGGCACGTGGGGAAAGAAAATTACTGACCCAGACTTTTACAGAATTTGGGATGTAGCAGAAAAGACATGGCTTAGAGTTATGAGTTTAATCATCCTTCTAAGTGTGACCTACTTTTTATTTTAGCATTCTGATAGGTATAGAGTAAAACCTCATTGTGGTTTAAATTTGCATTTCCCTAATAGCTAATGATGTTGAACATCTTTTCAAGTGTTGTTTGTTATCTGTATATCTTTTTCACTGAAACATATGTTCATGTCTTTGCCCATATTCTAATTGGATCGTTGGCTTTTTACTGGTGAGTTTTAAGAGTTCTTTATATATTCTAGAACCTGGTCCTTTGCCAGTTATGTGGTTTGCAAATATTCCCTCCCACTCTTGTATTTTCATCTTCTTAGCAGGGTTTTTCACAGTGCAACAGTTATTATTTTGATAAAGTCCAATTTATCAATTTTCCTTTTAAGGATCCTGTTTTTGGTGACAAGTCAAAAACTATACACCCCAAATATTTCATTTTCTTCCATGTTTTTTTCTGAAAGTTTTATACTTTTACATTTAAGATCATGATATCCATTTTAAGTTAATGTTTACATAAGGTATAAGACTTAGGTGGAGATTTGTTTTGTTTTGTTTTTGTTTGTCTATAGATATCCAGCTGCTCCAGGACTGTTTGATGAAATTACTATCTTTCCTTTATTGAACTGCTTTTGTCCCTTTGTAAAAAAAAAAAATCTCTTGGACAAAGTTGTTATTTTTTTCTGGGTTCTATATTGTTTCATTGATTTATATGTTTATCCCCCCACCAATAGTACATATTCTTTACTGTAACTAAGTAATATCTTGAAATCATGTAGATTGATTCTTTTTTCTTCAAGATATTTTTGCTATTTTGTTCTTTGCCTTTGTCTTTTTAGATAAATTTTAGAATGATCTTCTCTACATCTTCACAAATTTTGCTGATGTTTTAGTAGGGATTGCATTAAATGCGTGTATCAATTTGGGAAGAATTGATGCATTTACTATGCTGTAAATACAATAATTTACAATATTATAAATGCATTGTGTCTTTCAATTTATTAATATCTTCTTTGATTTCTTTCATCATTGTGCACATTTTAGCATATGTATCTTTTACAAGTTTAGTTGCATTTATACCTAGGTGGGGTTTTTTTTGGTGATTGTATATGACATTGTGTTTTTAATTTTGATGTTCATCTGTTCATCACTATTATATAAAATTACAATGAAGTTTGGCATGTTTATCTCCTATTCTGCAACCTTGTTGAACTCACATATTAGTTTTAGGAGTTTTTTTATTTCCTTGGGATTTTCTGTGTAGACAGTCATGTCATTTGTAAATATGGGCAGTTTTATTTCTTCCTTTATGATCTGTATACCTTTTATTTCCTTTTCTTGCCTTATTGCACTGGCAAAACATTTCAGCACTATGCTAAATGAAAGTGGTAAGACCACACATCCCAGCCTTATTCCTGATTTTACAGAGAAAACAGCCCATCTTCATATTAAGTGTAACATTAGCGATCAGTTTTGTTGTAGATGCTATTTATCAAGTTGACAGTTTTCCTCTATCCCCACTTTCTGAGAGTTTTTATCATAAATGTATATTGAAACTTATCAAATACTTTTTCTGCATTGGTAGATGTGATCATGTGATATTTTCTTCTTTAGCTTATTAACATATTCAATTACATTGATTGATTTTCAAGTATTGAACTAGCTTGCATCCCTAGAATAAACTCCACTCAGTCATCGTGTATAATTTATTTTATATATTGCCAAATTATGTTTACTATTTTGTTAAGAATGTTTGCATCTACATTCCCAAAGTATATTGGTTTGTAGTTTTGCTTTGTTTTATTTTCTGTACTATCTTTGTTTTTGGTTTCAGAGTAATACTAGCTTCGTGATTTGATTTGACAAGAATTCTCTCCTCTTTAGCTTCCTGGAAAAGATTTTGTAGAATTTGGGCTGATTCTGTTTTAAACATTTCGTAAGTTTCTCCAGTGAAACCATATAGACCTAGAGTTTTCATTTTGTGGATTTTTAAATAACAAATTCAATTTCCTTAATAGTTATAAGGTTAATGAAAGTATCTATTTCATACTAGGTGAGTTCTTGTAGTTTATATTTTTTCAAAGAATTAGTTCATTTAGTTGATGTTATCAATCTATTTGCGTAGAATTGTTCATAGCATTCCCTTACTATCCTTTGATGTCTGCAAAGTCTATAGTAAAATTCCTTATTTCATTCTTGATAATAGGCATCTGTCTTCTATTTTTTCCTTATCACTCTTGCTTGAAGTTCATTAATTTTGTTGGTCTTTTTAAAGAACCAGTTCTTTGTTTCATTGATCTTCTCTATTGCTTTATGTTTTCAATTTCACTTATTATTGCTCTTATCTTTGTCATTTCTTCCCTTCTACCTGTGTTGGTTTATTTTGCTCTTCTGTTTCTAAGTTGTAGGTTCTAAGAAGCCCAGATTCTTGATTTGAGACTTTTCCTCTTTTATAAAATAAGCATTCAGTGTTATAAATTTCCCTTTCAGCACTGCTTTAGCTATGCCCTACAAATTTTGACATTGTACTTTCATTTTCATTCAGTTCAATATATTTTTATTTCCCAAGAGACATCTTCTTTGATCTAAATATGTTGATTAGCTCCTGCTGGTTGATGATGTGTTGAGTTCTTCTGTATCCTTGTTGATCTTCTAATTGTTCTATCAATTATTGAGAGAGTGGTGTTGAGTGCACCAACAATAAGCATTGATTTGTCTATTTCTTCTTTCAGTTGTGTTAGTTTGTGCTTCAGATATTTTGCATCCTTGTTGTTTGCTGCAAACATGTTTAGGATTGCTATGTCTTCTTGATGAACTAGCACTCTATCATTATAGAAAATACTTCTCTGCCTATGGTGATTGTCTTTTTTCTGAAGTCTCTATCATCTAATATCAATATCACCACTTTTGCTTTCTTTTGATTATGTTTGCATGACATGTGCTTTTCCATCCTTTTACTTTCAACATGCCTATACCACTATATTTGAAGTTAGTCTCTTGTAGACAGCATATAGTTCAGTTAATGTTTTTAATCAACTCTACCAATCTCTATTTTTAATACCTATATTTAGATCATTACAGTTAATATAATTACTGCTAATTAGAGATTGAGGCTGCTATTTGTGATTGATATTTTCTGTTTGTTCTCTCTTTCATTTCTCTGTTATTCACTTTCCTACCTTCTTGTAGGTTACTTGAACATTTTTTAGAATTCCTTTTTTATCTATCTATTTATAGATAAAGGATTCATTTTCAATGAACCTCCCTATAAAGCATTTTAGTGGTTGCTCTAGGTATAACATTATGCTACATGACTTATCACAGTCTGCTTGTGTTGTCACTTAACCAGTTCAAACGACACTCCCTACTTTTATACCTCTTCTCTATTCCCCATTTATAATTGCCTTAAAAATTTCTTATATATACATTTAGAATCACATCAATGGTATAACAATTCTGCGTCAACCATGAAATATAATTTAGAAAACTGAAGAGAAGGAAATTCTATTAAATTTATCCATATATGTTCTTACCACGTGCCTTCTTCCTTCCTTAGGTGCCCAGAGCCTCTCTCTTATCTCTTCATTTCGGTTTAGAGAAAATCTTCTAATTACTTTTAAGAATAGGTATGCTAGTGTCTTGACAGTCCCTTCATTCCTGAAGGATATTTTCATAAATATAAGACTCCAGATTGACATTTCTCTTATCTCAGCATCTGAAAAAATATTATATCACTTCCTTCAGATCCATGGCTTCTCATGAACATTTGCTCTCCTTCAAATCGTTTCTCCTTTTATAAGCAAGGTATAGTGTTTTTCTGTGTGCTTTGAAGACTTAACATTGTCTTGAGAGTTTTCAGAAGTTTCATTATGATGCATCTTGGCATGAATCTCTTTGGGTTTATCGTGTTTGGGGTTTGTCCAGCTTGCTAAATTTGTAGATTTATGTCTTTCACCATGTTTAGGAGGTTTTCAACCCTTATTTCTTCAAGTACTTTTCCAGCCCCACCCTGTTTCTCTTCTCTTTCATGGACTCCAATGACATTAATCTAGACTTTTGTTTCTAGGACATAAAGCAGACATACCTTTCCATAGTCCTCTCACTAAGTACAACTAAATACAATCCTGACTATGATGTATAAAACAAACATAAGAGATTCTGAAAAGTAGAAAGAAAAAGGATGTATAAAACAAACATTAAAGACTCTGAAAGGTAGAAAGAAAAATGCAGACAGGCTAGGGGATCTCAAGACATAGGAAACAACATGGTGGTGAGTTTCCTAGGTTTTCTTTTTACTGCATATACCCCAAATTTGGAGCAGAAGAAGCTGGCAACCCAGAAAAGCCAAGACAATTGAAAAATAAAAAAGCTCTAACAAAAGCCAGGCTCTCCCTAGCCAAGGACCAGGAAAGGGGCATCCCAACAAGACAAAAATCTTTTGAACAATAACAGCTCTACCACAGCTGAACACCACAGATAAAACTGTGGTCCCAACCCCACCTAAATCAGCAAAGATCGAAAGGGGAGTCTAGGCTTCCACTCTCATCAGTCTACCTTCAGGCACCCCAACACCCTTGCTAGGCGGCTGTCTGAGAAGGTCAAGTAAGGAGGTGGGAAGTTCATTCCCACTGGCCAGTAGCAAGTCCCTTACCCCGCAGTGTCAGTGGGGACCATGTGGTGCCCTAGACTTCCACCCTCATCCAGCAGTAGGCAGGTCTCCTATCCCTTGGGAGGCCTGTCAAAAGAGGCCTGGAAGAGAGCCGGAATTTCATCATTGCACAATGGTGGTGAGGCCATCACTGGAAGAGGCATGTGGAGAGCTGGGGCTCCCACTTCCTCCCAGCAGTAAGAAGAACTTCTCCGCTCAAATGTCAATGGAGGACCAGAGGGCTAACCTGAACTTCTACCTCCACCCAGAAATAATGAGTCTGTGCCACCCTTTCTCTTGCAGAATCAGAGTCACTAACAGTCAGCTAAAAAGAAGGCTTAAATAAGATCAAGAATATCAGGACATAACGCAAAAATGGCCAGGAGGTTTTCATTGAAAATCTCTTGTCATACGAAGAATTAGGAAGAAGGAGAACCATGTTTATGGAGTGGAGAAGCCACTTGGCCAAAGTCAAAGGGTCATAAATGGCAAAGCCAGGCCGGGAGTTCTTCAGGACCATTTATTTCCAAAGCCCTCACTCTTTTCAATATAAACATTTTCTAAATTGTGAAAATGGATTCAGGACAAAAAATCGAAGACACCAAAGGGCAGGTCTCATCCCGCAAGTCTGCAGGGGTTTGAACCGATCAAGTATGATGAGTGACGTGTCCAGATTCCAGAATCACTGGACTTGTGTCCCACCTCTACCACCACTTCCCATCTGTGCAACCTTGAGCCAATCTTTTGCTTTTATAAAGCCCAGTGACCTCATCTATAAAATGAGAATGATAAGAGATCTCACCTCAGAGTTATTGTGTTAACACAATAAAGCAATGTATGTAGGCAACTTACCATTGTCCCTGGCCCCCACAAACACCCAATTAGAGGAACTGAAAATTATTATGCTAAGCTCCAATGTGCCCAGACTTTGCTGCAGTCTGAGATTCTAAGGTATGATATATAATCTTCAGGAAATGTAGCATCTGATCAGGGAAACAGGACACATTGACAACAAATAGTCAATCCCAAGGAAATGGCCTAAAGGAGTAGCAAAAGCAATCCTGGGTAAAGGGGTTCATTCAGTAAAGGGTGAGAAGAGCAAATGCTTTAAGGGGTCAGAAAAGGTTTCATAAAAGTCAGATTCCTCACTGCTGTGACAGAGAGAGAGAAGCAGACAGACAGACAGACATAGAAACAGAGGGCTGGCTTTCCAAGAGAGGAGAACAGCATGAGCAAACTCCCGGAAGCAGGAAGAGAAGGCTGGGGGGCAGGGTGCAGAGTTACAGGGAGACCTTGACTACAATGGAGAATTGGGAAGCATTGGTGGTGAAATCCCAAGAACCCTGATTCTCCAGGTTTAGGTCCTGCCTTGAAAATTCCATAATGATGCAGTCAGGCTCGGGACAAAGTTGTGTTTTTATCCAGCAGGTGATCTCTAGAATTGCATTCCCAGCACTAAAGCAAAGTTCAGTTTTGACCATCCAGTGGCCTTCAGGAATGAGACATTCATTCACTCAGCAACACTTACAGTGCACCTACTATGTGCCAGACACAGTGGTGATACCAGGCACCGGTTAACAGAAGGCAGATACCAGAATGATCTCACGGGTAAAAAAACACAGGCTTTCTGAGGGTATAGGAGGGGAAAGCACACTGGCCCTGGAACTTCTAGAAGAGCCTGGGTTTGACACTCTGATCTGCTACCCAGAGCCTAGGCAAATCTGGGCAGGTGATCAGGGTCTTACCTGTGCATAGGGTTAATCATAGTCCCACCTGTTCTGAGGATATATGCACTAGTTCTCAGAAGGGAAGCATGTGGGAAAACTATGATTATCCTAGGGAGCCCCAGAAATCAGCATTGGGGGGTGGGGAGTGGAGGACCTGGGCCCGTAATAGTTAAATCCTTGATCTTCGGGTCAGACTATCAGGGTAGGGATTGAGTTCTTGTTCTGTTCCCTGGTGGGTGAGCACAAAAAAATAATGAAACTCCTCCACAGCTCAGTTTCCTCAACTGTAGAAGAGACATTATCCTCCAGAACTCATGGAGTGCTTGAGAGACGTCATTGAGAACATGTGTGGAAAATACTCAGCACAGAGCCTGGCCCAGAGGAGCTGTTTGATAAATGGTCGCAGTTATCAATATAATTCTTATCAATAGACAAATGGGCAAGGGAGGTAGATTTCAGCTCAGCGTAATCTGGGTGCAATCCCACCTGCGGCAGTGGCGGTGGCCTGCCCCAGCCTGGGTTCCAGAGCTTGCCATGGTCACCACCTGCACAGCATCCTCCTGCGTCCACACCCTTTTCCAAACACCTGCCCCCCATCCCCACAAGCTGGCTGAAGGGGTTTGTCTCCTGTGCACCCTCTCTCAACAGACCCTGGTCCCTCCATTTTCCTCCCAGGACAAGGCCTCTAGATTCCTCTCTCTCCAGGTCATTCTCCCCCCAGCCCCTCCTGGGACTTTGTGCAAATAGCCAGGCCATTTCTATGGCCCCAGGGAAGGGAAAGTTCAGGAGCTCAGCACTGAGGACCAGAACGAGCGCAAGGACCACAAATCACTCTCATGTGACTTGGTGGGCCCAAGTTCTTGGGGGAAATTATTGTTTAATACACATGGCAACCCTTTGGTGTATGGCAATTGGATGAGGCTCCAATGCATATTAGTTGGTTGAACAGGACATTCTCATTTTCCTAATTTTACAGTTGAGGAAAGGGCCCCAAACCACACAGCTAGTGACAAATGCAGCAGGTTCCTCTGGTTACAAAGCTCTCTCTATCTTCTCTCTTTCTCTCTGTCCACACACACAACACACTCAACCCTTGGTCCAAGAAGAAATGAATCCCTCTAGCTCTGTCCTGGATGCCCCTGCTGACCTCTCCAAGGGCTCCTGGGATTAGGAGCTTCCTGGGTTTGGTGGACGTGGGTGGAGGGAGGGAGAAATTGCACCAGCTGCTGCTCCAGGCTCATGCAGTCAGTGGTGGCCTGCTACCAAATGCAACTTCTTTTATGACAGGAAAATCCTCGTCCTCTCAAATGGTTCACTCAAGGAGGTGTCTTTAAAAGAGTACTGTAGAACTCTGAACGTCATGAAGAGTAGATAAAACTGAAGTAGGTCTGAGGGACTGCAAAATAAACAAGGAAGACTCTCAGGCAGAGAGCTTGAGTGGGAGGGGAGAAGTACTAGATTACTCAGGCTAGGAGAGTTCCAGGACCCGATCCCAGATGTGCTCAGCTGGCCGTAGCCTGCCTCCAATTCAGGCAGATGCCTGAGGCTCTGAGCCTGATGGAGAGGCGGGGAGGCCACAGACCGGAGCCTAAGTTCCAAATCTGCATGGCTGGCCCTGGGAACTTTCAACAGTTTCTCTAAAATACACAGTGGGATATATAATAAATATAAATGTAGTCGCTCTGCATTTATTAGCACAAATACGTTTGTAAGGCTTGTTGTGAAGATTGAGGGGAAAAATAGGAAATTAGAACACACTTTGTCAATCGCAGAGCATTTCACATGTTTGAGAGAGCTGCTGGGACTGGCAGAATTTTCCAACACCGCCACCATTTCCCCTTCTCTGGACTGACCCCTGGGTAAGAGCAGTACTGACCTAACCACTTTCCACCCTGACCTTGAGAAGCTGTCCCAGTGTCATGTGGCTTCAAAGCCCTCTCTTCCACTCAGTGTTGCTGTGGACGAGTCACTGACCCTCGATTTCCTCATCTATAAAATGAAGGAGTAGGCTGTGGCTTGGAGCCCAGATCCCAGCCTCATATTCTCTGGGGTCTAGAGCAGGTTGAGCAAACAGTCTGTTCAGGGCCAGATAGGAAATATTTTAGGCTTTGTGGACCACATGGTCTTTGTAGCAACTACTTTATTATTGTGCCGGAATTCAAAAAAGCCAGAGACAATACATAAATGAATGGGTGCGAGTATGTCCTAATAAAACCTTATTTATTGAACATTTCTTCAATAAATGGTGCCTAGAGAACTGGATATCCATATGCAAAAGAATGAAAGAGGACCCGTATCTCACACCCTATACAAAAGTGAACTCAAAATGGATCAAAGATCTAAACATTAGGTCTAAGACCATAAAACAGTTAGAGGAAAATGTAGGGAGATATCTTATGAAACTTACAATTGGAGGCGGGTTTTATGGACCTTAAACCTAAAGCAAGAGCACTGAAGAAAGAAAGAAAGAAATGGGAACTCCTCAAAATTAAACACTTTTGTGCATCAAAGAACTTCATCAAGAAAGTAGAAAGACAGCCTACACAATGGGAGACAATATTTGGAAACGACATATCAGATAAAGGTCTAGTATCCAGAATATATAAAGAGATTGTTCAACTCAACAACAAAAAGACAGCCAACCCAATTACAAAATGGGAAAAAGACTTGAACAGACACCTCTCAGAAGAGGAAATACAAATGGCCAAAAGGCACATGAAGAGATGCTCAATGTCCCTGGCCATTAGAGAAATGCAAATCAAAACCACAATGAGATATCATCTCACACCCACCAGAATGGCCATTATCAACAAAACAGAAAATGACAAGTGCTGGAGAGGATGCGGAGAAAGAGGCACACTTATCCACTGTTGGTGGGAATGTCAAATGGTGCAACCACTGTGGAAGGCAGTTTGGCAGTTCCTCAAAAAACTGAATATAGAATTGCCATACGACCCAGCAATACCATTGCTAGGTATCTACTCAGAGGACTTAAGGGCAAAGACACAAACGGACATTTGCACACCAATGTTTATAGCAGCATTATTTACAATTGCAAAGAGATGGAAACAGCCAAAATGTCCATCAACAGACGAGTGGCTAAACAAACTGTGGTATATACATACGATGGAATATTATGCAGCTTTAAGACAGAATAAACTTATGAAGCATGTAATAACATGGATGGACCTAGAGAACATTATGCTGAGTGAGTCTAACCAAAAACTAAAGGACAAATACTGTATGCTCCCACTGATGTGAACCGACATTTGAGAATAAACTTGGAATATGTCATTGGTAACAGAGATCAGCAGGAGTTAGAAACAGGGTAAGATAATGGGTAATTGGAGCTGAAGGGATACAGACCGTGCAGCAGGACTAGATACAAAAACTCTAAAATGGACAACATAATAATACCTAATTGTAAAGTAATCATGTTAAAACACTGAATGAAGCTGCATCTGAGCTATAGTTTTTTTGTTGTTGTTTGTTTGTGTCTTTTGTTTTTTTCTTTTTCCTTTTCTTTTTTTATTATTATTTTTTCTCTATATTAACATTCTATATCTTTTTCTGTTGTTTTGCTAGTTCTTTTCCTAAATCGATGCAAATGTACTAAGAAATGATGATCATACATCTATGTGATGATGTTAAGAATTACTGATTGCATATGTAGAATGGAATGATTTCTAAATGTTGTGTTAATTTCTTTTTTTTCTTTAATTAAAAAAAAAAGTCATTTAAGGGATTTTTCCAAAAAAAAACCTTATTTACAAAAATAGTCAGGAGGCCAGGGCCCATGGGCCATCATTTCCTAAGCCTTCCCCTAAAGGACCCCCAAAATATGGCTGGACTCCTGTGGTGGGAAAGGGGATTGAATACTTGAGTGCCTTTCTTCTTCAGACTGAGCTCTTAGGTAGATGATGTAGGGCAGGTCCTTCTACCTCTCTGGGCCACATTTTCCCCATGTGCATAGGCATTGATTATAGGCCTCCTCTGACAGGTACAGCGGCCGGTGGGGTGTCTTTGCACCCCAAGCATTGCTGCAAGACTCTGCCTTCCATGGAGGTAGAAACTGCAACTCAAAGAAGTTAAGCAACTGGTCTGAGGTCACAGAGCTAGAAACTGTTCAGACTGGAACTCTAATTTGGTTCTGTGGGCTCTAGAGGCCAGAGCTTGTGCCTCCAGCCCTCACAGGCAGGGATGAATCTGAGGCCCCTGCAGGTCCACCCCTCTGAGCACTGGGAAATTGAAAAGCCCCACAAGAAAGAGGAGAAAGATGGCAAAGGAAAGATCACCTTTTAGGATCCAACAGTGGTGTGGCAGGCAATGATCTCAGTTAAGGAGGTATTGTCCTCCCTGTGAACAGAGGAGGAAACAGGCCTGGAAAGGTGGAGGGTCTCGCCTACGTCAAAGAGGCAGTAAAAAGTAAGTCAGGCCAGGAACCCAGGCCTGTTGGACATCACCTGGCAGAGCTTGGCTGACTTCTTTACATGTGCTTCACTCTGAGGGGCAGGAGCCAGAGAAGACCTCTTTCCTCAGGTGACTCACAGATTAGAGACCCAGAAGGTGGCACCTCCAGTGCCATTTTCGGGGTACCACCCGAGCTCACAGGTGTTCACTGGTCTAAGCTAAGACCCATCAACAATGCCACCCCCCTTCCACATCCTCCCTTATTCAGAACAGAGAAGGCTCTGGAGCTGGGGCACCAGATGGTTTCAGGGCCCAGGCAGTGTTATCAGTGGCCCAGGAAACGCCTGAAGTCCTGAACTTCTGAACTCTTCGCTCACCTCTACCTGAACCCAATGTAATGGCCTCTTTGCTGTTATTACTTTATAGCCTTGACCATAAATTCTTTCCTGATCCCACTTTATGGCTGCAGGATAAAAACATATGCTGGGGGTGTAGCTCTCGTGGAGAGCACCCAGCTTAGAAAGTGGTGCTGATCAAGGCCAGGAGGGATGGCGCTCAGTGGCTTCAAGGTACAGCATCCCCGGCTTCCACAGATGGAACCCCTCCCAGGTCCCAGGAAAGACAGGCTGGCCCAGACCCCAGTCAAAGCCCCAGCTCGGGGGATTTCAGGGGCCCTGAAAGCAGAGAAGTCCCAAACATGCACCAAGCATTGCAGGGTCCACAGCACATTCAAAGCCATTGTTCTCTGCATCCTCAGGATGACATTGAGAAATAGGCCAGGTTTCAGACTGTCCTCATTCGATGGATGAGTGTGCTGGGCCCCAGAGAGATGGAATGTCCAAGGCCACACACGCAGCCCAGTCAGGGCTAGAAATCAGGTCTCATCCTCCTTCACTGTGCACTTTCACACAATAAACTCCTGCGCATCTATGGGGCAGCATATTTACACAGAATTGGCTCAGCCTCATCAAATCTTCAAGATATGCTGCAAGAGCAAGTATTGCCCTCTTCATTATGCAGATGCACTCATTTATTGTACAGATATCTATCATGGACCCACACTGAGCCTTCTGTAAACACATACCTCACTCCTGAGTTTTCCCTCCATATGGAAGGAAGCACTACCCTCCTGTTGACTGAACAGTTTGGAAGAAGTAGGACATGTCCAGCCCTGCCCCACTCTTCCATCAGGGGCTCTGACCAAGGAGGGATGCAGAAACAGGTCTAGGGCTCTCAGACTCTGACCTTGGATTTAAACCACATTTTCTTTGTCCAGCTTGATCAGTAATAAAGGTGCTATTTTGATCCCCATCTGCCAAAAGTTCATTCTTTGAAAAGATTAATAAAATCAGCAAACCTTTAGATAGATAAAGAAAAAGAGAAGGAGACAGAAAAATCTAAACTCAGAAATGAAGACGGGAACATTACTACCAACCCACAGAAGCAAAAAGAACTATAAAAGTATTCGAGGAACAACTATACACCAACAAATTAGGTGACCTAGATGAAATGGACAAAATCCTAGAAACACAAACACCACCCATGCTGACTCAAGAATAAATGGAAGATTTCACCATCCAATAACTAGTAAAGAGATTGATTCAGTAGTCAAAACCTCTCAACAAAGAAAAGCCCAGGACCAGATAGCTTCACAGGAGAATTTTACCAAACATTCCAAGAAAAATTTGCAGCAACCATGCTCAAACTCTTCCAAAAAATTGAAGAGAACGGAACACTCTGTAATTCATTCTAAAAGGCCATCACCCCCCTCATACCACAGCCAGGTAAAGATACCACAACAAAAGAAAACCACAGACCAATATTCCTTATGAATGGAGATGCAAAAATCCTCAGCAAAATACTTGCAAACCAAATCCAACAACACATTAAAAGAATTATATACCATGATCAAGTGGGATTTATCCCAGGTATGTGAAGGTGTCTCACCATGAGAAAACTAATAAATGTAATACAACCCATTAACAGAAAAAAGGGGGAAACCCCACATGTTCATCTAAATTAATGCAGAAAAGACATTTGACAAAGTCTGCACCCCATCTTGACAGAATCATTTAGGAATAGAAGAAAACCTCCTCAACATGATAAAGAGCATATATGAAAACCCCACAGCTATCTTACTTAATGGTGGTTTTCCTCCTAAGATCAGGAATAAGATAAGGATGTGTACTGTCACCACTGTTATTCAACATAATTGTGAGAAAAAGAAATAAAAGGAATACAAATCAGAAAAGGAGTGAAACTTTCCGTATTAGTAGTTGGCAAGATCCTACATAGAGAAAATCTTAAGAGAGCCACACCAAAGCTTCTAGAGCTAATAAACTAATTCAGCAAAGTGGCCAGGTAGAAAATCAGTAGTGTTTACTGAATAATCTGAAGAAGAAATCAAGAAAAAAATTCCATTCACAATAGCAATTAAAAGAATCAAATATCTAAGAGTAAATCTAAACAAGAATGTAAAGGACTTGCACACAGAAAAGTATAAAAATTTGCTAAAAGAAATCAAAGAAGACCTAAATAAATGGAAGGACACCCCATGTTCATGTATTGGAAGACTAAATGTTGTTAAGAAGTCAATTCTACCCAAGGTGATTTACGAATTCAATGCAATCTCAATCAAAATTCCAACATCCCTCTTCGCAGAAATGGGAAAGCCAATCATCAAATGTACATGAAGGGTAAGATACCCTGAATAGCAAAAGACATCTTGAAGAAGAACAAAATTGTTCCCTTCCCAAACTTAAAACTTATTACAAAGCCACAGTAATCAAAACAGTATAGTACTGGCACAAGGACAGATATATAAACAAATGGAATTGAATTGACAGTTCAGAAATCAACCCTCACATTTATGGCCAACAGAATTTTGACAAGGATGTCAAGTCCATTCAAATGGGAAAGAACAGAAGCTTCCACAAATGGTACTGGGAGAACTGATGTCCACATGCAAAAGAATGAAAGTGGACCCCTACCTTATACCATACACAAAAACCAACTCAAAATGGATCAAAGACCTAAATATAAGAGCCAGAACTATCAAACTCTTAGAAGAAAACCTATGGAAGCCTCTTCAGGACTTTGTGTTAGGTAATGGCTTCTTAGATTTTACACCCAAAGCATAAGCAATAAAAGAAAGATAAATGGGACCTCATCAAAATTTAAAACTTTTGTGCCTCGGGCAGTGCGATGGTGGCTCAGTGGCTGAATTCTTACCTGCCATGCCAGAGACCCAGGTACACTGCCTGCCCATGCAAAAAAAAAAAAAAAAACTTTTGTGCCTCTTTGGCCTTTATCATGAAAGTAAAAAACAACCTACATAATGGGGAAAAAAATTGGAAACCATATATGCAATAAGGCTTTAATATCAAGAGTATATAAAGAACTCCTACAACTAGACAATGAAAAAACAAACAACCCTATTTTAAAATAGGGCAAAAGACTTGAACAGATATTTCTCCAAAAAAGAGATACAAATGCCTAAAAAGCACACGAAAAGATATTCAACATCATTAACCATCAGGGAAATGCAATGAAAATCACAGTAGGATACCACTTCACATCCACTATAATGGCTATTATTTTCTTAAAAATGGAAATTTACAAATGTTGGAGAGGATATGGAGAAATAGGTACACTCACTCATTGTTGGTGGGAACATAAAATGGTGCAGCCACGGTGAAAGATAGTTTAGTGGTTCCTCAGAAAATTAAGTCTAGAATTATCATGTGCCCTGGCAATACCACCTCTAGTTATGTATCCAAAAGACTTGAAAACAGGGTATCAAACAAATATTTGCATACTGATGTTCATAGCAGTATTATCCACAATTGTCAAAAGATGGAAGGAAACCAGGTGTCCATCAACCAATGAAGGGATATATAAAATGTGGTATATACATTCAATGGAACATTATTCAGCCATAAAAAGGAATGAAGTCCTGATAGATGAAACAACATGGATGAATCTTGAAGACATCATGTTGAGTGAAATAAGCCAGACAAAAAAGGACAAATATTGTACGATCTCACTGATAGGAAATAGAATAAGCAAATCTATAGGGTCAGAAACTAGATTATAATTTACTGGAGCCAGGGTGGAGGTAAGGAATGAGAAATTAATGTTTAAATTGTACAAGTGTTTCTATTTGGGCTGATGGAAAAGTTTTGGCAATGGATGGTGATGATGATAGCACAACATTGTAAACATAATTGATGGCACTGAATTATATATTTGTATGTGGTTAAAAGGGGGATATTTTAGGGGTACAAGGGTAGAATTCTCACCTGCCATGCAGGAGATTCAGGTTCAATTTCCAGCCCAAGCACTTCCCAAACAAGCAAACAAGCAAACAACAAATGAAAAGACAAACAAACAAAAATTCAGCAAATGGTGCTGCAATAAGGGGATACGCACATGGAAAAAGAATGAAATGTGATCCCTGCTATAAAGCATACAAAAAAGGGGGGTGCGATATTTTAAGTTATATATATTACTAGGATAAAAAAAATTTTTTTAAAGACTGTTCAACACAGTGAACCCAATATAAATAATGGACTATTGTTAATAATTATTAAAATGTTTCATCATGAATCATAATAAATGTACCACACTAATGCAAGTTGTTGATAATAGGATTGTATATGGGAGCTCTGTATTCTATGCGTAATTTTTCCGTAAGGCTACAACTTTTCTAATACAAAAAAAGGAAGTGACATGGGGGAGGATAAGGCCAGAAAAGAGGGTGCTGATGAGCAGTTAGATTTAAAAAGATTGAAAAGAGAATGGTGAGGCTCACATTTAAGGCTGCAGCTGGAGAGGCGGGTTTCCAGAAGCAAGAAGCATCCCTGCACCAGGAATCAGGGGATCTGGTCCTAGTGTCCGCACCAAGCCTGATGTGCTAGCCCCCTGTTTAAAATGATGTATGTACTCTAGAAAAGCCATTTTTTAATTCTAATCTCATTTTGTAAAGGCAGCCGTTTCTTCTAATCCCTATTCAGCATTGTATGTTTCAAACTGTAATTGGATCATCTCCCTGGAGATGTGATATAATCGAGAGTGGTTGTTAAACTGGATTAGGTGACGACATGTCTCCAGCCATTCAGGTGGGTCTTGATTAGTTTCTGAAGTCCTATAAAAGAGGAAACATTCTGGAGAACGAGAGATTCAGAGAGAGCAGAGCAGAACGACATAGCCACAAAAAGCAGAGTTCACCAGCCAGCGACCTTGGAAATGAAGAGGGAAAATGTCTCCCGGGGAGCTTCATGAAATAGGAAGCCAGGAGAAGAAGCTAGCAGATGATGCCGTGTTCACCATGTGCCCTTCCAGATGAGAGAGGAACCGTGACTGTGTTCGCCATGTGCCTTTCTAGATGAGAGAGAAACTCTGACTGTGTTCACCATGTACCTTCTCACTTGAGAGAGAAACCCTGAACTTCATCAGCCTTCTTGAGCTAAGGTTCATTTCCCTGGATGACTTAAACTGGACATTTCTATAGACTTGTTTTAATTGGAACATTTTCTCAGCCTTAGAACTGTAAGCTTGTAACTTATTAAATTCCCCTTTTTAAAAGTCATTCCATTTCTGGTATATTGCATTCTGGCAGCTAGCAAACTAGAACACCCCCTTCAACACATCTCTTCAACTCACTCATCTCTGAAATGAAAATAGTACCACCTCCCCAGAGTGGGCACTGAACCCGGGAATCTTATGAGATTGTTCTAGTACTAAGGTCTAGATTCTGTACCCTTTCCTAAGATGCTTGATTCTCAATGTGGACTGCACATTAGAGGCCCTCGGGAAAAGTTTCATAAATACAGATGCTCAGGTCTTTAGACTCCTGTGCTACACTGATGCCCAACTTCAAACTTGGAAAACTTAATTTTAAAGCCAGAACTGTAGGATAGAAGCTGGAAGTTTTTGTGAAGAGGTGCTTCCTGGAGATTTCCAAGTACAAGGAACAAAGATAAAATAAAAATTTAGTTTCGTAGGTGAGAGGTGAGTTTGGGAGTCAAACAGACCTGAGTCCCAATCTCCACTACTCCAATGACCAGGGAAGCTCACGCAGAAAAACTACAAGCCTCCTGCCTTACTTTGTCCTTAAAATAGGACAGCAACATCTCCTTCATAGGGTGGTGGTGGGGAATATGTAAAAGTGCCATACATAGTATCTAATAAACATTCCAAAATGTTAGCTTTTATTGTTAATTATAAATGGTGCACACCCCACTTCCAGGGCAGGTGAGCAAACTTCGATGATCAAGCCCTGGGCCTCTGGTGCAGGACTGCCTCAGTCCCAACTCCTGTTCACTCCCCCACTAGCTATGTGTCCTTGGGCAAGTCAACTGCCTCCTCTAGGAAAGGGAAACTAATAATACCACCCTAGGGGTGCTATGATTGTTAAATTAAGCAGTAAGTGGGCATGCCTAACAAAATGAAGTGACAGTAGGTTTTCAGCACATGTTTATTTACTTCTCTTTTTCTCCAGCAGTCAGGAGACTGGTTGTGCTGGCAATAGGAACGTCTGGGCTGGAAGGCATTTGGATTCCTCTCCTCCTACCCAGGAACAGGTGTCAGCTGACTTGAGTTCCACAGTGGGTCTGCCTTTTGGCCTCAGCTGAGCACGTGATATCTTCTCCTACCCCACAAGCTTCTCCCACCCCCACCAGCTGAGTCAGGTTGAGAAAAGGAATGTAAAAACGCTTTGTAGATCTGTAATTACTTTGCAGGGGCACAGACCAAGGCTGAAGAAGAGACCAGAGCTCCCTGACCCACTGGGGAATCGAATCTGTGGCTTTAGTCCCCAGGATTACTGTGCTGAACAAAGGTTACAAATTCTCAGCACCAAATACAACAGCACACATTTCCTTTCTGAGGTCGATCCTCTCTGTCCATCTGTCTCAGAATCCAGTAGTAGAAAGAGAAGTGGTCTTGGAGGGAGACAGATCTGCCCTTGGGTCCTGGCTCCACCACTTACACACGAGGCCCTTATCTGCACGGGCCTCGGCTCCCCACCCCTACGAGGAGAATCCCTACTTAGCGCACAGCTTCATTTCAAGGCTCTTTGAGGAAAACTGAGATAAGGCTCCTTCCCTGTGAGAACTTGAGAAATTACTTCGTCTCTCATAACTGCAATTTCGAAATCTGTGAAGTGGCAATGATAGTATTAGCCTCACAGGGCTGTTGTGAAAATTAAATGAGACAATGTAAATAAAATACTTTGGACCCTTCCTGGAACATGGTAAAGGCTCCAGTCACCGGCAGCGTCATCCTCATCATGGTTAATCCCGTGGGACAGTCCCTCTCCCCCTCCCCTCCACGGCAAGGATGACAGTCCTCGCTCCGCAGCTGAAGAAAATTTCCAGTCCAAGGGCTTCAAGGCCTGAAGGGAGCCGAATGCCCAAGCCTCCCAGAATCCCCTGAGGGTGGGCCCCCCAGCTTCCCAGAATCTCCTGGGGCAGAGCCCCCAGACTCCCAGAAGCCCGTGAAAGTGAGTCTCACAGCCAACCAGAACCTCCTGGGGTGGGCCCATCAGCCTCCCAGAATCCCCTCGGGTGGAGCCCCCCCCAACCTCCCAGAATTCCCTGGGGGTGGGCCCCTCAGCCTCTCAGAATCCTCTTGGGGTGGAGCTCCCAACCTCCCAGAATCCCCTGGGAGCGGGCCCCTCAGCCTCTCAGAATTCCCTGCAAGGAGCCCCATAGCCTCCCAGAATCCCCTGGGGGTGGGCTCCCAGCTTCCCAAAATCCCCTGGGGCAGCCCCCAGCACGTGGGAATACAGCCATTACAGGACCAAGGGACTTCTTAGATTGACTCATGGTTCAACCTGGCCGCACACAGTACCTCTACATGGAGTTATTTTAATCTTTTCTCACAAATCAATTACAGCTTACCTTGGAGGAGTTTTAATTAGTTAATGCCGACTGAGTGCTCTGCTGATAAACGAGCCTGCTATTAATGCTCAGTGTCTGCCCAGTGGTTGCTATTTTTATTGTTGCTGCTGCTGTTGTTGCTGATAGGAAACCCTCACTGCTAAAGCCACAGCAGCCTAGGCTGTTATAAAAAAGACCTTTGACTTCAGCGCCCTTCCCAAAAAGCTGGGCAAAGGGGCCCAGCTCATCCCCTCCCTTCCTCACCATTTGCAATGCCTTTAGCACAATGTTACTGAAAGAGGTTTCCTTCAGTCACAGAAAACAACCTCCACCTGCATTTGGCTTTGTGTAGCAAAAGAGACCTCCTCAGTGAGGATGGCCTGCCACCCATCTTCCATAAATTAGCTCCAGCAGGGAAAGCAGAAGGGGAGAACATTTATAAAATGCCTACTGTGTACTGGCAATGGCACCGTATGCTTCCTTCTGGGACCTCATCCAGTCTTCAGAATATCCCTAGGAACTGAAACAGGCTCTGTTTTCCCAATGAAGCAATGGGGGTCAGAGGGGTTAAAGCACTTATTCAAGGGCTCAGCATCAGTAAGTAGGGAACATGGCTCTCATAAACACTGGGCTTTCTGATTCAAACTCTGTTAAGCTCCTGAGCGATCTTTGCTGGCGTGGCCAACTTCTGTCACTCTTTTGACATCTCCATCACAGACCACAGGGACAGAGGCTGCCTGCTTATCTCACCCTTTTTCAAACTGCCCCCCTCCCTCCCCCACCCCCCCCACCCCACCCCACCCCCACCCCCGCCTACTCCTTCCCATGAGCTTCTGCTCCCCCAACCTGAGCTGTGGGAAGGACACAATTTCTCCAAGTCAAAGGCTAACTCCATAGACCCTTGTGTTGTCACTCAAAGAAGAGAGGAGAAATGCGAATAACAGAAGTGGAGGAAGAGCTGGGATCCAGGCAATGTGGCAAAGTGGTTCTGACACCATCAGAGGTAGCAGGGAGGCCTGAGTTCAAATTCTGCCCATACCTCTTATTAGCTGTGTGACCTGGGGCTCTTGGTAAAGCTCCACTCTTCTCACCCATAAAATTGCAATCACAGTAGTATCTACCTCCGAAGATTGTTCTGAGGCTTAAGTGAGAGAATCCACAGTAAGGACTTAACTTGGCACTCAGTGCAAGATAATTCTATGTGTTAAGAGAGATTATTGCTAACACATAATGAGCAATTACCACGTGTCAGAGTTGTTCTGTCCTGCTTCATTTCATTTACTTAACCCGACAACACTCTGAGGTCTCTCCATTTTACATTTGGGAATCTATGTGTTATCTCCAGTCTACAGATGGGAAAACCTGAAGCTGAGAGAACCAGGGAAATTGGCCTCGGTCATGTTTTTTAAATTAAACTTTTTATTTTGAGATAATTGGAATTTCACATGCAGTTTTCAGAAATAATGCAGAAAGGTCCTGATCCCCCTTTGGCCAGATGGTAACATCTTGCAAAGCTGTAATACAGTGTTGCAACCAGGATATTAGAATGCATAAGGTCAAGGCACTGAACCTTTCCATCTCTGCTTGATTCTCTCCGGTGGTCCTTTTATAGCCGCACCCACTTTCCTCCACCCCCAACTTTCCCTTAAACCCTGCAACCACTAATCTGGTCTCCATTGCTATAAATTTGTCCTCGGCAAGAATGCTATATAAATGGAATTAGGCGGTCTGGAACCTTTGGGCATAGGCTTCTTGCTGTCAGCATAATGCTCCAGAGTGTCATTCAGCTCGTTGCGTGTTTCAGTAGTTCATTCCATTTTACTGCTGAATAATGTTTCCTGGTGTGGATGTACCAGCATTCGTTTAACCATTCCCATTGAAAGCCATGTGGATTGATACCAGTGTTTGGCTATTATGAATAAAGCTGCAATAAACACTTGAGTAAAGGTTTTTATGTGACCCTAAGTCTTCATTTCTCTGGGATAAATGCACAAGAGTGCAACTGCTGAGCCATATCATGGTTGGAGCATGATATTCTGAAACTCGGGGTGTTATTTAAATCTTCACAACAGAAAGTGTCTCTGACATCATTCTGGCAGGGAGACGAGGGGCACCTCTTCATTATTGCCCAATAGAAAAGTCCGTATTCCCTACTTGCCTCTGCTGACACCCGAGCAGGCAAGAACTCCCCATTTCTTCTGGGTGAGGATGGAATGTCATCTCTTCGTGTCATCTCTCCTGACAATCCTGTGGAGGTGGCCTTGTTACTACCGAGTGACAGGGAAAGTCCCAAATCTGTACTAGACCTCCTCTGAAACTGATACACCAGAGAAGGGGAGGCAGGAGTCCAGGCTCACCACGTGATCTCCACCAAAACCATGGGGAGGGACCATTACCAGCCAGAAGGGAGGAGAGTCCCAGCTCCCTACTTAGCTTAGTCTGACCACCCCAGACGAGGACAGGTGGGCTCTTCGTTGCAGTCTCACAAGAGTAGAAGTCTACCCACTCAGCCCTTGCTGGCATGGATGGAGCTGGGGTGTTTGGTAGGGGAAGAGCAGTTACTGTCTAAAAATTTTTGGTTGTGTTCTGCCCCTTTCTTGGTTCTTTGACTAGAGAGAGCAGGCTTTTGTTGGGGGACTTTTGTCTGAACCCTTTGACATTTCCAGGTGACCAACTTATTCTAAACTTACTCAGGTCCACATCAGGGAGATAAGAGATAAAAAGAAAACCCAGGGAACGCACCACTGTGTTGTTCCAAGGACTCAAGGTCTCTAGCCACTCTGTCTTCTTCTCTCCACCTTAGCAGGAGGAAAAGGGAAAAATCTTGTCTACTCCATCTTCCTGGGAGCAGGAGTTCCACACGTACGTTTTAATAAGTGTAGTAAAACCTGGATTCAGGCTCTAGTGGTGGAGACTCAGGGTCTTTGCATGTCATCACTAGGCCACATTGCCCCAGGCCATGCAAATTCACTCGGGTGTGCTCCTGTGGGGACTGTTCCCCTGCTGTATTGTCCCCATTGCTGTAAAGTTCTCAGAAGCAATAGGCAAAAATCTCTTCTCATGAATGACAGCTGAAGATCCTGTTGGACTGGCACAGACATCTCTGTAGAACGTGAGCAGAGACCTCAGAGTTGCCCACATTCGATTATCATGTGAGCAAAGCCATCTAAACATGCGTGGGACCCTCTTCCCAAATCCAGCCACTTCTTCTTCCTTCCATTCATTCATGATTTATTGACTGTCTGTCATGTGCAAGTTCCTGAAGATACAAAATTATAGCAACTGTATTTTAAATTACATTCTTACTTTGTACTAGGCATTTTGCAAAGCACTTTATATGTTGGCCACTTCTTGGACACCATTGTGAATCTTCTCGGCCTCATCTCTTATTCCAGGCACTGCTGTGAAAAGCAGGTCCATGCAGCCTTCAACCAGTTTCACAGACACGCAACCTGGCAGAGCCTCACCTCAGACCCCCCAACATGCACGTCTCAATGGCTGCCCTCCAATGCCTGGGGAAAACCCACACAGAGCTCATGTGCAGCCTGCAAGTGCAGGCCAGCTAATACCCCATAGAGCAGATCTGTAGGGGGACAGAAGCTGGTGTATAGATGGTTCCCCTTCTCTTTCTCTAGGCAAATGATTCTGAAACCTAATCCAGAAGACTTTTAGAAGTTACCTTGGGGTTGAACAAGTAGCCTTTCTTAGAGGTGACCAACCTGAGAGCAGGTCCTTGGATTGGCTTCTCTTCTTTCCTGTTTTTATTCCCATTGGCCCCCACTCCTCTAGCCTGGGATCATAGTCCCAAAGCAAAATTATTCCCACATAAACCTTTGATGCAACCCAGGCTAGGACATTTTGACCTAGAACGCAGTCCTTCAGGATGACATTCTAGAGCTATCTTTGACCCCTGGAATTCAGTAGCATCACAATTACTCAGACTCTCATCTGTATTGATGGGGATAGAAAGTGAAACCTTTGAGTTAGGTGATAGTTGTGGCACTTAACCAGTTCTAGGGACAATAGTAAGTATAAAAATTGCGGAGTGGACTAGACTTCAACTTTTGGGAAAATTGGAGAACAGTAAATGACAAGGCCAGATCAGGGAACTCCCAAGTCAAGACAGAGTTAAGAAAGCCAGAGGAGCTTTGAGGCAGCATGTGGGGATGCCCTCATACCCTGCAGCTGCCTGGAAGAATGTGCTGGAAATCAGGTGTGGAATCTGACCTTAAGGGTGGAGTAATTGCAGTAGTGACTGAGCGCATAGCCACACCAGGGCTCCTACAATAATCAGGGGCCCAAGAGGAAAAGACCCTGAGACCCAGAATAAGGACATTTCAGTGAATAAGACTGAGAATGTTGAGTCCAGAGTCCTCTGAATCGATCAGGCTTATAGAAACATCTCCTTCCCCTTTCTTAGAGGAGAGGAGGATCCGCTTGCCTAGAGGCCCTGTAAAGTTTTTTTCCTCCGATTGGAGCCTCGTAGGTTGGTACTTGTCTTCATCAAGATTTGCTCCTTGTGGGTCCTTGTGAGAGATTCTGCTTGGTCCCACGTGCTTATGCAAACTTTGCAGCAGTGCCTCGTCCATTAGTATGAACTTCCCTAATGCCAGGCCATGACGCTGGGGGCAAGCTCCTGATGCTATCCTGAGCTCACACCTACAGTAGACCACAGAATGCTCTCAGAAGGATGATACAGCCACCTGACCCTCTTCCATAAGCCCATGGCCAGGGCCCCTCACACCTCCCCCAGACCATCTCAGTAATTTGCCAGTTCCTCGTTTCCCTTCCCTCTGGTGCCCTTTAAAAAAAAAAAAAAATCTAGCTACCTCTATGCTAATCTGAATTGAGACCAGCTACTGCTGGCTTCTCTCCTCCACCAGAGCAGCCACTTTGAATAAAGCCTGTCCTGCCACTTTCACTGCAATCTGGTAATTGTCTCGACACCCTACAACTCCTCACTGCTTCCGGATGATACACAGTGCCAGGACAGGGAAACACAGTGGTTGCTCCGGGAGGAAGCAGCTCATACACTAAAGGAATTGCAGGACCCGTCTGAAAAAGAGGCTTTTGCAGGTGTCTCACCAGGGGCTGTGAAGCAGAAATGAGTAGGGGAGAATTTTGCTGGTGTGGGAAGCACTCACATATGACCTGGGAGTCACGCTCTGACCAGAATCCCTCTGCTTGGGATGGCTCCTTTAAGCTCAAGCACAGGGATGTTCTACCATACATGGGGTGGAGATGCTGCAGCTGCTTTAGCAGAATATTGAGAAAAGG
Organism: Tamandua tetradactyla; assembly: GCF_023851605.1. Classification (NCBI taxonomy): domain Eukaryota; kingdom Metazoa; phylum Chordata; class Mammalia; order Pilosa; family Myrmecophagidae; genus Tamandua; species Tamandua tetradactyla. The sequence goes on from NC_135333.1 coordinate 27,468,977, forward strand.
GCCAGAAGGCATGCAGAGACAGGAAGGGTAACTGGATTTTATCATATGAGACAGGTGAACCCACACTTCATGAAGGACTAAGGAAGACCTGGGGTGGGGGGGGGGGAGACTGCACCAGCACCTTTGAGAAGCCACCACAGAACTAGACCACCTGGTACCACCGGAGATGGTGGATCCGGCCACGTGGCAGCTCTTCATCTTCAAGGGCCAAAGGGATGAATTTGCTGGGATGGGCAGCAACCAGGGGACTCACTCCGCAGGCTCTCCTCAGGCCCTGCTTTGGAGGAAGCCCAGGGTTAGGTGTGAACATGACCTAACTTCGGTACCACTGAAACAGTGATGTAAGAGAGTTCCAGCCCCTATTTACAAGGGAGGGATCCAAAGTTCTTTGAAAGAGCAGGTGAGGGAGCAATGAAAACAAGCCTTCTGGGCACATTCTGTCCTTGCTGACCATGGACAGGATTTTTGCAGAACTAGGCCAGGAAAATGGCAGTGTCCTCTGTCCCTCCCTATCTCCATGACTCCTTGATGGTTTTAAATTCCACTGCTGGCTGACAAACACGTCACCTGTCATAAGTACAAAATCCATTATTATTATCAATAGTGGTAATGGGCAATTAAACAACAAATGCACTAATCTCATTAAGTCATTTATTTAACTAATTTAATTCATGTAATTAGTTAATATGATAATGCTTTCTTTCATCCAAAGACAGCCTCCAGGCTCTCCAAGCACCACATCGTGTATTATTATTAATGGATTTTCACACGTTGAGAAGAAGGAAGTTTGGGGAGTCGCTCAAAGTCACAGAGTTCCCTGGTAGGGCTCTCTCAAGTTGTAGCGAAGCCTGGGGCGCTTTACTTGTTGACTCTGCCCTCTCCTACCCAGAGGCACTCTGCTCATACTGCCTTCCTTGCATTTGTACTTGCTGTGTCTCTGCCGGTTAGCCCTCCCCTTTTCTCCCTGTTAACACCTACACCTATCCTTCAGGACTCAGCTTAGAGGTCACCTCCCGCAGGAAGCCCTCCTGATTTCTCCCAGCTGCGTGAGAACGGCTCTCCTAAAGTACCCTCCTAGCACAAGTCACACTTGGAGGAAGTCTTTCCCTGATTAGAATGCAAATCCTTTGAGAGAAGAGGCAGAGTTACAACTTACAGTAAAGCACCAACCACCACAAACGCAGCATCTACTGTCATTTATTGATCCTCTATTCTGTGCCAAGCACATTGCAGAGATAGTCACCTTTAGCCCTCACCCCACCTCGAGGGGTGGGGATTGTTTCCTCCTAGTTTTAAATATGGAAACAGAAACTTATAGCAACCTGATCACTTGCCCAAGGCCATTCAGCAGAGCTGAGATTCAAACTCGTGATCAGACAGCTCCCAAGCCATGCTCTTACCCTGTATTCCAGACTCTTCTACTTGTCTTTTTGCTTCCCCCAGCTCAGGGCCACTCACTAAATGCTTATATAATGAATGAATGACCAAAATGCTTCCTTAATGAATCAGGATCCCACAGTGAGAGAAACAAAAAGGCCATGGCTGAAGAAGGAATGACAATGATAGGTTTAGAGGAACTGTTATTATATCGGTCGTTCCTGCTAAAGCTTAAGGACATTAAATTGCAGTGCGGTTGATGGGCGTGCATTTTTATTCTATAGCTTAAAACCACAAACAAACAAAAATAATAATTCCATTAGTAGTTGAAAATGGTAATAACCCTGGTGAGTAGGAATTTTATTGCTATGGTAACTGAAAAGCCCAGAGATGATAAATAAAAAGTTCTTGTGTGTTGAGGGGAGTACATTTTGTTGCCAATACTCCATCAAACATCATAATTCCATTAGTAGTTAAAAATTGTAATAGTACCCTTGACAATAATTTTTATTGCTATACCTGTAAAACACAAAGATAAGAAATAATTTTGTCAACTGCAAAGTGGTGATAATAATTCAACTGCATTAGTGGGAAGCCTGTGGTTTGGTGTCAGTGTGACTAGCATCTTGATTTGGGGGGAAACACCTGAAACGATGACTCAAAAAGCTGTTTTGAATTTAAGCCGCTTCTCTCTTCCATTTTTGGTGTTGTCACGGCAACGAAAGAATGCAGTTACAACCAGGCTGATGGTAGCTGTGCCACTAACTTATGATTACGCTGGGGTTCAGTCTCCCAATCTGCTAAATGGGACGACACAGATTGCAGTTCGGTTTCCTCTAGTGTCTGGGGAAACAGGAGTGTGCAGTCGAGTCAGGGACCCTGACCATACAGAGTTTAAGCTTTGGGAGAAGATGATATCAAATACTACTCATACTTTATTAATGCATCAGTGAGGTATCTGTCAGGACAACAGAAGCCACTCTATGTACCCCATGTAGGAAAGGATTAACTATAGGAAAGCAGAGGCTTACACAGCTATTGGAAGTACTGGAAGTCAACTCTCATGAACCAAGCCTGCAGCATCAAAAGGAACGGTTTTCAAGAGCTCACCCAGAAGTTCCAATGAGCTACCCCAACCCGCCACGCAGACATAGGTGACACCCAGGAAGCTCACCTGGAACTGCTTTGAGTCTCTGTTCTGCACGCACATCTGGCTGCAGTGCCTCTGGAGAATAATGGCTCTCTTCTCCTCCGTGATTTCTCTCACCCATGAGTGCTTCTCATTGGCCAACACTAACCTGGAACCATCCTGGTAAGAGGAGTAGGGGAAATGGCCTCTTGCCACTTCTGCTCTGCAGTGGAAGGGGGCAACAGTGATGCTGAGCCAGCCAGAGACAACCCTGCCTAATTAGTAAGTCACTGCTGTGATGAGCGAAAAGGAGGGAAAGCACAAGGATCATGGGCATGTATAAATGAGGTAAGAGGGCCCTAGGGGATTCCAAGAAAGCTTCCTTGTGGAAGCGAAATTTAACTTGAGAACTAAAAGAGGAGCAAGACTTGGTCAGGTGAAGAGAATGATAAGAGCCAGGAAAGGGAAAGGAGAAGGGATAAGCATTCCAAGCAAGGGGAACAGCATGTGTAAGGTAGGACTGTTTCATTTGCCACCTCTGGTGCATTCCGCCTGTAACCCAGTGGCAGAATCCCTCCCCCCGGTGAACTGGGAGTGAGGGTGGAGGTGGCACAGAGATTTCCTGAATGCAGTGGTGGAGTTTCCACAAGATGTCACAAGTGTCATCTTCAGCAAACTTCACCATAGGTCTTATAATTTTTTTATGAAAATTTGCCATGAATATAGCATCTCAGAGTGAACAGAACAGTGACTCATGTTTCACAACTTATGTTTCACTTTTAATTACTTTTGACAGTCCTGCCATATTTTTGACAATTAAATAATTTCTTCCCCATCCTTGGAATTTAGGGGGTGGGTCAGGTCACGCAGCGCTCCACAACACAGCCGACCTAAGTCAGGCTTACTTACTTCCACATGATCTAGCTCTTGATTTGAAAACAATGCATAGGAAACAAAAAAATCAGGGCTGCGTATTTGGGGTGGGGGGCGGGGTGCAGAGAGGGGAAAGATGAAGATTTTGAGTTCAGTTTTGAACACATGGATTTTGGGTACCCTGGAGACTTCCACATAGGGATGACAGATGACAGTTTCTCTTGGTGTGGATCCCAGCAAGGGGTCTGGGCTATAGGTATAAATTTTGCAGACATGGGATAGAGAAGGCATACCCGCAGGTGAGAGGGAGAAGGAGAGGAGCAGAGGAGTTAGAAAGGCGCTTGGAGGAACAGCAACATTTAATAGCAAGTACAGGATGGTCCACCTTCCAAGGAGATGAAGGTCATGTGTCCAGACAACCAGGAGGAGAACCAGGCTATGCCCACACCAAAGAAGCCAGCCAAGGGAAGTGTTTCAAGGAGAAAGATCTGGAGAATAATCACAGGTTGAGCAACAACTCTAGCAAGAGCCCTTTGTTGAGGAGTGGGATGAATCAGATTGGCGTGAGCTGAGGATGGAGGAGTGGGGTGAGGAGACGGAAACAAGGAGTGTGGGCAGATTTTTGGAGAAGTATGGCCGCAAAGGGAGAGAGGGAGACAGGGTGGCAGCTGGAAGAGAGTGTCAAGTTTGCTGTGGCACTGGTTGTTTTATGCAACATGGATGGGATTTGAGTGTGTTCAAAAGATTCAAGAGCGTGAAATCTAGGAGTATAAGAAAGCAACCGAGGCAGGGCCCAGAACCCGGGTGAGGCAAAGGAACCTGTCAGGTGCAACACAGAAAGTTGCCTCCTGCATTCTGCACCCTCAGCACCTGGCTGGCCTCATGCTGGCCTGGCCTTGGATTGAAAGAACCTGGGGACCTCGAAGTGTCAAACTCCAGAGCACAGGATGACTCTTTTAGCATTGCTCTTTCCCAAGAGAGGCTCAGAAAGGGAAATTATAACCAAATACTTTTAGGGCTGGGAAGACCTCTGAAGCCCGACTACTTCTATGGGTTTTCCAACTGTCTTTGCTGCAAAAGCCTTTTTTCTGTCTCATGTGGAAACTATAAATAAAACAGGAAAAGCAGAATGGTGCAGGAGAGAGCTGGGAGTGAGGGGCCCAAGGTCCCCAGAACACCACTGGCAAACTTCTGGACTGGTTCAAGATTTTCCTTTATGCCCTGGTCAATTGGCTCTATCTTTCATTCCAGCCTCGGGATGGGGAAGGAAGTAGAGCAATAGGAGATTCCCATCAAGCATAGCCATCTCTGTGGAATTCTCTGTGGAATCCCCCTTGGTTGCACAGGCGGACTTTGCTTTCCACTAATCTGACGCATTTAAATTAAATTTAGTTATCTCGGCCCTGTCCTGTTCCCAAAAGTATTCAAGGTGGTATACAAAGATGGCAACGAGACAAAATGTCTAATGTTATGCACAAGCACATAATAAAATAAAGCCATAGGGACATTAAAGGAAGAGAAGTTTAGACTTGCTCAAACAGGCACTTGCCTCAAATGTGTGACGTTGACTCTGGATTTTCTAGCTATTGAACCAAAGGATGCAACTAGCACAGGACGGCCAGATAAATGAAGATCTAATTACACATTTAGCAAAAACAATATTCTCATGAGATTTAGGTTCAAGCTTCTAAAATAGAATTTGACTTGCAAAATTTTAATTAAGCTCCTGACATTCTAAGAGTCCCCCACCCTCGGGGAAAGCGAGGTAACTCGCTGTAGGGGGTCTCTTTTTTTTTCTTTTTAACTTTTTTTATTGTATAATATAACACATATACAAAGCAAAGTAAGAAAAAAAACAATGGTTTTCAAAGCACTCTTCAGCAAGTAGTTACAGGACAGATCTCAAAGTTTGTCATGGGCTACCATACCATCCTCTCAGATTTTTCCTTCTAGCTGCTCCAGAACATTGGAGACTAGAAGCAATATATATTATCATCACAATCGACTTTTCTTTCTTTTTTTGTGAAAAATAACATACATACAAAAAAGTGATAAATTTAAAAGCACATCACAACAATTTGTAATAGAACACAGTTTGGTATGGGTTACAATTCTACAATTTTAGGTTTTTACTTCTAGCTGCTCTAAGATACTGGAGACTAAGAGAAATATCAATAAAATGAATCGGCACTCGTTTGTTAAACCCTACCTTCTCTGTATAACTCCACCATCACCTTGGATCTTTCTCCCACTCTGTAGGGGTATTTGGGCTATGCTTGTTCTAACTTTTACATGTGGGAAGGGGCTGTCAATAATGTGGGGTAGGGAGATGGAACTAGCTGATGTTCTGGAGAGGCTGGTCCATCTAGGTTTCAGGACTTATCTGGTCCAAGGACCCATCTCTCCACCTACTTTTGAATGGTGTTAAGAGAGCCCTCACGCCTACAGATCTACATTATTCTTCAAGTTGAGCAGGCAGTGCTTCCCAGGTGAAGCAGAGGGAAATTTGCAGAGAAGCTAACAGAAGCGGCTCAGTGGGGGGTGTCCCTCCCATCTTCACTTAAAATCAGTTTGCAGCTTCTATGATGACTTTTACCAGGACGAAGGAGAGAAGGAGAAACACAATGACAATGGATGAGGAGGCATGCAAGATGGACAAAGCCAGAGACCCAGAAAGTAGAGAGGTTGAGAGAGAAATAGGGGAGGAGGGAATGGGGAAAGAGACTAAGAGAAAGACTCGGAGAGATGGAGCAGAGGGACACAGAACACAGTAAGATGGGGAGGGGAGAGAAGCAAAAGTGGCACAAAGAATCACAAGCAAGACCCAACCAAGCCAGAAATGTCTGAGAGAGTGAGTGAAAGAGGAGGAGAAGGGAGGGATTTGGACCAGCTTCGCACCCGGAAACAGGAGGACCGGAGCTCTCATAGCTCTACCCCTCGGCCGAGCCATCTTGTGCAGTTCCCTTCACCTCCACAGCCTGTTTCCTCATCTGTAATATGTGAATAACAAAGAGTGGCTTTTCCCTGTCCCTGTCCCTGTCCCCACCTACTCCCCCGACTGTTGGAAGACACCAGAATAACAGGTGGCGGCCCTGGGGAGCCTGGATGGAAGGAGAGACACTGGGACATCCATGGAAATGGTGATTTCCCCCCACACACTCAGGCTGGCAGGTTTTGCATCCCTCTCTGATTTGGCTCAGGCAAGTTCGGGTGCCTGTGACAGGGCCTGCCAGGGGAATCAGTGAGATCAGGGGCTTTGTCTGGCTCCAGGGTGCCATTTTCCTTTTCCAAATGGAAAGGCTGGTGCTTAGGTGTTTGCCCTGGACCACTCTGGGCCCTCCAGGAACGGCCACAGGAGCCATCCCTAGCTGTGGCCCGCCCCAGGGCTTTTGGGGACAGGGGAGGGGTTGACAAGGAGACAACAGTGGAACAGAGGCATCAGAAACCAGATGGAGCTGGCTGGCATTTCTCCTCTCTTCCCATAAAAGTGTGAAAAGCCCATAAAACAATTAGAGCCCATGCTGCCCTCCTGCTGAGCAGGGCTGTGGTTTCTGCCTAGTTAAGGGTAATCCATGCAGATAAGGGCTCCCCTCGCAGCTGTGGGTGAAGATAGGCTGCCCCATAAACCCGGGTCATCAGAAGGCCACGGGGGTGAAAAGGTAAATGAGGAGGAGGGGACACCACGCCCTGTCCCAGCGAGCCCCTGCTGGAATTCTGACCTGGGACAGTGGGAGGGTAACAGGCTCCTTGGCCAACGGGCACCTTGTCTGGCTCCGCCCTGGAGCTCTGGTGGGAAAACAGAGGGCAGAGGTGGCCCTGATTTAGAGGTTAACCTGCTTTGCACCAACAGCCAGGGTTGACGTGAAGCCTGGAAAGCACAGGCATATTTGAGTTCATTTGTCAAAATATTGGACTGTTTCTGTCCTGAGCCCAGAGCCTGGAATCCTGCCCCCACCCCCTGCCTCCAGGCCCGCCTGGGCCACCACGCACCCCACCTGGCCTCAGGGAGCCTCAGGGAGCTGCAGGGGACTTCCAGGACCCCTGTCTACCTATCACAGGGCACTATGCTGATTGGACAGTGCCCGGCCCTACTGGTGGTTAGATATTCTGAATATCTCCCCTGCCAACAGCCCTGGTTTCATGATACATGAGTATCTTTGAGGAAATGGCCCATCTGTATTTGAAAGTAGAAGGGCCAGGGAGAAGACAGAGGGGAGGGGCCGGCCCCTTAGTGCACCCCAGGGGTGCTGACAACACCTTGCAAGGGGTAGCTCTGCTCTTTAAGAATAACAAGAGGGAGAAAAGTCATTTACCACATTTTCTCCAGTGCATCTGAAGGAGAAATACTTTGGTAAACTGCTTAACCCCCACATCAAGCAGCTCTCGGCATGGGGCCTGCCAGCAGCCTGGGGTTTTTGCCATTTGGATAAATTTCTGGGGACTGTGAGGAGAGATGGATTCAAGCCCTTTGGGGCAAGACATGACCTGAGCTGAGAGGTCAGTGAGCTGACAGTTTCTCTTCATGACTCAAGATGTGTCTTCCACCATCACTTCTGGGCTGTCAGTTTCCTCAGCTGTAAAAGGAGGGGCTTGGATTTGGTGACCCTAATTCTCCCACTTCTCCCACTCCATGATTCTCACCCAACCACTTATCCACCGGACAGAAGAAGTATCTGTGGAGGAGGCAATGGAGGAGACAGTTCTACCTGGATGAAGAGTGGCATGGCAAGTCTTGAAGAGCACAAGGTGAGGAGACAGGTCAGGGCAGGACAGCCATGGATGTTTGTTCAGGTCACACACTGCACAAAGGTTCTCAGCTGAAGGAGTGAGGCGGGTGCTGAAGTATAACCCGGATTCTGCCTGCCAGGCTGTGTGCCCTAGTATAGAATTTCTTCTGCCTGGAAGATGCACATTCTTCTAATTCACAAAAATGTGCCATAAAGGCTTGAGGCAGCCCTGATCCTGATACCTTCTAGCTCTATGGCCTCAGTCATCTTAAAGGACCCGAATCCCAGTGTTTTTATAATAGAAATAGGGCTTATCATTGATGACGGGAGACTGAACCGAGAAAATATATTTCCACTACCAAACGCAGGAGCTGGTCCGTGGCAGACTCAACTCATGAGAGTAAATTTCCTTCCCACTCCTTCTCCACCTGGGTTTCTCTTGGATAAATGTTCATTAACATTCTTGAATTGGAAATTACTGTCCTTTACCTGGTAATTCTGCCCTTACAGACCACCTGCTGGGGGAACCTACCCTCACCGCCATCTCCGTTTCCCAATGGTAGTGTCCCAACAGTCCATTTTCACCTTAGAATGCTCAACCAAGGTAGGACATGCAGCTTCCATTTTAGAGACAGAGAAGTTGGGTCAGAGCAAAGATGTCACACCAGAATTGTATGAGTGGACTTTCATTTTTGCATGTTAACCCAAGGACTTTCAAAAGGTAGGACTCTTTCCCTAATGGTTTCTACATCTTCTCTTCCTCTGGGTTCTTCCATTTACCATTTGAGAAACAAAGAGACCTAAGGGTGGGCCTGGAATTCTGAGCATTCAAGCTGGAAGACCCTGAGACGTCATGTGGTACCTGTACAAGGGCACAGGTAAGACGTTACCCAGCCCCATCCATTATCACACTCTCCTAAACTCACTTGTTGCTTGTTTCCCACAGTGCTCAGGACAAGTAGCTAACAGCTTTGTCAGGGGCATAATCACCCCAATTTTAGAGCTGGAGAGGCACTGAAAAGTGCCAATTGGGATGTACTTAGTGGCACTGTACCTGCCTGCAAGCTCCCAGGGTATTGAGTTATTCATTCTTGATCAAGTCTGGTCTACCGATCTCACCATCACAGGTAAGACTTTTGTCACTTAGAAATTGGAGAACAGGCTTCTAAGGAAACCTGAAAGAGGGCTTTCTATTCACTGGGCCCTGCTCCCAAGTCTTCAGTGGCTCCCTACTTTTAATGGGATTCATCCAACTCATTTACCTAAGAACTTCCTCAGTTCCTCACCTTTCACTGTGTTCTGAGGATACAGAGAATAAAAATAAGAGTGATGGAAATAGGGGCAAAGGAGGCCAGTAAATAACCAAAGGTGAGTCAAGCAGCTACCAGGGTAAAAACTGCAAGTAGAAACGGAAGTTGGAGGAGAGGCAGGAACACGGAGCCTCATGGGCCTTTGACTATGGGGGTGTTTATTTGTTTTATTTTTGCATGGGCAGCACCAGGAATCGAACCTAGGTCTCCGGCATGGCAAGCAAGAATTCTGCCACTGAGCCACCATCACACCACCTGAGGGTGTTTTTATTTAAGACCGTCATTTTGCAGCTCAGATATGAGACCCAGAGAGGGAAAATGATTTGTCCACAGTTGCCCAGAGAGGTAGAGGCAGAGCGGGGGCTAGAACCCAGCACGACACTTGAGGACATCTTAGGATTCTCTTTGTTCTACACACAGTTCTTACTTGTTGAGTCCTCTCCTTCCCAGAGCACAGCTACAGACTGGTATGGCGAAAAAGAGCACTGAGATACTGCGAGCGGGGGCTAGAGCCCGTGTGTGTGTGTGGCAGCTTTCTGCTGTGTAGCCTTGTGAGTCACTTAGCCTCTCAGATTGTTTGTCTCATCTGTCATTCAACTACCAGAATTCAGTTTCATTAGGGCAGGGACAGCTTCTCATTTGTCCTTTCCCATGATTGATCTGGGGCACTTGAAGAGGAAAAATAGCTGATACCCCCTTCCTTAGCTAGGCTCGAAACCAACTGAGAAGCAGCTAGAATGCTCGAACGCCATTTCCACTGATCTCGGTTAGAGCCCCCCTTCTGCATGAAGCAACCCCCCAAGACCTCAAACTCCATGTACTCTTGTGGGCACCCTGGGGACATCATTGCCTGGATTCTTTTAAACCTTGCATGATTATTTAACTCCTGTGCGCTTCCATTGGACTTCACTTGTTAGGGCACAAGCTCTTTAGAAACAGGGGTTGTGACCATGCCACTCATTCATTCACTGAACTAATCTCTATTGAGCATCTACTGTGTGCTAGGCACTGAGATACAAAGGCAACGATGAGATAGTCAGCCCCTACCCTCATGGAGTCCATACAGTGGTACAAAAAAAAGACATTTAACAAGCAACTGCCATTAAACGTCATTAGACTTTGCAAGGCAAAGTACAGAAAGTTATCCTAGGAAGAGCAGGGAAGGCCTCCCTGAGTTTTCTAGGCTCTGAAATATGAGCAAGAGTTAGCCAGGAGAAGGGGCTGAGCTAGGAAGGGGAGCAAGGGAAAAGGGGCAAAGAAGGTAAATATAAACCCTCAAGAGCAGCAGAGAACAGAGCAGGAGCAGTTGCTTGGGACATTTTTGAGAGGCTGCTGCCATTAATAAAAGAAAAGGCAACCTGAGTTCAGCCCCTTCCTCTGCCCCATACAAGATGTGACCTTCAGCTCTGTGACTCATGTCTCTGAGTCTCTGCTTTTCCATCTGTAAGATGGACTCAATAATAGATCTTATCTCACGGAGTTATTAGGATTAAATGGGTTAATCCTAAATACATGCAAAGCCTTAAGATCACCACAAGTGATCTTTTGAGCACATAGCAGGTGCTCAAAAACATTAGACGATATTGTTTTCGTTGTTGTTATCGTATTATTCAAATACCTGGATGCTGACCAAGCAGGAATGCTCAGCCATCTGATGCTCAGGAGATAAAACTGGGCTGTAAATAGAGGCTCAGCAGTGGCACCAAATTAGAGGATTGGGAGTGATGAATGGATAGTAAAATATAGGGGGAAAGAGTAGAGTCTATCACATGTTTTTTCACTCTTCCCCAATCTAACACCAAGTAAAGGCTGAGAAAATGTCTGTTAAAGGTAAAAGTAGGCAAAGGTTTGGTCAGTGAGTGCTCAGTTCCCTCCAGACCCCACAACTAAAGAGTTTGAGGGTCTCAGTCTCCAAAACCTGCAGAAGAAAAGGTCAGTGGAATCACTGCCAGCCCTGCCTCACCACACCTCTACAGCCTCAGTGTTGTCAAACAGGGGAGGTACCGACCTTAGAGGGCTAGGGGAGGGGAGGTGACACACCATTCGGGGATGGCATCATGCTGGACAGCTATCAGCTCTCCAACATCTCCGTCCAGGGCCCCAGCCAGTAAGCAGTGGGGTAAGCAGTGGCGAGAAGCAGGGCCAGAACTGCTGTAATGAATTACTGTTGCCACAGCAATTGGGTATTTTCAAGCCATTTGCCTCGTTTTCTCCCCATCTCCCAACAGGTGGTGAGGCTGAATGAAGCACTTTCAGAATGTGCAGAAAACTCCAAAAAGGGATTGTTTAGGAGACAGGCTGGGCAGGCTAATTAAAACGGGGCACATCTGTAGACGGCGAGGCGACTCCCTGAGGACCCAGGGATTCTGGCCAATCAACTCTCAACCGTCAACCGATGCTCCCAGCACTAGGCACTGGGGAGTCCAGGAAAAATACAGGCCCTCCTTCTAGCGGGGAGAAGATAGGCAGGTAAACAGGTGACCACAGCCCATGAGCATAGGCGTCATGTGAGAAAGACACCGGGGCCTGCGGGAGTGCCGGACAACCATGCTGAGACACAGAGGAAGTGGCACCTAGCACAGGTGTGCAAGGTAAGAGTGTGGCAGGTGGGGGAAGTGAAAGGGCATGCCACACAGAGGAGAATGCCCCCAAGTCAGGTCCAAGAGAGGGGAAATGAGCCACTCTCAAACCCCCTACAAGGGCCACCAAGGAGGGGTCATCATGGGCAGTGGTGCCATGAGTGGAACCAGCAGCCCCATAGTCAGCTGGACTGTCCAGTTGGCTCCAAGCATCGCTAACACCCTCCAGTTGGCGACGTGTGCTCTCCCCCTCCCTCCAATCACCCTGCCCTCCCTCCAAGGTGGTTGCAAGGGATACCTCCTCCGTGAGACCTTCCCGGAGCCTTCTGGACAGGCCTGTTCAGGACTCTCTCGAGGTACTTAGGTAACGCATGCAAATTACCTGTTTCTGCACCTGACTGTGAGCTCCCTGAGGGCAGGGATTGGGCTCTGTTGGGCACAGCACAGCTTGTAGGACCCTGAAGGTATGCAATTAAAAGCAGCCATGATGACAGTAGCGAGTGGCATTTACTGCTGTCAGATGTTATGCTCAGGGCCAGTCTTGAATATCATCAGCATCCTCATTACTGAATCCTCACAAAAATCCTATAAGATAGGGCTGCAATTCTCCCCATTTTACAGATGAAGAAACTGAGGCTCGGAGAGAGTAAGTGACTTGCCCCGAGTTAGACCGCTAGGACAGTGCAGAGCCAGGGTTCAAATGTCCAGTCCCAAGCCTGGGCCTTAAGCACTGAGCATCTTGCTTTGCTGTGTGATAAAGAGGAATTAAATTTAAAAAAAAAAATGAACTGCAGTGAATGGAGTTAGTGCGATCAGAAAAGTAGGAACAAAGCAGGATGTGAATATGAAGGGAAAAGCTATAGGAAATGAGACTGGACTTGAGGGAGGGCCTGGTGGGAAGGTCCCTCTAAAAGAGGGGCTCACAGAGTCTAAGGCCAGAAATGCTGCTTGGGGGGCATTTATGAGTGCCGAGCCCGGTGTCCAGTGAGATAACTGCTCAATAAATGTGTTTACATTGAAACTAAATTTGCATGAGCAGATTATCCTGGGTGGCTAGACTGAATTGCAGCAGGAGAAAGGTCCAGAAAGGCAAGTTGGGGGCAAATCAGAAAGGGCCTGGAATGCCAAATTGAACCTGAGGGTGGGAAGAAATGATCATCAGAGGCTTTTGAGGAACGATCCTCTCTGGGAAAGGCCGGGAGACCTTGGTTTCGGTGTTGGCTCACAGGGAACGGGAATTTCACGCCGACGCCTAATGAGAAGGCGGTGGGGAGAGAGCACCACCTCGTGGTGGATCAAGCAGTTTGACCAAGTAACTCAAGACTGGACGTCCACTGGGCCCCTGGGACTAGTGGGCAGGACAGGTCCACTCTTAACACTATGGTACCTGGGGCAAGAGTATAAGGGGACCCATATAACATATGCCTCATTGCCCTTGGGGAGAGCCCAGGACTCGGGGGGCCCACACTTTAGGGTGCCTTCCTCAAATGCTCTAAGTCCCCCCACCCCAGTGCCTGGACCAGCCAGGGCCATCCATACCATTCAGGAGGGGCGCTCCGGGCCCAGACAGGGTCCCACGTGGGCCCCAGTTTCTCTCCTTTGGGGCACTCTGTGTTTCTCGTTGCCTCTCACCTTCATCTTCTCCCGCCATGGCTGAGCTTCCTCCATGTGCTAGAAAATGTGGCTCCAGGATGGCCCACATGAGATACATGCCTGTTCAAGGAGGAAAGCTTCAGACAGGACCGGCTTGGATCTCATGCCCAATCTGTGGTCCACTTGGACCCCATTCCCAACGTGTAGAGTGGAGTCATTACCAGGAGGAACTTCAGCAGAACAGATGTGTGCACCGGGGATCTATGTGTCCCTGAATGTGTGTCTGCTCCATGGAGGTGCCTCTTTGTCCTGGCTGCTATCAGCCCCCCTTGGCCAGGCCAATTCTCCCAGCTGAGCCCACCTGGTAATTAAGCCTGGGTAGCGCTTGGCAAATGCTTTTCCAGCTCTTCCCAGAGGCGATCTTCCCAAGAAGGAGAGGGGATTGTTTTTTACCAGTTTGCAGATGGAGCCACTCGGGCCCAAGAAGCTTAAATTGACAGTGAGAGGTCACTGTGAAAAGTGGAGGCATCTGGGGTACAAGCAAGCCTCCTTTGCTGGCGCTTTGTTCAGGGCTCGGTGGGCCAGGCTAGTCCAATGGGCTAGGGGAGGGCTTTTGCCTCCCCCAGAATTTCATGAGGCAAATGCTTCCTGGTGCAGTCACTTTCAGGTGAGTGGGAGCCATGGTGATCCCTGCACCCACCTCCAGCTTGACTGGCCCTTTCCAGGAAGGCCCGAGACTCCCATCCTGAGCTCCTATAGTCTCACATTTTAAATGTTTGCAAAATTGGTGTTGAATGGCACCAATTATAAGAATCTCCTTGTAAAAATTTTTAAACATTGCACAGGAGATTCAAACAGCTTTTGAGCACCCCTACCCAATCTCTGTCCCTGAGTAACCACTGTGACAATTTGGCCAATATCTTCCAGTCTCCTTTAATGCATTCATATACAGGCATGGATTTTAAATTTTTCTGGGGTTTGTAACATTCGTATATCAAGCTGTACCAGTTCTGCATGAAGGCCATAATGCTGAATGCACTGTATATAAATGGCAACCTGACCTTGGGCGAGTGACTGGAGCTCTATGTGTCCCGGTATCTCCACCTTTAAAGTGCAGGTAGTGTTAGTTCCTAGTACAGACAACTAGGGAGTGGTGTCTGGCACACACACACACACACACAGAGAGATGTGCCATGTTAGCCATTGAGGCTGTTCTGTTGCTGTTGTTATTTTGCAAATAGTTTTTCTTACTTCACTGTATGTCCTGGAGCTCTTTCCATGATAGCACTATAGGTTTTATTGCAGTCTTTTTACCTGTTGTATATAGTCTTTTGCTTGGATTCTATCATTTGTTTAGTTGTTCCCCTTCTGATGGACATTTAGGTTACTTCCACATTTTCTCTTTTGCAAATCAGGCTGCAGTGCACATCTTGACAGGGGCCATACCATTATCTCATTAAATCCTCAAAACCACCATGAGGTAGGTTATTATTTAGTCACTTTTAAAGTGGGAAAACTGAGGCAGAGCCAATAATTCAGCCCCAAGTCAATCTGTCCGCAGAGTCCATGCTTTGCCCACTCCACAGGCAGCTTCTTCTGGCCTACCAATAACACCCCACCTTTGAGCATCTTCCACCCCTGCACCATGGGGGGTTGGGGATAATTGCAGGCAAGGGTGGGGTGGCCAGGCCTACTGCCCCACACAGACCAAAGCATCCATCTGCAATCTGCTGTTGGTGTTGGGAAACCAGGTAAGATTAAGTAAGAAAAAATGGCTATGTGTGGCTGGTCTCAAACCACAGCTTTCAACTGGTCCCTTCATTTCTCAAGTTTTCTCAGCCTGAGACCCACCAGTGGTCACACAAGTTAGTAGCAGAGCTGAGGTTAGAACCTGAGTTCCTGGACCTTCCACTGTAGCACACATCTCTACACTGCATAATCCTCAGCACCTCGTGCTGAAAGGGTC
Source organism: Tamandua tetradactyla (assembly GCF_023851605.1). Taxonomy (NCBI): domain Eukaryota; kingdom Metazoa; phylum Chordata; class Mammalia; order Pilosa; family Myrmecophagidae; genus Tamandua; species Tamandua tetradactyla. The sequence goes on from NC_135333.1 coordinate 27,484,531, forward strand.
TTCAGGAAGTTGTGTCATCCACCCCTCCTCTCTGATTAGATGGTTGGAAGGCTGCAACCCATTTCCCTGCTGAGATAGAAATGTGGCATCTACTCATCAGCCGCCATGATTCCTTTCCCATAAGCCTGGTCTCTTCTCTTTCCTGCTTAATCATCTGGCTTTCCCCTACCTGGCATCTCCTACATGTGTGTGGACAGGAGAGGAGGAAACAGGTGGCCCAGGTCATGACCATGCCTGGACCAGCCATGGCCTCACGCTGCCCTTGGACAGGTCCACTGGACGCCCACTCTGAACTGCAGGCAGTTTCCCAGGCAGCAGTTTCAGGAGCAGCACCTGTGAGAGAGGCAAGGTCTCAGGATGGGGCAGAGGGAAAAGCTGAGATGCAATTATAACAGAAGCCCACCGGGTCCTATGAATGGCTGTGGAGCTGGGGCAGCCTTTCAAAGTTGTCCCAAATTAGGGCAAGGACATTGGGCCTCTATGGGGCAATTGCTGGACACAGACCCGCACCCCCAGGAAGTGGGGGGGCATGACCAACAACAAAGCCACTTCAGCCAAGGACAGTGCCTGGAAAGGGACTCAGCTGTGAGCCATCAGCAGCCCCCACCCCTGGCAGCTGCAAGGGTGAAATGAGTACCTCGCACGCATTCTTCCCCACCAGCTCTTGTTAGAAAAAGATGGCTTCAAAGACTTGCTGGCTCCAAGGTAAGAACATTATGGACGCTTTGAACATAGGATGACCATCCCTAGGATTTAACAAGATTGGAAAGAGCCTGAGAGTCCATTTAGTCCAGGAATGTGAAACAAGTGGCATTTGTGCCATCACTTTCCACCCTAGGCTGTGGCAGATGGCCCCAATCATTCACTGCCGGTTTTCTTTAAAGAGCCCAATGTGGCCTCCAAATCCTTCTTAGCTCGACCTGCAGCCGCCCAGTACCAATCAGGCAATGCCACCCCCAGGGTAAAACCAGTTACCCTGGGTTTTCAGGGGAGGCCCTACTTAGAGGAGCAACTTACCCTCCAGTGCACAGTGAGAGCAGAGCTGGGGAGGGAACCAGGGACCTGCCTCTCCTCATTGCTCCTTCCAGCAGTGCCGAGCGCCTGGGGCACTGGTGGAGCCAGCAGCCTGCTGCCTGGCACACCGGAGGGGCTCGGCTCCCTTTTCTTTGAACACTGACTCGCCCAGCTGGGCTGTGGCAGCAGGGTCTGCTGGCCCTGCTAGCCCAGGGACCAGGCATCACGTCCCCTGCTCCGACAGCCCTTCCGAGAGGAGGGGGTGGGCTTGCCCTGGTGCTGATTCCTATCGTCCTTTAAGTGAGGGCTTAAAGCAATCTGCAGCCCGGGTGCCAGGAGGCCCTTCATTAAGCCTATAGGATAATCCTGATTGTATCAAGGAGTCTTTCCCTAACTTGGAAGAAAAATTCACATGCACACAAAGGGGGAGGGTGGGGAAGGGGGAGGACATCCAAATAAGTTGTCTTCGTCATACAGCCCTTTTTAATCCTCCATGACAGCTGGAGATTGCAGCCCGTGTGGCGGCTGGGCGCACCCTCGCAAACGGCCAGAGCTGGACGGTGGTCAAAAGCCTGCACTTAGAGCCCCTCAGTCCCATAGATGGCCAGTGACAAGCCCTGGGACACCCCCAATCCCCACCCAATCCAGGACTCCTGCTGTCTCTCAAACCGGAGTCCACAGTTTGGCATCAGGATGGGGTGACGTCTCCCGGCACCTGCTGTCCCCACTACCTGCAGTGGAGCTGCTGCTAAGATCTCTGTCTCCCCCTAGTGGTCAGACCCACATATGCTCAGAATGACTGTCCAAAGTCAAAGGGAGACAAGGAGGCAAAGGAGGAGCCAAGCAGTAAAGGGGACTGCAACCAGCACCACCCCGTACAACCTAAAGGTCACTGACAGTTTCCTCTTTTAAAGTCTCACGGACCAGTTTTCACCCCCACAGTAACAGAAAGACTCTCAGACACCCAGATCTCCTTTCCCCGTCTCACTTTGGTTTCTGCTCCTCTCCTCCTTCTCCCCCTGCCCCACTCTTTTTCTTTCTCCATTGTCCTAGTTTGCTAGCTGCCAGAGTACAAAACACCAGAGACGGACTGGCTTTTAATAAAAGGGGATTTATTTCGTCAGTTCTTCAGAGGAAAGGCAGCTAACTTTCAACTGAGGTTCTTTCTTGCATGGGAAGGCACAGGACGATCTCTGCTGACCTTCTCTCCAGGCCTCTGGGTTCCAACAACTTTCCCCGGGTGATTCCTTTCTACATCTCCAAAGGCCTGGGCTGAGCTGCAAGTGCTGAGATGAGGTATGCTGAGCTGCTTGGGCTGTGCTACATTGCGCTCTCTCATTCAACCACCAGCCAATTAAATCAAACATCATTCATTGCAGCAGGCACACCTCCTAGCCAACTGCAAATGTAATCAGCGACAGATGAAAGTTCAGGTACCATTAGCTCACGTCCACAGCAATAAATCGAGGCACCTTCACCTGGCCAAGTTGACACCTGAACCTAACTACTACATCTGTCTCTAAGCATACATAACCCCTGCTCATTCATCACACAAATATTTACTGAGCATGACGAATGGACTAGCTCCTGGAGATGGAGGAGTGAATAAGATCTACTGTGCATTCAACAAATACTTATTGAGCAGCTGAGAAGTTATCAGGCTCTGTTCTAGGCATTGGGTTATAATTGAGATACAAGACCAGCAGCTTGGTGGGGAAGACGGACATGCAAATATCTGGTGCTTCTTCCCGAGATGGAGTTTGCACTGGGTGCCTGAGGAGGAAGTAACTTCGGATGAGGAAGTAACCATCTCCCAGGAGAGTGGGGACAAAAGGGCCCAGGAAGCCAGTAGGGAGATGCTTGGCTAAACCTTAAAGGATGAGCAGTAATTCTCTCTTCCTCTCATTCTCCAGGAAACCATCTATCACTAAGCAGTGATCAGTGAATATTTGTTGACCACCTGAGCAAAGAAATTGAAGGATGCAAGTCTAGATGGACCGAGACAGGACAGAGACAAGGGGGCAGTGGCAGGAAAAGAAACTTGCCCCAGAGATGTGAGTCCTCCCTGAGCTGACATCTGTTCTGATCTGAAAGTTAGTTATGGTATTTGGATGTTTTATTTTCTGTCCTGCTTAATAATTACAACAGAGCCCAAAGTGTGAGATAACACTGAATCATTACAAAATGAGATTTAATTATTCTCCCAATGCGCAGGAATTAACAGGCTTCAGAGAAAACACATGCTTTCATGTAGCCATTTGGCAAAGCAGGTGTCTCCACCTAATCCCTCCAATCCCTCAGAGGCAGGATGCAAAGGGCCGTGATGGCAGCTCCTCCTGGCATGCACGCGCATGTGAGCGTGGGGCACAACTGCCCATGGCTATTGTGGACATGAAAATCCTCAGAGCATTCCTTCGGCACCCCAAGCATTCACTCGCTAAGCAGGCATTTATTGAGTGCCTACTATGTACCACGCATCGATCGTTGAAGGTCTTGGAAAGACCAGGTGAGCCGGACGTCTTCCCTAATGCTGATTTCATTCTAATTGGGAGACAAGACCAATAAACAAGCAAAATATCAGACAGTGAGAAGGGCAATGGGGAGAATTTAAATCAGGGGTTGTGGTGAGAGAGCGGTGGGCTGGCTACTTTAGTCTAGGTGACCACAGACAGGCTCTCTGAGTAGGTGGTGTTTTAATTACGGTCTAAATGAAAAGAAAAAAGCCAGCCATGCAAAAAAAGCAGTTGCAAGGAACAGGTGAGAATGAGGGAACAAAGAAGGAGCAGAATGAACAAAGGTGAGAGGAGGAGGCATGGAGTAGGAAAGATCCTCAGAGGCCTGATGCATCTTGTAAGTCACGATAAGAAACTGGATTTTATTTCAAGGGCAAAAGGAAGCCACTGAAGGGTTTTTAAGGGGTGGGGCGGTTTGGTAATGTCATAAACTGGTCTTTCATTTTAAAATATCACTTTGGCTGCTGTGTGGAAAATGGTTTGTGGACAGGAGGTGAAGCTGGAAGGATAGCAAGGAGGCAGGTATTGCCTTCCAGGCAGGAGATGATGGTAGCATTAATGGCTGTCTCTTCTACTCCAAAAAATTATCTCCTTTTCATGCCCCAACCCAAAATCACACCTCATTTTATACAGCATGGGGTAGCTGAGGAGTTACTTTCACTTTATAATGACATTTGATTTTAGGCCAAGTAACCAACCCAAGAGACAGGTACTATTATCTCCACCTCACAGTCAAGGAGACTGGGGCTCAGAGAGGTTGAGTGACTGGCTGAAAGTCACACAGCTGTTTGATGAAGAACCAGGGACTTCAAGAATCTCATTCCCTGGTGTTTTACTTTGCTTGGCTGCACAAGCAGATATCATACAATGGATTGGTTTAAACAATGGTATTTATTAGCTCATGGTTTTGAGGCTAGGAAAAAGTCCAAATCAAGGCATCATCAAAGTGATGCTTTCTTTGCAAACACTGGCATTCGGGGGCTGGGTCCCAGCCATCCTTGGTCCTGGGCTTCTCTGTCACATGGCATGGCACATGGCGGCATCTCCTGGACTCTCCCTTCTCTTTCAGTTAGGTTCAGCTTCTTGCCTCCCATGGCTTTCTCTCCTTCTGTCTAAATTTCATTCTCTTACAAAGGACTCCAGTAATAGGGCTAAGACCTATCCTGATAGAGGTGGGCTGCAGCTTATCTGACTGCAGATATAGGATCATTAAAAGATCCTACTTACAATGGGTTCATGCCCACAGGAATGGATTAAGTTTAAGGATATGTTTTCTGGAGTACATACATCTCCAAATCACCATGCCTGGTCAGAAAGGAGGCTAATAAATAGACCCTTGAGAGAGAGAGAGCAATGCCTGAACCAGTATTGCCCAGTGACACATTTTTTGGACAAAAAGCTCAGAACTTATATAGCTGGATGGCCTTCATGCCCACATCCTTCAAAGAAGTCTCCAGAGCCAGCTGGACGTCCATTGACACAAATGCTGGAAGTTCAGGACATTTCTGGAGCCAAGGTGGTGGGGCACAAGGGGCACAGGCTTTGGATTCAAAAGTTCTAGAGTGGGTTTCCAGGTCAGCCCCTTCAGACTGTGTCACCTTGACCCCTCTTTATCTGTCTCCTCAATGGCAAAGTTGCAACAACACTGACCTCAAAAAGCAGTGCGTTAGCCCTGCTCCTGGGATGTCTATAGGAACCATCTTTGAATCTTCTTTCTGGGGGACATAGGGTTAGTTTGAATTTCTGAGAACAACCCAGAGCCACCGGGTTGGGGAGCAAATGAATGTGCATGGCAGAGACACTGTTTGAGATCCCCTGTGGTTCAAAGCCGGGCTGGCTGAGGACTCCTCATTTCGGCCTGGGTGTCCCCACTGTTCCAGCCATTTTGGCTTAGGCCCCACCGGTGGCTAGTCCACCAGACAGTGGAACTCCTCACACCTGACCGTGCACAGGAATCACCTTGGCAGCTTATTAAAAATGCAGATTCGGACTCAGCCGGTAGGAGTGGGGCCTGAGGGTCTGCACTTCCATCAAGCTACCAGGAGATGCTGGCACAGCCTGTCGTCACCTCTGCTCTGAGTGGCACAGAAAGTGGTGGTCCTGAGCAGCACCCACCCACCCCAAACTCCCAGGCTCATCCACGATGCTGTCAGGTCGTCGGGGCCCCAGTGTGCCCAGCGTCCCCGCCGTCTGCACCAAAGACCTGGAGAGTTGGACTAGGTTATACGTGAGGAAAGGTTTTCTGGGATTATAAGAAATTGCAGACAAGAACGGAACGCCCACGCAGTACCAGGTACAGGGCTAGGTGCTGGGATGCGGAAGTCACTGGAGGGGTAAAAGCCGATTCCCACACTCCCTTTAAAACAGTGGTGATTTCCAGCAGAGGGATGGGATACCACTAAAAGGGTGTTGGTTTCAGCCTTCAAAGACCAGCGTTCTCATCCTGGTGCTGCCATTATCAGATCACATAACCACGGGCAAATGAGTCCTCCTTTCTGAGCTTCAGTTTTTGAAAAAGAAAAAAAACAAAATATGAGGGGTTCAGCATACTTTCCTTGCCCCTTTTTTCTAGCAACAGAGTCCACTTTCCTAGGGAAATCCCATTCCCCTGGCCTCAACCTCTGCACACCCACCAACACATGAGCGCATGCGCACACACATCAAGAAATGGCTGTACAACCAAGGTTTAGCCAATCAGAGTCCGCCACCCTTGAGGCTCAGTGATTGGTTCGGGGATGGGCATATGACACAGGCCAGGCCAATCAAAGGAATCTCTGGAACTTTTGTTAGCGATATTGGGAAAGAGTCACCTTCTTTTCTCTGGGATCAATAACTGCAAAGAAATATAATCCTAGAGCTACCTGATTCTCCTTACCTGCTCCCAGGAGAAAGCCTGCCAACAACATTTTGAGCCCCAAAATGGAAAGAGACAAAGTTGTGAGGGCATCACTTGAATTCTTGGATTCAGTTTCACCTGACTCCAGACACCCGATGTCTTAGTTATGTAGGTCGTCATTTGAGCTGGTTTGAGTTGAGTTTCTCCACCTGAAGCTTTACTAACGAGTTCTAAGACAGGTACTATGGAGTGTATGTCCTCCATCCCTCGATGCCCCAATCCGAAGTCTCTTACTTTGTGGAGAAGAAGGAAATTCCTATCACAATAACGGTGCAGGAGCGGTGAGAGTGTGCCCATTTCACGGACAAGGAAAGTGAGAACGAGTATTGTGTCAAGGTCATACAGGTGTCAGAACTAAATTGAACCTGGTCTGTTTAACTCTTAAAAGCCAGGCCTTCCATCTTCACCTACAATGCCTTCTCTGGACTCACCCACTCCTCTCCCCCAGAAGTAATTAATTACTCTCCTGTAAACAATGATGTTGAATGTTGATTGGTTGTTCTCAAAACGTGGTTCCTGGACCCACAGCATCAGGAACTTGTTAGAAATGCAAATTTGGGGGCCTGTTCCCTAGATCTACTAAATCAGAAACTCTAGGGAGAGGATGTCCACAGACCTGATTTAACAAGCCGTCTAGATAATTTGGATCATGCTGAAGTATGAGCACCTCTCCCCAGAGTGAGCAAAGCAATTCCATTTTTACTTTACTCAGATATTGGCTGAGCACTCTGGGGGTGCAGGGAGAAACCTCAGAGAGCTCCCAGTCTGATGAAGTCAGCCAAAGCAGTACTCCACACCCACCAAACCAATACCTCAGAGTTGGGAGTACTTTCAGCAAGCATCCCTGTTATAAGAATCACCGCATTATTTCTTAGACTAGGAAAACACTTTCAAGCCTCTAGGGCTTCATGTATTCACCCCACCCACCTCCACTCTCTATACCTGGAGGACTCCTACTCATGCTTTAAAGCCCAGCTTCTAAATTACCTCCCTGAGGCCTCTCAGCAGAATGAATCACCCCCTGTCTAGTGGGGATCCCCAGCAGGCCTTCAGTCCTCACCCAGGGCACTAACCACATAGCATTAGTGGTGCTTGCTGGATTCTAGCCTCTCCTGCCTGTAGGTGTTTGAGGGCAGGCACCATCTTCCATTCATCTTCTATCCCCAGAGCCCAGCACCAGAGAAGCTAGTAAGCAGTATCATAATTTGATATCATGATTTGATATCATGATATCAAAGTCAGTTAATAAGAGAATTAATGACTGCCTTGAAGGACAGAAAAGCCTCAAGAACACAGCCTGCCAGGGTTTGGGGCCTATACTTTGCTTCTCCAACTGAGGTCCCTGGGCCAGTGGCCTGAGCTGGGAGCTTGTTAGAAATGCAGAATCTTGGGACCCATTCGAGACCCAGTGAATCAGACCCACTGCCTTTTAACAAGATCTCAGGGTAACTCCTGTGCACTTGAAAGTTCAAGAAGTCCTGCAAGGGGCAGTCTCACCCTGGGTGTTCACAATGCCAGGACTTATCATTAGGGCTGACTTCATGGATATGGGTTCATTCGGGCACAGTCAGCCAAAGCCACTTTCTTCTCCCCATGGGTTAACTTCTGAACTTGACACACCCTGGAAAACTTCTGACTTGGGGGGGAGGGAGGGGGACAAAGTGGGGCCCTTAATTCCTACACCCAAGATACGGCTGTTGGGCAGCATTCTGAGAAGAGAACAGAGACACCACTTTCTCCCATGAAATCTTGGCACTGCCAAGACTTCCAAGAAAGATACACAGAGCTTAGTTCCTGTCAAAAAGTCTCTACTCATCTAAGAATGCAATCAATAACAGCAAGGGGAAATCGATGGCGCCAGGAGATCTATCTCTTTGTGTATTTATGGAGCACGGATCCCAGGGCGCCCGGAGGCTTCAGCCGACCAGAGTCTGCGGCTGCTTCCCGGAGATCCTGACTTCCGCCCCAAGAATTATGGCGTGTCCTTTGTCTCTGCTGGATAACACCCTGGAGTTACAGAGCCACTTAGAAACGAATTGGCTCATTTTTCTCCCTTCCCTCGCTCTCGGTGATGGGGCACCCAGGCCAAGAAGTTATTAAAGGGACAGATAGGACACTTTGCCTTTTCCATCTGGCCCGTGTGTGGTTTCACCAGCCTCCCTCTGTCCCCAGCAGACCCTGAAGCATATACTGCTCACCAGAGATATAACATTCCAGAGGGGAAAAATTGCTTTAAAAAGAAATTAAGGGAATGGGTATCTTATTTTATTCAGAGTATTTTTTTTCTTGCAGGAAGAACATGGCATTTTTCCCCCAAATTTTCCCATCTTCTCCCACCTCTCAGTATGCCATCATGCCTACTAATCCCAGTGAGCAGGCTGAGTGACAAAGCAGAGTTTATTTTTGCCAAAATTAGCAAGTCATCACTTAAAATGAAACCTAGTGCATGAGTAGGATTTAGACAAGTCACAACCTATTTGGGCCTCAGTTCCCCCACCTGGAAGGATGATCATCACAGCTGCTAAGGTCACTTCAAGGAAAGTGCGTCATATAGCACCTGGCATAGAGGAAGTACTCAATAGTCATTAGTTTATATTCAGCTATAAAATATTATCATTAAGAATGCTACGTGCTATTAAACGAGCTTCTCCATATCTCGGGTTCTCTATGAGGAGGTTGGCATGACATAGCACAGGAAGCCCCTGTGCAGTGGTTAAGGATTTGGTCATGCCTCTCATTAGCTGTGGGTGTGACCTTGGGCAAGGCACATAAGTTTCCTGAGTGTCCTCATCTGTGAGATAATTGTCAGGATGCAGGGAGAGTTAAATGAGATAATATATTTTAAAACCTTTTAGAAACAGGGCATGAAACAGAGTCAACCCCTATCACATTTCATCTTCACAGGAGCTGTGGTTGGTAGTTATTTCTGTCTGCATTATGCCAGTGAGGAAGTTGAGATCAGCTACAGTAAATTGCTCTAGTTCCACGGGCAGCAAGAACAGCCAAGAATTAGGCTCAGAGGTCTGGCTCTCCTAATCACATTGATTTCTGAGTAGAGCCAGCACAGCCTCAGTGGAACCAGTTAGAGTAGCACCGCATGCCTGTCCTTAAGGGTCCTGAAAATGTCCCATCTTTGCGGGTATGATAGAAACAGAGTTGGCTATTTATAGCTCTGAAAGATAATCTTTTCACCTCTCCCCTCTGCCCTTGCTCGGAAGGCTGACCTCTTTGGCAGTAACCAGAGGCTCCCTTGCCCTCTGGCTCTTGTTGGCACCAGTCAGTGGGAGGCCAAAGAAGGGGACTGGGTGGCAGGAGGAATGAGAGGCTGGAGCATTTGCCCCCGGGTCCCTCTCTGCTGGCCTGCAGATGGGCAGTGGGCATTTTCCTCAGCACAGGCCACAGCTCCCCCCAAGCCTCACCTATAGCCACAACTCATTCAGGTTGCATAAGGACTCCTCTGTCTCCTAGGCCCTGACAATGCCGGAGGGGGTTCCTGCAAGAAGAGGGACTTGAACTGACTTCCCTCTGAGGTCTCTTTGAGCTCTGTGGACGGGCCCAGGTGGGCAGGTAAAACGTACCACCAGACCCAGATTGTCATTTCCTCATGCCCTCTGAGGCCCATTTGCTCTTGGCCACAGTTAACCACATAGCTCCCAGGCCAGAGGCAGGAGGGTGGGCCATGGGACTTGGGGAAAGCCTGCAGTTTTCCCAGGGCAAGGCGGCTGGGCCTGCCCTTCCTGCAGGGAATCTGGTATTTTTATGATTTCCATATTACTGACTGAAACACATACCCAATACCCTCTAAAGCTGAATAAGTCACGTGCCCCAGAATATGTGATGAGAGTTTTACAAATCACTGCAGTTGCTGTTGTGATCAATAACATACAAAATAATTTTAGAGGGTTGCTGAGTTCATAATATCATCACATCGTGTATTTCTTCAATCAATGCATTCTACAAGCACAAAGACTACCATCTGAAAGATTTTACAATGATCTTTTGTCATTTATTTTGCGTTTGTACAGATGCTTTATATTTTCTCATAGAAAAAGGTTTGAAGGGCACACACCCATCCAACAGTGCTTACTCCTGCAAAGGGTGGGGATCTATAAACATTATGTAGTTGGATTGAACCTCAAAATATTAATCTAGTTACTTCCCTGTATTCCCCCTCCCTTTCTGCCTGACTTTAGGAAGGTGCAGAGACAATAACCCTGTAGGAACTGGGTGTCTATTGGCATGACTGCAGCACAGGAGACAGGGAGTGAGGAAAGAAGGGGTAACAGAGGGGAGAACACAAGACGGGCAGCTCAGATGGAAGAGAAAAGACCCCTCCAAGTGCAGCAAAACCTTGGAGTGGAACCAAGGATGAGATGGTCCCAAGTATGGACCCCACTGCCCCAGCCCCATCCATGAATCTGAAAGATGGGTGACGTGGACTGCTTAGTTGGGGATGGGGGTCTGAAGGAAAAGCCTTACACTCGCTAATCTGAGTGGAATTGGCCAGAAAAAGTACAGAATGTACTTCTGTACAAAAAGTACAGAAAGTAGAATGGTGGATGATGGATGGATGGATGGATAAATGGATAAGTTAGTAGGTACTGAGAGAGAGATAGATGTGTTTTAAAAGATAAAAAGATACATGCAAAGCTTTGGGGAGTAGAACTGGTTTGAAGACCAACGGGGGCAAGTAGAACTTTTACTCTTTATACATTAATGAACATAAAATATATATATATATGCTTGCCATGGGGAGTAATGGTATGTATCAATTAGATATTGCCACATAACAAACAAACCACCCTAAAACTTAGTGGCCTAAAACAACAACATTCAGCTTATGATTCGGAATTGGTGATTTAGGCTGAGCTCAGCTGGGTGGTTCTTCTGGTCTCAGTGAGGCTTGCTTGTGTAAACACAGGCCCGCTGGGTGGCTCAGATTTGGAGTGGTAGCCAAATATCACCTGGTGCCACTTGCCTCTCATCCTTCATCAGGTTCCTCAGGCTTATTAATAGTGCAGTGACAAGGCCTCTTGACACTTAGGTTTGTAACCAGCGCATGGTCAGTTCTGCTGCATTCACAAGACTATCCCTATTCACCTTTTTTTTTTTTTACTTGTGCAGAATTACATTTATTTTTCTACAAAGAATCTAAAGTAGAAACCTATAAAGAACATAGTATTAATGCGTTTAGTCTTACTTTCATGGTACAGTTTTCTCAATGGCATCAGGAAGAAGTAGATTAGCTGGAAATTTTTTGTCTCATAATTCTGGAGACTAGAAGTCTGAAATCAAGGTGCTGACTGAGCCATGCTCTCACTGATGCCTCGAGAGAAGGAGCCTTCCTTTTCCAGCCTCTGGTAGCTCCAGGAGTTCCTTGTCTTGTGACTGCATAATTCTAATCCCTGCCACCTTCCCTCAGTGTCTGTGTGTCTATGTGTCTGTTCTTATCAGGACATCGGTCATATTGGATTTAGGGCCCACCCTAATTCAATATTACCTCATCTTAATTAATCTCATCTGCAAAGACCCTATTTCCAAAGAAGGTTCCAGGTATAGTATCTGAGGTTAGAATTTCAGCATATCTTTTGGGGGGTGAAAACATTTACGTAATTACATTATGAGCAAACGTCCCTTCAATTTGTTTCTCTTTAAAGCTGCCCCCAAACCTAAGCTTCCTCAGTTGCCTCTCAATGGCCAGCCAGTCCTTCCAGAGCTACCTTTCCCTTAGGAGGGAGCAGTGTTCTTTTCTCGTTGAATATCTGCTCTGTGTCATTTGCAGGGCTGGATCCTTTAGTGTACTAACTTCTTTAGTCATCACAGTGACCCTGAGAGGCACTGTGGGTGTTTTCCTTTTTATCAAGATGAGAACTTGAGGCTCTGGAACAATAAGTACTTTGCCTGTCACAGTGCTCCCCACGGGCAGAACCAGGAATCCACTTAGGTGTGAGCTACCTTATTCTGACGGGAAGACCTTCAAGTCACATTGCTGAGGTCTAGGACTACAAGAAGAATAATTAATGCCATTTTTTTTTAAGCAATCTACCAAAGGTGGCAGAAGAAAGGAAAAACAGCCAATTCCCTGAGGCCTGAAGCAAGAAATTCCTCCTCCTGATCTCTGTCACCTATTATCAGTTATCTATTGCTGCTTAACAAATTACTCCAAACCTTACCCTCTCATAACAACAGACATTTATTATATCACAGTTTCCGTGGATCGAGAATTCGTAAGGAGCTTAGCTGAGTGGGTCCAGCTCAGTTCTGCGGTCAAGGTGGTGGCCGGTGCTGCCGCCGTCCGAAGGCTTGACTGGGCTGGAGGCTCTGCTTCCATGGCTGCCCCCTCACAGGGCTGTTGGACGTGGACTCAGCTCTTCACCACGTGGACCCCTCCCTAGCACTGCTTGAGCATCCTCAGGACAGGGTAGCTGGCTACCAAGAGTGATCAAAAAGAGAGCAAGGAGGAAGCCCCAGTGCCTTTTAGGACCTACTCTCAGGCACCACACATCATTAGACCTACTATGTTCTGTTCATTAGAAGCGAGTCACTGAATACAACCCACACTAAAGGGGAAGAAGACTGGACTCCTCTTTTTGAAGGGAAGAATACCAAGGAACGCATGGGCATACCTATTTTCAAGCCACCATAGTCTACTTTCGGATCACAAATTATTTTCAACCCCTCCACATTCGAAATGCAATCACCTCCTCCCAAGATCCCACAAAAGTCCCAGCCCTTTATAGTATCAGTTAGAAATTCAGGATGTTGGCATCTAAATCAAGTCTATGTGCAGATGAGGCTCTCGGGTATAATTCCTCAGTACAATTCCTCTCAAGCTGAAGACCTGTGAACTGAAGGGACAAGTTACCTGTGCCCTACCCCATACACCCAGCATATGCCATACAAGTGCTATAAACACTTCTGTTCAAAAGGGGCATGGGGGGCATGGAAGTCGCTGGTCTGTAGCAACTCTGAAATCCAATTAGGCACAAGTAGGCAGTGCCTCAATTAGAGCTCTCTGGGACTAATTCCCTGTGACTCTTGCCTCTATCCTCTTAGCTCTTGATTCCACCCTCTAAGAAACTATGATGCTGATATTGTTTTTACCCATTTTACAGATGAAAACACTGAGGTTTACAGAATATACCATGGAAGCCAGCTGTACCAAACAAGGTAACCTGGGGGCTTAAAAGGCACATGGCCTGGGTGATTCCATGACAAAGGGACTTGAGGGACAAGAAAAGTGAGCCTGGGAAACAATCTCCTGAAATGGAAGGTAGTATATTCCTCTCTCCAGCCAGGCTTGGAGAGTCCGTTGATTCATTAACTAGCACCTAATTTAGTAAATATCTGAGTGCCTACAATCTGCCAGGTACTAACAGAGGTGCTGGTTCCAGCCTGTGGAGGCTGGCATAGGCAGTAAATAATTAATGTAACAGAACCAATAGCCTCTGCTCCTACCACCTAACATCTCCAAGCCATGAGGGACTGACTCCTCCCTGCACCCAACCCCCAGGTCTGCGGACAATCTTGGCAGCCCACAGCAGCATTCCATTTCATCAGCTACTAGTCAGTCACGGAAATGACCTGTTCACTGGGCCTTTCATTTTTGTGTGTTTGGCCATTATAGAAGAGTCAGCATCTCTCTGTGCTGGGACCCTGGACTCCTGCAAATGTGGGGGGACAAGGGGCCCATGTGAGCCCACATAAACTAGGAGCACCTAATCTAGCCTCAGCTCTGCTCTGTGAAGCACGATCATATGAAATCCCCGAGAGGGATATAAGCTCCTCCTGGAAGCCACTGGTAATGATTCTGAGGCAGTGGTGTGTTCCCCAATCTCCAGGCTGGAGCTCATGGGGTAGTTTGTAACATTAATAAATGCAAAGCCATGTTTGGTTCTGGTATTTAAAGTTCTCTTACAGCTCCCAGGGCTGCCTGCCTGCCCACGGCTGGGTTAAGGCTTTCCGGAATGCAATTTTTTAATCAACCAGATCATGTCTTGATCTGCCGGCTCATCTCTATATTTACAGGAAGCTTTCCTGAATTTATGCTCTAATAGTTTGCATTCACCCCTGAACGAGGGCCTACCTAATGCCCATAAGCCCCCAGATCTGAAATGTTCAACTCACAAAAGTACTAAAGACCTGCATGTCTGTGACAGAATAATTGCTTTAAGGCTCCAATTCTGCACCCCTCCTGGTCTCCATGCCTCAACCATCTCAGTCAAGACCATCCTAGATCAGCCACACCAGCTGAACCCACTTGGGTCAGCAGAGCCATTTAGCTGACCCATAGATAACCACAAACATTGGCCTGCCTGAGATCAGCAGAGCCCTGTAGATTCATGAGGCGAATAAATGCTTGTTGGTGTAAGTCACTAGGTTTGGGGATGTTTATCACACAGCATTTTTGTAGCAATAGTAACTGACACAATATCTTATTCTACAATATTCTACAATATTTCATCATCCCTGCACTAATATAGAAAAGGGGGGAATGGAGGATGTGTCCATAGTAGATCTATGTGACCACCACTTGGTGTCTGGACATACCTTCTGCTTGTGTTGTTGCCCAATGGCAGAAGACAGCAGAAGCCATGTTTGGAAGAGTTTAAGCCTTCAGGGTCTCTACCCACTAGCTCCCAGGTTCTACTCTGTCAGTTTCCCATTTCTGGCTGTATACTACATGGTTTTTAATAAATCTAGTCTCTAATTCACCCAAAGTGTCTATTTATCTAAAGAACTCAGACTTTAGTGATGGAGGCCAGGCCTCAAGCAGCAGGGAGAATTCCATGAACTTTGCCAGAAGGTCCCCTATATATTCTCAGGAAAGACTTCCAAATTCCTGAATTCTCAGGGTAGGCTAGGCAGAGCCAGGGGATCTGCTTTAGGTCGGCTGTCACCTGTGTCCTCAGGACTCCCAGAGCTGCCCCATCCAGTTGCGCAGGTTTTGCACTGCACAACTCGAGACAATGACCATTCATGTCACAGTCATCATCAGTTTGGACAGTTATTAAAACAATGTCCTTTCTAATTTGCTCAAAGGTGGGCTAGCAAAGGTGCCAAGGCCATTCTTGCCAGTATATCCAGCCACCTGTGTTGATCTCCCCCTGCATATTTCTAAAATTGGTTCCCCTTCTCTATCCCCATGGCTTGTCTTTTTCACCATTGTAGATGCACTCAGTGGCTAGCACAGAGCTTTGTGCACAACAGAATTTGTTGAATGGATTGGGCATCATCAATAGAGATGCCAGGGACAGCAGAGTATAGACTGAATAAGGAAATGGGGAAATATTCAATAAAAATAAAAAACATCTAGGAACACTTCCCCATGAGAAAGACAGGGAGAAGAGAAGTCACACAGCATCCCAGGGCCAGTAGCAAGGGGAAAGGAGGAAGAACTAGATAGAGAGTCTACACCCATGGTTAAGAGCTGTGAGTGGGTAAGTTAAGGGGACTCCAGGGGCAGTTGTTGGGAAGAGGGCTCTTTGCTGTGAAGGGCCTGCAGAGAGCCCTGGGTCAGGGTCCCAGGGGTGAGGGTGGGCTGCATGGGGAGGTTAGTAAGTGAAGCCTGTCGCTGCAGCCCAAGGTGGCCAAGTGCAGTGCTGCCACTTAGTCTGTATCCCCAAGAGCTGCATGGTCAACACGCAGTTCTCAGAGCCCCAGAAAAACTGCATGCCAAAAACTCCAGGGGCACGTCCTCCTACGCCTTCCACTCCTGTGAGTGGTCAAGAGCAAGGCTGACCCCCTCCTCAGCCCTAGTGTCTAACACCCAGTGGTGTTAACTGAGCCCTGCCTCACCTGCTCTGAACAAGAGCATCATAAAATCTCTGAAACTACAGTCCCCTGGTCTGAATCCCGGATCATTCTCTGCCCCATCTTGTGCCCGGGTCGTGCCAGGCTCCTGATTCTCCCAGGCACGTGCCTCCTCCTCTTCCTGCCCTTCCTGCACCCCGTGGGCTCTGGCATCCCCACCCTGGCTCCCACCACCAGTGCACCTGACCTGTCCCAGGAGAGGCTGGTGTGGCGCTGAGGACAGGAGCCACACAGAAGGGAGAGGAGCAGGGGCCAGGGAAGGGCCTGAGATGCCCCCAAAGACCACAGAATCCTGTCCAGAAAGGCAACACAGAGGCTGCCGCTTTGAAGAAGCAAAATCTACTCCACCCTGAGACAAGACCTCCCAGGGAAGCAATCGCCCGAGCCCCTTACTCAGTCCTGCCACCCACCCCCAAACCTACCTTGGTCTTGACCCAGCTCTGGAATAAGCACCTCCCTCCAAGCAGACAACCAGAGAAACCAAAAGTGACAGAGTCAGTAAGTGGATGTCTGCGTGAGTGAGTAAGTGAATGAATGAATGAAAGGAAAGAAGGAAGAAAAGAAAGAAAGACCAACAAATGGATCAGATTGTAATGTTAGGGACCCATGCAAACCTCAAAAACCCCAGGCTTTTCAGGCTAGACTGCTGAAGGAAAGGTGTTTTAATTCTCTACTAAAAACAAGCGAACAGTGCCACTCCACAGAGGGCTTGCCTCCATAGCCTGCTGACAGTCTCACAGAAGCAGGGTCAAAGTAAGGGATTAGTGATCTGTGAGGCTGCTCCCAGGAGTGCACTGGCAGGGGAGATGGTTGGCAGGCAGGCAAGAGCCACTTGTCCGAAGGGAATGGCAAATAGTTTCAACTGTCCTGGTAATGAGGTGTCAGCATGTGTGGTCAGATGATTGGGGTAGGGTGCCCCCCAACCCAGGCTGAAACAGCATCATCTAATGAATGAGAACCTAGAGAGAGTCTAGACCCTGAGGAAGGAGTTTGTTGTGACTGGGCAGGATTTCAGAGCCCCAGACACATGGGCTGAGGGTCAGGAAGGGGCCCAGAACCTGAGGCAGTGGTGGTACACTTAGAAAATCAGGACACCTGCGGGACCAAGGCAAACTGGGCCAAGGAGGGAAGGTTGTGACTTGGCCACAGTGAGGGTTAGGTTCGGGTGTCCTCTTGGCCAGGTGATGTGCCCAGTTGTCTGGTCAGGCAAGCACTGGCCTACCCATTGATGCAAGGATATTTCATGGCTGGATGATAAATGGAAGGCTGGTGTTTTAAATCATCAGTCAGCTGATGGCAGCTGTGGCTGACTACATCTGTGATCATCTAATGGGGTATCTCCCACAAGTGAGATAATCCAATCAGTTGGCTTTTAAGGAAGAAGACTTTTCACTGTTTCTTCAACCAGCAAGCCTCTCCTGCAGAATTCATCAAGACCCTTCATTGGCGTTGCCAGCTTCACAGCCTGTCCTTTGGATTTGGGACTCTTCCATTCCCGTGGTTGCATGAGACACCTTTATAAATCTCATATTTATATGATATCTCCTGTTGGTTTTTTTTCCCTAGAGAACCCTGACTAACACAGCTACCATAGAGATACCCGGTACCCACCCCCAGGTACTTCTGATGCTGGGCATAGGACAGCACATCCAGTCCAGGCTCCACCTGCTAATGAGTATTCGGATTCACTCATAACACTGGCAAGCCTGGTTCATAGAGCCAACAACTGACAGGGCCAGGGCTTGAACCTAAGATAGGTCAAATTCCAAAGCCAAGGACAGTGATGCAACAAGGCACAGAGTTCTGCACCAGATGGGGTGAATGAGGATAGCCAACCCAGAAGGGGCCCCCGAAATCTTTAGGGTATAGACTAGACCCAGCGAGAAGTGACCTGTTTTTGGTAAAGCCATGATTTCAACATGCCAAATGGCTAAGAACATGCTTCTAAGGGATTGTCCCCATGTGACATCTCCTTAATCCACTGCCTCCTCCAGGGGAGGTACTATTTCCTCAGTCCTCACTTAGTGGAGTAGAGCTTTCCTCACCAAGCACCTGGGAGATGCTCAGTCCCTCACCTTCACAGGGCCTTTGTCTTCCCATAGTGAAATAAGCAGATCTGGACCCAGCAATGGACAATGTTCAGGGTCTGCTCCCTTCTAAGAGCTGAAATGTTGTTAGAAAGACGCCGACAGCTTCAGAAGTTCCAAAGGGGCTAGAGAAGGACGAATCTTCTCCTTGCTCTCTGCTGAACAGTAAAGGATCATTAAGCACTCAAAAGCATAAGGCCAGGCAAAAAATGTTTAATAATGCCAGCGATTATTTAGTGAGGAATGGCTGAGAGAAAAGAAATAGGGGAAAATGGATGATTTCAAGCCTGCAAAGTGGTTTTGCTCCCAGAGGAACCATGAAAGATGCTTAAAGTTCAGATCCCTTTTATTTGAAGACAAAATGAAAGATTCGGCAAGCCAGGGGCTACCCGCGGGGTAGGAGGCTACCTTCCCGAGAAGGACAGCATTCCCTAAAGAAATCAGCTGGGGTTGTGCTCAATGACACCGGCTCCCAGGCCCTACTTGAAAAGAAACTTCAAAACAACAAAATAGGAGCAAATGTTCCCCCACAAACATTACAGGACAGAGATTAATATGCTTAATATTCAAAGATATCATACGAATAGATAAGAAAAAAACATTAACTCCTAATGGGTAAACAAGCCAAGAACATAAGCAGACAATTTATAAGCAGGAAAAGAAGAAATGGTTAATAGACAGAAAGATGCAAAGCCCCACTAATAATCAAAGGCATGTACATTAAAATAACTATTGGGTGCAAATTTTTACCCATGAAATAGGCAAAGTTGTTTCCGTCATGACCATGTCAAGAGTTGAGATAATGTACTTCCCAATAACCTTCCCTGAAATATTAAAAAATAGCCATAAAATTCATATCCTTTGGTCCTATAACTCCATCCCTGTTTAACCCAAGGAAATAATTAAAGATGTGAACAAAAATTTATTTGTGGGCTAGCCATCACTGTATCAATAGAGAAGTCCTGGAAACAACCCAGATGCCAAACAACAAGGAAATGGCTAAATACTGGGTAGTATATTTCTAGATATAATGAAATACAGACAGCATTAAAAGTCCTGTTCTCAAAAACTATTAATGGCATGAAAAAGTGCTTGTAATATAATGTTAGATGAAATACACAAGATGCAAAACTGAATATGCAATAACATCCATAGGAAAAATATTTAATTTTTCAATATATAAACATAGGCTTAGAAAAGAACATGGAAGGAGAAGCATCAAAATGCTAACAGCGAGAGTTATAATCAGGAAAAGAAATTAAGATACAAAGTTCTCTGGTTAAAACTTGGGATCCTTCCTATAAGAAATGATGAGACTGAGAAGATGGGTTTCCTTATTTACACTGTGATAACATATACATAATGCAACATTTCCTGTTTTCACCATTTTTACGTGTACACTTTGTTGGTATTAATTACAATCATCATGTTGTGTTGCCATCACCATCCTCCATTACCAAGATTTTTCATGACTCCAAACAGAAACTTTGCACCTATTAAGCAATAACTCCCCCATTCTCCCCTCCCCCTGGCTGCTAGTAGCCTTTAATCTACTTTCTGCCCCTAAGAATTTGCTTATTCCAGATATTCATATAAATGGAATTATACAGTATCTGTCTTTTGTGTTTGGCTTATTTCACTGAACCTAATAATTTCAAGGTTCATTCATGTTGTAGCATATATTAGAACTTCATTCCTTTTTTTATTTAACTTTTTACTTTAAAATAATTTCAAACTTACCAGACAGTTGTAAGAAAAAAAGACATACAAGGAATTCCAGAATAACTTCTGTACCACCTCTGATACCCAGATCCACCAATTTCAACATTTTACCACCTTTGCTCTATCATTCTTTCTATCTATCTTTCTATCTATCTATCTATCTAACTATTCTCTGTATATTTAAGGGCAGGTTACACACATCATACTTTTTGAACAAATAATACTTCCATGTACATTTCCTACAAACCAGGATATTCACTTCTGTAATCACCTTAGGTGTAGTTATCAGGTTCAAGAAATTTAACATTGTTAAATTTGATATTCCAATTTTTTCTAATGTTCCAATAATGTCCTTTTGAGCCTTTTCTCCTCCATTCTTAGATTCCATCTAGTATCATGTATAGCATTTAATTATGATTCTCTATAGTTTCTCTTTCTTTTTTCTTTAATTGTGAAAATATATATATAATATTAAATCTTCCGATCAAAAGCATACCATTCAGTGAGACCAATCGCATTCACAATGTTACAATATCCTCTCCACCATCCTTTACTAGAACGTTCTCTTCACCCCAAACAGAAACCCTATACTCATTTTGCATTAACTCTCCATTCTACCATCCCTCAACCCTGCTAACTTGTATTCTATTTTCTGTCTCTATGAGTTTGCATATTCTCCAATATTTTCTTCATGGTTACTATGAGGTTTAAATTTAACGTCCTAAATCTGTAACAATATGTTTGATTTGAAACCAACTTTAATAGTATATGCAAATTATCCTCCTATACCCCTACATCCCCCCAATGTGTATGTAATTCCTGTCACAAATTAGATATTTACACACTGTGAGTCCCAAACCCTTGATTTATTATTACATTTTATGCATTTGCCTTTTAGGTCTTACAGCAAGAAGTGGAGTTACAAATAAAAAGTATAATAGTACTGGAATTAATATTCACCCATGTTATTATCTTTACTAGAGATTTTAATTTCTTTAGGTGGCTTCAGCAGCTTGTCCAGGGTCCTTTCCTTTCAACCTACCGACCTCCATACATTTCTTGTAGGGCCATTCTACTCACGATAAACTCCCTCAGCTTTCATTTATCTGGGAATGACTTAATCCCTCCCTCATTTTTGAAAGACAGTATTGCCAGATATGGAACATTTTGGTTGGAAATGTTTTGCTTTCGACACTTTAAATAAGTCTTCCCATGCCTTCTTTGCCTCCATGGCTTCCCACGAGAAGTCAACACCTAACCGTATTGAGGCCCCCTTGTTCGTGACATGTTGATCTCTGGCACTCAACAGCTTGATTTTAACATGAGACAGCGTGGCTCCGTTTGTGTCTATCCTCTTTGTAGAGTGTTGAGCATCTTGGATGTGTATATTCATGTCTTTCATTTAATCGGGAAATTTCTAGCCTTCATTTCTTTGAGTAGTCTCTCTGCCCCTTTCTCTCTTTCTTCTCCTTCTATAACTCCCACAATGTGTATGTCGTGTATGTCGGTATGCTCCGTGGAGTCCCATAGGTTCCTCAGACTCTGATCACTTTTCTTCACTCTTTTTTTTTTTTTTTCTGATCCTCAGGCTGGATGATTTCAATTACCTTATCTTCAAGTTCACTAATTCTTTTTCTGCCAGCTCCAATATGCTGTTGAACCCCTCAAGGGAATTTTTAATTTCTGTTACTGTGGTCTTCAGGTCTATTTAGTTCCTTTTGATAATTTCCATCTCTATATTGGTATTTTCTCTGTACTTATCTGTCGTTTTGCTGATTTCCTGTAGTTCTTTGTCCATGTTTTCCTTGCACTCTTTGAGCATATTTAAGACCATTTTTTAAAGTCATTTTTAAAAAGAGTCATGCATTTCTTGCAGGGCCTTTCTAATTATGATACACTCCCTCAGATTTCATTTATCTGGGAATGTCTTAATCCTGTCCCAGGTTCAGTGCTCCTCATGGATGGTTTCTAATACTTCAATTTTCTCCTTTGCCTGGACCATTGCTTCCTTTATTTGCTGTATAATCTCTTGTTGAAACCTAAACATTTTGATATTTTAAGGTGTTATTGCTGGAATTTAGATTCTGAGGCCCCTTTTCCTTTAAGCTATATCCAGCTAGTGCTATGATAGAAGTTTATTTTATTGTCAGGAGCTAACAAATAAAAGAAAGGAAAAAAGGGAAACATATTTTCAAGTCATTGCAGAGTGACCTGTGCAAGTGCTCACCTTCAGGTCTTATCCATACAGAGCAGCTCGAGCCAAAACGTATGGGCCTCCCTGGTCCTTTCTGTGCATGCCTCTTGTCTTGGGTAAACACGTTTGGCCCTAGGAATTCCCCTGAGATATAAAAATCCCCTTTTCCCTAGGAAACCATTTCCTCACAAACCCAGGCACTGCACTAAGGTTCTACAGCCAGCAATCCCTTGTCCCAGGCAGCACAACTTGACCGCTCTACCACAGTGTGCTGTAGGAGAGCTCTGTGAGCTGTCTCCTATGTGCAGGGCAAGTTCTGGAACAGCAAGTTCCCCATCCATCACCAAACAGATTGGGCCACTCTTATGTGTTCCCGGTATGTGCATAAGGGTTACTCTGCTCCTTCCGGAACTGGGACCACGAATCCACAATGGCAGTGCCCCCTCCATACTGAACAGGGATGGGGGGGTGCAGGGGGGAAGGTTAGAAGTGAGGTGGGGGAGGCAGCCTGGCACCATAGGTAGCCTTTCCTTGATTTGGCACTCGCCCTGTTATTGCATTCCTTTTAACTATTTTCTGGTGCTTTGAGAAAGATGTTTCTGCCAGTTCTTTCTGGTTGTTCAAAGCTTCTGAAGCATCTCACTCCACCATTTTAATCAGGGCAGGGCCTCACAGCCTCATTCCTTTTTACAACTGCATAATATTCCATTGTATGTATATACCACATTTTGTTTATCTATTTATCTACTGATGGACACTTGGGTTGTTTCCGACCAGATTTCCTTTTAAATTATACTATATATGCCTTGAATTCTTCTCTCTCTCTCCCTGTCTCGGGATAAAACACCACAAAAAAATTACCAGCCCTCCATTACACAAACATTTACAGAGCACTTTTATATCCATTATTATGGTAGTTCCTAAGGCTATAGAGACAAGTAAGTAGGGACCCCAACCGCAGAGACTTTGTGGGGTCAGATGGAGAAAGACAAATACTTAAGACAAGAAGGGAGTGACTAACCACCCAAGGAGTGATGAAAAATTTTCACTGGAGAGAATAGCGGAGGGAAGGAGGAAAGAAGTGACATTTGAATGGGTCTTGAATGCTGTGAAGAAGTTAGCCAGGTAGACAAAGAGAGGGCAGTAACCTTAGTGTAAATAGTTACATGAGCAATCCCCAGAACCTGTGAATATGTTCCTTTATGTGGACGTTCGGATGTGATTAAGGTTAAGGACCTCGAGATGGGGAGAGTACCCTAGGATTATCCAGGTGGGTCTAATTTAATCAAAAGGACCCTTAAAATCAAAGAATCTATCCTACCTAGGGTCAGAGAGGGAGATATGACTTACAGAGTGATAGAGACACGCAATATTGCTAGCCTTGAAGATGGAGGCCACAAGCCAAGGAATGCATGCAGCCTTTAGAAACTGAAAAAGATTATACACACTCTTCCCTAGACCCTCAAAAAAGGAAATCGGTCCTGCTGAAACCCTGGCTTTAGTCCAGTGTGACTGGGGTCAGACTTCTAACTTGCAGAACTGTAACATAATAATGTGTATTGTTGTAAGCCACTAAGTCTGGGGTAATTTGTTGCAGCAGCAAAAGGAAATTAATACAGTGTGCTAAGGCATGGAAATGTGAAACTGCAATGCATATGAAAGGAACTGTAATGAGGTCATTAGTGCCCAATCATTAAATAATATTTACTGATCACCTATAAAACATCAGTCCCTCTCTTTGCTGTGTAAAAGATACAGTCTCTATCCTCTTGGATTCATAGACCAGTGGCAGAAACATAAGAGTGATAGAAAAGTGGCAAAGGCTTTTCAAGGCTTGAAGGAGGGCAACACCAGTTTGCCAGGGGGACTGGGTCAAGGCCCCATCAATGGGGCACTGTTGGGTTAGGCGTGGGAGGGTGAATAGGCACTGGCCTGGGAGAAGGACCTTCCTGGTAGAGGAAAGAGAATAAGCAAAAACATGGAAAATATCTTAGCATATTTGGGAAAGGTAGCAAGAACTTGAGCACAGGCTAACATGCTGGGAAATAAATCTGGGCAGGAATGGCCACTTGGTGAAGGATCTTGAATATTAGAGTAAGGAGTTTGAACTCTGCTCTATGAGTAGCAAGATGGGGCAGCAGATTCTTGGTTAAGAGAGAGTGTGTTTCTCTTCTAAATCCCGATGTACTGTTATTTTCTGGAGGTACAGAGGGATTCCAGGTCTGGGGTGGTAAAAGCCGCTCAGAACATGCTGAGCTGGGAGACGAAGCCCTTGGGAAGATCAGCTTGGGGCTGCTGGCCCGGCTAACAACAGCTCTGCTCACACCTGCCTCCAGGCTCCCAGCATCGCTTCCTCTCCGTGGGGCACTCTGGAAGAGCAGCAGGCAAGGACTGAAGCCCAATCAAGCTGCGTCAGCTTCCATTCCTTCCCTCGCCTCCAGGCTTACCTCAGTGCCACAAGGAGGAAGAAGTTTACCTTCATGCCTCCCCCTGCACTTTCTCAACTCCCCTTTACTGTGCCTCCCTCCCCCTTCCACCATAGGGACACCCCTATATACTTTTGCCCCCTCCTCAACAAATACAGATTGGGTGACTTACATGGAAGGCATGATCTGAAGGCAAGGAAGGCTGGAGGACATCAATCTCACTCTCGTGTCTTCTACCTTATCTGCAACTTTTCCTACAGACCAGCTCAGCAACATCTCCTCCAGGAAGTCTTCCCATGTGCCTCCACAGTACCTATGCATGCTTATCTCTGAAATGCAGAGGACAACTGGGGTCTATGTCAGAGACTGATCAGAAGCTCACCAAATTCATCTCCTCTTCCCAGGTTTACAAATTGTATCAGAAGGCTTAAAGTTTCATGTGCTGCCTCACAGAGCCTCAAAGGCCTCACTGTGAGTTCCCCTGCTCTCATCAGATATGCCCTCCTCTCCCACCCTCCCCCAATAGGAAAGATTCTGCCCCCAGCTAGTCCCCCTATCAGTAGCGACAGCTACACCTAACCAGGTCCTCAACTTTAATGGGTTTCACCTTCCTGCCAGCCCATGAAATTATTCAAACAAGCCAATCACATCCACCCATGGGAATGAGGGGCATCTCACCCTCTTGGTACTAAAAGGCCACCTCCCACAGCCCCTGCTGCTTCCCTCTGCTCCCAAATGCAACCCCTATACAGCTCTGCACGGCATGTAGTGTCTTCCTCCCCCGGCTGTGAGTATGCATGACTAATAAACTATTGCAATCTCACCTGTCCAGTGGCAGGTGCTTGGTCATCTCATACTCTCTTGGATAAGGAATCCCTCCTTCACCAACAGGGTGAATAAGAGATGGTCAGAACACAGCCCACCTCCATTTCCCAGCCCCTTGGCACAGGCAAGTATGTCTCCTGCAGGCTCCTTCTCTCACCTGTCCTTCTGCAGCAGTCTTGGAGGTTGCACATGGAGCCCAAGATAGAACATGGACCCCAAAGTCATCATTGGGAGAACTGCATGAATAGGAGCATCAACAAAGGACTCCACATGAGTAGGAAATCAACATTTACTGTGGGAATTCCAAGACATGGGGGAGTTTGAGAGCAATTAGCCTATGGTGACTCAGTACAGTTACATCTGTTACCAAAGTGCCTGCTTCTTCAGGGGTGTGGCTGCTCTGCCCCACACCAACCCCTTCTCCATTTTTCACATGCATACATGCAAATGCACAACAGAGATGTAAAATTCCACTCACAGAAGCATTAGAAACTAGGGAGACACCACTTTCCATTCTCTCTCCTCCATTTCTATTCAGGAGGAAACTCAGTAATAACCAAGCACCACCGCCAGCTCCTCCACCTCCACCACCATCTCCACCTCCACCACCATCTCCACCTCCACCACCATCTCCACCTCCACCTCTCCCAACACCACCACCTCCACCAGCACCTCCACCACCACCTCTCCCACCACTACCACCACCTCCACCACCATCTCCACCTCCACCACCATCTCCACCTCCACCAGCACCTCCACCACCACCTCTCCCACCACTACCACCACCTCCACCACCATCTCCACCTCCACCACCATCTCCACCTCCACCTCTCCCACCACCACCACCACCACCTCTCCCACCACTACCACCACCTCCACCACCATCTCCACCTCCACCACCATCTCCACCTCCACCTCTCCCACCACCACCACCACCACCTCTCCCACCACCACCACCTCTCCCACCACCACCACCACCACCTCTCCCACCACCACCACCTCTCCCACCACTACCATCACCTCCACCTTCACCACCACCACCACCTCTCCCATCACCACCACCACCACCTCTCCCACCACTACCACCACTCCCATCCCTACCACCCATCCCCACCACCACCCACTGCAGCTGCATCTCATTCAGGGCAGCTTCTCCTCTAATCTGACATCATGCACTTGCCAACATCCAACTCACCTTAAGCTCATGGACTCCTTCACCCACTGAATGACCTCTGGGACCACTGGATCTTTGTCATAGACTGGTTCAAAAAGGTCCTGAGCTTCTCAACTGACTAACCAATAGATTTCCCTAGGGAGGGCCTTTTGAAAATGTGGAGGTTCCCAGAGATTCTAATTTAATTGGTGAGGAGCACAGCTCATCTCCCCATATGATTATAAGATTACAAAATCCAGTCTAGCATGAGAACTCCTCACTGCACTCCACTTCAAAACATGGTCCCTCCACCGTCTGATGCCCTCCTGATGCTCACCTGTAAGTGTCCTCATGCCCAGCCACCTACCAAGGCACCTGCCCAAGTAAGGGCCTTCCTGCCCACCCATAGAATCCCTGTGCTCTCATATACAAAGAATACATCTTTGTTCACCTTGCTGTATCTGATTCTGAGCCATTCTCCCTCCCTACCCTGTGTGCTCCTGATTGTCAGGGGCCAGGTTTCATCCTTCTAGTACGAAGCAAGTGCTGAATGAATGTTTGAAGAAGGATGGAGTGGGGTGAGGGAGGCAGAGAAGGAGCGAAGGAACCGTGGGACTCAGAGACACAGGGAATGGGGACGCCCCTGAGCATGAATGAAGGTATCACTGGTTCTCCCTTCAGAAAGATGTCCCATATTGCAGAAAGGGCACTGGAGTTGTAGCCTAGTTATACTAGCTTTCTGCCCCACAGCTGAGTTGGAAACTGTGACTTGTCTGATTCCACTGCCAACCCCGCTTCTCCCAACAGCATTTCTCAACAGTGACAGCACTGGCATTTTAGATCAAATAATTCTTTACTGGGGCAGGATGGGGCTTTCCTGTACATTGTGGAATGTTTAGTAGCATCCCTGGTCCCTACCCACTGGAGGCAAGTAGCACCGCCCACACTCCCTGCCCCCACCCCACATCGTGACCACCAAAAATGCCTCTAGACAGTGCCAAATTGTCACCGCCAGTGGAGAGCTACTGTCCAGGAGGTTCGGGTCTCCTCAAGTATAGGTTCCTGCCGCAGCCAAGTCCAAGCTCCCATGAGTCCCTCACAGCTGTCCTGGGAATAAAATGAGCTTAATCAGATAAAGCACTCAGCATCCCACTGGCACAAAGCAAGTACTTAATAAATGCCAGCTGCTATTATTAGCAAATCTGAGAGACAGAGAGATTTCTCCCATGCACAGCTGAGGAAACTGAGGCTCAGAGAAGTGACTTGCCTGAGGTCATGGAGTTGGCAGTCAAGTTCAGACCTGGCTGACTTTAAAACCTCTGGTCCTATTCATTGTCAGGCAATGGGGAGATGCTGCCCGGTCCCACCCCAGGGGTGGGACTGAGCCTCCTCAAGGCCTCTACAGTGTTGGTGAGCTTCAGGAAGCTCTGCAGGCTGCTGGGCAGGGTCAGGGGAGAGAGAAAGGAGGTACCAAGAGCTGCAATCCACAAACCCAGCAAGACCAGGTCCTGAGGTCAGTGTGGGAGTGATGTGTAAGGACTCCCAGGAACCAAGTGAAGGGCCAAGACTCTTGTCACCTCTGGACCTCTCTCCTTGCATTTCCACATTTCGTGGCGGGTTGCATCTCCCCTCAAACATGAGCCCCAAAGGGCAGGGGCTGTGTCTCACTCTGGATTTCTCCAGAGCCAGCACAGACAGTGAGCCTCGTGCATGAGGAATGCATGAAAATGTTTGTAGAATAAATGAACGATGAAAGAATGAATGAATGGACAGAGATATAAGTAAAACAAAGTCTCAGAGAAAAGACAGAAATACATCATTAAGATACAAAATCAGAATAGCTCTGTTCTCAGGAGAGGAAGGAGGACACAGTTTGTGTGTTATTCTCCTGTTCTACCTGGAGCCCTCTAATTCCAAAGGAAGATTGGCCCTGCAATCTAGGGAAGGCCTGACCCTTCAGGCCAAGGAGCTTCCACTGTGGGAGAAGAATGTGGAAGGGCAGTGAACAGGGCAGTCTGCAAGGGGCAGGTGGAATCAGGGACTGTGGCTGCAGCCTTGGAAGGCTCTGGAAGGCCCCTGAGCACTTTGGCTAAAGGTGACTCCTTTTTCCTTCCTTTTGGCCCGTGGGGCTAATAAAATACCCTCTGCTTCCGAGTCTATAGGGGAAAATGCCTTCTAAATCCATTAAGTCGCTAATGCGTGCATTCGCAGACCAGAAAGGAAGGTGTGGGATTGATGGATGTACTTGTCATATTTATGGTTTGTAGCTGTGTGATTAATGGGCTTTGTGGTTTATAATGCAATGCTCATTTCAGTCTCCTCTTTAAGCTTCGGGTGATTTATAAGGCCTGGCATTGCTGTTGCATTTCAATGGGATGACAGTGATAGCATTTTATCACCCTGAATTATCAATTAGTCCCTTTTGGGGAAAGGATGTGGAATGGGAACAGGGTCAGGGGATGAGACAGTTCCCAGGGACATTTGCACGTGGCCAGCAGCAAGGCACGACCTTTCTCCCTGAGAGCTGCTTCAGGTGCACGGAGACAGGACAGGAGACTTCTCCTACCTCTACCCCACCTCCTCTCATCCCTCATGGGGCTATGTAAGGCTCCTCGTGGATTTCCTTTCTCCCCCAGTCCCTCCCTTCCTCCCGCTCCAATCCAGCTTCCGCACATGACCCTCCGTCACACCCTTTCCTAAAGCCTCCACAGCCCTCACTGCCTTCTCCCTGTGTGACCTGGCCATCCTAGTTCACCTTGCTGAAGCTTCCTCCTCTGTAAAATGGAAATAATGATGATATCGCAGAATGGTCGAGAGCATTGAATACTAAGCACAGTACCTGAAACTCACACCCTGTGCTGAAGCCACAAAAAAGCACATCTTGCCACTCAGTGGTCCAGCTGCTCTTCTCTCTGGCCAGCGTACACTTCTCCCCACTCTCCACCTGATGACCTCATTTCTCTCCTTAAAGGCCCAGCCCAAAGACCCCTCCTCTCTCTGAAACCTCTGATTTCCCAAGCAGGCATTACTCCTCTGCCCCTTCTTTACACTCATCCCACCAGGTCTGTGTTTTCTTTTATCCGACACGCCTTCTTTCCTTGTGAAATGCTTGAAGGTAAGTCTGGGTCTGAGCTTCAGCAGGTGCTGGATACAAGTATTCAAGAGGGCCAAAGGCAGGTTGAGCAGGAACCTGGGCTTATGTAAGAGCCTGGGTGTATCCTGGAGAAAGCATGAGAACCTTGGCGTGTGCAGAGCACTGCCAAATAGGAAGACCCAGAGGTTTTGAGAGGTCAGGTCTATTCTAAGGCAGTCATCTGCCACCTCCACTTTATTCTCTTCCTCGCCCTTTCTCTCTTCCTCTTTCCAGCTCTGCCCAGTCCTCAATCCTTCCCCTTGGTCATTCATCCAACAGGTAAGTGTTGATGCCCACAATGTATTGGCCACTGTCCTTAGTGCTGGCTACCACCGGGAGCTGTGCCTAAATGGGCTTATTTGTAGCTGAAGAGTCCAGCAATCAATAAGTAAGCACTAAGATGCATAGTTACCCATATGACGGAACTGTGAAGACCAAAGAGGGAAGGGAAACAGAGAGTGACAGGAGAGACCTTGTCCAGATTGGATGCTGGGGAGGCCTGTCCATGGAACTGCATGTAAGCTGGAGGGCAAAAAGAAGCAGGGCTTAAAGAGCACATGAAAAGATGTTCCACATCATTAGCCATCAGAGAAATGCAAACCAAAATCACAATGTGACACCATTCACCGTACCCCTTCTAGAATGGCTACTATTATAAGAACAGAAAATGACTAGTATTGGAGAGGATGCAGAGAAATAGGGACACTCATTCTTTGCTGATGGCAATGTAAAGCAGTGTAGCCTCTGTGGAAGACAGTTCAGTGATTCCTCAGAAAGTCAATTATAGAGTTGCCATTTGAACCAGCAATCCCTATGAGTTAGAGGTAAGCACATAAAGAAACCAGGGAAGAACACTGCATGGGAGCCCCTTATGGGCTCTAGATCCCCAGCCGCTGCCCAATGCCTGGTAAGGAAGAAGAATGAAGCAATATTTATGGGAGGGGGGCCCGGGGTAGAATCTCAGGAGCCCAGACAAGCATTCTGAGCAGCAGATAGAGGGAGCAAGGTGGAAGGGAGATGCCAACTAAGGCAACTGGTGTCATCCAGTTGAGATAATGGTATCTTGGGCTAGGTGAAAACAGTGAACATAGAGAGGATACAACAGAGATATATTCCAGAGTTACAGATCATGGGATTTTCTGATGGGTTGGCAGAAGTGGAGAAACTAAATAAGAATTAAGAATAATTTCAGAATTTCTGACTTGAAATAAAAATGAATGGATGGTCTATGAGTCTCCTAGTGCCTCTGTAACAAATGACCACACACCAAGGGCGTAAAACAACAGAAATTGTTGTCACAGCTCTGGACGTTAGAAGTTTGAAATCAAGATGTTGTCAGGATCACGCTCCCTCCAAAAGCTCTGGGGGTAGAATCCTTCCTTGCTTCTTCTAGCTCCTGGTGATTGCTGGCAATTCTTGGTGTCCCTTGGTTTGTGCCAGTGGAATTCCAATCTCTACCTCCATCTTCACATAGCCTTCTCCCTCTTTTCATAAGGATATCAGTCTTTGGATTTGGGGACCAACATAATCCAGTATGACATAATATTAACTTGATTGAATCAAGTAAGGTCACTGTTTCAGTTTGTTAAAGCTGCCAGAATACAACATACCAGAAATGGAACAGCTTTTAAATAGAGAATTTATTAAGTTGCAAATTCACAGTTCTAAGGCCATGGTAATGTCCAAACTAAGGTATCCAGAGAAAGATACCTTAACTACAAAGAAAGGGCCAATGACTGTTCAGAATTTCTCTGTCAGCCAGGAAAGCACATAGCAACATCTGCTAGCTTTCCCTCCCAGCTTCTCCTTTCAAAACGGCTTCCCCGAGGTGTTTTCCTTCTGCATCTCCAAAGGTCTCTGGCTGTGTGACCGCAGACGTTTTTATCATAATGGTTCCCTCTTAAAGGACTCCAGTAAGTGACCTAACTTGAATGGATAGAAACACATCTCCATGGAACCACCTAATCAAAAGGTCCCACCCACAACTGAGTGGATCACATCTCCATGGAAACAACTTAATCAAATAAATCCCACCCAACAATATTGAATGAGGATTAAAGAACATGGCTTTTCTGGGGTACACAACAGTTTCTTACCGGCACAGTCGTATTCACAGGAGCTAGGAAGATGTGAATTTGGAGAAGCCACTATTGGACCCAGTAGAGATTGTAAAACCATTTACTGAGATGGGGAAATCAGGAAGAAAGATTGGAGACCAGAGTGAGAGGAAGGAGACTCAAGAGTTTTGTTTCAGAGTCAGGAAATGTTTGTGAGATGCACAAATGGAAATGTCCAATGGAATGTTGGAGGTACACAATGGAATGTTGGAAGACATTGCAGAAGACATAAACTAGACAGGAGTCAAATGCATAGGAGAGGTCCAAGGGAAGGTCGACTTTTGGAAGTCGAAGAGGGGAGGACAAGCCAGACAAGGGACTGAGTGTCACTGGAGAGTGGTTAGAAAACCAGGAAAGTGTGGCTCCAGGAAGGTGAGAGAAGGGAGTGTTTCTAGGATGAAGGAATAGCCAGCAGTGTGGAAAGATGCTGAGAAGTCAGGTAAGACCACACCACAAATATCTAGTGATTGAGCCCTGCTGGTGGTAATGTGTGTGGGAATGAATGTAGTAAATGCCTTTTTTTTGGAGTGGATTCAAGGAATTAGTGCCCGTGAGTACAGCAAACGCTTTCAGTGAGTTTTTGCTTTAAAGAGGAGTAAAGAAAAGGGATGGTAGCAGGAGGGGGATTTGGGTTCAAGGAGTAGTTTTGTTTAAGATGAGAAAGATTACAATATGAGTGTGTGCTGATGGCAATGACACAGAGTTTAGAGAGGAAAATTGATGGGGCAAGAGAGAGAGAGAAGAGAGTTGACAGAAGAGCTGTCCTTGAGAAAATAAGAGGCATCTAGCATACAGGCAGAGGGGGTGGCCTTGGATAAGAGAAGGAACAGATATTTCAACTATTGTACCTGGAAGGAAACAGAATATATGGACAGAGACACATGCATGATACACATGAGGTGCTCTGAAGAGCTGCACCACATCGCCCACCTGAGCCCAGCATGGCTTAGCAACTTCTCACCTGTCTTCTGGCCCAGACCCACTGTCTGCCCTGACCAAGCTTTCTCCTTATTCCTGACTTACCTGTGGCCCTCTGGCCAGATTCTTCTGCACCTCCCCAAGCTTTTGGTTTGTCCTCCACTGCCCCTCACAAAGCCTTTCAACACCTGGCCTCCATTCTCAGAGCTCCCATCCCTGAGATGTCCACCAAGATGTCACGAAGCCACGTCCTGGACAGATGCTGGTGGGCAGGAGAATGTGGCCATGCCCTGGGCAGCTGCAGCAGCCCCTGAGAAGCTGGCAGCCCTGGGGACTCATCCATTTGCTCAGCTGCACAGAGACGGGTATCTCTGGCCAAATGTTAATGAAGTGTCTGAATGGAAAATTAAAATGCGGCCGAGTCCCCATCTTCTGCTTCCCCTCCCTTCTGAATCAAGCTCCCTCCTCTGCAACTTCCAGAAATGAGAGGCACATGGCTGAGCAGGGTATGCCTGCCAGAGTCGGCAGCAGTCTTGATTGAAAAGGGAAATTAGAGAGCAGCGAACACTGCCGAAGCATCCAAGGAGGCAGGGAAATGCAGCCAAGGTGCTCAGTTGATTCTCTGGGTTGGGGTGTCATCAAGCATTGCCGAGTGCCCAGCACTACACAGGAGCCAGGGCGCCTGGCGGGGTGTTTAGGCACAATGTGGGGAGCTCGGGTTGATTCTACAGGGTTGGGGTCACTTTCTTGGACTTCTTAATAGGGAGTTGTCCTAAACAAATGCACAGGAAGGAGCCAAGACAGCAGGTGAGCACAGCCGGAGCTTCTCCCAGCTCTCCAGTGGCTCGGCTGTGATGCAGCTACTGCCCAAAGGACCAGGTCAGAATGCTACCTCAGGCAAGATGGAACTGCTGTACCACACGTCACTCTAGTTAAAGAACCCAAAAGCACTGGTTTGTAAATATTTCAAAATAACTCTTTCTGTTGTGAGTCAGAAAGAGCTAGACTTCGGGTTTACCTCCCAGAGAAATCTGAAGATCTGTCTGTCTGTCTGTCTGTATGTATGTATGTATGTATGTATGTATGTTTGTATGTTTGTATGTATGCCTTCCTCTCTCTTTCGCTCTCCCTTGGAGCCTTCCTTTCTTTCCCTCTCTCTCTCAATCTACTTCCTTTTTCTGCTCTTGGTTTTACTCTTTCTTTTTCTTCAATGCCGTACTCTCTCTCTTCTCACCCCTCTTCTAAAATAATCAGAATAGGAGTATATTCATTAAATTTGCTAGCTACCCTCTTCTCTGACTACTAATATCAAACCTTGAGCTAAAATCACTACATAATACTGTTTAGAGAGCCATTTAGTTCATACAACCCCGAAGGGTAAAAATAACAATAACAGTAATAATAATAATAACTAATATGTTGAAATACTTATTGTATGCCAGACAACTTCCAAACACTTTCAAAAGCATCAACACATTTAATTCTCACAATAACCCTAAAGCCAGGCTTATGCAGATGAAAACACAAATAACTTTCCAAAGTCAAATTCAAGTAGCTTGGATTCAAAACAGTGCCACTGACACTGAAAGAGATTGCGTGACTTGTTCAAAGTCACACAGCCAAGGATTTGTAGGGTTAGGACTCAAGCTCAGGAGTGTCTGATCCCAAACCTCAACTCTTCTCTCCAACCAGAGGGTAATGCATTATACCCCTGCTCCTAATTTGGAATACAAATGAAATGGACATTCTACACTTTACTGTTTAAGTCCTTGTTAAAATTTCTGTTTCTTTTATAGTTGACCCTTGATGAATTATTTTCTCCCTTTGGATCCCAGACTGTCACTAGGATTAAAAATTCCCCATCCCATTTTATCCTTTGGAGAGAAGTATTCAGGTACTTCTTTCCAAAGGATAAAATACCCTTCCAACTAAAACTGCTGCAAAAAAAATTAATGTTTTTTAAGGATTCGTAAGTCCCAGTGATTTGCATGTATTAGATCTTTTAACCAACATATTTTGTAAAGCCACTGTGTTTTGAAGATAAAGTGTTTCCTACTCTCAAAAAGCTAGCCGTCCAGTGGGACAGATAAGGCAGGACCATTAACTCTCAGTCAACGTAAGAAAGTGATATGAGCCTTCAAATTTAAAAAGATAAATATTAGAATGGGAGTTTGGGGGCTCAAGGAGTCCTGGAATGTCTTTTCCCTAAGGAACAGACATTAGAGTTGGGCTTCTATGGATTTGCTAGCTTTGGATATTTCAATTCTTGCCGCATCTCAGCACCACCATTGGAAACCCTGTGGTAGGAAGATGTAGAAGTTGGTGGAGACTGGACATTCCTTATGTCATGCTCTGGGAGTTGGATTTTATGGCACCATTCCCCCTTGACCTCCATCACTTTATATAGGATAACTCGTCTCTTTTTCTTAAATGTAGAAGCAAAAAAAAAAGTTTGATTTTTGTTTTTTTAGCTTCCTAGTTGTCTCAATTCCAGAAAATCAAGACTCATTTTCTTAAAACATCCCCCTGCCCTCCCTCAGGGATGAGTCCAATGTCCAAAGTCATTAAACCATTCTTTGTAGCCTATTGGTTCATGTTATTAAATCAAATGCATATGCCAAGCCTAGCAACCTGCTCATCCTTCATTCTTACATTTGTTTCATTTTGTTGTTGTTTTTTAATAATTCCCCTTCGTTTTGCTTTTCTCAGACCCCTATTGTCTTAAAACTAGAGAATATTCAACCCTCTCGCGTCACAAACGAGAATCAGATAATTAGTCAAGGTCACGCAGCTCTGCCATAGCCGTGTCCCCGTTCTAGTTCAGGGCTCCTTCTGCAACAGCACACAGACAATGCCAGGGCCTTCTCGCACTCCACGTTTGGGGCTCCCCAATAAGAGCAACATGTGTGCCCTCCGACTGCACCACCCGCGGCTCCTGACTGAGCCACAACAATGATCCAGGTGGCTCTAGGGTTTGATGAGATGTCTTTAGAATGACCTTCACAGAATAACACATGCCACCAAATGTGATTTTAATACAGCCAGGCAAGCTTTTATAACCACAGGAATAGGGAAGTGTGATTATGACAGATTAGCACTATTTCAGTGTCTCATTCAGAAATACTTTTGTTGTTGTTTCTCATATAATCTGCACATAATCTACGTTTTTAGCATCAGGGCTTGTTACATTCCTAAACTGGTAATATATATTGTTTGTCCCATTCTCTTTCAGGGTGATGGTATGCCAAAAACTGTCAGAGGTGCTCCTTCAGTTTTTGAAAGCTAAAAACACCCTCTAAAAGTAGTGACATTTTCTAGGGAGGTAATTTTTGTGGTCCCTGAAAAGGAGTACCCTACATCTTAAAGCTGTACTTGAAAACATAAAGAGAGAAAATGAAGCTTAAGAAAGGCTGAGAGTGAAAGAAATGCAGCCTTGAACTAACAATGAAATGATTGTAGGTTCAAAATCACGTTGAAACCACAAAATAATCGGGAATAAAGCAAATACAAACAGTATTTTACCTTTATGCCAAAAGAAGTGGTCTAGGTACAAAATTCTGAGTAGAATACTCAAAGCTTGAATAGGGCTTTTTTAAACTCAAATCTTGGTTCAAGAAATTGATTGTATTAAATGTCCTTAAACTCTGTCTCCTCAAACACTTTATTCACTGTTTATGTGAATTAAATTATTTGTGTTGGTGCAGATGTCTGTTAGATAAACCATATTCAAGAGGGTACTTTTGAAACAGTATGCGTCCTTGATGCTCTGATCACAGGCACTCATGACCAAATAACATATTTTCTATCATCATGGAAACTTCCAGTAATTGGGTCTAGGGTCTCCTACTATATAATCCACTTTGAACAGTCCTGAAATCTTTCTTCTACTGACAACTACCTTTTCAAAGATTTAAAACACCATTTTTATCAAGTCTTTCCCAGGTTTTAAACCCTGAATAACTCCCCAACTTTACAAGCCTGTAGGATCCTATCCAGACATATCAGCTTGACAATGATGTCTTCCATGATCTGATTCCAAATTACTTTTCCAGCCTCCTCTCCCACGGCTTCCTTCTATGCATTCACTCTAGATACATTACGGGAGTGACTCACTTGTTGCAAAATAAATAAGAATGCTCTGGGGGTTGGGTAAGGAAGAGTGCAAAAAAGTGCTCCAGGTAGGAAGGGATGATTCTAGACAAAGACCTAGATTTTCTCCACTGAGCTTCCTCTTCCCCAGTGAGTCTTCCAAACTGGCTCTTCAAGTAGTAGAATATAAACACCAACCCAGTACTGAAACAGAATACAGGCTAGGCATCCTGACTTCACAGCCAGGAAGCAAACGAGTAGAACTTTAATTGGCCCAATAGGTCAAAGAATTCAACCATGGAATTCAACCATTATGGAACATTGACTAAAGAATGGGCACAACACAATGTGACACAGTCCATAAAAAGATATGTGAGACTTTCTTAAAAATCAGGCAAACAAGGAGGGCTGGAGAAATCCAAGGTAAAGTATGATATCCCAATAATGATACCTTTATATGTCATAGTATAGTAGTGTTACATTACAATACATTACATTAGTAATAGTACATTATTATAATGTAATATTATATTACAATAGTAATAGTCACTATTGTAATGGAATTATAGGCCAAAATCTCAGAGATGCCACAAATGAAAGTTTATGGTTTTGTTTTGTTTTGTAGAAACTAAACCTAGCTCAGTTTCTGGGTCTCCTTTCCTACTGGGTAGTACCCACATTTTCAAAAGCTTAAATAATATCAAGATATAGAATCCAATCCTCAGATATTCTCATCTACCTGTTTGGTATCTTCAGAGAGTCTTCACTATTGTGCGTCTTGGTCCCAGCAGCAAAGCCTCCCAGATCCTTACACTTAAATTCCATCAGAACCTTCAGAAAACTCCCTGGGGTTGACTAAGGCTTTTCCTGACCTCTGTGAAAAATTATTTTCCTGCTCCCCATGTTCCTGGGGCAAACAAAAGCTCTAAGAGGCTCTCTCAATAATTTCTGCCTGGATGCACATCAAAGACAGATATTTAATCAAGCCTTCAAGGACTAATGGAGCACAGGAGAATCACTGGGTCTTGCATTTTCACAAGACTTGTGGGGAAAGGGGCACATGTTCCCTCTGCTCTCAAATTTAATTGATAAATTCTGTATCGTCCCCTTTTTTTCTTCCTTAAAAGGAAGGGACATACAGAGCTCCTCTCAGGGACATCTAGGCCCCCATCTTCCTTTGTACGGGCTTCCCTGTCTTCCCTTACTCCCTGGGTCACACTCCCTAATAACAGTAGTAGCACAGGAACTTTCGCCTCAGGCTCCACTTTCTACGGAAACCATGCTAAACCTAGAACAATGCCTATCCCACAAGTGGTGTTTCAAAGCATAATTGTTGAAGGAATGAATGAATGCCCTGGATTGGAGAATGGGGCTGCCTAGCAGCCTATAGGTGATTCTTGTTCAGATTCAGTCTTCTGGAGTCCAGTTGGGTAGAGCCAGAAGATGGATGAATATTTGCTCACCATAGCCTCCTTGATACACAATAAGTGAACCAAAGTGGCTTAGAGAGACAGAGAGTAAAATAGGATTCTAAATGAGAAATCAGAGCAAAAGGAAAATAGAGTGAAAATATAAGATGAAGTCAGATTAGCATGTAAAATGTATCCATGAAGTCTGAAAAGTCAACACTGAGACTCCTAGTAGCAAAAACAAAAAGGAAAACATGGACATCATTATAACATCCCAGTGTCCAAAGCATTAAATACAAACTAATTGGTCAATAGAATGTTGATTTTCCCTGGTCCAGAGACCTGAGAGAAATCACTCCCCAATAAAGAGAAGCATGCAGAGTAACAGGTAACACTTTTTGCATGTCCCACAATAAATGCAAGGCACTATTTTGTGCTCTCATTTCTTATAATGCCCTTAAATGAACACCAATATGAAAGCAAAGTCAAGTCCATATCCACAGCTTTCTGTTGTCTGGGTTGATCCAACGGTCAAATCAATAAGAGCTGTGTGCTAGTTTGAATCTGTCATGTATCCCAGAGAAGCTATGTTCTTTAACTCTCATTCAGAATTGCTGGGTGGGATCTTTTTATTGTTTCCATGGAGATGTGACCCACCCAATTGTGGGTGGTAACTTTTGATTAGGTGGTTTCTATGGAGATATGTCTCCACCCATTCAAGGTGGAGTTGCTTACTAGAGTCCTTTAAGAGGAAACCATTTGGAAAAAGCCTTAGAGCACACAAAGCCAGAGACCTTTGGAGATGCATAGAGAAAACACCCCTGGAGAAGCTGTTGAGGAAGCCTGGAGAGAAAGCTAGCATATGTTGCCATGTGCCTTTCCAGCTGAGAGAGAAATCCTATATGTCATTGGCCTTCTTGAACCAAGGTATCTTTCTCTGGATGCCTTAGTTTGGACATTTTTAGAGCCTTGTGTGCTGATTTAAAAGGATGTATTACCCTAGGAAAGCCATGTTTTAATTCTGATCCCATTTTGTAAAGGCAGCCATTTCTTCCAATCCCTATTCTGTACTTTATGTTTGAAGCTTTAATTGGATCATCTCCCTGGAGATGTGACTCAATCAAGAGTGGTTGCTAAACTGGATTAGGTGGAGGATGTCTCCACCCATTCAGGTGGATCTTGATTACTTTACTCAAATCCTACAAAAAGAGGAAACATTTTAGAGAAAGAGAGAGATTCAGAGAGAGCAGAGAAAAATGACATAGCCACAAAAAGCAGAGAGTCTACCAGCCAGCAACCTTTGGAGATGAAGAAGAAAAATGCCTCCCAGGGAACTTCATGAAACAGGAAGCCAGGAGAGAAAGCCAACAGATGATGCCACGTTCGCCATGTGCCCTTCCAGCTGAGAGAGAAACCCTGACTGTGTTCACCAGGTGTCTTCTCACTTGAGAGAGAAACCCTGAACTTCATTGGCCTTCTTGAACCAAGGTATCTTTCCCTGGGTACCTTTGGTTGGACGTTTCTATAGACTTGTTTTAATTGGGACATTTTCTCGGCCTTAGAACTGTAAACTAGCAACTTATTAAATTCCCCTTTTAAAAAGCCATTCTGTTTCTCGTATATTGCATTCCGGCAGCTAACAAATTAGAACACCTTGCCTTAATTTGGACATTTTTACGACCTTAGAACTGTAAACTTGCAACTTAAAAAATTCCCCTTTTAAAAACCATTCTGTTTCTGGTATTTTGCATTCCAGCAGCTTATAAACTAAAACAAACGGCAATAGTGGTTCCTGACCATTTTGGGGTTGCAGGCAACTTTGAGAATCAAATTAAAGCATAAGAGTAAGAGTGTCAGGGACAGTTCCTGAAAGAGATAAATACATTTGCAGAGTCTCAATTCCAGTTCCCATGAGGTACAGCTGTATAGATTTGTTATCCTTAGATTCTATTAGAGCTAAATAATGATGATAACAACAGCAGTAGCAACAAGTGCTTATAAAGCATTACGTATCAGGCACTTTTCTAAGCACTTGTTTTGTTTTTCTAAGCACAAATTTTGCAAACCCCTCCTCCCACACACACACACACAAACACTTGTCTCAAGCAAGCTTATGTAGATTTGCTTTCCTTAGACAAGGAGTAGGCATTACAAAATCCCAATCTTTTCTTCTGTTTTTTTAAGGAAAGTAAGACAAGGAAACCTTGCTTCGGGAGAATCTGCCTCTCTGGGAAGCTAAGTAACCTGAGATGGGAGAGAGGAGCAGGAGGACCCCTCAGGGAGTTCATTGCAGCAAAAGCATGCAGGGGTAAGGAAGAATCTGGACATGTTGAGGATGGAGAAGGGATTGACAAAATATATATATTAATGGAAGAATCAACGATGTTGGATCAATTTGATGAAAGGGGTCAGGGAGAGGGAAGAGTTACATGCAGGTGGCCTGGCATAAGTTGTTTTCTTCTTTTGGGCCCCAGTCTCCCCAGTGGTCATACAAAGGAGTTGGGCAGCCTCTGATTCACTGATGGTGACCTGGCACTAGGGCACCGCAGCAGTGCCATAGTGGGTGACGTTTATACGTGTTGATAGATTTAGAGAGATGGTCTTCAGGTGTGACAAGAGTCTTCTGAGGCTGATCTGGATTAGGACTAAGGTGAATCAGAATACAGGGTAAAGGATGATATGACCCATATTTTCAAACTTGAATTTCTGTGCGAGACCAAAGGGAGAGATGTTTCTGTGGTGCAAAATTTATATTTTGGGTAGCTCATTATCTAATTTAACTAGTATGATCAGTTGACTTGAATACCATAATTACATGGAACCTTCAATAGGACGTGAAATGTTGTTGCTTTGTCTGGGTAAGTGTGATGCCCCCAATATATCTCAAAGTAATTTGGGCAGGGAATAAAAAAAGTATTTGCAAACTCCCCTTGGGGGATTGGGGAGAAAGGAGGAAATATTCAACTTCCCCATATGGGGAATTCCTAATTCTTGCAAGCAGTGGGTACAACAAATTCAATAGGCTGAGCCCTAAATCTTGGGCCTTGCCCCACTGAAGCTTTTCTTTCATTCAAGGAGAAGCTAAGTCTACTGATAATAATGCCTAGGAGCCACCCCTGGAGACCTTTTGTTGCTTAGATGTGGCCTGTCTCTCTAAGCCAACTTAACAGGTGATCTCACTACAGGGCATGACTTCTAGAGATGTAAATCTCCCTGGCAACATGGGACCTGACTCCTGGGGATGAGCTGGGACCTGGCATCATAGGAATGAGAAAGTCTTCTTGATCAAAAGGGGAAAGAGAAAACTGAGACAAAATAAAGTTTCAGTGGCTGAGGAATTTCAAACAGAGTCCAGAAGTTATCCTGGAGGTTATTTTAATGCATTATATAGCTATCCTTTTCTAGTTTATGGTGTATTGGAATTACGGAGGGAAGTACCTGAAACTGTTGAGCTGTGTTTCAGTAGCCTTGATGCTTGAAGAAGATTGTATAAATAGATAGCTTTTACAATGTGACTGTATGATTGTGAAAATCCTGTGCCTGATGCTCCTTTAATCCAGGGTATAGTAGATGAGTTAAAAAAAAAAATAAGGATAAAAAATAAATAAATAGGGTGGACAGGTGGTTCCGTGGTAGAATGCTCGCCTTCCATGCAGGAGACCCAGCTTTGATTCCTGGACCATGTACCCAAAAATAAAAAATAAATAAATAATAGGGAGGGAGATAAATTGTAAAAATTGAGTAAATTGAAATACTGTGGGTCAATGAGAAGGAGGGGTAAGGGGTATGGGATGCATGAGTTCTTTTTTTTTTTTTTCTGGGGCGATGCAAATGTTCTAAAAATGATCATGGTGAAGAATACACAATTATGTGATGATATTGTGAGCTATTGATTGTATAATATAGTTGGACTGTACATGTGTGGGTCTCTCAATAAAAATGTTCTTTAAAAAGAGCCTTCTGAACACCCAGGAGAGATTAAATTGAAGTTACTGCAGCTCTGTCATCAAGTGTTTTTTCTTCTTTCATCAAGAAATTTCAGAAAGGCTACCAGGTCCCATGCCTTGAGCTGGGGACCTGAGATGACAGGCAGCTCCTGGCCTGGAAGAGCACCAGTGAGCCCCAGCAGGGACATTTGCAGGACTGCAGTCCCCTGCCCTTGGGAGAGAAGTATTTCCTCCAGATGCTCCAAGCCTAGCCTGGGAGGTAGGCTCATGAACAGCCAGAGAAGACCCAGAGAGGGGGCACTCAGAGTGGGTACTGTGGATTTCGACGCTGCCTCCTAGAAACTGATTGTTGGTTCCTGGAAAACCCATGAACATGATTTTCTTCTCCCCAAAACAAGTTAAATCCCAAAATCTTATTACAATGAGGAGTAACGTCAGAGAGATTTGAATGCCATTAAAAAATAATCAGGGGAGGACAATGGTGGCTCAGCGACAGAGTTCTCACCTGCCATGCCAGAGACCCAGGTTTGGTTCCCGGTGCCTACCCATGTAAAAAATAAAATAATATAATAATCAATGCTCTTGCACACATTTGTTTTTCTCATTGCATAACCCACAGCAAACACAAATGTTTGTCAAAAAAGAAGTAAATAGAAAAATGCTCAAGTCAACCTTGAGAAGTGGCCTCATGGGGCTGGAACACCCATGGGTAGAGTCTTGGTCTAGTCAGTCTTGTCATGTCATGCCGTCACTACTGATGTCAATTTCCTTGTGCATAAAATAGCTGTCATCAGTTCTGCCTGGCTTCTCAGATGAACTTCTTAGTTACTATACATTGAACACCTACAGTGTGTCAGATACCACACCAGGAAGTTTACACACATTTATCATCTCAATTCATCTTTGAATAACAGCTCTTGGCAGGTAGTGATTTTCAGTGTGGCCAAGGCCAAGAAGAGCTGACATAACATTCTGAAGTTCAAAAGGCTGTGTGGGCTGGAGATAGGTTCTGAATGCAGGGCTGTCAGACTCCAAAACCTGTGCAGTTCGAGCAGTCTTTGGGAGTCTAGAAACCCAAAGAAATTAACTTGGTTGATCAATGCCTAATTGTGAAGTGCTTTAATGCAGGCCTAAGCAACAATTTGATGCTATCCACACTTCTGAACCATGTCTTCTCCTCACCCAGGCAATTCTGCAGCTGAAATCAAGGATCCAGGTGTCCAAAGAAACTGATAGGGTCTTAGCACTCACAACTCAGTTGGCAGGTAGCCATGAAGAAATAGTCACGAGTGAATGGAGTTGGACGAAACCTTATCTCTCATCTCCATTTCCCTCCCTTCTGCTTCATCTCCCCTTCAAGGGAGGGCTTTCCACCCAAGACCCATCTCCACAGAGCCAGGCATGCATGCAGACCCACACAGGAATCCCAAATTAGCCCAACCTGCCTCCCAGCTGCTGGATGAGCCTAATTAGACCAAATTAATAATTTATTCAAGCAAAATGAGACATGCCAAGAATCTCCAGGGAGGCTGTAAAATGATAATGTCTTCTTATTAAGGAAATGTGTCAACAGCCAATGCAAACTCATTGGTTCTAGGATAGAAGCAAGAAGCTGGCAAGTTTGA
This sequence comes from Tamandua tetradactyla, assembly GCF_023851605.1. NCBI lineage: Eukaryota > Metazoa > Chordata > Mammalia > Pilosa > Myrmecophagidae > Tamandua > Tamandua tetradactyla. The sequence continues at coordinate 27,528,412 of NC_135333.1, forward strand.
CATGATTCACCGTCTGAAGCCAGCTGGTGGGCCTCTCCCACCTACATCTCACCATGCGTGACCTCTCCTGTTCCTCCAATGCTCCTCCTCCTCCTACCCCTCCTTCTGGTCTTCTTTCTCCTTCCCCTTCTCCTTCTCCATCTCCCCTTTTCCTCCCCCTCCTTCTCCTCCAGCCTCTCCGGTCCCTCTACCCTCTTCTCCCCTTCTCCCTCTCCTTCTCTCCTCTTCTCTGTCCTCTTGATCCTTTTCATCCTCCTCCTCCATCCCTCTTTCTCCTCCTTTGTCTTCCTCCTTCTTCTTTCTCCTTCATCCTCCTCCTCCATTACCTCCACCTGTACCTCCCTGTCCTTCTCCTTTACCCTGACACATCATTAACCTAAACTTTCAAGATCATCCTCCCCCACCAGAAAGGAAAGCTGATGACAAGCCAATATTTCCAAGTCACACACTGAGTGATTCTTATATAAAAATTAACAGGCACACTTGGCAAAGTTATAATTACTAACTAATGATGCATTATGCAATTTCCATAATTAGTCATGTTGTTGATATTTCCTTCCGACCACCATGCTGGTGGGACCACCTATATGTGCAATGATTGAAATGGGGAATCTGCATGCAGGTTATTAAGAGATAACCTTTAGGAAACACTTTCCTTCTAACACACAGCCAGACCTGGCTCATGCCCTCCTGCTGTGGTCCAGTGCCCTCTGGAGCTGGACTCTCTCTTCAGCAGGAACAATCCAATCAATCACACACAAGAGTCCATTGAGTATGTTAAGACTTAGCACTGAGGTAAATTTCTCAAATGTCCTTGCCATCTGAGGCATGCCACAGAAACAGATATGGAAGTTGAAGGGTTTTATAGAGCTCTGAAAACAGCCTTCTTCATCCATCGTGCTCACAGCAATCCTCTTGAAGATCGCTGAGGCCTGGAAAGATGAAATGACATGCCCAAGTGCAGAGTGAGCCTGTGCAAAGCTGCAATCTGAATGCACATCTTCTAACAGCCAGTGAGACTGTGCCTTGCAGGGGGCTCAGACTGCAATTTCAAACACTGGCTGTGCTGCTCAATAGCTACTTAATTTCTCTCAACTCTGGTTTCTTCATTTTTTAATAAAAATAATAATAATACCCATATTGCATGGTAAGAATTAAATGAGATAAGGTACCCTATATTGTATCATAAATGATATTACATGTTACATTATCTTGCCTTACATGGCATTGTATCATGCAATGTTATAATGTAGAATGCATCTTTTTGTTCCATTTTTCACTACTTGTCTCCCTCACTAAAATGCAACCCTATGTGGACAGATCCTTTGGTTGCTGTTATAGTCCCCTGCCTACTACAATGCCTGGCACATAGATAATGCTCCAAGAATGAATGAATGAATGAATGAATGAAACAGTACATTGCCTGGGTCATCACTGATGCTCAGTAAAAACTAGGCCTCTTCTATCTCTGTTATCGCAAATAGCTTGCCAGACTATGGTCAAACTGAAAGGACTTTGATTTTCCTAACATCACCTGGCCTAATTTACGGGTTTATATCTCACAAGGACAAAACCAATCCTGCAATCCACCGTCATTTTTTGACGACCATAAATGCTGAGGGTTGATTACACACTAGGGAGATGCTCACCCACTGAGAATGCAGGTGAAGATCAAAAGTTGCAGTAACCACAGTGCAAAGCAAGATGTGCGAGGTGTGAAATAGAGCAGAAGAGGCAGACAGGGAGAGACACGAACAACTTGATTTGATCAGGACAACTTTTCTGCTGCCCAGAGAAACCTGGTGTTCCCAGAATGCACTATGCCTTCCTACCTCGGCACTTTTGCACAGGCTGCTCCTTCTTTCTCTTGTTCACCTGCTGCCCTTCCTTCACGACTCAGCTCCAAGATGGCTTCCCCTGGGAAGCCCTCTTTGTACCCTCTGACCTGAGATAAGAACTTCCTTTTGATTTAACTCCTCAGTGCTCTATCTGGATGAGACAATCATCCAAATGTGAAGTGCAAGCTCCCACCGTATGCAAAGCACTCTGCCGAGTTCTGTGGGGAATAGTAGAGACTGCCTTCAAAAAACTCACCAGAGTGTTCAAGTTATGGGGGAAAACTACTTTTCAGGTTGAAAAGAATAAGTTGCATCATATAAATTGCCATTTTAGCAGATCAAAATGGCTGCATATCAGTAATTTCATACAATGCAACCTAATAATAATGAAAGCTCACCTATAGCAACATCAATTTCAAATATCCACACAGCATTTCCAGTTTGTAGAGTGCTTTTGCACCTGTGATCTCATGTCATCCTCACACTCTCTGTGTGTTTTAGAAACTTTTAAGGTCCCCATGTTACAGATGAGGAAATTGTATCAGTGATTTTCCCAGGGCTCTTACAGTTAGTAACTGCCCAAGATGTGATGTGGGCCCCAATCATCTGAAACTGAATTTGACCCTCATGTTGTCATTCACTGCTGAATAGACTATTCATGCTGAAGGGATCAGAGAAGGTGCAGGTGGAAGGAAAAGGAATCAGATCAATATGAGAGCGATTATAAAACAGAATTGCATAGAGATGGGAACTCACCAATCATTCATTCAGGCAATATTTACTGAGCAACTACTAGGTGTCAGACAGTGTGCTAGAGTACAGAAGTGAACAAGAAAACCAAGGCCCCTGCCCTGATGGAGTTTATATTCTGGTGAGGAGATAAACCACAAATAAGTAGATGAATGAACAAGACACTCTCGGGAAGTGATAAGCACTATAGTAAATAAAACAGAGCCAGATGAGAAAGAATAAGGGGAAGTGGGGTGAACAAAGCTGTGCTAGTTTGTTGTGTGCCCTAGAAAACCATGTCCTTTAATCCTAACTCAATATTGTTTAGGGTAGAACCTTTGATTAGATTGTTTCCATGGAGATTGATCCACCCAACTGTGGGTGCGACCTTCTAACTAGATGGAGATGTGCCTCTGCCCATTCAAGGTGGGTCTTGATTAGTTTCCTTGAGTCCTTTAAAAGGGGAAACATTTTGGAGAAACCTCAGATGTAGATGCAGATACAGGTATTTGGAAATGCAGAAGCCCCAGGAGACGCCAGGGGGTGAGAGAGCTGACAGAAGCTAGACAGGAACCAGAGCGGACAGAGACACAGACATCTGAAGAGGCTTGGAGTGACAACAGAGAGCAGACACCTAGACATGGACATTTGGCAATGCAGAGCCCAGCAGACATCACCACGTGCCTTCCCATGAGATGCTAAGCAGCCCAGAACCAGAGTTGTATCCTGGAGGACCTAAATGAAGGTCCACTGATGCTCAGAGAAGAAACCATTGGTATCAGAAGCTGGAAGCAATGGAACTGGGACTAAGGAACAGCGGATGCCACCCATGTGCCTTCCCATGTGACAGACATTGGCCTTTCTTGAGTCGATGTATCTTTCCCTGGATGGCTTAGTTTTGACATTTTTATGGCCTTAGAAGTGTACACTTATAACTTAATAAATTCCCTTTTTAAAAGCCATTTCATTTCTGGTATATTGTATTCTGTCAGAATTTAACAAACTAAAACAGAAGCCTCAGAAAAGATGTTTTGGAAGGCCTCCTAGGGCTGTTGCCTGAGTGTTGAAAAGCAGGGAACCAAGCAGAGGTTGAGGGGAAATAACATTTCAGACAGAGGGAATGGCAAGAGTAAAGACCTTGAGGTTGGAATAAGGTCATCAGGGACTTGGGGGAAGGGAGAATGGTGGAGTGACTGTTTAACAGGTTCAAGGCTTTCTTTCAGGGTGATGAAAATGTTTTGGAATGAGATGGAAGTTGTGAATGCACAACACTATGAAAGTACAAATGCCACCGAAGTGTTCATTTTCAAGTGGTTAATTTTAAGGATTGTAGGAAGACGGCAGAGTAGGAAGCTCCAGGAATCAGTCCCTCCACCAAAACAAGTATTAAACTGGCATGAACTGTCTGAATCAACTATTTTGAAACTCTGGAGTCTAATAAATACTGTGCAGCATCCAGGGAAGAACTGGAGGAAGAGGCTGGTAAGTTATGGTAATATTGGTGAATTTAACCCACCATATAGGAGCTACCATCCCCCAATCCCAACCACATGGCAGGCAGCAGTAGGGACTCAGTGCAGGCTCCTGGTACAGCTTGTTGGTGCCAGGGTGAACTATAAGAACCTAGTCCTCCAAACTCTGGTGGGGGTGAGGGGGTGAGGTGTGGGCTGGTCGCTGATCACTGCTTTTGACCAACTACTTCAGACCACTGTGGGATTGACTCTGAGGGCAGCTATTGTTCCAAACCCATGGTGCTCAGGCAAAAGCAAGAGGAGTCTTAGAGAGGCAGTGTATTAGTTTGCTAAAGCTACCCAAATGCAATCTACCAGAAACAGAATGGCTTTTAAAAAGAGAATTCATTAAGTTGCAAGTTTACAGTTCTAAGGCCGTGAAAATGTCCAAATTAAGGCACCAACAAGAGGTTACCTTCACTGAAGAAAGGCTGATGCCATATGGAATACCTCTGTCAGCTGGGAAGGCACAAGGTAACATCAGCCAGCTTTCTCTCTTCACTTCATAAGACTTCCCAAGGGGCGTTTTCCTTCTTCATCTCCAAAAGTTTCTGGCTGTGTGGGCTCTGTTGGTTCTGATGCTTTTTCCAAAATGGTTCCCTCTTAAAGGGCTCCAGGAAATAACCCCACCTTGAGTGGGTGGAGACACAGCTCCTTGGAAACCACCTAATCAAAAGGTCCCACCCACAATGTAGTGGGTCACATCTCCATGGAAACAATAAAAAAGATCCCATCCGAAGAAAGGTTTATTTTGTCCAGAACCCAAATTTTCTGTAGCACATAATCTAAGTCAGCCTGCCTGGATAGATCATTTAAATAATTCAAATACAGGGAGCCCAGAATAAGAATGAGGGCCTTTAATCCTGTATGGCTTAATGTAATGCCTGGGTACATCCCAGAGTATATTAAGCAGATAATCAAAAAGTATTGTCAAAGTAACCTTGAGGGTTGAGAGAAAAAAATATGAAACTATTAAACTTTACCACCAGGGAAACCCCTGATACTGTGTCAAACATTAGGGACACCAAATCCATAGGCCAAGCCCTTGATCTTGAGGCTTGCTCTTGTGAAGCTTATGTAGATAGAAGGAGAAATTTAGCCTACCTATAGGGAGGCCTTAGAGTTGCTTCTGGAGGACCTCTTTTGTTGCTCATGTGTGGCCTCACTCTCTCTAAGCCCAACTCGGCACATGAAATCATTGCTCTCCCTCCTACTTGGGACATGACATCGAGGGGCGAAAGTCTCCCTGGCAGCATGGGATATGGCTCCCAGGGATGAGCCTGACCCTGGTACCATGGGATCAACAATGCCATCCTGACCAAAAGGGGGAAAAGAAGTGTAACAAATAAGGTATCATTGGCTGAGAGAGTTCAAATAGAGTCAAGAGGCTACTCTGGAGGTCACTCTTATGTAAGTTTCAATTAGGCATTGCTACTTATCATGGTTTGCCAAACCACAACCAAAACTATTCCTGCCAATCCTAAAGAATACTGTTTTAGTCTGCCAAAGCTACCAAAATGCAACACACTAGAGATGGATTGGCTTTTAATAAAAGGTGATTTATTTAGTTACAAACATATAGTTCTTCAGAGGAAAGGCAGCTAACTTTCATCTGAGGTTCTTTCTTATACCGGAAGGCACAGGGTGATCTCTGCTGGCCTTCTCTCCAGGCCTCTGGGTTCCAACAGCTTTCCCCAGGGTGATTCCTTTCTGCATCTCTAAAGGCCTGGGCTGATCTGCAAGTGCTGAGATGAGGAATGCTGAGATGAGGTATGCTGGGCTGCTTTGAGCTCTCTCATTGAAGCATCAGCCAATTAAATAAAACATCATTCATTGCAGCAGGCATGACCCCTAGCCAACTGTAGATGTAATCAGCAATGGATGAGCTTCACGTGCCATTGGCTCATGGCCACAGCAACAGAACTCAGCACCTTCACCTGGCCAAGTTGACACCTGAACCTAACTTCCCCAGACATGTAGGGCATTTTATGAGATTCTACAAAGGTTCTATGCACTAGGATAACTTCCCAGAAAACTATAACCTCTGGATGGTTCCCTGGACCAGATAAGTGCTGAAATACAGAGGAGCCATCTCTCCAAAACATCAACTAGTTCCATCCCCCATCCTATATTATCAACAACCCCTTCCAACATGAAAAAGTTAGAATGGGCATAGCCCAATACCCCTAAAGTGTGGGAGAAAGATCAAAGGTGATGGTCGAGTTACACAGAGAAAGTAGGGTTTAACAAATGAGTGTGACTGCTGAATCATTAGATTGATATTTCTTTTAGTCTCCAGTATCTTAAAGCAGCTAGAAGTAAAAACTATAATTGTGGAACTCTAACCATACCAAACTCTGAAATCTGTTCTACAGCTAATTGTTGCTATTTGCTTTGAAATTTATTGTTTTTTTTTGTATATCTGTTATTTTTCACAAAAAAGAAAAATACGTTTTCTTAGGTTTACACATAGCCTTTTAACAAGTGTCAGCTCAGGGAAGGTTAGCTGGTGGTCTAACAGGAAGCCCACATTCCAGAGGAAACAATTAGAGTTTATTCTGTTTCAAGATCAATAACCTACCCCATTAATCAGAATGTCGGAATGTCAGAAACAAATCTCTGATGTTTACTAGTATTGGTTGGCATAATGAATGTTATATATTGGAAATTAAAAGTGGTGACATTAAAAGTAAAAAAAAAAAAAAATGAATGTGGACCCCTACTTCACACTATTTTCAAAAATAACTTAAAATGGATCAAAAACTTAAATATGAGTGCTAATACTATAAAACTTTTACAAGAAAGCATAAGGATGAGAGAGAGTAGGGCTTCTGAGAAAGGATTGGCTTTACTGGTAAAAGAAAAAAGGTAGAGTTGCCTTCAATCACCTCTCCCTTTCATCCTGACTAGAATGTGGGCATGATGCCTGGAGCTGTAGCAATCATCTTGTAACCATGAGGGAAAGGCCAAGAGAACAGTGGAGACACTTCTTTGACATTATCGAACTACCACTGAATTGACAGTGGCAGCTCCTTACTCATTTTGGTTGGTCAGGTTTTTTGTTATCTGCAGCAGAAAGCATCCCTAACCAATAGAAATGCCCTGCCTTTTCCCTTGTTGAATTTCCTCTTATAAGGGAAGCATTGAGGCCCTGGGTGGGAGGGTAAGAGGCAAAGAAATACTGGCTGCTCACCCAGAGCACTAACCCTTTGATCAAACCATTTTTAGAAGCAGCTTTCAGTTCTCACTTGTCCCAGGGGCCTAATTCCAGCCTGTGACTTAGTGCTGAAAGTGCAGTTGCCAGTTAATAATATGTGCTGCTGCCAGATAATGTTTGTGGGCTCTCCTTGCTCAACAGTGGTCTATGAAAACATAGTTTTATTATTATTAACCCTCCCCAGTGCCCCCCCACCCAAGCCTCCAGGAACCAATGAGAACAAACCTTTCCACTCTTCTCAGAGACAGTGAGAGAAATGTAATTTTGATTTAATTCTTGGGCCCTCTGCTTTGTGCCTGTACTGTTGGGAGGAGGAGGAGAGAATGCAGCAAGAACTACACCTTTCACAAAGCGGGGGAGAGAAGTGGCAAAGCGGCGAGCATCAGGCTCCACTTAAAGGCCCGTGTTCCAGGTGACAGTTTCTAAATAAGTGAATGTATAATCAAATACAGTCTCGAATAAAATCAACAGTCCCCCTTCAGCTCACTCCTCGCACTCTCACCTCCTCCCCTACCCATATTCAGAGGAAAAGGTCTTAGGTAAGACTCCTCTTCTGTTGCTTCCTCCAGTATTTCAGGAAGCTGAAGTCATTGTAGTTTAAATGATCTCATAGCTCAAATCCATGCCGAGCACGAAGAGGAATCGGAGCAGAGACTTTGCCTCACTTGTCTCCAAGTGAGGCTGAGGCTGTGTATGCGGTGATTAAGGAACGTAGATGGCTCTCGAGTTACTGAGTTCCAAACCTGACTCTACACTTAGCTTTGTGACCCTGGGCAAGTTAATTTACCTCTGAATGGCTCAGCCTCTGTGAAGAGTTAAATGTTGTCCCCTCCAAAAGACGTCTTTAGGTCCCAATCCTCGCACCTCAGAGTGTGTTCTTATTTGGAAATAGGGTCCTTATAGGTGGAATTAGGCGAGTTGACATGAGGTCGAACTGGAGTGTTCTTGCAAGAAGGGAGAATTGTACACAGACAGACGGGAGAACTCGCGTGATGACTGAGGCAGACCATGTCAAGGATTCCAGCAAACGACTGGCAGAGCAGAAGAGACAAAAAAGAATTCTCCCCTACAAGTTTCAGAGGGCGCGTGGTCCTGCCAACACCTTCATGTCAGACTTGTACCTTCCAGAACTGTGAGACAATACATTTCTGTTGATTTATGCTATCTAGTTTGTGGCCTCACCTGGGAGGATAGGAATTAAGGCCATTGGGGAACAGAGAGACTGGGGGTCAAAACCTTTGAGTTTCCTTTCCTTCTTTCTACTGTTTGGGTGTGTCTGGGATAGAGTTTCCAATGGAAAGTCATGTAACCTGAAGTAATAATAACTACAAAAATAATAATCATGACAAACATTGGATGAAACTTTCCTATGCACTGGATACTAGGCTAAGACCTTCACCTCAATTATCTTAGCAAAACCTAACAATCCCATAATGTAGGTGTTATTGATACCCCCATTCTACAGAGAAGTAAGCCAAGCCTCCGGGTCAAGCCCTTGCACAACTTCTTTTCCAGCTAGAAAGTGTAGGAACAGGGTTCAAACCCAGGAAGTCTTACCAAGAGCCCACGTTCTTAACACTACATAACATTTTATCCTCTACCTTGCCCAGAAATTCTACTGTATTCTGTTTAATTTCTATGCCAAGCCTATGTGGTATGTACCATCCTTATTTTTTACAGATGAGGAAAGCAGGGCTCCAAGACACTGCATGCCCACCCTAAGGTGCCCAGCTTGCGGGCACTGGAGGCAGAATTGGAACAGAGCACTCGCTCTGAACCATGGACTTCCCATGGCGCCAGGCTGTCTGGCAGCATGGGGGCCCAGCACTCCTGCGAGGTGCGTCATGTTGGGGATGTCGTTCCAGAAAGCCAATCAGTGCTGACCTGTGTGGCCTTTCCTGCTAACTCGGAAATTTTCGCTCTCTGTAAGAGCCTGGGCAAGGGCATCCTTGGTGGGCTTTGCCCCTTCGGAGGCTGCTTGGGGGTTGGAGATTGTTCAAGAAGCTGCATTATCAACCTCCAGATGGGTCCCTGGACCCCATAAGTCCTGAAACACAGAGGGCCCAGCCTCTCCAGAAATCAACTAGTTCCACCCCCCACCCCATTTTATCAACAGCCCCTTCCAACATGTAAAAGTTAGAATGGGGACCTCCTTCTCCCCTCTCTTTCTCCGCCGGCCCGCCGCGCGGCGCCCACGCCCCGCAGCAGCCGAGCCGCCCGACCTCCTTCTCCCCTCTCTTTCTCCGCCGGCCCGCCGCGCGGCGCCCACGCCCCGCAGCAGCCGAGCCGCCCGACCTCCTTCTCCCCTCTCTTTCTCCGCCGGCCCGCCGCGCGGCGCCCACGCCCCGCAGCAGCCGAGCCGCCCGACCTCCTTCTCCCCTCTCTTTCTCCGCCGGCCCGCCGCGCGGCGCCCAAGCCCCGCAGCAGCCGAGCCGCCCGACCTCCTTCTCCCCTCTCTTCCCCCTCCTGCTCCGGCTGCTCTCCAACCACCACGGTGCCCTCTTCCCCCGCCTTCACCGTGCTCCTCCGCCACCAGCCTCGACAGCCTTGCCGCCCTCACCTTTCCTCCTCCAGAACAGCTACTGGGGGAGTGGAGATAATACAGAGCAGCTCCCGGAGCCACGACGGAGATCAAAGGGACAACGTACCCCATCCTGGAACGGCTGACTATCTGGGAGAACCAGCTCCGGTGAGATCACCAAGGGGCACGGGCTTTCCTGGGTGGGACGGCAAGCGACCGGAGTCCCTCCCTTCCACCTTCCTGGGCCAGCTGGTAGAATTGGACAGGCGGTCCCCTTAGGCCGCGGCGACTGGTGCCCCCACCACACGAGGCCCCCCGGAACAACTGAGATAGTTGGGTCGGAAATCCCCAGACTGCGGAGAACAGTGACCGGGGGATCCCTTCCAAACACGTGACTCCCCCGTCGGCTGGGAACAGTGTACTCTCCCGGGCTGCGACAGCTGGCGCCCTCCCGCCACGCTTGGTGCCCCGGGCCAACTGGCTAATTTGGCCGGACGCTCTCCTGTGCTGCGACGGCCGGCGGCCCTCCCCGCGTTTGGAACCCCGGGCCGGCTGGCATTCTTCCAAGACGCTTCGGTTGCCGAACCTCCCCTACGGCGAGAGTTTTCCAGAGTTGAGGGACCCACAGCAACTTTCGCTGGTGGAACCCACAGACAGGCGTGTGCCACGAGCGCCACCTACTGGGCAGGATAGGAAGAACAGAACCCAGAGATTGCGCAGAAAAATCTTTCAAGCTGTGGGGTCGAACACCCGGGGAAATCTGACTAAATGCCCAGACGCCAGCAGAAGATAACGGATCACGCTCAGAAAATTGAACATATGGCCCAGTCAAACGAACAAACCAATAGTTCAAATGAGATACAGGAGCTGAAACAACTAATGCTGAATATACGAACAGAAATGGAAAACCTCTTCAAAAATGAAATCGATAAATTGAGGGAGGACATGAAGAAGACATGGGCTGAACACAAAGAAGAAATAGAAAAACTGAAAAAACAAATCACAGAACTTATGGAAGTGAAAGATAAAGTAGAAAAGATGGAAAAAACAATGGATACCTACAATGACAGATTTAAAGAAACAGAAGATAGAATTAGTGATTTGGAGGATGAAACATCTGAATTTCAAAAAGAAACAGAAACTATCCGGAAAAGAATGGAAAAATTTGAACAAGGTATCAGGGAACTCAAGGACAATGTGAACCGTACAAATATACGTGTAGTGGGTATCCCAGAAGGAGAAGAGAAGGGAAAAGGAGGAGAAAAACTAATGGAAGAAATTATCACTGAAAATTTCCCAACTCTTATGAAAGACCAAAAATTACAGATCCAAGAAGTGCAGCGCACCCCAAAGAGATTAGACACAAATAGGCGTTCCCCAAGACACTTACTAGTTAGAATGTCAGAGGTCAAAGAGAAAGAGAGGATCTTGAAGGCAGCGAGAGAAAAACAATCCGTCACATACAAGGGAAACCCAATAAGACTATGTGTAGATTTCTCAGCAGAAACCATGGAAGCTAGAAGACAGTGGGATGATATATTTAAGTTACTAAAAGAGAAAAACTGCCAGCCAAGACTCCTATATCCAGCAAAATTGTCCTTCAAAAATGAGGGAGAAATTAAAACATTCTCAGACAAAAAGTCACTAAGAGAATTTGTGACCAAGAGACCAGCTCTGCAAGAAATACTAAAGGAAGCACTAGAGTCAGATACAAAAAGACAGAAGAGAGAGACATGGAGAAAAGTGTAGAAAGAAGGAAAGTCAGATATGATATATATAATACAAAAGGCAAAATGGTAGAGGAAAATATTATCCAAACAGTAATAACTCTAAATGTCAATGGACTGAATTCCCCAATTAAAAGACATAGACTGACAGAATGGATTAAAAAACAGGATCCTTCTATATGCTGTCTACAGGAAACACATCTTAGACCCAAAGATAAATATAGGTTGAAAGTGAAAGGTTGGGAAAAGATATTTCATGCAAACAACAACCAGAAAAGAGCAGGAGTGGCTATACTAATATCCAACAAATTAGACTTCAAATGTAAAACAGTTAAAAGAGACAAAGAAGGACACTATATACTATTAAAAGGAACAATTAAGCAAGAAGACATAACAATCATAAATATTTATGCACCGAACCAGAATGCCCCAAAATACGTGAGGAATACACTGCAAACAATGTAGAGGGAAATAGACACATATACCATAATAGTTGGAGACTTCAATTCACCACTCTCATCAATGGACAGAACATCTACACAGAGGATCAATAAAGAAATAGAGAACCTGAATATTACTATAAATGAACTTGACTTAACAGACATTTATAGGACATTACATCCCACAACAGCAGGATACACCTTTTTTTCAAGTGCTCATGGATCATTCTCAAAGATAGACCATATGCTGGGTCACAAAGCAAGTCTTAACAAATTTAAAAATATTGAAATCATACACAACACTTTCTCGGATCATAAAGGAATGAAGTTGGAAATCAATAATAGGCGGAGGGCCAGAAAATTCATAAATACATGGAGGCTCAACAACACACTCTTAAACAACAAGTGGGTCAAAGAAGAAATTGCAAGAGAAATTAGTAAATACCTAGAGGCAAATGAAAATGAAGATACAACATATCAAAACTTATGGGACGCAGCAAAGGCAGTGCTAAGAGGGAAATTTATTGCCCTAAATGCCTTTATCAGAAAAGAAGAAAAGGCAAAAATGCAGGAATTAACTGTCCACTTGGAAGAACTGGAGAAAGAACAGCAAACTAATCCCAAAGCAAGCAAAAGGAAAGAAATAACAAAGATTAGAGCAGAAATAAATGAAATTGAAAACATGAAAACAATAGAGAAAATCAATAAGACCAGAAGTTGGTTCTATGAGAAAATCAACAAGATTGATGGGCCCTTAGCAAGATTGACAAAAAGAAGAAGAGAGAGGATGCAAATAAATAAGATTAGAAATGAAAGAGGAGACATAACTACTGACCTCACAGAAATAAAGGAGGTAATAACAGGATACTATGAACAACTTTACGCTAATAAATACAACAATTTAGAAGAAATGGACAGGTTCCTGGAAAGACATGAACAACCAACTTTGACTCAAGAAGAAATAGACGACCTCAACAAACCAATCACAAGTAAAGAGATTGAATTAGTTATTCAAAAGCTCCCTAAAAAGAAAAGTCCAGGACCAGACGGCTTCACATGTGAATTCTATCAAACATTCCAGAAAGAATTAGTACCTACTCTCCTCAAACTCTTCAACATAATCGAAGTGGAGGGAAAACTACCTAATTCATTCTATGAAGCCAACATCACCCTCATACCAAAACCAGGCAAAGATATTACAAAAAAAGAAAACTACAGACCAATCTCTCTAATGAATACAGATGCAAAAATCCTCAATAAAATTCTAGCAAATCGTATCCAACAACACATTAAAAGAATTATACATCATGACCAAGTAGGATTCATCCCAGGTATGCAAGGATGGTTCAACATAAGAAAATCAATTAATGTAATACACCATATCAACAAATCAAAGCAGAAAAATCACATGATCATCTCAATTGATGCAGAGAAGGCATTTGACAAGATTCAACATCCTTTCCTGCTGAAAACACTTCAAAAGATAGGAATACAAGGGAACTTCCTTAAAATGATAGAGGGAATATATGAAAAACCCACAGCTAATATCATCCTCAATGGGGAAAAATTGAAAACTTTCCCCCTAAGATCAGGAACAAGACAAGGATGTCCACTATCACCACTATTATTCAACATTGTGTTGGAAGTTCTAGCCAGAGCAATTAGGCAAGAAAAAGAAATACAAGGCATCAAAATTGGAAAGGAAGAAGTAAAACTATCACTGTTTGCAGACGATATGATACTATATGTAGAAAACCCAGAAAAATCCACAACAAAATTACTAGAGCTAATAAATGAGTACAGCAAAGTAGCAGGCTACAAGATCAACATTCAAAAATCTGTAGCTTTTCTATACACTAGTAATGAACAAGCTGAGGCGGAAATCAAGAAACGAATCCCATTTACAATCGCAACTAAAAGAATAAAATACCTAGGAATAAATTTAACCAAAGAGACAAAAAACCTATATAAAGAAAACTACAAAAAACTGCTAAAAGAAATCACAGAAGACCTAAATAGATGGAAGGGCATACCGTGTTCATGGATTGGAAGACTAAATATAGTTAAGATGTCAATCCTACCTAAATTGATTTACAGATTCAATGCAATACCAATCAAAATCCCAACAACTTATTTTTCAGAAATAGAAAAACCAATAAGCAAATTTATCTGGAAGGGCAGGGTGCCCTGAATTGCTAAAAACATCTTGAGGAAAAAAAACGAAGCTGGAGGTCTCGCGCTGCCTGACTTTAAGGCATATTATGAAGCCACAGTGGTCAAAACAGCATGGTATTGGCATAAAGATAGATATATCGACCAATGGAATCGAATAGAGTGCTCAGATATAGACCCTCTCATCTATGGACATTTGATCTTTGATAAGGCAGTCAAGCCAACTCACCTGGGACAGAGCAGTCTCTTCAATAAATGGTGCCTAGAGAACTGGATATCCATATGCAAAAGAATGAAAAAAGACCCATCTCTCACACCCTTTACAAAAGTTAACTCAAAATGGATCAAAGATCTAAACATTAGGTCTAAGACCATAAAACAGATAGAGGAAAATGTTGGGAGATATCTTATGGATCTTACAACTGGAGGTGGTTTTATGGACCTTAAACCTAAAGCAAGAACACTGAAGAAGGAAATAAATAAATGGGAGCTCCTCAAAATTAAACACTTTTGTGCATCAGAGAACTTCATCAAGAAAGTAGAAAGACAGCCTACACAATGGGAGACAATATTTGGAAACGACATATCAGATAAAGGTCTAGTATCCAGAATTTATAAAGAGATTATTCAACTCAACAACAAAAAGACAGCCAACCCAATTACAAAATGGGAAAAAGACTTAAACAGACACCTACCAGAAGAAGAAATACGGATGGCCAAGAGGCACATGAAGAGATGCTCAATGTCCCTGGCCATTAGAGAAATGCAAATCAAAACCACAATGAGATATCATCTCACACCCACCAGAATGGCCATTATCAACAAAACAGAAAATGACAAGTGCTGGAGAGGATGCGGAGAAAGAGGCACACTTATCCACTGTTGGTGGGAATGTCAAAGGGTGCAACCACTGTGGAAGGCAGTTTGGCGGTTCCTCAAAAAGCTGAATATAGAATTGCCATACGACCCAGCAATACCATTGCTAGGTATCTACTCAAAGGACTTAAGGGCAAAGACACAAACGGACATTTGCACACCAATGTTTATAGCAGCGTTATTTACAATTGCAAAGAGATGGAAGCAGCCAAAATCTCCATCAACAGAAGAGTGGCTAAACAAACTGTGGTATATACATACGATGGAATATTATGCAGCTTTAAGACAAGATAAACTTATGAACCACGTAATAACATGGATGGACCTAGAGAATATTATGCTGAGTGAATCCAGCCAAAAACTAAAGGACAAATACTGTATGGTCCCACTGATGTGAACGGACATTCGAGAATAAACTTGAAATATGTCATTGGTAACAGAGTTCAGCAGGAGTTAGAAACAGGGTAAGACAATGGGTAATTGAAGCTGAAGGGATACAGACTGTGCAACAGGACTAGATACAAAAACTCAAAAATGGACAGCACAATAATACCTAATTGTAAAGTAATCATGTTAAAATACTGAATGAAGCTGCATCTGAGCTATAGGGTTTTTTTTGTTTTTGTTTGCTTGTTGGTTTGTTTGTTGTTGTTGTTTTTTACTATTACTACTACTTTTATTTCTTTTCTTTATATTAACATTTTATATCTTTTTCTGTTGTGTTGCTAGTTCCTCTAAACCGATGCAAATGTACTAAGAAACAATGATCATGCATCTATGTGATGATGTTAAGAATTACTGAGTGCATATGTAGAATGGTATGATTTCTAAATGTTGTGTTAATTTCTTTTTTTTTTCCGTTAATAAAAATAAAAATAAAAATAAAAATAAAAATAAAATAAAATTAAAAAAAAGTTAGAATGGGCATAGCCAAATACCTCTAAAGAGTGGGAGAAAGATCAAAGGAGAAGATGGAGTTATACGGAGAAGGTAGGACTTAACAAATGGTATAACTGCTGAACCATTATATTGATATTTCTTTTAGTCTCCAGTATCTTAGAGCAGCTAGAAGTGAAAATCTATAATGGAGGAATTGTAACCCATACCAAACGCTGAAATCAGTTCTACAGCTAATTATTGTGATGTGCTTTGGAATGCATTGCTTTTTGTATATGTGTTATTTTTCACAAAAAAAAAAAAAAAAGAAAGAAAAAGTCAGTTGTGAGATGATGGTATGGTAGCCCATGACACACTCTGGGATCTGTCCTGTAACTACCTGTTGAAGAGTGCTTTGAAAATTATTGTTTTTTTCTTTCTTTGTTTTGTATATATGTTATATTACACAATAAAAAAGTTTTTAAAAAGAGCTGCATCATGACAGGGGCTGACCAATGCCACAGTTCAACCTCCACCTCAGCCCGCTGTTTTGGGACGCAGTGCTGGCTTGATGGAGTGTGGGAACGGAGACTTGAGCCCATATCAGATGATAGTGGGGGCTTCTCAGAAGGCGGAAGCCCAGCAGGCTTATCTGAGGAATGCTGGAAGCCTGACCCTTTGAGGCCACCTTTTGCAGTTGTGCAGTGCGTAGGCTCCCAGGCCAAACACAGTGACCCTGTGAGCTTTCCTTAAATCCCACAGCAAGCCCAGATCCTGGCCATGTGCATTTCTGAGGGGTGGGAATGGAGGCACTTCTTATTGCAATTCAGTTTCACTCAGGAGGCCTTTGGGAGTCACGAGGAAGTTCAGGAGATCTGCATGCTCCGTGCATCCCCCCATCTTCCTCAGTCTACACACCATCAAGAATGAGTAAAGAGGAGGCCCCAGAACTCTGTAGGGGACTGGCAAGGCCCCTACTCCCTCCCCTATCCCAAGTCTCCCCACCTCATGATGACTCTCTCCATCTCACCCTGTTCATGTCGGTCCCCACATGCAGCCTGAGGTCCCAGCACATCCCCATCCTCACAACTCTGCTCCTCAGATGTCCTCCAGGCAGAGAGAACACCCCTCCCCAGCAGCCCCTTTCCTTACCCTCTTTTTCTCCATATATCTTGCCCCCATCTGAAATTCTAAATGCTTTACTAAAGAAATTGCTCATTTTCTGTCTCTCAGTCATGAACACAGACTCCACGACAGTAGGGACTTGACCACCTTATCCCCAGAGCCTTGCACGGTGCCTCATACATAGTGGTAGCTCAACAAATACTGGTTGAATGAATGAACTAATGAATAAATGATGAGTGAATGAAGTAATGGATACCTGACTAAAAGTGGTTTAGAGAAATGAGGGGCATTTCTTACTTTCCTTCAGAAGTCCAGAGGCAAATTGCTTCCAGGTTGGAAGAATCAGCAGCTCCATGAGGCCAGGGACCCAGGCTGACTTCTCTGTAGTGCTCCTGGCTTTCCCGTCATCTTTGCAAGACAGCTGCCCCAGCTCAAAGCACCACATCTTCAGGTGACAAGGTCCAAAGACAGAAAGAAGCAAGTCCCTGTCCTCTGCCCATTTTTAAGAATGAGGGAAAGGTTCCCATTTCCCTCAGCAGCTTCACTGGGGAGTTTGCATCACTTGCCCACACCTCCATCTTGTCATTGGCAAAGAGAATGGAGTCACTGTGTTCAGCTTATATCAATCGGCATTCAGCACTGGGGTGGGGAGGGGCTGTGGAGTACCTGTTACCTGAACAGAGCCTGGGTGCCCCAAGCAGGAAGGAAATGGGCAGAGAATAACCATGGGGGAGGCAGTGCTCGGGGTCTGCCAGGATGCCTTCACTATCAATGCAATCTCTTCCTCACTTTTGTCTGGCACATGTGCAGCACATCTTATTTTTCTCCAGTGCTTCACTGACTCTCATTTTACTTTATCCTTCCCAAAGCCCTCATGAGGTAGGCATGGCAGACACTGTTCTCAGGAAACTGGGAACTATGGAAGCCAACATCACCCAGGTAGTGGTAAGACTGGAACTGAATGCCATGTGCAGCTGACACCCAAGACAACGCTCTTTCCATGACAAGGGGCCCCTGAGGTAGAAGATTCCTTTCCTTTCATAGGAGAATCTGAAATATTTCTCTAGATAGACAGTTGGTAGAGAGATGATTGATAGATAGATAGATAGATAGATAGATAGATAGATAGATAGATAGATAGATAGATAGATAGATAAGATAAGATAGAGAGAGAGATTAGATTAGATTAGATAGATGGATAGAGAAATCTTTGTTCTTTGCCACTTCATTACTTTAGTTCTAGTTAAGTCATATAAAACCAAGCTTCCTTGAGGCTCTATCTAGATACATTGAAAACAAAAACTAATCATTCTTTGTAAAAACCTTGTGCCTGATGCTCCTTTTATCTAGGGTATGGACAGGTGAGTAAAAAATACGGATAAAAAATAAACAAATAATGGGGGGACAAAGGTTAAAATAAATTGAAATACTCGTGGTCAATGAGAGGGAGGGATAAGGGGGATGAGACGTATGAGTTTTTTCTGTTTTCCTTTTAGTTTCATTTACTGGAGTGATGCAAATGTTCAAAAAATGATCATGGTGATGCATACACAACTATGTGATGATATTGTGAGCCACTGATTGTACATATGTATAGAATGTTTGCATGTCAAGAATGTTTGTATGTTTGTTAAACTAATCATCCTAAGTTTGTGTTTGTGTGTTTTTGTGTCATTTTGTTTTGTTCTGGAAAGCACCTTAAACCCTTACTGGAAATCTCTCACAAAACTTCTAAAGGACTGTCCTAGTTTCCCAGATGCTATGACAAATACTAGACAATACTTGGCTAAAGCAACAAAAGTACTGTCTCACAGTTTCAGAGGCAAGAAGGTTTACTTCCTCCCAGTGTCAGTGGCATTTTGGCTGGCCAGTAATCTTTGGGTTCCTTGGCTTTCCCATCACATGTCAATGTCCTCATCTTTCTCTTAAGGTTCCGTTGACTTCTGGCTTCTAGCTTCTCCACAGCTTTCAGGTTCTTCACAGCTTCCAGTTCCTCCCTGTGGATTTCTCTCCCTATTTCTGGATTTCTTCTGTTTATAAAGCACTCCAACAATCTGAGGACTCAAACTCATTCTGTTGGGCCATACCTTAACTAAAAACATCTTCAAAAGACCCTACTACAATATGTTCACACACACAGGAATGTCTAATTAGACCATGTTTAATTTGGGGATATATAACTCAAGCCACACAAAGAGGAAATTCTATTTGTAATGCACAATAAACACCTCATAAGTCCTCTTTCCCCATCTCTCTCAGTAACTCTCATGAACCCCACCCACCCAGCAAAACTTTTCTCCATTTCTCCAAACTGCCCCAAGCTTACCCAATGCCAGTCCATTTTCACCCTAGTCTTTCTTCCATCTTCTCTCAACATTCAGATGTATTATTTTTGCTTTGAGCTGGATCTCTCACCATTTCCTTCTCTTCTCAACATAAATCAACCCAGCCAGCTTGGCTTGCTCTGTTTTCTCCCATTCACTCATTCTCCCGACCTATACGAGGTCCCAGGAATCAACCTGACAAAGGTAGAATGGCCTCAGCAGCCTGGGGATGGAGTGGAGCTGTGTAGTTTCACATGTAATATTTTTTTCCTGTCATAGTACCAAGTCAGAAGCTCACAGAGTTTCCCTTACCAATACTGCATCTAGGAACACCTGGCAAGGAACTGCAAGCTCAGAGGGAGAATGATCTGAAGGTCACTAAGATAGATTATATATATAACCTTCTCCCACATTTCATGATGCCTTTTTCATGATCTAAAAAGCAATTTCTCTTAGATTATTTCATCTAATCTTCCTAAAAAACCAAGAGGTGATCATTATGCTCATTCCCCTTTTATAGATGAGAAAATTAAGAATCAGAAAGATAGAATGGCTTGCCCGAAGGTCAAAGTCAGAGGAGACCTAGAACACTATTTGTACATAGCTTCTGCATAAGTGAATGCCCGCTTGGATGCATGCATGAGTGAATGAATGAATGACTCCAAAGCCCATACCTTTTTCGTACCTTTGCTCCAAAGCAAATACTACTTTTCATATCTTTGCCCCCAAAGCAAATACTGCATCTGAAAACTTCCCTGAAGAACTCTTCCATGAATTTCCTTCTCCCTTCACTGATCCCCTTACTGAGATGGCTGAACTGGGCTAAAGATAATTTCCCCACAGTAATTCTAGAAACTATTCTTGACAGTGGCATTAGATGAACGCTGTAGCTCTACCATCAGGTTCTGTATGGCTCAACCCCTACAGCCCTCTTCTCTTCACAACCCAGTCCACTGAAACACATCTATGGGTTCAGCCCAGTCTAGTCTGGCACAGGTGGTAGGACTAACTCTCAACAGCAAGGATTGAAACACTTGAAACTCTTAAGTGTGGTCTCAGGCCAGCAGCATCAGCATTGCCTGGGAGTTGTTAGAAGTGCAGGAGCCCAGCCCCTACCCCAGACCTATTGAACCAGAATCTGCATTTTAATGAGATATCCAGGACATTTACATGAATGGAAGCAGCCTCAAGCCTTCTTTCAGGATACAGCCTCTAAGCACCCATATCCTGAAGTCATCCTTTCCTTGTGCTTCACTTCCATACCCAGCATTTTGCCATTTCCAAGAGAGGTTTCTAGTCAGAATAATTGAACCCCTGCATTGTTTCCTCTGACTAAATGCTTCTGGGGGAGGGGAGGCCCTGTCTACCAGCCTAGGCTCCCAAGGGCTGAGACCCAACATGTAAAATCTTGTGTTCTTATCAGTAGAGTCCTAGCTGAAAAGAAAGCATGATGCTGCATGTCTATACATCACAGATAGACATTGAATTTAGAAAGATCTGGATTCAAATCCTAACTCCACACTTTTACTTCAAGTAAATAACAAACTCTCTGAGCCCTACCTATGAACTGAGAACAATACAACTCCTTTGCAGGATTTTTATGATTATTACATGGATCACAGAAGAAAAAGTCATTGATGCAGGGTATTTAATACATCATAATTTTTTTATTATAAAAAATAACATATATACAAGAAAGCAATACATTTCAAAGTACATAGCAACAATTAGTTGTAGCACAGCTTTCAAAGTTTGGAATGGGTTACAATTCCACAATTGCAGGGTTTTATTTCTAGCTGCTCCAAGACACTAGAGACCAAAAGAAATATCAATATAATGATTCAGCAATCATACTCATTTGTTAAATCCTATCTTCTATGTTATAACTCCATCTTCTCTTTTGATCCTTCTCCCATCTTTAGAGTATTTGGGCTATGCCCTTTCTAACTTTTTCATGTAGGAAAGTGTGTCAATAACATGAGTCATGAGTCAATAACATGGGATGGAGGACGGAACTAGTTGATGCTTCTGAGAGGTTGGCCCTTCTGCATTTCAGGACTAATTTGGCGTAGGAACACATCTGAAGGTTGTAGGCTTCTGGAAGTAGTCAAAGTGTGCAGAACCTTTGTAGAAGCTCAGATAAAGCCCTAGGTGTTCTTTAGGGTTGGCAGGAATGGTTTTGGTTGGGGGTTGGCAAAATTGCAGTATCTAGCTGGAGCTTGCATGACAGTAGCCTCCAGAGAGCTTCTCCACTCTATTTGAACTCTCACAGGCACTGATACCTCATTTGTTACAATTCTTTTCCCCCTTTTGGTCAAGAAGGCAGTGTCGATCCCATGGTGCCAGGATCAGGCTCATCCCTGGGAGTCATGTCCCACGTTGCTACAGGGACATTCACCCCTGGATGTTATGCCCCATATGTGCTAGGTTGACCCCATAAATTGCTGGGTCAAACTTATAGACAAATCCTATAGTCTTAAAAGTATGAATTAGTGGACACTCCCCAAATTGGTTAGGATGCTTTGGGCTGCAGGTAACAGAAGACATGACTAAAGTGTCTTAGATGATATTGGGGGTTGAATCATAGCCCCCACAGAAGATTTGTTCAAGCCTTAATCCATGTTCCTGTGGGTGTGAAACCATTTGTGAATAAGATCATTGAAAACACCACTATTAGTTAAGGTGTGGACTCATTTCTGAAGAGGATCTTTGAAGATCCTATTTAAATGGGGACAAATTGAATCAGGGTGGGCCTTATCCACAGGGCTTGAGCCCTTATAAGCAAAGGAAATTCAGATGGAGTCACAGGAAGCCAGAAGTCATAGAAATCAGAGGCACAGACACAAGGACAGAGAGATCACCATGTTTCAGAGGTGCGGCAGAATGCTACTGACTGCAGGGGAAAGCAAGCCCTCCCACTACTCGATGTTGGACTTTTAGCCTCTGTACTAGTTTGTAAGGACTCATGTACACTAGAAAGGCCATGTTTTAATCCTAATCAATCTTATGGGAATAACTGTTTCTTTTAATCCCTATTCAATAATGTGGGTTGGAAACTTGATTAGGTTATCTCCACAGAGATGTGACTGACCCACTTGTGAGTGTTAAGCTTTCATGAGAGGGAGATGTGACTCCACCCTTTCCAGGTGGGTCTTGATTAGTTTACTGTAATCTTTAAAAAAGAAAGCATTTTGGAGAAAGGTTTGGAACGAGGAGAGAGCCACAGAACCACAGCAGAATGATGAGAGCCAGAACCCATGCAACTAGAGACCTTTGGAGATGAAGAAGGAGTATGCCCCTGGGAGAGCTTCATGAAACAAGAGTCCTGGAGAGGCAGCTAGCTGACATCAGCATGTTTACCATGTGCCTTTCCAGTGGAGAGAGAAACCCTGAACTTCAAAGGCCTTTCTTAAGTGAGGGTAACCTCTTGTTGGTACCTTAATTTGGACATTTTTATAAACTTGTTTTAATTGAGACATTTTTCTCAGCCTTAGAACTGTAAACTAGCAACTTATTCTATTCTCCCTTTTTAAAAGCCACTCCATTTCTGGTATATTGCATTCTGGCAGTAGCAAACCAGAACAGCCTCCCAAACCGTGAGATGATAAATCTCTATTGTTTAAGCCAATCCATTGTGTATTATCTGTCTTGGTAAACTAACACGGATGATAAGGAGCTTAGTATCTCCTTATAAGAAGTCCAGGGTCGATCAATTCAGTGGCTCAACACCACCCTCAATGCCTCTGTGGCTTGCTTTCTTCAACATGCTTCATGGGTCCAAGATGGCTTTTAGCACTTCCAGGTTACCACATCCAGTGAAAAAAGAATTCCCCACCAGGTGTCCTTTTTCCTTTCTTTCTTTTTAAGCTTTCTGAGAACCCTGCACAGACTTCTCAGCTCCCTGGGGGCCAATATTAAGTCATGCACCCATGCTTAATTCACTACTTGGTCAATCTTGACCCCGTCCCTGAGTCTGAAAAAGGACCCAGCATCTCCTGAAGCATATGGTCAATTTATACCTGAATAAAATTTGGTTTCTATGAGCAGGGAAATAAGTTAGGGGAATCTGTTGTGTAATGAGCCAATAGTGTCAGCCACAAACCTATGTTCCAGGGAGGGCCTTCCCGACACAGCCTGCTGCACTAACCCACCACCTGGGACCCATGGCCAGTGTCGTAATATAACTATTTGCCTACGGCACAGGCCCTCAAACTTGACTACTCTTTGGAATCACTCAAAGGGGTTTTTTTAAGTATTGAGACATGGGTCCCAGTCCCAGAAACTCTGATGTTAATTGGTCCAGGGTGAGGCCTGAACCAGGGATTATTTAAATCTCCTCAGAGGAGCTAATGTTTGAGAACCATATGTTCATATTGGTGATGCTAATCACCCCAGAGTTTCTGATTCTGCAGGTCTGGGATGGGGTCTGAAGGTTTATGTTTCCAGGAAGTTCCCTGGTGATGCTGATGGTGCTGGCCTGGTAACCACACTTCGAGCACCACTGGTCTAAATCAGTGTTTTCTTAAACCTCCATGTACAGATGGATCTTTTGGGAAATCTTTTAAAATGTAGATGCTGGTTGAGTAGGTCTGGGGTGGAACCCAAGATTCTGCATTGCCATAAGCTTCCAGACGATGTTTGCAGCCCAAACTGTATAGCAGGGTCTAGAACAGGGGTCTGCAAACTAAGATCCAAGGGCCAATTCCAGCCCACTGCTTGTCTTTGTAAATAAAGTTTTATTGGCATACACCCTGTCCCATCCACTTACACATTGACTATGGCTGTTATTGCAATAATGACAACATTGAGTGGTTACAACAGAGACCATATGGCCTGCAAAGCTGAGAATATTTATTATCTGGCCCTTTCCAGAAAAAGTTTAATCTAGAATGATCCCTGTACATTGGAATCACCTGTGGAGTTTTAACATTCCTGATGTCTTGGTCCTACTCCTACAGATTTTAATTTAACCTGTATGGGATTCAGCCTGGATATTGAAATTCTTATAAACTTCCCAGATATTTCTAATGTGCACTTGAGAGTCACTGGGCTTCTGTACATCCCACCAGCCTCTGGAGCTGCTCCAACCTATATATCCACTACACAGTTCCCTTTAGGGGAGCTTTGCTTCCAGGTATCAGCTTTTATCAACAGCTCTAGTTAAACAAGACAGGCCAGCTAGGATATGAGGTCTGGCGGAGGGGCCACCCCAAGGGAAACTCTGGAGAGGAGGTTTTGCTCATTTGGTTGTGCAAGATTTGGCATACTCATTGGCATTACATAAATAGACATTCCTGTCTATCCCAGCTGGACTGAATTTGCTTAAAAGTTCATCCTGCCCTTAATCCCGCTGAAAGACAGCACCATTCTCTGGACTGAGTTATGGCATGAAGATATGCACCAGATGTTCCCCCCAAAAATGTGAATCCTTACTGGGGTAAAAAAGGGAAAGAAAGAATTATTGCCAATAGGAGATGGGTTTTCGGGCTTGGTTTCCAAACATAATCAATTGGTCCTTGGCAGCAGGTTCCTGCCCTGGTTAAAACATTTGCATTGTCCTTTAAAAAACCTCAAACCTTGACTTGAAAGGAAAAATGTAAAATTAAAAAAAAATCAAGTAAAATGGAAGATGGAGGCTTAGTAAGGTGTGGGATTCTGTTCGTCCTCCAGAGCAGCCAGTAAATAGCCAAGAACAATACAGAACAACTGCTGGGGCCATGTCAGTGACTGGACACACAGCGTACCCCAGTCTGGACAAGTTGGGCTGGCTGTGAGCCACCCAGAACCGTGAGTCCCCCAACCTGCGGCAGCCAGCACCCCTCCCCCACAGGCTGGTGCCTAGAGGGGAAAAGAAAGGGACTTTACTAGCATCAGGGGATGAATGCAACCAAGCTCCAATTGTGGAATTAATTAACAAATTCTGACTACTAAAAATAGGTCCCCAGCTCAACTGAACCTCAAGTAAAAGCTGAGGTTGCTGGTTTTTGCCCTGGTACAGAGGGGGCAGGGCTGACAGAAAAAGAAAAAAAAAAAAAAACAGAGGTTTTTTGGAGTCTGAAAAGGTCTGGGCCCTGCAAAAAAGAATGGAGCACATAGGATGGAAAAAGAAAAAAAAAAAAACAGAGGTTTTTTGGGATCCAATAACACTTAATACTTGAAAGGGTCTGGAGCCTGAAGGAAAAGAGGGGCACATAAGACCCAGAGATACACAGAGCAACATATGAACTTAAGCTCTTGATTGGCAAACTCGAGGAATGGGGGTCCTTTTCTTTTTTGTGGCTGCATTTCTACAGCTTGACTACTCTTTGGATACAGCTGCAGGGATTCTCAGGCTCCAACTGCCTCAGACATGGGTAGAATTAAGCTTGTTTGAGAGTTTGTCTGGAGGCTGTGCCTTCCCAGGAGAGGGGCGGGGGGGGGGGGCCCACTCAGGTGGAATTCTCCCTCAAGATATTCAGACACCAAGGTCTGGAAAACAGAAGCAATTAAAGCCAGCCTACAACCTCTCCTCTGTCTCAACCAGGCCCCCAGCAGGGAGAGTCTGCTGAAGTTAAAGGTACCGCATCATCTTATGCTGGTGGGACCTGCAGGTAGAAAAGTGCCACATACTGGGCAGGATAGGAATAACAGAGAGCCCAGAGGCTTCATAGGAAAGCCTTTCAATCTGCTGGGTCTCACCCTCAGGGAAAACTGATGCAGGTGACTCTTTCCTCCTGAGAGGAGGCAAGTTTGGTCTGGGAAAATTTGGCTGGGGACTATAATACTTAATTAGATCCTCCTAAGGGGGAAAAAAGGCACCATATAGGCAGGGCAAGAAACAAGAAAACAAGAACTGAAAAATTCTGATCTGTTAAACAAAACCTAAGCTAGAGGTCTAGAATAAGCTGAATGGAATATCAAAGAACAGATAGACAATAAAATCATCCAGGAAGAAAATCCTAGGTAAAAAAAAAAAGTGAAAACAATCTCCAGAATAAACTAATTAGGAAATTAAATGCCTAGATGCCAGCAAAAAATGTCTCATACTAGGAAAATTGAAGATATGGCTTAGTCAAAGGAACAAACCAACAATTCTAACTAGATACAAGAGTTAAAACAATTAATTCAGAATGTACAAACAGAAATGGAAAACCTCATCAAAAATCAAATCAATGAATTGAGGGAGGATATAAAGAAGGCAAGGAATGAACAAAAAGAAGAAATAGAAAGTCTGAAAAAACAAATCACTGAACTGATAGGAATGAAACGCACAATAGAAGAGATTAAAAAAAAAACAATGGAAACCTACAATGTTAGATTTCAAGAGGCAGAAGGTAGGATTAGT
Source organism: Tamandua tetradactyla (assembly GCF_023851605.1). Taxonomy (NCBI): domain Eukaryota; kingdom Metazoa; phylum Chordata; class Mammalia; order Pilosa; family Myrmecophagidae; genus Tamandua; species Tamandua tetradactyla. The sequence goes on from NC_135333.1 coordinate 27,555,092, forward strand.
GAACTGGAGGACGGGACATCTGAAATCCAGAAAGCAAAAGAAAATATAGGGAAAAGATGGAAAAACATGAGCAGGGACTCAGGAAATTGAATGACAATATGAAGTACATGTATATACATATTGTGGGTGTCCCTGAAGGAGAAGAGAATGGAAAAGAAGGAGAAAAACTAATGGAGGAAATTATCACTGGAAATTTCCCAACTCTTATGAAAAATTTAAAATTACAGAATAAAGAAGTGCAGCATACCCCAAACAGAATAGATCCAAGTAGACATACCCCAAGACACTTACTAATCAGAATGTCAGAGGTCAAGAGAAAAAGAGAATCTTGAAAGCAGCAAGAGAAAAGCAATCCATCACATACAAGGGAAGCTTAGATTTCTCAGCAGAAACCATGGAGGTGAGAAGACAGTAGGATGCTGTATTTAAGTTACTAAAAGAGAAAAACTGCCAACCAAGAATTCTTTATCCAGCAAAACTGTCCTTCAATATAGGACAAAATATTAAAATGTCCTATATTTTCAATATGGAGGGGGGAAAATTAAAAATTTTCAAAAATGAGGGGGGAATTAAAACATTTTCAGACCAAAAAATCACTGAGAGAATTTGTGGCCAAGAGACTGGCTCTGCAAGAAATAAAAAAGGGAGTACTAGAGGCAGATATGAAAAGACAGAAGAGAGAGGTGTGGAGAAAAGTGTAGAAAGGAAGACTATCAGTAAAGGTAAAAAGAAGAAAAATTAGATATGCCATATAAAATTCAAAAGGCAAAATGGTAGAAGAAAGTACTACCTGTACAATAATAACACTAAATATTAATGGATTAAACTCCATTTAAATCAAAAGACATAGAGTTTTGATTTAAACTCCATTTAAATCAAAAGACATAGACTGGCAGAATGGATTTAAAAAACAGAACCCATCTATATGCTGTCTACAGGAAATGTATCTGAGACCCAAGGATAAGCATAGGTTGAAAGTGAAATGTTGGAAAAGATATTTCATGGAAATAACAATCAGAAAAAAGCAGGAGTAAATGCCAATATCCAATAAATTAGACTTCAAATGTAAAACAGTAAAAGAGACAAAGAAAGACACAATGTATTAATAAAAGGAACAATTCAACAAGAAGACATAACAATCATAAATATTTATGTACCAAGCCAGAACGCTGCAGAATATATGAGGCAAACACTGAAAAGAGAAATAGACACATCTACCATAATAGTTGGAGATTTCAACTCCCCACTCTTATCAATGGACAGAACATCTAGACAGAAGCTCAATAAAGAAACAGAGAATTTGAATAATATAATAAATGAGCTAGACATAACAGACATTTATAGAGCATTACACCCACAACAGCAGGATACACCTTTTACTCAAGTGCTCATGGATCATTCTCAAGGACAGACCATATGCTGGGTGACAAAGCAAGTCTCAATAAATTTAAAAAGACTGAAATCATACAAAACACTTTCTCAGATCAGAAAACAATGAAGTTAGAAATCAATAATAGGCAAAGTGCCAGAAAATTCACAAATATATGAAGGCTCAATGACATACACTTAAACAGCCAGTGGGTCAAGAAAGAAATTACAAGAGAAATCAGTAAATATCTCAAGGCAAATAAAAATGAAAACACAACATATCAAAATTATGGGATGCAGCAAAGGCAGTGCTAAGAAAGAAATTTATTGCCCTAAATGCCTATATCAAAAAAGAAGAAAGAGCAAAAATCAAGGAATTAATTGTCCACTTGGAAGTACTAGAGAAAGAAGGGCAAACTAACCCAAAGAAAGCAAAAGGAAAGAAATAACAAAGATTAGAGAAGAAATAAATGAAATTGAGAACATGAAAACATTGAGAAAATCAACAAAATCAGCAGTTGGTTCTATGAGAAAATCAATAGGATTGATGGACCCTTAGCAAGGTTGACAAAAAAGAAGAAAAGAGAGGATGCAAATAAATAAAATCAGAAATGGAAGAGGAGACATAACCACTGACCCCGCAGAAATAAAGGAAGTAATGAGAGGATACTATGAACAACTTTATGCTAATAAACTCGACAATGTAGATGAAATGGACAACTTCCTAGAAAGGCAGGAGCAACCATCATTGACTTGAGAAGAAATAGACAAATTCAGCAAACCAATCACAAAGTAAAGAAATTGAATTAGTCATTAAGAAGCTCCCCAAAGAGAAAAGTCCAGGGCCAGATGGCTTCACATGTGAATTCTACCAAACATTCAAGAAAGAATTAGTACCAATTCTGCTCAAGCTCTTCAAAAAATTGAAGAGGAGGGAAGGTTACCTAACTCATTCTATGAAGCCAACATCACCCTCATACCAATGCCAAAGAAACTACAAGAAAAGAAAACTACAGACCAATCTCTCTGATGCATATAGATGCAAAAATCCTCAACAAAATTCTTGCAAACCGAATCCAGCAGCACATTAAAAGAATTATACACCATGACCAAGCAGGGTTCATCCCAGGTATGCAAGGATGGTTCAACATAAGAAAATCAATTAATGTAATACACCATAGCAACAAATCAAAGCAGAAAAACCACATGATCATCTCGATTGATGCAGAAAAGGCATTCAACAAAATTCAACATCCTTTCTTGTTGAAAACACTTCAAAGGATAGGAATAGAAGGGAACTTCCTCAACATAATAAAGAGAATATATGAAAAACCCACAGCTAACATCATCCTCAATGGGGAAAAACTGAAAACTTTCCCCTTAAGATCAGGAACAAGACAAGGATGTTCACTATACCCATTGTTATTCAACATTGTGTTGGAAGTTCTAGCCAGAGCAATTAGACAAGAAAAAGAAACACAAGGCATCAAAATTGGAAAGGAAGAAGTAAAACTCTCACTGTTTGCAGATGATATGATACTATGTCGAAAACCCCGAAAAATCCACAGCAAAATTACTAGAGCTAATAAATGAGTACAGCAAAGTGGCAGGTTACAAGATCAACACTCAAAAATATGTAGTGTTTCTATATACTAGTAATGAACAATCTGAGGGGGAAATCAAGAAAAAAATTCCATGTCAACCAAAAGAATAAAATATTTAGGAATAAATTTAACTAAAGATACAAAAGACCTATGCAAAGAAAACTACAAGAAATTGTTAAAAAAAAAAATCACAGAAAACCTAAATAAATGGAAGGGCATATCTTTTTCATGGATTGGAAGACTAACTATAGTTAAGATGTCAATTCTACCTAAATTGACTTACAGATTCAATGCAATAACAATTAAAGTCCCAAAAACTTACTTTTCAGAAATAGAAAAACCAATAATCAAATTTATCTGGTAGGGCAGTATGCCCCAAATAGCTAAAAATATACTGAGAAAGAAAAACGAAATCGGAGATCTCATGCTACCTGACTTTAAGGTGTATTGCAAAGCTACAGTGGTCAAAACAGGATAGTACTGGCATAAAGACAGATATATTGACCAATGGAATCAAATAGAATGTTCAGCTATAGAACCTCTCATCTATGGACAATTGATCTTTGATAAGGCAGTCAAGCCAACTCACTGGGGACAGAACAGTCTCTTCAATAAATGGTGCCTAGAGAACTGGATATCTGCATGCAAAAGAATGAAAGAGTATCCATATCTCACACTCTATACAAAAATTAACTCAAAATAGGTCAAAGACCTAAACATTAGATCTAAGACCATAAAACTGTTAGAAGAAAATGTAGGGAAATAGCTTATAAATCTTATAATAGGAGGCAGTTTCCTAGACCTTACAGCCAAAGCACAAGCAATGAAGAAAGAAAGAAAGAAATGGGAACTCCTCAAAATTAAACACTTTTGTGCAATAAGAACTTCGCTGAGAAAGTAAAAAGACAGCCTACACAATGGGAGACAATATTTGGAAACAATATACAGATTAGGTCTAGTATCCAGAATATATAAAGAGATTGTTCAACTCAACAACAAAAAGACAGCCCAATTACAAAATGGACAAAAGACATGAACAGACACTTCTCAGAAGCGGAAATATAAATGGCCAAAGGGGACATGAAAAGATGCTCAACTTCCCTGGCTATTAGGGAAATGCAAATCAAAACCACAATAAGATATCATTTCACACACACCAGAATGGCTATTATCAATTAAACAGAAAACAACAGGTGCGGGAGTGGATATGGAGAAAGAGGCACACTTATCCACTGTTGGTGGGAATGTCAAATGGTGCAACCACTGTGGAAGGCAATTTGGCAGTTCCTCAGGAAGCTAAGTGTAGAATTGCGGTATGACCTGGCAATACATTGTTAGGTATCTACTCAGAGGACATGAGGGCAAAGACACAAACATACATTTGTGCACCAATGTTTATAGCAGCATTATTCACAATTGCCAAGAGATGGAAATAACCAAAATGTCCATCAACAGACGAGTGGCTAAACAAGCTGTGGTATATACATTTGATGGAATATTATGCAGCTACAAGACAAAATAAAGTTATAAGGTATGTAACAACATGAATGGACCTTAAGGACATTATGCTGAGTGAGATTAGCCAGAAACAAAGGGACAAGTACTGTATGGTCTCACTGATATGAACTAACATTAGTGAATGAACTTGGAGAATTTCAGTTAAGAACAGAGATCATCAGGAGATAGAAATAGGGTTGATACTGGGTAATTAGAACTGAAGGGATACAGATTGTGCAACAGGACTGATTGTCAAAATTCAGAAATTGATAGCACAATACCACCTAACTGTAATACACTAATGTTAGAACACTGAATGAAGCTGAATATGAGAATAATAAAGGGAGGAAGCCTGGGGCAGAAACGAAATCAGAAAGAAAGATAAAGATGATAAAGACTGAAATGGTATAATCTAGAAATGCCTAGAGTGTATAATGATAGTGATTAAATTTTACAAATTTAAAAATGCTTTTGCATGAGAAAGAACAAAGGAATGTCAATACTGCAGGGTGTTGAAAATGGATGATAATTCATAGTTTAAAACTTTAACTTATGTGTGAGTCTAAAGCAAAAAATGCTTATTTCATACAAAATTTATATTTTAACTAGTGCATTTCCTAATATAACTTATGTGAACAGCTTAATTAAACACCATAAGTATATGGAACCTTGACTAGGGCATGAGATTTTGTAGGTTTGTCCAGAGTGATGCCCCAATAAATCCCAGAATGATTTGAACAGTGAATAAAAATGTATTTGCAAAGTCCCCTTGGGGTAATGGCAAGAAAGGGGGAAAATTCAACTTCCCCACTTGGAGAATTCCTGATATTATCACAAGCAGTGGGGACAACCAAAGCAATAGGCTGAGCCCTCAATCTTGGGGTTTGTTCATATGAAACTTAACCCCGCAAAGGATAGGCCAAGCCTACTTAAAATTAGGCCTTAGAGTCACCCCCAGAGAACCTCTTTTGTTGCTCAGATGTGGCCTCTCTCTCTCAGCCAACATGACCAGCAAACTCACTGCCCTCCCCCTCTCTACATGGGGCATGACTCCCAGGGGTGTGGATCTTCCTAGCAATGTGGGACAGAAATCCTAGAATGAGCTGGGACTCAGCATTAAAAGATTGAGAGACTTCTCGACCAAAAGGGGGAAGAATGAAATGTGACAAAATAAAGTGTCAGTGGCTGAGAGATTCCAAACAGAGTCAAGAGGTTATCCTGGAGGTTATTCTTATGCATTATATAGATATCACTTTTTAATTAAGGTGTAACAGAGTGGCTGGAGGGAACTGCCTGAAAATGTAGACCTGTGTTCCAATACCCATGTTTCTTGCAGATGATTGTATAATGATATAACTTTCTCAATGTGACTGTGTGATTGTGAAAACCTTGTGTCTGATGATCCTTTTATCTACCTTATGGACAGATGAGTAAAACATATGGATTAAAAATAAAAAAGTAATAGGGGGAACAAATGTTAAAATAAAAAAAAGTTTTTAATCAAATAGGTACTGCTGACAAGTCAAAGAGTAAAAAAATAGTCCTGTTACTTTCTGGCTCACTCTTGAGCTTGAGGGCTCCAAGAGGTAATGGATAGGTTCTTATTATTTTGTCTCCTATTCTCCTCTCCCCCTTATTCTGGGAATAGTCGTGACCTTCTTGAGGATATGCCTACATCACCCCAACCGTGGAAGCGGCATTCTTCCTCAACCTCTCTGCTCCTGGCCACAGTTGATTAGTTCGGAAGCACCCCTGACTCAATTCATAGTATCTGTTATGGGTTGAACTGCATCTCTAAAAAAGGTATGTAGAAGTTTGAATGCCTCATACCTTAAAAAGTGACCTTATTTGGAAACAGGGTCCTTACAGATGGAATTAGACAAGTTGACTGGTGTCTTTATAAGAAGGGAGAGTAGGAGACGCAGACAGGAGAGAAATGACAGTCTTGTGACAACAGAGGCAGAGGTTGAGACCTAAGAGACATCAAGGAGTGCCAGCCAGCCACCAGAAGGCAGAAGAGGTCTCTGCAGGAGCGTGGCCCTGCTGACACACTGATTGCAGACTTCCAGCCTCCAGAATTGTGAGACTGTGTTTTAAGCCAGTTTTGATCCAGTTTGTGGAACTTTGTAACAGCAACCAGGAAACTAGCAGTCTCCCAGCACCCCAGCCACAGAGACCTGACTCATACCTGGCTGAGCTGAGCCCTGCCCTGGAATATTTAAACCTCAGTGTAGAAAAAAATGAATCTCAGTCCCTTTCCGGTAGTGAAGTTGAGTTATGTGAGGCATAGGAGCATCAGCAACCACGTTTCCCACCATGAGGATGAAGCCAGCCTAAAAGAATGAAGCCAAAACATTCAAATGGAGCAAAGATGAGATGGAGAGAGTCCTTGCAGCATTCAAATCCCCCTTTCTTATTGCCTCTGAAGTACAACTATGTCCTTACCCCTCCCACTATCATTAAGGCCAAAGCATCCCCTTTTTGCTCAAGCAAGTTTTAATTGGGCTTCTTTCATGTGCAAATGGATACTGTAAGTAAGAAAATCCTGAGAGACAAAGCAAATCAGGAGGAACTACTATGAGCCAGGGCTCCCTCAACTGGACCCAAGGCACAGCCACGTCTGTTGCGGCTCTGATGGAAATAAAATAAGGAGTACGAAGTTTTTTTCTTTGATTCTATAGGAAGGAGGAAAGAACATATATTCATTGTGTTTCTGCAGCAATTGAACTGCATAACTAATTCTAAAACTTTTAATTCTTAAAACAAGCATTTATTTTTTGCACATAAGGTGTCATGGTATCATTTTACTGAGATAGATTGGATCATTGCTCCCAATTCTCACTTCCTCCCAGTAATGGAAGTTCATGCTCTTTACTGTGTGCTTCCACAGTGCCTCCCATTAGAAAAATTTCCCCACCCCACCCCACAGAGAGTGGGCTTGGTCACATGACTTGCCTTGGCCAATGGAATTTGAGTGGACATGCACTGGACAGAGACTTCAAATGTACTTGCATGGTTTGGCTTGACTTCTTGGGCTCTGTCTTTGCCTGGAGAAGAGCATGCCCTGGAGAGCCACCAGTTCCACAGTAGAAATCTGTGGAAGAGACCTGAACCTGGATCCAAGCCCAGCCAATGCCAAAAGAGACAGTCAAAGCCACCACTGACACACAGGACCATGCAAGAGAGTAAATGCTAGTTGCTGCATGCAAGTGAGTTTGAGGGTTGTTTACTACTCAGCATCATTTCAACAGAAACCTGACCGATATAGGAAGTAACTCTGCTAGATACTTAGCATTGTCTCTTATTTAATCCCCACAATAACCCTATGAGGTAGATATTGTTCTCCCCATTTTACAGAGAAGGCAACTGAAGCTCACAGGTTATTTTTCCATTTTAATATTATAAATAATGCAGACCAGATTTTGACATCTTACTGACCCCGTATATTGTAGTGTATCATCATCTTATGATGAACATACATTTTTTTCCTTTTGAGTTAGGAAAAAAAAAAGTATGTGTGAAAGGGCCCCAACCCTGATTGCTGGATATCTGTTATCATCAGATCCATTATAAGATAATACAGTGGTAACTACAGTTTTCAGCCACAAGGAAGGAAAGTTCCTTCCAGCTCCTGCCAGGGTAAAGGAAGAGACTAATATTCGAGCTTAATGCTTGGAAAAGGTCATATATAACCCCCTGTTGAAATGCAGCATTGTTCTGGCAGATATTGGTGGTGTCCTATCTGCTTGCTACTCCTCCCTTTTTCCTCATTATCAAAACATCAGTTTTATTCAGACAGCCAAGTCCTCAGCCTCAATAAATGAACCATGACTGGTTCGACCTACTCATGCAATCCTATTTCCCTTTTTGAGGTTCTGGGTACAGGTGAGGGCATTTGACCCAGTTCTGGAAAATGAGATGTTCAGGGACATCTACTGGGTGCTTCTGGGAAACCTCCTTCCTTACAGCTTCATTGTTCTGCTGAGGTCTAGATGCCTGAAGCTTGGGTGGTGTGATAGTTAGGTTCAGTTGTCACCTTGGCCTGGTGATGGTGCCCAGTTGTTCAGTTGCTGTGGACCTAAATCATCAGCACATCAATTTCACCTATAGCTGATTATATCTGCAGTCCGCTAAAGGGAATGCCTTCTGCAGTGTGTAACATTTAATTTAATTAGCTGGAGGCTTAAAAGGAGAAGTCAGAAAAGAGAGAAGCAGCTCAGTACAGCTCAAGTTAGTACTCAAAGCTGAAATAGACCCAGACATTTAGAGCTACAGAGAGAAAACACCCCAGGGAAAGCTCTTTGAAATAAGCCAATGGAGAAGGCCAACAGACATCACCATGTGCCCTCCCATGGGACAGAGGAACCAAGATAGAAGGTAGCTGCCTTTCCTCCAAAGAACTTTGAATCTGTGACTAAATAAATCCCCTTTATAATAGCCAATCCATTTCTGGTGTATTGCATTCTGTGTTTAGCAAACTAAAACAGGTGGCCATTTTTTCACCCATTATAGAATAACCCAACACAGTGAGAATAGCAGTGAAGAAATATAGAAAGATCTGGGCCCATGATGACATCACTGAGTTGTTGAAACAGTCCTGTAACTGCCTAATATCCTGTTAGGTAAACAGTAAGTCTCCTGCTGATTTAAGTCCATTCATTGGGTTTTCTGTAACTTGCAACTAAACACATCTGTATTAGTAATCTATTGCTACAAAATAAACCCAAACCTAGTGGCTTAAACAGCTCACATTTATTATTTCACAGTTTCCATAGGTTAGGAATCTGAGCCAGGTCCTCTGCTCTGTTCTCTCAAGAGGCTGCAGTTAAGGTCTCTGCTGGGCCTGAGGCCTTATCTGAAGAATTGTGATCATTGGCAGGAGTCATTTCTTTGCAGCTGTTGAACTGAGGGCCTCAGTTCCTTGCTGGCTGTAGGCTGGAAGTCACCCCCAGTTTCTTTTCATGTGGGCCTCTCCATAGGGCAGCTCACAACGTGGCTGCTGGCTTCATCAACCCCAGCAAGGGACAGCCTCACGAGCAAGATGGAACCAGAATCTTACATAATCTAGTCAATTTCACCATGTTCTATTGGTTGGAAGTAAGTTGCTTACAGGTCTTGCCCATCTAAGTGGCCGGAATTGAACAAGGACATGATAATGATTAGGCAGATTGTTCAGAGCTATCTTAGAGCCAGCCAGGCACAACCTCCTGATTGATCCATCTGTCAATCTAATTCTTCAGGTGAAAATCCTCTCTCTCACCTTGTCTGGATCCTAAGCCAAACAACCCAGGTCTTAAAAAAATATTTCTGAGGCACTTGGAAAACTAATACCACAAACTAGATATGAGATGACATGAAGAAAGTACTGTTGATTCTGTTAGGAGTGTTAATAGCATTTTACTCATGTAAGAAAATGACCATGGTTTTTAGAGATACACAATAAAGCATGTTGGCATGAAATGGCATGATGTCTGTATTAAAGTATTTTAACCAGACGGAAAAGGAAAATGGAAAAAAAAAGAGTAGGTGGAACAAATGCAGCAAGAAAGTGATGACTGTTAAATCTGAATGATGGAATTCATTTCACTATCTCTCAACTTTTGAGTAACTTCAAAATTTTTTATAATGAATGTATACATATTTTTTAATCTGACTATCCCTTTCTGTGTCCTTAAAATCAAGAGCTCCATGTTGAACATAGGTGGCTGAGCGAAAGTGTGCTGTGACCTCCAAGGGTGGCTCTGGGTTAATCATAGGGTTTTCCTCTAAGACCTGACCCTTGCCTCATTCTCCATCCTGCTGTCCTCCTGCACACATGCTCTGTATTCATTTCCTAAGGCGCCATAATAAATGACCACAAACTGGGCAGTGAAAACAATAGAAATTTATTCTCTCATAGTTCTGGAGACCAGAACTCCAAAATCAAGATATCAGCAGGCCCATGTTTCTACTGGGATTCTATTGGGGGGGGGGGGGGGGATCTATTCCATGCCTTTCTCCTAGCTACTGGTGGCTCCAGACAATCCTTGCATCCCGTGGTTTTGTAACTGCATCACTCCAATCTGTAACTCTGTCATCACATAGCCTTCTTCTCTGGGCATCTCTGTGTCCTCTCCTCTTATAAGGACACTTGTCATTGGATTGAGGGTCTGCTCTAATCAGCACGACTTCATCTTAACTAATTGCATCTGCAAAGACCCTATTTCCAAATAAGATCACATTCTGAGGTTACAGGTGGACATGAATTTGGGAGGGACACTATTCAACCCCCTATGTGCTCTAACCCTGCCATCTGCAACCACACTTAGTTCCCCCAACATGCCACGCTCCTTCATGCCCCACACCCAACTTTATGCATTTCCTGTCCCTGTACCTGGAAACTTTTTCCAATGCTTTCCTCAGTCCCATTCACCTAGTCTACCTCCAAACTTCAACTCAAGTGTCAATTCTTTAGTGAAGGCTTCCAAGATCCCATTTGCTAAGAAGAAGGAGCCCTCCCTCCTTAGAGCTTACATTACATCTTATGCAGATGATTATTACAGCATGCATCACACTATCTGGCAGTTATTTAATATCATGTATTTTTCCCCATTAGGCTAAGAGCTTCTTGAGAGAGTAGTTTCTCAATCATCTCAGATCCACAGTGATTAGCACAGAGTTTGGCTCGTGGTTAAGTGCTAAAAAAAAAAAAAAGATTGATTGAATGCAAAAGTAAACAAATGGAAAAAATCTAGTGTCTAGCACCAATATTTATATACCCAATTTTAATCTCTTGATTGGATAGTGGTGAGCCCTGGAAGAGTTGTAGCTTACTAAGGGATTTCTACAACCCAGGCACACCCCCGCCATGTGAACCTCTCTTGCTCTAAATATGGAATCTTCACAAATCCCAATACAGAAAAGACTCCAGAACACTGAAATTAAAGCAAATCACCAAGCTCAATTCCCTTGTGTGACTCAGAAACAAGAAACAAAACAATTCCTAGAGAGGAGAGTCCAAAATTTTCTTAGAATTAGTCTTAGAAAAGAAAACTTTGTTGGCGGCTGCCATCTGTGCAAGTAGTAATCAGAACAAAAGAGCTGGGTTATAGGAAGGCAGATGCGGGTTCAATATCAAGGAGTTTCTTAAAAAGTTAGAGTTACTATGAGTCAATAATGGGGGACAGGGATAAGGGGTATGGGAGAGTTTGAGTTTCCTTTTTTATTTTTATTTCTCTTCTGGAATAATGAAAAGGTTCCAAAATTGATCATGGGGTAGTATGAACAACTATGTGATGATACTCTGAGCCGGTATCATCCGAAGATTGTATACTTCAGATGGTTTATAAGGTGTTTGAATATATCTCAATTAAAACTTAATTTAAAAAAAAAAAAGGTAGGGTTGCTCAATAGTAGAACAGGCTGCCTCATAGAACCAGAAGTTTCACATCCTTCCAAAGCCAACAAATATTTAACAAGCACCTATTATGTGCCAAGCACTATCCCAAGTTCTGGGGTTGCCTCAGTAAACAATAATTTGGAGATGATACGGTAGATAATCCAGGCAAAGTCTGGGTGATACCAAGAGTACTGTGGAGCAGAGCCACTCAATCTAGACCAGGCTTTGGACCAGATGACCTCTAAAGTTCCTTCCAAATCTAAAAGCTATTTTTCTTATCCTGATGATCTTTTCCCAGTTATCAATTTCAGGCAGGACTAGTGGCTTCTAGGGACCTTTCAGGGGAAGGTAGAGAAGATACTCGATACAAAAGAATGTAGACTTGAGGAAGTAAGAACTGTGTTTCCCTAGTCTACCATTGTATTTTAGGAGTTTGGCACATAGGGAGGACTCAATAACAATTTAAATGAGTAACTGAAGGGGATGGGAGTCATGCCAGCTGGGGGCAGGACAGATGCTACGTTTGTGTGAATACTAACAGTACAAGAAATAAAGATGAAGGAGTTTTAAGAAGTTTTGCTAGGCCTTTTAAAATCAATTCCCTTTGTTATTTTCATAAGAGGACTACAAAAATATTAAGTGATCTTTTCAATTACTTTTGGATACTGGACTAATGAGTCTGCATGAGATTCCTGTTGAAATCGGACACAAAATAGTCTACGATTTATATGGATGATTTTATTAACATTGTGAGAGGCCATAACATTAGTAATTTGACAATGATATCTTCAAGAAGCCAGTCTCATGCAAGATGACTATTCTTTACTATTTACTTACTGTACTATAAACCTGAGCTGTCCAAGTTCATTCTTGAGGTTCTTTCATCTATACTCAACTTGTCTGGTCTTGTTGGCATGTCCATTTTTCCCTTTTATGCTGCACTCAGGCTATTGTCCCCGAAGCAGGCTGCATGAAACCTGAGAAAGAATTGATGAAAAGATGATCATGACTTATCTGGATTAGTTGAGGCCCCCGACAGTTCTTGCAAAGCCGACAGTTGATGCAAAGCCGTAGGAGAATCAGACAGCTTCACTACATTAGAGTTGCTGCATGCACCTGAAGTTCAGTGGCCCACTGGACAGGCAACCTCTCTGCTAGTGGACACCAAAAATGCTCTGGCCCTCACACATTTCTCTTTCTGCTGCTGTGTCATACCCTGCTCCGTCACATCACTGAGTAACCACAGCCTTCAATCTTTTCAACCACTTCAAAGCCATCTTACCTGAATTAATCCTCAAAACAGTCCCAGCAGTTGGCCTTAATTTATAAACCCCAAAGTCATACAGCTAGAAGTAAGGAAACATGAGCCTTAGACTGAGTTTTCCAACAGCTCCAATGAGCCCCACTGCCTCTCCCTCACTCTGAACCTTTACTCAAGCCTCTTCCTCTGCACATAAGTCCTTTTCCTGACAGGAGCACCAGCACACCTCGAATCTCTGAACAAGCACCACCTTCTCTATCAAAAAATTCTGACCTCCTTCCTTTGTGCCTGCACTAACGTCAGTAATAATGATAAGAGCAGCTAACATTTGTTGAACACTTACTATAGTCATGCACCCTGCTGGCCATTTATTATGTCATTTAATACTCGTATCCAGTCTTAGATTGGTTCTATTTCTATTCCCATGTATAGACAAGAAAACAAAGGTTTAGATCTTGTCCAAGTTAAGTGGTAGGGCCCAGATTAAAATACACATTGGCAATGTGACTCTAGATCCATGACTTTGCCCACTCTCCTAGCACTTTAACACCTTGTCACCTGGCCTGTCTATTGCTCTGTCTGCCCCAACAGATTATAAACTCCACAGGACAGAGACTTTGTTTGCTTCTTCTCTGCATCTCCATACCTCCAATGCCTTGTGCAATGCCTGGTGCATCTCAGACCTCACAAATGCTTGAGGAATGAATGAATGAATGAGTGCCTCAACCTCCCACAGGTAGCCAACTGTCTCAGTGATCAGAAAGTCTTCAGCCCCTTTGACTACGGTTATTAACAAAGAGTCTCAGTGTGGGATAATGAAAGTTAAAGCATGTGCCGTCTGTCCACACAGCCTCCCTCTGTCTCTATGCATGCATGTCTGAGTGAACAGATAACTCACACTGAGATTTACTTAAAAGGCATTTAACTCAGCTCACACATCTGCCAACCAAGCCTATTACTCGCAGAATCTGTTTCATGCATTATCATTTCGATTTCCAGCGCTGAGAGACAGTGGTGGGTTGGTATCGCCTTTTTTTTTCTTTCTCCCAGTTGAGTTACTGTCTGTTTTTGCGGAATAAATTGCTATAAATTGAGTTACCGGCACTCTAAAATGAGGAAGTATATCCTCGATGCTATATGGGTAGCTGACAACATTATGGAAATACACAAAGTGTGTGTAGAAGTTTATGCGAGTGGTGATGAGTTGTGATGGATGTTGGCAGAATGGGGAAGTGGCCTCAGGCGGAGATACACTTGCTGCATTCCCTTCCATTTCAACTGGATTCAGCCCTCATGGTCTCAGAAGGGAGCTTTAGAGGTGGAACACAAGGAAGACTAAAGATACCAGAAAAACCAGAGGGGAAGCTGATCATTGGGAAAAGGAGGCTGGCCAATGAACTAGTTTCTGGGGCCCATTAAGAATGGTAGTGGGACACTGCCAGTGCCCCACCCATGTCCCCTTAGATGGCTCTTACCATTTCTTTGTGCCTATCCCCCAGCTCTGCTGTGCTTTGCTTTCAAGGGCTACGCCTGGGACTCTCTTTGGAAGCCTACTTGGGCTACTGGAGTTGCTTCAGACTTATAGTCCCTCGGGTCAGCCCTTGGCCAATGTCCATCTCAGGAAGGAGTATGAAAGCCCAACACCTCTTCTGAGTTAGGACAAACCCTGACTTGTAATATACACTCCAGAGTTTCCCACAGGATGGGGCTGATGCTGGGGCTTCACCTAAAGTTGCACCCTTGCTTGGCTTCTTACCCTTCCCTGTCCTCCTTTCCCAACTCACTTAGAGTTGTCTCCTGGAAGGACCTTGTTAATACATGATTTGTACATGAATTTTCATCTCAGGGTCTGCTTTTGGGGAATCTATAGAGAGATGGTCTATGGGAAAGGACAAAGGATGGGCGGTCAGGAGACCCCAACCAACTGAGGGACTGTTTGTGGAGTGGATTGTGGGAAACCCAACAGTGGTGTCCAGAGGAACAGAATGGGGGTGTCAGGCAGCAGAAGAATCTCCAGAGAATCCATTATGTGCCAATGGAAAAGGGCTACCCCCTTCCCAGAGCCAGCCACCCTGCTAGGCAGTTGGCCCCAACTGGGTGCAAGAGCGAGGGAGGGGACATAGACCCCTGTCTACGTGGGACATGACTCCCAGGAGTATGGACATTCCTGGCAATGTGGGACAGAGATCCTGGAGTGAGCTGGGACTCAGCATCAAGGGATTGAGAAAACCCTCTCGACCAAAAGGAGGAAGAGTGAAATGAGGCAAAGTGTCAATGGCTGAGAGATTCCAAACAGAGTCGGGAGGTTATCCTGGAGGTTATTCTTATGCATTAAGTAGATATTATCTTGTTATCCAAGATGTAGTGGAGAGGCTGGAGGGAACTGCCTGAAAATGTAGAGCTGTGTTCCAGTAGCCATGTTTCTTGATGATGATTGAATAATGATATAGCTTTCACAATGTGACTGTGTGATTGTGAAAACCTTGTGTCTGATGCTCCTTTTATCTACCTTGTCAACAGACGAGTAGAACATATGGAATAAAAATTAATAGTAGGGGGAACAAATGTTAAAATAAATTTAGTTTGAAATGCTAGTGATCAATGAAAGGGAGGGGTAAGGGGTATGGTATGCATAAATTTTTTTTCTGTTTTCGTTTTATTTCTTTTTCTGAATTGATGCAAATGTTCTAAGAAATTATCATGATGATGAATATGCAATTATGTGATGATATTGTGAATTACTGATTATATATAGAGAGAACGGAATGATCAAAATAGGAACATTTGCATTTGTTTGGTGTTTTTTGGTATTTAAAAAAATAAAATTAAGAAATTAGAAAAAAAAAAGGAGGGAGGAACCTTACCTTAGTAAGTTGACAAATATATTGGACTGTGCATTCTAATTCCTGAAACACGGCTCTGGTTTGCACCACAAAGTGACCGTAGGACTTCCTCTTCCCTCACAGGGACCCTCCTGAGTTTTCACCCAGGAGCAGGGAAGGGCCACCTCTCCCCACACCAGGATTAAAGGGACAGTGGGAGAAAATCGTAAAGTTGCTTGTATGATTATACCTCATGAGTTCAAATGTTCAACATACAAGTTACACACCTAACCAATATTAGTCATTTGTACTATAATTGATTTACTAAATATAATGGCCTCTTAGGATGTCAACAGGAAAGCTCGTGTAAGAATGGAAGCAGAAAGATCAATTTAGGAGGATGCTGCAGTAAGAAATGATGTAGCAGA
Source organism: Tamandua tetradactyla (assembly GCF_023851605.1). Taxonomy (NCBI): domain Eukaryota; kingdom Metazoa; phylum Chordata; class Mammalia; order Pilosa; family Myrmecophagidae; genus Tamandua; species Tamandua tetradactyla. The sequence goes on from NC_135333.1 coordinate 27,571,450, forward strand.
CCCCAGGGCCATTCACATCCAAAGCCATTCACACCCCTTGTGCCCTGCCTCCCTCTGCTCTAGGGGCTGGGAAGCTAAATAGTCACCTACCCAGAGTCCCCTGTAGTACTGGTCAATGAGATGCAGTTGGAAGACCCCAGAGAGGGCTTCCCTTCCCAAATAAAAAGACAAAGGCTCTCAATTAGACCAAGTTGTGGCCTGTAATGTCAAAATGATGCTTGGAGAATCAGCAGCTATCTTGTGACCATGAGAACCAACACCAACAGTAAGGATGATAGGATAGAAAATGTAGAAAAAGCCAGAACCCTTCTGACATCCTTAGCCTCTGTTCTAGTCCTAGACTGCTGGCTTCAGACTTCTTTGGCAACATATCAATACATCCTTATCTTTCTAAGCCACTGCAGCAGAGTTTGCAGATATGAATGGTGAGAGTCTGACCTAGAGAAGTTGTAAAGGGACAGAAATAAGAATGTGGGTATTACTTAGGAGCTAGAACTGAAAGGACTTGATGCCTGATTGGACATGAGAGGAGGAGAAAATCAGGAATGAAAAGAGTGAATGTCTCTCCCAAGATATGGAACTAAGGAGTAGACACAGTTTGAACGGACAAAGGTAAGCTGTCATCATTTTAATAAGTGTCATATATTATGAGACTAAATGGGCTTTCATAGAGGATTCCTTAGAGAAGAGAGTCTCTAATTTGAACTAAGGGAAGAGGGCTGTGGCTTTTCCTTTCCTGCTGCCCAACCCCTGCCCAAAACCACTTACAACGATTCAAGTTGTATTTTCGTTTCGATTCCCCCCAGAAGGAGACCTTGAGAAGAGAATTCAAGGAGGAGAGGTTTACTTAACAGATAGATGATCCCAGGAAAAAAAACAGTAGGGGGCAAAGGAAGAGAGAGAAGGGAAGGCAGTCAAAAGGGTAAGGTTAGTAAAATGGGGGGGGGGGGGCATGACTATTGAACAGGTGACCATGGGAGTGACAGGAGAGAGCCCCTGCTGGGGAACACTGGCAGCCAGGAAAGAACAGAGAACTGGGGTATTTATATACGCCCACTCACCCATCACTTGGTGAGGGAGGGCCACTGCTGGGGTCTTAATTCTCCGGTTCTTGCAGACTTCCAGTCCAGCCCAAGGGATCCCGGCCACCAGAGAAAGGTCTAAGGCAAAGAGAAAGGTGCACTTTAGTGAGGCCTAAGGAACAGGAGTTGGGGGAGGCACCCAAGAATCTGTTAAGGGCTGCCCAAAAGAAAAGGAAACTGGAGATGTGTTTATGCAGCAGACTTTCCAGTCTGCCCTCTAGTCTAACTGAACAGAGGAGAAAAGAAAGAGAGAGCACAAGGGATGGGGCTTGGGGCAGCAGTGGGACAGCCTCACTCCCACTGCAGCACACCAGAAAGCGAGAGAGCACCACCGAAGGGAGCAGGGCTTGAGCAGTCTTCCCAGTCCCCACCACGAGGGCTGGCCATCTCCCAAGGGGAAGATGGAGCAGCGAGAAGCTGTGGGCTCCACAGTCAGCGGTGGGGCTGGACTGGTCAGAGGGCTGCGGAAGGAGCAGCGCTCTCACCTCGGGGAGCACTACAGTGGGAGGTCCTCACCAGGTCCTCTGAGAAACCCCACAGAGGCCCTTTGAGAGAGCCAACGTTTTGCCCTTTTCTCCCATCCTTTGCCTACTCTCTCCCATTGCAGGCTTCTGGGGCCCCAGGTCAAGCCTGAGTTGGAGGGAGGAAGGAAAAGAGCATTAAATGGAATACAGATTGAAATTGGGGCTGGAAATAACCAAGGAGCTCCTGGACCTGTCTACACTGTTGTCTGAGGGATCGTAAGATATAGTGCACTAGCACCTGGTTCAGATGGCTCAATACATCCTAAGGATACATAAGGGACCGCTAGCTTTTGAGTACCAGACACACAGCCAGGCGCTACACAACGTGAGCTCATCTGATTCTCACACCAACCTCAGGAGGAAGGTATCACTGTCCCTACTTGAAGTCTGATAGTTGCAAGTCTTGGAAAAGTGGCACAGTCTTCTCAGGAGAAGTCTAAACTCAACCCAGGCCAGTCTGCCCGACGTCTAGATTAATTTTGGATGCCTTGATCACCAACTGGTAAATGAATAAACAAATTATTGTATATCCATACCATAGAATACCACTCAGTAATGAAAAGGAATGAACTGCTGACGCATGCCAGAACATGGATGGATCTCAAAAGCACTATACTAAGTGAAAGAAGCCAGACCTGAAAGATTATACATGGACAATTCCATTTATATGAAATTCTAGAAAAGGCAAGCTTATAGGGACAGAAAGCAGTTCAGTAGTTACTGGGGGCCAGAGGTGGGGGAGGGGATTCACTGCAAAGGTCACAAGGAGACTGCTGGGGGTGATGGAAATGTTCTGTTTCAAGTTTGCAGCGGTGGTTTCACTATTTATCATACGTGTTTGTGAAAACTTAGAAATGCCCACCTAAAATGGTTAATCACATTGTATGTAAATTACACATCAACAAAGGTAATAAAAAATGTATATACCCTTGATTTTTCTGTAAACCTACAATTTGCATATAAAATTTTTTTTTAATTGTGCATGCATGGAGGGGAGACACCAGTGGAAGATGACAACAGAGATGGACTGGGGTTCAGAGCAGTTCCGTGGATGGACGGAGATTTGTGAGTCATCGGGAGGCCCTGATAGACAGGCTGGGTGGGCGAGCTTACCTAGGGAGAGTGTGCAGAGCCAGAAGGACAGAAGAGGCAGGGTGCATCCCTGCAGAGGCTCAAGATGTATGGAGCGAGCTCAGGAAGCAGATTGCAAAAGAGCCAGCTGAAGAGTGGAAGGAAAACCAGAAGCGGCGTCCTTTGGAAAAGAGGACTACCATCTAAGTCCTCAACTTTTCCCGGGCCAGTGCGGGAGGCAGCAGTGGTGGATCGGGGAGAGAAGGATTCACAAGGGTGAATAGCTTATTGGCAATTTACCCTTGAGGGGACATTGAGAAAAGCTTGGCTGAACTTGCTCCTCTTCCCCAGCTTACCACATTCACTCGGTGTTGTTATCGTTGGTTACTCAGACACAACACCCTTCTGAGAACCTCTTTCTAGGGATATTATCTGGGCCAGGAAGGCTCTGATCAAGTTAAGGCATGGGCTGGAGGGGATGGCAGAAGTAGAGAAATACAAAGAAATGAAATGAAAGGTGGCAGAGCAGAGAAAGGCAGAGAGAGTGCAGTGCGCTTCCTGGAACAAATATCTGACTGGAAGAACCCGTGCAGATGAAGACTAGTGAAATCCCTTTCCCCCATTAATTTTGGGAACTTGAGACCCAAAGTGGAGAAAGAGGAAAAGATAAAAGCAGTGCCACTGAAGGATGTTCACCTCCCTCATTTTATTCATTTACAGACAGCTTACTAGGTCCTATCTACTGGTCAAGGTCAAATAGGACAGATGCAGAGGACAGTCAGGTTCCATAGCAATCTACTCTCCAAGATGCTCAAGACTGATAAATATCAGTGTCCTGGGGTCCCAACCCTGGGTTACTAAATTATTTGCATTTGCAGGGATAAATGCAGGTTTGGGGAGCCTGAGGCTTCTTCAGGAAGCCTCTTATGGAAAAAGAATACAAGACTACGAGTGCAAATGTAGGTACAATAATAGACAGGGTCTGTGCAAATGAGAGGTCCTGAAACTGAAGCTTCTTTAGCAATTTCCCTTCTGACTACTCCAAATCCGAAAGGAAACTCATCCTGAACTGGGCCAGCAGCACCCTCTAGTGGACATGTGGAGGAATGCCTCAACGCACCCAAAGCCTCTTGATCGCACCCAATTCCTTGTAAGGCCAGGCAGGCCAATTTAGTCATCAATGTCGTAGAAACTTTCTCATCAGCCTGTACAGCATCCTCCAAACCCAGAGTTGTATAATTGTCATTAGGTGCCCAGAGCTCAATTCTCTAGATGTGCTTGTAATTTGATTTGGGGTAGGTAACTTGACCCCTGTGAGCTTCAGTTTCCTTTTCCACGAATAAGTCGTATCTGAATAAGATTAAATAAGTATAAGGGAAGCTACCTGTGAGGGTGATTGTGGGGATTAAGTAAGATGACTCATATGTAAGTGCTTTATACAAAGGGCACTGTCATATGTAAGTTATTTTTTAAGGAAAACATATCGACGTTTATATATTTTTCTGTTTCTGAATCAGCTGTTCCAAAGTAATCACCCCTTACTAGGCACTCAAGAAGGACCACCCATTGGCTGGTTAATGCCCCTCCCCGAAGATGTCCCAGTCCTAACCCCCAGAACCTGTGAATCTGTCCCCTTTCGCTGCAGAAGGGGCTTTGCAGGTGTGATTAAGTTGAGGCCTTACAATGAGAAGGTTACCCAGGTGTGTCCAGCATAAGCACAAGCCTCCTTATAAGATGGCAGCAGGAGGAATGGAGGCAGTGGTGGGAGAGGTGGTGAGAGAAGGAAGAAACTGGACTGATGCAAGGAAGGAGCCATGAACCAAAGAATGCAGGAGACCTCTAGAAACTGGAAAAGGCGAGGAAATAGATTCTCCTCTAAACCTTGGCTTTAGACTTCTGAGTGCCACAAATGTAAGGGAATAAATTTGTGTTGTTTTAAGTCAAAAAAAAATGGAGGAGGACCACCCCAGACCCCAATGTAGCACGCAGGTAAAGAGGGGTCCTTGCATGTCCATCTCAGGCACTGCCCTGCAGACCCCCAAAGGTGGGGAGGGGAGCTTATTCCTCTCCACATCCCACTCAGTGCCTCCCTGTCTTCATGGCTCATCACAGGCTTTAGAAGAGGTCACTGCAAGGATAAACGACTGGAGAGGCACCCTGAAGCAAATGTGAGATGGATGGAGCTAAGGAGCATTTTCTTTTTGACTTCTTCTAACTTTATATTCTGACATGATTTTAGATTTACAGATAAGTTGCAAGAATAGCACAAAGATTTCCTATACACCCTTCACCAAATGTGAATATATGATCATGTGCTTTATACTTCTCACCTCCCCCTGCCTATATATATAATATATGATAGAGTGTGTACACATTGTCTTCTGAGCCATATGGAATAAGCTGCAGATGGTATACACATTTAACCTCAAATCTTCAGTGCATATTTTCTAAAAACAATTCTAAAAATATTCTCTTTTGAAGCCATGGTTCAGTTATCAAAATCAGGCAACTGGCATAAATGTAATACTACTATCTAATCCAGGAGCCTTATTTGGAGTTCATCACTTTTCCCAATAATGCCATTTATATAAAAGAAAACTCCAGGATGAGGCATTGCATTCAATTGCTATGTCTTTTCAATCTTCTTTCTTTGGCAACAGTTTCTCAGTCTTGGGTGTGTGTGCATATGTACGTGTGTGCTTGCACACGCACTTCATGAAATTGACATTTTTTAAAGAGTGCAGGCCGGTTATGTTGGAGAGCGTCCTTCATTTTAGGTTTGCCTGGTGTTTTCTCATAATTAGGTTTAGGTTATACAGTTTTGGTAAAAATATCACAGGAGTCATGCAGTGGTCTTCTCAGTGGCTCATACTGGGTAGCCTGTGACATCAATCTGTCCCATTCCAGGTGATGTTAATGTTGATCATTTGGTTCAAGGGGTACCTGCCGGGTTTCTCCACTGTAAGGTTACTATTTTTTACTTTTATAATGAATAAGTATCTTGTAGGGAGCTAATTTGAGACTACGTAACTATCCTGTAACTCTTTGAACTTTCATCCACTAGTTTTAGTATTCTTTGACCATTCTCACCTGAATAAGTCATCATGCAAGTTGACATATGGTGATTGCCTAATTCCATCATTTTTCCTACATTTATTCATCAGTTTCCTCTGTAAGGAAGAGCTTTCCCTTCTAGCCCATTTTCTTGTATCCGTGGACTCAATGATTCTTATTTTATTCAGTGGGCTCTAATTTTATTGCTATCATTCTTTATTTTGATGCTCGAATTGCCCCAGATTTGGATAGTAAGAAAGACTGGGAGAAAAGTAGATTTGGGGATGAATGGGAGTTAAGTCTTTTTGGGGGGGGAAGGGGGTGGTACATGGTTCAGGAATCGAACCCGGATCTCCCATACATTCATACATTTCTTTTTTCTTTTTTTTTTTTTAGAGAAGTTGTGGGTTTACCAAACAATCGTGCATAAAATACAAGGTCACCACCCCACCCCACCTGGCTTTGGTGAGGAGCACAACTGCAGTTGCTGATAGCACACTTTCACAACCACACTGTTAGTCTAAGTCCACGGTACCATTAGTGTAGTGTATCTCTATGGATTTTTAAAAAATTTTTATTCTGTCACCATTGACATAACCTAACATTTTTCCTTTTGCTCATATTCAGACATATGTTTCAGTGCTGTTAATTGTGTTCACCGCGATGTGAACCATCACCACCATCCACGACCAAAACGTTTCCGTTATTCCAAATAGGAACCCTGTACATTTAAGCCTTAGCCTCCCACTCCCTGTCCCTACCTTCTCCCCAGGTAACCTATACTCTCTATTCTGACTCTATGCATTGGCTTATTCGAACTGTTCCAAATCAGTAAGATCACACAACACTTGTCCTTCTGTGTCTGGCTTATTTCATTCATAATGATATCTTGAAAGTTCATCCATGTTGTCACATGCATTCCTTTTTATGGCTGAGTATTCCATTGTAAACATGTACAACAGTTTATTTAGCCATTCGTTGGTTGATGGACACTTGGGTCACTTCCATCTTTTAGCAATTGTGAATAAGACCACCAGGAACTTCAGCATGCAAATGTGTGTTCCCGTCCCTGCCTTCAATTCTTTTGGGTATATACCTGGTAGTGAGACTGCCAGGTCATATGGCAGTTCTCTACTTAGTTTTCTGAGGAACCACCCAACTGTCTTCCACAGCAGCTACACCATTTTACATTCCAAACAACAATGGATGAGTGTGCCTATTTCTCCACATCCTTTCCAGTGTTTACTATCTTCTGTTTTTTCAACAGCAGCCATTCTAATGAGTGTGAAATGGTAACTCATTTGCTTTTTTTCCCCCTTTTTTGGTGCAGTTTTATTGAGATATAGTCATACACCAAACAATCCATTCAAAGTGTACAGTTCATGGCTTGTAGTATATTCACCACAGTCAATCACCACAGTCAATTTTAGAACATTTTCATTTCCAAAAAGAAAAATCCCATGCCCCCATAGCCCAATGGGATTGCATCATAATGCAATGATACTTAGCATTGGTATGGTACCTTCATTACAAGCGATGAAAGAATGTTAAATATTACTGTTAACTAAATTCACAGATGGCATTAGGCGTATTTTCCCATATACCAACCTTTTGCTGACATCTCGAACAGTGATGTACATCTGTTCTCATTCATGAAAGAACACTCTTATATTTGTACTATTAACCACACTCATCACCCACAACCAACAAGTTTCACTGTGTTATATATTCCCATGTTTTATCCTCTAGCTTTCCTTCTAATGACTTACACAACCCTAAACTTCCCCTTGTTTTGTTTTATTTTTGTTTGTTTGTTTTGCATGGGCAGGCACTGGGACTCAAGCCTGGGTCTGGCATGGCAGACCCTGCCGCTGAGCCACCATGGCCTGCCCTGTTTTATTTTTTTTTTTTTTTAAGTTTTATCCACACACCGTACAATTTATCCTTGTTATGCAATGGATGCTTCTTGGTATAATCACACAAGTATGCATTTGCCACCACAATAAATATGCAAAAATTCTCATTTCCTCTGAAAAAATCCCATATGCCTTATATCCCCTATTAATAACATTTAGCTTTGGTATAGTGCCTTTGCTACAATTAATGAAAGAATATTACTGTTCTTACTATAATGTTACTGTTAGCTACAGTCCTTAGTTTGAATTAATTGTACTTTTCCCATATACCAGCCTGTTATTAACATGTTGCAATAGTGATGTACATTTGTTCCAGTTCATGTAAGAACTTTCTTAACATTTGTACAATTTACCACAGTCATCACCCACTTTAAGTTATGCTATGTTATACAACCCCAGGTTTTATCCTCTAGCTATCCTTCTACTGACATACACGACCCTAGTCTTCCCCTTTTCAACCATACTCACATTCAGCATTGTTAATTACACTTACAGTATCATGCCACCATCACATAATATTGTGATATCAATTTCCAAACATTTACAATTAACCTAGTTAAACGTTCTGTACACCTTCAGCGTCATCTCCCCATTCTCTAACCTCCATCTCCTGATAACCCATACTCTTGAATTTAACTCCCAGAGTTTGCTCATTATAGTTAGTTCACATTAGTGAGACTATACAATATCTGTGCTTTTGTTTCTGGCTTATTTCAGTCAGCATAATGTCCTCAAAGTTTATCCTTGTCGTTGCATGCATGAGGACTTCATTCCCTCTTATAGCTGCATAATATTCCATCACGTGTATATCCACTCTTCACTTGATGGACACTTGGACTGTTTCCATGTATTGGCAATTGTGGATAATGCTGCTATAAATGTCACTGTATCCCTGCTTTCAGTTCTTCTGAGTAGAAACCTAGTAATTGGATTGAGGAATCATATGGCAGTTCTATACTTAGCTTCCCAAGAAACTTTGCCAAACTGCCTGTTTCAGTTTGCTAATGCTGCCAGAAATGCAATTTACCAGAAATAAGGGTTGGCTTTTAGAAGTGAATTTATTAAGTTACAAGTTTACAGTTCTAAGGCCATAAAATGTCCAAACTAAGGCATCCAAAGAAAGATCCCTTGACTCAGGAAAGGACCGATCATGTTTGGGCTTTCTCTGTCAGCTTGGAAGATATATGGCAACATCTGCTGTCTCTCTCCTGGCTTCTCACTTCAAACAGCTTCCCCAGGGAAGCATTTTCCTTCTGCATCTCCAAACATCTCTCTCTGGGTTGGCTCTGAAGATTTTTCTGAAATGGTTCCCTCTTAGAGTACTCCAGTAAGTGACCCCACCTTGAATGGGTAGAGACACATCTCCATGGAAACTACCTAATCAAAATGTCCCACCCACAATTGGGTACATCACATCACCATGGAAACAACTTACTCAAAAAGATCCCACCCAACAATATTGAATGAGGATTAAAGAATATGGCTTTTCTGGGGTACACAACAGTTTCAAACTGGCACACTGCCTCCAAGAGCAGCTGCAGCATTCTCCATTTCCACCAACAGTGAATAAGTGTGTCTTTTTCTCTACATCCTCTCCAGCACTTGTAGTTTTCTGATTTTTTTATGATGGCCACTCTAGTAGGTATGAAATGGTATCTTACTGAGGTTTTAATTTGCATTTCTCTGATGGCTAATGATGCTGAGCATCTTTTCATGTGCTTTCTGGCCATTTATGTATCTTCTTTGGAGAGATGTCTTTTCAAATTTTTTTTTAATTGGGTTGTTTGTCTTTTTGTTGTTAAGTTGAAGGATTTCTTTACATTTACTGGCTATTAATCCTTGGCCAGATATGTGAATTACAAATATTTTCCAAATTCTGCAGGTTGTCTTTTTACTTCCATGATAAAGTCCTCTGAGGAAAAAAAATGTTTTTAATTTTGATGAGGTCCCACTTGTCTATTTTTTATTCTGTTGCTTGTGCTTTGGTTGTAAAATCCAAGAAACCATTGCCTAACCCCAAATCTTGAAATGCTTCCTTATGTTTTCTTTTAGGATTTTAATAGTACTAGCTCTTATATTTAGGTATTTGAGTTGAATTTTGTAAATGGTGTGGGTTGGGGTCCTCCTTCTCTTTTTTGCAGATGGAAATCCAGTTTTCCCAGCACCACTTGTTGAAAAGAGATTTGTTCCCAATTGAGTGGTCTTTGCCACCTTGTCAAACATCACTGAGGGGCTGGCCATGGTGGCTCGGCAGGCAGAGTTCTCGCCTGCCATGTCAGAGACCCGGGTTTGGTTCGCGGTACCTGCCCATGCAAAAAAAAACATCAATTAGCCGTTAAATGTAAGGGTTGATTTCTGAGCTTTCAATTCATTACATTGGTCTGTATGTCTGTCCTGGTGCCAACACCATGCTGTTTTGCTTACTGTGACTTTGTAATAAGTTTCAAGATTGGGAAGTGTGAGTTCTCCAAATTCATTCTTCTTTTTCAAGATGGCTTTAGCTATTTAGGGCCCTTCCTTATAAATGTGATGATTGACTTTTCCATCTCTGCAAAGAAGATTGTTGGAATTTTTGTTGGGATTCTGTGCATCTATAAATTGCTTTCAGCAGGGCTGACGTCATAACAAAATTTAGTCTTCCACAGCATGAACACAGAATATCCTTCCATTTATTTAAGTCTTCTTTAGTTATTTTTAGCAGTGTTTTGTCATTTTCTGTGTACAAGTCCTTTACATCCTTAGTTAGATTTAGTCCTAGATAGTTTATTCTTTAGGTTGCTATTGTGAGTGGAAGTTTTTTCCTCCTGATTATTCATTGCTTGCATAGAGAAACATTACTGATTTGGGGATGTTGCTCTTATACCCCACCACTTGGTGAATTCATTTTCTAGCTCTAGGAGTTTCTTGTGGATTTTTCAGGATTTTCTGTATATAGAATCACATCTGCAAATAGAGAAAGTTTGCTTCTTCCATTCCAATTCGTATGTCTTTTTTTTTTTTTTCTTGCCTAAGTTCTCTGGCAAGAACTTCCAGTACTATTTTGAATAACAGTGGTGACAGTGGGCATCATTGCCTTGTTCCTGAAAGTTTTCCATCTTTCACCATCAAGTAGGATATTATCTGTGGGATTTTCATATATCCCCTTTATCATTTTGAAGAAGTTTCCTTCTATTTCTAGTGTTCTAAATGTTTTATCAAGAAACAGTGCAACTCATAGGATTGAGAAAGCCTTCTTGACCAAAAGGAAGAGGAGAGAAATGAGACAAAATAAAGTTTCAGTGGCAGCGAGAGTTCAAACAGAGTCAAGAGGTTATCCTGGAGGTTATTCTTATGCATTATATAGATATCCCTTTTTAGTTTATGCTGTAGTCAAGTGGCTAGAGGGAAGTACCTGATACTGTTGAGCTGTTTACCAGTAGCCTTGATTCTTTTTTTTTAATTTTTTATTAATTAAAAAAATATATTACAAGAAGGGAACACAAACATTCTTAATATATGCTCATTCCGTTCTACATATATAATCAGTAACTCACAATATCATCACATAGTTGCATATTCATCATCATGATCATTTCTTAAAACATTAGATGTTGTAGATTGATTCTTGAAGACAATTGTATAAAGATATACTTTTACAGTGTGACTGTGTGATTGTGAAATATGATGCCCCAGAATCATATTTATCCAGAATATGGACAAATGAGTACAAAATATATATATGGATAAAAAAATAAATAATTAGTAGGGGGGGATGAGGGGTAAGGGGTATGGCATGTATGAGTTTTTCCTTCTTGTTATTTCTTTTTCTGGAGTGATGCAAATGTTCCAAAAAATGATCATGGTGATGAATATACAACTATGTGATGATATTGTGAGCCATTGATTGTACACCATGAATGGACTGTATGTGGATATTTGTCAATAAAAATATTTTCAAAAAAAGAAGAAAGGGTGCAACTTCTGGGAAGATGTTAGAGTGGGGTAGATTGAATTCACCCCTGCTCCATGGGACAAGACAGGAGACAGGGAGAGAATGACCAGGACTGTGGTCCCAGGGGCATAAGTGATCAGAGAGAATCCTTAGTGATTCTTGGGGAGGAAAGAGGCAAGGGGACTAAAAGTCCTAGATGGAGTGATTAGACAGGAGAAAGAAATAAAGGGCATCCAAATCAGAAAGGAAGAACTAAAACTTTCAATATTTACATATGACATGATCGTATACTTAGAAAACCCTGAGAAAATGATGACAAAGCTACTTGAGCTTCTAAATTCAGCAAAGTGGTGGGGTACAAGGTTAATGCACAAAAATAACTAATGTTTCTAAACCCAAGCAATGACCTAACTGAGGAGACAATTAAAGAAAAAAATCCATTCAAAATAGCAACCAAAAGAATCAGGTATCTAGGGATAAGCCTAACGAGAGATGTAAAGGACTTGTACACAGACAACTACAAAGCATTGCTAAAAGAAATAAAAAATGACCTAATAGATGGAAAGACATTCCATGCTCATGGATAGGAAGGTTGAGTGTTATTAAGATGTCAGTTCTTTCACCTAGTGTATGAGACCAAAGGAAAAGAGGTTTATCTTGTCCAAAACCTAAATTTTCTGTAGCACATAATCTAACTCAACTTGACTGGAGAGAATGGGAATGAGGGCTTATAATTCTGTTCAGTTTAATATAATACCTGGATACCTCCCAGAGGACGTTGAACAGATAATTTAAAGGTATTAGCAAAGTGCCTTGAGGGATAGGAGAAAAAAATATGGCACTATTAAACTTTACCACTGGGGAAACCCCTGATACTGTTGCAAAAATTAGGCCCTCAATCTTGAGGCTTGCTCTTGTGAAATTTATTTCTGTACTGGAGAAGCCAAGCCTACCTCTAGTTATGCCTAGGAGTTACTTCCAGAGGACCTCTTTTGTTGCTTAGATGCGGCTTATCTCTCTCTAAGCCCAACTTTGTAAGTAAAATCATTACTCTCTCCCCTAGGTGGGACATGACATCCAGGAGTAAAAGTCTCCCTGGAAATGTGGGAGATGACTCCCAGGGATGAGCCTGGCCCTGGCACTGTGGGATTGACAATGCCTTCCTGACCAAAAGGGGGATAAGAAGTGTAACAAATAAGGTATTAGTGGCTGAGAGAGTTCAAATAGAGTCAAGAGGCTACTCTGGAGGCTACTCTTATGCAACCCTCAGCTAGACGTTGCTATTTATCATGGTTTGCCAAACCCCAACCAGAACTATTCTGGCCAGCACTAAACACCTAGAGTGCTATATGAACATCTACAAAGATTCCACACACTATGATTACTTTCCAGAAACCTACAAGCTCCAGATGGGTTCCTAGGCCAGATAAGTCCTGAAACCCAGAGGGGCCAACCTCTCCAGAACATCAACTAGTTCTATCCCCCATCCCATATTATTGACAGACCTTTCCAACATGAAAAAATTAGAACAGGCATAGCCCAAAAACCCCTAAAAATTGGGAGAATGATCAAAGGAGAGGGTGAAGTTATAACAGAGATGATAGGATTTAACAAATGAGTATAACTGCTGAATCACTATATTGATATTTCTTTTAGTCTCCAGTGCCTTGGAGCAGCTAAAAGTAAAAGCCTACTGTTGTGGAAATGTAACCCATACCAAACTCTGGAATCTGTTTCTTAACTAATTGTTGCAGTGTGCTTTGAAATACACTGTATTTTTGTAAATATGTTATTTTTCACAATAAAAAAATAATTAAAAGGTAAAAAGAAATGTGAAAAAAAATATCAGTTCTACCCAAGTTGATCTACAAATTCAATGTAATACCAATCAAAACTCCAAAAACCTACTTTGAAGATGTGGAAAAGCTAGTTATTAAATTTATTTGGAAAGGAAAGAGACTTTGAATAACTAACGATATCCTAAAAAAAGAAGAGCAAAGTGGGAGGACTATCACTTCCTGACTTAAAGCTAACTATAAAGCCACAGTGGTTAAAATAGTGTGTACTGGCATAAAGACAGAAGTATGGTCTAATGGAATCGAATTGAGCGCACGGAGATAGACCACCAGATCTATGGACAACTGATCTTCGATAAGGCCCCCAAATCCACTGAACTGAGACAGAATAGTCTTTTCAATAAATGGGCATGGGAGAATTGCATATCAATAGCTAAAAGAATGAAGGAGGACCCTTACTTTATACCCTATACAAAAAATAATTCAAAATGGATTAAAGACCTAAATGTAAGAGTCAGTACCATACAACTTCTAGAAGAAAATGCAGGGAAACATCTTCAAGAACTAGTAATAAGAAGTAGCATCTTAAACTTTATAACTTGTTCTAGTTTGCTAGCTTCTAGAATGCAATTTACCAGAAATGAAATGGCATGGAAAAGGGGAATTTACTAAGTTGCAAGTTTACATGTTCTAAGGTTGTAAAAATGTCCAAATTAAAGCAAATCTATAGAAATGTCCAATCTAAGGCATCCAGGAAAGATACCTTGGTTCAAGAAGACCAATGAAGTTCAGGATTTCTCTCTCAACTAGAAAGGCACATGGCAAACATGGAGGCTACTGCAAGCTTTCTCTCCCAGCTTCTTGTTTCATAAAGCTCCCCCAGGGATATTCCTTCTTCATTTCCAAAGGTCTCTGGCAGTGTGGGCTCTGACTCTCATCATTTTCGTGGCTCTAAAAAAGGGGCTGTTTCCAAAAATCCTTCCTCTTTTTAAAGGATTTCAGTGCAGTAATCAAGACCCACCTGGAATGGGTGAAGTCACAACTCCATGTAAGTCACCTAATCAAAAGTTACCACCCATAATTGAATGGGTCACATCTCCATGGGAACAATCAAAAAGCTCACAGTCAGCAATATTGAATGAGGATTAAAGGACATGACTTTTCTGGGGTCTACCACAGATTCAAACTGTCACACACCTAAAGCACAAGAAGAGAAAGAAAAAATAGACAAATGGGAACTCCTTAAAATCAAGAGCTTCTGTGCCTCAAAGGACTTTGTCAAAAACGTGAAGATTGTTCATCTCAACAACAAAAAGACAGCCAACCCAATTACAAAATGGGAAAAAGACTTGAACAGACACCTCTCAGAAGAGGAAATACGGATGGCCAAGAGGCACATGAAGAGATGCTCAATGTCCCTGGCCATTAGAGAAATGCAAATCAAAACCACAATGAGATATCATCTCACACCCACCAGAATGGCTATTATCAACAAAACAGAAAATGACAAGTGCTGGAGAGGATGCGGAGAAAGAGGCACACTTATCCACTGTTGGTGGGAATGTCAAAGGGTGCAACCACTGTGGAAGGCAGTTTGGCGGTTCCTCAAAAAGCTGAATATAGAATTGCCATACGACCCAGCAATACCATTGCTAGGTATCTACTCAAAGGACTTAAGGGCAAAGACACAAGCGGACATTTGCACACCAATGTTTATAGCAGCATTATTTACAATTGCAAAGAGATGGAAACAGCCAAAATCTCCATCAACAGAAGAGTGGCTAAACAAACTGTGGTATATACATACGATGGAATATTATGCAGCTTTAAGACAAGATAAACTTATGAACCATGTAATAACATGGATGGACCTAGAGAATATTATGCTGAGTGAATCCAGCCAAAAACTAAAGGACAAATACTGTATGGTCCCACTGATGTGAACGGACATTCGAGAATAAACTTGAAATATGTCATTGGTAACAGAGTTCAGCAGGAGTTAGAAACAGGGTAAGACAATGGGTAATTGGAGCTGAAGGGATACAGACTGTGCAACAGGACTAGATACAAAAACTCAAAAATGGACAGCACAATAATACCTAATTGTAAAGTAATCATGTTAAAACACTGAATGAAGCTGCATCTGAGCTATAGGTTTTTGTTTTGTTTTGTGTTGTTGTGTTTTGATTTTACTATTATTACTTTTATTTTTTTCTCTATATTAACATTCTATATCTTTTTCGGTTATGTTGCTAGTTCTTCTAAACCAATGCAAATGTACTAAGAAATGATGATCATGCAGCTATGTGATGATGTTAAGAATTAATGATTGCATGTGTAGAATGGTATGATCTCTAAATGTTGGGTTAATTTCTTTTTTTCTGTTAATTAAAAAAAAAAAAAGAGAAGGGATAATTGGAGATGAAGGGATACAGACTGTACAACGGGACTGGATATAAAAACTCAGAAATGGACAGCACAATACTACCCAATTGTAATGCAATTATGTTAAAACACTGAATGAAGCTGCATGAGAGGTATAGGTTTTTTGTTTTTGTTTTTTTTGTTTTTTTTTTCTTTCTATTATTGTTTTAATTCTTATTCTGTTGTCTTTTTATTTCTTTTTCTAAATCGATGTAAATGTACTAAGAAATGATGAATATGCAACTATGTGATGTTATTAAGAATTACTGATTGTACATGTACATTGAAATGATTTCTAATTGTTTTGTTAATTCTTTTTTTAATTAATAAAAAAAAGAAAAGAAAAATACATCCCAAAAAAAAAAAAAAAAAAATAATAGTCAAGTAATAGGAAAATATATATTCGCAGTGCACCATCATCAGAATTCATATGTGTGCATATGTGGGGTTCTTAAATAAGCAAGTAGATATACCATGCTTGTCTTCACTGGGAACCCTAATTCCTCACACCCATACTTTCTCAGTTGCTGATTTCTAATATTAATCCACACTATCATGATAAGTACTGACATGCATATATCACTCAGAATGGATCATGACATCACTTTCTGAAATTTCAAAGATATTTCTCTCCAACTCTATAAAATCAAGATACAATAATCTACTACTCTCACATTTCAGTTTCCTCTTCCACTCATTTCTTTTGTTCATATAATCTTCCATTTTCATTCCTTAAAATCTACTAGTGTAGCCTTCTACTTCCAAGCTTATGCAAGTCTATCTTTACAAGGAAAGAAAAGCAAAAGAAACAAGAATGGTCACACCTGTCATTTAACCATCTATGGATGATTGAATCATGTCTTCCATAATGACAGATTCAGGTCTTAACTCCCGGATCCTGTAGGTGTGAACTCATTTGTAAATAAGAATTTTGGCAATGTCGATGTTATTGTTAGTTAAGGTGTGGACTCATTTGCAAATGGGATCTTCAAAGATTTCATTTAGATGAGGCCAAAATGAATTAGGAGAAGCCTTAATCCAACATAATTGAAGGCTTTATAAGCAAAGGAAATTGGGCACAGAAGTAGAAGCCAGAAGTCAGTGAAAACTGGAGAAGCAGACATAAGGCGAAAGCGTAAGAGATCACCGTGTGATGCCAGATTGCAGAATGCTACAGATGCCCAGCAAAGGCTTTTAAATTCCAAAATCTTATGAGTTGCATTTAATCAATCTTTCTTACTCATTATGGTCTATTTTATGACTGGACATGTTAATGAAGTTCTTCATAAACTCAGAATTCCTCTTATTTTTAGATATAGTAGCCATTTCTTCATTATTATCAAAGGACACTGAAGGAAATATATCTCTGTAATCATTTTTGTATTCCTTCCCTACTTCTACAGAGCTGCAATTTTCCCAATAGCCTTCCTTCCTTTTTGAATATTCCCTGGTTATTTCCCTTGCTGGCTCCTGTGCTGTTTCTTTAACTGTGGATATACTGTTTATCTGGGAGTCATTAGATTTTAAAGCCTGAGGTTGCTCTAGTGGTGCTCTACTCCAGGATGAATGCTGTCAAAAGTCACACCATTTAAGTATTCACAGAACACTTGGCAGTGCTACAAGA
The DNA here is from genome assembly GCF_023851605.1 of Tamandua tetradactyla. Classification (NCBI taxonomy): domain Eukaryota; kingdom Metazoa; phylum Chordata; class Mammalia; order Pilosa; family Myrmecophagidae; genus Tamandua; species Tamandua tetradactyla. The sequence goes on from NC_135333.1 coordinate 27,588,872, forward strand.
GTCCTTGGAAACTACGATTTAACAGACTTTTACAAAAGTTTTCAGAAGTCTGATTCTCTCTCACTTCTCTTCATCTACATTTAAACCTTTCCTACCTTTGTCATCACAGTGTAAATCTTCATTCATATGCATAAATGCAAACACCTGGCAAATGTTACGCTTTTCACCTTTATTCTCTTTGTATAAAGAATAAAGTATGTTGAATCAGTAAAAAAAAAAAAAAAAAAAAAAAAAAAACGTGAAGAGGCAGCCAACTCAACGGGAGAAGATATTTAGAAACCACATATCAGATATCCTGTGTACATAAAGAAATTATACAGCTCAACCAGAAAAGAACAAACAATAAAATGAGCAGTGGATATGAATAGACACTTTTCTGAAGAGCAAATACAGATGGCTACAAAGCACATGGAGAGACACTCATTTTCATTAGCTATATGAGAAATGCAAATCATGACAACAATGAGATATCACCTCACACCTATAAGAATAGCTGCTAAACCAGAACAATGAAAGAGGACCCCTATCTTACACCCTACACAAAAATTAACTCGAAGTGGATCAAACACCTAAATATAAGAACTAGCACCATAAAGCTTCTAGAAAAAAATGTGGAGACCTAGTAATAGGGGGTAGCTTCCTAAACTTTATACCCAAAGCACAAGCAACAAAAGAAAAAAATAGATAAAGGGGAACTCCTCAAAATCAAATGCTTCTGAAGCTCAGAAGACTTTGTCAAAAGTTGAAGAGACAGGGCGGGCCGCGGTGGCTCAGCGGGCAAGAGTGCTTGCCTGCCGTGCCGGAGGACCCCGGTTCGATTCCCGGCCCCAGCCCATGTAACAAACAAACAAAATATAATAAAACAAGAAAATGTTTAAAAATGTTTCCCTTTCTTCCTCCTTTCCTTCCTTCCATCCTTCCTTCCTTCTCTGTCTTTCCTTCCTTTCCTCCCTCTCTCTTTAAAAAAAAAAAAAAAAAAAAAAAAAAAAAAAAGTTGAAGAGACAGCCAACTTAATGGGAGAAAATATGTGGAAATCACATATCAGACTAAGGTTTGATTTCCTGTGTATACAAAGAAATCCATATAACTCAACAACAAAAGAACAAACACCCCAATTATAAAATGGGCTAAAGATAACGAATAGGCATTTTTCTGAAGAGCAAATACAGATGGCTCAAAAGCACAGGGAGAGATGCCCATTTTCATTGGCTATAAGGGAAATGCAGATCAAGACTACAAAGAGATACCACCTCACACCTATAAGAATGGCTGCTAGTGAACAAACAGGAAACCATAAATGTTGGAAAGAATGTGGAAAAACTGGGTTATGTACTGCTGGTGGGAATGTATAATGGTGTAGCCACTATGGAAGACTGGTAGTTCCTTAGGAAACTAAATATCAAGTTGCCCTATGATCCAGCAATAGCACTACTTGTTATATACCCAGAAAAGCTGAAAGCAATGACACAAACAGACATTTGCACACCAATGTTCATAGCAGCATTATTCACAATCACCAAAAGATGGAGACAAATCAAATGCCTATCAAGAGATGAGTGGATCAACAAAATGTGGTATATACATCTGACGTAATTTTATGCAGCAATAAGACAAAAGGATGTCCTGAAGCACATGACAAGATGGATAAGCCTTGAGGACTGAGTGAAATTAGCTAGACAAAAAAGGATAGGTACTGTATGATTCTACTTTTATGAACAGCATAAAGGTATAATCAGAGACTTATATCACAGATTATAGGGGATTTAGAGATACACAGAAGCTAGAGATGGGTAAACCATTAGCTAATGAGATTAAACTCCAGTGTAAGGGAACAGATAAAAGTGAAGGAGCTTCTCTAATGGGTAATATTACCATACTGAAGATGAACAAGATTGAAAGGGATTGTATAGACCTATGTGTCCCACTGATTAACACTAGAAATATGAATTAGTTCATGCAAGAATTACTTCAAAGATATGATTCTTGTACAAAGACTGTTTAAGTCCAGGGTACAGGGGGAAAACTACCATTGCATGCTATGAGCTATGTTCAAAAGGAAACCATCAGCACTACCACAGCAACAGCAGAGGTAAATAATGGGGGGAGGGACAAGAGTTAAGAGGAGGTTTAGATTTCCTGTTTGGTGAGGGTGTGTTAATTGGTTTTCTTTCTCTTGGGAATGATGAAATTATCTATAATCAAGAATGTTGATGGACTGTGGACTTTGGACCCCCCACAATGCCCGATGAATGCAGGTGGCTGAAGGATGCACTGATGGAGAAGTAGAATGGCGAACGATGGTGTATACTTATGAACAAAGGTTGTTCTGCTACAAAAAGGAACAAAGTCGTGAGGTATGTGACAATGTGAATGAACGTGTGGGACATTTGGTGAGACAAAATTAGCCAGAAACAAAAGAAGAAGAATGGTGTGGTCACCTTTAGAAAACACCTATAAGAAAACAGGGGCCTAGATTGTAAGCTTTTAGACCAGACATATTAAGTCTGGAGTGGTAATTATTATTTCTGGATTTTAAGAGGCTGTTTTCGATATATAACCTGATATTTAGAGATAAGAACAAAGCCGAACAGGTTGGGGGTAAAGTAATTCAAAACACAGGGGTAAGGAAGACAGTGTCTGTATTTTAGAACCACATATACTCTTTGAGACCAATGCAAGAAAAGTTTATTTGGTCTGGAATTGAAATTTTCTATAGTGCATAATCTAATTCAACCTATCTGTATAGCTCATTTGAACAACTGAAACACAGGGAGCACAGAATAAGGAAGAAGTCCTTTAATCCTATATAGATTATTGTAATACCTGGATATATCCTAGAGTATATTAAGCAGATAATCAAAAAGTATTGGCAAAGTCCCCTGAGGGATAGGAGCTATTGAATATGGAACTATTAAACCTTACCATCAGGGAATCCCCTGATACTGTGTCAAGCTTTAGGGACACCCAAATCAATAAGCCATATCCTCGATCATGAGGCTTACTCTTGTGGAGTTTATGTAGGTAGCGGAGAAGCTTAGACTACCAATAGGCATGCCTACGAGTTACTTCTGGAGGACCTCTGTTGTTGCTCAGATGTGGCCTCAGTCTCTCTAAGTCCAAATCTCCAAGTGAAATCATTGCCCTCCCCCCTATGTAGGACGTGACATCCAGGGGTGAAAGTCTCCTTGGCGATGCGGGAGGTGACTCCCAGGAATGAATCCAGTGGGATCAACAATTACACTATAACCAAAAGGGGGAAAAGAAGTGTAACTAATAAAGTATCAGTGGTAGAGAGAGTTCAAATAAAGTTGAGAGGCTACTCTGGAGGTTGCTCTTACGCAAGCTTCAGTTAGACCTTGCTACATATCATAACCTGCCAACCCCCAACCAGGGCCATTCCAGCCAATCCTAAAGAACACCTACGGAAATATAAAAGATTCCACAAGGGTTCCGTGTATTAGAGCAACTTTCTAGAAACCTACACCCTACAGATGGGTCCCTGGTCCAGATAAGCCCTGAAACCTAGAGGGCCCAGCCTCTCTAGAACATCAGGTAGTTCCATCTCCCTACCCCATATTAGTGACAGACTCTTCCAATATGAAAAATTGAGAATGGCCATAGCCCAAACACCCCTAAACAGAGGGATGGAAAGATCAAAGGTGATTGTGGAGTTATTAAGAGAAGATAGGACTTAACAAATGAATATGAATGCTGAATCATTAAATTGATCTCTTTTAGTCTACAGTATTTTAGAGCTGCTAGAAGTAAAAACCTAAAATTGTGAAATTGTAACCTATGTCAAAGTCTGAAATATGTTCTACAATTAATTGTGGTGCTGTGCTTTGAAATTTATAGCTTTTTTGTAAATATGTTATTTTTCACAAAAAAAAAGAAAGAAAAAAGTATATTGTAATGATAAAATATTTAAGCCCTCTAGCATCCTATAATATGGAGCAACTAGAAGGAAAAACCTGAGAGGATCATATGGTAGCCCATGATAAACTCTGGGATCCATCCTGTAACTACTTGTTGAAGAGTGCTTTGAAAACTATTGCTTTTTTATTTCTTTGCTTTGTATATATATTATACTATAGAATTTAAAAAGTTAAAAATAAAAAAAAGCTGAGGGTGAAGAATAGCTGCTATAAACAAACAGGAAACTACAAATGTTGGAGAGGATGTGGAGAAATTGGGACACTAGTGCATTCCTGGTGAGAATATATAATGGCACAGCCGCTATGAAAGACAGTTTGGCGATTCCTCAGAAAACTAAATATTGAATTGTCCTATAATCCAGCAATACCAATACTCGGTATATACCCAGAAGAGCTGAGAGCAGTGACACCAACACATTTGCACACCAATGTTCTTAGCAGCATTATTCACAAAGGCCAAAAGATGGAAACAATCCAAGTGTCCACCAGTGGACGAGTCGATAAACAAAATATGGTGAATGTATATATATATATGAATATATATATATATGAGTGTGTGTGTGTTGGAATATTATGCAGCAGTAAGAGAAACAGGTCCCAAAGCATATGACAACGTGGATGAATCTTGAAGACATAATGCGGAGTGAAATGTCAGACACAAAAGGACAGATACTGTATGATTTCACCATTATGACTAGAGGTTATACCGTAGAATATAGGGAACCTAGAGGTTCACAAAGCTTGAGATGGGGGAAAGGCTACCCAATGAAGTTGAACCTAAACACAAGGGAACGGCTAGAAATGATGGTAACTAATTAGCAGGATTATAAGTAATATTACCATATTGAAGGTGACTATGATTGAAAGGGGATTTTACTGCCATGTATCCAACTGATTAAATCTACAATTATAAATAAGTTCTCCCATGAACTATTTCAAAAAGGTTTGATTGTGGACAAAATGAATAGTAGAAGGGTATGGGAGAAAACTAAAAATGCACGCTATGGCCAATAGTTAACAGGAAGACATCAGTAGCACTGCAGCACTACTGGGGCAACTTTGGGGCGGGAGAGTGGATAAGTGATAAGGGGTAGTTTTGATCTGATAGTTGGTGATGCTGTATTTTTCAGTTCTTTGTCAGTGTGGACCAATGAAAACTGTCTAAAATTGCGAGTGTTGCTGATTGTGCAACCAAGTAAGTCACAGTTTGTTTATTTTGGACATTATCCATGATGCCAATGGATGGAATGAGCCGAAGGGTACAATGACTGAGAAGCAGAATAGTGGACTGTGATACATTTATATGATGGAATATGGGGCAGCTACAAAAAGGAAGGATGTTGAGAGGCACGCACTGCACTAAATAAACCTTGGGGACAATGTGTTGTGCAAAATAAGCCAGAAACAAAAGAACAAATATGCAAAGGTCTCTTTCAGAAAATATTTATAAGAAATACTTATAAGAAAATTGGAGCCTAGCCTGTAAGTCCTCACAGCAGCCACACTTAGTCTGAAGTTGTAAATGTATCTCTAGATTCTGAGACAGAGCTATATTTGTATCAGCTGGTATTTCCCTGGAACTTTGAATAACTCTGTGACACTTAAAACCCAGAAATGAAGTGCTACAGCACTGAAAGTTAGCATAGCTATATACAACTTTAACCAAAAAAAGAGATCAGGCCTCAGAGTTAAAAACGTAGCCATTCTGGAAGGGTCTAAGGTAAATCAGAATACAGAGTAAAAGATGAAAGTGTGTGTACTCTAAACCTTCACCTACTATACAAGACCAAAGGCAGAGAGGTTTATTATGTCTAGAGCCTATATTTTCAGAGACACATAATCTAAATCAACCAGTCAGGATAGCTCATTTGAACAACCCAAACTCCTGGAGTCCAGGACAGGAACGAGGCCTTGTAATTCTTATGGCTCAATGTAATACCAGGATACATCTCAGACTACCGTGGGCTGGTAATTAAAAAGTAGTAGTAGAATGTGGTCTCTCTCTCTGTAAGCCCAACTCTGCAAGTGAAATCATTGGCCTCCCCCCTCTATTTCCAGGGGTGAAAGTCTCCCTGGTGGCATGGGAGATGACTCCCAGGAATGAAGGTGGCCCTGGCACTGAGGGATCGACAGCACCTTCCAGACCAAAAGGGGGGGAAAGAAGTGTAATAAATAAGGTATTAGTGGCCAAAAAAGATCAGAGTCAAGAGACTCTCCTGGAGGCTACTCTTATACAAGCATCAGTTAGATAGGGTTAATTATAATGGTTTGCTAAACCCCAACCAACGTCATTCCTATTGACTCTTACAAACACCTAGGGCTCAAACTGAGACTCTATAAAGGTTTCATGCACTAGTTTGCTTTCCTGGAACCTATAATTATTGGAGGGTTCCTAGGTCAGGTAAATCCTGAAACTCAGAGGGACCAGCCTCTCAAAGATTATCAATTGATTCCCTCTCCCTATCCTTTAGTGTGTTCAAGTTTCCTTCTGTTAACATAGAACCATCAATTTCTCCCTTCAAATTTGTCAGTATTTGCATCACATATTTCAGGACTCTGCTGTTAGATGCATATATATTTATAACCATTACATCTTCCAGTTGAATTGTCCCCTTTATCCGTGGGTAATGACCAACTTTGCCCCTAATAACTGTTTTTGACTTAAAGTCTATTTTATCTGATATTGGTAGCTACCTCAGGTCTCTTTTGCTTATTACTTGCATGACATATATTTTTCTTTCCTTTTATCATCAACCTACTTGTATCTTTGACTTAAGGTGAGTCTGTTGCAGACAGCATACAGTTGCATTTTGCCTTTCTATCCATTCTGTCCGTCTCTGCCTTTACACTGGAGAGTTTACTCAATTTACATTTAAAGTCACTACTCATAACACAGGACTTTCTTCTGCCATTTTGCTATTTAGCCTTTGTAAATCTTATACCATTTTTGTCCCTCACTTCCATCAAGGACTACATTAATATTTATTTTCTTTCTCGTGCTGTACCATATTAAGTGCCTCCTCATTTCCATCTGGACATATTTTTAATCTGTTTACCTTGTGGTTACCATGGGGTTAAAATTTAATTTTTAACATTCTAAACACACAGTTGTATTATTTTTGAAACCGACTTGAGTTCCATAGCATACACATATACTTTTCCTATAGCCCTCTTTCCCCCACATTTTTGTACTTCTTACCACTTATACGTTTGCACATTGTATGACCAAAAACCTAGATTTATCATGACTTTGTTCACATTTGCATTTTAGCACCTGTAAGAAGTAAGAAGTACAATTACATGCCAAACAATACAATAATACTGGCATTTATAATTACCCAAATGGTTACTTTTACCACAGGTCTTTATTTCTTTTATGCTGCTTTGAGCCACTGTCTAGTGTCCTTGCATCTCAGTCTAAAGAACAATTCCTTTAGCATTGCTTGCAGGGCCAGTCTAGTAGTGGTGAACTTGCTCAGTTTTTTTTTTTAACGTTTTTTATTGTTAAATATAACACATACAGAAAAAAAAGAAAGAAAAAAATGATTTTCAAAATACACTTCAACAAGTAGTTACAGAAGAGATTTCAGAGCTTGCTATGGGTTACCATTCCACTATTTCTGACTTTTCTTTCTAGCTGCTCCAAAACACTGGAGGATAAACTTTTTTGTAAAAAATAACAAATATATAAATAAGCAATAAATTTCAAAGCACATTACAACAATTAGTTATAGAAAAGATTTCAGAGTTTGACATGGGTTACAATTCCACAATTTTAGGCTTTTACTTCTAGTTGCTCTAAGATACTGGAGACTAAAAAAATATCAATATTCAGTAATCATACTCATTTGTTAAGCCCTGCCTTCTCCAACATCACCTTTGATCTTTCTCCCACTCTTTAGGACTATTTGGGCTATGCCCATTCTACTCCCTCAGATTTTGTCTATCTGATATCTTAATCTCTCTCTCTCATTTAAAAAAAACTTCTTCTCCCTCATTTTTGAACAAGAGCCTTTCTGGGTATAAAATTCTTGGCTGGCAGTTGTTTTCCATCAGCACTTTAAAGATTTCAGTCCACTGCTTTCTTGTAACCATGGTTTCTGATGAGAAATTAGAACTCACCTCTAATTGGGACTCCATTTTCTACAACATATTACTTTTCTCTTTCACCTTTCAGAACTCTCTGCTATTATCAGTATACAACAGGGTGTATTTTTCTTCATGTTCATCCTATTTGGTACTAGGATAAACCTACCAAATAGGAAAAATTTGGTAACTAAATTCCGAAAGTTCCCTGTCATTATTTCTTTGACTACTTCTTCTATCCCTTTCTCATTTCTCCTTTTGGGACCCCCCAATGTGAGTATTGGTGTCCTTGATGGTGTCCCAGGGCTGTATTAGGCTATTTTCACTTTTAATATTTCTTTTTTTTTTCTGCTGCTTTTCAGCCTGACTCATTTCAAGCATCTTGCCTTCAAGTTCACTGATTCTTTCTTCTGCCAGCTCCAATTGCTCTTGAAATCTTCCTAGACATTTTTTTTTCATTTCTGTTATTATGGTCTTCAACTCCAGTAGTTCTGTTTGGTTCTTTTTCAAAATTTCTATCTCTTTACTTAGACTCTCATATTGTTCACTCATTGTTTTCCTGATATCTTTTAGTTCTTTCTCTGTACTTTCCGTCAACTCCTTGAATGTTTTTAAGACCATTGTTTAAAGCCTTTGTTTGGTATGTCCACAGTCTTGTCTTCTTTGTTGATATTTTCTGTATTTTTATTCTTCTCCTTTAGCTATGCCATCATTTCCTGTTTCTTTGTCTTGTATTCTTTTGTTGCACACGGTACATTTTGTATTTTTAAATGTTAACTTTGGGATTTACTCTCTGGGCTGTCTGTTTCTTGGTTTGGCAACCACTGGTCATAAGACTGAGATTTTCTTAAGCATTTGCCCTCCTAGCAGGATGGTCTACCCAAGGGAAATGCAGTGTGAAGGGTTTTCCCTGCCTTTCTGGGCCTTTGTCTTGACCCAGGCTTCTCTTTTTGGTTGTTTTGGAGTTCCCCTGTTTACCAGACTTTGGTTGTGCCCTCTGTTTCACAAAGGACAAGTCTCTCTCTCCCAGGTCTGGGGGCACATATGAAACCAGAAGGAAAGAAAGACAAAGACTGAGATGGTGTAATCTAGGAATGCCTAGAGCATACAATGATAGTGACTAAATGTACAAATTAAAAAATGTTTTTGCATGAGGAAAAACAAAGGAATGTCAATATTGCAGCATGTTGAAAATGGATGGTCATTCATATTTTAAAACTTCAACTTTTGCATGAGATTAGAGCAAAAAAGGTTTACTTGGTACAAAATTTAAATTTTCACTAGTGCATTTCCTAATATAATTTATATGGACAGGTTAATTGGAAACTATAAGTACATGGAACCTTGAATAGGGCATGAGATTTTGTAGCTTTGTTCAGTGTGATGCCCCAACAAATCCCAGAGTGATTTGAACAGTGAATAAAGAAATATTTGCAAAATCCCCTTGAGGGTATGGTGAGAAAGGGGGGAAATTCAATTTTCCCATTTAGAATATTCCTGATATTCTCACAAGCAGTGGGGACAACCAAATCAATAGGCCAAGCCCTCAGTCTTGGGATTTGTTCATATGAAACTTATCCCTGCAAAGGATAGGCTAAGCCTACTTAAATTAGGCCTAAGAGTCACCCCCAGAGAACCTCTTTTGTTGCTCTGATGTGGCCTATCTCTCTCTCAACCAATACGACAAGCAAACTCACTGCCCTCCCCCTCTCTACATGGGACATAACTCCCAGGGGTGTAAACCTCCCTGGAAACATGGGACAGAAATCCCAGGTTGAGCCAAGACTCAGCATCAAGGGATTGAGAAAACCTTCTCAACCAAAGGGGAAAGAGAGAAATGAGACAAAATAAAGTGTCAGTGGCTGAGAGATTTCAAACAGAGTCGAGAGGTTATCTTGGAGGTTATTCTTACACATATAGATATCCCCTTTTTAGTTCAAGGTGTATTAGGGAGGCTAGAGGGAAGTGCCTGAAACTGTAGAGCTGTGGCAGTAGCCATGTTTCTTGAAGATGAATGTATAAGGATATAGCTTTTGCAATGTGACTATATGATTGTGAAAAGCTTGCACCTGATGCTCCTTTATCTATGGTATGGGCAGACGAGTAAAAAATATGGATTAAAAATAAATAAATACTAGGGGGAACAAATGTTAAAAAAAAAAAAAAAAAGAAAGAAAGAAAGAAAGAAACAGGGCCAAACCTGTCAAATGTGTTTATTTTTATGATGTTCTGATTCTTTAACTGTAACTTATGGGAAGATTTTATGAGGCCTTTATTCAGTGGTAAAAAGAAGATGTGAAAAAACAAATAAACCAAAAACAATGTCTCTCACTCCCAGATATTTGACGCAGGCAGGCAGGCCTTCGTCCAAGACTGTCTGCCTGTATAAGTTTTTATACTCCTTTTGTTATTTTAAACTGCTTTTGCAAATTCTGGAGAGAGCAAATTCTGGAAGGAGGGTCAACCCAGGGAGGACTTTCCCAAGTTGATCTTTCCCAGCCCAAATGGTCAGGGACCCACGAAGAGGGCACAGACTAGCTGCAAAGTGCCCTGGAGAAGGAATCAAGAAGGATGCCAAAAGATTCTCTGATGGCTCCCTAAAGCTGAGCTTTCCAGCCCTGCCCAGCAACATTTCAGACAAGTGTTCCCGCAGTCCCGAGAAGGCACTGCATCTCTGAATCTCCACCACTTCTGCCCCTGACTGGCGAATGCTGAAACAATACTTGTTGCCACCTTTGTTGGGGCAGGATTGAAACAATAGCTTCCCTCATAGCTGGGGCCCCATGATCCCAATCAAAAGATGTGATCAAATTAATTACATCCCCCTATCCTTCAATGTGGACACCTCTTCTCAACGTGAAAAAGTCAGAACTGGCATTCCACAAAGATCCCTATAGAATGGGAGAAGGGTTAAAGAAGAAGGAAGAGGTATAACAGAGAAAATGGGATTTACCAAATGAGTATGGCTGCTGACTCACTATATTAATATTCCTTTTAGCCTTCAGTGTTTTGAAGCAGTGAAAAGGAAAAATTTGAGATGGTAGAATAGTAGCCCATAGCAAACTCTGGGATTTGTTCTGTAACTACTTGTTGAAATACGCTTTGAAACTTATTACTGTTTTCTTTCTTTACTTTGTATATATGTTATACTTTACAACAACAAAAAAAAAAGTTTTAAAAAAAATCTGTGACCAGTGATTGGCTATACCCACCCCTTTTCTTTTTCTTTTATTATTGAGAAATCTTTGCACACATACATTCTATACATGATGTACAATTGATGGCTTATGATATCATCACATAGTTGTGTATTCATTACCATGATCATTTTTTAGAACATTTGCATCACTCCAAAAAAACAAAAAACTCATTCATACCATACCTGCCCTCTCTTTCATTGATCACTAGTGTGTCCATCTACCCAATTTATTTTACCCTTTGTGCCCCCTATTATTTATTTATTTGTTTCTTATCCATATTTTTTACTCATCTGTTCATGCCCTGGATATAAGGAACATCAGCTACAAGGTTTCCACAATCATACAGTCACATTACAAACATTATATCTTTATAAAATAATCTTCAAGAGTCTAAGTCTACTGGAACACAGCCCAACAGTTTCAGGTACTTCTGTCTAGCCACACCAATACACTATAAACTAAAAAGGGATATCTATATAATGCATAAGAATAAACTCCAGGATAACATCTCAACTGTGTTTGAAATCTCTCAGCCACTGAAACTTTATTTTGTCTCATTTCTCTCTTCCCCCTTTTGGTCAAGAAGCCTTTCTCAATCTCTTGATGCCAGGTCTTGGCTTATCCCAGGCTTTCTGTCCCACATTGCCAGGGTGATTTACATCTCTGAGGGTCATGTCCCACGTAGGAGGGAGGGCAGTGAGTTCACCAGTGAGATCAGAGACAGAGGCCACATCTGAGCAACAAAAGAGGTTCTCTGGGGGTAACTCTTAGGCCTAATTATATTAGGCTTAGTCTATTCTTTGCAGGAATAAATTTCATAAGGACAAACCCCAAGATCTAGGACACAGCCTATTGATTTGATTGCCCCACTGCTTGGGAGAATATCAGAAATTCTCCAAACAGGAAAGTTGAGTATTTCCTCCTTTCTCCCCATTTCCCCAAGGGGACTTCATAAATACTTCTTCATTCACTGCCCAAATCACTCTGGGATTTATCTGGGCATCACACTAACCTGGACAAACCAACAAATCTCATGCCCTATTCAAGATTCCATGTACTTACGGTGTTCAACTAAACTGACCATACAAGTTAAATTAGGGAATGCACTAACCAAACTATAAATTTTACACCAAATAAACATCTCTCCCTTTAATCTCACACTGAAGTTGAAGTTTTAAGATTTGGACTATATCCTTCTTTACCCAGTCTTTTGATGTACCTTCGTCCTATCCAGATTAGCTTCATTCATATCTATACTCAAAGTCTCATCACTTTTTCAACTTTTTAAACAGTTCCTGTATGGGGTACTGCTGACTTTCATAACTTCAGAGCTCTAACTTTGAGACTCAGGTGTCACATAAACACCTGAAGTTTCTGGGAAAGACCATGCTATTTACAAACAGCCCAGATCTCAGAATTTAGAATTAACAGTTAAACCTCCTAAATATAAGTGGCTGATGTAAGAGCTTACAATCTAGGACCCTTTACAATAAACCTCAACCTGATAACCACTGCTCTCAACTTTAGGTCACTGAATTTTTATATTATAGTTAGTCCATATGGTTGACACATGATAATATTTATCTTTTTATTCCTGACATTTCATTCTACATGCAGCTCTTAAGGGCCATTCACCTAGTTGCATGCCTCACAACTTCATTCCTTCTTGTGACTACTTATTAGTCCATTGTATGTATACACCATAGCTCCCCCTTCCATTCCTCAACCACTGTACCCTTAGGCCACGTCCATTCATTGTGGACCAGGAACACTGCCACCAGAAACACCAGTGTGCAAATGCTCATTCGTGTCCCCACACTCAGTTCCTCCAGGATCATATGGCAAACCCACCCCTAGCCTCCTGTGGAACCACCACACTGCCCTCCAAGGAGCTAGACCTCTCATTTCCCTACCAACAGCGAATAGGTACATCTCTTGGATTTCCTCTAGCACTTGTTTCTTTCTGTTCATTTTTAAACAGTTTTATTCACACATCATACAATCCAGTCTAAATATTCAGACATGCCTTCACCACCATACTTTATCTGAAGACATTTCATTTTCTTCCACAAAGAATCCATACCCCTTCCCCAATCCCCCCACCTGTTGACATTTAGTTTTGGCATAATACCTTTGTCACATTCAATGGAAGCATATTACAATGTTACTATTGACTATAGACCCTAGCTTACATTGATTGTAGTTTTTCCCATATACCATTTATTTTCAACACCCTGCAATACTGATGTTCACTTCTTCCTCCTCATGCAAAAACATTTTTAAATGTGTACATCTAATCACCATCACTGTACACTCTAGGCATTCCTAAATTACACCATCTCAGTCTTTATCCTCTATCTTTCCTTCTGGTTTCATACGTGCCCCCAGACCTTCTCCCTCTATCATACTCACATTCAGCTTCAATCAATGTACTTACATTATTGTGTGCTACAACCAGGTAGTATTGTGCTACCCATTTCTGAATGTTTACAATCAATCATGTTGCACAATCTGTAGTCCTTCAGCACCAATTGCCCAATCTCTATCCTATTTCTGTCTCCTGACCATCCCTGTTCTTGGGGAAGAGGATGTTTATGTCTCTCCATCTCCAGCAGCTAGCCAAGGACTGGACCTCGTGGAGGCCTGCTGTGAGAGTGGGGTATGCATGCTGGTAGCCACGCATGGAGAGTAATTTGCAGTTCCCTACTGTAATTTATCTGCCTCTTCCTCCGGCTCCTCCCTGGACGCTGTATAGTGTTCTTTTGGCCTCTGGAGTTTCAAAATAGTTGTTTTAGACATTTCCTGCCTGTTTCATAGTTGTTCGGGCAGAAGACCTGAGTCCTGAAGCCCCTCACTCTGACATTTTCCTTGGAAATCTCCTAAGTCATTTCTTAACGCTCAGGAAGTTATTCCTGAGCAAATGCCTGGAAATTAGAGACTTTAGGGAAAGTAGAGGATATCACCCCTCCCTGTTTTAGTTTGTAAAAGCTGCCAGAATGCAAGATATCAGAAATGGAATGGCTTTTAAAATGGGGAATTTATTATGTTGCAAGTTTACAGTTCTAAGGCCATAAAAGTGTCCAAATTAAGGCAAGACTATAAAAATGTCCAAATAAAGCATCCAGGGAAAGGTACCTTGGCTCAAGAAGGCTGTTGCCATTTGGGTTTCTCTCTCAGCTGGGGAGGCACATAGTGATAGCTGCTAACCTTTTCTCCAGGCTTCTCCAATGGCTTCCCCAGGGGTGTTTTCTTTACCCATCTTCAAAGGTCTCTGGCTGTGTGGGCTGTGGTGGCTCTGAAGCATTTTCCAAAATGGTTCCCTCTTAAATGGCTCCAGTAAGCAACCCCACCTTGAATGGGAACTATCTAATCAAAAGTTACCACCTACAATTGGGTGCATCACATCTCCATGGAAACAATCAAAAAGATCCAATATTGAATGAGGATTAAAAGACATGGCTTTCGAGTTCCGGAGAAGATGGCGGCTTAGTAAGACGCGCGGGTCTTAGTTCCTCCTCCAGAAAAGCAACTAAAGAAACAGAAACAATACGAAACAGCTCCCGGAGTCACGACAGAGACCAAAAAGACAGCGTACCCCATTCTGGAACAGCTGAACGGGCAGGGAGAATCTGCTGCGGTGAGCTACCCGAGGGGCGCGCGTTTTCCCGGCCGGGGCGGCTGGCGACTGGGGTCCCCTCCACGCACGTGGCTCCCCGGTCTAACTGGGAACGTTGGATAGCGGGGCCCTCCCGTCACGCTTGGCGTTTCGGGCCAGCTGGGCAATTAGGACCGGCACTCCCCCGAGCCAGGGCGGCCGGCGACACCCCCCGCCCTCCACGCGCGGTTTCCCGGGCCGACTGCCGTGCAGACAGACGAGCGCCACGAGCGCCACCTACTGGGCAGGAAAAGAAAAACAGAGCCCAGAGATTTCACAGAAAAAGCTTTCAACCAGCTGGGTCCCACACCCAGGGAAATCTGATCAAATGCCCAGACACCAGCAGAAAATAATGGATGACGCTCGGAAAATTGAAGATATGGCCCAGTCAAAGGAACAAACCAATAGTTCAAATGAGATACAGGAGCTGAGACAACTAATGCTGAATATACGAACAGAAATGGAAAAATTCTTCAAAAACCAAATCAATAAATTGAGGGAGGACATGAAGAAGACATGGGCTGAACAAAAAGAAGAAATAGAAAATCTGAAAAAACAAATCACAGAACGTATGGGAGTGAAAGACAAAGAAGAAAAAATGGAACAAACAATGGATACCTACAATGGTAGATCTAAAGAGACAGAAGCTACAATTAGTGAACTGGAGGATGGAACATCTGAATTCCAAAAAGAAACAGAAACTATAGGGAAAAGAATGGAAAAACTTGAGCAGGGGATCAGGGAACTGAATGACAATATGAAGCGCACAAATATACGTGTTGTGGGTGTCCCAGAAGGAGAAGAGAAGGGAAAAGGAGGAGAAAAACTAATGGAAGAAATTATCACTGAAAATTTCCCAACTCTTATGAAAGACCTAAATTTACAGATCCAAGAAGTGCAGCGCACCCCAAAGAGAATAGACCCAAATAGGCATTCTCCAAGACACTTACTAGTTAGAATGTCAGAGGTCAAAGAGAAAGAGAGGATCTTGAAAGCAGCAAGAGAAAAACAATCTGTCACATACAAGGGAAACCCAATAAGACTATGTGTAGATTTCTCAGCAGAAACCATGGAAGCTAGAAGACAGTGGGGTGATATATTTAAATTACTAAAAGAGAAAAACTGCCAACCAAGACTCCTATATCCAGCAAAATTGTCCTTCAAAAATGAAGGAGAAATTAAAACATTTATAGACAAAAAGTCACTGAGAGAATTTGTGACCAAGAGACCAGCTCTGCAAGAAATACTAAAGGGAGCATTAGAGTCAGATACGAAAAGACAGAAGAGAGAGGTATGGAGTAAAGTGTAGAAAGAAGGAAAATCAGATATGATATATATAATACAAAAGCCAAAATGGTAGAGGAAAATATTATCCAAACAGTAATAATACTAAAAGTTAATGGACTGAATTTCCCAATCAAAAGACATAGAATGGCAGAATGGATTACGACCCAGCAATACCACTGCTAGGTATCTACTCAAGGGACTTAAGGGCAAAGACACAGACGGACATTTGCACACCAGTGTTTATAGCAGCATTATCTACAATTGCAAAGAGATGGAAACAGCCAAAATGTTCATCAACAGACGAGTGGCTAAACAAACTGTGGCATATACCTACGATGGAATATTATGCAGCTTTAAGACAGACTAAACTTATGAAGCATGTAATAACATGGATGGACCTAGAGAACATTATGCTGAGTGAGTCTAGCCCAAAACTAAAGGACAAATACTGTATGGTCCCACTGATGTGAACCGACATTCGAGAATCAGCTTGGAATATACCATTGGTAACAGAGACCAGCAGGAGTTAGAAAGAGGGTAAGATAATGGGTAATTGGAGCTGAAGGGATACAGACTGTGCAACAGGACTAGATACAAAAACTCAAAAATGGACAGCACAATAATACCTAAGTGTAATGTAACTATGTTGGAACACTGAATGAAGCTGCACCTGAAATATGGTTTTTTGTTTGTTTGTTTGTGTGTTTGTATCTTTTGTTTTTGTTTTTTTCTTTTTCCTTTTTATATATATATATATATAATTAGTATTATTATTTTAATTCTCTTCTCTATATTAACATTCTATATTTTTTCTGCTGTTTTGCTAGTTCTTTTCCTAAATCGATGCAAATGTACTAAGAAATGATGATCATACATCTATGTGATGATTCTAAGAATTACTGAGTGCATTTGTAGAATGGAATGATTTCTAAATGTTGTGTTAATTTCTTTTCTTTTTTTTGATTAATAAAAAAATTAAAAAAAAAAAAAGACATGGCTTTCTGGGGTACATAATAGCTTCAAATTGGCAAACTCATCATATCCATTTTTATTTGCTAATTTATTTATAGCCACAGGTTTTTCACATGTGAAAAAGCCCCCAAGAAAAGATGTAAGAGGACATTTTACCTTCTTTCTGAAATTTAAAATCATTAAAATATTCTTATGAACTGGAGTGTAGGCCATGGTGGCTCAGCTGGTAGAGTTCTCACCTGCCATGCTAGAGACCCAGGTTTGATTCTTGGTGCCTGCCCATGCCAAAAAATTCTCATCTACAGGAATGAATTACGAGAACATGGCCATTGGGAGACTCGGGTTCAATTCCCAGACCATGAACCACCACCCCCCCCCCAAAAAAAAAAACAAAAACAACAAAACCATGGCCTTTTTTGGAGTTCATAATAACCTAAAACTGCCACAGTGGGTGAGAATTGAGGCATGATGATGGGGCATCTGGACGAGTGACCTGGACTCAGTACTGAGAATTCTGTCCTCAGAGAGCAGTAATGGCTCAGGCACCGAGAACTCTGGGTGTGTCTTTGGGACAGACACGGCACTCCATCCACCTTAAGAAGCTCATCCATGAAGAGCTGCTACAACACTGTTCGATGACTGTCCCAACTGAGCAAAGCACAGGGAGGTGGAAGCTTGGTTGTAGTTAACTGAGGAAGGCAAAGCTGTAGTCACAAGAGTGGGCAGCTCTGTTGGAGCCATATGGCTACAGATACTCTGAAAACCACAGAGGTCACTGGGGAGGGCTGTTGGGGATGAGGTGTGGCAAGCAAAATAAAAGCCGAATCATGAGTATGAGCAAGCACCTTTGGGAATCTGGGAAAATTTTAGAGGCCCTAAGGAAAGTTAGAAACTCCTCTGGGTAAATTAAGTGAGGGCTTAGAGCTGTCACAATTTGAGTAGGTTTATATATGGTACAGTGCTTGAGTTTACAAATTGGCAAACTTCATGGTTACTTTCCCTGAATCTCTGGTCACTGAACCAAAATTATCAGCCTTCAGACAGAAGGGGCTGGGGAAGAAACTTGCCTCAGATTCAAGATAGGTGAGTTCTTGCCTCAGCACTGGCATCAATTTGCTGTGTAATCATGGATATGTCATTTAACTTTTATGAATATCACTCTCCTCCTCTGAAATACCAATAGGATGAGACCAACCCTAGGTACAAAAGAAGTTCTTAGGGCAAGCCACGGTGGCTCAGCAGGCAGGAATGCTTGCCTGCGATGCCAGAGGACCTGGGATCGATTCCTGGTGCCTGCCCATGTTAAAAAAAAAAAGAAGAAGTTCTTACGAAACTAATAATATCAAACTAATATGCAAATGAACTCGTATCTGTGAACATGTTCATCAGTTTTTGTGTATATAGAAAATTGCCAAATATGCACACTATGTCAATTTCTCTTATATTGGACTTTATCGGGATATTGCAGCTTTGACATTATTTTGGGAGAGTAAAATTCAAGGGAGTATTAACACTATTTTAGGATATCTGGGTGAAAGGAGGCAGCACTGTTTCCAACATCTAGGATTAGTCATCCCATAAATAGGCTATAGAGAGAGGAGGGCGAGAGAGTGTGGGAGCCCTCAGATCATAGCAGAACAGTGTTCAGGAAGCCAATGGTAGAAAACATATAACAACTTTTAAAAAGCAACTTGGCAATATCTGGTAAAGGTAAAGGTATGCTCCCCCATTTATAATATAGTTGTCTTAAATATTTCCTCTACATACATTTAGAAATACATCAGACTGTTACAATTTTTGCTTCAACCATCAAACAATTTAGAATACTCAAGAGGAGAAGGAAAGTCTATTGTAGGTCTACTGGTAACAAATTCTCTTAGTTTTCCTTCATCTGAGAATGTCTTGAAGTATTAGTTAGGGTTCTGTAGAGAAACAGAATCAACAGGGAACACTTGCAAATATAAAATTTATAAAAGTGTCTCCATGGGAACAGAGTCCAAAATCCGCAGGGCAGTCTGTGAAGTCGACGATTCCGATGGAGGGTCTGGATGAACTCCACAGGAGAGGCTCGCCGGCTGAAGCAGGAAGACAGCCTGTCTCTTCTGAATCCTCCTTAAAAGGCTTCCAGTGATTACATTAAGCATCAGTTATTGCAGAAGGCACTCCCCTTTGGCTGATTACAAATGGAATCAGCTGTGGGTGCAGCTGACATGCTCATGATTTAATTCTATGAAATGTCCTCATCGCAACAGACAGGCCAGCACTTGCCCAACCAGACAAACAGGTACCACCACTTGGCCAAGTTGACACATGAACCTGACCATGACACTTGATTTCCTCTTCATTCTCAAAGAATATTTTCACTGGAAATAGGATTCTGGTTTGACAGTTATTTTCTGTTACCATTTGAATAATATTGTGTCATTTCTAGATGTTCTACATGGTTTCTGATGCTAAATCTCTGTCATCTCATTTTTTCTCATATAGATAAGATGTTATTTCTCTTTCGCTGCTTTCAAGATTTTTCCTTTGTCATTAGTTTTCAGAAGTTTGACTACAGTATGTCTTAATGTGGATTTCTTTGGGTGTATACTGTTTGGAGTTTGTTCAGCTTCTTGAATGCACAGATTTATGTATTTTGCTAAATTTGGGGAGTTTTTAGCCATTCTTTCTTCATGTACTTTTCAGCTTCATCCTCCTTCTCCTCTTCTTCTGGGATCCCAATGACATGAATATTAGATCCTTTGTTATAGTTCCACAGGTCCCTGAAGCTCTGTTCACTTTATTTTCAATTTGTTTTTTTTTTTTCCTGCTGTTCTGATTGGGTAATTTCTATTTTTCTTTCTTCAAGTTCACTGATTCTTTTCTCTAGCTCCTATATTCTACTGTTGAGTTCATCTATTCAGTTTTTTGTGTCAGTTATTGTATTTTTCAATTCTAAAAATTTCAATTGGTTCCCTTTATCACTTGCTGAGATGATTTTTTCATTTGTTTCAAGCATGTTCATAACAGCTTATTGAAGCATTTATGGTGGGGACAGATAATTTTTGTCAGATAATTCCAACATCTCTGTCTTCTTGGTGCTGGCATTTATTGATTGTCTTTTTTTATTTAGTTTGAGGTTTTCTTCATTCTTGGTATGGGTGATCTTTTTTATAAAACCAGGATTTTTTGGTATCATACTTTGATACTCTGGATCTTATTTAAACTTTCTATTTTAGCTGGCTTTCTCTGACCAACTCTTGCAGTGGAGTGGGGGAAACCACCTCATTACTACAACCTGGGGGTAGAAGTCCAGGTTTCCCATTCAGCCACTGTTGATTCCCAAGGGAGGGAGAGTTCTCATTTCTGCTGAATAGATTAGGAGTCCTGGTCCCCAATTAGACCTCCACTAATTTTGCTGGGAGGAGTAGGAATGCCTCATTGCTACTGTCTCTGTAGACTCCACTAATGCCATGGTGTGCGGCTTGGCCTCATTACTTCCAGCCAGTGGTGAAAGTCTTGATTCTCCACTAGCCTCCTCTGATGCCACATGAGCTGGAAGCAGGGGTGGAGGGTGTCTCATAATTACATGGTGGAAGTAGAAATCTATGTTCCTCACCTTGTCTCCACTGACAATGCAGGATGGAGCTGGGCCCTCATTACCACCCAGCATAGATGAAAGTCCCAGTTCCCTACTTGGCCTTCTCTGGCACCATTCTAGTGGGTGAGGGAAAGTGGGAGGGGTGCATGATAAGTGAGAGTCTAGTCTTCCCACTTGGCCTTTGCTGGCATGGGTGGGGTGCAGCCACAGATTTTTCTATGGTGTTAGGCTGGAGTATACATTTATTTTCTAAAAGTTCTCTGTCTCACTAGGCTTCCCTTTTTCTGGTCCTTTGGGAAGAGAGAGTAGGCTTTTGTTAGATTTTATTTTGTTTCATTGGCATTTCCAGGCTTCTGGCTTCTCCAGCTCCAAGTCTGTGCTATGTAAGACAAAAAGAAAACCCAGGGAACTCACACTGTGTCCCTCTCAGAATTCTGAGATCCCTAGCCAATCTGCTTTCTTTTATCCACTTTTTGGAGTCTTCCTATGTTGTTGTTATTGTTGTTTTAATATAATGTGCCAGTTTGAAATTGTTGTGTACCCCAGAAAAGCCATATTATTTAATCCTCATTCACCATTACTGGGTGGGATACATTCCTTCAATGGAGATGTATCTCCACTCATTCAAGATGGGATTGCTTACTGGAGCCCTTTAAGAAGAACCATTTTGGAAAATGCTTCAGAGCCAGCAGAGCCCACAAAGCCAGGGACCTTTGGAGATGCAGGAGGAAAACACCCCCAGAGAATCCTTATGGAGTGAGAAGCCAGGAGAGGAAGTTAGCAGAGTTGTCATGTGCCTTCCCAGCTGAGAAAGAAACCCCGAACCTCATCGGCCCTTTCTTTGTTATCTTTCTCTGGATGCCTTAGTTTGGACATTCTATATCCATAGAACTGTAAACTTGAAACTTAATAAATTTCCTTTTTATAAAGCCCTTCCATTTCTGTTATATTGCATTCCAGCAGCTTTAGCAAACTAGAACATATAGTATAAAACATATAAATCCAGGGTTTTGTTGTTGTTTGTACTTAGTAGGAAAAATAGGGAAAAGAATGTTTACTCCATCTTCTTAGAACCAAACTTCTCGATTCTTTTTTTCTAAATATAATTTTGATGTCTCTCCTTAGCATGCTTAATCTTTCTTCTATGTTCTTCCATATTCTCTTCATGAATATAATTATAATTACTTTCTTTTAATGTCTTTGTCTACTAATTCTGCTATCTATGTTTTTGGAGGGTCTGTTTATATTGATTTTTTTCTTCTCATTGAAATCAATTTTAATTTTCAATAAATCAAATTATGTGGGTCATAATTTCCTGCTTCTTTGCATGCCTGATCATTATTTTTTTTACTGAATGCCAAACATTGTTAATTTCACCTTGTTTGGGGCTGAATATTTTTGTATTCCTATAGTCTTGAGATTTGTCTTGTAATACAGTTGAGTTACTTGGAAACAGTGTGATCTTTTCAAGGCTTGCTTTTAAGCTTCACTAGGTGAAGGACCAAAACAAAACTTCTAGGGAAAATATCCTCCTACAACTGAACATTCTTCCAAATGTCCCATGAATTACAAGCCTTTTCCATTCTGGCTGATGGAACCCAAAGTATTCCCAGCCCTGAGTGAAGGACAAAAATTGTTCTCACGAATCCTCTCAGGTGGTTCTTTCCCTGGTGCTGGATAAGTATTCAGCACATGTCCCGATAAGTATTCAGCAGAGAATTCAAGGGGGCTGTCAGCAGAGCTACAGAGCTTACTCGCTGGGCAGTTCATTCCTCATGGGGATTTAGCCCTGTTAATTCTAGCCACTCTGGCCTCCCCAGGTTCCCAGCTCCATCTCCTCAACTCAGAGAGACCACTAGGTTCCACCTGTGTCGACTTTCATATTGTAAGGGTCTGTCACTAATATGGGGTAGGGAGATGGAACTATCTGATGTTCTGGAGAGGCTGGGCCCTCTAGGTTTCAGTGTTTATCGGGACCAGGGACACATCTGGAGGTTGCAGGTTTCTGGAAAGTTACTCTAGTACATGAAACCCTTGTGGAACTTTATAGAGTTCCTTAGGTGTTCTTTAGGATTGGCTGGAATCATCCTGGTTGGGGGTTGGCAGGTTATGATAGGTAATAAAGTCTAACTGAAGCTTGCATAAGAGTAACCTCCAGAGTAGCCTCTTGACTATTTGAACTCTCTCTGCCACTGATACTTTATTAGTTACACTTCCTTTCGCCCTTTTAGTCGGGATGGAATTGTTGATCCCATAGTGCCAGGGCCAGATTCATCCCTGGGAGTCACCTCCCAAGTTGCCAGGGAGACTTTCACCCCTGAATGTCATGTCCCACATGGAGGGAGGGCAATGATTTCACTTGCAGAGTTGGGTTTAGAGAAAGCGAGGCCACATCTGAGCAACAAAAGAGGTCCTCCTTTATGCCTAAAAGAGGAAGTAACTTTTAGGCATACCTATAGGTAGTCCCAAAGACATCATTTTAAGTGGGAAAACAAGTTATTGCCAAAGGACACATTCGGTCCTATGCCATTTACATAGCTCTTAAAACAGCACTAGCTCAGTACAATACAGCATAGTATCATATTTCATTCAATGGATAACAGCTAAATTTATAAAAACACCTTCCAAGTATTAGACACTTTTGTAAATGCTCTGTTCAACTTATTTTCCTCTGTGGAAGAGAGGCATTGGGGCTCAGAGATGCTTAGCAACTTGCTCAACAACCCAAAGCTAGCAAGTGGCAGAGATGGGATTTAAACCAACACAGTCCAGCTTTTGAGTCCACGCCCTTAACCGTTAGGCTACCCTGCCTCTCATGCATATAAGCGAGCAAACATGGACAGGAAGGAAATCCACCAATTTCAAGATAGAAGTTCCTTCTGAGAAGGGAGGGAAAGAATTGAGCTATTGATTCTGGGGATAGGGATAGGAGTTAAACAGTGCTCACAGTGTTTTCTTTCCTTAAAAAGTATAGTAGAATAATGTTCGCATATGTACAAACTGGGTACCTGGATGTTTGTGCTTTGAAATATTTTATAAGTTTAAGATATTTTCCTATGAAAAGAAATAAAAGCAGAAATAAGAGTCCCCAGAGGCTCAAAAGCACAAATGAAAGACAGGGGCAGGGAAACGTGGAGGAGAAGCCAAGAGATAACCTAGCCCTTTCAGGCTAAGTACAAACTCTGGGTGTGGCACCAACCTCCCCCCAGAACTCCTAGAAACTGACACCACAGGTCAGGAAATGCCACTGAGCCTCTTTTACTCCATTCACCCAGTTCCTTCCACCAGGAATGCCCTCCTCTCCTCCTTCACTGTACCCCATGAAAGAACCAGCTCAAAAGCCTTGTCTTCTCTGTAGCCTATGAGATTAGTGAACTCTTCTCTATTCACAAAGGTCAGAGGAGCAACACAGCCAGCTTACAGAAGAGGGGGGAAAGGAGGATTCTTGACTTACATCACAAAGCATGGAAGAGACAGGGGCAGAGCTGCCTGCAGAGACCACTTGATCCGGGCACTGTAACATCTCTGAGCCTTTTTCAGTTTATCTTTCTTACTTTCACAGGCAAGTTCTTCCACTTGGGAGGAGACTTGACTATGGGAAATGCCAGGTTCCTACTCTCACAGCTTGTGATAAGAGACAAAAAGAGCCTCTTTCCTCCATCTAAAGTTTGAAAACAGGCCCAGGAAAGCTCACAGGGAGGAGTTATGATTCACATGGCTGGAAGTCCAGTGGACACTCCTGAAACCTGGGCATTGGTGTCTGGCAGAGAAGGAGAGAGAGATTCCAGGCAAACCAATCCCATCACCACTACACACATAACTCTCCCAAGAAGTTTTCATCTCTATCTCTGAGTTCCAAGAAAAATTGTTTGTCCCATACTTCCTTCAACAATATCTAATCAGAAGTGTTTATTGAGTATCTATCATGTGCCCAAAGGGACAAAGATGACTTAGATAGAGGCTCTGTCTATCTAGGGAACCGAGAAACTAGATATGTAAAAGGATTATTACGATGCAGTGTCTGAGGGCAATAACAGAAGCATGTTATCAAATGTGTGGGAAACACAAGAGGATGACTTGGAGAGAACACATACATGTTAGATCTTGAAAAAATAAGAGCTTTCTGCTGTGGAGTGGGTGAAACATCACAGACAAGGAGATGTGTGTACCATGGGATTGAGGCTTGAATGAGTACTGCATGCTTGGGGAATGGTGAGAAGGTCAGTGTGGCTGGAGCCCAGTATCAAGAGATGTGATGTATTAAGGTTGGAGAGGAATTTGGGGTAGATTAAGAGAGGTCTTAACATTCACCAAAAGGTATTTGTCCTTTTTGGCATAGACAACAGAACTGTTAAATTTTCCTTATCTGGAATATAACCTCATTTTAGCTGTTCTTTATCATGATGACTATGTGGGGAGGCAGGAGGGCAGGGATAGACTTGGCAGTGAGAAGGGGAGCCTGGAGGAAAAGAATAAGTTGGGATGCTGCTGTAATAGCACAGTGAGGGAGGAGGGCATCTTTCTTTTTAATTTGTATCATGATTATTTATGGACTTACCTTACATTTCCCACAAAATACACACCTTCTCAAAAGCAGGAACAGAGTATGATTGTGTGATGGTCAGGTCCATGTATCAACTTGGCCAGGTGGTTGTGCCCAATTATCTGGTCAAGCAAGCACTGGCCTTTTACTATGAGGACATTTCATGGACTTAAATCATTAGCATGCTGGTTGCATCCATGGCTGATTACATCTGCAGTGAGCTAAGGGGAGCATCTTCTGCAATGAGTGATGCTTAATCTAATCACCTTCACGCTTTTAGGGAGAATTCAGAAGAGACAATCCCTCTTTCCACTTCAGCCAGCCAGCCTCTCCTGGGAGTTCACTGAGGACCTTCATTGACGCTGCCAGCTTGCAGCCTACCCTACAGATTTTGAACTCTTTTGCCCCATGGTTGTGAGAGACACTTTTATAAATCTCATATTTACAGATATCTCCTGTTGGTTCTGTTTCTCTAGAGAACTCTGACTAACACAGCTTGGTATTAGGGGTGGTTCTTGAGAAACAGAAACTTAAAATAGGATTTTTACAATTGGTTTTCTACTCTGACTAGACTCAGAGGCACTAATGACTCTGTTTCTAATAATCAAGATGGCACTGACAGTCCATGGGGTGAGCTGGCAAAAGAGATACTCAAAACATCACCATTAGATTCTGCTAATTGTATGCTTATATGAGGCAAGTTTCTGGATAAGAATGTTTTTGACACCTTTACGGAGTTTTGTGGAATTAAGAGGTATAATGATGTTGGTGGGTTGTTGTTAGATAAACTGGATACAGTGATGAGGGAAAGGAAGGAGCTGAGGGCTTCAAATTTTCAGCTTAAATGCCATATGAAAGATGTAAAAGTTTCTATGAGTACCCCGAAGGAAAATCTTATTTCTTGTAGCTGCAGACTTGAGATCTCTGATAATCAGACCCAGAATCTCATTGTTAGAGTAGCAGATTTACAACATAAATTGAAATCTCAACATTGCAGGGTGTCTGCTGTTAAAGTGAGGGCATTGATTGGAAATGAGTGGGATCCTGAAAAATGGTATGGGATGAAATGACAGCTGTGGAAACTTTGGAACCCTAGAGTACTGAGTCTCTTCTAGATAAACCTGTAATGGTCTTCCCTGAGGACATAGCCACCCCACCTGCAGCCTGCCCTGAGGAAAGAGCTTCCCAGTCTCCAGAGAAAACAGCTACCCAAGGTCCAGCCTGCCTTGAGGAAATGGCTTCCTAACCTCCAGACCACCCTGAGAATTTGGTCACCTAACCTCCACTTTAAAGGATTAACCCTCAGTGCCTGTGAGGCACATAATTGCCTCCCATGGGGAAACAGCCTTTGCTCCTCTGTCTGGAGTGATTAATCCTGTTTCACCAGACGAAATGGCAAAGGAATGCCCTAAGGTAATTGGCTTGAAAGACAGTTCTATTTCTTTTCATGACCCACCCCCACCACCCTCTTTCTTCCAGACCTATAACTAGACTAAAGTCCCAACAGGTCCCAAAAAGTGAGGTACAAAATGTCACCCATGAGGAGGTACACTATACTCCAAAAGGACTGCATGAGCTTTACAATCTATATAGACAGAAATCAGAGGAATATATGTGGGAATGGATTTGAAGGGTGTGGGATAATGGTGGAACGACTATAAAGCTGAATCAAGCTGAATTTATTGAGATGGGCCCACTAAGCAGTGATTCTGCATTCATGTTATAGCTCAAGGGGTTAGAAAGGGAATTAACAGTTTGTTTGGGTGGCTGGCTGAAATATGGATCAATAGTGGCCTACAACTATGGATCAACAATTACATCCTGATCAAAAGGGGGAAAAGAAGTGTAATTAATAAAGTGTCAGTGGCAAAGAGAGTTCAAATAGAGTTGAGAGGCTACTCTGGAGGTTGCTCTTATGCAAGATTCAGGTAGACCTTGCTACCTATCATAACCTGCCAACCTCCAACCAGGACCATTCCAGTCAACCCTAAAGAACACCTAGGGAAATATATAAGATTCCACAAGGCTCCTAGGCACTAGAGTAACTTTCCAGAAATCTACACCTCCAGATGGGTCCCTGGTCCAGATAAGTCCTGAAACCTAGCGCAGCCTCTCCAGAATATCAGGTAGTTCCATCTCCATACCCCATAATTAGTGACAGACCCTTCCAATATCAAAAAGTGAGAATGGCCATAGTCCAAACAACCCCAAAGAGAGGTATGGAAAGATCAAAAATGATGGTGGAATTATACAGAGAAGATAGGACTTAACAAATGAATATGAATACTGAATCATTAAATTGATAGCTCTTTTAGTCTCCAGTATTTTAGAGCAGCTAGAAGTAAAAACTTAAAATTGTGAAATTGCAACCCATGGCAAAGTCTGAAATATGTTCTACAACTAATCGTGGTGCTGTGCTTTGAAATCTATAGCTTTTTTGCATATATGTTATTGTTCACCAAAAAAAGAAGGAAAAAAAAGTTGATTGTGATCATAAAAAAGTATTTAAGCCCTCTAGCCTCCTATATTCTGGAGCAGCTAGAAGGAAAAATATGAGAGGACAGTATGGTAGCCCATTATAAATTCTGGGATCTATCCTGTAACCACTTTTTGAAGAGTGCTTTGAAAATTATTCCTTTTTATTTCTTTGCTTTGTATATATGTTATACTATACAATAAAAAAACTTAAAAAAAAAAAAAAAAGGGTGGTCAACATCACCTGAGGTTGAAATGCTAGAACTTCCCTGGTATAATGTAAATGAGGGGATTCAGAGGCTTTGAGAGATGGGAATGTTAGAGTGGATTTATCATGGAAGACCTGCTCACACACCCAGGAATGTCCAGAGGACACACCTTTTCCCAGAACTAAATTTGTGAGACTAGCTCCATTGTCCTTGAACAACTCGTAATTGCCTTTCTCTGTAGGTCAGATATTACTGTGGAAACTGCTGTCACTAAGCTGGAATCTTTAAACACAATGGGGATGATAGGATCCCAAGTTGGCAGAAGCCAGGTGGCAGCACTTAATCACCAAAGACAAGGTGGGCATGACCACCATAATGAACAGCAGACTCAAGCAGGAGTCAAAATATTCTGACTCAGAGAGACTTATGGCATTGGCTAGTAGATTGTGGGGTTTTTAGAAGTACAATAGATGGGCAGTCTACTACATTCTTGTTTGGACTGTTTAAGCAGAAGAGTTCTAGGTCAAGTGAACAGAAGTCTAACTTGAATTATAAAAACAGAGTCATGGCCCCTTAATTAATTCCCAGACTTTAGACAGTTTACAGACCCAGAGCCACTTAAATAAGGGAAAGGACAGGTCACTTTGGGGAAGGAACCTGTTACATTGCCGCAAATTTATACTGTTAATCTTCCTTCAACCTTCCCCAAGGAGACCATGGCCCTTTACTATGGTAACTGTGCATTAGGGAAAAGGACACTATCAGATATTTGGGGGACTCTTAGACACTGACTCAGAAGTGACATCAATCCAGGAGACCCAAAATATCACTCTGGTCACACCAGAGTGGGGGCTTATAGAGGTCAGGTAATCAATGGAATTTTAGCTCAGGTCTGTCTCACAGTGGGCCCAGTGTATCCCCAGACCCATTCTGTAGTTATTTCCCTAGCTCTAGAATACGTAATTGGAATAGACATCTGAGCAACAGGCAGAATCCCCACATTGGCTCTCTGACTCATGCAGTAAGAGCTATTATAGCAGGAAAGGCCAGGTGGAAGCCACTAGAACTTCCCCTACCAAGCAAAACAGTATATCAGAAGCAACACCAGATGCCTGGAAGGATTGCAGGGATTAGTGCCCCTCTTAAGGGTTTGAAGGATGCAGGGGTGATGATTCCCACCACATGCCCATTCAATTCTCCTATTTGGCCTGTGTAAAAAACAGATGAGTCTTGGAGGATGACAGTTGATTATCAAAAACTCAACTAGGTGATGACTCTAATTGCAGCTGCTATTCCATATGTGATATCATTGTTGAGCAGTGTTGAGCAGTGTTGAGCAAATCGACACATCCCCTGGTACCTGGTATGCAGCTGGTATGCATCTATTGCTCTGGCAAATGCTTTTTTCTCAATAGCTATTAGTAAGGAACACCAGAAACAGTTTGCTTTCATCTGGCAAGGCCAGCAATATACAATCACAGTCCTACCTCAGGGGTATATAAACTCTACACCCCTACGTATAAACTTGATCATTTGTACCTCCCATAAGACATTATACTAGTTCATTATATCGATGATATAATGCTGATTGGACCTAGTGAGCAAGAAATAGCAACTACTCTAGACTATTGGTAAGGCATTTGTGTGTCAGAGGATGGGAGATAAACCTAACAAAAATACAGAGGCATTCTAACCTCAGTGAAATTTCTAGGTGTACAGTGGTGTGGGGCATGTTGAGATATCCCTTCCAAGGTGAAGGATAAGTTGTTGCATCTGGCCTCTCCTAAGACCAAAAAAGAAGCACAACACCTATTTGATCTCTTCAGATTTTGTAGACAACATATTCCTCATTTGCATATGCTACTCTAGCCCATATACTGAGTGACCGGAAAAGCTGCTAGTTTTGAGTGGGGACCAGAACCAGTGGAGTTTTTGTGACAGGTCCACATTGCTATCCAAGCTGCTCTGCCATTTGGACTATATGATCCAGCAGATCCAATGGTGCTGGTAGTTCCAGTAGCAAACAGAGATGCTGTCTGGAGTCTTTGGCAGGCCCCTGTAGGAGAATCACAATGCAGGCCTTTAGGATTTTGGAGTAAGGCCATGCCATCCTCTGCAGATAAGTTCTCTCCTTTTGAGAAACCACTTTTGACCCACTACTGGGCCTTAGTAGAGACTGAATACTTAACTATGGGCTGCCAAGTTACCATGAGACCTGAGTTGCCTCTCATGAGCTGGGTATGGTCTGACCCACCAAGCCATAAAGTTGGACATGCACAGCAGCACTCCATCATAAAGTAGAAATGGTATATACAAGATAGGGCCAGGGAAGGTCCTGAAGGCACAAGGAAGTTACATGAGGAAGTGGCCCAAATGCCCATGATCCACACTCCTACAACATTACCTTCTCTTTCCCAGCCCAGAGCTATGACTTCTCAGGGAGTTCCTTATAGTCTATTGGCTGTGGAAGAGAAAACTCAGGCCTGGTTTACAGGTGCTTCCACACAACATGCAGATACCACCCAGAAGTGGAAAGCTGCAACACTGCGGCCCCTTTCCAGGAGGTTCTTGAAGGACAGTGGTGAGGGGAAATCCTCCCAGTGGGTGGAACTTCAAGCAGTGCCACTGGTAGTTCATTCTGCTTGGAAGGAGAACTGGCCAGAGGTGCAACTGTATACTGACTCATGGACTGTTACTAATGGTTTGGCTGGATGGTCAGGGACTTGGAAGGAGCATAATTGGAAAATTGGTGACAAAGAGGTGAGGAAGAGGTATGTGGCTAGACCTTTCTGAGTGGGCAAAAAACATGAAGATATTCCTGTCCCATGTGAATGTACCCAAGCCAAGTGGTTAAGATGATCCGTTGTGTGGATACCAGTCAGTCTCTTTCCCCAGCAACTCCTGTCATTGCCCAGTGGACTCATGAATGGTAGGGATGGAGGTTATGCATGGGCTCAGCAACATGAACTTCCACTCACCAAGGCTGACCTGGCTACAGCCACTGCTGAGTGCCCAATCTGCCAGAAGCAGAGACCCACACTCAGTACCTGATATGGCACCATTCCCCAAGGTGATCAGCCTGCTACATGGTGACAGGCTGATTACACTGGACCACTTCCATCACGGAAAGGGCAGCAATTTATTATCACTGGAATAGACATATACTCTGGATATGGGTTTGCCTTCCCTGCACACAATGCTTCTGCCAAAACTATCATCTGTGGACTTACAGAATGCCTTATCCACTGTCATGTTATAAGGCATTACTATTCCACACAGCATTGCTTCTGATCAAGGAACCCACTTCACAGCAAATGAAGTGAGGAAATGGGCACATGCTCATGGAATCCTCTGGTCTTACCATGTTCCCCATCATCCAGGGGTAGCTGGGTTTATAGAATGGTGGAATGGCCTTTTGAAAATCCAGTTACAGTGCCAACTAGGTGGCAATACCTTGCAGGACTGGGGCAACGTTCTCCAGGAGGTTGTGTATGCTCTGAATCAGTGTCCAATCTATGGTGCTATTTCTCCCATAGCCAGGATTTATGGGTCCAGGAATCAAGGTGTGTAAATGGGAGTGGCACCACTCACTATCACCCCTAGTGATCCACTAGGAAAATTTTTGCTTCATGTCCCTGCCACCTTGATCTCTGCTGGTCTACAGGTTTTAGTTCCATAAGGAGAGTGCTTCCACCAAGAGAAACAGCAATGATTCCATGGAATTGAAATCTAAGACCGTCACCTCATCACTTTGGGCTACTCATGCCCCTGGATCAACAGGCAAAGAAGGGGATTACTTTACTGGCTGGGGTGACTGACTCTAACTATCAAGGAGAAATAGGACTGCAAACTACACAATGGAGGTAAAGAAGTTTTCCTGGAATACAGGAGATCCCCTAGGGGGTCTCTTAGTACTACCATGCCCTGTGATTAAAGTTAATGGAAAACTGCAACAATCCAGTCCAGGCAGGACTACCAATGGCTCAGAAACTTAGGGAATGAACGTTTGGGACACCCCACCAGGCAAAGAACCATGGCCAACTAAAGTGCTTGCTGAAGGTAAAGGGAACATGGAATGGGTAGGGGAAGAAGGTAGTGATAAATATGAAGTATGACCACATGATCAGTTACAGAAATGAGGTCTGTAATGGTATGAATATTTCTTCCTTGTTTTGTAATTTGTATCTATGTATTTATATGTAAAGCACATACCTTTGTTTTCCTCTCTATTTTATCCTCTTTATCATATGACATAATTTGCTTTGTTCACATTATAGTATTAAGTTGTAGGATATCAAGTTTCAGAGTGAATATTACTCAAGGATTTGTACCCTATTCTGGAGAGATTTAATGTTTTCAGTTGTACACAGGACAGTTGAGTATTGTTAGATGAGGAAAAATGTCTGTAATTGTTTCTGTTTAGAGATTAAGTATGGTTTAAGGTGATGTGTATAGCTGCCAAACTGACAAGTGGTGGACTATGATGGCCAGGTCCACATGTCAACTAGGTAGGCCAGGTGATAGTGTCCAATTCTCTGGTCAAGCAAGTACTGGCCGATCTGTTGCTATAAGGACATTTCATGGACTTAAATTATAAGCACAGTGGTTGCATCCATGGTTGATTCCATCTGCAGTTAGCTAAGGGGAATGTCTTCTGCAATGGGTGACACTTAATCTATTCACCTGAAGGCTTTTAAGATGAATTCAGAAGAGATAAACCCGTCTTTTCACTTCAGCCTCTCCTGGGAGTTCACTGAGAACCTTCACTGGAGATGCCAGCTTCGGCCTGCCCTACAGATTTTGGACTCTTATGTCCCCACAGTTGCTTGAGACACTTTTATAAATCTCATATTTACAGATATATCCTGTTGGTTCTGTTTCTCTAGAGAACCCCAAGTAATACAGATGTCTCACTATAGAAGACATTTACTATTTGTCTACCCAAAACAGATCCCCTTTCTTTTGTCCCATTCCAACCCTGTGATTTGGCCAGGAATAGTCACAATATTGAATGATCACATGATGACAACCCAGCCAATCAGAGTTCTTCCCTGGGATTTTTTTTTTTCCCCATGGAGCTAGTGTGGGAAAGCTCTCATTCCTCTCCGGTCAGGAGACTATAAGGATGTCAGACTTGGCTACCTTTGACTATACTTCCAGGCCCATGAAGACTGCTACTCTGATGGGACAGAGCTAAGAAGGAGGGATTTGACTCCCTGGCCTCAGTCATCCAGAGGGTTACTTCTCTCTAGATCTTAGTATGTTTTGTTACATGAGCCATAAATTCCTTCTTTTCTCTTAAGATAGTGTTTTTTGTTTGTTTGTTTGTTCTTAATGCAATTTTATTGAGATATAATCACACATCATACAATTCATCCAAACTATACAATCAGCGGCTCATAGTGCCATCACATAGTTATGCATTCATCACCACAATCAATTTTAGGACATTTACTCCAATAAATAATAATAATAAAGAAAGAAAACCCCAAGCATCCCGTACCCCTTATCTCCCCCTACTCCATTATTGACCCTTGTATTGGTGTGGTACATTTGTTATTGTTTGTTTTTTCAGTTTGTTAAATGCTGCCAGAATGCAATATACCAGAAATGGAATGACTTTTAAAAAGGAAATTTATTAAGGTACATGTTTCTAATTCTAAAGTCATAAAAATGTCCAAACTAAGGCATCAGAGAGAGATAAGTTCACTCAAGGAATGCCAGTGTCTGTCACATGGGCAGGCATGTGGCTGGTGTCTGCTGGTCCTTGTTCCTAGTTCCACTGCTTCCAGCTTCTGATGCCAGTGGTTTCCTCTCTAAGAGTCTTGGGCCATCACTTAGCTCCTCCAGGACATAACTCTGGGTTCTGGCTTGCTTAGCATCCCATGGGAAGACACGTGGTAATGTCTGCTGGGCTCTGTACCTCCCAATGTCCATGTCTAGGTGTCTGCTCTCTCTGTCGGCACTCCAAGCATCTTTAAATGTCTGCATCTCTCAGCTCTGAAGCTGTGTCCAAAATGTTTCCCCTTCTAAGGACTCCTAAGCTAATCAAGACCCACCTTGAATTGGCAGAGTCAAATCTTCATCTAATCAAAAGGCCACACCCACAGTTGGGTATGTCACATCTCCATGGAAGCAATCCAATCAAAATGTCCCACCCACAACTGAGTGTGTCTCATCTCTGGAGACAATTCAGTCAAAGTCGGTTATGTGTCATATACTTATTCTAGTTCATGAGAGAACTTTTTTATATTTGTATTGTTAATTGCAGTCATTGTCCATCGCAAGATTCACTATGTTATACAGTCCCATGTTTTAACCTCTAACTTTCCTTCTGGTGACATAAATGACTCTAAACTTCCCCTTTCAACCACATTCACACACAATTTAGTACTGCTAATTATACTCACAATAACATGCTACCATCACCTCCATACATTTCCAAACATTTAAATTCAACTTAGTTCAAAATTCGGCATATATACAGCAACTGCTCCCCCTTCTCTAGCCTCTTTCTATCTCTTTAAGGTAATTTTAATTAGGTCCCACGACTTGCAGCCAAAAGGGCCCTGACTAATGTACATAACATCACTGCATCCTCCCCTAGGCCTAGCACAAAGAAGCTGCCCAGAACACAGCTGGAAAAGGCACAGAGCAGAAAAAAGATTTCTGAGGAAGAAAATTCCCAAGTCAAGCAAAACTTGATCAGCTACCATCTGCTACTTCTGTACACTGGGCAATTTTACGAGGGTCAGATCAGCCAGAGAAAAGTTCCAGCCCCAGGAAGCACCCAATCTTCACATATCCTTAATGCCATCCTCAGTTTGTCATTGGACAATGCATTCTGACTCACCAAGTCCAGCAGCCAAAATCTTTTCCATCTCATGCCACCAAGTTGGTCCTCCTTGCTCTCTTTATGAATCTCTGAAATACAAGAGAACCATGGAAGCATATTCTGGAGAGAATATTTTTCCATCCAGGCTCAGAGAAGGCTTTGCAACCATTCCAGGTGCTTTGACATTCTGGTTCTCACCACCAACCCACTGCTGGTTAAGTTAACCTCCAGAACACAATAACCTCCCAGACAGCAACTAGCCACTTAGATTCAGCAAGTATCTGGGACTTGGGTCAGGAGACCTGAAGTCCCAGGTCTGTTACTAATTAGTCATGAGAGTTGGGTGAATTGTTAATTCTCCTAAGCCCTAGTTTGAGACATTGGAAAATAGAATAATAATAATAGAATAATAATATGTGAGGATCAAATGAGGCCATGCACATAGCGTGCTCTGCAAACATCAAAGGACAAAATGTGAGCAAGGGATTAAGATGGTTAGAATCTTAACTTTGGCAGAGCTACAATGATCAATCCTTGTCATTCTAACCAATAAACTGTCAAAGCTTGTTGCTGGAAAACCAAAGGCAATAAATGAGGCTGGGATGTAGATAACTCACTGTGTGGCCTTGGGAAAGTCATTTGTATTCTAGGGGCCTCCATTTGCCCATCTGTAAAATGAGCAGTTAGTCTAGATCAGAGTCCTGCATTCTCCAGCCCATGGCAGAGCTCAATTATCAATTGATCATAGTGCTCTTTTCCAGCTGAGTCTGAGAGTTGCTTCAGAGTCCTTTTCACTGCAGTGTTCAAGGTCATCAGTAGTTATTAGGTGTTGAATCCTGTCCCTCATAAAAGGTACATGCAGGTCCCAACTCCCTGGTCCTGTGGGTATGAACTCATTTGTAAATAGCACTTTTGAAGATGTTATTAGTTAAGGTGTGCCCAAGCTAAATGAGGGTGGGCCTTAATCTAATATGGCTGAAGTCCTTATATGCAGAGGAAATTGAATACAAGGAAAAGCAAGAAGCTGGAAGTCAAGAGAACCTAGAAGGGAAAGGAGAAAACACTACCATGTGCATTGCCATGTGGTGGAAAAGCCAAGGAACCCCAAAGATTGCTGGCCAGCCAGAAGATATTGACCCCAGAATAAAGAAAGCCTTTTAGCCTGAGAAACCATGAGCCAATCAATCCCTGTTGTTAAGCCAATGCATTCATGGATATTTGTTTTAGTAGTTGGGAAACTAAAACAATGCTCATCAATCAGTGGTAGTGGACACTTGTTTGTATCAGGATCCAACCAAGAAAAAAAAGAAGTTATTCTAAATATTTAAAATCAAAGGAATTGAATACAAGCAATTAATTACATAAATAATGCAAGAGCCAAGAACCCAAATGGGACAGAGAGGTAAACCTGAGATTACCAACAGCAGGAAGCTACTACCACCCTTAGACTGTTTCAAAGGCAAGAAGGGCTGTTGCCAAGGCTCAGGGTCAAGGTCACTAGGAAAAGCTGGAACCTTGTTGGGTCTTGCTGGCATGGGTTGGGGCCACAGAGCAGCTGCAGCTTAGAAGGCCCTCCATGGCCTGGTCCCTATTGTCTCAGAATGCACCTCCTGCCATTCCCCTGCTATGCCCCCGTCATCCAGCTGTACCATCCCCTTCCTGATTCTGGAAGACACCAAGTAAGCTCCTGCCTCAGGGCCTTCATACTCGCTGTTCCCTTTTAGAACATTAGGATGTTCTAATTCCTGAAAGCTGTCTGATTAGTTCTCTTGCTTCTCTAAGATCTCAAATGTCACCTTATCAGAGAAGATTCCCCCATCACTATTTTAAATAACAACCCTTTCCCACCTCCACTTCTTCCTGGTACTCCCTTATCCTACCAAGCATTACTTTTTTTCTATAACTTTTATCATCACCTAACATAGCATCTATTTATTTTTATTAGTATACAAATATTATTTATGTTACAGCATCTGCCCCCACCCCAACTAGATGTAAACTCCAGGAGTCAAGGACTGTAGATTTCATTCATTGATCTATCTCCAGCACCAGACAATGCCTGTAGCATGCTGTGCTTTAACGAATGAATGAATGATCCAAGACTGGGAGCAAGTTAGTAGGATCCTGTAATCAAGAGGAAGAGTGGCTGAGATGCAATGTGCCTTCAGGTTTATGGGAGGCAAAAATGAGCAGCAACCTTATATGCCCCAACCTCAGATGAGATAAAAGATGGAAGGGGACTAATGGAATTCATAAGGCATTCAAATACAAGAGTGGCACAGCTGGAGGGGACAGCTATTGTTTAAGCTTACTTAGCACCTATTCACCCATCTGCTCTGGGTTTCCCTTGAGTTTTCCCCTACACTACTTCAGGGGTTGTTTTAGTTTCCTTGGCTGCTCAAGCAAATACCATGCAATGGGTGAGCTTAATGGGGATTTATTAGCTCATTTTGAGAATAAAAGAAGTTCAAGTCCAAGTAGCATCAAGATGAGGCTTTCTTCTCAAAGACTGGCATTCTGGGGCTGGTTGCTGGCGATTTTCAGTCCTTGGCTTCTCTGTCACACTGCAGTGCACATGGCTGACTCTCCTGGCCTCTCCCTTCCCTTCAGGATTACACTGATAACCACTTCTGGCTATTCCCTCTATGGCTTTCTCTTCCATCTGAATTTCATTCTCTTATAAAGAACTCCAGTAATTAGAATTAAGACCCATCCTGACTGAAATCACTACCCTTCACTGAAGTAACCTCATCAAAAAATCCTTATAATGGGTACACACCCATAGAAATGGATGTAGTGGAAGAACATGCTGTTCTTGGCTACATACAGCGCCTCTCCACCACAGGGGGTGAGAATGTAACTTAACCTTAGCCAATCAGCTATCCCATGCCTTTGCTCATGGTGATTGGTTCCTGTTTGGACACATGATCCAACTCACACTGTAAGAGTCAATCCCAGGACTTCATCGAAAACAAATGAGAAAAATTAAACACCCTCTTGAGGGACACTGCTACAAGTAAAGATGAGGAAGCCTCGAGTTGTGGGAGTTACCACCTAGAGTCTGAGAATGGAACCAACTCAAGGGAAAGCACCACAGAGAAATGTCAAGAGGCAACTTGAGTTCCTCCCTGAAGGTACCGGACATTTCAACAACGCAAGCCAATAAGTCCCCCTTTCATAGTAAACTACTTGGAGTTGGGTTTCTGTCACTTACAACTGAAAATGTGCTGAGCAATACATCCAAAGTATTGACGAACAAAAGGGAAATAATTCTTAAGGCTCTTAAACACCTGGAAAGGAGGCCTAAAGTCAGGCAAAGTGTCCCAGACATGTAAATCCCATATTTGGGGGAGAAATTCATTGTCTAGCTTGTTGGTGAGCAAGCAGAAAGGATGCTGAAGGAAAGGAGACCATGATACTAGTCTTGTTATTTGCATTTACATTTTAGAAATAAATTCCACAACTTCCATCTCAGAATCTCACAGCTGCAGAAGGGGACAGAGCATGCGCTGACAAAAAAAAAAAAAACACTAAACTTCTAGTCCTTTTTGATCAATAATTAGCAATGTGGTCTCAGACAAATTACTTTGCTGCTTTCAGTCTCAATTTCTAAGTCTGGATAGCAAACAGTATGACTACAACATTTCCAAGCACCTATCCAATTCTAGAGTGGAAAGTCCACTGAAGCAGGGGTAACTCATCTTGATGGGGCCTAAACTACAGAAAATGCACATGTGCACAAACACATAATTTTACATATGTCATGGGGTTCACCTTTCTAGAAGACAGTCTATATAGCTAACCTCTCAATTCTGCAGTAACTTGGATACTACCTTCTGCTTGAATTCCTCCAGCGAAAGGGTCTTCACTACCTCATAAAGTACAATACTGAACCATTCCAGAAAAATAATTTCTTTATATCAAACCAAAATCTGCACACTGTAATTTCTACTTATTGGCCCAATACTCAAGAACAAATCAGAAAAAATCAGTTTTCTCCTGAACGTGACATCTCTTCATCTCTCTGAAGACCGTATTTAGCTTTTAAGTGCAAATAATTTATGGAGAGAAATGCAGATGTTTTTCATGCAAATTACTTACAGTGCTTTGCTATAAAGATATGTTCTCTCATCTCACACCAGAATGCCAAACACCCAAATGTATATGCCAAATTCCAAATAAGCTCTATTGTTATTAGTTTGCGTTACTATATAAAAACATCTTGAAGGAAACAACATAGCCTTTTGGAAAGAACACTGCATTAAAAATCAGTAGACTTGGGATAGCAACCTGCCTCCCGCTCCAACTACCTGTGTGCCCGTGGGTCAGCCACTTATCCTTTTAATTCCTCCGAGCCTGTTTGTGAACGTACCTCACAAGTACGCAGTGAGGAGTAAAAGCTATAATGTTCACAAAACTTCTAGCCCAAGCCTCGCTAGGGAGCACAGAGCAGGTTCCC
This sequence comes from Tamandua tetradactyla, assembly GCF_023851605.1. Lineage (NCBI taxonomy): Eukaryota > Metazoa > Chordata > Mammalia > Pilosa > Myrmecophagidae > Tamandua > Tamandua tetradactyla. Next base: position 27,628,112 of record NC_135333.1, read on the forward strand.
AATAAATATAAGTCGCCGAGCCTTTCCCCATCCCGTGGCTCAGCAAACTCAGCATTTCATTCGATGCGCTCGGCGCTCTTTCTCGAGCGGGTTTCCCCACCCGAGCCGGAGTCTGAGCTCTGGGATCGACTGAGGCTCCCTGTCCGCTCGCGCTTTTCTCTCCTTCTCAAGATGGCGGTGGTCGGCGGCGCAGAGGCGGGATCCGGGCGAGCCGAGTGAAGGTAGCGGCGAGCGGAGCCCCCACGAGGCCGGGCTGGGCCCCCATCCGGAGGCGGCAGCGGCCCCGCCCCGCCGTCACCCGCCACTCTGGGCCCGCGACACTGCCCAAGGGACGCCCCAGGCCCCTCGCGGCCTAGCCCAAGGGTCGAACCGGGGACTGGAGTAGCGGCCGCAGCCCGCCTCTGGGATAGGGCAGAAGCGGGCCGAAGGAGGAAGGCGGGAGGGAGCTGTTCAAACGGGGAAGGCGGGAAAGCTGCGGGACCGAGAGGGGGCGTGCAGCCGCTCCGGGGGCCTGCGGGCGAGAGCTGCCCCTCCCCCTGCTCAGGCCGTCCCCGCCCCCGGGGGCGCCTTGAGGCCGCCGGAGACGCGGGAACGCACTGGTCCGAATCGTGGGTGCAACTAGGAACCCGAATGCAGTTCCTGGGGCTGTCAAGGGGAAAGGACACCGGGTACCGGGCGGCGGGAGGACTGAGTCTTCGACTGGCAGGAGAAGCTACGAGGAGTTTTCCTCTTTTCCTCTTCACATAGCTTCGTTGTACTAGCTGTTGCTGCAAAACTACTGGGAGAATCCCAGTGGTTTTCTCGTGGGGCCCATACAAATGGTGGTCCTGGGGGGCTCTTTGTATAAATAACCTGGTATTGTGTGTCTTCTTTGCGTGCGACCCAGATAGAACGTGGTTTGTAGTGGGACCCATACAGGCCCATTATACCCCAGAGCTATCACTTGTAGATTCTCTTTATTTTATATTATACAGAAGAAAGAAACACCTATCTTCCTTTTGATGGCTGAATCGGTGGCTGAGTATAGTCCTTCATAGCGGAATAAATAATAAAAAAAACTATCGGCCAAGGCTTGTCAAAATTTATATTGCTGGTTTTATGGAAATGTGTGTTGTCAGCCAATTTGTGCGGTGGTCGTGGTTCCACTAAATTACCCTGCAGTGAGAGGATTCAATCCCCAACTCAGACTGTCGAGATCTCTGCAGCTTCCAGAGCTGGCAGGGGCTGTGAGTGCTGCATAGATAGGTCCTTGGAGAGAGGGAGTGGCAAGAATTCGGAGTTGCTGTATTCTCATACTGGAGGACACCTCAACAAATATGAGAAGACATCACCTGCTCACTCCTAGAAGTAACAAAAAAAAAAAAATCACAAACTGGCAACAGTTGGATGTGCTTCTTTTACCTGCTTTGACTGGGAGTTTGAGTTCCTGAAAGGAGGGCTGGAAGAAAAGAACACAGAACCTTGGACAAGGCACTCATCCTGGACTAGACGTGGATTTCACTTACTGCCTGCTTTATGGAACTTACTTTGTTCCCTCTTTTTCAATATCCATTTACATTCTGGATGAAGAAACCTTTTAGTGATTTCTGAGGCTTGGGTTACCTCAAAAAATTACCTTCTGAAACTTTGTGTTCAGTATCTATACTTTTAATTTTTTTAATTCAGTTTGTTAATTTTTCCCTAATTAATCTGGAATTTTTTCCCTAATTTGGTAATCTGGAAAGCCTATTTCTGAACATAACTTGTTTATCTGCAAGTGGAAGAACTGCTCTGCCTCCCTTTTTGATATCCCATAGAAAAGTTCCAAAAGACCCATTTACAATTTTATACTTCATAAGTACACATTTTTATGTCATATTTCTTACTTCCATTAACAGTGTTAGTGAACTTTTACTTTTGCTGTTATTCCTTAGTACACTGAGATAGAATTGAAAACTTATCCCTACCTCTTGAAATTGACAACATTGAATTCTGTCAAATCCAAATTTGTGAAATTCAAGAGAATGGGTTTAAATATCTGTTTTACATTCGCCAACATTTAATTTAAATGGCTCTGTTTTCTAATGTGAAAATTAAACCTAATGTTTCTCATTGTTGTTAATCCCAATAGTCTTCTCCTTATCCCTGAACTCTGATTTTATCAAGGATAATATTCTAGGCCCAAAAAGAATGTCAGAGTCATCTGATCTTATATGTGTTACCTTAACTCTGCCTTTCAAGTTCCACACTATTGCTTGAAACTCCTTTATCTGATATTATCTTTATAAGTCAGCAATCACAACTAGCCTCTGAGCTGCAATAATATCCTGATTTTTGAAAACCTAGAAATTGAGGGCCCATCACTCTCCCCAAGTTGTGATGTAGTCCATTGTGTTTAATTTTAGCTTGACAAGCTCTTAGCAGCTCCAGTTCTTTTGGGAATTGGACTTGCCTAGAGATCTCTCTCATTTTTATTTATTTATAATTTATGAAATGCTCTTCAATATTTTAAAGAAAATTTTAGCAGTAGTAAGCCCAATTCTAATGAATAACACTAATACCAGCACATGTTGAGGATTGGTCTGTGCCTCTGAAGAGTGCCTAATTTTCCATTTCCTTTCACAATTATTTGAAGTAGTCAATATGAGACCTGGAATGCCTTGCCATAGTCCAGTAAGTCAGTCTTTGTATTTTTTTTTCCATACCCTCTTCAAGGTACTTATTCCTGTTTTGAGTGTTAGAGTGCTCAATTCTGTCATGTTTTGGTGTTACCAGAGGACGGCCTGCTTATAAGTCTCAGGACCTACCTTTGCTTGCATGTAGAAGTGCATTTTATTGTTGACAGATTGATGGCCACATTTATGGTATTGAAAATTTAAGTTTTTTCCCCATTATTTCTCAAATAATTCTTTGCCAAAAACTATTTGGCATGAAAAGCATTTAACTTAAAGTCTTATGTTGTGGTATTTCTTGGCATGCTCAGCCTGTGAAGACTAACATGAGCTATATATTTTTCTAATAAACTCAATATTTTGATGCCAGTAGGAGGATGTACTATTTTTAAATGAATGGGTAGAATACTCTGTGACATTTCCTTTACTCCCTCACCCCATCCTTTTTCTTGTCAGCACCACTTGGATGGAAAGGGGAAGACAGTAGTTTATCTTTGAAAATGTTTACTACTTAATGTTAGAACATGAAAAGACTTTGTTCCATTATGTATCTTACCTTATAGCATTTTTACCTGAGACCTGGCCTTAAATCCCCTCCATTTCCTATGAAAAAGCCCTTTGATTAAGCAGTTAAAATAATCTAGTTCATTTCATTTCTTCACTTCACTCTAGCTTCTTTTACTTTACCCAAGTCCATTCTTAATTTCTTTTCTTAAAGAAGTGGAGAAATGCTTTTTTATATTTATTTTCTTAATATTACTTGTAAGTCATTCTTGATATTTTCTCCTTTTTTCAATTTACACCTATCCTTGCATCATATTTTATCTTAGAATCAGTGTCTTTTGTTTTTGTTTTTAAATGGTTTTTAAAACTCTTATGAAAGTCCCCTTGTTATCAAATTCATCCTTTCACAGAAAGTTCCTTCACTATCATCCACACCTACCTGAAGAAATTAGTAATGTCCCTTTGAAGTCTTCAAAATTTCTTAATAGTAATGACGGTAAAATGAAATTTAAATAGATGACCAATCAGATCATTTTTAAAACTTTACTTGATGGATGAGAACATTTTCAATATATTTAGTATATGAATTTGAAATTTCCTGCAAAGACTTTTCCTGCAGGACTTGTGACACTATTACCTATCTTTAAAGTATTTGAAGGACTTTACCTTACAGTCACTTTACAGCTTTATGGTCTTCAAAGTCAAAATGCACATAGAAACTTGAATGCCAAAAAAATTATAATTTTATCAAATCCAGTACAATATTTAGAACATTTAAATTGCAGTAATTCTTCTAATCAGTCAAAATCTTAATCATAAAATTTTTATCACCAGTGAACAAATGATAATTCTTAATTTCCACCTAGACAAACTAGCTTTAAGAAAGGCTATTTGATAGTGTTGAGAGCTGTTATGTGGGCAACTAATAGAAGAAGTATACCTATTTCTATAATTGCATGAATTTGAGCAAAGTCTTAACCCAACAAAATGCATATGAAAAAATTATGCTCTAAGGATCTTTAATATCCCTATTATATTACCATCGTCTCTATTTAAATTATAATACAATAAATTTTGGCATGTCACCGATTCAATTGGTAGGATTTTTTGGTCTTCCTCTCTCTATCGTAATCTGTCTTCCTCTGCATCCTTCTTTATATGTGTGTTTTGTAACCATGGTTGAACCTATACCTCTGATAACGTAATGTCCATTTTTGCTCTTCCTTAATGTTGACATTCCTATTGGCATTTCAGAAATTCTCATAATTTTGAAATTTTTTTTTAATATATATACTTCCCCAAAACTCAACTTTAATTCCTGAGTCAAATCTAATTAAGCCTAGTGTTCTTCCTGCAATTTCAACCCCAATAGATTTACAAGCAGAATGAGGAGGTGACAAGACACTCCTTTATTTCTTGCTGCCCTTCCAGTCGGCCCTTGGATCACTACGCATTTCCATCTGGAAGGTTTCTTCTCCACAGTGATTTCACATTACAGGAGGGTTTTCCTTCTTTGTTTCTCAGACTTGGTCCTGTAGACGAGAAGGAGCCTGGACACAGTGATACATTCTCAAAGGCCCTGCAGGACCACCATGGCTTATGATGACTCCGTGAAGAAAGAAGGTATGACCCCTTAATCTGAGAAGCATTCCAAAGGGGGTGTCCTCTTCAATCCTTGCAGCCCATGGACATAGAGACCAGGACTGGGCACCACAGCCTGGACTCCCAAGTGATGGTCCAGAGCGCTATTATGATACTCAGCCTCCACATCATCCCCAGGCTGGGCCCACGGAAATGAAAACCAGGAAAGGGGTTCCAACATGAGAGTCTGAAATATGAGTCTCTGTAGCTTATTGGGGTGATCCCCAGCAGCACTCTTGGTCCTTGCCAGCTCCAGTGTACAGGAGTCTGGAGATAAGAATCACATATTGGACTCCCACAGAACAACACAGCACATGAATCCTTACTCTTTTCAGCCTTACCTCTGCAAGTCCATGTCCACCTGCCAAATCACAGCTAAGAAACCTTGTCTGAGGATGCACGTTGGGCCTTTGCATACTGTGGAAGCACTGTTTCTTCAGGTTCGATTCTTGAATTTGCAGCTAGATCATCAAAAAATATTCTTGTCCCCTTGGATCTAGCCCAGTATTTCATTGGACTTATCGAAACATGATTTCAATTTGGAAATGGAGGGACCTGTATTATGTATGTGGTGATTTGGTGATTACTTGACTTTCTCATTTCCTTTCCCAAATAAACCCATGCTTTTCAGATTGCTTTGATGGTGATCATAGCTTTGAGGACATAGGACTGGCAGCTGGCCGAAGCCAACGAGAAAAGAAACGTTCTTACAAAGATTTTTTAAGGGAAGAGGAAGAAATCGCTGCTCAGGTCAGAAATTCTTCCAAGAAGAAGTTAAAGGTAAGTTTCTAGACATTTGATTAGCAAAGTTTTAAACTTTTTAAAATTATATTTCCTAACATTTGAATAAGGAAGTTTTTGTTTGTTGGTTGGTTTTGGTTTTTTGTATTTTGTTTTGGTTTTTCTTTTTTTTTGGAATAAGGAAGTTTTAGAAAGAAAAATAAAACATTTATCTGTTTTTGTTTTCTTATGTTTTACTTTGTTTTCTGAAGTTAAAAAATGGTTCCAAATTGCTTTTGCCACATCATCTTATTCAATGGACAATTAGTCTTCCTCTTTAATTCCAGGATAGTGAACTCTACTTTTTGGGGACGGACACACACAAGAAGAAGAGGAAGCACTCCTCTGATGAATACTATTATGGAGGTAAGAGTGGGAAAGGGCAGCAGGTGGGATAAACACATCACTGGTTCTTGGAGTCGGGGTAGGGGAAAGGGATCCAGATGTTGCTGACTCAGTGGCCTATTTAACAGGACAGTGGTTCTTGTTCTGAGTGCCGATAAACCAGTGTGAAGGAGGAGAGAGGTGGAGGGCTGGTATTTTGGAGGATTCAGCATAGAAGAACAGTCTTCATTTGTGATACACAAGGTACCAGGTTCCTTCTCCCCCCAATCATCCACTTATCTTGTGCCCATTGTTATCTAGTATCCCCTTTGCCATATATAGTCCCTGGGCCCTCTGGCCTGCACCTGTGGGTTAATTCTTCATCTAGTGCATATCGACTCACAAGACCAGTTTTTCATAGCTATGGTACGCATATAGCTGAGGAGACTAACCCTTTTCCACAATTGATTTGTCCCAAAATACAGAAACAAATGATATTCTTGTCTACCATCCAATTTAAAGTGTAATTGTCCTTAATCCTACAGCTATAATCCATAATTCTGGGTGTGCTTTTTTCATTATTTGTGAAGACTCAGTGAAGAGAAGCAACTTTAGTGGCAAGAACTGTCTCCAGGGTCAGAGGCAGAGTCTGTCAAGTCAAGAAACACATGGGCATCATCTGTGAATATTAGGAGTCAGTTAAAGGGTCTCCCCTCAGATCATTCCTGTTAGCTTTGCCTCGTGTTAGTTGGGTGCTTTTGGTGAGAGAGGTAACATGTTGGAAGTTGCTACTGGTAATATTCACATTACTTCCTTGACTATTTCCAGACATTTCGTCTTTGGAATCATCACAGAAGAAAAAGAAAAAGTCCAGCCCACAATCTGCTGATACAGCCATGGACCTATTGAAGGCTATCACTTCCCCACTGGCAGCAGGCTCTAAGCCCTCCAAAAAGACAGGGGAGAAATCCTCTAGTTCTTCAGGCCACTCAGAGAGTAAAAAGGAACACCACAGGAAGAAAGTAAGTGGAAGCAGTGGGGAACTATCCGTGGAGGATGGTGGCTCCCACAAATCCAAGAAAATGAAACCGCTGTATGTGAACACAGAGACACTGACCCTTCGTGAGCCTGATGGTTTAAAGATGAAACTTATTCTCTCACCAAAGGAGAAGGGAAGCGGCTCAGTTGATGAGGAATCTTTTCAGTACCCCTCTCAACAAGTGACTGTGAAAAAATCCTCTAAGAAATCAGCTCGGGATGAGCAAGGTGCTTTACTCCTAGGACATGAGTTACAGAGCTTTCTGAAAACAGCCCGGAAGAAGCACAAAGTGTCCTCAGACCCACATTCATCTCCTGGCCTTGAAGGCTGTGGGTCTGATGCCTCCCAGTTCCCAGAATCTCAGAGTGCTAACCTTGATCTTTCAGGGCTTGAACCTATTCTAGTAGAATCAGACTCATCCTCTGGTGGGGAGCTGGAGGCTGGGGAGTTAGTGATAGATGATTCTTACCGGGAAATCAAGAAGAAAAAGAAATCAAAGAAGAGTAAAAAGAAGAAGGACAAGGAGAAGCATAAAGAGAAGAGACATTCCAAGTCCAAGAGAAGTTCAGGACTTTCTACTGCAGCAGTAGGAGAGGTCACAGGGACACCTGGCCCTCCTCCTAGCATCCCATACACTGGAGCATCTGCCCCTCCCCCACCACTTCCAGGCCTCCATACAGATGCGCATAGTGAGAAGAAAAAGAAAAAAGAAGAGAAGGACAGAGAAAGAGATAGAGGAGAAAAGGTAAAATAATAATAAGTATGATGGGGATTAAAAGACTTGGGGTTAAACAGCTAAGGTGAACCAATGGGAATTTTGCAGAGTAGGAGGATCTTTTTAGAATGGTATAAAAGATAATATATTACCACTGACCAAGTCTGTCTGGGACAGAATGTAAGCAATCTTCATTAGTCATGAATTTTCTTAGTAGAGTTTTATCCCACTGTGCCAGGCAAAGGTTTAGGAATACATTGGGTAATTCTGTCTGGGACTTAGAATTCATAGAAGGGGAAAATCCCGATTTCTTTGACTCAGCAACACTTATCTGTCTGGAGACAATTGATAGATAAGAGGGTTGTTTTTGAGGTCATTTTGAAAAGTAGATTTTCAAAATTAATAGAATGGTAGTCAGTCAGGTTAATGGAATATGCTAATGGATTTCCACTAACTGGTGTTGGGTACGTTGTGGTATTCTTTTGAGTGTCAAACGTGTTCTTGCACCATTTGAGTGCTTATTATGTCAGCCTCAGTGCTGCGATAGTGCCAGGAGGTGCAAGGAGGACCAGGAGATAGTTCTTGACCTCAGGGAGTGCGCTGTCTTTTGGGGATGTAGAAATGAGAAATCAGTCACCTCAGTTTGATTTCTCACGACTTGAGGAATTTTCCAGCAGTTGTACTTTAGGATACAAAAGTACCCTTAAAAAGCAAACTTTTTTCCCTCTTATCAAAGTAGTGTATTATTTTTGTAGATATTTGGGAATTTAGAATAGTAGAAAGAAAAAAAATCATAATTTTGTCACCTGAGGAGAACCTCTCTCTTCCTTTGTATATAGTTCTGCAAAATGAAATGTCAGATAAAATATGAGAGAAAAGCAAATATATTAAAAACTTGGGAGGGCGGTACAGTGGTGGCTCGGTGGCAAGAATTCTCACCTGCGGAGCTGCAGACCCGGGTTCGATTTCCGGAGCCTGCCCATGCAAAAAAAAAAAAAACTTGGGAACAGGAATTTCATTTTAGTCTACAACTTAGGTGCAAGTTATTGTCCCCATTGCAGAGTGCCTTTTAAGAAAGTGACTATATCAAAGGAGGAAACCAGATGATACCTTGAGCCAAGAATCAATGCAAACACAAAGAACTGGGTATTCAAATACTGGGTCAGTTTTTATTCACTTACTTATTTGAACATTGCTTCACCGAATCCATAGTGTACATTCTCTGTTAGATTTTGTGTTTGTCATAGGAATTTCCATTCTAGTAATATATGATAATACTATAAACTAATCTTACAGTGCTGAAGTTGAGAGAGTATTGTGATCATTTTCAACCAGGCCTTGAAGAAGAGAAAGAATTTCAGTGGAAGGCATGGAGGCAGAGAGATGTTTAGGGAAACTAATTACTGTGAAATAACTGAACTGTAGTCCTGTATTTCTAACTGCCTGATACACATTTCTGTTTGTCTGCCTTGAGTACTTCAAATCAGTGTGTCACTAATTGAGCTTGTCCTTCAGGCCCCCAAACCTGCATGTCCTCCTGTATTCCAACTGCCCTCCCAGTCAAAGTCAAAGCCACCTGCAATCATTTTTCTCAACATTTCATTATGAATATTTTCAAACTAAAAGGATTGAAAGAATTGTACAGTGGAACACCATATATTTTCCCCTGAGATTCTACAAGTAATATTTTGTCATACTTGCTTTATCGTGTCTATCCCTCTATCATCAGTCCATCTTTTTAAATGTAATTCAAAGTAAGTTGCATGTGTCATACACTTCACCCCTAAACTCTTCAGCTCTCATATCATTTACATGAGTTCAATGTTTGTTTTTAGGTTTTTGGCTATGTTTCGTTTTCATGATGGAATGTACAGATCTTAAGTACACCATTTGATGAGTTTTGATAAATGCATACACCTGTATGACCCAAACTGCTGTCAAGATATAGACATTACTGTCACAATAATGCTGTACAAGCACTCTCATACCCCTTCCCAGTCCGTTCCCACCCCCAAAGCCCACAAATGTGCAGATTTTTTTCCAACCTCATGGATTACTTTTACATTTCCCTCTTCCCTGGTTGCCTCCCAACTATTTGCACTCAAGTATTAAGCCTGATATTCTTCCTCAATGGGCAGTAACATGTTGAAAGTTGTTACCTATGATGTTCACATTATGGTAACTTTTTTTTCCTCTGTAACTTGTAAGCCTGTATCTCCTCATTACCACTGCTATTCTCTTGGGCCTCATCACTCTCTTACTTAATGAAACAAAAGGCCTCCTTTCTGTTACTTACCTCATGCAGTTAATCTTACACATTGATGGCAGTCTGGTCTTCAAGTATCACTTTGATGATTATAGTCCTCTTTTTGCCACCTCCAGTGGATCCTTACTGCCCTTATGTTAGGCTGCAAGCTCCCAAAGGACCATAATCTTACCTTTCTTGCTCTCAACTCTATCTCTATTGCTTAGCCCAGTTTGGCCTCTTGAAAATACTTGTTGAATGAGTAAATGTCAAAGTCCAGAGCCTTGGCCAAACATTATTACCCATGATTTAGCCCTAAACCTCTCTTTTCAGCTCTACTTTTTATTAGTCTGCTTTACATATAATGTAAATTACCAAACTTATTTCCCATACATTCTTACTTCCATTACTTTGCTCATTTTTTGCAGTGACTTTCTCCTCACATTGAAGCTCTGACTTCCCTTCAAGACATAATCAAATGGCATCTCTTCTAAAACTTCTCCCAAGTCTGAAGTAACTTCAGAACCCCATAACACCTTGCTGTCTCTCTTTTTGTACTTATTTTCTTCCTTATAGTGCAATTATCTTTGTACATATCCCATTTGCCCTATTAAAGGCTGTGCTCTTTAAGTGTAGTGATTGTTTTAGTCACCTTAATACTATTAATTATTATAATTATACTATTAATGCATTCAATTCCACAGTGTCCTTGGTAATCATTTGTAAGTATTTGGCAGAGGAATGAGGGTGAGTGAAAACGGTAATGAAAAGGCAGACTGGGATCAAATTGTAGAGAATCTTAAGTGCCAAGATAAGGGATTTAGCAGTGGACACTTTGGGTTTTGAGTGCAGGGATTACATATGATCTACCTCATAGTTTAAGAATTAAATTATAGAGCTGTTCAAAGTGGATTGTACCTTGGAGAGGCTTATGACAGACCACCTAGGAGGTTGTGATATTCCAGAAGATCAATAATAAAAACTTGATAGAAATAAAGTTGAGGAGATTCCAGAAAGACCGAAGGAAAAATTGATAAGGTCTGGCAACTGGACTTGGATCTGAAAGGCAGAAATAGGAATGTATAAAGGGTAACCCTTAAAGTTTTGAACCTGGATACTTAAGAAGATAAAATTATAGTTTCCTCAAGAGTTGGGACTTACTCATCTATAATTCCCTCTTATGGCTAGCAATTGCTAGTGCAAAATTAATTTTAGTTTATAGCAAAACCATATTAGGAATCAATATTTATAGCAAAACCATATTAGGAATCAACATTTAATCATAGCTATCTAAAATAAAAATTGAAGTAGTCATGCTCTAAATCTAATCATTTATTTTTCCAACAAATATGTGTTAAGCACATATTATGCTTTTAAACCTTACGTATGTTTAAAAATTTCCTATGGAGTTTAAAAAGATAAGTATCTTTGCCTGGGCCCTGTTCTCTGAGGTTCTGATTCTTTAGGTCTGAGGTGAGGCCCATGCATCTGGTTTTTTTGGTTTTGGTTTTGGTTTTTTATTATTTTAAAAACTCCGCAGGTGAATCTGATGCACATCCAAGGCTAAGAAGCACTGATAGCAAAACAGAGTAAGTAATAGAACCGTTCTAATTTCTACTGGGTAGTTCACAGCCAAAAAAGCTATATTCTTTTCTAGGTGCCACACTTTCAGAAGGATAGTTCCCAACTGTGGCATCCAGAGGCTAAAGAAACTAGAAAGGTAATAGAATTTTAAAATTTGTCACACAAGGAACATAACACAAAATATCACAGTAGAGATTGTTTCACTTTTAACAGTTGCTTCCTCATAAATTCATATAAATGACTTTAAGTTACCTGCTCAGTGCCCTTTTGGCAACTCTGATGATTTTAATATGGGGTTCTAAATAGTTCTACTTAATTTCCTCCCTAACCATGAATTGTTTTTGTTTGTTTGTTCCAAAGATAAAGGTTGCAAATTTAAACTTCAGTTGTTAATTTCTAAAGTAATTATTTTGTGTTCAGAGAATGTGAGCTGAAATATTTCTCTTTGTTGGCAGATATTGCTGAGATTTCCGTTATGGCCTAGAATGTACTCAATTTTTTCATCTCTTAATTAGGCTTCAGATGTACTGTTCAAGTGTTCTACAATCTTCCTCACTTTTTGTCTGCTTAATCTATATATTTTCAGAGAAATATATTAAAATCTCCCACTGTGAAATGAACTTGACAATTTTTCCTTTTCTGACAGTTTAGCTTTGTATGCTATGAGTCTGTGTTAGGTACATAAAAGTTCATGATACTTCTCTTTTGGTAAAAGTTCATAGGTACAAAATTTCTTTATTGCTATTAACACATTTTGCTTTAAATTATATTTTGTTTGGTTTTATTCTTGCCATACCAGTTTTTTTTATTTAGATTTGCCAGTATATATTTTTCTAACCTATCATCTTCAATCTTTCTGTGTCATTTTGTTTTAAATATGTCTCTGGTAGGTAGCAAATAACTGGATTATCTGTGTGTATTGCATCTTGTCAGTTAGCTTACCTTTCATTACGTCAATTTAATCTGTTGTTGTTTGCTATTTGTTGTCATTTGTTGTTTGCTATTGCCATGATTTAGCATTGCTTCTTTCTTCTTTTCTCCCCTACTGTTTGTATAGTTTTCTTTTTTATCCCTTTTCCCCTGCTGTTTGAAATCCATACAATCTACTTCTACTTTTTTTTCATGATTACTCTTAAATTTTTTGTTTGTTTTGTTTTTGTTTTTAAATTTTTTATTAGAGAAGTTGTGTTTACAAAACAATCATGCATAAAATACAGGATTTCCTTATACCACCCCGTCACCAATACATGCATTGGTGTAGAAAATTTGTAACCATTGATGATAACACTTTCTTGTAATTCTGTTTTTTTAACATTAGTTACATTTGTTACAATTGATTAAATATTACTAAAGTAGTACTATAACTGTTGTCCATAGTTTACATAGGGGTATTTTTCCCCATATTTCAACCTATTTTTTTTCATGTATGTCTTTATTTTATTACTCATCTACCCATACACGGGATAAAGGGAGTATCTGTCACAGGTTTTTACAATCTCATGGTCACATGATAAAAGCTACATAGTTATATAATCATTATCAAAAACAAGGCTACTAGATTACAGTTCAACAATTTCAGGTATTTCTTTCTGCCTATTCTAATACACTAGACTAAAAAGAACTATCTAAATAATGAGTCAGTAGTCATAATTTGTTAAATCCTAATTTCTCAGTTATACCTCTTCCCTGTCATTTGAGCATTCTCTCGATCTTCAGGGATCTTTGGACAATGACCATTTAGCTTCTTCTTGCTGGAAAGGGGTGTCAGCCTTATGGAGTAGAGGAACTGAAATTGGTTGATGTTCTTGGAGAGACTGGTACCTGTGGATTTCAGGGCTTATCTGGTATAGGAACAATCTGGAGGACTTACATTTCTGAAAAAATAAACTTACTAAGTAAAACATTTATAGAGTCTTAGAGAAAGACCAGGATATTGTTTAGGGTTTTCAGGGATACTTTTGGTTGAAGCTTGAATACTATGGCAGTTTGAGGCATGCATAACCTCCGGAATGGCTTCACAACTCTGTGTGGTATCTCTTAGCCACTGAAACTTTATATTGTTTCATTTCTTTTCCCCCTTTTGGTCAAGAAGGTATTCTTAATCCCACAAAGCCAGGGCCAGGCTCATCCCTGAGAGTAATGTCTTACATTACCTGGGAGACTTACACCCTGGGAGTAATGTCTCACGTAGTGGGGGAGTATACTGTTGTTTTTTAATAAATGACACAGTGCTGTCCTAAAACACATGAACATTTCCACCCTGTCTCTGACATCTTGAGGTTACAGCAGTGAGGGGTGTGACTTCTCAATCACTGGAGAGGAACCTGTCCCAGTGCAAGGTGTAGTTGGCTGGAGCTCAGGCCTGGCCCTGGTGACGCTCTTCACTTGCTCCACAGTTCCCATATCTCTGTGCTCCAGCCCATCCTGCCCCACTGCTGGCTTAAAAACACAAGGAGATTGAGGGTGTGTGTATCCGGGTATTACTCTTAAATTTTTAACATGGAGCATCGTATATAACAAAGTCTGAAGTCAATCTGCCTTTCCACTCTCCATCCTGGACAATATAACGACTTTAGATTACCGTATCCGGTTTTACTACCTTCCTTCCCCATCTTCCACTTATTTTTATTATATATTTTAGTTCTACTTTGTGTTTAATTCCACCTCAAAATATTTTCAAAATTTTGATACACAGATTTACCAACATATCTACTATCTTTTTTGTTGTTGTTCATAGTGTAGCCCACTTCATCCTTCTGGATTCATGTTCTTTCTTGTTGGACAAGTTTCTTTCAGGAAGGGTCTGTGAATAATAAGCTCTTTCCATGTTCTTAAAATGTCCTTATTTCCCCCCATGAAGGCATTACAGAAAAGGAAAAAAAGTTTTAAGTTGACAGTTATTTCTGTGGGCACTTTGAAGATTTTATGCCAGTGACTGACATTTATCACTGCTGACGAGAAATTCACTATCAGTTTAATTCCCTTCTCATGTGTGTTTGCATGTATGTAAGTTGGTAGTAGTTCAGACTATATCTTTATTTTCTTTGGTTTCACTGCAGTTTGTACAGATGTGGAATGTGTTTTTATTTGTGTTGCATGAGGCTGTCTTCCTTCATCCTGGACACTCAAGTTGTCTTTTACAATTGTTAGTTTTTTGTTTTTGTTTTCAAGTAAGTCCTTTTCTCTCATTCCCTTTGTTCTCTCTCTTACTAGCAATTTGGCCTTCTCATTTGGTCCTTTCTGTCTTCTAATTTGCTGTCTAATTCTGTTCGGTTTTATATAGACAATTGAAATGAATTTTTTATTTTAATGACCATGTGTTTATTTTTATTTTTCAAGTGTTTTTAACTTTGTCCAGCTATTGTCCACTGGTTTTATTATTACCTTGTCTATTTGAACATTTTAAGCATATTTATTTATTTTTATTTTTATTTATTTATTATTTTTTTTGCATGGGCAGACACCGGAAATTGAATAAACATTTATTTTAAAGTCATTTTTTGTTTTGATTCAGTATTTCTAGTTTTTGAAGTACAAGTTCTTCTGTTTGTTGCTTTTGTTGACACTTCCTCATAATATTTCCTTTTAGTGTAATTTATAATTAAAAATTTATAATTTTTAATTATAAATCACACTTCAGCAAAGGTTGTTTACTCTGGATGTCCTCTTAGTGCCCAGCATTATGGGAGTTCTCTACAAAATGGTTTTAGGTTTGCCTCTATCACGAACCATATGGATTTTTTTTACATTTCTGACCTGTTTTTATGTCAGTTTCCTGGTTTAAGATCACCTTACCACCTCAGCTAAGGTGAATGTGAATTAGACCATAGATATGAGAGGGAGGAGCCAAGATGGTGGCTTAGCAAGGTGTGAGGTTTAGTTCATCCTCCAGAACACCTACTAAATAACCAGGAACAGTACAGAACAGCTCCTGGGGCCACGTCAGTGACCTGACACACAGCGTACCCCAGTCTGGACCAGCTGGACTGGCTACGAGCGCCCCCAGAACCGTGAGTTACCCAAGCCGCGGCAGCCGGCACCCCTCCCCCACAGGCTGCTTCCCAGAGGGGAAAGGAAAGGGACTTCACCAGCAGCAGGAGCTGAGCTCAACTAAGCCTCAAGTGTGGAATTAATTCACAGATTCTGGATACTGAAAATAGGCCCCCAGCTCAGGTGAACCTGGTCAAAAGTGGAGGTGGCTGATTTTTGCCCCGGCACTAAGGGGGCAGGGCTGATGGAAAAAAGAAACAGGTTTTTATGACTGTGTTTCTACAGAGGCTTCGCTGCCCTTGGATACAGCAGTAGGGCTTCTCAAGCTGCAACTGCCCCAGGCATAGACAGAAATAAGCTTCTTTTGAGAGCTTGTCTGGAGCCTGTGCCTTCGCCAGGGGAGGGGTGAGGCCCAACTCAGGTGGAATTCTCCCTCAAGGAATTCAGACCCAGGGCTTGGTAATTTGAAGCCATTAAAACCAGCCTACAATCTCTCCTCTCTCTCCACCAGCCCCCAGCAGGGAGAATCTACCAAAGTTAAAGGTACCACATCATCTTATGCTGATGGGACCTGCAGGCAGACAAGCACCACATACTGGGCAGGATAAGAAAAACAGAGTTCAGAGACTTCACAGGAAAGTCTTCAACCTGCTGGGTCTCACCCTCAGGAAAAGCCGATGCAGGTGTCTCTTTCCTCCTTGACAGGGGGCCAGTTTGGTCTGGGAAAATCTGGCTGGGGTCTATAATACCTAAGTAGACCCTCCTAAAGGGTGGGGGGAAAAGGCACCATAAAGGCAGGGCAAGAAACATGAAAACGAAAACTGAAAAATTCTCCTCTGTTAAACAAAACCTAAGCTAGTGGCCTGGAAAAAGCGGAACTGAATGTCAGAGAACAGACAACAAATTCATCCAGCAAGAAAACCCTAAGTAAAAGAAATGAAAATAATCTCCAGAATAAACTAATTAAGGAAATTAAATACCTAGATGCCAGCAAAACAAATCACACTAGGAAAATTGAAGATATGGCCCAGTCAAAGGAATAAACCAACAATTCAGATGAGATACAGGAGTTGAAATAGTTAATTCAGAATGTATGAACAGACATGGAAAGCCTCATCAAAAGCCAAATCAATGAATTGAGGGAGGATATAAAGAAGGCAAGGAATGAACAAAAAGAAGAAACTGAAAGTCTGAAAAAACAAATCACAGAACTTATGAGAATGAAAGGCACAGTAGAAGAGAGGAAAAAAATGGAAACCTACAATGTTAGATTTCGAGAGGCAGAAGATAGAATTAGTGACCTGGAGGACGGAACATCTGAAATCCAACAAGCAAAGGAAAATATAGGGAAAAAAATGGAAAAATATGAGCAGGGACTCAGGGAACTGAATGACATTATGAAGTGCACGAGTATACATGTTGTGGGTGTCCCAGAAGGAGAAGAGAAGGGAAAAGGAGGAGAAAAACTAATGGAGTGGAGGAAATTATCAATGAAAATTTCCCAACTCTTATGAAAGACTTAAAATTACAGATCCAAGAAGTACAGCATACCCCAAAGAGAATAGATCCAAATAGACGTATTCCAAGACACTTACTAGTCAGAATGTCAGAGGTCAAAGAGAAAGAGAGAATCTTGAAAGTAGCAAGAGAAAAGCAATCCATCACATACAAGGGAAGCCCAATAAGACTATGCGTAGATTTCTCAGCAGAAAGCAAGGAGGCGAGAAGACAGTGGGAAGATATATTTAAATTACTAAAAGAAAAACTGCCAACCAAGAATTCCATATCCAGCAAAATTGTCCTTCAGAAATGAGGGAGAGATTAAAACATTTTCAGACAAAAAAATCACAGAGAATTTGTGACCAAGAGACTGGCTCTGCAAGAAATACTAAAGGGAGCACTAGAGGCAGATATGAAAAGACAGAAGAGAGAGATGTGGAGAAGAGTGTAGAAAGGAAGACTATCAATAAAGGCAAAGAGAAGAAAAATTAGATATGACATATAACATCCAAAAGGCAAAATGGTAGAAGAAAGTGCTACCTGTACAATAATAACACTAAATGTTAATGGATTAAACTCCCCAATCAAAAGACATAGACTGGCAGAATGGTTTAAAAAACAGGACCCATCTATATGCTGTCTACAGGAAACACATCTTAGACCCAAGGATAAACATAGGTTGAAAGTTCAAGGTTGGGAAAAGATATTTCATGCAAATAACAATCAGAAAAGAGCAGGAGTACATTCTCCTGTTAATATCCAACAAATCAGACTTCAAATGTAAAACAGTTAAAAGAGACAAAGAAGGACACTATGTATTAATAAAAGAAACAATTCAACAAGAAGACATAACAATCATAAATATTTATGCACCAAGTCAGAATGCTCCAAACTACATGAGGCAAACACTGAAAAGAGAAATACATACATCTACCATAATAGTCAGAGACTTCACTTCCACAGGCTCATCAATGGACAGAACATCTAGACAGAGGCTCAATAAAGAAACAGAGAATTTGAATAATACAATAAATGAGCTAGACTTAACAGACATTTATAGAACATTACAACCCACAACAGCAGGATACACCTTTTTCTCAAGAGCTCATGGATCATTCTCAAGGACAGACCATATACTGGGTCACAAAGCAAGTCTCAGTAAATTTAAAAAAATTGAAATCATACAAAACACTTTCTCAGATCATAAAGGAATGAAGTTGGAAATGAATAATAGGCAGAGTGCCAGAAAATTCACAAATATGTGTAGGCTCAACAACACACTCTTAAACGACCAGTGAGTCAAGGAAGAAATAAAAGAGAAATCAGTAAATATCTCAAGCCAAATGAAAATGAAAACACAACATATCAAAACTTATGGGATGCAGCAAAGGCAGTGCTGAGGGGGACATTTATTGCCCTAAATGCCTATATCAAAAAACAAGAAAGGGCAAAAATTGAGGAATTAACTGTCCATTTGGAAGAAGTTGAGAAAGAGCAGCAAACTAATCCCAAAGCAAGCAAAACGAAAGAAATAATGAAGATTAGAGCAGAAATAAATGAAACTGAGAATATGAAAACAGTTGTGAAAATCAACAAAACCAGAAACTGGTTCTATGAGAAAATTAGTAAGATTGATGGACCCTTAGAACATAGACATGTGCATGCCAACTTGATTTCCAGTTTCTCAGTGTTAACTTTTCACCCTCATGACCTGATGCTGGATTGGGGTAGAATTTTTGTGGTTCCTATATGAGATCAAGCATGCTATTAACTTAGCTTTATATAGATAACTGAGGTTCAACTCTGTTCCCTAAGAATTCATGACCTAGCATTAAAGCTTTAAGTTTCTATGTTAAGGCCCAGGTCTGTCTTGATTTCTCACTGATCTCCTTAGCATCAGGTCCCACTCACTATTCCTTGAGTTTCCTCTGGTTCCTGACATCTAAGGATTTCCTTTAACTTAGTTTCAAACTGATTTACAGATTTAAAAAAATTTTCTGCTGTATCTGACTATTTCGGTTTGCTAAAGCTGTCAGAATGCAATATACCAGAAATAAGTTGGCTTTTTCAATGCGGATTTATTCATTTACAAATGTACAATTCTAAGGCCATGAAAATGTCCAAATTAAGGCATCAAAAAGAAGATACCTTCTCTGAGGACAGTCTGCTACATCCAGGATTCATCTGTCTCAAGGGAAGACATATGGTGATGTCTGCTGGTCCTTCTCTCCTGTGTTCTCATTTCAATGGCTCTCTCTCCAGGGGTTTTCCTCTCTTTCATCCTCTCATATGACTCCAATAAAGAATTAAGACCCACCTTGAATGGGCTGGGTCACCACTCAATTGAAATAACCTAACCAAAAATCCCACCCACACTAGGTCGGCACCCACAAGAAAGGATTAAAAGGACATTGCCTTTTCTGGGGTACATAACAGCTCCGAACTACCATGCTGGTATTCCTGTGTTTAGAGTGGGAACGAAAACTTCCCACATTACTCATTCTGCTGTGGTGATTAGAGGTCAGTAGTTTTCTTAATAGAGAAAGAACAAGTGTTGGACCCCTGATCAGAGAGATTTGGGTTATTTCCCCAGCATTTTAGATTTAAATTAATTTATCATCTTAACTAGATTCAAATTTCATGTTATAAACTTTGTAGGAGAACATGGTAACAGAGCCAGCCATCAATATTTTGGTCTGCCATGACTACAGAAAATAACTTATTGGAAAAACAAAAGCAGCTGAAAGCTACTGGGTACAGCAAACACAATATATATTTTCCCCTGCAAAACCATTTCAAATCATTTTCAGTAAATGTATGATGAAAAATATTTCATTTGTTTTCTAAAAAAAAACCCCTCATAAAACGAAGATAAATCTTATAAATCTGAACATCTTATGTGCTGATAAATATGGTAATTGAAGAAACCCAGGTTTCTTGGTTATTCTCTTCTATTATTCAGTGTTCTGTCTTGTGAAAGAGGGATTAGGCCATCCAAAAGGATAAAGCTACACCAGAATATAGAAGCATGTTTACAGAATGTTGTTTTAGTATTAAAATAAACTACCTTAAAGTCAGGGGAAAAGTCTACCCAGAGACAGAAAAGAATGCTTCAGGAGCAGTGTTGCCAAGGTAAGCCTATAGTGAGCCAAGGCTGGAGAACCAACTGGTGAAAAAGCTGAATACTCACTTCTATGGGCCCTTTCTGCCTAAATTCTGTGGCCAGGACTGTGATAGAAATAGAGAAGGTGAGAATAGCTAGATTTTGGAGAAAATAAGTTAGGTTTAGATTTGGAGGTAAAGTATCAAAAGATTCAGCCTGTTTAAGTGGTTGAGGGTAAGGGCTCCGTAACCAAGCCACTTGGATTCAAATCCTGGCTTTACCACTTACAAGCTTTGTGCTGTAAAGACAAGTTACGTGACTTCTCTGTCTCTAAATTGGAGGTAAATGATAGATCTGCCTCATAGGGTTGTTAAGGGTTAAACAAGGTCGTACATGTCAAAGTAAGGGCCTCAAGTATGGCAAGACCCACTGGGGTACCATACCAAACTCACAGGACCACTGGATTTTTTTCAGTTTTGAGGGAAACAGGGTGAACTTAACGTCTGTCAGGTACCTCATGAACTATTAGCTTGAAGGAGTTGACAGTTTCAACATTGTAGCATGTTACATTCCTCTCAGTAATGTCTTATCTTTGCAAAATTGAGTTTTCTGTCACTGCTGTGATAAAAAGCACATGAAAAGTCACGTAGGTACCTTGAACCAAGAATGTTTGAGAACCTCTGGCTTGTCACATTAGTTAGCATTCCATAAACTTTGTTGGTACAATCATCATCTAGGTAGGAATTGCTAGAAAGTGCTGGAAATGCAATTCCTAGAATTCAGTAGAACAGCTGGAACTAGAATTAGAAGTTGGGTGTTCATGTGCACTAAATGAGATATGTGAATAGATAAAAGGGTAATGAGCCCAGCGCAGAATCTCAGAATACTTAGGTTTAAGGCACTGAAGAAGGAACAGTTGTGTTGAAGGAGAGACCTGAGAGAGGACAGTGTCTGAGAGGCAAGGACAGACAATTTCAAGTGTATACTGGTCTCATGCTGGGGAGTTCTAGGAATTCAAGTATCAATGGATGGACTTGGAAGGAAGTTTTCATGAGATTCTCAGAGTTCTGTGATGCCCCATAAGTTAAGCATGACTACTTTACAAAGAGCACTGAGTTGCTCTTTGAAAGGTCTTGCTATTGTGACTAACCTAAGAGGTGGTTTTAGGTTGTAAAATTAGAACATTTTGAGTTGTCACATTAAATATGGTTTGTTGCAGGTAATTTGCTACTAACAATTAAGTATCCATGCTTTCAGAATATTGACATTTTATTACATTAAAATGGAGTCACTTTTATTCCAGATATAACCACTTGATTCACTTGCTATTTTGTATATTTTCTTGCCTGAGAAAGTCTAGAGGGAATTACTGGCCTTGCATTTGGAAGCACGTGAAAATGTTTTGTATATAGAGAGATTATCTACTATTTGTGTACTGGCTGAAAGCTACTCATTTAGAAAAAATGTCTGTGCCCTAGAAAATTTTTTACCCCTAAGTTTGAGATTAAAACTTTAGGTCCACAGTCTGGGAGGCGTGCACCTTGAAGTAGCTGGGATATGCAGCCTCGAGGGTGGGGGAATTGACAGTGGCTGTGGAAAAGCAGCTCCTGTCACTAATAGCCAACACACACCACCATTCTGGCACTTTCTAGTTGCTTCTGGGAGCACACATGGTCTGCCCTTTGGCTCTTGTAAATGCCCCTCTGGGATGTGTCGGATATTCTGTCATGCCATGAAAATGATCTCTAGTTCTCCATCCTGCAATATCTCTTTGCTTGGTTTTTTTTTTAATTTTTTAATTTTATTTTTTTAAGTATCAAAAAAACACCTAACAAATGCAAACATTCCTATTTTGATCATTCCCTTCTACATATATAATCAGTGATTCACAATATCATCACATATTTGCATATTCATCATCATGATCATTTCTTGGAACATTTGCATCTAATCAGAAAAAGAAATAAAACGAAAACTGTTTGCTTGTTTCTTGCTGTTCACATGTGTGTGGGCACACACACACACACACACACACACACACATGTTTTACAGAAGCACCCCAGTTCTAGGTGCCAGTTGCTTCATTGGGTAAGCTAAAGCTAGAGTGGCAACAAAGAAACCCAGTAATTAATTCAGTGGCTTAAAGAAATGAGAAGGTTGTTGTTCTCTCACATTACATTTCTCTCACATTTACAATGTGATGCTATGACCCCCACCACCCATTATCAAAACCATTCTCACCACCAAAACAGGAATTGTGTACCCATTAAGCAATAACTCCCCATTTCCCCTCCTCCTCCCAGCCCCTAGTAACCTCTCATCTACTTTCTGTCTCTATGAATTTGCTTATTCTAGAAGCTTTACATAAGTGGAATCATAATATTTGTCCTCGTGTGGCTGGCTTATTTCACTCAGCGTAATGTTTTCAAGGTTCATCCATGTGGTAGCATATACCAGACCTTTATCCCTTTTATGGCTGAATAATATTCCAGTCCATGGATATACCACATTTTCTTTATCTTTTCATCCCTTTCAATTATAGCCCTCTCCTGTTGCTGGGGTGTATCCTTTGCCTGTAATAAAGCAGCTCTGTGAATAAAAAAAAAAAAAAAACTTTAGGTCCACAGTCTGGAGTTGCATCTTATGTGATAGTTAAGTTGCATAAGGTGAAAATTGTAAATAGAATGTCCCTTGAAAATCCCTTGGGAAGGCTCTACGTGGAAGGCTGACAAATTTTCAGTCCATTACAGCTAGATTTTCTCTCTTCAGCACCAGATGAAGTAATTAGCATATATGATCTGAAGCCACCATTTTATTAAAAAAAAATGTTAGCTTCAAACTTCAAAATCCCACTTGGTATAGTAAGATGCACACGGAGAAGGACATATAGGAAATTATCTGGGGAAAACATCTTAATCTTTTTCTGAAACAGCCAAATATAAAACTTACATGAACTTGTGTGTGTGTGTAAAAGGCTATTCCATTGAATCTTGTGTCTAATAAAGTGGGATTCAAAAAGAGGGAGCTTTAATTAGAACACTTAGAAGTATTCGGGGATATGAAGCTGCTATTAAATGATTATAAAGGAGATGCGGCACCCAAAATTCACTTTTGTAACATCTTTAAACAGGACTGGGTTCAACAAAAGAATACTAAAAATGGACCTTTACTACTGAAATCAATAATTTTTAAAATAAAGGCCTTGCTGCTGTATTCTTTGTCTAATGTGGGTCAAATGATTTCACCCTGTCCTCTTCCACCACAATTTCTATTTTTAAAAAAGCTTCCATTAAGAAAAAAAAAGCTTGCATTGACTTTTTGGGGAGCCATAACTTCTAGTTTGAAAAATGTAGAGGGAATAGAAAAGAGCTCTTAGTAGATGTCTTGTCTATTGCAGCATAACAAATTATCACAAACTTAGCAGTTTAAAACAACATCCAATAATTATCTCACTGTTCGGTAGACCAGACTTCCAAGGAGTGAGAGTTGTTGGCAGCTGGCAGCATTCAGTTCCTTGCAGTTGTTGGACTCATAGCAATTTGTTTCATCAAGGCCAGCAGGAAAGTGTCTGCAGTGGCCGCTTGTCTCTTGATGGCTCACCTGATAGTTGAGGCCCACTCAGAATTATCTCCCTTTTAATTGACTCAAATTCAACTCATTAGGGACATCAGTAATAGCTGCAAAATCCCTTTTGCTAGGGTGCACAGGTAGTTCGGTGGTTAGGATGCCCGCCTTTCATGCAGGAGACCCAGGTTCAATTCCTAGACTATGCACCCCCCAAAACATCCCTTTTGCTATATTACATATTCATGAGAATGCTATCCCATCATATTCACCAGTCCTGCCCATGCTCCAGGAGAGGGCATTATGCAGAGCATGTGCACCAGGAGTGGGAATTTGGGGAGCCATCTTGCAATCCTGCCTACCACAGAAATAATATTATCATATGTCACTTACTTGTGATATTCAGTATCACTTACCAAAGTTCCAGACACCATTTGATGAAGTCCCACCTTTAAGTGGTACTATCCAAATTTTGCTTACAGAGAAACTAAAACTCAAGGAAATGAAGTAGTTTTGTGCACTGGTAAGTAGTATGGTCCGGATTCTAACCTAGATGTGTTGTTCTCCAAAGCCCAGGCTCTTCCGGTTTTGCAACACTTTCTCTGATTCATGCGGTCACTTCTCTTTGATCATTTGCTTCTCTCCAACCCCACTATCTTGGCTGTAGGCTGTCATCATCCCTCCCCTGTACTCCAGCAGCAGCCTCTTAACAGGTCTTCCTGCCTTTCTTTCTTTTGGTCAGAGTCCATACTGTAATATGGGTTACAAGTCCCTGGTTTGGGGACACTGCCTACTTCTTATCTGTCACTTTTTAAATCTTCCCCATTTAGTCTCTGCTTTCCACTTCTCATGTGCTTTATTAAGATTCAGATACATAGTATATGGCAAATCCAGGACAAGATGGTAGGCCTTTACACTTAAATTTCCTGTACTTCCCCATTTCATGCTGCTTGATTGCCTTGGAATAACATCTGGGTTTCAAAAGCTCATATTCTTAACCATTCACTATACTACCTCCCAGTACAGATACTTAATAAATACTAGTTTATTTCCTACATTATTGAATTAAATCCTTTATAAGAATTATGAGAGGAGCCCCTTTCTTCAATATGTGATTTCAATAATTTAAAAGATTTTAAAAGTTAGGTTGATTCACTTTAGTTTTTGTTACTATTAAAATTTTATTTATAAATATATTAATTTTGTGAAGCTGGTTTAATTTTATGTTACACCTATAAAGATAGACTTGTTAAATATAAGGAACATTATTCTTTTACAGTGTTATATAGTGTTTAAGAAAACATTGTTAAAATTCCTTGCAAGTTTTACAATATGGCCATATGGGCTATGAAATCTCTCAAGCACATAGTCTTTCAAATATTCTCCATATTAAGTGTTGGGATTGATTCTACAATTGAGAAAGATTTTGCTGTGTTATAGATTTGTACAATAAATGTCAGACCTATGTTTAAGGCATATTAAAAAAGAGTAATTATAACATCTTAAGTTAAATGTTTAACAAACGTACCACAGTTTTTTGTCCAAATAAGTGCTTTTTCATTCAAAGCAGTTACCCTGGAAGGTGTTCAAGGAATGTTTCCATTCCTCAAAACAGTTTCAGGATTCCTTTTGAAATTTCAGTCAGAGCACCATACAAACCTTTTATTGTCATCTCTCTCAGCAAGCCTTTGTCCTTTAAGGTATTTTGTGGAAACTGCTAAAAGATATTAAGAGAACTAGTCAGGTGAATAAAGTGTTGATCAGGCTTTAGTTAAACAAGATGCAACTCTGAAGTAATGAAACCAGACTTTTTTGGTTTGGGGCAGGACAGACTTGGTCATAAAATTTGACTCTTAAGACAAACAAAGATTGCCAGTAGCTTTTAAACACGAATGTTTGTATAATTATAATAACTAGAAGACTAAAAGGGAATTTGTTGCAAGTGGTTAGTCTGTGGGGGAGCTGATTAGCATATTTTGATGCTTACACAGATCCATTTTTAATAAAGGAAAGCTATCCTGAAAACATCTGTTTATCAGATACAGATTTTAAAGTGGTAATCTTTTCAATTTAAATGACTTTTACTATAATGAAGCAACATCTTTTCTTTTTTTGGCCCTATGAAGCATAACACAGTGCATAGCCTTGGAAGTCAGGCTAGCTAGGCTGTTGTATTTTCTGGTATTATAACTAGCTTAGTTTGGGAACCTTAGGCATATCACTAGTTTTTTCAGTTTCCTTTTTCTTATCTGCAAAATGAGGGGTTTGGACAGATTACATCTAATGTACCTTTCCAGGTAGGAAAACTTAACTTTTTTTCTCAGGCTGTGGATAGTTATAAAGAGGAATAAAGAATAGTATAATCTCTTATATAGCCCTTGTTGAACTGGTGTAAGAAGTGTATTTGATTTTTGTTTCTTAAAAAGTATACTTTGCCGAATTACCGTAATTCATAATTCAGTGGAAAACAAACTGATTCAAGTAGCAAGAGTTTATTAAGTGGAAGAGGTTTGTCATGCATTGACTGCCCAAGAATTGCCTTATTTATTTACTTCTCACCTTGACGCACAAGAATGTGAATAATAAAATAATGGTAAACTAGAGAGTGACAATAAAAGCAGGACCAGAGAAGTTATAAGATTAGAAATGAAACTGAGAGAAGAAAAAGAACCTTGATTTGGCCCTTGGCTTTTTGGCAGCAAAATTTAAAGGAAAATACTGGTTATGTGGTTCTTATCTTCAAAGATGAGAAATAGACATTTCAGAAGAGGCAGAAATTTTCTTAGCATTTAGTTCTAAAAAAATATGTAGCATGGGATTGCATATAGAAAAAATAAAGGGATTTGCCAATTTCAAATCCCCACTTGATAATTATCATGAGGCTGCAACAACCTGAAAAATCTAAAATAATTTAGCATGTGGTTCTTAAGTTCTGAAAGTGAACCTGGCATTCATTTCAGAATGATAAAAAATAATGTGGATTAAAAATTATCCTGTTTAAGAAAGTCGTTTAGTAATTTAAAATATTTCCCTTGATTAAAAATTGCAGGTATCCTCTCTATGTTATCATAAATTCAGGGTTGCTAAATTTATGCTAAATAAATCTTGCTGTGTTCTGTTTTCTGTGTGGCACTAGCCAAAAAAGAAGAACATGTCGGCCTATCAGGTGTTCTGTAAAGAGTATCGTGTAACCATTGTGGCTGACCATCCAGGCATAGGTAAGAATATTTCTGACTTTCAGCATTTTTTACTTCCAGTTGTTATCAGAGAACAGTACTGTTAAATCAGTCAGTCAGCAGGTGACATCTTGCCATAGTATTAGAAGAACACAAAATTGTTTCTTCAATTCTGCAAATCTCTGCATTTTTGCCTTTGTTTGCTTTAGTTACCCCATCTATAAAAGAGATAACCTTTCTATGTTTATCTCTTAAATTGACACTTTGGAGATCTGTATGAAATTAAGTTTTACAAAGCACAGTACCCATATACATGTACAGCCATATGCTGTTGTGTGTTAATACCTTTATATGAGAATATAAATGTTCATTTCTAAGAGTCTGCAGTTGACCTTTTCCTTAAACTGCCCTTAGTTGTAGAGTTATGGCCAAGATGACTTTTATTATACTGTTCAAATTCATCTCTGTATTAAAGCTAGTGAGGTGAGAAAGATACCACACCACAGACCATGGACAAATCACTTAACCTCTACAAATCTCATTTGCCTAATGGGTCAAATAGCTGCCCTGCCTACTCCACCAGGTTGTTGTGAGACACACACGAAATGCTATAAAAGATACCAATTTACTTTGTAAAGCATAAAATTATTCTACAAATGGAAGAAGAGTAATGTTCTTATATATCAAGAGGATTGCTTCTGAGCTGCTATAGGAAAGTTCTTTGGATCTGACCTCAGAAATTTGGTAGAAGCCTAACACCTTTACTCTTATCAAATTCTCCAAAACATGTTTCCTTTAACTAAAGTTGATAAGCTGAATATTGTAGGATCAAATTAGAAGACACCAGATGGATCCCTAGAGAATAGATGTGGGAGACTTTGAGCCTATCACATGACCACTAAAAAAAAACCCTTTTGTATAGAAAAGAATCAGAAGGAAAGTGATGGGGTTTAGTTTGGTTTGTTTAGTTTTTCTAAAAGATATTCTGAAATATTTAAATACATTCTTATCTTCAAAAACCTTTTTCCAGTCTTTGTTCTCATCAATCTTTTGTTTGTGGATAGTTAACCTTTATTGTTTTTTTATTCTTTTATGCCAGATTTTGGGGAACTTAGTAAAAAACTGGCTGAGGTGTGGAAGCAATTGCCAGAAAAGGACAAACTGGTAAGTACATTTTCTTATGAACATTTTTTCATTGCTTTATGCTTTCCAAAATGTGCAATTCCTCTGTAGACCAGCCAGCTGGATAACACTGAAAAAAGTGAAAAATTAACAGATAAGTGGAAAATGGCTTAGCAAAGGGCACTAACTGTATTGGTGCCAGTTTACCAAAGATAGGAATTTAGCCGCAGGAAAGCTGTCTTTACTACCTTTATCTAATTTTTTTCCAACCTTACATTTGAGCCGAAGGTGGCCTAACTTGGGCAGTGAGTAAAGTGTTATAGGAATTTAAAGTCAGAGCCCTCTACTGTAGACACCTACTCTACTGCAGTGGTCAGAGAACTGAGGAAAGCTGTCCTATTAATAGGCACTACAAACAATAAAAACATGGAAATAAGTTTATTAGGTAAATAGGTTCTAGGTCATCATTTTACTCAGAGAGCCTATCTTTAGTTTCTGTTTTCCACGTCATTGGATTCCATGTGCAGCAGGTTAGAGGAAATGTTTAATAAAGACATTATACTGAGCCGTATATTTACTCCATGATTTCACATTTCAACCCCAGAGTGATCTAAAAATCAGTACTGAGATTAGACCATCAGCATTGAAGAATGTTTGCAGTCCTTAGCTAAGATATGAATATAATGACTATCTGAAGCCTATTCACTGACCCTCAGCTTATTAGTTAGTGTTAACCTTCTGTCCACACCTTCTTCACTATTCCCTTTTATTTATTCTTTCTGTCTTCCATGACTGCTTCCCCTTTTACTTTTTTGTCCTTTTTAATTTATTTTGCCCTAATCTGACTACAGATTTGGAAGCAGAAAGCTCAGTATCTACAGCACAAGCAGAACAAAGCAGAAGCTACAACTGTGAAAAGAAAAGCATCCAACTCAGAAGGTTCCCTGAAAGTAAAAGGTAGTGGCCACACCCCACTCCTGATCTTAGATCTTTTCCTTAGAGCACTGTGAATTTTGCTTCCTTGCTAGGACATTAGTAGGGCAGCTTATATTAAAAGCAGATTTTGATACCTAGGTATCACTACTGAGTACTGTGGGCTGTAAAAAAAAAGATGTTAAGATTTAGAAAACATAGATCAGAGGTTGGCAAACCTTTATACAAAATATAAATATTTTAGGTTCTGCAGGCCATATACAGTTTCTGTCACATATTCTTTTTTGGTTGGTTGGTTGGGTTTTTTTACAACACTTTAAAAATGTAAAACCTTCTTAGTGAGCAGGCCATATAAAAATAGGTCACGGCAGATTTGGCCTACAGGCAATAGTTTTGCCAGTGCCTGCCATGGCTCATGAAAGGAAAAGCAGGAAACACATTTTTGTGGCCCTCGACAAGTTTGATCTCTCTGTTTCATCCTTGTGTTCTCAGCTCCATCCATAGGAGTACTGTCACCCCAAAAGAAGTCCCCGCCCAGCACCATGCTGTTCCCAATCTCGCCAGCCAAAACCCCTGAGACGGAGCCTATTGACGTTGCTGCTCACCTTCAGCTATTGGGAGAGTCCCTGAGCCTTATTGGACACCGCCTGCAGGAAACAGAGGTGAGCAGAGCTGTCAGCAGCATGACTTCAGTTCCTTTTATAACTTGGATTTGATCATTCATTGCTCATGCATTCATTGAGCAGCTACTTTATGTTAGATTATGCCAGGTGCTCAGAATACAGTGATAATAATGTGATAGAAACACATTGGAATCTACCTACTGGCTCTCAGAGTTTATACTATTACCATCTTGTTGAAACAGTGGCACCAAAAGAAGTTAGAATGCCTTATAACTTATTTTCATTTTTTTTAATGCAGTAAAAAAAGATGAATATAACTTCCATGGCAGTTTTGGTCCCTTGAACTTCTAAGAGAATTTGAATTTTCTGTGCATTTCTAGCAAGATTTTAAATAAACCTATTAGATTGTATAAGGGATTAAGTGTTCCTCTACTTCTTTGAATATAGGTACCAAATAGGGAAGTTGAGGCTCAAGCTCTTCATCAACTTGCACTAGAATTAGCAATACTATGTGACGTAGGGAAACCATTGTCCTTTTAAGCCTCAATTTCAAAATCACTTAACCTGCAAATCAGTTATGTTCCATTTTTATTACCGTATTCATTTTCTAACCATATTGCCCCCGTGGCAAACTCAGTAGTGTAGTAGTTCTGCTTTCCAGTGGGCTCTTTTTTTTCTTTTTTTGGCATGGGCAGGCTCCAGGAACCAAATTCAGTGGGTTCTAATAGGACATTTTGGCAAAGAAATCATTTCAAGCTAGTAAAGCCATTTTTTTTTATGATGTTTGGTAGATTTATTGGGATATATTAATTAATGCACCACAAAATCCATCTCAAGTATACAATGAATGGCTCAGAGAAACACAGTATAGTTGTCCATTCGTCACCAAAATCAATTTTAGAATATTTTCATTAATCAAAAAAAATTTCCGTAGCCCTTATTTCCCCTTATTATTGACTCGTAGCATTGGTGTGGTACGTTTGTTACTGTTGATGATAGAATATTAAAATATTACTGTTAACTGTAACCCATAGTTTGCAATAGGTACATTTGTCCCACATGCTACTCAATTATTATGCCACCAATGTGGTCATGGTTTAAGTCCATGAAATGTCCTTATAGCAACAGACAGGCCAGTATTTGCCTGACCAGACAACTGGGTACCACCACCTGGACAAGTTGACACATGAACCTGACCATGACAAGGAGTAAATGTGGTGAAGCTGTAACCATTGGGAATTTGAACAGGCCAGGAGTTCTTTACATTGGTATTACAATTTTATATATAAACGCTATATATTCAGTAATTATTTCATGGGCAGGCACTGGGAATCAAACCTGGATCTCTGGCACAGTAGGCAAGAACTCTGCCACTGAGCCACCGTTGCCTGCCCTCAATATTTTTTTAAATTTTTATTAATAAAATCAATCAACATACAATATGAACATTCTTTTTTTCCATCACATAGTTGTATGTTCATCATCACGACCATTTCTTAAAACATTTGCATCAATTCAGAAAAAGAAATAAAAAGAAAAAGAAAAGAAAAAAAATTCATATATACCATACCTCTTACCCCTCTCTTTCATTGATCACTAGCATTTCAATCTACTAAATTTATTTTAACATTTGTTCCCCCTATTATTTTTTTTTAATGCAAATGTTTTACTGGTCTATCCATAAGGTAGATAAAAGAAGCATCAGACACAAGGTTTTCACAATCACACAATCACATTGCAAAAGCTATATCATTGTACAATCATCTTCAAGAAACGTGGCTACTGGAGCACAGCTCTACATTTTCAGGCAGCCTCTCTGTTATGTCTTATCTAAAAAGTGGTATCGATTTAATACTTAAGAATAATCTCCAGGATAACCTTTCAACTCTGTTTGGAATCTCTCAGCCATTGACACTTTATTTTGTCTCATTTCTCTCTTCCCTCTTTTGGTCAAGAAGGTTTTCTCAATTCCTTGATGCTGAGTCCCAGCTCATTCTAAGATTTCTGTCCCATGTTGCCAGGAAGGTCCACACCCCTGGGAGTCATGTCCCACATAGAGAGGGGGAGGGCAGTGAGTTTGCTTGTTGTGTTGGTTGAGACAGAGAGGCCACATCTGAGCAACAAAAGAGATTCTCTTGGAGGTGGCTCTTAGGCCTAATTTTAAGTAGGCTTAGCCTATCCTTTGTGGAGTTAAGTTTCATATGAACAAACCCCAAGATTGGGGGCTCAGCCTATTGTTTTGGTTGTCCCTGGTGCTTGTGAGAATATCAAGAATTCTCCACTTGGGGAAGTTGAATTTTCCCCCTAGTAAAGCCATTTTAAGCTAAGAAATCAATGTGGGAATATAAAACTATACCCTTGCTTCTGTGTGAAAGTTGAATTATCATTCAACAAATAAAATACCGAAGGCTACATGAGATGAAGCTATAACTAAGTTCTTTGGCTAGTTTCTAAAAATATAGCAAGTATTAGATTAGAGCATTTTCATGTAGGCTCAGATATCTGAATGGTTATGGATATTTCCAGAATAAGATATTCTGTGATCTTTACTTTTTTTCATATTCAGTCATTCTTAAATTCCCTAAAAAGTTAGGTAAAAATTATTTATTTAAAGACCTTCCATATTTCAGATATTCTCTGATATTTCCATTTAGTTTAGCAAATACTTATTACATATCTAGGCATTATTCCAGGAACATGGGGAAATAGAAAATTTGAAAAACACAGTATTCCTATCATCAGGAAACTTAGAGTCTGGTTGGAGAAACAGAATATAAACATAGTTAACAAATTTAAACAAGCTAGGTTCTGTGAGTAGTTGTTAGGAGGTTTACATATACATAGTAACCAGAAAAGAGAAAGAACTTTATAGACTTTTTAGTCTGCTTCTTTTAAATAACATTTTTATTGAATAATTCATATACTATAAAATTCACTCTTTTAAAGTGGTGATCTTAGTGGTTTAGTATTAATTCAGAGTTATGGATTCATCACCACTGTTCTAATTCCAGAACACTTTCATCACCCCAAAAAGAAACCCTGTACACGTTCCCAGTCCATTCCTCATCCCCCTTCTAGTCCACATTTTCCCAGACTATAATCTTTTGCATTTATCCTCCCAATTTTACAGTTTCCATGTACCACTTTTACTGTTTACTTTATACTTTTATTTAAATAAATTTATCCATACTTTCACAACGATATCCTTGGCATCATAATGGTGATATTCTAGAGAAATTTTTTTCTTATACACATCGAAAAGGACATATATAAATATATAATTGAGATAACTAATGTTCACTTAGGTACCACCTGAATGTATACACACTTTAGGAAATGCTGGTTTATACAGATCACGCATTTAAAAAGCCCAGTGTCTAATCCAAGTTTACCTAGTTATTAGTGACAGAGTTGGGAATAGAGTTCAGCTACCTCACTTTTAGCCCTATTCTCATTCTATTGTATTGTGCTACTGTCAAAGAACAAAGAGAATTAGGGAAGAATCAGGAAGGACTTTGTGAAAGAGGTGATATTCAAACTGGATCTTGAAGGGTAAGTATGATTTTGGTCCAAGGAGATGGTGCAAAAAGATATTCTAAGCTAAGAAAATAGTGTTCATCGTGTTTTTCAACCTCAGAGTCTTCTGCAGAGAAGAGTGAATGGAGGCCTATGGGACTCTAGATCCCTACCCTGACTTTAACTAGATCATTATAGTTGTTTTATATGTTGGGATTCCAAATATGATTTTATTTGAGAAAGGATTTTACTGCTAAATTATACCTACTGACCTGGAACATATAATGTGTAAGGTGGAGGAGGGCTGAAAATTAAGGCTAGAGTCCAAATTATAGAGGATCTTTAGGGATATTCTGTGAAGCATTTATAGTATAGGGTTTAGGAACTGCAGGGATGTTCTGAGTAGGGAGGGATGTGATCAGAGCTCTCATTTGGTTTTCTCTTTTTTTTTAACTTTTTTTTTTTCAATTTAAGAAAATAAACAATACACTTAGAACCACCAAACATGGATATCTTGGTTAGCTTAACTATAGACATATTTGCATCCATATAATCATTGTAAAGCCTGTGTTTGTGCAGTAAGTTTTATTAACCAATTTAAAATTAAGACAACAAGGAAAAACTCTACAAATTCCGATAGCAAAGTTCTTAAATTCTAAGTATTAAACACTAGCTTAGATATCATTTGGTTTTCTCTTAATCTGTTAAGAGATGTTCTTAATTCCTTGCTATAACTGTTTTCTTTAGAAGGTGTAGGGGAAGAGATATTGGACAAGGAGGATTTGGGGAAGGAAAAGTTAACAATGGCCAAGGCCTTGAAACTAGTAATTGAGTGAATAGTGGTGACTTTAGCAAAGAAGTGGATGCTAGGAGGGGGCATTGAGAAGGAGAAATATCCAAGAGGAAAGACCCAGCAGGCAGCCAGAAATGCAGTTTTGAAAATGAAGATTTTGTTAATAATGGTAATAATTACTGATGCTTTTTGAGCACTTACTTTGTGCCAGGAACCACCACAATAACTTTGTGTCTGTTCTGTCACTTAATCCCTTCTGTGTACAGGTACTACTCATATTCTTTTACTGATATAGCATAGTAAGCAACTTGCCCAGGAACAAAAACAAGAAGTAATAGAGCCAAGATTTAAATCCTGACAGTTTTGAGTTCAGAGCTCATTCACTTAACAGCACTTCTATGCTACCTCCTGAGATGACATACCCTCACAGTGGTACTAGTTAGAACAGATTGTACGAGAACTAGACATCAGTATTTGCAGAAAACAATCTTATCACTTTGAAACATAGTGGTACAGACAATGGGAATTGTACAAGATGTTAAAATTAAAAATGAATCAAATTCACTCCTTTCTGAGAGTAAACAACCCAACCCAGAACAGTGATATCATCAACTATCAAAAGCCTCATAGGTAGAGAAGTATGTGAATTTATGTTGTATATAGCATTCTCATGATAATCACTCGTATTTGAGGTTTATTTGTAGAGTTTATAAGAAAAATACCTTTTGCATATATGATCTCCATTAGTCTTCCCAACTGCTCTTGGGTGTAGGTAAGACATTTTTTACTATTCCTGTTAAGGAGAGAGGAAGTCACTCCCCCAGGGTCACATCCCCAAGGTCACACAGAGGCTAAGGTGGCCTGAACTACTTAAAGAGTTATCAAAATAGATGCTTTCCATTTCCACTGCAAGTTTATATCATGTGATTTGAACGGCCCAGGATTTAAAGAACCAAGTGTGGGGATCAACCAGAACATGAGAGGGAGCATCAGGAATGTGATTCAAGTTATTACCTCCCCTCCTTTCATGCTCCTCTTTTCAGGGAATGGTGGCTGTATCTGGCAGTTTGTCAGTGCTTCTGGATTCCATTATCTGTGCACTTGGCCCCCTGGCATGTCTAACCACACAACTACCTGAACTGAATGGATGTCCTAAACAGGTCTTGGTGAGTTTTCCTTGTTTTCCTTGGATTTATGAGCCAGGCCCTTTAGGACCCAGAAAATCCTGGTTTAATGTGCAGTGTCAGCCACAAGCTCATAAAGCTTCATGACTTATAGTACTCCCTTCATATTTCAGTCCATGGAACATATTGTTTAAAATATGTGCTATGCTTTTGGTGAAACTGGAAAATATGCTTTGAAGAGAAATAGAAACATTCTAAGTTTTGAGTTATAGCAACTCCTGTGTTTCCTGTTTGCTTTTCTACATACAAAGGAAGTGCTAAGAGTTTTCTTCCTTTTTGTAAGGGCTAAGGAGAAAAATCAGCAGAAAAGCCTCTAGCATAACAGACAATGGGATGCCTGCCATCTTTATTATGTACTGTTTTCTCTAACACTAATTTTTCTTCATCATCCCTCTCCCCTAAATAAGAAACATTTCTCAGGGAACCAAAGTAAGTACTATTCAATTAAAACTTTTTTCCTTGTTTTGCAGTCAAATACACTAGACAACATTGCTTACATCATGCCTGGACTCTGACAGCAAAAAATCCTGAGACAGAAACTTTATCCTACCCATTGCTGGTTTGTGTATGTGTGATTGTTCCAAATCCCTTCACTGGCCTTTGGGTGTAGGTATTAAATTTATATACACACACACATAATGTACAAAATATAATAGGACTGTAACTATTTTGCTTTTAATAATTTTATGAAATGGCAAAGGTTTAGCCAAGAGGAAACCTTGGCATGAATATGGGTTTGGGGTTCTTTTTCTCCTTTGGTGGATAAATCTGCCTTAAAAATCAGTGTAATTTGGGGGCTGGGGACTTCTTCTGGATGCCCAGTGCATCTCTTTATAGACAGCTGAAATGTGATTTTTTTTCCAAGCTTAGTTGTACCTCCAGACCCATCACTGACCATTTGCCTTACCTGTCTTACAGTCCAAAACATAATAAGAAAGAAAGTTATGGGAAGATACTAACTGAATGAAGTACAAAGCCTTTCCATTTGAAGTGACCTAGGTGGGAGGTAATAAAACTGTTCCCATCTTGTAGTTATCAAGATGGCTTGGGGGACCTGAGAGGGGATCATTCCAATTCCTGCTATACAGGTGTCCGTGTCTCAAAATTTATTGTAATCATTGGTACCATTGGCGGACTCAGTAGAGGCCAAGAAGTTATGTGAGTACTGGCAGCTTAAAATACCTTGAAGAGGGTAAAGCTGTCAGTGCCGCCAGTTGAACTGTATATATTCTGAGCTGACCCAGAATATTTTAGTCTGCAAAGCTAAGAGCTGGTATCTTTCATTGGCAGCAATAAGTTAACCACCTAGTCCTCACAATTTCTGCTGCTTAGTTATTTGGTGGTTGTAGAAGATAAACTTTCCTAGCATGATTCTTGGATTCATCTTCTTGGTTCCCCTGGCGGGCAGATGCACAGTGTTCTGCATTCCACACATAAGTGAATTGCAAAAAAAAAGTACACGATTCTTATGTAGGTTTATTTATGTGTATGTATGAATGTGTGTTTTAATTATGTATATTTAACCTTTGAACTCTTAGATTTTAATTTATCCTGTAAATTTCTGTATATATAATTTAATAACAAAAGCATCCACCAGCAACAGCATGTGGAAGATACAGACTGGTCATGTGCTCTTTCCTTCCTTTGGTCTGCTGTGAAAACTCCAGATCATCCACATTTTAAGGCATTCTGTCTCAAAAAGGAATCATTATGTTGAGATTCTAATTATTTATAAAGAACTTCATGGCCTTCAATAATGTCTAAGAAAGAAAAATAGAAAGGAATGTTACCATTCCCAGTACCCTTATTTCCAAAGAACCAGACTTTTGCTTCCCAGTTAGAGAGAAGACAGTTTTTAGTACTTCAGGGTTTTAAAATTTGGTGTGAGATTACCTGAGAAAACCCAGCTGAAGTAATCGTTCTTTCTTCCTCTGGCCTGGTTGGAACATTACAGCATCAGAGTGAATCCTTGGGGACAATACAGCCTGCCTGCATCCTATTTAATTCTTTCCCCTTTATTCCTACTTATGGTGTCATATATAGGCTGTATTTCTTAAGGTATTCTGGTTGCTGAACACCCTTCTCAGTTCGGAGCAGTTTTATGATTTAACCAGGGAAACAGAGAAATGTTTGGGAACCAAAAATCAAGAACAACAGAAATCTAAAAGGGGTTAGACCCTTACAACACACCTCATCTATACCCATGGAAGTTTCCTGTTTGACACAGGGTATTATTAAGGAGGGGCCTTGAAGACATGGTAAATTAGTACAGGATGAAATCAATCATACCATTATCATTTATATATATTAATGAAATCCTGATGAGGACCTGCTTTTTGTTTTCTTTTGAAACCCAACCCTATTGTATTTGTATTTAAAATTTGTACACATTTGTATAATAATCTGTACCTTGTGGTATTTGGTACTATTAGAGGAAAAACTTTGGATTCAGACCTCCTTGCAGTTTTTATATCATTGTTTTATTTTGTTTTTTAAATAAATTCTAGTGGTTTGATCCAAATCCCATTACAATTGTATAAAGAAATAAAATTTTGTACTTATATTATTAAAAATCACATTTTTAATATTTATAGTCCAGTCTCAGATATCTTTTCCCTACCGCTAACCACAGTTACTATGAAATTATAAAACTAGCTGTTTTTCACACCATATCCTACCATAATTTTATTAAACAAAAATCTACCTGGAACAA
Organism: Tamandua tetradactyla; assembly: GCF_023851605.1. Classification (NCBI taxonomy): domain Eukaryota; kingdom Metazoa; phylum Chordata; class Mammalia; order Pilosa; family Myrmecophagidae; genus Tamandua; species Tamandua tetradactyla. Next base: position 27,665,812 of record NC_135333.1, read on the forward strand.
AGGTCAATTTCTAATGTTTACCATTATCCTACATATACCTTGCTCTATTTCTATTCATTTTTATGCTGTGGAGGTTCACATTTTCTCTCTTTTACAAATTGAAAATCCAGTGAATCTGAAAACCGTACCTCTACTTGTTGGCAAATGAGACTATATGTACATTACGAAGTTGACCTAAATCAAGAAAATATCCATCAATCTTGTGCAAGGGTTGCATCTCATTTATGTGCTGAATATACTTTATGCTGTTTCAGCACTGTCCTGACCTAGTCTGTGATGTTGAATAAGTCATTTAATCTATAAGCTTCCAAATTCCCATCTGTAATACAATGTTAATATCACCTCCCTGTTTCTAGACCTGCAGCTGGCCAACCTTACATGAATATTGAATAATATTATGAACATTGAGCGCATGGAGATTTAACCTTTCAAAATTTCAGCGCAGACACAAGGTATTAATAGTCATAAATAGTAAAATAATATAATTGATTAAAAGGTTAATGGTTTGAGGAGAAGCAGCAAGAAAGAGGCCACCATATATAGGTGAACAGTTATTATATAGAGAATAATTGATATACTTTAGCCCATTTAATTCTCCCAAAGCCTTATGAGTTGTATTATCCTTTACAGTTGCAGAAAAGTACATTTCCTAAGTGTACAGCTAGTAAATGGCAAAACTAGAATAAGAACACTGATAGAGCTAACTCCAAGGCCTAGGCCCTTTCTACCCTAAGCAACTTTCAAATTTAAATCATATATATCGTTAGAATCCTCCATTATCTATTATAGCTCTTAGCAGATGTGATTGTAGGAAAACTATCTGAGGAATGTGTTTTTGGCTTAGCTGACTTTCACTATACCAAACTTCACTTTTCTTATCATACTATTTTCTTTAAATTTTAGGAGCAAAATTTCTTGATTTTTGTTGAAAAGTGCTTAAAGAATATAAACATTTCATTACACTTGGGCAATATGTCAGTCTTAAAGGATGTAAACATTTTTACCCTCAGGAAGGCATTTAATATCAGCGTTGCTAATACACTTAAAAGGAAAAATTAAATTGTAATAAACTTTTTGCTAAATGATTGTGTTCCTTGTTAGCACACACTTTTAAAACATGGTTTTAATCAGCTTTTTACCACACAGTGTGTGCTATTCACATTCCTGTCTACTGTGTTGACAAAATCCACACATTTCCATTCTGTTTTAATAGCTGTATAATACATTCTGTATGATTGAAGTTAATATGATTCCACTTTTCACTTCAGAGCATCCAGGTTGTTTCTCATTTTCTGCCATGAAGAATAATGCTGATGGCTATTTTATTCTTAGCACTAAAGCCTAGGTTCTTCTGTACATAGTCACTTTAAACCACAGTGATGCAAAAAGTCAAAAACTGGCAAATCACCACCCAATATCACACTAAATATACTCCATACAACCACGCAATGCTGCTTAAAGTACTTGACAGAAAAATCATCTTAAATGTAACTCTCTGCTTATAATCCAAATACCGTAATTGAAGGTAGATTAACTTTATTTAAATTTTCATATGATAATCATTGTGCTAGACAACACTAGTGAGCAAAATAGACATTGTGTCCCAGCTCTCATGGACCATCTAAGACCAGGAGGGGGGGAGGGCATTTATTATCAGGTCTTTATGAGCATTATTAAAACACTTCAAAGCAAAGGTGTACATGACTTCCATCAAGTTTTTATGTTGTTTGATAAAGATGTCAGTTCCCATGTCTGCTCAAACAAGTTCTAACTTTGGTTATCCATCATCCTAAAAACTTGTGCAGAGTCAGTTTACAAGCATTTCAGACTTAAAGATTGTAGCTATCATGATCAGTAGATACCAAAGCATCCTTAAGTAGTCCAAAGTACCAAAGAGTGATTATTGTAGCTTTTAGAGTGCCTGTCATTGGAAGAAATCAAAAACCATAAGCAGTAAGTAGATCAGGAGCCTAATGTGTAAGTGACATAGCTGAGATAAGATACACAGCAAAGAAGGTTAAGGAATGAACAAGTCACAAAACTGGGAGAGGCCTTTGAGGTTCTTAACCTGGAGTCCACTTGCATTCTTCAGAAATCTCGTAATTCCCTAAGGTTACAAGCAAAATTGTGTCTGCCTTTTTCTCCAGAAAGGTTCATGGCTTTCTTCAAACGTTCAAAGAAGCCTGTGACTCCTCAAAAGAAGTTGCATCCTTGATCTAATTCCAACATACAGAGGAGAAAAGGAAGTTTTTTGGATCACACTGTAAACTAATGGCTTCAATCCCGACTAGATGAGTTTGCTTTCTGCTACTCTCTATTCTAATACATTGAGTTAGACTTTATTCCCAAGAGATCACAGACTCCTGACCCTTCCCTCCTATTTGGGCTGCAGCAGAGTGCATCTTGGAGCAGACAGACTTTAACATCAAATAGGAAAAGTCGCATCAAGACGGAGAGACCAAAGGATGTCGGCCGCAGTGCTGGGTGTGTTGTCAGGTTACAGGGCTGAAGACTAAGACACTAAGGCTGTAGTCAACTTGCTGTGTAACTTCAACCAAGTCACTTCCCAGTTATGGGACCCAGTTTTCCAAAAGTGTAATGTGAGATGAATAAACCACGAACCCCCATGTAAAACCTTTAAAAGAAGTTTAAGGGTGTGGCTTTAAGACGCCCACTCTTGCGTGCCCCTAGCTCAAAGCCGCAGTTAGGTCATCGCCTGGAGCGCCCCAACTTCGCACGTCAGGGGCGGGGCCTTTGTGCTCCGCCCCCACTTGGCGCCTCCTGGAGGGCTGTCCGGCGCGTCACGTGACGGGTCGGCAGCGCTGGCAGTTGCTGTCAGCTGATTCCCTGGGTTGATCGCAGCGGCTGCCGCGGCAATGGATTTTCTCCTGGGGAACCCATTCAGCTCTCCGGTGGGACAGCGCATCGGTGAGTCCGGAGAGACGTGCACCGTCCTGTCCCGGTGCTCCGCACCGGGGCTTATTCCCCTGAGGCACCGCCAGGTCCCCAGAGACTAGAGGGAGGCAGGGAGACCAACGAGGCTGGCGTGTCTCTGACTGACCTCCGTCCTCCCAGGCTCCCGCCCACCCTTGATTGACAAAGGCCATGGTTCATTAAGAAGCCTCGGCTTGTGATGGATGCTTACAGCAGCCAGTATAAAGAGAGGGCGGGCTTGTGCGGCCACGGCTCGACCAATTTGCACTGGCTGGGGGTCCCTAATCTAGATAGGAAGTTTTCGAGGTTAAAGGGGCTATGTCGTTTTGCATTCCTTGGGCCCCGCGACGGTTTCCGTCCGTGGCCTCCGCAGCCTGGGCCCAGCCGCCTGGACTCTTGCCATGTACAAGGGCTTTCCCGACTCTTCCGACACGGATATCTGAGAAGGTCTATAGGAGTTCGTTCTCGCAGGACCGGAGAGGCGAGGGCTCCAGGTCTGGGCTGGCGGCTTCCGGGGAGTGGGGGAACGGGCAGTCCCGCAACCTCCCGGGGTCCGAGCGCCGTCAGACTCAGAGACTGACACATTTCCAGGCACAGTGAAACCGTCTCGATAGGGAGGGCCGGCCTGAAAGTCAAAGGTTTCAGGACGTGTTTGCTCTGGTTCCTTTCACAAACTGGCGTCAGATCTATTCTCTTGGAGTCACAGAATCTCTGACCTGAAAGTGATCTTAGAAACCACCTGATTCAGCCTCCCTCATTTCGCATTAAATGGGACAGCTGAGGCACTCTGGCCTGACTCCTGGCTGCTTGTTCATAGTTCTTTATACCCTATTGACGGAGACTTGCTATTTCTGTGATGTAACCTCTCTGTGCCCAGGTTTCCTCACCTGTAATATAAGGATAATGATAGTACTTAACTCCATTGGGTTGTTGTGAAGATTAAATTCGGTAGTAAACATAAAGTACTTAGAAAGTGCCTGGCACATGACCAGGGATATATGAGGAAGTTATTATACTTATCATTGTTATTGAGATACAAGCATCGTTATGGAAATTCCTGGGCAGTCTGTCTCCTAGATACTCATTCCAGGGCACAGATGGAACCATCAGCAGGAACCACGGGCCAATGCCCAAGTAGCTAACACTTCTCCAGGTGACAGTCTGGGCGTGCCCCCTTCTTGCATGAAGAAAAGACAGCCAGTACTGTGAAGTCTTCATCTTACTGATGACTGTTAGCCTTAAATCCAGCCTGGGAAAATTACACGTTTTAGACAAGACATTCTTTCCATTCGTGCTGTCTTGAAGCCAAGCCTCACTGAAGTCGGTCAGCCTAGCTCTGTTTTGTAATTGCCCCTGTGGCGGTTTGTGGCTCTTCTGAAATTTTGTAATCAGTCCTTTCCAAGAGGAAGGTGGCAGTCAGTTTACAAACCAGGAAGCTCCTGGACCAGGTCCTTCTCAGAGGACCACTGCCCTCTTCCCAACACACCCTCCACAATGAGTCATTGTTTTGAAACTGAAAAGAGCTGTCCTCTCATCTTTATTTCTTCAACTATGTACACCACTGCTTTTTCCCATGAAAACTTTGAGACTCTGTATTTTAAGAAAAAAAAAATCTGACCTTCGAAGTCAGGCACTTACTCCTGAGCCTTTCTGGAAAAATTCATTTAGGCTCTGGGCTTTAACTGTTAGAAGAAAACTTAGCTTCTCGGCTTACCCTGAAAGGTTGCCTGTCTTGGGCAAGAAATACTTCTATGGAAAGAGGATCCTATTAAATCATAATGCCTTAAGGTGCAAGCCGAATTTTACTACTGAAAGGGTCCTTACCTCCAGAATCTTCTAACCCAGTGAGTATCTTCAGAGTCCTCTGGAGGGCTTGTTAAAGCACAGACTCCTGAGCATGCCACCTACCCCCCAGCCCCAAGTTTCTGGGGTAGAGCCCTGGAATTGTATTTCTAACCAGTTTCTAGGTAATAGTGATGCCTCTGGGTTAGGAACTACTTATTGAAAACCTCCGTTCTAGCTCAATTCCTTCATTTTTTTTACACATAAGGAGACAGGGGCCCAAAGAGGTGGAGGTAGAGACTATGACTCAACCAAGACCCCAGTGAATTGATAGTAGAGCCAAAACTAACTCTCCAGAGCCTTTAAATGTTAAAATAAAGCTGAAGTGGCTCCAAAAATAGAATTAAATGAAGAATATCTGCAATTTGAGTTAGTGGTCTCAGGATTCCATATTCTTTTAGATAAAGTAGTGAAGGTATCAGCAACGGGCTTTGATTATGGATGTTGGACCTGATATTAACTGCTTGCATTTATGTAAACCTGGCCCTTCTTCACTACAGAAATAAGTGTAGCCTGCTGACTCCCATCACCTTGTTGGCTGACAGCAGAGCACCTTCAGGGTGGCATCTCTGAGCACTGTGGATTGATTCTATGATAATGCTAATCAGGGATGAGTGTGACTGGTATATGACCAGACTCATAGTTCTTGTCCACCCACACTCATTGCCTTTATGCTTGCTGGTCCTCTCTGCCTGAAATACCTGCTCCTCCATTCCCTACTGAGGAGTTCAGGCTCATCCTTCAAGGCATGGGACATCATCACCTCCTCCTTCACCCCTTCAGGTGCAACCACTGAAGCTCAGGCCTTCCCTGACCACTTCAGATGCAGTCATTGCTTTTTTGTGCTCCCATCGTCATCCTAACTCCTTGGGTGCCCTTACCATGCGAATTTAGGATCTGAGCCTGAGCTTCCTCCCTTGCAGAACATGATGATGACACTTCATGGGATGGTTGTGAGAATGGAGTGAGATAATCCCTGTAGAGTACCTGGCACATTGCAGCTAAGTGGTAAATAATAGCTCTTGCTATCACCGTCATCATCATTATTATTTCTACCTTCCTTACTCACATATAGTCACTACCCCACTCTCTCAGTGGTTGTGCATATATCTGTCTCCTCAGCTAGACTAGACTTCTTGAGAGCAGTGACTGCACTTTATCTGGACCCCCAACACCTAGCATGGTGCCTGGTACATAGTAGGAGTAGATTTGAGCAAATACAATGTGCCAGGTATTATGCTAGTGCTGGATACTATCTTTTCTAACCTTCACAATGACCTGATGGGGTTTTGCTATTTTTTCCCATTTCATCAAAAGTAAGTCTGTGGGAAGGTATCACTTTCCAAGGTTTCACAGCCAGCCAGAGTCAGAGTCAAAATCCAGATCCACGTTTCTCTGGTTGCAGAGCCCAGGTTCTGTGCTGAACTCACCACACTGCCTCTGGCTGATCAACGTCTATTGACAGGGAACTTCCGGCGGGCACAGCCTATGGTTGACAGGATTCCAGACAGTTAGTACTAGGCAGTGTTGATATGTTATACCAATGATATTATAATTCTCTTCTTTCAAGTATTTCAAAACCTTTTGCAGGTATTATCTGAGGCCAGATCTTATTGGCTATGTTTTAGACACATGTCAGAAGGCAGCCCTAGAAACTCATTTTCCATTTCTGGCGGTCAGCTCACCCCTGGCACTCTGAGTCAGAAATCCAGCTGACTCACGAAAGTAAGCTGCAAATCACAAAGATGCAAATGTGGGCAATCACATGGGGCCAACTCCCATTGTGGTGGGGTTTATGAGGGAGGCGCGTAGAGCCGGACTGAGCTGTGGGGTGGAAGGAAGGGTGAAAAAGTCAGGGAGAGCTGTCCTTGGATCCACAACGACCAAGTCAGGGGAGCCCCAGAGGAAGGAATCTTAGAGAAATGAGAGACCACTTTGGGCCGTTTAGAGAGTGGTGAGCTAGAAACAAAACTGGATACTCAAATGATATTGTTGAGGGGTTACCGGCTTCGGAGGCAAGAGACCTGGTATCAGCTCCAGTTCTACTCTATATCACATCCCCTCTCTATTGCCCATCCCTGATCTGTAACTCAGAGGGAATATATTCTCTTTCTACTTCCCAAAGGATTGGTGCAGAACAACTGAGGTGGCAGAAGGGGACAAAGAAGGATTGACACTAGAAGGAAGAAAGAAACTGATGGCTTTTGTGAAGCAGTGATAGAACTGATCCCACAAGGCTCAGAAAGCAGAGCGTGATGTTCCAAGTAGAAAGAGTTCAATGCCAGCATAATTTGCTGTCTCTAGAGCCTTTCAAAGATGGAACGGGGCTGCCTTGTTTGGTGGTGAACTCCCTATCTCTGAACATGTTCTGAAGGCAGAGCCCGGAGGAAGAGGGATACAGTAAAGAGGATTCTTGCTTTGGCTGGCAGGGTGAACACTACCAGCAGTCAGCAAACATTTTTGTTTTAGGTGAGGGGAGGCAAGGGTGTGTTTCAGCAAAAGTTTTTCATGAACGGCCAGATAGTAAATATCTTTAACTTTGCAGGCCATATGGTATGTGTCACAACTGTTCAACTCTACTGTTATAGCATGAAAGTAGACATAGGCAATATATTAAAGTATTGGCAGGGCTGTGTTCCAATAAAACTTTATTTATGACTCCGAAATTTGAATTTCATGTCATGAAATTTTTTTTTTTTAATTTTTTTTCCAACCATTTAAACACGTAATGACCATTCTTAAAGAGGGCTGAGTTTGGCACATGAGTAGTGATGGATAGTGGTTTGCTGACCTCTGGATCAGACCAGCTGGCCAGAGGCAGAACAGTGGAGGACAGTATTCTCCAAAATGGGCTCTTAAAACACTCTGAGGAGTTGGAATCTGGACCCTGGGCCCACTGAGTCAGACTTCATCCCACTGCCCAGCGGCATGCCCGGGGGAGCCCTCGCTTCCTGAAGCTTTGGTGCTGGAGCCAGGTTAGAGCCCAAGTCTCTGCCTTGAGGATGACGGGGGATGATGTCTAGAGAGAGTTTTGCCTGAGCTGGTGAGCTATCAGAGGGTATGCGCTCGAGTCAGAGCTGGATGGTTTGAATCCTGGTTCAACCTTCACCAGCTTTGTTACCATGAGCAAACTACTTAACGTGTCTGTTCTTCTGTTTCCTCTTCCTAAATCAGGATGAAAGGAGCACATATCAGATAGGGTTGCTGTGCTGTGAGGAGATTGTGTTGCTGAGTGGTGAAACATTTGGCCCAGTGCATGGTTATACCTTGTGTGAGCACCATTTCCTGAGGCACAGAGTAAGTCAGCATGGGACACGGTGCCGCCTGGGGTTTTGACTCCGGCACAGTGTTTGTGCTGGTCTTTGGGTCTCAGGGAATGAGCTGTCCCTGGCTGGGTAACAGCCGTGCTCTCAGACAGGTCAGGTTTCAGCCTGTGGGGTGGAATCGATTCTCACTTGGGGATTAGGCCTTTGCCTGCCCCTGTAGGTGAAACCAGTGAATAGGTTTTGTTCTCCCATTGAGCTCAAAGAAATAAAAGTAAAGTCCTGGATTTCTGCTCTTCTGGTTTTAGAGAAAAAGCAAAAATTCTCGGTGCCTTCTAATTAGCTTTGGGCCATCACCCTGTGAGAAGCAGGGGATTCAAGATCCATTAATTCTCTGCCAGTTCACTAAAAAGTCTCGATCTAGGCCAACATTTCCAAACCTCCATCCTTCTCACACCACCTTTATGATTTTTATCTGCCTTCATGAAAACTTTAGTATCTTCATAGTGTTTACCTTCAATTGACTCATTTTTTAATCTAAACTCATCCTATATAATGAATTGAGGAGCTGTTCCTTCATTAAAATGAAGATATAACTATTAAAATGGTGGGGTTTTTTTTTTGAGTCTACAGATTTTATTTTTAAATGTTTTTAAGTTTGCCCACGATCCCACTCAGCAAGATCCCAGGTACCACATTTGGGTCCCTTGGTCTTAAGCAACCTGAAATCAGGCCAGAGCAGTCCCAGTTCCGCCCGTTCCCAGCTGTGTTCCTCAGGCAAGCGATGAAATCTCCGAGGGGCTCCATGCCTCTGTGACCAGGGAATTTGGTAATCTGTACAGCACTGAGAAGTGGAGCGAAGCCACTGTGTGAGACTAAGGGGAAGGACTGGGCTTTGTTCCTTGGAGGGAGGGAAGGAGGGAGGAGAGGGAGGAGACAGACAGACAGCAGGAGGCTGAGACCAGGAGCGTTTAAGGATGGACAGAACTGTGCACTGTTCAATCTGAACGTGTCTGCATTGGTGCAGTGCAAACCCCTTCTCCATTCCCACCCGCCAAGCTGTCCAGAATATCTTTTAGATTCACAAGTCAGTGAAAGAAAACAAAGTGTCAGGCGCCCCTGTGCCCGCCACGTCACGCCTCTGCTTTCTCAATCTTGCCCCTTCTTGCCTATACAGTTTATAGTTTTTAAAAACCCTTCTCCATCTAAGCAAAATTTTCTTCAGTTAGTTACTATAGTTAGTTAGATCAACTTTAAAATTGTGGTTCAAGAAGTAACGCCCACTGTAAGATATTTCAGGTTTCTTCTTGTGGCCTGTGGTTAAAGAACGGCTGGGTGAAGGAGCCAGCGTTTTGAAGAAGGGTGGCTCAGCAACTTTAAGAAACTTTCCAAACTTGATCTGGGGAAAATTGTTCATTTGGAAAGTAGGTTTCAGGACAATTTACTGGCTGAAAAATGAATAGCTTCTGCACATATGTAATTTAAAATCTATTTTATGGGAGTGTTTTAAATTCTCCATCAATTGAGTACCCTTTGTTTTTGGTTCATATTTTTGTGGTAAATAGCATTTGTTTTGGTGCTTATCATGTGCTAGGTAGATACAGAATTCTTGAAATGTATCCTCTTGTTTCCTCATTACAGGACCCAGGAAGGTCAGTGTTTCCATTATTCCTTCTCTGCAGAGGATGAACTGAGGCACAGAGAGGTTAAGGAACTCACCCTAGGTCACACTGCTAGGGAATACTCAAATCAGGACCTCAACTGGGATTTGTCCCTGTCTGGATCACATGCCCCTAACTTCCGCCTCATTGTTTTCCCTAGGAATAGAAAGAGGCCTGCTAGATTTTTTTTTTTTGAGTGCCCATTTAGAATGAACTTTTTAAATAATAATTATTTCTAAATTTCTGTGCCCTCAAGTTTAGTATAATTGGCTTCATCATGCATGTCACCTCATGGCAGGAAGCACCAGCTGCCTCTCCCTCTGTTATTAGAAGAGCAAAGGCTTTCCCTGGAGCTTTCCAGGAGACTTCCACTTATGTTTCATTACCCACAACTGGGTCATAAGACCACATCTAGCTACAGGGGAGGCTAGGAAAGCTAAATTCTGTGAACCAATGAAGTGTTTGTCACTATTGGAGTGGGTTCTGTGTGGTTAATAAAAATCAGTTAATAAAAATCTGATGCAGGCATGGTCTGTGTTAATAGAAATACAGTAGCCAGCAGGGGCAGGTGAGTGCCCACAGTGTCTTTCCAGGTGGACATCACAGCTGGACAGCTGGCCCGCATCCAAAGGGGATCAGAATGTCAAAGGCTCTGGAGATCACATCCAGAAAGGAAGGTGTGAGCTTATAGGAAAGATTAAGGAGGGACATGGTACTTTTAAAAAACATTCAAAGGACTGTCAATAGGAAAAAAAAGATTGAGAGTTCCAGACAGCAGCTGACAAGGGATCAATGAGAGTCAAAGGGTAAAAGTATTTCATTTAAATTAAAGTGCGATAGTGATTTATTGTCCTGATGAACATGGGTCATATCCTTCATTCAGTCATTCAGCCAACATGTACGATGGGTCTATCACGAGCCAGGTTCTGTCTGGTTTAGAGAATTTTGGAATTCATAAACTATAATCTCTACCCTTGAGGCGCTCCTAACCTCATGGGAGAGACAGTCATAGGAACAAGAAATCACTGCCATAGGGTTATTTTAACAACTCCACTAAACAGAGCTTATAGTTATGGCCTATATCAAATGCTGTTGGCTTAATGAATGCAAGAGCAAGCCATCTGGCAGGGTTGGGCAGACTTTGCCAGAAGACCTGACCATGGAGCTGGGCTTAGATGCATAAGTCAAGGTTGAGGAGGAGGGGAGGAGACACATTCCTGGAAGAAGGACAGCATATTCAAAACCACAGAAGCATGAAGGCAGGGGTATAGGGGAGGGCAGTGAGCCTTGTGCTGGCAATAAGGAGGGGTAGAGAGATCAGCCAGCCAAGCCTCATGACTGCCTAGAGGACCGAGCTTCAGGGACTCCCCGGTGTCACTCTGATTCCAAGCAGTGGTTATCTATAGTGCAACAGTCCAATGAGAAAGCCAGTGTACCTGGAATTCTGTATACAAATCAGGAATGCTCTCAGCTGCAAATAAGAGGAAACCCAACTACCAGAGGCTTAAACAACACAACAATGCATTTTGTTTACCCACCAAGAAGTCTGGAGGTCATTATTTTCAGGGTTGATCTGACAGCCCAGCAGTATCTTTAGACACCCAGCCTCTTTCCCTGTCTGGCATGTTTGCTTTTTGTCCTCAAAGTTTGTCACCTCATACTCTCAAACTCCAGATGCCATGTTCTAGCCTCCTAAAAGGGAGGAAGAAAGGAGTGGAATGTGGAGGTGAGATGAGTAGGAGGCAGGTAAAAAAGCTTTCTTCTCCTTAAGCTGTGTCTCTGAATCCCAAAAGGTAAGCCCTCTCTCCCCACCACAGCCCCAGCAGATATCCTCTTACTTCCTTACTGATGAGAACTAGGTCATTTGCCCACCTCTGGACCAGGTACTGGCCAAGAGAAATGGGGAGCAATTTCTGTTGGGTAGGCTACACATGGCATCCACCACTGTAGACTTTGGTACAGTTTTGTGGTTGATTCCCTCTGGCCAGCATTGAGGATTAATCTGTCCTGAGCCATTGAATAATGTCCCTCCTCTTGGTCTCCTTTTTCTTCTGGTTTCCTCACTCCCTCTGGGCCCCTCAGCTCCCCTCAGACTTCTGGACCCAGCCTCACAGCACTGCTTTTTCTTCTTCATAGAGTCACTATTCCTCAAACCCTGAGACTGACCCTCAAACCCATCTTTTCTCTTCAACTTTCATGATTCTAAACCTTCACACATCATTGATTCATTTATTCAGCAAATGCTTTCTTCTACCAGCTCTTCAACCTGGCAACTCAGGCTTCTGTGCTTAGCTCAGATGTCACCTCCTCATTGGAACCTTCCCAAATCCCTCAGCCTTTATCCATCCCCTCCTCTTGGCTCCCATAGCACCCTAGAGTAACCTCAGTTATGTCACTTGTCATTTTGCACTCAGAATGTCAAGGTATTTTCTATTACTACTTTAGGAGCTCCTTGGGAGCACCTGACATAGAGATGGACACACCTGCTCAGACAATGCTAGTGGGAGGGAGAACAGATGGATGGGAAGCCATATAGAAGGCAATTAGAAGGGTGGTTGGGTGGGTGGGCTAAGGGGGCACTTGCATGTGTGTGTAGATGGATGGATGGAAATGGGGTGGAAGGAGGTTAGAATGAGAGGATACTTGAGTGGATGGATGGGGTCAGGGTAGGTGAATGGAGAAGTGGGTATTATAGCTAATTCCAAACATCATATTGTTTCATTCATAAATATTTCAGCATGTCTCTAAAAGAGACAAAACAAAAACTCTTATTTAAAAATGAACAAACCAACCATAACACAATAATATTACAAACTGTTTTAGTTTCCCACCTGATGAAACAAATACCATACAAAGGGTTGGTTTAACAACAGGAATTGATTGGTTCATGGTTTCTCAGGCTAGAAGGTTTGCTTTCTCCTGGGGTCAACGTCTCCAGGCTGGCCTACTATCTTTGGGACTCCTTGGATTTTCCTTCATGTAGCATGTGCATGTTGGCATCTTCTTTCTCTTCCAGGTTCTCTTGACTTCCAGTTTCTTGCTTCTGCCTGTGGCTTCTTTCTTTGTCTAATCACCTTTGCTTATAAGGACTTCAGTCATACTGGATTAAGGTTAAGGCCTATCCTCATTCATTTTTGGCATCCTAACTAATAACATCTTCAGAGGTCCTGTATACAAATGGGCTCACACCTGCGAGACCAGGAATTGGGTCCTGCAGATGCCTTTGTTCAATCTCCAGCACACACTAAAAAAATAACAAAGACTATGCAGATTTATTTGTGTGTGTGTGTATGATGTGACTGTAGTAGCCTAATATTGATACTCAAAAAGGAAACAACTGCATTCCACAACAGCTAAATATGCAGATCAAAAAAATGGAGGTTTTTTAATGGTTACATTCTCTCCAAAGCCCATTCATCTTCTTCAGCATCCCAAAGATTAAGCACATGTTCTGCTTAGCTATATGATAAAGTGGCAAATACTGTACTATTGACCATCACAGGACAGTTGAAAAATAAAACTAGACTTCTGACCTGGGCTCCAGCTTCATTTTCTCACAGGTCATCGTCCTCATCCAGCAGAGTAATTGTCTGAGCAACCTCTAAGTCATGTTCATTCTGTACTGCCAAAGCTGGGTCCATGACGGTCACAGTCCATGGGGTAAGAGCAGGCATGGCAGCAGACTCCAAGTTAGGGCCTCTTATCAGTTTTCTAGCTGGCCAAAGGAAGGGCTTTTCTAGGTTACTTTTGGCAGAAATGTCATAATACTGAAGATTCTTCTTTTGGTGGAAGACTATGGATTTTGCTTTAACTTTCCTGTCCTTAATATCCACTTTGTTACCACACAGCAACTCATACCAGATCTCTGTGCCAGTTAGGCACATTCTTGTAAGTAACTCTCAGTGTTACCTCAAACATTTTAATGGCAGACTGGGCTTGGATATAATAGTCATCTCTCAGTCTACCATATTTTTCCTGACTAGCTGTATCCCACACATTGTCACCCGAAGTTGGTTATATAATTCTCAAATTCACCACAAATGACATTTCACAAACTTAATTTTCCCAGTACTACCATTGCCAACCCATACAAGTTTAAACTGAACTTGGGGTTCTTGTTGGGCAGCCTTCACAATGATTCTTCCAGAAGAATCCTTCCCCCATCTGACTAAGCAGATTTGTTTTTTTAAGCATGGAAACAGAAAAGACCAGAAGGAAATCTTCATGAAGGTTAAGTGTGGTTGATTCGAGTGTGAAAACTGTGGGCATTTTTTTTCTTCTGAACATTCTACATTTTCTAAAGTGTCAGTTACTTCAATAATGAGTAGGTGACTTTCATAATAGAGCACAGCATTAACTGAAGGTCTCAAAAGAAAATTGCTGTGCATGAGCCCTTCCTGGGGTGCCATGTCAACAAAAGGAGGTTCTCAAAGGAGGGCTCATGGGGCTGCTCAGAGCTTTGCACCAGTCTGCTCTGGCTTGTCCTACAAGGGTCATTGTCAGCTAACTCCTGTTGTAACTCTGCCCTTGACTTGGTCACAGTATTTGGCAGGAATAGGTCTGCTAGGGTTGCATAGGCCTTGAAAACAATTCCTTACCTTTATAAACCATGTTTCATTGGATCTAAGATACTGTGGAATGTAAAACAAAAAAACACTGGCCACTAAATTCTGACAGGGTGTCATTTGTAAGAAACATCCCAATATCAGAGGTGCTCAAGGGTTGAAAAGACAGAGGGAACTTAGAATCAGTGAAGTACTATAAATATTATCCATTTTTACCAGCAGGGCAGTGGTTACTTGACATTAAATTAGAGCAGCTAGGCAGGCTGGAGACTCGGTCAGTCATTACGCAAATGCCGAATGAACTCTACTCTCATCCTACCATAGGGTAGGCCTTAGTGGAGCAGTGATGAATAGAAAACCACCATGCCCTCCAGGAGCTGAGCCCACCCCAGGCAGGTAAAGCTGTCCTTAGATGGGGCAGAGTAAAGAGAAGAGCTTGCAGGTTCTAGAGCACCACAGGCCTGGCTTTAATCCCTACTTCTCTACTTCTGGGCACCAGGCAAGTTGCTAACCTCTGTGCATTGGATGCCCAGACATACCGGGGTGGGGTTGGGGATCATGGGTAAAACGAGAGATGGGCACTGAACTTCCTATACAAGCTGAAAATCGACATTCAGTGAATGGTGATCATTTTGTCATTCATTATTGTCACAGCGCATAAAGGAGTGACACAGTCTCCCAGAGGAGGCAGCACTGAGGAGCGGATGCTGAGTAGGGCCTTAAAAGATGAGCAGAGCTTGACAGATTCATCTCCTCTCCTCCATGGACACATCCACATCTCCACACCCCTTTCCCTGGCTCAACTCCTGGCCTTCACTTTTGATAATGCCAGTGTGACCTCTGCTGGGCTATAAACTTTCTGAGGGTAGGCCTTGTCAGTTTTACCACTAATGTCTTCCCGGGGCCTAGACAACAGCAAGTATGTTGAAAAGCACACAGTGTACGTGGTGGTTAAGAGTACAGACTTGGGACCCAGGTCTCTTGGGGTACAAATCTCTGTTCTGCAGCATGTGTGACTAAGGGCAAGTCACTGACCTCTCTATGCCTCGTCACATTCAGTGAATGGTGACGAGGTTATAGAGGAGTCTAAAGGTTATAGAGGAGAAGCTGAGCTGATAAGTGGTGCTTGGGCTCATGCTCTGAGCATGCCCAGTGCTGAGTAGGTATGTTTGTTTCATCATCGTTGTTATCATCATTATTAGTGGAACAGATGCCTGACTGATAGAGGGAGGGCATTCCAGGCAGAAGTCAAGAGGCATGGAAGAACAAGGCTTGTAGAGTCATCCTATGGAAAGTGGTGAGACTAGAACAGATTATGGCTAAGGTCATGCAGTAATGTCCCTTTCTGCCCTTGAAGAGTTCAGGTTTTTTTGACCCTGGGGCAATAGGGAATCAGGGACAATATTTAGACTGAAAAGAGTAGTGGTTAGATCATGTTTGGAGAGAAGCAGCCAAGTGTGGAGGTGATGGTCCAGGCCTGGGAAGTGACAGCGCCAAGCCAGGGCTGTACAGTGCTGATAGCGTCAGGGGGAAACTTCGAGCTCTGCCTCAAAGCTGGACTCCACAGGACTTGTGACTGTCTCAGTGTGCAGGGTGGTAGGGAAGAGGCTCCAGGTTGCTTCCCAGGGGCTGGTTTGGGGAGAAATGGTCAGTGTTTCTTCCATCATGCTGGCTTACAGCTCCACTGAGCACCTGCAGGAATAGCCTCTTCCAGAGCTGTAGGAGAGTGAAATTCAGGAACAAGAACTGGATGGGGAGCAGGGCTTCCCCTGCAACAGTGAGAACAACTCTTGCCAGTGAGGACAGCTCCTACCAGGATTATGGGTCCATCTGGGGATGAGTGGGCTGGGACCATAGGCCCAACTGCCTGGAGCATGGTGTGGCATATCTTGGTGGCTGCTCCTTCCTTCTCTTGGCCCAAGTTAGTCACAGAATCTATGAAGTAGGTAGTCTTATCCCGAGCTCCAGATGAGAAAACTGATGCATCCTTGTCTGAGGTCCCAAGTTAGGAGATGAAACAAGTCTGACTGACTCCAAAGCCTGCACCCTGCCTAACCCTGATTCTTTGAGGGACATGGGGGTCTTGCCATCATGCCAGACAGATTACCTGGAGCCCTCTGCACCAGACCCAACATGAAGGGGACAAACTGCTAAACAGACAGGTGCCCAAAGAGCCAATCCCATAGGACTGCCAGCCCCAAACACCAGTGCTGCAGCTGAATGGCAAATGGAGGCTCACAGGGCCTGGCTCCTTCAGGAGCTGGGGCCAAGCGCACAACTGCAGGAGCTTTAGAAGCTAGATAGCAGCCCAGCAGTCAGGAAAACAGTTGGTACTCTATCGGACACTGGTACCCACTCAGTGTTTTTATTCCTCATCTTAAAATAGCAAGCTTTAACCACTTGTAGTTAAAAGAAAAGCAAAAACAAAACAAATAGCACCAGATTCCTGTGGAGTAAAATTTCTTCCATTAATGAAGCATGGCCTTCCCCATGGAAGTCTCTCCTCAGGAAGTCTTTTCACACTCCACCACCTGCAGTTTATACCCAGACCTGAAGGGAGTTGGCAGGTGATGGTCGGTGGTCAGGGCCAGTCCTGGTCTGGGCAGACGGTCTCACATGTCCTCCCACACCCCACACCATTCTTCTTGAATGGCTCACATGGGACTTATCTCTCTTTGCCTCTTCCTCCTTTCCACCGCTCCCTTCCTGTTTAGGCAGCCCCACCCCATGCCCCAAAATACTCCCTCCTCAGAGTGCCTCTGCTCACTGCTGGCCCTCAGGGCCCAGGCGTTCACCAGCTCTGCACAGGTCAGAATCACACTCACACTCCAGGGGTCCTTCTGCACCCACCCTGTCTAATTACAAATAACCCTAATGTAGTTTGGGCCACAGTGGCTCACTGGCAGAGTTCTCGCCTGCCAGGCCGGAGACCTGGGTTCTATTCCCAGTGCCTGCCCATGCGAAAAAAAGAAACATATATATATATATATATCCCTACTGCCCCCTCAACAGCCTTCTTGCTCTTCCAAAATGACCACAAACCCCTAAAACCTTGACACTCTCCTCCCAGGAGGGGAGAAAGGCGCTTCATTTTCTGGGGCTCCTGGAGGTCAGAAGGGGATCTCCGTGGAGAACCACTGAGAGGCCTTCCTCCCAGGGTCCAGGAAGAGAGGACAGATAGCCTGAGGAGTCCCAAAGGTGACTCATGAAGAAGCAGAACCCCCTGACCACTGAAGAAAGGTGGGAGCCAGTGCAGGCAGTGGTTAGGAATCTGGGCTGTTACTCTTCCCCCTCTTTCCCCTACCAGCTGTGTGGCCTTGTCAAGTTACTGACCTCTCTAAGCCTCAGCTTCCTTGTTGTTCAGATGAGGGCAATAATATATGCCTTACAGGACTGGGATATTAATTTGCATTCTGTGTGCCCTCAGATGCAAGTGGCATATTGTGGGTGCTTGGAAAGTTAGCAGATTGTTATCATAGAAGGGCCTGTAGCCAGGCTAGGGGTTTGGACACCCTACTAAGTTGCCCATGAAGGATTTGGGGAATGGAGAGATATGATCATTTTCATGTTTCAGAAAGTTCACTCTGGGGCAGCACTCTGGAGCGAGGCAAGAGTCAGGGGAAGCTGAGGCAGTAGCTAGGAGGGAGAACAGAGTGGCCTGGGCTGGACTCTAGCAGAGAGGATGACAAGAAGGGGATGGATGGGGGAAGGGAAATCCAGCAGCTAAAATTTGCAGGACTTTGTGAACAATGTGATGGAGGCCAGGGGTCGGGGGTGGATCTTAAACCTTCTGGCCCTCACCTCATGACTGGGTTCCCTGAGATGGGGCCTTTGAAGAAGGAGCAGGCTTAATTAACCACTGCCCCCCTCCACCAATCCCCCAGAGTCAGGTAAGGCCCCCTCTGCTCAGAGGGCTCTTGTTCCACCCCCCTGATTCTTCCATGGCGTTCTTTAAGTGTGTGAGTCCTCAAAGGAGGGGAGTGTGGCACTAAAAAGCAGCTTGATAAATGTTTGTGGGATGAATGGGTCCTTCTTTTAGCCCTTACTCTCCTCCTTCCTCCTAATGTCCTCCACCCAGCCATAATCCAGGGAGTAAAGCCACCCATTCCTTGTTGTCTCAGCTTCCTGGCATGTTTCCTAGGCCACGCCAGCATCTCTCTGGCTGCAGAACTCAAGGCAGGACTCAGGGTGGAACTAAAGTCAGGCCAGTTTCAAAACAAAGGTCACAGTAGCCACAGTTTAAGAAGCTGACTGTGCCAGCCCAGCCCAGGCCCTGCCCAGCGGGCTGGGCCTGCCTGCCTAGCAGGAAGAGGGCCCTGCCTAGTCTGTTAGAGACAGTCCTCCTCTGTCCGGAGGATGGGAGCTTTGGAGCAGGCTGCCCTGGGTTCGGAGCATGCCTCAACCTCCTCTACATGCCAGTGAGCAGGCACCACGTCCATTCTGTCCACCATTGTAACCCTAGTGCCCAGAACAGGCCTAGCATGTAAATTGCTGGGCAGTAGGTGAGAAGCCACCTGCCTTCTCTGTGCCTCAGTCATCTCTTATACATAGTAGTGATGTGAGAAACTCCCTTGCAGGAAGGCTGTGATGGTTAAGTAGCATGAGTACGGTGTGCCAGGTCCCTTAAGAGCCCTTGGGGAATGATGGATGGTTGACTGACAGCACTGTGCCTACCTGTCAGAGAGTCCAGTCAGCAGGGATGGCTGAGGCTGGCAGGATGGCCACAGAAGCCAGGAAGGTGTGTGGGTGCCCAGAGTCTGAGCCAGAGTCTAAAAGCAAGAGCAGACCAGAACACTGAAGGCAGTGAGGAGAGGGATTTTTTAGTGGCCTGGAGAGAGAGTGAGACCACATTAGGATATTGAAGTCAGCCCAATTTTGAATTCTAAAATGCTGATCATAGACAAGCCCTGTCTTATCACACAGCCATTGATATCGTGAAAATATATGCACATCAGATGGGAAAACATGACAGTGTTTTTTCATGTACCTGGAAGAATTGCCCATGTGTGCTGTGGTCGAACTTGTGTTAAAACCTGGTCTGCACGACAAAGAAGGAAGGGAGAATGAGACAAAATAAAGTTTCAGTAGCTGAGCGATTTCAGAGAGAGTCGAGAGGTTATCCTGGAGGTTATTCTTATGCACTATATAGAAATCCCTTCTTATTTTATGGTGTAGTGGTGTGGCTAGAGGGAAGTACCTGAAACAGTTGAGCTGTACTCCAGTAAGCTTGATTCTTGAAGATGATTGTGTAACTATACAGCTTTTACAATGTGACTGTGTGGTTGTGAAAACACTGTGTCTGATGCTTCTTTTAACCAGGATATGGACAAATGAGTTAAAAATATGAATAAAAAAATAATAATAATTTTTAAAAATCATGGGCAACAAGGGTAAAATTTATTAGATTGAAATACTAGTGGTCAGTGAGAGGGAAGGGTATGGGATGTATGAGTTTTTTTCCTTTTTCTTTTTATTTCTTTTTCTGGAGTGATGCAAGTGTTCTAAAAGTGATCATGGAGATGAATACACAGCTGTGTGATGATATTGCAAGCCGTTGATTGTACACCATGTATGGACTATATGTGTGTGAAGATTTATCAATAAAATTTAAAAAAAAAAGTGATCTGCAGGAAGAGACTCTAAAAGGGCAGAGGGGAAAACGAAAACGGGTTATGTGTTTGAGTGAAGGACAGATTTCTTTTTCTGAAAGAACTTTTGTGAATATCCTAGCTTTGTCTTTCTGCATCCATCATTCACCTAACATTGGTGGGTGCTTCACATGGTCCACAAGAAGTCCACCAGTCCAATTCTTGCCACCCAGCAGATCCCGAGTAAATAGTCACTGACCTTGACCTTACAGCTCTTAAGAATCTTGGAGCTGACTCCTGGCCTGAAAATCTTACCCTAAGAATCACCATGACATGACAATATTGTGGAGCTACAGTCCATTGTAAATAGACTAAATGCCACTTTAAAATGGTTAATTTTATATTATGTGGATTTTACCTCAATCTTTAAAAAATGAATCACCACCACTTATAGTTTGATGCCAAGTCCCATGCTAGATGCATTGTTTGAATGGCCACTACTCTTTGGGGCAGATCTTCAAAGTGGGTCAGTATTGGCCTAATTTATTGGGAGAACATATAAAAGGAAAAGGGAGAAGAGAACAACTAGGTCATTTGTTGATAACAAAATCTATATTTAAACTACATTATGTCTTTTGCTTGATAGGAAAAGAGTGTGTCTGGATGCTTAGAAGAAACTGCTTCCATGGGTACCTCTAGGATGTGGGGACCAGGAGACTGGGGAGGGAGATAAATTTACTTTCCATTGCAGACCACTTTGGGGATCTTTACATTTTGAACCATATGAATGGTTACCAATTCAAAAGAAAATATCTTTGTCTCATCTGCTGCAAGAAAAAAAGTCCATTCTTAACAACCAGACTGTTAAAGAAAATGTTGACATCATGCTGAAGGGATGTGCAGTTATTATGAAGGGCCTTAGAGGACCCCTGTGGAGGGATGTCAGTCACATCAATGTAGAACTTAGTCTACTTGAGAAAAAAAAGAAGACGCTTCAGGTTGACAAATGGTGGGAAAATAGAAAGGTCTGGCTACAATTGACACTGTCTGTAGTCATGTACAGAACACAGCCAAGGGTGGTACATTGGGCTTACTTACAAGGCAAAGTCTGTGTCTGCTCACATCCCCATCAATGTTGTTATTCAGAAATCCAAAATTTCTTAGGTGAAAATTAACCTGCAGGTTTTGGATGAGGCTGGGTGTTGGTTTTTCAATATCTCAGTCCCAGAAAGATGAGTTAATTCTTGAAGGAAATGGCATTGAACTTGCATCAAATTCAGCGCCTTTTATTCAACAAGACGCAACAGTTAAAAGCAAAGACATGAGAAAATTTGGGAATGGTATCAATATCTCTGAAAAAGGAACCCAATTATAAAAATCAGATAGAATACTGCCTCTGTATTGTCTTGTCAAAAACAAGCCCTCTAGACCCCTTTTGTTGCTCAGATGTGACCTTTCTCTAAGCCCAACTCTGCAAGTGAAATCGTTGCCCTTACCCCTATGTGGGACATGACATTTCAGGGGGTGAAAGTCTCCTTGGCTGCATGGGAGATGGATCCAGGGATGAGTTGGGCTCTGATAACGTGGGATCAACAATGCCATCCTGAGCAAAAGGAGGAAAAGAAGTATAGCAAATAAGGTATTAGTGGCCGAGAGAGTTTAAATAGAGTTGAGACTATTCTGGAGGTCCCTCTTATGAAAGCTTCAGTTAGACATTGCTACCGATCATAACATGCCAACCCCCAACCAAAACCATTCCAGCCAATCCTAAAGAACACCTAGGGCAATATATAAGAGTCTACTAAGGTTCCATGTACTAGAGTAACTTTCCAGAAACCTTCAACTTCCAGATGGGTCCCTGGACCAGATAAGTCCTGAAACCTAGAGGGGTCAGCCTCTCCAGAATATCAGCTAGATCCATCTCCCTACCCCAAATTATTGACAGCCCCTTCCAACATGAAAAAGTTAGAATGGGCATAGCCCAACTACCCCTAAAGAGTGGGACAGAAAGATCAAAAGTGATGATGGAGTTATACAGAGAAAGTAGGGTTTAGCAAACAAATGTGACTGCTGAGTCATTATATGGATATTTCTTTTAGTCTCCAGTAGAGTAGCTAGAAGTAAAAACCTAAAATTGTGGACTTGTAACCCATACCAAACTCTGAAATCTATTCTACAATTAATTGTTGTGCTGTGCTTTGAAATTTATTGCTTTGTTGTATATATGGGGGTTTTTTTCATGCAAGAAAAGGTTGATTGTGATGATAAAAAAATATTTATTCCTTATAGCCTCCAGTTTTCTGGAGCAGCTAGAAGGAAAAATCTGAGATGATGGTATGGTAGCCCATGACAGACTTTGGGATCTGTTCTGTAACTGCTTGTTGAAGAGCACTTTGAAAACTACTGCTTTTTTCTTTCTTAGCTTTGTATATATGTTATATTATACAATAAAAAAAATTTTTATGCCCTCTAGACTGCCAGGAAGATGGCAGATTAGGGTAGGCTGAGTTCACCCCTCCTTCATGGAACAATTGGAGAAGTGATGGAGAGACAACTGGAACAGCAGTTCCAGGGTATGAATCACTAGAGAGGGCCGTCTGCACTATATAGGGAGGTCCTGGATGAAAAAGCAGAGGAATTGAGATGGAGAGAATGGGATGAGTGTGCTCAGTCTTGACTCCATCACGGACAAGAGGTGGTGCACAGGAAAGTGCCTGTCCCTAAATAGCTTGGGAGATCAGCCCGTCACTCTGCAATCAGGAGTTCCCATGAGGAACACAGAAACCAGCAGAATTGCTTTCCCTGATCACAGAGACCATCCAGCTAGTACACAGTGCATACTACTTCCCTTTCCATACAAAGGCCTGGAGCCCTCAGGAATGCCGCATACCACTCTGCGCCCTGCCTAACCCCATGCCCCATCCAAAGCAAGCCAGCAGGCATCTCTAGGTTGGCTGTGGGCATTGGCAGTTGAAATACCAGTCCCACAACCCAAGGTCATTCAAAGCAGAAGCCTGAGGACCACCAGACCCATTGGGCACACAAGCAGAATCTCCAATGAGGTGCACACAGCCCACCCCCCGAGCCCCCGCGGTTGGTGGCTTTTGGCATGCACCAGAATCACCGAACTTTGCTGGAAATGCACCAGGTCTCCAGCCAGCTCAGGAAGCTGCTGCAGTTGGGGAGAGGGTAGCCTGAGGGTAAGAGGAGCTCCAAGAGCACCATCTTGTGGGAAGAAGCAGAAATTGCAGTTTGACAAATTGCCTGACTAGCTTTAAATAGCTCCTCAAGTAGAGCTGCATCACTCTTATGAGGTCCAGGTCTTGGTTCAGCCAGGAACTGCTGACAAACCAAGTCAAAAGGAGGCCTTCAATGAAAACCCAAACAAATACAAAACTTTAGATAACTAAGGGAAATCATTTTCAAAATAACCCGATCAAGATAATCAAATGCCTCAAAGCCAACAGAAAATCATAAAGCAAATGAAGATGCAGGCAGATATGGCTGCATATGACCATGCCAAATGACCAACTTAAAACACTGAAGGAGAGACAGAATTTGGAACAAGTAATCAAAGAGGTTCTTGAAAATCTCCTAAATAAACCAGTGGGTTGGCTAATGAAATAAAGGATATCAAGAAGACACTAGAAAAGCATAAAGAAGAATTTGAAAGACTAAATAGAAAATAGCAGATATCACAGAGATTAAAGATACTGTAGATCAAATCAAAAATATACTAGAAACACACAACAGATTTGAAGAGGCGGAAGAAAGAATAAGCAAGCTACAAGACAGGGCAATTGAATTTGAACACATGGAAGAACAAATGGCAAAAAAAGTTGGAAAAATTGAATTGAATCTCAGGGAAATATTGGATAACATGAAGCACACAAATATAAGAATCATCAGTATCCTAAAAGAAGAGAAGAGTAAAGGGCTACAAAGATTGGTTGAGAAGACAATGGGGGAAATCTTCCAAACCCTTACAAAAAACATAAATATGCAAATTAAAGAATTGTAATAAACCGCAAATAGAATAAATCCAAATAGACCTATTCCAAGACATATACTAATAATCAGTCTGTCAAATGTTGAAAAGAAGCAGAGAATCCTGAAAGCAGCAAGAGAAAAGCGAGTCACAACATACAAGAGAAACCATGTAAGATTCAGTTTGAACTTTTCATCAGGCACTATGGAGGCAAGAAGGTATGGTATGATATATTTAAGATTCTGAAAGAAAAAGACTTCCAGCCAAGAATTCTCTATCCAGCTAGGTTGTCCTTTTAAAGTGAGGGAGAGATTAAAGTTTTCAGACAGATAAAGACTGAGAGAATTTGTCAACAAGTGATCTGCTGTACAAGAAATACTGAAGGGAGTTCTGCCATCTGAAAATAAAAAGACTGGAGAGGGAAGTCTAGAGGAGGGCACAGAATTGAAGAGTTCCAGGAAGAGTAACTAAAGGTAAAAAAAAAAAAAAGAGAGAGAGAGAGAGGATAAAGAATATATAGATCTGACAAATAAAAACCAAAGAATAAGATGGTAGATTCAAGAAATGCTTTTACAGTAATAACTTTGAATGTTAATGGATTAACTTTGCCAGTTAAAAGATACAGATTGGCAGAATGGATTAAGAAATATGTTCCATCTATATGCTGCTTACAAGATACAAATAGACTGAAAGTGAAAGGATGGGAAAAGATGTTCCATGCAAGTTGTAACTAAAGAAAAGCAGGAGTAGCTATACTAATATCAGACAAAATAGACTTTAAATGTAAAGATTTCATAAGATACAAGGAAGGACAGTATATGTTAATAAAAGACACACTTCAAGAAGAAATAACAATCATAAATGTTTATACTCCTATTCAAGGAGCTCCAAAGTTCGTGAGGCAAACATGGCAAAATATGAAAGGAGCAATAGACGTTTTGATGATAAAAGTGGGAGACTTCAGTACACCACTCTTCTCTATAGGTAGAACAACCAGATAGAGGGGCAACAAGGAAATAGAGAACTTAGACAATTTGATAAATGAATTAGACCTAACCAGACATATATAGATCATTACACCCCAGAACACCAGAATATACATTATTTTCTAGTGCTCATGGAATGTTCTCCAGGATAGAGCATATGCTGGGGCGCAAAACAGGTCTTTGTAAATTTTAAAAGATTGAAATTATTCAAAGCACGTTCTCAGATCACAATGGAATAAAGCTGGAAACCAAATAACCAGAAGTTTCACAAATACATAGAGATTAAAGAGCAAACTGTTAAAAAAAAAAATCAGTGAGTCAAAGAAGAAATTGCTAGAGAAATGGGTAAATATCTGTAGATGTATGTGAAATGAGAACACAATGTATCAGAACTTATGGGATGCAGCAAAGGCAGAACGGAGAGGAAAATTAATTACCCTAAATGTCTGTATTAAAAAAGAAGAAAGAAAAATCTTGGATTTTTAAAAATCATGGATTTAACTGCTTACCTAGAGGAACTAGAGAAAAAACAGCAAACTAACCCCAAACCAAATAGAAGAAGAGAAATAACAGAGATTAAAGCAAAAATAAATGCATTGAAGAGCCAAAAAACAATAGAAAGAATCAGTAAAATCAAAAGTTAGTTATTTGAGAAAATCAGTAAAATCAAAGACTTCTATCTAGGCTGACAAAAAAGAGAGAAGCTACAGATAAAATCAGAAATGATAAGTGGGTCATTACCACAGACTTTGAAGAAATTTAAAAAAACAATAATAACAGGGTACTATGAACACCTATATGCCAATAAAGAGGAAATGGACAACTTAGAGGAAAGGGACAAATTGCTACAAACATGTGAACATCATACACTGGCTCACAATGAAATAGAAGGACTCAAAAAGCCAATTACAAGTAAAGACATTGAGTCAATCATTAAAAATCTTCCTACAAAGAAAACATAGGGTCAGGTGGCTTCACAGGGGAATTTTATCAAGCATTCCAAAAAGAGCTAACACAAATCCTACTCAAACACTTCCCAGAAGTTGAGAAATAAGGAACACTGCCAAACTCAATTTATGAAGCTAACATCACTCTAATACCAAAACCAGATAAAGATGTTACAAGAAAGGAAAACAACAGGCAGTCTCCCTAATGAACATAGATGCAAAAATTCTCAACAAAATACTAGTGTGCTGGTTTGAAAGGATTTATGTACCCTTAAAAAAGCCATGTTTTAATCCTAATCAGTCTTCTGGGAGGACTGGTCTTTTTTTTTAATCCCTGTTCAGTACTGTATGTTAGAAATTTGATTAGGTTATCTCCATAGGAATGTGACTCGCCCAATTGTGGGTATTAACTTTTGAATAGAAGGAGATGCGACTTCACCCATTCCACATGGGTCTTGATTACTTTACTGGAATCCTTTAAAAGAGGAAGCATTTTGGAGAAAGCTTGAGAATGACAAGAGCAGCAGAGACACCAGAACTACGGAGTCCATTAGCCCACAGTCCACCAGCTAGTGAATTTTGGAGATGAAGGAGAATGCCCCTGGGGGAGTTTCATGAAGCAAGAGGCCTGGAGAAGAAGCTAGAAGACCTTGCCATGTTCACCATGTGCCTTTCCAGTTGAGAGAGAAACCCTGAACTTCATCAGCCTTTCTTCAATGAAGGTACCCTCTTGTTGGTACCTTAATTTGGACATTTTTATAGACTTGCTTTATCTGGGACTTTTTCTTGGCCTTAGAACTGTAAACTAGCAACATATTAAATTCTCATTTTTAAAAGCCATTCCATTTCTGGTATATTGCATTCCGGCAGCTAGCAAACTAGAACAACTAGCAAATCAAATCCAATGACAAATTAAAACAGCCAAGTAGGGTTTACACCAGGAATGCAAGGGTGGTTCAAAACAAGGAAATCAGTCAATATAATACTGCACATGAACAAATTGAAAGGAAAAAATCACATGATCATCTCAATCGATGCTGAAAAAACATTTAACAAAATTCAGCATCCTTTCCTTCAAAACATAGGAATCAATGGCAATGATTTATCATTTAACAAAATTCAGCATCCTTTCCTTCAAAACATAGGAATCAATGCCAATGATTTATCTTCAATAAATCAATAGCATATGTGAAAAAACCATAGCCAGCATTGTACTGAATGGTGAGAGACTGAAAGCCTAAGATCAGGAATGAGACAAGGATGCCCTCTGTCACCAGTATTATTCAACATTGTACTGAAAGTTCAAGCTAGAGCAGTCAGGCAGAAAAAAGAAACAAAAGGCATCCAGATCTAAAAGAAAGAAGTAAAACTTTATTTGCAGATGACGTGATGCTGTAATTGGAAAACCCTGAGAATTCTACCACAGCACTTCTTGAGCTAATTAACAGTTTCAGCAAAGTAGCAGGAGACAAGACTAATGTGCAGAAATCAGTAATGTTTCTATACACAAGCAATGACCTAACTGAGGAGATAACCAAGGGAAAAAATCCATTCAGAATAGCAACTAAAAGAATCAAATATCTAGGAATAAACTAAAGCAGGGGTGTAAAGGACCTGTACACAGAAAACTACAAAACATTGCTAAAAGAAATCAGAGAAGATCTAAATAGGAAGAAAGACATTCCCTGCTCATGGATAGGAAGGTTAAATGTAGTTAAGATGCCAGTTCTACCCAGAATGATCTGCATATTCCACTCAATACTAATCAAGATTCCAACAACCTACTTTAAACACATGGAAAAGCTAGTTATCAAATTCATTTGGAAGGGAAAGAGACCTCAAATAGCTAAAAATATCCTTAAAAAGAAGAACAACAAGGGAGGACTTGACTTTTAAAGCTTATTATGAAGTCACAGTGGTAAAAACAGCATGGTACTGGCACAAAGACAGAAGTATTGACCAATGGAATCAAATTGAGAGGCAGAGATAGACCACTAAATCTATGATCAATTGCTCTTCAGCAAGACCCCCAAATCCACTGAAGTGGGACAGAATAGTCTTTTCAATAAATGGGCATGGGAGAACTCTGAATATAAATAGCCAAAACAATGAAAGAGGGTCCTTGCTTTATACCCTACACAAAAATTAACTCAAAGTGGATCAAAGACCTAAATATAAGAGCTGGTATCATAAAACTCCTAGAAGAAAATGTAGGGAAACATCAAGACCTAGTAATAGGAGGTAGCTGCTTAAACTTTACACCCAAAGCACAAGCAACGAAATAAAAAATAGATAAATGAGAACTCAAAACTAAATGCTTCTGTGCCTCAATAGGCTTTGTCAAAATGGTGAAGAGATAGCCAACTCAATGGAAGAAAATATTTGGAAACCATGTATCGGATAAAGGTTTGATGTCCTGTATACAAAAAGAAATCATAAAACTCAACAACAAAAGAACACATAAGCCACTTGTAAAATGAGCTAAAGATATGAACAGACATTTTTCTAAAGAGCAAATACAGGTGGCTAAAATACATGAAGAGATGCTTATCTTCATTAGCGGTAGGGGAAATGCAAATTAAGACTACAATGAGATATTACTTCACAGCTGTAAGAATGGCTGCTATTATACTAACAGAAAACTACAAATGTTCAAGAGGATGTGGAGAAATTGGAATACATTCATTGCTGGTGAGAATGTATAATGGTACAGCCACTGTGGAAGACAGTTTGCCAGTTCCATAGAAAATTAAATATCAAATTGCACTGTGACTCAGTAAATACCCAGAAGAACTGAAAGCAATGACACAAACGGACCTTTTCACACCAATGTTCATAGCAATATTATTCACGATTGCCAAAAGATGGAAACAATCCAAGTGCCCATCAACAGACAAGTGGATAAGCAAAATGTGATATATGCACATACAATAGAATATGCAGCAGTAAGACAAAATGAGGTCCCAAAGCCTATGACAACATGGATGAACCTTGAGGACATAATGCTGAGTGAAATAAGCCAGACATAAAAGGATAGGTATTGCGTGATTTAACTATTATGACTTTGATAAAGGTAAACTCCGAGACCTATAAGGTAGAATGTAGGGGACCTAGTGATACATAGAAACTAGAGATAGGTAAATGGTTAGCTAATGAGGTTGAACTTAAATGTAAGGGAATGGATGGAAATGAAAGCAGTTCATTAGTGGGTGTAAGTAATAGTGCCATATTGAAGGTGAACATGATTGAAAGGGGTTCTGTAGAGCCATGTATTCCACTGATTAACACTGCAAATATAAATAAGTTCTTGCATGACTGCTTCAAAGGTGTGAATCTTGTACAAAGAGTCAATAATAGAGGTGATAGGGGCAAAACTACTGTTGCATGCTGTGGCGTATATTTAAAAGGAAGACTCAACAGTACCACAGCAATACCAGAGGGATGCAATTAGTGGGGAGGAGAGACAAGAGTTAAGGGGAGGTTTGGATTTTCTATTTGGTGAGGGTGTGTTTATCTGTTATTTTTTTTTTCTTTTGGAGTAATGAAAATTGTCTAAAATTGAGAGTGCAGATTATTATACAACTGAGTGAGGATAATGTGAGACATGGATTGTTTACCTTAGACATTATCCATGATGCCTAATGGATAAGGTGGCTGAAAAGTGGAATGGCTTACTGTGATATATACATACGAAGAATATTGTGCAGCTGCAAAAGGGAATGAAGTCATGAGATATGCAATAAGGTGAATGGACTTGGAGACATTATGTGGTGCAAAATAAGCCAGAAACAAAAAAACAAATATTGTATGGTATCTTTTAGAAAATACTTATAAGAAGTTTGGGCCCTGAATTATACGCTCTTATAGCAGTCACATTTAGTCTGGAGCTGTAAATGTTATTTCTATGTTTTGAGATGCTGTTCTATATATGTATTACCTGATATTTCCCTGGAACTTTGGGTAACTATGTGACACCTAAGACTCAGAGTTGGAGTTCTGCAACTCTGAAAGTCAGCATTGCTACATACAACAACTGTTAAAGAAACTGGAAAAAGAGATAAGGCTTCAATTAGAGATAAGAATGAAGCCAATCTGGTCAGGACTAACATAAATCAGAATACAGGGTAAAGGATGATATTTTCTGTATTTTAGAACTTCACCTACTGTATAAGACCAATAGTAGGAAGAGAGGTTTATTTTGTCCAAAGTTATATTTTCTGTAGCATATAATCTAGCTCAACCTGTCTGGATAGCTAATTCAAACAACCCAAACACATAGAGCCCAGAATGGGAATGAGGGCTTATAATTCTGTATAGCTTACTGTAATACCTGGATAATCCCATAGTATGTTGGGCAGATAATTAAAAAGTATTGGAAAATAACCCCATGAAAAAAAAATGAGACAAAGTATTAGAAAAGTCCATTGAGGGACTGGAGAAAAAATATGGAACTATTAAACTTTCCCACTGGGGAAATCCCTGACACCATCTCAAACACTGGGGACATGCAAGTCAATAGGCCAAACCCTGATTATCTCAAGGCTTGCTCTTATAAAACTTATTTCTGTAGCGGAGAAGCTAGGTCTACCTATAGTTATGCCTAAGAAACTTCTCCAGAAAACTTCTTTTGTTGCTCATATATGTTCTGTCTCTCTGTCTCTCTGTCTCTCTGTCTCTCTGTCTCTCCCTCTCCCTCTCCCTCTCCCTCTCCCTCTCTCTCCCTCCCTCTCTCCCTCTCCCTCTCCCTCTCCCTCTCCCTCTCCCTCTCCCTCTCCCTCTCCCTCTCCCTCTCCCTCTCCCTCTCCCTCTCTCTCTCCCCCCCCCAACTCTGCAAGAAAAATCATTACCCTCCCCCATATGTGGGACATGACATTCAGGGGACAAGGTCTCCTTGGTAGCGTAGGATATCAATCCCATGGATGAGTCTGGCCCTAGCACTGTGGGATTGACAGTACCTGCCTGACCAAAAGAGGGGAAAGAAAGGTAACAAAATAAGGTATCAGTGGCTAAGAGAGTTCAAACAAAGTCGAGAGGCTATTTTGGAGGCTACTCTTAGGCAAGATTCAGCTAAATATTGGTATTTGCCACGGGTTGCCAAACGCCAAAACCATTCCTGCCAACTAGGGCTCTGTCAGAGATTCTACAAAGGTTCCATGCACTATGATTACTTTCCAGAAACCTACAACCTCCAAATGGGTTCCTAGGCCAGATAAGTCCTGAAATCCAGAGGGGTCAGCCTCTCCAGAACATCAACTAGTTCTATCCCTCTACCCCATTTTGTAGACACCAACATGAAGAAGTTAGAATGGGCATAGCCCAAATACCCCTAAAGATTGGGAGAAGGATCAAAGGAAAAAGAGGAATTACTGAAAACAGGATTTAATAACTGAGTATGACTACTGAATCATTATATTGATATTTCTTTTAGTCTCCAGTGTCTTGGAACAGCTAGAAGGAAGAACCTGAAATTATGGAACTGTAACCCATACCAAACTTTGAAATTGTTCTATAACTACATGTTACAATGTACTTTAAAATGTATTGCTTTTTGTATTTATGTTATAATTCACAATAAATAATGTTTAAAAATAAATACATTAGGACAGACTGAGCTAATCCATGAGGTTTCTGGTAAGATTAAAAGTATGTATCATGGTGCTTGGTACATAGTAAATACTCAGTAAATGTGCGTTGCCAGTGTTGATATAGTTACTATTAATATTATTATTGAGTTACTGATTATATATGTAGAATGGAATGATCACATATTGGGAATGTTTGTGTTTCTTTCCTGTAATTTTTTTTTTGTTTTTTTAATTAATTAAAAAAATTTTTTTTAATTATTATTGAATACATTTTAAAGTGTCAAGGACTACGAGTATGTCATAGTAGTACTAGAAATCATTGTACTTGATTTCAAATAAAAAATAATTTTTATTAAAAAAAAAAAGCCCTCTGAAGCCAAGCCCACCTGGAATCCTGTCCCCTCTCATCCTTGTCATAGGCTCGGGTCCCAGTTCTTTCATCTGTCTAAAACAGTACTCCCTGCATCCTGAAGCTACTCTAAGAATTAAATGACCAAATGGGATGCCGTACACAAAAGAGCATCCATTGTCTTCCTATCGCCACTCCTCTCTGTCCTGCACCCCCTCACCCCCTACCCCACCATTTGAGTTTGTCCATGTGATATCTTCAGGCACCTTTGTGACTCAGGGTTTCTTTTCCTCAGAGAAAGCTACAGATGGCTCCCTGCAGAGTGAGGACTGGGCCCTCAACATGGAGATCTGTGACATCATCAATGAGACGGAAGAAGGGTAAGGGCTGCTTGCCGGAGAAGGGAGGGTGCAGCAGGGATGACTAATAGCACGTGCCAGCATTGCCTCCACACCCTACTTCCTGCAGAGATTCCCCGCCCAGCTTACCGCCCAGGTCAGACCTCTCAGACCCTTCCTCAGTGGTTATGCAGGGAGGGGCCACAGAGATGGTCTGAGCCATGTGTCCTGAGCCTGACTGAGCAGCTTTGTAAATACAGTTCCCCAGGTCTACTCCAGACTACCAAATCTGAATCTCTCCAGACAGAGCTAGGAGTGCAGCATTTAAAAAGATATTGAAGCCGTGATATAGTCCAGCAGTCTCATAAGATGGACGAGAGGTCCAAAGAGGTAAAGTTCAAAGTCACCCAGGTGTGCAGCTTGCCAGCTGGTCTCTAAGAGCTACCACACCCCTCACCAACTGGATCTGAAAACCCAACCTTTGTGCAGCGTCTTCTTAGGACAAGGCAAACTAGTGACTCTTGCAATTAGGTGTGGGCCCCAAGTGCCATTGTGCACTGACAGTGGCCTAGAATATGCAGGAGGACTCCCAGCCCACCTCGGAAAGCAAGAACAGACTTTCATTTCCTTAAGATTTGAAACCATCAGGGAGGGTAGAGGGCCACTGGGAGAGCAGTGAAAGTGCTATACAACTGAGAGGCTAGGAGGAGTTAGCATTGGCTGACATTTCCCATTTGCAGGGAACCATGTTCTCCTGCCAGGGCATGGGATGTGGGGCAGTGGGATCCTAGCTCCTGATCCCCAACTAGCCACCGCTGCTGAGCTGTGTAATGTTGGGTAAGTCACTTTACCTCTGTCGGTCTTTGTCCTCAAAGACAAAGCCCTTTCAGGTCCTTGTGACAAAAAGCCCAAGTCCCTGGAGGGGAGCAAAAAAGGAGGTGAAGTTCACTGTCCCTAGCAGTAAGACCAGGCTAGGAGGGGACTGTGGTGAGCATGGCCAGTGAGGCCTCTATTCTGGTAAAATCGGGATCACTTGTTGGAAAGGATCTCATTCCCCTCGCCATGTTTCACTGGCTTGAAAAATGTTTCTCTTGGCCAGATGGTGCTATGTGTGTTGAGAGGGGGAGGCTGGAAGCAGGCAGGAGGCAGGAACACCCAGATTAACGTGGAGGGAGATACAGTCAGGACAGAGCAGTGGCTGTCAGGCACCTTCCAGTCTCTTCCTCAGCACTGCCCCATGAGCTTGCCGAGAAGCTTGGTAGGGGACATTCACACCTGTGTCTGGAGTTGTAAGGGTGAGGGAGGGGGAAAGGCAGGAGTGGTGAATAAATGGTAGAGCCACCAAGAGAGAAGACAGGGAGCAGAAAACCTCATCAGAACTTCCAGAAAGGCTTGGGGCTTCATGAACATCAGCACTTTCAATCACTGTACACGTGGAAAGATCTGAGGCTGAATCGTTCAGATAGTTACTGTTTATTTGAGCATGTACTCTGTTCCAGACATTGTATAAGGTGCAGAGGACCCAGAAGTGAGTGAAAGCAAACATGGCTTTTGATTTGACTAAGCTTACAATCAAAACTTTAAAGTCACTTTACACTTTACTTATACTTCTTCCCATTGGGTCATGGCCTCTTTGTCTTATAGTAGGACCACAGAAGTGGCACACAGAGTAGAAGTTCTGATTCCTAGTGTGGTGCCCCTTTCTCTAGACCACCATAGAAGAAGTGGAAACAAAGTCTCTTGAGAGCTGAAGAGGCCCACAGGTTAGTGGCCAAGCCTGGAGCAGAAACCATCTTGCTACAGTAGGAGCCAGGGAAGGGCGTGTTGCTGTGTGGGCATTTGCTTGAGTTGTCCTCACCTTTCTAGGATGCAGTTCCAGATCTAGGAGTCTGTAACCCCTTGCCCTGCCCTAACCTCTCCATCACAGCCCAGATAGGCCTCCACTCCCCTGCCCTGACTTAGCTCTTGATGGGGATCAGAACTTATAGGCAGCAGATGTCCAGTCAGATAGCTGGACAGGCTCACTGCTTGCTTAGGAAATGTTTCTTGTGCCCCTCCAGGACCCTGGGCTCTGAGAAGGGTACAGGGTCAAAGAGGATACCATCCCTGCCCTCTAGAGACTTCTTTACCCGAGACAGGTTACTGGGTCAGTGTCACATGGCAGGCATGCTGGGAAAGTGTCTCAGAGGAGGTGAATTTTAGCTGGGCCTGCATCAGAGATGTGAGGAAGTTGGGGAGCACAGGGTATGAGGCAGGCCACCTGAGCAAAGGCTTTCAGGCAGGGCATCCAGGACCACCTTGACTGCACATTTACAGGGCTGCAGGGTGGGGAGCAAGGATGAGGACTGAGGGTGGCAGTGGCATTACAGGGAGGGCAGATTGCCACCCAGGCCTTAGTGGTTCCCTGCAGCTCTTAGGGGCATCCACCCTCCCTGGTATGACTGCTAGGCCTCTTCAGCACCCCTCTTTTCCTCCCACACTCATGGCAGCCTCCCCACGGTTCCTCCAAGCTCCCCAGCACCTCCCCAGTCCTTTGCCCAGGCTGTCGCCTCTACTTGAGCCACTCTGTTCCCTTTATTCCTAGCAGGCCGCTTCTCATCTTGAAATGCCACCTCCTCAGAGCTATTTTCCCTAACAATGTCTCGACTACACCCAGTGTCTCTCACCCCAGATCCTGTTGATATCCTCTGGTCTCCTCTAAGAGTGTGTGATTCTTGAAAGTAGGGGCCATATGGGTCTTGCTCACTGCTGTGTCCCCAGTACCTAGCCTAGGTGGCACACAGAAGGTACTCTGTAAGAGTTAGCCGGAAGGGAGCTTGCCAGGATGAGGCCCTAGAGCTCCTCCTGTAGATTATTGGTTCTCAAGCTTCAGTGTGCATAAGAAGTTCCTGGGGTCATGGCAAGCTTTTACATTCTGGGGTCCATTCCCATAGAGTGGTTCTAGTGATCTAGGTTGGGTCCGAGGGAATCTGCATTTTTTTTTTATAAAATAATATACACACTTTATTGCAAAATTGAATATAGAAAAGAATTTGGAGAAATAGTGACATTGGATTAGACAAAGATATCTTAGATAGGGCACGCCTGAAAAACACTTATAAGAATCAAACTTAGAACTCATCTTCTAGAGTCACCAATATGAGAATGAAAAGGAAAAATACATCAGACAAACTATTATAGAACATGTGTCTGGCAAAGACATGTTCTTTGTGGCCATTGCAGCATTTTTTTCATGTCTGGCAAAGTTTATTATTAACCTGCTGTATTAGTCAGGGTTCTCTAGAGAAACTACCCACATGAGATATCTGTAAATACGAGATTTTATAAAAGTGTTTCATGCAGCTGTGGAGATGCACACATCCAAATTCCATAAGGCAGGCAACTCCAGTGAAGATCGTTGATGAACTCTCCAGGAGAGGCTGGCTGGCTAAAGAAAAAGTGAAAGTTCTCTCTCCTCCTTTAAAAGTCTAGAATTTGCACTTTTAGCATACACATACACATACCCCTCCAGGTCCATTGAGAATCCCTATGAAGCAGTCAAGATCTACCAAAGGGATTTGGGTAGAACCTGAAGATTCTGATGTGATTAGAACCCAGATACACAAAACAGAAATGGGGTACAGGGAGGATGGGTAAATTGAAGCCATTCCAATATTAAGTGGCTCCTGATTTTGCACAAGCATCCTCCAGTATCGGATAAGGAGATCCCGTTCCTAAGCCCATCCTTCCCTTTGTCCTTCTTCCCAGTCCCAAAGATGCCCTCCGAGCAGTGAGGAAGAGGATTGTGGGGAATAAGAACTTCCACGAGGTGATGCTGGCTCTCACGGTGAGTGCTCTATCTGTCCATCCCATGGCAGGCCCATAGTCCACAGAGTGCAGCCTCCCTGGGGTCCAGGACACCCTTGGGCTCCTCGTTCATAGGCTGGGAAGGAAAGGGCCCTGGGCAAAACACTGTCCTGTTCCCGCTGCTAGTGGACCTGGAATGGCCATTCGGAAAGGTTTTCCGTGGCCCACGGGCCTGGGGAACAGACACATTGAGGTCCACATCTCTCAGAAACAAGTGGTACAAGAGTCTGCATCAAAAAACCTGCTGGGTGACATAGAGGCTGGGTGAACCCAGGCCTATGAGGGTACAGAAAGCCCTGTGGGCTGTGTTGGGTGTGGCTGGGCACTCTGATGCCCAGAAAAATGCACATAAAACAAAGGCCAGTGGCTGAGATGAGGACAGGCCTTGCCCTAACACTGGACCAATCCAGATCAGGCTGAGCCTGAGAGGCCTCCTGGTAGACTGGGATGGGCTTGGCCACAGAGGGGGGAGGAGAACGTTCTGTCCCAGCCTCACCCAAAAGCCGTATTTGTATCCAGGTAAATCAGGTTAAGCTGAAAAGCAAAGGCAGGTCCTTCAGGGAAGTGAGAAGCTAGGGAGTCTGGACCTTCCCCTCAGTCTGCGGGGTCACCAGCTCATTGAAAGCTCAGGTTCTTTTTGATCTCCTCTTGAAGAGCTACCACCCTCCTAGAATGCGTTCAGCTTGAAGACACAAAATTCTCTGGGCACCGATGCTGGTCAGCAAATGAACTCAAGCCAGCATGCTGCATTGCTGACCACCCCTGCCATCTATCAGCAAACTGTTCCCAAATCCAGGAATAGTCCCCAGCTCTCCATGTTCTTGGGCTCCCTTCAAGAAGGCCTCTTCTCTGCTTGGCCTCCCCTCTGGGACATGGGGGGGACTGGAGGGGGAGGTCCTGAAATGGCACCTTGTGGTGCTCCAGGTCCTAGAAACCTGTGTCAAGAACTGTGGGCACCGCTTCCACGTGCTGGTGGCCAGCCAGGACTTCGTGGACGGGGTGCTGGTGAGGACCATCCTGCCCAAGAACAACCCCCCCACCATCGTGCATGACAAGGTGCTCAACCTCATCCAGGTAAGTGCAGTGGCAGGCCAGGGAGTGGGGCCAGAGCAGAAAGGTGGCCCAACACCAACAGGTGTTTTTCTGTTTGAGTAAGTCTCTATTTCTCGATTTTGAGATCTTGGTTATCTGCTGATTGGATGTTCTGCGCATGTGAAGAGGCTTTGGAATGGGCTGTCTAGGTGAATGTTGAAAAGGAGTGGCCATTAAGGGAAAGGCTTTCTGTTGTCTGTTGAGGTGATGAGCAGGTGGGCTCGTGGGGAGGAAATGAGCAGTGGTTACTGCCATGTCCCCTTGTCCTCCTCTCAGTCCTGGGCTGACGCGTTCCGCAGCTCGCCCGATTTGACAGGTGTCGTCGCTGTCTACGAGGACCTGCGGAGGAAGGGCCTGGAGTTCCCAATGACGGACCTGGACATGCTCTCACCTATCCACACACCCCAGAGGGTGAGGAAATTGTTGCCTCTACACTCTGGGTTCCCCCTCCTCACAATTTGAAGAAACAGTGGGAAAGGAAGACCAGAGTTACCACCTGAACTGGTTTCTGCAGTTGCTTCCTGTGGGCCCCGACTTCCTTCCTGTTTTTCACCCTCTAGAGTGTGTTCAACTCGGAGACACCATCAGGGCAGAATTCTATGGGCACTGACACTAGTCAGCAAGTGGATTCCAGCCAGCACGCTGCCCCTCTGCCAACCCCGACTGCGCCTCCTGGAGACACACCCATAGCTCCAACCCCTGAGCAGGTAAATGACAGGAGAGCCTAGACCCCCTCTCCACACAGTTCAGGGTGGGACCACCTCCCAGTATGGAAATTATTATATGTTAAGTCTCACAACAGCCTCATGGAGTACATGTTATTCTTCCTATATTAGAAATGAGGAAACTGAGGCTCAGAGAGAGAAATTTCCCAGAGGCATGCCTCTTATCAGAGACATGGTGAGAGGATACAAGCTCAAGTCCATCTGACTCCAACCAGCCTCTGTCCTGAACCTGGCAGATTTTATACTGTTCTCCGTGGAGCAGCACCATGGAGACAAAATGCCAGCAGGCACCCCCTCAACCAGAGCATTTCCACTTTGTGTTTGGTTTGCTTACCTGTTCACATAAGATTTCCTCTGAACAGAGGTTCTGGCTGAAAAGAGTTTAAAACATGTTCACAAAAAAAAAACTAAAAGCATTAAAAAAAAAAAAAAAAAGAAGAAGGTTTGAGGCTTAATATAAGATTCTAGAAGGCAGGGCCTAGGGACTGGTTTTTCCAGGGCCCTGTGACTAGCTTTAAAGGATTGCCCCCCTCAGACGAGGCAAGACAATAACTTATTCAGTCTGTTGGTGAATTTCTCCTTCCTGAGGCTGGAGGTGAGGCACCTCACCCTGAACTATTTGTGGAGTGTTGAAGCTCCTCCACCTATTGGGTGCCCCCTTGTTTCCCACTCGACCATTGGAGTGGGTAGAGTGCTGCATGTTGCCACATCTGACAAACCTCAAATCCATAACACCAGCTAAATGTAAAAGCTGAGCTCCTGAAAGTGCTGGTAGAAGAAAGACACAGGTATATAATGGAAATAAAAGTTTACCTTAACTTTCCAAGAGCACTGTAAGCACTGATCACTTGGACAGCATCATTTGTACTTGCAAACAAACTCACGATCTTTGACACCCTAATCTATCTGAAGAGAAACTTCTATACTTTGTCTCAGAGAAAGTTATGAACACCACCCCCCTGCCCCGAATCACAAATATTACTGGGAACGTTTCCTACGTGGACAAAAGAATGGACCATAAAAAATTGTCAAACCACGGTGTGATCCAAAAATTTAACCATCCAAGCTATGAGTTTAACCAATTTGCCTAGCATTTGTATAGATTAAGATTCAGATCTGCTCCTAGTGTAAGAAGATTCTGACTTAACAAAACTGAGTAGTCTTTAATTTCAGTGTCCCCTTTTGTCTCCAGGGATGTGTTAAGACAGTTAGGCATGTATTTGTAATTAAGTCCCATCTGACTTGCATATGTTGGGTTTATGATCAGTAGTTTTTCCACTCGCTCCTACCAAGAGTGTTCATTAAATAGGCCAAATATACCAGACGTTTTGCAGGTTTTATAAATTGTCAGTAAACTGTAGTGGATACACTGCCTTGTCTCTGTGCTCCCATTTCCTCATCTGTAAAAGCTGAAGTAATAATATCTACTCGGTAAGACTGGTGAAGCTTACACTAGAGATAGAAGTTGTGCTTGGCACTTATGAGGCACTGTCATAATTATCAGTCATGAGTTTATTTAGTGACACTCATATTCTGAAATCAGCTATAACTCAGACACACCATTTAGAATGTACCAGCATTTCCCCAGAAAACTTCACAACTTTATTTACAGCGTTTCCCCAAGTGCCGGACCTTGGAAATCTTTGATCATTGAAAACCCATTAGCATCCTTTGAAACAAGTGTTCTGTGGAGCAGACTACCCCAAAATCAGTTTCATACTGAAGGGGTGAGTGGGACTGGGGGCTCTTCCAAGGAAGAGACCAAATCATACCAAGACAAAATGCAGGTATCCTAGGAGGAGAAAGGGGGCAAAATCCTAGCCATCCTAGCAAAGGAGAATAAAATCCCAGCCATTCAAGGAAGAGAGAGAGGCCCTGCAGCTCAGGAGCAAACCAGGGCTCAGGTTCCATCACTGAGGCACTAAAGGATGGTGGCAGCACCCAGGAAACAGATACTGCAATTTGGGGTAGGAGGTATCTACTGTGGGAAGAGGAGGTCTGCGGAGTCTGAGGGGCCAGACTGCACTTAGTAGTCCTGAACAGACAGGTTCATCAGTTTAGTAAAAGCATTCCCAAAGGCCTGATAGCAAACAAAAATATGACAATGAATTTGTTTTTAACAGCTTTATTGAGGTATGATTGACCTAGAACAAACTGCATGTGTTTAAATTATATGGACTGATAAGTTTTGACATAAGTAGACATCCTGACCCATCACCATGATCAACATAGTCAACATCCATCACCCCAAAAGTTTCCTTAAAACCACTAAATTTTTTTTTTTTTTTTTTTTTTTAGAAGGAAGGAAGGATAGAAGGAAGGAAGGAAGGAAGAAAGGGAAACATTTTTAAACATTTTCTTGTTTTATTGTATTCTGTTTCTCCGTTTTTGTTACATGGGCTGGGGCCGGGAATCGAACCGAGGTCCTCCGGCATAGCAGGCAAGCACTTTGCCCGCTGAGCCACCGCGGCCCACCCAAAACCACTAAATTTTAACTGCAAAATGCATAGTTGAATCAAGGGACTCTGCTTTCTCTTCCCTTCCTGTCTTGTACCCTCTCTCTCTCCCCAGCTCACCCACCTTTCTTAGTGCAACGAGTCCTCCATCTGGGCAGGAAAACTCCCCTTTCTTCCAGAGATTCTCCCTAGCCCTTCAGTCTCAAAGCAGCAGCCTCAAACAGTCAGCCCTTTTCTTCAGGCCTCCAATAGAAAGCAAAGATCAGAAGGAACTCAACAGATGGCTCCCAACAGGCCCTGGTCCAGACCCATAGGGGAAACTGTCCTCTGGGCCTCGTTAGCTGCCACTCTGAGCATAGGAGTTGCTGGAGTCCTTCCATCCACACTCGGTGGCTTGTCTGCCTTCACCTTGTTTCCTTTTGGTCTTTCCCTATACCAGCCTCCCGGTTTGGAGATGGTAACGGTTGGTAGTGCCTCTGGGGGTACCTATAAGGGGGTGGGGGCAAGCCCACCATAGTGCCTCTTAGTGCAGGGCTGTGGCCTAGGACCAGGAGTAAGAGAGGATGCAGGCAAGTCAGCTCCTCTAGGTGCCACTCCCCCGGCTGGCAGTGCCAGCCTTTGTCCCTGGGAAGGGCAGCCACTCCTGACTCTACTTCTCTTTCTGGGGCCAATGGTCTGTTTCAGATTGGGAAACTGCGTAGTGAGCTGGAGATGGTGAGTGGGAATGTGAGAGTGATGTCGGAAATGCTGACAGAGCTGGTGCCCACTCAGGCAGAGCCTGCCGATCTGGAGCTGCTCCAGGTGAGTGACAGCCTCCCCCCCCCCCCCCATTAGGGTGGTTTCTGCACAGCATCCTTCCCTGCCTGCACTACACATTTTCATGGCTTAGTGTGAATGCTTTGGTCACAGAGGGAGATGTTACAACCAGATTGAACCTCAGACCTTGGCTCTACCACTGTCTGATTTGAACAGAATAACCAACCCCATTGCCTCAATTTCCTCATGTGTAAGATTAATAATAGGTTTTATGCATAAGTTAGGCATGAGAATTGAATGAGACATTGTATGTAAAACACCCCACCCTCTGCCTGGTGAGAAGTAAGCTCTCAATAACTGGTTGAGAAAAAGCTGAAGGTGACATCTCAGAGAATACAAAGCCTGGCAGGTAGGACGGTGTTGTAGGGGTTGGCATGGGAGAGCAGTACAAGCTTTGAGAGGAGAGAGCAACTGCTGGTCTTGGGAAGTGAGCAGGTTGGGAGCTGTTGATTTGTGCTCCCACGGTCCCATCCCCAGCTGGGAGGTCCCCTGGAGCAGAAGGGTCTGTATTTGGGTAAAGGCACCCACCTCATGGAGGTCGATTCGGAGAGGCAGCACTGAGGAGCAGCTGCTGAGTGAGGCACCAGGAAAGCAAGGAACCCTGGACAACCCAGGAATTGCCAAAGTCCAGAAAGGGACAGAGCACTTAGTGTGACTGATTTCTTGTCAATCTCCCACTAGGCCTCCAGCGCCTTGAGGGAAGAGCTTGTGGCTAACTCATCTCCCTGAGCCTAACCAAGCCGACAGATCACTTGCTCTGGCGTCCTTGCCTTATGGGTGGAGGCTGGAGCTGGTAGTAGGAGTCTTGGAGTTGAATGAATGAAGGAAAGAAGGGAGGGAGGAAGGAAGGAATTGTCAGGTTTTAGACGGTAGCCGACTGAGAAATCAGAGAAACTGAGTCCGAGTTTAAAATTTTATTGTCCCGGGGCAAGGTTCCCCAGGCCCAAGTGCTCAGGTCACGGGCCGGGGAAGTCGCGCCCCCCTAGGAGTGGTGGGGCTAGATACAGGCTAGCTAGTGAGGGTGCTGACGATGCCCATGGGGCCTCCTGTGGTAGGTTAGGAGTTTCGCGCGCTTTAGGGCCGGGGGCATATCTACGGGCCGTGTGCAGCGGGCATAGCTACGGGCCGTGTGCAGTGGGGGTCCTTTGTTTGTCAGGGCAGGTCCTGATTGGCTGAGTTTGAACAGCTGTATGTCCGGATCTTCACGGTTTTAGTTCGGGTGGGGGCCTTCCAGCCGGAGGCTGCTGGGTCAGGCCTTATAGGAA
Source organism: Tamandua tetradactyla (assembly GCF_023851605.1). NCBI lineage: Eukaryota > Metazoa > Chordata > Mammalia > Pilosa > Myrmecophagidae > Tamandua > Tamandua tetradactyla. The sequence continues at coordinate 27,708,058 of NC_135333.1, forward strand.
TAAGGAACAAAGTGAGAACTTCTGAGAAAAGTTGAGTGAGTTGGGGGCAGCAGGATTGCTGTAATACAGCTAATTAATTCCATGGGCCCTAAGCTGAGGCCATGCAGCTCTGAGTGATTTCAGGCCTGAGAAGGCTGGAACTGGTGGGCCAGTTTGACACAATACCGGCTCACATGCATTGAGCCCTTCCCATGTGCGGGGCTTTGATGCTGACACGTGACATCCATTTGCTCATTTACTCCTCACCACCCCCTGGAGGTAGTACTCAGTGTATCCATTTCCCAGATCAGGAATCTGAGGCAAGGGGAGATAAGGTAATGTGCCAAGTTCACATGGCTGGTAAGGAATAGAGCTAGGCTCTGTGTCCGGAGGGCGGGCTCCAGGTTAGCTCTTCTGCTCTTGGGAGGGGCCAGCAAGGAAGTAGAAAGAAAGCTGCAGGTGTGTTTGGTCATCAGAGAAAGAGAGGGGCCTCAGGATGTGGAAAGGCACTCAGATCTGCCCTGCCCCCAACCCAAAGGCAGATTGAGGCACTCCCAGGAGGAGGCCTGACCTAGGAGAGGATGAAATATCCATCTGAGGGGTGGCTGAGTAACAGGGTCCAAGAGAGCCAAAATGATTATCGGGACCACCCGTCATCTTAATGCTCCTTCCAGGAGAACAGTGTGCTGCCTGAGGACCATAACCCAGACACCTGAGAAAGAAACTGCCAGGCTTGTAAATCAAAACCTCTAGCACTGAGGTTGGCCTTTTTTTTTTAATACTACAACTTCTTTTTTCCCAAATCCACTTTAAAATATGATATTTAATTGATTAAAAGTCAACCTGACTTTTAGTGCAGTTGCCTGGATTGCATCCTGGAAGAGAAAAAGGATAATTAATGGGAACACTGGTGAAATCTGTATAAATCTATAGCTTAGTTAATAGTGTTGTGCTAATATTAATTTCTTAATTTTGAGAAATGTCAAACTAAGAGGAAGATGGACTAAAGGTATACAGTAACTCTGTACTGTCTTTGAAACTTTTATAAATTAAAATTGCTCCAAATATATATGTATAGGTATATATATATGTCAGTCAGTGACAATATAAGGCAAAAATTCAAAATCAGGGATTGTGGATGAGAGTTGGAGTCATCAAGTTCATTTTTTTGGTTGCAAGAAATCCCAGTACACCCAGAGAAGGTACAGTTAGTTTGGCCAGCCCACCTTACAGTCTCAATTTCTTCAACTAAGCAAAGATGGCAGTAGACAATTTATTCTGAAGTTTGTACAAAGCCAAGTTAAACCTGCAGTAGAATTTAACATGTCAATGATCTCCAGGATATTACATTTTAAAAGTGAAATCCAAAGGTATGTTTTAGACCCCCAAAAGCTATTTCATGAAACCTCAAAGTCCAGTTTGGAAACCTCTCCCTCCTCCATAACATGCCCAGGCTCTGAGCCTATCTGTCAGAAGTGACTTGCTCTGAGTGATTGTGGTTTTCTTACTTCCTTTCTGGGCAGGAGCTCCACCGCACATGCCGAGCCATGCAGCAGCGGGTCCTAGAGCTCATCCCCCGAATCGCCAATGAGCAGCTGACAGAGGAGTTGCTCATCATCAACGATCATCTCAACAATGTGTTCCTGCGCCATGAGCGGTAATGTCCTCACCTCGCCGGGCCTCTGGCCAACCCCCTTCCTCCTGTTTTCCTGGTCTCCTCACATGGGCTGAGCCTTCTCTTGTCTCCCTCTGAAACACAAGTCAGGCCATCAAGTGGATGCTCCCTCAGCTGTCTTCTTCCTATATGTCCATCAATTCCCCATCCTTCCTCCCACTTCCACTCTTTTCCAAAGTTGACCCTTCCACCTGGGTTCCTGAGTCCTGACCCCGACAGGCCGGGGCTGTCTTTGCTGCTTCACCACTAACTAGCTAACTTGTCTCTGACACAGGTCACCTAACTTAATTAAGGGCACTTTGATCACAAGCTCCACAAAGGGTTTCTGGCTAACTTAAACACAAAAGAATTTGTCAGAAGAATAGCTTTTATTAAATGGGTAGCTTTTGAAATCCAAAGAAGAGTGCAGCCTCCCAATAGGGCAGAAGGATCCCAGGGCAGATCAGGGGTCTTGAGACAAAACCTCCTAGACCAAATCCCCAGCTGTCAGCATCAGTACTTGCTTGGGTCAGCCCCTCCTTGTATCATTCTGCTCAAGAATCAGATCCCCAAGAGAGACTCTTAATTAGCTTAGCTTCCTTATGCTCATCATTTGAGAGAGGGGGAAGACCCCTTATTGACAGTCCCACTAGGATCACATGAAGTGGGGGAAGAGCAGATCTCCAAAGGAATGCACAGGTGCTGTTACAGAAGAAGGAAGAAAAGAAGCTTGGCCCTGCAGAAGTAGCATGCCCACCACGAGGTTCATAATGGTACCTACCCCCTCGGGTTGCTGTGAGAGTTTGTGAACTAATGCCTGTAAAGCACTTAGCAGTCTGGGGTGTCTGGTACAGGATCCAAGTTCCAGCCTCCTCCAGTGCCTTGTTCATCACTTGTAAATTTATCCATCAACAGATGCTTGCTGAGTGATTCCGAATCAGTTAAGAAGGGGGGTGGGCCACTGTGGACCATGTTTACCTGCCTTCCCCTGCTTGTTAGCCCAGAGTGCCTGCCCGTCTACACTGGGAGTGACAGGGCTCCTCCCTGCCATTGGAGGGTGATAGTTGCCCTCAGACACAGTCCTCAGGCCTGGTATTTACCTGGAGATTTCAGTTTACCCAGTGTCTTCAGTTGATCCTTACACCCCCTAAAAGGCAGTTCTACAGTTACCCCCTTTTTATAGGCGAGGAGATCGAAGCTCAGAAATGATGTCATCTTCCCCAAATCATGTAACTAGTAAATGACAGGGCCTGGATCCCAGACCAGCATCTTGATCCATCTTGCCAGCCCCTTGGCCTGAGGGTAATTTAATGGACCCCATAAAGTAATGTAAGAAATATGTACCTTTCCTACACCACTCTGGAGATGCCAGCACGTGCATGCACGCGCGCACACACACACACACACGCACAAATATATAGGAATGTAACTGAAAGAAGTTTCACAAAGCTGTATTTACCTTTTCTTTGTGCTTTGTGTTCCAGTTTTCTTCTCTGTATCGGTCTGTCTTTATTTATCTGTTTGTTTCATTTTGGTCATGACTAAAGTAGCCATATAAATGATAATTCAAAATTCACTTTACACATGAGAGAGGGGCTCTGTTAATAGTTCCCCGGACATGGCAGGCATTAACTGGGTCTGTCAATCTCATCCTGACCCGCTATGTTATTTTGGAGCCCCACGGTCTGCAAAGCACTACCTGGCTGTGCTGAGGTGGCCTCTCCCAGCCATGTCCTTAACTTAGGGCCTTCCCGTCCTATAGGTTTGAACGGTTCCGGACAGGCCAGACCACCAAGGTAAGAGGCTTCTTTCTTCTTTCTGTGACTCGATCATGCCCATGTTGAAGGGAGGAAGGAGCGCTATTCTTACATCCCTCCCAAGGAATCCTGAGCAGGATGATGCCTTCCTATCCAGGATCATAGAGAAAGCCCCTTCTAGCTCTTTATGTCACTGTCCCTTTAAGGTAAAAAAGGCTGTGCCACCCAGGGTCTTTCCAACCTCCCAGAGCATCTGGTTGAGCTAGGGGCAAAGGGGAGGAAGAAAAACTCCCTGACTCTCAGCCAAACCTGCCAGGGCCTAGTTGATATCCTTGGGCAAAAAGAGCAGGTCCCAGTGCTTTGGGGCAGAAGCGACCGAGGCTACAGGCAGGAAGGATGATTGTAGCATCTTGTTCCCCCCAGGCTCCAAGTGAGGCTGAGCCGGCAGCAGACCTTATCGACATGGGCCCTGACCCGGCAGCCACCAGCAACCTCTCAGACCAGCTGGCAGAAATGAGTATGTGGCAGCTTGGGGCACATTATGGTACTGTGGTACCCCTGCAGCTCTGGGGTGCCCTCTCCTGAGTAGATATTACATAGTGGAGCTGAAGTGCCAACAGCAGAACCCCAAACCACACTTAGCTGGTGTCCCAAATGAGTAACTCATAGCTGAAGCTGACAGCAAAGTTAGGCATTCGGAACAAAACTCCCCACTGCACAATTCCTGAGCCCCCTCGGACCTTCGAAGATCCCACTACAATTGCCCTCCCCCACATACTGTAAATTCCCCATTGCCCAGATGGGTGAGCTTGCAGAAGTCGAGGTGCCTCTGTTTCTTCCTTGGTAACAGGATAGCAACGGGACCCTCCTCACAGTTTGTTATGAGGACTGAATCAATTACTACATAAAATGTGCTCTGAATGAATGTTAGCAACCATCCTCAGCATCCCTGGGATGGTTTTCAATGACTGGCTGCTTCACACTGAGCTCTAGGAAAGAATTAAGATCCCATTTGGAATCACCAATACTACAGTTCTTGAGAAACTAAATATCTGATCACTATCCTCCTGCTCAGCCCTGGGAGTGGGTGACCGTATCTCCCCCTTTGAGATGTGTAAACTACAGCTAGAGAGAGGACGTGGTCTTCCCCTAGCCCTACGTCCCCACTCCCAGTTTCCCCTCCAGCACCAAATGCTGGGCCTGACAGAGAGCAGCTTGGCACCAGCTCAGTATGGCAGGATAGCCAAGCAGACCCTTCACGTGGCTCTCTCTGTCCCCCAGGCCTTGGATCCAGCAGTGTGAGAACCGGTTTGCAGTCTCTGCGTGCTTCTGGCCAACTGGAAGACGAGTTTGACATGTTTGCACTGACGCGAGGCAGTTCACTGGCTGACCAACGGAAAGAGTGAGTGGTCTAGTCCCCTGCAGTTCACGCCGCTCTAGTTTCAGGGGGGAGCCTCTCTCGGGGTCCCCAAACCTGGCCTGCTGATGGGCACCCTGTGAGAAAGTACAGAGCCTGACTTCACCCTTTCAGGCTGGGATGAGTTTCTTTCCCCAGAGTCAGCCCAGCATGGCCTAGAGAGCCACCAACTGTGGGCCAAACCACTCGTGTGGTGTTACCTCATCTCCTCCAATCAGATGATGAAACTGAGGTAATGAGAGGCTGGGTCATCCGCCCCAGGTCAGGCAGCTGACATTTGGCAGTGCTGGGTTGGGAGCCCAGAGCTTTCTGGTTCTAAAACACAGTGTCTTTGCCCCCATCCCGTCTACCCTCTGTGCCCCACACCGTGAACCAAGCCTCCAGGGGTAGGCACTTTCCCTGAAAATCCCCAGGGACTCATCGTGCCATTGCTGTTGCTCCATAGTCAGCTATACTTTCAGAGAAGTCCCTGTTGCCCTGCTCGGGTCTGCCCACTTGGCACCAGAGCTGGGGCTCTGTCCTTCCCTGGGGATTGTCCATTTTTGGGTGGAGCTCTCAACAGCTGCAGGTATGTGGCCGGGGGTGTCCATCACAGCCCAGACCCTTAGCTGGACATCTCAGGGATTAGCTCCATTCAGGCTTGTCAAGAGAAGCAGTTTGCTTGGTGTTCTTTTTTGTCCCCCCTTCAGCCCTTTGCTTCTGACCCCCAGGGCTGAACTGTGGGCCACCAGAATTCTTAGAGTTAATCCTCTGGATTAAGAGGAATTATGTTCGCAGATCCTACCCAGCCCCCTAGTGGGTCATTCTGGTATCTGCAAACTCCAGTAAATACCTCAGTTTGTCCAGAGTTCCCAGAGAACCGTCCCCACACCCACCCTATATTGGCAAATCCTAGATCAAATCTGAAAGGCTGCAGCCAGCCTAGGTAGATGAGCATTCTCCTGGCCCAATTCACCTCCCGACTGGGCGAGGCCAGCGCAGGGCTCTGAGCTGTGTTTTTAGTACAGGACAGGGTCTGTACTCCCAAGCAACTCTGGGACCAGCATCTTACAGTTGCCATGGAGCAAGGAGCAACTCCTGTGGCTGCTATGCCAGTGGCAGCTAATGAGTCTGTTGGGACTTGCAGCCAGGAGGATGGTCCGTCCACATAGGCCCCAGCAGGCAGCACCCCTGACCACACCAGAGAGCCCCTGGTACCAGGCCTGCCAGGCCGGAGGTTTCCCATCCTCACTCTTTTGGTTAACATTAATTCTGGACCCTAGTTGGAAAAGAGAAAAGCAAACCTGAAACTTGTTCTCTGAGGCCTGCAATCTCATGGGGAGAGTGATGTTTCTGTGCAGTGCTAAGTGTTGCCCTAGAGGCATGTGCAGGCCTGTGGATACCTGCAGGAAAGGCATAGAACCCTACAGAAGGTGGTCAGGGCAAGACTAGAGCAGGGGGCTCAAATCCACGTCAGGCGACAGGAACAGTATGTGCAAAAGCTCAGAGGCAGGGGCCAGCCTGCAATGCAGGCTGAGGGTGTGCAACTGTTCTGGGGTTCCCGTGCAGTGTGTATGCAGGAAAAATGAGCGGGACACTGGAGGGAGAGGCAGGAGGCAGGGAGACCACACGAAGGTAGTTAGATTTTATCCTAATGTTAGCAGTAAGGAGCATGGGAAGGAATTTTTTTTTATCAGATTTGCATCTTTGAAACTCCCTCAGGTTGGCCACGGCTGAAATAGCATCATGTACCCTCTCAGGTCATCAATGCTCTCTCTCGGGCCTACCTTGGGGATTGGTTCCACCCCAGCAGTAAACTTCCAGCAAGCCAGGATTTTGCCTCAGCATCAAGTTCCTCTTTTCCTTTGTTCCTCTGCCTTACGCTTCTGGTAGATCTTGTAGCTCTGGTGGCCTGGCTGCCTTTTGTGTCTCTGCCTTGTTTGTTCCCTGGGGCTCTCAAATCTCAGGCTGGTGAGGGCTTGGGGGGTGGAGGTCTGCTGTGGGGGGCGGGTTCTATCCTGGTATCTGGCTCACACCTCACTCAGCCTACCTGGCTACCCACTTCACTCCCCCCTGCACATGCCTCACTTTCTCCTCAGGAGCATGTATACAGCAGCCTCTTCTTCAAGAAGCACTTTGATGAATATGACCCACAAGTGGCCCAGGTCTAGCCCCTGCCCATATGCAGCCACCTCCCCGGGACCATGTGAGGAGCGGCCTTCCTCCCTGGGCAACCCTGGGCAGGTTGGGCACTTCATCCAGAAGGTGTGCACAGCCCCCACTGCAGGCACTGCCCCAAGGGGGCCTTCAGCCTGAGTGTTGAGGTGTGAGAGAGAGAATGAAAGAGAAAAACAGAGATAGTGGGGAATAATGAGGAAAGAACATGTAAATCTTTTGATTGAAAAGGAAGTATCTGGGTGTTCCTGAGACTTGGTGTACATTGTCCTGCCTTTTTCCACAAGGCACCTGGTGCATCTTAGACCAAGATAACCACCTGGCCACAACCTGAATCAGCAGATCTTCTCTGGGTCAGAATGCATTGCTAAGTCTTTGGCATATTCCTCCTTGCCAGCTTGCTTCCCCCATATTTAGCCAGGATATTAAGATGTTCTCCTAGAGGCCGTAACCACCCCCACCCCACTCCCACAATGTCCCTGCCACCTGGGCTTTAAGGTTGGCTTCAGCATGGCCCTGCTGAGACAGAGAGGGGCTGGGGTGATGCTCTTCACACTGGGAAGCCGGTGCACACTTAGCACCTCACCTAGCAGTTTGCAAGCTGATCTTCAGCAGCAGAGTGGAATTCCCCATTCAAATGCAACCTTATGCAGAACCATGATTCATTAAATTATGAAATGTAAGCTGCTCCAAAAAATGGTCTATAGATGAGAATGCTGCATGAGCATGGGGTTACTGGAGGTATTTCTCAGTCCCGGGGGGTTGGCAAAATCTGATTATAGCCCTCCATGATGTTGGTCTGGGTCTTTGGCCAGTAATGCCCTCCCTAACTTCTCTAGCCTTTGCGGGCACTTGTCATGCATGGCACAGATCTGGTCCCATTGTCCAGAGGCAGAAATGAGACCCTTTCTACCATTCCCAGACAGACATGAAGAGTGAGGGTCCCCAGCCTATGCCACTTGCTGCCCAGGCATGACCTGAGCCTGAGATGTGTGAGCCCAGCTTGTCCCCACACACACTTCCTTCCTCGTGCATCAGCTGGCACACTGGTACGGCAAGGACAGCATCTAATGGCAATGTCTGCCTCTGGGTTTCAGAGTGAAATATGAAGCTCCCCAAGCAACAGACGGCCTGGCTGGAGCCCTGGACGCCCGGCAGCAGAGCACTGGAGCGGTAAGCAGAGGGTCCTACTGCCCCCCCACCACGGGCCCTGTCTGGAGGAAGGCAAAAGACTACTCACTGGCTGGGTCCCACTGTGGGCCAGTCCTTTGAAATTGATGTGATGATTCCCATTTTACAGCTGAGGAAACTATTAGAGAGGTTGAGTCATTCGCCCACTATCACACAGCAAACAGTGATCAAGTGAGGACTGTGATCGTTGTCTCGGTGCGGGAGCTGAATCCAGCAGCCTTCGGTTCACATCCCAACTCTGCCAGAAACCAGCTGTGTGTCCTTAAGCAAATTATTAACCTTTCCAGCCCTTAGTTTCTTCCTTTATAAGATGGGGTTTATAATAGTATCTATTTATAATAATAATGTGTATGAGGGATGCACTTAGAGTGCTTGGCGCAGAGTTAGACCGCAGTTGCTTTTCTCCCTCACTGCCTCGCTACAGAAGCCTTTATTTTGCAAGTGTGTGGACAGAGGGATGTGGCTGGAATTACAGCCAGGCCTCCTGGTTCCTGGCCAGATGCTCTCACCACTACATCACCTTGCAGTTAGACCCCAGGGAGGAAAAGCATGTGCACAACTCTACTTACAGAAAAGCAGAAACTAATAACTTATCTCTCATTCATCTCCGATAACTTGAGAGAATTAAGCAACTTCCACTGGCTCAGAGTATGACTTTCTTAAAGCCATGTCAACAAATACCTGCTCCCAAGGTGCTTAAGTCTGGCTGGGTGGTAAAGCTTTCACCCACTAAATCATCAGAATGTGGTTCCAAGCAACAAAGTAAAGCCTGAATAAGATGCCAGCTCTATGGGAGCGGGTGTTAGCTCCACAAGTCCTGTGCTGTGGTCAGTACAGGCCAGTTTTAGGTCATTCCCCAGAGCTCCTCCTGGATACACAGCCCCATGCCAGGTCTGTGTTGGTGGCAAAGGCAGGCTCAGAGAGATGGGTTGGGACTCTAGTCCTCCCTTCACCTCCCCCTTGTTCTGGGGCCCTGGGAAATCTATTTGCCCATCGACACATATGAGATGGTTGGAGAAACCAGTGTCTCTAGAAACCTGGGAGCCACCAGACTGGCTAATGGCTGCAGCTCTGCTGCCGTGGGATTGTTCAGGCCTACCCTTCGGGGTTGTTTTGGAAAGAGCTGAGAATCTTAATTTTGCCCAGTCCTTTCAGGGTCTGGAGTCCCAAGGTTGTTGTGGCTCACTCCCCAGTGAGACCCATCTGCAGCCTCCTTTACTCCCTTTCACCTGCCACCACAACCACCACACGTACACCACAACCACATATACCCCACATACACCACATACACATACACACACACCACATACCCACATATCACACACACGTACATGCCAGACACCCATACACATACACACCACATGCACATACACACCACACACATGTACACCATATAGACATACCGCACACGTACATACCACATACAGGCACATCACATACATGCTATACATGCATACCACACATACATGTACACATCACATGCACACCATATACACACACACATACACACACCCCAGGGGCTTCCCTAGGTGACAGCAGGCCTCCTAAACCAAGGAGCGTCCCTGTTGGAGAAGGCTGCCACCCTCCAGGGGCCCAGCCCTCCCCTTGCCCGCACCCCAGCATGCCTCTTTCCTACCCAGATGGCAGGCAGCAGCGAGAAGAGCCTCAGTGACTGGATGGTGAGACAAGGCATGGTGAGGAGGGGCCAGTCCTCATCCACACGGAGAGCTGGGGGCTGCTGCGCACAAGGGTCCCTACCCAGAGGAAAAACGGGGCCGAGGCGGTGCTGTCTGTGGGAGTAGGACCTGTAAGAAGACCCAAAGCAGAAAGGCGGGATGTTGCCAAGGGCCCTGCCCTCTTTCCTCAGTTGGCCCAGCCATCCTAACGGGCACTCAGCACTATCCCACTCCCTCTGCTTTTGCTTCTGCGGCCCCTTGGTGCCTTACTTCAGCTCCTGACTCCACAGCAAGGCCCAGGTGGCCCTTCTGGCAGCCAAGAGGTGACCCGGGGCTCTCCCACTTTGAGGTAGAGTGCCCCCCAAGAGTTGTGGGAGCTGGTGTGGGCAGCCCAGCGTACCTCGCTGCTGCCGCTGCTATTGCTGATTGGGAAACTGGCTCCTGCCTTTGTCTGGGCTCTGTGCTGCCAGGAGGGGTCCTCAGGTGCTGGGACACAGAGCTTGGGGCCTGAACTGGCTTGGTTGAGAAAGATTCTTCTTGCTTTCTTTCCCAAAGTTCCTCCATAGTAACTTGTGTTTCTTGAGAATCTGCCCTGCCAGCACTATGCTAAGCACTGTCTGTCCATCATCTTATTTAATCCTCCTAGCAACTTGAACGGTAGGTACTGCTATTATCTGTACTCTGAAGTTGAGGGAAATGAGGTTCAAAGAAGTTAAGCAAACAGCCCAGATGCACACACTGTGAGGGACTGAGCCAGGTTCAGATTTTTCTATTTCCAAAGTCTGTGCCCAGAACCTCTGCTGGATTTCCCAGCCCCTATGTAGGAGCCTTTGCAGTAGAGCCCCATCTGTGTTGCCCAAAGTGAAGCAGGCCCTTCCATGGAGCTGCCTGGCCCAGTCTGGCCAACTCAGCACCTCCCTCCTCTCCAGCCCTGACTCACCCCCTTCCACCATGAACTCAGTCTGCCAACGTGCTGGGAGACAGAACCTAGTGGCCCCCTGACCTGCCCCAACCACACTGGCTGGAGAGAATATCTCTAGTCCCCTGTCTGGGCTTTACATATTCACTTATCAAATGCTCACTGCACACCTGTGGTATAGTTCGGCCTTTAGACCCCAAGTTGGGCCCTCACTGTTGGCCTCACTGAACCTTTGTGTGAAGTCCTTTTCCTCCAGCCAGGAACCCCACCCCCACCCCCAGTGTGTCAGAGCCGGGTGTCCATTCTCTTCTCCTGGCTCCCAGCTGGTTCCTGGATCTGTTCCAGCTGGAGACGCTCCTCCCCAGCCAGCCTCTGCTTAGTCTGCTGGCTCTGCACCTCCCTATCCCATAGCCTGGCCCATTGGTCAGAATTGTGGGAACCAGGCAGCTGGGAAGGAGCATCTTCAGATTCCCCAGGCACCCCAGGAGCCATCTTGAAGGAGGAGATATCAGGAGGTCTAGTTGGGGACAGGCAGGCCTGGTTGTCCCTATTTTATAGGTGAGGATATGGCACCAGTGCTGAGGCCTTCTGCCTGTTCCCCCACTACACTGCCCCTCTCTGCCTCACCCTCTGTCCTTCCTTCCAGATCCCAGTCACCCAGGCATGCCTCATGGAGGACATTGAGCAGTGGCTGTCCACTGATGTGGTAAGTCAGGGCCCACCTAGCTCCAGAGCAAAGGCTCAGCTGTTCTTCGTTCCCTTGTCAGTGGGGCCCAGCACTGGGAAGGGGCAGCTTGGGTAGTGCCCATTTTCCTCATGAGGAAGTGAATGGCCTCAGAGCCAGGATTGAGTGGTCCAGCGCCCTAAAGGGGACAGAGTGAAGAACTGGTAAGGAAGGGAGAGCATTAACGCAGGTCACCTAAGCAGCTGGAAGGGGCCCCCTCTCCTGCCACCTGCCTGCCTCCTCCTGGGCACGTCCCTCTAGAGAAGGACAACTGATTGCCCTTGGCTTGAGTAGAGCTTCCTTGCAGGGACTCAAGTGTCCCCTTCACAGACACACTCCCAAATGGGAGGTCCTGGTAGGTATTAGCTCACTGTGGGCAAGGTGGGATGGGCTTAGAAGGGGTAACCAACTACAAGTGATGGCGCTAAGCTCTGAACCTACAGTAGCTCCTGGAGACCCACAACCACTTCCAGAGGGAGATTCCATTATTCTTTAACAGAAAAGGAGACTGATATCTTGTAAGTCTCAGAGAAGTACCCAGAAGGAGACATGCAGATGGCAGAAGATGGAGACCCTGAATCCAGGCAGTCTGGCTCTAAACCCTCATGGTCTGGTGCCCCCACATAACCCACTCCCCCATCATGAGTGGAAGGGGCAGGAATCAGACTCAGCCCCTCCCCAAGCATCCACCACCCCCTCCATGGGCCTAGCATTGGGCAGGGCACCAGGGAAGGTGGAGAGGACCAAAGAGCTCGGGTGTCTCCAGTCCCAAAGGCTGCTCTCTGCAAGTGGCGAGGACTATTTCTGCCCAAGGTCAGACCTGGCAAGCCCAAGTGGCAGTCTCTCCTGGCCACATAGCAGGCAGCTTGTTCCAGGCAGAAAGGTCAGGTGGAAACTGCACCCCCCGAATAGCCCCTGTTCCCAGCAAGGACTCTAGCCCCTTCTGCTTGGTGGCTGAAGCCTCACCCCAACTTGAGTGTAAATTGCCCTCAGTCCCTGGCTGTTAACCTTACCACTATGGGGGCGAGACTGTCCAACACCCTTGACACTGGAGGGAGGAAAGAAATTGACATTTATTGAGAATCTGCTGGGCACATGTCCTGAAGTTGGCACTCTTCACGTATCATCCCATCTTAGTGTCCCAAAATCCCTGCAGGTTCGTGTGACCATTCTCATTTTACCAAAGGAAAAACAGGCTTAGAGAGGTTAGGTGACACCCAAGCCATGCAGCTAAGGACTGCAGAGCCCAAGTTTGGAACCACTCAGTTCAGCAGTGCTTGAGCAGTCATACCCACCCCTCCCCACTCGTCCTGCAGTGCCAGGTTGAGGTCTTGCACCCTAGACCCCAGCTAACCTCTGCCTCCTTTCCTTCTGCCTTCTAGGGGAATGGTGCCGAAGAGCCTAAGGGTGTCACCAGTGAAGGTAGTAGTCCCCTGGCCTCAGCCCACCCACCCCCTCCCAGGCTCTGAACCAGGGCCCACCCCCACCTCTCTCTCCTTCCTCTAGAATTTGACAAGTTTCTCGAAGAACGGGCCAAGGCTGCTGACCAGTTGCCCAACCTCTCTGGCCCCTCAGCCAAGGAGCCCCCTACTGGCACCGCCCCTCGGAGGAAGGCCCAAGAGAAAGATGATGACATGCTGTTTGCCTTATGAGGGCCAGGCCTGGCACTTGCAGCCCAGGTCTCTGCTGCTCCTGCTCCCCTGGGCTGGGGCCTTTCTTCTCTCCTTCGGTGTTTAGGCTGCTTCGGGTGTGGCTTGTGCCCCACCACCCCCCTCGAGGATGGAGCTGCCCCAGATGCAGCTGGGCCGTGCTGCCTGGGGTGTGAGGAGGCAGCTGAATGAATGGGGGTGTCAGGCGAGTACTACATCAGGGTCCACCCTCACTGACACTGTGACTCTGCTGAGAACTGGGGGGCTTTAACAGACTGGAAGACGGTTGACCTGGTGTGACTCTCCACTGGCTCTGCTGACCCCCCTCCATGGACCCATCCCCAGAGCAGCCCTGTTCAGCCCACACTGCCAGTCGAGGGCTTGCTGGAGGCGGATGACAAAAGCTCTTGTCACAGTCTCCTGTCCATTCCACACTTTGGAGCCCCAAAGTGTGAGCCTGCTATTGAGGGCAGGAGTGGTGGCCCTCCTCTGAGCAGCACCCTGGACTGGTATGAAGCTGCACACAGTGGGGCAAGACCTCACCAGCTCTCACTGCAGGGCATGGCTGCAGGGGGATGCCTGGAGCACCTGTGGCCCTGCCACCACCTTCACTGCCTCTTTCATCCATCTTTTTGCTGTTCGCCTGGGTAGGGCTCCACTGGGCCCTGAGGCCCACACATCAATTAATCCCCTTATACTGGGAGAAATGCCTTTTGTATCCCCAATTAAAGGTAGAAAAGCAGCCTGCTAGCAGTGTTATTCAATCTTTAGGTAGGATGTGAGTCCTTGGCCCTCCTGGGGCAGGCACTACCTGGGGCTAGACTGGTACCTGCCCAGGAGATGAGCATCTGCAGGTGGTGCAGATGGACTGGACACCTAGCAATACCTCAGCAGGGACAGCCCACTCTCCCTCACAGCATGGGCTCCCGCCATGCCTCCGCCTGCCGAGAGGTCCCTTGGTGCTCTACCCAAGTGGCATTGTTTCCTCTGTCCTGCCAGGCTCCTTCACCACTGAACCCCTCAGGCAGCTCCTGCCCCACAACAACTGCACATGAATCATAAGGAGAGAGCAGGTAGAGAAGGTATTTGTGCATTGTGGAAATGGGTCTGTAGGGAGGGTACCCGGCACTGTGCCAGGCTAGATACCATCTCATTTGATCTACAACCTTGGGAGTTCAGTTCCCATCCCCACTTCACAAGTGCTGAGGCTGGGACACAGTATGTCATGTGAGCTGTCCCAGCACAGAGGAACAGGCATAGGCGCAGTTGTTGACTGTATGTAGTGATGTTCTCTTGCGCAAGTGCCTGCTCCCATTTTTCAGATGTCAACACTGAGGCTCAGTTTAGATGACTTGCCCACACAGCTGAGGGATTGAGAGACACATTGGGCACAGCAGATTTCACAGAAAGTTCTTACCTCGTTGCCACTGCAGTGAGACTGGCAGCTTGCAAGTCTTCGGGTACCACCCTCTTCTGGGCTGGAATCTCCACACCAGGCTCATCCTGATTCCCAGTCTCACTGCTTCCCGTGGCTTCCTCTCTAAGCATCTGTGGGTCTTCACTTAGCTTCTCTGGAGTAAAACTCTGGGTTTGGACTTGCTTAGCGTCTCATGGGAAGGTACAAGGTGATGTCTACTGTGCTCTGAATCTCCAAATGTCCATGTCTCGGCATCTGCTCTCTATCAGCACCCAAGCATCTCCAGATGTCTGCATCTATGTCAGCTCTTCAAGCATCTCCAGATGTCTGCATCTGAGCTTTTCCAAAACGTCTCCCCTTTTAAAGGGCCCCAGTAAACTACTGAAGACCCACGTTGGATGGGCAGAATCACATCTCCATCTAATATGAAGGTCATACCCGCACTTTGGTGTATCACATTTCCATGGAAACAGCCTAATCAAAGGGTCCCACCCTGATGCAACGCTAATTCAGTGGTAGAGTTCTCACCTGCCATGTGGAAGACCCAGGCTCAATTCCCAGCTGTGCACTTCCCCCCCAAAAAAAAAAAAAATTCAACAAATGCTGCAGTAATGGGATACTCACATGGAAAGAATGAAATGTGACCCCCACCATGCAGCATACAGAAAACAGTCCCACCCTCCAACACTGAATCAGGACTAGAACGAGGCCTTTCTGGGCCTAGCACAAATGGCCCAAGGTGGGGCAGGTGCTGAGGACTTTTGCCCCTACCCTGAATGGGCCAAATTGCTTGGCGTTGCTGACCCAGCTGCCTCTGGTAAGCGCCAATGACAGTGGACCTGCCTTCCTGATGATTTCTGGCCAATGCTAGCAACACCCCGGACCACAATGCCTTGAAGAGCAGGCTGAATTTTGTACTTGATTCCAAGTGTTGAACATGGGCCATTTAAGGACCTGGGTTTGGGGACCATCTTTTTCAGAACATTCCCCTATTTCAGCTGGTTTCTGCATAGCCGAGGTTGGCTGAGTCTAGTGGTCTGAACTATGATAATGAATTTAGTCCCCCACTCCTCAAAAACACACACAGGTGTGCATGCGTCAGGCTCCTTACAAAGGCATGGACATTAATCCCAAAGCCTGACCTGGGACCCTGTGAAATGGGGCCACAGGACCTGCCAGCAATCTTTGGCCCCTTTGGCCACCTCCTAGGACAGGATCTAGGCTTCCTTCCCCCACAGTCTCCGGGCACATTCATCACACATCTGTGAGCTTCTACTGTGTGCCATTACCCCAGCCTGGGCCTTTTCACACCTCGCAACAGCCACTCTCCAAGAGATGGGTGACAACACCAATTTACTGGGGTCCCCTTCAAAGACCAGCCCTCTCCTTCTCTCCCTCTCACTCAACCAGGGAACGTTCCCTGAATGGCCCCAGGGGGCTCACGGCCCTGCTGATGGCTAAAGCAAAAATTTCCAAGTCTCCATGCTTTCCTGTGCCAGTATTCCCGGAATACCACCTGCACACCCGAGCATGATTCTAGGGTCTGGGATAGAGCTGAGGGTGGCAGTGTTGCCGTGGGGTTCACATGGGGGGAAGTGAAACAGAAACTCCAAATGTTACATGCTTTGAAATGAATAAAAGGGTAACATTTTTTGAATACAGTGTTTGGTACTGGAGGTCAGGAATCTAGGGGGCACAGAGGCAGGATGGGGGAGAAGCTGGGCAGTCTCAGGCTGGAGGCCCCCCAGGGCTGAGGAACTTCTCCTCAAGGAGGGGCCCTAAGAGAATGAGGCTGGGGCGAGGGTGGCACCTAGCAAGCAGCTGCTCAGATTGCTGGCAGCCAGCTGGGTCTGAGGCCACCGGCCCCTGGCCGGATCACTGGCAGGCGGCAGGAAGTCGCGGCCCCTAACAAACCAGGACCAGCTGCCTGGTGGGTGACGGGGGCCAGCGGGCCTCCACCTGGTGCCGCCACACGGAAGGATTAAGACGGCGCCGGCAGATCCTGCCAGACCCAGCTGCCTGGGAACGTGGCACCGGCAAGGGGCTGGGGGCGGGAGGGGTGGAGGCCCAGCCCAGGAGCAGACTCTAGGCAGAGCCTCCACCTCCTCCGTTCCCTCGCGCCTTCCCTGGGCCACCAGAACCCAACTCTGGACCTAGACACTGGCCCCACCCTCAGTGTCAGCATCCAGCTCCCTGATGCTGGAACAACCTCCACTTGTCATAAAACGCAATGCCTAACTCAGCCCCTTCTGAGCTGCGTGGCCTTAGGCAAAACTCTTACCCTCTCTGTGACTCTCAACTCCTCACTTATAAAGTGCGGGTAAAACAGTCCCTCCCTTATAGGGAGTCCCTTATTTGTGAGGATCAAATGAGATGACCTGTCACGTAGAAAATGTCCCATGTGTTATTGTCCCACATGGCCCTTATGCCCCCTCCCCAATTCCAAAAAAAGGTCTCTGCTCCAGAGTACTGCCCCTCTGACTCCTGGGTAATTTCAGGGACCCCAACTCAGCCTCCAATGTGATCTCCACCTCCAGGACACCCCCTGTCCTGTCTGTCTCCCCAGCTGAAAGAACCAGGAGTCAGTTTGTGCTCACCTCCGCCCCCCAACCCCCACCCCAAGGGCTGTCTAAGGAGGGAGGCAGCATGGGTGCCTTGTTTCTAGCAATGGATCCTGGATTGGGCTCTGCCGACTCGTAGTGGTGTGGGCAGGACGGCTGTCCTTACCAGAAGTCTGGTGAGCTCACTCTCCTGCCGGCGAGGACTCTGGCCTGGGTTTAGGGTCGTGTCCCATGGCGACCATGAGATGGCAGCAGCGTTCCACATAGCAGGGCCTGTAGCGGCTGCTGGGTGGAGTCCAACACTCCAAGTTGGTGCTTTTGCTGGGTACTGACACCAAAGCTGTGGCGTTGCTGCCCCCTCCAGCACTGCCTCTCTCTGCCCTTGGTGCTCCCAATAAGGGGTCTTTGTCCACATACCAAGCCCCGCCCAAACCCCTTTCCCTTCCCCATGCCTACTCAGACTGGTAGAGTTGAGTGATGGTTAAGAGGCTGGGAGCTGGCATCATGGAGCTGGCTTCAAAGCTGGCCTCTGCTGCCTGACTGGGCAACTAACAACCTCTGGGAGCCTCAACTGTTCAATTACACCTCCCTACTCATCAGCCTGTGGGAGGATTTGATGAGACAGGCTAGCAGGGCCCAACAAATGGTAGCTTTGGGGGAGCAAAACCTAGCCCCGTCCCCTCTGAGCTCCCTATAGCTGCACTTCTCTGTCACAGCCATAGGTCACGTTGTAGGACCCATTTATTTACACACCTGTCTCTGGCATACACTCTGGCCACCCCTTGATCCCCCAATGCAAACACAAATAGAACACCTTAAGGACCATCCTGGGCTGCTCCCACATGCAGCAAGGCTCAGCAGAGGTTGAGCTGATAGAGAAATGGGCCTTGACTCATTGACCGCAAGATGGGAAGGACCTAGCAACCAGGAGGTCAGAAGTTTGCCAGCCTGATTTTTCTCAAGAGAGACCTTTCTTCACAACAAATCATCCACAGAGTCTCAATGCAGCATATTAAGGGAAAACAACAGAGCTGCTCTGGTTGAAGTGGGGTGGGAGCTTTGGGGGCACTTCACCCTACTCACCCCTCTTCCTTCCGCCAACCCCTGAAGAACTTCCACACAAGGCCAAGGGCTCCTCAAACAATTCCTAGATCCACTGATTCTAATCCCATCCCTTTGACTTATACTGGGGAGACTGAGGCCCAGAGAGAGGAAGCAACTTCCCCAAAGTTGCACAGCACAGGGGACAGAGCCAGCCACCACCCAGTCTCCTGCTGTGAGGCTCCCAGGATGAATGGAAACTATCAAAAGATCTGCATCACCGAATTTGCAGCTTGCAGGAGTGACTCTGTAACCCAAAGGAATGGCTCCAGTGATAGAATTGCTGCTGGGGTAGGGATCTGGATTTGCCAGACCATCCAGATTCCAAACGTTCAGCCCAGCTGAACATCTTCCAAGCACCAACTCTGTGCTCGGTTATGTTCTGGGAGTCTGAGCTTGAATCAAGGAGGCAGGGTGGCACAGTGGGTGAAGGGACACAGTGCAGCCGCAGGGTGTTGAGCAAGCCACTCGACGTCGGTTTCAAATGAGTATTAATAGTACAGATCTCAGGAGGTTACTACAAGGGCTAAATGATTGGAACAACACCTTTCGCACAGCAAGTGCTTGATAAATATCAGCTATTGCTGTCAGAGCCAGCCTATGGCCTAAGAAGTCCAACATGGGGCCAGCCATCCAAATTCCCTTGTGATAAGAGGCTGAAGAGGGAAACCCTGCCAGGTAAAAAAATTCACAGAGTTTGGGCGGAGGACACAGGTCCTGGAGAAGCTGCATTCATTCATTCATTCATTCCTCTAATATTGGTTGAGCATCTCTGTACTCTGGCTGCTAAGGATCAACATCAGAGAATCAGAAAATGATGGTGCCTCCTTAGTAAGGGAGGCAAGAAGACAGAAAATATAAGTGGTACGTGCTATGGGCAACGACATAAGGAGTGAGGGCAATGGAGGGGCTGCCATTACCCTTTCTTTTGTTTTTAACTTTTTTTATTGTATAATATAACATATATACAAAGCAAAGAAAGAAAAGAGTAGTAGTTTTCAAAGCACTCTTCAACAAGTAGTTACAGGACAGATCCTAGAGTTTGTCATGGGCTAGCATACCATCCTCTTAGATTTCGTACTAGCTGCTCTGGGATACTGGAGGATAGAAGGAATAAATATTTTTTTATCATCACAAATGACTTTTTTGTGAAAAATAACATATGCAAAAAAGCAATAAATTTCAAAGCACAGCACAACAATTAGTTGTAGAATAGATTTCAGAGTTTGGTATGAGTTACAATTCCACAATTTTAAGTTTTTATTTCCAGCTGATTCTGAGAGACTAAAAGAAATATCAATATGATTCAGCAATCATATTCATTTGCTAAAGCCTACCTTCCCTTCTCTGATAATTCCACCATCATCTTTGATCTTTCTCCCATTCTTTAGGGTATTTGGGCTATGGTCATTCTAACTTTTTCATATTGGAAGGTGCTGTCCATAATATGGGATTGGGAGATGGATCTAGCTGATGTTCTGGAAAGGCTGTCCCCTCTAGGTTTCAGGACTTACTTTGTCCAGGGACCCATCTGCAGGTTGTAGGTTTCTAGAAAGTTACCCTAGTGCATGGAGCCTTTGTAGAATCTTATACAATGCCCTAGGTATTCTTTAGGATTGGTTGGGGTTTGGCAAGTTAGATAGGTAGCAACGTCCAACTGAAGCTTGCGTCAGAGTGACCTTCAGAGTAGCCTCTCGACTCTACTCGACCTCCCTCAGCCACTGACACCTTACTTGTTACACTTCTTTTCCCCCTTTTGGTTAGGATCGCATTGTTGATACCATGGTGCCAGAGCCAAACTCATCCCTGGGAGTCCTCTCTCACGCCACCAGGGAGACTTTCACCCTGGATGTCATGTCCCATGTAGGGGGGAGGGCAATGATTTCACTTGCAGAGCTGGACTTAGAGAGAGTGATGCCACATCTGAGCAACAAAAGAGGTCCTCCAGAAGTAATTCTTAGGCATGCCTATAGGTAGGCTAAACTTCTCTGCTATATACATAAGCTTCACAAGAATAAGCCTCAAGATTAGGGGCTTGGCCTATTGATTTGGGTATCCCTAATGTTTGACACAGTATCAGGGGTTCCCCTGGTGGTAAAGTTTAATAGTGCCATATTTTTTCTCCCATCCCTCAAGGAACTTTGCCAGTACCTTTTAAATTTTATTAATTTTTTAAATTTTTTTTTGTGTGTGTGTGTGTTTTCACACAGGCAGGCACTGGGAATCGAACCCAGTCTCCGGCACAGCAGGCAAGAACTCTCCCACTGTGCCACCATTGCCTACCCGCCAATACTTTTTGATTATCTACTTAATATGTTCTAGCATGTATCCAGGCATTACATTAAGCTATACAGGATTAAAGGCCCTCATTCTTATTCTGGACTCTCTGTGTTTCGATTGTTTAAATGATCTATCCAGACACGTTGAGTTAGATTATGTTCCACAGAAAATTTAGTTTCCAGACAAAACAAATCTTTCTTCCTTTGGTTTCAAAGAGTAGGTGAGGTTCTAAAATACAGACAATGTCTTCCTTACTCCTGTGTTCTGAGTTTTCTTAATCCCAACCTGATTGGTTTCATTCTTATCTCTAAATACCAGATTATACATATATAAAACAGCCTCGCCAAATCCAGAAATCATAATTACCACTCCGTACTAAACGTATCAGCTATAAGAGCTTACAACCTAAGCCCCTGTTTTCTTATAAACATTTTCTAAAGGAGACCATACAGTAATTGCTCCTTTGTTTCTGGCTTAGAATGACCCACAGGTTCACTTACATTGTTGCATGCCTCACAACTTCGTTCCTTTTTGTAGCAGCACAATATTCAGTCATATGTATACACCATTGTTTACCAATCTACTTTTCAGTCAGTGCATTCCACAGGTACCTGCGTTCATCAGGTATCACGTATAGTGCTCAAAGTCCACAGTCCATCAACACTCTCGATTTTAGATAATTTCATTGTTCCCAAGAGAAAGAAAACCAATAAACACACCCTCACCAAATGGGAAACCTAAAGATCCTCTTAACTCTTGTCCCTCCCCCCATTATTTACCCCTGGTGTTACTGTGGTACGGCATAGTTTTCCTGTTAAACATAGCTCATAGCATGCATAGTTTTCCCCCTATACTCTCAACTTAAACACTCTTTGTACAAGAATCATACCTTTGAAGTAGTTCATGCATGAACTTGTTTATATTTGTAGTGTTAATTGGTGAGGCACGTGGGTCTATACAACCCCTTTCAAATATGTTCACCTTCAATATGGTAATATTACTTATAGGCCCACTAGAGAATTGCCTTCACTTCTATCTATTCCCTTACATTTGGGCTCAACCTCAGTAGCTCACCATTCACCCATCTCTACCTTCTGTGTTTCTCTAAGTCCCCTACCTTCTATATAATAGGTCTCTGAATATACCTTTATGCTGGTCATAAAAGTGGAAGCATACAGTATCTATCTTTTTGTGTTTGGCTTATTTCACTCAGTATTATGTCCTCCAGGCTCATTCATCTTGTCATGTGCTTCAGGATGTCATTTCCTCTTACTGCTGCATAATATTCCATCATATGTACATACCATATTTTGTTAAGCCACTCATCTGTTGATGGGCACTTGGATTGTTTCCATCTTTTGGTGATTGTGAATAATGCTGCTATGAACATCTGTGTGTAATGTCTGTTTGTGTCATTGTTTTCAGCTCTTCTGGGTATATACCGAGTAGTGCTATTGCTGGATCATAGGGCAGACTCGATATTTAGTTTCCTAAGAAACCTCCAAACTGTTTTCCACAGCAAGCGCATTCCCACAAGCAGTGCACAAATGTCGCAATTTCTCCACTTCCTCTCCAACATCTGTAGTTTCCTGTTTGTTTAATAGCAGCCATTCTTATAGGTGTGAGGTGGTACCTCATTGTAATCTTGATCTGCATTTCCCAGCTAATGAAAACAAACATCTCTTCACATGCTTTTTTTTGTTCTCCTCTTGGGCAGGCACTGGGAATTGAACCCGGGTCTCCGGCATGGCAGGCAAGAATTCTGCCACTGAGCCACCATGGCCCATCCTCTTCATGTGCTTTTAAGTCAACTGTATTTGCTCAAAATGCCTATTCATGTCTTTAGCCCACTTTATAATTGAGTAGTTCTTTTGTTGTTGAGTTGTATGATTTCTTTATGTATACAGGATATCGAACCTTTGTCCGATTTGTGATTTCCAAATATTTTCTCCCATTGAGTTGACTGCCTCTTCACCTTTTTTAAAATTTTTTTATTAATTAAAAAAAATTTTTTTTAAATACCAAACACAAACATTCATAACTTTTGATCATTCCGTTCTACATATATAATCAGTAATTCACAATATCATCACATAGTTGCATATTCATCATCATGATCATTTCTTGGAAGATTTGCATCTATTCAGAAAAAGAAATAAAAATAAAACAGAAAAAAATTCATACATACCATACCCCCCACTCATCTCCCTCACCAATCAACAGCATTTCACTCTAAATTTATTTTAACATTTGTTCCCCCTATTATTTATTTTTATTCCATATGTTTTACTCATCTGTTGACAAGGTAGATAAAAGGAGCATTGGACACAAGCTTTTCACAATCACACAGTCACATTGTGAAAGCTATATCATTATACAATCATCTTCAAGAAACATGGCTACTGGAACACAGCTCCACATTTTCAGGTACTTCCCTCCAGCCTCTCCACTACATCTTGACTAACAAGGTGATATCTATTTAATGCATAAGAATAACCTCCAGGATAACCTCTCGACTCTGTTTGGAATCTCTCAGCCATTGACACTTTATTTTCTCTCATTTCACTCTTCCCCCTTTTGGTCGAGAAGGTTTTCTCAATCCCCTGATGCTGAGTCTCAGCTCATTCCAGGATTTCTGTCCCACGTTGCCAGGAAGGTCCACACTCCTGGGAGTCATGTCCCACATAGACAGGGGGAGGGTGGTAAATTTGCTTGTTGTGTTGGCTGGAAAGAGAGGCCACATCTGAGCAACAAAAGAAGTTCTCTTGGGGGTGACTCTTAGGCCTAATTTTAAGTAGGCTTGACCTATCCTTTGCCTCTTCACCTATTTGACAAAGTCTTTTGAGGTGCAGAAGCATTTGAGCAGCTCCCATTTATCTATTTTTTGTTTTGTTGCTTGTACTTTGGGTGTAAAGTTTAGGAAGTGTTCTAGTTTGCTAGCTGCTGGAATCAACATACCAGAAACAGAATGGCTTTTAAAAGGGGAATTTAGTAAGTTGCTAGTTTACAGTTCTAAGGCCAAGAAAATGCCCCACTTAAAACAAGTCAATAGAAATGTCCAATCTAAGGCATCCAGGGAAAGATACCTTGGTTCAAGAAGGCTGATAAAGTTCACGGTTTCTCTCTCAAGTGAGAAGGCACATGGCGAACACAGTCAGGTTTCTCTCTCATGTGGAAGGGCACATGGTGAACATGGCATCATCTGCCAGCTTCTTCTCCTGGCTTCCTGTTTCATGAAGCTCCAAAGGTCACTGGCTGGTGGACTCTGCTTCTCGTGGTTATGTCGTCTGCTCTGCTCTGTCTGAATCTCCTATTCTCCAAAATGTTTCCTCTTTTATAGGACTTCAGAAACTACTCAAGACCCACCCAAATGGGTGGAGACACACCTCTGCCTAATTCAGATTAACAACCACTCTTGATTAAATCACATCTCCGGGGAGATGATCTAATTACAGTTTCAAACATACAATACTGAATAGGGATTAGAAGAAACGGCTGCCTTTACAAAAATGGGATTAGGATTAAAATATGGCTTTTCTAGGGTACATGCATCATTTCAAACCAGTACAGGAAGCTACCACCTATTACTAGATCATAAAGATGTTTCCCTACATGTTCTTCTAGAAGCTTTGTGGTAATTGTTCTTATATTTAGGTGTTTGACCGTTACTCTTTTCTTAACTTCAAATTTACAGAAAGCTGAAAGGATAAGACAAAGGACTTTTCATTCTATGCAATGTTATGAAGAACTAGGGGGATTCTAATATTTAAAAAGGAAAGATTTCTTGCAATGTTATTGATTACCCTAAGCAATGTTTTGTTTTTTTTAACATATGTGTACACCGCATGTGGTAATTAGGTTCAGGTGTCAACTTGGCCAGGTGAAGGTGCCTAGTTCTATTGCTGTGGACATGAGCCAATGGCATGTGAAGCTCATCTGTCGCTGATTACATCTGCAGTGGGCTAGGAGGCGTGCCTGCTGCAATGAATGATGTTTGATTTAATTGATTGATTCTTAAATGAGAGAGCTCAAAGTAGCACAGCCCAAGCAGCTCAGCATACCTCATCTCAGCACTCGCAGCTCAGCCTAGGCCTTTGGAGATGCAGAAAGGAATCACCCCAGGGAAAGTTATTGGAACCCAGAAGCCTGGAAATGAGGCCAGAAGAGATTACCCTGTGCCTTCCCGTGTAAGAAAGAACCTCAGTTGAAAGTTAGCTGCCTTCCTCTGAAGAACTATACACTTTTAACTAAATAAATCCCCTTTTATTAAAAAAGCCAATCCATCTCTGGTGTGTTGCATTCTGGCAGCTAACTAGAACACCGCATTCAAGATAATGAATACTTTCATCACCCTCTAAAGTTTTCTGGTGCTCCTTTGTCAAGGGACTTTACTCCATGAACTGTTGACAACTAATCTTCTAGCACGATGCCCCATCAGCCTACAAGCCAGGACACAACACAACCATCCAAAGCATTGATAGGGGTGCATTTCTACCTTCTAAACCTCAGATCCCATTCAGATTCCTTTAATTGTTCCAATTATGTTCTTTTTAGCCAGTGGATCCCACTTAGTCATCCCGTGTTCTAGTTTGCTAGCTGCCAGAATGCAATTTCAAACCAGCACATCCCGTTTCCTCAGTCTCCTTCAGTCTTTCCTCGATGCTCAAGACCTTAAAACTTTGGAAGATCACAAGCATCTATGATCTTGTAGACTGTCCTTCAGTTTGGCATTCTCTGGATTATGCGAGATCAGGCTCAAGATATGTGTCTTTAGCAAGAATATCACATCCCATCTGGTGGGATGCAATTAAAAATTTTCCCATTAGTGATAATGCCCCTCCAAGCTGACTTCTGTGTCCTTATGACATGGCTCCAACATTCTTTGCACACTTTAAGAAAAAAATTTTTTGGCCCAAGATATTCTGGGTTCATTTTCTGCTTTCCCCATCCCAGCCCTAGGATCAACCATTTCACCAAGGAGTCCTGGCCCTTTTGGAGAATGGTATGTAGCAGCCAAAGTCTGGGTGCTCATCATGATGATGGCAGCCCTGCCCCCATGCCTTCTCGGGGTACATACGTGCTTAGATCATATGCACTTCTAGTTCATGGATGTGAACATCATGCATTCACCCCAATAACTCTACTTACAACCCAACACCATAGGATTCCTTCTAGTTTTCTCCCTTTCCATAGGTATAACTCCTTTCCCCAATGTGGAGAAATCTGGCGCCTCCATTTCCTTACTTTATCTACTTCTCTACTCAATCCCCTGTCAGTAAGCAAACTCCCATCACTGCTGCTGCCCTCACCCCTTCAGGTGGCTTCCTCACCCGACATCCCTCAATGGACCCCAAAGCCCCCATACACTACTTTTAGACCCCTCCTCACTGAGTTCAGTCTTCAACACCCCGCTCACGGCCATTTCAGCTCCCACCCCAACTTGGCGCAGGTGGCTACCTTTCCTGGCCTCACCAATGGGTTTCTGGACTGAATCATTCAGGACAGGAGACGAAGAAGTAGACGAAGGAAAGAGTTTGCAGTTTCAAACAGGGTGGTCAGGATAAGCCTCTCTGGCATGGATGACTGAGTCCCATTGTCTCCACTCCCACCAAACCACCCAAATGCTTGCGCATTTCTGGAATCTATGCCTCTAGAACTACCCCCTCCCCACTGCTTGCATCAGGAAGCACTTGTCAGACACCAGTTCCCTCTAGATGCTGTGGCTCTTCTCCCAGGCTGCATGACCCCTGATCCACTGGCTCCACCCCCTGCCCCGGCTCTGCCCCTATTGGTGCTGGAAGGATCCATCCTAGGAGGGCTGGCCTGGCTTTGGGAGCGCAGGAGGGATAGAATGGTAGAGAGGAGGCCTCAGGTGCTCCAGCAAGCTGAGGGGCTACTCCCCTGGCCCTTCTACTACCCATTTGTTTTTTATTGCAGATCCCAGGCGGTGAGCTGGCAGGTTTCACTTCCTGTCCACCCTGGGCAGCACCAGACTGGGGAAGCAGCCTCATTGGGCCCCATCTCTCCCCTGACTCTGTCTCAGGACTTCTGTGGCCTCCCCTGCCCCCGCCCTGGACATACTTGTACCCCTCTTCCCCTGCAGGGTCAAGGCTGGCTCCCTCCTGAGGCTGCACCTCCAGGCTGGGCCAACAGAAACAAGGAGCCCAGTGGGTCAGAGTCAGGGCTGCCAGAGCCCTTGGAGCTCCTGGGCCACTGTGATATCATACAGGCAGGGAGACAGAGGCCCAGGGAAGGGAGGGCCAGGACTAGAAGCAGAGGTGCTGCCCTCCAGCCCAGTGCAGGGGCCTGTGGGGCTCCTTGTACCAACCTGGCCTCTCCTACCTAAGAGCACAGGGAGGGCAAGGCCGCACCAGAGGTGTGGGCCAGTGGGGTGGTGGCCTGACCACTGGACTAGGAGACTGGAGACCCAGCTTCTGACCTGTACAACCACTGACCTACTGTCTGATTGGCAGCAAGCCCTTTCTTCTCTCTAGTCCTCGGTTTCCCCATCTGTTAAGTGAGGGGTGAATTAAGTGATTCTAAGGCCCCTTCTCACTCAGCTCTTCTGCCCAATCAACCCCCATGTTCCACAGACATCCCTCAGGAAAAGAAAGAAATCCAAGTGACAGATATGGAGAAATAGGGCACCTGCTCCCTTCTCCCACTGAAAGGTGAATGAGGGCGGGGAATGGGGAAAATGCTGGGCAATTTACTGTGAGGCCTTGGGCAAGTCTCTGCAGGGCTCTGGACCTGGGAAGGATGGAGGAGGGCTGTGCTCTGGGGCTGCCCTGCCCTGCCCTGCCCTGCTTCTGTGCCCACCAGGCACTCCTGCACACACACATGCGTGTACATGCAAACACATGCATGCACACAAGCACTGACTTCTCTACGTACAGCTCCAACCCCCGAAATAGAATGCAATTTACCCTGGTCCCCACAAGTAGGACCCAGGATGAGTCCGCTGACCTTTCAGAGCTTCACTTTTCTCCTCTGTGAAGTGGAGATCTGTGTTCTTTCCTTCTCAGGTGCTTTCCCATTGCCCAGTGAGGGCAGGGTCTCACCGCCCCATGTGTAGCCAGAGGGCAGGGAGGGGAGAAAGGCAGCCCTCTTGCCCTTCTCCTCAGCTGGAACCACCTGCTTCCCCTCTCCTGTGCACAAATGTTCCTGGCTTGGGTTTCACTTCCCTCCTGCCCCTGCGGCCACTGAGCTCCTGGC
Organism: Tamandua tetradactyla; assembly: GCF_023851605.1. Lineage (NCBI taxonomy): Eukaryota > Metazoa > Chordata > Mammalia > Pilosa > Myrmecophagidae > Tamandua > Tamandua tetradactyla. Next base: position 27,735,752 of record NC_135333.1, read on the forward strand.
AGGGGTTGGGCACCTGCAGAGCATGGAGGAAGCAGCCCAGGGCCCTGAGACTCCCATGCCTGCCCGGCGGGGAGGGGGGTGAGCGAGGGCAGCCGGGGCGTCCTCTGCAGAAACACGTCCGGCACCCTCCACCCCGCCCCCCCCCCCCCCCCCCCCCCCGCCTCACAGCCAGGTGGGGGCTCCTGTAGACTATTAAACTAGCTAGTCCGGGGGGGCCATAGACCTCCTCCCCCCCGCTAGGAACTCCTTTATCATGGTTTTCTCTAGGACCTGGATTTAGAAGGTTTTTGTTTTTGTTGCTTTTTGTCCACAAAGCGTTTTCCATTACACTGTGTAATTATTAGCTTTTCCTTTTACACATGATAATCAGAGTTTGTTTTCAGGGTGAGTTACTGAGTATCTCATTCCAGCCTAAAGTGCTCCAGTTGCTGAGGTAGTCTGGTCCCAGAGCACTAATGCACAACCTCCATTTGTTCAGCCCTGCTGGACCCGTCCAGCTGTTTGGAACAGAATCCTGACCGAAAAGGGCAGGGGCTGAGGATGGGTGCACTCGCCGCCCGCCCAGCCTCCGCTGTCATCTTGCTGACCTTTCCTTCACGCTCATCGTGCACCACCATTCTCACACTCATCGTGCACCACCACTCTCACACTCATCAGGCACAACCATTCTCACACTCATCATGCACTACCATTCTCACACTCATCAGACACAACTATTCTCACACTCATCATGCACCACCATTCTCATGCTCATTGTGCACCACCATTTTCACACTCATCATGCACCACCATTCTCCACCGCCTTCGCAGGGGCACTGGTCCCCTCATGGACAGGGCTGGGCTTTCCCGTCCCCATACCCAGCTTTAGGATGTGCTTCTCGGCTCTCAGACTGGCTACCTGTTTCTCTCCCCTCGGCTCTGCCCCTCTCCCCCTAGTATGTGCTGACCTTGTCCTTTAGACCCCCTCTTCCTGTTAGAAACACCTAACCCCTCACCTTACCCCTCCCATTACTTGCCAGTTAAATGTTGAGCCCATTTCCCACCAGCTGAGGGCTGAGGTTTCTCAAATACTGTAACAGAGCTTGAGGATTCCTGGGGAGGTAGAGGGCCACCAGTGCCTCCTAGCCTTCTCAGTCATCTATCTGTCTATCCATCCCTTTCCTCCCATCCCTTCGCCACTGGTCCCTGCACCATCTTACCATTTGTTCATTTGACATACATGCTATTGCATCTATCCCTTCTTCCAGCATCCATTCCCCCAGAACCGGCACAGACATCCACCATTCAGACGACACTTGGGCTGGCCAATGGCGGCCCGAGAAGCAGGGGCATCCCAGAGCAAGGATCACAGGGGCACCAGTTGAAGGAGGTAAGATGCCCATTCTTCCCACCGCAGCCCTCAGAGAAGAAAGGGACCTGGAAGACAGAGGGAAAAGGAGGGAAGGGGCAGAGCACACCCCAATCACCTCCAGTTCCCTCCCAGCAGTGCTTACGTGGGGGGTAGAATGTGGGTGTTAAGTTGGGCATGAGGGTTAACTTTGAGACTTGACTTTTGCAGGCTTGAAAGTACCAAAAAAGTTAGCAAAACTGTCTGAGATATATTTTTAAAGGGTTGACAATTGGAAGCTGGGCAACGTCCAAGGCAGTGTTTGGAAAAAAATAAAACTGTTGTGTTCAGGTCTGTTCCGGGTGATTCGGATCTGTAAGCTTGGGGAGGGAGCTAGAGTGAGCTGACTTGCTCTGCCTATAAGACGGAGATGAATCTTACAGTTCAAATGCCATCTGGGAAGAGGGAGAGAAGAATGGCAGAGAGAAGAGAAGAGACAGGAAGAGAGGAGCCAGGAGATGGCAGAGGGCTGGGAGAGGGTCTGCAGATGAATTCCTGGGGCTGGAGGAGAGGGGTAGCCCCCAAAGAATTTGAAAAGCAGATTCAACTAAGATGCCACTTTAAGTTGTTTTCTGGGTGGTATCTGTTGTCACCCCTTTCCATGACCCCCAGATGTTAGCGAATGCTCTGCAGAATTTGTCAGGATGGGGGTTTGTTTGAAAATGGAGACTTGATGAAGTTTCATGTCTGAGTCAGCACAACTCAGAGTAGAAATCACCCAGGAAGAGGCAGGGGTTGGGGAAGTGGGGAAAACACAGGCATCCACAGCTTTTTGAAATCTTCAGAAAGATTTCAAAGGGCTTGAGACTGGACGTTAAGTTAGATCTCTGTGGTGTCTACTCTGCCATCCCCCCAATATCTTCCTGATTTATGGTCAGAATAAATTCAAAAGGGAAATCTGACCATGTTTTACAGCACCCTCCTCCTCCAGCACACACCCCCCAAGACCCTTTCGTTTGGTCGGGGGTTAAAGACCCACTTCCTGGCCCCTGGAGTCTGGCCCCTGCCTCTTCCTCCAGATTCTCTGCACCCTAGATAACACATCTCAAAAGCCCCACACCCTGATCTCAGAACCTACTCCCCTATTCCAGCTAACTCACTTATCTTTCAGGGCTCACTTCTCCTGACAAGCCACTCCTGGCCTCCACCAGCTCATTCCTCCATCATGTGATTCACCTCTGCCATTGCATTGGCAAAGAGGAGGGAATGACCTTACTAGAGCTGAAGCCGAGTCTCAGACAGGAGTCACCCCCTGGCCCTGGCCCACTGGCCCAGAGTAGGTTTCCATCTGAATCCAGAACAAATTGGAAATCTGTTATCAAGGGGACAGGAGGTTAGCTGTTGAGTAGACACCCACTTGTGTCATCCTTTTACCAACACTGCACTCTCTTGCAGAGGAGGAAGGGGGCTGGAAGACAATTCTGGAAGGTGGTGGCATGGGCAGAGGCGAGAATGAACTTGCCATGTCTGGGAATTGGAACCAGACTGGCCTGATGAGATTGGGAGCTGTGCAAGGTGTAACAGAACCTCATTATTAGACAGCTTGTTTTGTTTTTATTTTCTAATTTTCATTTTTGGGGGAATTTTGTTCTATTTTCTTTTTGCTTAGTTCTTTTTTTAAACAAATGTATTTATTTGGACAGCTTGTTTTTCTTTTTTTTTTTTTTTTTAGTTTATTTACATGGGCAGCCACCGGGAATCGAACCCGGGTCCTCTGGCATGGCAGGCAAGCATTCTTGCCTGCTGAGCCATTGTGGCCCGCCCTGGACAGCTTGTTTTTAAGGCAAGCAAACTAAAGGTCAGGTCATGCCATGAAAATCATGACACAAAAAACCTACATGGCAAAACTTCCCACTTAGGTCAGCAACTGGTAAGGCTTTTTGTCTCATCCTCCAACAGAAATCTGATAAAGGTCAGCACCGAGTCACAGACCAGTAGTACAATGCAGCCAACCTGTCTGTATCTCACACCCGGCCGTTGCCTGCACATGTCCAGTGACAGGATTCTCACTACCTCTCATGGGAAGCAGCCCAATTTATCTGGCCAGCCTTCAGCACTGACCCATAAATCACACCACAAAATCTAATTGACCCTTTTTTTTTTTTTTTTGCATAGGCAGGCATCGGGACTCGAACCCGAGTGTCCGGCATGGCAGGCAAGAACTCTGCCTACTGAGCCACTGTGGCCTGCCCATAATTGACCTTTAAGGCAAACTCTCAGACCCTTGATCCTGATTTGCGTTCCCTCGGTCTCATCTCCCCAGCTCAGAAATCTGTGCTCAGTCCCTCTTGGAGGGGTGCTACTCACTGCAATGAGCCCTGCTACACCCTAGGCTCTGAGGATACAGCAGGGAACAGGTCCCAGACCTTGTCCTCCCAGCCACAATCTGAAAAAAACTGATTGGGGCCAAGGACAGAAACCTACAGGATTCGAGTCCCTGGAACCTGGTCCCAGTGTTTAGACTCCAGTACAGCAGGTCCATGGGTGGTCCCGCCCCCCGAAGCCCTCCCTTTGTTGGAACGATGACAGCGGCACAGGGTGACATTGCCCCTGAGCTCTCAGCACAGGCATGGTTTGTGAGGGCAGAGCCTGTAGCTTCCTGGGAATGTTGGATAACACAGCGCAGCAGGCAGATGTGCCAAAGGAGAGGAGGCAGGGATCATCCTCTCCAAACTCTCACCCAGATCAATCCCACCTAAACTCCCTAGGACCACAGAGGAGGAGGAGACGGGAAAGCCAGCTGACCCAGAGGTCTCAAACTGGCAGCTCAAGGATCATGTCAGATCTTGTACAGTTATTTAAAAAATAGAATTTACTGTCCATTTTTAAGAACAAATAAAAGAGGATGCCCCACATGTCACCCTCGACTGGCACAGAGTTCCAACTGCAGCCTTTAGATGGGGCATGTGGGCTCCAGCTGACCACCGTCCGCACCCTGCTAGCTGCACTCACTGGTGCTGCCTGTCAGGCCCCTGGAGACCTCTGTGTTTGGGATTTCTGATCTAATCCAACATCCTTGGGCCACAGAGGAGGTCAGTGAGGCCCAATGAGGGCGAGTGACTTTCCCATGGTCACACAGCCAGTAGGTAACTCATCCAGGACCAGCCTAGAAGCTCAGGGGGCCACCCACCCAGCCCTCACCCAAATCGTCCAAACAACCTGTGCTGAAGGGAGGCACCGTGGGCTCACCCTTGTGGGGTGGGGAGAGATGGCTCGTGGGGGGCCCCGAGAAGGGCCGTCGGCTCCTCCACTCAGTCTCTGCTGCCCTGGTGTGTGCATGGGGCGCAGAGCTAAACAAGATGTGGTCCCCATCTCCACGATGCCGGGGCACCCCTGGGCTCAATCCTGCCTCCATATCTCCTCACCAGCTTTGTGAGTCCCAGTTCTCCATCTGTAAAATGGGGGCTCCCATTGTGTTAGAATGAATCGCCATCCCCCCAGGAGGTATGTTTAGGAAGCGGTAGCCCATGTTGCTTCATTGAACAAGGTGTACACATTGGAAGGCATGTGGGGAGAAGTGGGGGAGGTAGGGAGGAGTGGGCTAGTGGGGCTGAGGAAGAGAAGAGAGAGAGAGAAGAGGGAAAGACAAGGCCACTGTCACAAACAGAGGAACTTGGGGAGAAGAGCGGTGATGGTAAAAGGGGGATCAGTCGGGACAGGCTAGGCAAAGCGGAGGTAGTCAACAGCCATTTCACTCAGTGGCTGCAAACAACAAAGGCTTGTTTCTTGCCTGTGCCCATGTTCACTGGCGGGGGCAGGGGGTGCCCTTAGAGACCCAGGTCGTTGGAGCAGCCGCCATCTAGAACATTGCTGGTCCCAGGTGAGAAGGAAAGGCACTTTGGAAATTCTCACACCAGCCACCAGATGCTCAGGTCAGAAATGTGACATGAATCCTTCCACCCTCGATACACTGGCCACAACTAATCACTTGGCCTCCTCTTCCCCTACGGAAGCCAGGAAGTGCAACCGCCTGTTTTGCAGGGAGGCAGCTCTGACATCTCACAGAAGGACTCTGGAGGAAGTTGGCTGCACAATGCATGGTGCAGCTGCCTCCTCGGATGCCCAGAAAACCTTCAGTCAAAGCCAGGCTACTTGTCAATGCTGGGTTGGATGTGTCGCATCTCGCCTCCTCCCAGAATGCAGTGACATTCTGAATAACTTGACGGTGGGCCACGTGCCAGACAGAGTAAGGGCCAAGGAGGCTCAGCTGCGGATGGATCACAGTTTCCATTCATTCATTCGTGTATCCATTTGTTTGTTCCACACCATATGAGGTCCTCGTGTGCCAGGTACACAGCAGTAAAGAAGACACCAGTCCCACTTTCAGGGAGCTTACATTCCAGTGAGTACCTGCCACAAGGCAGTATTGGAAGGAGAAAGGAAATCAAGCCCAAAATGTGCACAGCGCATGCCCCAAAACAGCAATAATAGCTAATGTACACCCAACACTTTGCATGCTTTACATGTATCAACTCACCTAATTTCACTAACAATCCTATGAGCTGAGCATTAGCATTGCCCTCCGTCTACAGAAGAAAAGCCTGAGGCACAGAGCAGCTGCATTTATTTTCCCAAGGTCAAACAGAGCTGGAGTCAGACCTAAGCCACCTGCTTCTAGAGTCAGAGCTTAGCCACTGCACTAATCTATCCCTTTGATGTTAGCTCTTATTATGATTGCCTGTTCAACAGGAGTCAGCACTCTCCTTGGAAATGGGAAGTAATCTTCTGAATCTCTACTTGTACTACAAGCTCTGCCGAGTTTCTATACTCGCAATCTCAGTTTGCCCTGAAAAGTAGACACCGCAGTTCCCGTTTTTCAGATGACGACACTGAGGCTCCATGGAATGAATGGCAGAGCCTAGCACCCAGTCCTACCTGATGTCAAAAGCCAGGTGCTTTCCACACACCTCACCTGTCCAGGTCATGCTTTCAACCTCTTTGTGTTTTTTGTACCTATGGAGTCTCTTGTAGACAGCATACAGATGGATCATGCTTTTTTGTTCAATCTGCCAATCTCTGCCTTCTAATAGGAGAGTTTAATCCATTGACATTTAAGGTGATAACTGAGACAGAAGGATTTACTTCTGCTATTTAGCTATTTGTTTCCTGTAAATCTTATTTTTTTTGTTCCTCAGTCAATCCATCATTGCCTTTTTCTTTTAATTTAATTGCTTTTTTGTAATGTACAATTTTTATTCCCTTCTTTACTTTTCTCTATATTTTTAGGTTATTTTCTTAGTGGTTAATTTTATAATTACAATGAACATCCTAAACTAATAGCAACCTACTAATTCCAGTAGTGCACAAACTCTCCATATATATATATATATATATATATATATATATATATATATATATATCCATCACTCCTCCATTATATTGCTATTGTCTCAGGTTACATATATATCTTATGCCTATTAACATAGATTTTACATACTTTCCTGTTAAGGTATAAGGGGGAGGGAGGCAAGTACAAATCAAAGATACGATAATATATGATTTATATTTACCTATGTAATTACCTTTACCAATGTTCTTTCTATTTTTCCCTTCTCATGGCTTGAATTACTGTCTAGTGTCAATTTATTTCAGCCTGAAGGACTCCCTTTAGCATTTCTTGTAGGGCAGGTCTTCCACTTTTCTTTATCTGTACATGTATTAATTTCATCTTTACTTTTGAAAAATAACTGTCAGATATGGAATTCTTGGTTGACAGTTTTTTTCTGTAAGGATTTTAAATATACCAACCCAGGGCAGGCCACGGTGGCTCAGCAGGTAAGAGTGCTTGCCTGCTATGCCCGAGGACCCGGGTTTGATTCCTGGTGCCTGCCCATGTAAACAAAAAAAAAAAACGGGGTAAATATACCAACCCACTGTCCCCTGGTCTTCACAGTTTCTGATGAGAGATCCACCGTTAATCTTAATCTTATTGAGGATCCCTTATATGTGACAAGTTGATTCTCTCTTGCTGCTTTCAAAATCTTCGTCTTTGGATTTTGATAGTTTCACTATAATGTGTCTCAGTGTAGATCTATTAGAGTCTATCCTACTCGCAATTTGTCGAAATTCTTGGATTTCATGCTTTTTACTATTATTTCTTCAAATACTTTTTCTCTTGTCCTTCTGGGACTCCAATGGCATCTATGTTGGCACACTCAATGGTGTCCCACATGTGTCTCAGGCTCTGTTCATTTTTCTTCATTAATTTTCTTTCTGCTCCTCACATTGGATAATTTCTTAGACTCCAGTTCACTGATCCTTTCTTAAGCCTTTCAAATCTGCTATTGAATCCATCAAATAAGTTTTTCATTTCAATTACTGATTTTGAAGCTCCAAAATTTCTATTTGATTCCTTTTTATAATTTCTAGCTCTTTATTTTGTTCAGACAATATTTTTCTAATTTCCTTTAGTTCTTTGTATATGAAATCCTTAAGCTCTTTTAATGTATTTAAGAAAGATGACCTAAGGTCTTTGACTAAAAGTTCCAGTGTATGAGCCTCATCAGGGATGATTTCTGACAAATTCTATTTTGTCTGGGAATAGGGCATACTTTCCTGTTTCAGTGTGTATTTTGTAATTTTTTTTGACATTTAGTTATTATTGCACATTTTGTTATAACTCTGGAAATCTAGTTCTCCCACTCTTCTGGAATTGCTAGGCTTTTACTGTTATTGTTGTTGAGGGCTGGAGCCATTAATGTGACTTTTCCAAACTATTCCTGCTCCTAAGTGGGGAATGGAAAGGGAAAAGAAAGGAAAAATAGGTACTACCTCTTTATTAAGACTCATCTGCTCAGTGTGGACAACCAAAGCTATAGGCTGAGCCCCTAGTCTTGGGGTTTGTTCATATGAAACATAACCCCAAAAGGATAGGTCAAGTCTACTTAAAATTTAGGCCTAAGAGTCACCCCCAAGAGAGCCTCTTTCGTTGCTCAGATGTGGCCCCTCTCTCCAGCCAACACGACGAGCAGTCTCACCACCCTCCCCCTCTCTGTTTGGGACATGACTCCCAGGGGTGTGGACCTTCCTGGCAACATGGGACAGAGATCCTGGAATGAGCTGAGACTCAGCATCTAGGGATTGAGAAAAACCCTAGAATGAGCTGAGAATTAACATCAAGGGATTGAGAGAACCTTCTCGACCAAAAGGGGGAAGAGTGAAATGAGACAAAGTGTCAATGGCTGAGAGATTCCAAGCAGAGTCAAGAAGTTATCCTGGAGGTTATTCTTACGCATTAAGTAGATATTACCTTGTTGTTCGAGATGTAATGGAGAGGCTGGAGGGAACTGCCTGAAAATGTAGAGCTGTGTTCCAGTAGCCTTGTTTCTTGATGATGATATAGCTTTCACAATGTGACTGTGTGATTGTGAAAACCTTGTGTCTGATGCTCCTTTTATCTACCATATCAACAGATGAGTAGAACATATGGAATAAAAAAAAATAATAGGGGGAACAAATGTTAAAATAACTTTAGTTTGAAATGCTAGTGATAAATGAAAGCGAGGGGTAAGGGGTATGGTATGTATAATCTTTTTTTTTCTGTTATCTTATTTCTTTTTCTGTTGTCTTTTTATTTCTTTTTCTAAATTAATGCAAATGTTCTAAGAAACGATGAATATGCAACTATGTGATATTAAGAATTACTGATTGTATATGTAGAATGGAATGTTATGTTAATGTTTTTGTTTGTTGTTAATTATTTTTAATTAATAAATAAAAATAAAAAATAAAGACTCATCTGCTGCTTTTACCTGACAGAGGGTGGAACAACCAATTGCTGTCCTCAGAGCCAGCCCCTCTGGTCTGAGTAGCTGACTAAAAGCGTGGGTCAGCCATCAGGCCACACACCCCTGGACTTTAGAGAACGAGGTCTCTATAGGCCACCCTGACACTAGCAAGCTGCTTCAGGGCCTAGGCTACTGTCCCCACCGCTGCCTGCCCAACACAGTTGGAGCCAGGAGTTGGGGGGATGGTAGCCATTGCAGAAAGAGTGAAATTCACTGCTATTTACAACAATTTACTAGCCTCTTCCTCCAGTTCTTCCCAGGATGCTGCACAGTGTACACTAGACTCGAGAGTTACAAAATGGTTGATTGAGACAGCTCCTGCCAGTTCAATAAGTTATTTTGGTGGAAGAATTGGTTCCTGGAGCTTCCTGCTCTGCCATCTTCCCACAATCCCCTCATAGTTTTGTTTTGCTTTTTTAATCCTAAGAAATTTAATAGAATGCTAATGGCTGTAGACACTGGAATTCTAGACTTAGATGTACAGCAGCCATGCATGAGTTTCATAACTGGTGGGTAAGAATGCATCACCTTGGGCAGGCTGCCGTGGCTCAGCAGGCAGAGCTCTCACCTGCCATACTGGAGGTCAGAAGTTCGATTCCTGGTGCCTCCTGCCCATATGCAAATAAAAAGAAAAAAAATTAAAAAAAAAAAAAAGAATGCATCACCTTAAAAAATTATTTTAAAACAGTTAGGATGATAATACGCCCACAAAATATCATAAGTGGAAGGGAAATTATCTTAGTACCTCTTTTTTTTTTTTTTTTTCATAGGCAGGCACCAGGAAGTGAAGGTCCCTCTATTTTTAAGATGGGAAACTGAGGCTCTAGAGAGACAACCGATTGTTTGTGGAATTGAGCAGAAGGAAGTCATCAAAGCACCCAGTCATTCCAATAACCTTGCCAGGTAGCTCCAGCATTTCCCACCTGACTGATGAGGCTATGAGAGGCAGAGTCACTTGCTCAAGGCTGTTTATCACAGGCTGAGTATTTGCCAGGCACGTTCTCACATCTGGGCTCACTCAAGCCTCCCAACAGCCCCACGTGTCAAAGGTCTGTTAGAGCTGACAGCAGTGAAGAGCAGGGATCAGAGCCAACAGAACAGCAAACCATCCCCATTAGCAAGGGGCCCCAGGTACAATTATCACCCAGGCCCCTCTGGCACCAGGTCACCCCACCTGCCCACGTGCACTTTACTAAGCCAGTCGGCCCTTGCTGAGTAATCCTTTCTGGAGGGGCGCTCCTGCGCCTTTCCTGCTGAGTCACGGTCCCGAGGTCTCTTTTCGCTGAGTCACGGGTGCAGCTGCTCCTGGCTCAAGCCCTTTATGCAAAGTCCTGGCTGCCGGGGCGGAAGCAGAGACGGAGACGCGCTCTGGCCGAGTTGGAACCCTGCCCTGTGTCCCGCACGTCCCTGCTGATGGCTCAATCCCGCAAAGCAGCGCCCCCCGCCCCCTTCCTCCCACCCGACTTCTAAACCTGTGACTCCTCCCCGCGGCCCTGTGACTGGGAACGAATACTTCTCAACGACATCTGTACAGGAGGCTTCACCCCAATAAATCACAGAACCCAGTGGGGCAGGCCTTCAAGAGGAGACATCTACTCTAATGGAGGGACTTCTGCAAAATAGCTGGCCTGTGGTTTTTGAAAACGCCAAGGTCATAAAACACATTTGGAACTATTCCAAATTGAAGGAGACCAAAGAAGTCGACAGCTAAACGCAAAGCAGACTCCTAGACTGGGGGGGGGGGGGGGGGGGGGGGGAATGGCTATAAAGTACATTATTGGGTCATTGGTGAAATTTGAATATACTTTAGATAATTAATTTGTATTGAAGTCAGAATTTCTGAGTTTTCTAATGGCATTGCTGTGTCAAGAAACTGTCCCTGGGAATATAATATGCTAAACTTGGGGTAAAGAGTCATGATATCTGCAACTTACTCTCAAATGAGCCAGAAAAATATGTTATACACACATACACACACACACACACACACACACACACACACACAGAGAAATAATCCATCTAAAGACACAGACGGTCTTGTGTTAACTATACAAAAAAAGACTATGCAATTTAAAATCAAAGCTCACACAGCCTCACATGTCCTTGTTTTTCTTTTTCCCTAGGAAGGGGTAAGTTGTATAATGGGCAGGGACAGTTTAAATAGTTTACTGACAAGGGAATAACTGCAGTAGAACCAACTCATTCATTATAATCTTTTTCATCTTCCTCCTCATCTTTTTCTTTCTCTTCCTTCTTTTGCTTGCCTTTTTTTTTCAGCCTTGATGACTCCCTCTTTTTGCCACATCAGGCCTTCCTTTGGCACAGCATGCCGCGATAACCTTTCCTTCGGCTTAGCAGCCTTTTCATAAGACTACTTGCCAGCTGCAGTGGCTTTATCCACCTCTTCCAGTTTCTTTGCAATATCACACATGGATGGGCTGGGATTTGGGGGCGATACTCAGAACAAAACAAGATTGGGGTCCTTGAACTTCTTTTGTGTTTCCCCTTTAGGAAGGATTCAGAGTTTCATTTCTCTTTCAGAAGGAACTTTGTCCACCTTCGCCATGTCTTCAAATGTTCATTTGTCTTCAGCACATGCGGACTTCTATCTCTCTGCACACTTCTTCGAAAAGCTGACTGAAGCACGTAGGTGCTGCTTATGCTCCTCCAGGCAAGTCTGCACAAAGAATGCATATGACGACATTTTGCCTCTTGGCTTCTGAGGGCCACCTTTGCTCAAGTAGAGTTATTTCCCCTCTGCAGGGCACAGAGCCGCCTGGACCTGTCTGGCCGGCACTTGCCCTGGTACTGGCCTTATGGAGCCCAAGGGACTGCGAAGGCTGTGAGCTCAGGAGCTGGCACAGCCTCCTCCCTCTCTCCGCTATGTAACCTACATGCATTCTTTGTGCTATTCTGGCATCTTTTCTGTGAGTTTGAAACTGTTTCAAATAAGATGTTTACTTTTTGAGAATAAAGACAAGGAACCTGTGGTTCAAAGCTCCTGATTGAGAACAAATCTTAATGACCCCACCCTAGTGCAGAACTAACCAGAGATTTCTCTATAGGAAAAACGAATGCTCTGGCTGAATCCTGAAAGAGGAATGGGGTCCCTCTCGCTGACCTAACATAATAGAACAGCAAATGCTCACTGTGTGCTTCCTCTGAGCCAGGCGCCCATCAAAGCTTCTCAGATGTACTAAATGATTTAATCCATACCAACAACCCCTTGAGTCAATGCTGGTATTATCCTCATACTGTCAGATGAGGAAATGAAAGCTTAGAGGAGTTAAGGTGTACATGGGCGGTTAAGTCAAGACTCCTCGGTTTGTTTAGATTCCATTGCTTTAACCTATCAGCACCATTTTAGAAGCAACTTGATTGGGTTGAAGCAGATAAAGCCAGGTCTTGGGGCTATGTTAGTAGACTATCCTAGCAGTCTTTGGAGAGCTCAGACTGCTCTCCAGACTGTAAATCTTCAGTCACTGGACCTGTGCCAATGGAGACTGAATGACGTGGGATAAAGATGGTCCTCTTCTGGCGCAGGGCATCCTAGCCACCTGGGTGGCTGTGGACTGTGAGTGTGCTTTAGAGGCAGGCACATCTGGCTTCAACCCCCAGCTCTGATGCTTGCCAGCTCTGTGAATCTAACCTCGTGGAGCCTCATTCATTAAATAGGTGCCAAAGGCCTCTTGTGCCAGGTTCTGGGCCTGCGAAGGTAAAGCCAGCCTGATCCTTGCTGCCTTCAAGAAGCTCCCAGTCTAGGGGGCCCCCTGGGTACTGGAAGCTCAATGATGGAGCCCCAGAGGTGAAAAGAAGCCCTCTTGGAAACCCTGGGCCGAGTCACTTTTATAGCCTTTGAGGGTATAACTGACCTACAATAAATTGTAAGTATTTAAAGTGTACAATTTAATGAGCTTTGTCATAAGTATACCCGTAAAACTGTGACCACAAGATAATGAACACATTCATCATTCCCAAAAGTTTCCTGTTGGTCCTTTGTAATACTCCCCCCTTCCGTTAACAAGGCAACCACTAATCTTTTTAGATTAGCTTGAAATTTTCTAGTATTTTATATAATTTCATAAAAATTTTACATAACCTATATGTAGCTTTATATAAATAGAATTATGCATATGTACTTTTCTTTTGTCTGGCTTTTATTCAGCATAATCATTTTGAAATTCATTCATGATTTTAGGTGGATTAACAGTTCACTCCTTTTTATTGTTGCGTATCCACTGTATGTTTATACTGCAATTTGTTTACCCGTTCACCTGTCTAATTTGTTTACCCGTTCACCTGTCGATGGACAATAGTTTGGGGCTATTACAAATACAGCTGCTGTAAACATTCCCATACAAGTTTTTGTGTGGACATATGCTTTCATTTCTCTTGGGTAAATACTAAGGAATCGAATGACTGGTTTATTATTATTATTATTATTATTATTATTACTTAAAAAAACATTGTTTATTGTGAAATATAACATATACAAAAAAACAATAAATTTCAAAGTACATTGTAACAATTAATTATAGAACAGATTTCAGAGTTTGGTATGGGTTACAGTTCCACAATTTCAGGTTTTTCCTTCTAGCTGCTCCAAGACACTGGAGACTAAAAGAAATATCAATATAATGATTCAGCAGTCATACTCATTTGTTAAATCCTATCTTCTCTAATTCCTCCTTTTCCTTTGATCCTTCTCCCAATCTTTTGGGGTATTTGGACGATGCCCATTCTAACTTTTTCATGTTGGAAAGGGGTGTCTACAATATGGGGTAGGGGGATGGAACTAGTTGACATTCAGGAGAGGCTGGCCCCTTTGGGTTTCAGGACTTAATATGGCCTAGGAATCATCTGGAGTTTGAATGACTGGAATTTATAACAGATGTTTGTTTGCCTTTTCAAGAAATCCCTGAACTGTTTTTTCAAAGTGGCTGTACCAGTTTACATTCCCACTAGCAGTAAATGAGGGTTTCCATGGCTCTCAGTCCTGAACAATAGAAATCGTCTGGCTTTTTAATTTTAGCCATTCTAAATAATAATAATGTAGAAGTGTATCCTTGTGATTTTCCCTTCGCTTTTTTTTTTTTTTGGATGTTATATGGCAGGATCATATTTCATTCTTTTCCTATGTGAGTATCCTGATACTGCAGCACCATTTGTTGAATTTTTATTTTTGTTTGTTTTTGTTTTGGGGAAGTGCCTGGGTGGGGAATTGAACCCAGACCTCCCACATGGCAGGTGAGAACTCTACCACTGAACTACCCTCACACCCCAGTATCCTTATGGTTTTAACCTGTATTTGCCTAATGACCTGTGAGGCTGCATACATTTACATATGCTTAATTGCCATTGTTCTCTCTTTTTTGGTGAACTGTCAGTTCAAAATTTTTTTCATTTGCTTGTTTGTCTTTGAATCAAATTGAATGAATTCTTTGTACATTCTAGATACAATTCCTTTGCCAGATATATGTTTTAAAAATTTTTTCTTCCCAGTCTGTGGGTTGTGTCTTTCTTATATTTTATAACAGTATCTTTTGAACAGCACAATCTTTAAATTTTGACAAAGCCCAATTTATTGCATTTTTTCCTTTCTTTACATGCTTCTTGTATTGTATTTAAGAAATCTTCACTAAACCTAGGGTCACTAAAATTTTCTTTTATGATTTGGCCCATAAGTTTTATAGGTTTAGGTTTAGCTCTTTCATTTATGACAATGATCCGTTTCTGAGTTGGGTCTGGAAAGATGAATCTGAGTCTGGCAGAAGCAGAGAAAGGACATTCTAGGCAGGTGGAGCCACCTGAGCAAAAGGCCCAGCGGGGTACCCGGCTTTTGCCAAGTGTGGCAGAGGGTTCTCTGCGGCTGGCACACATGGTGGGAGGGAGCAGGTGTGGTGAGCTCTCTCCCGCTGGAGAGGTGGGCAGGGCCAGGTCGCCAAGGCCCAGGTGTGCCAGGCTCAGGAGCTTGCACTTTATCTCAAAGGCACTGGGGAAACACTGAAGTACGTCACCTGTGCAGTCACCACCTTTGCCTAATCTGCAAAATGCGGGCAATTTGGAGGAGTTATCAAGGTAAAGAATGGAAAATTGTTTGGTCAGGGCCAGCTTTCTTCTGGGTAAGGATTCAGCTCCCCCAGCTCCCCCCAGCTCCCCCCATCTCCCATAAGTAGTGTGTTGAGAAGAATTCAGTGTTTTGCACTCCTGTCTGTGTATGTTTTTTTTTTTTTAATGATTTGAGCTTGTCTACTTGCTGAGGAAGGCCGCAGATCTCCTCGGGAGCCCCCTGCCCTGCTGAGTCAAGGGCATAGCCTCTCTGGGCCTGTGGAGGGTGGGGCATGGATGCAGTCAGGACACCCTCTGTGATCTTGTTTATCTGAGACATCCCTTACAGAGGATACTCAAGCCAGAGACTGCCTACCACACACACACACACACACACACACACACACACACACACACACACACACACACACACACACACACACACAACTACCCACCCACCCTCACCCCTGCACCTCCAGCCTCAGCTATGGCCTTGCCTTTGTTTTTCACCATTAGAATCTTTGGAGCCACAGCCTTGGCCCCCTCCCTGCAGCCCAAACAACTTCTGTTTTTCAGGCGGTGCCGCGGAGTGCTGAGTCGAGATTTCCACATTTCCCTTGTGGAGTTGAGTTTTCTGCTGTGTCATGGTTGGGAGGGGGAACTTGTGGAGACAAAGGGAAGGAGGATTTTGCTGAGTCACAGCTGCTTCCTCAGCCTCTCTGGGTGGTCGGTGAAAGGGCAGCTTTAACAGCAGGCAAGAGGAAATGAAACTTCTAGAAACAGGCAGAAACCTCTTATTTCCAAGTCTTTACACTTTTACAAAGCCCTGTACATCTCAAAATTAACATTCCAAAACTAAACCGCTGAGCTTCCCCCAAACCTGCTCTTCCCCATCTCAGTAAATTGTCAACTCCATCTTCCCAGTTGCTTGAATCCAAAATTTGGAAGTTATTCTGGACTCCTCTTTCTCTCTCACAACCCACATCCTATCTGTCTGAAAATCTTGGTGACGCCATCTTTATAATATGTAGGTCTAAAGCCACTTCTCACTCACTCCTGACTCCGCCATCATCCTCTCTCACCTGGACTATTGTAGTAGGTAGCCGTCTACCATTGGCCTTCTCTCCTCTCTTCTGCCCTCAGTGACCAGCAGTAATCCCATGAAAATGTATGTCAGATCCTATCAAGTCTCTGCTCAAAACTCTGCAGTCCCACCATCTCACAAGAGGTCCTGGCAATGCAAGGCCCTATGGGCGCCTCCACGTATACAGGGCCCTGTCCCCCCATCTCTCCCCTGCCCCATCCCCTCACCCTTTCTGCTCCGGGCCCACTGACCTCTTTGCAGCATCTTGTCCATGCCAGGCATGTTCTGCCTTGGGACCTTTGTCCCACTTCTCTCTCTCTCCCCCCAGATGTCCAAAAGGCTGCTGTTACAGATGGAATCTTGTCTTCCACAAAGACATGTTCAACCTCTGGACCTGTGGGCATGAACCCATTTGTAAACAGGCTCTTTGAAGATGTTATTAGTTAAGGGGAGTTTGGCCCAAAATGAGTCAGGGTGGGCCTGAATCCAGTAAGACCGGAGTCCTTGAAAGCAGGGAAAATTTGACAAAGTCAGGAGGAAATATCTGGGAAGACAGACGGCCATGGGACAGAGCAGAGACTGAGTTACAGACTGCCAGCAAGCTATCACAAGAACACTACAGACTTTGGAAAAAAGTACTTGGGACTTCTAGCTTCCAAATCTGAGACAATAAATTCCTATTGTTTAAGCCAACCAATCCATGGTACTTTGTTACAGTGGCCTTAGCAAACTAAGACCCCTCCTTCTCTCCCTCACCCCCACCCTGGGAAGCCCACCCTAACTACTTGATTTAAAATTGTAACCCATCCCTCCAAGCACTCCTGATCACCCTTACCCTACCCTGTTTTTTCCATAGTACTCAACACCTTCTAACATACTACATAATTCACATCTCTATTGTGTCTATTGCTTATTGTTTAATTCTCCTGCCAGAATATAAACTCCGCAAGGGCAAGTATCTTGTTTTGTTCAGTCGTGTATCTCCAGCCCCTAAAAGAGTGCCTGACATATAGTAAGTGCTCAATAAATAGATGTGCCCTGGCAGCCTGGTCTGTTTGCTGTACTATTCAAATCTGGATTAAACATCAGACTTTCTGTGTTTAGTTCTCTAGCTCAATCTCTCTGCCTCAGCTTTCTCATCTATAAAATAGGGATAGTAACAGTAGCAGCCTTATGGGGTTATTGTGAGGATAAGTGAGTTCATATGCATAAGTCTTAGAATGGTATCTGGCACACAGCAGGTGCTCAATGATTATTATCATTATCATTTTCCATAGAAGCAGAAGTGGTTATTTGCTCACAGATCCTGCACAGGGGCTCAAGGCCTCAGGGCCCAAGAAAAGAGAGGGATGTACTGCCTTGATCAGTTCTCCCAAACCACCTGGCTCCTTGGTACAGCCCATCTTTCTAGAAGGTTCAGCGGCCTCCATGTTGCTGGACTGATTTGGTGACTGAAGCTCAGGGAAGTATCCCTGGAAGAGGAGGGAGGGATCATGGGCTGGAACTCTGGCTTCTTTTGATTACAGGGACCCACTGTCTACCCAAACCTGCCCCATTCTCCCAGACTATCTGCTGGCATCAGAGACTCCCAGATGTGTGTGGCTGGAGCGGACTGCCAGAATCAGCCATGCCAGCCTCCCTGCTGGAGAATGCCTGCTTGACCAATCTGTACTTGCATTTCTTCAAGGGTGGTACCTGCCACCTCCATTTTCAAACAACACCTTTGTCATGAGCCAAAGTCACCTCCTTTTATGAGTTAGAATCCCGAATTGTGGCTTTGGGAAAGGACTTTAAGAATCAGCCAGTTCATCTGTCTGGTCAGTGATCCTTTTCTAGCTCTCGGTCCTAATTCATGGAGAATTAACTCAAAGTGGGTGCCGTCTCCATTCCTTGCCCTGGCAAGGGCACTGGGGATAAGAGGTGAGTCAGACCCGGGTATTGACCTGCCAGAGCACCCCAAGTATGCAAGCAGACAGGCAGTATGCATGCCAAGCATCGCAGTGGACTCTGGACCAAGAGAGAAGGGAACCTGGGGGCCCAGGCTAAGAGGTTGCAGTCACTCCTGGTCTGGATCCAGGATTCCTGCTTACCTGTGCGGTCCCACCCCATGCGTGCCTCTACGTAAAATGGGAGCCTCTACAGTCATAGGACTGTGGTAGGGATGAACCAGGAAAACGGTACAGACTCTAGCGTTTCGTAACTGCCCAAGACACAGGTCCTACGTACACATTTAAAGGGATTGTAAGAAAGCAGGCTTTACCCGGCGGCGACATTTTAGGATGCAGGTCCCCAAAGCAAGGGAGGTGGAGACCGTAATTCTCTGATGTTGCTTCTAAGCGCTGCCCCGTTCCCCTCCCCCCACCCCCTCCCAGAACTCTGGAACCTTCGAGATTCCTGGGAATGCGTGAAGTACCATCACTGGGGTGGGGGGGGTGAGGGGTGGGGTGGGAGGGGTGGGTACGGGTATCTGGAAAGGGCAAAATCGCACTCAGAGCCGAGCAGCTGCTCAGAGATTTCCTGAAGAGTGCTTTCTTTTTTAAACACATCCGGTGGCCCAGCTTTGTTTTCCAAGGGTCATATGACGGCTCCGGCGCCCCCCCTCGCCCACCCTTCCACCGCGAGCCAGGACCGGGACGGGCGCGGACCCAGCGCGGGTGTTGCAACGTCGGGCCAGAAAAGCGCGGATCAGCTGTTTCGCCGGCGGGCCCACGTGACCCGTCCGGAGCATAAATCGGACGGCGCGGTCGGGGCCCTGCACACTCGCTCACCCCTTCCGCAGGATTGGAGACGCGTCGGTAGGCGCCGCCCGCGCAGCGCAGCCAGCACCGAGCTACCCGAGCGCCACCCGCCCGATGGAGCGCCCGCAGCCGGGCAGGCAAGCGCGGGACGGCGGGAGGGGCTCCCTTTGCTGGCGCGGGACTGCCGAGCGCCCCCTGCCCTCTCCCTTTAGGTTTTCAACAGGCGCTCGGCGGAAACCTAGCCAGCTCCGGCGGCGGGTGGCGGGGTCGGGTCAGGGAGGGCTGGGGTTCAAATCTTGCCGGTGTCACTTCCTAGCAGGGCCGGTGGGGTGGCTTCGAGGGCCGGCTTCAAGACAAGGAGTCTCTGTGGAGAGTGGGGGTCCGGCTTTCCAGGGTGTTGGGAGGGACTCCCTGATTAATCCAAGATCCTTGGGGCTACCCAAGCCTGGGTGAGAAGCTCTTGGTTTTCACCCACGTGGTGTTTGCCCTCTTCTCCTGCTGTTGAGCATCTGAGTTAAGACATCACTTTCGCAGAGGGGCAAAACCGACGCTCCCTCCCCATCCCCGGTAGCAGGTGGGGGATCTGGGATTGAAAGCTGCTCTATACATCTGCAGGTCTCTGCTTATTTCCTTCTCCCAAGCTGTGAAGAGTTTAACCAGCATGTGTAGAAGGGAGGTTGATGTTGTGGGGTGCAGATTCTAGGGGTGGGGCAGATATGGACACATGGCAGAATTACTCCCGGAAAGGAACCTTTCCATGATTTACTCAGTTCTCAATCTTTTTAACCCAAACACTTGTATTACGATAAATGTTACAGTGATAACATTATAGAAAGTTCCTGAAATGTATATCTGAAACTTTGACAAAATGAATGAATTAGACATTGGGTCGAAAAGCCAGGCAAAGCAATTGAACTGTGGGCCATGAGTGTGGTCACACTACCCGCTGCTGCTTCTCTGTGCCGTCCTCTCTCCTTCATGGGGAATCACAGGTGACAGGAGCTCTGCCCTTGGCTGGTGTTTAGGGGCTGCCTGTGAGGGCGGTCGGGAATGTGGCCTGGGTGTTAGGGAAGCCAGTTGCATGGGAAGAAGCCTGCCGTCCCCTTGTTCACCCTCCCTTCCTTCCCTTTGCAGCATGCCCCAGGATTTGTCAGAGGCCTTGAAGGATGCCACCAAGGAGGTGCATCAGCAGGCGGAGAATGCGGAGTTCATGAAAAACTTTCAGAAGGGCCAGGTGACCCCAGAAGGCTTTAAGGTATGTGGCCTCGGGGGGCCAGCCCTGGTGTGGGGTGTGGTAGGTGTGTGCAGTCAGATCAGTTTAAGTGAGGATTAGGGCCAGGGACCAGGTGGGCATGTCTAAGGGAGTCATCTTACAGGTGGCTGCAGTGAGGCTCAGAGAGGGGAAGCAACTCACCCAAGGTCACACAGCAAGCCTATGGTCTGCTAGGCAGTGTTGTGGAGGGGCTGGCACAACAGTGTCAACAGTGTAGTACCTATTCTGTGCTGGGCATGTAACACACATGACTTCTAACCTTTGCCTTGGCCCTGATGATGAAGATGGGAAAGAGAAGGCTCAGAGAGGCTAAGTAACAGAAGATCACACCACCAGTAATGAAGTAGAAAGGTTCAGAGTTAAACCAAGTCCGGTCTCCTTGCAGAGCTTATGCTCGTGGTCTGATTCTCTTTGCCTTTGGAGGAAAGAGGTATGGGCTCGAACCCTAGCATGACCATTTCCTAACAGGGAGATTTACTTTGCACGTCATCTAACCTCGCTGAGCCTCCTTTCCTCAACTATGAGGAAAACCCTCACCAGCAGTGTTTTCTTAAGCACCTGCTATATGCTAGGCACTGACTTTTGCGATCTCCTAGCACTGTGGTGAAACTTCATGTAAAGAGAAGGAAAAACACCAGGTAGTTGTTGGGTATTTGGGGGGGGGGGGGGGGAATGGGAAGGGGTGGGTAGTGGTTCATGGGCCGGGAATCGAACCCTGTCTCCTGGATGGCAGGTGAGCATTCTACCACTGAACCGCCTGTGCACCCAGGTATTGAGTGTTAAAACACCAGTGTGGCAAAAGGCTTGGTTGGATTGAACAGAGAGTCGGGGCGCTGTATTCCACCACTCCTGCCCCCTCTCTCTTGTCCTTCCCCACCCCTGTCTTCTGCTTCCACCATGTGTGGTGCTTCAGACAAGGGAGCTCCATCATCCAGTTTGGGGGCAGCAGGATGTGTCTCTTGGGTGATGGGTCTGTTTCTCCCTCCTCCTTATCCTCTTCCTCCCTCCCTCAAGAAAGCTGATGTGCACCTGCTTTTGTGCAGTGGGGTTGAGGGTGGAGAGGGAAGGGACCACTGGGGTCACATAGACTTTGGGCCTTGCCTCTAAGCTGTCAAGTTGAAAATGGGCATAAAGTCCTATGAGGAACCTTGCACTCACTATAGTCACGTTAGATTATGATGGTGGAGGAGGCACTTGGCATGGCCTCTCTGTTTGGGTCCTAAGTGCTGGGCTGTGCCCTGTGCTTTCCCTGTATCATCTTGCTTGACTGTCATACCAGCCCCGTTTAATTCGGAGTCTGGTTATGCCCCTTCACATGGGAGGGGACTGAGGCCTGACATGCACAGTGTCACACAGACCTTGGATCAGCTCGTTCACTGCAGGGCAGGGAAGCTGAGCCCAGAGAGGGCAAGTGGCTCGCCTGCTGTCACACAGGCAAGGACTGGCTGAGCCCAGGTTGGAAATGGGCCTCTCAGACTCAAAAACCCAGGTTTTCTTGCCCCAGGCTACCTTGCTTTCTGCCTTCTTGAGGAATGGGGCTGCTACGAATGTTTGTGGCTCAGAAATAACATGGAAACCTCAACAGTAACATCTCAACTTTGTCTTCCTTCAAACTCAAACTAGAGCTATTAATGTGTAATGGGAGGTTCCCCAGCCAAGTGCCTGGGATATGTCTCCTGGGCTGGCATCCAGTGGTGGTCAGAGTCAGGATGGACCTCCTGGAAAGAGAATCATGCTTTGCAGATGGCAGGTCCCTCAGAAGTCAAAGGTGAAAGCCCAGATGGTCGCATTTCTTGCTCCCAAACCATGATGGCTCCCATGCAACATCTGGGCTTGACTCCAAGTTATTTCTTACTATATGTGTGGCCTCGAAGACTCATCACCTCTCTGAGCCTTGCTTTCCTTTCTGTAAAGAGGAGATAGCAGCTTCTTTGTTGGATTTTTTTTTTACTTTGTTGGATTTTTATAAGGATTAAGTTTAGGTCTCAGGTTTTACACAGTGGATAAAAGGGTTTTCGTCTGAGAAAGTACCCAATCAAAATGTTCTCTTTTGCACAATCTGCTTGGCTGCACCGTGGGGAGGATTGGAGGGGGGCTGGCAGGTGGTGGGGAGCCCAGGCTGGGGGAGGTGATAAGAGCCTCTCTGAAGGCAGCAGCAGTGGGTGGCTGGGGAGGGGGGGGGTGTCTCATCTTTGTTGGCACCTTCTCCTGCCATGGCTGGGAGGCCTGACTTGTTGCTCTGGTTCCAGCTGGTGATGGCCTCCCTGTACCACATCTACACAGCCCTGGAGGAGGAGATTGAGCACAACAAGGAGAACCCAGTCTACGCACCCCTCTACTTCCCTGAAGAGCTGCACCGCAAGGCTGCCCTCGAGCAGGACATGGCCTTCTGGTATGGGCCCCGCTGGCAGGAGGCCATCCCGTGTACGCAGGCCACACAGCGCTACGTGAGGCGGCTCCACGAAGTGGGGCGCACGGAGCCCGAGCTGCTGGTGGCCCATGCCTACACCCGCTACCTGGGCGACCTGTCGGGGGGCCAGGTCCTCAAGAAGATTGCTCAGAAGGCCCTGGACTTGCCCAGCTCTGGCGAGGGCCTGGCTTTCTTCACCTTCCCCCACATCGACAGCGCCACCAAGTTCAAGCAGCTCTACCGCTCCCGGATGAATTCCCTGGAAATGACCCCTGAGGTCAGGCAGAGGGTGATCAAAGAGGCCAAGACCGCGTTCCTGCTCAACATTCGGGTAAGGGTCTGGCAGCCCAGGACAGCCGCCTCCTCCCCAGCCACTCATTCAGGGGAGGCTGCTCTTACTGTAGGCAAGGATGCTGTGGGTTATGGTTAGGTGCAGGGATTCTGGGGCCAGGGTTCCGGTGCTGCCACTGTCTAGTTAGGTGATCTCGGGCAAACCCCTCAATCTCGCTGAGCCTCAGTTTCCCCATCTGTAAAACAGGAATAATAATAATAGCTACCCCTTAGAGTGTGAGGGTTAAGTGAGTTTGTATCGATAAAGTTACCAGAACAGTGCCTGGCACAGAGTCAGCCCTCAGGCATTGGCTGCCATTCTTATGTGTCATGAGAATGATACGATACACCCATACAACCGCACATAAGTTGTTTGTGCACTTGTGCATAGCCAAGTAGGCACTGCAGGGGTTACAGGTGTTACAGATGTGGTCTCTGCCTTCTAGAGACTCGCAGCCCAGCCAGGAAGACAGAGACATCTTCCCACAAGTGCTCAAATCCAGGGAGAAGGTGGGGACTGAGCAAGGCCTTGGAGGATGAGTTCTTGGGCAGCACATGGGGTTGGGTGTCTTCCATCCCAGATGTTTCAGAATCCTGCGCTCTCCCCACTGCAGGAGGCGCCATGGGGATTGAAGTCCTAGCTCCTACCCTCCTTGCTCTCCATTCCCCAGCTTTAGATCACAGAAGAGACTGGACCAGGTGCCTGCTAGGGGAGACTGTCCCTCTCTAGCATCCTCCTAAAAGTTAATCCAGGCCATCCTCTGTGAAAACCTGCGTCTTTCAGAGAGAAGTAGTAGAATGAACTGATTATTTGAACTCAGAGCCCCTTTTGAGGCTGACTTTGAAATGAGACATCCTGGCTAGTCTTGGTTAGGGCACTTAACCCTGTGGAACTGCAGTTTTCTCATCTGCAAACCCAGGCCAATAAATGCCATTAAACACATCTTGCCAAGGATGATTCTTAGAAATAGAAAGTTGAGTGAAGAGAGCAGTCTGCTTAAGAATCCATATACTAGGAAACGACTTATCCATTGTATTGGGACATGGGGTAAAGGCATGAATGAGGCTGGGGAATTCTAAATGCAGCATAGTTATTACTGGAGGGCTGGGTGGAGTATTGGAGGTGAGGGGAGCATGGTGAGAAGATGAGTAAGCAGGGAATCCACCTGATCTCTTAAGCCTGGTGAAAGGTACATGGATATTCAGTATTTTTCTGAAGATTTTATGTCCAAAATATCTCATCATAAAACATCATAAAGTCTTACCTTCAGTGGGGGCCTAGCAGCATCTGTTGCTGAGACGATCATGTGTGTCTTTTGTCTTTCAGTTGTTTGAAGAGTTGCAGGAGCTGTTGACCCTGGAAGCCAAGGAACAGATTCCCCCAAAGGCAACAGGGCTTTACAGAAGGGAAGGCAGCAGGGTGCAAGGTGAGGCCACCAGGGATGGTTGTTTCCTCAGGGCCCCTGTTGGAGGGGACACGGCCCAGCTGTCTGTCCCTGGTATCTCCTTTGCTCTTCTGTCTTGAATGTTTTTAAATGAGAAGCGGGGTGCAGGAGAAAGAGCACAGAGTCAGTCTGATTCCAGTGTGTGACTCTGAATAAGCTGTGTCACCTTTCCACACCTGTTTCTCTAACTCAAAGGTTTCGGGAAGATATGCTAGTTGCAGAGAGTTCACTGGCTCTGAAGTGAGGACTTGTATACCAGGGACCCTTGGAAATCCTGGGTGAAGCTCCCACCTTCATTTAGTCCCCTTTCTAGGCCCTTTAGTGCTCCCTGAGCACCTGCTTGATATGAGGCAGGGAGTCGGGGCGCTGCCTGCAGCTGTTAACCTGCCATGGGACACTAGACAAGATACTTATGCTCCGGGCCTTGCCGCAGGTAGCCTCAGAGCTGCCTCCTTGGCAAGTTGCTTTGAGGTATCCCCCCTGGTGCATCTGTCCTGACTACTTGGCCTGTGGCTTTCCCACCTGCACCAGGACCCCAGGGACCCTGCTATTGAAAAGATTGTCCCCAGGAGGGTTGGAATGTGGCCAGTCCTGGGGAGGTGAGGCAGTGGTTCTCAAAGTGTGGTCTGGGTACCCCTGGAGGTTCCAGAGACCCTTTCAGGGGCCTCATGAGGTCAAAGGTATTTTTATAATGGCACCAAAATGTTTTTTGCCTTTTTTACTCTCATTTTCTCATCAGTGTGCAGTGGATTTTTCCAAAGTTTATATGATGTGTGATGATAGTCACTGATAGCTAATGACACATGTGCCAGTGTATTCATGTGTGTCAAAAACTTCCTGGTTTTAATTTTTAAAGTGGTTAACTTTAAAAATTAGATAGCTATAATCTACTCTTTGGGATCCTCAGTAACTTTTACGGGTGTGAAGGGGTTTTGAGACCAGAAAATTTGAGAACTGCCGCCCAGATGCATCAAAAGGAATGTAACAATGCTGAAGTGAGTCTGCTTGCTTGTGGCTGTCATGCCTGTAAACCCGAGCCCCAAATCCTTCCTTTCTGCAAGGAAGCACCTGTCATGGAATTTTACCTTACCTTCTCCTCTCAGTGCTCAGGGTGGAACTAGGATGCAAACCCAAGTGGCCTAGCCGGAGGGCCTGCTCTCGAACCCTGTCCTGCTCCTAAAGACTAGAGAACACTCATTCTGTGCATCAGTTGGTGCAGACGGCCCACCCAGGCTGGCTCCGGCCTGTCATGTGTAAATGATTGGGACTGGGACTGAATTTGAATTTTGGCCTCAGAGGTGCCCCCCTTCTGGCTCCTGCCTCGGGTAGCTTCTGCCCATCACCACCATTCCTCCCACATGTGTAAGAATCTGAGACGAGGAGTGACAGCTCAGACCTAATCATCATGGAAGCTTTAGGAGAGGGCCTTCCTAACAGAGATCTGAAAACATGACTGGGGTGCACGAACTTTCTCACAGTGTAGTCTGGCTGCAGATGGAATCATGGATGCTTGGAGAAGTAGTAAGCTCTCCATCCACCTGTTCTGGGAGCATTCTGGCATCAAGCAGGGATTGTACAAGAGACAGATGAGGCCCCTCTGCTTTGCTTTTCTGGGACGTTAGGCACCCTGATCCCCACCTGCCTATGGTTGACACTGTCCCTGCTTTCTCTTTCAGATTCCACTTCCACGGAGACTCCCAGAGGGAAGCCCCAGCCCAACATTCTCTCCCGGGCTCCGCTCATCCCATGGGTCCTTACATTCAGCTTTCTAGTGGCAACGGTTGCCGTGGGGCTTTATGCCATGTAAGTGTAGGCCTGCTGACTCCTGCGAGCCATGAACTTTGCCCAGTGGAGGGCCCTCTCCCAAGAGAAGAGGCTGGCTTCTCTACTTTGGGCATGGGGACTTTCCTAGGGCCCCCTGCCCTCTTCCTGCATCTCTCTATCTCTGGAAAGGAGGAAGGAGCCCTGTGGCATCTTCCCCAACCAAAAGCAATTCCAGCTCAATGACCTGAACTTTCAAAGTGGGACAAAGGACCCAGCCCAGACCTCGGCATCCCCAGTTCATGCAGCAGATCCCAGAAGATGTAGCCTGAAGTAGCAACTGTCCTGAACCTCCAAATGCCCTGGGTTCGTGGTCTTCTATTGATACAGCCATGATTGCTTTCTCCTGGGGCCATGGCAATTTTTATATAAATGTGCAAAGATGTTGTGTCTTGTGTTTCTTGTTTTTGTCGGAGCCACTTTTATTCCCAGCTCAGCCTGAACTGTGATATTTCATTGTGTTCTGTTATGTTCTATTATGTTTTTATAGCAGGGTTGGGAAGGGAGGTATTTTAATAGCACTGTGGCCTTGGTCTCTAACTTGTGTATGAAACAATAAACTACATTGGCTGATAGTAACTCAAGATGTTTTTCTTGGTCTCTGCTTCCCTTGGGGAACTGACCTTTTCCTCACTTCTTCTTGACTGCCTCGTGGGGAGAGGGGGTGCTCTTGTGTGTGTGGGGGGGTGGCAGGAGCAAATATTGTGCTGTTTTCTGAAAATATGGGAGTGAGCTTTAAACACTTGGTGGGTGAATGATTGTGTTGAACACTGTTTAATGCAAGACTTACATTCACCGAGGATGGGGCTGCCCTGTTAGGGTAAGATGATCAGATGCTGCGTAACATTTATATATTCTTAGGGTCTGGGTTGAGTCTCCTGGTTCGAATCCTGCTACTCCTCTTTGTATCTACACCTTTGAGCTTAATCACTAAACCTCTCTGGGGCTCAATTTTTTTTTATTGTATAATATAACATATATACAAAGCAAAGAAAGAAAATTTTCAAAGCGTACTTCAACTAGTAGTTAACAGATCCGAGAGTTTGTTATGAGCTGCCATTCCATCATCTCAGATTTTTCCTTTTAGCTGCTCCAAAACACTAGGGGTTAAGAGGAATATTAATATAATGATCCAACAACCATACTCTTTTTTGGGGGGTGGTGGGGTGGTGGTGATAATCCAAGAATTGAACCTGAGTCTCCTGTATGGAAGGCGAGCATTCTACCACTGAACCACCCCATACTCATTTGTTAAATCCCATTTTCTCTGTTATACCTCCTTCTTCTCCTTTAATCCTTCTCCCAATCTATAGGGATCTTTGGGGAATGCCTGTTCTGACTTTCTCATGTTGAGAAGGTGTGTCAACACTAAAGGATAGGGGGATGTGATTGATAATCCTGGAGAGGCTGGTTCCTCTGAGTTTCAAGATCTATCTGACCTATGAGCCATCTGGGAATTATATGTTCCAGGAAGGCAAACCTAGTGCATGAAACCTTTATAGAGTCTCAGTTTGAGCCCTAGGTGTTCTTAAAAGTCAACAGGAGTGATGTTGGTTGGCGTTTAGCAAACCATGGCAATTAGTACTATCAAATTGAAGCTTGCATAACAGTAGCCTCCAGAACAACCACTGGGACCCAATTTTATCACCTGTAATGTGAATACAGTGATACCATCTCATTGGCCTGTCAAGAGAAGCAAATGAGATGCACGTGATGTGCCAACACTATGGGACTTTAGTTCCTGTTGTGAAGGGAGGGACACCAATGTTTTGTAACACTTTACAAGTGATTGTTGGCAAGACTGTCATTCACTGTGTGAGTAACCTCACCTATAAATAGTCATTGTCAATATTAAATGATACCTAACAAATGTCATCTCATTTAATCCTCCCCGCAAACCTGTGAGGTGGGTGTTACCATTACCTCAGGGACACGTGACTTTAAACCAGGTCTTCCAGCTCTAAAACCCAAGCAAGACCTTTTCACTGCCCTGTACTGGAAAAGCCACTGAAATGCTAAATATACAGCCTCTTAGTGAAAGGGAAAATCCTTGACCAAAGGCGTCTGGACAGAGCAGGGGACAAGATCCTCGTACAACCAGTACATGAGGACTGGGAGCCAGGACACTTTAGTCCCTTGTCCTGGCTTTGTTATTAAGCCTGGGGGGTCTTGGACAAGTCACTCCGAGTTTCATTTTCTTCAGTGGTAAAATGGGTACCCACTTCCCACAGCTGGGGGGAGGACCCAGTCTGTGGATGGTGGCAGCAGAATCACCCCAAGGCATCAGAATCTTGTGGAATCCAGGGCCCCAACCTTGAGAGTTCTGATTCTGGAGATGTGGCATGGAACTCTGGAATTTATTTATGACGAACTCCCTGGGAGATTCCAATTTGTAAGCACGCCCAGAAGCCGGTCTTAATGAGATTACGCATATAAGGGTTAGGTAGTCAAATGGCAGCTACAGCTGTTGCCTCCTGGCCAGGTTTCTTCGCCTGTAAAAGGGGCCTAAGTATTTATTGTTTGTAGTGGGAATGAAGAAAGAAAAGAGGAAAAAAAAAACTTTTTGAGTTCTAACAAGAGTAGGGCTGAATCATTTGTGGTCTATCCATACTATGAAAAATTACATGGCTATTTAAAAGACTGAGTTAAATCCATCTATTGATGCAGAGGGATATCCATGAAGTATTCACGAGAAAACAAGTTCTAGATTTGACATTTTTAATTAAAACAGTCCCCATACATGTAAATACATGCTTGTATGAACTTGGCAAGGGAGTGGAAGGCCCTTTCCAGGTGTTCATGATGAGGCAGTGGGAATGCAAAGGCGTGGGGGAGATTACGCATTTCTTTTTAATAAGAATATCTAACAGCAAGCAGCCACTCTGCGTCAGGCGTCCTAATTCACTGTCACTATTTCCCTTTTACAGATGAGGAAACAGGAGCACTGAAAGGTCAAAGTAATTTGTGTAAGGTCACTTAATTAGGAAGTGGCAGACTGACACAAGAGCATGTGTAGCTGCAGTCATTAAAAAAGCTCTTAAACATTTTTTAGCTTCAGTCATTAAAAAAGCTCTTTTTAAAACGTAACACAATAAACTGGTTGTGGGAGGGGCTGGTGGGGGTGAAAAGCGCATATCTAATTCATATGGATTTCCAGGCAGCTAGCCCCAAAGAGCATTATTCAGTTAAGTGGATTCCCAATGACACCAGATTAGGCAGGAGGCCAAACCTAACAGCATCCAGGCTGGGGGCAGCTCTCTAAATAAGTTCTCCAAATCTTGGGGACACAGAGACTGTGCCTCTGAGTTTCTAATGTATCTTGAAGCACACTCTTTAGCACGGCTGCACAGAGGCATGCGTATTCACCCTTTCTGATAAAGGGGCAGGACAAATCAACCCCACAAAGAAGACATAAGATGGCAAGACTGGGTTGACAGTCTAATTCACACTTCCTCTCCCATCTTCGGATTTGATTTTTTCTTCTGTTGGTCAGCAATCGACATGAGTCACCCCAGGATGGGGCAGGGCAGTGTGTCAGCCTCTTCTAGAGGAAGAAGACATAAAGTTTCCTTGAAGGTTTGCTACGGCTCATCAGTCTGTAACGCTTTGGATGGGGCACTGGGAAATACAGGAGCAAGAAGATGGGAGAAAGGGGTTCTAATTTTGGATTTGTACACCAATTCACTTTGCCACTTTCAATTTGCCCCTCTGTGCCTTGATTTCCCCATCTGTACAATGAGGGAGTTGAAACAGAGGAAGGGTCACAATTCACGTGGGACCAGGCAGGAGCCCTTAACAGGAGACTTAAGCTGAGTGGCAACCCTGGTGAATGGGGGGGGCGGGGAGCTGATGCTCATCTAACCGATAAGGAATCACCTAGCTCCAGCTTACGTTGCTATTTTAGAAGGCAGGCCCCCTTTTTGTCAAATATTCCAATTTTCAAGTTAGGTTAGAAAGCTGGTTGTGAATTTTCTCCACTTTTTGACATTGCCAAATAAATAAAAACAATTTTTTTTAAAAAATCACCAATTGAGTCAAACAAAACATCCCTCAAATCAGAAGTTTGTGACGATCTTGATCCCAGAGGCTTTAAGACCAAAGGCGACTTATTTCTAACTAACTTTAAACCCTGGAGGCCATGTGTTAACATGGAAAGAACACGGAGCAGGAATGCAGGTGACCTGTATTCGAATCCTGCCTCTCCCCTCCACTAGCTATGGAATAGTGGGCTCCTCAGAACCAGCGGACTGGATCACACATCCGCAAGTGTTCACCTCTCAGGGCCCTTTTGTCCTGTTACAAAACGGGGCAAATGGAGCCGATAATTTCTTAACTCTTAGCTCTTGCACCCCACGGCTCTGAAAAGGATCATTTTCCCACCAGACTTTTAAACTGGCTTAAGGAAACTACAAAAGAAAACCGTCAGCGCTCCCGCTATCCGCGGATATCTGCGGATCTCCACCCCTCTCCGCCCCTCTCCACCCCTCTCCGTCCCTCTCCGTCCCTCTACGCGAGTACCGGTCCTTCCGCCATCTTCGTGCCCGCCCCGCCTCGGGCCTGGGCAGCCGCTGGTTTCTTCCCACTCAGAAGTTTCGCGCCAAATTGTCCTGTACACAAAATGGAGCCCGGAAGGAGACGACGTCTGACGTCATGCAGCCCCGCAGCCAATCCGCTTCGGCAGCCGGCTCGGAAGGCCCGGCTGGGGAGATTCCGGATTCGATCACGCGGGTACAAAACGGCCCAATCGCCGGCCGTGGGGACTCGGCCAACCAATCGGGGCGCAGCAGTCTCGGTCTCCGGACGCGCTATCTCGGTTTTCCCGCGAAACTCGGCGGCCGAGTGTGGGGCTTTTGGTTTCTCTGGGTCTGTGGAGCTCCGGGTGGGAGAGGTGAGATCGAGGGTCGTGGGAGCCAGCCCACGGCGGGTGTGTTGACATTTCATTTGGGGGTGCAGTGGAGTGTGGCAAGGGTTTTTCCTGGGAACACTGGGGTGGGACCCCGGGCTGGCGTGGGAGAGCCAGGGTCACACCCGATACCCCGACTTGAAGCCGGGAGCCCCCTGCCCCTCATTCGAAGGCGAGGACACAGGCGCGCGGTCCCCCACCCTGCTCTGACTCTCTGTTCCCGCGCCAGGTGCAGTCATGTCGGGCTTCGACGACCCTGGCATTTTCTACAGCGACAGTTTCGGGGGGGACCCTGGGGCCGATGAGGGGCAGGCCCGCAAGTCGCAGCTGCAGAGGCGCTTCAAGGAGTTCCTGCGGCAGTACCGAGTGGGCACCGACCGTACCGGATTCACCTTCAAATACAGGTGTGGGGGCTGGAGGGGTGGCTGGAGGAAAGGCGCACCTGCAAATCACTCTGTTCCTGGAGCTGGGATAACGGGCCATGTTTGGCCACATCTTTTCATTCAGACTCTTTTAGTGTCGTAGAGCCCAGGTGGGGAAACGTGAAGGAAGCATGTGAAGGGGCCTGTCCTGGTTCTTGGGGATTTGGGGTCCAGCAGGTGCTTTTCCCACTCACTGTTCCCTCCCCCCCCCATCCCCATGGCGTACAGTTTTGCATGGGGTTAACTTTTGAGTAAGTCACATGTTGAGTGAACCAACAACAAGCCAGCTGGAGCCAGGTGGACAGAGATGGCCCTTGGTTCTTTATCCTGGTGTTGTTCACTGTTCATATGCTTTTACTGTCTTTCTAGATGATATCTGTGATATCCTGTGGTAAACTCAAGTTCTCTATAGGTGTGAAAGGTGAGGGCAGTAGAAATGAGTCACTTCATTCATTTATTCAGTCTTGCAGCTTATATTGACTGAGCATCTGCTGCATGTCAGATACTGTCCCAGATGCCAGGCTATACAGCTCAGAGCAAGATGGGCAAAGTCCCTGCTCCTTGGTTCTTTTTACAAACCTGGGGCATGTCAAACCGTTGTAGGCTCTGCTCCTTTCCTTGAGACCTTAAAATACAGAGAACATATATTTGTTAAAGTCAGGCTCAAGACTGGACCTGACTAGTTATTAGCTGAGTAACTTTTCTGAGTGATAATCTTGCTAGGCTTCAGTTTTCTGTAAAGTAGATATGCTCATTCTTTCTTCCATTTATTCAGGTGACTTTGTAAGGTGACTTACAAAGGTGACTTTGATTACCTGCTGTGTGCTAGACCCTGAGATCCAAAAATGGTAATTGCCCTTGTGAAGCTCATAAATCAGTAAGGCGAGGCCTAGAGACCAGTGAGGTAATAATTACATCAAAGGAGAAATGTAGAAGGCAGAAGAGTTAAGGGAGGCTTCTAGAGGACCTGAACGTTGAGTTGACTTTTGGCAGAAGGAAGAGTTTCAGGTGTGGAAAGCATTCCAAGTAGGAGCAGTTTCCTGGGCAGAGGAATGGGGTGGCCTGTTTTGGTAGGGGACTCACAGTGGCCCCTAGACATAGTGAAAGAGGAAAGGGACCTGAGATGAGACTGGGAACAGGCTGTTACTAGATCAGTGGTCTCCAAAATGTGTTCTTAGAATACCTCCAGTGGGGTGTTGTATAAGGACTTTGGCAGTTGACAAAACAGACTAGGTCCCTGCTGGGTCAGATCTTCCCAGTTTGAGGAGTGTGTGTTGTTAGTCTCCGGGAGTGAGTTAAAGGCTCTGAGGAGTCCTTCAGTGAAAGAACTGGTTTGCAGCGAGTGTTTCCCAAACTGACCTGTGTGTGCACAGAACCCTTTCTTTGCACGTCTGTTAATACCTTCCAGTTGCTCGTGAACTGATTACTTGGAATTTCTTTGGAGAAACACTCCTGTTGGCATTGGGAGCCTTTGTAGGATTAAATAATAGAATGACCTGGAATGAGATGTGAGTTTGGAAAGAGGAGTAGTGTGTCAATGGCTACAATGTGGGGAGATTCTGGTGCACAGGTGTACCTCAGCCAGTCTTGGTCTTCTCTCTGTTTCTATCCCCACCCCACTCCACCGACCTTGCCCACCTACCCACTCCAGGGATGAACTCAAACGGCATTACAACCTTGGGGAATACTGGATTGAGGTGGAGATGGAGGATCTGGCAAGCTTTGATGAGGACCTGGCCGACTACCTGTATAAGCAGCCAGCTGAGCACTTACAACTGGTGAGTAGGTCTCCATCCCTGAGCGCTTCCCCCCACCACTGAAACTTGCCCTGCCTCCAGCCACTAACCACCTGTCCCCTGTCTTCTCTCCAGCTAGAGGAAGCTGCCAAGGAGGTAGCCGATGAAGTGACCCGGCCCCGGCCCACTGGAGAGGAGGTGCTCCAGGACATCCAGGTCATGCTGAAGTCAGATGCCAGCCCATCCAGTATTCGCAGCCTCAAGGTGGGTCTGCCTTGAGGCCGGTCCAAGGCTGATGGCAGCTGCTGCATGGCGGAGAGGGGCTTCACATACAGGCTGTATTGGGTGCAGCTTTGTGACCCTGAGCAAGTCACAACCTTTCTGAGCCTGTTTGCTTCTTTGTAAAAAGCAACTCATTGGACAGAAGTTTTCTGAGCTTCTTCAGGGGGTAAAACTTTGACTCAGGTCCTAGAGAAACATGATGAACTAAACTGACGAACTCTTGACCTCAAAGAATTAATATTCAGTGGGAAAATAGTAGGTTGGCTGGGAGTTTGTTTAACTTTTCAAACATTAATATGTTTAGAGACTAGCCTAAAGAATCCCTACATACTTATCACCCAGTTCAGTAATTAGCAACTGATAGCCAGTCTTGGGACTGTTTTGAAGCAACTTCCATGAATTGTGTAATTTCATCTGAAACTTTTGGTGTGCCTATCTAGAAAAAAAAAGAGTCATTTTCACACTTAAAAATTAACATTACTGCCTTATTTGGAGTAAGAATGGTCATAAGATGGGCAAATTTAGATAGAAGTGACTTGTCCCGAGTCTCTAAGCAGATTTTGGCAGAGCTTGAACTGGAACGTGGGTCCCCTGCCTCCAAGGCTAGTACTCTCTAGTACTGTGTGGGTCATGGAACGCTACCATTGGAGCTTGAATTTGGTCCTCATGACATCTGCCCCTTTGTAGCGAAATGTGCTACCTCCCTGCATTGTGCTGTGAGATCCTTAAAAGCAGGGGCCAAACTCTGCAAGGAGGATTGTTGCTCTCTTCCACTACACTGTACAAGCCATTCAGGGGTGAAAGACTCCCCGACAATGTGGGGCATGACTCCTGGGAATGAGTCTGGCTCTGGCACTGTGGGATGCGATCGACAGCGCCTTCCTGACTGAAAAGGGGGGTGTGGCCAGGGGGGTAAGTGTAATAAGGCGTCAGGGACCAAGAAAAATCAAATGAAGTCAATAGTCTGTTCTGGAGGCTGCTTTTAGTAAGCTTCAGCAGGATAGTGTTAATTGCCATGGTTTGTTAAACAGCTATCAGTATCCACTCCTGTTGACTCTTAAGAGCACCTAGGGCTCAAATTGAGAATCTATAAAGGTTTCATGCGCTAGGTTTGCCTTCCTGGAACATATAATTCCCAGAGGGTTCATAGGTCAGATAGATCCTGAAACCCAGAGGGTCCAGCCTCTCCAAGATTATCAGTTAATCACATCCCCCTATCCTTTAGTGTTGACATCCCTTCTCAGCATGAAAAAATCAGAAGGGCATTCCCCAAAGATCCCTATAGATTGGGAAAGGGATTAAAGGAGAAGGAAGAGATATAACAGAGAAAATGGGATTTAACAAACAAGTGTGGCTGCTGAATCACTATATTAATATTCCTTCCAGCTTCCAGTGTTTGGTAACAGCTAGAAGGGAAAATCTGAGAGGATGAAATGGTAGCCCATGACAAATTCTAGGATCTGTTCTATAACTGCTTGTTGACATGTACTTTGAAAATTACTGCTTTTTTCTTTCTTTGCTTTGTATTTATGTTATTATACAATGAAAAAAAGTTTTGTTTTGTTTTTTGCCACGCCTGACGCTCCTGCACGTCCATTGCAGCTTGGCTGTGGATGGATGCCTTGAAAACTGTTTTTCTGCTGAACAGAATAGCTGTCCTCCCCACCCCTCCTCCCCCAGCTCCATGCCTATCTCCCCCGTTCCTCACCCTGGACATTTCCCAACACATTTCAGGTCTCCCCCAGCTCCCTTTAACCAACACCCCTCTGTGGTCCTGTTGCAGTCCGACCTGATGTCACACCTGGTGAAGATCCCTGGTATCATCATCGCAGCCTCTGCGGTCCGTGCCAAGGCCACCCGTATCTCCATCCAGTGCCGCAGCTGCCGCAACACCATCACCAACATCGCCATGCGCCCCGGCCTGGAGGGCTACGCCCTGCCCCGGAAGTGTAACACGTAAGTGGGTCACCTATAGCCTGCAAGGCCAGGAGGGTCTCAGGGCTTGGTGTGTAGCTGCTTATTAAAGACCCCTGGGGAGGGCTGGGCAGATAGGATTAGCCTTTCTCAATAAATGGAAGTGCCATCTTTCCAGGGGTACAGGCCCCAATTTTTGGTGTCATAATATTTCTCCATTTTATATCTGAACCATCAGGAAATCCTTTGGTCTCTGCCTTGAAGTATGCATTCAGACCATTTCTTCCCTACCTTTGGCATGTTCTATACTATTTCCCCATCTCTTGTCACCTGGATCTATGTAGGAGCCTCTCCTGAGCCCCTCACGCCCACCCTTGTCCCCCAGTCACCTCTCCACCCAGCAGCCTGCGTGACTCTTTTGAAATGTAAGCAATTCATTCGGTTCCCAGCTCACTCAGAGTGAAGTCCTGCTGCGGCCTGCTCCCAGTTCCCTCTGGCACTTCCTCCCTTCTCATCCCCCTCTACCCGCCCCAGGAAGCTGCGTCTTGCTGTCCAGAAACACTAAGGTTACCCCATCTTGGGACCTTTTTAGAACTTGCCATTTCCTCTGCCCAGAACACTCTTTCAGCCTTCCACACACTCTGTTCTGACTTCCTTCAGGTTTCTTCTCAACTGTCACCTCATTGGAGGTGTCTCCCCTTGCGCTTTTTGTTTTACATTTGGCACACGCATACCTGGCCGCTCTTCCTCTCATGTGCCTACTTCTTTTCACACACCTTGCGCTACTTGTTACGTTATGTAGCTGTTTGCTGGTTTGTTTGTTTGTCTCCACTGATTAGACTTTAAGCTCCATACAAGCAGAGACATTTTTTTTACTTTTTAATTATTTTTAAAAATTTATTTTTAGTGCCTTAAAACAACCTGAATTTTTTATTTTTTGGTTCTGGAGATCAGAAGTCCAAAATCCATTTCACCGGATTAAAGTCAGTGTACTGCAGGGCTGCTTCCTTCTGGAGGCTCCAAAGGGAGAATCCGTTTCCAGGCAGTTCACTTTCTAGTGGTTCCCGGTATTCTTTGGTTTGGGCCCCTTCCTTTTCAAAGCACATTTCTCCAATATCTTTAGGCAGGGAGTTTTTGTTCATGGCTGTGCCCCTGCATCTAGCACAGTGCCTGGCATGTGGCAGGTGCTTTGCTTTGATGTTTGCTAGTTGATTTTGCTATAATGTTGAGTTTTGAGCAGAATGGTACAGAGAAGTAGAGCTGCCTAGAATCTCATTGGAAGAGTTCTTGGGATTTGAGTCGGGGGTTGCTAAGGTTGTTGACAATCTAGCTCCTGGAGCACAAAGGTCTGTGAGGGAACTGGGTAGTGACTTGCCTTCCATTGCCTGGCAAACTAACTGGAGAGGCGGGCCTCAGTCAGTTCTTAGATTCCTAATTGGTTCTTGGCCTCACTTTTGGCCTGTTCCTAACACCTTCTGGTGATAACTCACATTGCTGCTGGTCTCGCCTTGTGACTCATGGGATGGATGAGCCCCAGCTCTTGGGGTACCTCTGGTGACCAGCTCCTGCCCCTCTCCTCTTCATGCAGAGATCAGGCTGGTCGCCCCAAGTG
Organism: Tamandua tetradactyla; assembly: GCF_023851605.1. NCBI lineage: Eukaryota > Metazoa > Chordata > Mammalia > Pilosa > Myrmecophagidae > Tamandua > Tamandua tetradactyla. Next base: position 27,772,944 of record NC_135333.1, read on the forward strand.
CCCACTGGACCCCTACTTCATCATGCCTGACAAATGCAAGTGTGTGGACTTCCAGACCCTGAAGCTCCAGGAATTGCCTGATGCGGTGCCCCATGGCGAGATGCCCAGACACATGCAACTCTATTGCGACAGGTGAGGTGCAAGGGCTTGGAAGTGGGCATCAAGTGTTGCATGTCCCTGCACCTTACAGCAGGTGCTGGGCATGGATCGTGTGCATTGTCTGGAGCATGGTGAGTGGGCAGGGGACAAAGGGAAGAAGATGGTGGCTGCAGGGCAGTTGCTCTGGGCTTACCACTTCTTTTAGGTTTCATTTCTGATTTTCCCCATGACTTGGGTAGGGCATGGCAGCCCCCATTTTACAGAAAAGGAAATGTAACTTTGGAAGTTAACTAGCTTAATGGAGGAGCTGGGCTTTGAACCTACATCTGTTGCTTTCCAAAGCCCATATTCTTCCTAGGAGCATCTCCCCAGCCCTCTTAGAACTGAGAGGTTCAGAAAAATGTTCTAACATGCCCAGGGCGGCAAAGCTAGAAAATCAGCTACTGGAAAAGCCTATTTCCAGCCGAGTACCTCAACTCCCCCTGGGACTTACCATTAAAATTCTGCCTTGGGTTTGCTAAGCAAGTTGGAGAGAGGTTATAGGGAGCTGGGCCTGGGCCTGCCCCTTTGGTTATTGGGAAGAAGCTTTAGAGAGCCTTCATGAGGCTTCTTAACCTGGGCTTCAGATGCTCTGAAGTTGCATGTGAATGTTCTGTATGTGAAATACAGATATTTATTTGTAGGTGTAAATATTTATATTTCTATAAATTACATCTATATAATATATAAATATAACTTCCATCAGTGACAGTAGAGTGTGTAGAAGTCAGACTCTTGAGCATGTTACGTGAGTTTGATGAGCCTCAGTTTCCCCATCAGTAGAATGGGGGCAATGACAGTCCTTAACTCTCTCATAGGAATGCTGTGAGATTTAAGTTGGAAAATGCATGTCAAATGCTTGGCACAATTCCTGGCCTAAATTAAGTAATTAGTGTATATTTAGATTATTCTCCAAGGGGCATGTATACGTAAGCTAAAAAGCTTAAGTTGGAGGATATAGAAGAGAGGAGTCGGAAGCTCATAGAATGTTGAAGAGGACATCAGTGGTCCTTTATGAGGTGTGACTCTGCTTTAGAAACAACTTTTATATCTATTGTCTTGCAGGATGCCATGATAGTTGAGGCAGGCCTCACCTGACCTCTCACTTTATCATCCCCATAAAGAAACAGGCTCAGAGTGATTTCTTTGAGGCCACACAGCTGCAGAGTGACAGTACAGATTCAGGTCCAAGTCCCCTCCACATCAACTTGGCTCTGGTTAGAAGAGATTTAGAGACTTTCTTGTTCCAATATCTTACTTTAAAGAGAAAATGAAAGCCCAGAGGCAGAAGTATTTGGCTAAAATCATGGATCCTGAAAGAGGCAGAAATGGGGAGTACCTGTACAAGGAGGCTGGGAGGGAATAGAGGAAGGCCCCACCTTAAGCTGGCAAAAGGGAGTCATGTGGCGAGTCTTAACAGCAGAGGTGATGGGGATGGGGCTTCTGAAGGGCTGGCTGGGCCAGCCCCATACTTGAAGGCAGAGAGGGCCAGGCTGCCACCTGCCTTCCTGCTTGGCTGCCGCCCAACTGGGGCTTATCAGCCCCTCCAAGCAGCTGAGTCATCTAAGCATGGGCTGGGCTATGAGGAGGGAGAGATGGACCATTCTGTGGGCCTCAGAGGGGTGGCGTGGGATGGCACCACCTCCATTTTGATGCCTTTGGTGGAAATGCCAAGGTGGACTGTGAATGAGAGGAATGGATGGGCCGGGACTTGCTCCCCCTGGGATCTCACCTTTTCTTCTTCCTCCCCTGTCCTCTGCTCTCAGATACCTGTGTGACAAGGTCGTCCCTGGGAACAGGGTCACCATCATGGGCATCTATTCCATTAAGAAGTTTGGCCTGACTTCCAGCAGAGGCCGCGACAGGGTGGGCGTGGGTATCCGGAGCTCCTACATCCGTGTCCTGGGCATCCAGGTGGACACAGATGGCTCTGGTGAGTTGGCTTGGGGTCTTGGTTTGGCCTTGCCAAAAGTCTGTGTTTGCACACCTCTGGACAGGTGGCTCATTACCTCGTGAGGTAGCCCAGGACGTCCTTGTAGTTCTCATACTGTTAGAATGTCCATTTTTACATTAAGTAAAACCTTGTAACTGTAGAGCATCAAGTTTTTGGTCCCAATTGTGGCCCCAGATCTCAGGGTACTTGCCTAAATGTGTGGCTGAAGGACTGAGGACTATGCTTCTCTATCACCAGGAGAAGTGAAATGCACAGGGCTGGGCAGGCTGTGGTGGCTCAGCAGAGTCTCACCTGTCATACTGGAGACCTGGGTTCGATTTCCAGTGCCTGCCTCAGCAAAAAAGAAATGCACAGGTGCTCCTTGCAAGGAGGAGTTTAGATCTAGTTGTAGAAATAAGACAGCTGTGAACAGCTGGGGGACAATTGATATGGGATGCTGGATTGTGTGATTCCAAACAGGTGCTGAAACTTCAAGGTCAGAGAAGGCAAGAGTGGCTGGAGACTTGTGGGGAGGCTCCCTTGCAGAGCTGTGTGTAGACTGGGCTCTGAAAGCTGGCAGAATGTGGAGGATATTCCAGGCGGGATAGGAATGGCTTGAGCTGGTGAAGCCCCTGGGGTACTACATGAGTGCAGGGATGAGTGGGCTGAGCCACGTAAAGGACCTCGAGTGCTCAGTTGAAGAGCCTCTTTAACGTGAGGGCAGTGGGGAGCTGCTGCAAGGGTTTTCAGGTTTTCAGAGTGCAGGGTCCTCCAGGACAAAGTCTCTGGTCCTCTATTTATACAGTCCCTAGGTGAGCTCATCTCGGCTCACAATTTTAAAAAACATCCCTATGCAGTTTGCAGATTTCTATCTCTAACCTATTGTCTCTCCATACTCCAGACTTTTATATACAGCTGTTGACTCCACATGCCCATTTCTATGTCTAAAAGGCACCTCAGCTGTAGCATCTCTAGAGCCAAGGCCTTTACCATCTGCCCTCTCAGATTGGCTCCTCCTGTCTTCCCATCTCAGCTAGTGGCAACTTGTTGTCTTTGCTTCCTCTCTTTTCTCATACCCCACATTTAGCTTGTCCTTAAACCTTACCTTCTCCACCTTCAGAGTATTTCTGGATCTGCTCACCCCTTCTGCCCTGGTCCACCCCCTGTCAGCTCTCCCTGATTGACAGGCCTCTTCACTGGTCTCCTGGACTCCATCATACCCCTGCATCCTCTTCTCTGCATGACAGCCATCAGCATCATGTCCCTCCTTGGCTGAAATGGCTTTCTGTCCCTTGGTAAAGTGAAGGCTTTCCGGTGCTCCCCCAGGGCCCGCCTGATCTGACCTTCTGATACCTTGGACCCCCACCCCCAAACCCCCAAACCTGCTTCCCCTCACTCATGGACGATGGAGCATACCAGCCCCACTCATGGGGAATAAGGAACTAGAGGTCGATGGGTAGAAGTGGGGTGGGGGTAGGGAGGTGGGGTCTGTCTCTGTCTTTACTCAGGCTGAGGCTTGTGCTGTCCTGATTGAGGGCTAGGCCGAGACGGGGGAGTGGACAGGAGGAGGACCCTTCCTGTGGCACACATGCACACACACCCCCACCCACCACCCACACTTCTCTTCCTGTCCAGGCCGCAGCTTTGCCGGTGCTGTGACCCCACAGGAGGAGGAGGAGTTCCGCCGCCTGGCCACCCTGCCCAATGTCTATGAGGTCATCTCCAAGAGCATCGCCCCCTCCATCTTTGGAGGCACAGACATGAAGAAGGCCATTGCCTGCCTGCTCTTTGGAGGCTCCCGAAAAAGGTAGGGCATCAGGGCCTACTGACCACTGGGGTTTGGGAGAGGGCTAGTGGCTGGCCTTGAGGACAGCAGCCAGGACTGGCATGCTCTCTCCATTCTCCCTGTCACCTTCAGCCCTGCCTCCGACTCCCACATTCCTTCCTCAGCTCCCACTTTGCTTCCAGTGGAGGGGTGGGGGCCAATCTGTGCACCTCTCTCTGAAGAGAGCCCCGACCCTGACTGGGTGGGGGGATCTGGTAAGAGCAGTGGGGAGAACACTAGGCTGAGTCAGGAGACCCAGGATTAATTCTCCATTCTGCTCCTCATTCACTGTGACCTCAGGGAGATGCTCCCTGTCTGACCCTGAGGTTCCACCTGAATAAAATAGGTGTAAAAACCTGATAGCCAGAAGCCATCAGGTGCTCTTTTGAAATGATAAAATAATAGAAACATGGAAATGACAGTCCTAACGTTATTAATAAGTAGCATTAGTAGATTAGGAGATCGCCTGGCTATTAATAAGTAGCCAGGCAATCTCCTAAGTCTTGATGTATCTGAAACACAGCCAGTCCTCTCAGCAGCCCTGTGAGAAGGATCCTCTTCTGCACATCTTATAGATGAGAATATTGAGATGTAAAAAGCTAAAGGAATTTGCTGACAGTCACTTGGGTGGAGCCAGGAGCGGGCCCTCTCGGGGCCCTTCTCCAAAACTGTACAGTCCGCTGTTGGCTCTTTTCTTCCCAGCTAAGAGGGATGTCTAACAAATGCTTATTTTGTGTACGTGAACATAGTTTAAGTGTCATTTCCTTTGACCCTGACCTGTTCCCTGGGAGGCAGGCATTTTCCTTCTTTAGGCCAGGCTTCCTGTGGCTAGGGAACCCCAGAGCTAGGCGTGGACATGGGCCACAGGCCAGAGCCCCTGCTACTGTCCCTGCCTTCCTGCCTGCTCCGTGGCCCTGGACAGATTGGGTGGACTGCTAGCCACTCTTCTGGCCACCAGCTGAGTACCCACCTTCAGACTCTCACCTGGTCCCTCCGACCACCTTCCCCAGGCTCCCTGATGGACTCACTCGCCGTGGAGATATCAACCTGCTGATGCTGGGGGACCCTGGGACGGCCAAGTCCCAGCTGCTGAAGTTTGTGGAGAAATGTTCTCCCATCGGGGTGAGTGGCCTGTGATAGCCCTTCTCTCCCCTTTGGCCACCCCAGCAAGGAAGGAGAATGAGGCCCTGCGTCCTGTACACCCTTGGTGGGCCAGGTCTCCCAGAATTTCCTCCTCATTCCTCTTTGCTGAGGTCAGGATGCAGGAACACTGAACCAAGAGTTAGGATGGAGTTTATCAGCCTGGCCAGGAATTAACTGTGAACCTCAAACAAGTCATGTAATCTCCCTGAACCTCAGTTTACCCATCTGCTAAAGGGTAGTATTGATGACAGTAGTAACTCAGACCATGGGCTGGGCCTGTTGTAAGTGCTTCCTGTGTGTTTACTCAGTCCTCACCTCACTAGTACCCCATCTCATGGATGAGGAAACTGAGGCACAGAATAGTTAGGTACCTTGCCCAAAGTCATTTAACCAGTAAGTGCGAAAACAGGAATCTAACACCAAATGTCTGCTAATTGTGTCCTCTGGGGCCTCATAAGCGGGTCTTGAAGGGTCAGCAGAGGGAGAAGAGCCCACCTTTGCCATGTGGTGGGGTTATGCTGGCAGAAGGTGTGGTGTTTGACTGTGAAGTATGCCAGGTTTTCTATGCCAACACCATCTAATGGGAATAAAAAGAAACAAGTATTTTAATATATTTTGTTTAACCCAATATAACAAAAATATCTCAACTTGTAATTCTGTATAAAGTATAAAGAGGCATTTTGCAACATTTTTTAGTGCTAAGTCTTTGTAGTCACATGCGCTTTACACTTCACAGCCTAGTTGGTACCAGCCACATATTCAGGTGCTCCGTGGCAGCACGTAACGTGCAGTTACCGTATTGGGCAGGGCAGGTCTCTATAGGAGACATCCTTTGCAGGGAGTCAGGAGACCCCATTCCAGCTTTGAGTCTAACTTTAAGTTTTTCACAGTCCTCGGACCTCAGTGTGCTTATCTGTGAGCTGAGACCCTAGCAGTCCCTTCCAGGGCTGGGGTGAGGCTCAGGTGAGGTGGTAGGCTGAGCATCCTGGGGGCAGCATCTAGGCCAGACTAGGTGCGGCTTCCTCATTCCAGAGGGAGGAGTGTTAGTTGGAACCCTGGGTTCCAGGCTCTGCCACCAACTTTGATGTGTGACCCTCTGACCCCCTGGGGTCAGTGAGTGGAGCTGGAACTAGGCCCCAACACCTTCCCACCTCTCCCAGGTATACACATCTGGGAAGGGCAGCAGCGCAGCTGGCCTGACAGCCTCAGTCATGAGGGACCCCTCATCCCGGAACTTCATCATGGAGGGTGGAGCCATGGTCCTGGCTGATGGTGGGGTTGTCTGCATCGATGAGTTTGACAAGGTGAGTCTGCCAGCATGTGATAGCCAAGAGGTGGGTGGCACCTAGTAGCTGTGGGGCTGGAGTGTGTGACCTCTGCTTGGACAGCAGAAACAACCTCTGACTTGCTCCAGGAGATGTGGACTCAATCCCCGTCACTCTAGAGTATCTCTGGAAAGCTGCTTTATCTCTCTGAGCCTCAGTTCCCACACCTGGAGAATGGAGAGGGGAGAGCCAGGCCCAGACAGTTGTCACCATGATTGGAGGCGATTCAGCTTATCATCAGCATGGCTTGGAGTCAGCACTTGGGAATGTGAATGATGTCTGCTATTAGTTTTCCTACTGCCGTTGCTTGCTTCCCCACCCTTTTTACTGGGGTGGGTCTGATGGGCCTTCTCTCCCCCAATAAGATGCGAGAAGACGACCGCGTGGCAATCCATGAAGCCATGGAGCAGCAGACCATTTCGATTGCCAAGGTGAGTGGCCTCCTGGTGAGGCACAGCCATGCTTGGGCTGTTGTGATGTCTGGGCCTGCCCCCAGTGCCCAGGCCTCTGATGCAGCCAAAGGTCCAGAATTGAAGTCGGGGGTGACATGTCTTTAGGATCTCTGTCATCTCCTTCCCTTCCTCTTCTTTCTCTTCTCAGGCCGGGATCACCACTACTCTGAACTCCCGCTGTTCCGTCCTGGCTGCAGCCAACTCGGTGTTCGGCCGCTGGGATGAGACAAAGGGGGAGGACAACATCGACTTCATGCCCACCATTCTGTCCCGCTTCGACATGATCTTCATTGTCAAGGATGAGCACAATGAGGAAAGGGATGTGGTACGTCCAGGGGCAGGCTGGGGGCCGCAGGGCGCTTGGGGCCTGGTTTGGCCAGCCATGGACTGCAGAGAACACTGAACCGAGGGATCTGGAACCCGGCAGCCTGGCCTGCTACCGCTCTGATTTGGGGTGAATCACTCTCTGGGCCTCGTTCTTTGAAACAGGAGAGTTGATACTTGGTTTCAAGTAGCAGATATTCAGTTCTGATTTGCAGATTTCTGAAAGAAAATAACTTTTTGGCTTATATAGCCAACATGTCCTGTGGAAGATCTGGTTTGAGGCCTAGCTGGATTCAGGTTCTCAGACAGTGTTTCGTGGCACCCTCCCTGCCTGCCTGCTCTGCTTTCCCTCAAGGTTTGTTCTCAGACTTCCCTCTTATGGTACAAAGACAGCCTCTGACAGCACCAGAATTTTGTCTTGTCAGCTTAACAGCCCCCAAAGAAAAAAGTTCTTTTTTCCATTAGTCTTTTCAAAAATCCCAGGTGTGACTTTCATTCACTTGGATTCCATCAAATGTCCACCCCTGAGACAGAGATCTTGGTTGTCCTTGGCTAGGCCTGGCCATGTACATGCAGAGTGTGGTGGATGGCAGGAGGGACAAGGAACCTTAGGTTCTCTCTAAAAGAAAACCAGCTACCCTCCTAAGAAGGAGCTTGGTATACGCAAGCAAGCAGTCTGAACCTCCCTTTAGTCTCTGTGATCCTGGGACCTCAACACATCAGCTGCTCCTGCCCTGCCTGCCCAACCCCTTTTGGGACCGGGTTTGTGAGGGCTTCAGGGCTGATACAGAGTCCTTTCCCCCCACCCCTCCTAGATGCTGGCCAAACACGTCATCACACTGCACGTGAGCGCGCTGACCCAGACTCAGGCTGTAGAGGGCGAGATTGACCTGGCCAAGCTGAAGAAGTTCATCGCCTACTGTCGCCTGTGAGTCCTGGATGCAGGCACCATGGGGGTGGTGGCCTGCCCAGCCTTTCTGGTCCTCCTCACACAGGACAGCTCGGGTGATGCCGATTCCTAGGTTTTTAGCTCCTCTGACCCTGCTGTACTCCTTTCCTGGCCTGCCCTAGTCACTCAGTGGCTCTCTGCCTCAGTTTCCCCATCTCCAAAATGGAGTAGGATTTAGGTGGTCCTGAAGACCCCCTGGTCTCCAGTGTGCAGTGTGGAACTTCTGGACACTGGCTCTGGGTAACCCCACCCCTCTGGCTGTGTGACCTTGGCCAAGTCAGTTGGCCTTTCAGCCATGCTTCCCTGGATTGATGAAGGATCATGAGTAAGTGTTCCAGTAGTAGTGACCATAATAAGTAGTGAACACTCTTTTGCCAGGCACCATTCTGGACAGTTTATATGCATAAAGGAACTTTAACCCTCCCCCAAAGGTAGGTGTCCCATCATTCCATTTTACAGATAGTGACGGTGAAACAGAAAAAAGAAAAAGTAGTTTGTCCAAGGTCGTGTGTTGGAGGTGATGGAGTCAGGACTTGAACTTAGTGTTTGCTTCCTGAGGTTGTGTTGAGATTCTTGACATACAGCGCCTCAGTTGTCTTTGGTGTGAGTTAAGCCCCTGGGGCTGAGGGATCTTCAGGTAGCCTCTGCTGGGTAGGTGGGGCCCTGCAGATGTTGGCTCCTTGGCTCACCAGCTGCCGTCTGGGTGTGGCAGGAGGCGAGCAGCAGCCAAGTGGCTCCGGGGGCTCCTGTAACTCTGCACTCTGTGTGGTCACTTCCCCGCTCCACCCAGTCCTTCCCACTGGGCCTCAGTACCTTCCACCTTATCATCCGGGTTTGCATGAGGGGATCTGAGACTTCCCCAAATCAGTGATTTGTCAGTCAGTCCCTGGGGCTGGAGGGGACGGGATGGGGTAGACACTGATCCATCTGCCATGGCCCTGCTTACCTCACCACCTCCTGGAAGAGACACGTACCCCGACCCTGGACATTAGTCACTGCTGGGCCTCTCGGGGTGTCATCATGGGTTGGGTGGAGGAGGTGGAGACTGCTGCATAAACCCACGGTTCAGGGGACTCTGGTGGCCTGTGTGGCACTGCTGTAGTCACAGTGGTACCCACTGTTGGCTATGGGGTGTTACTGGTAGCAGAACGCCATACCCCATCCAATGGCAAGGAAGGGACAGCTCTCACCCTTGCAGGCCTTCCTGGCTGCCTTCCACCTATATTTTGACAAAGGTGGCCATTTTTCCTCCCAATGTTGACCCTCTTGGCTCCTACCCACAGCCCGTTTTGAGGTTTAAGTATGTGCCGCTGCTGGTGCCTTTCCCTGTATGAGAAGGCAGCAGTGGTGTGGTGGGAAAGCACATGCCTGAAAGCCCGCAAAGGGCCAGGGCCAGGCCGGACACCCCAAGATGCCCTTCTGGCCTCACACCCACTGTTCCTTACTGTCCTGCAGGAAGTGCGGTCCCCGGCTGTCAGCAGAGGCTGCAGAGAAGCTCAAGAACCGCTATATCATCATGCGGAGCGGGGCCCGTCAGCACGAGAGGGACAGCGAGCGCCGCTCCAGCATCCCCATCACTGTGCGGTGAGCAGGGCCTGGGGCTGGGCTGGACAGATGGACCCCCCTTCCCCAGCAGGAAGTGTAGCCCAGGGCAGTGGCCCATTTCAGACACATGGGCAGGCCTGTGGCAAGGTCTGTTGGACAGAGCGGTGTCCTTTGGCTGTGAGAGGTGTCCTTTTGGCTGTGATCTCTGTATTTCTTGGTGTGTTAGGGCCGGGGAGACCCGAGACCCTCTGCCTTGAAATAGGTATGGCTCCCCCCATTAGGTCTGCAGCCTGAGGGTGAGGGAAGGACCCAGCCTGGGAGTCAAGAGATCTGCGTCCTGGCCTCTGAACCAGTGGGTGAGGGCAGAGAAATTTCTTTTCTCTCTGTGCCTCTGTAGCTCTTAACTTGCTCATTCTCGTTAGTGCACTGCTGATTAATCAGAGGTGATTTGGCTGTACCTGATGGAAAACCAAGTAAAGTAGCTAAATAAGTTAGAAGTTTATTTCCCTCTTATGTCAGAAGGTCCTGAGGTCGGTGTCCAGGACTGGCATGATGGACCCTCAGAATCGTCAAGCCTCCTTCAGGCTCCTTCTTGTCTCATATCACAGGGTGGCTGCCGGAACTTTAGCCGTCATCTTCACACCCCATGCAGGAGGGGAGGAAGGAAGAAAAGGACTCACCCTTTTAAGGCCACTCCCTTAAATTCCTGTAGCCACAACTCAGTCAACCCAGACATACCCAGCTGCAAGTGAGGCTGGCTGTCATGTGCCAGAATAAAATTCGGGATCTGTTACTAAGGAGGAAAGGGAGATGGGTTAGGAGGGACCGAGCTAGCAGTCTCCTCTGTGATCTCCTGCTTGCCGCAAGCCCCTCCCTGATGTCAAGGTGGATGGAAGAGGGGAGAGCAGGCCGAGGCCGCCCTGAGCACCCCGTCACTCCCACACAGGCAGCTGGAGGCCATCGTGCGCATCGCCGAGGCCCTCAGCAAAATGAAGCTGCAGCCCTTCGCCACCGAGGCAGATGTGGAGGAGGCACTAAGGCTCTTCCAGGTGTCCACGCTGGATGCTGCCTTGTCTGGCACCCTGTCAGGTGAGCAGATGCCGGGCGTGGTCCCGTGGGGTCTTGTGGGCTCCCCAGCCCAGAGCTTCTGCTGGGGCTCTGCACTGCTTGTTGCTTCTTCACAGTTGCTGAGCTTCTCTGAGCTTCCTTTTGGCAATAAAGCCCCTCTCCATTTTCTACCCCCCAAGATAGGAGAAAGCAGCTTCTCTCCTACATAGTCTTCTTGACCCAGTTTATTAATAATGATTATACTTTTGTCATTCGTTAAGAACAAAAGCTGGCTGTCCTGTTTGTTGCACTTATAACTGCTTTCAGTACTTACAAAGATATTTCCCTCATTTTACTTTCCATCTGTCCTTCCTGTCTTAAAGATAAGGAAACTGACATTCTGAGAGACGTCTACATGGTACCCGAGGTCCCTTAGCTAGATTCTGACCCCCAGGCCAGCATTTTTCCCACAGTAACCTGTAACTCATACTGCCGCCTTTGGGCTCCACCATTCAACAGACCTTTCCTAAGCACTGATTCTGTGCCGTGCTCTCCTGGGGTCACCCAGCAGATATTGCTGAGGACTTTTAATGCCAGGCATTGTTGTAAGTGCCTGGAATAAAAGAATGAGCAAATCACCAAATCCCTGCCTCTGTGGGAAGGGGCAGAGAGTAAAGAGACATGTACTTGTGAGGTTGGTCCATGGGCAGCAAGGCCGAGTGTCAGAAGAGAGTGGCAGGGCTGTTTTAGAACCTGCTTAGAGTGAGGAAGGGGCTCCCTGGGGAGGTACAGCCTAGGCAGAGGGAATGGAAGTGCCAAAATGCCGAGGAGGGAGCAGGGTTGGTGAGGTCATGAAACCTCCCAGAGGCCAGCGTGACTGGACCGAGGGGATGAGGGGCAAAGAGGAGATGAGGTTGGGAGGAAGTGGGGACAGATCCTGACCTTGCAGAGCCCAGGTGAAGACCCATTCTCTGTCCCAGAGGGGCTTCTTGCAACATGGAGTATTTGCAAACTGAGGGCTCTCAGGGAGACTGAGGACACAGGACAGGAGTGATTTAGGTCAGTCATATTTAAGTTGGGTTTCACGGGCTGTACAGGCCCCTTACTTCAGCCCAAGGTAGGGAAGTCTGCCCTACCCTGCTTGCCACAGGGGACCCTGAAGTTCTCTATTTCCTTGTTCCTCTGTCAGGTTGTTTTATCTTTAGAGAAGAGTGGTGTATTGAAGTCTGCCACTATTAGTATCAAAACATTTATTGCTCCCTTCAGTTTTGCCAATGTTTGCCTCAGTGTATTTTGGAGCTCCTTGATTAGGAACGTAAACATTTATGATTGTTATTTGTTCTTGGTGAAGTGTCCCTTTTAATATGTAGTGTCCTCCTGTCTCTTATGACATCTTTACATTTAAAGTCTATTTTTCTAATATTAGTATAGCTAGTCCTGTCTTCTTTTGGTAACAACTTGAATGAAACATTTTTTTCCATCCTTTCACTTTCATTGTATTTGTATCCTTGGGTTTAAGATGAGTCTCTTGTAAGCATCATATAGATTAATCATATTTCTTAATCTATTCTGCCAATCTGTATCTTTTAGTTGGTGAATTTAGTCTGTTAATGTTACTGTTAACAGTAACGTTACTTTGTGGTTGTTACTGTAGAAGCATTTCTTGAATCTACCATCTTACTCCTTGGTTTTTATTTGTCAAATCTATATATTCTTTTCCACTTCTTTCTTTTTGTCCCTTTAAGTTCCCTTACTGGTACTCTTCAATTCTGTGCCCTCCTCCAGACCTCCTTCTCCTGTCTTTTTTTTTCCAGCAGACAGAACTCCCTTTAGTATTTCTTATAGGGCTGTCTCTTGTTGACAAATTCTCTCAGCCTTTGTCTAAAAATTTTAATCTCTCCCTCACTTTTTTTGTATGCTGTATGCTGGGTGTCACAGTCCATTCTATTTCCATGTGAGTATCCTGTTATTGTAACAACATTTGTTGAATTTATTTTGTTTGTGTTTTGGGAAAAGCTTTGGGTTGGGAATCAAACCGGGGTCGCCTGCATAACAGGCGAGAATTCTTTCACTGAACTACCCTTACACCCCCCTCTCCCTTACTTTCTTTTTTTGCGGGGGGAGTGTATGGTCCAGGAATTGAACCCAGGTCTCCTGCATGAAAGGAGAAACCCTTCTCCCTCACTTTTTAATTTTTTTTATTTATTAAACATAACATACAAACACAAACATTTTTACCATATGATCATTCCATTCTTGATATATAATCAATAACTCATGATATCATCACATAGTTGCATATACATTATCATGATCATTTCCTGGAACATTTGCATCAATTCAGAAAAAGAATCTCCCTCAGTTTTGAAGGACAACTTGGCTAGGTACAGAAGTCTTGCCTGGAAGCCTTTTTCGTTCAGGATCTTAAATATGTCATACCATTGCCTTCTCGCCTCCATAATGCCTGTTGATTAGTCCAGATTCAGTCTTATGTGGTTTCTCTTGTATGTAATAGATCATTTTTCTCATGCTGATTTTAGGACTTTCTGCTTCTCTTCAACATATGATTAGTATGTCTTGGGAGGCCTATTTGGATTTATTCCATTTAGGGTTTGTAGGGCTTCTTTGATTTGCATATTTATGTCTTTTATAAGGATTAGGAAGTTTTCTCTGAATATATCTTCAGCTCTTTCCCAGCCCTTCACCCTTCTCCTTCTGGGACAGTCTTATTTTTGCATGCCTTTTGTTGTCTGTCTTTTCCCTAAGATCTTGTTCCATTTTTTCCACCTTTGTTGCCATTTGTTCTTTTGTGCACTCCAGTTCAATTCTTCTGCCTTCTAGCTCACTTATTCTTCCTTCCTCTTCTAATCTACTCGTGTAACTCTAGTATATTTCTATTTTGGTCTGCAGCATCTTTCATCTGCTATTTTTCTATCTAATCTTTTGAATGTTTTGTTATGCTCTTCTAGTGTCTTCTTGATATCTTTATTTGTTTGTGAATATCCTTTAGTAGTTGGTCCATATTCTGTGTCCCTACCAGTGTTTTGATTTGGTCATTTAGCTGGTCCATTTCTGCCTGGATCTTCACATGCTTTGTTATTTTTTGTTGTGTTCAGAGCATTTCATTATCTAAGGTTATTTTGTGAGTTGGATTCCTTCACTCATCTAAAGTTTTGTATTTACTTGGGTTTGCTTTGAAGGTCCTCTTTTGTACTTGGTTTGTTAGTAATTCCCTGCCAAACCAAGGCCTGGATCTAATGTAGGGGGTATAATTCTATTGGAGGGTCCGTTAAAAGGTGAGCAGGGGTGCATCGTAGTTCAGTGGCAGAACGTCCATCCGCTATGCAGGAGACCTCGGCTTGACTCCCAGCCCATGCATCAAAAAAAAAAAAGAAGAAATTGGAAAAAAAAACCTATTATATTAAGCCATATTAGGCCCCAAAGCCCGGAGACACCCCAAGGTATGTTGGGAGTGAACTCAGACTGGTGTCCACAGAAGAGAAAGAGGGAGAGAAAAAAAGGATTAAAAGTAAAAAGTAAAAAATAAAAAAAATCTAGGCAGATAGGGAGTTTAGTTTGCCAGATAGCACTTACTGCTTCTTCTCAGCAGTTGGCGATCGTGAGCTGCCTCCTCCCCTCAGGCCTGCCTTACCCCATTCACAGCAGCCCACTAGGCAAGATGGTGTGTGCAGCAGGGGGTTGATGTTTTTTTGTGTGCAGCGACTGAACAGTACCAGCTTGCAGGATGGAGCAGCTGATCATAGTGCCCAGGGGCGTGGGCTTTCGTGGCCGGCTCCTAGACTCTCCTCTGGGCTCCCCGTGGGTGCTGCCAGCTATGTTGCTGCACAGGGAGGTCTCCCCAGCCAGTAGCTGGGGCAGGTTGGATTGGAGGGACTGTCTGTTCCCTTGGATCCATACTTACCTGCCTGCCTGTTGCCTGCCCCTGATTGGGTGACAGCTGAGCAGATTCACCCTGCTCTCCCTGTCCTATCCCCCTGCCTCTCTCTACCAGGACCTCCCCACGAAATGTCAAAGACTCTGTTTTATCACTCATCCCCGGTCAGTTTTTCTGTCTCCTCTCTTACCCTGTGGAGCAGGGGTGCAGCCTGCCTATGTGCCTCCACCGTCTCCCTCAGCTCACTTTTCACACCACAGGGGTGGAGGGCTTCACCAGCCAGGAGGACCAGGAGATGTTGAGCCGCATTGAGAAGCAGCTCAAGCGCCGCTTTGCCATTGGCTCCCAGGTATCGGAGCACAGCATCATCCAGGACTTCACCAAGCAGGTGGGCTTCCCGGGGACTGGGGGTATAGGCGGTTCCCTGATGGCTCCCCAAGACCTGGCCCCCCCATCACCTTGTCCTGTTGCTCAGCAGAGAGGCTCTAGGGTCGGGGTGGCATAGAGGTGGGGCAGCTGCCCACCTGCCGCCCCTTGTCCCAGACCTGTTCCTGCCTACCTTTCCTCTCCTGGGGTCTGCTTCCGTCTTGGGTGGGGTGGGTGGATCTTTTACTGTCCCATGAGGGGTGGGGGAAGTGGGGTCCTGGTAGAACCCAGGCCCCTCCTAAGACCCCCCATCTCTCCCTTCTCCACTGTCTGGTTTTTCAGGGGTTGGATGCTCAGAGCCTAGAGGGCATCCTCCCAGCTCGCCAGGGAGGGTGCTGCTGCCCTCACAGCAGGAGATGGGGCCTTCCAGATGCTGTGCAGAAATTACCATCATCTTTAGACGGCTCTGGCTTCTGGACTCGGCTCCCTTTCATTTCCAGCCTTACGTTTCCATCTTAGAGCAGTCTTATGCAGTAGGTGGTATCCTGCCCGTACTGCAGGTGGGGAGACAGGTTTAGAGAGGATTAGGGATGGCAAGTGCCAGATGTACTCAAGTCAGATGGACTTGATTTTAAGTACCAGCTCTAGCACTTAATTGAGCAAGTGGCTTAGCCTCTCTGCGCTTCAGTTTACTGCCCCGTGAGGTGGCGACAATCATAGCAGCAGCCATACAGGGTTCTGGAGTACGGAATGAGTTAATGTGTGTAGAGTAGGGGCCTGTACGATACGCTCAGGAAATATGCACTCTTTTTACTATCAGAGGGCGTGAGAGCCTTTTATACATGTGAAGTTCCTTGTGAGCAGAGGGGTGCTGGGTCTCGGAGCACTGTGGGTGTTCTGGGGGGTTCCTTCATCCATCCCTGTGTCCCCACAGAAATACCCAGAGCACGCCATCCACAAGGTCCTACAGCTGATGCTGCGGCGGGGCGAGCTCCAGCATCGCATGCAGCGCAAGGTCCTCTACCGCCTCAAGTGAGCCGCACCGCCTACTGCGGCCTCTGCCTCCCCAGCCGCATTGCCTCCAGCTTCCCACCTGCCCTCCTCTCCGTCCCTGGGAGGGGGGACCCCTGCCCCACAGAAAGGAGCACCTGGGTCCTGTCTTGCTGCTTCTGGGCGTCAGCCTCTGCACTTCCAGGAACTGTGCCTTTGGAATTTGTTGAGATAATAAAGCGTGGCTGTATTTGGTTATCTGTCGGCTTCTGTGCTTAGTGACCTGCTGCCTGCTGTCCTGCCCTCACAGGCTTTGGGGCCAGGCAGACCCAGGTTCTGACCTGGACCTGCCACTGGGCTCCCGAACTTGTTTCTTCAGCTGTTCAGCTCTTGCCTCACTGGTGCTGGTGAGAATTCAGCCCAGTTCAGTACGTGCTTTGTAAGGTGTGTACAGACCCTGCCTTTCGGTGCCTTGGTTTCCTAATCGGAAACAGGGATGCCACTGGTACCTGCCACACAGGGTTGTTCTTAGATCAAATGAGGTACTGTTTGGAAAGGGCCAGGCAAGGCCCGACAGTGTGATAAGAGCTTCCAGGGACATGCTTAACAGGTCTTCCTGCACATCGTAGAGCAGAAGTGCTGGAATTCTGTGGACCGTTTTTCTTCTACAGGGCCACCTACAAGCTGTGGGCCCTGGGTAGGCCCTCTATCTCTCTGTGCCTCAGTTTATCATTAGCAACCTGGAGATACTGGATGCACATATCATGAGTTTTGAAGATGGAACCATGGAAGGCACTAGTGATGGCAATATTGGAGCAAAAAGCGTAATGTTTTGGTAATTATTTTGCCTGATACCCTTAGTTCAATAGCAATATGTTATTTTAAAGAAAGAATTCACAAAACTAAAGAAAAACCAGCAAATTAATTGTTTTTTTTAAATACATAGCTTGAGAAATATAAAGCATTAAGCAAAATACCTCATTCTTATTTACAGCTAATGTATTAGTAAGTAGATGCTAAATAATAAGACAATTCAATTGATGAAGAACTTGAAGTAAAATTACTTGATCTTTCTAAAAAACACACAAAAGCTCTGCATCTGTGCTGTCATTGTTGACTCACAAGTACATTTGTGCACAAAATTTCCCAGCTCCTTAAAGCCCTTTCTGACTTGGCGCGTTATGGAGAAATGGAAAGATGAGAGTTATGAGCTATGTCAGTTTTCCTCTGACTCATTCATCTTCAAAGCCCATTTCTTTTTTTGGTAATTTTAAGAACTTTTTGAACTGCTTTTTGTTTTCTTTTACTTGGATGGCAGTCTTCTTGACAGTGTGCGAGTGTGCTTCCAAGAAAGCATTTCCTGCCCTTTACCTTTCCTACTTTTATCTTGTTCAGGTGGTGGCTGAGCATTGACTGCTTCTATTTCTGAACCGAAATCTGTCCTGTTTGTGGCATTTTCCGACTAGAGTATGCGTTGACCTGACCATAGCCGCTTTGCGTCACTGGCAGCCACTTCCTCTCGGCTCTGAGGGTGATGAGGGCAGAGGGCTGTCTCCAGTGAGTGTACTCCTGGGGCTTCATCCATGGGCGGTGTCCGAACCAAGGGAGACAGCAAAGTCATGGTTTTTCAGCCCTACCATTCCGCCTTTGTAAGCTGGAATGGACCTCATCCTCCCAGCAACCTTAGGTGATGGTGATGTGGTCACCTTTGTTTTGCAGATAGGGAAACAGGCTGGGAGAGGCAAGCATCTGTCACAGAAAGTGACTGCAGGGTCACGATTCCAACCCTGCTCATCCTGGCCCCATCATTCCACACTGCCTCCTACCTCATCCTCACTGGGTGGGCAGTCCTTGTGCCAGGCCCAGGCAGGCGCAGGGGATAGATGGTCCTGGCCCGGAGGAGGGGCCGGTCAAGTGCAGGGGACTAATTGGGGGCAGAGAACATGACAGTGGCAGGGATGGAGCTGGTGGGATGGGGATCGGGGGCTGCAACTAGCTTTGCTGGGAGCGGGGAGTGGCTATGGGGGAAGAAGCTGTGCCTAAAATATGCACAGCAATGTTCTAGGTGCAGGCGCAAGGAAGAGTGTTCCCGCAGGGGAAAGAGTACAGCAACAGGCTAGGGGTACATGGGGAAGCAGGCCGCACGTGTATCATGAGCTCCTGCAAAGGCTGAGGAGGAGAGAAGCTGGGAGGAAGGTGAGCAGATTGCTACCTCCCACCAGCCCCGTTGTTCTGAGAGGGGCCCGTCCGTGGGAGGCTGGATTGCAGGAGAGTGGAGTACTCGGGCATGGACGGTGGGTCTGGGATCCAAGTTCTTGGAATCAAGGGAAAGAATCAACCCAGGGAAGCCTCAGACACTGCACTGAACTGGGGCTGGGCTGGGGTACATTCACAGGCTGTCCAGCAGATAGAGGTATAGCTACAATCTCCCTTCTCCCACCTGTCTTCTCAGCTCTTCTTTCCCTCTACTCACCTGCCTCACACTGGGCAATTGCTTAATCTCAGCCTCTGTATTCTCACCTGTTAAAAGCAGGTAACAACAGTGCCTCCCCCATGGGGTGGCTGGGGCTTGCTCTAGGCCATGTATATCAAGAGCTACCAGTGCCTGACACTGAGGGGATGCTGGGAGGAGGGCTGGGTTTCTGTTTTCTCCCTGTTACCTTTATTTCTTCACATGCTGGGGGCCTCTCCTAGCAACAGCCCCTCCTCTCCCTCCACCTGCCTTGGCTTCTGTCTTTTCACTTCTTTTTCCACCAAGAAAGCTACCGTGTTTCCTCATCTCCAGTTTAGAATCGAGAAGGGGAAAGAGTGGTTAGTGAATTTGCTCACGGTATATTCCCTTTACCTGGCTTATCTGAAAGTGGGGGAGATAAGAACCCACCTAAGAGTTGTGGTCAGGGTCACACACGTGTGGAGAGCGCTCAGCATGGCACCCACTATAGGCTCAGGGAGACTTGCCCATCCCCACATGTGGAGCGCATGGTGAGAGCTGGGGTTGTAGGGGCAGCTGGCCTGAGTTTCAGTCCCCTCCCCATGCCTCCTGGCCCTGTGCTGGAGTTCAGTTTCCTTATCAAACTGTAAGTGGGGACAGTGCAGGCTGAATGGGGCAGGAGATGGAGGGGTGGGAGGGCAGGTAGAGCTTGCAGAGGGCGAGGGCCGGGCACTGGCTCAGCGAGCAGCAGCTGTGGTTACTAATAGCTTACGACTGTGTTGGCCCCAAAGCGGCCAGTGGGGCCAATTGCCTTGTCCCTGTTGTGCTTTTTTTCTCCCCAAACCTCATGATTTTGCAGTCAAAGCTGGTTCCCTGCTCTTCCAGGGTGTGAGGAGGACAGTGGCCATGAGGGGGCACCAGAGCCTCAGGCAGCGGCCAGCTGGGTTGGTCTGGCCTCCCTCGCCTGGGGCTGGGGGGCCTGGGGCCATGCTGTGTCTCACTCCAGCCGCTGGCTTCTCAGGGACCTCCCAGACCCTAACCCTGGGAATCCGGAAACTCCCTGGCTTGGAGTCAGCAGCCCACAATCTGCCTCGAGGATAGTCACCACCAGCTTTCTTTAGACAAAGGTCAGACTCTAGCATGCATTCTATTTAGTCTGTATAATCCTCCCGGGAAGCAGTATCATCATCTCTGATTACAGACGAGGAAACTGAGGCCCAGCCTGCAGCCGGGCTTCAAACCTCGCATCTGACCCTGCAGTCTTTGTCGACCGCCTCTGAGAACCCCAGAATCTTAGTCTTAGAACGATCACATTTTACAATCTTGCAATCTTGAGGGCATTAGGAGGCTAGACCCATAGAAACTGATTGCAACAATTTTGCATGGGTGAAAGAAGAAAAGTAAAGAATCAGTGTTTCTCCCCTGCCTGTCCCGGTGCCACCAGACTTCCCTCCTGAGAGGTGACCTCAGTTGGAAGGAGTTCCAGGTGTAGAAACATACAATTGTGGAGCCCCCAGCTTCAAGCCCACCAGCCTCGACTTCTGTTCCTTGCCCCACTGCCTCCTCCTGGGATGTCTCAGCCTGGAAAGGCCCAGCTACTGCTGGGGAGGACGCACTGGGGGTTTGCCTCCATGAGGGGAGAGTGGAAGTGCAGAGGGTCAGGGGGCAGGTGTGGGAGGGCTGCAGGCGAGACCCCTTCCCCGTGAGGTTGCCCTGCAGAGCTGGCTTGGAGCTGGTGGCCCCACCCAGGGGCCAGCTCCTCTCGGCGGGAGGGCAAAGGCCTCTGACCTGGATGCCAGGACGTGTGCGTGCGAGGGGTGGACTCCACTTGGACGTCTTTTTTAGGAGCCCCCTGTGATCTCCGAGTGCCCCTCTCCTGTCGGAGCACATCCAGAATTGTGGATTGAAAGTTGCCATTGATCCGTCTGCACAGTCAGCATGAGGACTCTGGGGGGATGGCTCTGCTGGGTTTGGCATCCTTTCTGCAGAGGCCCTGGTGCTTTGTACTTTCTCACCTCGTGGTTCATGCGGCCACTGAAATTGTTTCTTTCTGGGTTTTTCTATCCCAGAGTGGGAAAAAACATGCTTGGTTCTCTGAATCCCAAGTCCAGGAAATGCAGTGGATACTCAGTAAATTTCACTGATTTAAAAATATTAATAATAATAGGAATCTTATATAACATGTACCACATGCCAGGCACGGCGTCTGGTGTCAGGTCAGGTCGAGGACTTTGTCTTGGGGGCACCGGGGTGGTCTTGTACTTTGAGATGGCTCCAAAGCAGCTCACTGGGGGTGGAGGTGACAGGCTCTGGTTACATAAGCCCCCCAACCTGGGAGCCAGAATGATGCCTTGACAGTTCTGTTTGCAGCCCCCACATGGAGCTCATGCCTTAGCAGAAAGAGCTGGGGGCTGGGGGGTGGGGCACAGGGTGGTGGTGAAGGGGAGCACCTGAGAGCAGCTGCTTGAGTTGGCCCGGCCTCCAGCACCAGCCTCTGGCACCAAGGAAACAATTCCTGTCCACTGTCTAGTCCCTCCCTGCCCAACCCTACTTAGAGCCATCTGTACAGCCCCTCGCCCAGCTTGGCCTCATCAGGCTCTGGGAAGGGGGAGAGGGGAGTGGAGGATGTGGTGGGGAGGTGGGCTGCCTGTATGAGAATGGAGATGGCAGGTCAGAAAAGGGGAGCAGGAGAACAGGCACAAAGAAGAGAGCCCGAGGGAGAGCTGGGAGGCTAAGGACTGCTGTGGGCAGCTGCCTCTGGGGGCAGGTGGGAGAGCACCAGGCCAAGCCTCTAGGTAGATGCCATTCACTCACCCTTCATCCCCTTTGCATGACAGGAGAGCCCGCATGATGAGAGACCCTGCCCACTGTAACTTGAAAGGACCTGGGCAACATCAGAGCTTTGTCCTTGTGAGACTGAGGCCCAGAAAGGGCATATGACTTGCTCACAGACACATAGCACCTAGAGGCTGAGCTGGAGCCAGAACCCAGACCTCTTGGCAATTAGTCCAGTGCTCTTAGCATGACACCATGCAGCCCTTTGGGGCTTTGGGATCTATTGTATTGGGAATTCTTAATTGCTATGGGTTGAATTGTGTCACCCCCAAAGGATGTTGAACTCCTAACTCCTGGTACCTGGGAATGTGACCTTATTTGGAAATAGGGTCTTTGTAGATATAATCAAGTTGAGAGGAGGTCACACCAGATTAGGATAGGTCCTAAATCCAACAAATGGTGTCCTTAGAAGAAGGCCATAGGAAGACACAGAGACACACATGGAAGGAAGAAGGTCATGAAGACCCAGGCAGAAACTGGACTGAAGCACCTGCAAACCAAGAAACATCAAGAATGGTTGGCAACCCCCAGAAGCCAGGAAGAGGCAAGGAAGGACTCTCCCCCAGAGCCGGCAGAGGGAGCATGGCCCTGCCAACACCTGGATTTCAAACTTCCAGCCTCCTGAACAGTGAGACAATAAATTTCTGTTGCTTTGAGCCACCCAGTGTGTGGGGCATAGTTATAGCAACCCCAGGAGCCTAAGACACTCATCTAAGTGGTTGCCATGGGATTTGGTTTCCTGGGCGACTCAGCAAATACCATGAAATAGGTTGCCTTAAACAATGGGAATTTATTAGCTCACAGTTTTGAGGCTAAAACAAAGTACAAATCAAGGCATCATCAGGTCGATGTTTTCTCCTTGGTCCTTAATCTGTCATGTGGTAAGACACCTGGCGGCACCTCCTGGTCTCTCCCTTTTCTTCTGGATTCCGTTGATGCTCAGCTTCTAGCTTCTCCATCCACGGCTTTCTCTCTCTACCTTGAAAGGACAGCAGTAATAGGATTAAGGGTTAAGGGTCAACCCATCCTGATCGAGGTGGACCACACTTTAGCTGAAGTAACCTCGTCAAAGATCCTTCTTACAGTGGGTTCACACCCACAGGAATGGATTAACTTTAAGAACCTGTTTTTCTGGGTTACAGACAGCTTTGAACCACCACACCACGTTGTGTTGGTGTGTGTGTAATGTTGTACTTCCGCATGCCCCTGTTCTCCTACTGCCATCCTCCTCTTCTCCCACGGGCTGACCCTGTAGGGGAAAGGGTGGCAGTCAATGGGGCTTTTTTTGGGGGGGTGGATGGTGCATGAGCCAGGAATCGAACCCACCACATGGCAGGTGAGAATTCTATCACTGAACCACCCATGTACCGTTTGGAAAACGTTTTGTGGGGGTGGTTAGCCAAAGAGGTTTTATTTCAGCTTTCCATCTGAAAGAGCCAGGGCCAGGCACCGAGGATGACAGCCTCCCCTACCTCATCCCATCCCATCCCTTTTCCTGGAGGCAGAGTGTGGTTGGGGGGCTGGAGCCTGTGCTGGGGGCCTCCCCTTCAAGCCGTGGTAGACACCCCCTAGGGTGGCCTGCCATTTGGGTAGTAATAGCCTCATGTGATCCCCACCCCTTGAGTATGGCCTGGATTTAGAGACTCACATGTTATAAATGGAATAGAGCAGAAGTGATGTCACTCCCAAGATCAGGTTGTAGAACTGACCGAGGCTTCCGTATTGGGTGTCTTGCTTGCCACTTGCTCAGAAACCTGCAGCCCTCTTGGGAGTTCCCTGGCTGTGGCCCACAGGCAGTGAGGGTCCTAGGGCAGGCAGTAGCCATGGGGGTGAGTTTGGAAGTGCTTCCTCCTCCATGTTGAGTCTTAGATGAGACCACAGCCCTGGCTCCAACTTTGCCCTGGGCCAAAGAGGCACCCATTGGAGCCATGTCCAGATTCCTGACCCACAGAAACTGTAAGATAATAAATACTTGTTTCAAGCCTCTAAGTTGGGGCCTATTTGTTACGCAGCCATAGACAACTAAATACTACCCCTCACCAGCTCCGGGAGCCATGTCACCCTTGCTCCCTGATCCCTTCCCATCTGTGACCTTAACCCTCCTTATCTCCATGGTGGCCCTGTGATGTATTTAGGACAGATCTGAACATCCCTAGAGGACGAATGAGGGGACTGAGGGCCCCCGATGAGAGAGGGTTTGTTGGAGGACACAGAGTGTCCCAAACAGATAAGGACCGACCCAAGCAGAAGCCAGGCCAGGCCCCTGATGCCAGCCGCTGTGCAGCATGGGAAAGACAGCGATGGCAGTGCTGGGGCTCCTGCCACCCCCTCCTGGAGCAAGGCCACCTGTGCTGCAGACGCTAGGACACTTTACCACTACACTTCCCAGACAGCCTTGCAGCTGGCATTCCAGACCGCACATAAATCTTGCCATCAGATGCATTTGCACAAGACTAGAAGTTGGAACGGAGTTTCATGGCGAGAGAAGGGGTGCAGAGTGTCTGTTTTGTGGTGTGGACCGCAGCAGGAGGGTGTGGTTGTGGGGCTAGTGGCCACAGCCGTGGCTTCCCAGCTCCACGACTGCAGCTCCCTTGGCAGCTCAGTTCTGCAGGGTGACTTTGGCACTTGTTCCTGGATTCTTAACCACTTAATATGTTTAATAGGCTAACAACAACACACCACAACAGCCCCCAAAACAAAAATTAAAACAACACAAACCCCACCTCCTTTCGCTTAAACGAGCTGGCTGGGTCCTGTTCGCTGTCACTGACCATGAGGGTTGCTTACATTTGCCCCATAAGGTCAGTGTCATAGGAGTTCCCTGGAAGGCCCCAGTGTCTTTCTCTCAGTGTTAGGCGCTCAGTCCCAGAGGAGCGCTCTGATTGGCCCTGCTTGGGTCAGTCCTTATCTTTTGGACCAATCACAGTTGCTGGGAGGTGGGACCTGATGGTTGACTGGTCAGCCCTGGGCTGCTGCCTGGCCCTGTGGTCAGGGGGGCAGAGCTGGTCCCAAGAGAAGCATGGGTCAGGGAGAGCATGAGCTCCCACTTCCACCCCAGGGAAGAACTATGGATGAATCCCGGACAGGGGACAGTGCCGAAATTAAGCTCACTGGTGGGAGGTTATTCCAGGAGCCCCTGAGCCCCCGGTCCTTGGTGAGCGTGTTTGTTCCCATGCAGGACACCCTCTCCGCCATCCCCAGGGAATGCTTCAGGTGGGGAGGAAGAGACTGAGGCTCAGAAGGTCTGAGGAGCCTGGGAGGCCAGGAGACGAGGGAGGGAGATGGGAGTTTGGATCCAGGCTCCCAATTCCCACCTCCGCAGGGCCTGGAGAAGGACCGGGGGCGGGGACTGCCCTGGGCAAAACCCTCTGTCCCGGCCTGGATGGCGCTTGGGGGAGAGCCAGCCTGGCCTCGGGGCCTGGGGTCCGGGCTGCTCCCGGCGAGGGCGCTGCCTGATTCTGCTGGGAGGGGAGAGGGGAAGGAGGCGGCTTCTGTGGAGCATCTTTCCCATCGCCATGGAGACGGGCCTCTCTGGCGAATCGGGCTTATTTTGGAACTTGGTCCACAGAGCGTCGTCTTTGTCCCCTGGCCCTCCGGCCTAAGCCTTTGCCCTGTGCGCCTGTCCCCTGCCACCCAGGACAGCAGGGATGTGTCCTGAGCTGGCTCTCCACCTCTGCCCTCACTGACCGCCTCACCTGGCCAATCAGAGTGTCTCATCTCCTGGCTTAGGAATTGGCTCAGGAAGGACATGTGACTCTGGCAGCACCAATCAGAGTTTTCTCTGAGATTTGATACATGGACACCAGAAGAAAGAGGCTCTCTCCCTTTCATTGTCATTGTCAGGCCACGTGGAGAGAGAGGCTGCCTGAGAATGAGACCAACACACTGAGGGGAACAGAGCTAAGAGGTGGAATGACAAAGACTTGAGACTGTTTGAGCTCCTGGATCCTGCTGGGCCTTAAGGCAGACCCACTTCTGGACTTCCAGTATGTGAGCAAATACATTCCCTTCCAGCTTAGTGTGGTTTGGGTTTCTAACCTTGTAACCACCAAGGGCCCTGACTATCAAAAGCAAAGAAGAAGAGAAATAAAGAGGGAGGGTAACAGGAAGGGCTACACCTGGCCATGGGCCGGAGATGGTCACGACTTGACCCTCAGGGGCCTTTTAAGCCCCTAATTCTCAAATCTGGCCAAATGTAAGAATCACCTGGGCAGCGTGCTAAAGGCAGATGCTCGTCAATGGGTTTTGGGCCTGGGCACCTGCATTTCCATGAGCTTCTAAAGAGATTCTGATACTAGCCAAGTTGGAAACTATGATCTAGTCCTATTCCCTCACATTACAGAGAGGGAAACTGAGGCCCAAAGTAGGAGTGACTTGTCCAAGGATACACAGAAAGTTCGTGGTAATTCCCCACTTGTCCTCTTCCCACCCTCATATATCCCTATTCTCCACCTCTTGAGCAAGGGCAAGGAAAGGAAAAGTTTGGGACACTCAAGCAGAGTGACCCAGTCACAGACCATTATCTTGTAGACATCCCCATCTCTGCTCCCTCCCATCTACTATCAGACAGATAGTACCTGCTCTCCTCCCAGGAACAGCTGCTTGCCATCCTTTGATCAACATCTGTCACATGTCCTCTCTCTCCACGTGGCCTGACAATGACAATGAAAGGGAGAGAGCCTCTTTCTTCTGGTGTCCATGTATCAAATCTCAGAGAAGACTCTGATTGGTGCTGCCAGAGTCACATGTCCTTCCTGAGCCAATTCCTAAGCCAGGAGATGAGACACTGTGATTGGCCAAACATCTGTTTGAGCAACATCTGTTGCTCCATCCACCCATCCACCCACCAATCCACCCATCCATCCATCCATCCACCCATCCATCCACTCATCTATCCATCCAGCATCCATTTAACAAACATTAAATACTGTGTGTTCCCAGGACAAACTAATGAATCATGTTTAGATTATTTTCTTCTTTTCTCCCTTGCTGCCTCCCTACCTCTCTCCCTTCCTCCCTCTCCACTCTCACTCTCTCTTTAAGGGAAGAATATTAAACCTGAAATCGGAAGTCTTATGTCAAATTCTGCCTCTGTCACTTACTAACTATATGAACTTGGACACAATTTTGAAAAACATCTCATGATAGTACTTTACAAGATTGCTGAAGAGGTACAACCAAATAATATGAGTGCTTTGCCTGATGCTCAGAGCAAAGTGAGATGCAGGGAGGTGGGTGCATCTGCCTTCTTTATACATTTATTGCAGAGCAACATGGAAATGTTTATATAGTAAAAAGAAAGAAAACCCTAGAACCCCGCACATTTCCTTAAGCAGCGCACTGCCAGTTTTCCACATTTATTTCCAGCCCTAATTCATATGCAGACATCATTTTTGTATCACTGTAATCATATGTTGATGCAATATGGGGTCTTACTACTTCCCCTAACATCACACCACAATATTCAGATTTTCAAAGAAACTTTGGCAGGCCCCATGATAAAGGATGTGGGAAAGATCGAATCATCTGTCCCCTCAAAAGATCTGTTTTTAATCTTAATCTGCATTCCTGTGGTTGTGAACCCAATTTATAAATAAGACCTTTTTTTAATGCAATTTTATTGAGATGTATTCACATATCATATAATCATCCAATATAAATATGATCTCTTTTAGTTTGTTAATCCTGCCAGAAATGTAATATACCAGAAATGGGTTGGCTTTTATAAAGGGAATTTATTAAGTTACAAGTTTACGGTTTCTAAGACCATAAAAATGACCAAACTGAGGCATCCAGAGAAAGATACCCTGACTTCGGAAAGGCCGATGTCTGTCACATGGGAAGGCACCTGGCTGGCTGCTGGTCCTTGTTCCTGGATCTGTTGCTTCCAGCTTCTGATTCCAGTGACTTCCTCTCTAAGTGCCTATAGACCTTCACTTAGCTGCTTCGAGGACACAACTCTAGGTTCTGCCTTGCTTAGCATCTCACAGGAAGGCACATGGCTATCTGGAGGCCTCTGCATCTTCTGCATCTCCAAATGTCTGTGTCTATGTGGCTTCTGAGCTTTCTGCAAAATGTGTCTCCTTTTAAAGCACTCCATTAAACTAATCAAGACACAACTTACATGGGCGGAGTCACAGCTCCATCTAGTCAAAAGGTCAAACTCACAATTGAGTGGAATGCATCTCCATGGATACAATCTAGTCAAAACGTCCCACCCTACAATATTGAATCAAGATTAGAAGAGCAAAGCTTTTCTGGGGTACACAAAAATTTCAAATTGGCACAGGACTTCTCGAAGGTATCCTTTTGAGTTAAAGTGTGGCCCAACTGAATCATGGGAGGCCTTAATCTGAATTACTGGAGTCCTTTAAAAGCAGAAGAAATTCACACACAGTCAGGGAAGGCCACAAGGAAAGAAGTTAGAAGCCAGTTGAAACTGGAAGGGATGACACAAGGAGAGAGACAACTTGCCATGTGATGGAGGCAGAGACACAAGCCAAGGAACAAAGATTGCAGCCAGACAGCACTAGAATGCGACAGACTTCCGGGGGAAAGCATGGTCTTGCTGATGCCTTGATTTTGGCCTCATGGTGTCTGAAACCATGAGCTAGTAAAGGCTTGTTGTTTCAGTCAACCCATTGTATTGTATTTGTCATAATAGCCAGGCAAACTGAGACAGGAAACAGTCCTGAGAAACAGAGACTTAGCTTGGAGATAAGAAGCCTAAGAGATAAGCAGGTCAGAGACGCACACAGGGGACTGCTAAGGGAACAAACTGATTAGAGTTAGATGAGGTCAGATTGGTGAGGGACTGGACAGGCGGGGAAGCTGGAGGGTCAGAGGGAGGAAGCTAGTCAAGATGCTGTTGGCGTCAGCTGACTGAAGAAGGGGGAGGTTCTTATGAACGCGTACAGGAGACCCAGCCTATGGCTTTGGGTCTCCTTTAGGCCGTTCTAGCCATGCCCATTGGTCCCCAGGTCCACCTTCACATCCATATCACATTCCCACCTCCAGGCCTCTGCATCTCTCATTACCCTCTCCACACACAGGTCCTTTCCAGTCTTCAGGGTTCAGGTCAAGGACACCTCTTCCAGGAAGCCCTCCCTGATAAGCCTCTGAAACCCTAGAAGCCTCAGGGATCATCTCTGCTAGTCCCTCCTTTGCTGCCTCCATCATCTTCACTCTGCTCACACATTCCCCACCAGGAAGCTCAATGCTCTGGTTCAAATCCCATCCCCTCCACTTCCTAATGGGTGACTCAACCTCTCTGTGCCTCAGTTTCCTTATCTGTAAAATGAGGACAATGGCAGCTCCTACTTTGTGGAAATGTTGCGATGAATAAATAGATAAGGTCTCAGGAGTAGATGGTCAGCAGACAGCAAATGCTAGCATCTGCTGCATCATCCCCTGACTGTGAATCCTGAATGTGGGGACATCCTTGTTGAGCCAAGCTCAGCCTCCACTTTCTCTGACCACTGGGCCCAGGCCTGCTCCTGGTGTCCTGGAAACATCTGAGGGCAGTGATCACGTCTCCTGGCTTTCCTGCCACCAGGCCAAGCAGCCATCCCCTTGGCCTTCTCCTCCCCGAGCACGGTCTCCAGGATCCTCCACGCTGACCCCTTTCCCATCCCAGCCCTTCACCACACACTGGCTCACTGGGCCCCTGCGAGGGTGAGGAGAAGATGTGGGAAGGGGTTTGTGGAAGGGAGAGGAGGTGAGAGATGAGGTGTGAGGCTGGGAAACAAAGGCTGCTGGGTGCTGGGTTGGAAGGGAAGGGCAGGGCAGAGGGCATTAGCCAGGGACCCCAGCATGAGGGAGAACTGCCCAGGCATGCAGTGCCACCTGCCAGCCATGCTGCTCCCGAAATGGTGTCCCCCCATGGGGCTGGGAGCCACATCTGGACCAATCTAAGACTCTAGTGGGTGGAGCAGAGTCTGGCCTGAAGACCCTGCAGTGACCTGGGTCTGTATGGGGCGGGGGACAGCTTCCTGGCAGGGGGCTGAAAGATGTTCTGGGAGCAGCCAGGACATAACAATAATGATGATCTGATGATACCACCATTATCATCATCACCAACGAGGCAGGGACTGCACAGTCACTCACCCTCCTTCCTTGCTTGGGGCAGCCCAGTTAACACACCTCCCAGATGCCTTTGCAGCTGGGCAATGGGATGTAAGTGAAATGTCTGTTGGGTGGGCTCCTAGGAGGTTGTTTTTCTCCTGGGCACTCTCCACGCTGGAAGAGGGAGCAGCCAGACCCCAGGCTGTTTGGGAAACAGGAGCCGGCTGTCATGGAAAGAACATAACTCTGTCATTTCCTAGTCGCAGGACTTTCCAGAGCCTCAGCAGTCTCCCTGTGGAGTGAGGAGAAGAGTAACCTCGCAGGAGGTCACACCTGGAAGCAGCTGCCCCTGACATTGACCCCGACGTGTTATACAAGCCTAATGGGCTTTCTGGACCTTTGAGGGAAAATGTCATGCTGTGTTAGATGCATTAGACTATATTCTGAAAATAACTTTTTTTTTTGGCATTTCATCCAGTTTAAGTCATCTGATCCCTTTAGTGATACCTGATAATCAGAAACTTGGAGAGGCCACAGAGATTCTGGTCTTTAATCATGTTGTAATGCAGCTCTCTGCTCTGTGCCTATAGCCCACCTCAGGCCCTGCCCTTCGAGGCCAGAGATGGCCTTCTGGCTTGTCTGGTTTATCTAGTTTAATGTGGACTCCATTGCTCAGCCCAGAGCCTGGCATATAGTAGACGTTCACTTAAATATTTGCTGCCTGATTTAATTAACAGGTATCCATTCAACAAACACTCATGCAGTGCCTCCTTTGTGCCAGGTTCTATACTCGGCACTGGGACAAATACTAACAATTAAAAGAAGCCAGCGGCTGCAGGGTAAAGGCTTAATGTCTTCTTTGATGGACCTATCTAAATTGACCAGGGAGCCAAGTCTGAGAAAATGGAACAAAGCACTAATGGGAGACTGTCAGGCTGTTGGTGGGGAGGGGGCCCCTGCTGTCCTTCCATGGAGGGGAACCATTGCAACAAGCCGTGGCCTGGAAGGTGCCAGCACCTGAATTCACAGCTGAGAAAGCCAAATATCCAGGTATGGGACTGAAGAAAAGCCCCCTCCACCAGCCCTACTACTCTGACTCACACCACCAAAGCATAAGACTTGGGTTGTCACGCTCATCTCTGTATCTTCAGCACCCAGAACTTTCAGGAACCCTGTAAATGGGAAATATATGGGAGGGAATGAATGAATGAACAGATGGACGAATGAATCAGAGGGCAGCTGGAAGTCTAGTGAGCCAGGCAGACATAGAAACCACCACACAAAATGTCACCAACAAGTAAGTACTGTAATGTGTACAGAGGAAGGTCCAGGGAAGTCCCACCCCCCACACCCCCAGCTCCCCTCCTCCTCAGTCCCAGGCCTGGGCTGGCCCCATTCTCTCACTTCCTTGACACCTTTCTCCCCTTGGCTCTCTAAGCGGCCTCCTAGTCCCAATTCTTTCTGAGAGTTTTCTGAATGCTGGATTTGTTCTAAAGAGGCTGGTTCCCTGCTTGGAGACACATCCTCCGGGCACCAATCCCCGACAGGTCCCCAGACTCCCTGGGGTGGGGGTGGGGGTGTCCCCAGCCCCCCGTGTGGCTGAGTCCCCCTGTCAGCATCGCCCTCACCCATGAGACAGCAGTCTGTCCTGCATCCCCCTCTCGGAAGTTATCTCTATCTCACGATGGGGTGCATGAGGAGCTCCGGTACCCATGCCTGCTCAGGTCCTCCAAGCTGTGTGCATTTGGCAGGGTCACCCACCTTCAGGGAGCCTCGGCCTGCCCCTTTCTGGGTGGGGAAGGTGGCATTTTCTCTGCAGAGAGCTGCGGTGAGGCCTGAACGTGGAGCTGTGTGGGAAAGTGCTTTGGAAGCTGCAGCAAGCGGAGCAGATGGGAGTCTTACGATACGCCCTCCATCCCCAGCCAGTGTGGGGGCCCCCGATCCAGATGAATTTGGAGTAAAAGCTTTATTTTTTTTGGTAAAACAGATATAACCTAAAACCGGCCGTTGTTTTTTTAGTGTTCAATTCTAGGTAAAGTCTTTTATATATGTGTGTGTATATATATATAGACATATGTATCTCTTATTGCCTGCACCGGGACCTCTGTTCCTCCTGTGTTTTCTCCACTCGCCTCCCACTGGTGCCCGAGATTCAGTCATCAAGGATTTTTCTCCCAGATTAAGCTTTGTCTCTACCTGGAGTGAAGGGTGTGGGTGGTTTACACAGGAGTCCTTAACTCTTTAGGTGAAACAGTCCCAGAGGCTTTGGGGGTGGGGTGGGCAAGGACAAGGAAGCAAAGAAGAGGGCTGGGAGGGAAAGGGCAGCTGCTATGGGGTCTGGAGCAGCTCCCTCTTCATCCCTCTGTCCCCCTATATCTTCACAGACCCTGCCTCTCCCCCAGTACCCCAGGGAAAGGGGGCTCCTGGGGTCTGGCATCTGTGCCCAAGAAACGATCCAGCAGGTTTGATTCAACCGCAACACGCTGTTACCCCCCATATGGTAAATGCTCCTCACCTCCCAGGTGGTGGGAGGACAAGATCCTCAGTACCGTCAAAGTCCAAGGGTCCTGTTGACGTTTTTACCGAACCAGGAGACTGAAACCCAGGCTTTGGAGGAGCCTGGTTTAGTGCGGTGATTCCAGAGCCAGCCTGCCTGGGTGTGGATCTTGCCTCTCACCTGCTGTGTGACCTGGGAAGGTTACTAGGGATCCCCTATGCTCAGTTGCCTCTTCTAGAGAGTGGGGCTTATCGAAGAACCCACCTGTCATGGTGGTGGTGGGGACTTAATGGGGTAAGAGACAAGGAGAGCCTGGCCCAGAGGCAGGACGGAAGCAGCCTTAGCTTTGTCGTTGTCCTTTTCAAGTCAGTCTGCTCCTCTCCAGTGACGTGTCCATTCCAGAGTCCTGGACACCATTTCTCTTCCAGTGCCTTCTCACTGGCCCCGCTCTGCAGCGTCCTGCCCGCCGTTGTCCATTTCCTCTTATGACCATCAGAACGATCTTCCTAAACTCATCTGATCATGTCATTCTTCTGGCCAAGATTCTTCAAGACGACCCATTCATTCATTCACCTGCTGAACAAGTACTTGAAAGTTTACGATGCGCCAGACCTGAGGCGGGCACCTGGGAGGCAAAGATTGACGGTTAGAACAGTGAATGAGGCAGACCATTGTCCTTCTCGCGGAGCTGGTGGTCTAGTGTGGAATATGACAGCAGTGGCTAAACAGGTAGAATGAATGAATGTGGTAAGTGCTGCATAACAGTCATCTCTTGTCCCAATAATGCCATGTAACAAAACACCCCCAAAACTCAGAGGCTTGAAACGACAATCATTTATTCTGGTTCTCACATCTGCAGATTGGGTGGGAGTCAGCAGATGTAGCTGGATTCCACTGGGCTTGGCTCCAAGGCTGTTTCACAGGCCTCTCGTCCTTGGACCAGTGGGTTACCTAGGACATGTTTGTCCCATGGGGATGCGGAAGGGAAAGGGAGCAAATGGAAACCTGCAATGCCTCTTAAAGCCTAGGCTCAGAACTGGGACTCTTTCACCTGTGCCCCCATTGCATTTGCCAAAGCATTTCTCACAGTCAAGTTCAACAGCAGTGTGGTGGGAAAATGTGCTCTATCTCTGGTAAAAGGTACTGCAAAGCTACAGGACAAAAGACATTCCAGAGGGATGGGGAAACATTGGGACCAATGATGACACAAGTTCTTCAGGATGCCAAGAGGGAGACTCATCAAGGGTCTCCTTCTGACAGCAGGTCGGGGTTGGCCTCCAGGAGCGGCTCGTACTCCTGCCTAGACCTGGAAGAAGAGGAGACCAGCTCTTCAGAGAATCAGGGAAGAGCATTTTAGGCGAAGAGAACAGAAAGGACTAAAGCCCACACAGAGGGTTGAATTGTGGTCCCCAAAATTCATGTCCACTGGAAACTTAAGATGTGACCTTATTTGGAAATAAGGTCCTTGTAATGTAATCAGTTAGAGATCTTGAGATGCAATTATCTTGGATTTAGGGTGATTCCTAAAGCCAATGAGTAGTGTCCTCATAAGAAGAGGAGAGAATACAGAGATGCAGGGGAGAAGGTGCCATGTGATGATGGAGGCAGAGATTGATGGAGGCAGCCACAAGCCAAGGAATGTCAAGGATTGTCAGAAGCTACCCGAAGTCAGGAAGAAGCAAAGACGCATCCTCCCCTAGAGCCTTCAGAGGGAGCTTGGTCCTGCCAACACCTTGTTTTTGGACTTCTATCCTCTGACTGTGAAAGAATACAGCTCTGTTGTTTTGAACCACCCAGTTTGTGGCACTTTGCTACAGCACGCTGGAAGTGGGAAAGAATTGTGGCATCC
The DNA here is from genome assembly GCF_023851605.1 of Tamandua tetradactyla. Lineage (NCBI taxonomy): Eukaryota > Metazoa > Chordata > Mammalia > Pilosa > Myrmecophagidae > Tamandua > Tamandua tetradactyla. The sequence goes on from NC_135333.1 coordinate 27,806,552, forward strand.
TCAGAATGGACAGAAGGCAGATGGCACCAGCATGGGATGTGCTGCCAGATGCTCTCAGAACAGGGTCTGAGCTCCTCTGACCCTTTTTGGGACCCCTGCCATCAGGGGCCTGCTAAGTGCCCCAGCCTGGGCCTACTTGCCTCCCTCCTGCTCTCTGTACCAGCAGAGATTGAAATATAAACCATTCTCCCAGCACCCAGGCTGTATCCCTCCCTGATGCCCAAGGCTGGAGGAGGCTGCCCTGCTGAGGGTGCCCACAGCCCCTGGCATAAACTCCAATGGACTCAGCTTGGCACATTCAGTGTCAGCACAGGGTGTGGCAAGGAGGGGTGTCTACAAGTGTTTGTTGAGTGACTGAATGAAAAATAAGTGGGTCCCTCTCTGAATTTCCGTACTTATGATTAAAGCAGGTCTAGGCCCAAAGCCTTGAACGACTGCACCATTTGTTCTTTGACACACAATCACCTCCATAGTTGTCTGTGCTGGTTTGAAAGTGTTGTGTACCCCAGAAAAGCTACGTTCTTTATCTTGATTCAATATTGTAGGATGGAAACCTTTGATTAGATTGTTTCCATGGAGATTGAACCCCTCGTTTGAGGGTGTGGCCTTTTGATTAGATGGAGATGTGACTTCACCCATTGAAGGTGGTCTTGATTAGTTTACTTGAATCCTTTATAACGGGAAACATTTTGGAGAGGACTTAGAACCAACAGAGCCAACATGAGACCCAGACTTTCAGACATGCAGGAAGAAACTGTTTGAAACCAGAAGCCAAAGGACCAGCAGATGCCAGCCACATGTCTTCCCAGCTGACAGAGGTGTTCCGGACCCACTGGTCTTTCTTGAGTCAAGGTATCTTTTCCTGGATGCCTTAGTTTGGACATTTTTATGGCCTTAGAACTATAACTTGCAACTTAATAAATTCCCTTTTTAAAACTGTTCCATTTCTGGTTACTGCATTCTGGTAGCTTTAGCAAACCAATACATTCCCTTTGATTCATTCCTTGATGTGACAAATATTTGTTGAACACTGATGTGCCTGGCACTGGGTAGACCTTTAGGATACAGTCACAAATAAAACAAAGAGCCTGCTTTTACAGTGCAACCTGTAAATAGACAAGTACAAACCATGACGTCAGATGGAGAAGAAATTAACACTCAGTAAGGACACAGGGAAAAATGGAAGGAATGTCTATTGTTTCATTTTGCTTTTTACCATCTTTTAAAGTTTTTTTTTTTGTAAAAAACTGTAAACACATTGAGAGGTAGAGAGGATAGAGAGCTAAACTCCCATGTCTCTGTCCTGGTTCGCCCAGGCTGCCACGGCAAATACCATGCAATGGGGTTGACTTAAACAACTAGTTCCTGTTTTATGGATTTGAGACTGGAAGTCTAAAATCAAGATGTCGGCAAGGCTAATGCTTTCTCCTGGGGTAATAGCATTTGGTGATGGTGGACCTTTGTCACATGCCCTCTCTCTCTCCTTGCTGGATTTTCCTGACTTCTGGCTTCTGCTTGCTGCATCTGAATGTCCTCTCTTTTCAAAGCCTCTGATCATATGTAAGGTCTGTCCTTGCTCAGTCTGGCTACACCTAAACTAATATAACATCTTCAAATGATCCTATTTACACCCCCAGAGATGTGGGTTTAGGCGTCTTTTGTGGGCAGCACAATTTGATTCCCAACAGGAGCCAACACATCATTTGTGTTGCTTCCCACCCCCTTCCCTCCACATCAACTGTTTTGAAGCAAAGGGGGTGCTGGTTTTAGTTTTCTAGCCACTGAAACAAATTCCATCCAGGGGGTTGGTTTAAACAATGGGAACTTATTGACTCACAGTTTTGAGTCTAAAATCAAGGCATCAGCAAGGCAACGTTTTCTCCCCAGAGACTGGCATTCTGGGGCTGGCTGCTGGCACTCCTTGGGACTTGGCTTCTGTCACATGGCAATGTACATGGCAGCTTCTTCTTTCTCTTCCATGCTCTGTTGACTTTCAGCTTCTGGATCTCGTCTCGGTGACCTTTTCTATAAGATCTCCAGTAACAGGATTCAGACCCATCCTAATTTGGTTGGGCCACACCTTCACTGAAGTGACCTCTTCAAAAGGTCCTATGAACAAGAGTTCACACCCACAGGAAGGGATTAAGATTAAGGACACTTTTTTTTTTTTCTGGAGAACACAGTGTCAAACAACCACACTGCTTATTTTAAATAAGATGATCAGAAAAGGCTTCTCTGAGGAGGGGAATTTAAGTCAAATCTGACACGGAATGTTAGCAGCCATCTGGGGGAAGGATATTCCTGGGGGCAGAGGCAAGGTCTCGGGAGAACAAGACCTGCTTTATTTGAGGAAGAGTGAGGGGTCCAGGTGCCAGGACCTGCCATAGAAGGAGACCCCAGGGGCTCTACCTGCTGAGCACAGGCAGAAGGGGAGAGGGGCTCAGAGATCGAAATGGCCCCTTTGTGGCCCACGGGAGCCCTGGATATGGAGCTGAGAGCCCCAGTTTGAGCCGAGGTCTGCATGGTCATCACAAGCATTGGACACATCACTTCACGTTTCCTGCTCTGGAATGTGGGTGGGGGAGGGGGGCACACAATTCCTCACCCCCCGGGCCCACCTCCTCCCCTCATACAGTGGCTCCTAAAGGGCTTGTGATCTGCCCCGTGCTCCCTGGAAGACTTGGCATCCAGTGAAGGCTCGGGATGCAGGGCTGCCTTGTCTCGGCTGCCTGTCCGGCCTCCCAGCCCTGCCTCTGCCTCCGTGTGCCTGGAGGAATTTGGTGGCCTCTGCTCAAACCTCTCTCCCCATCCCACATCCTGCCCAGCGGCCAGGCCCAGGTCCCAACAAAACTAGCTGATAAAGGCTGGGGCTAGAACGAAATCATGACTGTGTGCTGGTTCCACTCCCTTCCCTTTTCCCGGTGGTGACCCCTGCACCGAAAGGGCAGACTCTGGTGCTCAGATCCAGGGGTCTGGGCAGAGCCGAAAGTGGGAAACAGCGCAGGCTCTGCCCCTGCTGAGCTGTGCGATCTCGGGTGAACTGTCTAATTTCTCTTAGGTTTGTTTTTCTCATCGGCAGCTGGGATAATAGAATCCACCTCCTAGACCTGCTGTGGGAATTAAATGAGGGCTCTGGGAAAGAACGTGGCCCACGGCTGAGTTCTGGGTCAGCTGCTCACTCTCTGGGTGACCTTAATCTACCTCCTTCGGCCTCAGTTTCCTCATTTGCAAAATAGGGAAAATGAAAACTGCCGAGTGGGCCCCTGGGATTAAATGAGATGGTGCCCCCAAAGCCTGAGCCAAGGCCTTCTGTGAATGTCACACTCCAATCTCTTCCTTCTCTTTTCCCTCCTTTCTTCTCCCCTTCCATCCTCCCTCCCTCTCCACTTGGGCAGACCTTAAGGAATGAAGGACTCTCTCTCTCTCTCCCTCTCTCTCTCTGCCAAGTTGGGGAGAATTTCCAAGCCTTGCCCTCTCTCCTTGGCCCAGTTCCCGATCCCTGCATTAGCCCCCCTGCCACCATATCCCCACCCTTGAGATCAGCCTTTTCTCCCCTGCTGGAGAGCCAAACCCAGGGGGAAGACTAGCCTCAATGTACTGTTGTTGAGAACAGGCAGGGGCATCTGGAGGTACTTTTCCATTCACAGCCTTGTTTGGTGTGGATTCTATTGTTCGATGCTCCCATTATCTTCAGAAACAGGTTCTTTTATTATGTTCCATTATTATGGAAACTGTCTGACTGCAAGCCTCTTTCTGCTCCCACTTTTCTGGATCTGTGGGCTATTTACGTATGGGATGGGGTCTGCCAATTCCCCCAGGCACCCGGCCCTCGAGAAATACAAGAGCCAGAAAGCAGAACAGGTGTTCCAGTGGCTGAGTGTATAGGTGAGTGAATGAATGAATGTCTTAGTGGGTGAGTCAATGAATAAATGACTTCCACCCAATGGAAGGAGTGAATGAGTTCGTTTTTGGAGGCTCTTTGCCTTCTCTTATCCTGAAATCCTCTTTACCTCCCATGTTCTACCTCATTGTGTCCACCTCACTCCCACCGTCGCCCTGGACCTCTCCTCTCCATCATTCAGCCACCTTGGGCCAACCCTTGACAGTTGCCCATCTCCCCACCACCACCTGCGGCCCACCTGCATCCTCAGGATGCTGTAAGAGGGTTGCCTTGGCAACCGTAAGTTCCCAACTGAAGCAAAAAGTTCCTACCACCGTTTGAGATGTAGAATGACACGGGGAGAACCAGTGGAGAAGGTTGCCATGGCAACTGGAATATTTAAGTAAAACTTCGTGGGTCTCAGTGTGGTAAGATTATCCTGAGCAAGTCAAATGACCCAGGCCCCCTGGCCAGGCACCTCTGCCAACACCAAGCGGCGAGCTAAGGCCCAACTTGGATGGGCCAGTGGTTTGGAGCATCTGGTAATCTGCTCTTTCCCCGGGTGTCTCTGGCAGGTGACAAATCCTGTGCAGGCTTCCCTCGGGCCAGGTCTCCAGGTCGGCCGAGCAAGTCGAGGGTACGCTTGTGTTTCCTCCTCTAGCTCTGACCTGGGGTTGCAGGAATGGGGCGCAGGGATGGGGGGTGGGGCTGTTGGTTTTGCTTGTCTTTGCTCGGGGGCCCCCACCCCTGTTAACTAGTCTGCCTTTTGTCCCCAGCAGAGGCAGACAGGCTGCAACATGTGTCGGCACCAGGGGCTCCTGGGGGCCTGGCTTTGTTGGCAGCTGTGCTGAGTGGGTGAAAAGAACGAGCACCTTCTCTCTAGGGTGAAGGAATGGCGGGGGTGGGGAGGGGGGGCACGTGGAAGGGGAAACCGAGGTGGCCGCCGGTAAGGAGAGAGGCTGCTCCCCAGATCCGGGTACAGACAAGGCCACTTAAGGGACTCGAGGTGCCTTGGCTTCCCTGGTAGGTTGCCCGGGATCCCCTTTCAGTCACCTGATCCTGCAGGGCAACTGAGGCGGGGCTGGCTCCCCGGGGATCTGCGGCCCTCCCTGCACGGCAGCCTCCTCCCTGCCCCCTGCTTCGGTCCCTTCCCGCCCTGCCTGCCCCCCATCCTGTCACCCGTCATCCAAGAAAGAAAGAGTGGGGCGTTGGCTGGGGCCACAGCCGAACCCCAACACCTGCCTCATTCAGCCTGGTCCCAGGGCCTGACATTTCACCCTGACACCCGCCCACCAGTGTCCCCTTCACTGTGGGTGCTCCAGCGACTTCGGCCTCCTCCCCGCTCCTCCAGACACTGCAAGCCCTCTGCCTGGGGCCCTCCTCCACCAGCTCTCCCCGCTGCTCCCGCTCCCGGTTCTGTTCTGGAAGGCCCCGGCCGGGCCTCTCTAGAAACAGCCCCCACTTCCCCTCGCACGTGCCCGGCCTGCTCACGCCGGCCCTCCGGACGTTCCTGGTGGCTGGCGTCCCACTCTGATCTGTCCTGTGTCCAGAGCACCTGTCCCTGCGGTGGGGACTGTGGAGCCTAGAGCACAGCAGGTGCCAGAGCATACCTGCCGAGTGACAGGTGGGTGCCAGACTCGGTGTTCTCTGTGATCAAGTGAGGAGGAGAATCAGACTTGCATCCCGGGGTTAAATGGAGAGCCCAGTGAAGCCCGGGCAGCCTTCCATACTCTCCGTTCCCCCAACTTTCTGGTCCTGTGTAAGCAACCAGGATTAAGCAGCCTCTTCATCCACTTTCTCTGTGATTCCAGAGACCTACCTTCCTAACTGTGCTTAGTTCCGTGCATGTGTCTGGTACGTGTGCATGTGTGTGTTTGTATGTTTGGGTGTGGATGTGCGTGCACTTGTACTTGCATTTGGTGTGTATGCTTGTGTGAGCGAGTGTGTGTGTGTACGTGAAAGAATAACTAACCCGCTCTCCAGGTTGGTGGTGCCGGCACGGCCATCTCCTGGGCAAATCGTGCATTTCTCAAATAGCTCTGCGACCTGTGGGATTTGTTCTCATTCAGCAAATGTTTATGTGCCCGTTGAGACTGGCCCTGAGCGGGGGTGGGGGGAGAGCTCCTGTGTGCTGCCTGCTTCCCACATGTGCTCCCTGCGTGGCTCCTGGGTCCCCTCCCCGAGCACCTTCACCAGCCCCGAGAGGGATGTGTTGCTATTCCCACTTTGCAGAGGAGGAAACGGAGGCTCCGAGAAGCCAAGAGGGTTGCTTGGGGCCAGGGTGAGGGCTGAGGCTTGAACAGCAGTGCACGCAGAAATGAGGGCGAACGGGCTGCTTGTCTGTGGGGAAGCGGCTCTCCCTGGTTCCTTCTTCCTTCCCCTGAAGCCCTCTGCCCACCTGTCCAGTTGTCCCCAGATGCACTGCAGGACCCCTGTCCTGGCCCTGTCCTGCCCACACTCCCTGCAGACATGTAGTTCCCAGGCCTCGGTTCCTGCCACAGAACTGGGGCCTGCAGTGCGTGGAAATTTTTTTTTTTAATTAAAAAAACTTTTTTTAAACATAACAACATACAAACACGAACATTCTTACCATATGATCATTCCATTCTTGGTATATAATCAATAACTCACAATATCATCACATAGTTCTATATTCATCACCATGATAATGTCTTAGAACATTTGCATTAATTCAGAAAAAGGGATAAAAAGAAAAAAGAAAAAAACTCATGCATACCATACCCCTTATCCCTCCCTCTCAGTGATTGCTAGTATTTCCATCTACCCAATATATTTTAGCCTTTGCTTCCCCTATTTTTTTCTATACTCCTTATCATTCCCTTTCACTGATCACTAGCATTTCAATCTACTAAATCTATTTTAACATTTGTTCCCCTATTATTTATTTATTTTTAATCTACACGTTTTACTCATCAGTCCATACTGTAGATAAAAGGAGTATCAGACACAAGGTTTCACAATCACACAGTTACATTGCAAAAGCTATATCATTATACAATCATCTTCAAGAAACATGGCTACTGGAACTCAGCTCTCCAGTTTCAGGCAGTTCCCTCCAGCCTCTCCAATATACCTTAACTAAAAAGGCGATGTCTATATAATGCATCACCTCCAGGATAACCTCTCAACACTGTTTGAAATCTCTCAGCCACTGACACTTTATTTTGTCTCATTTCACTCTTCTCCCTTTCAGTCGAGAAGGTTTTCTCAATTCCTTGATGCTGAGTCCCAGCTCATTCTAGGATTTCTGTCCCACATAGAGGGGGGTAGGGCAGTGAGTTTTCTTGTTGTGTTGGCTGAGAGAAAGAGGCCATATCTGAGTCTTTTGTCTCCGTCTCTCTCTCTCTCTGCCTCTTTCTGTGTCTGATGCTCTTTCTCCTTCTCCATCCTCTCTCTGTCCCTCTGTCTGTCTGCCTCTCTGTCCTCCTGTCTGAAAGGACAGCACTGAGACATAATGGAGGCAACAGAATTCAATTTTCAGGCACTAAAGTCCCCTTGGGGGATGACCAGAAAGGGGGAAAATTCAACTTCCCCATGCGGAGAATTCCTGATATTCTCACAAGCAGTGGGACAATCAAAGCAATAGGCTGAGCCCCAATCTTGGGGTTTGTTCATACGAAACTTAACCCCACAAAGGATAGACTAAGCCTACTTAAAATTAGGCCTAAGAGTTGCCCCCAGAGAACTGCTTGTGAGAATATCAGGAATTCTCCGCATGGGGAAGTTGAATTTTCCCCCTTTCTGGTCATTCCCCCAAGGGGACTTTAGTGCCTGAAAATTGAATTCTGTTGCCTCCATTATGTCTCAGTGCTGTCCTTTCAGACAGGAGGACAGAGAGGCAGACAGACAGAGGGACAGAGAGAGGATGGAGAAGGAGAAAGAGCATCAGACACAGAAAGAGGCAGAGAGAGAGAGACGGAGACAAAAGACAGAAGGCGAGCAAACAGTAGAGAGAGAATCAGAGAGAGACAGAGTGAGGGAGCAAGCAAGAGGGGCTGGGGTCCTCGGGGGAAGGGCAGAGCCAGAGAAAGACAGAGACACTTGGGATAGGGTCTCCAGGGGTCTCTGGGATAGAGAATGCTGGGAAAGGCCCAGGCTTTTCCAGCCACTGCTCCCCTCCCAGTCTCCTCCTGTTCTCCCCACCCGCCCTTCTGAGAAACTCCTTTGTTCTCCTGCCCGGGCCCCGAGAGGCTGCACGGGAGAGTGGGAAGGTCAGGCGCCCTGACTTGGTCCCGCCTGGGTTCCCAGCCGGGTGATGCTCCTCTCTGGGCCTCAGTTTCCTCTTCTGTTGAATGGGAGAGTCACATCTCCCTCTCCCAGGACTTTGTGCTGCACGTGACCTGTGGGGACTGTGACACGGCTGACCCCACTAGGGGCCTGGAGAGTGATTTCTCTTCTCCTTTTCTCCTACCTTCTCTCCCCCAAACGCCTCCCTTTATTAACTCTCCTTCCTCCCTCTAGCTCTCCAAGCTTGGGAGACATCCTCCAGGACCTCAGCTCAGCTCCAAGACCAGGGTCCAGCTGGAATTTTCACTGGGTAGATATTTTAGACCGCCTGGGTGTCCTGGGGAACGTCATGACCCTCTGTTAAACAAATAGATGTCATGGAAGAGAAAGGATGTCCTGAGCAGCAACCTCCTCTCCTCTTTTCTACTTCCTTAGTCTGGAGCAGGATTTGAGGGCAGCAGGCACCTACAGATCTTATTACATGTTGGTGCCAGGCTCCTTTCCCACCATGCACGCCTTGCTAGGACCGTAAGGCACAGGTGTTATGAATCTCACTCAGCTCAGAGAGGTTGAGCAATTAGCCCAGGGCAACATAGCTAGTCAATGATAGAGAGGCAGTCTGAACTCAGGTCTGCAGGCCGCACATGAACACAGATGTGCTTTCTTCTGAACCAGGCTGGGGCATAAGGCAGAGAGGGGCCAGCTTGTGAATAAGCAGTATCTGCCTTCAGGACAGTGAGCCTGACAGACCGATTAGCAATTCATGAGCACGGTTTTAAATCCGGCTGGGCAGCCTGCCCACCCCTCTCATATTCTAGTGGGGGCAGCGCTGACCACCCTCCCCTGATGGCAGCTCGTTCCAGGGGCTTGACTGGGTATGTGGGAGTGAGGACCCAGGGCAAGGCCAGCAGACCAGAGGCTGGAGCTTGGAAGGATTCTGGTTTAATAGGGAAGTGTGGACAGTGGCAGCCCTGGACACCTTGCTGAGGAAAGCATGGCGTGGGTGTCAGGGGTCAGGACTTGCTCCTGTAAGCAAAGTGTGTGCCAGCCCAGGTGCTTCTCTGTAACCCGAATCCTGCTATAGATGCGCCTGAGGAATGGACTTCTTTGGCCAACACTCATGGGAAAGGAAGACTCGGACTTTCCTTTTGCAGCAGGGAAGCTTGGAGTCAGGAGGCCGGAGGATGAGTCCCTGTGTGCCCTTGTCTTCTTCCGTGAACTGCGGGCAGGCAAGCCCTTTCCTCATCTGCACAATGGGGTGGTGATGACATAAACCCAAAGTCACTGTGTTCCCTATGGCCCAGTCCGGGCTTGGTGGTAGCTGCAAGGAAGCACAGTCTAGCAACTGGGACGCCGTGGAAGGAGCTTCAAAACTTTACTTGGCCTCTCCAGGAAACACGGAAGTGGGCAGGAGGGTTGGGTCCGGGAGAAGTTGAATCTCCCCCCCTTCCCCCAATTAAACTGCAACTGCTTCTTTCTCCTATTGCAGCTTCTAACCCTCCATTTCCCCATGACCCAGGCTGAGCTGCTCCTCCATCCCCTTTCTTGGATTTTACCAGGTTGATCCAAACGAGTCTATGCAACTTCCTTAGGCCTCTTCTCGCTTTACCCAATACCCAGATTCAGCACGCCAGGGAGGAGAAGGAAGCTGACTCCAACCCTCTTGGAGAGCAGGATGGAGGGCGGGGGTGGGCACGATTGGGAATCTTCACACGTTCACAAGTCGTCCCCATTACACAGGAACTGGTTTTGTTCTTCCACTAACGGCAGCCCCTCTTGATCCTCTGGGGAAACCAAGGCCGAGGAAGTTAACTTGCCAAGGCCTCACTGCTAGAGGTTAGTGGGGCCAAGTTTTAAGCTTGGGCAGCCTGACTTCAGAGGTCAGGCCCATAACCTGGGGCCACACTGGGGTCTTCCCGGCAGGACCCCACAGCCCAGGAACGCTCGTTAAGATGCCTGGATGGGACTTGGCACACAGAAGTGAGCAATAAACTTTTTTACCTGACTAAGAAACCAAGTGTTATGGTTGAAAAGTGTCCCCCCAGAAAAGATATGTCCAAGTCCTAATCCCAGTCCCGCAAATGTGCCCTTATTTGGGAATAGATCTTTGACGATAGGATTCGTTAAACTGAGGCCAGACTGGGTTAGGGCGACTCTGCTGTGTGTCTCTATGTCCGCGTGTCAGCAGAGGCAGGGATCAGAGTGATAAGTCCACAAACCAAGGTTCACCAAGGATGGTCAGCACACACCAGAAGCTGGGAGAGGCCTGGAAGGGTTCTCCCCTCGAGGCTCAGGAGGAGCATGGCTCTGCTGGCACCTTGACTTCGGACTTCTGGGCTCCAGAACTGTTACTGGGCAAAGGTGGTGGGTTCTTGCATGTGTGTTCAGACGACCAAGTCCCGAGACACTGGGGTTTCAAAGAGAGAAAGAGTTTGTTGCTAGATACATAGTAGGAGAGCAGCTGGCCTAGTGGCCCAAAAAATCTGTCTCCCCAAACTGTAGTAATTCTGAAGTTTTATGGCATTAAAAGGAGAGCAGCATTTAGGATAATGAGCACAGTGGCTCCAGATGATGCAATGAGAGATGATTTAATTATTGAGCATGTGCAGATTGATTACACGCTTAGGCACAGAACGTATATAAGAAAATGACCAACTTATGATGATGATGAGTGTGATTTTTTAGTGTTACAATGAGGTATAGGTGACTTGTGAGTTTTGAGGTATAGGTGACTTGTGAGTTCAAGTTTAAGTCACTGTGCATGTCAGGCAGGGTCATTTATTTTGCTTAGGTCCAGTTTTAGTTATCATGGTAACTTTGGACTTGGGTGGGTTAGTTCTGGGTTGACCCAGAATTAATTAATAAATATTAGAGGTTGTCTTTAGTGACCGCAAGACTCCAGAGTTGAAAAACTGAATAACTGCGTACAACTAACAGTTAGTGTCAAGGTTTTTACAATCATAAGGGCATAAGATAACGGCTATACAATCATTACCAGAGATCAAGGCAGATGGGTTGCCGTTCAGAGATTTACGTCTGTCTATTCCAATATACCAGGAAGAAAAAACAAATATCTATATAATGATTCAGCAATCAAAATCATTCCTTAAATCCTAATTTCTCAGTCACAGAACTCGGAAACAATACTTTTCTGCTGTCTTAAGCCACCTAATTTGTGGTAGTTTAACATGGCAGCCTTGGGAAACTAAGACACAACATGGAATAGTGTGTGTGTGTGTGTGTGTGTGTGTGTGTGTGTGATCTTTTTTTTTTCTTTTCACATGGGCAGGCACTGGGAATCGAACCTGCGTTTCCGGCATGGCAGGCGAGAATTCTACCTGCTGAGGCACCGTGGCCCACCTATGTGTGTGATCTTTGAAACTCTAGACCTTCGTATGTACTCTTTTTGTTCTTAAAGTGGAGGACATCAGTGGTCTCTGATTTGTTGGGACACATCTGGGTACCGAGGTCTTCACCAGCAAGTGGTTCCCCGCTGACCTACTCCATAATCTGTAATAGGAGGACCCAGTCAAGAAAGCCAGCCCTGGCTTTGGGAGCAGACAGGGGAGCCCTGCAGGGGATCTCAACTGGACTTCTCTATCTGTGTGATTTTGGACAAGTTCCTTGACCACTCTGAGCCTAAGTTGTATGACCTTGCGTAGTCGTTGCCAGGCTTCCAGCTCATGGGCGTGAAGTGATTAAAGCTAGCCTGGCACAGGGTGTGCATCTGAAGAACCCTGGTTCTCACCTTTGCACTGTTGACATTTGGGACCGGATGATTCTCTGTGGTGGAGAGCTGACCTGTGCACCGTAAGATGTTTAGCAGCATCTCCAGATGCCAATAGCACCCCCCAACCAGTCGTGACAACCCAAAGTGTCTCCAGACATTGCCAAATGTCCTCTGGAGGACAAAATAGCCCCTGGTTGAGACCCACTGGAATAGTCATAGCTATTATTTTCTCCAATAATAAGACTGATTAAAAACATAAAATGACAAGAAGGCAGTTCCAACCCTTTGAGATGCTGACAGCCGGTATGTAGAGAAAAGACCCTGTTCATAGAACAATCAGGGACATAAAAAATAACCCAGGGTGGATTTTAGGGTATTTAATCTAGAGAAGAAAAAAACCAGGGAAGACACTCATATCTATCTTCAAACAAATTGAGTGTACCACCTCACGGGGATGAGAGCCACGAGACTTACACCAGGCCCAACATCCTACTATTGTGACAAGCCTGTGCTGTGTTATTTTTCTCCCATTTCACGAATGATGAATTCAGAGCTAAATAGGATTAAATGGCTCATCAAAGGTCCTAGGAACAAGGTTATTTTGGCTTCTCTCAATTTCCTATTGCCACAGATTTAGTGGCTCAAATAATACAAATTTACTGTCTTACCACTCTGTAGATCAAAAGTCTCATACGGATCTTATGGCGCTCAAATTAAAGTTTTGGCAGGACAGGATTCTTTTTGGAGGTATTAGAGAAGAAGGCTTCCTTGCCTTTTTTTTCCTTGGCTGGTGGCCTCTTCCATCTTCAGAGCTAGCAATGGCAGGTCAGCCTGAGATAGAGCCAGGTGCTTGAGGAGCCTTTCTGCCTGGCTGGGTATTTCTGACCTGATTCTTAGTAATAGGGAGCCATGGCAGATTCCTGAGAAAGGTAAGGATAGAAACATGAGGCCCGTTTTTGGTGGGAAAAGGGCCCTTGCATGTGGGTCAAGGATAGAGCTAAATGAAGGGAGGCTGGAGGCAGGGGAGTCACCTAGGTGAGGGGCTGGGGTTAAGGAAGGGCAGAGGGGCTGAGGGAGGGGACCCGTGGAAGACCCAAGCCATGTGGCCTCATGGGCAAAGGAAGTGCTTTGCAGCTGACTCCTGTCAGCAGCCCAGGCTGCTGCATCCTAGCTGTGGGATGGCGCATGCTGAGCTTCACGTTTCTGAGTCTCACTTTCCTCAGGCATAGGAGAGTCCCTCCAGGGCAGGGACACAGGCAGCCTGGGTCCCGCCCCCCAATAGGGAGAAGCCTCTCCCTTCTCTTTGCCGGTGACAGCCCTGGGGCTCACGGGGCACTTGGTGCTTTCAGGCACATTGACAACTTCATTGCTCCCTGCACCCAAGCCTGTTATCGCGGGGCGGGGGAGTGGGCAGGGGACAGACCAGAGAGGATGCACAGAGGACGGTGCCACCTTCCAGCATCTGACAGGCACCCATCATGGTCACCCTCTCCCCCATGTCCCAGTCTACCTTGCTTTAAACAACTGTGACTGCCTCAGCTTAAAAGAATTTGAAAAACCACACAAGGGAGGGCTGGTACCCCATGGCCCTTTTGCATGCAAGCAGCAGTTTTCCCCAGGGCTTCCTTATTCATTCTCTCAGTGGGCCCTCAGCTGGGTTCCTTTTAACTGTTGGTCCCCCAGGGTGCAGAAAATGGGATTCAATTACACACAGCTTCTGGGGAGCAACTGGGGCTGTGTAGCCAGAGGTCCCCACTGAGCCCCGCCTCCTCCTCTTGGCAGAGGTTCCAGAAGGGAAAAGGGATGTCCAGCACAGTCAGGTGACTTGCTCAGGGTCATGCGGCCCCCTGCCCAGGTCTGCGGGATCTCAACTCTCCAATCTCCCTGTCATACTCCCTGAGGACCTCAGGTCAAACACGGCAGAGACAGGAAGAGACAGGAAGAATCAGTGTCAGGCCAGGCAAAGAGCACAAATGCACCGGCCACAACCAGGCAGCTGGCATGGCTCCTTCCGCAGGCAGCTTGGGCCCTCCAGATCCAGCTCTGCAGATGGACCCGGGGTCACCTTCTGAAGTCCCCCAGCCCCTTGGGGAGAACAAGCAACCTCAGGCTCACTCTGCTCTGGGTGTCTTTAATGTTTCAGTGGTTTGTGCATATTGTTTCTCCAGATGCTGCTCCCCCAGCCCCTTCAAAGTATTATGATGAGTTGTTACTTCCAGTTTATAGATGGGAAAACTGAGGTTCAGAGGAGGGTTACATGAAGGAATATATTCAAAACTGCCCCTTAGAAATTAGGATTTAAGGGATTATTTTGATTACTGAATTATTATATAGATATACGTTTTTACTTTCTGGTATATTGGAGCAGACAGAAGGAAATATCTGAAATCTCTGAATTGTATTTCAGCTGCCTTGATCTCTGATAATGGTTGTACAGCCCTTATCTTCTGCCCCTGTGATTGTAAAAACCTTGTGACTAATCTTCATTTGTACCCAGTTGTCCAGTTTTTCAACTTCAGAGTTTTGTGATCACCAAAGGCAGCCTCTAATATTTATTAATGAAGGGTCTTGTGTCAGCCCAGAACTAACCCACCCCAAGTCCAAAGTTATCTTGATAATTGAAACTGGATCTACCCAAAACGGGCAGCCTGACATGCGCAGTGGCTTAGACTTTAACCTACAAGTCACCTGTACTTCATTATAATACTAAAAATCACACCCACCATCATATTAAGGTGCCATTTTCTTACATATGTTCTGTGACTAGGCATGTAACCACTCTTCACATGTCCAGTAATTAGATCATCTCTCATTACATCATCTGGGGCCATTGTGCTCCTTATCCTAAATGCTGCCTGTCTTGTAAGGCTATAAAAGTATCAGAATTATTGCAGTTCATAGAGACGGATTTGGGGCCAATAGGCCATCTGCTCTCCTACTGTGTGTCAAGCAATAAACTCTTTCGCTCTTTGAAACCCCAGTGTCTCAGGACTTGGTCATTGAGTGCATTGTATAAAAGAATCAACCCACCAAATTAGAAAGGGGGAAAATTCAACTTCGCCATTTGGAGAACTCCTGATATTCTTGCAAGCAGTGGGGACAATCAAATCAATAGGTCAAGCCCTCAATCTTGGGGTTTGTTCATATGACACTTATCCCTGCAAAGGATAGGCTAAGCCTACTTAAAATTAGGCCTAAGAGTCACCCCCAGAGAACCTCTTTTGTTGCTCAGATGTGGCCTATCTCTCTCTCAACCAACATGGCAAGTGAACTCACTGCCCTCCTCCTCTCTACATGGGACATGACTCCCAGGGGGTGTAAACCTTCCTGGCAATGTGGGACAGAAATCCTAGAATGACCTGGGACTCAGCATTAAGGGATTGAGAAAACCTTCTCGACATTTCAAACAGTCGAGAGATTATCCTGGAGGTTATTCTTACGCATTATATAGATACCCCCATTTTAGATTAAGGTGTATTAAGCTAGAGGGAATTGCCTGAAAATGTAGAGCTGTGTTCCAGTAGCCATGTTTCTTGAAAATGATTGTATAATGATATAGATTTTGCAATGTGACTGTGTGATTGTGAAAACCTTGTGTCTGATGCTCCTTTTATTTATGGTATGGACAGATGAGTAAAACATATAGATTAAAAATAAATAAGTAATAGGGGGAACAAATGTCAAAATTAAAAATATATATATACTGAATAAATGGAAATACTAGTGGTCAATGAGAGGGAGGGGTAAAGGTTATGGTATGTATGAGTTTTTTCTTTTTATTTCTTTTTCTGGAGTGATGCGTATGTTCTAAAAAATGTGAGGGTGGGCCACGGTGGCTCAGCAGGCAAGAATGCTTGCCTGCCATGCCAGAAGACCTGGGTTCGATTCCCAGTGCCTGCCCATGTGAAAAAAAAAGATCATGGTGATGAATATACAACTATGTGATGATTTTGTGAGCCATTGATTGTACATCATGTATGGAATGTTCGTATGTTAAGAATGTATGTGGCTGTACATTGTTGTATCAATTAAAATTAAAAAAGAAAAAATAAATTTAAAAAATAAAGGCAAAATATAAATAAATAATAGGGGGAGAATAAGAGGTAAAAAAAATCGCATAAATCATAATACTAGTGGTCAGGGAGAGGGAGGAGTGAGGGCTACGTGATGTTTGGGGTTTTACTTTTTTCATTTCTTCTTCTGGAGTGATGCAAATGTTCTAAAAATGACCATGGTGATGAACACACAACTATGTAAAGATACTGCATGCTATGAACTGTATACATTGTATGGACTGTATGGTACATAAAGATATGCCAACAAAAACATTAAAAAAAAAGAGAGAGAGATTAAACATTTAAAAAAAAAAAATCCACCACCTTTGTCCAGTAACAAAACCCTGGTGCACAAAGCCCAGCATACCTCAAATGAATCTGTCACTTAGTTCTCACAGCATCCACTGTGAGATAGGAATAAATATTCCCCATTTTATGGACAAAAGAATAGGCACAGAGAGGTTAAGGAAGGTGCCTTAGTGTGCACAGCCAGTTGGCGGCAGAGCTGGGCAAAGTTCTGTCCAGCTTTGGGTCTGGGTTCCGTCCTGTTTATTTCCCCTGTGTCCCTCAGTGTTCCAGGACCACGCGGTGCACTGTTGCTCCAGGCTCTGCCCAAGATATCTGACCCCATCCCTCCAGGTTCCTCTTTAGTTCTAAGGGAAACTTCCAGTGGAATCCGACCACCCCACTGTGCTAGATTGTTCAGCAACTATTCTCTCCCGTCCCCCTCCCAGGGAGGGGTTTACTTCTCAAGTGGGAGGAGATGTTGCACAAGTGGAGGCTTAACTGTGCCTTGTCTATGTGAAGAGCTCGCCCCAGGAAAGTGCTGGGCTCAGGAGGATGAGAGATACATGGCGCAGTCCTGGACTCAGCCTGTAACCAGAAGCTACTCACCCCACAGCCGGAAGCAGATCTACCCTGGGACCCACACGAGGGAAAAATAAGTTATTGTTATTGTCATGAGCTTCGGGGTGGTTTGTTATGCAGCGTTATTGCAGCAGTAGCTGCCTGATACAGTTATGAAGTGTGAAAGGAGCCCCACGAAGGTTCCAGAAATCCACCCCTAACCAAAACTTCGACATCCCTCCAAACATCCATCCAGCTGAAGGCTGGTTGTGGTGAGGACTCTGGGTCAGCTCTGAAGGGAGGGGCTGGGGAGGAAGACCACCCAGGAGTAAGAGGTGTGAAAGGAAGAGAGGGAGGGGGTGGTAAATGACTGTAGTTGACCTTCCTACCCTCTCCCTCCCTTTATCTGGTAACAGAATGTCTCTTCCCAGTGGGAATACATCCCAGACTTTGCAGGTGGGACCCAAATGTGCCCATTGTCCACTTCCCGTACAGGGGTGGGCCTGGGATTCAGGCCTGGCCCATTGGAGGTCCCGTCCCATCCCCACAGCTCAGGAGCAGGCACACATCTCCAGCCAGTTCTATTGGAGTCTTCCCTGGGAAGTTTTTTGTTTTTTTTTTCACACTTTTTTTTTAATTGTATAATATAATATATATACAAGGCACAGAAAGAAAAAAGCAATAGTTTTCAAAGCACTCTTCAACAAATAGTTACAGGACAGATCCCAGAGTTTGTCATGGGCTACCATACCATCCCCTCAGATTCTTCCTTCTAGCTGCTCCAGAATATAGGAGGCTAGAAGGAATACATATTTTTTTTTTAACATCACAATAGACTTTTTGTGTCTTTTTTGTGAAAAATGACATATATACAAAAAAGCAATAAATGTTAAAGCACAGCACAACAATTAGTTATAGAACAGATTTCAGAGTTTGGTATGGGTTACAATTTCACAATTTTAGGATTTTACTTCTAGCTGCTTTAAGATACTGGAGACTAAAAGAAATATCAATTTAATGATTCAGCACTCATACTCATTTGTTAAACCCTACCTTCTCTGTGTAATTCCACCTTCACCTTTAATCTTTCTATCCCATTCTTTAGGGGTATTTGGGCTATGCCCATTCTAACTTTTTCATGTTGGAAGGGGTTGTCAATAATATGGGGCAGGGAGATGGAACTAGCTGATGTTCTGGAGAGGCTGGGCCCTATAGGTTTCAAGACGTATCTGGTCCAGAGATCCATCTGGAGGGTGTAGGTTTCTGGAAAGTTACCCTAATGCATGGAAACTAGTAGCAAGGTCTACCTGAAGCTTGCGTAAGAGCAACCTCCAGAGTAGCCTCTCAACTCTATTTGAACTCTCTCAGCCACTGATACTTTATTAATTGCACTGCTTTCCCCCCTTTTGGTCAGGATGGAATTGTTGATCCCACAGTGCCAGGGCCAGGCTCATCCCTGGGAGTTTTAAGTGGGTGTTCTTTCGGCTGCTAGTGGACACAGGGTGGGGAGAGAAATGGGGTTCCAATGACATCATTTGAGGCCTTCGAACCAGGCAGGTCTGAAGCCTACCCCTTCAGTTCTATTAGTCAACCAGTTTTCTTAAACTCATTTAAACTGGGGGTCTGTCCATTGCAACTGCAAGAGTCCTCTCATTACAGAAGTTTAGTCATGAAGGAAGTGAGGGGAGAAGGAAGAAGAGATAGCACGTAACGGAGAGATGGTCTTGAGGTGGGTTTTCAACCCCTGTGTACAAATGCACAGAAAAGGAGGAAAAGGAGTTAGCCAGGCCTGGGTATCTGGAAGATGGTCTACAGCCTATTCAGGTTTCTCTTGAGTAGATAATATGGGCACGCGGAACAAAATTCGAAAGTCCCCAAGGATACAAAGAGAAAAATCCTCTTTCCTCCTGCACCACCCCATCTCCCCAGCCGCTCAGTTGTTCTCCCAGAGGCAACCCCGGTTTCCAGCTCCTTGGGTTTCCCTGTCAAGTGTCTGCCTTATCTGCACCAACATATGTTTGAATTCATCAAGCCAGAGCTTCACAACTCTGGCTACAGTCTAGAATCTTCTGGGTTGTTTGAAAAGGTACTTGTGCCCAGGCCTCCCATGCTCTACCCACAGAGTCAGACACTCAGGGGCACTGGGCCATTTAGAAGCTTCAGGCTGATTCTGATGTGCGGGTAGGGTGGCGAGTCATGGGTGGGGTGGCACAGTCCCAAGGGGAAGTCCCATGGGTGGGGTGGCACAGTCCCAACCTGGGCACCTGGTCCCGCTCTCACGCGTGCTCTTGTCCCTTCTCATGACTCCTCTGCAGGTGAGAAGGGGAGACGCAGAGGAGCACCTGACCCACCACGGTCTCCCAGCCAGGTCGGGGGAACCGGGTGCAGGCTCAGGGAGCCCAAAACTGACACTCAGACTTCTGCGGGGCTGCGCTGATGGAATAATCATGGCAAAACCTAAAATAACCAACCTACCGGGATGTTGCAAGACTGAGATGGGCTAATGGAGAGGAAAGGGCTTTGAAAGCCAGCAAAGCAGAGCTCTTACCCACACACAGGCTCATTACAGAGCTGCCAGGGACGCAGGAAGTGGGGTGATTGCCCAATCTGCCTTTCCTTTGATCAAGTCCCTCCTGCAGCCTCCAGCTTCTGCTCTGCCTCCCTCTCGGCCCAGCGTTTTCTGTTTCCCCAGGTTTTTTCTTCTGGGCTGCCTTGCGCCCTCACCACCAACCCAGGTCCCCAGTTCCTTCCACCTCCCACCCTCATCTGCTGTCAGATCCTGTTTTTTCACCCTGCGGTTCTGTCCTGGCCTGCGGGGCCTGGGGTTGCCCCAGGAATCGTAGGGATCCAGTTCCCCAAGAAGGCCGGTAGAGAAGGTGCTGTGAGCCCTCGGCCCTGAGCAGCAGGGGAAGGAGGAGGCAAGTGGCCTTCCCGAGCCCCCAGCCCCAGCCTTTTCCAGAGCGTTGTTCCCACCTTCCTTCCCTCCTGCCATCGCCCCCTCCCTCCCTCTTCCCACCACTCCATCCCTTCTTCCATCCACCCCTCCACCCACCCCTTCTTCCATCCACCCCTCCACCCACCCCTTCTTCCATCCACCCACCCACCCACCAATGGACAGTCATCTGCATTATGAGCCAGGCCCTGGATCGATAGCCCCAAAGGAGAGAAACACAGCCTCTCTCCCACCCACCTGGAAGGTGACTCCTAAATAGTTACGTTGACCACACTGCTCTGGAGGAGGCAGCCTTCGTGATGTCGCTCAAGGACCAGGGGAAGGCAGTCAGATGAAGTGGGAGGGCAGCTAGTCTGGCTGTCTTTGGGGGAGTCACCCTGATACCACACCCCGTGGGCCTCGCCTCCTCCCCTCCCCCACCTGCAGGGTCTGCTGTCTCCCAGCCCTGCCCCTGCCCCCATCCAGCTGCAGAAGAAATGGAGGGATGGAGAGAGACAAACAAGGAGGGGCTCCAGGAAGGATGCTCAATGCTGTTGCAGGGGGCCGGACCCCACCGAGGCCCTGCCCCTAGGGGGAGACAAGAAGTTGAGGAGACAAGAGCAAGGGCACCCTCTGCGTGGGTGAGAATGAAGTGCTGGGACCTGGGGGATGAGTCCACGTCCTTTGGGACCCTGGCTGCAGTGAGATCACGGTGTTTTGGCCTGTCCCTTCCCTCCGCTCCACAGAGAGGTGCATGTTAGTCATGACAATAATGAACTCCCTGAGAGATTGCTGCTGCCACCATCCCCTACCCAGATGAGGCCACCCACACACAGAGCGGCAAAGCCACTTGCCTAATGTCCTGCAGCTGTGGAGGAACCTAATGAGGTGCTTCTAGCGGGGGTCACATAGGAGGGGCCCCTGTGCAGGGTCGTTCCAAAGGGGCTGAATCACGTTCTCCCACAGGATTGCGCACTGTCAACTTGATGCTTAGCAGAATGGTTCCTGGGGCCAAAGTGGACCACCAAGGATACTAAAGTGCTCTGAGCACTCTCTTGAGGACAGGTGTGAGGCAGAGGCTGCTTAGCCCCTTCAAGAGACAAAGAGAATAGTGGCTGAGAGCTAGACCTTGGAACTAGTCAGTCTCCTAGGTTTGAATCCTAGCTCTGCCTTTTACATGCTGTGTGATCCTGGAAGGTTACTTAACCTCTCTGTGCATCACTTCTCTTATCTATAAAATAAGAATAATATTGCCTACCTCAAGATTGCCATGAGAATAAAGGGGATAATGGAGGACAAGAGTGTCTTAGTTTTCTAACTGCAATGGCAAAGACCGCACAACAGGTTGGCTTAGGCAATGGAAACGTATCACAGTTTCAGAGGCTAGAAGTCCAAATTGAGGCCTTGGATAGAAGGCTTGTCTGGGGTCAGTTGTGTTCTGGTTGACCAGCAGTCCTTGGGCTCCTTGGCTTTCCTGTCACATGGAGATGTCCTCTCCTTTCTCTTCCGGGTTCCATTGAACTGGCCCCTCCCTTGGGTTTTCTATCCCACTCTGTCTGAATTTCTTTTGTTTATCAAGGATGACAGTGACCCACTAAGTTCCACCCTCATTCAGTTGGGCCACACCTTCATTAAAAATAACATCTCCAGGAGGTCCTATGGGTTCACACCCCCAGGGCCATGGATTCAGATGAAGTACATGTCTAAATTGGGGTACACAGCTCCACCTACCACAAGGAGCCCAGTGTCCTCAGGATTCATCGTATGAGCCAGGAAGCCGTGGGCAGTCTCCTTGGTCTCTCCAAGCTTCTCCTGGGGTAGGAAGTACCCCGCGCAGCCCTCACGGTGGGGAGAAACGCTCAGCCACGCGGAAAGCCAGGCAGTCCGGGAACCAGGGCAGCGAGGAGTGCTGGGAAGGCCGAGCGAGCAGGCAGGATGTGCTGATGGTCTGAAGGAGGGCCCCGGGGAAGGGGCCAGGCTTCCTCCCTCCCTGCTGAGGCTGGCCTGGATGGCACTGCAGTGCTGTGACAAGGAGCCCTGGGGGCTGGTGCTCAACCTCGGAGGGCCTCTGGGTGCTGAGAGCATGGGCAGTCAGGGCTCCCCTGGGCTGCAGCTGGGGAGAGACAGCAGAACTCCAGGCCTTTCTTTCTCCTTTTATTTTATTTTATTGTGAAAAATTATATATATATATATATATATATATATATATAAGCAATACTTTTCCAAGCACACTGCAACAATTAGTTACAGAACAAATTTCAGAGTTTCATATGGGTTACAGTTCCACAATTTCAGGTTTTTCCTTCTAGCTGTTACTAGACACTGGAGACTAAAAGAAATATCAATATAATGATTCAGCAGTCATACTCACTTATTAAATTCTGACTTCTCTGTTATAATTCCTCCTTCTTCTTTGATTCTTCTTCCACTCTTAAGGGTATTTGAGCTATGCCCATTCTAACTTTTTCTCCTTGGAAGGGGCTGTTGAAAATAAAGGATAAGGGGATGGAACTAGTTGGCGTTCTGGAGAACCTCTGGGCTTCAGGACTTATCTGGCCTAGGAGCCTATCTGGGTTTGCAAGCTGCCAGAATGCAATATACCAAAATTGGAACAGCTTTTAAAAAGGGGAATTTAATACATTACAAGTTTGCGGTTTAACACCTATGAAAATGTCCAAACTAAGGCATCTAGGAAAAGAGGTCTTAATTCAAGAAAGGCTGATGGGTACGGAGTACCTCTGTCAGCTGGGAGGGCACATGCACATAACCTGGCATCTGCTGGCCCCTTGCTCTTGGGCTCTGTTGCTTTCAATCTCTGTTCTGTAAGGGTTCCCCGCTTTGCTTCTGTGGGGCTGGCTTTCATCCCTTGGTTTTCCTTGGCTCTCTCCAGGTTTTGGCCTGCTTAACATCTCATGGCGATATCTGCTGGGTGCCAAGCAGCCCCAATCATCTCTGTCTCTGTGCTCTGACTGTCAGCTCTGCTGTGATGTTTCTGTCAGCTCTGCCATTTCTGACTCTCTCCAAAATGTTTCCTCATTTTAAGGATGCCAGTACAAGAATCGAGACCCCCCTGAAATGGGTGGAGTCACATCTCCATCTAATCAAAGGTCACACCCACAATGGGGTGGGTCACATCACTGTGGAGATAATCTAATCAAAGGTTTTCAGGCTACAATATTGAATTAGGATTAAAGAAACAGCTGCCCCCACAGGATTGAATCATGGGTTAATACATGGCTTTTCGGGGGTAAATAATACTTTCAAACCAGCACAGAACCCATCTGGTGGTTGCAGGTTTCTGGAAAGTAATCCTAGTGCATGGAGCCTTTGTAGACTCTCCAATAGAGCCCTAGGTGTTCTTTATTTAGGGTTGGCAGGAATGGTTTGGGTTGGGGTTTGGGAAGCCATGGTAAATAGCAATACGTAGCTGAAGCTTGCAAAAGAGTAACCTCCAGAATAGCCTCTCCACTCTATTTGAGCTCTCTTAGCCACTGATATCTTATTTGTTACAATTCTTTTCTCCCTTTTGGCAAAAAAAATATTGTCAATCCCATGGTGCCAGGGCCAGGCTTATCCCTGGGAGTCATATCCCATGTTGCCAGGGACTTTTACCCCTGGATGTCATGTCCCATGTAGGCTGTGGGTGTGGGGTAGTGATTTTCCTGGCAGAGCTGGGCTTGGAGAGGGAGAGGCCACATCTGAGCAACAAAAGAGGTCCTCTGAAAGCAACTGTTAAGCACAGCTACAGTTAGGCTTAGCTTCTCTCCTTTTATTTTTATTTTAAAATGTATATGTAACAGAATTCCCCATTTCAGCCATTTTTAAGTATACAATCCAGTGGCATTAATTACATTCACTATTTCCAAAACTTTTTCATCATCTCAAAGAGCAACTCTGCATCCATTAAGTAATAACTCCCCATTACCAACCCCTGGTAAGTTCCAATCTACTTCCCATCTCCAATTTGCTAATTTGCTTATGCTAGATAATTCGTGGGGGTGGAATCATGCATTTGTTCTTTTGTGTCTAGCTTTCTTTCACTCAGCATGTTTTCAAGGCTCATCCATGTGGTAGCATATGTCAAACTTAATTCCTTTTTATGGCTGAATAATATTTCACAGTATGGATAGACCACATTTTTTCCCCCTCTTTTAATCTTGTGTTTGTTTGTTTATATTAACCTATATAATTTTTAGTTGGGTTTATTGTAATTAACTTACTCTAAAATTTTCCTTTTTCTCTAAAATTTCCCTTTCTCGTGGAAGGGTCTAGGGATTTTGGTACCAGTCATGGACGCACCACCACAACCAAGGCACAGGATGGCTCTGTCACCCCCACGGCCCCTGAGGGACTCCACTCACAGCCTCTAAGCATTTTCAAAGGCCACACTGCAGAAGTGGCCGTCGTGTGCCGTCAGAGGGAGAGTGCTGAGCTGGGGGCTGAGCTGGACTGTGCCATCTGCCCGTTCTCTCCTTCTGGGCGAGGGAGGCACTTGCAGGCCTAGGACAGGCTGTGCTGGGAGCAGGAAGCCAATATTCCAGGCCGGTGGAGCAGCTTCTGGCCTTTACGCTGAGATGATCCTTCCCCAGCGGCCTGCAGGCTGCCTGGTGGAGAAATGCGCCGTGGGCAGGGTTGGCGCTCTCGCTTCCCCAGCCCTAGCTGCCTCTTTGAACACGGCCTTTGGGCATCTGGAACCCAGAGAGCCCGGCCCGGGCCTGGATGCCCGGCAACTGTGCCAGGCTCAGGAACCCTGAATCCAGCGCCACACAGGGTCCCAAGAGGCGCTAAATTAATATTCGTTTTACCTTTCCATTAAATGAGAAAACATGTATAAAACATTGAGAACAGCGCATAGAAAGTAAAAAGGTAAAACAATCATTAAGGTAAAAAAGGTAAAGCAAACATTTTTACCTGGGAGGCTAGTCCCACCACAAGCGTGCTTTGAAGAAGCTTAGAGTGCTTCATTTGACTCCCTGTCAGAGAGCCTGACACACTACTATCGGGGTTATGTCTTTAAGATCAGATACCTCGGGATAAAAATGCATTTCATGAATTGGCTGCACCTGCAACAAGAAGTACTAGACTTTGCAGCCAGAACTCCCTGGGTTCAAATCCTTGCTTCTCCACTGATGGTCTCTGTGGCTCTGGGAATAGGATTTAACCTCTCTGAACCTCAGTTTTCTCATCTCTAAAATGGGGATAATAATAACATCTATCTCAGAGAGTTGCTGAGGATTAAATGAGAATATATGCATAAAACACTGAGTACAGTGCATAGAAAGTGTTAGCTGCTGTTAGGGTTATTTTGTCACTGTTATACTATTATCTCCTGGGAAGAAACCCAGGTTCTGGCTCCAGCTCTGCCACTACCTGCTTGTGTTTCAAGGTCAGGCCAGTGGTGTGATTCCCCTCTAGAGGCATCTGCCTTTTAAACCAGGAGGATGGAGAGGGCAATACTTAACCCAAAGGAATGAATCACTACACTCCATTCTTAAAAACACTTTGGCAGCTCCTCGTAGCTTTTGGGATGAAGACCTAACTCCTTCTGGTGGGCCAGCCAGCTGAGGGCAGGACAGACTTTGGAGCCCCGGGAGGAGGTGATGGCTCACGCACTCCGTAGCTTTGGAGTCAGCTGAATTTAAGTTTAAATCATGTTGTTGTCACTTACTGATGGATGACTGTGGGCAAGTCCAGGGGCTCACTGTGGTGTGTCCAGCCCTGTGTCTGGTATATAAAGGCGTTCAGTCTCTTTATGTTCTCCTCCTTTCCTTCTCCTAGTCCATGTTTTACATGTTGAGGTGGGAAAGACAGGGCTTGGAATCTTGGTTCCCAATCCCCAAGTGAGGCTGTGCCTCCACTGATTTAAAAAACACTCTGACAGCAATGATTATTATAAAATGTATCTTGATTCCAAAGATGTCAAAACATGAAAAGATGGATTATCTTAGAATCACTAAACATCTACTTTGCTGCTCCGAATGTTTGCTGTTCAGCCCTGTGCTTTCTTGCCTCATAGTCTCAAAATGGTTGCTAAGCATCATATCCTTGCACCAACCATCCCATAAGGAAGGATAAAAGTCTGGCCCAGCAAGGGGAGGATTTGGGGTGGGGAGTGGAGATCTTTCTACAAGTTGCACAGCAGACCTCTCTTTATACATCATTGGGCTGAACTGGGTCACACAGCTCCTGCTACTGCTAAACACCCTGGGAAAGGAACTGGGAAAGGGGGCAATAGTTGTAAATGACATGGAAGAGTAGTTTTCAGCCTCTGGATTGGCATCATCATACCCCATCTTGAATAAGGGTTCTTTTATCAAGGACAATACAGGTCTGCTGTCTAGCAGGAGTCATAGAGTTAGTTGCAGATGGGACCTTAAAAACTAGGCTGACATCACCACCCACTAATAACTTCGATGTATTTATTTATATTTATTTATTTATTTTTGCATGGGCAGGCACCAGGAATCAAACCCGGGTCTCCAGCATGGCAGACAAGAACTCTGCCTGCTGAGCCACCATGGCCTGCCCTGCATTAATTTTTACAGCATCCTTAACAGATGGTCACTGTTCTAGTTTGCTAGCTGCCAGAATGCAATATACCAGAAACAGAATGGCTTTTAAAAGGTGAATTTAATAAGTTGCTAGTTTATAGTGCTAAGGCCAAGAAAATGTCCCAATTAAAACAAGTCTATAGAAATGTCCAATCTAAGGCATCCAGGTTCAAAGATACCTTGGTTCAAGAAGGCCAATGAAGTTCAGGGTTTCTCTCTCAATGAGAAGGCACATGGCGAACACAGTCACGGTTTCTCTCTTGGCTGGAAGGGCACATGGCGAGCGAGGCATCATCTGCCAGCTTTCTCTCCTGGCTTCCGGTTTCATGAAGCTCCCCAGGAGGCATTTTCCTTCTTCATCTTTAAAGGTCGCTGGCTTGTGGACTCTCTGCTTCTCGTGGCTATGTCATTCTGCTCTGCTCTCTCTGAATCTCTCATTCTCCAAAATGTTTCCTCTTTTATAGGACTTCAGAAACTAATCAAGACCCACCCAAATGGGTGGAGACATGCTTTTAGCTAATCCAGTTTAACAACAACTCTTGATTAAATCACATCTCCAGGGAGATGATCCAATCACAGTTTCAAGCATACAGTACTGAATAGGGATTAGAAGAAACGGCTCCCTTTGCAAAATGGGATTAAGATTAAAACGTGGCTTTTCTAGGGTACATACATCCTTTCAAAGCAGCACAGTCACCCAGCCTCAACTTCAGCCCCTCTATCAGGGACTCAGAACTTCACAAGCCAGCTCCTGGCTTTCCTAACAGTTGAATTGTTGAAATGCTCTTACTTAAATTTAGCCAAATAAGCTTCCTCCTGTTAGTCCTGGCTTTGCTCCTTGGGTCTCCCAGGTCCAGTCGATTTCCTCTTCCCAGAGAGTGTCTTCAGGTTTCAAACGCAGAGCTTACCCTTCCCTTTGCCTCCTCCAGTCCACATACACCCCCAGGACCTCCAACCCCATTATTTTTTTTCTTAGCTCCTTCCTGTTTCTTAAAGGCCTTGGTTTTTTGTCATGGGGCTTTCATTTTAAGCAAATCCTTTCAGCTGCATTTTCCTGAAAGTTCACTTCTGCTGAGCATTGTCTTCGATCCTAGAGATATAGCAGTGGATAAGGCAGGCCTTCCTCTGTCTGAGCTCACTGAAGAGCAACTTGCACATGTGCCCCTCCTCCAGGAAGTCCTCCCTGATTTCTGCAGGGGGGCTCAGGGCCCCTCTGTCCTGTAACATTCAGTGCCCTCCTGACCTTCCTTTTGTCTCTTGGCCTATGTGTTTTTACCTTCAAAGCAGGCACCCAGGCAGCAGGGGCGGCCAAGGGGATGGGAGGCCCCCAGGAAACCCACTGAAGTATTGGGGATGCATCATCCTTCCTCTGGGCATAGAACTGGAAGTGGGCAGGGAGGAGCCCAATGCAGCTACAGTGAGAGAACATTGAGGTCAGTGGCCCTCAGAAGCAAAAGGGCTGTCAGAGCCGGAAGGTATTTTAGGCACTACCCAGTGCTGTCTTTTCACTGGACAGAAGAGGAAACTAAGGTTCATAGAGGGGACCCAAGTTGCCCAAGGCCACACCACAGACATTTATAGAGCCCGTGCTGCGTGCACAGTGCTGTCAGCTGCAGAGTTTCTCTGAATACCGCATGGGGGCAAGAAACTGAGCAGAGGACACCAGGCCCAGGGACAAACCTACCGGGCCCTGGAAGGCGGAGACTTTCCCTGGTGCAGTGTCCCCACCTGCCCCTCTTTCTGGCAGTGGTCAGGAGAGGCAGGGACCCCCCCCCCACCCCCGGCATCACGTGGGAGCCCCCAGCAGCCCAGCAGAGGGACTCTAGGGGAAGATTTCCCTTGACAAGTCCATGTCCCCCACCCAAAGCCAGCCCTGTGGGCTCAGGCACACTCTGTTTTCTCTTTTCTCTCTCACACAAACACATATTCTGTGTTGTTTTTTTTTTCTTAAATTCTCTTCCCGCACTGCTCTCCGCCCTGCCTCTTCCTCTTTTTATCAACACACACTGGCCTCCCCCACCCCTTTCCCCCTCCTTTTCTCATAAATTCTCCCCCTGGGACTTTCTGTCAAGGGGTTGAGTAAACAGGAAGGGTAAATCAGTCAAGCCTCCCCTGTAGGATGCTCTGGGAAGGTTCCACTCTGGAGAGCTCACAGAGGAGACAGGGCTGCCTCTGCCTTGGGGCTCACCAGAGCCTGCCAGGGCCGGGAGGGGCAATGGGATTGGGGTGCTATTTGGGGTCAGCATCAGACTGGTGGCCAGGCAGGCTATCCTCAGACCCTATGGACCCTCAGAGTGTGACAGAGGGTGGAGATTTGGGCTGGGAGCTAGAGTCCCGGACTCTAGTCTGGATTCTGCTGTGTGACCCTGGGCAAATCCTACCCCTCTCTGATCCCCAATATCCCCATCTGTTAAAGGAAGAGGATGGATTGGACTGCTGGGAAGCATCCTTCCAGCCCTAATGCCATAGGATTCTGAGGCTCGACCCATTATATAACATGGGGCAGGGGGGTTGGTTTTAGAGGACTGGGCCAGACCAGCTGCCCGGATGGGGGAAATCATGCAGATCCCCTCCGCCAGAGTCCTAGCTACAGAGTCCTAGGGGCTCGGGACATCCTGGGGGCACTGGGGGTAGGAGGCCCTCAGCTCAGAGCTGGCTCCTGCTGAAACCTCACCCCATGGCCTCCTCTGGCTATCGGGGTAAGCTGGGATGCTGTGGGCTCGGAACAAGAAGTTTTGGCTTCTGGCTGGAAGCAGGAACTGCCGACATCTCCCCTCATTCAAGCAACAGGCTGGGGACTTTAGGAAAACAACCACAAATAAGTGTGTGGTGGAAGGACAGTGAGGAGGGAAGGGGAAGGGGGCAAAGAAGGGAAGGAAGGAAAGAGCAGTGGAAGTAGGGCAGCATCGGAGGAGGCCTGGAGGTCTTGGGGTTGAAGGCCTGCGTGTGTGTGCATGTGCGTGCACACGTGTGAGGCCATCAGTGTCTCAGCACATCTGCGTGAACGTGTGTATGTACACCCTTATGTGAGTATCTGTCTGTGATTTAATCTACGTGTCCCAGAGGATGGTGTGGGTCTCTGGGTGACAACTCAGTGCCAGCCCATCCAAACCCTCAGCGACCTCAATGACAGCACTGGCTGAAAGATAGAGACCCGGGATCCAGCCTCAGCTGGGCCACGCAGTCCCTGGGTGAGATCCCGCCCCTCTCGGCTTCAGGGTCCTCCATCACCAATAACAACAGCAGTTAACTTTTCGAGCATTTCCTACACGGTAGGCTCTATTCTGAGCTCATCTAAGCTTCGAAGGTGGATGCTATTATCATCTCCGTTTTACAGATGTGGAAACTGAGGCACGGAATGGTGACATAAGGGGAGGAACTGAGACGCCAACCCTTGCCTCTGAGCCGCCAGCACATAACCATGATGCCACCCAGTGATTCTGCACTGGGAGAGGAGGGTCTGACCCGTTGGGGGGCAGGACGCAGATTCAGGGAGCTCCGAGGCAGCGCTGGACAGCTGGGTTGGGTGGCCTCTCCCTGGGGCCAGGAGGCCTGGGCAGCAGGGCAGGCGGCAGTGATCTCACAGGGTTCTTTGTGTTCTGGGATGCTGAGACTTGATGTCTGAAACATGCAGTTCACAGTAATAAATGTCACCGGCTGGAAGGATGAGTTCAGGCTGCAGAGGGAAGAGACCAACCTCTCTCTCTCTCTCTTTCAGGGCCCCAAGAGCTGATCCACCTCAAGAATCTCAGAGCCATCAGACATGCCTTCCTCAGATGGCAGAGGCCATCAGCTGCCACCAGGACACAGAGAAGGGCCGAGAGGGGTATACGCAGGTGGAGCCTTTACTCCCCGCGAAGCTTGAGGGTTGCTGCAACAGGGAGAGAATTTCAAAGCTCCTTTTTCAGGTGGGGATAAAGTTTTTTTTCCCTGTTCTCTCCTCCCCTGTCCTTGAACAGTCTGACTGTACCAAAGAAGGAAGAGGTGGGGGAGTTCAGGAAGCAGCCGGGGCAGAGAAGATGTCCAGCTTGATGACATTAATGGGGCAATGGAATCTATTGGTTCTTCTATTTTTGGATATAGGAATAGTCATAAAACTGAGCTAAAACCAGACTCTGGTCCCTGCTGGCCCCAACCTGCCCCTGCCTGCTGCCTGGGGGGCCAGGGGTACAGGCCTGAGGGAAGGGTGCTGGGCACTTTCCTGGAGTAAGTTGTCTGGGTGCCCACACCTGGCGGCCAGCACAGAGCTGGGTATTGTTGGATGTTGACCACACAAAGCCCACTGTGCTGGGTGCTCAGTGTCCAGAAGAGTCAGAGAGGGTCCTGACCAGGAGGAGAGACTCATCTAGCAACAGGGATGGCAAAGAAGCAGAGGATGAAAACAGGGAGGACTGAGCAGAAGTGGACCAAGGCAATTCAGAGCCCAGGTCCCGGGGAAGGGTCTGAGAAGCTCGTTTCCCACATGGCAGCCAGCACCTAGAGGGATCCTCTTAAAATGGAAATCAGGGGCCATAGTAGCTCAGCAGGCAAAGTTCTCACCTGCCATGCTGGAGACCTGGGTTCATTTCCTGGTGCCTGCCCATGCAAAAAAAAAAAAAAAAAAAAAAAATCAGACCATGTCCCTTCCCTGCTTAAACCCTCTCAGTGGCTCCCTTTAACATAGAATCCAAACTCCTTACCTGCCCCAAAACTTGGCCGTGCCCATCTCTCTATCTTGTCTCGTGCCCCTCTCTCCGCCTCACTCTCCACCATCCAGCCACAGGGAGCTTCTTTTGGGCCCTCAAACCTGCTAAGCTATTTCCCACCCCAAGACATTTGCCCAGGAGATAACAGTTTATCTGGCTTTGGAAGTTGAATAGAAATTGTGAAAGTGAAAAAAGGATGTGTTAGCTGCAATAACAGAAAATCCAATTAGCTTAACCCATAAGGAATTTTATTGTTTACTCAGAAAGACGAATGAATGCAGTTTGTCCTAAGGATGATTCTGCAGCTAAACAACATCATCGGGCACATTAGCTCTTTCCATCTTTCCATTCTAGCTAGCATCTTCAGCATGTTGGAGCTTACCCTTAGGCTGGGCACCTCATGGTCACAAAATAATTGCCACAGTTCCAGGCATCACATCTTCACACTAAAGGGAAAGTAAAAGGGAGGGAAGAGAATAAAAGACCCTTTGCGTGATGCGGCTTCCTCTTCCATCAGAGAGGAAAATCTTCATCCTGTAGCACATTGCAATTCCTTCCTCCTGTTTTGGAAGAGAGCAAAAATAGAGGGCACAGCCAGGTCCCACAATGGGTTCCTGGGAAGAAGGCCTCAACTCTCAATAAGAGCCTTAAAAGTTGGATGGGGCTGCTTTGTGAGATTGCAAACTGCTTTCCCTGGAGGTGCTCGGCTGTGATAAGCCTATCAGGGGTAAATGCTCTAGAAGAGATGTGTGCCATGACTAGTGCATTCGAATCAAAGATCACTCAAGCTTTCATTAACTTGAAAACGCTATGTTTCTAAGTCATGTTGGCTTAAGAGCATGTAATAACAGTATTCACAGAATTCCTTATGGGTATTAAATATTAGATCCTCACAAAAACCCTACCAAGATTTTACAGCAAGGGGAACTGAGACACAGAGAAGTTAAGTCACTTGCTCAAAGTCACACAGCTGATCTGTGGTAGAGATAGGATTTGAATCCAGGCATTTAACTGATCCAGTTCCTTCCCTTAACTACTAAGCCAGCCTGCTTCTAAAGGGCCCTGAGCAATCTATGGCTCTGTGACTCTAAGAATTTTTGAGCTCAGTACTGTAAGATGCATTCTTCTAAGATTTTTTGATTTGGAACAGACTTCAGAATTCTAAGATGCTTGGATTCTCTGCGATTCTGACAGCTGATGCTGCTGCCCTGTTTTGTGGAGAGCCAGTGTGTTCTTTCTCGTGATCTGCCTTCAAACTTGCCTTAAAGTAAAAATTCTTGGGCTGTGCCCCGTGGGGGAGCTGGGGGTGGGAGTGGACAGTTGGATTGCTGATCTGCGGGTGAGGAGGGAGGTAGGGAGAGGCCCAGAGTAAGAAAGGAGGGATGGCAGAGGGTGGGAGTCGCTGGTAGGCAGCAGCCTGGCCCTCTGCATTCATCTCCCCAAGTCTCCTTGGGAGGCCCCGAGAAGCGAGAAGCTTGCTAGTGATTCATCTCCTGCACAAGCTGTCCCGGCGGCAGATGGAAAAGAATTGAAGCTGATCGGGAATATTCTATGCACTCTGCTGGGTTCTTTATGTTTAGAGTATTTTTTAATCAACCCTCCTGTTTGTCCCCCAGACAGCGAGCCGTGCACATGGGGCGGTCCTTGAAGAGGCTTCGCCCTTCTGGCTCCTGCAGTATTCAGTTCCCTCCTCTCTCTGAGACGGAGAGAAAAAACCCACAGAAACAAAGCGATAGACACCTCACGCTGCTCCTGAGACGACCCAGGTTTCCCCCTTGCTTTTAGCTCAGCAGCCCACCTGTCCCATTTCTTTTGATCCTTTCTCTTCATCCCGTGCCAGTCTGGCTAATGTTTTTGCTAAAGTCACCTGTGACCTTTCTGGTGCTGAGACAGCAGGAGGTAGGATCCCTCTTTCCGCCCCTACTTTCTTCTCTTAGGTGCCACTGGCACTTCTGGCTTTTTCTCCTTCTGCTCTGCCTCCCCAAGCCCCTTCTCTCTCTGAGTGACCTCTATACTCTCTCCCTCGGTGATTTCCTGCATTTCCCTTGGCTTCAAATTCCATACATGAACTGATAATCCCCCAACTTTCACCCCAGCCCAGCCTGACCCCACCATTCCACCTGGACATCTCGCAGGCACCTCAGCTCAACCTGTGCACACCTGTGCTCTGGTCTCCCGGGGCTTCCGCATCACAGGCTGGGGCACCCTCACGGAGGCAGCTGGATGCAGCCTGGCCCCTCCCTCTGGCAGAATTTGCCCTTTAGCAAGTCCGTTCTGCAGATTCCACACTCTGTCCTCACAGACACACACTGGCCCAGGCAGCCATCACCTCCCTCACAACCCATGGGAACCACCCCCCTCCCCTGCCCCTGGGGTGCCTCTTTCCCTCTTAACTCCACTGCGATGTGCTCTGCGGAGAAGCCAAAGCCGTCTGTTGGGAGCACAAATGAGACCCTTCTCTGCAGGTAGGCCACAGCCCAGACCCTCCCCAGGCCTCCGCGGCCGTCGACCCATCCCTACCCCTTCGGCCTCACCTGCCTCCACCCTCCTCCTTTTTCTGCTCAGGAATCCAAGTGAGATCCCACGACAGCCTTCTCCTCTGTTCCCTCAGAGCCGAATGCGCTTCCTGGCTCTCCCGTCTCAGCTGTTAGGTCCTCAGAGGGCTTTTCCTGACCCACCCCGGCCACGCCCTCCCACCCCAATACTCTACACCTCAGCACCTCGCTAGCTTTCCATTGTGTGCATATTCATTTATTCTCCTCTTTGTTCCCTGGGGCTGTCCACCCAAGCTCCCACGGGCTGGGGCGGAGCTGTTTCTTTCCAGTGTCCCAGGCACAGTGGGGACTCAGTCACTGATTCCTCGTGAATGGATGATGGGACCCTTTGAAGAAGACACTATTCTCCCAGGCTCGGAGACACGGAGGGTCTTGTTCACAGTCTCCCAGGAATGGAGGGAGCCGGCTCTGAAGCCCTGCGGAGGCTGGCGCCTGAGCTCGGCCTGACCTGGCACTGGCAGCAGGAAAAGAATAAGTCAGGGTTGGGGCTGGGCTCCGAGTCACGGGCATACCAACGTAGCAGGGCCCCTGCCCCGGAGGAGATGCATTGTTCAAGTATCTATTGAGGCTGTTGGGAATAAATGTAAAAGTTGAATTAAAAGCCATACTGAACTCCTAGCAGCCTGGTGAGATTACTTCTCTCCGTTAGTGGATGCTCAAAACGAAATTAGTATCATGAGGGCGTCCATAAAAATCCTTGAAAATTATCGTATTCTAAAATCTTTTTGGAAACAGTTCACCACACCGCTCATAGATTCATTCACACATTCATTCATTCATTCATTTAATCACTACTTATCAGGTTCCTGCCGTATGCCAGAATAGAGTCAGGGAGAAGTTGGCGAACAAAACAGGCCCAAGCCCGGCCCTCAGAGAGCTTCCATTCAAGGGCAGGAGACAAACAATAGCAAGGTGGGTGTACACTGAGCTCCCACTAAATGCTTCTCTGCATAAACCCATAATTCTCACGTCACTTTTATGGCCAGGTACTATCAGCCCATTGCACACATAAGGAAACTGACACACAGTGAGATGCAGTGACTCAGCCAAGGTCACACGGCTAGTGCAAGGTGAAGCCTGTGTAAACCAGGCAGTCTGACTCTAGAGTCAGACTCTTAGTCAGGACACAAACACTGACACTAAGGAGATGTGCAGTTCACAAACTGTGACGAACACTATGGAGGAAAAGTCTGGGCTGCTGAGACCAAAGAGAGGTCTCAACCCAGTCCGGGGGTAAGGAAGTGATGCTTCCGTGGAAACTGGGGGTTTGGTAGATGTAAACAAGGCCAAAAGTTGAGGAAAGAGCATCATAGGCAAAGGAAAGAGCTATGCAAAGGCCCTGCGGCTGGAGACCTCAGCGCAGGAGGACATATAAAGTGAGGGTAACAAAAATAAAATGAGAGACTATGCGTGTGACAGGGAGTGGTAGGTGCTGAGGGAGGGCAAAGAGGATTTGGGAGAGATGGAGCTGGAGCTGGGCAGGCACTAGAGGTTAGAATTTATCCCTCTGTAGCAGGAAGGGTTTGTGGCCGGCCAGTGTCCAGGCAATGCCCACCTGCCCCCGACCCCGGGGAACACAGGCAGCCATCGGCATGATGGGAACCGGGGCCCATACGTCCAGAAAGCTCGTCACTGCTGCTCTGTCCTCAGGGTGGTGAAGAGCAATGCATGCTGCCCAGCATCTCCTGTGGAAAGTCAGACCCCTCTGGGAACCGGAAAGCCTGGAGCCTTTGTCAGCTGCTACCTCCACGAGCGGCTTCCTCACTCAAAGTGAGTGGCTGTCCTGGCGCCGTGGCTCCAGCACCGACTTCGTCAGGATTCCTGTTCTCCAGGGGCCCCCGTGCGAGGGGCAGGCCAGTCCAGGCAGCGGTCCAGGACCATGAGGGCTTAGAGGTGTTTCCAAACAGGGCGCGGTGGGCCTCAGGGAGAAGTGTGGCTTCCAGTGGGGGCCAGACTTGAACTAGAACCCCTGGCTCACCAGGCGGAGGATGGGGAGGGATTCCAGGCAGAAGGCACAGCCAGGAGAGGGGAAGAGGAGGGCAGCAGGCTCTGTCTCCCGTGTACTTCAGGGCCCTGAGCCAGGCCTGGCCTCCAGGTCGAGAGAGGACCAGTGTCCTCATCCTCATTTAACAGGAGGCAAACCCGAGCCCGGCAGAGAGGTAACTTCCCCAAGGGTACACACCTGGCAGACTTGGGCTCCAAATTCTGGCCCCCCTGGCTCCAAAGGTTCAACTCAGAGCTCCATTGTCCCCTGCCAAGTTATTTCATTGCCACCCCCTCCAGGGAGGTGGCCAGGCCTTGACACGGTGGTGAAAGTGCCCTGGCCCAGACCCAGCCATCGGCTCTGCGGCTCTTTGCCCCTCTCGGGCCTCAGGCTCCTCATCGGCTGTCCTTGCCCCCCCATGAACTGCCATGGAGCCCTGAGGAGACCACAGGAGCAGCGCGCCTTCAGGATATGAACCCTGGAAGCAGCGGGGAGGGTGGGAGATGCCAGGTCAGGTAGGTTGATGGAACCCAGGGGAAGGCGCCCAGACAGATGGGTGCCTGCTGCTCTGCCTCCCTGCCCTCTCCTCCCCGCTCCTGTCCCCGCCAGTGCAATCAGGGCCATCCATCACCCTCCCTGGGGTGGCGGCCGCCTGCTCAGTGACAGCAGTGAGACCACTGCCGACGTGTCCATATTTCATCAGCCTGGAGAGAGAGGAGCGACGGGGGCAAGGGAGGGGGGGGACGCAGCTCCAGGGAGCCTGGCCGGGAAAAGAAGCAGCACCCCCAGCCCAGCCCTTCATGCCCCCCACACAGGCTCCGTGAACCGGCTCAGGCCACAGATTAGGCACCTGATTGTGGGGAGCGGGGTGGGGAGACCTCTTGGTGTGGGTTGGGCAGATGAGGTGCAGCAGAAAAAATGCTGAAGCTGGTTTGTTACTGCTTCGGAGTCCTCGCCTTCTGGCAGGACTCTCTTTATGCATTGCCTGATCGAATCCCCTGGCTACCCTGTGAAGAGAGCCCTGTCAAGACCTCGACTTTATAAATGAAGAAACTGAGGTCCCAAGGGGTAAGGAGCCTGCCCGAGCTCCGGGCTAAGATGTGGCTGACCTGAGACCCTGGGTCTCCCTAGGGCTCCAGCATCTCGCTCCAAACCAGCCATGGCCCTCCTCTGCCTGGGTTCAGAATCAGTGGAGTTGGGTTCCAA
Source organism: Tamandua tetradactyla (assembly GCF_023851605.1). Taxonomy (NCBI): domain Eukaryota; kingdom Metazoa; phylum Chordata; class Mammalia; order Pilosa; family Myrmecophagidae; genus Tamandua; species Tamandua tetradactyla. The sequence goes on from NC_135333.1 coordinate 27,843,224, forward strand.
ACCTGGGGCCACCAGTTGCCGACTGAGCAACCTCAGGCTCTGCTCTCCCACTGAGCCTCCGTTTTCTCACCTGTGAAACAGATGCCTTGATTCAGTTTCTGAGGCTCAGAGCCAGCCTGAAAAACATACTTCAAGTCTTTGCTCAAATGTCACCTTCTCAGTAAGGCCTGGCCTGACCACCCTATTTAAAATTGCATCCTGTCCCCATTCCCCACTCATCTTGACTTTTGCTCTATGTTGTCCTTTTCTTGTACGACTGTCCCAGTCCAGCCCATCCCATCCCATCCCATAACAGCCACCCCTCTGCGCTCCCCACCCCCACCCCCCACGCCCAGGTCCATTGTGCCTGCCTCTAGTATGCCACCTCCTGGACAGAGGGGTCTTTGCTGAGTTGTCCCCTGAGTGTCCCAAGTACCTGGAACAGTGCTACTAAGGAGCTAGCAGTTAATATGTATTTTCCTTCTGTTGTTGTTCTTTTGCTTTTTGCTGATTTTATCTGTCATAATCCTCTATTTTAAACATTTTTTTATTCTCAGCCACAAATAGGCTTAATCAAAACCCAAAAATGAAATTCACAACAAAACCAGAGAAAAGTGAGGTATGTCTTTTCTGAGGGGATGAATAAATGGATGCACGTTCTAGTCCCCTTCCCTCAGGGGCCCTGGAGACAGAAGATTCAGGGAATGAGATTTCGCTGTCAGGGTCAGGATGAGCCGGAGGGGCTGGGAGACACTGTGTGCAGAGTGGAGAGAAAACACTAGATTCTGGGCCAGGAGAACGTGCAGGAAGCCAAGCAAGGCGAAGGTGGGAAAGAGCTTCTCCAGGGGCAGGGCTGCTCTTTCGGTCTGTTTCTTAGTCACCCCCCGGCTCCACCCCTGGAAGCTGCCCCCACCACTCCTCTGCACTTCTGGGTCTCTCTCCCCAGGTCCGAGGTTGACTGGACACAGCCGCTCGGTGGCCAGGCGCCCTGGGCTTTCCCTGGCTGCTGGCTCAGCCTGGCGGGAGTCAGGCAGCCAGGAGCTCCTGAGGCTGCTGCTTTAGGGAAGGCTGTTCCAGCCCGAGTCATGACTGTCAGAACTTCATGGACTCTTGGAGGTTGCGATGCCCTGAGGAGGGAACGAGCTCAGAATGGAAAGTCAAACTGTGAGGTCAGCCAAACCCTCCATCCCAGACTAAATGGACAAGAAACCCTAGTGCCCACGCACATTCCACCCCACCCCTCGCCTCGCCGCCCTCCCCCAAGGGCCTGTCTTGGTGAATGCAGCCTGGTGATCATGCCCCTCCATGAGCTGGACTCCCCACCGCCTCCCCAGCCCCTCGTGCTTCCCTGGACCAGGTGTCTCTCAGCTCAGGTGTCTCTCTGCCCAGGTGTCTCAGCCCCAGGTGTCTCTCTGCCCAGGTGGCTCAGCTCAGGTGTCTCTTTGCCCAGGTGTCTCAGTCCCAGGTGGCTCTCAGCCCAGGTGGCTCTCTGCCCAGGGGTACTCTCTGTTCCCACCACTGCTCAGAAGCTCATTCTTCCTTTTGGACCTTTGCACCCGTGGCTTAGTCTGGGATGCCTGCTCCCCTCTGGGCAACAGTCAGCCCATTCCAGGGACCCAGCATGAGCCCCCATCTCCTCTAGGAGGCCTTTTAGGTCAACTTTGAGGCCAATTCTGCTGGCTTCAACCACAGGCCATGAAGCATTGTGCATTTTCAGATCTCCTCTGAGTTTCTACAGAATTTGGGGATGGAGGTTGTGGAAGGAGGCAAAGCAGAAAGTGGGCTTATATTTTCCTGTCCCTCCAAAGCTCTGCATCCTTGGAGCAGCTACTGAACTCCTCCTAGCCTGCTTTCTACTCGTCTAGAAAAGGTGCACTGTCCAGGACTGTCCCCGAGCCACCCACAGAGATGAGAGGCCATGCACAGGGGAGAAGCTAGTGGGTCCAGGTGTTGATGCAGCCACCTCCACCAGGAGCACGAGCCCCCTTGTTTGGGACTCATCTCTCACTGTCTCCAAGGCCCTGGGTGGATGTCCTGGAGGTCTCAGAATTGGGGAGCACTTGCCTCATGGGACTGGAACCATCTTGTAACTGTCTGACCCCCATAGGTGCCTCCTATGGGGGAGGCACCCCCCATGGCCTCTCACCCCTGTGGGTGGCTCGGGGAGGGTCCTGGACAGTGCACCTTTTCTAGATGAGCAGAAAGCAGGCTAGGAGGAGTTCAGTAGCTGCTCTAAGGACGCAGAGCTTTGGAGGAACAGGCAAAGAGGGGGTAAAGAGGGGGTCTTCAGCATCCTCTCTCCCGAGCCCTGCACAGGACCTGGCTCAGGGAAGGTGCTTTGTTCCTAACCCTAGAACTAAAGGGCTGACATGTTTTGACTCTGGGCACATGCTCCAGCCCAGGATGAGCCCTTAGAGAACATCTTATCTGACCGCCTGTCGAGGCACAGGGAGGTGAAGGCGTGCACGTAGAGGGGCACTAACTTTGGAGACTGACAGATCGGGGTTTGGATCCAGTTCTTCAGCTTCCCGGCAGGAAGATCTTTGGCAAGCCTTTGGTCTCCCTGAGCCTAGTGTCCCCTTCTGTAAAAGGGAACTAATAATGACGGTCGTCGTGGGGATAAAGCGAGATCGCCTCGGTGATGGTGTATGACAGTGCCTGGTACACGTTTGGTCTCAATTAAGTGCATGCTCCTTTCCCTTTGCCCACAGTCGTGCACGTGGCAGGTGAGGGCTGCGGTGGGAGAAATGGGTCACCTGTTCCCATCTCCACTTCCTTTCTGCCCCTTTTGATGAGGAGAAGCTGGCTGGTTGCCCCACTCTGCTGGCTCATCCCTGTCACTAATACCTGACTGTGCCCCCGTGCACCTTATCTAGGGAAGGGAGCTATTGGGTCTTCCCAGGAGGCTCTAGTTAATGCACCTACAGGTATTTTCTGCCAAGGTCAAGATTCGGTTTCCATGTCCTCTATTGCACTGCCACCACTACCACCTCTCAAGCCCCTTTCAGCTCAGAAACTCTGCTAGCTGAAGATCGGCTTATTCCCCTCCCCAATCTCCAGACGAAAGGAACTGCCCCTCCCTCCCAGAGAAGCCGGGCATCCCCACAAGAGGGACCACAGATGGACCAGTTAGTCCTCACGTGGAGGCATCTTACATGGGCACAGTTCACGTGGGGGAGTGGCAGATGCTTTGGAGACAGACCATCTGGGTTTGAATCCCAGCTCTGGGCCAGTCTCTTTGCTTGCCTGACGAATGGGGACAGAATCACTACTTTGCAGGTTTGTAGGTGAAAGCGCTCAGCATGGCACCCTCTTTACTTTTGGCCACTTCAACCTGTAATTGGCAGCCTCATCCTCCTTTGCAGAGGGCCTATTCTCCTGGCCCAGACTCTCTGTCTAGCCACCTCCACCGACCCTCCCCGCCCTGTCTCCAATCTCTCCAGGGGCAGGTTCTCCAGGCTGTGGTCCCCTAGCACAACTTCCCTCCATCCTCCTGTCCTTTTGCCACCCCTCCGCCCATGCCCATCCACCCACTCATCCCTCTGCCCTTCGTGAGAATAATTAACTCATACATAAGGAGCATATACAATGCGCCGGGCACTGTTTTCAGGGCTTATATCAACTCCTTTAACTCTCACTGCAACCATGAGAGGAAAGTACTATCATCACCTCTGTTTCGGAGGTGAAAAAACTGAGGCAGAGTGACAGTAAACACACACAGCTACTAGGAGAGAGAGCTGAGATTCAAAGCCAAGCACACTGCTTCCCACTACCCCCTACTCCCCAGCTTCCCACCCACCCACAGCTCATCTATTCGTCCATCTCCTCACCCTCTTTTCCTCTAATACCCACTTCTCTGCCATCCCTCCTTCTGTCTGTGCTTCCTTTGTTGACTGTCTGAACTGCCTCTAAAGTTTGCACACACCACTGAGGCTGCAATGTTAGGTCCTGTCCGGCCCTCTCGGCGGGAGGCAGCCAAAGTATCCCGGTGATGACAAGTCATCCCAGTAAATGCCGGGAAGGACTTGGATACTGCAGGAGCATAGCAGGGACACCTGGGTATTCAGAGAAGATGTCCCTGATCTGAGTCCTGAAGGGGTGGGGTGCAAAGAGAGGGAGGGAATTGACAAACAGCAAGTGCAGAGGCTTGGGGCATACCAGGAAAGCTGTGAGTAATTCCTTATGGCTGGGGTTAAGGATTCCAGAGGCCAAAGATGAAGCCGGAGGGGAAGCCGAGGCCAGGTGGTTGCACAGGTATGGTGGGGGTGGGAGGTGGGTGGAGCACCACCAAAGGGTTCTAAGGGGGCTCATGTGGTCATGGGGCACCGGGGGTGGGGGGTACCGTCACAGAACGATGGGGCCTGGGCTGAGATGGTGGCCGTGGGGGTGGAGAACGTGGCTAGGCAGGCAGCTCCTCCAGTTGGGCTTCGTGATCCATTTGATGGGGGGGGGGAGTTAGGGATGCCACCTCTCTAGTGACACCCCTCACATTTGGCGTCCTTCCTCGGGGGTCCCTCTGGCTCCCACAGCCTTGGGTTTTTGCACAGCACCAGGCTTCCTGCCTGGAAGGCCCCTGCCCTGAAGGCCATGGAAGAAGTTTTAATTCTAGCAGCAGATAATGGGGAGCTACTGCCGCTTTTAAGCAGGACAGCAGGTGAAGTCAAATGTGGGTGTTAGAAACCCTCAGGCCTGGGGAAAGCTCAGTTGGGATGGTCAAGGTTGGGGGTGGGGGCAGGGCCATGAGAATACGGGGCGCCAGTTCTCAGTAGGGCCATCACCTGCTCAGAGCTTCCTACTCAGCCCCATTACCGCCAAACTAAGCCAGGTCTTTCACTTATAACCAGTACGCCCACTCTGGACTTTTCCTTCGTACCACTTACCCCAATTTGCAGTTTTATAGTTACATGCATGATTATTTAATTAATATCTACATCTCACTCTAAACTATGAGCTCCTTGAATGAGGGACCTTAGCCGTCTATCATTACTGGATCTCCAGCATCTAGCACAGTCCCTGGCACACACTAGGTACTTGGCAAACGTTGAATAAAATAATGAATGAAGAACGAATAATCCTGGCTGGAGTTTGGGCAGCATGTCAGATTATTGGCTATAATGTTAAGTGGGAAAGAGCTGCCAGTTTATAGAGCTTGGAGGCCACACTTGGAGGTTCAGATCAAAACTCTCAACCCCTCCTCCACTCTACTTTGAGGAACATCCATAAAAGATGATTTTCAGAACTTCTAAGATACTAAATAGGCTGAAAAAGACCCTCAAGTGTTCCAGACGAAGCTGGCAGGGCTTGGGGGCTGCTTTTTTTTCTTTTTTGGAATTACTCAGCTGGCAGTGGCTTTCCCTTGGCACGGAGAAGAGAGCTGCAGCCCTGGCTGTTTTGTACACAGGCCCTGGATCTGAACCATCCACTAAATAAAGGTTGGAACAAAATGTACCACATTTCCAACTCGGAATGTGTCTCAAGGATGAGAATAAGATATGTTTAAAATTTTTTTTTCCTGAACTACAAAGTGAACAATATTTTCTTATGAACATTGGTGAACCAGCTGGAACCAGAGGCCTATGCAACAGAGGTAACAAGGGATCCAGAGCCCAACCCAAATCTTCGTCCTGGCTTCTCTATGGGCCACTGTGACACTGTCCAGTAAGTCTCTCTGCTCGGTGAGCTTCACTCGGTTTTCTTATCCATAAAATGAGGTGAGGATCCTCTCCCCATTCAATTCTCAGGGTGGAAGTGGGGGTGTCGGATGCAAAAATGCATCAAAAATGGAATGGCATTGGATAAATAGGAGGTGGGGCTTAAACCTGTGTAGTTTTAAAAAGCTTTGAAAATTGAAGCATCCATGTATCTTTCAAACCTTGTGGGTGCAGGTGAATGAATGACTGTTTTTGTTCTGCTCTTTAACTGCCAGGAATGCATGCTCGCTCAACATGGCATAGTAGAGAAGGGTGCAGATGCTCTGCTAGCCTTCCCGTGGAAAGGCAGAGTCTAATTACCTTTCCCTAACTGCGCTAGTCCTAGCGAGTTGCTGACCTGACAACACAATGGAAGCCGTGTTCTGGGCCTTGCCACCTGGTTGTAAGCAACCTCGTGCTTCTGCCTGGGCCTCTTGGAACCTTGTTTCTGGAAGCCGCCACCACCTTGACACCACGTGCTGAGGGGGTCCCATGTAGAGCTGGGGTCAGCAATCCCCACCCAGCCCACCTTCCAGCCTTCCCTGCCCGGGTACCGGACACACAAATGGAACTATCTGGGACCTTCCAGAACAGCCCAACCACCAGATCCCCCCCCAAAAGGGACCTCAGGCAACTCCACCTGGAGCAAAGCTTCACCCCAAGGAGGCCCAAGAATTGGTGAGAAAGAATAAAATGGTCACTGGGTTAAGCCACTGGGTTTTGAAGTGGTTTTTTAGATGCCTGGAAGGCTCCAGTTAGGGCAGTTGATGTGAGGCTTTGGAAGGAGACCTTTGTCGAGAGCCCAGAAAAAGCCAACCAGCAGGACCAGGAAGAGCAGACAGGAGGACATTCAGGGGTGATTTGGGGACCCCCTTCCAGCACTCTGCGTCTAAGTGACTCACCCACCCTCTGACCGCCTCCCCCTACTTAGTCCCTCTCCACTGCCGCGTATCTGCCAGTTCTCTGCCTCCCAGCCTGTCTCGCCCAGAGTCTTTTTTCCTCCTAACACCAGCTTCCTCACGCCCCCCACCTGGCTGCAGCGTTTGCCCTTCAGCACCGGCTGCTACAGCTTTATCTCCCACACCTGCAGTTCTGCGGGTGCATTTGGACTCTGCTTTTTACGTCATAAGCCTCTGGCCAATAGGCTGGCTCCCTCTGTTTTGGCGCCCTCCCCTGGTCCAATCAGCTGCAGGGACAGCGACCCTGGTCTAGGTACTGACTTAGTCCTGAGTAGGGGCCCTCTTTGTGCCCATTTTATAGAGGAGGAAACCGAGGCACGGAGGGGTAATGCCACGGATGACTCAGAGCTAGTGAAATTCAGACTCATGAATCCAACCATGAACTTCACCTGACATAGTCCCGTTGTGTTGTTCCCTCTGTACCTCCAGGGTTTCACAGAGTTCTTGGCACTAAACGAGCACTCTGTATGCGTTTGCCAAGTGAGGGTTTGGGAACAATAGCACTTTTTATGGGCTTATTAAATTAAATTAAATAAGTTAATATTAGTGGAAGCATCTGGCACACACCGTGATGAATAAATATTGGTTTTCATTCATTCATTCATGGATTCATGGATTCATTCATTCATTCTTCCTTGGGGCTTAGGCCCATGCTAGTGTCCTCAGCGCCCCACCCCCACCCCCCTTCTGCACCGTCTCTGCCTTAGAGACCTTGTATGCACTCGCTGGCTCTCTGCTCCTCCTGAGCAGCTGGGAAAACCTCTTTACCAGGAGGAGTGAATGGCTAAGACCCCTTCAGACCAGCCTCTCCTGACCCACCCCCCTCCTCTCCTGTGTGGACGCCCACCCTGGCCTCCCCCCCCCAAACATTCACACAGCCGCCATGGTCTGCCCAGCACTCACGCTGGGCTCTCCTCTCCCATGTGTTCGCGCACGCTGGGCTCTGCTCCTGTCCAGCCCTCAAAGCTCAGCTCAATAGGGGATCCTGCCACGGAGTCTTTCCCAATTCCTCCAGCCAGAAACCACCTGTCACGCTCACTGCCTCCTGCTACTTCATCCACACCTCTCTGAAGGCACTTTGTCCCGCAGGGCCCAAGACCATCTCAGAGCGCGCAGATGGCAGGGCTGGCGGCGAGCCTGAGTTCAGATCCTCACTGGCTGCATGTCTCAGGCAATCCCATCACCTCCTGAGCCCACGTTTCCTGCAGGTAAAGACTGAGTTAAGTAATACCCACTTCACAGGGCTGTTATGAAGATGAGATTGAAACAAAGAAATATCAGTTCTCTCTACATTCCCCTACCTTGATATTTCATGTAAAATACTGGACCTGAAAGAGACTTCAAGGAATATCAGATCCATGCTTTTCAAACTCCTTTTATGCTAAGCAGAATCATTTTTTTTTCCCAACATTAGGTTAAGCAGAAGCTATGGAGGCGAGTCCTGCAGGGGGAGGGCGGGACCTAAAGCTCTTCTGCCACCCCTGATGGCCCCCAGGCACCGGCTCAGGCCTCCAGGGACCCTGGGGGCTGCTTGGAGGCGTCCTCTATAGGCTGGACCAAGGGCTTCTGTGGTGTAACGGGGGGAGACTCAGAGCCAGGGAGGTAGGGGAGGCCAGAAGAACAGGAGGGCGCAGGCTCCAGCTGGGGCAGTAGGGATTGTATGCTTTGTTTTGTTTTTGTTTTTTCTGCAAGGGAGAGATAAGAGGTGAGGGAGCAGTGATCCGGAAAGGAAAAGGTTTTTAAAGTGTGGCCTCTCTCTCTCTAAGCCCAACTCTACAAAGAGAATCATTACCCTGGCCCCTACGTGGGACATGACATTCAAGAGTGAAAGTCTCCCCGGGCATGAATCCCAGGGATGTGACCAAGCCCTGGCATCGTGGAATCAACAATTTCTTCCTGACCAAAGTGGGGGAAAGAAGGATAACACAATAAGGTATCAGTGGCTGGGAGAGTTCAGACAGAGTGGAGAGGCTATCCTGGAGCCTACTGTTATGCAAGCTTCAGCTAGATATTGCTAATTAACAGGACTTGCCAATGCCTGACCAAAACCTACAGAACACCTAGGGCTCTATAGGAGATTCTATGAAAGATCACTTGCCAGAATCCCACAACCTCCAGGTGGGTTCCTAGGCCAGGTAAGTCCTGAAACCCAGAAGGGCCAGTCTCTCCAGAACATCAATTAGTTCCTCCCTCTACCCCATTATTGACAGACCTTTCCAACATGAAAAAGTTAGAAGGGCAGAGCCCAAATATCCCTAAAGATTGAGAGAAGGATCAAAGGAGAAGTTGGAGTTATAACAGAGAAGACAGGCTTTAACAAATGAGTATGACTGCTGAATCATTATATTGATAGTTGCCAGCGTCTTGGTGCAGCTAGAAGGAAAAACCTGAAATTGTGGAATTGTAACCTACACCAGACTCTGAAATCTGTCATATGACTACTTGTTACAATGTACTTTGGAATTTATTGCTTTTTTGTATATATATTATATTTCACAATAAAAAATGTTTTAAAAAAAGGGAAGTGCAGCCAAAGCTTACAGTCATTCCTTCACTTCTTCTGGTTTGCTGGTTCTGTGCAGGGCTTTTGCACGTGCTGCCCCCCATTTGCATTTCCTGGAATGACCCCTCACCTAGACCTCCTCTAATCCTTCAGATCTCACCTTAAATATGGCTCCCTTAGGGAAGGCTTCCAGGATCCCCACCCCTGGCCAGGTCACATGGTCCTGCGGTTCTGCCTCTGGGCTCTTACCACCATTCATTGCCACACATTTTTGAGTGATTATTCATTATCTATATTCACCCCCACCCCCACCCTGCCCCCAGACTGGAAGCACTGAGAGGACAGCCACTCTCCTGTTTACTCATCATCATTATCTATCTCCAGCACCATTTGGGGGAACATAAAAATCAGTAGCTAGCATTTATTAAGTGCTTTCTGTGTGCCATGACTACATGTTCTCTCTGCATACTTAGGGATTCAATATGTGTTTGTTGAATGAGGGACTAATGAATGAAAAAGAGAAGGGAAAACAAAATGAATCAAACTCCGATTTTACAGACAGGAAAGCTGAGGCGCCACAAGAGAGGAATAGCCAAACCAGACCATTCAGCAAGGCAGAGGTGGAAGTGGGAGGGCAGCACAGGTAAGCCGAGGAAGCCTGGGGTCTCGCAGCTGCCCCACCTGGCCTTCCAGCCATGTGCCTCCTTCCCTAACCAGGAGCCCCAAAGCCAGCCCCACTCCACCCAAACCTCACTGTCTGCTGCCTCCTCCATCCCTGCATTCTCTCATCACTTTCTAGAGTTTTCCAAAGCCAGCCCTGGGCACCTCCACCCGGAAAACCAGCAGACATCTCTTAATTCCCACAGCCTTTCTACTCATGTCTTCAGAAACCCTCTAAAACCGTCCCACCCAGCCAGGCCAGCAGGCACAGCCTGTGGATCAAGCCGCATCCTCATTTTTTCACATCTTCCAATGATTCTTGTCCTCGCTTCAATGCCGAGATGTCTGTGTGATGCTTAAAGTTTCCTCCCCTCATTTATTCCACCAAAAAAGGTTTGTCTGTACTAAGCAAAATTGTCTCTGATCAACACTTTTTAGCTCATCTCTTCATGAAAGGTATTTTGTCCAGTGATCAAAAGTCCATAAAAATAGACTTTTTCCTTCTCAGGACTGCAAGAATAATACTCCTGCCTCATATCGGCACAGCGTGCTGTAGTTCAACAATCCTCTCTATGACCCTGCGTGGCATGTATGAATTAGCCCCATTTTACAGATGAGCAGTTGCAAAAAAAATCAGGCAATGGGGCCCGCCCAGGGCAGATGCCGGTTGGCCTAAACCAAGTCTGATGATACCACTCCCATTGGCCAGAGATTGGCGTAGGGGCGGGCATGTGACTCAGTTCTGACCAATGAGATGTAAGGGCAGCTTTTTCTCCTTGTTAGAAGACAGCGTTGCCCAGAATGATGGCAGCCTTCTTAAAAACTTTATTTTGGATACTAGCTTTGGACACTGTTTTTTGAGAACTTGACATCCAGAGCTCTGGCAGCCATTTTGTGACATGAGGCAATGAGCTTACAGGTGAAAAGTCAAAATGCTGAGAGTGGCAGAGTGGAGGGACCCTGAATCTTTCTTGGCATGCTGGGCCACCAACCCCACTTGGGACTCCCTCCCTCCGGGGGTCTCCTAAATAAACACTAACATCTTTCCAGTTGAGTTGCCATTCATATGGTTATCTGTAATTTGAGGCTAAAAGCTTGCCTTTCTGGTGTGCCCTCCCTGACCCCTCTAAATTGCCTGTACCTCCTCAGGACGTTCCACAGGAATTGTAGGCACGGGGGTACTGACCGAGGAGTGAAAGGAATGTGGGCCCCTGTTCCCACTCCACCATGTTAGCGGTGTCACCCAGGCCAAAGTCACTTCTCTCACTCCTCAGTTTTCTCCCTGGCAAAATGAGGGACATCCTGCAGCAATGACTCAAAAATTGCTAGGCACCCCAGAAGCCACAGGGAACTGTTGGAACATCTATTGAGGACAGTGATGAGTGGGGAGGGTCCTGCTCAGACCCAGGGTGATGCTTGGGGGTGAGTCCACGAGGAATCAGGCAGCTTGGGAGTATTTAGCCACACATCTTTCCTGTTTGTCGGCAATCTTTCCTCATGCCCCAGTTTCAGGGTATATTTTTAGTGGAAGTAAACTTGAGCAGCTCGAGATTATACAATTACTTCATGAATTTCAGCATCACCTGCTGATGGAGACAAATGATGAGCAGGGCACATGGAGACAGTCACTCCCCGGGCAGCCGCCGCGAGCAACTGACCCAGCAGTGCGGGTGGGTGAGCTAACTACGGAAATCATTTTGCTGAAAGATCTCCAACGGCTGCAGCCTGGGGTGCGGTGAGTGCATTTGACTTGGGATCCAGAATCAATGCCTTCCAGATGTGCACCAACCAGTTGGGGAGACAGAGCTGCCATTTGAAGCCCTGTTTGCCTCCTCACTTAGGGACTGGATTTTGCTTGTTTTTGCCAGGCACCTTAATGGGTTTGGGAAAGTCTATTGGAAGTGGGCAGCTGGGAGGGATGTATAAATTCTCTGTAATAAAAGAAGGAGAATTTAGTGATTCTAGAAGCCATAGAGAAGGGAGAGTGTCATAGATTTGGTTTTGGTGACTTGCCCAGACCTGCCCCCTCCCCTTTGGTATTATGTCAGTTGCACCCTTCCACTGAGAACTGCCTGCACCCATGGAGGCCACACAGCCCTGCCCTAGCCAGTGCCGGTTGATACAAGAGTCTAAAAGCCCACCCTCCTTTGCTCAAGGTGGGGTAAATCTGTGGTACTTTCCACACCCCAGAACTGGCCGGAGGACCAGGCACACAGCTTCACAGCTTGCAGCTCACAGCTTCAAGTGAGCCCGCGTCTCGGCTTAGCTTTTGCCCTTGCCCTAGCCTGCTTCTCTTCCTTCCTCGCAAATTCCTCCTGAGATCCCTAATAAATTATTTGCACAAGAATCCCTGTCTCGCATCCACTTCTGTGGGAAGATCCTATGGTGGGGAATGAGGAGGGAGGGGCCACTGTCTGGACAAGGTTCCTTCAGATGGGATGAGATGGCCCAGGTCCAAGGCCTTCTAAGCGCATGAATAGTCACTGTTCTGTTTGAACTGCCACATACTATTTGGGTAAATGTGGGCAAGTATTTAAATCTCCTGCTGTGGTGCAAACTCTTACTTTAAATTAAGTCTAGTATACACTGAAATGTCTTGTGGGTATAGATTTGTGTGTGTGTGTGTGTGTGTGTGTGTGTTACAGAGAGTAAGAGGCTGGGCCCCACAGCTGGGTTGTTGCAAAACAGAGGCAGACTGTGGAGGACAGTGACATGATCCATAAATGGAACTAACTCAGCAAAAACAGGAGCTAGTGGTGACCATGAGAATGTAAATCCTTTGGGACTTTGCAGAAATGGTGGGAAAGGATTAAGACTTCCTTCGAAAATAGAATGGGGATAACAGTCTTGTTATCTAGAGCATAAGGAGCAGAAGAATCCCAGCTGGTGTAAAGGACACTACTAGTTCTATATACATAACATATGTTCTCTCTCTCTTTCTTTGTAACCGGATGTTGATTTTATTCTGGATGGAAATGGGCCCCGGTAAAAAAATACATTTCCCAGAACAGTTGGGGTGGCCAGTGAGATGTAAACACATGTCATTGAGTAGGGCTGTTTAGTAGTTGCTTTTAGAAGAGCGCATACATGGGTTCTTTCCATTCTTTCCTTCTTCCTCTTACCTCCTGCCTGGAATATAGATGTGATGGTTGGTGCTCCAGCAGCCATCTGGAGCCATGATATGACCTTGAAGATGGAAGCTACATACTGAGGACAACAGAGCAGAAAAATGTAAGGACCCTGAGTCTCTGGAAGTATCATGCCACCCCCTTTCAGGTGGAACTGTGAGGGTAGAACTCTGGTCTTAGCAGCTGTACAAATTCCTGTTGAATGTAGGTCTACAGGAGGATTGAGGAGTATGGGGAGCATAGAGAACTTTCATGAGAAGTTACTCTCTGGTTTTCCAGGATTATCAGCATTGCTTACTGCCATTTTTTCCATGGAATGACTTAAGGGAGCAACCTAGCAAAGGAGAAGGACGTGAACTTTGGAATCTGACTGAGTTGGGTTGGATCTCAGGTCTCCTAATTACCACCTTGTATGACTTTCACAAGTTCATCTCCCTAATTGCCACCCTTCCGCTGTAAAAAATGGGAATTACAAAATCCTCGTGTGTCCCTGGGTTCCTCTTCAACGGGTAGAATTGCAGGGCTGCTGTAGGGATAAATAAGACTTTCTGGTCTGACAAGTAGCAGATGCTCCAAAACTGTTATGTACTTTGACTTCACAGGTCCTCCATCTGCCTTGATGAGCTTTGAATGAAACAGCCAAGAGCACTGAATGAAAAGTAAGTGCCCAGATCGTTCCAATGGGGACCGAGGCTAGTTGCTGGGTTAAGCTGAATGGCCTTTAAGACCCTTCTGGTTCTAACAGGATGAACCCCAGAGCTGCGGGAGCGAAGTGGAGGAAAGAAGCTGGGAGACTGGTTTTCATCTGTTTGCAGTCATAAATCTAGCCCCTCAGCTCCCTTGTTCTAGCAACTTCTAGTCAGTGATAAATGGAGGGTTCTCCTCCTGACTTTAGATGGCTGAGTCACAACAGCATGTTCCTCAGCTGGAGACGAAGTGAAGTGGGAAGTTATACTGTCTCCAGGGACTAGGTGTGGGGGAGCCTAAGGGTTGTAGCCACCCCTTGGATTTATCCTACATTATCCAAGGCTTGGGTGGTCCCATGTGTTTCCTCTGTCTTGTATTAGTAACAGTGGGACAGAACCATGCCAAATCCTTTTGTTATAATAATGGTGAACATATACATGGCTCTGGCTTCATTGGTTCTCACAACATCCCCGTAGAGCAGGTACTGCTCTTATCCCCATTTTACCATTGGTTTGATCAACTGAGGCACAGCATAGGTGAATTGCCCAAGGCTCCAGGGTCGTCATTCTTTTTTTTTGACTGGTTCGAAAGTTGTTTTATTGGAGGAACTGATCCCTGGAGCTTCCTACTCTCCTATCTTCCCACAATCCTCTCCCCCTATTTTTAAAAAAGTATTTTTAATTTCACACACATACAGTCCATACATGGTGTACGATCAGTGGCTCACAATATTATCACATAATTGTGTATTCATCTTTTGAAACATTTGTATCACTCCAGAAAAAGAAATAAAAAGAAAAAAGAAAACACTCATACATCCCATACCACTTACCCCTCCCTCTCATTGACCACTAGTATTTCCATCTACCCAATTTATTTTCATTGTCCCCACCCCTCATTATTTATTTATTTTTTATCCTTTTTTTTTTTTTTACTCATCCAGGGTCATCATTCTTTTTCTCTCTGTAAATATGAGATTTATAAAGTTGTCTCATGCAACCATGGGAATGGAAGAATCCAGAATCCTTGGGAGCAGGCTATGATGCTGGCAGCTCTGATGAAGGGTCTGGATGAACTCCACAGGAGAGGCTTGCTGGCTGAAGGAGCAGTGAAAGAGTCTCTCTTCTTCCTTAAAAGTCATCAGCTGATCAGATTATCTCATTGGTGGGAGACATGGCTTGGTTGATCACAGAGGTAATCATCCACAGATGCAATCAACTGACTGATGATTTGATACACCAGCTTTCCAATTTATCAACCAGCCACAAAATATCCTCACAGCGACAGTCGGGCCAGTGCTTGCCTGAAATGACAGCTGGGCATCATCACTTGGCCAACTTGACACCAGAACCCAACCATCACAGCCTCCATGCCCATGGACCTCATCTGAGTGGCCACCCCCCTGGGCCAGCAGGACAGTTCAGGATTCAGTGTAAAGAGGAGAGAATGCCCAGAAAGTCCCTGCTGCCCCAGGGATGGGGATCTGGAGGAACTTGCCCGGGACGTGGAGTACCAGCTCCCTCTCTGTGTCTCCTGCCTGCTGCCTGTGAGGGAAGCCAGCCCACTGGCCGGGTGAGCCCTGGAGAACTGTTCAGGGGGAAGGGGAGCCCAGGCCAAGGGCCACTCAGCGCTCTGGGAGGGACTTGTGTGGGACTCTGTCTTGGGCCAGTCATTTATTTAGGCAGAATGGCGACCTCTGGGATGTCATGGGGAACTTCAGAAAGGGAAACTGCCCCTCACCTGCCCCAGTGGTACATAAAACCTCCACTGCTTAAAATAATATTCTCCGAGAGGAATTAGTAATGAGACAGCATTGGGAAAATGCCACAAGCACCTGTAGGCTCCCCAGTGGACCTCCAACCCTGCCCTGCCCTCTGGGTTCCTTGGGGACACTGCCCCTCCCGCGGCTTCACCCACAGTTACCATGGTGATAGTGGGCCTGTAGCAAGCAAGCTCCTGGCGGTAAGCAGGCCCCTTCCCCCATAACCATTCTTTTGCAACCCTTCCTGGTTCTGTCCACCAGCGAGCAGCCAATCACCTCCCTCAAGTGTAGCCAGTTATCATATTAGGAAGAAGCTAGTAGCCATTCTGTCTATAAGTACCTTGTATCAGAACCTGGTCCGGGCTCAGACTTTCAGAGGCTACATGGCTGAGCCCTATGGCCGTAGACTAATAAAACCAACTTTCCGAAACTTTGGACCCTTGATCCTGGTTGCTTCCGTTTCTGCATAACGTTCCTGGATGCTTCAGCCTTGTCCCTGGTTATGTGCTGCAGTCCTGTCTCCACATAACATTCTGGAGGCTCTTGCAGAGCCTCCTTCCTGGTTTCACGCTACAGGCCCAGACCTGCTCACTGGGGCAGGGGCCCTCCATGCATGTGGTGTTGGGGCTGCATGCCAGGGCACACCTTTATTGTGGCTGTGCCGGAACTGGACAGGCCTCTGGTGGAAGGGAAGGCTCCCCCAAGGCAGGTTTGGGGCAGTCTCTGGAAGCAGAGGGCTGCCGGCTGCCAAATGGGTGCTGAGGCCCCAGCTCAGGAGGCCTCAGGGTGGGGGTGCTCCGTGTGGCTCCTGTGCTCATTGGCAGGGCTCAGGGTCCGCCCCCTCCCTGTGGGAGCTGACTTCCCACCCTCAGCTCACCCTGCCAAGGAAGCCCTGTCCTGGGAAATGGGCCAGCACCTAGGGCCTCTCCACCTGTGGGAAAAAAACTGTGTATAGGCTCCTGTCTGTGACCTGAGATTGGGGCTCATGGGGAGAGACAGGGACCCCACAACAGTGAAGCCCTGAAAGGCTTGGGGAGCAAGGAAGCTGCCTGGGGAGTTTCTAGAACTTCCTGAGAGCTTCACTCATTTTGCTTCTTGTTATGCCTGTTCTGGATGGGATTGGACAGTTTGGAGAGGCCCAGGCCTTGCCCCCACCACAGAGCCATAAAATGGCCTGCAGGATTGCAGCAGGACAGAGTGGGAGGGGGTGTCTGGGCAAGAAGGGAGGGCCAGATAGCAGCATGCACCTTGTCATCTGTGCCCCTCAGATCGGCTCCTGGCCCCTGTCATCAGGGGTTCCAGTTCTGCCTCCTTTTGACTCAGTTTCTCCAGAGGCTGCACTGACCTACTCTTGCGTGAGGGTGGTGGGATGTGGCTGACCAGTGGTCCCATGGGCTGGTCCCACACGGACTTCAGCCAGTGCCTGTGGGCACTCCGGGGCCTCCCCCACCTGCCTAGGAGCTGGCTTCCTCCTTGCCAGTCAGGGGTCACTATAGACCACCCTCCACCTTCCAAAAATGTGCAGCCACCTCTTGCCCATTACTGTCACATACACAGCCCCCACCCCCACCCACCTCTGACCTTGTAGGTGTATTCTTTTTTTTTTTTTTTTTGTACCAAATAAACATTTATGGCTTTATTCTTACACAGAAGTTGTATTAGTTAGGGTTCTCTAGAGAAACAGAATCAACAGGGAACACTTGTAAATATAAAATTTATAAAAGTGTCTCATGTGACTGCAGGAACTCAGAGTCCAAAATCCACAGGGCGGGCTGTGAAGCCAACGACTCCGGTGGAGGGTCTGGATGAACTCCACAGGAGAGGCTCACCAGCCGAAGCAGGAATGGGACCTGTCTCCTCTGAATCCTCCTTAAAAGGCTTCCTGTGATTAGATTAAGCATCACTCATTGTAGAAGACAAGGCCCTTTGGCTGATTACAAATGGAATCAGCTGTGGATGCAGCTGATGTGATCATGATTTAATCCTATGAAATGTCCTCATTGCAACAGACAGGCCAGCATTTGCCCAACCAGATAAACAGGTACCAC
Organism: Tamandua tetradactyla; assembly: GCF_023851605.1. NCBI lineage: Eukaryota > Metazoa > Chordata > Mammalia > Pilosa > Myrmecophagidae > Tamandua > Tamandua tetradactyla. The sequence continues at coordinate 27,860,640 of NC_135333.1, forward strand.
CACTTGGCCAAGTTGACACATGTCCCTAACCATGACAGTCCACCCCTTGTCAACTTGGCAGCTATATATATATCACCTTAAACCATACTTAATTTCCAAATGAAAACAATAAAGCACACATTTTTTTTCTTTTACCTGACAATGCTCAATTGTCCTGCATATACTGGAAACACATTAAATCTCTCCAGAATAGGGTGCAAATCCTTGGGCAACATTCATTCTTAAATTTGATATCTTACAACTTAAATAGTATAACATGAACAAAACAACATTATAGTCCTTGTTTCTGTAACTGATCACGTGGTCGAAGTTCATATTTATCACTACCTTCTTCCACTACCCATTCCATGTTCCCTTTCCCCTCAGCGTGCACTTCACCTGGCCGTGGTTCTTTGCCTGGTGGGGTGACCCAAACCTTCATTCCTGAAGTTTCAGAGCCATTGGTAGTCCTGCCTGGATTGGGTTGTTGCAGTTTTCCATTGATTTTAACCACAGGGCATGGTAGTACTAAAAGACACCCTAGGGGATCTCCTATATTCCAAGAAAACTCTTCTTTACCTCCATTATGTAGTTGCAGTCCTACTTCCTCCTGATAGTCAGGGTCAATCACCCCAGACAATAATGTAATCCCCTTCTTGGCTTGTTGATCCAGTGGCATAAGTAGCCCAAAGTGACCAGGTGGTAGTCTTAACTTCCAGTTCAGCGGAATCATTGTTGTTTCTCCTGGTGGAAGCACACCCCGTTTTGGAACTAAACCTGTAGACCAGCAGAGCTCAGGGTAGCAGGGACAGGAAGCAAAAAATCTTCCTAGTGGATCCTATGGGTAATAGTGAGTGGTACCACTCCCATTTCCACCCCTTGCTTCCTGGACCCATGGATCCTGGCTATGGAAGAAGCAGTACCAAATAGCGGACGCTGATTCAGAGCATGCACAGCTTCCTGGAGAACATTACCCCAGCCTTTCAAGGTATTGCCACCTAGTTGGCACCGTAATTGAGTTTTCAAAAGGCCACTCCACCGTTCTATCAATCCAGCTGCTTCTGGATGATGGGGAACATGGTAAGACCAGAGAATTCCATGAGCATGTGCCCATTCCTGCACTTCATTTGCTGTGAAGTGTGTTCCTTGATCTGAAGCAATGCTGTGTGGAATACCATGACGATGGATAAGGCATTCTGTAAGCCCACCGATGGTAGTTTTGGCAGAAACATTGCATGCAGGGAAAGCAAACCCATATCCAGAGTATGTGTCTATTCCAGTTAGAACAAATCGCTGCCCCTTCCATGAAGGGAGTGGTCCAATGTAATCAATCTGCCACCATGTAGCTGGCTGGTCACTTGGGGAATGGTGCCATATCGGGGGCTGAGTGTGGGTCTCTGCTGCTGGCAGATTGAGCACTCAGCAGTGGCTGTAGCCAGGTCAACCTTGGTCAGTGGAAGTCCATGTTGCTGAGCCCATGCATAACCTCCATCCCTACCATCAAGACCACTTTGTTCATGAGCCCATTGGGCAATGACAGGAGTTGCTGGGGAAAGAGGCTGACTGGCATACACAGAATGGGTCATCTTATCCACTTGATTATTAAAATCTTTCTCTGCTGAAGTCACCCTCTGGTGTGCATTCACATGGGACACAAATTTCTTCATGTTTTTATCCCACTCAGAAAGGTTTATCCACATACTTCTTCTCCAGACCTCTTTGTCACCAATTTTCCAATTATGGTCTTTCCAAGTCTCTGACCATGCAGCCAAGCCATTAGCAACAGCCTGTGAGTCAGTATACAAATGCACCTCTGGTCAGTTTTCCTTCCAAGCAAAATGAACAACCAGGTGCACTTCTCGAAGTTCTGCCCACTGAGAGGATTTCCCCTCACCACTGTCCTTCAAGGACACCCCAGAAAGGGGTTGTAATGCTGCAGCTGTTCACTTTCGGGTCGTACCTGCATATCGTGCTGAACCATCTGTAAACCAGGCCCTAGTTTTCTCTTCCTCAGTCAATTTACTGTTAAGGAACTCCCCAAGAGGCCATAACTCTAGTCTGGGAAAGAGAAGGTAATGTGGCAGGAGTGGAAACCATGGGCATTTGGGCCACTTTCTCATGTAACTTACTTGTGCCTTCAGGACCTGCTCTGGCTCTATCTCATATGTACCATTTCCATTTTACAATAGAGTGCTGCTGCACATGCCCAACTTTATGGCTTAGTGGGTCAGACAACACCCAGTTCATGAAAGGCAACTCAGGTTTCACAGTAACTTAGTGGCCCATGGTTGAACATTCAGTCTCTACTAAGGCCCAGTAGCAGGCCAAAAGCTGTTTCTCAAAAGGAGAGTAGTTATCTGCAGCAGATGGTAAGGCTTTGCTCCAAAATCCTAAGGGTCTGCATTGTGATTCTCCTACAGGGGCCTGCCAAAGGCTCCAGACAGCATCTCTATTTGCCACTGACACTTCCAGCACCATTGGATCTGCTGGATCATATGGCCCAATTGGCAGAGCAGCTTGTACAGCAGGCTGGACCTGTCACAGAGCCTCCTCTTGTTCAGGTCCCCACTCAAAATTAGCAGCTTTTCTGGTCACTCGATAAATGGGCCAGAGTAGCACACCCTAATGAGGAATATGTTGTCGCCAAAATCCAAAAAGACCAACTAGGCATTGTGCCTCTTTTTTGGTTGTAAGAGGGGCCAGATGCAGCAACTTACCCTTCACCTTAGAAGGGATATCTCGACATGCCCCACACCACTGGACACCTAGAAATTTCACTGAGTTGGAAGGCCCCTGTATTTTTGTTGGATTTATCTCCCATCCTCTGACACGCAAATGCCTTACCAGTAAGTCTAGAGTAGTTGCTACTTCTTGCTCACTAGGTCCAATCAACATGATATCATCAATATAATGGACCAGTGTGATGTCTTATGGGAGGCAGAAATGATCAAGTTCTCTGCGAACAAGATTATGACATAGGGCTGGAGAGTTGCTATACCTCTGAGGTAGGACAGTGAAAGTATATTGCTGACCTTGCCAGCTGAAAGCAAACTATTTCTGGTGATCCTTACTAATAGCTATTGAGAAAAAAGCATTTGCCCAGGTCAATAGCTGCATATCAGGTACCAGGGAATGTATTGATTTGCTCAAGCAATGATACCACATCTGGAACAGCAGCTGCAGTTGGAGTTACCACCTGGTTGAGCTTACGATAATCCACTGTCATCCTCCAAGAACTGTCTGTTTTCTGCACAGGCCAAATAGGAGAGTTGAATGGGGATGTGGTGGGAATCACCACCCCTGCGTCTTTCAAGTCCTTAAGAGTGGCAGTAATCTCTGCAATCCCTCCAGGAATACGGTATTGCTTCTGATTTACTATTTTCCTCAGTAGGGACAGTTCTAGTGGCTTCCACTTGGCCTTTCCCACCATAATAGCCCTCACTGCACGAGTTAGAGAGCCAACATGGGGATTCTGTCAGTTGCTCAGTATGTCTATGCTAATTATACATTCCGGAACTGGGGAAATAACCACAGGATGGGTCCAGGAGCCCACTGGACCCACTGTGAGACTGAACTGAGCTAAAACTCCATTGATCACCTGGTCTCCATAAGCCCCCACTCGGACTGGTGGTCCAGAGTGATGTGTTGGGTCCCCTGGAATTAATGTCACTTCTGAACCAGTGTCTAATAATCCCTGAAATATCTGATCATTTCCTTTTCCCCAGTGCACAGTTACTCTGGTAAAAGGCTGTTGGTCTCCTTGGGAAGGTTTGGAAGAAGATTAACAGTATAAATTTGTGGCAGTGTAACAGGTTTCTCCCCCAGAGGGACCTGGCTTCCCCTTCATTCAAGGGGCTCTGGGTCTGTAAACTGTTTCAAGTCTGGAAATTGATTAAGGGGCCATGACTCTGTGTTTTTTTTTAATTCAGGTTAGACTTCTGTTCACTTGACCTAGAACTCTTTTGTTTATACAGCTCAAACAAGAATTTAGTAGACTGCCCTTCTACTGTGTTTCTAAGTACCCCATGATTTACTAGCCAATGCCACAAATCTCTGCATTTCATATAATTTTGACGCCTGCTTTGAGTTATAATAGCCACATCTACCCTGTCTTTGATGATTAAATGCTGCCACTTGGCTTCTGCCAACTCGGGATCCTGTCATCCCCATTGTGTTTAAGGATTCCAGCTCAGTGACAGCAGTTCCTACAGTAATATCTGACCTACAGAGAAGTGCAACCACAGAGCTCTTTAGGGATGATGGTGCTAGTCTCACAAATTTATTTCTCACTGTTCTGGTAAAAGGTGCATCCTCTGGACATTCCTGGGGTGTAAGAGCAGACTTTGCATGATAAATCCACTCTAACATTCCAATCTCTCTAAGCCTCTGGATCCCCTCATCTACATTATACCAGGGCAGTTCTGGCATTTCAACCTCAGGTAATGTTGGCCACCTCTTGATCCATGTTTTAACCAACCATCCAAACAAACTGTTAATACCTTTTCTAACCGCTCAAGCTATAACATTGAATGCAAAATCTCTGCTTAGTGGGCCCATATCAATAAATTCAGCCTGATTCAGCCTTATATTCCTCCCACCATTATCCCACACTCTTAAAATCCATTGCCACACATATTCCCCTGCTTTCTGTCTATGAAAATTGGAAAACTCACACAGTTCTTTTGGAGTATAACGTACCTCCTCATGTGTGATACTTTATACCTCACCTTTAGGGGCCTGTTGGGACTTTAGTCTAGTTATAGGTCTGGAAGAAATGAGGGGTGGTGAGGGTGGTTCCTGAAAAGAATTAGAAATATCTTCCAAGCCATTTGCTTCAGGGCTTTCATTTGCAGTTTCATCTGGTGAAACAGGATTAATCACTCTAGGGCTAATCTCTTCAGGAGGAGGTTGAGTGGCCAACTCCTCAAGGCAGGTTGGAGGTGGGGCAGTTATGTCCTCAGAGCAAACTATTACAGTGTTATCTAGAGAAGACACAGCATGATCTAGGGCTTCAACCTCACCCCCGACATCATTATCAATCCATATGTCACCATCCCATTTTTCAGAGTCCCACTCCTTTCCAATCAATGCCCTCACTTTGATAGCAGACACCATGCAAGACTGAGATTTCAGTTTATGTTGTAAAGTTGCTACTCTAACAATAAGATTCTGAGTCTGATTTTCAGAGATCTCAAGTCTACGGCTACAGGAAATAAGATTTTCCTTCAGGATGCTCATAGAAACGTCGACATCTTTCAGACGACGCTTAAGCTTCTCATTTGAAGCCTTAAGTCCATCCCTTTCACCCCTTAATGTAGCCAGTGTGTCTAACAACAACCAACCAACATCTCTATAACTCTTATTTCTACAAAACTCTGTAAAGATGCCAAAAACATTATCCCCCAGAGTCTGGCTTCACACAAGTGAAGCGTTAGGAGAATCGAATGATGATATTTTGACTATCTCTTTTGCCAACTCACTCCATGGATTGGGAGTGTCATTCTGATTACGGGAATCAGAGTCCTTAGTGTCTCTGAGTCTAGTCAGAGTAGAAAACCATTCATAAAAACCCATTTTTAAGATTCTGTTTCAGAATCTTAATAACAGACAGGCCAGCACTTGCCCAATCAGATAAACAGGTACCACAACTTGGCCAACTTGACACATGTCCCTAACCATGACAGAAGTCGAGGTATTAAAATAAGAATGACCATCTATTTTCAACACCCTGCAATATTGACATTCCTTTGTTCTTCATGCAAAAACATTTTTTTAATTTGTACATTTAGTCGCTATCATTGTACACTGTAGGCATTCCTAGATTATACCATCTCAGTCTTTCATCGTCTATCTTTCCTTCTGGTTTCATGTGTGCCCCCAGCCCTCCTCCCTTTATCATTCTCACATTCAGCTTCATTCAGTATACTAACATTATTGTACTACAATCAGGTAGTATTGTACCACCCATTTCTGAATTTTTACAATCAATCCTGTTGCATAATCTGTATTCCCTCAGCTCCAATTACCCAATCTCTACCTTATTTCTATTTTCTTATAACCTGTGTTCATAACTTCAACTCTTAAAGTTTACTCATTAATGTTAGTTCATATCAGTGAGACCATATAGTATTTGTCCTTTTGTTTCTGGCTAATTTCACATAGCACAATGTCCTCAAGGTCCATCTACGTTGTTATATACTTCATGACTGTATTCTGTCTTACAGCTGCGTTATATTCCATCATATGTATATACCACAGCTTGTTTAACCACTCATCAGTTGATGGACATTTGGGCTGTTTCCATCTCTTGGCAATTGTAAATAATGCTCCTATAAACATTGGTGTGCAAATGTCTGTTTGTGCCCTTGCCCTCACGTCCTCTGAGTAGATACCTAGCAATGGTATTGCTGGATCATATGGCAATTTTATACTCAGCTTCCTGAGGAACCACCAAACTGCTTTCCACAGTGGTTGTACCATTTTACATTCCCACCAACAGGGGATAAAGGTCATCATTCTTAACCTCTGTGCTGTGCTCCCCGAGAGCTAGAAGTGGGGCTCTTCATCATGTCCAGTCCCCTCTCCAGGCATGGGGGGAGCTGGGCCAATGAACCTTCCTCCTCGGCCACAAAGCTGCAACTTGTTCAGGTCATAAGCCCAGCGATAGATCAGAACTGGGAATAGTCAACATTACCTTGAAATTTCTTGATGAATCATTACCTGATATAGACCCACAGACTGTCTCTAACAGGACCAACACAGCCTGTTTTACCCTCTAGGGCTGGATCGGGTCCCATTTCTTCAGTTCTGTCCAGATATAGGAACTGGTGGACATTTGGGGCCCAGCGGTGTGCAAAGCATGGAACTCAAAACAGCTGGGTTCTTGGTCAGCATGGCGAGAAGCCCCAGTAAAGCAGGAACAGACGCTGATGGAGACAAGGCCAGAGAGGTAGGGTCTTTCTGGGGATGGGTTCTTGGTGGAGAGCACCATGGCATTTGGCGTGGGCAGTTCTCTGCTGTGTGGGTCAGTCCCACAGTTGCAGGAGTTTTAGGACACCTGGTCCCACACACTGAGTGCCATAGCCACGCTCCCCTCCCCCATCACGGAACAACAAACAATGTCCTCTCGTGCCTTGGGGGTGGAGGTGGGAGACAGCCGACTAGAGAACTATTGTCTGGGGCTTGACATCTTAAGGGACCCTGGGTGGAGGTGCCAGCTGCTCTCTTACTCTCCATTTCTCCTTCTCTGTCTGTCCATAAACGGTTGTAATTCCACCTGACTTGGGGTTGCCTGTTCTCACCCACACAGGTAAGAAGAAGCAACATTTACTTTCCCAAGAGCTAATTCATGCTTCTTGCTTGTGTAGTTTTTATAATATTTTTATTTTAAAAATTCCTTTTTCTTCAGAACTGCTGTTCAGAATGTCAAAGAAAACTCAGACACGATTCCACACCCAGTCTGTTTTGGTCTTTGGGCCACCCACGGCTCACTCCGCTGGTAGGGATTCCTGCACCAGCATTCGGGATGGATATTAATGCCTTCTCAACCTTCAACCTAAAGGAAGCAACCCGAAGTGTTTGATGTAGATTGGGCCCCTGGTTCAGGGAAGCCTGAATCCCACCCCGCCCCAGTTTCAGCCCTGGGCTTATTGGGGAGCTATTCTTAAACTCAAGCTGGTCTGAGGGGAGCCAGTGTCTCTGCACTTCTAACATGTTTCTGGTGATGCTAATGCTTCTGATCTCGGAACCACATTGTCCTCATAGCAATCAAAGGCTCCTAGTTAGAAAATCTCTTTCCTTTCATGGCAGGTTGAATTATGTACCCTAATGCACACATGTTCTTAATCTTACCCCACACCCTGTGGTTATAAACCCATTGGAAACAGGACCCCCCCCCCCTTTTTTTAAATGTTTTTATTGACCAATCTTCACACACATGTAGTCCTTACATGGTATACAATCAATGGCTCATAATGTCATCTCATGGTTGTGTATTCATCATCATGATCATTCCTAGAACATTTGTATCACTCCAGAAAAAGAAATACAAAGAAAAAAGAAAAAACCTATACATCCCATATTCTTCCCTCTCATTGACCACTAGCATTCCCATCTACCCAATTTATTTTACCACTTATCCCTCCTATTACTTATTTATTTGTTATCCATATTTTGTTACTCATTGTCCATAAGTTGGATAAAAGGGGCATCAGACACAAGGTTTTCACAATCACACAGTCACATTGTAAAAGCTATATCGTTATACAATGTCTTCAAGAATCAAGGCTACTGGAATACAGCTCAACAGTTTCAGGTACTTCCCTCCAGCCACACCAATACAACATAAACTACAAAGGGATATCTATATAATGCATAAGAATTATCTCCAGGATAACCTCTCAAATCTGTTTGAAATCTCTCAGCCACTGAAACTTTATTTTGTCTCGTTTCTCTCTTCTCCCTTTTGGTTGAGAAGGTTTTCCCAAGATGCCAGACCCCAGCTCATCCCAGGAGTTCTGTCCGATGTTGCCAGGGAGATTTACACCCCTGGGAGTCATGTCCCATGTAGGGGGGAGGGCAATGAGTTCACCTGCTGAGTCGGCTTAGAGAGAGAGGCCACATGTGAGCAACAAAAGAGGTTTTCTGGGGGTGACTTTAAGGCATAATTATAAGTAGGCTTAGATTCTCCTTTGCGGGAACAAGTTTCATAGGGATGAACCCAAGACTGAGGGCTCAGCCCAGTTGATTTGGTTGTCCTCACTGCTTGCAACAATATCAGGAAATCCCCAAATGGGAAAGGTGAATAATTTCTCCTTTCTCTCCAGTACCGCCAGGGGACTTCGTAAATACTTTTTTATTCATTGCCCATACAACCCTGGGATGTATTGAGGCATCACAGTAACCTGGACAAACCAACAAGATCTCATGCCCTATTCAAGATTCCATATACTTAATGGTGTTCAACTAAACTGACCATACAAGCTAAATCATGTAATATGCTACTCAAAATATAAATTTTGCACCAAATAAACATCTTCCCATTTGGTCTAACACAGAAGTTGAAGTTTAAAATATGGACCATTATCCAATATTCTGATTTACCTTAGTCTTATTCAGATCAGCTACATTCATATCTCTAGTCAAAGTTGGTCACCTTTTCAACTTTTTAAACAGTTGCTGTGTGGGGTACTGCTACCTTTCATAGCTTCAGAGCTTTAACTCTGAATCCCAGGTGTCATGTAAATACCCAAAGTTTCTGGGAACGACTGGGATATATACAAACAGCTCAGTATCTCAGAATTTAGAAAAAACAATTACAACTCCTGAATATATGTGACGCTGTAAGAACTTACAATCTAGAGCCCTTTACAATATGCCCCAATCTGATAATGCATGCTCTTGACTTCAATTCACCGAGTTTGTACAATATAGTTAGTTAGTCCATAGAAGTGAGGCATGATAATACTTGTCTTTTTCTTTCTGCCATTTTCATTCAACATACTGTCCTTAAGTTTCATTCATTAGTTGCATGCCTCACAACTTCATTCCTTCTTGCCACTGCAGCCCAGTAGTCCATTATATGCATACACCACAGTTCACCTTCCATTCCTCAGTCGTTTTACCATTTAGGCCACCTCCATGCACCGCAAATCATGAACACTCCCACCGCAAACACCAGTGTGCAAATGTCTATTCATGTCCCCACACTCAGTTCCTCCAGGTATATACTGAGCAATGGGGTTGCAGGATAATATGGCAACCCCACCCCTGGCTTCCTGTGGAAACACTGCACTGCCCTCCAGAGGGGCTGCACCTCTCAGCTTCCCTACCAACAGTGCATAGGTACATCTCTTCCTTCACATTTTCTCTAGCACTTGTTTTTTTCTGTTCATTTGAAAAGTTTTATCCACACATCATATAATCTAACCTGTATATAGATATGCATTTGCCACCATAATCTATCTGAAGACATTTCCTTTTCTTCCACAAATAATCCATACCCCTTCCTCATGTCCCCCATCTGTTGACATTTAGTTTTGGCATAATGCCTTTATTACATTCAGTGGAAGCATATTACAATGTCATTGTTGTCTAAAAACCCTAGCTTGCATTGATTGTACTTTTTCCTGTATACCTCCTATTTTCAACACCTCGCAATGTTGACATTCATTTGTTCTCCCTCACACAAAAACGTTATTTATTGGTACATTTAATCACATTATTGTCCATCTTAGGCATTTCTAAATTATACTGCCTTTCCTTCTGGTTTCATACATGCCCCCAGCCTTCTCCCACAATCATACTCACATTCAGCTTCACTCAGCACTTACATTATGGTGCTACAATCAGGTAGTATTGTGCCATCCATTTCTGAATTTTTACAATCAGTCCTGTTGCACATTCTGTATTTCTTCAGCACCAAATGCCCAATCTCCACCTGTTCTAGTTTGCTAGCTGCCGGAATGCAATACACCAGAAATGGAATGGCTTTTAAAAAGGGGAATTTAATAGGTTGCTAGTTTACAGTTCAAAGGCTGCGAAAATGTCCCAACTAAAGCAAGTCTATAGAAATGTCCAACCAAAGGCATCCGGGGAAAGATACCTTGGTTCAAGAAGGCCAATGAAGTTCAGGGTTTCTCTCTCAAATGAAAAGGCACATGGCGAACACAGAGTTGCTCTTTCATCTGGAAGGGCACATGACGAACATGGCATCCTCTGCTAGCCTCTTCTCCTGGCTTCCTGTTTCACTAAGCTCCCCGGTAGACATTTTCCTTCTTCATCTCCAAAGGTCACTGGCTGACCTTTGGACTCCAAGGACCTCTGGACTCTGCTTCTCGTGGCTATCTTGTTCTGCTTTGTGCTCTCTGAATCTCTTTCATTCTCCAAAATGCTTCTTTTTTTATAGAACTCCAGAAACTAATCAAGACCCACCCAAATGGGTGGAGACATGTCATCACCTAATCTAGCTTAACAACCACTCTTGATTAAATCACATCTCCAGGGAGATGATGTGATTACAGTTTCAAACATACAGTATTGAATAGGAATTATTCTGCCTTTACGAAATGGGATTTTTATTAAAACATGACTTTTCTAGTAGACATACATCCTTTCAAACCAGCACACTATCCTATTTCTATCTCTTGATAATCTGCATTCTTAACTTCAATTCTCAAAGTTTATTCATTAATGTTAGTTCATATCAGTGAGACCATACAGTATTTGTCCTTTTGTTTCTGGCTAATTTCACTCAGCATAATGTCCTCAAGGTTCATCCACATTGTTACATGCTTCATTACTTTATTCAGTCTTAACAAGTGCTTAATATTCCATCATATGTATATACCACAGCTTGTTTGGCCACTCACCTGTTGAAGGACATTTGGGCTGTTTCCATCCATAGATAATGCTGCTATAAACATCAGTGTGAAAACGTCCATTGTGTCCTTGTCTTCAGTTCCTCTGAATATGTATCTAGTAATGGGATTGCTGGATCATATGGCAATTCTATAATTGGCTTCCTGAGGAACCTCCAAACGGCCTTCCAGAGCAGTTGTACCATTTTACATTGCCACCAAGAGTGGATAATGTTCCTCTTTCTCCACATCTTCTCCAGCACTGGTCATTTTCTTTTTTTTTTTTATCATGACCATTTTACTGGCTGTCAGATAATAGCTCAATGTGGTTTTGATTTGCATTTCCCTAATAGCCAGTGTGCTGGTTTGAATGGATGTATGTCCCCTAGAAAAGCCATGTTTTAATCAAAATCCCATTCCCTATTCAATACTGTCTGTTTGAAACAGTAACCAGATCATCTCCCTGGATGATGTGATTTATTCAAGAGTGGTTGTTAAACTGGATTAAGTGACGATATGTCTCCACCCATTTGGGGTGGGTCTTGATAAGTTTCTGGAGTCCTATAAAAGAGAAAACATTTTGGAGAATGAAAGATTCGGAGAGAGCAGAGAATGCTGCAGCACCACGAAGCAGAGATCCCATGAGCCTTTGGAGATGAAGAAGGTAAATGCATCCTGGGGAGCTTCATGGAACCGGAAGCCAGGAGAGAAAGCTAGCAGATGACACCGTGTACACCATGTGCTGTCTCACTTGAGACAGAAACCCTGAACTTCATTGGCCTTCTTGAACCAAGGTATCTTTCCCTGGATGGATGCCTTTGATTGGACATTTCTCGGCCTTAGAACTGTAAACTAGCAACTTATTAAATTCTCCTTTTTAAAAGCCATTCTGTTTCTGATATATTGCATTCCGACAGCTAGCAAACTAGAATGAGCAGTGAAGTTGAACATCTTTTCATGTGTCTTTTAGCCATTTGTATTTCCTCTTCTGAAACCTGTCTGTTCACGTCTTTTTGCCCATTAAAAAAATATTTTTATTTAAGAAACAAACAATACACTTAGAACCACCAAAAATGGATATCTTAGTTAGCTTAAACAAAGGCATATTTAAATAAAGTTTCCATATAATCATTGTAAAAACCTGTATTTGAACAGTAAGTTTCATAAACCAATTTAAAATTAAGGCAACAAGGAAAAAATTTTCCCATTTTTAAATTGGATTGTTTCTCTTTTTATTGTTGAGTTGAAGAATCTCTTTACATATTCTGGGTACTAAAACCTTTAACCTGAATGTGGTTTCCAAATACTGTCTCCCATTGCATAGGCTGCCTTTTCACTTTCTTGACAAAGTTCTTTGATGCACAAAACGTTTAATTTTGAGGAGATCCCTTTTATCTACTTCTTTTTTCAATGCTTGTGTTTTGGGTGTAAGGCTATTTTACAGCCAAAATAGCCTCCTATTACAAGATTTATAAGATATTTCCCAATATTTTCTTCTAAAAGTTTTATGGTCTTAGCTCTAATGTCTAAGTCTTTGATCCATTTTGAGTTAATTTTTGTATAGGGTGTGAAATATGGATCCTCTTTCATTCTTTTGCATATAGATATCCATTTCTACAAATAACCATTTATTGAAGAGGCTGCTCTCTCCCAGGTAGGTTGGCTTGACAGCCTTACTAAAGATCAATTATCTATAAATGAGAGGGTCTATTTCTGAACACTCAATTAGATTCCATTGGTCAATACACCTATCTTTATACCAGTACCATGCTGTTTTGACCACTGTAGCTTTGTAATATGCAATAAAATGAGGTAGTGTGAGACTTCCCACTTCATTCTTCTTTCTCAAGATACTTTTAGCTATTTGAAGCACCCTGCTCTTACAAATAAATTTAGCTATTCATTTTTCTATTTCTGCAAAGTAAGTTGTTGGGATTTTAATTGGTATTGTATTGAATCTATAAATCAGTTTGGGTGGAACTGACATCTTAACTGTATTTAGTCTTCCAATCCATGAACACAGTAAGACCTTCCATTTATTTAGGTCTTCCATGATTTCTCCTAGCAATTTCTTGTAGTTTTCTGTATATAGGCCTTTTGTATCCTTACTTAAATTTATTCCTAAATATTTGATTCTTTTGGTTGTTATTGTAAATGAAAATTTTTTTCTTGATTTCCTCCTTAGATTACTCATCATTAGGATTACTCATCATAGGAACACTACTAATTTTGGGGCATTGATCTTGTATCCTACCACTCTGCTGTACACATTTATTCACTCTAGTAGCTTTGCTGTAGATACTTTGGGATTTTTGACATCATGTCATCTACAAACAGTGAGAATTTTACTTCTTTCTTTCCAATTTGGATGTCTTTTATTTCTTTTTCTTGCCTAATTGCACAGGCTAGATGTTCCAGCACAATTTTGAATGACAATGGTGACAGTGGGTATCCTTGTTTTGTTTCTGATCTTAAAGGGAAAGTTTTCAGTCTTCCCCCATTGAGTATGATGTTAGCTGTGGGTTTTTCATATATTCCTTTTAGCAGTTGAGGAAGTTCCCTTCTATTCCTATCCTTTGTAGTGTTCTCATCAAGAAAGGATGTTGAATTTTATCAAATGCCTTTTCTGCAGCAATCAAGATGATCATGTGGTTTTTCTGCTTTGATTTGTTGATATGGTGTATTACATTAATTGATTTTCTTGTGCTGAACCAACCTTGCATACCTGGAATAAATCCCACTTAGTCATGGTGTATGATTTTTTTTTTAATTTTTTTTTTTTTTGGTATGCTGTATGGTGGGGTCACATTTCATTCTCTTTCTATGTGAATATACCATTATTGCAGCACCATTTGTCAAATTTTTTGTTTGTTTTGTTTTTTGTTTGTTTCAGGAAATGCATGGGCCAGGAATCAAAGCCAGGTCTCCCACATGGCAGGTGAGAATTCTACCACTGAACTACCCTTGCATCCTTCCATGGTGTATAATTCTCTAATGTGCTGCCAGATTCAATTTGCAAGTATTTTGTTGAGGATTTTCGCATCTGTATTCATTATAGAGATTGATCTGTAATTTTCTTTTCTTGTAGTATCTTTGCCTGGCTTTGCTATTAGAGTGATGTTGGCTTCATAGAATGAGTTGGATAGCTTTCCCTCCTCTTCAATTTTTTTGAAGAGTTGAGCAAGATTGTACTAATTCTTTCTTGAATGTTTGGTAGAATTCACATGTGAAGTGATCATGTCCTGGACTTTTTTTTTTTGGGGGGGGGGGGAGCTTCTTGATGACTGATTCAATCTCTTTAGCTGTGATTGGTTTGTTGAGGTCATCTATTTCTTCTCAAGTTAATGTTCATTGTTCATACTTTTCTAGGAAGTTGTCCATTTCATCTATGTTGTCTAGTTTATTAGCCTATAGTTGCTCATAGTATCCTCTCGTTACCTCCTTTATTTCTGTGGGGTCAGTAGTTATGTATCCTCTTTCATTTCTGACTTTATTTATTTGCATCATCATCATCATCATCTCTCTCTCCTTCCACCCCCTTTTGTCAACCCAGCTAAAGATACAGCAATTTAATTGATGTTCTCAAAGAACCAACTTCTGGTTTTATTGATTTTCTTGATTGCTTTCATATTCACAGTTTCATTTATTTCTGCTCTAATCTTCATTATCTCTTTCCTTTTGCTTGCTTTGGGGTTGGCTTGCTGTTCTTTCTCTTGTTCTTCCAAGTGAACAGTTAATGCCTCGATTTCACTCTTTCTTTATTTTTAATATAGTCATTTAAGGCAATAAATTTCCCTCTCAGCACTCCCTTTGCTGAATTCCATAAATTTTGATATGTTGTGCTTTCATTTTCATTGGCCTCTAGGTATTTACTGATTTCTCTTGTAATTTCTTCCTTGATTCACTTGTTGTTTAAGAGCATGTTGTTTAGCCTCCATATACTTGTGAATTTTCTGGCCCTCTGCCTGTTGTTGATTTCCAACTTCATTCCATTATGATCCAAGAAAGATTTCAATCTTTTCAAATTTATTGAGACTTGCTTTCTGACTTAGCATATGGTCTATCCTTGAGAATGATCTGTGAGCACTTGGAAAAATGTGTATCCTGCTGTTGTGGGGTATAATGCTCTATAAATGTCTGTTATGTCTATATCATTTATCATATTATTCAAATTCTCTCTTTTCTTTATTGATCCTCTGTCTAGATATTCTATCCATTGATGAGAGTGGGACATTGAAATCCCCAACTATTATATTAGAGGTGTCTACTTCTCCCTTCAGTGTTGTCAGAGTTTGCCTCATATATTTTGGAGCACTGTGGCTTGGTGCATAAATATTTGTGGCTGTTATGTCTTCTTGTTGAATTGTTCCTTTTATTAATACATAGTGTCCTTCTTTATCTCTTTTAATTATTTTACATTTGAAATCTAATTTGTCAGATATTAGTATAGCTACTCCTGCTGTTTTCTGATTGCTGTTTGCATGAAATATCTTTTCTCAACCTTTCACTTTCAACCTATTTTTGCCCTTGGGTCTAAAATGCATCTCCTGCAGACAGTATATAGATGGGTCCAGTTTTTTTTAATCCATTCTGACAGTCTATGTCTTTTGATTGGGGAGCTTAATCCATTGACATTTAATGTTATTACTGTAAAGATAGTACTTTTTTGTACCATTTTGTCTTTTGGATTTTATATGTTGTGCAGGTTTGAAAGGATGTATATTCCCTAGAAAAAAACATGCTTTAATCCTAATCCCATTTTGTAAAGGTAACGATTTCTTCTAATCCCTATTCAGTACTGTATGTTTGAAACTTTAATTAGATCATCTCCCTAGAGATGTGACTCAATCAAGAGTGGTTGTTTATCTGGATTAGGCGGAGACGTGTTTCCACCTATTCTAGGTGCGTCTTGATTACTTTACTGGGAATTCTGTAAAAGAGGAGAAAGCAGGAGATTCAGAGAGAGCAGAGAAGGACAACAGAATGCCACAGAACCACAAAGCAGAGAGTCTGCTAGCCACTGACTTTTAGAGATGAAGAAGGAAAACACCTCCTGGGGAGCTGGAGAGGAAGCTAGCAGATGATGCTGTGTACGCCATTTGCCCTTCTAGCCAAGAGAGAAACCCTGACCGTGTTTGCCATGAGCCTTTCCCCTTGGGAGAGGAACCCTGAACTTCATCAACCTTCTTGAATCAAGGTATATTTCCCTGGATGCCTTAGATCAAACATTTCTATAGATTTTCTTTAATTGGGACATTTTCTCTGCCTTAGAACTGTAAACTTGTAACTTATTCAATTCCCCTTTTTTAAAGCCGTTCTGTTTCTGGTATATTGCATTCCAGCAGCTAGCACACTAGAACATATGTCATATTTAATTTCTTTTTCTTTTTACATTTACTTATAGTCCTCATTTCTATACTCTTATCCAGACCTCTCTGTCTCTCCTTCCTTTTCCTATCTACCTGTAGTACTCCCTTTAGTATCTCTTGCACAGCCAGTCTCTTAGTCATAAAATCTCCCCAGTGATTGCTTGTCTGAAAATATTTTAATCTTCCCCTTATTTTTGAAGGACAATATTGCTGGGAATGGAATTCTTGGTTGGCAGTTTTTCTCTTTTAGAATCTTAAACATATCATATCACTGCCTTCTCACCTCCATGGTTTCTGCTGAGAAATTCACACATAGTCTTATTGAGCTTCCCTTGTATGTGATGGATTGATTTTCTCTTGCTGCTTTCAAAATTCTCTCTTTATCTTTGATATTTGACAATCTGATTAGTAACTGTCTTTGAGTATGTCTATTTGGACCTATTTCATTTGGGGTATGCTGTACTTCTTGGATCTGTAACTTTATGTCTTTCATAAAATATGGGAAATTTTCAGTGATCATTTTCTCCAATAGTCTTTCTCCTCCTTTTCCCTTCTCTTCTCCTTCTGGGACACCCACAGCTCATATATTTGTGTGCTTCCTGTTGTCATTCAATTCTCCAAGACCCTGCTCATATTTTCCCATTCTTTCCCCTATATTCTCTTTTGTGTGTTGGATTTCAGATGTCCAGTCCTCCGTTCACTAATCCTTTCTGCTGCCTCTTCAAAACTATTGTTGTAGGCTTCCATTGTTTTTCATCTCTTCTATTGGGTCTTTCATTCCCATAAGTTCTGTGATTTATTTTTTGAAATTTTTGGGTTCTTCTTTTTGTTCACCCAATGTCTTCTTTATCTCCTCCTGCAACTTGTTGATTTGGTTTTTGATGTGATTTTGCATGTCCATTTAAACATCCTTAATTAGTTGCTTCAATTCCTGTATCTCATTTGAAATGTTGATTTGTTCCTTTGGCTGGGCCATATCTTTGATTTTCCTAGTATGACTTTTTATTTTTTTGCTGGTGTCTAGTCATTTGACTTCCTTAATTAGTTTATTCTGGAGGTTGTTTTCACTCTCCTATCTAGGATTTTCTTGCTGGATGTCTTTGTTCTCTATCTGTTCTTTGACATTCAGTTCAACTTATTCTAGACCTCTAGCATCAGGTTCCGTTTAGCTGATCAGAGGTTTTCACTTCCTGGTTTTCAGTTTCTTGCTGTACCTATTTTGAGGCTTTTTTTTTTTTAAGATAGTCTCCTCAGATACTACAGACCCCAGTCAGATTTTCCCAGACCAGATAGGCCCACGTCTCAGGAGGAAAGAGCAGCCAACATCAGTTTTGCCCGAGAGTGAGACACAGTGGTTTGTCAGACTTTCCTATGAAGCCTCTAGACTGTGTACTTTTCCTGTCCTGCCCAGCATGTGGCGCTTGTCTGCCAATGGCTTCCCATCAGTGTAAAGTGATGCAGTGCCTTTAATTTCAGCAGCTTCTCCCTGCCAGGGGCATGGCTGAGACAGAGGTGAGGTAGTAGGATGGTTTTAATTGCTTCTGTTTTCCAGTCCCTGGGAGCTGAATTCGTTGAAGGAGGGATTCCACTTGAGCTGGTCCCCACTACACCCCTTTTCTTGTGGTGTATCTTGTAAAGATACACCCTTTAGGGAAATAACCCCTTTCACCAGGCTAGTTACTTTGTCTCTCAGACAAGCTTAATTCCGCCCTGGCCTGGGGCAGTGCTGGAGCCTGAGAGTGCTTCCAGTTCTCTCTAATGAGCTGTTTATGGAGCAAAAAAAAAAGCAAAAAAGTCTTTTCAGAGCTGGACCTCTGTTCCTTGGGTTTGTCAATCAAGGGCTTGAGTTGGTATGTGGCTCTATGTGTCCCCAAGCTCTGTTGTGTCCCCTTTACTTGGAGTCCAGCCCTTTTCTAGTATTTTGTGCTGTCCAACTCAAAAAACCTGTTTTTTTGTTTTCTGTCAGCCCATCCCCCTCTCTGCTGGGTCAAAAACTCCTAGTTCCTTTAGTGCTTATTCCAGGTTTATCTGTGCTGGGGGCCTATTTTCAGTAGTCAGAATTTGTTCATTAATTCTGCAAGTGGAGCTTTGTTGAACTAAACCCTTGCTACTAGTAAAGACTGTTTCCTTTCCCCTCAGGGAACCAGCCTGCCATGACTTGTGGGAAGGGTGCCAGCCTCCAGGGTTTGGGGGACTTACAGTTCAGTGTGGGGGTCTCAGCTGTTCCACCTGGTCCAGACTGATGGACACTGTGTGTCCGGTCACTGATATTCCCCCAGCAGTTGTTCTGCACCATTCCCAGCTATTTACTAGTTGCTCTGGAGGATGAACTAAATTCCACACCTTGCTAAGCTGTCATCTTGCCCTGCCTTTCTTGGAAACAGGACCTTTTGAAGAGTGTTGCTTTTAGTTCAGGGGTGGCAAGCTGAGCTAGGTGGGCCTTGCTCCAGATTCCTGGGGGCCTTATAAAGAGGAACCAGGAGTCACAGAGGCCAGAAAGGAGAGGACATCACTGTGAAACGAAGGGGCAGAGACACAAGCCAAAGAACTTCAAGGATTATGGGCAGTTGGTACCAGATGTTAGACTCTGGAGGGGAAGCAAGCCTTGCCAATATCTTGATTTTTAACTTTATTTAGGTTCAAAAACTATGAGCCAATAAATTCTTGTTGTTTAAGCCAACCATCATGGGGTGTTTGTCATACCATCCCGGTAAGCCACAACACCTGTAAATAATTGTTTAGAAACCAGCAAAAACATGTACTTAATATGTGCAATCATTTCAACATGCAGTTCATTTATTAATTTGGCAAATAATTATGGAGCAGCTGCTGTGTGCCAACATCTAGGCACTAGGAATTCAGCAGTGAAGGAAACGAAGTCCCTGGCAACATGGAGTGCACATCTTGGGCAAAAGGAAAGCAATTACAGATGACCAATCAAAACACAATAAAATGACAGCTAGTGAGAAATGCTATCAGGAAAAATAAACCAGGGTTTATGGCTGATGGGGTTTTACATAGCATAGTCAGGAAAAGACTTTTAAAGAAGTGCTACTGAGCAAAGACTCAATTAAAATGAGGAAGTGAGAAGTGTAGACATTGGAGGAAAGTACAGTCTAGGCAGAGGAATAGCAAGTACAAGGGTAAGGGAAGAACACGTTTGATGTACTCAGGGATGGAAAGGAGTCTTGTAGGTCTGGAGCAGAGGGAGCATGGGGGAGAAAGGTGGGAAAAGAAGGTAGAAAAGTGGTCAGGGACCAGAAAATGTGGGAGCTTCTAGGACACACTGAGAAGTTTTAATTTCAAATTCGAATTGTTCTTTGCTGGTATATAGGAAAGAAATAAATTTTTGTGCATTCACCTTGTGTCTGGCAACTTTGCCATCATTGCTTATTAGTTGCAGGTGTGTTTTTGTCAGTTCTTTGCGGTTTTCCTTCATAGATGATCCTATCATTTGTGAGCAAAGAAAGTTTTATTTCTTTCTTCCCAATCCATATAGCTTTTATTTCTTTTTCTTGTCATACTGCAATAACTAAGACTTCTGCTATGATGTTGATGAGGAGAGATGGGAGGGGACAGCCTTGAGGGTTAGAGACTTTATTTGACATGTGAAGGGGAGTCACTGGAGGGGGTGAAACTCCCTGATTTATGTTCGTTTGTCTTTTTTTAGAGAAGTTGTAAGTTTATAGAAAAATCATGCACAAAACACAAAGTTCCCATATACATCCTCCCTACACTTTTCTCTATTATTAACACTTTGCATTAGTGTGGTTCTTTTGTTACAGTTAATGAAACAATATTATTGTTATTATACTATTAATTATAGTCCATAGTTTGCATTACAGTTCACTGCATTATGCAGTCTTATGTCTTAAAAATTGTTTTGTTCTAGTAATATACATACAACCTAAACTTTTTCTTTTTTATCACAGTCAAATATAAATTCAGTGGTTTTAATTGTACTCACAAAGTTGTGTTATCATCACTATCACTGCTTACCAAAACTTTTCCACCACCCCAAACAGAAACTCTGTACCAATTAAGCATTATCTTCTCATTCCCCACCTCCACCCCAGCCTCTGGTGACTGTTAATGTAGTTTCTGACTGTACGGATTTGCTTATTCTAATTAATTCATATCAGTGAGATCACACAATATATGTCATTTTGTGTCTGGCTTATTTCACTCAACATGATGTCTTCAAGTATCCATGTTAGTGCCTGTTTCAGAACTTCATTTCCTTTTATGTTTGAATAAATATACCACATTTTGCTTATCCATTCATTGATGGAAACTTCATTTGGGTTGCTGACATCTTTTTGCAATTGTGAATTCCGCCCCTGTGAATTCTGATGGGAAAATATCTGCTCAAGCCCCTGCTTTCAATTCTTTTGTGTGTATACCTAAAAGTGCGATTGCTGGGTCATGTGATGATTCTAAACTTAACTTTCTGAGGAATGGCCAAACTGTTTTTTACGGCAGCTGCACCATTTTTCACCCCAATCAACAATGAACTATTATTCCTATTTCACACATCCTCTCTAGCACTTGTAATTTTGTTTGTTTGTTTTTTAATAGAATAGTAGCCATTCTAGTGGGTGTAAAATGGTATCTCATTGTGGTTTTGATTTGCGTTTCCCTGATACATAAGTAATGATGCCAAGCATCCTTTCATGTGGTTTTTTTGTTGTTGTGGTTTTTTGGGGGGTTTTTTTTGGCATGAGCAGGCTCTGGTAATCGAACCCCGGTCTCCAGCATGGCAGGAGAGGATTCTGCCACTGAGCCACCATTGCACTGTCCCCTTTCATGTGTTTTTAAGCCATTTGTATATTTTCTTTGAAAAAATGTCTGTTCAAGTCTTTTACCCATTTTTAAATTGCATTGTTTCTCTTTTTGTTGCTGAGTTGTAGGATTTCTTTATATATCCTGGCTGTTAGACCCTTATTTGATATGTGGTTTCCAAATACTATCTCCATTTTGTAAGTTGTCTTTTGCTTTTTTACTGAAGTCCTTTGATGCACAAAGCTTTCTAATTTTATTGAAGTCCCATCGATCTATTTTTTCTTTTGTTGCTCATGCTTGTGGTGTAAAGTCTAAGAAACTGTTACCTGACACAAGGTCCTGAAGATGCTTCCTCATGTTTTTTTCTAGGAGTTTTATGTTTTGGGCTCTTATATTAGATATAGGCTCCATTTTGAGTTCATTTTTTTATATAGAGGGATGTAGGGGTCCATCTTGAGTCTTTTGCTAATCAATATCTATTTTCTCAGCACCATTTGTTGAAGAGACTATTCTTTCCCAATTGAGTGGACTTGGCACCCTTGTTAAAAATCTATTGGGGGGGGGTGCAAGGGTAGTTCAGTGGTAGAATTCTCTCATGCCATGCAGGAGACCTGGGTTCGATTCCTGGCCCATGCACTTCCCGAACAAACAAATAAGCAAACAAACAAATGAAAAAACAAATAAACAAAAATTCAGCAAAATGGTGCTGCAATAAGGGGATACTCACATGGAAAAAGAAAGTGACCCCTGCCATACAGCATACAAAAAAAGAAAAAAAAATCAATTGGCCATAGATATCAGTGTTTATTTCTGAACTCTCAATTCTATTCTGTTGGTATATATGTTTCTCCTTGGGCTAGTACCATGTTTTTTTTTTAATTATTGTAGCTTTAAAAGAAGGGTTTTTTAGGCGTAAGTAGTAAAGTTTATTAAAAGAGATGTTTATAAAAAAGAGAGAGTATGTGTTAGAGTGGTTAACGCAGGCGTGCCCAAGGAAGGGTTATGCATTGAGTGGAGTGGCCAGCTTGTTTTATAAGAATGTTTTATTAGTGGCAGGTTTCTATAGTAACCTTTGAATACTAAGTATCTTCTTTGTTCTAGGAGGAGATAGCAGAATTCATGGTTCATTGTCACATACCTGAAATTTGTCTTTGGGCAAATGGTTAACAATCTTTACAGACCTAGGCTTCCTGTTATTAACTAAGAATTTGCTTTTTTTTTAGAAGCTTTTATGATTTGGGGAGGTTTCGATGGTTTGGGGAGCTTTGGGAGCTTTAGGAAAATTTTTATCCTAAGAAGTTTGCAGCTGAAGTGTCCATCTCTGTATTACTTCCTTTGGAGCTAGGTAGGAAACCAGGGACTTGGAGTTGTCTGTTAACTCTTTCAGAGCTGAATAGGAAACCAGGGACTTACAGTTGTCCTATTTTATCCTGCTTCAGTCCCCTTCCTAAAAGTGTTTAATCCTTTCAAGCTTAAAAGGAGGTGAGGAATCAATGTTTAATATTTTTATAGAGTTGAGAGAGTACATGTAGGAATATGCATAAATGCTGACAATGTTGGAAGGGCTGGGAGATGTTGGAAAATGCAAAAATATTATAATGTTACAATCTACCCCGTCCCACCACTCTTAGAATCCTTCTGCCACCGCTCCTGCATAAGTCCCTAAGTGTTTTGCCCCGTTGTTCGTTTATCATATAATGAAGACCCAATCGCACTTGAATGTAAACAACCATCCCACGTGCTGGTGTGCAGTTGAATTGGAGAAATTCTGGTGCCTAGTGGATGAATTTCTGATTTGTAGTTTAGAAATCAAGTCTTGAGGACCAGTGTCTTAAATGGAACATGCTGCTCTCCTGGGATCTTTTGAAATTGCTCCTACTTGGCTTGCCAGAATATGTAACCGGTGCCCTGCTGGCAATGCTGACAGCTGAGACCCCATCCAGGTTTGATAGTCTCAAAACTAAAATAATTTAGAGATGAGAAGGCCAGTAGGCATAAGTAGTAAAGCTTATTAAAAGAGAAATTTATAAAAAAAAAGAGAGAGTACCTATTAGAGAGGCTAACACAATATGCCTAAGGGAGGGACACACCTATAAATTCCAAATTAGGGAAATGTGAGTCCTCCAATTTTGTTCTTATTTTTCCAGATGGTTTTGACTATTTGGGGCCTCATACCCTTCTATATAAATCTATATAGAACAAGGGAAACTTGTGGGGATTTTGATTGCAATTGTGTTGAATTTTTAAATCACTTTGGGTGTAACTAACCTCTTAAACAATATTCTGTCTTCCAATCCATGAACATGGACTGTCCTTCCACTTATTTATGTCTTCTTTGATTTTTTTAGGAATGTTTTATAGTTTCCTGTGTATAGATCCTTTATATCCTTGATTAAATTTATTCTTAGATATTTGATTCTTTCAGTTACTATTGTAGATGGCAATTTTTTTCTTGATTTTCTGTTCAGAGTATTCCTTACTAGTGTGTGGAAGCACTATTGATTTTTACATGTTGGTCAGTACCCCACCACTTTCCTGAATTTATTAGCTCTAGTAGCTTTCTTGCCAATTTTTCAGGATTTTCTATATATATAGATCAGGCCATCTGCAAATAGGGAGAGTTATACTTTTGCCTTTCCCATTTGGATGCCTTTTACTTCATTTTTCTTGCCTAACTTCCCTGATTAAAACTTCCAGTGCAATGCTGAGTAACTGGTGACAGAGGACACGGTAGTCTTGTTCCTAGTCTTAGAGGGAAAGCTTTCCGTCTTTCACCAGTATCACGTTACTGTGGGCTCTCCAAATATGCCCTTTATCATGTTGAGGAAGTTTCCTTCTATTCCTAGTTTTCTAAGTGCTTTTATCAAGAAGATGTGCAGTATTTTGTCAAACACCTTTTCTGCACCAGTTGAGATGATCATGTGGATTTATTCTTTCGTTCTTTAAATGTGGTGTATTACATTAATTGACTTGTTTTATGTTGAACAACCCTTACATACCCGGGATAAATTTCACTTGATTACGGTGGGTAATTCTGTTCATGTGCTGTTGGATTTAGTTTTTTAGTATTTTGTTGAGGATTTTTGCATTTGTTCTCATAGCAGATATTAATCTGTAATTTCCTTTTCTTGTGGCAACTTATCTGGCTTTAGTAGTAGGGTAATACTGGCCTTATAGAATGAGTTAGGATGTGTTCCCTTTAATTATTTGGAAGAGTTTGAGCAGAACTGGTGTTAATTCTTCTCGGAATGTTTGGTAAAAATCACCATTTGGTCTTGGGCTTTTCCTTGTTGGGAAGTTTCTGATAGCTGGTTCAATCTCTTGTTATTGATCTGTTGAGATCTTCTACTTCTTCCTTAGACCGTATAGGTAGTTTGTGTGTTTTTAGGAATATGTCCATTTAATCTACGTAGTCTAATTTGTTGATGTACAGCTGTTCAGAGTATAGACCTTTTTATTTCTGTGGGGTTGATAGTAACGTTTTCCCTTTTGCTTCTGATTTTAGTTATTTGCATCCTATTTTTCTTTGTGAGTCTAGCTAAAGTTTATCTATGTAATTGACTTTTCAAAGAGCCAACTTTTGGTTTTGTTGATTCTCTCTATTGTTTTTTATTCTATAATTCATATATTTCTGCTTTAATCCTCCAGCTGAGCTCTTTCTCCTTTTTTAATTATGCATTTAGAGCTATAAATTTCCCTCTCAGCACTGTTTTTGCTGCTTTCCATAATTTGGGGTGTTGTGTTTTTAATTTTCTTTTGCTTCAAGATATTTTCTAATTTCTCTTGTCATTTCTTCTTTGACTTATTGGTTATTTAAGAGTATATTATTTCTGTAGCACATAATCTATCTTAACCTGTCTGGATAGATCATTTAAAAAATCGAAACACAGGGAGCCCAGAATAAGAATGAGGGCCTTTAAGCCTATATAGCTTAATGTAATACCTGGATAAATCTGAGAGTATTTAAGCAGATAATCAAAGCACTTTCAAGGTCTCTAGAGGGATGGGAGAAAAAAATTGGAACTATTAAACTTTAACACCAGGGAAATCCCTGATACTGTGTCAAACATTAGGGACACACAAATCAATAGGCCAAGCCCTTGGTCTTAAGGCTTGCTCTTGGAAAGGTTACTTATGTAGTGGAGAAGCTTAACCTTCCTAAAGGTATACCTAAGAGCTGCCTCCAGGGGGACCTCTTTTGTTGCTCAGATGTGGCCTCTCTCTCTCTCTCTAAGCCCAACTCTGCAAATGCAATCATTGTTTTCCCCATTATGTGGGACATGACATCCAGGAGTGCAAGTCTCCCTGGCAGGGTGGGAGATGACTCCCAGGGATGAGCCTGGCCCTGGCACCATGGGATCAACAATGCCATCCTGACCAAAAGGGGGAAAAGAAGTGTAACAAATAAAGTATCAGTGGCTTAGAGTACTCAAATAGAGTTGAGAGGCTACTCTGGAGGTCACTCTTACCCATGCTTCAGTTAGACACTGCTGCTTAATATGGCTTGCCAAGCCCCAAACAAAACCATTCCTGCCAATCCTAAAGAACACCTAAGGTGTTATATAAGATTCTGCAAAGGTTCCAGGCACTAGGGTAACTTTCCAGAAGCCTATAACGTCCAGACGGGTCCCTGGACTAGATAAATTCTGAAACCTAGAGGGCCCAGCCTCTCCAGAACATCAACCAGTTCTATCCCCTATCGTATATTATTGACAGCTCCTTCCAACATGAAAAAATTCCAATGGCCATAGCCCAAATATCCTCAAGAGTGAGCAAAAGATCAAAGGTGATGCTGGAGTTATACGGAGAAGGTAAGGATTAACAAATGAGTATGATTGCTGAGTCATTTCATTGATATTTCTTATAGTCTCCAGTATCTTAGAGCAACTAGAAGTAAAATTGTGGAATTGCAACCATACCAAACTCTAATGTTCCACAACTAATTGTTGCAATGTGCTTTGAAAATTATTGCTTTTTTGTATATATGTTATTTTTCACAAAAAAATAGCATAAAATTTTTTAAAGAGTGTATTGTTTAATTCTCACATATTTGTGAAGTTTCTGAGCTCCTTCTGCCTGCAAGACAAATTCTGGGAGGGCGAGTCTTTCAAATTGTCACCCTATTGACTGACACTGACATACAGGCACCCCCATATGCATATAAGTGTTACTCTGATCCCCAGAACAGGACCAGGGACCCACCATGGGAGCTCAGGCCACTCCATACTCTGCTCATGAGGAGGTGGGGTGGGGGGAAGGGTCCAACAAAGGTGCCACAAGCTTCTCCTGAAGCTTGTTTTGTTGGTTTTTCATTTGCCCAATTACTGCAACCCTTTAACTGCTTTCTGGGGTTTTGGGGACAATGGCTCTGTCAGTGTCTGCTAGTTGTTCCAGGATTCTGTGGGCAGTGGCACCCTGGAGCATCTTATACTGTCCATCTTGGTTAACCAGAAGTCTCTGCTTTATGTTTCGAAGGGAGCATGCTGGCTGCTACATGGAGAACAGAATGTAAAGGACCAAGATTAGAGGCAGGGAAACCAGTTAGGGGCCACTATTTTCTTCCAAGCAAGAAATGATGGTGTCTAGACTAGGAGGAAGAACAAGGGAAGAGGTGACAGGGGGACAGATTTAAGTAGAGCCAATAAGATTTGCTGACAACTTGGATGTGTGGAGTAAGCCAAGGGCAACTTAAAGGTTTTTAACCTATTCAAACATGTAAATAATGGTGGCTACTCAGCAATTCTTAGATCCTACGTCTGATTCCCTAGAAACACCCTGGGGGAAAGGATACTTAAGACGTGATGCCTGCCTGCAAGATTTCACTGTTTAGTGAAATAATAAACATTTATCAGGGGCCTGGGTAAGATGGTTCCCCAGAGCAGAGGCAGTTCCCATTTAGGCCACCTTTCACCACTTTATCTGATTAGAAGTATCCCTTTCTGGGCTCCGCTTGGGTAACAGGTGTCATGGAGATGCTGCCTTGGCATCGAAAATTCAGCCATGTGGGCATCCTCAGAGGTTAGAAGTATCTGGTTTACAACATCACTGGAATTAGAAAGAACCAAAGAAATTAGTTGAGAAGGATCAAAATGGCACTACGGATGAATTCCGTATAGGCTTTCCTAAAATAACTCAGCATCTGTAGAACTCATTACAGCCATCGTATTGCAGGTGTGATATGCTCCAAACTATTAGTAAACCCGTTTAGCCACAGGTAACCAGAAGCAGTGTTTTGGTCTTAAGGAGTCATCTGTTGCTGCTAGAAGGGGAAGGATGTAGGGAGCTCAGATTTTCTCGGCATTTTTTTTCCTAATAGTCAATTATTCCTCTGTATTTCCAATGTCAATTGGAGCCTTCCTGCCCCTTGGGATTTTCAATATTAATATGAACCCCTTAATTCCATGTCCTGTGGAAGTCGAAATAAAAATCTCTGTGAATTTGAGGGGAAGGCAGCGACTCCTGTTCCCAAGATCCCTTTTATTTCCAAGGTCTTGTTTCCCTAGCATTGAATGTGTCTTGCACCAAAATCATGAGTCTCAAAGTTCATTTCCTTCCTTATTGTCTCCATGACCTGAACTATATGCAAAGGTTCCCATCTTTGGATAGAGTTGAATTCAGGATGCACAGTCCGGCAAACAAAGAGAGTTAAAAAGTAATTCCAAACTTTACTTTCATCTTTCTAATCAAATTGAAGAGCATCTCAATCACATTTCAGAGTATAATTTCTCAAAAGTTCCTTCTTTTTTTTTTTTTTAATTAAAAAAAATTAACTAACACCACATTTAGAAATCATTCCATTCTACATATGCAATCAGTAATTCTTAATATCATCACATAGGTGTATGGTCATCATTTCTCAGTACATATGCATCGATTTAGAGAAAGAAATAGCACGACAACAGAAAAAGAAGTAAAGTGATAACACAGAGAGAAAACAAAAATAAAAATAAAAAGTACAAAAATATATAAGAGAAAAAAAACAAAAAACAAAACACTATAGCTCAGATGCAGCTTCATTCAGCGTTCCAACATAATTACATTACAGTTAGGTAGTATTGTGCTGACCATTTTTTTTTTTTTTTAAGAAATCATACCATTCTACATATGCAATCAGTAATTCTTAACATCATCACATAGATGCATGATCATCGTTTCTTAGTACATTTGCATCGGTTTAGAAGAACTAGCAATATAACCGAAAAAGATATAGAATGTTAATATAGAGAAAAAAATAAAAGTAATAATAATAAGAACAAAACAAACAAAACAAAACAAAACAAAACAAAAACCTATAGCTCGGATGCAGCTTCATTCAGTATTTTAACATGATTACTTTACAATTAGGTATTATTGTGCTGTCCATTTTTGAGTTTTTGTATCTAGTCCTGTTGCACAGTCTGTATTCCATCAGCTCCAATTACCCATTATCTTACCCTGTTTCTAACTCCTGCTGAACTCTGTTACCAATGACATATTCCAAGTTTATCCTCGAGTGTCGATTCACATCATTGGGACCATACAGTATTTGTCTTTTAGTTTTTGGCTAGACTCACTCAGCATAATGTTCTCTAGGTCCATCCATGTTATTACATGCTTCATAAGTTTATCCTGCCTTAAAGCTGCATAATATTCCATCGTTATGTATATACCACAGTTTGTTTAGCCACTCGTCTGTTGATGGAGATTTCGGCTGTTTCCATCTCTTTGCAATTGTAAATAACGCTGCTATAAACATTGGTGTGCAAATGTCTGTTTGAGTTTTTGCCCTTAATTCCTTTGAGTAGATTCCCAGCAATGGTATTGCTGGGTCGTATGGCAATTCTATATTCAGCTTTTTGAGGAACCGCCAAACTGCCTTCCACAGTGGTTGCACCATTTGACATTCCCACCAACAGTGGATAAGTGTGCCTTTTACACCGCATCTTCTCCAGCACTTGTCATTTTCTGTTTTGTTGATAATGGCCATTCTGGTGGGTGTGAGATGATATCTCATTGTGGTTTTGATTTGCATTTCTCTAATGGCCAGGGACATTGAAAAAGTTCCTTCTTAATCTCACTACTTCTCTTTCACAGTTTCATCTGCTCCTCTACTTCCCACATGCCAAACCCTTCAAAGCTTCTCCCAAGTCCTCCCCTTTCCCTTAAGCCTCTATTGTCCTTTTTCTTTCTTTCTGCCCATTCTTCAAATTAACTATCACAATAGCCTAAGAACTGGGCTGCAAAAAACAGAACTTGCATTAGACTGTGTGTGTGTATGAAAGAGGCAAGTTTCGTTAATGTCTTTTTATACCCAGTCCCCCTCTCCTAATCTGCTGACTAAAGATAATTTTCTTTGTCCCTCAACTTCTGCCTTCTCTTGCCCCACTCACACAAAGCATCCACAAGTGTGGAACACTTTCTTGAAGATTTAATGGGAGAAGAGGAACAGGAGAAATCAAAATTTCTGTTGGAGAAATGCAAATAAAACACACAGCAGCCCTCTATGGGTCGTTGTTGTTGTTGTTTATTAGAGAAGTTGTAAGTTCCAGAACCACCATGCATAAAGGGTTCTGTTTTTCTAAAGACCTCTTGGCTACCTACAGTTTGGGGGCTCTCACTGACTGTTCACCCCAAATTAGCACCTCTCCATCCATCTTGATGGCTTCTTCATGTCACCTGTCCACACTGATCTTGTGTCTCACTCCTGCACCTCCTCTCAGGAGAAAGACCACAGATTCCACTCCTAGTCGTAGGCTAAGCAGTTTGGGCTGTTAGCAAAGGGATGAAAAAGCCTGAGCCCCCATCCCAGGCCATGTGGATTTGAGTCCTGCCTCTGTTTACCAGCTGCATGACCTTGGGGAAATTCCATATCTTCTTGTCCCTTAGTTTCTTCATCTGCAAAACAGGACTAACACTAACACCTTCCTCACGGGGTTGCGGGGAGGAGTATCTGAGTTAACAGACATAATAGTCTTAGGAAAACAGCTGGTGGCGAGCTCCTATACAGGCACAACTCAGGGGCATCGCGAGGTCAATTCCAGACGGAGGCAATAAAGTGAATATCGCAATAAAGTGAGTCACATGAGTTTTGGGCATCCCAGCGCATGTAAAAGTTATGTTTGCACTAAACTACAATCTATTAAGTATGCAATAGCATTATGCTGAAAAACAATACACATACATTAATTAAAAGTGTGACACAGAGGCACGAAGTGACACATGCTGTTGGAAAAAAAGGCACCTGCTTGACGCAGAGTTGCCACAAGCTTCAATTTGTAAGAAACACAATATCTGCAAAGCATAATAGAATAAAAGGCAATAAAACAAGGTATGTCTGTACCTAGTTTCCTGGGCCCTTGGGCTCATGTGTCATTTTCTAACCAGGGGACTTGCCAAAGTCTTTTCCAAGCAAAGGCCGGTGCCTCCTCAAGAAGGATTTTGGTCCCAGCCTTAATGTCGTTTCACCTTGTTGTGTCTGTAAAGGGTCTTGGGTTTGAATCCTGACTCTGCCATTTTCTGACTGTGTTTTCATAGGCAGATTCATCAACCTCTATGAGTGCTTCCTCATCTATGAAATGGAGACAACAATGGTTCCTACTTCCTGTGCTAGTTAAGGGAGATTGCAGGTAAAGTAACTGTAATAATGATGGTTTCTTGAGTGTCTGCTGGGCCCTGGGTGCTTTCCCATGCATTAATTCTCAGCACAGTGAGCAGCACCCAGGGTGTGACCAACAGATTCTATCACAGTGCAATAAGAGCTGTGGAGTACAGGAAAGGGGCTCCCAGGTAGCATATGGTCAGATCAGGGAACAAGGAGAGCTCAGAGGCAGGGGACTTGGGCTGGCCATGTAAGTAGGGAGGATTTGAAGAAGGGAAACTTCAGTCAGGAGCAGACACAGAGGCAAAGGCTGAAGGTGGGGTGGGCTGGGTGTGCGGCGCTGGCTTCCCAGGAACCACCGCTCCTTTCTGAGTCAGCAGCTGGTCTGGCCAGGGCCTAGCGTGTGTGTGTGTATAGGAGGTGGTTACAAACAAGGGCTGCGGAAGGTTCTCTGCCTGGCTGAGGTGTTTGGACTTCAGTGTCATAGGATGGCCACCATTTGTTGCCCTCCTAGATGCTAAGCAATGTACCAAGGGGGTAGATTCTCTTATTTCTCCCATTTTCCAGATGAAGAAACTGAAGCTCAGAGAGCAGAGGCTGTGGATCTGCCTGACCCCGAAGTTCAGGCCCTGACCCAGTGAGGGTGAGCCTTGTCTGCAGTGTGCCAGGGGCTTCCGTGCATGAACAGGAGGCTGTCTTTATGGATATTTCTCCCCTTGCCCTCCCTCCTTCCCCTCGTCTTCCTCTTCCCTTCTCTCCCCATCTCTTCTCTCCCCTCCGCTCAAGGTTGCACACCGACTTTGGACTCCCTCAGGCCACCCTTAGCCCGTCTGGCCCCCGAGGCAACTTTACGGCCTGTGTGGGTCTGAGTGTCCGCAGAGCCCCTCCCTCAGTTCTCCTTGTCTGGATGGGCTCATGCAAGGTGGAGATGGTGAAAGGAGAGGCAGGAGAGAACCTTCTCCAGTGGGGGAGGGGACTGCGCCCCTCCAACCCTGGTTTGGCATGTTACGTGTCAGGAATGAGAAACCTGGTGTTGCTATGGAAACCGCCATCCCCTGTTCCCTCTGTCCTTCTCAGTGGGAAGTCCAGTGTATAGGGGGGCATTTGTAGGGTGCCTTTCCTGCCACACAGGGTGCTGGAATGCAGAAGGACTGTCTCTGGAGGTGGGGGTGCAGGGGTGGAAGGGAGCTGGGAGAAGGCCCCAGGAAGGCACTGCTCTCAGGAGGGGCTTCAGGACTCCCAGTCCCGAGGGCAGGGCCGAGGGGCACTCACAGAGCTCACATTGCATATCTAGAACAATCTCTTGAAAGGTACAAGACAGTGTGCAAAACCCTCGGATGGGCTGTTTGGAAAGAGCCCGGGCCATCTAGTTACAGAGACTCAGGCTTGAAGGCCAGTACAACTCACATCCCCAAGTCTCCATTTCTCCTCCTAAAGTGGTGCCTCGTGACAGCTGCATCCTGTCACGGAGGTGACTGCGAGGTTACCTGGGACAGAACTGTGCCTGCGTCTACAGGCGGCAGCAGCCAATGGAGGGGAGCCCTTCCCCTCCCCTCCTCATCCTGCCTGATCCCAGAGAAGCAGGATAAGCCCCATTTCACAGATGAGGAGACTGAGGTCAGGACAGGGGAAGGGAGGGGCTCAAAATTCCACAGGGAGTCAGGGCAGGACAGGGGACGGAGCTTCCCCTGCCCCCCTCCCTCCTCGCCCCACCCTGCCCTGCCCCTAGCAGCCCCTCTAGCCACACCCCCGGCTCTGCACTCATGCTGAGCCCCCGCCCCTGTTCACGCTGTCATTAGGGGGACAGGGCTGCTGCAGAAACAATGCTCGTCTGGTTTTAAATATTAAAATAGAATAAAGTGCTCTGCCTTCACCATGGAATAAAAGGAAACCAGTGGGGAGCAAACAATGCTCTAAGGCCCAACCTAATCACCCACCCACACCCCCACCCCCACCCCCGCCCCAGCACCCCTCCCAGATCCTATCAAGGAAATATTTTCTTCCAGGTGATTTGCTAGCTCTTTCTGGGGCAGAAGAAGGTGGAAAACTAATTTTAACTTCTCAGGGTTTTTTTAGCTTTTATGTTTTTCAAATCAAGGGGGAAGATATTAGGTGTCCCTAAGACCACTGATTCAAGGAGAAGAAGAGAAGCAGGGGGTAGCACGGCTTCCACGAGGCAAGTCCTGCTGGTGCCGACCCACCTTCTCCCCTTCCCCAGCAAAGTTTCTACTCTCTCCATCCCCAAAGCCGAGGAAATTGTTATCCTGAGAGCCAGGAGGCTGAAGCCAGAGTTTGTGAAACCTGGGGATAGGAGACCAGCTCCTTCACTGGTCTGCTGTGTGGTCTTGAGCAAGTTACTTCCCCTCTCTGGGCCTCAGGGTCTCATCTCTCACAGGGGAACAGTAATTGCTCTCTTGCCCATGTTCCAGGGTAGACATGGAGACTCAAGCAGCACTTGGCAGATTTGTTAGTCCCAGCATTTAGAGAGACGTGCTATAACCAGAGAGGGTCCCACAGGCCCTCCATTCTTGTGGGTGCAGACCTGTTGTGGGGGGACATTTTGATTGGGTTGTTTCCATGGAGATGTGACACAGCCCATTCAAGGTGGGTCTTAATCCCTTGCTGGAGTCCTTTAAGAGAGAAAGAAAACGCCCCAGGAGAAGTCAGAAGGACCCACAGGAGCTGAGAGAGCCATTTTGTAGCCAGAATCCAGGAGAGAAGGTCCAGCAAACGTCACCATGTGCCTTCCTGTGTGACAGAGGAACCCCCAGATACCAGCAGTCTTTCCGCCAGAAGGTATCTCCATCTTGATGCCTCAATTCAGACATTTTCATGTCATCTGAACTGTAAATTTGTAACCTAAAAAATACCCTTTATAAAAGCCAGTCCATTTCTAGTATGTTGTATTCCATTAGCCAACCAAAACAGAGGGTGATCGGAATAGGGCAAGGACCCCTAGTCCTGCTGGATGGGGAGGACCTAAGGAGAAGGATCCACATCCATTCTGTGGCCAGCCTGGTGCCTGGCACATGGAGGGCTGTTAACGCGCATTTATGAATGAGAGATCAGTGAGGGTTCCCACCGGGGATGGTTGGGCGAGGTTAACCTGGAGGAGAGATTCATGGGAAACGGGCTATTTAGTCTTTAAGCAGCAGAATGGCTGTGCAAAGGTGCAGGGAAGAGAGAGCAGCGGCTCCCGGGAACAATGAGTAGGTGCTATAAGGCAGCAGCTTTCAATTCTGTACGAGTGGGGGTGGGGGTGGGGTGGAGGAAGTGAACTCGGATTCAGCATCTGCAATATGGCTGGGAACTGAGTTGAAACCCCTAGTTTTTATTGAGCCCTTGCTGAAAGGCAGCGAAAGTTAGGGGTGAGGGCCCCAGTAACTGGAGCCAGATGATCTGGGCTCAAATCTCAGCCCTGCCACTAACCAGCTGTGTAATCCTGAAAGAGTTGCTTCACATCTTTGGGCCTCAGTCTTCTCATTTATAAACTGGGGGTGATAACGTTATCTAAATCAGGAGTTCCTATAGGGATTACAGCACGCACGCACACACACACACACACACACACACACACACACACACACACACACACACACACACACACACACACACACACACACATATCCTAGGACAGCTTGAAAATAGTAAGAGCTGTGTAAGTGCTGAACATTATCATCGGTTGCCCTTGGCCTAGAGTGACTTTGCTTCATTTCATCTTTGCCATTATTCCCATCATCCAGATCGGAAAAACCAAGGCTGGCCCAGATTCAGTGATGTGTTCAAGGCCACTTGTCTTGGAAGTGGCAGCTGCAGAATCAGAGCCCAGCTCCGCTCCCTCCAAAGCCTGCCTCCTAATCACCGTGAACTACTCATGCCGTCCTCCAAGGGAGATGCCGTCCTGCCTCCATTTCACAGCCGAAAAGGCAGAAGCCAGCCAACTGCAGCACTCAGAGCCACATGGCTGAATCGTGGCTGAATGGTGGCAGAGCCCAGGTTTGGCTCTATAACCCACTGGCTGCCTTTTCACGGCACGGCTCCTTCCGACGGGCCACGTTTGCGGAGCGAGGGGTTGCCGGCCACTGGTGATTCAAGATGGGAATGAGTGAGCTCCTGCTTTCTTGCAGCCCTGAGGTTGGGTGATTGGATGAGGCAACAAACGTGGAAGCCCTGCATAAGCTGAAAATGCAGGACATGTATGCACAGATGAGGGATCACACTGCGGTCACACTGGTGCTCACCGCCACCTGGGCCACGATTCCCAGGCCATTTCTTCTCTCCCTCTCCCTCTCTCTGTTGCCTTCTCTCCCTCTGCCCCTTTGTCCTGTGTTTCTGTTTGTCTGTCCCTCTCTCTGTCTCTCTGCCTCCCATTCTCCCTCCTGGCCTCTTGAGATTATGGATGAGCCACCTGGAAAAGGAATCATGATCCCCTCCCCCTCCAGGTAGCACTCCGCCAAGATGAATCATTAATCCCTGCAACCCCCTTCTTCTTAGCTGGTCCTCTTAGATCTTGCTACTTTGGGCCGAAGAACATTCAAAGATGTGTGATAGCCAGAGTAAGTTGCAGAGTTTAGCTGAATTCCTGGCCGCGAAAATATGTGCCATTCTAAAGGTCATTTTTTAAAAGGAATGAGTGGATCAATGCAACACAACGTCAGCACGATTGCTGTGTCAACATAAGACTCCTTGGCAAAAAATAGATCATCTCAAAGCAATTTACTGGGCTGTGTCAGCCGGTAAGCTATTTATCTTCGCAGGGTTTGAGTTAAAACTGCACCCGAGGCATTTCAGACAAGGATCCTGATATAAAGGGCAGAATAAGAGATAATCAGATGACGCACTGGCTTGAGGGTTTCTTAAGTAGATTCAATGAGCCGGAGGAGTCTGGAGGTATCTGTTTCTCAGCCTGGCAACATCATACATTTATTCATTATTTTATTCAAGTCTGCAGGCTACTCTAAGAATACGAAGAAGGAAACAGACACTGGTGGGCCCTGGGATCCCGGCCATTCTGGAGCTCTGGGTCCAGAAGGGATACGAGCAATTAAGACAGAGTGTGCAGGGGGCTGTGATGGGGGCACTTGGGAGCCCAGCGAGGGAGTAGCACCAAGGACATAGGGTGCTGCCTGGGAGAGGTTTACGGGAGAACTGACCATGAGCACACAGAAGCCCAGTCCTTAGGGTGCGGACTCTAGAATGGCCCTGAAGCAGGGTGGGCTTTAAGAAGAGGGACTGCCCACATGAGCAGATGGTATAAGCAAAACCGCAGACGTGGTTATGTACAGTCTCACGGGGCTGAGAGCATACTGGGGTCACTGGAGTAGAAGGCTCCCCTCCATGGAAGGCTGGGTTCTAAAGGGCCTTGAATGTCAAGGTGAAGCACTTGAACTGCCTTCTGCATAACAAGGGGAGCCCCGGGAGCCTTCTGAGCAGGGGATAGCACAGGCAGGACTGCAGTTTGCCTGGGCTTTGCAAGGATCTCTGCAGAGGCTGGTTCCAACTTGGGAAATGGAAA
Source organism: Tamandua tetradactyla (assembly GCF_023851605.1). Taxonomy (NCBI): domain Eukaryota; kingdom Metazoa; phylum Chordata; class Mammalia; order Pilosa; family Myrmecophagidae; genus Tamandua; species Tamandua tetradactyla. Next base: position 27,897,219 of record NC_135333.1, read on the forward strand.
CCCGGCCAGGTGGAGGGCTGGCCCCAGCTCACCATCTGCCGATAAAGGGTCACGATACGTGCCACCTGGCTTTCTGGGGGAGATAGCATCTGGGAAGCAGAGCCCTCCTCTGGCGGAAGATGCTCCCTGGGCCCGACCATGATTTATTCAGCAGTATCAGACACCTGCAGCCCGGGCCAGCGCACATGGCTTGTCCTCCAGAACTCATTGCAGCTGCCCATGCTTGTCTTTTCTTTTGTTTCAAGGGAATAAATTGAGGACAAAAATGTCCTTCTGATGCTGAGTCCCCAGGAAGAGCACCGTTCCTCATGCATTCTACGTCCAGGTGCGTCACAGGGTTCACCTTTCTGTGCCACCTTCTCCTAGTAAACCTGGACAGATCTCACTGCCACCAACACATGCAGTCCCTTTTCTGTGTTATATGTGTGTGCTTGCAAACTAGAGGCCCTGCCATGTCCTCTGAAATCCAAACTAGTGTTAACAGTGACCAGGTAACTGTAAGTCACCCCTGACATTTGCATGCCACTTTGTACTGTTCCAGATTCTGAGCACATCACTTTTTCCCTGTTGGATCTCATCACAATCCTGAGAGCTGTGCAGGGCCAATCTGAGTTGGCGCAGATGGGGCTCTGCTGGGTCGCCCAGCCGGTCAGCGACTGAGCAAGGAGAAGCCGACTTGGTTCATGGTATAACTTGGAAACACAAAGGTTTTCCATTTATTGAGTTTAGGGGTCTGACATATTTCCCAAGCCCGGCCAAATGGGCTAATTTTGTTTTAAAAATTGTTTTTCTTAATGGTAAATGAAAGCGAGGGGTAAGGGGTATGGTATGTACAGTCTTTTTTTTTCTCTATCATCATTTTATTTCTTCTTCTGTTGTCTTTTTATTTCTTTTTCTAAATCGATGCAAATGTACTAAGAAAATGATGAATATGCAACTATGTGATGATATTAAGAATTACTGATTGTACATGTAGAATGGAATGATATCTAAATGTTCTGTTTGTTAATTTTTTTTAATTAATAAAAAAGTTTTTAAAAAATTGTTTTTCTTTGCCTAAAGGTAAGAGTAACCCAGGAACTCAGTAGCTGCTTAGTGTTAAGATTTGCCGTCTACTGCTGATATCAGCTAAAGTTTTAGATTTTACCCTGCCCTACATACCCTGAAGCCGATTCCCTCTTATAACCTACCCTCTTAGTTGTGCAGCCATCGAGATGGAACTCATTACAGCCAGATTGCTCCCAACCACAGCTGGGCACTCAGCTTTCCTGGTATCAATAAATATTATGTGTGCGGTGGAGCACTTACTCGATATTGAGCAGGCCCTAAGTTAAGCACGCTGCAGGCATGAGCTCAATGAATCATAACAACAAACCTGTAAAATGGGTATCGTTGTCATTCTCATTTTTCAGATGAGGACACTTGAAGTGCAGACACCAGCTCCCCAGGGTGTAACCAGAAGCTTTACTGCCCTGCCGCCCCCCACCCTCCACCCCCAGCTTCTCTTCCACAGGGGGCTCCTCTTTCACTGCTGGGACCCTGGCGACAGTGGAGGGCCACAGACTTGAGTCCCTGGCTCCCAGCAAGGGCCACTCAAGGCGGGGGCAAGTCAGCAATTAGCCTGCATTAGGCTCCCAGTGGCTGCTGCTCCCTCCAGGTTCTCATCACCGTTCTTAATTATTGAATAACAGTGAGAGGGGGAAGGGTAGCCAGCGAGCGTCCAGATGGCCCTGCTGGCAAGTATGGGCCTCATCTGGTCTTTATGTAAGAGTCGCTCGCATCCCAGGCTGCTTTAGAGTCAGATGCTTAAACGCTTGTTTTGTGTTTGTGATACAGAGGAAGAAATTAAAAGACTCCCATGGGGAAATGATGAAGAAAAAACCCAGACGTGACTCTGGGGGCTTGTCAGGCAGGATGAAGAAGAGAAGCCAGGGATGGGACTGGATTAAAGATTATGATGAGAAAGTGGGGCTTCTCACCATAATCTCACCCCACCCTTCAGGCTGGGGCGGTGAGATCCGGGATTCCTAGATCAAGAGCAGGGAAAGGGATGAGCACAGAAATAATCCAGGCAATAATCCAGGAGTTGCTCCGGGTTGAGCCCTATGCCAGACACTTGACACACTCATTCTATTTCTCTCCACATTCTCGCTTTACAGATGGGGAATCTTGGGGCTTGGGGCAGCTCAGTGACTTGGCTCAGTTCTGACTGCCTGATACCCAGACTTGGCCTATGTCTTCTGTGAGTTTTTCCCCTCTGTAATGACTTTCCTCATTAAATCCAGCTCCTGCAGGAAGCCTTCCCACATAAACCAGCCCAGCCACATGGACTTCTCTTCTCTGAACTTTACCCCGGTAAGATGCCTTACTGCTTCTGACCTTATGTTGCTCTATAACTTTATAGGCTCCTGGAATCTGTGTTGAAAGAAATCTCAATGGTCTTGACTCCAAGCCACCATCTCTGGATTCTCCAAGACACCCAGGCCTCATATTGGACATTGGGTGGACAGGAAATTAGCTTCTTGTTCCTTTGGAGAGAGTGGATGGTTTCACACTGCTCCATGATGTAATGTCCTAATGGGCAGTGTCCAACTGTCACTTGTCTTTTCTACCTCCTTCTGGACCTATCCCAGAGCTGGGCCCAGCAAGAGTTGGCACAAACACTACATGGGAGAGTTGCAAGGGCAAACAGTTGAACCGACTCTTTTTACAGATGAGGAAACAAAAGCCCAGAAGGCTGGAGTTTGCCCAAGGTCACCCGGTGAGTTGGGGACAGAGCTGGAACTAGAACTCAGGCTCTAATTCCCAGCCCCATGCTCTTTTCCCTCTGCCCAGGCTTAAGTCTCGCTTCTTCTGCACATTTAGCTGCTCCCTCCACAATATTCTCTAAAGCATGATCTGTTCAGGAGTCTGTTTTCACAAGAGACCCAGAGTTTTGGAGGGTAGAGGCTTTGTGTTTCCATCTCCAGACCCACAACTCCTTGCACAGGGCCTGGCCCAGAGTGGGTGTCAGGAAATGTTGGAGAAAGGTAGGTGAGGATAGAGAAAGAGAGAATAAGGACGGACGGATGGAGGGGCAGCAGGAGAGGGACAGGCAGGGGGTCTCCATTGTGAGGGGTCTCCTAAGAGACCCCCTCCTAAGTCTGTCAAGGTAGTCAGAGGGCCCATTTCTTGGTCTGACCATGGGCAAGAAGTTGCCTGAATATTACTCTATAATAATAGCGGTAATAATGTGAGTCCACAGAATAATATGCTTTATATAATCCCAAGTGCTCCTTGCATTTGATTTGCATGACCAAGTAAGCAGAGGTTTGTATTATCCCTTTTTTGTAGATGAGGAAACTGAGTCACAACATCAAGGTCCTGCTGACAATTAGAGACAGAGCTTGAACTTGAACTCCTAGAGCTCACCCCTTCTGGTCTTCAGCCAGGATGGCTTCCACCACAACATATCTTATTCACCATCTGTTCATTCTTTCCTTTACTTATTCATCCACTCTCATGAGCCTCCTTGCTTTTCCTTCAACACATTGTCACTCACCTCAGAGCATCTGTACTTGCTGTTCCTTCTGCCTGGAATGCTCTTCCCAAAGATGTCCCCCTGGCTCGCCCTATTGCCTAATTCTAAGTAAACGTTGCCTCCTTAGAGGGGCCTTCGCTGACCACTTGTCCACAATAGCTCCCTCAGCATCTTCGACACACCTCACTCAGTGTCATTTTCCTTCATAGCACTAATCACTACTTGATACTGTATCATATTATATTAATATTATGCAATCTATTCTAGTCTGTATTATCTTTTATGGCTATTTCATTATCTATCGCTCTCCTCTAGAACGCCAATCCCTTAAGAGCAGGGATTCTCTCACATTTGTTCATCATTCTGTCCCTACCTGCTAGAACAGTGCCCAGCATACAGTAGGTGCTTAATATATATATTTATGAATGAGGACCTATCATATGCCACACCCTACTTTGGATGCTGAGAAAATGCCCATGATTAGGACACTTTCCTGCTCTTAAGGAGCTCATGTAACACGCTACAGGCATGAGATCAATGAATCACAACAATAAAACTGTAAAATGGATATTGTTGTCATTCCCATTTTTCAGATGAGGACACTGAGTTGCAGAGAGGCATAGATGCGATTCCCTTAGTCATTGTGGCAAAGCTAGATAACGTCCAATATTAGTTCTTTCCTTTTTACTTAATGACAGCTGGGCACCCAGAATAAAGACCTTTCCCAGACTCCCTTGCAGTCAGGTGTGGCTATGTAACTCAATTCTGCCAATTTCCAGGAAGTTTCCTTAGAGGACAGACGTGCCCTTCTCCACCCCTTCCTCTGCTTGCTAGAATATGAAGCGATGGCTGGACTTGAGCAGCCTTCTTGGACCATGAAGAAGGACCACACTCCAAGGATGGTGGGGGATAAATCTGAAAGAAGTCTAGGTCTCTCATCCTATGAAGCACTAGCACCCTCACCTCCAGAATTCATTCACCTTTGCAAGAATAAACTATCTTAAGTCACTTTTGTTTTGAGTCTATGGTTTACAGTTGAATAATACAAATCCTAACTGGTATACTTTTATTTTGAAAGAGGAAAAAGTGTCTAGGAGACTTGTCTCCCTATACAGAGTGAGATAACCCCTTCCCTGATTAGTGTGGCTGCAATGGGTTTTTAGATCTGGGCTTCTTGGCCATGTGGGTAAATGGGCTATGGGAGCATTCATTTGATCATTCATCCACTCATTTACTCTTTCATTTACCTCTTCATTCATTTATTCAATTATCCCACCATTCATTCATCTATTCACTCACTGAAACATCCTACAAGGGGTCTGAGCCAGGCAGGGAAACAGGTGGCAAATGAAGCTCTTCTGGAGACTGGGATAAGGGGCTGGGGCAAGGAAGGAAGGAAGGGAGGGAGGGAGGGAGGGAGGGAGGGAGGGAGGGAGGAAGGAAGGAAGGGACTGATTGGGCTTTGTATCTTTTCCTCAAAATTGAGCCAAGATCCCGGGAGAAGGTGGAGTTAAAAGAGATCACAGGTGGGTGGGTCGGAAAAACGAGCTGAGAGGCAAGACACCCATATGCACACTTGATATGAAACACACTTGATGTGTTATGAGGCACACCTGATATGAAACAAAAAGACTTGTGAGGAAAGCCAAGAAATCTTTCCCACCATTTCCCAGATTCTGGATGTTCATGGTTAGCTTAAAGTAAGGCACTCTTCTTTCTGGTATTCAATGGACCTGCACATCCCTGCAGATACCGAAGTCAAAACTGAGGGTTTACATGACAGAAACAAAGCAAATGGATCTGCTTCTGTTGTCCTGTGTTGCGTTACAAACCATCCCAAACGTCAGCGGCTTAAAACAATAATTTCTAATTCCTCATGAGTCTGTGGGAAGGCTGAGCTGGGTTCCTGGTCAAGTACTGAGAGCTAGACACTCGTGCGGCCGTGTTCAGCAGTGGTTGAACGGTCCTGGAAGGGCCCTCGCACAGGTCCCGGGCTTTGGCGCCTGCGTGCGCGTTGGTTCTAGTCCACGTGACTCCTCGTGGGCTTGTTCACCATCCGGGACATCGCTGCACGCCCCTCCCTCCCATAGGGCAGTGCGGCCCTCCTTTCAACATGGCGGCTGGATTGTGAGAGCATGTGGAAGTCGAAGCTGTCAGGCCCTTGAGATTCAGGCCTGGAACTGGCATAACGCCACTTCTGCTTCATTCTATCATCAAAGCAATTCACAAAGTCAGCCCAGAGAGGAAATGGACTCCACCCCTGGATGGGAGGAATTATTGGCGGCCATATTTGTAGCTTAACTCCCAAGGAGGTTGATAGGGATCATGGAACCCAGAAGGAAAATTAAGATATGATTTACACAAATTTGACATAATGCACAACTTTGTTGACGCACCTTTGGGGTGTGAAGTGCAGCTCACTTGCATAGGGCCTGAACTGGTGTTCTGCATGGCTGACTCTGCCTCTTTTCCGCGACTCTGCTTTCCTCTTCTTCAAACAACCCCATCCTCTAGAGACCACTAAAAGTAAAGAGAAATACACCAAGGCCATAGTCATTAGCATCCCAGAACATTGGATTCTATTTCTGGCAAACCTGTACCCTTGCTTCTCCAGCCCAGAGCTCCAAGGTAATGAGTCCTCTGTATTATATGGAATTACCAGAAATGCCGGGTCCCAATCAAGAGAGGAAACAGACTCCCCAACCTCCACTGTGATCAGCCTGCACCTGGGGTTTGGAGTGAATTCTGTAATCAGAAAGGAACTCACACTGACGGAGTGCCTGCTCTATGCCAGGTACTGTTCTAGGCACATCTGGCCCTTGTTTTCTCTTTAGCCTCATCTTGCCCGATTAAAACTAAGTATATTTCAGTTCTTACAAAAGGCTGCTCTTTCTCTTCCAGGCATGCCCTGTTCCCTCTGCTTGCAACACTCTTTCCCTACCTCTTTGCCTGGTTAACTCCAGTGCATCCCTCAAATCTCAGACTCTGCCTAACCTGCATTCTCAGGGGGATGTATTAAGTTGAACATCTGCCTTCTCTTCTAGGCTGTAGGCACCTCTGGAGTAGGACCATGCCTTCTGTGGTACTGCTTGGCTCTGTATTTGTTGAAGTCTGAGTGATAGAATGAGTGATTTCTCACCACAGCCCACTTGACAGAGAGGCAACTGAGGTTCAGAGGGAAGAACTAGCTTTTCAAGGTCAAACATGGTGAGAGTCATAGCCAGGATTTGAATTCAGGTCTATTTGATAGTCAAACTTGTGTGCTTTCTACCACAGCTGGCCCATAAGGGATGGACAGTGGCAATGGAGAGGAGGTAGCAGGTTCTGGAGGAAGAAATGAGAGCCAGGTACTTTCCTGCCTGTTGCTCATAAAGAGTAATGACAGAGATGGACATGGAACCTGTGACTGGGTCACTGAGTTGCAGGGTTTGGCTGAGCCACTGCAAATCCTGCCTCCCTCAATCTCTCCTGAGTTTAGGGTTTGCAGCCACTTGCTCTGTAGATAAGAGAGGCAAGGCCAGCAACTCAGCTGGCTGTCTGAACTTGTTGGGTCATACTAATTCCCAGGGTCTTTGGCACCCTCTGGCTAAAGGGACCCAGAGAAGAATCCTGGACAGAACAGGAGGTGATACCTCTAGAGGGACACCATCAGAGAGCTGCATGGGAGGTGGTTTCCTGCGACTGAGAGAGCACTGACTTCACATTCCTGCAGACAGACACAGAATCCCAGCTCCACCAATTAGAACTGAGTGACCCTGGTCCACTTAATTCTCATCTCTGAGCCTCAGTCTCTTTGGAAAATGGGAGTAATAGGACAACCCTCAAACGATTGTTAATAAAGTCAAGTGAGTTTGTATGAGTAGCATGCTGAGAACAGGGTCTGCAAACCTGACTTGAGCCTGGCACAAGGGAAGCAGATAATAAACATTAGGCCAGAAAGCCAATTTTTCTTCCATTGCCATTGAACCTGTCCTGCCTCTGCTTTTCCATATAATCTTTTGTTCTGCATTTTTCCAGGGGCTGTTGGGAGGATAAGATGTGATCCTCTTAGCACATCTTATGTGATAGTGGATGGAGAGCACACCTGTAAAGTCCTGCCCAAAGGCCAAGGCTTAAGGAAGTTGTATTGCCCTTGTGTCTCTATCTAGGCCAAGTCAAGCCAAGTTTAAGGAGCCAGTAAACACCTAGAGAGGAACAGAAGTGCCACAGGCTTGGGATACAAAGATGATGGTGCAGATGAGAGACATGATGATGATGCAAAAGAAGAAGATGATGACAGTGATGGAGGAGATGATAAGATGATGGTGATGGAGATGATGATGGAGAAGAAGAAGATGGCAGTGAGGGAGATGATGCTGAAGATGATGACAAGGTTGCAGATGATGAGGAGGAGGATAATGGAGATGATGGAGAGGATGATGATGATGAGGATGATGATGTTGGATGGAGGGATGAGAAGGCTTGTGATGACATGTAAAGTCCAAGCCTTAAGAAGGTAATGAGTGTCATGAAAAGATCAAATGATTAGTTATCCAAAGACCCAGATATTTCTCAGTCTAGACTCTGCCTTGAGCAAGTCACTGAACATCTCTAAGCTTCAGTTCTGTCACCTGTTGTCTCAGTTTCCTATCTGCTAAAACAAATACCAAATAGTGGGTAGGCTTAAGAACAGGAATTTATTGGCTCATGGTTTCAGAAGCTAGAAGGCTTGCTTCCTCCTGAGGTCAGTAGCATTGTGGCTGTACAGCAATCCTTGGATTCATGGGCTTTCCTGTCACAGGACAATGTCCTCTCCTTTCTCTTCTGTATTTCTGCCGACTTCTGGCTTCTTGCTCCTCCCAAAGCCTTTCCCTTTATCAGGGAATAGCAGTAAGACCCATCCTGACTTAGTTGGCCACACCTTAACTAAAAGTAACATCTTCAAAAGGTCCTATTTCCAATGGTTTTCCACCCACCGGAATGGAATTAAGATTAAGAACATGTTTTCTTCTGGTATGTAATTCAATATGCCACACTTGTAAAGTGGGAACAAAAATCCCTACTCTGCCTATTCCACAGGAAGATTCCATGATGATCATGGCCATGAACATTTCCATGATACTTAGGCAGCTGTGGTTGTTGCTACTGTTGTATCTGAGAGCAACTCATACCCACAGGCAGCCATTGCCATCAAACAGTCTTAGTTCCAGTGCAAACTCTGTCACTTCCTTGCCTAGGTGTCTTTAGGCCACTTAGATCCTTCTCTGTCTCAGTTCTTTCATCTACAAATTAGACCAGTAATGTTCCCCACATAGGGTTGTGGTCTGGCTAAAATGGGATCAACCCAGTGCCTACAAAGAGTGGGGGCTACACAAACTGGTTCACTTTGTTTCCTTTATGCCCATACCCTTAGCTTGGCATGACTTAGTATAACAATCACACCTTCTTGGTGATCACTGCTTCCTGTGATGCATTATTCAAGGACTAGATTCACAAACCACAAATGGCTGCTCTACATGGTTGTGCAAGTTGCTTACTGCTCAAGAGCGCTCAACTGAGGAAATCATCTTGTGCTTTTTCCCCTAGAGTTGTGAGCCTTGGGGGACGGCTGCCACTACAGGAAGGAGATATCTTTTTCTAATTTGCATAAAGACTACACTTGACTGGAAGGCACCCTGTGTCACCTGTAGTGGTATTCATTTAGCTTAGAAATATGGAGTCAGATGGGGCCTCAGAGAGGAACTGTTCCAACGTTCTTGTTACATAGGGGAGAAAACTAGCGATTATGCATTCACTCATTCATTCATTGACTTTTTTTCTGAACATCTACTATGTGACAAGTACAGCTTCTACTCTCAAGGTTGATAACACCCAGACAAACAGACCGTTTATACTTATGCCCTCCAAATCTATTTGGATACTGATTCTCAACATTGAGAGTTTAGATAGCAAATTCAAAGAGTGAGGGATGCCATGCTATCCAAATCTATCTGGATTCTGAGTTTCGGATATGACTAACAAGAGTTCAGACAGTGAGGGATATATCCAAAAATGTATCTGAGTTTGGAGAATGAGGGATTCCTGCAAGGAAGCTCCATGAAGCATGGAGGGAGCAGCCAGAACTTCCCAGAGGCAGTGAAACTTGACTCCAGAAGGAGACCTAGGAATCTTCATGGCTGCCCAGAGATGAGAGGGCATCCCAAGCAGAGACCTCAGCATGGGCAAAGGTCTGGAGATGAGGAGAGTCTGGCAAGCTCTGGGAGCTACAAGTTCATCTTTTTGGCTGGAGTATAAAAGATGAGGAGGGAGAGTGCTGGGAAATGAGGATCAGAGAGGTTAAGGGGCTCATTCAATGGTCACATAGCAAGCTTCTGATCCAGAAGGGATTAGAACCCATGCCTCTGACTAAGGCTGGGCTTCTGATCCTGGGTCTTAGTGTAGAGAGTGGGACAGGAGGATCCAGAAGCGGTCAGATAATGGGAAGGGCTCAAGTCAAGGCTGGCTCAACTGTGCTCCTACTGACCTCAGGCCTGGGTACATCACTTTGCCCTTGCCACTTCACCTCCAGAGATGTTTGGGGAGGTCCTGTGCTACACTGGCTTGGTTTCATTCAGCTGTTCTCTGCATTGATTGGGGCCTAACCCTGTGCCCCAGATCCAGCTGGGCGTGTACAGGTTGTGACCTGCTGCTCTCTGACAAATTTCACGGCTTATTCATGGCTAGGCTTGCCAAGGCCAGGGACCCAGGTAGGGTCTGACCATGTAGTGCTGGATGGTGCATTCACTCAGCAGCAGTACAAGGACTGGGGTTTCAGTTCTAGCCTGCCATTGGTCAAGTCACAAAGCATCTTTTGCCTACAAAATGGAAAGGTTTGGTAACATAACCTTTCAGGTTTTGCCAACTCTAACCTTCTAGCCAGTGATTCTCAAACTGTGGCATGTCTCAGAATCCCCTGGAGGGCTGGCTAACACACAGATGTCTGAGGTAATGTAAGGTTCTGCATTTCTGACATGTACCGTATATGGCTGATGCTGCTGGCCCAAGGACCACACTTGGAGAATCACGGCTCCAGCAACTCTGGCTGCCATGTTAGGATCATCTGGGGGAGCTTTTAACAATGTGGTGATCAGGCCCAACCCCAGAACAATTAAATCAGCATCTCTGAATGGGAAGCCTGAGTTTTGTTATGTTTTAAAAGATTCTCCAGATGATCCTAATAGACAACCAGGACTGAGAACCAATGTTCTAGAAAAGCCCTGGGATGTGACAGGACACTGGGCAAATAAATGCCTTCTTTCCCTTTGTATCCCAGCTCGGCCTCTCTTGTCTTGCTGGCTTTGAACAGGTTACTCATCCTTCCTGAACCTCTGTTTCCTCTTCTGTAAATGGGGCTGTTAGAAGGATTAAATGAAACTGTGCTTGGATGTATCTGCCCTTCCCTTCCTCTTGTCTCCAAGGGTAGCTTGTGCATTTCCTCTGCTCCAAGGCTATGTGCTAAGCATAATTCAATAGGCATTTATTAGAAACTTAAACGGTACAAGATGCTGCCGATGAATCAGGCTCGGTCCCTGCTCCCAGGAGCTCACGTGCTTATGGGGGTGACAAGGCATGTGCCTAAAGTGTGAGGCTGGATGTAACACATGCTAGACAGGAAGTAACTGTGATGAGGGGCACTATGTGCGAGGCACTTTACAGTTTATTTTAATCCTCCCAACAACCCTACAAGGTAGCCACTATTATAACACCCACTTTACAGGTGGAGAAACTGAGGCTTAGTGAGATGGTCAGTTACCTACAGTTAGACAAGCCAGGTTTTGGTGCCACTGGAGGGAATTCATTGGAGGGTGAGATCAATTCACATCACTAGAAAGGCTAGGAGAAGGCATCATGGACAAAGAGGTGTGGACATGACAGTGCTTCAAAGGATGTAGACAAGTTTGCCAGGTAAAGATAGAGAAAAGGGCATCCCAGAGAAAGGGACCAGCACAAATGTAGGGTGGGAGGTGGGAAAGCAACATTTCTTTATAGGCTGGGATGTTGTTTGATTTGGCTGGAATGCAGGCTGGTGGAAATCCGATCCTGGTTGGAGATATTGTATGTCAGGCTATGGCATTTAGATTTTATATCTTAAGTGGTGGGGAGCTGTTGAAACTTCTTGAACAAGGGGTAGCGATTTTAGAAAAAGATGAAGAAGTAATGAGCTGTGGGAGCGAGGGGGTGACGGGCAGCCCAGTGAGGATGGAGGCGGCTACAACAACTTGTCTACCTCAGAGGTAGTAAGGCAGAATAGAGGCCAATGGAGTGGGGTGGGGAGTGGGGAAGTGGGCATATATGGGAAGTGCACTGTTGCCATGTGAAGCTTCCTTGAGGATGTATCTCTTATATGCACCTGTTTATTGACCGAGTCAGTTTGCACTAGGGAGGAGGGAAATAAACGTGGGGGCAGGTGGTCTCCCGGGGTCTCTCGGCTCCACCTGCCACTCCTTTCACCATGGGGATGTGATCAGCGAGGTGTGACCCTCTCAGGGTGGAGGACACCGCTGACAGAGTGGGTAATGGGTGCCTGGACCTGTTCCAGGCTGGCTGCCTGCCATGTTCTGAGGGGTGAGTAGAGCTGCACCAGTGGTTTGACTCCTCCTGGTCCCAGCCTTCCGGGTGAAGCATGCCATCCTGCCTACCTCCTGCTGCCAAGTTCACCGCCAGAGCAAGCACAAACCCTCTCGGGCTGAAGCCAGTTCCTAGAAGCAAAGTGGGATGAGGAAAAGAGCACTGGTTGGGATCGTGCCATTTGCCAGCAGGGTGACCTTGGCACATCCCTTAGCCCTTCTGTGGCCCAGATGTCACATTCTCCGCTGGGGTATCATGTGCAATCAAGTAACGCAAGTACTTTATAAGCTTTGAAAGCACTAAAGCCTCCTGCCGACAGCTTTGAAGTCAGAGCTGGATTTGAATTCCTGTTCCACCATTTACTACGTGTATGGCCTTGATACAAGACTTAACCTTGCAGATCCTCATCCAGAAATGCAGATGATTGTAAGGCCATCTATTTTTGAAACGTACTGTGTGGCGGGCACTGCAATTAATTCTTGGCATTAGCTTATTTAATCCTTCAAGCCATCCTATGAAGAAGGTGGCATTATGATTCCCCTTCCACAGAGAGATGATGGAGGCACAGAGGGTTTAAACAAGCCACACAAGACCACACAGCTAAATGACTAAGTGGGGCTTCATAGTGGAACCCCACTCAGAGGGTCCCCAGGGATTAAATGAGCTAATGCTTAGCAAGAACCAAACACAACAATTGGAACATCAGAACTACTCAATGAATGTTGGTTTTTTCAGCGCAGAATCATTTAACAGGCAATATTGGGGCCAGAGAGTATCTATAGTGCTAGCTGGCTTAGCCCCAATGCAAGGCCTAAATCTTCTCAACATCATCCCACCAAAAAGACATCAGCCTCTGTTTACACACTTCCAGTGAAGGGGTCCTCACTACCTTCCGAGGTGACCCTTTCTAATGTTGGAAGGACTCAGCCAACTGGACCATCTTGCCCAAGGACCCACAGATCAAGTTGAATTTTTCAAAACCCTACAGGGACAAGTAGGGCAAGCCCTATTTTAGTATCAAAGTCTGAGGCTGTTTTAGCACTTTGGTTATTTTTGTAGACCTAGCAGTATAATACCCATTTTACATAAGTTACCATCGCGGCTCAGAGACTTTCTGTGACTGCCAGGGTCAAATATTTGGGTGGTTACAGAGGTAGGACATGAATGCCAGCCAGTCTCTCCAGGAAAGGAACTGGACCTTCAGCTCTGCTGGACCCTCAGAACTCCACTGCCTGGCATGGGGTGGGGATAGTCTGGAGTTGGGGGTGGGGGGGGAGAATTGGCAGACATCTCCCAGATGCAGGGTTCCCAAGTGATACAACATACAGTTTGACAGGCACAAGGTGCAGACCCCACCGCCACCACCAACAACAACAACACACAGTGAGAATACCATCTTTTTAGCCTCCTGATAATGTTAAGGAGAAAGTCTCTGTTGGGTGCTAATAGGGCTTTCACATCTCCCCAAACTTTGACAAACCTCCCTTTTACTGAGGGCACATCTCAAGCCTAGGCAGGTCATCCTTTCCAGCTAGGATTTAATATCCTCCTTCTATTTTTCACTGTGTTTATTTTTATTCTTACCTTCTATTTATGGCAAGGGATACTGGCTTCCCATATATGGTAGTGATATAACGTTTCTCTCAAAAAACAAACAAACAAACAAACTGTGTTTAAGGGAGGGGGGCGAGTGGGTCTTGGACTTAAAGAAAATATTAAGTAATAAGTGGCATCCCGATAGGATGCAATAAGAATGACTGATGTCTAACTCTCTGGATGCAATAAGAATGACTGATGTCTAACTCTCTAAGTACCTCAGTTTTAAAGGCCAGGAGAATGGAGGCGAGCGAGGCACTGCCCCAACGCCTACGGCGGGTCCCGTGCAGGGCTTTCTCTGCAGTGCTCCCCCAAATGCGCAGGAAGCACAGACCTCTACTCAGGCCCGCTTAGCACAAGGTGAATCGGCCGCCCCTCCTGGCGGCACGTGTGCCGCCCGTATGCCTGTCCGCGGGGTTCTGCTGGCTCCGAGACCTGAGGGTGGAGGTGGGGCATACGAAGCCCGGAGACTTTCCGTGGAGGCTGGCGCGGGAGTCGGGGGGCTCGGGCTGCGGCCCGACACTGCGTAAGCGGCTAGGGACCCCCGGCCAGCGACGGGGTCCCTGCCGGGTCACCTGTGGCCGGGACGGTGTGCGCGTGAGGCCCTGCGCAGACGTCAGCCTTCGAGGCCCGCTCCGCCTTCCGGTCTCGGAAGGCGACCCACCCCCATCCCCGCGGCGGTCTCGGCTCCACGCTCCCCCGCACGCGGAGCCACCAGACTGCGGTGCCTTGGCTGCCGCGGCAGGGGCGGAGCCAGGTCGCGGGACCCTTCGCCCATTGGCCGAACGCAGCGCCGGGGGCGGGGCGCGAGACCAGGGCGCGTGAGCCGGTTCCCGGAGCGCAGAGGCTGGCGCGGGGCAGCGGGACTGGTTACAGGCGGGCCTGGGGCAGGTGGCACCCGCGGGGGCGCGGAGGGGCGCTCGCAGGAGCAGGCTAGCGCACCCAAGACTGAGCTGGGCCTCGGCCGCTGGAACCACCACCAGGGAGCCTGGGATCCCGCCACTCTCCGGGGGAAGAGCGACCTCGCCCAAAGGGAGAAAGAGGGGGGTTCGCCTCCCAAAGCGGGAAGGAGGGAGGAGCCAGGGCACCCACCAAAAGTTCGCCCCCTCTAGGGGCCGGAGGAGGTGAAGTGGGAGGAGGAGCCGGTTTTAAGGCTAACTTGGAGCTGCGAAACCTGGGAGCGGCATTCAAGGCCCCCTCCTACACGCGCGCGGAGCTGAGCTCCCTACTCCTCCTACTGCTGGCGCCGACTCTCACGGAGTAAGGAGCCATTCCTCCCGCAGGGAAAGAGCTGCAGAGCTGCGGGCAGAGGAGGAGACTGCGGCCAAGCTGGGCAAGCCCCTCCACACCCACACCCCCACTTCCACGCGCGATACAAACACATCAGAGCGATCCTCTTTGGGCTAGATGGAGAAGGTAGCTTAGGCGGCCAGAGCGGGATCACCTACCCAGGACACACGCACGCACTCTCAATCACCTCCAGAAGGACCCTCCGGAGTCCCTAGGGAACCCTCCCATAAGCCCCCGAGTCGCTCCCGCCGTCTGCCTCCCAGCTCCAGAGCCCAAAGGCAGGGGACCCGGGATAGGACGTCCCGGCGCCTCCGGGCACCTGGCTCAGCAGGAGACCCCGGAGTCGGGGCAGGGCAGGGCCGGCGGCGGCGAGCCGGACCTCGCCCGGCACCCGGGCCCCGCCGAGCGCTCGGAGCCCACCCATGGGGCACCGGTTCCCTCCGCCCTCTCGCCCTGCTGCGCCCATCCTGGCGCCCCGAGCCGCGCAGTGGAGGAACCCGGCGCAGTGACCCCGGAGCCACCGCAGACCCTGGGCGGCTCCACGCACCTCCAGGCGCTTCCAGGCAGCCCTCCGAGCCGTGCCAGAGGCCCGGCCCGCCACTCCCAGGTAGGAGAGACACTCCGGCAGAACTGGGGAGCTGGGTGAAGTGGGGCGACCTGGGAGAAAGGTTGGAGGCTCATTGATAAGAGGCTCAGAAATGTTTTACATGTCTAGGGAAAGTTAAGCTGATTGGGCACCTAATGTCTGCCAGGATTTTACTGGCAACTTTACTAATTTAGGGAAAATTAAATTAGTTGAGTGCCTACTATGTGTCAGGCTGGTCCTAGGCCTTTCACTTTGAGAAATTTATTGAGCACTTTCTGTGTGTTAGTTTTGGTGCTAGGAGCTTTCCTTTCAAGAGATACAGAGTATTTTCCTATTAAAATAAATGTGGGGAAACTGAGGCTCAAGAAGGAAGAGGCACTTACCTTCCCCAAACACTCCAGCCCTCTTCCTGGGCCAGTTGCAGTACACACTCCTAGATGCAGAAAGCTGAGATGGGACCAGCTGGTAGGGCCCACCCCAGCCCAGCCCACCCCAACTCTGGCCAGTGCCCCTTCTGAGAATGGAAGATAAGGAGTCCATTTCTTGTCCCGAACTCCCTGAGGTTTTCTCTGGGTTGGTGCAAGGAGTGAGTTTCCTGGGCGATTCCCTTCCCAGGAAGAATTTCCTTTGCTCACCTGATCCGAAGGCCCTGAGGCAGTTCTGGGGGCCTCTATCTGCCTCCATCCCCTCACCCCTGGGAGGATGACAAAGCTTGTTCTCCAGGACCTCACAGGGAGGTAGGCAGCTAGGCTGGGAAGGGACAGCCAGCTCAGGAACCTGGCATCAGACAGACCAGTTGGCCAAGTGCCCCCTCCAGGGGCTCCCCCAAGACCTCTGTCTGCACTCTAGTCGTGTCCCACCTGGCTCCTCCAGGCAGCCCCTCGCCTCCAAGAGAAAGTGCCCCAAAGAAAGGAGCTCAGCATCTGTTAACCTTCTTGTGTGCCAGGAACTGTGCCAGCCTCTTGAATTCTCGAGGAACCCTCAGGGCTGATACACCATGTGTTGGTTTGTAGTGTACCCATTTAACAGATGAGTAACCTGAGCCCCAGTAGCCCGAGTTATTTGCCCAAGGTTGCTGGTTGGTCCAATGCCTGCCTGCTTTTTACTGCCCTGAGCTGCCTGGGGGCTTTGCAAAGGCCTCAGGACTCCCCTTGGAGTAAGCAATGGAAGCGCGAAGATGCTGGCTATGCACTGATAGGGGAGGCTTGAGGTGCGTGTGTGTTGGAGTGAGAGGGGAGGGGTGGGCAGTGCAGCCAAAGCAAGATCTGTCACACATTGGAAGGAGGAAACAGGCAGACCCTCAGCACCTCATCCTGCATTTTTTGTCCCATCCGGTCCCTCCAACATCCAGCCAGGCCCCATGGAGAGGGGTTCAAGGGGGAAGAAGGGTAAATCCACAGATATCTTGGCTGGGAGCTGCTTGGGCAGCATTTGGGTGAGAGCCCTGGGCTGGGCGCCTGCCCCCCAGCTGCCTATAGAGAGAGAGAGAGGGAATGAGAATGTAATATGCCTCAGGGATCATTCTCCTGCCTGCCGCCAGCTGAAGCTTCACTGAGTCAGACTCTGTTTTGAAAAAGTTGCCAGTTTTGGCCAGGGGAGTTATAGGTTTTTATAGAGTTAGGAGCATAGGCTTTGGAGCCAAACAGCCCATTTCTAATTCTAGCCTGGCCAGTCATTTGCTGTGTGAATTGGGGCAAGTGACTCAACCTCCCTGAACTTTAGTGACCCCATCAGTAAATAGGTCGGTGACAGTCCCCTCCTCCTGGGCCTTTTGTGAGGGGTCATTGCCATAAGACGTGCAGATTGCCCAGTACATGGCTGCCTGCCCAGCTGTGGTCACCCTTCCCCCAGGACAACCCTGTCTGTGCTCCAGGGACCTTCTGCCTCCCTGTGGGGGGGTCTGCTGACGGGTACAGTTCTTGCCTTTGGGCACCGTGTTACTAGATGGTCCCTGTTGAATGCCTCTCCTCCCTGGGCCTCTAGGGTTGGATTCTAAACTCTCAAAGGGCCTTGCAAACCATGCCCCCGTCTCTCCTCACTGGCAGAGGATGGGGAATGTGAGCAGGCAGCTGAGGAGCAGAGCTGTGCCCACCGCACCCCCCAGGGCCTCCTCTGGGAGAGGCAGAGGGAAGACAGGTGCACGGGTGGCGGGCGGAGCCCACAGGGGCCCTATCACCTGACATTCAGGTGTTTCACAGCTCCACGTGGCTGAGGCCACGTGAGAATTCAAGTCTTCTCTTAGAGAAGAAGGCCATGGGTTTTTTTTTCTCTTTCTTTGCCCTTCTCTGACACCCTGCCTCTCCTCTCTGATTCTCTTCCTTCTCTCTTCTGCTTGACCAGGGCAAGGTACTTACTTAATTCTCTGTGCCTCACTTTCATCATCTGTAAATGGGAGATAATACCATATGCCCCCTGGATTTACTGAAAAGACGAAGCAAGTTAATGTGTGTTCATCCCTTTGGACAGTGACTGGCATATAGGAAGTGCAGAATAGATGTCATTATTATATACGGGGCCTACTTAGCACAGCTCATGGCACATGGCAAGGGCTTGGTTAATGCTCATTGTCACCAGGCTCCAGGCCTACGGCTGTGATGCGGCGAGCTCACCCATGGGCACACCTCTTTCCAACTCGGCATTCATTGAGTTCCTGTGAGTGGCTTGAAATCGGCCACCAGGGAAGTGTTTATACAAAGGAAATTGACAAGGGCTATCAATTGGGACTTTTTAAATGGTATTATCGAGACCCAGTTGTATCAGTGCACAACTGCCTAGGGGCTCTCAGCTGGGCGGGGCTCGCCTCGGGACCCAGAACAGAATGTTTACCAGCAGACTCACACACCGGAGGTCTCTCCATCCCGAGTGACCATCTCAAACTCTTTTAGCACCCTGGCAGAATGTTGGAGAGCACCATGGAGTAAATGGGTGAGGCAACTCAAGGCTCCTGGCTTGGAACATCCATCTGCATGGAGGAAGTCGAGATTGTAGCAAGCACCTATAGTCCCTTTGTGCAAATTGAAAAAAAAAGGTGCCTTTTCTGAGCACATGAAGTACACCGATGACTCTGGGCTGATGCAGCCTGCACTTGCCCACCCAGAAGGTGTCTTTGTGCAGTGCTCAGCCTGCACACCATCCTGCCTGACTGCTGAGGGTTGACGGGATGGGTAACTGAGCAGGCCTGTACCCATTTGCAGTTCCAAGGTTGGGAAGTACTGCTCTAAAGAGGGAGAGAGAATCCTGCCAGGGTGGGGGTATCAGGGAAGCCTTCACAGAGGAGGTAGCATTTGAGCCAGGCCCTGCAACATAAGGGAGGGAAAGAGGCTGTTCTGAGAAAGCAAAGGACAGGTGGTAGAACTCAGCAGAACTCAAAGTAACTAGAGTGGCTGGTGATCAAGGGGTTTCTGGTGGGCCCTGAAATAGGAAAGTAGGGTGAATGACCTTTGGGGTGGGCCTGATGGAAGTCCGTGGGATTTTACTCATCTCCATTTGGAGTTTGGAGCTTGGATCCATTTCAGCCTCCTCCATGAGGCCAGGAGTCTCCCATGGAAAGTTCTGGATTTCCCCAGAACCATAGACCCTTGGAGTTGTAAGGAACCTGGAGTCACCCTTGGGTCATTCCCCTGCCCATGTGCCTGGCCATCTCAGACACGTGAGCTCCAACCTTTTTGTAAAGCTCTGGAAGTGGTGGGAAGGCACAGGTGTGTGTCTCTTGCCGGTTAAGCCTTGTGGTAGGAAGGTCCTTCCTCTATTTACAGCCCTCCTGCTCCCCAGGTCTGGAGTATGAAAATCATCCAGGCAGGACATGGAGAGGTTTGTGGGTGAGCAGTGGGGGGCAGGGAGCCCTCCAAATGCATATGGTTCTAAGGTGAACCCCCAAGGGAGCTCCAGGAAGGACCCGGGCACTGGGTTTGGAAACTGAGGCCTGACAGAGCTTTTCCTTTCTTCCCGGGTGGGCAGAAGTACACAGCACCCCTTCATTTAAGACATTCTCTCTGGTACTTTCCCTGTGTCATATCCTGGATTCACAGGCTCCTAGGAGGCCGGAGGATGAACCAAGGAAAGGATGGATTGTAAGGAGAGTTAACATTTTTGGAGATCTCACCCTGTGATGAGCCCTTTCCAACCACTCCATGAGATGGGTTCATTTTATAGATGAGAAATGCCTAAGCTACGTGCCCAAGACCAATATCTAATTAGTGGTTAAGCAAGGATTCAAATCCAGCAGTCAGATGGGTGAATAAACGGAGGGGTGAATGAGTGAGTGAATGAATGAATGAAGGAGTAAAGAAACAAGACTGCACAGTCCCTCAGAGGGAATCTAGTCCCACATTCCCATTGTGCTCATGGGAAACCAAGACCTCGGGAGGGGCTGCAGAGGAGGCCGCGGGCTGTGGGAAGGGCAGGGGTGGGGGGGTCCTCCTGACGCACGCGCCCCTGCCTCTCTGCGCAGCCCCGAGCCATGATGAAGACCTTGTCCAGCGGGAACTGCGCGCTCAGCGTGCCCGCCAAGAACTCGTACCGCATGGTGGTGCTGGGCGCCTCGCGCGTGGGCAAGAGCTCCATCGTCTCTCGCTTCCTCAACGGCCGCTTCGAGGACCAGTACACACCCACCATCGAGGACTTCCACCGCAAGGTCTACAACATCCGCGGCGACATGTACCAGCTCGACATCCTGGACACCTCGGGCAACCACCCCTTCCCCGCCATGCGCAGGCTCTCCATCCTCACCGGTGAGGCCCGGGCTCCGTGGGGTGGGATGGCCCGGCGGCCGCACGGGGCTCTGAGCCCGTGGCTCTGTTTGCTCCCCCACTTTAGAGTTGGCAGTGCACTCTCAAAACTCATGACAAGCCCCCCACCCCTTGCACAGTGCGGAAATGGCAGCTCAGAGAGGTGTTCCCGCACGCCCCATCAAATGATGGAGCCGGGTCCCTGATTACATCCGGTTCCACTCTGGACCGATGTCTCCTGACTGCCACTGCTGCCTTCCAGATCGGGGACTATTCAGATGTAAAGGGGCGCATTCTTTTCCAGGGAATAGGACAGTGTCGAGGAGCCCACGATCAGCCCTTAGTCTCTGGACTCAGGTCTCAGAGAGGTAAAGGCAGCAGCCCGGGCAGCAATGAGAGAAAGGAAGTCGGGACCCTGCCGAAACGGGCATGGTGAGGGCGATGCCTGATGTTGAGGAAGAGCTCACGCCTGGCCCCATTCTTAGTGCTTGGCTTGTGTTTATTTAATCCTTACAGCTACCCTAGAGATAGGCATTTGTACCCGTTTTACAAGGGGAGAAACTGAAGCCCAGAGAGGTTGAGTAACTCTCTCGAGATGGTAACGGCTAGTATGCTTTCCGCTCTAGCTCTCCCTCAATATCTCGGCCCTGCTGGGAGTGGAGGGCCAGGGGAAGGGGTTGTCAACAATTAGGGACACGTGGAAACGCAGGATTGGGACACGATTGCATCATTCAGGCCTTGTAGGATGGCCCAGAAACTGATCCATCTGGGTGCGAATCCTGGTTCTGTTGCATCCTGGTTCTACCACTCTGGGCAAGTGACTTAACCTCTGTTTGCCACAGTTTTCTCATCTGTAAAATTAGCATCATATTTGCACCTCTCTTAAAGGTCACTGTGAGAATTCAATGAGCTGTTAGATGCAAAGTGCTGGGTGAGGGGGTAGTAAGTGCTCCATAAACATTGTTTTAAATCGAGTCAGCATTTTTGTGTGCCTGCCTGAGTCCTTTCCCAGGCTTCCTCTTCCAGGCTGTACTTGCTGACCAGCTAAGCCGGATTGCGCTCATATCCTCCTGGCCCCTATTTTTTTTTGGAGGGGAGCGCACAGATTAAGAAGCCCTGGGTTCAAATCCTGACTCCACATTTGGTACCTTGGCTGTGTGAACAGAGGCCGGTTGTGAATCCTCTCTGAATCCCAGCCTCCCCAGCTGCAGAGTGGACATAACCTTCCTTTAATCCCAGCAGTGCAGGTGTGGCGGGTAGTACATGGATGTCAGTCCTTCCTGTGTTGCAGAGGGACCTGGGTGCCCACTGATATAAACGGCTAATGTCAGAGGGAGGGAGAGAGGAGATGTGGACAGGGATCGTGCACTTATTTTAAATTATTTTTAATTAACCAAATAATACATGAACACACTCCTTTAAACATTGTGGATAAGGCGAAAGCCCCTTTGACCAGTGTCCCCAATCCTAAACTCCTGCCTCTTCCCCAGAGGTGGCTGCCCCACTGGTTTGGTATGGACTCTTCTGGACATTCCACAAATACACTGACATTATATCTGTATCCCCATAATAGAGAGTATTTTTGCCTGTTTTTTTTTTCATGCATATGTCATTCTGAGCACATTCCTCTGCTTCTTGCACCCGTGCCTCATTTTCCAAACCTTTGCTGGTGCACAGGGAATTCTAAAAGCCATTAATCCTGCTGCCAACTCTCTTTCCAGCTGCTGGCCGGGCCAGTCTCTGATGCTTGGCATCACAGTCTTGCATTTGAATATGTTGAGGCTGTCGAGTCCTCAGAGGCCCAGGATTAGCCTAACGGGACAGGACTTGGCAGCCCAAGCAGAAGCAGTTGCCTGGCTGACGCTGCCTTGCAAGTGCCTTTCAAAACAGCCCCAATGTAATGCATTCCTTCCCATCCATTCACCAGCATTAGTGAACACCCACTACGCGCCAGGCCCTGGGACACAAGGATGAGGAGCGTCTGGAAGCTCTCCCCTGCACCAGAGCTCGCTGCTCCGAGCACACATTTAACCAGAGTCTGGGACCGAATGTGGCTGTGCTGTTATGAGGAGACAAACTGTGTGTCCTGAGGGTATAGAGGAAGGAGGCAACAATTGTGCAATAAGTTGGAATTGCTTGATTCTCCTCTCGAGAACTGGGGCCAGTCACTGACTCCCCTGAGCCTCTTCTGAAAAATGGGAATCATGATATCCATACTATGGGGTTGAGCAGAAGTCAGGAAGGTGTGCTGAGAATGAGACTATAGCCTTGCAGTCAAGCTTAGGGTTGGATGCAGGCATCACGCACCATCTCTCCTGTCTCTAGGCACCCCTGCCCCTTCCACATTAACCCCTAGTTCAAATTCAGAAACCTTTCTTAAGGGATACAGTGCATTCCAGTAGAAATGGTAGACCTTGGAGGCAGACCTTCTCCTGTTCATTCCATGATTTATTCAAGAAACAGAGCACTTACTGTGTGCTGATGCCATGCTAGGCAAGGGCAGAGTCAGGTCCGAATCTCAGCCCAGCCACCTTGAAGCTGTGTGACCGTGGGCAAGTTGCTTGCTCTTTCTGAGCCTCGGTTTGTTCACCTGTAATATTCAGGTTATATTAAGATTGCCTTCCTTTTGGAGGTTTTGTGGGGAGTCCATGAAACAGTGGACATGGAGCCCCACTGCTTGGTGCACAACAGGTAGTTATTCTCACTGTCCTTCCTGACACTGAAGACTTTTGACACTATCGAGGATTGTGGAGCACTTTCCGCCTGCCAGTACCCAGTGCTCCCCATTTGTTATCTTGTGGGACCCTCAAACTAATAAAATAAAATTTCTTCTGCAGAGGACAGATGGGAAAACTGAGGCTTAGAGAAGCTGCCTGACCCACTTGAGGTCGCATGGCTCATAAGTGGAGGAGGCAGGATTCAAACCCAGCACCCTCCGACCACACAGTGGCACGGACATTGCGTCGGGTGCTGTTCCAGCTCCTGGGGTGGGGCACTGACAAGACAGGCGAGACCCCCACCCTCGCAGAAATTACATTTATTATATTCTAACGCCTTCCACTCGTGCCCAGAAGCCCCATCTCCAGCTCCGTGGAGAAATTTAAAGCAAATTAACCATTTGAACCAGGCTTGGCCCACTAATTAGCTGTATGACTTCATGACAAGTGATTTCCCTCTTCTGAGCCTCAGTTTCCTGTTGGGAAAATGGGGAGAATCTAGTAGCCAACCCCAGAGGGGCTGCGAGGGCAGGTGAGCTGTTCCGTGTGAAGGACACGGCAGCCCCATAAGCAGAAGGCGTGGTCCCCGCTATTCGGTCGGGTGGGGGGAGCGGCCGGCGAGGGAAGGGGGGAAGCCCGGCCTCGTGCACGCTGACCCCGCCCTCCCTCCCCGCAGGCGACGTCTTCATCCTGGTGTTCAGCCTGGATAACCGGGAGTCCTTTGACGAGGTCAAGCGCCTCCAGCAGCAGATCCTGGAGGTCAAGTCCTGCCTAAAGAACAAGACCAAGGAGGCGGCACAGCTGCCCATGGTCATCTGCGGCAACAAGAACGACCACGGCGAGCTCTGCCGCCAGGTGCCCGCCACCGAGGCCGAGCTGCTGGTGTCGGGCGACGAGAACTGCGCCTACTTCGAAGTGTCGGCTAAGAAGAACACCAACGTGGACGAGATGTTCTACGTCCTCTTCAGCATGGCCAAGCTGCCGCACGAGATGAGCCCGGCCCTGCACCGCAAGATCTCCGTGCAGTACGGCGACGCCTTCCACCCCAGGCCCTTCTGCATGCGCCGCGTCAAGGAGACGGACGCCTACGGCATGGTCTCGCCCTTCGCCCGCCGCCCCAGCGTTAACAGTGACCTCAAGTACATCAAGGCCAAGGTCCTTCGGGAGGGCCAGGCCCGTGAGAGGGACAAATGCAGCATCCAGTGAGCAGAGGGGCGCCGGGGCGGGTCCTGGGCCCTGCCTTAAGGGAGGTGGCCCCAGACACCTGCTGCCCGCACCCCCCACCCCCTGAAGCCATCTTGTTCACCAACTGAAGGACCTCAGCCGCTGCCCTCTGTACATTCTCCTGCCTTCCTGCTCCTTCCCTCTGTTTATTCTTTTTCCCTTGGCTTGCCCACGGTTCCAACTCCTCAGTAGAGTGTGTCTCTGCAGAGCAGATGAGGTTGGGAGATCTCTGCTCTTATGCGGAGACTCAGCTTGGAGAGTGGGGTGGAAGAAGCACTGATGCCAGAGGGGCCAGGGTGCCTGCATCTGACTGAGTCTTCTGGAGCAGGGCGCACGATGGAAACGACCCCCCAGAACCAGTGGGAGAGACCTGTGTCCTCCTGGTGTAAGACCCTGCTTGGTTTAGGGGAGAGGCCCCCTCCCTACCCCAATAGTGAAACCCCAGCCCTCTGGCTCAGCTTTCTGCCCCCTCCCCCAAGTTGTCCCCCAGCTGACCCTAACATTGAGCCATGGCGTCTGCGTGTTTGAAATGGAGGGTGGTCATCTCCTAGACCATGTCCACGTCCTCAGCCTCTTCCCCCAGTCTCCTCTCGTCTGATGATTGTGCTTTTTTGTTGACGTAGTTGCTCTCGTATCATGTGTAGTGGTAGAAATGGATATCATTGTACTGTAAAAACCTAAGGACCCTTCCTTGGCCAGGCCTCCGCCTAATTCAGAGCCACTGCCTTCCCTGGGGGCACCTTCCTCCCTGCTCCCTGAGAGCCTGTCTAAACACTGACCTCTGTACAAGCTTTCCAGTTTACAGAACACTTGCACAAGCCTAGGGTAGTAGGCAGGGCAGGGCTACTTCTCCTTCATGTGCCCATTTCACAGAGGAGGAAACTGAGAGAGGAAACCAATGTGCTCAGTCCCTCTCCCCAACACCCTCCCTAGCTTGGTGCCATCCTTTACAGTGCTTGCTTCTCAAGCACTGAGCTAACACCTGCTGGGTGCTGGGCCCATTACAAAGAGGGTGAATGGGTACACTTTATGTCCTCAAGGCCTGACCCATTCCCCTTCACTCACACCTGGCCTCCACTCTCTCCTACTGCCCCACAGCCTTCTGCACACATAGCCGTTAGCAGGAGCAAAGGAGCAGCTGGGAGCAGAGCTGAGCCTTGAAGAGGTCAGGCAGAAGGGCTCAGGGGGGTTCTTTTCCTTATGCCAGGATTGGTCTGTGCTGGGGCCCTCTTCACAGCCAGGCATGGTGGGATTTTAACTGTAGATCCAAAGACCCCTGCATAATGGGCACTTCAATACATTTTTACTTTAATCTCCTTAAAAATGACATTTAGGACCACCAGTCTTTTAGCGGTTGTCTAGTGAGTCTCTCCGAAGCCCAGAGAGGGTAAGTAACTTGGCACAGGCCATACAGCAAGCCCCTGAGGGCAGAAGCAGGGTTGGTCTGGGCATTCGGTATACACCACCACGTGCCCCATCTCCTGGGGCCTCATATGCCTGACCTTGTCCCTGAATTGGCCCGTCAGGGCTCCTGTGGATGCTGTGTACCCTGAACCCCTGTATATACACATCCACACACATGAACACACAATACACACACGCCTCACACCATCTCTGAATACCCCATCCCCATTCTGACCTCTGCTGTGTCCCTGTCTCCATATCCATCGCTTCAGCAGCAGCTCAGACCCCGCTTCTTTTCCCCCCACCCTCTACCCAGCCTGAGCCCTCTAACCAGACCAGGTACCTCGACCAAGACAGGTGTGTGGTCTGGCCTCACCCTGTCACACCCCGCTGCCCCGGTATCTCTCTGTACACTAGCAATTAAAGTGGGTTTGTTTCTAAGCCGTGTCCTCGACCACATGTATTCTCTGTATTTCCAAGAGCAGGTCCGCCTCTCCCTTCCCCACCTAAGGTGGTCTTTCCCTCCCCAAAATATGCCACCTGGTGCCCTGCCTTGTCAGCGTGGAGTCAGTCTTCACTTTTAAATGGGGGTGTGGGAGAGAAAGGGACTCGCACCCCAAGCTAGGAGGCTGGGCCCCTCCCAACCCTGCCTTCGGGGTCCTCCAGGTTGTATACTGAGCTGTTTGTTCCTCTGGAGGCGCAGCCCGGTGAGATCACATGTGACCCGTGAGCCCTGGGGTGGGGACATCACGTGTCTGAGTTCTGTGTGAGGTTCCTATAGAGCAATGATTTTGCCCAAGGGAACATTTGACAGTGTCTGGAGACATTTTTGATCGTCAGGACTGTAGGGGTGGATGCTACTGGCACCTGGTGGATAGAACCCAGGGATGCTACGCAGCGTCCTACAGTGCACAGGACACTCCCCGCCCCCTGCAAAATAACTGTCCGGCCCCTAATGTCTATGGTGGGCAGCTTCACACAGACTCTCAACCCGTGAGGTCAGGACACGGCCACCCCAGTGTGTGGTTGATGACGTATGACTTTTTTGGACCGTGCTCAATAAACATTGGACAACTGGACTGTGACCTCCTGGAAATGAGACCGTCTGGTGAGGGGTGGGGCAGGGAGTGTGCGGGGAGGGCAGTGGGGGTAGAGGAAGGAGGGTTCTCCCCAGGCAGCATCAAATGGGCAGCTTTGGCCTGAGAGGTCCTCCCCGAGCAGAGCAGGGGAAGGGGAACCTGCCCGGCGCAAGCTGTGATTCGCACATCGTGGCCAGCCGGCTTCCCACCACTCGGTGAGGAGGTACCCCTGGCCGTCAGATTCAGGAGTCCGACTCAGCCCAGTTACCTGTCCAGGATGGCTCAGCTGACTACGTGGCAGGAAACCAAAGACCATGCTTTCTCCACGTGCGTAAGGAAGGGATTTTGCATCTGGGAGATAGGGATGGAACTGTGTTTTTGGTCATTCTGCAAATGCAACTGAACATAATTAGGTGCTAGGCCTGGAGAGGGGGCTTCAGAGAAGAATGGGACAGGATGCTTGCTGGGAGCTCACGATCTCAGAGAAGCATCCTCTGCACCCAGTTCCTGGAAACAAGGTGAACCAGGCTGGGCTCAAGGCTGGGGCGTGGGAGGGCACCGGGAGAGCTCCCAACCTCTGCTGAGCAGGGAGCCTAGCTCCCCTCCAATCCTGCGCCCACACCAGCCACAGGATGCCTGTGTGGGAGGCATGTCATGGTGATGCTTTCTCAGTCCTGGTTCTTAGAATGTGAAGCACGAAGGTGAACACTCCCCTTCTGCATCACGGGCCAGCACTGCCCCATGAGAAGGGTTAAACAGGAGACAGCTGGGGGCCCTGAGCCACCTTCCACGATACCTAGGAGCCTGGGCCCACGTCTGCTCCCTCTATGGGACGTCCTCTCCCAGGGCCTTGGTTTCTCCACCTGTAAATGGAAGGTGAGGAAAAGGAGGGCAGCTGGAACAAATAACACAGGAACAGCCCCTTGCAGACTCGACATTCTCTACAAGAAGGAATTAGCATTCCTGTTACATAATCCACAGCATTCCGATCATTACTAAACTGAACACACTCGCTCCAGCCCCAGCCCCACTCCCACTGCCTACATCCCACAGGCTCACCCTGGAGTGGGGTTAACAAGCAGGGCTCTGCGGTGGGGTAAAGGCTTCACCGACAAAAGTCTCTTCTCGGCCCTGAGGTAGGAGGCAGAATAAAATTACTGGAAAATTCCCCTCCCAGTGAGACCATTCAGAGACAAGCCCAGGAGAGCCAGCTTTATTCCCCCGATGCTAGGAAGGAAACATTGGGGATCTGATTACAGGGAATTCTGCACTGTGAACTCCGAGGACTTGTTCTGTTCCGCCTCCCTGAACCTGTCACTCACTCAAAAGGAAAACTTCGGTCTGTGTCATGGCTTGGTGAGGGATGAAGAGAGGGCTGCCAGGGGCTCAGCGGCAAAAGCTGCTGGAAACTGGGGGACGAGAAAGAGAGCTGGCCTTTGCTGAAGACCTCAGTGCCCCAAGCACTGGCTAAGCCTTTGACCGGCATCTTCTCACTGGGTCCTCACAGCAAAGCTATGTGGATGCCTTTTCACATGAATGTCTTTTCATACACAAGGGAAATGAGGCTCAGAGAGGTAAAGTTGTTTGCCAAAGTTGCACAGCTCATAAGTGGCCAAGCTGGACTAGAATCCACATCTGATTCCAAAGCATGTTTTCAGAGGCCGGGAGTTCAAGTGCCACATCTGAAGGTGACGCAGAGAACTCATGCAGCTGTAAGGGTAGACTGGGCTCTACTGCCCAAACCTAAAAAAAAGGCTAAGTCACTGTAACTAGAGGACTTGGCTTCTTTTTCATGGAAGTGGCTGAGATGAGTGTGTGAGGCCAGAGGGTGGTTCTCACACCTGGTCCTCCAGTCTCCCAGGTTTCTTCCATCCTCAGGCTGCTCTATCTTGAGAACCTGGTCACCATCTGCATGGTGGAAGCCCAGCCACGGCTACCTTCAGGTTTGGCCAGAAGGAAAGGGAAAGAGAGTGAGGATGATGCTGCCCATTGGGGATCGCATGCCTGCAGCTCACTCCCATTGGCAAGGATGATGTCATCCCCTGACTGCACCTGCCAAAGAGAGGGGCTGGGAAATGTGGCCATGGGACACCACATGCAGCCTGATGAATCACAAAGCAACTTTAGTCACCCACTGCTTCTTTTTTTTTGTATGCTGTATGGTGGGGGTCACATGTTATTCTTTCTCCATGTGAGTATCCCATTATTGCAGCACCATTTGTTGGACTTTTTTGTTGTTGTTTGCTTTTTCTTTCTTTTTTGTTTGTTTTTGGGAGGTTCATGGGCTGAGAATCGAACCCGGGTCTCCTGCATGGCAGGCGAGAATTCTACCGCTGAACTACCCTTGCACCCCCCTCCCACTGCTTCTTTAGATCAGCTCTGAAGCCTCTTTTTCTCCCTGTCTCTGGAGAAAAACTTGAAAAAAGCCATTAATGTTTTCATCTCTCTCTTAGAAAATACACTCGGCATTTTAAGTAGTAAATAGTCTCAATTATGTAATTAAAAATCCTTGACCCATGTGATAATTGGCATTTCAGTCTTCCTTCAAAGAAAAGACCCTCCTTTCCCCAGTCGTGTTCGACTGCACCCAGAGAATCTGGAACTGGGGAAGAGAAGGGTGGTCAGGTCCTCTTTTGCCACTCACCGTCCGCCCCTTTAGCTCCCTTCAATTTCCCTCCCCTCCACTGTTAAAGGTGGGAGTGGTAGTGGAGGGAGGGGGTCAGGGAGCAAGGAAGTTGTGACTTGGCTGATGCTATGGTAAAATGGCTGCTCTGGTATTGGGATAGATGGTGTCATGCCCTCAGCGGGGCAAATCTCAACAGTGGCATCACACTTCCACGGGACATTATGTAGATTCTTCAGAGACCACCATCCACCGTTGCTAGGACTCTCTCACCTGCAGTCCTCTTGATGGGATTCCATGCAGCCCCTAGACGCCTTCAGTCCTCTCTGCTCAAGCCCTTCATCCCTCTGGATATTCAAAGGGATATTGAAAAGGACTAAGACATCCCACACCAGCTTATCCTCATTGTCATCCCACTCTTGGTCTGTATGAGGCTCACGTGCTTTGCCTCAGCCAGTTCTAAGAGGATAAGCTGACCTGAGTTCTGTCGGGGCCTTTAGCATCAACCCAGCCAGTTCTATCTACCATTAGATTTACCAGGCAGAAGACAGCAGTGGTCCACGGAGCCCCTCAGCTACGGGGCACACACACCAAGCACTCTCATAGCACAGCAGGAACACTACAAAAATTCTTGTTCCCAAGAAATCCTCTAACAGCTGACTCTTTCATATCTTTGACATAGGTGAAAGGGACGAGAGTCATATAGCTGCTTCTCAGCCACATCCTTCGAAAATTTGGCTGTTGGTCTGGCAGCTTGCTTTGGAATCTGAGATCGATCTTCTTAGAGTCTCAGCCAAAATGGAAGGGACAGGATGAGGCTCAGCTACCAGGTCGAAGGGGGCTGGGGATGGCACTCAGGGAGGGACCTCAGCCTCATCTGGGAAATGGAACACTGAACCAGATTGTGAGTCAGCACCCAGGGGAAGGACTGGGTCCTGGCCACACCTCCTAAGGTGCCTCGTACACAAGAGACACAGAGCGTGATAACTTTTTGTGACAGAGACTCTGGACAGAGACCACCTTGGTACAAATCTCACCTCTGCCACTTGCCAGCTGGGTGTCCTTAAACAAGTAACCTTTTGTATTAGTCAACTATCATTGCAATAATGCTGTGTAACAAATCACCCCCAAATTCAATGGCTCACAGCAGCAAATATTTTTTTCTTACGCTCTTGGATTTGTAGTTGTCGATTACAGTTGCAGTGGTCTCAACCTCAGTTCCAAAACTGACCCTGTCTTTACATAAACTTTTGATATTTTGTTCTTTGTGGATTTTTTTACATTGATTTTTATTTTTAAAAAATTACACCAAAATACAACCAAGCTTGATTAGTGAGATTTTAGGTGTCCCCTTAAATTTTGTGCCTTCAAGCTATGGGTTGGGGTTCAGGTCAGTGCCACATGTTTATTCTGGGGCTCAGGCTGAAGGGTTTCCAGCTATGCAGGGCAAGTCCTTCTCATGGAAGATCCCTGGAACACAAGGCGGTGGGTGGAAATGCGTGATGCCTCCTAGGAGCTCTGCCTGAGACTGGCACCCCATCACAGCCACCCATACTTCACTGGCCAAAGCAAGCCACATGGTGAGGGTCTCAGAACACAACAACGAATCAGACATGGCTCCTGCTCCTTAAAGAACCAATAAGCAGCCGACTGCCAGCTAGTCTGTCACATGCTATCATAGGGACTATCGAAGCTCAGAGGAGGGGCCTCTAACCCAGCCTAGGGTGAGGTTCTAGACTACATCTCTGGGGCAGATGATGCTGGAGTTGAATTCTAATGGACTGATAAAGCTAATTAGGAGAATGAGAGAGTAGGTAGCTGAGCAGAATGTGTGAAGGACCAGAGGTGAGAGATGCCTGTTGGGAGCTCATGTAGGCAGAGCACAGATCCTAAATACCCAGCTGCCACAGGGCACTTGCACTTACTGTTCTCTTTGCCTCATGTGCTTCCTCCAGATACCCCAGTGGCTCACTCCCTCACTTCATTCATGTCTCTGCCCAAACATCACCTACTCAGAGAAGCCTCCCCTGCCTTCTCTATCTAAAGTCCCCTCCACCAGTTACTCTCCATCTTCTTCCCCTGCTTTATCCTTCTCGATAGCATTTATCACCACTTGACTTTTTATAATGTATTTACTGTACATCTCCTCCAGGAGGATGTGAACTACTCCTTCCAGTGGAGCATAGTGCCTGGCGCACAGTGGGGCTTTGATGAATGTATCATGAGTGGGTAGATGAATGAAGACAGAGATCAGGTGCACCTTTTCAGAAGACCACCCTGGCTGCAGGGTGTGGAGTGGGTCAGAAGGGCATGAGAAGAGGGAGAGAGAGTAAGTGAGAGGCGACTACCATCATCCAGGTGGGAGCTGGGGTGGATGGCAGCAGAGACACAGCGTGGGAATTCCAGGGTGCATCTGCGGGCTTAGAACTGAAGGCCGGGGCCTCAGAGATGGTGGTCAGGGTTGCCAGTTGAGCAGCTTTGGTGCCTGTCACCAAAATGGGGGCTCCAGAGGCAGGGGTGGTTCAGGTTGGAAGGCCACGTGTGCTGGGGAACAAGATGGAGAAGGCAAGTTTAGTTTGGGTTGCGTGGGGGTTGAGGAGCTCCTGGAACCCTCAAGGGCAGCTATGTAGAAGGAGCCTGGATGGGAGAGTCTGAAGCTTAGGGGAGGAGACTGGGCGAGAGCAACTGGTCTGGACATTGGGTCAGTGAGAAGAGGGTCCTGAAAAATACTATCGGTTAGGGAAACACGGAGGGCAGGGAGATGGAGAGGGAAGAAAGGAGAAGTAATCAGAAAACCAGAGTGTGGGGTCATGGAAGCCAAGGGAACAGCTAATCTGGAGAAGTAAATGGTCTCCGTGTCAGAAGGTCCCGAGAAGGAGGCTGAAGAGTTGGAGCCAAGCAAGCCCAAGGAGTGACGAAGAGAGTAGAATGAATTCTTGGGGGCCGGGGGCAAACAGCAAGGCCAGGTTCTCTTTCTTTCAAGTTTTTTTTAATAAGCCTGACTGTGAAACAGAAGACAGGCACTTCGCAAAGCTAGAGGGGTTCAAGAAGGCTGGTATTATTTTTCTTGAAAATGAGAGACTTGAACATGTTGAAAGGCTGCAGAGAAAGACCCAGAAGAGAAGGAAGATGCCGGCACGGGAGACGGGAGACGAGGAATTATGGGAGAGGGGTCTCTGGGAACACAGCAGGGGCTGGGGCCCGGGGTAAAGGGATTGGCTTCAGGCCAGAGAAATGGACACTCCCAAGGGGTGGGGGGGATGGAGAGCATGAGCTCCGGGTAAGCTTTTGTCCTGCCTTCCAAGGCCATCAGCTTCCTGAAGTTAACTGCCTGCTGGGGACGGAGGCAGGCCCCCGAGGGAGAACATTCTCAGCTCTCTAATGTCTTTACAAGAAATTAAACTTGAAGTAGAAAAGCCCAATTCAATTTTATCCAAAATGAGAAATGAGCGGAAATGATGACCGCAGTCCAGAGAGACAGAGGTGCCAGGTGGGGAGGGGGTTGGAATTTCACATAGACAGCTAAAAGGAGGAAGCCTGTTTGGCATTGAATATTCATTCCACACACACTCCCCAGGCCCAGGCCCCCCGCCCCACCCCCTGTGCTGGGTGCTGGAGACAGATGAGTCAGCATTGTAGGACGCCTATGGGGGATGGACAGTGCTGCTATTCGGGGGGTAATTGCTAACAACGGTGGGAAAGGTTTTTTCAGAGGAGGTGATGGTTTTAGCAGCCTCTTAAGGATTTGTAGGATTTCAGCAGGAAGAAATTGCTGGAGGTGGGATCATATTATTCTCCTTAATATAAGTGTAATTATACTTAATATAAAAGTTCTTAGCTCTGTGCCTGGTGCACCATCGGCTCTCAATTTAGAGGAGCCTTTAAAATATCATTATAAATCGGTTTCACACGTTTATAAGTTTGACGCCACAAAACTACCCCCCACCCCCCGATGATTTTTCTGATACTTACAATCACTGTGGGTCCTTGATATTCACAAGAAATAAGACAAGAGACTTCAAAGAATCCCAAACTGGGAAATACCCCCTCCAGCATAAAATATCCCCCTAAAAAGGAACAAAATGCAACTGGGAATGTTAACTGCCATCTTAGAGGTTTAATGATTATAAAGATAAGAATGAAGCAGTTTCTAAAGCTATAAATGTGTCTCTGCCACTCATCAACCTTGCCGGAAGCATCCTCTCTCATTTCAGCTGCTCTCTGTGCTCCAGCCGGGCAGCAAAAAAGCTTTTCCCTGTTTCCACTGAGAACAGCATGTGGAGGACTCATTCAGCATCGCAAATTTAAGCCACGACTGAAATCGACCCTCCATGCTTCAATTCACTCTCAGTTTCTGTCTTTCAGACCGACAGCCAATAATTTCTCAGACGTCTTTTTTTTTTCTTTCCACCACTTGCACCAGCAATTGGAATTCTTTGGGGGCCATTTTCTAGAAAGAACCAAAAATTTATTGCTGGAAGGTCAGCTAGGCTCACTCACTAGCTCCATTTCATGAACACTTTATTTAAATAATTACAAGCCACGGCACTTCAGATCCCTTGAAATGAGCCAAAATAGTACGCTCAACTCTTGAACGTCCTGGCTTTTCAATTCCCCTCCCCTCTTAGGAATATAGCCTTAAAATCTCCTGATGTTTCATGTCAACTGAATTGCAGGCACACATGCATGTACTCACACAATCCAGGTGCACACACGCTCACGCACACATAAGCACACGCAGGGACCTGCATCCATGCTCACGAGGAGCATGGATGTGTGCGTGTGCACATAAACACACATTGCATATAGGCTTACCCAGGTATGCACTCACACACACTTGCATGCACTCACACACACTTGCATGCACTCACACACACTTGCATGCACACACACAGACATGCACATGCACAATCACACAGTGTCGTGCACACACAGGTACACAAAGCATTCACAGCCATGAGATGCTCACACACAGACATACAAATGCATGCACACCTGCACACACACAGCACACGCACATGTCCAGGCACATCTTACCCCTCATGCACATATGCATACACCACATGCATGGCTTGCACAGGCCAGCAGGTACGGGACATGCGTGCACTCAGCCAAGAGCAAGCCCGAAGCAGGAGGAGGGGCTGGTGGACAGGGAAGGTAGACACATCATTCTTCCCCCTCTATTCCAAATGACTTCTCTTCCTTGGCACAAACTTTTGCTTTGGTATCTTTTGTTATTTTTTTAGATCACAAAGACATGGGACTGGAACCAAATCCCTGGGTTTTACATATGGGGGATGTAATTTCAAGCAATGAATCTGCTTGAATGAAATGACATATCAAAAGAAGAACTTGGGGTTTTCTTGGATTCTGCAGTCCTCACCTGCACCCCCTCCTCCCTCTCCACCTCCTCGCCCTGCTTTTCCAGCAGCAAAGAGGCAGCACCTTGAAGGGAAGCACGCTAGGCTAGAAGCCTGGAGTCTTGCTTCTAACTGCAGCGCTCACTCTTCATTTACTGTGTGACCCTGAACAATTCCCTCTCGCTCTTTGGTGGTTCCAACTCAAACATTTTAAGGTTCAGTTATCCCCACATAACAGGTAGAGAAGCTGCGACCCAGGGAAGTTAAAAGAATTTTCCTAGGGTCACATAACTAGAACTCAAATGCTGGAACTTCCTGCCCAGAGTCCATTGCCACAGGGCTTCTTAAACTTGAATGTGCTTTTGAATCGCCTGAGGACATTGTTAAAATGCAGACTGTTTCAGTAGGGCTGGGGCAGACCTGGGGTGCTGCTGCTGCTGCTGCTGTTGCTGGGCAATGATCAAGTCCTCGACAGAAGCGCCTTACTCTCTTCCACACTTCTTAAATGCATGTGTGTTGGTGGCCGGAGGAGGGGGTGGGCATGGGGGGTGCTGCTGAGGTTTGGCTCCCGGACATGGAACCCTCACCACTTGCTGGGACAGTGCTGATGTCTTCTTCTCCCAAAGCTGCCTCTCCCTTTCTCTTTGACGCTGCCCCCCCCCCTTTCCCACCATGTCCTCCTCATCCCTGACCCCACCTGCGGGCTGTGGGAATGGCAGTGGGCGGGAGAAGATCTGTATTCCACAAGGCTCTGAACTCCTGACCGCCTGGCACGCCTGGAGCAAGTCTCTTCTTTCTGAACCTCAGTTTCCCCCCATGTACAAAGAAGGGATTTGATGTGTTCTCAGCCTGGGCTGCACATCAAAATCATGGGCAGAGCTCTCAGAAAGTATCCTGGCCTCAAAGATTTTAAAAATTGGATGGGGTGGGACCCAGGCATCAGGATTAAAAACAAGCAAAAAAAAATCGCTCAGTTGATTCTAACGGGACACTAGGGTTGAGAACCACAAGTCTGGTCATCATTAAAGGTCAGTTCAGCTCCAACTGTCCATGTGTGGCCCAGACACCTTGCTACCAGATGCAAGGTTAAGGGATTGGTAAAGCCTCGGAAAGATTAGACAAGGCACAATTCCCCCCCACCCCCACCCCCACACTCTTGGAAAAAGCTCTTGAAATGTACGAACATTCAGGATAAAGACCCTGGTTTAGAGTTGAACTTTCTTTTCTTCTGATTGACACTTGATGCATGTTTTAATTAAAGACTCAACCCCACACTTCAATCACCTGCAGACCTCCCCCACCAACGCACCCTCCTACGGGAGGACCGGGAACAGCGTGGGCTGGGGTGGGGGGTGGGGGGGTGGGGTGGCTGGCAGCTGCCGCTGCACATGGTGAGTTAACCCGACATCACGGCCAAACAGGGACCCAATTAGCAGAGCCCCCTCGGCCGCCTCACAGCGGAGCGCAGATGGAACCATGAAAAGGTTTCCTTGCTGCTAGCCGGTAGTACGTCTGTAGAGTCTCGTGGTTTCCATGGTGACCTGTATCTTCCTGCAGCTGACAATGGGGCTCTGTCACCAGCAGGGAGGCTCTTGGTGTCTGAGAAGCCCAGCCTGGAATGGGTCAGACGGAGCCTGTCTAATCTCGGCTTCCTGATGCCTGCTGGTGGCTCAGGGCATATCCTTCCGGCAAGGGATGGTCACACCAGGTAGCCCTGGTCCCACCAGCCCTCCAGACAAGCCGGCACAGAGGCTCAGGTTTAGGAGAACGGGTGCCTCTCTCTG
Source organism: Tamandua tetradactyla (assembly GCF_023851605.1). NCBI lineage: Eukaryota > Metazoa > Chordata > Mammalia > Pilosa > Myrmecophagidae > Tamandua > Tamandua tetradactyla. Next base: position 27,933,715 of record NC_135333.1, read on the forward strand.
CACTGCTACTGGCCACGAAGGGTGGTGGGTGAGCTGAGGAGTGAGTGAGCGAATTGGAAAGTCCTTGCAACAGTGTCTGGGGCAGACCTAGCAACCTCTGTGTTTTCTCTCATTACTTACAGCCTCCCAGTCCCACACAGCGAGGCAGGCTCCGGTCTCCAAGTTAGAAGAGCATGGCCAGGGTAGTGGTCCTGAGGTTTGGCCTGGAGGATTTCCATCATCCCGAAGCCCAAAGCAGCTGTCCCGGGACCTCTGAGGGTGGGACTCAGGCATCAGCTTATTAAAACACAAAACAAAACAAAACTCTGTCAGTCATTCTGATGATCAGGCAAAATTCAGAACCCACTGAAATCTGCAAGCATTTGCCCTTACAAGTTGATTCAACTGAGTCCTGAGCTCCCAGGTGAGACCCTAAAGTTGGCATGGAATCGGGCAGGGGAAAGGCAGGGGGGAGGGGAACTAACTTTTGCTCAGTACTAGGCACCCTTTGTTGGTTCATTCCATCATTCATTCCACACATTTAATTAAGCTACCATGATGTACCCTGAATTGTGCAAACTGCTGGATTTGAAGCCTGGCCCTTACTAACTCATGGGAAAGGCAGACCATTTAAGGTCTATTATATATATACACCTGTAATCACAATGACAATGGCCTTGAAGTGTGGCCTAAGCAGGCAGGGAAAGCTTCCTGGAAGAAGCGGCATTTCAGTGGAGACCTGAAGTGATGTGGAGGAGTTTGAAAGAGCGGAGCACGCTCCACGTGGAAAAATCCCATATGTGCGGCAGGTCCTGTAGCTGGATCGAGCATGGCACCTTCAAGAAACCAAAGGATGGGCGGCCCGGGTTACGGCTCAGAGAGCGTGGGCTGAGAAGAAGGTGAAGAAGCCTCTGCAGAGCTGGGCAGGCCCCATTCCTGCAGGAGACCACGCAGGCCAGCTGGGGCTTTGCATCTTTATCCAAGCAAGGCAGAGCCCCTAAAGGATTTTAAGCAGGGGAGTGACATGATCAGATTTTGCGATTTAAAAAGGTCTTTCTGGTTGTCGCTGGGGATACTGTCAACCTAAGTCTATCAGACAAAGACCAACCTGAGCCCCAGGGAGATGGAATCACTTGTCAAGACTCCTGAGGCTAGCAAGTAGCAGAGGCAGGACCCTACCCCAGAGTTTTACACTCAAATGGCAGTTCTTTCCCCTGCCAACTCCCACCCTGCCATCCACCTCGTCCCTCCTCCTACTCACCCTCCTCTCAGCTTCCGCAGCCTTTTCCTTCCCACCACTCATTATAGAGTCTGAACTCCCCCTGAGGCCAGGCTCTTAATCCCTGTTTGATGTCATCCTTTCCCAAAGCCACTGTGAGAATATATCTTCATTCTTTGGGGGATGATCTGATTTTTAGAGGCAGCCAAAGGCCATTGGCAACCAGACTTAGGATATAAGTTAGGCGACTGCACTAGTCATCAACTGCTGAGTAACAAATGGTCTCAAACCCTAATGGCTCAAAACAATGATAAACGTTTCTTATCTCACACAGTTTCTGTGGGTCGGGAATCCGGACGCGGCTGGGCTGGGTGATTTAGTCAAGATGTCAGCCAGCGCCACAGTCTTCTGAGAGCTTGACTGGACTGGAGGCCCTGCTTCCAAGATGGCGCCCTCCATAGCTGACCATCAGCACGGGCTGTTGGCAGGAGGCCTCAGCTGCTGGCCACGTGGGGCTCCTCAGGGGCTGCTTGGGGGTCCTCACAACTTGGCAATTGGCTCCTCCCAGAGAGAATAATCCAAGAGAGAGAGCAAGGTGGAAGCCACTGTCTTTCAGGACCTAGCTTCAGAAGTCACACACATCATTTCTGTGCTATCCCATTGGAAATTCAGTGTGGGAGGGGACAAGGCAGCGGTGAGAAAAGCGGGAGACACAGGGGTCTTCGAGGAGCCTCCTGGAGGCTGCCACCACAGCGACCTCTCTGGGAGACGTGGTTAGGGTTCTCAAACTACAGACAGATTGTTTTTCTTGAACATCGATGGAAACTAGCAACCCAAATTCTTGAGGAGATGGACTCAGGGAGTGGCTCAGGAAGTGTGAGTAGCTTCCTGTGTTTCAATTCGGGTCCGCCAGCATTGATTGGGCACCTACTGCATACCAGGTCCACATTCATTGCCTCTTCTCACCCTCCCAAGCACACGCAAGGTAGGCACTTTTTGTCTTCTCAGTTTTACAAATGGGGATTCTGAGGAGCAGTGGGAAAACTGGGTGGGGACCAAGTGCCCTCCACAGCTCAGTGGCCAGGACAAGCTACACTTGGAAGCCAGAGAGAGATGGTCAGGAGGCAGGCTACAGGAGGCAGGCAGCAGAGTCGCTGCTGCTTTCTCTCACAACCCCTGGAAACGGGACGGAGCCATCCCAGCTGCTAGGCAGACCCCCAAGCCCAGCATGGAAGGGGCACCAGCTAGGGTCTGGTGGAACAGAAGCACCCAAATGAGGTCCTTGAGGAGCCTGCTAAAGCTGTGCACGCGGGTCAGCCTCTCGGGCGCAGAGCAGGGCAAAGGTGGGAGGGAGACAGTCCAGAGGGGCAAAAGGAAGATGCCCAATGTGACAGCATGGAAAACACAATGCTGATATAATAGCTAATGTCTGTTAAGCACTTGCTATAAGCTAAACATTCTTCTAAGCATTTGCATGTAGTGTTCATGTGAATTTCACTTTCACAACAACACATTTTATTATGACTCCATTTTACAGATGAGGACACTGAGGCATGGAGAACTTGAGTAACTTGCCCAAGGTCACACAGATGGCTCCCTGACAGGGCTCAGGGCACCTGATCCTGTTTTCATGCCACTCCACAAGTGCATTTACTCCTTAGCTTCTTGGCTTGGCCTCAGTTTGCCCGTGACGATCAGCTTCTCTGGGTCCCCTTCTGATGTAGTAAAAGGCCCTTAACCATGAGTCAGGAGAAGTGGGTTCAAGTCTCACCTCCACTGGACTCTGTGGCCTTGGGTCCGCCACTCCTTCTCCCTGAGCCTCAGTTTCCCCAATTGTAAAGCAAAGGGCTTGACCCGGTCCATCTCTCATATCCCTCCTGGCCTCGAGGCTCTGTGTAAGGTTTGATTCTCCTGCCCTTGCCGTCTCCCCTACCTTCTTCTCCCCAACCCACCCAGCAACCCTCACAGATCATTGGCTGACAGCTTCCTTTTTTTCTACAAAGAGCTTGAGCCTGTGGCTGGGCTCTTTATTCCTACCTCCTGGAAAATGCCAGGGAAGAGACTCTGAACCTGAGGTAAGGGCAGAATGAAAAACACAAAATAACATCACCCCTGGACCGCAGCACTGCCGAAGTGAAGGCATAAGTGGGTTACAGACGCCACTGGGGATCTGCAGCAAAGCTCCCGCCTCCCTGCTTAGCATCTTTGCTTTGAAAACACCGAGCATAAAGAACACGTACACAGAAGGAGTCGGCCACGGATGGAGAAACAGCCGCCAGTTATACCTGCAGCGTTGCCACACATCCTAGCAAGGGCAGGGCAACTTGGGATGCTCAGGAATGAGGGTGTTGGTCCCACAGCACCCATTACCACCACCCACACACCTCAATCCCAAACCAGCTCACCCTATCCTAGCCAGCAGGCCCCAGTCCCGAGGGGAGACAGGACTTGAAAACACCTCGGAGGGAATAAACCAGCTGCTCTAGTTGGGGAAAGGGTGGTTCAACTATATCCTAGCCTATCCTGAGGCTAGGATATAAGTAAGTAAAAGTCAAATAGGGAAAGGAATACCCACTGTCCAAGGGCCTCATTTAGTTGTTCAAGGGCAGAAGAGAGCAGGGAGATTGATGGAAAAAAGAAAGGTGGTGGTGATGGGGGGTGCAGAATTAGTAGCAAATGCAGCTGGGCCCGGAGTGTGGTTAGATGCATGGATTAGTAGCCTCGTCATCGGGTAATTTTCCTGAGAGGCCAGCACCTGGGGGGCATTTGCTTTCCAGCCAGCAGCCAAGGGCACGATTCCAGCCAATGAGCGCTCTAAGTGTCTTGGCACCAGCTCAGAGGAAACGTGTTGTTCCGCTATCAATCACTCCTCCTGGAAGCTGGCACTATCCTGCTCCCAGCCCCTCCGAGCCTCAGCTGTGCTGCCTGTTGCTCCAGCTTCATCAGACGCAGGTGGAACAGCAGCAGAACTGCCCCCTCCCCTCCCCAGGGCACAGACGTCCTTGGCTCTCTGCTGTGTCTTGTGTGACGTGGGGTCAAGGCTGGGATTGTCTTGGCCACCGTGTCCCTCACTGACGATGAAGAAGCTTCTCCTTCTTAGGTCTCTCCACCTCCACTCTTGCCTCCCTGCCCTCGGTTCTTCCCATGGGAGCCAGGATAGGAACTGTAAACCTTCAGGCAGATCACACCTCTCCCCTGATCCTCACCTTCCAAAGGCTTCCCACCCTATCCAGCAAAAAACCCAAATCCCTTCCCAGGACCTCTGAGCTTCTGGCCCCATCTCTGGCCACACTCCCACTTGGGTCTTCTTGCAGTACCTCATCATGTATGCTCACACCTCAGGGCCTTTGCACGTGCTGTCCCTGTTCTTTTTCCAGATACACATACATGCCTTGATCTCTCACTTTATCCAGTCTCTACTAAATGTCACCTATTCAAGAGGTTTTCTCTGGCTACCTTGTCCAAAAGAACAATCCCACTCCCTTCTTCCTGCTTCTCGTTTTCTTCTTTGCACCTATCACACTTTGCAGTTTTATATATATATGCATGCATATGCATATACATACATATACAGTTTATTTTATTTACTTTGTTTATCTGTATCTTCTACATTGTAAATTTCGTGGGGGCAGAAAATTGGTTCTGTTCACTGCCTTATCCCCAGTGCATCTAGCATGGCCTGGCATATGGTAGCCCCTCAAAATGAATGAGAGAAAATTTGGCCCAGAGTTGTTGAAGGCAAGTATTTGAAGAGAGCTCTTGCTGGGTACATGTGCCAGCTCTGCTACCGATTAACTTCACACATATCTCCTCTTAAGTCTTCAGTTACCCTCTCCGCAATGTAGGAGAATCATATGAGATCACTTTTTTTTTAGTATCTTTTTTTTATAAGCGGCAGAACACTGCTTTCAAATGAAAACCTGTGTGTCAACCCAACAGATGAACTGGAGGTGCTCGTGTTGAAGGTGGGGGTCTTGTAATCGTGCCCACTTGTCCCCCTTGCTTCCTCTCACCATCTGCAGCTCAAGAAGGACCAGGGAAGGCTCTTCTGGGAATCGTTTACAATCCAATGGATTGAGGGATCCCTAAACCCCAGCAATAAATGTATTATTGTTCAGCAAGTATTCACCAGCAGCTCTGCCCGCTGATGTTGGGCTTGGCCATGTGACTTGATTTGCCCAAAGAAATGTGGGCCTAAGGGACAACATGACAGTTTCCAGGGGAGGTTTTAAGAGGCATTGCAAGTCTCCCCATCCCTCTTGCACTTCTTCCGTCTTCAGTGAGAACATCCCAGCCCAGACAGCAGCTTTCTTTCAGGTCCTGGAATGGGGGACCCATGGAGCAGAACTGATCCTAGCCTGGCCCTGAGCTGCAGCAGCTGGTCCCTCAACCACTCACCAGCAATGCAAGCAAGAAATAAATACTTCTTGTTGCAAGCCACTTAGACGTTGGAGTTGTTTGTTTTGCAGCATAACAGAGTGAAAACTAATGTAGGTCCCTTCTAGCTTTGATGTAACTTTCTCTCAGCTTCTGGAGGTGGGGTGGTTGGCATTATTTACAGACACAGGGACCTAAATTTGGAAGTTACTTAGCCAGCTTTTTAGCTATTTCCTCTACTTGTGATCCTCCCCCCAAAACACTGCTTTTTTTTTTTTTTTTTTTTTTTTTTTAAAGGAAAGACAGAGAGAAGGAAGGAAGGAAGGAAGAAAGGGAAACATCTTTTAAACATTTTCTTGTATTCTGTTTCTCCGTTTTTGTTACATGGGCTGGGGCCGGGAATCGAACCGAGGTCCTCCGGCATAGCAGGCAAGCACTTTGCCCGCTGAGCCACCGCGGCCCGCCCCAAAACACTGCTTTTGCTCCCTACTCTAATAAATACACAGGTCTCAAAATTTGAGGTTCACTATCTGCATGCATGGTGAAGACATGCTTTTATGGGCATCCAAAGTCATTCATTCATTCACTCCCTCATTCAACCAACATTTATTATACATATATGTGTCTATTCACCTAAATTTGAGTAGAAAGGATCACACAATTTTAAGTTTCTGAGTCGCCACTCAGAAAAAACAACCACAACTAAAAACCCTTTCTAGTAAATGTTAATGGTGTACTTGCTTTTCGAGGGCTACAGAGATGAAAACAAGAGTCTGCCTCCTAGGAATTTAGGATATTACACTCCAGGCAGGAAAAAAAAAAAAAGAGTCTGACATGACTAAACCACCATCAACAACACAAAAAGACCTCCTCATCTCAAATTCAAAAAGCCGCCCATCATCTCTGCTTTGTGAGGCTGTATAATTTCTGAAACTGATGCTGCTTATAGCACATACAAGAACATTTTTGTAACCACAGAACCTATTATCTGGCTTACAAGCAGCTAAAAACATCACCAGCCCATCCTTTTTAGCTGCCTTTACTGAGGCTAATTTGCACAAACATCATTTGGTGAGAGAGCCGTAGTACGCACAGCGGGAAGAGTGTGCCTTGGGGTTCGGACATACTGTGTGACTGGGTGTCCCAGGGCAGGATGTTTCTCCTCTCTGAACCTCAGTTGCTGCATCTGCAATGTGGGCTTGTGTGAACAAAAGGAGCTGGGTGAGATGCTCTCTTATTGCTCCAAGGCTTTTAGACTACACCCAGAATTTCAAGAGCACGTTCTAGTGCATCAGTTAAGCCCAAGCACTCAGAGACGTGATCCCAAAGAGTACTCTTGCTCCCCAGCTCAGTGAGGCAGGGCTGAAGGTGGGAGGCTCATCCCCAACCCCCCAAGCTCAGGAGATTCTAACCAGATTCTACTCCTCTACCTCCTACCTTCCCCTCTTTGACCTCATCTTCCTTCCAGCCCCTGGCTCACCGCACTCCAGCCCCAGTGCCTTCTTGAACATCACAAGCAGATTTCAGCCCCAGGGCCTTTGCACTTGCTGTGTCTTCTGCCTGGAATGCACTTGACCCAGATATCCATGTGCCTCCCACCTGTAGTTACTGCAAATTCTTGCTCAAACGTCTCCTGACTTGCTTTATTTTTCTTCGTGTACTCATCCTTACCAGAATGTCAGCCTTGTAAGGCAGTGGTCTTGGTCACTGCTGGATCTCCAGCACCTAGAGCCTGACCCATAGTAGGTGCCCCATAGGTATTTGTTGAGGGAGTGAGCAAATGAACAAATGTGCAGGGTGGATGTCCACCTCCAACCACCCCAGGCCTGGTGCTGCCCACTAGACCCCGTGGCCCTGTGGAGTTTGAGATGCCCACCCAGTTGATAGGATGTTAAAGCTGCTGGAGTTCTAGCGGACCAAGTTGAAAAAAGGGGGAGACCAAGTCCTGGAGCGGGGAAGAATTCTCTTTCACTCAGCTGGCCCAGATCACACAGCAAATTGCCTGTCTCGGACCAGGAGTCCCTCTTGGCCTCCAAAGGGGGAGAGGATGGGAAGGAACTGACATTACTGAGAGTGTTCAGTGAGTGACAGCTATTACTACAGGTGTTATTACCACAAAGCCGAACATGCAGGGTATACCTCTACGAATGTTGCATGAATGGATAGATGGACCAATTCAGACCAGTGGAAGTGGGGTGGATGGGTGAACGGGAAGAAGTTGGTAAGAGGTAAGTGAACAGATGGATGAATGGATAGATGGATAGATGGATGATGGAACAGACTAATGGACATGTCAGCAGAGAGATAAGCTCTGGGGCGGACAATAGGTGAATGTGAAAGAGCACAGGATAAATAGATAGATGGATGGTTGGATGCATTAATTACGGGTCAATAGCAATCAATCAGAGAGACTGGTGGTTAGTCAGACCAGTGGATCAATAGTAGGATGAATAGATGGATGGAGGGTGGGAGAGAAGGAGGGATGGACATGTGGGCAAATTATTGGGTAGGTTAGTGGAAGGGCCAAAGGGCAGGGAGAGAGGTTGATGGATGGAGGACCAAATGGATAGTAGGCGTCCCTTCCACTTGAACTAAAACTGCGGAGCTGGTGGCAGCCCGGAGGAGAGGTCAGGAGCGTCTTGCTCCAAAAGGGTGACCCTGGAACTGGTGCAGTGAGAAGTTCCTTGTTGCATCCCAATGTCTGCCCTTGCAGTGGAGGCCCTATGGAGGCCCTGTGGAGCAAGGTTCCCAGAGGAGGGCAGGCATGCCTGACCCTCACATGCATGCACTCCTCTAATACTGCAGGGTTGGGGGGTGGTTCTGGGGTGTGGGGGAACTACAACTCCTGGCTCCCACCACGCAAAGCATTAGGTAGCTCCTCCCAGACACGGGGGCAGGGAATGACCTTCAGCTGGAGAGGCCTTGCACAAAGGCCAACCGAGAGTATGACTCTGGGGACTCCACGGGGCTGGGCCAAAAGAACAAAACGTCCGGTTCACGGGAGGCTCTGCCGCAGGGAGGGACGGCTCCGGATAGAGGCGCCTCGGGCTTACTGCTGGCTCAGCCGCCCAGGCCTGAGGGACCTTGGACAAGTCCCTTTCCCTCTCCAGCCCTGGTTTTCTCATCTGTAAACGGAACCAAATCATCTCCACGGTCCCTTTCGGTTCTGACATTTCCGGACGTTCGGATTCTCAGGTTTCCAATCGCACAGCAGGGAGAGAGCGAGAACCGTGGGAAGGGGCCCTGGGGTGGGGCGTGGACAGTGGTTCACTAGCAGCTCTTCCGCTCCTCAGAGGAGACTTGGGGTCTACTTTCAGACCATCGAGGGTTCAACTGACAGCGAGGGCACCTTGCGATGGCTCCCGGCTCCACTCAATGCACCCTGAAGCCCGCCCAAGGCCCACGAAGCCCCAAAGCCCCGGGGTCCCAGGCCCCGCCCACCTCCCTGGCTTCTCCTCCAGACGCTGCCTGTCACTCACCCTCTCACTCGCTCGCTCCTCCCCTACGTGCTCCCTCCCTCGCTTCCGGTATGGCCACCTATTTAAATTGCAACCCCTGTCCCCACCCCAGCTGTCCCATCCCTTCAGCATTTACTGCTTTCTAACATCCTCTTTAATTTACTTCCTTGGTTCATTGACTGTTTTCTCCCAAACACAGTGTCAGCTGCACGAGAGAGGCTTTTCTCTGTTGGGTGCCTGGTCCCCCACTATTATCTGAGGTTTCCCGTGAGCCTGACGCGGTGCTAAGGTCACCCATTCATTCCTCACAGCGTCCCCAAGAGGCAGACACTGTTATTATCTTCTTGTCTGCGGATGAGAAAACAGAGGCTCAGAGAGATGCCGCAGCAAGGCTGTTACCAAACCTGCCAAGGTCCCACCCAGCCTCATCCCTGGAGAGCTCATGGAGTTAGCGGAGTCCTACCCTGCCGCCTTGGGGCCTTGACCTTGGCCGGGTACCTTCCCCTCTCTGAGTCTCAGTTTCTTCACCTGTAAAATGGGACAACAGCAGCCTCGCCTCCACAGGCTGTTGTGAGGGTTGAGAATGCGGTGTGTGCAAGCACTGTAGGTAAAGAACGGCGCCCGGTGACCTGGGTGTTGGCGGCACTCACTCTCCATCTCTTCCTGGTGCCTCAGGCAAGACCCGGCCCCGGGCTTGGTTCTGGGGTCATGCAGGAAAACGACACTAACTGGCTTGAATTTAGAAATCCAGTCCCTTCTCCCGGGGCCCCTCTCTTTCTAGCACCCTTGAACGCTGCCTCCCAGGGACCAGGCAGCGGCGGGCGGGGAAAGGAAGGCCTCAGAGCTTTTCCCAGGCTGCAGGCCGCCGGCAAGCCGTTCGCATTCCTCCACCGCAGCTGGGCTGGGTCCTGAAGTGGCTTTCCCAGACCCGGCTGGCCCCTGCCTGCTGGGGATAAACGCGGGGGAGGGCCTTCCGCAGAGGAGGCTGTGCCGGAGGTCCCAGGCCTGAGTTCGCTGTCTGTGTCGGGACCGTTGCAACCCTCTTGGGCAATTCCAGACCTGCTTCTTCACCGAGGTGGCTGAGCCCCGACTGCACTTTCCTTGGGTGTAGTGCTGGAGGCCAGAAGAATAGATAAAGCAGCCCCCCCGATTTTCCCAAGAGACAGCTTCCCCCTCACCAGCCCCGGCCTTTTTCTCAGGGCAAGTTGTTCTCTATTTTTGTCCTCAGGCTCCACATCTGTACAATGGGCTGGTTGAGCTGGCTGATTTGCCCAAATCCTTTCCCTCTCTGCAGCAGGTTAGCGCTGGAAGAGGAAAGCGGGGGTTTAGCTGGAAAGGGCAGAGCATTTAGTGAGCTCCAGCTGTATGCCAGATGCTTTTCAGACACAGTCTCATGTGTCTGTCAGTACAAATGTGTCACTGCCATGTAGCTCAGTTTCAAATTCCAACTACTGCCACTTCCCAGCTGCATGGCCCTAGGGCAAGGACCTCATGTTTTGGACCCTCAGTTTCCTCATCTGTAAAATAGAGATCATGACAGAGGATTGTAAAGAGATGGTGCAGAGAAAGCTCTGAACACAGTGCCTGCAGCTGCTGTACAATGAATATGTATAGTAGTAACAATAATTAATAATAATAGCAGCTATCATTTACTGAAGACTTAATTGGTGCCAGACACTGAGCTGAGAATTGAGTTTATGTCGATGAAACTCATACAGCCAATCCTGGGCTGAGCTTATAATAAAGCCCGGGTGCCAGGCTTAGAAAAGTACTCATATCCATAATTAGGTCATTGCAATTGAGGCCCAAAAAGGCCCCAGTTCACACAGCTGGGGTGGGAGGTGAGATCCGCTCCCTGTCTGTCTGTTTCCCAAGCCAGTATTTTTCCATGGCACTCCAGCCCCTCTAGATCAGGTGAGACCTCCCTGCTTCCCCTTTCTTGGGTTTCAGCAGAGAAAATCGAGGACCAGACATGGGAATGGACTAACCCAAGGTCACAAAGAAGAAATCTGTCAAAGGCAGACCTGGACCTCTGGGCATCCTGCCCAGGCTCTTCCCAGGGGAAGCATAAAATAAAGATGATGGCCAGTGACAGACAGTGCTTACTGGGGCTGGCTCTGTGCCAGAGGGCGGGATGGACTCTTTACATGCCTGGACTCATTCAGGCTTCACGCAACATGTTAACCCATTTCACAGAGAAAGATCCTGAAGTCTCAGAGGTCCTATGATATGCCCAGAGACACCCAGCAAGTTAAGGGTCTCATTTAGAATCCCCAAATTCCAGCTTGTTCAACACCATCCCTAACCCTGTACACCCTGCCCCTGCCAGCTAGCTGACCCGTGCCACAGGGAGGAGACAGGTGGCTGGGGGGCTGCCAGCTCAAGCCCCTTGGGGACTGAGGGTGATTCTTCCTGAGCAGTCTTCAGGGAGAAAGGTGACCTGCTGGCGCCATCTAGTGGCCCTGGGGAGACATGCCATCTCCCTGGGGCACATCCGGAACCACAGCACAGGGAACTTTCCCATCCTCCATCCAGCTTATTCCTTGTAGCAAATTGGCGAGGTTGAGCTAAATGTAATAAAAAATGGTCATTTTACATATGAGAAAAATTAGGCCCAGAGAAGGGAACAACACGCACCCAGCCAAGGACCAGATCCAGGCGGATGGAAGGGAGCTGGGCTCGAAGGGCAGGGAGTCTGACAGCCTCCGTGGGAGACCAGGGCTGAGGATTTATTTCTTGTGGATGCCTCTGTGAAAGGGTCGGGACGCTGAGGCCCGGAGGCTGAGCTAGGGCCCCGGGTGGCCCATCTCCCCAACCCTTCTCCGCGCACACCCAGGGGCTTCGTGCGGGTTTGCGGGCAGGGGGTGGGAGAACACAGGGGAGGATGTTCCTCCTGGGTTTGGCCCTGGAGGGCCCAGAGCCCAGGGCCTGAGGAGGCTGTGGCTAGTGGTTGTTGGATTGTGAGCTGGTTCCTGGGATCAGGGGAAGGGAGGCAGGTAGAAAGCATAGACGGTCCTGATGAAGTGACGACCTGTGTCCTCTCATTGAGAAATCTCATCATTCAAAGGGACAAACATGGGGAGAAATCCATGATTCTAAGGGCCAAACATGGCCAGAGAAGTCCTGTGATTCTTAGAGACAAACAGAGTCTTTGCTCTCAAGGAAATTGGTATTATTCATTCAACAAACACTCACAGATCACCTCCTCTGTGCCTGTCCCATGACAAGTGCTGGGGACCCTGAGACAACCAGACCTGCCTCCTGTTTTGCAGGATCCCACAGCCCAGTGAGACAGACAAACAGATAACAGACCACAAGAACCCAGAGCAGATCAATGAGATTGATGGTGGGGGGGAATGGGCTCTGCAGCGAGACATCTAGCTGACGATGCTAAGAAAAATAGTGGCTAGCATTTATATTGAGTGTCTACTATGTGCCAGGAACGGGTGTAATTTGGTGAAACCCTAACTCTTACTGGCTGTGTGACTTCCGACTAATTACTTAGCCTCTCTTGTCTTCCAGGTTCTGCAAAATGGAAACCACAATGCCTATCTTGGTAGCTTATTGTGGGGTTTAAGTGAAATGGTAAGTGTGTGTGTGTGTGTGTGTGTGGTGTGCATGCATGGTGCCTGAAATATCGTAGGTATACCGTAACTGGTAGCCACTACTGAAATAAAAAATGTTTAAATAGAAGGGTACTGAAGAGGCCCCACAACCCCAAGCTTATGCTAAGTGTTATCTGAAGGTAGGGGATGGCTCAGTTTGGGGTCAAGGAGAGGATCAAGGTTAGACTCCTGGAAAGGAGGGGAGACTTGACCAGCGCCTGGAGGGGCAGGAGGGCCCCCCCACTCCTCCCTCCTCTACCCCCTTCCCCTCTGGGGTGCATCCCCCCCACTCCATCCCACCCCACTGCCCTGGGTGGGGCCACATCTTCTCTTGCCTAGACGCCAGTTTCCACTGGCCTCACAGTCCCCACCTTCTCCTCTCTGCAGCCAGGGGGAGCATCTGCCACACAAATCTGTGTGTCTGTGTCTCTTCCCGGCTTGTCGATCCCCACAAGAAAGGGCATTCAATGGATGCCATTTGAGGCACACCTCCTTCCGGGCAGGCCAATTTCCCTCACCTCTTGCCTTGTGCCTACGAGACCCAAAGGTTCAGCCCCCCCTGGAATTACACCACACCTAACAGACCCTGCGGGCTCTCTTCTGCCCAGGCCATCTGCCTAGAGTCTCTCCTCCATCCTTTGTCCCCCTGCCTCAGCTTTCCAGGTTCATGCTAACCCTCCCACACATCCCCTCCTGACAAGTCCAGAGAGAGCATTCCCTGCCCCAGCTTAACGCCCCTCACCCCTTGTGCATTATGGTGTTCTAACGTTTGAGTTCTTAGTCCATCTTCCTAACTCAGTTAAGTGAGATCATCGTGATGAGGTGCTGGAGGGATGTTCACATCAGGATTACAATGAGGCTGGGTCTTCATGCTCCCTGCAGTCCCCTGCTGAGTACTGATAATGCGCCCATCTACCTGATGGCACTCACCTGCCCAGGCACTTCCGTGGCACCAGCCCTGCTCTTGGGGCTAGTAACTCCCTTGATCCTCCCAACACCAGAGGAGGCTGCAATTGCCATCATCCCCTTTTAGAGATGAGCGAGTGAGCCAGGCTGGCCAGCCCCAGGGGCTGCCCTCTCCTGGAGGCAGGTGCTGCCCCTCTGCTGCGAACAGCTTCCTCCCCGCCCTTCCCATGGTGGGCTTGGGTCACCTCGGGGCCTCAGCCTCAAAGCCTCCTCCTCAAGGGGGCCTTCCCAGGCCACCCTATTATACACTACTGCTGCACCCTTTGTGATTCCTCCTTAGATGCATCTCAGGGTATTTCTTTGAGTTTGCTGTCTGATGTTTGCAACACACACGCGCGCACACTCATTCACACAAACACAGTCACATTCAACCGAGAGAGCAAGAACCGTGATGGTGTTCACTGCTGTGGCCCTGAAGTCCAGCACGGTTTAGCCAGCCTCTGAGCTGGTCCCCAGAGGTCCTTGCTTACTGGGGTTCAAGACTTTGGGTGGCTCCCTTCCACACTGAACAGGCTGGACATGTGCTACCAATAGGATGTTGTATAACGACGGAGTTTGCCTACCAAGGCCAGGCCGTGGAAGGCATCGTGGCTTCACCTTGCTCGCTTGGATCTTTGGTTCTGCTGTGCGATGATGCTCAAGCAGCCCCACGGAGACGAGGTGAGGAACTGAGGCCTCCCGCCAACAGCCCTTGCAAAAGATGAACCAGCCCCTCTCAAGCCTCCAGATGCTGGGAGCCCCGACCGACAACCTGAGTGCAGCCTCACAAGAGGCCCTGAGCCCAAGCCACCCAGTTAAGCTGCTCCCCAAACTCCCGACGCCAGAAGCTTTGTGAGATGATAAATGGGTATTGTCTTTTTTTTTTTTTTTTTTTTTTTATTTTACATGGGCAGGCACCGGGAATCGAACCCGGATCCTCGGGCATGGCAGGCAAGCGTTCTTGCCTGCTGAGCCACCATGGCCCGCCCTGGGTATTGTCTTAAACTACTAAGTTTGGAGTAGTTTGCTATGAGCGATAGCTAACAAATGCAACACTTAAGAAATATTTGTTATATGATTAGTTGGGTGGAGGTCAACTGGGCCCTTTCTCTGTGCTGGGCATTGGGCTTAGGTGCCCACATGTAGGTAAGTGTCACAGTGGCCTCAGGAGACTGTTCCTGCCACAATGCTTAGTTTACAGATGAAGAAACAGGCACGGAAGTTTCAACCACTCTCCTGGCATCACAAGGGCCTGGGACTTGCCCCCAGGCAGTTTGGGAGCACAGCCTCCACTCCACCCCAGACTGCCTGCCGGCTCCTGACCCATCTGGCCCCCCACGCTAACTCACTTGGGGCCAGGATGAGGCCCCTCCACAGGTGGAGGCTGAACCCTGAGCTGGGTTGACATGGGTGGTGGAGCTGGGGGCCGTGTGGCTCCTTCTGTCCAGCTGCTGGCAGCACCTGCCTATCACCCATGGGGGATGGGGTGGGAGGAGGAGGGCAGCTTCCAAGTGGAGCCAAGTGGCTGTAGGGTGGGAGTAGGGTCAGGGGGCTCAGGGTCTCGTCCACTTGTCATTGCTGTGTGGAGGTAACACCCCAGGCACTGGCTGGGACTCAGACCTCAGGGGCTGTCTTCTCTGGATCTGAAACAACACAGCAGAAGTGCAGCTGGAAATAAGGACGGAACCCCCAAGCCCCTGTTTACCTCTGGTAAAGGGAGCCTCAAAGGGTCTGCCGTCTTCTAGGGAGCCCACAGCATCAAGAGCTGCCAGGTATGACAGGCCCGGATGCTGGCCCGTCCACATCCTGGTGCTGCTGTGACACTCACTGTGTGACCTCAGGCAAGTTCCCTGACCTTTCTGTGCCTCTGAAAATGTCACCTAAACAAAAAATTTAAACCCCCCCCCAACAAATGAATGAGCAAGACATTAGACAGATGTGTACCAGAGTCTTAAGTTTATCAGGTGGGTCCTCTTTCCAATGACCTTGCAAGTTGGGTGTCATTGTTGTCATTTATGGAGAAGAATCTCAGTCTTAGATTAGGTTAAATCAATGTCTCAGGGGCCATACAATCGGGAGACAGTCAGGACTCAAACCTGAAGAACATCCTTGTCTCCATGCCATGCCATCACTCATTATTTTTATGCCTTTAGGGCCTACCACTGTGTGTGACGTGGACACATGGGAGATGTAGTCATGGTTGTCAAGCAAATGGATAAAATGCTTGGGGAGGCAGTGAGTTCCCCATCACTCTAGAGGTATGCAAGCACAGCCTGTGCCTGGTAGGGTTCCTCAAGCATTGGATGTGTACTTGAACTCTGTGCCATTCAAGGTCTCTTCCTGCCCCGAGATCCTAGGGCTTGCCACTGTCCTTCCCTGGGAAGCAAAGAGGAACCAGGAGTTATTAGAAATGTTTTACAGTTAAGGAAACTGAGGCTAGAGCCAGAATTTGCTCAAGATCACTCCTCCAGGCCAACACGAAGCAGCATCAGGGCTTCTGTCCAAGTGCTCACTAGATATAAAGGGACAACAAAGGGGAAAGCTGGGCTCCTGCCTGCAAGGGACTAGGGAAGGCAGAAAGGTGAAAAAGAAAAATAGGATCCCAGGTGAGGTGAGGAAAAGGCAAAACTTAGAGCCAAGGGCGGGTTCACAGAAGGTGTACTAGGTTGGGGGACAGGTGAAGGTCACCAGAAACTGGGTGAGAATCCACAAACCTCTTTTGGTCCAATTCCCTCACTCAGCAGACTAATTAAGACCCAGGGAGGCAGACTCGCTTGTCCCAGACCCACAAGATAGAGGTAAGATCAACAGAGCCCAGGACTGAGGAGCAGCCGAGAGGAGGGGCATGGAACAGGGACGGGCTTTGCAAAGCCCAACGATCTAGAAAAAAGTGGAGGATAATTCCTGGTGCAGAACCAGGTCTGGGTTCAGGATCTCCTGGCCTTGGCTCAGCCCCTCTTCCCTCCCACCAGATAACACAACCAGCTGCCATCTCCCAAGCACTCAGGACAGGCTAAACCGTCTCCCAGGTGTTGTGCATGTGCTTACTCATTTAACCTCATAACAGCCCTGGGAGGTAAGGACTGGGAATAGTATCCCTTCCCTTTCTTCAGAAATGGAAACTGAGACCAGAGAGGTCAAGCAACTTGCCTAAAGCCACACAGCCAGTGAGTGGCAGAGCTAGGAGTTAACTCCAGCCGTTTGAGGTCTTTACCTCAGTTCAAGTTCTCTGCCACATGACACCCTGGCTCAATGGCTGAGGCCAGACCTGACCCGAGGCACCTTCCTGGAGGTGGAGGGTGGGCCCATCCTCTTTTCCTCCAGGGTCATCTCATCTGACCTCTGGGGCAAGAATATCTCAACCTGCCTCCACCTCTAGGAACCACAGCCCATGCACGTGGCATGGTGACAAAGCAGCTGGCAGCATCGGCACTGCATGAGCATTGTGTGCCCGCGACCCGACAGACACCTCTTTCTTTTTTTTTAACAGCTTTATTGAACTAGAATTCATATGCCATACAATTCACCCATTTAAAGTGCACAACCCAGTGTTTTTTTGTCTATTCATGGAGTTGGACGACCATGGTCACAATCTAATTTCAGAACACTTTATCACCCTAAAAAGAAACCCCATACCCATCAGCCGTCCTTTCTCTTTCCCCCAAACTCCCAGTCCTAGTCAACCACCATTCTCCTTTTTTTGTCTCTATGGATTTGTCTACTCTGGGCATTACATATAAATGGAAGTCTTCAATATGGGGTCTTCTGCAGGCACCTTTCTGGAGCCTTATAACAACCCTTTGCAGTAAGATTTTATAGATGAAGAAACAGAGGTTCTGAGTGGTCAAGTAACCTGCCCAAGGTCATCTGGCTCAGAAGTGGTGGGCAGGATTTAGATCAGGCCTGCTGACTTCCAGAGCCCCCAGCCTGGAGGGGCCCCAACTGCCTTCGGGTCCTGGGGGCAAGGATTTGGGGATGGGAAGTAGGCTGAGAAGGTAAGGGGAGACTGTGGGTCCTGAGGGCCAGGGGTGGAAGGCGGAGGGTCGAGGGGAGGTGACAGGGCCCTGTCACCAGACACCAGGATTCCAGGACAGGGCAGGCAGTGGGGGAAGGGGCCGCTAATTTTACCCCCAGGCGTCACTCAGGTTCTGGCAATTCTGGCCTCAGCTCTCTCCTCCAGTTACTTCTCCTGGATGGTTTCCCTACTTTTGCCTCCTCTCCCTCTGAAAACAGACCTTCTCTTCTCAGCTTCCAGATCCTGAGCCCTGAAGGATGACTCAGCTCATCCCCAGAGCTGCCTGAACCCTCTGCCACCTCCCCTTCATCCCGGCCCCCCACCCCCCACCCCAGGCACCTGTCCCTCCCTGGCCGCTGGCTGCCTTCCAGGACTTGATTGCTATCACAGCAACACCACAGCTGTGCCAGGACCTGCCTCCACTAGCCTCCGAGTTGGGGGGCGCCCTGCCATGCAGCACGTCCTCTGGGCCAGCCGCCTGCCCGGGGTCTCCACGCGCTGCCAGTCAGAGGACCCTTCTCACCCCCTTTCTGGCCAGCTCCCTTGGGATCAACACAAGAACCCTCTTGGAATGTTCCTTCTATTTTAAAAATAATTTCCATATCTTGACCAAAATAAATCGAAGTTTAGAAAATGCTCTGTCAGGCTGCTGTCTGCTTTGGACCCCCTATTTGATCCATTTGATGATTTCTTAGAAATCATCGATTTAATGGACCCTTGACAGGTTGGGAAAGTTTTTCCCTTTGCCGGGTAAGGAAACTGAGGCTCAGAGAGGGAAAGTGGCCTTCCCAAGGTCACTTGGCAGGGAAGGATCAGGCTTGGAGCATGAATGTGAGTCTGCCTGGGCCCCCAGCGCCACGTCCCTGGGAGTGGGATTCTCAGTGTGCAGTTGTGAGTGCCACTGGCCAGTGTGGGGAGGCACCTCTGTGGCCTCCTGTAGCCTAAGCATCAAACGATAGCGGCAGCTGCTTACCACACTGGGGGTACCAAACCTTTATCTACTTCTTCACCCACGATTCATTTCAAGCCAGACAGCCTGGGCTGAGATGCCAGCTCCACCAGTTGGTGCTGGGTGACTTTGGGCAAGTCAGTTCACATCTCTGAGCCTCAGGCTCCCCACCTGTAAAATGGGTATGCTTGTAATAGTCCCTGCCTCCTAAGGCTGTTGGGAAGATCAGATGAGTTCATATGTGTGCAGTGTTTAGGAGATGCTGGCACGAGTTACCTGCTCAATGAACCTGAGCTGTTATCCTTGTTATTATCCCCGGCAAGGGCCCTCTGTAAACAGCCACCCTACCTGACCTCATGGAGCTTCCAGGGAAGTGAGAGAGACACTCAAGTTAATAGGGCTGTTATGGACTCACAGGGCTCAGAAAACGATGCCTGATCTGGTCTGGGGGCTCATGTCACAGAGGGTGCCAGCTAGGGGTCAGAAACCCAGGGGCCCTGGATCCAGCTGTGCTGCCCACCCATTCTGTGACCTTGAGCAGGACACTGAACTGCTCTGGGCTGCAGCTTCCTGCTCTGCAGAGTGAGGGGGCTGGACTGTGTCTCTAGGGCCTAGACATTCACGAGGCCAGCCACCGGCCACCCCCTGGTCTATTTTTTACCAGGACTCTGGGCTTGGAAGCAGAACCCAAGTGGGTGGAGGGAGCCAGAGGTCAGCCAGCCAGCCCCCTCCTTGCATTCCAGCCTCCCTGGGCCTAGTGGCATCCTGTCTGTAAAACACGGGGTGGGGGAGCAGATGGCCTTGTCCTGTAAGGGCCCCACCAGTCACTGCCAAGCTGCGATTTACAGCCTGTGCTCATCTGACTCTGCGCTTGTGAACTTTTTTTTTTTCTTTTTATTTTAAGCTGTTTACAACATCGCCAGAAGAGTTAAGGGACTAGGATGGGGTTAGAGGGAGGAATGCCGGGAGGGAGCGACTGAGCTAAGCAGGAAGCCCAAACCAACAGCACCAGGACTCCTGCTCCAGAGACCAGAATGTGGATGAGTGACACAGAGCTGGAAAAACAGAAAGAGGGACCCCGATGGAGAAGGCCAGGAACAGAGAGACAGAGATGGAAACAGAGGGACAGCGCTAGCGAAGGAAAGAGAGATGCATAGTCGGACACAAGGGCCTAGAAAGGGAAAGAAAACTAGGAAAGGATTTAAAGAGAGAGAGAGAAGACGCAGAGAAAAAGCACAGCAAGAGGAGAGAAAGCAAGATGGACAGAGACAGAGGGCGGTGAGGAGGGGCCTGGCATTCAAGGACACACTTGGTGCCAGTCCCGGCTCTGCCACCTTCTCACCGTGGGGGTCTGGCCAGGGTTCCTCTTCTCAGGACCTCAGATCTGGGCCTGGTGATCCCCAAGCCCTCCTGGAATTCCGCTTTTAGGACACTGTGATGCTGAAGCATCTTGAGAATGGGTTGAAGCGTGACGGGTCCCGCCAGCCTTATAATTCTTCAAAATTGGATACTATTTTAAATGAATCCTCCATTGTCGGCATAGTACGGCTAACCCCATCTTTAGCATATATATATGGGAAGCTGAAGCTCAGAGAGGTAGAGATGTTTTTCCAAGACCACACAGCAGGGCTGTGATATCACCCGGAGGGGGAGGACACAGGGCAGCTAAGTCCTTCCCCGCCCACCTCCTGCCTCCTTGTTTCTGCAGAGCCAATTCCCGTGTCCCCCCACCCAATGCTTTGCACTCACTGTCCCTTGCCCCAGGTGCTTCATGCCCTCTCTGACTTTTGGGGCTGCCCAGACTTGGACAGAGGTGACCTAGCTGCATGCTCCCTCTTCCTGGAGGTTCTGTGGACACTCTCAGCAAAGAGCAAGCTCCTTTCTCGGCCCTCCCGGGAAGTGCACCCTGGGATCCCTTCACCGAGGAAAGAAATCAGTTCAGGGAAAAGAGGCCCCACCCCCGCTCTTGCCAACCAGCCAGGCTGCTGTCACAGCCTCCTGTGTCGATGACAGTGGGAAAGAACAAGGAGAAAGACCAGGCGCTGCTCTAGGCTCTTGACATAAATTAACTCATTTGATCATCACAAAGGCCTTTTGATATATATATAATAATAAAAACAATCATTTTTGTTTCATCGATCAGGAAACTGAGGCACAGAGAGGTTGTATAACTCATCCCAAATCGCACTGCTGCAATGAAGCCTGGCCAGTTCCAGAGCCTGGGCTGGCGAGAAATAAAAATTCCCGAACACTGTGTATTGTTTTCCATTCGTGGACGAATCATACCAGTTCACCTTCATTGAGTGTCGCCCGTTCCCAGCACCAGGCTAAGTGCTTAGGGAGTGTTTCCTCATTTCCTCCTCACAGCCAGCCCTGTTGGTCCAACAGCCTCCCTCTCAACCCCCCACCCACTTCGCCACCTGAAGGGTCTCATGTTGGTTTGGGGTCCAAGCACATGCTCAGGGAAGGCGACTCCAGCTCTGGCCTCAGAGGTGAGTTACAATTGGTCTAAAGCCAGCGTGGCTAGCACAATCCTCCCTAACTGTAATACAATAATGTAAGCACACTGAATGAAGCTGAATGTGAGAATGATAGAGGGAGGAGGGCTGGGGGCACAAATGAAATCAAAAGGAAAGATAGACAACAAAGACTGAGATGGTATAATCTAGGAATGCCTAAAGCGTACAAGGATAGTGACTAAATGTACAAATTTAAAAAATGTTTTTGCATGAGGAAGAACAAAGAAATGTCAATATTGCAGAATATTGAAAATAGATGGTAATTCATATTTTAAAACTTTAACTTATGTGTGAGTAAAGCAAAAAATGTTTATTGGGTAAAAAAATTTATATTTTGACTAGTGCATGTATATATGCACTAATATCCTAATATAACTTATATGGACAATTTAATTGAACACCATAAGTGATGGAACCTTGAATAAGGCATGAGATTTTGTAGATTTGTCCAGATTGATGCCCCGATAAATCCCAGACTGATTTGAACAGTGAATAAAAAAGTATTTGCAAAAATCCCCTTGAGGGAAAGGTGAGAAAGGGGGAAAATTCAACTTTCCCATTTGGAGAACTCCTGATATTCTCGCAAGCAGTGGGGACAACCAATGCAATAAGCCGAGCCCTCAATCTTGGGGGTTGTTCATATGAAACTTATCCCCGCAAAGGATAAAACAAAAACAAAAACAAAAACAACCCAGCATGGTGGTCTCATTTCTCTTGCCCAGTTGGCTTAGGCTGAGAGACAATGTGCTAGAGCAGAAGAAGAGAGGCTTTCAAAAGGGAACGTGAAGCAAAGACTTGGTTCCTCCTGCCTTTGAATTTTGAATGAGGATGTGATGCCTGGAGCTGTGGCAGCCATCTCATGAGCTTGAGAGGAAGGTGAATTGTGGAGAAGCAGATCTAGAGCTTAACACCTTTATGCTCTGAATCCCAACCCTGGGGCCTCCTTGTCTCCAGATGAGATTTTAAATCCTCTAATTGTGTAAGTTAACTTTAGTTGGGTTTTCTCCTATTTGAGGTTGAAAGCATCCTAACTGATCAATCTCAGAATCTCATGAGGTAGGGACTATTAGTGTGTCCATTTTACTGAAACAAAAACTGAGGCACGTGAATATCAAATAACTGATCAACTAGGAAAGGGCAAAGCCATGATTCGAACTCGGAATTGTGTCTCTAAGCCCACATTCTCAACCACTCTGCAATTCTGTTCAAATCATTGTCCCGCTAAACATATTTCAATGGCTCCTCACCACACACAGAAATATCAGGGGAGCAGATATTTCCCAAACTCTAGCCTCTGACGCTTTCCCTGCTGGAAGCCACCGAGCAGGGAGCCTGTGCTGCCATCCGATGGGGTCAGCCTCCTGGGGGGAGAGGAAAAGTGTGGAGAGTGGATCCGGAGGGGTAGACAGAGGCCCTGAGCTGCTGGGGGAGAGCGCGGTGGGTTCACACCGTGGTCCCCTGTTCTCAGATTCCCTCCCATCAGGAGGAGGCGTCGAATCCCCTCCCCTAGAATCCGGGCTGGCCTTAGCGACTCTCCCCCAAGGAACAGAATGTGGCGGAAATGCCTGGCGTGACTTCCAGGCGAGACCACATAAGGCCAGACCCTCTCTTGCTTTGGGAATGGTCACCTGTTGTGAGGAGGCAGAGAGGCCACATGCAGAGGCCACAGCAGGCATTAGAGCCCCCTTCCCGGAGGCTCCATGGACACAAACCGGGCACTCCTGGGGCTACTGACCCTTTCCTTTTGGGGGGCGGCCTGAGAAGCCGGCTCAGCGCCCAGGCTTATACTCTCCTCTTCAGAGACCTTTTGCTCGGCCTGTGGCTGAAGCACAAGGCACCCCCACCCCCAGGCCCTGAGCCCGACCCTGGGAAATGGCAGGGCATGTGGCTGTGAGTTATAGCCATTAACCTTTGAAGTCCAAGCTCGGATCCCACTGCAGCCCCAGCAGGCAGGGGTCTGGGCCAAGACAAGGTCACTGGGCCCACGACACGGAAGCCTCTGACCTAACAGGACCCGCTCAGGGGCCCGGGCGTGGGGAAATGGGTCGAGGCCACAGCACCAGAGGCCGCCCCGGGCGAGTGGGGTCAGGGCCTCCACTCTCCACTCTCCACCCATCTGCAACTGGACTGGCCCCTGGGACTGCGCAAGGCTCTGGATTCTTGGACAATTCAGGAAGAGGAAGGAGGCCCTTGAGGGGGTACTGAAGTTCTTGTCAGTGTGAAAGAGGAGCCTCCAGTTGGTTTTACCTTCAGAGCATGTCTGTCCCCAGACTGATGAGGCTTGCTGCTCTGGTTCCGTAAACCGTATGTCCCTGGAGGCAGGGAAGCAGTGGTTGAGAGTACAGACTCTGGGGACAAATCACAGCTCTTCTACTTCTTAGCTGTGTGATCCTGGGCAAGTTACTTAAACTCTCTGATCTCAGTCTCCTCGTGTGTAAAATAGGGATGCTCTGGGATGGTTGTGATTGTTGTGCCTCCCTCATAGGGCTATTGGAGTTTGCTAAACATTTGGAGTGCACTTGGCCCATGGTAAGTGTTGTATAAGTGTTTGCCACTTTTTAAATTCTACTTCACCTCCTCTCTCTAAAGCAGGTGGCCAAATGTGCCCACTCTATCCTAGGAGTGCTCAGAATACGATAAATTGTGAGAACGCATTTGATGAGGCAGCTAAAACCTACACGTGCAATCGTGGGGGAAAGGCCACCAGCCAAAATCTCTCTCTGTGAAGCTCCACGCCGCAGACAAGATGTTCATTTCCCCTTGAGGTAACGACGTCCTTTGATGAGCGGAAATATTTGTCAGCAAAAACCTTGCTCTTCTAAACGCATTAACACAGGTTCAATATTTTGTTTCTATTTCTGTGCAAAATGCCAGCAGGGAAAGGATTTTTATATTCATAGGCTTTCTGTAGTCTGGTAAAAGCAACAGATTTAATGTGGGTCGATAGAAGGTAAAGGTTTTGTGGCTAATTTTTCTTTCTTAAAGATGCACCTTTCACTTGTTTGGAAGCACAAAATGAGTGGTGTGTATGTGCATGCGTGTGTGTGAGAGAGAGGAATTACATAATTGAATACCAGATATAAGATATAATTTAAATTACGAATAAAATTGCAATATGAAATTTTTTCTTCTCAACCCTGTCCCTTTCATTGGCACCACCTGACATCTGAGCTCTGGCCTGGCTTAGCTAAAGCATTGCTGAATCAAGGCCTAGAATGAATCGTCACACATTGAGCTCTGTAATTTATTGCCGAAGCTCTCCCAGCAACTGCTCAAGCCCTGGTTTCTTTTATGTTGCCTTCAGCTGCTCTTCCTGGCTCCGCCGAGTAAACCCCAATCCCAGGCAGTGATGAGAGCTGGCTTTTAAAGGGTCCGCGAAGAGCTTACCTTGGCTGTCCCAGGGGCGTCACTCAAAGTGGATTTCAGAGGAATAGGTAAAACGGGCTGAGAGCTGAGGTCAGACCTGACCGTAGAAGAGGGAGACAGATGTCCACATGCTCAGAGTCACAGACGCGGATGCACACGCCCACGCCCACGCATAGAGACTCCTCACTAAGACACCACTCAAGCGAAGGCGGACACACGCACACACGCACGCACACATGTACACACGCACGCACAGGCAGAGCTCAACCCCGTGAACCAGATGTTCAGAACTGGGGTCCACAGGTGCCTCGTGAGCCACTTAAGCTTTAAAATGCTCTGCAGTTTATCATGAGCGTTTACGTCCATAGAGAAATAATGGGGTACAACAATAATGGAGCAAGTTAAACATTTAGCTGAAGGTGGTCCTGGCTTGGTAATGGCCCCAGGTGTTCAAAGAGAGAAAATGAGATTCTCCCTGGGGGAAAAGAGACACCTGCAGGTGACGTTCTGAGTCAGAAAAAGAGCTCATAAAAATGAAATACAAGGAACAAGACACCCTGAGTGATAGTGTACAATAAATAATAAAATTAGACCCATAGACAACACAGATACTGGAATCACTGGATACAAAATAAAAATAAATATGAATAACATGCTTAAAGAAGTAAAATAGGAAATCAAATATATGATTAAGAAACAAAATGACCAGGCAAATGTGAAAAACAATGAAATAGAACTCCAAGACATGAAAAATATAAGTTAAATTAGAAACTCAATGAATGAGTTATAGAAAGGGTTGGATACAACCAAAGAGAGGTTTACATGGAAGAAATTACCCAGAATGCAACCCAGTCCTGTCCCCATCAAAGCTGCCCCACCCCCACCCTCCGACCCAGATCTGAAAACCTTGGGTGCCCTATCCCACTTATTCCACAACAATCCGAAGAGGCTGATATAATTAATCCTGTTTTTGCCATGAGAAAACAAGCTTACGAGAAGTAGATGGATGGAGGTGGTATAACTTGTTGGTGAGGCTGGGGCTCAAATCCAGGCTGGCCTGGGGTCAGTTATCTCTTGCCACAAAATCCTGTCTAATAAATAACCCCAATACTTCAGCTGTTTGGCACTAAACAGTGATAAGCAATTATTTAGCTCACGACTCCGTGGCTAAGCATTCCTTTGGTCTGGGCTGGGCTCGGCTGATCTTGGCTGGCTCAGTGGGTCACTTGGGCTCTGCTCCACACGGCCTGGCCGAGGCTGCTTCTTACTGTGGTAGTATGGTTTCCGTAGAGCAGAATGTGCAACATCTCTTAAAGCTTTCACTCAGCACTGGATTTCCCTTTATTCTATGGACCAAAGCAAGTCACAAGCCCAACCCAACCCAGAGGCACGGGTTGAGGGGAGCTACAAAGTCCCATCATAAGAGGCTCTTGGAAGGGGTGAGAAATCAAAGATAGTTTTGCGGTCCATCTAGCCCAGCCTGACATCGCAGCCTGCCTCCTCTTTACCCTACCACCTCCCCCCCATGCAGGTCTCAAAGATCTTCCTGCCTACATCATCCCCACCTCCCCCAGACTCCTTGGGATTTAGCCTTACCCACCTCCATAGCCAGGCCCCTATGCCTAACAAGCTCCCTGAAGGCAGGGGTCAGACCTGTCTGCTTCACCATCACTCCTCCAGAGCCGAGCCCGGTGCCTGGCATGTCACATTGGTCCAATGAATGAACTAATGTGCCGTTGAGGAATTCACTTTAAAAGTCTCTCCTTCTGCAGTTTTCCATACCTGAAACTCTCTTTTTCCTTCTCCACTTATCAAATATCCTGCTTTTCTCAAGATCTAGAATGGGATGCGCCCTCAAGTCGGTCTTCAAGATCTTTCCAGTCCACTGCTCCCTCTTTCCCCTCATCCCGTAGGCGCTTCACCAGGGCACAGACTGCGTCTGTCGTATTCGCAACCATGACACTAGGTCTTCCCTGGGCATTTCTTCAATAAATATCCGTTTAATTAACGCAGAACAAATACTGTTGCAGTATAATATTTTTAAAACATGAGCCTGTATTTCCCCCCAGTTTTCCTTCTTCCTGATGCCTTTAACTTTTCCGCCAACAAGGCGTTTCTGTGCCCAAGCCTCAGGGAAAGGAGGGAGCAACTGAGAGAAAGGAAAAGGTCTGGATTTGCAGAGTCAGGCTTGAGCCCAGCAGGATCAGAAAGCATGGAAGGCAAAGACAAAAGATCTGGGGGAAATCACAAAGCCTCCTTGCTCCCCAGGCTGGAAAATCATTTTCTAAGCAGTGTTGAGGAGGGTAGAACAGGAAGCAATGACTGTAGATGTTGGTAGTTCCCAGAGAAATGAGTCTTGCCCCTGGCTCTGGAGCATCATGTGTGAATTAGGAAAAGGCACGCCCTCTGGAGGCACTGCTTGGCAACTGGAGCGTAACCTGGGTCCATCTGTTATTAGTATGCACAACTCATACAACTCTATAGGGTGACTCTGCGTGCCTGACTGTGCCCTGGGGGTGTGACAAAAGCTCCAACAGGTATGTGGGGTCTGAAAGCGGAAGAAACCTGTGCCTCACATTCCAAGCAGAGTCCTCATGGGGCAGGGAGATTCTAAGGAAGAGGTGGTTCCAAGGAGAAGGACGCTTAGGTTGCCACCAGCATTTCCTCACAGCCACTGGGCCAAATGAGAGGCTTCCCCCCATGACCTGTAGGGGACAATGATTGAGGACCAGGAGGGGCGTGGCATTCCTGAGGACCCCATGGGACAGGCGACCGTAATAACCAGACTGCCACCTCCTCACCCGCACATGCCATAATGTGGCACTGCTGTAAGCCGCTTGGAATTAGCCAAAACCCTGGGGATATTTGGGACTGGCGAGAAAACTCAACTACACTAAGTTTAAGTATCTACCACCCAAGCAAAATGAAGATTCAAAACAAAAATTGAGTTCCAGGAAAAAAAAAAGTTGTATTGTGCACATCCTAAAGTGAGGTGTTTTTTTTATCTGCTATGCTCAACAAATATGCTGAAGGAATGCTGAATAACTGGCACCTCTCTGCAACCCTAATTTTATTCTGCCCTGATTCGAAGATCAAAGGGCATCTGCCTCCCTGCCCAGATTGTCAGTTGCTAGAGGACGGGGACTGGCTGATTCAACTGTGCATAAACCCTCCGCAGAAGGGGGCATAGCCTAGGTATTAAAAGAATTCCTATATCAATGCATGGAATTTTTCTCCAGGCTCCAAGATCAAAAAGCTCCCTTTACACTAGATCCCTCCTCCCCTTTCCTCTCACCTGCTCCTACAGCACAAGAATCCCCAAAGCTTGGAGCAGACTGGAAGTCACAGAAGAACCTTTAATGGTGTCCTCCAAAGCTGCAGCACGGCCAGTAAATGAGCTAGAATGGACATGGCTGTGTCCTGCAGATGAGCTCTGGCTGAGGTGTCTCTGGGGCTTGGGGTGAAGCAGAAACCATGAGGTCAAGCTCCTCACAGCGGGCGCCCCAGCGAGGTTCCTTTACTGGGAGCCACTGGATATTTGTGGTGCCAGGGACATGGGTTTCCCAGAGATGGCTTTTATTAAAAGCAGTCTGGGTGGTGGTCAAGGCCTTCACGGCTTGGGTGCCCAGAGAGCCCACCGTCCCAGCCCCTCTTCCAGGTTCTCTTCTACAGCCTCGGCTCCAGCCTGTTTCCAGGCTGCCGCGCCCTGTGCCTGCGCTTTTTTCTGCATCCTGGCACCAGTACTGCAGACACTGCCACACTCTGCTCAGGAGCCCTGCGCTTGTACATATGCATTTTGTCCCTGGCTTGTGATTGTAAGTTATTCCCCATGTGCCTGTCCTTTCTCTGTGGCCAGAAGGTCAACGTGTGCCAGTCTTGCTGCTTCTCTCTGTCCCCCCAGCTTCCTGCTGTGGTGTCTCTGCTGCCTTTTATGGCCAGTGCTTGACCTCCTGTCCCTCTCCCTCCTCCCCCGTTGCCCTCCCCCGGGGGCCGCTCTGCACACGGTACCGTGGTCCACCTTCCTGCTAGTTCTCCATTCCTCTCGGGGCCCCATTCACTTGTTCCAGGGGGTGAGAAACGCCAGGCAGAGACAGAGCTGTTGCAGGGTCTTTTATTAAATCCAAGTGAGTCACCCCGCTAACTGAGAAGGCACACAGATTCCAGACACCCCAACGCCTCCCTTGGACTGCGCGCAGCTGTTGCGCCCTGCCCAGACCTCCTTCCCACCGCAGGGGGCCATTCCGCTACCTCCAGGGGCGGGCGATGGATTTGGGGTTAAAGGTGAGAGTGAGGGTTGTGGGTCATGCTTTAGAGGATGGAGGGTCGAATTGGATGGGGATATGGGCAAGAGGAGGATTAAGTGTAATCCAAACTCTGCAGGCCACAGTGGGTGGTGGTACTCGCGAGCAAAGGGCGGAACTTCTGGGCGCTCCCAAGGGGCCGAACCTCCACGGGGAGCCCCGCCCCTGCCCCTACACCTCTCCTTCCCGCCTCTCAGTCACAAAGCAGACACTCAAAACCAAACTCTACATTGCTACATCAGCCTCAGCCCCTGCCCTCCCCTGGGTGCTGGGTCCCAGGGGCGTGAGGACGGGGTGGGGGGCCGTCAGGGGCCTAGCCCTGGAACCCCAGCTCCTTGTACTTGGCGGCGATGTCATTTCGGAACAGCTCCAAAGCCTTGCGCATGGCCCCCTGGGCGTCGGCGCCGAAGTCCCCGGCGTGCTTGCTCTGCAGAACCTGGATGATGGCTTCCGAGATGAACTGCAGGGAGGGAGAAAGAGGGGTGCTGGGCACTTCGGGGGGCCAGCCAAGAGTCAGATGGGAGACAGACGCATCCCGCCTTCTCCTGATGTTCACTGAGCCTGGATTAACTCCGTCAGCCCACAACCCTGTGAGACAGGCACCTCCCCGCTTTACAGAGGGGGAGACTGAGGCACAGAGGTTAAGCCATGCGGCCAAGGTTTTACAGCCAGGAAGGGACAGAGCTGGGATTTGAACCCAGGTGGGTGGGCTCCAGAGCCCAGGCTGTGACCCACCACCTTCCTCTGCTACTGCTGCTCCGGGGGTGGGCCCTGACCAGGTTGCTAGGCGACCAGGCAAGAAGGGGACGGCCAACATGGGGGCAGCAGGAAAAGTGGGAAAGGCTCAGGTTCCATGATTTTATCCAGATTTTGCAAACAGAAAGTCTAGAAGCTGCTTCCTGCATGTGTTTAATTTTTGCAGTTAATGATTTAGAATGATTATTGCTTCAAATGCCTGATTTGGGGGGCAGATATCCTATCTTCAGTGCCAAGCACAGAGCTGGTGCTTAGAAATATTGGTGGCAAAGAGGGATAGAAAGGGCTAAGGCTATGGCTCGTCCCTGGCACTGAGACTTCAGATCAGTCTCCTCATCGCCGTTTTAATGCCCACAGGAAAACGGAGGCGATAAAATCCAGAACAAGGGGCTGCTTAAAGGGTTGGAAGACCTCGTGGAGGTAAAAACACCACTGGGCTTTTTTTGAAGGTTGATCAAGATTTGATCCCAGCCGCAGCCCTGGCAGGGGACGGCAGAGCTGGACTCTGATCCCAGGGAATTGCATGGACAAATGATTGCCAGAGCCAGGGACAGGGGTAGTGGCTGGACCAGAGTTGAGTTCTCCATTTTCTCAGGGTGCCCGGGTGCAAGTGATGCAAAGTGGGGTGGAACGGGGGTGGGGTAGGCATGCACATTCCCAGGGGGCCTCGAGCAAGTGACAATGCCCGGTGAATACCCTTTTGGCTGGGAAACAGAGACAGCTGCACAAACACCTAACTTTGGGCATTGATTTGACATCTAAGTTAATTCTTTCTTTCATAAATGAAGCAAAATAAATCAGGAGTATAGGGGTGCCAAGGAACCAGCCCTGCTCCTGGAGAACTGGGAAGACTGATCTCAATGTGTGATTTGCCTGTCAAATAGGGGCAAATGTTTTATAATATAATATAATATAATTAATATAATGACCCACTACCCTCCCCCCAGCTTGGACTTTCCCAAGTCTGTGACAGAGCCACTGACGTCTAGAAAATTGTCTAACGAGGCAGCTGCATAACTGAGGCAAGAAAATCCCCTTAGCACCCACTACCCATCACTGTGGGCCTGTCAATCACTAAGGAAAAAATATCTGTCACACAAGTGAGATGGAGAGATTTCTTATGAAGAGCACAGAAGAAGTTTCCATAGTGAGGGGAAAGAGCAGACATTTGGGTTCTATCTCAATTTTTTTTGCACCCGATTTTGCTTTTCATATTAAACTTGATTGACGAAGACCAGATTCAAGTGCACTAACTAGTGGCTCATTTGTCTTCAAGCCTCAGTTTCCCCATCCCTAGAGAAGGGATTAGGGATTCAAATTTTACTGTGCTCCCAACCACATGCCGCTGGAGTGCAGAAATGGGAGAGAGCCAGTTTCTGCCCTTGAGGAGCTTGCGTTTCAGCAGAGGAGCCAGCTGTGTAATGAAATAAATTACAATACAGCCCAGTGGGGACTCTGATAAGGGGAGGGTACAGTGCTGTGGGTTGTTGACAGATGGAGCAACTGACTGCCTGTGTACTGGGGAAGCTGAAACAGAGGAGGTGGCAGATGAGCGGGGCAGTGGAGGATGAGCAGGGATTTGCCGAGAGAAGACAAGGGAGGGCAGGGAGCACAGCACCCAGTGGGCCCGCCTTGTCACGTCTGTGACTATGGTGAGGCTGAGAGGGTTGGGTGGGTGGGACTGCTTGTGTGGGGTGGTGGGTGGGGTAGGGCGAGTGCAGGAGGTGAGGCTGAAGAGGAGTGTTGGTGATAGTTGCTGATGGGAAATACTGTGCCATCAGGGATTAAGAGCTTGGGCCCCAGGGTACTATAGATCTGATAGCGCATCCTGACTTATTAGCTGTGTGACCTCAGGCCAGCTACGAAGCTCTCTGAACCCCCAGTTTCCAAATCTGTAAAATGGAGATGAGAATGGTAGGTGTCTGCCAGGGGTAGATGCTGTTAATTACCTATCCAATACCCTCCCTCTCCTCCTTCTGCCTTGGAAGCAAAACCTGGCTTTATCTGGGTGGTAATAGATTACATTTCCCTGCTTCCCTGAAGATGGGTGTGGCCTTTTAACTAAGCTCTGGCCAATGACATGTAAATGAAATTTATTGGATGAACTTTCTGGTGAAACTTCTTAAAAGAGTTCTTTCCTGTCCTCTTTCTGCTTCATGTTTGGACTATAGACCAGATGACTGGAGCTGTAGCAGCCATTTTGAGCCATGAGGCAACCTTGAGAATGGACATCACACACTAAACCTGGCAGCATAGAAAGACAGAGTCTGTAGCACCACCATGCCAGCTCTGAATTCCCTACCTCTGAATTTCTTTTATGTAATAGGAAAAAGAAGACATTAAATGCAATTCCTAACCTCACGCAATTGTAAAAATTCCATGGAGGTGAGCCAGGTAAATACTTACATAGCTATAACTGGTGGCTGTCACTCTTATCTTCATCCTTATTCCTGTACCAGCCTTCCTGCTGCTTCCACCTCTGGTGAATGCACCTTATCTCTATAGCCCTTTATCTCCTGGCTCCCTCATTGTTTCCTCTCCCAAAATCTTCTTTCATTGATTATAGAGACAGGACCTTATGCTCAGGCTCCCTCAGGCACACCCAACTTCCTAGCCCATCTCAGGAGGTTCAGATCAATTGCTTGTGTCTGGGACATCTGAGGCTCTGTCTCTTCATCTGTGCAGATGCTGGAACCAATGAAACCAGCCTCCTGCACCCCCATCAGAGATTTGAGCCACAGCCCCTGAGCTCCTGTCACGTGAGTCCTGTATGTTGCAGACTCCACTTCACACAAGATTAGGAGCTGGGATTCTGGAGAAATAGGGACCTGATTTGGAATCCTGGCTCTGCCATCTGCTACCTCGGTGACCACGGACAAGCTACTTAACCTTTCTGTGCCTCGGTTTCCTTGGATAATGGCAGATTGCAGGTTGTGTAGCCTGCAGTCTCCCCTTCTTCCTTGGTAGCGGGGTACTAATTCTATCTGGGGGAGAAATATGCTCACTTTCAGTGAACCCAGGAAAGTGGGGCACAGAGAGGAAGTGTCGTACTCAACATCACCCAGCCAGGCAGCGGCCGAGCTGGGGCTTGAGCCCAAATCTCAACCCCTCCATTTCCCCATCCGCTCCCCTCCCTGCCTCTTACCTCCAGGTATTTGATGGGGATCTTGTGCTTGGTGGCGTGGGACTGGGCCAGGGGCTTGATCTCCGCCTCGTGCTGCCCCTTCTTCTTGAGGACGCCCCCCAGGGCAGTGAGCACGGTGATGCCGTGCTTTTTCAGGTCCTCAGAGGCCTTCATCTCGTCCTCTGACTTCAGGTGCTTGAACTTGTCGAACTTCTCCAGGGTCTCAGGATGGCCCTTAAAGAGCCTGCGGGCACAAGAAGCCTGGTGTCAGATGAGGGACTGTGCGGTGGAGGCTGGGGGCAGCCAGGGTCGCGTTCAAGTCTTGGCTTCCCTGCGCCCCAGCTGTGTGACCTTGGGCAACTTGCTCCACCTCTCTGTGCCTCAGGTTGCTCATCTAAGGAACAGGGATAAAGATAATCCCTACCACATGGACGCGTTGCGAGGGGTAAATGAGTGCCCATGCTAGGGGCCAGCAGGGTGGCTGGCACATAATCAGCAGTATATGAAGGCTGGCTATTCTTATTACAATTGGCATCATCACCATCTTCTTTTCGTTGTTACTGGGGAGGGCCAGAAAGGAACAGGGCGTCTCTGTATTGCACGCTGGCCTCACCCCATTTTTTTCTCTTCCCCGTTAGGAATGTAGATAACAGAGTGACATCGTGGGTGGGACAGGAAAGGGGCAGAAACACTGGAACCAAAGAACTCTGTATTTATGGCGCTCCTTCTGTGTGCCAGGCCTTGTGCTGACCTGCACACCTGCGCTTCTCTTTAGGGTCGTTGATATCAGCCCCGTTTAGTGGATGAGGAAACAGAGGCTCCAAGGTGTGAAGTCACTGGCTCAGTACAAGGCTGCTACACAAGGCAGCCAAACCCTGAAATCTGGTCCGAGGGACTCAAAAAGTAGTCCATGTTGGGGATGAGGCTCTCTCCTACCTGCGGGAGCCATTCAGCTCCACAGCGATTCCCAGGTACAAAAAGCTCTTGCTTATTTTGGACTCAGGATCTACGCTCTGCACCATCCAAGCCTCTCATTGCACAGGTGGTGGAAAGCTCCGGTGGGCAACCTGACCTACAGAGACCCAGCCCCCGCCCCTGCCAGGCTCCCAGTGAACTGGTGGCAGAGGGATTCAGCCTGTGTCCCTGAGGCAGCTCCTTCCAGCCAGGGACCTCAGTCCTTCCTTCTCTGAAAAGGTGGGTATTGGTGAAAGGGAATCACAGCCACCCCTGGTGGGCATGTTGTCCCCATTTCACTAGTGGCAAGGAAGACCACAGAGGCAGATGACTTGCCCAGGGTCACACGGCCGGTCAGGGTGGAGGCCAAATCTCACCCAAGATCAGATGGCTCCTTAACTCTTGCTTTCTCCCTTGTGCTGCGCCCCAAAATGTTTGGCAGGGGTGACTGTGTCTGCCTGGGGCTTTCTCTCCTCCTGTCTAAATAGCTCCAGTTCCTCAAAATGTTTCTCTTTGCGGTCTCCAGGCTCCACAGCACCCTTATAACCTGACGATGGACATACTCCAGTTTGTGCCCAGAGGCGCGGTGCCCAGAAGTGGTCACAAGTAGCCCCCAGGTCCTCATGCCACCACCTCAGGGTCCTGTGGGGAGGAAGTCCAGAGACCAGGATCCTGAGCTTCTCTTCCTACAACCTGAGACTGAGTTCATGTTTTTAAGAGCTATCTCCCTCAATTGTCTCCTCTTAAGCTTGTGGTCAACTAAAGCCCCCAGCTCTTCTTCATGGGAGCTGCCATATCTTCTCATTGTATGGGCAGCTCATGATTTGTAGCCATGTGCAGAACACTGCATTTCCCCCTTCCTACTTTCAGTTCCCAGTTCCAGGCTCAATCAGTCTGACTGGGACCTTGGATAGGGTTCAGGAAGGGGGAATAGAGATGGTATCTGAATTTTGTAGCAGACAGCACTGGCCTGGAGCCAGAAGCTCACACTTACAGAGCACTTAGGAAGGATCCAGTATTCTAAGTGCTTTGTGTGTATTAACCCATTGAATCACCAGCCAGCCCTGCGAGGCAGGTACTGTCACTACCTGCATGCATTCTCAGCCCAGGACGCTGAGAGGTGAGGCCTCTTGCCCAAGCTCACACAGCTGATGCCAAGACAGAACCTTTATTGCAGTTCTTTTAATGACAGAGCCCTGCGCTTCCCTTCTCCCTCCTTCCTTGGGTACAGGGAAAGTACATGCAGGTACTTGACTAAAGACAAACATGAGCTTCTTTCCTTTTCCACTGGGCTCTGGAGAAGGGGCAAGGAAGAGATGAAAGGGCTTTCGAGGTTCTGACCCAGGGGGCTTGGGGCTGTGCTGCGCCTGAGGCTGCGTGCTCTGGCCAGGACACAGGCGATACTGTGAGAAGTGGGTCACCACTATTGTCCACATGGACCACAGGAGCCTGGGGGTGGAGGGGCTTTAAGATATGCACAGCCAGACCTCTCCTCCACTTCCACAAGTCTCACCACACAAAGAAACAGTCTCAATGGCATTCACAGGCATTTACTATTTTATTGCTAAGCAAATCTCCGGTCTGAAAGCTGGCTAAGTCCAACTTCTCACATATACACACGGACACACACCAATGCACACTTTGCTAAATATGGTAAAGGTAAAACTAATAAACACTTATGTGGCACTTACTTTGTGTTCAAAGCACTTTACATATGTTGACATTTAAAAAGTGTTATGAGGTGGGTACAGACAAGGAAACAGAGCTATAGACGATTAAGTAACTTGCTATGGTCTCAACCTAGACAGTCCAGGGGCATGTGTATATTCCGGATAACTATTTATATGTGTTATTTTTACCCATTGACACTTACATGCACACCTGATGCACACAAAGAAACGTGCGAGTGGACACACACGTGTGTTCTCACAGATGTGTATGCAGTTCACATGTGCACATATAGTCATGTATGCATACACATGCACACGGAAACTCACCTTCAGGCACTGTGCATACACCTCCATGCAGACACACACACGCTATCACACCCCATGTACATGGACAGGGAGCCGTCCCTTTCCCCAGGAGCTTATCCCTGAGCACTCAGATCTGTCCAAAGCCAGGCCCAATGTCACCACCTTACCCCGGGACCCTGTCCAAAGCCTCGTGCGTCACTGGCAGCTTGTCTCTGGCACCTTTCACCCAAAGGTCTCCAAGCTCCTGACTATTATTATCTGGCGACAATGATCCCTGCACTCCTGCCTGACAGATGCAAGGCCTGGCACCCACAGGTGGGACACTGGGAGGGGACTGTCTGGGATAAAGAGGCCAAGAACCTGGGATCCAAGATAGCTGGGGTGCTTAGACACCCCCGCCTCGATGTCTGAAGAAATAATATGGGTCAGAGAATTATGGGAACTGGCTTCTAGGCCCAGCTCTGTCTCCGATGTTCTGTGTTATTGAGGAAGTCAGTCTCCCTGTCTGGGTCTTGGCTGACCCCTCTGTAAACCAAAAGGATTCATCTAGATGATTTCTTAGCCTCCAAATTCTAAAACCTAACTCCCGCCTTATCCTCTATGTTCAGGCACTGGACAGCCAGAGTGGGAGTCCAGATTTATTTTTAAACAGTTCAGAAGGGTAGGGCCAAATAATTCTCCACCACATCGTTCTGGCACAACACAGCTGCCCAAACTTTTCCCCAAGTCCTGCAGCTGGGATCCCTGAGGGAAGTCACAGAAGGCCACCCCACTCCTGCACCCTTGCATTTGCCTGACAGCAGCACCCAGGAATATGAGCAGACAGAAACCTCTCAATGTTGTAGAAATGAGCAGGGGGCGTCTGTTCGAGTGTTTCAGAAACCCTCACTTCCCTGGCATTTGAATCTTCATTCTCATTGTCCATCTGCCCCATTTATCAGGCAGGCCTCCAGGCAAGCCAGACAGAAAAGAGATGATTTCCCTGCTGTCCTCTAAATAGGACAATCAGCCACATGGAGGACTGGGCTCTCTCTCAGACCCTTCTTTTTTCTAGAACAAAAGAAACAGGGTGAGGATAGGGACTCATCTCTAGTGTGGCAAGATTGAGGGGCAGTATAGTGGTCAAGCGCTGCACCCAAGCTGCCTGGATTCGAATTCCCATTCCCTTCTTACTTGCTGGGTGGCGTCGGGCAAATCACTCAACCTCTCTGTAAAATGTGGGTGATAATATCTATTTCATAGAGTTGTTGTGAGACTGAAATGAGCTATGTAAAGCACTTCACACAGTGCCTGGCAATCAGCACATACTGTATAAATGTTTGTTATCATCACCATCATCATCATCTCCATCATTGTCATCATCACCTCCATCTTCACTGTCATCATCACCATCACCATCATCACCATCATCACCATCATCATCACTATCATCATCACCATCATCACCATCATCGTCACCATCATTATCACCATCACCATCATTATCACCATCATCGTCATCATCACCATCATCATCGTCATCATCACCATCATCATTACCATCGTCACCACCATCATCACCATCATCACCACCATCATCACCATCGTCACCATCATCACCATCATCATCACCATCATCACCATCGTCACCACCATCACTGCCATCATCATCACAATCACCATCATCACCATCATCATCACCATCACCATCATCACCATCATCATCACCATCATCAACATCATCACCATCATCACCACCAACATCCTCATTAGGAATCTTAGGTTCTGTTTGTAGCTGACATTGGCAGGCTAAGGCTCTCAGGCTCAGGCTCCCTCTCTGTAGCATGAGAAGTACTGGTCATGAGTAATGGTCTTAGACTTTTCACAGCCTCAGAATCCTTTGCTCAAACAAAAGAAGCAAAAATAGATAAAACAGAAAAGGTTTTAGCAAGAGAAGGAAAGGCAGGGAGACCTGCAGCTTGCTCAGCAGACCCCTTTCTCCCCAACCCCAACTCCTGGAGTGGAATCTCTGGCTGATCTTCCAGTGTTCCTATTCTAGAACTTTATGATAATGTGCTTGCAGTGAAGGCCTCAGCATTTTACCAACAACCTCAGCTTAACAGAATTTTCCCTCTTTTATAATCAGAGCAGTGAGAGAAGTAACCTTTCCAAGGTCAGTAAGAAAGTCCAAGTTTAGCATCTGAAACAGCATAAAGAGGCCCCCATGGCAGCCTCTGCAGTCCTGGAGCTAGCCTCCCCCCACCCCACCCAGAAAGGCCAGCCTTCCTGTACCCCAAACACTGAGAGGGCTGCACCCTCTGACATGGTCTATGCCCTTCCTGTGGCCTAAGACGTGGCAGAGCATCAGGGCCTCTGGGGCCTTCCAGGGCCTGCCTTGGAATCAGGTCTCCTCCCTGGCACCTGGCCCCCTGGCAGGCCTCTCTGACCCACACTGGGAAGGGAGGAAATATTTCCCTGATGACATAACACCCTGAGCCTCCTTCAAGATACATAAGTCAACGTCTCGCCTGGAAGCCTCCAGGTCACCTTGGAAAGCCTCCCCTGCCCCCTGCTCTGCAAACTCTGGTCTCCCCCTTAGCCCCCTCACACCCAGCCTCCTCTCCCAAAACAAGGGAGGATCATGAACTTGGAGAATTCCTAGGCATGAGAGTGGGAAGGGATCTCAGAGACCATGTAGGCAAAACTTTCCCTCAAGCAATAAGGAAATAGGACCCAGAGATCGGTGGTGACTTGACCCAGATCACACAGCAAATTGGCTGAGGAGTTGATGCCAATTTGGGGGCTGCCTTTCAGGGATTCGGGGTCTCCTGTCAGGAGACATCTCGTGGGACAGGGCCAGACACAGTCCCAGCAGCCAGCTGACAGAGACAGGAGGAGAAAGACATAAGGGAACACTCCGAAGACACTGGTCAGAATCTGCAGAGAACTTCCACAAGTGTTTGTAGCACTGGCCTCTAAGGGCTCAGACTTCAGATAACTGAGCTTCTCCCCGGGCAGATGGGAGCAGGAAATGGGTGAAGCCCAAGGGAGAGAAAGAGCATCCAAATAGGGAGAGGAAAGTCTGCCCTGGCTCATAAATAAGGAGACGCTCCTCTCTAAGTTAAAGCACCGAGAACAACCCGCTCACCGTGGCAACTCCAAAGCCCACTTTCTCCCTGGGGAAGAAAGGTTGACTCACACCCCGTTAAGCTTTAGACCTGAGCTGGGCCCAAGTCCCAGGGGAGGGTCCAGGAGAAAAAGACCCTTTTTAACCATTTGCACTGGAAGGCTATGGGAATTGAGATTCTATTTACAAGCCATAAGCTATTCTAAAACTTGGGATTGTGTTTTCTTTTCAGAAACCCCTTACTGTAGAAGCCAACAGTACTTGGAGATCATACCATTCCAAGCTCTCAAATTCAGGACATACTCAAGGTTAACGGTTACTAAAGGGTCCCTGTTTGCTGTTTCCTATTATAATCAAAGATCACTAGAGTTGCCTCCGTCTGTAACAGCTACTAACAACTTTGAAGCTCACAATAAGCCAGGGGCAGTGCCAAGTCCCTCACACACAGCATCTTATTTAATTCTCACTTCCACTCTATGATTCAGGCAGTAGGATTCCCCCATTGTACAGGAGAGAGAGTTGAGGCTCAGAAGTTGAGTAACTTCCCATTGGCCACCCAGTTGCCCAATGGTGGAGCCAGATCTTGAGTCAGCTCTGTCTCACCTTGAAGGCCATGTCTAAGCCATGACAGTTTACAGACTATTTAATGGGCTTGTGGCTTTGGGGACATGGGGACATCCTAATTGTTCTCATCCTTTAAGTGAGGTGGCTGGACAAGCCCTCAGAGGGCCTTGTTAGCACTGACTATTCTAGAATTCCTCTTGGTGGGCTCTAGGTACCCAGAGTTTGATCCTCAAGCTTTCCTCAGTTTTTTTTTCCTGACTCCAATTCCTGACACGTCAAGGCAAAAGAGAACCGAACAAGGCCTTTAACAGCCTCAACTGATGCAGCCAACTGGTCAACCCCAGAGCAAACTTTCTACCTTGCCTCTGAGTACCTTTGGCCTTTAGGGGATGGGGGATGGGAACAATGAGGTCTCTTCCTTTTACCTGATGAGGACGTCCTGTCCATGGCTGGGGATGTCAGCCTCCACCTTGCCCCAGATGTTCAACACCAATTGCCATTCCCCATCGCTGAGCCCCATGGTGCGGTCTGAAGAAGACAAAAAAGAGCAAGTGCAGACTGACTTGTGACTCTGGACCTGACAGCTGGGGTCTGGGGCTGGCCTGGCCCCAAAGGGGTTTTATACCTTCCCCGGATGCCTGACATGGATCACTTGATGATTTACTCACTCTTCTCCACCCCTTTCTCTCTCTCTCTCTCTCTCTCTCATCCAGAGGTCTAATCTTTTCCTTTCTCTAGCCCTCACATGGAAGCTATTTTGGGGCAGAGGCCATTGTGGGGAGGTAGGACAACTCAGGCCATGGGGGGGGGGGGTATAGGGAGGAGATTGGACCACAGTCGGGGCATTCAGAAGCCAACAGAAAGGGCATCACCAAGGCTGAGGCCAGCTGTCTGAAATCCAACTCCTTCTGCCACCAGCCATCCGGAGAGGCCTTGCCATGTTTCTACTTGGGCAGCAACACCTTGGCTGGCCACTGGGACATCCTGGTCCCTTGCAGTTTTCTTGCTCAACTTCTGCTTGGTTTGCAGGGTGCCCCTCACCCAGCTGGAAGTGGATGGGAAGGGGCCTAGCTGATTTTCCTCCAATAGTTGGTTGAACCCAGGCAAGTCCATGAATCCTAGCATCTGGATTTCCCCTACTCTACCCAGAGAGCTCTTGGCTTTGTGGCCCTGCTTAATATTTCCCTATAAAAAGTTTTGCTTGGCATACCCCTCAAGTCACCGTTGACTGCCCCTTCTTTCTTTTTACCTATGAATGTTCCTGTTGTATTGTTTGTATTTCTCATTTCCAGGCAGTCTCCTTCATTAGTGTAAAAGCAGCCAATGCTCACAGGGACTTCACTCTGTGCCAGGCCCCATTCCAAGCACTTCACATTTGGTAACTCATTTAATGTGGGGCATGGCCCTATGTGATAGATACTGATAGATACCCATGTTAATTTAGGGGAAGTTAAGGAAACTTGCCACAGCAGCACAGCTGGTTGGTGGGAGAGCTGGGATTTGAGCCCAGGAAATTAAGTCCCTGCATCCATGTTCCCTACCTCAATCACTGAGCACCTTATCTTTGTGTGTGTGTGATCATTTCATTCTACATATATAATCAGTAATTCACCATATCATCACTTAGTTGCATATTCATCATTTTGTAGAACATTTGCATCAATTCAGAAAAAGAAATAAAAGGACAATAGAAAAAGAAATAAAACGAAAACAGAAAAAAAAAGATTATACCTACCATACCCCTTACCCCTCGCCTTCACTGATCACTAGCATTTCAAACTAAATTTATTGTAACATTTGTTCCCCCAATTATTTATTTTTATTCCATATGTTCTACTCGTTTGTTGACAAGGTAGATAAAAGGAGCATCAGACACAAAGTTTTCACAATCGCACAGCCACATTGTGAAAGCTATATCATTATACAATCATCTTCAAGAAACATGGCTACTGGAACACAGCTCTACATTTTCA
The DNA here is from genome assembly GCF_023851605.1 of Tamandua tetradactyla. Classification (NCBI taxonomy): domain Eukaryota; kingdom Metazoa; phylum Chordata; class Mammalia; order Pilosa; family Myrmecophagidae; genus Tamandua; species Tamandua tetradactyla. Next base: position 27,974,901 of record NC_135333.1, read on the forward strand.
GGCAGTTCCCTCCAGCCTCTCCACTACATCTTGAACAACAAGGTGATATCTACTTAATGCGTAAGAATAACCTCCAGGATAACCTCTCGACTCTGTTTGGAATCTCTCAGCCATTGACACTTTGTCTCATTTCACCTTTCCCCCTTTTGGTTGAGAAGGTTCTCTCAATTCCTTGATGCTGAATCTCTTCTCATTCTAGGGTTTTTCTCAATCCCTTGATGCTGAGTCTCATTCTAGGATTTCTGTCCCACGTTGCCAGGAAGGTCCACTTCCCTGGGAGTCATGTCCCACGTAGACAGGGGGAAGGTGGTGAGATTGCTTGTTGTGTTGGCTGGAGAGAGAGGCCACATCTGAGAAACAAAAGAGGTTCTCTTGGGGGTGACTCATAGTCCTAAATTTTAAGTAGACTTGACCTGTCCTTTGTGGGGTTAAGTTTCATATGAACAAGCCCCAAGACTGGGGTGAGTACCTTATTTTGATTTTCATGAAATCATTTTCATGATTTTCAAAATCATTTTCATGATTTTCTGTCATATGTGTGTCCTTTGCGCCTTGCACAGGGCCCCATACTGAATAAATGTTTGTTGAATAAAGAATGGGTGACTAGCAAGGAAAGCATTTGGAAGATGTTTGGACTTATGATTGGCCTTTTTTTAAATCTTCCTTCCTTTCATCCACCTGTCCATCCATCCATCCATCCAACGGTTATTGAGTATTTACTGTGTATCAGATACTGTGCTACATGCTGCGGAAACAAAGCTAAATAAGACACATCCCTGTGCTCAAGAAACTCACAGTTGCCTTGGGAAGATAAAGTAGATAAAATTACAGTAAAGTTGATTTAGTTCTATGATCAAGGTACGTGCAGGCTCTTCTTTCCATCTGTACAGGGAGTTATAGTTGTGGGAGGCAAAGCTCGGAAAGAACAAGCAAACGTCCTGCCTGTCCTATGTCTATATTGGACAAGTCAGTTGTGCCTGCCCTTTCTAAAGACACTTGCCAGTCTCAGCCCTGCTGAGGAGCAGCTGTAGGCTGGGACCACAAGATTCTTTCCCCCACTGCCGCCAGGCACAGCTGATTGGACCAGGGCTGGCAGCTGAATGGCAAGGTCCTGTCCAAACAAAGCCCATGTCCATTAGCTATGCCAGTCAGAGCCCCTCTCTGCAAAATCTGAACAGGGATGTTGGGCAGGATTGACCAGGTGGCAGCAAGTGCAGAGTATGACCAACAATGGACAAGTATCTCCAAATTTAGGGCTCCCTAGAGCAACCTTGGATCTAGAACACCCTCCATCGGTCTCTGGGAAGCCCAATTATGACACAAGGATTACGCGGAGCTGCCACATCCTGTATGACCCCTTGTGTGTCCTTTCAATGAGCCCTATTTGTTGAGTCAGCTGATTTCCAATGACCAAAAGGTCAGAGCTGCGCTGGGGGCCATCTGGCTCTCCTACCCGGTTGGTACCTTCCAGAAGTCACAGTTGACCCCTCATTGACCCCAGGTAGCTGATCATGCATGTGGCCTCCAAGAGCCCATCCAGCTTTAATCTTTTAAAATGCAGTAGCAATGTGCATAGCTGTTGGGGTGTTGAAGTCCTAACTTCCAGTACCTCCAACTGTGACCCTTTCTGGAAACGGAATCATTGCTGATGGAATTAGTTAAGTTACATTGAGGCCATTCTGGAATAGGGTGGGCCCCAAATCCAATAGGATTCGTGTCCTTATAAGATGGGAGCAAGAGACAGAGGGAGAGAGACACAAGTCAGAGGCAGAAGCTGGAGGGATTCAAACCATTGACCATGGAGGGCTGTCAGCCAGCTCCAGAAGTTAGGAAGAGGCAAAGAAGGATCCACTCCTAGAACCTTCAAAGGGAGTGTGGCCCTGCCGACACCTGGATTTCCGATCTGTGGCTTCCAGAGCTGTGAGAGAATAAATTTCTGTTGTCTCAAGTCACCCAGTAAATGACAATTTGCTACCGCAGCCCTAGGACCCAATTCAGTTGTTTCAAATGTTGGGATTTTTCAGGGAGGCTACCACTCATTCATTCATTCAGCAGCCCTGTATTGAGCACCTACTCTGTGCCAGGCCCAAGATCAAAGGGGAAGGTGACTCTAGAGCATCTGCCTGGGGCTCAAACCCTCAGCAGCTGTGGCCCCTACTTGCAGCCATTTGCGGGAAAGTGAGGCCAGGGAAGGGGAGGCAGAAGGAGGGAAGCCAGCAGGCTGGGAGAGGCCTCTGGAGCGCCTCCTTGGCACCACCACAGGAACCCACAACAGTACCTCCTGACTCAAGCCCTCAGCTCCAACATCTAATACGCGGTGTGCCCTTTCTAGAAGGCTCTTCCTCCGGCGTCCTCGTGAGGGCCTCAGAACGACCTTGAGAGGTCAGCGGATGGGGCTGATGGTCATCCCTTCTCGCCAGGGGTGGGCGGTGAGGGGGGACGTGGGGAGTCCGAGAGGGTAAGCACCCACCCAAGGCTGCTAAGAGGCAGAACCGGGACCCACACCCGCCCAGGAGCGCTACTCTCAGCAACGGCTTCCCCAACCGTCTGGGGACAGCCTCAGCCTTTAAACTGTCATCAATCCATTACTGACGCTGAAGTGTTTAACGCGAGGCTGTCACCCCCTTGGCAGGCACCCCCATTAACTGGTGTGCTCATGGAAACCTGCAGCTTTGAAGTTGATGGATCCAACCTTTTAAGTTTTAGCATTTAAGCTAATGGGAAGGCGCCGGCATCTGTTTGTACTATACAACTCTACAACAGACCTAATGGTTGCCGTGGTGACCCAGAGTCGCCCGCTCTGTTTAGGGACTATAATTATCCCTGCGACAGCCTTCTCCGTGACCAGGCTGGGAAGCGGGAGACGTGTGAAGCAGGAATGTCAGGCTGCTTTTGTGTGCAAAACTTTCTGCAACCTTACACTCTCATTACACACACACGTGTGCACACACGCACGTGCAGGCACCCACCTCAGGCAGGTTGGTTTCACACCCAACAGGGCAAAACTGGATCCCACCACATCAGACCCAACCCCTCCTCTTTTTCCCTTTGTCACCACGGAGTCATTTGTATCTGAAAATCTGAGACTTGTAGAACCGTCCTCGAGTCTTCCAATTCTGGAGTCTTGAGATCCCAGACCTAAAATTCTAGAATGCCAAAGCCTTCACCTTTTGCCATTCTGGAAACGTGTTCTAGATTCCAGAATCATGGAAAGCTAGAGAGATAGAGAGGTCTAGAATGATAAGGCCATAATGTCTTGAAGCTAAAAAAGGACTTCCATGGTATCTTGCCCAATTTCTTACTAAATGCAAGAGGTCTCCCTACAGGTTATCCTCTAGCCTTTGCTTGAATACTCCTAGGGACGGTGAGCTCACTACCTACTGCTGTAAAAATCCATCTTTATATTGAACCAAAATACGCCTCCTGCCACGCTCGTTCCCAGGTGCTGGCTGTGCCAGCCCCTTGGGGATGTAGAGGCCCAGCCGGGTCTCTCTGACAAGCCAGCACAGCCCTTCAAGGGAAGCTGCGGGCTAGCCTAAGATGTTTTCTCTCCAGACTAAACCTCCCTAGGACCCTAACTGAGGACGCTCCCCAGACAAGGGTAGTCAGGAACCTGGGCTGGTGGAGAGACCAGTTCTGCCATCGTCAGTGTCAGGCTTGACAGGTGTCAAACACACATACAAGGGGGACTGTCTAGCAAGAGGCTTCCAGCACCCACTTCTGTAGGCCTGAGTCCCATGGGTCTTAGCAAGCGTCACAAGTCTTGTCTAGCTGAGCCTGGCATTTGCTAGCCGTTGGGCAGCCAGCCATTCCCTCCAGTGAATCCGATCCACTTAGGTGAGCCAAAGATGGGGAAAGAGAGGGCACTTCAGTTCTTCAAAGCCAGGGGTCCCCTTCCTTCTCTCTCTGGGGCCCACCTCCTGGGAGACCAGGCTGGGCAGTGCCTCCCTCTAACCTGCAGTGCCCCCCTCAGCCCACCCCAGCCCGCACAGTTCACTCCATCCTGGCAGAGTCTTCCCTTCTGGGACAGGGCCAGGCCAGGACTCAGGAGTCCCAGCATTTGCAGGACCCATCTGAGGCCCTCAATGGGGCAGCGGGACCCCCAAGCTTGCCCCCAGCCCCCCCCCACTTGGGCCCACTACCCACAGGTGCTCCTCTCCAGGGCCCCTGGCGACCATCGTACTGACCACGTCTCCCCTTCTCCCCAGCTGTCCTCGCAGAGCCTCCAGCCAAGCGGCCAGAGCTGGGGGTGGGGAGAGGTATCTTATAGCAGCTGGGGAGAGGCACAGGGAACTAAAAATACAGTTTATACTGCAAGGCTCCTCCTCTTCCCAGAGGCCCAGAGGGGCTTATTGGAGGAGGGCCGGGAGGGAGACGGGGCCCCAGAGCCACCAGGTGGGGCCTGGGGACACCAGCCCCCTCCCATGCCCACCTCCCTTGGAGGCTTGGGGTCGCTCCTCCGGCGCTGCCTTCCACCTGTCACCCAAAGCACTCTTCCCAGACCCCAATCCTCACCTTCACAGGCCCCACTCTCCCTTCCAGGTCCATCTGAAAGGAATGGCTGCACCCCCAACCCTACCCCTTCCACGGAGGTGTCCTCCTCTCCCGTTATGTATCCTGTCCCTGCTCCGGGCTCCTGCGCTTGCTCTGGGGTGCACAGTGTGGATGCGGCCTCTCCCCGTCTCCACCCATGAGCTCCTCAGTTGCAGGAATGACAAGCAAGGAAAGGCCAGGCATGAGATTTGAACCCAGGTGGTCTGGCTCTCCAGCCTATACGTTTAACCACTCTGCTTCAACAGCTAGGAACTTTTGGACCCTTCCTCCCTGCACCCTCTCACCTTCCTGACGGTACCTAGCAAAGCACCAGGTCAAATAAACTCTTTGGATTTTTATTTTATTCACCTGAGTCTGTCGAGGGTCTCGGCTTTCCAGAGGTGAAGGCGTGATTGGGAACCTTCCCCCATAGGGAGACCCTGCTCCTGCTGCCATCTAGCGGCAGCAAAGAGAAAAGCCTCAGTCAATGGCTCTGCTCCTGCATCCGCCTTGTTTGTTCATCCACCCGCCTTCCCAGCTAGCCAAGTGGGGCCTTTCCCAATCTCTTTTTTAGAGCACCTTTGTGTAGAATACAAGGGACTTCTTCAAATTCTTGGAAGTTAAGTAAGCCGTGTTCCTTGTCCTCAAGGGGCTCAATGCTGAGCGAAAGGGGCCACCAATACAGGGGTGCATCAGAACCATGAGCTCCCAGAGGGTGTGGGGAGGCAGCATCATGGAACAGGCCCCTCTGTCGAGGTGGTGATCCCGCCGGGTCTTAAAGTAGAGGGAGTGTTCTGCAGGATGCCTGAAGCAGAAGTGACAGCCCGAGGGCCCGAAACAGGCACAGGTGCATGGGGGAAGGCTGGATTTGGCAGTGACGGGGATTCGAAAGGGACTTATGTGCCAGAACAAGGACTCAAGGACCTAGAATCAACAGTTCAGTTACACCAACACCCACGCTGAACACCAAGAAGGAGTCCTGGGGCGAGGGGAGGGAGGGACGCATAAACAGATGACTGACAGCCAGTTGGGATGGAGGCAATAACGGAGGCAGCCCAGCATAGGGCTTTGGAATCAGATAGGCCTAGATTTGAGGTTTTCCCTCACCATGCACTACTTTTGTGATCTGGGGAATGTGTCAGAACTTTTCAAAGCCTTTGTTTTATCATCTGTGAAATGGCAATTTTAAAAATAATTACATGTCTCAGATGTAATTGTGGGGATTAACAAAAAGGAAATATGTGTACAGAATTCAGTGTAGTGCCTGGTATATAGTGAGTGCTCAGTACTTGCTCACTGTGATCTAAGGTACAGAAGAATTATGAAGGAGGACATAACCAAACTTTTCAAGGTGTATTAGGAGTGTGCTAGGAGGGTAAAGTGAGGAAAGGCTATTCCAAGCCCAAGGACCAGTGTGTTCAAGCATATGGAAGTTTGTTTGTTGTTAGGATTAGGTTTGGCTGTGGGTGACAGAAAATCCAAAACAATGTGGCTTTAACACGAGGGTATTTATTTCTCTTACACTTAGAAGTTCGGAGCTAGGAAGTCCAGGGCTGTTATGGCATGCAAGAATGTGAGGGAGCCTGGCTTAGTTATATACACAGCCTCCACCTCCTGATCCAAAATAGCAGTACTAGCGCTAGCCATCACATCCTCACTCCAACCAGCAGGAAGGCAAAAAGAGCAAAGAAGGTTGAGCCCCTTAACCTTAAGGACACTTCCCAGAAGTTGTAATCAAAACCGCTTCTTACTGCACATCACGAGGCCTCGCCTCACTGCAAGGGAGGCTGGAAACAAAGGTTCCACTTTCTATTTGGCCAGATCCCCCGATAAAATCTGGGGGTCTATTACTTAGGAAAGAGGGGCGAATGTAAATTGAATGAAAGATAGCCTTTTCTACCATAGTCAATATAAACAGCATGATATTATGTAAGGCACTACACACATTTTTATGTCACTCTGGTGGAAAAAGTGAGGGAGAGAGTGAAGGAAGACGCGGTTAGAGAAATAAACAAAGGCATAACCTTGAGTACTTGGTGAGCCACAGGAGTTTGGGTTTCTCTCCAGTGGCAAGCCATCGAAGGGTTTCTGGTCAGTTTGCCATTCTAGAAAGACCACACTAGCTGCAGGTGGGAATAAAAAAACGGAGAGGACAACCTGGAGGAGGAGACAGTTCTCCCCAACATTTTACTATGGAAGATTTTAAATGTATATCAAAGTTGAAAGAATTTTACAGTGCATGCCATATACTCATCATCTAAAGTCTACCACTGACATTTCACTACACTAGTTTTCTCGCTTCTCTATCCATCTATCTACTCCTCCATCCATCTGTCGGTCCTTCTTATTTTCATGGTATTTCAAAGTAAATTGCAGACACCAGTCCACATCCCCCTAAATTCTTGAGTATCACTAGCTCAAGTCCAAAATTTGTTTACATTTTTCTCTTTGGCTGCAAAATTTATGTCCACTGAAATGTACACCTCTTAGGCTGACATTTGTGGTGTTTGGATAAATGCATACAACCACGTAACCCAAACCCCATCGAGGTGAGAACAGTACCTTCACCCCCAAAAGTTCCTGCATGCCCCTTCCCAGTCGATCCCCACCCTTCATAATTGTGAAGGAGGGAATTATGCCCTTCATAATTCCTCTGTACCTTATATCACAGTAAGTATTGAACACTCAATATATACCAGGCACTACACGGAATGCTGTACACACATCTGCTTTTTTTAAACCCTCACAATTACATCTGAGACATAGAGTTATTTTTAAAATTCCCCATCTCCCAGAGACAACCACTATCCTGATTATTATTATCATTATTATTATTTTAACCACAGATCGGTCGGGGGAAGGCAGCCATTTAAGCGATCCAGGTTGTAGAGCGGGGCTTTTGACCCGAGGGAGAGGCAGGCAAAGGAAGAGGGAGGAGAGGAGATGGGACCGACAGGATGGCACCGGGGATGGCACACTTCCTGAGCGAGAGGAAGGGCTGTTTGTTTCGCTAGCGGCGGCGGGGGTCGGGATGGCGCTGGCTTCACGGGCTGGGCAGATGGTGGCGCCGTCCGCTAAGGCGGGGGCCGGGAGGAGGGGCAGAGCCCGCGCTGGGACTGGCCGCGTGGCACTGGAGCCAGCCGGCGCTGCGATGCGCGTGTCGCCCTGGGAACAGCTCCTTTTCTCCCGATCGCCGCAGGGGTTGGGTTGAGCTGTGCTTTGGGGGCAGTGGAGTCAGGCAAGTGGCCGCATCCGTTCTTCGGTTGCGTCCTCCCCCATGGTACTGAGCAGCCCGGCTTCCCCGGGGCCCCCTCCACTAGGAAGCCCACCAGGGAGCCCGCTCCCCCGCCGGCTCTCCTCCGCGCTTTCCCCGAAGGCGCCCCGCCCGCCCTGGTCGAGTGGTAGCAGTTGCTCACCAAAGGTGGCGGTGTCTGCCAGGGGATGGGACCTCACTTCTCAGAGAGACCCCACGCCCTCCCTCCTTCCTCTCTCTACCTTCTGATAAAAGAACAACGTTTCGTGCAATTTAGGATCTCAGCTTTTTTGAGCAATTCTTGAATAGGGCAGTACCCCATTCAGAAAGAAGAAGGGAGCTCCGGGGAAGGAGTGGGGAGGGGAAGCTCACTCAGGATGAAAGCAGAAGCAAGGGAGGAAATGTTCTGACCGGCTGATGCTAAGTTTCCATATACTTAGGGGAAGGGGGTTTTGGGGGGGGGGGGCAGGTGGTTGCTTAGAAATGAGGGCGTTCGCTGGCGGTAACTGATCAGCTGTATTTAAATTCTGAGCGAGCCAGGCATTTACAGGAAATAGAAACTAGCTTAGGGTTTTGGTTTTGCTGACGTGGCGCTTAGCACCGGCGTCTCCATGTTGCTGGATTTTATTGATCGGTTCCTCCCTTTTGGATCCGATCTTCAGTTTGGCCAAAGACTGAGATCAAAATTAAAAGCATTGGCGCTACTGCCGGCTCTAGAAGGCTCTCCTAGGAGAATAACTCCAGGTTACGGTGTGGAGGGGTTGGCTCTTTTGTTCTCTTTTTGGTTGTGTTGTCCTAGATGGAGGGATACTGCGTGGCTGGGTGCAACCACTGAAAACCTTAGCGAGGTACAGTGCGCCAGGGAAACTATTATGATTACTACGAGTAGTGAAATGCCCGATGTTTGGAGCCTGCTTCTGAGCCCAGGACACCAGGACCCAAACCAACGGAAATCAAAGAGATCAAAGAACAAACCCGAAGGACTCACGTGATTGAGCCATGTGGCTTGTTTGACTATTTTGTGCAACTGCGTTTCAACCTCCCCAGAAGTGTTTATCCAGGTGGTATTTGTAGCAGCACACGCTCCTGCTTGCTCAGCCAGCAAGTAAAGTGCAAAGGATCTAAAGATTTTTGTTGTGTAGCAATAACTTCTGCTGTGGACTGAGCAATTTCTCCTACTGTTTTAGAGAACTGTCGTGTGGCATATTATTTGGGATTGGAGCCTAGCAGTCCTTAAAAATTTTTAGATTTCACTCCCTATTCTTCTTACTTGCTGTCCTCTCCCCCTCTTGTCGTAGACCGCCCATTTCCGTAGCCCACCACTAAACCACAAACCTTTCCTATTATGCTCAAGATCTTTCCTGTTATGTTCAACTCTATCTCTACACCTAACTTCTGCCCTAAGCCTAGCAACTGTCCCCATGCATGTGTAATTGGCTACCTTCCCCTGAAGTCCACGTCCCAACTACACCCTCCCTTACACTGTATATAATCCGGGACTCACCAAGCCTCGGGGTCTTTAGCACTTGAGCAGCTATGGCCTAAGCTTAACCATTACAATAAAACAAGCTTTGTGCTACAATTGGTCTCTGCCTCAAGTCTTTGAGTCCCTCAGTGACTTCGGTCCTGAGCGCCAGCGCTTCCTCGGGCCCCACAGTCAAAGCTCAAGCAGTAACTCAGCAGCAGAGAGGTCCCCAGCTGTCACCATAAACAACGGTGACAGTCCCTTCACTGTCGGATCACCTTTCCATTTATGATAACTCCAAACCAAGGTAATAAGAGTCGGACAAAAGTAGCCCATTCAGTGTCAGTGACGCCCCCGGGGCAACTGGGTGTTGGCTCAGGAGTGTGAATTAAATGAGGTCGTCCAGTGTGAAGCTTCGGATTTGTTATAAATTTCAAAGGGACCTGCTTAGAAGTCCAATCTGCACTGTCCTGACATGCGCCAATCGTCTGCATATGGAAATGTTTGAACCTAATTGATACCCTGAATCACCTTAACTTGGTCCTTCAAAATATTAAGGTTATTTATCACCATGCCAGACTTATAAACAGCGGTGCAAGACTCCTCCTGGGCAGGGTAATCTAAAGCCTGGTTTGCAAGAACACTGGTGCTCAACTGTCACCATCAGCCTGGAGAGTCTAAAGAGCATTTAAGCTGGGATTCGTTTGGTTTTATAATTTTCGATATATTTTTAACTACTCACTTCGGGTCATACTTCCCAGGGAAAGTATGATGATGTGCATGAAAGAGGGGAGCCCTGTATTATATGGTAGGTCAGGTCTTTTGTCAGTTTGACAAAAACTAAGTTAGCTTTCTGACTGGTGTTTACGGTAGACAATATATGCGAGATCACAGCATCCAGTCCAATTTACAGGTAGGTAACAAAACCATGCTGTTACCTGCAGCTTAGGAAGGGTACAAAGCAGTTCAGGCAATGAACAGGAGCAGAATCTGGTAGCCCACAGGAGTGTGCTGTGGTTTTTCCATTGAATCAAAATTTCTCTAGAGCCACCCTCCTTTTGATCAAAGATAACCTCAAAAAGATTATTCTTAATCATAAAATAAGACTGGTTTCATTAGATTTGGCCTGATAACTTACATAAATGCAGCAAGAATGGCAATTTACCATATCGGCTTTTTTTTTTTTTTTTGAGTTTGCTTTGCTGGTAATTTTCATAAGGAATCCCTGAGTGGACTGTTGTTATTGTTTTTTTGTTTTACTTAATTTTACTGATTTTTCTATTGGACTTTTTTTTTTTTTTTTCTTTTTACATGGGCAGGCACCGGGAATTGAACCTGGGTCCTCTGGCATGGCAGAGCCACCATGGCCCGCCCGCTACTGGACTTTTTTTTTTTTTTTTTTAATACGTGGGCAGGCACCGGGAATCGAACCTGGGTCCTTCTATTGGACTTTTAAAAGCCTCTTGAGACTGGTAAGCCAAGTCAAGATCTTGATACCGGATTTTACCTACAATCCAGAAAGTCACCTTCTTTACTAACCTGTAAGGCTAGGAATTCTGGAGCCAGGTACCAGATTGGTTTCTCCAAAAGGGTTTTGTACACTCTGGCTCCATAAAGTCAATTTTAGACCCTTAAAAGTGTCTGGTCACATCTGATTAAATGATTATGTGGCCAGTATCTCCAACTATCTCCACCTGTTAAAAGGAGAACAGATTCTGATTTATTCTGTGCAAATAATTATTTTGCCATAAAAATAAAAATATTCTATAAGAATTTTCAAATTCTAGAGGGCCCAGGCTGAGAGAAAAAGAGCAATATTTTACAGATTATAGACAGCTTAAGTGGCAAGAGTAAGAGACTCCATGTATCTAGAAAATAGAACATTAAAATATCAGCAATAATCCAAACAAAACCATACTCATTCTTTTCTCATTTATTCAGTTTTAAGTAATTAGTCCCTTGTTCAGTTCAATCTTGTGTTAACAATCTCATGACCCACCAGCTTCCTCATGAGAATTCTGGAATCTTGACAGTCCAGTGATGTGGTCTCAAAGTTATTTAAACAATGTCACTAGAAGCCTGTACCCCAGATTCCTGGGCATTCTCCTTTATATGGGTTTCCGAGTCAGTCCTTTTTTTTGAAGATGTAGCACCTGGCCTGTAGCTAATTACAAGTTTTTTTTCAGAGAGGCTTCAGAGTAAAATAGCTGTTCACTAATCACTGTTTTAGAAAAGTGAAAAATAATGAGATTAAGAAGGAGATATGGTTATTTCTGTGACATGTAACATTTTCAAAGAATAACTGAAATTATGATCAGTAGTATTGATACCTAATACACACGGAACAGCACTAGCACATCTCATGGGCAGTGAGGACGTGGACAAATCTCTAGGAACTTGATGCAATTTCTGACATGTTTGTATTAATAGCAGTTTACCCATTAACATTTAACCAACAGAAGGATAGAAAATTCTATTAAATTTGACAACACTTCCCAGGCAACTCGTAACATATCAAATAAACCTATTTCTACCACCTCTATTTTACAATGTGAAAGGGCCTTTTGGAAAATCCCAAAGGCAGTGTGAGAGCAATAAGGCGTCTGCTAGGATTTGATTTTGGGAAAACAGAATGTCAAAAAGTTGTCAAGTTTGAACGTTTTGTTAAATAGGAAAATGGGTCACTGTGAAACAATATTTATTATTTAATCAAAGTGACAATAAACGAGTAAATAGGAGTTAATATGATCGTTAAAAAAAGATAGTTCTTTTCAAGGGAAAAGACGTTTTGTAAAACAATACAAGATAAGGTCAATATAAATATCAATAAGGATATTATTCTGATAAGACTTAGAATCTTTGCTTTCTAGAATATTTTTCAGATGGTTAAATGAAAAAACTTTTACAACCTATTACTAAGAGCAGACCAATAATCCAATAAAACTTTTCTTTTTAACAGAAAGAAAACCAAAATTCTAGTTTTGCGTAAGGATTCTGTCTGATAAGAAAATTCTTAAAAATCTCATAAGCCTATCAAATCTTAGCTAACCTTGGCCATGACAAGTAAAACTACTTTTTTGCAAACTTTTTACAACTTTCTGTATCCATTCAGGTATTTTCCCCCCACACATTCCTGCTTCTTATTGTGGGACAAGCAGTCATTTTACTTCAGGACAAAACTACTCTCTTTTTCTTTAACAAAACATACCCTACATACTTTACATACCTGATACCTTAAGTTACCAAAACGATCTTTGAAACTGTCTTCAAACAAACGTCTTACAAAACGCAATTATTCTTAAAATAAAGTTTGTCAAATTGTCTGGTTAAATTATTTGGTTAAACACAATTTTGTGTTTTTCACCATTTTAAAGATCTGGTAGATATAATGCTAGCTTATTTTATAGTAAAATAAAATTTTAATAGTAAACCTGTGTAATTAGGAAGAACATACCCAAGTAGAATAAAATCCTGATTATATCATACTTCACACTGATAATGCAGAAGTCATAGGTGTTTTTATTTAATTAACAATATTAAACCAGTCCCGTTTGTCAAAGTTTCATCTGAATTATGTGAACTTGATTTTTTTTTAATTTAAATAATTGGTTTTAGTTCTACGAATGCTGTTGTTTCATTGGAAATACTAGGAGTTTAGTTTCCTTAATTTCTAGGACATTAGGAGCATTAATTTATATACAGCACTTGTTTATCTTTAAGCAAATTTGAATATGACTCTCTGAAGAAGTTTTATAAATTAATCTGGTAGTATCATCTGGAGGTAGGAAATAGCATACATGAAACAGACAGACAAATACAAATAGAGAGTATATAGCTTTAATTTAAAATTTTTCAGTCATGAGTCAGACATAGAAACACAGAAACACAGAAGACTGAAATACAAAACTCGCTAGTTTATTTAAGCTGCTTTTAGAGTCTTGCAATTTCTTAGTAGGCTCTGAGTGCCAATTAAAATAGGCACCCTGTTCGGCCTAATTCGGGAACTCTTTTTCTCGAGTGCGCCTCTGAGATGAGTAAATTTGTCTATTTGGAACGTTCTCCATAATTGCCACTGTAGGTTGTCTTTGGTGAGATTTTGCTATTTGGTTAGGTAGGAACAGTTTACAGCCCTATAATTTTTTAACACGTAATATCCTGGGGTGCCAGAGGGTGAAGAATCAAAGTTTTTAGAGTTTGTGCATCCTATCTTTATCATTTCACTTCTTACCTAGTGCACAGGGCAAAGAAACCAACAGTAGCAAACATGAGACTGTAGGCTGGATCAAAGGCTGTAGCCTAGGACTCAAAAATTGAGCCTTTTTAAAGTGTCAGTGGCTGAGAGATTTCAGAGTTGAGAGGTTATCCTGGAGGTTATTCTTACGCATTATATAGCTATCCCCTTTTTAGTTTATGGTGTATTGGGGAGGCTGGAGGGAAGTGCCTGAAACTGAAGAGCTGTGTTCCAGTAGCTTTGATTCATGAAGATGACTGTACAATTAATATCGCTTTTGCAATGTGACTGTGTGATTGTGAAAACCTTGTGTCTGATGCTCCTTTTAACTAAGGTATGGACAGATGAGTAAAAAATATGGATTAAAAAATAAACAAATAATAGAGGAGGACAAAAGTTAAAATAAATTGGGTGGATGGACATAATAGTGGTCAATGAGAGGGAGAGTTGAGGGCTATGATATGTATAAGTTTTTTTTTCTTTTCTTTTTTACTTCTTTTTCTGGTGTGATATAAAAGTTCAAAAAAATGATCATGGTGATGAATATACAACTATATAGTGATATTGTGAGCCATTGATTGTGCACCACGTATGGCTGATTTATATGTTAAGAATGTTTGTGTATTCATATGTTGTTTTATTAATAAAAATATTTTTTTAATTGAGGACTCTTGCCAATTGAGATTGACCCATTAACATTTGGGCTGAAAGCTAGTGAGATCAGAGAGAGCTCCCACACAAAGAGAGTGGAGCTTGAGTCTGAGACGCGCTCACCCATGGCTCCTGGAAAAGGCCAGGAGCACAGAGAACTCAGAAGGTTCGTGGCACCTTCCCCTGCCTTTCTCGTTGCCTCCAGAGCCATCAGCAGTCGCCTTCGGATCCCTTTGCAGTCGCTAAAACTGATAAAAGAAAAAGCTTTTCATGCACTTGAGGATCTCACAGCTTTTTTGAGTAATTCTTGAAGTGGGTACGATCCCATTCCAAAAGTCTGGAACGGAAAGGAGACGCTCACATAAGGTGTATGTAGAAGCCAGCGAGGAAATGTTCTGGGTGACTGACATTAAGTTACCATTTGACTAAGAAGGGTCTTAAAAGGGGGGAAGCAAGTGGTTGCTTAGGAGTAAGGAAGGAGTCTCACTGCAACTGGTCGGCTGCATTTCAATTTGGTTTTCTGGGCAAGCCATGCATTCACGAGAGAGAGAAACGAGCTTAGGTTTTTGGGTTTTGTTGACATGGGGCTTGGAGTGGACACCTATAACTGGGGCCAGCTAGATTTTATTTACCACTTCCTAAAGCTATTTACTCTTGTCTCTCCAGGGACACTACCCCACCCCCTCTCCCCTACTCCTCCCACCCCCACCCCCATTCCCTTTAAAAGCTTGCAAGTCCCAGGTCTTAGATACCGAGAGCTCTGAGAGCTCCTCCAGGGACTGGGCCCCAGGGAGGGGCCACTGAAAGCAGAGAGAAAAAAATGAGATCGTGTCCTTGGCGGTCTGCGGTTGTTTTTCCTCTAGCATATCTAACATCAGACACAACACCCCACAGCCAAGGGCGATTTCTTTCTTAAAACCGACGTGTTCCACAGAAGAAAGTTCCCTCCTTCTGTAAGCATAACTTTGACTTATTCCTTCAGAATTAATGCCCGGACCTGATACTTCTGTGAGGATTTGCTCCCCTCCCACCCCCTCCTTACCCTGAATTACATCCCAGAAGATCCTAAATTTATTTGACAGTTTGGAGAGGCCTCAGTTTACCCCCCTGAGATCAGGAATCATTGGTGTAGAGAAGGGAAGACAAAAAGGACCTGAGGACATCCACATTAAGAATTGGAAAGTGGAAGAGGAGGCTGAGAAGGAAACTTTCAAGAGCAGTAGGGAGTCCTGAGCAACTTCTAAGGAGGGAAACAGAAGGGTCAGGTCTGCCTTTGGAGATGGATGAGAAGGAAGCTAGGAGGTAGGTGAAGGAGACTATTGAGGATTTCTTATAGATTAGGCTTAGGTGAAGACAAAAATACAAATAGGGATGTATTAGTGTTGTGCGGCACACCAAAAGAGAGACTACAAAATTCAAAAACTGCAAGCCAATTTGGAGTTTTTGTTAGCCGGCCAGCGACTGCCTCAGAAACCCTCAAGAAGGAAGAGTCAGAGAGCGGCCCCATGGGGCTTGCAGGGTGGGCTTATAAAGGCTGAAACCTCGAGCTTATTCACAGAAGCAGAGAAGAGGCATTAGTTTCATAGAACCACATCCTGGTTTTGCAGCTGTAAGCGAGTAAGCTTATCTACAGAAGCAAAAAAGTGCTATTGGCTTTTGCAAAAACATGTATGTGTAATTCCCACATCCTGGCCCCATTACTGGGTATTCTTCATGGGCCTGGGAGGGACTTTCCACCTGGCTAGGGTCGAGTTCCTGGTCCCTTACATTAGTCAGAACATTAGCAGCTGTAATAAACAGCCCCCAATGTCTCAGTGGTTTAAGAGTTCTTAGTAGTGATTTAAGAAGTTTGGTTTTCATTCACTTCTCAATCCAAGTCTAGTTGGGGAGCCAACTCTGCTCCATCCTGAGATCCAGGGGTCCAGGCTTCCTCCCCAAGGACTTCAAAGACCTCAGATCCTTCTGTATCCAGCAGGTGAACAGCAGGAGAGAGAAAAAAGTATGGGGGATCATACAGGAAGCTTTAGGGGCCAGGCCTAAGATGTGCTCATCATTTCTGCCCATATTCCACTAACCAGATCACAGCCACACAGCACGGCTAATTCTGAGGGGGCTTCAGAAATGAGGTCTCCCTGAGTGCCCAGGAGGAAATGAAGCAGGGTTTGGTGAATGCATTGCATCACGTCCACCACATTCATTGCCTAAGATAATAAAATGTTTTATAAGCTAATAGAAACATGAGAAGGGAGAACCAGGAAAATATACATGCATGTAAATAATACATCTCAATGCCCCACCCAGCACATAGTAGATGTTCAATATTAAAGTTGCACAACCCATTGTCCTTCAAATGGGTGCTTGTCACCACTGGGCGCTGGGAGTGACAATTAGAAAGGCATCTTAGAAAAGGTGGCATTTGAATTGAAACTTGAAAGATCCGGCAACTGTTGCCGGATGCATTGTGGGATATTCAGGAAACCCCAAGAAGACCAATTTGGCTGAGTTAGAAGTTCTGTAAAGCCAACTGGTCATGGAGGAGGTTGGAATGCAGGCTTGGAGTGGACCAGGAGTGGCTTTGAACTGTGACCGTGCTGGCCGCCCTTTAGCAGGCCCTGAGGAGCAGCTGTGATTGCAGCTTGGGGAGGGGCGAGTCTGGAGGAGGCAGGGGTCCTCGGTCATCTCAGATGAATCAGCAGGGTCCGTTAAAATTAATCACTGCATGACTAAATGTACAAATTTTAAAAATGCTTTAGCATGAGGAAGAACAAAGGAATGTCATTGCAGTGTGCTGAAAATAGATGGTAATTAATATTTTAAAATGTCACCTTCTGTGTGAGACTAAAGCAAAAAATGTTTATGTGGTA
This sequence comes from Tamandua tetradactyla, assembly GCF_023851605.1. Lineage (NCBI taxonomy): Eukaryota > Metazoa > Chordata > Mammalia > Pilosa > Myrmecophagidae > Tamandua > Tamandua tetradactyla. The sequence continues at coordinate 27,991,898 of NC_135333.1, forward strand.
CAAAATTCATATTTTGGCTAGTACATTTCCTAATATAACTTATGTAGATAGTTTGATTGAACACCATAAGTACTTGGAATCTCAGGTAGGACATGAGATTTTGTTGGTTTGTGCAGAGTGATGGCCCAATGAATCCCAGAGTGATTCGATCAGTGAGTGGAAAAGTATTTGCAAAGCCCCCTTTGGGGAATGGTGAGAACGGGGAGAAATTCAACTTCCCCAAGTTGAATTCTTTTTTTTTTTTTATTTTTATTCTTATTTTATTTTTTTTATTAATTAAAAAAAGAATTAACAAAACAATTAGAAATCATTCCAATCTACATGTACAATCAGTAATTCTTAATAACATCACATAGTTGCATATTCATCATTTCTTAGTACATTTGCATCGATTTAGAAAAAGAAATAAAAAGACAACAGAATAAGAATTAAAACAATAATAGAAAGAAAAAAAAACAAAAAAAACAAAAACAAAAAACCTATACCTCACATGCAGCTTCATTCAGTGTTTTAACATAATTGCATTACAATTGGGTAGTATTGTGCTGTCCATTTCTGAGTTTTTATATCCAGTCCCGTTGTACAGTCTGTATCCCTTCAGCTCCAATTATCCCTTCTCTTTTTTTTTTTTTTTAAATTAACGGAAAAAAAGAAATTAACCCAACATTTACAGATCATACCATTCTACATATGCAATCATTAATTCTTAACATCATCACATAGATGCATGATCATCATTTCTTAGTACATTTGCATTGGTTTAGAAGAACTAGCAACATAACCGAAAAAGATATAGAATGTTAATATAGAGAGAAAAATAAAAGTAATAATAGTAAAATCAAAACAAAACAAAACAAAACAAAACAAAAACCTATAGCTCAGATGCAGCTTCATTCAGTGTTTTAACATGATTACTTTACAATTAGGTATTATTGTACTGTCCATTTTTGAGTTTTTGTATCTAGTCCTGTTGCACAGTCTGTATCCCTTCAGCTTCAATTACCCATTGTCTTACCCTGTTTCTAACTCCTGCTGAACTCTGTTACCAATGACATATTTCAAGTTTATTCTCGAATGTCCGTTCACATCAGTGGGACCATACAGTATTTGTCCTTTAGTTTTTGGCTGGATTCACTCAGCATAATATTCTCTAGGTCCATCCATGTTATTACATGGTTCATAAGTTTATCTTGTCTTAAAGCTGCATAATATTCCATCGTATGTATATACCACAGTTTGTTTAGCCACTCTTCTGTTGATGGAGATTTTGGCTGTTTCCATCTCTTTGCAATTGTAAATAACGCTGCTATAAACATTGGTGTGCAAATGTCCGTTTGTGTCTTTGCCCTTAAGTCCTTTGAGTAGATACCTAGCAATGGTATTGCTGGGTCGTATGGCAATTCTATATTCAGCTTTTTGAGGAACTGCCAAACTGCCTTCCACAGTGGTTGCACCCTTTGACATTCCCATCAACAGTGGATAAGTGTGCCTCTTTCTCCGCATCCTCTCCAGCACTTGTCATTTTCTGTTTTGTTGATAATGGCCATTCTGGTGGGTGTGAGATGATATCTCATTGTGGTTTTGATTTGCATTTCTCTAATGGCCAGGGACATTGAGCATCTCTTCATGTGCCTCTTGGCCATCCGTATTTCCTCTTCTGAGAGGTGTCTGTTCAAGTCTTTTTCCCATTTTGTAATTGGGTTGGCTGTCTTTTTGTTGTTGAGATGAACAATCTCTTTATAAATTCTGGATACTAGACCTTTATCTGATATATCATTTCCAAATATTGTCTCCCATTGTGAAGGCTGTCTTTCTACTTTCTTGATGAAGTTCTTTGATGCACAAAAGTGTTTAATTTTGAGGAGTTCCCATTTATTTATTTCCTTCTTCAGTATTCTTGCTTTAGGTTTAAGGTCCATAAAACCGCCTCCAGTTGTAAGATCCATAAGATATCTCCCAACATTTTCCTCTAACTGTTTTATGGTCTTAGACCTAATGTTTAGATCTTTGATCCATTTTGAGTTAACTTTTGTATAGGGTGTGAGAGATGGGTCTTCTTTCATTCTTTTGCATATGGATATCCAGTTCTCTAGGCACCATTTATTGAAGAGACTGCTCTGTCCCAGGTGAGTTGGCTTGACTGCCTTATCAAAGATCAAATGTCCATAGATGAGAGGGTCTATATCTGAGCACTCTATTCGATTCCATTGGTCAATATATCTATCTTTATGCCAATACTATGCTGTTTTGACCACTGTGGCTTCATAATATGCCTTAAAGTCAGGCAGAGCGAGACCTCCAGCTTCGTTTTTTTCCTCAAGATGTTTTTAGCAATTCGGGGCACCCTGCCCTTCCAGATAAATTTGCTTATTGGTTTTTCTATTTCTGAAAAATAAGTTGTTGGGATTTTGATTGGTATTGCATTGAACCTGTAAATCAATTTAGGTAGGATTGACATCTTGACTATATTTAGTCTTCCAATCCATGAACACGGTATGCCCTTCCATCTATTTAGGTCTTCTGTGATTTCTTTTAGCAGTTTTTTGTAGTTTTCTTTATATAGGTTTTTTGTCTCTTTAGTTAAATTTATTCCTAGGTATTTCATTCTTTTAGTTGCAATTGTAAATGGGATTCGTTTCTTGATTTCCCCCTCAGCTTGTTCATTACTAGTGTATAGAAATGCTACAGATTTTTGAATGTTGATCTTGTAACCTGCTACTTTGCTGTACTCATTTATTAGCTCTAGTAGTTTTGTTGTGGATTTTTCTGGGTTTTCGACGTATAGTATCATATCATCTGCAAACAGTGATAGTTTTACTTCTTCCTTTCCAATTTTGATGCCTTGTATTTCTTTTTCTTGTCTAATTGCTCTGGCTAGAACCTCCAACACAATGTTGAATAACAGTGGTGATAATGGACATCCTTGTCTTGTTCCTGATCTTAGGGGGAAAGTTTTCAATTTTTCCCCATTGAGGATGATATTAGCTGTGGGTTTTTCATATATTCCCTCTATCATTTTAAGGAAGTTCCCTTGTATTCCTATCTTTTGAAGTGTTTTCAACAGGAAAGGATGTTGAATCTTGTCGAATGCCTTCTCTGCATCAATTGAGATTTTTCTGCTTTGATTTGTTGATATGGTGTATTACATTAATTGATTTTCTTATGTTGAACCATCCTTGCATACCTGGGATGAATCCTACTTGGTCATGATGTATAATTCTTTTAATGTGTTGGATACGATTTGCTAGAATTTTATTGAGGATTTTTGCATCTGTATTCATTAGAGAGATTGGTCTGTAGTTTTCTTTTTTTGTAATATCTTTGCCTGGTTTTGGTATGAGGGTGATGTTGGCTTCATAGAATGAATTAGGTAGTTTTCCCTCCACTTCGATTTTTTTGAAGAGTTTGAAGAGAATTGGTACTAATTCTTTCTGGAACGTTTGGTAGAATTCACATGTGAAGCCATCTGGTCCTGGACTTTTCTTTTTAGGGAGCTTTTGAATGACTAATTCAATTTCTTTACTTGTGATTGGTTTGTTGAGGTCATCTATGTCTTCTTGAGTCAAAGTTGGTTGTTCATGTCTTTCCAGGAACCTGTCCATTTCCTCTAAATTGTTGTATTTATTAGCGTAAAGTTGTTCATAGTATCCTGTTATTACCTCCTTTATTTCTGTGAGGTCAGTAGTTATGTCTCCTCTTCCATTTCTGATCTTATTTATTTGCATCCTCTCTCTTCTTCTTTTTGTCAATCTTGATAGGAGCCCATCAATCTTATTGATTTTCTCATAGAACCAACTTCTGGTCTTATTGATTTTCTCTATTGTTTTCATATTTTCAATTTCATTTATTTCTGCTCTGATCTTTGTTATTTCTTTCCTTTTGCTTGCTTTGGGATTAGTTTGCTGTTCTTTCTCCAGTTCTTCCAATTGAACAGTTAATTCCTGCATTTTTGCCTTTTCTTCTTTTCTGATATAGGCATTTAGGGCAATAAATTTCCCTCTTAGCACTGCCTTTGCTGCATCCCATAAGTTTTGATATGTTGTGTTTTCATTTTCATTTGCCTCGAGGTATTTACTAATTTCTCTTGCAATTTCTTCTTTGACCCACTCGTTGTTTAAGAGTGTGTTGTTGAGCCTCCAGGTATTTGTGAATTTTCTGGCATTCTGCCTATTATTGATTTCCAACTTCATTCCTTTATGATCCGAGAAAGTGTTGTGTATGATTTCAATCTTTTTAAATTTGTTAAGACTTGCTTTGTGACCCAGCATATGGTCTATCTTTGAGAATGATCCATGAGCACTTGAGAAAAAGGTGTATCCTGCTGTTGTGGGATGTAATGTCCTATAAATGTCTGTTAAGTCTAGCTCATTTATAGTAATATTCAGATTCTCTATTTCTTTATTGATCCTCTGTCTAGATGTTCTGTCCATTGATGAGAGTGGGGAATTGAAGTCTCCAACTATTATGGTATTTGTGTCTATTTCCCTTTTCAGTGTTTGCAGTGTATTCCTCACGTATTTTGGGGCATTCTGGTTCAGTGCATAAATATTTATGATTGTTATGTCTTCTTGTTTAATTGTTCCTTTTATTAGTATATAGTGTCCTTCTTTGTCTCTTTTAACTGTTTTACATTTGAAGTCTAACTTGTTGGATATTAGTATAGCCACTCCTGCTATTTTCTGGTTGTTATTTGCATGAAATATCTTTTCCCAACCTTTCACTTTCAACCTATGTTTATCTTTGGGTCTAAGATGTGTTTCCTGTAGACAGCATATAGAAGGATCCTGTTTTTTAATCCATTCTGCCAATCTATGTCTTTTGATTGGGGAATTCAGTCCATTGACATTTAGAGTTATTACTGTTTGGATAATATTTTCCTCTACCATTTTGCCTTTTGTATTATATATATCATATCTGACTTTCCTTCTTTCTACACTTTTCTCCATGTCTCTCTCTTCTGTCTTTTCGGTTCTGACTCTAGTGCTTCCTTTAGTATTTCTTGCAGAGCTGGTCTCTTGGTCACAAATTCTCTTAGTGACTTTTTGTCTGAGAATGTTTTAATTTCTCCCTCATTTTTGAAGGACAATTTTGCTGGATATAGGAGTCTTGGCTGGCAGTTTTTCTCTTTTAGTAACTTAAATATATCATCCCACTGTCTTCTAGCTTCCATGGTTTCTGCTGAGAAATCTACACATAGTCTTATTGGGTTTCCCTTGTATGTGACGGATTGTTTTTCTCTCGCTGGTTTCAAGATCCTCTCTTTCTCTTTGACCTCTGACATTCTAACTAGTAAGTGTCTTGGGGAACGCCTATTTGTGTCTAATCTCTTTGGGGTGCGCTGCACTTCTTGGATCTGTAATTTTAGGTCTTTCATAAGAGTTGGGAAATTTTCAGTGAAAATTTCTTCCATTAGTTTTTCTCCTCCTTTTCCCTTCTCTTCTCCTTCTGGGACACCCACAACACGTATATTTGTGCGGTTCATATTGTCCTTGAGTTCCCTGATACCCTGTTCAAATTTTTCCATTCTTTTCCCGATAGTTTCTGTTTCTTTTTGGAATTCAGATGTTCCATCCTCCAAATCACTAATTCTATCTTCTGTCTCTTTGAATCTATCATTGTAGGTATCCATTGTTTTTTCTATCTTTTCTACTTTGTCCTTCACTTCCATAAGTTCTGTGATTTGCTTTTTCAGTTTTTCTATTTCTTCTTTATGTTCAGCCCATGTCTTCTTCATGTCCTCCCTCAATTTATCGATTTCGTTTTTGAAGAGGTTTTCCATTTCTGTTCGTATATTTAGCATTAGTTGTCTCAGCTCCTGTATCTCATTTGAACTATTGGTTTGTTCCTTTGACTGGGCCATATTTTCAATTATTTGAGCGTGATCCGTTATCTTCTGTTGGCGTCTGCGCATTTAGACAGATTTCCCTGGGTATTGGATCCAAAAGTTTGGAAGATTTTCCTGTGAAATCTCTGGGTTCTGTTTTTCTTATCCTGCCCAGTAGGTGGCGCTCGTGGCACACGTTTGTCTGCGGGTCCCACCAGTAAAAGGTGCTGTGGGACCTTAAACTTTGGAAAACTCTCGCCGTCCTGGGGGTTCGCTAGCCGAAGCGGCTTGAGCCGGCCCGTGGTCCGAACGCAGGGAGGGTTGCTGGTCGCCGCAGCCAGGGAAAGAGCCCGTCCGAATTTCCTAGTCGGCCCTGGGCAACAAGCGTGGCGGGAGGGCGCCAGCGGCAGCGGCCCGCCCGAGAGAGTGCACGTTCCCCGGGAGTCACGGGTTTGGAAGGGGCCTCCCCCACCCGTCACCATTCTCCGCGGCCTGGGGGTTTCCGATCCAATTCTCTCAGTTGGTCCGGGGGGCTGCGTGGTGTGGGCGCCAGCCGCCTTTGTTTCAGGGGACCGCCTCTCCAATTCTCCCAGCCGGCCCGGGAAGGGGGAAGGGAGTAACTCCGGCCGCTTGCCACCCCGCCCGGTAAGGCCCGCGCGCCTCGGCGATCTCACCCGAGCTGCTTCTCTCAGCCAGCCAGCCGTTCCAGGATGGGGTACGCTGTCTTTTTTATCTCTGTTGTGGCTTTGGGCGCTTTCTGTATCATTTCTACTCCCCTAGTAGGTGTCCTGGAGAAGAAACTAAGATCCGCGCGTCTTACTAAGCCGCCATCTTCCAGGAAGTCCTCCCAAGTTGAATTCTTGATAGTCTCACAAGCAGTGTGGACAACAAAAGTTATAGGCTCAGCCCCCATTCTTGGGGGTTGTTCATATGAAACTTAACCCCACAAAGGACAGGTCAAGCCTACTTAAAATTTAGGCCTAAGAGTCACCCCCAAGAGAGCCTCTTTTGTTGCTCAGATGTGGCCTCTCTCTCCAGCCAACACAACGAGCAGTCTCACCACCCTCCCCCTGTCTACGTGGGACATGACTCCCAGGGGTGTGGACCTTCCTGGCAACGTGGGACAGAGATCCTGGAATGAGCTGAGACTCAGCATCAAAGGACTGAGAAAAACCCTAGAATGAGCTGAGAATTAACATCAAGAGACTGAGAGGACCTTCTTGACCAAAAGGGGGAAGAGTAAAATGAGACAAAGTGTCAATGGCTGAGAGATTCCAAACAGAGTCGAGAGGTTATCCTGGAGGTTATTCTTACGCATTAAGTAGATATCACCTTGTTGTTCAAGATGTAAGGGAGAGGCTGGAGGAAACTGCCTGAAAATGTAGAGCTGTGTTCCAGTAGCCATATTTCTTGATGATGATTGAATAATGATACAGTGGTCACAATGTGACTGTGTGATTGTGAAAACTTTGTGTCTGATGCTCCTTTTATCCACCTTGTCAACAAACAAGTAGAACATATGGAATAAAAATAAATAATAGGGGGCACAAATGCTAAAATAAATTTAATTTGAAATGCTAGTGATCAATGAAAGCAAGGGGTAAGGGGTATGGTAGGTATAATCTTTTTTTTTTTTCTTTTCTGTTTTCGTTTTATTTCTTTTTCTATTGTCTTTTTATTTCTTTTTTCTGAGTGGATGCAAATGTTCTAAGAAATAATGACCATGCAACTAAGTGATGATATTGTGAATTAATGATTATATATGTTGGTGTTTTATTTGGTTTGTTAATTTTTTTTAATTAATAAATAAAATTTTTTTAAAAAGTAAAAAAAGATTAGTCACTGCAGCCCAGGAAAGAGAAGCCAAAAGACAAACAGTGGGGTTAGCGTATGCGGCAACCAAGGCTTGCTTCTCTGGAGGAGTCTTTGGCTCAGAGCAGAGCCATGGCTCTGGGCTGTCCCTGAAACCCCACTTTGATCCAGGGGAGCAGCTCCCCCAGCCTCTGACTTTGGCAACCAGACAGTGGGAGGGGGCAGTCTGTCCCAATGCCCTGGTCTGCTTCTCCTGTGTGACCGACCACCTTGGCCGGCAGTGGCCTCTCTTCTTTGGCCTTACCAACTCTTCCCTAAGGGAAGCTTTCCTCACAGACAAGCCAGGATCATGCCCCCTGGGAAACGCACCATTATTTGCAATTATAACTGTAAACTGGACGGTAATTTGAAAAGCTCAAAGAATTGTATCTGAAATCCCCTTACCACCCCCACCCAGCTGCCATGTTTCCTGGCCACCGTTCCATCATCGCCCAAGAAAGTCTGGAGAGCAGATGAAAGAAAGGGAAGGATATGGCGTAGGAGAAGTTCCCTACAGACCTTCAAGGAAGGAAAAAGATGCCCTTCGGGACTTAGGAGGAGGGAAGAGATGAAGGAAAAGTTAGAGGTAGGAGGTCAGGCAGCAGAGGCCCTACATTCACTCACCTCTCACAGCTGAATTTGGAGCTGTGTGTGTTGGCGTGGGGGCAGTAGAAGCATCCGGGTGAGCTTGGATGTCTGGCATCCACTGAGGCTAATCAGCCTCTTTCTTCAGGATCACGGGGCTTGCTATTAGCTTATGGCCTCATGAGGTAGGTACTCTTATTAGCCCATTTTATAGATGAGGAAGCAGAGGCCCACAGAGTTTAAATAACTTGACCAAGCAGCTTAGCAGAGACTGAAAACATCAAAGTCCCTTCTCCAAGATGTGCCATGCTAATGTAGCATGGTGTGAAGAAGTATTGGCAAGGACTTGGTTTGGGCAGCTATAACAAAAGTGAAATAACAGTAGGTTAAATTATAAATAAAGGTACTTTTCTCTTGGGCAATGGTGCCAGCCTTAAGCCATCTAGAGCTGCTCCACTGTGTGGCCTCCAGGTCCTTTCTGTCTTGTGCCCACAGTCCAGCCAGGGGGATGGGGAGCCCAGGGAAAGGAAGACACACCCCTTCCCGTGAAGGGAAGTTTCCCACATCCTGCTCACATCCCATCGGCTAGAGCTTGAGCACGTGGCCAAACCAGCACCAAGGGAGGCTGGGAAGCAATCCTTAGCTACATGGCCATGGTACAGCTAAAACTTGGGGATTTTATTACCAGAGGAAGAAAAGAGAATGGAGAAAGCGGGTGCCTAGATAGAAGAACCTGAGATTTTACTCTTGGTTCCCCATGGACTAAGTGTATTGTGCAGAGTTCCAGAAATTCCTGGGTGTCCCCTCTAAGGGGCTGAGGATGTGTTGAGGTGGCTGGTGGTCTCCGCAGGCTTGAGGATTGATACAAAGATGCTCAGAATGCAGGCTGTCAGCCACTGGAGGCAAAAGGCCAGAACCATGAACTTGGGCAGGATAAATGCCAGGTGGGCCATATGTACTTCAGCAGACCCCATATAGGCCCCCAGGCCCCAGAGCAAGCCAGTGACCCAGGGCAGAGAGCAGATCACCCAGGGACAGACCCAGGTCTGCCCCATACCCAATCCCAGGGCCCATGACCCCATATCTCTTTTCCTCCCATAGGAAAGGAGAATGGGGGGAGGGGCTGAGACACCATTAACTGAGTCATCTGAGTAGCAACCCTCCCCTCCCCAATAAAATTGACGAATGTTTGCAAGCAGGTGGCTGTATGCAGCATGGTCAGGGGCATAAATACTGGCTCCACAGTTTCCTGGCTGTGTAACTTTGGGCAACTTAGTTAACGTTTCTGTGCCCCAGTTTCTTCACGGGACAAATGGTAAGGGTGTTGAGAACTTTGAACACGGTAAAAATACCGAAAACTATGCCTGGCACAGAGGAAGGACTTAGTAAGTGTGGGCTGGTGGTCCCAGTTGTAGATCATAAAGAAACCACATGTTCTTGAAACACCTAAGTTGAAATGTTGACCCCTTTATATAATTAGTAAATTAAGGTCTGTCTGTGAGGCCCGTGAGGGCAGGTCCCCCCATGTCCTTCTTGTATTTCCATTGCCTGGTACAAGTCAGGGACCCGCTGATCGCAGCAACCCCTCCCCAACCCCCATCACTCCCCCCCCCCCGCCACCCACCCCCACCCCCCAGCGGGCACTGCTTGCCTGCCGGTCTCAGGCACCCTCCTGAGTCCTTTTTATGTAGTGGCTTGTTTAATCCTCACGACCTCTTTAAGCAGGAGCTGCTTGATAAATATTTGTTGGATCAGGCAATGCCTTCCACACAGGACCGGGTGGAAAACGGATGAAAAAGTGTTTCGTGAACCGTAAAGTGCTCTGCTTTGGGCAATGCTGCACTTAGGACCCCTTCCCCCGAAGTCTCAGGGTCTCCATTCTCCATAGGGACTAACCCGTGTTGTTCCAGAACTTTCCCTCCACTTGACTCTATCAAAATGTGGTTAACCTGGGTATCATTTTCCCTCATGACCTGTCAGTGATGGAATCCCACCCCACCCCCTCGTGAGGGGTTTTATTTCAACCACAAAGGGCAGCACTTTGGATCGCTGATGCCCGTTCTATCCTAGGCTGGACTCCTTGACCTTTCTGTAGCATGTCTTGTGGGCTCCTCTGGCCCCAACACTTTCTTAGCTGTGCCAAACCCACCCGTCCAAGGCCTCCTCCTAATCCACCTCCTCCAGGAAGCCCTCCATACAGAGCCCCCAAATCATACAGACACATCCCCCCTGGCCCCTCTCCCTTCCCTCCTTGCAGAATGCTAGTTATGAATCTAGTTACAGATGCTTGGAGAAAAGACTGTTTTTATTCATTGTTTGATTAAGTAATTGTAATACATTCATTAACTCATTCAACAGCTATTTGTTGAATGCCTCCTGTATCAGGCACTGGAGCATTTTTTTTACCCTCCTTAAAGAAACTCGCACAGTGGCTAAGACATTATAAGTGAGTAAACAGTGACTGAATTCCGGGTTCTGAAGCCGATATGCAGATGTTTGGTAGCTAGTTCTTTTCCAGTTCTGCTGAAATTATGCTGCCCAGTTGGAAGTCAGGGCTATGTTCCAGAACAGAAGGAAGGGTGAGCGGGGTAAGAAAGAAAGAAAGAAAGGGCGTGAGCAAGCGAGCACATGCGTACACCTGGAATTTTACATGTGTCTATATAAGAACATACAGCTGCTGCAAAAAGAAGGCCGTATTAACTAAAGGAAGGAGGTGGGCAAAAGCAGAGAGGGGTGAAAACTCGAGTTGGTTTTAGAGAGCAAGGCATCTCCCTGAGTGGCTGGATCCTGGGATTCAGGGTGGCGAGGGACAGGAGGCGAGGCTGCACAGGTGGCAGGGTCTGGGTGTAGACAGCCTTGACTGCCAGGCCCGGGAGATTGGAAGCTGCCATCGGACTGCTCAGGACTCCCCTTGGGTCCAAGAGCCAAACAGAGCCATTCTCTTTTCCCCACACATGCCTCCATAGAATGATTCTCTAGATCATTCTGTACTAGGAATCCAGAATGGCCTCTGTGACATCATAGCCAAATTCTAATCATCCTCCAAGGCTCGACTCAAAGGCACCTCCTCCAGGAAGCCCTCTGCAGGAACCTTTGTTGTTTTTGTCTGTCTCCTACCTTCCCCTCTGTTTCCTATTGGAAAGTCATTGCACTTGGGTGACCCTGCCTCTTGGCTCCAGTGATTGGTTCAGAGATGGGTGTGTGATCCAAGCTGGACAAATTGATTTCCTCAGGGACTTCTCTCCTCCGGAAGGGGCATTGCTACTTAAGGAGGGTGCAAGTCTGGGGCTGCAGGTGGCCTCCAGCCTGGAGAACAAAATCAGAGACGAAGAGAGCCAAGACATCCAAAGAGACTGATGACTTTTTCTGAGTTACTGGAGTCAGCTATGCCTGAAGCCAGTGACACCTCAAACTGCTCAGCTACATTTACTCAGTCATTCATTCATTCAACAAATAGTTCTTGAATGCTTACCATTGCACAGTTCTAGGCACTGGCAGTATCGTATGACAGTTAAAAAAAAAAAAACAACAGCATTCGTGGTGGAGTTTGCATGGTGGTGAGTGTATGGGAGAGTAAAGTTAATAAAATAAATAATGAAAATAAATAGCATGTTAGATGACAATAAATGTTATGGAGAAAGATGAAGCCTACAAGAGGCATAGTATTGGGCAGGGAGTGGGTGATATATTTTTTAATTTAACTTAAAGATGAAATTTAAATTCGCACTTATTTGAATAAGACACAAAGGAGAGAAAGGAGGGAAGCATGGAAATATCTGGGCCAAGTGTTTCCATGGAGGGAACAGCAAGTGCAAAGGTCCTGAGGTAGGAGCAGACCTCACTTATTCAAGGAACAGCAACAGTTACATGAGCTGAAACATTCTGATTTTTTTACACAACGTAGTGTGAGCTGGGTTTCTGTCCAGCAAGGTATCTTATTAATATAACTTCCCTAATCATCCCCGAAAAGCAAATTTTGCTCTCCTTGCTCTCATTACCCCTTATCTGTGCAATGATAAGTAAACTGCATTTATTTTCAGTTCTTCCTGCTTCAAAACGGCTGCCTTTCATTCATGCGTCATTTAGAAACATTGTCAGACACTTACCCAGTGATGAGAGGTACATTCTGCTTATGCTCTGACGTCAATATTATTTCCCATTTATGGATGGGTTTGGAAAAGATCAGAGAAGTTTAGTAACCTTTCCCATGGGAAAGGGCAGAGCTGGGATCAAACCTAGGCCTGTCCAACTTCAAAGGCCGGGTTTGTTGTCCTGCAGCCCATGCTGTCTTCAGCTGACCACTGGGCACATACTCTGGAAGAAAAGTAACTTCTCTGAAACTCATCTGCAATTTACAAATTCCCTCAAGGACACTGATGTCTTGAAAAATAAAGCTTCGGCCAGATACCATGTCAACCACTTTAAGTACATTAGCTCCTTTAATTTTACTTCAAACCCTTGTCAGGAAAGGACGGGTATGTCCGTTTCACAGGTTTAAGAGAGTGAGGCCCCGGCCACCCTGCCTAAAGCTCACCAACCGGCCTGGTCTGCTGCCAGCTCCTGGCTCCCACCCTGTCCTATTCCCCTCCCTAACTCTTCACCCAGGGCTTGGCCTTGCCATGTGCATGCCTTGCTCTGACCTCCTGACCTGCACCAGGAACCTTCTGAGACCCCCTATAGCCCCCTAAAAGGTGCTGGCCCAGATGGCATGTCTCCATCCCTGCTTCCTGCCCCAACTGCCAGGTCCAGCTCCTCACCAGACCTGTTCTTCTCCCTGGGTTTCGTGGGGGACAAGCCTTCTACACAGTTTGATTTCCCCCACTCCCTTCCCCCCACTGGAGGCAGCCAGGCCACTCCTCCTGGCTGAGTGCTCCCACTGGCCTATGTAGCCTGCACTCTACGTACAGAATTCCCATCAAACTGGTGTGGGAAATGCAGTGATTTGGTGCGGGTTTTGACTTCCCAACTCAGCTGCAATCTTCTCAGAGAAGAGGCCAAGTTTGGTTCTCTTATTCACCTCTCTTACCCCCCAGAAGAACCCCTGGCCCCATCACTACTGTCCAAGCTAGGAAATGTGAGCCCAGGTGAGGATGGGTTTGCTGGACCCACAGTGCAATGGGGATCACCCTGCACCCCTGATGCTGAACCAGAGCTTTAAATTGAACTTAAAGATGAAATTTAAATTCAGACTTATTTGAGTAAGACCCAAAGGAGAGAAAGGAGGGAAGCATGGAAATATCTGGGCCAAGTGTTTCCACGGAAGGAATAGCAAGTGCAAAGGTCCTGAGGTAGGAGCATACCTCACTTATTCAAGGTCTAAGTGAATAGACCTCCAAGCCTGCTCCCCCTGACCTCAAGGCTCTCTGGGAAAGTCTTCAGTGGAAAACCATATGGAGGCCCTCTGGGTCCTGGGTAAGCCTGCCTTTTCCTGCTCCGGGGTGGCCGATTCTGGAATCGTGGGAGGGAGTCTCCTCTCCTGGGCATCTCTGTGCCTGGGATTTGGCCAGCCTGCAGCCCTGCCCTGGTGAAGAGGCCACATCACACCTGGTGACAGTCACCGTTCCCTTCCCCTTCTTGGCCGAGGACAGAGGCAGCCCTGGACACAATGAGGGAGAGGCTGAGGGGTGAGGTCTTGTGGCCTGGAAGTGGCACAGGTTCATGCCCTCTTTGGTAAGAGCCAGACATAGAATTTACGCTGATGAATCCAACTCTGAATCCTCAACTCTTGGGGACAGTGGAGCCTGGTGGTTAGAGTCCGCCCTTGGCCGGATGTTCAATCTCAGGCACATGATTTCCTGCTCCAAGTCTGGGTTCTCTCATCGGTGAGACAGGGCCAACCCCAGAACCAACCTCAGAGCTATTGAAAGGATCACTGTAAGCACATAAAATCATCATGGGGCCTAGAAGATCAGGCAGAAATGCAGGGCAGCTGGGACTAGGAATGAAGTCAAATGTCTGCAATAATCAGATTATCGTGACTTTTGGCCCTCAGCTGTTCCCTGCTGGCAGGGTCTTCTCTTCTCTCCAGGGACCACACTAGTTCCCTCCAGGTCCGGTGACGGTTGTTTTCTGTATAAGTCAGAACTCAATTTAGGAAATGGCCGCAGGCCATATGGAACCAATCCCGGCTTTAAGAGAAAAAGTTGGAGAGAAGTATTCGAAGCCTGATGTCATGCGCATTCAGAGCTGGTCAGGAATGTGAACCAGCGGGGTCTTCTCTTCTCTTAACAAAGTAACGTCAGACTGGCGGGCCACACCCATCACCAGGGTCAGAAGCCTGTGGTTAGGCCCCACTTGATGGGGACCCCCTCTCCCACGGCAGGCTGAGCATAGGTCCACAGTCCAGGTGTGTTCTCCATGGGGACCAACTGCTTTGGGGGGCTCTCGGGGTTCTGCCTGCCTCCTCTCCAGCAGCACTGAGCTCTCCGGCTGAGAGTCCACAGGGGGGGCGTGAAGGGCCTGCCCCCGCCCCCCCCCCCCCCCGCCAGGCTTCTTGGCCTCTTTGCACGTGCACCAATCCCAAGCCAGGAAGCTGTGAGCTCTGCATAGCACAGGACGAGACGTGAGGCGGGGTTATCCTGTATCAAGCCAAACGTTCACCTTCTCTCAGGTAGATCTTTAGACTTTAAGGCTTCAGAATCTTAGAACCTTAGACAACGAGAGTCTCAGAGCTTTAACTAATGAGTGGCGTGGGGCATTCCGGCAGCCCAGATGTGGCCACCTTCAGGTACAGCTTTGGGCCTCTCCCTAACCAGCACGGCTTCCTGGCCACATGGGAAATGCAGATTCATAGAAAGAAAAAGTAGGCTCTGGGGCAAGCCTCTTTCGTTGACAATGTCCCAGGGACGTGGAGGAGACCATTTTGAATGCAAACCAGACATGCAGCAACATCACATAAAACCCCATTCCTTCAGATTGTTCTACCTCGGTCCCTCTTTATCTCCAGCCAGCCAGTCCTTTCTCTCCGGCCCACCTGACCTCTCCTGGCTCCACACCTCCTCCTGCACTCGAGTCCACAGCTTTCTCTCCTGCCCTGAACCCCCACGGTGTACAGCCCCAGGGGATGGGCCTTGTTCACTGCTCTGTGCGCTTTGCTCATAGAGAATGGGCATCCAGCCATCTGGCCCACCCCATCATCTCTGGAATTCTAGTGTATAAGGTTTTCTCTCTCTCATTAGATTTGAAACACATTTACTGGGAGCTGTGGAATTTAGATCACTTGGGTGAACAGTAGCAAGCAGGCTTTGTAGCAGGCAGACCTCTCCCCACCTTCTTCTTCTGGTTTGGCTGTCTCCTCTGTGGAAAATCCCCCAACCCCCTCCCCTAGCCTCAGAAACAGGTGAAACTGCAAGTAGGCAAGATAAGACACAGTCTGTAACCCAGCTTTGTGCCCTTCTCAACTTAAACCAGCCAATCATTTAACTTGTCTTTAACATGTCATCCTGTCTATAAAAACTGATGCTGCTCTTCGCCTAAGCGGCCCTAGGTGATCGCTAAAAATGGTTCGCTATTCACTTGACCCAGAAAACCCTACAAAGTCATGCAAATCAAGAGGTTCAAATCTTCGTGTTCACTTTAAGAACACCCGAGAAACTGCTCAGGCCATCAAGGGTATGCATATTCGAAGAGTCACCAAGTATCTAAAAGATGTCACTTTCCAGAAGCAGTGTGTTCCATTCCATCGTTACAATGGTGGTGTTGGTAGGTATGCCCAGGCCAAACAGTGGGGCTGGACGCAGGGCCGGTGGACGCAGGGTCGGTGGCCCAAAAAGAGTGCTGAATTTTTGTTGCACATGCTTAAAAATGCAGAGAGTAATGCTGAACTTAAGGGTTTAGATGTCGATTCTCTGGTCATTGAGCACATCCAGGTGAACAAAGCCCCTAAGATGCACCGTAGGATTTACAGAGCTCATGGTCGGATTAACCCATACATGAGCTCCCCTTGCCACATTGAGATGATCCTTACTGAAAAAGAACAGATTGTTCCTAAACCAGAAGAGGAGGTTGCACAGAAGAAAAAAATATCCCAGAAGAAACTGAAGAAACAAAAACTTATGGCTCGGGAATAAATTCAGTTTAAAATAAAGGCAAATGAAAGCTAAAAAAAAAAAAAAACTGATGCTAACCTTTTGTTTGGGGCTCAGACTTTCAGAGGCTACTCGGCTGAGCCCTTTGGCCATAGACCTACTTTCCAAAACTTTGGAGCCTCGGCCCTGGTTTGTTCTGTTTCTGTATTACATTTCAGGAGGCTTGAAGCCTTGTCCCTGTTTTGCACAACAGAACAAAGATTTGCCATGCTGGAAGCTAAGTGCCAAATAGGAAAGACAAAAGAGACCTGCTCCTTGTCTTGGCATCACCTAACAATGGGTGTGACAACAAGGAGCTTGGTCTCATCATCTCTGAAGCCAAGGCTGCTGTAAAAGTGCCTCTTCCCATAGTCAAAATAGGGAGCTGGAATGTATTTTTTTGTGGCCACCCTTCCTGAGATTCAAAGGGTAGTCTGGAAAAACGAATCCATGGGATAAAAGAGAGAATAAGGCTTGGATCCAAAACAACAAGTCAAAGACGCAAGAGCCTTTGAATTGCAGTTTTCCAATTCCTAGGATCACAGAATCATGGAATTCTAGAGTCTATGTGTGGCATATTATTTGGGATTGGAGCCTAACAGTACATAAAAATTTCTTTAATTTCACTCCCTATTCTTCTTACTTGCTGTCCTCTCCCCCTCTTGTCGTAGACCGCCCATTTCCGTAGCCCACCACAAAACCACAAACCTCTCCTGTTATGTTCAAACTCTATCCCTAACCTAACTTCTGCCCAAAGCCTAGTAACTGCTTCTGAACTTGTGTGATTGGTTACCCTCCCCTGAAGCCCACGTCCCAACTCCACCCTCCCTTACACTGTATATAATCCGGGGCTCACCAAGCCTCGGGGTCCTTTAGCACTTAAGCAGCTATGGCCTAAGCTTCACCATTACAATAAAACAAGCTTTGTGCTACAATTAGTCTCTGCCTCAAGTCTTTGGGTCCCTCAGTAACTTCGGTCCTGAGCACCGGCGTTTCCTCAGGCCCCTCAGTTAGAGCTCTAAACTTAATTCTGAGCAGAAGTAAAGTCTCTAGCCATCATCTCCCGGGAAAGCTGAAACCGGCAGGGTGACTCCACTATGGATCACAGAATTACAGCCAAGAAAAGGAACAGGCTTATCTGTTTAGAGTCCTGCATTTTACAGATGTGGAAATGGAGGCTCAGGTGGGCAGGGATCTGGGGTGAGCTTGGGGCATGGAGGTGAAAGTGGGCAGGGTTCTGGGGTGAGCCTGGGATGGCCTGTACTCATGCCTGGGTCCCTGGCCCCCAGCCAGGCTCAGGTGCCTATGACTTCCATTGTTGGCCACAGCAATGCTTCTTGGAGCTGCCCCCAGCAGTTCCCTGGATACATAGCAAGGCCCCAGGAGAAACAGCACAACCCCAGCCGGGCACCGAGGGCAAGTTCTGATGCCAGGGGAGGGTACTGCTTTAGGCACCACTGCTCCTTTCCCTGGTCTGCTTCTCCATGGGGCATTTTTCCCCAAGCCTGGAAAGGTCAGCGGATACCCCGAGGTGGATTCTTCTGTTGGAGCAACATGGTTCTCTCGACCGGGGCTCTGCAGACCTGGAGGGCGTCCAGATGCGTCCCACCTTGGAGGACAGGCTGCTTGCAAAACAAGTTGCCCTACAAAATGCCATCCAGCTCGTCCAGGGGCCAAACCAGCAGCAGCCAGCTCTCAGACACCTGACCCCTTGCTAGAGGACATACGTCTGTCAACTGCTCCGGAAGAGCCACCCCTGCCTTTATTTGGGCCTGTTCCTTCTCCACCCCAACCCCATGATTCTGGTGCAAGCCTCCAGAAATAGTTTCCGGTTGTTAGAGGACAGCAAGTGTGACCTGGACAAGGGGGCTTCTGAGAACCACATTGCCCTGGCCACAGGAACTGGCCCAGGGACTGGCCAGTCAGAGAGAATTTTCCTACTGGATCTGGTTGGGGAAAATGCTACAGCATCTACAGTCCAGGAACTGGAAAGACATGAATTGGAGGAGACGTAGGGGCTCTGCTTTCTCCTTAATGGAAAAAGCCCACCTGTGGTATGAGAGGATGAGGCTGGCACCCAGAGAGAAGCACAGATTGGGAGAAAGGAGACAGATAAAGAGTGAGGGAGAGAGACAGAGACTGATGAGACAGCCAGCCAGACAGACCAACAGATAGACAGATAGATCTGCCTATGATGGGGTCCCTTGTTCTAGGACCTGGAGTTCCCAGGGCTGCACGACACACTAGCTTTTCTGTTGATTGTGAGCTAGATCAGTGCCCTTAAAATTCTATCCGTGACCCACAGAAAGGAATATATTTCATATCAAAACCAAAATGAGTGCACGTGTGCACACACATGTTTTATGATTATATGTATATAATTTTCACGAAACAACACATACCCTTGTTATGTATGACACACTTTAAATACTTTCTCATTCTACTCCATCTCATTTTCTTTTATTCCTAGTCTAGACCCACTAAGTTGATTTTATGATCCTCTGAAGGGCTGGGGATCTTTAGTCTAAAAACAACTGAGCTCGATCAATAACCTTCCAATGACTACCTGTTTGTGTAAGCTCATTGGGTTTGTCACTTGCAACCCCAAAAGACCCTAAATAAATTCCCACCGTGCCCGCTCTCCATCTCCCGTCCCAGCCCTCCACCCTCCCCCTCCACCCCGGCTGGCCAGGCCCCCGCAAGGAGCTCAGCGTGCAAACCACATTCATTCAGCCCAGAAAACACATGGGGCTCCGGTGCTGTCTTTAGAGAGAAACCTGGAGAGGGACAGACCTCGGCTGTGACCGCAGCCCTAACCCTTACTAGGCAGGCCGTGACCTTGGGTGAGCTGCTTTACCTCGGAGCCTCCGTTTTGGCAGCTGTCAGTTGGGTGTCTCCTGCCTCATAGAGTTGGATGAGAGGATGTTTGAGCGGCTCCCGGCACAGGGTTTGGCATGTCGTGTTCTGCATGTGGTTCTCCCCCCCCCCCGACCCCACGATCACAGAAATCTTCATTTTAATAAGGGGAGGGAGAAGGAATGTGTACAACCCCTCGAATTTCTCAAATCCCCATGAAAGGTGAGTCCTGTGTGTATAAAAATGATAATGACCAGAGGAGCAGATACCATTGTCACAATAAGCTCATCCAATCCTTTCAAGCAGGTGAAAAGGGGCCCATTTTACCACCTGGGAGAGGCAGAGGGTTGAAGGAGCCACTGAGGACTGGGAGTGGGGGTGGGGGTACCCCGGCCCCTTGTGGTTGTAGCTCCCCTGCTCCACCCTGGACTGGGCTCAGGGTACCCGGGACTGCTTCTAAGCAAAGTAATGGGGTAGAGATGGAACCTGCACTCCATTTGGCAAATTGTGCCCTCTGGGCAGCGTTTGCTCAGAATACCCCTAAAAGCTGTGGCCAGGCAGAGATGAGAGTCCCAGAACCCAAGAATCTGAGGATCAGATTGTTCCCCAAGGTGCCTTCTCCATCTTTTGCAACTGTCACTGCCTGGGCTGGGTTTCTGCCAGCGGACCTGCCAAAGGATCTCAGGATGCCCTTCTGGGTCATGAAATCAGAGCCTGGATTTTGTCTAAAAGCACCCTTCTCTGAGCGGGCGAATGGAGCTCAGGCACGTTGGGCGGCAGAACTAGGCAGCGGTGTGGCTGCCTTTCGGTTTGCAATCAGGCTTTCCCCAGCAGCTCTAGGACAAGAGGGGGTGCTGTGTGCAGCCCAGGGTCCCGCCTAGCAAGGGATCACAGAGGGCAAAGGGCAGGTCACTCTCTAGTGATGCTGGGGTAGGGGGATTCCTGCAGTGCCCGGGCACCCAGCTCTCTCTGCTCAGCCCCGGGACCCAAAATCTTAGTGATGGCAGCAGGGATGCGGTCAGGCCGTGTTTTGCAGGATCCTATGGGAGCAGCAGTGTCTGTGGGGCCTTTTGCAACAGCTGGAATACACAGGCCGAGAAAGCTGTGGGTGGGTGTGGGAGGGCGGCCTCTTTCAGTTACACCCAACTCACAAATGTTTTCTTCCTACTCTACGAGTCGAGGCTCTACTCATCTGGAAGGTTTCGCCTAGCACCCAGGAAAGGAAAGCTTCTACCAGTTAACCTAGTAATAGCTCCGGTAGGATCTGAAACTGTGAACTGGCTATTATTATTATTATTTAATTTTTAAAGCCATTTTAGATTTATCAAAAAAATTGAGCAGATGGTACAAAAACTTCCCTTATAGTAACAAATAAGGTATCAGTGGCCAAGAGAGTTCAAGTGGAGTCAAGAGGCTATTCTAGAGGCTACTCTTAGCAAGCTTAAACTAGATATTGCTATTTATCATGGTTTGCCAAACCCCAAACAAAACCGTTCCAGCCAACCCTATAGAATACTTAGGGCTGTAGCTGAGATTCTACAAAGCTTCCATGCATTAAGATTACTTTCCAGGAACCTACAACTTCCAGATGGGTTCTTAGGCCAGATAAGTCCTGAAACCCAAAGGGCCCAGCCTCTCCAGAACATCAACTATTTCCATCCCCCTATCCTACCCCACATTATTGACAGCCCTTTCCAACATGAAAAAGTTAGAATGGGCAGAGTCCAAATACCCCTAAAAATTGGGAAAAAGATCAAAGGAGAAGGTGGAGTTATCATAGAGAAGATAGGATTTAACAAAGGAGTGTGACTGCTGAATCATGATATTGATATTTCTTTTAGTCTCTAGTGTCTCGGAGTAGCTTAAAGTAAAAACCTGAAATTGAGGAACTGTAATCCATACCAAACTCTGAAATCTGTTTTATAATTGTGCTTTGAAATTTATTGCTTTTTGTATATAGTTATTTTTCACAATAAAAAAATTAAAAATTGAAAAAAAGACCTCCCATAAACCCTCCATCTCCTGTACAGTTTCCCCTATAATTCCCCTTATATTAGTGAAGCACGTTTGTTACAATTAATGAGCCGATATTGATGCATTATTACCAACTAAACTCCATGATTTATTCATATTTCCTTAGCTTTTAACCTACTTTTCTTTCTTTTCATGCAGGACTTCATGCAGGATCCCACGTTATATTTAGTTGTCATATCTCCTTAGGCTCCGCTTGGCTGTGACAGTTTTTTGGCCTTTCTTTGTTTTGGATGACTTGGAGAGTGTTGATGGGGTGCTGGTCAGGTCTGTTGTAGGGTGCCCCTCTATTGGAACTGGTCTGGTGTGTTTCTCATGATCGGACCTGGGTTAAGGGTTTGGGGGTAGGTCACAGAGGTCAAGCGACAATTTTATAACATCATATAAAAATGATATGATTTATAACTCTTGATGTTGGCCTTGACCACCTGGCAGAGGCTGTGAGTGTCAGGTTTCTCCACTAAAAAGTTCCTCACCCCCCGCTGCACCCTCTCCCTCATGGGATCTGTGCAAGGAGGTCACAAGCCGAGCCCACGCTGCAGGAAGGGCAGGTAGCCTCCAGGATAACCTCTCCACTCTGTTTGGAATCTCTCAGCCATTGACACTTTGTCTCATTTCACTCTTCCCCCTTTTGGTCAAGAAGGTTTTCTCAATCCCTTGATGCTGAGTCTCAGCTCCTTGTGGGGGTTTTCTCAATCCCTTAATGCTGAGTCTCAGCTCGTTGTGGGGGTTTTCTCAACCCCTTGATGCTGAGTCTCAGCTCGTTGTGGGGGTTTTCTCAATCCCTTGATGCTGAGTCTCAGCTCGTTGTGGGGGTTTTCTCAATCCCTTGATGCTAAGTCTCAGCTCATTCTAGGGTTTTTCTCAATCCCTTGATGCTGAGTCTCAGCTCATTCTAGGATTTCTGTCCCACATTGGCAGGAAGGTCCACACCCCTGGGAGTCATGTTCCACGTAGACAGGGGGAGGGTGGTGAGTTTGCTTGTTGTGTTGGCTGGAGGAGAGGTCACATTTGAGCAACAAAAGAGGCTCTCTTGGGGGTGACTCTTAGGCCTAGATTTTAAGTAGACTTGACCTATCCTTTGTGGGGTTAAGTTTCATATGAACAAACCCCAAGAATGGGGGCTCAGCCTATAGCTTTGATTGTCCACACTGCTTGTGAGAATATCAAGAATTCAACTTGGGGAAGTTGCATTTCTCCCTGTTCTCACCATTCCCCGAAGGGGGCTTTGCAAATACTTTTCCACTCACTGATCAAATCAATCTGGGATTCATCAGGGCATCACTCTGGACAAACCAACAAAATCTCATGTCCTACCTGAGATTCCAAGTACTTATGGTGCTCAATCAAGCTGTCTACATAAGTTATATTAGGAAATGCACTAGTCAAAATATAAATTTTGAACCAAATAAACATTTTTTGCTTCAGTCTCACACAGAAGGTGACATTTTAAAATATTAATTACCATCTATTTTCAGCACCCGGCAGTAATGACATTCCTTTGTTCTTCCTCATGCACAAACGTTTTTAAAATTTGTACATTTAGTCACTATTATTATATACTCTAGGCATTCCTAGAGTATACCATCTCAATCTTTAACATCTATCTTTCTTTCTGACTTCATTTATGCCCCCATCCCTCCTCCCTCTATCATTCTCACATGAAGCTTCATTCAGTGTTTTACCATAATTGAATTACAGTTAGGTAGTAATGAGCTGTTCATTTCTGAGTTTTTATATTCAGTCCTGTTGCACAATCTGTATCCCTTCAGCTCCAATTACCCAATATCTTACCCTATTTCTATCTCCCGATGGTGTCTGTTGCCAAGGAAATATTCCCAGTTTATTCACTAATGTCAGTTCATATCAGTGAGACCACACAGTATTTGTCCTTTTGTTTCTGGCTAATCTCACTCAGCATAATGTCCTCAAGGTCCATCCATGTTGTTACATGCTTCATAACTTTATTCTGTCTTAAAGCTGCATAATATTCCATTGTATGTATATACCACAGTTTGTTTAGCCACTCTTCTGTTGATGAACATTTTGGCTGTTTCCATCTCTTTGCAATTGTAAATAATGCTGCTATAAACATTGGTGTGCAAATGTCTGTTTGTGTTTGCCCTTATGTCCTTTGAGTAGATACCTAACAATGGTATTGCTGGGTCATATGGCAATTCTATATTCAGCTTTTGAGGAACCGCCAAACTGCCTTCCACAGTGATTGCACCCTTTGACATTCCCACCAACAGTGAATAAGTGTGCCTCTTTCTCCACATCCCCTCCAGCACTTGTCATTTTCTGTTTTGTTGATAATGGCCATTCTGGTGGGTGTGAGATGACAATCTCATTGTGGTTTTGATTTGCATTTCTCTAATGGCCAGGGACATTGAGCATCTCTTCATGTGCCTTTTGGCCATTTGTATTTCCTCTTCTGAGAGGTGTCTGTTCAAGTCTTTTTCCCATTTTGTAATTGGATTGGCTGTCTTTTTGTTGTTGAGTTGAACAATCTCTTTATAAGTTCTGGATACTAGACCTTTATCTGATATGTCGTTTCCAAATATTGTCTCCCATTGTATAGGTTGTCTTTTTACTTTCTTGATGAAGTTCTTTGATGCACAAAAGTGTTTAATTTTGAGGAGTTCCCATTTCTTTCTTTCTTTCTTTCTTCAGTGCTCTTGCTTTGGGTGTACGGTCTATAAAACCACCTCCAAGTATAAGATTTATAAGATATTTCCCTACATTTTCTTCTAACTGTTTTCTGGTCTTAGACCTAATGTTTAGGTCTTTGATCCATTTTGAGTTAACTTTTGTATAGGGTGTGAGATACGGGTCCTCTTTCATTCTTTTGCATATGGATATCCAGTTCTCTAGGCACCATTTATTGAAGAGACTGTTCTGTCCCAGATGAGTTGGCTTGACTGCCTTATCAAAGATCAATTGTCCATAGATGAAAGGATCTATATCTGAACACTCTATTCGATTCCATTGGTCAATATATCTATCTTTATGCCAGTTCCATGCTGTTTTGACCACTGTCACTTCATAATATGCCTTAAAGTCAGACAGCATGAGACTTCCAACTTCATTTTTTTCCTCAGGATACTTTTAGCTATTCAGGGCACCCTGCCCTTCCAGATAAATTTGCTTGTTGGTTTTTCTATTTCTGAAAAGTAAGTTGTTAGGATTTTGATTGGTATTGCATTGAATCTGTAAATCAATTTAGGTAGAATTGACATCTTAACTATAGTTAGTCTTCCAATCCATGAAAAAGATATGCCCTTCCATCTATTTAGGTCTTTGTGATTTCTTTTAACAATTTCTTGTAGTTTTCTTTGTATAGGTCCTTTGTCTCTTTAGTTAAATTTATTCCTAAATATTTTATTCTTCTGGTTGCAATTGTAAATGGAATTCGTTTCTTGATTTCCCCTTCAGATCGTTCATTACTAGTGTATAGAAACACTACAGATTTTTGAGTGTTGATCTTGTAACCTGCCACTTTGCTGTACTTGTTTATTAGCTCTAGTAGTTTTGCTGTGGATTTTTCAGGGTTTTCGACATATAGTATCATATCATCTGCACACAGTGAGAGTTTTACTTCTTCCTTTCCAATTTTGATGCCTTGTATTTCTTTTTCTTGTCTAATTGCTCTAGCTAGAACTTCCAACACAATGTTGAATAACAGTGGTGATAGTGGACATCCTTGTCTTGCTCCTTATCTTAGGGGGAAAGTTTTCAGTTTTTCCCCATTGAGGATGATATTAGCTGTGGGTTTTTCACATATTTCCTTTTTCATGTTGAGGAAGTTTCCTTCTATTCCTATCCTTTGAAGTGTTTTCAACAGGAAAGGATGTTGAATTTTGTCAGATGCCTTTTCTGAAGCAATCGAGATGATCATGTGGTTTTTCTGCTTTGATTTGTTGATGTGGTGTATTACATTAATTGATTTTCTTATGTTGAACCATCCTTGCATACCTAGGATGAATCCTACTTGGTCATGATATATAATTCTTTTAATGTGTTGCTGGATTCGATTTGCTAGAATTTTGTTGAGGATTTTTGCATCTGAATTCATTAGAGAGATTGGTCTGTAGTTTTCTTTTTTTGTAATATCTTTTTCTGGCTTTGGTATGAGGGTGATGTTGGCTTCGTAGAATGAAGAAGGTAGCTTTCCCCCTGCTTCAATTTTTTGGAAGAGTTTGAGCAGGATTGGTACTAATTCTTTCTGGAATGGTTGGTAGAATTCACATGTGAAGCCATCTGGTCTTGGACTTTTCTTATTGGGGAGCTTATTAATGACTGATTCAATTTCTTTACTTGTGATTGGTTTGTTGAGGTCATCTATTTCTTCTCAAGTCAAAGTTGGTTGTTCATGACTTTCTAGGAACCTGTCCATTTCATCTACATTGTTGTATTTATTAGCATTAAGTTGTTCATAATATCTTGCCATTACTTCCTTTATTTCTGTGGGGTCAGTGGTTATGTCTTCTCTTCCATTTCTGATCTTATTTATTTGCGTCCTCTCTTCTTCTTTTTGTCAATCTTGCTAAGGGCCCATCAATCTTATTGGTTTTCTCATAGAACCAACTTCTGGTTTTATTCATTTTCTGAATTGTTTTCATGCTCTCAATTTCATTTATTTCTGCTCTAATCTTTGTTATTTCTTTCCTTTTGCTTGTTTTGGGGTTAGTTTGCTGCTCTTTCTCTAGATTTTCCAAGTGGACAGTTAATTCCTCGATTTTTACCCTTTCTTCTTTTTTTGATATAGGCATTTAGGGCAATGAATTTCCCTATTAGCACTGCCTTTGTTACGTCCCATAAGTTTTGATATGTTGTGTCTTCATTTTCATTTGCTTAAAGATATTTACTGATTTCTCTTTTAATTCCTTCCTTGATCCACTGGTTGTTTAAGAGTGTGTTGTTGAGCCTCCACATATTTGTGAATTTTCTGGCACTCTGCCCATTATTGATTTCCAACTTCATTCCTTTATGATCTGAGAAAGTGTTTTGTATGATTTCAATCTTTTTAAATTTATTGTGACTTGCTTTATGACCCAGTATATGGTCTATCTTTGAGAATGATCCATGAACACTTGAGAAAAAGGTGTATCCTGCTGTTGTGGGGTGTAATGTTCTATAAATGTCTGTTAAGTCTAACTCATTTATTGTATTATTCAAATTCTGTTTCTTTATTGATCCTCTGTCTAGATGTTCTGTCCATTGATGAGAGTGGGGAATTGAAGTCTCCAACTATTATGATAGATGTGTCCATTTATCTTTTCAGTGTTTTCAGTGTTTGCCACATGTATTTTGGAGCATTCTGGTTCAATGCAGAAATATTTATGATTGTTATGTCTTCATGCTGAATTGTTTCTTTTATTAGTATATAGTATCCTTCTTTGTCTCTTTTAACTGTTTTATATTTGAAGTCTGATTTGTTGGATATTAGTACAGTTACTCCTGCTCTTTTATGATTGTTATTCACATGAAATATCTTTTCCCAACCTTTCACTTTCAACCTATGTTCATCTTTGGGTCTAAGATGTGTTTCCTGTAGATAGCATATAGATGGGTCCTGTTTTTTAATCCATTCCACCAGTCTATGTCTTTTGATTGGGGACAATCAAAAGTCTTATGAAAGACTTAAAATTACAGATCCAGGAAGTACAGCATACCCCAAAGACAATAGATCCAAATAGACGTACTCCAAGACACTTACTAATCAGAATGTCAGAGGTCAAAGAGAAAGAGAGAATCTTGAAAGCAGCAAGAGTAAAGCAATCCATCACATATAAGGGAAACCCAATAAGACTATGCATAGATTTCTCAGCAGAAATCATGGAGGTGAGAAGACAGTGGGATGATATATTTAAATTACTAAAAGAGAAAAACTGCTAACCAAGATTTCTGTATCCAGCAAAATTGTCCTTCAGAAATGAGGGAGAAATTAAAACATTTTCAGACAAAAAATCACTGAGAGAATTTGTGACCAAGAGACCAACTCTACAAGAAATACTAAAGGGAGCACTAGAGACAGATACGAAAAGACAAAAGAGAGAGGTGTGGAGAAGAGTGTAGAAAGGAAGACCGAGTAAAGGTAAAAAGAAGGAAAATTAGATATGACATATAAAATCCAAAAGGCAAAATGGTAGAAGAAAGTACTACCCATACAATAATAACACTAAATGTTAAAGGATTTTGACTTCTGACATTCTGATTAGTAAGTGTCTTAGAGTACGTCTATTTGGATCTATTCTCTTTGGGGTATGCTGCACTTCTTGGATCTGTAATTTTAAGTCTTTCATAAGAGTTGGGAAATTTTCAGTGATAATTTCCTCCATTAGTTTTTCTCCTCCTTTTCCCTTCTTTTCTCCTTCTGGGACACCCATAACATTCATGCGCTTCATATTGTCATTCAATTCCCTGAGTCCCTGCTCATATATTTCCATTTTTTTCCCTATAGTTTCTGTTTCTTGTCAGATTTTAGGTGTTCTGTCCTCCAGTTCACTAGTCCTTTCTTCTGCCTCTCGAAATCTACTGTTGTAGGTTTCCAGTGTTTTTCATTGCTTCTACTGTGCCTTTCATTCCCATAAGTTCTGGGATTTGTTTTTTCAGACTTTCAGTTTCTTCTTTTTGTTCTTTCCTTGCCTTCTTTATATCCTCCCTCAATTCATTGATTTTGTTTTGTTTTGTTTTTTAACATGGGCAGGCACTGGGAATCAAACCCAAGTCCTCGGGCATGGCAGGCAAGCATTCTTGCCTGTTGAGCCACCATGGCCCACCCTGATTTGGTTTTTGATGAGGTTTTCCATCTCTGTTCATATATTCTGAATTAATTGTTTCAGCTCCTGTATTTCATTTGAATTGTTGGTTTGTTCCTTTGACTGGGCCATATCTTCAATTTTCCTGGTGCGATTTGTTATTTTTTGCTGGCATCTAGACATTTAATTATCTTAACTAATTTATTCTGTAGATTACTTTCACCTCTTTTACTTAGGGTTTTCTTGCTGGATGAATTTGTTGTCTATCTGTTCTTTGACCTTCAGTTCAGCTTTTTCTGGACCTCTAGCTTAGGTTTTGTTTAACAGAGGAGAATTTTTCAGTTCTTGTTTTCTTGTTTCTTGCCCTGCTTGTATGGTGCCTTTTCCCCCCAACCCTTAGGAGGCTCTATGTAGGTATTATAGATGCCAGTCATATTTTCTCAGACCAAACTGGCCTCCTATCAGGAGGAAAGAGTCACCTGTGCCAGTTTTCCCTGAGGGTGAGACCCAGCAGGTTGAAAGACTTTCCTGTGAAGTCTCTGGACTCTGTTTTTCTTATTCTGCCCAGTATGTGGCACTTATCTGCCTGCAGGTCCTACCAGCATAAGATGATGTGGTACCTTTAACTTTGGCAGACTCTCCCTGCTGGGGGCATGGTGGAGACAGAGGAGAGGTTGTAGGCCTGTTTTAATGGCTTCAAATTACCAAGCCCTGGTGTCTGAATTCCTTGAGGAAGGGATTCCACCTGAGTTGGGCCTCACCCCTCCCCTGGGGAAAGCACAGGCTCCAGACAAGACCTCAAATGAGTTTGTTTCTGCCTATGCCTGTGGCAGTTGCAGCCTGAGAAGTCCTGCTGCTGTATCCAAAGGCAGTCAAGTCTTTGTAGAAACACAGCCACAAAAGCCTCTATTTCTTTTCTTTTTTTCTTTTTCCATCAGCCCAATGAGTGACCTCCGCTTTGACCAGGTTCACCTGAGCTGGGGGCCTATTTTTAGTAGTCGGAATTTGTTAATTGGTGTTTGGTTGGGCTCAGCCCCTGCTGCTGTTAAAGTCTCTTTCTTTTCCCCTCTGGGAAGTAGCCTGTTGGGGAGGGGCACCGGCCACTGCGGCTTGGGGAACTCATGGTTCTGGGGAGGCTCGCAGCCAGTCCAGCTGGTCCAGACTGGGGTATGCTGTGTGTCCGGTCACTGACATGGCCCCAGGAGCTGTTCTGTCCTGTTTCTGGTTATTTAGTAGTTGTTCTTGAGGACGAACTAAAACGTGCACATTGCTAAGCTGCCATCTTGGCCCCTATCCTCAAACTTTTGGTTTTGAGAGCATTTCCTGTTTCAGTATCACAGATAAAAGATATTAGACCTTGTAACCCTTCACCAGGTTGTTACAAGGATCAGGCTGAATAGCACGTAGGACAATGATTTTGCACCCATCATCACCACCGTAGCTTCATTTGTGGGGTGCCTGTTACATGCTCGCCAAGGGGTTCTTTTTTGCCTGGGCTCTGTGCCACAGGAGCTAGCTATTTTCTTCCCATTTCACAGATGGGGTGCCGCGGTCCAGCCGCAGCAGAGGGAACGGGCTTGAAGGTGTGGAGGGTCGTCGGCGTGAGAAGAACACCAAGAGACAGCTTAGAGAATTTTCCTCTGAGAAGAGTTGCTTAGATTTATTTTTGCTTAACTGATTTTATACCCTTATTCTTGGCAAGGAAACAGGTATCACAGAATCATGGTTGTGTCATGGCTTACGTTTTAGGTAAAGTTACAGGTTCAGGGAAGCAAAGCGAAAGTACACGTTCTGATTTTCTTAGGAACACTTACACAAGATTTTAATAGCAGCAAGATATTGGCTTAAACCACAGACATTGTATTTGTAGTTTTCTGAGTTTAGACTTTCTTTTCCTATTATTCTACAGGTGAGGCAATATGTTAAGACCTATTTTAATCTGGTTAAAGGTTAGCTTGTTTTGATTAAAAGCTTACATTGTTTACTTAGATTTTTTATTGTTTTATAGCAATGGACCGGTGCCGTGGTGGGGAGTAAATTTCCAGGATGGCTCAATGCAGGGTTTTTTAATTGTAAGTGTTTACTTTCTATGGGGTACTTTTCTGTGACTTGTTCTAAAAGCACTTTTGCCTGCTGTATCTGCAGCATGACTTGCTTAATGGGGGCGTCCCAACCTATTTTTTTCCAAACAGTCATTAACAAGGTTTTGCAATTTGTACAATTTGTATCATTTTTTCCAATTCTTTTGCTTTCTGATTCGTTTTGATATAATGCTTGGAGCACAACCAGCAACAAGAAACACACAATTAGTGTCGTTAATCCCAGTATTTTTCTATTACACCATTTTATGCCTCGTCCTCTTTTGGGGCGTTGAAGGCCTTGCCTACCGCCCTTCCTTGAGGGAACCGTGTCAAACCGGGGAGGAAAAAGAGGACGCGGCAATGGGGAGCGCAGGTGGTGGCAGCTGAGAAACCAGCTCTAGCAATGCAGCCTGACCTGACTTCAGAACCCCGGTGTGGCCCTACCTATCCCTGATACTGCCCCCCACATGGCCAGAAAGTGGAGGAGGGCAGATAGGAAATTCAGGCCTCCTGCCTAATGCGGCACCCCCACCGCACCGTGCACCTCTTAGAGGAAGAAACAAGAAGGAAAGTGAAAGTGTGAGCCATTTCTCAGCAAACAGATGCTTTCTGGGAAGAGTTCCAGTGGGGAGTTTCCGCAGCTCTTCAGCGGAGCCCAGTCATTCGTGCAATCAAGCCCTGCCCAGAGCCAGCCTCCAGAGCCTCGGGCTGCTCCCGGATTCCTGATACTGCCTGAGACACGGCACTTCGCAGCTGTTCCACTGTAGCCCGGACACTCCTGGCCTGGCCTGGTCAGAGGCCCTGGAGAAGCGAGGCTAGAAGCTGCTGACTTCCTGTCCTCAGGCCAGTCCTCCAGGGAGAGGTTCGCTGAGGGGAGGTGGGTCAGCAGGAGGGAGGGTGGGAGGCAGGCTGCATCTGCGCTCCCTGAAGGGGTTAGCTACAAAGCCTCTTGGTGCAGGAAAAACAGCTTTTGTCAGGGCAACGGGGGTTCAAATCCCTTGTCCAGGCAGATACTAACTTGGTGGGTTTGAGAGGCTCAGCTTCTTTCCATGCCAAATCAGGACAGGGAATTCTCCTTCATGGGGCTGTTTGAAGTTTAAGTGAAAACATGCTGAAGAGTGTGGAATGACATCTTCTCCTCTCTTGGCTGGGGGCACCGACACCCCTGACTGATGTAGGAGACGGCACTGGCCTTGATGGGCATTGTTTAGGAGTGATATCGTCTCAGAAAAAAAAAAAAGATGCTGGGTGAGTTGTCTTGAAACTGTAAAGCAAACTGGTGAGTTTTGCTAGCTTGTCAGTTTATCTGGAGTAGTTTGAAGTGGGGGAGGGGTGTTGGTGATAAAGTTTAGGGGGATCACCTCAAAGCTCTATTTTTAGAGTAGCAGGCTTTTCTTACTTAGAGTGTAAGTTAAGGGAGTTGGTATTCCCAGGGAGATGCTGCTGGAGAATATGGTAGAGTTAGAGGCTCTCCAAGCAATTAAAGAAAGATTGTTATGGATAGTGTCTAAACTCTCAAATCCTCTCCCATCGTCATCGCACTCACTTGTGCGTGGGTGTAGTTCTATGCGGTGTTATCACGTGTGTAAATTTGTGTGAGCACAACTGCAATCAAGTTCCATAATCTTTGCTCCCTTTTCATAAACACGTGGCCACTTCCCTTGCCTACTGTGGTTTTCGCCTCTTTTTAGTTTCAACTTTTCTCTTTTAGATGTATCTCTTGTAAGAAGTGTAGAGTTGAGTTTTGCTTTCTCACCCAGTTTGAGTCTTTTCTTTTGAACAGAGTATTTTTATCCCATTTCCAATAGGGACAAATGCTTAAACTATCGACCCTTAACATTTTCTGAGGCAGGCATTTTCCCACCCTATTTTACAGACAAGGAAAGGGAGTCTTAAGGCAGTGAATTAATTTTCTTGAACTCACAAAACTGATAAGTGGCGGGACAGGCTTGAATTCAGTTAACCCTGTTCTCTCTATGCTCATTATTAGTCTGTTTGTTTCTCTGGGTGGGGGAGATAACATCTCTTCCTAGCCAGGATATCCTGTCCCTCTGGTTGTGGGAAACAGCAGGGACAAACCCTTTTGAATGTTGAAAGATCTCAAATCTGCGAAAGTATGCTTTCCTCCAGGCCAGCCATTTCATTGGAGGGTAAAACAGATCCGGTGATGCCTTGTTTGTAAGAGAAAGATGGGAAACAAAATGACCCAGAAATACAGAGATACACAAATATGGGTCAGTGGTCCTCAGGCTTTCTTTCACTTGGCTTCCAAAATGTCACCTTCAGTTGGTTCTCCTCAAATGTCACTTCACTTCTCCTTCTCTGTCTCTTGCTGTTTTTTCCTCTTCCTGAACCACACTGTATTAGTCAACGTTCTCTAGAGAAACAGAATCGACAGAAGAAATCTGTAAATATGAGATTGATAAGAATCTTACACAACCATGGGAATGCAAGAGTCCCAAAACCCATGGGCCAGGCTGCAAGACTGGCAACTCCCGTGAAGGGTTTCAATGAGCTCCACAGGAGAGGCTCACTGGCTGAAGAAGCAGTGAAAACTCTCTCTTCTCCCTTATATGTTTTTAGCAGATCAGATCAACTCCAACCAATTGGATTATATCATTTGCGGGAGACATGCCCTTAGTTAATCGTAGATTTAATCAACCACGGATACTTTCAACTGACTGATAATTTGATAAACCAGCCTTTTGGTTTACCAAAGAGCCATGAAATGTCCTTGGAGGAATGGTTAGGCCAGAGCTTGCCTGGCCAGACAATTGGGCACCATCACCTGGCCAAGTTGATGTCAGAACCTAACCATCGCACTCACTTTGCCTCTATGTTACTCTCTCCCTGGGGTTCTCATCCCATCTGTGGGCTTTAATTAGTTTCCACACTGATGCTTCCATGAACTCTAGACTCACATGTCCACTGCTTACTCAGTATCTCATGAATGTTTAACAAGCCCCTCAAACGTAACATGACCTAAACTGAACTCTGTGGCTCCCCATCCAGCCTGCCCCCCAAAACCTCAGCCTTTCCCAGCTTCATCAATGGCTTCTTCATTGTAATGGTTGCTCAGGCTCCAGAGCTTGAAGACATCCTTGATTCTGCTCTCCTATGTCCCTCAGCCACTGGTAAGTCCTGATTGCTTCCCAAAAATCCAGTCACTTTTCACCACCGCTACTGCTGCCAGCCTGGTGCAGGTTATCACCCCTTGCCCCAACTACTGCAATCACTTCCTAAGTGATCTACTTGCTTCCTGTCTTGCAAGCTTATGGTTTATAAAAATAAAATACAAGTTAAAGCAGAGTCACTACTGGCTCTTAGGTGCCTGAATGTGTATTAGAAGATGCCCACTTCCCTTATGCCCCTCAAGTAGATCCGGTAGATGGCACCTTTGTCCAATCAATCAACCAACCAATGTTCTCTTTTCTCCAGATAGACACATGGCCTCTCCTTCCTTGGCCATGGCCCCCCAGGTCTCACTGCTTGTCAAGGGGAGGATTTCAGCCCCACCAGAACCCTCAGCTAGAGTCTGGGGGGTCCCTCTAATGAAATCAGTATGTCCTGGGGAATAGAATGTGTACACAGGTTCTTTATAAGAGGTTGTCTTGTCCTGCAAAAGCAATCTTTGAAAGAATTTTCTAATCCTTGATTCGATTATCTCCATGGAGATTCTGACACACCCAGTTGTGGGTATTATGGGTCTTGATTAGCTTACTGGAAAAGAGGAAGCATTTTAGAGAGAGCCACACAGGAGACCCATGAGAGCCATGAGAACCACAAGAGCCCACACAGCCAGAGACCTTTGGAGATAAAAAAAAAGGAAAAGAACCCTAGGGGAACTTCATGAAACAAAAAGCCTGGAGAAAAAGCTAGTAGACATCGCTGTCTTTGTCATTTGCCTTTCCAGTTGAGAGCCTTCTTGAACCAAGATATCTTTCCCTGGATGCCTTAGATTGGACATTTATATAGCCTTGTTTTCATGTGGACATTTCACAGTCTTGGAACTGTAAGCTAGCAGAACTTATTAAATTCCCCATTTTAACGGCCATTCCATTTCTGATATATCATATTCAAACAGCTAGCAAACCAAAACGGTGGAATTGCCAGGTCAGGTGGTGATTTTATGTTTTAACTTTCTGCAGAACCATCACACTGTTTTCCACTGCAGCTACACCATCCCCACCGACAAGGTATGAGGGTTACTATTTTTCCATTTTTTAAATAACTATCCTAGTAAGTATGAAGTGGAATCCCATTGTAGTTTTAATTTGCATTTCTCTAATGACAAATAACGTTGACCATTTTTTCAAATACTTACTGGCCATCTGAATATCTTTTTTGGAAAAATGTCTATCCAAATTCTTGACCCATTTTAGTTAGGTTGTATGTCTTTTTTTGTTGTTATTATTGATTTGTAGGATATCTTTATATATTCTGGATATTAAACTCTTTTCAGATATATGGTTTCCAACTATTTTCTCCCATTCTGTAGGTTTTCACTTTTTTGAAAATATCCCTTAATGCACAAAATTTTTAATTTTGATGAAGTCCATTTTGTCTATTTTTTCTTTTGTTGTTCTGTACTTTTGGTGTAAAATCCAAAAGTCCATTGCTTATGACACAGTCTTGAGGATATTTCTGTAGGTTTTTTTTGTAAGATTTAATAATATCAGCTCTTATATTTTGATCATTGGTCCATTTTGAATTAATTTTTGTATATGGTGAAAGGTAGGGGTACACATTCATTCTTTTGCATGTGGATTTCTAGTTGTCCCAGAACCATTTGTTGAAAAATCTATTATTACCCCCCATTGAATGGCACCTTGTGGGAAACCAACAAGCCATAGATGTGTTGATTTATCTCTGTACTATTGAGAATATAACTCTGTATACCTATCCTTATGCCTGTGCCACATTGTTTTAATAATTGTAGCTTTGTAGTAAGTTTTGAAATAAAAAGGTGTGAGTCCTCCAACTTTGTTCTTCTTTATCAAGATTGTTTAGTCTATTTGGGGATCCTTGCAATTCCATATGAATTTGAGGATCAGCATTTCCATTTTTGGTAGAAAAAAAGACTTGTGGAATTTTTATAGGGATTGCATTAACTTTGGAGATTGATTTAAGCAGTATTTATATGTTGACAATATTAAGTCTTCCAATCCATGAACATGGGATGTCTTTCCATTTATTTAGGTTTCCTTTAATTTCTTTCAACTATAAAACATAATAATGTTTTATAGTTTTCAGCATATGAAGTCTTTAACCTCCTTGATTCAATTTATTCTTAAGTGTTTTATTCTTTTAGATGCTATTCTGATTTGCTAGCTGCCGTAATGTGATACACCAGATCTGGAATGACTTTTTTAAAAGGGAAATTTAATAATTACAGGTTTCACTTTTAAAGCCGTGAAAATGTCACAATGAAAACAAGTCTATAAAGATGTCCAAATTATGGCATCAACAAGAGGTTACCTTCACTCAAGAAAGGCCAATAAAGTTCAGGGTTTCTCTCTCAATTGGAAAGTCACATGGTGAGCATGGCGATGACTGTTAGCTTTCTCTCCAGGCTTCTTGTTTCATGAACCTCCCCAGAAGCGTTCATCTCCAGAGGTCTCTGGCTGCATGGGCTCTCTCATCTCTCATGGATCTCATGCTCTCACGTGGCTCTCTCCAAAATGCTTCTTCTTTTGAAAGATTCCAGTAAACTAATCAAGATGCTCCACCTGGAATGGGTGGAGTCACATCTCCAATCAAAGGTGAATACCCACAGTTGGGCATTTCACATCTCCATGGAGATAATCTAATCAAGTTTCAAACCTACAGTGCTGAATAGGGATTAAAAGAAACAGCTGCCTCCACGAAAAGGATTAGGATTAAAACATGGCTTTCAAACCAGCATAGATGGTATTGTAAATGGAAGTGTTTTCTTGATTTCCTTTTCAGATTGGTCATTAATGGTATATAGAAACCCAATTGACTTCTGCATATTTATCTTGTATCCTGAAACTTTGCTGAATTAATTTATTTGTCCTAGAAACTTTCTTGTGGATTCTTTGGGATTTTCTATATATATAGGATCATGTTATCTGCAAATAGGGATAATTTGATTCCTTCCTTTCTAATCTGAATGTCTTTCATTTCTTTTTCTTGCCTGATTGCTCCAGCTAGATCTTCCTGTACAATGTTGAATAATAGTGGTGATGGGGGCATTTCTGTCTTATTCCCAGTTTTAAGGGGGAAGCTTTCAGTCTTTCAACATTGGGTATTATATTTGCTGTAGGTTTTTCATAAATGTTTTTTATCATGCTGAGACTGTCCCCTTCTGTTACTAGTTTTCTAAGAGTTTTTATCATGAAAATATTTTGGATTTTGTCAAATGTTCTTTTACACATCAATTGAGGTGATCAAGTGGTTTTTTCTTTCCTATTAATGAATTGATTGATTTTATAATGTTGAACCATCCTTGCATTCATGGAACAAACCCCACTTGGTCATGGTGTATAATCCTTTTATTATACTTTAGATTCAGTTCCCATTATTTTGTTGGGGATTTTTGCATCTATATGCAGAAAGGATATTGGCATCTAATTTTCTTTTCTTGTGCTGTCTTTATCTGGCTTAGGTATCTGGGTAATGCAGGCCTCATTTAATAAGTTAGAAAGTAATCCCTCTTCTTATTTTTTATGGAAGTGTTTGAGAAGTATTGGTGTTAAATGTTCTTTAAATGCTTAGTAGAATTCAGCAGTGAAACTATCTGGTCCTGAACTTTCCTTTTGGGGGGAATTTTAAACTACTGATTCAATCTGTTTGCTTGTTTCATTTGTCTATTGTTTTCTTTTGTTACTTGTGCTTTGGGTGTAAAGTTTAGGAAGCTTCCTCCTATTACTAGCTCTTGAAGATGTTTCCCTACATTTTCTTCTAGAAGCTTTATGGTGCTAGTTCTTATATTTAGGTGTTTGATCCACTTTGAGTTGATTTTTGTATAAGGTGGAAAGTAAGGGCCCTCTTTCATTCTTTTGACTATTGATATCCAGTTCTCCCATGACCATTTATTGAAAAGACTATTTTGTCCTAGTTAAGGGGATTTGGGGGCCTTGTTGAAAATCAATCAACTGTAGATTTGATGGTCTATTTTGATCCTCTCAATTCGATTCCATTGGTCAATACTTCTGTCTTTGTGCCTGTACCATGCTGTTTTGACCACTGTGGCTTTATAATAAGTTTCAAAATCAGTGTTAATCCTCCCACTTTCTTCTTTTTTTCTTAGGATTCTTTTAGCTATTTGAGGTCTCTTTCCCTTCCAGATTAATTTGGTAAGTAGCTTTTCCAAGTCTTCAAAGTAGGTTGTTGGAATTTTGATTAGTACTAATCAAATTTGGTAGAATTGACATCTTAACTATATTTAACCTTCCTATCCATGAACAGAGAATGTCTTTCCACCTATTTAGATATTCTTTGATTTGTTTTAGCAATGTTATGTAGTTTTCTGTGTACAGGTCCTTTATGTCCCTAGTTAAGTTCATTCCTAGGTACTTGATTATTTCAGTTGCTATTTTGAATGGAATTTTTTTTCCTAATTGACTCCTCAGTTAGGTCATTGTTTCTGTATAGAAACATTATTGATTTTTGCACATTAATTTTTATGTCTCACCACCTTGCTGAATTTGTTTATTAGCTCAAGTAACTTTGCTGTATATTACTCAGGATTGTTCCATGTATAATATCATGTCATCTGCAAATAATGAAAGTTTTACTTCTTCCTTTCCAATCTGGATGCCTTTTATTTCTTTGTCCTGCCTGATTGCTCTAGCTAGAACTTCTAGTACAATGTGGGATAATGGTTGTGACAGAGGACATCCTTGTCTCATTCCTGATCTTAGGGGGAAAATTTTAGTCACTCTCCATTGACTATGACACTGGCTATCAGTTTATCATATATGCCCCTTATCATATTAAGGAAGTTACCTCTGATTCTTACCTTTTAAAGTGTTTTTATCAGGAAAGGATGTTGAATTTTGTCAAATGCTTTTTCAGCATCAATGGAGATGATCGTGAGGTTTTTCCCTTTCAATTTGTTAATGTGCTGTTTTACATTAATTGGTTTTCTTGTGTTGAACTATCCTTGCATTCCTGATATAAACCCCACTTGGTCGTGGTGTATAATTCTTTTAATGTGTTGCTGGATTCAATTTGCTAGTATTTTGTTGAGACTTTTTGCATCTATGTTCATTAGGCAGAATGGCATGTAGTTTTCTTTTCTTATACAATCTGCTTACTTGTTATAGGTTTGTTGAAATTTTCTATTTGTTTTTGTGTCAGATTAGGTAATTTGTATTATTTCAATGAATTTGTTCATTACATCCAGGTTTTTCCAATTTTTTTACATATAATTTTTCTTAGCAGCCTCTAATAATCTTTTTTATTTCTATATGATCAGTAGTAATATCCCCACTTTAATTCCTGGTTTTAGTTATTTTGTTCTTTCTCTATTTTTTTTTTTGCCAGTCTGGCTAAAGGTTTATCAATTTTAACCACTACAGGGAGAGTGAAATTCACTGTTATTTATCACAATTTACCAGCCTTTCCCTCCAGTTCTTCCCTGAATATTGCAGAGAGTTCTGAAACTGTTGATTCATACTGTTCCTGCCAGATTAATAGTTGTTTTTGGTGGGGGTCTGAATTTCTGGAGCTTCCTGCTCTGTCATCTTCCCACAATCCCCTCAAAAAATTAAATACAATGGTTTATAAGTATTAAGTCCATTTTGAGTACTTCATTGCTATTTTGATCCTAGCATGGTCTAAAATCCTTCCACACTTGAATTTCATCAGGTTTGATGTTATGTCCAGTAACCTTGTTTTGCATATTCTTTTCCAGAAAAATCAACTCACAGGAACAACTCTAATTTCACTATGGACAAAATGAGCATGGCTTTGGTGCCCCAGAGTCAGCTGGACAATCAAGAAGGGGAAGAATGGATGGATCATATTGACTCAGACTGGTAAACCAAAGACCTTGCATCTTTGGGGAATGGGCTAATTCTGTTGAAATGCTATAAGCATCCTCATGATATAGAATAAATGTGTTCAAATAACATTAGCTATAAAAGGGGCCCTGTTTTCCCACTGATCTCCATTGTGCATATGAAGATATGTGCCTGAAAAAATTTCACGTCTAAAATAAATAAATATTTTTTATTTGCAGAAGACATGATCCTTTATTTAGAAATTCCATAAAAATTACAACAAGATACTTGAGCTTATAAAACGTTCAGGAAATTGGCAGGATATATTATCTACATGCACAAATTCTATGATGTTTTATAAACTGGTAATGAGCTATCTTGGAAGGTAGTTGTGCTAATTTGAATCTGTGTGAACTCTAGAAAAGCCATGACCTTTACTCCTCATTCAGTATTGCTAACTTGGAGGTAGCAAAATAAGAACGAGTTTTTATTGTTCCCACGTAAACGTGACTCACCGGATTGTGGATATTAACTTTTGATTAGAGGGAAATATGACTCCACCCATTCCAGGTGGGTATTGATTAGTTTAGAGGAATCCTTTAAAAGAGAAAGCATTTTGGAGGGAGTCCCCCCCTTTTTTTTATTAATTAATTAAAAAAAATTAACTAACACAACATTTAGAAATCATTCCATTCTACATATGCAATCAGTAATTCTTAATTAGATTTATGATCTAATTAAGAATTATATAGATGTATGTAATACATAGATGTATGATCATCATTTCTTAGTACATTTGCATCGATTTAGAAAAAGAAATAGCAAGACAACAGAAAAAGAAATAAAATGATAATATAGAGAAAGAAATAAAAAGAAAAAGTACAAAAAATATATATATATAAAAAAAACTATAGCTCAGATGCAGCTTCATTCAGTGTTTTAACATAATTACATTACAATTAGGTAGTATTGTGCTGTCCATTTTTGAGTTTTTGTCTAGTCCTGTTGCACAGTCTGTATCCCTTCAGCTCCAATTACCCATTATCTTACCCTATTTCTAACTCCTGATGGTTAAAATAAATATTTTTGAGAGTAAGTTAAGAGTTATTCAGGCATATGACATTGGGCAATAGGATTTCAGGAGCCAAAATTGCCCCTAACTGTAGGACCGCATATCTGTTAGTTCCATGAATTAATAGGAATTTAGTCTTTTGGGCTCATATATTGTTAAAGAGTTCATGAATTTAAGTCCATTTATCAGTTCATTATTAGATTCAGCATCTCAAGCTTCTAGCACATTGTGGGCAATCAACAAATATTTGCTAACTGAGTGAATTAAGTAAACTATACTTGTACTGTCTCATAGAACTTGATTGCAATATTATGCCAGTAGGTACTGCTGCCCATACAGCAGATATGTCTGTATTTAAAGATTTGGTTTAATTAAGAAACACATGAAGCCAAGCTTTTGTCAGATATTAACCATGTTAAAAAAACAAAATTTTGTAGTTAATGCAAGTGGTGTTGTCAATATTTGCAGCTGCATGCCTAGTCACTGCTTCTCTTTGTCCCTTCACTACTTGCCCATTGGGGTGGGCAAGATTGTGACACCTGTAAAGGTTGTGACTCCTCAACAGGGACACCCTCCTTGCATTCTTCCCACCCTTTGCCCACTGGAAACCCCTGGGGACCTCTTGCTCTGTGAATTGATTGACTGATAATTGGGCTTAAGATCATTAATTCATTAAACTAAACTATTTCCTTGGTAGTATTTTTGATATATACCTTTTTTCATTGAGTAATTGTGTGTGTGTGTGTGCGCACATGTAAAGAGAGAGGGGTTGATTAAAGAATAATGATATAGGGCAGTGCAACGGTAGCTCAGTGGTAGAATTTTTGCCTGCCATGCCAGAGACCCAGATTCGATCCCTGGAGTCTGCTCATGCCAAACAAACAAAAAAAAGAATAATGATATACTTCTGTGAGAAATTCTTGACATCAACAGATAGATGAGAGAGGAAAGAATAGCAGAAAGAACCGAATGTCTTGGAGCTCTGGACCCCCAAAGCTCTATCTCTTCCTCATTTATTCTTTTGGGCAAGTCCCCTTTCCTCTCTGAGCCCCAGTTCCCTCTGAAAATTAAAGGAGGTGGCTTAGATCCTCTCCAGGGTTTTGTTCTATCTCTGACAGTCTCCTTTGGGCCAGGAAACTTGTCCTCTCCAGGCCTCCTCAGCAACCCCTAGAGGGAAAGCATTGGTGAGACTAAGCGCTGGGGCAGTACCAGTACCAGAAACAGTGGGCTTTGCCCTTACCTCTGCTTCTTTCCCTGGGACTGCTCTCCCGCGAAGGCCAAGCACAGCTGGGCCTGCAAAGATCTTCTTCCTGTGAGGTGTTAGGGAAAGAGGGACCTGAGTGCATTTGTCTTTTACTTCTTCCAGGACGAAGCTGTCCCATCTGCTTTGAAAGGGTCAGTTAAACTGGCTGAGCATCATGGAGAACATTCAGAACATAAGTAATTTGTCTTGGCCCTCTCTATGGGACAGCTCCTGTAGAAGCAAAGGCACACCAATACTAGTCAAATTCCAGGTCAACAAAGGGAAGGATGCATTGTGTGATATGGCCTGTTCCTCCCTCTGGTTCACCTCTACAAATGGAGGACTCCCAACTCCCCACCCAACACCTGACTTTTCTCTTTCTCCAACTTGCCCATGTCTTTCCCTCCATTAATCCTAAGTTTCCTTATTTTGACTAGGTTTTTGCATTTCTTAATTGCCCCTCCCAGGTGGTAGTTGTTCAGTTTCTCTGTACGAGTCTGAAAACATGCCTTGGAACTAGACTCCCTTCCCTGTCTCTGTGGCCAAGGCTGAGGTTCTCCCATTTGTCCATCCAGATGCCCCCTCTCGTCTCTCCTGTTCATGTGGTTTTTAACAAAGGCTGAGTTTCCCAGGGGCACTTGGATTTTTCATGATCACAGCAGGGGCAGTGGAGGTGTTAGGGAGATGCAGGATTCAAAGTCGGCATTGGCAAGAACTTCTAAGCAAAACCATGTGCCCGACCAAGAATCTGGCTTTCCCTTCTGGGGTGGGTTGTGGGGGTGGACTGACTGAAGCAAATCTTTATCTGACTCCTCCACAGGGATGAGGATGACGATCTTTCATGTGAAGATGTGGATTTACAAGAGGGGATTCTGACAGCTAAAGAAAGAATATTCTTGGAAGTCTTTCCCTTCTTAAAATTGGAGCTACAAGAGGCCATCAGGGATCTCCATGATGACGCGAACGGCTTCGATGAAGTCCGCCAAGTGTTCACCAAGACCCACATGGTGACTGGCTCCATGGGTGTCTTCTCTGGAGTCCTGGGCATCATGGGTTTATCCCTGACTCCGGCAATGGTCGTAGGAAGCCTGGGGCTCTCCACTGCTATTCAAGGTTTGGGGGCCATCACTGAGGTCACCATCACCAGCTTTCTGGAATATTCTCAAGATGAAAGAGCCAGAACTAGGCTCAGTCGCCTAGCGCGCATTCACGACCGGCTCAACCAAGAGGCCAAGAAGAAGAGGGCCAAGGAGGTAGACTTAGCCGTAGACACCGGCAGAACTGCTTATAACTGCGGAGACAGAGTCATTAACATGAACAGAAACATCTCTGCCTTTCTGGTGGACAGCACCCCCCCTTCCTTGACTGCTGCTGCCAAGCGTTTCCTGAACACTGGCCAGGTCTCAGCCGGAAGGATGAAGCAGATGAGAAAGTTCTTTGATGGCACCGTACTGGTGATGACCAAAAGTGTGCACATACTGAAGACTATCTCCTCTCTCGGCACTGTCTTGAATAACTGGAAGCAACTGAAAGAAGGAGGGAAGTCAAGGCATGCAGAGAGGCTGAGGGCCCAGGCTCGCCAGATGGAAAGGTGGCTGATGGTATTCACCCAGTGCTATGAGAGCCTGCAGCAGGTACTTCCCTCTTGGGGGGTGGGTGGGGGGCAGGGGGCAGGGAGAGAGGAAGAGGCTTTAACTGGGGCTTACAGGAACCAAGGTCTACCAAAAAGGCGTTAAAGGAGTTAAGGGGTGTGAGTTTTGCAAGGCTGTTCCTGAGGACGTGGGACACAAAGTGGCCACTGGAGATCCAAACGGGATCAAGTACACTTTGGAGGCAGACCTGCCCATGCCTTGTGTTGCTGCCTGGATGCTCCTTGAGGTCCAAGCACTGGGAAAAGGGCCCTCCCAGTTTTTCAGAAGAGGATACTGAGCCCCACGGAAGTTATGCAACTGACTGAGTTCTGGCAGCTAGTTGGTGGTCAACTCAGGATTATAAGCCCCAGAGGTCTGACTTCAGAGCCTGGGCGGCCATCTCCTCTGTCATGCTGCCTCTCAGACCTCTGTGGCTTCACTGGGATGGGTGATTTTGTTTCCTTACAGAAACTCTTGCAAGAAAGAATGGCCTGTGAGTCATCCTTGGAGGGAGCCTTGGAGAACCTGTCCCTGCCCACAGCCAGGCCAGGGGAAGCAGGCACTGAGATAACAGGAGAGCCAGAGGACACGCTGAGCCCAGGTACTTCTGAGCAGAAGGAACGGGGCCAGGGTAAGGGTGGGCAAGGCAAGCAGAGGAGGAGATCTATACTAAGTGCAGACAATATTCTCTTTTACATTTTGGACTCACCTTTCTGTTGCCTCCCCCAGCCTGGCAGTAATGGATAGCTAAGATCCTGGACTTACACACAAAAGAATGTCACTGGAACCTGCTCAACCAGATTCCTGCAGACCGGGAGCCCCTTTGCTTCCTCCTACCACTTTCTTAGAC
The DNA here is from genome assembly GCF_023851605.1 of Tamandua tetradactyla. NCBI lineage: Eukaryota > Metazoa > Chordata > Mammalia > Pilosa > Myrmecophagidae > Tamandua > Tamandua tetradactyla. Next base: position 28,035,718 of record NC_135333.1, read on the forward strand.
CCAGAAGGAACTCCCTGGCTGTCCAGTTCACCTGCCTAAAAATTTTGTTTTTCCTCTTATAATGCTTTAGCTGCTATTTTTAAAATAGTGTGTACACATTAAAAACAATTTCTGAAAATTCAGGACAAGAAAGATTAAGGGCAAGAAATAGTGCATGGAACCAGGGCAAGGACGGTTGACATTTGGGCGGATCTGCTCTCTGGGCCTTCCTTGTGTGGAGAGCGGAATTGCTGGTTTCGCAGGTTGTCCCGACACTGTGTCCTACAACCCTCCCAGAGTGCCCTGGAAAAGATCTACCTTTCTGCAATCCACTGAGCCTTCTTTTTCCTATAACTCCTAATTCCTTCACTTTCTTACAGATACATAACTTTCTATCCTGCACTTTTCAAGTAATAGTACTTTCTACCATGCAGTGCTTTATTCTGTTTTTATAGACCTTGTTTCTCTAGATTACAAAGTGTTCTTCTATGTGTGTAATCTTCTACTCGGCCTATACTAGTCATCACTCATTCATTCCGCTTTAAGTGTCCCCAAACAGCTCAAACTGTCTTAAGTAGCAACAGTAATGTATTGGCTCTTGTACTTAAACTATTTAGGGGCACACGCATGCACAGATAATTCAGTGGTAGAATGCTCACCTTCCATGCCAGAGTCCTGGCTTCGATTCCCAACCATGCACCCCAACTCTGCCCTTCTGCCACCCCCCCCCCCCCAAAAAAAAATTTAGGAACACACGTGTCAGTATGCAGAGGATGATGTGGTTGGGTTTCTGGCTTTCCATTTCTCAGGCTTTGGCTAAATGCAGGCAAGATGGTGCCAGCGGCTCCAGAGGCATTTCCAAGGCATTTCCTCAGGGCTCCCACGTGGGAAGTGGGGCCCAAAGTGGGACAATGGGAGGTTTTTCCTGAACTTGATCCAAGTCAAAGACCAGACTCTGGTCGGTCAGGACTGGGTTGCATGCCTTTGCCAGTGGGGTGGGCTTTTGGGAACCCCATGGCTGAGTCGCCGTCAGGAAACAGAAGGGAGAAAGAAGAGAAAAGATGAAAAAGCAACAAACGCTCTGCTCTTTCTCTGTCCATTTTTGTGAATATTTAAATTATTTCAATTGTTGTATTATGCGTGGTGGTAAAATGAAGATCTGGATGATAAAAGCTTTTCTAGTGGTATGAGGATTCTTTTGAGAAAAGAATAAACCAGGATACCTAAGATAAAGTAGAAGGAGGAGTTTTTCTCCCAACACATTATAGTAGTAACATCTGCCGCAGGGAATTTGGAAAAGATTTTTTAAAGTGCAAGGGAAAGATAGCTGCTAATGACGTTTTGCAGCCGGGTATGTCAGTCTTTGCTTTATGCCTCTTATGGCCTGGGGATTTGAAATAGTTGCAGTTTTGCCACCCACGCTGTTTTGTTTCCTGCTTCTGTTGCTCTCATTTCTTTGTTCTTATGATTTTTAATAATTTCTTGTTTTAAATTATTTTTCATAAGCATAATTGGAAACAGCTTTTTCTGCATTTAACATTGCTTTCTTAGTGTGTAAGTATCCTAAACGTAATCAACAATAATACAATAAAAGATATTTACTAAGTTTGGGGCTTTGTTTGCTTTGTAGAATGGCTGCAAGGAAAAAAAAAAAGAGAGAAAATGAATCAGAGAACTGGGATTTGAGCCTCATCTTTGCCACTTATTTGCCAAGTCCCCTTGGGCCAGGATTGTCAGTTCAGTGCCCCATTCATGGAACAGCAGTCAGGGCGAAAAATCCCCTTGAAAGAGATCTATATCATTACTAAAGTTCTCCAGATAATATCAAGAGGCAGGAGAAGTTCATTCCTCCCTCTTCACCTCTCTTTCACTCTCAAACTCTCTTCCATGCAGGGCAGAAGCTCCCGAACAGACTTTTCCTCTCCCACCTCTCTCTGGCCCCTTAAAACTCTTCTGAGTCAGCCCAAGCAGCTCTTCTCCCCTTGACCCCAAGGGACTCCTTCTATTACGTTCTAAGTCTCTGAAGCATCCCTCCTACTGCACCTGGAATTCTGGGGAACAAATGCCTTCACTGCCTTAAATCTCCCCACTAGGTAAATCTTTGCACTCCCCCGCCCACAGGATCCTATCAACTATCCATTCCACTCAGGGGCAGCCAGCCCTTTCTCCTCCTCTTCCTGCTGGGTTGAGGGGACACAGGTTCCTCCACCACCCACAGTCAAACCAGGAGGAGACCTGTCAGCTCTGAGATGCCATCCTCTCCCATTCTGTCTCTGGGTTTTAGCAAGGTGAGGAAGATGGTAACTGTGCCATGTTCACACCCTCATGGGGACCATCAGCCAAAGACATGCTCCTTGGAACCACAACCAAGATAAGTAGGAATAAGGCTTTCCCCAAAGTGCTGGATCTTCCAAAGTGGCGGGTGAATTTGACCCACTTACACCAAGACCTGCAACCGCAGCCAACAGAGAGTCCACCCATCCCGGCAGTTCTGTCCATGCCCCACCCTCCCGTACTGGAGAAGGGAGAAGAGGCTGGTCAGGTTTGAGGAACCTCCCTTACCTAGATCCATCAAGCCTTTTACTAGCAGGGCACGGCCTCAAGGAGCCCCGGCATGCCTTCACACACCTGCTGGCTCCCCCAGGTCCACCCTCACCAATTCTGGGGTTGAGGTGGCCATTGCTTTTGTGATGAAATGCAAGCTGTTAGCCATAAATCACACTCATCTGGGTCTAAAAATCTAAAAACCAAAGGGCCATGGGGTACTAGTGGAGGTACAATATTGCAATCAAAAAAGTAGCTATTTGGGAGTCAGTTGTATTTGATAGCAACATGAACCCTTTTTTGGCCACTCAAACCAGTGAAAATGGTTCAGGGCAAGGGAAGGGTAGTGTTTTCGTTTCCTAGGCTGCTTGAAGCAGATAGCATGAAATGGGTTGGCTTAAACAATGGGACTGTATCTGCTTACAGTTTGAGGCTGAAAAAAAATGTCCAAATAAAGGCATCATCAAGGCTGTGCAAACAATGAAGCAGTCATTTGCTGAGAGTCTCTGTTGTGCCTAACCAACATACAGCAACTTGCTGCACAGCTACTGAGACAAGAAGTAAATGTTCTTCAAATGGGTGATTAGGTGTAACAGTGTGAGATTTCACTCCCACCTCCACCTGTACCATGCATTCTGGTTATGAGGTTTTTAAGATATTTATCACATTTGGTGAGATAATAACCCAACCACCCAGGACATTTCTCTTAGATAGTGCCATAAATGAACATTCGATAATCATTGCTTCATTCTATCAAGCTAGTTGCTTTTAAATAATAGAACAACTGGTGATATCAATAAAAATCATGAATATAAGTTCATGCTATACTCTCTGTTCTAGTTTGCTAGCTGCTAGAATGCAATATACCAGAATTGGAATGGCTTTTAAAAAAGAGAATTTAATGCGTTTCAAGCTTACATTTCTAAGGCCGAGAAAATGTCCCAATTAAAATAAATCTATAGAAATGTCTGATCTGAGGCATCCAGGAAGAGATACCTTGGTTCAAGAAGGCTGATGAAGTTTGGGGTTTCTTTCTCAAGTGGAAAGGCACATGGCAAACACGGCCAGGATTTCTTTCTCATCTGTAAAGGCACATGGCAAACACGGTGTCATCTGCTAGCTTTCTCTCCTGGCTTCCTGTTTCATGAAGCAACCCGGGAGGCATTTTCCTTGTTCATCTCCAAAGGCTGCTGGCTTGTGGACTCTCTGCTTCTCATGGTTATGTTGTTCTGCTCTCTCAGAACCTCTTGCTTTCTTCATAATGTTTTCTCTTTTATAGGATTCCAGTAAACTAATCAAGACCTACCTGGAATGGGTGGAGACTCGTCTCCACCTAATCCAGTTTAGTAACCACTCTTGATTGAGTCACATCTCCGGGGAGATGATCTAATTAAAATTTCAAACATACAGTACTGAATAGGGATTAGAAGAAATGGCTGCTTTTTACAAAATGGGATTAGGATTAAAACATGGCTTTTCTAGGATACATACATCCTTTCAAACCGGCACACTCTCTTTGCTACAAAATGAGTTTCTAAGTCAGAGGAGATGATGTTTTAGACACCATGGTATGTTAGTCCAAGAACCAATATTAATAGACGTTTGCCCAGAGAAGGAAAGTTTGTAGTTAGAATTTGTGTCTATCCTTGTTAGAATAAAGTGTCAATCTCTATGGATTGAGGGGTGCAATGAAATCAGCCTTTTAAGAGTTAGCTGACTCCCCCTGGAATGGTGGTTTAGTTTCCTAGACTGCATAAAGCAGATGCTATAAACTCCCATTGTTCAGCTTGAACAATGGGAGTTTATTTACTTACAGTTAGAGTTTGAGGAAATGTCCCAATAATTGAGACATCATCAAGGCAATGCTTTCTTCCCAACAACCACTGCCAGTGATCTTTGGTTCCCCTGCCACAAGGCAAAGTACATGGCCGCATCTGCTGGTCTCTCTCTTCCAGGTTTTGTTCAATGTCCCGCTTTCGTGGCTTTTTCTTTCTCTCCCTGAATTCGCTCTGACTGTAAAGGGCTCCAGCGAGAGGATTAAGTCCCATCCTGAATGAGGTGTGTCACGGGACCATAGTTTCTTGGTCCCACCTTAGCTGAAGAAGTCTCGTCAAAAGGTCCTACTTACAATGGGTTCACACCCACAGGAATAGATTAGATTTAAGAACCTGTCTTTCTGGGGTACAGACAGCTTCAGACCACCACAGGCTTATATTCTTACATCAAGTTACAACCAACCTAGACAAAATGGCATGGGACACTAGGCCACCTCCCTCAGATAGGCCAGGCCATGTCCAGTGGGGTAGCTGCTTGCCACATGCAGCTATTGAGCACTTGAAATGTAACTAGTCCAAACTGAGATGTGCTGTGAGTGGAAAATACACACTGAATTTAAAAGATGGAGGGTGAAATTATTATTATTTTAATAATAATTTTAATTAGTTACATGTCAAAATGACAACATTTTGGCCGTATTGGATTAGATCAAATATATCATTAAAATTAACCTCATCCATTTAATTTTTAATGTGACTATAGAAAATTTATAATATATAATCTTATAATTTATAATTATAGAGTTATAAATGTTCTATATAATTATATAATTAATATTTTATATATTATATATAAATATATATTATATATAAATAATATATAATATAATGCATTAATGTATAAATATAATATATTTATATAGAAAATATATTATATATTTTATATTAATATTAATTATATAATATATAATTATATATTTTCTAGCCATTAAAATTATATAATATAATTTTATTATATATTTTATATAATTTTATATAACATATAAAATGTGGCTAGCATCATAGTTCTGATGGGCAGTACTGATTTAAGACAATAAAATAAGAAAAGGTGAAGAGAAATTGAATAATAAACTGAGGTCTGAAGGGACTAATAAATAGCACCCTTGTGTCTCATTCCACCATTCGAGTTCAGAACCACTGAAGAGATACACCAAAAGTTAGGCAGATGGAGGTGGAACTATCAATTTTATTAAAGTTGTTGGAGGAAGTGGCTTTGAGTTGGTTGATCAAACTGGCCTCATTCCTGAATATAGGTGGTTTTACTCACCCGGACACAGGCAGTACTGGACAGCCTCAGGCCTGCCCTGAAAGCTAAGGAGGATGGTATAATGAGTGCTCTTGGCAGGCTGGCAGATCCCAAACCAATGCCAGTTCCTTCCTGCCAACTGGCCCACCATGTAATTCAACCTTCTTTGGAGTTGGCCAACAAGAGTATTGAGAAAGGGCAGGAGTGTCCGTTTGATGGAATTCCTCCACATGGACGCAGAAAGAGGGAAGAATAAGTGACCCTCTCTACCACTTCCTGGCTTTCTCTTAATTAAGTACTGGGCTTTACTATTAAGTCCACAATCAACCAGGCATGTGGCAATCAGCCTTCTCTCAGGACAACCCTGCTCTCACCTTTATCAGGTGATCTCACTCCAGATCAACGACTGCAACAATTAGAATCTTCCTGGGTCTACTCTTGGGCAGTGTGGAGATTCTGAAATCTCTACACACCAAGAGATTCTGAAATGGGTTAGAACCATACTAATTCATGCCAAGGTCTAGCAATAACCAGATTGAGATTTCATTTCCTTTTCCCATTTCTTATCTCCAATAATATCAAGCTAATACAGCTCTTCAGAGGTTTTGCAACAAGATCAAGATTCAGCATGAAGATATCCTACTAGGAAAAGGGTAATGTAAGAAGCCCCATCTTGAATATAAGTTGCCTTCTGTTGTGAATTACCTAGGGATAAATATTAAAGTCTAAAAGTCAATCTCTTTGCAAATGAAAGTTTAAAGGAATTAGTCTGAAATCAAAAGTCCAAAGAAGTAAAAATCCTTTAAAGTTCACAAGAATCAAAGTCTAAAATCAAATACTCTTCTAAAGCCCAATGCAAATTTTTAAGTAAAAATTACCATTCTTTCTGTCTTATTTTGTCCTATTTCAGCCGATGGGACTTTTTTTAGGAATAATTTCAAGCATACAGAAGAGTTTAAGAATAGAACAAGAAACAAGAATAGCACAGTGAACTTCTACTGACCTTCACCCAAATTCACATCCATTAGCATCTTGTCACTGTGCCAGTTATCAATACTCTGTCTCTCAGCTCCAAATCAATCCTTCAGAGCCCTCCTTGACACCCTCTTAACGTTCCTTCTTTGCTGGCTGGCCCCATGTTAAACTATTAGTAGAGGGTCTGCTGTAGCAGGAAGAGGCTTCCCTGCCTAGTTCTGATGTGGCTTCCTTTCCTTGTACCTGTGGAGATCAGCCATTAGGTGAGGCTATGGCAGTCATCTGCAAGTTCAACTTCTGGAGGCGATTTCCTGATGAAACCCATGGGTGCCCCCGCCGGCTTCCCAAAGGAAGCTTTCCCTGAAGGCAACTTCTTGGCAAATTCTAACCACACCAATTCCCGGCAAGTTCAACCATTCTGCATGCAGGTAACTTCCTGGGCAGTTCAACAGCACCTCCCTCCCAACACACACACACACACACACACACACACACACACACACACACACACACCACTAACTTCCCCTGGTGCTTTGGTGGGTGGGTTCCTGATTGCCATTCTCCGTGACTTCTCTGCTGGACTCCAATCCCACCTTCTCCAATGTAGTCTGTATTTGACTCTTGGCTGGGGAGGTGGGACTCTCCCAAATGTGTTCCTTCTTGTATTCTTTAGAGTTCTCTTAACTACTTAGTAGCCAGTCTTCTGTTACTAGTTAATAATTCTTCCCATTAAATCTCTCCTGTTAAAATTACTGGATGCTTTCTATCTCTTCTCTGATACAGCCACATTTCTTTTCTCTTGTTCTCTCATCTATATAATTATTACATTCAGTTCAAGTTAGTGAGAGGCCACATCTGAACAATAAAAGATGTTCTCTGGGGATGACTCTTAGGCATAATTTTAATTAGGCTTAGCCTATCCTTTGCAGGAATAAGTTTCTTGGGGGTGAACCCCAAGATCTAGGACTCAGACTATTGAATTTGTTGTCCCCACTGCTTGCAAGAATACTAGGAATTTTCCAAAAGGGAAAGTTGAATATTTCTTCTTTCTCCCCAGTCTCCCAAGGGGATTTTGCAAATACTTTTTCATTCTCTGTACAGATTACTCTGGGATATATCAGGACATCACACTAACCTGGAAAAATGAACAAATTTTCATGCCCTATTCCATGTTCTTTCTGTTCATTTTAAACAGTTTTATTTATACATCATACAACCCAACCTAAGTAAATAGACATGTCTTTGCCACCATAATCTATATGAAGACATTTCCTTTCCTTCTGCAAAGACTCCGAACCCCTCCCCCAGGACCCCAATTGTTGACATTTAGTTTTGACATAATGGATAGGCAGCTTTTGAATGTTCTAGAACTTGAGTAGCATTTCTTTCTTCTTTACACTTTTCTGCAACATGGGATATGCTGTTCAAACTATTCCTACTTTCTTTGATTTCCTAAGCAAATTTGATTCCTAGAGATTGAGACGAGGTCTTTTAAATTTAGGTTTGCAATATGTTTATTTGTTTCTGCAGCTCAAACCAAGATAAATAGGATATTCTCTTTGTAAATCAAGACTCAATTCTTTTTTTTTTCCTTATTAATAAAATCTACCACCCTTCTCCAGGGGAAACTACAGTTTGGGTATCTGGAATCTAAAACCAAGGGAGAGTTTATGCAATTAATACTTCAACACGTGCAGGGAGGCACACCTTGGAATCTAGAGACAAGTCAAAGGAATTCAGGGTTGGTCCGTCCATAGTTTCTTGGTCCTGAAAGTGCATCAAAGCCATGTATCAACAAAAATGGAACAGAATTTTGGGTGGCTGAATTAATTTTCACATATTTATACAGCCTCCCAGGCCTGGCACTAACACTTTAGAGGTGGTTGCTCCTACACACTTCCCTACAGCAAGCATGGAACCCAACTGAAACTGCACTTTAAGGGTGCTGAGCCCAGCTCTAGGTGACAAATTCAGTAAAAGGAGGAAAAAGACTTAGCCCCTAGCCCCATCTACTAATGCCTAAAAGACCTGTAAACAGAATTTCTCACTCTTGTAATTGAGGGATTGCATCAGCTGCACGTGCTTAGCAAGGCCAATGTCATAGGCATCAACTCAGATCAATTTCTGTTTTAAAAAATAAAAATCAAAGTTTGGCTCTATATAAAACAAGCCACCAGGGAGAACAGGGCCACCCAGCTCAGGGACCTGCCAAATTCATAGCCCCCTGTGACTTATATAAACCAAAGCCAAAGAGCTGCATCAAGTCTCAGACAACACAATGTTCATGCATTATTTTTGCCCCTGAAACTATTTTCTTTATCATCTTCTTAAAATTCCTGAATCTAATACAAAAACCTGAAGGTAGATATAAGAGTTGGGCAGGTAATGGAGAATATTATTGGCAGAGATGTGAAAAAACTGAAATATAGACTGTAAGCCTTATATCAATGTTAAAGTTCTTGAACTTGATAACTGCCCTTAAAGTGGTTATATAAGTGAGTATCCTTGTTCTTAGGAAATATGCATGGAAGCATTAAGTGTTCAAGGAGCATAATGTATATACTCTCAAATGTTTAGAAAATAGATAAATGGATGGATAGATAGATAGATAGAATGACACAACAAATGTGGCAAAATGTTAAAAGTTGATGGATCTGGATATCAGGGTGGAGGGTATATTGGAGTTATCTTATGGGTTTTTTTATGGTTATTCTGTAAATTTGAAATTACTTCAAAATTAACAGTTTAATTACAAACAGGCATTAGGCAGATAAATATAAAAATAGCTTAATTACTGATAAAGCTGTTGGAGACTGAGGAGGGCTTGTGTTTCGCCCCAAGATAGGGCTGGCGTTCTGTCCCAGGAGCAAGCATGCTGAACAACTGCAGCACTCCCAGCCCCTTGCCCCTTGGAACTTGTTTCTGTAGTGTCTCTGCACTTGGAGGGGTGGAATGAAATCTGTTCTTTCTTGTAGGCAGGCAGATACCAAGGAGAGTTGAGATGAAACGACTGAGCTATGAGTTGAGATGAAATAAGGTTCCTCGCCACGAAGAAAGGAAAGGTGGAGACTCAGTGTTTCCCACTACATCCTACAATGAGAAAACCTGTTATCCACCCATAAATTTGTTCCTGAATGAGCAGGGAACGGATTTTTCACATGCTCATGGAACATTTGTGTGCCTGTTTGAATCTGTGTTGGACCCCAGAAAGCCATGTTCTTTAATCCTCATTCATTAGTGCTGGATGGCATCTTTTTTATTGTTTTCATGGAGATGTGACCCACCCAGTTGTGAGTGGGACCTTTTGATTAGGTGGTTTCCATGGAGATGTGTCTCCACCCATTCAAAATGGGTTGCTTACTAGAGTCTTTTATGAGGGAACCATTTTGGAAAAAGCTTTAGAGCTGACACAGCCAGAGACCTTTGGAAATGCAGAAGGAAAACATCCCCAGGGAAGTCTTAAGAAACGAAGAGAGAAATCTAGCAGATGTTACCCTGTGCCTTCCCAGCTGAGAAAGGGGTCCATAACCCAAAGCCTAACAGATGACACCCACATGCCTTCCCAGTTGACAGAGGTGTTTCCGATAGCATCAGCGTTTTTTGAGTGAAGGTAACCTCTTACTAGTGCCTTAATTGGACATTTTCATGTCTTAGAACTGTAAACTTGCAATTTAATAAATTCCCTTTTTTAAAGCCATTACATTTCTGGTATATGGCATCCCAATAGCATTAACAAACTAAAACAATTTGTAAAAATATATCATTTAGTAATCTACAAAGAAAGCCACAATAACTTTCAAAAAATCAGAAATTATATAAGCCTACTTTTTTTTTGGTCCATGGTCCGGGAATCGAACCCAGGTCTCCTTCATGAAAAGCAGGCATTCTAACCACTGAACTACCCAACAAGTCTACCTTCTATGACTACATTGAAAATCGTAACTTTACAAATCAAGGATAATGACTTCTTATCTCTTATTCCTCATTTTAACTGAGTGTAAAAATTGAGGTGAACAGTTTAATGAATTTTTTACCAATCTAAAAGCCACAAAACTACCACTCGATTAAGATATGGACCCCAGACATCCCCCTTATTTTCCTTCCCAGTCGATGCCCACTGAATTAGTGTTCTATCACTGCCATAACTAATTACCACACATTTAGTGGCTTAAAACAGCACCACTTATTATCTCACAGTTCTGTAGGTCAGAAGTCCAGGCAGATCGATGTGATTCTCCACCTCAGTCTCACAACAAAGCCAAGATGTCAGCTGGACTGGCCTCTTATCTATTTGCTTCAGGAAAGAATCCACTTCCAGGCTTATTCAAGTTGTTAGTAGAATTAATTTCCTTCTCACGCTTTCCACATGGCTCCTTCTATCTTTGTGAGCCAGCAACTGGGGGTGTTCTTCTCATACTTTACATCTCTGACTTCCCCTTCTGCCATATCTCTTCTGTCACCAGCCAGAGAACTCTCCCAGCTTTACAGGCTCATCTGATTAGATTAGACCCACTGGGAAAATCCAGGATAATGTCCCTATCTTAAAGTCAACTGATAGCAAACTTAAGTACTTCTGCACAGTCCCTTTTACCATGTAGCATAACATATTCACAGTTTCAGGGGATTAAGATGGGACACCTTTGGGGTCCATTATTGTGCTTACCACACCCATGATTCTGATTTCTGGCTCCATTGATCAGCTTCCCCTGTTTTTGAACTTCATATAAATGGAGTCATATACCATATATTCTTTTGAACTCAAAAGTACGTCTCTGAGATCCATCTGTGTAGCTGCATGTAGCTATAGTTCATTACTTTTTACTGTAGTGAATATTCCACTATGTGAATATACCACGATGGGTCTACCCATTCAAATATTGGTGCACAAGTTTGGGGTTATTGTGAATAAAATTGTTTTGGACCTCTTTGTTAGTGCATATTTTTCTAGGTCTATTGTGCTGGTTTGAAAGGATTTTGTACCCTAGAAAAGCCAAGTTTTAATCCTGATCCATCGTGTAGAGGCAGCCATTTCTTTTAATGCCTATTCAACATTGTAGGTTGGAAACTTGATTAGATTATCTCCATGGAGACGCGACACACCTAATTGTGGGTATTAACCTTTGATTAGAGGGAGATGAGACTCCATTCATTCCAGGCGAGTCTTGATTAGTTTACTGGAATCCTTTTAAAGAGGAAACATTTTGGAAAGAGCAACAGAGCCATGAGAACTACCTGAGCTCACGCAGTCAGAGACCTTTGGAGATGAAGAAAGAAAACGTCCCTGGGGGAGCTTCATGAAACAAGAAACCTGGGCAGAAAGCTAGCAGATGTCACCATGTTCACCCTGTGCCTTTCCAGTTGAGAGAGAAACCCTGAACTTCATCAGCCTTTCCTGAATGAAGGTAACCTCTTGTTGGTGCCTTAATTTGAACATTTTTATAGATTTGCTTTAATTTGGACATTTTCACAGCCTTATTGCAACTTAATAAATTCTCCTTTTTGAAAGGCTCTCTGTTTCTGGTATATTACATTCTGGCAGCTTGCAAACTAAAAGACCTATATACTCACTTCTCTTGGATATATATACACAGGAGTGGAATTGCTGGGATATAAAGAATGCATATGTTTAGCACTAATAAATACATCCCGACAGTTGTCCAAAGTGGATATTAGATTTCATTCCTACCAGCAGTGTGAGTGTTCCGGCTGCTTTACATTCTCATCATCTCTTGGTATTGTCACTTTTTGTTGTTGTTGATTTTAAATTCAAACTTTTAGTCACGAGTCTTCAAATTTAAGGAAAATTACAACGTAAATAAGAAAATAGCATACTTATCTTCTGCAATTTATCAAAAAAGCATTTTAATGCAACTCCCACTAAAAAGTCATAGCAAGAAAAGATACTGCATGATTTTGGAAAGAGGAAAGGAACAAAAGTTATAGAAGCATTATGAATGCCAAATTATCACCAAATCATAGTAGGGGTGGTGGTCACGATACTGCTTCTTCACTTACACAGGGAACTTACAACATGATTGTTAATATTCAACACTTAAGGAAATATCTGGTATAGAGGATTACAGCCGATTCTCATTATTCACAGTAGTTAGATTCTATAAAGCTGCTGCAAAACTGAGTTAACGAATACGGAAACATTGCTCCCAGAGGAAATACGGGGTTTGGTTGCCGTGAATCTGTGGTCTCAACATTTTTGTGAACTGATCAAAATATAAGTTTGCTTAATTGTATTTCTGTTTAAAGACACCCTATTTAATATTCATTGTTGATTTATTTTTTTATTATTTTTTTATTTTTTTATTAACGGAAAGAAAAAAAAAGAAATTAACACAACATTTAGAAATCATACCATTCTACATATGCACTCAGTAATTCTTAACATCATCACATAGATGCATGATCATTGTTTCTTAGTACATTTGCATCGGTTTAGAGGAACTAGCAACACAACAGAAAAAGATATAAAATGCTAATATAAAGAAAAGAAATAAAAGTAGTAATAATAGTAAAAAACAACAACAAACAAACCAACAAGCAAACAAAAACAAAAAAAAACCCTATAGCTCAGATGCAGCTTCATTCAGTATTTTAACATGATTACTTTACAATTAGGTATTATTGTGCTGTCCATTTTTGAGTTTTTGTATCTAGTCCTGTTGCACAGTCTGTATCCCTTCAGCTTCAATTACCCATTGTCTTACCCTGTTTCTAACTCCTGCTGAACTCTGTTACCAATGACATATTTCAAGTTTATTCTCGAATGTCCGTTCACATCAGTGGGACCATACAGTATTTGTCCTTTAGTTTTTGGCTGGATTCACTCAGCATAATATTCTCTAGGTCCATCCATGTTATTACATGGTTCATAAGTTTATCTTGTCTTAAAGCTGCATAATATTCCATCGTATGTATATACCACAGTTTGTTTAGCCACTCTTCTGTTGATGGAGATTTTGGCTGTTTCCATCTCTTTGCAATTGTAAATAACGCTGCTATAAACATTGGTGTGCAAATGTCCGTTTGTGTCTTTGCCCTTAAGTCCTTTGAGTAGATACCTAGCAATGGTATTGCTGGGTCGTATGGCAATTCTATATTCAGCTTTTTGAGGAACCGCCAAACTGCCTTCCACAGTGGTTGCACCCTTTGACATTCCCACCAACAGTGGATAAGTGTGCCTCTTTCTCCGCATCCTCTCCAGCACTTGTCATTTTCTGTTTTGTTGATAATGGCCATTCTGGTGGGTGTGAGATGATATCTCATTGTGGTTTTGATTTGCATTTCTCTAATGGCCAGGGACATTGAGCATCTCTTCATGTGCCTCTTGGCCATCCGTATTTCCTCTTCTGAGAGGTGTCTGTTCAAGTCTTTTTCCCATTTTGTAATTGGGTTGGCTGTCTTTTTGTTGTTGAGATGAACAATCTCTTTATAAATTCTGGATACTAGACCTTTATCTGATATATCATTTCCAAATATTGTCTCCCATTGTGAAGGCTGTCTTTCTACTTTCTTGATGAAGTTCTTTGATGCACAAAAGTGTTTAATTTTGAGGAGTTCCCATTTATTTATTTCCTTCTTCAGTGCTCTTGCTTTAGGTTTAAGGTCCATAAAACCGCCTCCAGTTGTAAGATCCATAAGATATCTCCCAACATTTTCCTCTAACTGTTTTATGGTCTTAGACCTAATGTTTAGATCTTTGATCCATTTTGAGTTAACTTTTGTATAGGGTGTGAGAGATGGGTCTTCTTTCATTCTTTTGCATATGGATATCCAGTTCTCTAGGCACCATTTATTGAAGAGACTGCTCTGTCCCAGGTGAGTTGGCTTGACTGCCTTATCAAAGATCAAATGTCCATAGATGAGAGGGTCTATATCTGAGCACTCTATTCGATTCCATTGGTCGATATATCTATCTTTATGCCAATACCATGCTGTTTTGACCACTGTGGCTTCATAATATGCCTTAAAGTCAGGCAGCGCGAGACCTCCAGCTTCGTTTTTTTTCCTCAAGATGTTTTTAGCAATTCGGGGCACCCTGCCCTTCCAGATAAATTTGCTTATTGGTTTTTCTATTTCTGAAAAATAAGTTGTTGGGATTTTGATTGGTATTGCATTGAATCTGTAAATCAATTTAGGTAGGATTGACATCTTGACTATATTTAGTCTTCCAATCCATGAACACGGTATGCCCTTCCATCTATTTAGGTCTTCTGTGATTTCTTTTAACAGTTTTTTGTAGTTTTCTTTATATAGGTTTTTTGTCTCTTTGGTTAAATTTATTCCTAGGTATTTTATTCTTTTAGTTGCGATTGTAAATGGGATTCGTTTCTTGATTTCCGCCTCAGCTTGTTCATTACTAGTGTATAGAAAAGCTACAGATTTTTGAATGTTGATCTTGTAGCCTGCTACTTTGCTGTACTCATTTATTAGCTCTAGTAATTTTGTTGTGGATTTTTCTGGGTTTTCGACGTATAGTATCATATCGTCTGCAAACAGTGATAGTTTTACTTCTTCCTTTCCAATTTTGATGCCTTGTATTTCTTTTTCTTGTCTAATTGCTCTGGCTAGAACCTCCAACACAATGTTGAATAATAGTGGTGATAGTGGACATCCTTGTCTTGTTCCTGATCTTAGGGGGAAAGTTTTCAATTTTTCCCCATTGAGGATGATATTAGCTGTGGGTTTTTCATATATTCCCTCTATCATTTTAAGGAAGTTCCCTTGTATTCCTATCTTTTGAAGTGTTTTCAACAGGAAAGGATGTTGAATCTTGTCGAATGCCTTCTCTGCATCAATTGAGATGATCATGTGATTTTTCTGCTTTGATTTGTTGATATGGTGTATTACATTAATTGATTTTCTTATGTTGAACCATCCTTGCATACCTGGGATGAATCCTACTTGGTCATGATGTATAATTCTTTTAATGTGTTGTTGGATACGATTTGCTAGAATTTTATTGAGGATTTTTGCATCTGTATTCATTAGAGAGATTGGTCTGTAGTTTTCTTTTTTTGTAATATCTTTGTCTGGTTTTGGTATGAGGGTGATGTTGGCTTCATAGAATGAATTAGGTAGTTTTCCCTCCACTTCGATTTTTTTGAAGAGTTTGAAGAGAATTGGTACTAATTCTTTCTGGAACGTTTGGTAGAATTCACATGTGAAGCCATCTGGTCCTGGACTTTTCTTTTTAGGAAGCTTTTGAATGACTAATTCAATTTCTTTACTTGTGATTGGTTTGTTGAGGTCATCTATGTCTTCTTGAGTCAAAGGTGGTTGTTCATGTCTTTCCAGGAACCCGTCCATTTCCTCTAAATTGTTGTATTTATTAGCGTAAAGTTGTTCATAGTATCCTGTTATTACCTCCTTTATTTCTGTGAGGTCAGTAGTTATGTCTCCTCTTCCATTTCTGATCTTATTTATTTGCATCCTCTCTCTTCTTCTTTTTGTCAATCTTGCTAAGGGCCCATCAATCTTATTGATTTTCTCATAGAACCAACTTCTGGCCTTATTGATTTTCTCTATTGTTTTCATGTTTTCAATTTCATTTATTTGTGCTCTAATCTTTGTTATTTCTTTCCTTTTGCTTGCTTTGGGGTTAGCTTGCTGTTCTTTCTCCAGTTCTTCCAAATGGATAGTTAATTCCTGAATTTTTGCCTTTTCTTCTTTTCTGATATAGGCATTTAGAGCAATAAATTTCCCTCTTAGCACTGCCTTTGCTGCGTCCCATAAGTTTTGATATGTTGTGTTTTCATTTTCATTCACCTCGAGGTATTTGCTAATTTCTCTTGCAATTTCTTCTTTGACCCAGTCGTTGTTTAGGAGTGTGTTGTTGAGCCTCCACGTATTTGTGAATTTTCTGGCACTCTGCCTATTATTGATTTCCAACATCATTCCTTTATGGTCCGAGAAAGTGTTGTGTAAGATTTCAATCTTTTTAAATTTGTTAAGACTTGCTTTGTGACCCAGCATATGGTCTATCTTTGAGAATGATCCATGAGCACTTGAGAAAAAGGTGTATTCTGCTGTTGTGGGATGTAATGTCCTATAAATGTTTATTAAGTCTAGTTCATTTATAGTAATATTCAGATTCTCTATTTCTTTGTTGATCCTCTGTCTAGATGTTCTGTCCCTTGATGAGAGTGGTGAGTTGAAGTCTCCAACTATTATGGTATATGAGTCTATTTCCCTTTTCAGTGTTTGCAGTATATTCCTCACGTATTTTGGGGCATTCTGATTCGGTGCATAAATATTTATGATTGTTATGTCTTCTTGTTTAATTGTTCCTTTTATTAGTATATAGTGTCCTTCTTTGTCTCTTTTAACTGTTTTACATTTGAAGTCTAATTTGTTGGATATTAGTATAGCCACTCCTGCTCTTTTCTGGTTGTTATTTGCATGAAATATCTTTTCCCAACCTTTCACTTTCAACCTATGTTTATCTTTGGGTCTAAGATGTGTTTCCTGTAGACAGCATATAGAAGGATCCTGTTTTTTAATCCATTCTGCCAATCTATGTCTTTTGATTGGGGAATTCAGTCCATTGACATTTAGTGTTATTACTGTTTGGATAATATTTTCCTCTAACATTTTGCCTTTTGTATTATATATATCATATCTGATTTTCCTTCTTTCTACACTCTTTTCCATATCTCTCTCTTCTGTCTTTTTGTATCTGACTCTAGTGCTCCCTTTAGTATTTCTTGCAGAGCTGATCTCTTGGTCACAAATTCTTTCAGTGACTTTTTGTCTGAGAATGTTTTAATTTCTCCCTCATTTTTGAAGGATAATTTTGCTGGATATAGGAGTCTTGGTTGGCAGTTTTTCTCTTTTAGTATTTTAAATATATCATCCCACTGTCTTCTAGCTTCCATGGTTTCTGCTGAGAAATCTACACAAAGTCTTATTGGGTTTCCCTTGTATGTAATGGATTGTTTTTCTCTTGCTGCTTTCAAGATCTTCTCTTTCTCTTTGACCTCTGACATTCTAACTAGTAAGTGTCTTGGAGAACGCCTATTTGGGTCTACTCTCTTTGGGGTGCGCTGCACTTCTTGGATCTGTAATTTTAGGTCTTTCATAAGAGTTGGGAAATTTTCAGTGATAATTTCTTCCATTAGTTTTTCTCCTCCTTTTCCCTTCTCTTCTCCTTCTGGGACACCCACAACACGTATATTTGTGCGGTTCATATTGTCCTTGAGTTCCCTGATACCCTGTTCAAATTTTTCCATTCTTTTCCGTGTAGTTTCTGTTTCTTTTTGGAATTCAGATGTTCCATCCTCCAAATCACTAATTCTATCT
Source organism: Tamandua tetradactyla (assembly GCF_023851605.1). NCBI lineage: Eukaryota > Metazoa > Chordata > Mammalia > Pilosa > Myrmecophagidae > Tamandua > Tamandua tetradactyla. Next base: position 28,053,610 of record NC_135333.1, read on the forward strand.
TCTGTCTCTTTAAATCTATCATTGTAGCTATCCATTATTTTTTCTATGTTTGCTACTTTATCCTTCACTTCCATAAGTTCTGCGATTTGTTTTTTCAGTTTTTCTATTTCTTCTTTATGTTCAGCCCATGTCCTCTTCATGTCCTCCCTCAATTTATCGATTTCATTTTTGAAGAGGTTTTCCATTTCTGTTCGTATATTCAGCATTAGTTGTCTCAGCTCTTGTGTCTCATTTGAGCTATTGGTTTGTTCCTTTGACTGAGCCATATTTTCAATCTTTTGAGCGTGGACAGTTATCTTCTGCTGCTGGCGTCTGGGCATTTATTCAGATTTCTCTTGGTGTTGGACCCAGCAAGGTTGTAATATTTTTCTGTGAAATCTCTGGGTTCTGTTTTTCTTATCCTGCCCAGTAGGTGGCGCTCGTGGCACACGTTTGTCTGCGGGTCCCACCAGTAAAAGGTGCTGTGGGACCTTAAACTTTGGAAAACTCTCGCCGTCCTGGGGGTTCGCTAGCCGAAGCGGCTTGAGCCGGCCCGGGGTCCGAACGCAGGGAGGGTTGCTGGTCGCTGCAGCCAGGGAAAGAGCCCGTCCGAATTTCCTAGTTGGCCCTGGGCAACAAGCGTGGCGGGAGGGCGCCAGCGGCAGCGGCCCGCCCGAGAGAGTGCACGTTCCCCGGGAGTCACGGGGTCACCGTTCTCCGCGGCCTGGGGGTTTCCGATCCAATTCTCTCAGTTGGTCCGGGGGCTGCGCGTGGTGTGGGCGCCAGTCGCCTTGGTTTCAGGGGACCGCCTCTCCAATTCTCCCAGCCTGCCCAGGAAGGGGGAAGGGAGTAACTCCGGCCGCTTGCCACCCCGCCCGGTAAGGCCCGCGCGCCTCGGCGATCTCACCCGAGCTGCTTCTCTCAGCCAGCCAGCCGTTCCAGGATGGGGTACGCTGTCTTTTTTATCTCTGTTGTGGCTTTGGGCGCTTTCTGTATCGTTTCTACTCCCCTAGTAGGTGTCCTGGAGAAGAAACTAAGATCCGCGCGTCTTACTAAGCCGCCATCTTCCAGGAAGTCCAGGAGTCCCTATTATTAACACCTTGCCTTGGTGTGGGACATTTGTTACAACTGATGAAAGCATGTTTTTTTAAAATCACTGGACTATTAACTATAGACCATGGCTAACTTTGCGATCACTATTTAGGTAGTGCAGTTCATGGATTTGGAAAAAAAATTTTATGATGTTCACAATTTTGTGCCCACCATCAGCACCACCACTCAAAATAAATTTTTATTTTTCCAAATATGAGCTCTGTACATATTAAGCCTTAACTCCCTATTCCCACATTGTCCCTTAGTAACCTATATTCTAGATTCTGACTCTGTGAATTAGCTTATTCTAATTATTTCATATCAGTACAATCATACAATATTTGTCTTTTTGTGTCTGGTTTATTTCACTCAATATGATGTCTTCAAGGCTCATCCTTGCTGTTCCATGTATCAGAATTCATTCCTTTTCACTGCTGATTAATATCCCATTGTGTGTAAGTCCCCTTCGGGGAATGGTGAGAATGAGGAGAAATTCAACTTCCCGAAGTTGAATTCTTGATATTCTCACAAGCAGTGTGGACAACCAAAGCTATAGGCTGAGCCCCTATTCTTGGGGGTTGTTCATATGAAACTTAACCCCACAAAGGATAGGTCAAGTCTGCTTAAAAATTAGGCCCAAGAGTCACCCCCAAGAGAGCCTCTTTTGTTACTCAGATGTGGCCTCTCTCTCCAGCCAACACAACAAGCAATCTCACCACCCTCCCCCCTGTCTACATGGGACATGACTCCCAGGGGTGTGGACCCTCCTGGCAATGTGGGACAGAAATCCTAGAATGGGCTGAGACTCAGCATCAAGGGATTGAGAAAAATCCTAGAATGAGCTGAAATTCAGCATCAAGGGATTGAGAGAAACTTCTCGACCAAAAGGGGGAAGAGTGAAATGAGACAAAGTGTCAATGGCTGAGAGATTCCAAACAGAGTCCTGGAGGTTATTCTTACGCATTAAATTGATATTACCTTGTTATTCAAGATGTAATGGAGAGGCTGGAGGGAACTGCCGGAAAATGTAGAGCTGTGTTCCAGTAGCCATGTTTCTTGAGGATGATTGTATAATGATATAGCTTTCACAATGTGACTGTGTGATTGTGAAAACCTTGTGTCTGATGCTCCTTTTATCTACCTTGTCAAGAAACGAGTAGAACATGTGGAATAAAAATAAATGATAGGGGGAACAAATGTTAAAATAAATTTAGTTTGAAATGCTAGTGATCAGTGAAAGCAAGGGGTAAGGGGTATGGTAGGTATAATCTTTTTGTTTTTCTGTTTTCGTTTTATTTCTTTTTCTATTGTCTTTTTATTTCTTTTTCTGAATGGATGCAAATGTTCTAAAAATGATGAATATGCAACTAAGTGATGATATTGTGAATTACTGATTATCTATGTTAATGTTATATTTCTTTTGTTAAATTTTTTAAAATTAATAAATAAATTTAAAAAATAATATCCCATTGAGTGTCTATACTGCATTCTGTTTATCCATTCGTTGGTTGATGGCACTTGGGTTGCTTCCATCTTTTGGCAATTGTGAATAATGCCCCTAAGCAGGGACTCAAACTGATATTTTCAAGATATGTTCTTTAAACGAGGCCAGTGACAGGGGCCAGAGGTTTAAGGAAATGGGTCTCAAACCCTTCTGCAGCTGGAATCTTGTAGCTGCAAGATTCTGATACTGATGCCTGGGTTGAAGCCCCAGAGGTGGTGATTTAATTCTTCAGGGGTATGGCCTGGACTTTGGAATTTTAAAAAAGATCTCCCTGTGATTCCGATGTGCACACGAGCTTGGGAACTGCTGCTCTAAGGGACGAGGTGTTTCCTTCTTCTTCTGCAGCAGTGAGATGCTCTTATCCTCTTGGGCACATATTCTGGCTTCTAATGACCTGGAGCAGAAGGTTTGTTTTTTGTAAAGTCAAGTGACCTGCCCACCTCTTCCTTCCCTGTTATGGAGGGTGCCCGGGGAAAAGATAGGCACAGTCTCTGCCCTAATGGCACTTTGAACTCAGCAGGGGAGACAGAGCGGATAAGCCACTAACAGTGAGCAGAGAAGAAAGTTGTGTGCCCAGGAGGGTCCCGGCGGGGTGGGCTGGAGTGGGGAACGACAGGGTGGTCCAGGCAGAGAGAATCCTGGTGCGGAGAGAACCTGGTGCATTTCCATTCTGTCACACAGCCCTCTTGTCACATGGCCTGGGTGCCTTTCCAGCCAGGTGGGCCACTCATCATTCATTCAATATACAAATATCACCTGAGCACCTTCGGACCCTGCCTGATTTCAGGCCTGGCTGTGAATCAGACAGATGAGGGATGGGTTGTAGAGTAAAAGAACCACCTCACCCTACCCTGTAATATCCGGGGACTCAAACGAACCTACTGTGGGATCCCTATTATACTATGGAAATGAGTAGGCCATTTTAATTTCCTTTTTGGCCATTGTTTGTCATGCTGTCTCTGAGAACCTCCATTTAGTGGAGGCAAGATATAAGCTTCCAGTTCAGAAAACTCAGGTCAGGCAACTTCTGCTTGCAGTGATGGCGAGCCAGTAGCAATGAAAGAGAAGAGAGACCTGCAATGATTTGCGATGACCCCTGGGGACTCCATAAATATGTGGGATGGAAGGGAAATTTGCAAGAGGCCAGATTTTCTGGGGGCACAGAGAGGTGTGGGGCAAGACCTCAGTATTCAAGAGAATGAATACCAGGTAGGCTGGGGCACATTTAGGACTCGTGTGTTCCAAATGTTATATAATCGCGCATTTATAATTAAAATGAAAAAAAAAAAACACCTTTATTTAAAAAGAAACTATGCTCTGTCCCTCCTGCACTCACCTCCTCCCCACCCCACCTCTCATTACCCCACGGTGTCACATCTGTGTAGAATCACTTTCACAGAAAGCTCCAATCTGCATTCCCAGTGCCCTGCAATGGAAAGTCTGGGATTCAAGAAAAGCTGTTATTGAAAAAGTTATTGATTTTTCGTGGCATAATTTATGATAATGAAAAGTTGGAGGCCCCTAAAATATCTAAACCCAGGGGAATGCTTAAATGGAAAACAGTTCATCTGCTTGATAGAACTATTAGGTAGCTATCAAGAATGCTGTTCCCAGAGCCAATAATTGAGTTAAGATGGGAAAATGTTTATTTAATAAAATTAAGAGGGGAAAAAAACAGGATAAACATTGGTTACACACTTTCTCACTTTTTATCTAATCGGGGGAAACACATCAAAGACGTGTAGAGAGGTGAAAAAAAACTGCAAGGAAATACAGAAAGGTCATGTAGATTTATTCAGAGGTAATTTTGGTGACTTTTCCTTTCTTTCTACTTTTCTGTATTTTCTCAGTTTTCTGTTATACAAATTACTTCTTTCTGAAATGGAAAGAATAGATAATAAAAATTTACATAAAAAATTAAACTTTTTTTAAAAAAGACTTCCAAGTCTTGGTCTGCTTGCCGCAATTTTTTTTTTAGTTGTTAATTTATTTAAAATACATGTATTGAGTTCCTGTTATATCCAGATTCTGGGCTAGACACTGTATCTCCTCTCAGAAGACAAGACAGACACCGTCCCTGCTCTCATGTAGCTTACAACCCAAATGAGGATGCAGATATTAAACATATTACAGTCACAACTGTGGAAGAGCAGAAGGAAATAAGGGGGGGTAGATTTAAATTAAAATATGTGGTGGGAATAGGAAGGTCTCTGTCACATTTGAGCTGAAGTCTTTTTTTTTTTTTTGCCCTTGATCACTTTTTTAAAAAAATTTTATTGACGAAATATAACAACATGCAAACATGAACATTCTTAACATATGAACATTCCATTCTTGGTATATAATCAATGGCTCACAATATCATCACATAGTTGTATATTCCTCTCCATGATCATTTCTTAGAACATTTGCATCACTCCAGAAAAAGAAATAAAAAGAAAAAAGAAAAAATTCATACATACCACACCCTTTATCCCTCCCTTTAATGGATCACTAGTGTCTCAATACTCAATTTATTTTTTAATGGTTTAAACAAGTTTATTAATAAAAAAGATAAATTCTACAATGACAAAGAGAAAGACACAAGAGACCATTCCAACATTGTTCAAATTCAAATGAATCAAGTGTACAAAAATTGAAGCAGAAAGCACACAAATAATAGGGCTATAAAACCCAACACTAGCAATTTAGTTTCAGGAAAACATCATCCATCACACTGATGTTTTCAATTTGAGTTTGTATTGGTATTGTAGGTTTGTTTGCTTTAAATTTTTAGATTTATTTAGGTTTTAAAGTAATTAAGATATATATGTATTTATTTCATATATATATGAAATGTATGCCTATTTTTCTAACTTTTTTATTGTATAGTATAACATATATACAAAGCAAAGAAATAAAAAAACAATAGTTTTCAAAGCACTTTTCAACAAGTAGTTACAGGAAAGATCCCATTTTGTCATGGGCTACCATACGATCCTCTTGGATTTTTCCTTCTACTGTTTGTCTTACTTTAGCTTCTTAAATTGTTTGGATGAATATAAACCACCTTCCTTATGACCGAATGTAGTAAAGGTGGGAGTAGAACAGGTGTGTTTTCAGGAAAGGCCTTTCCCATGATGTTAGCAATGGCTGGAAATCCAAGAAAGGCTAGATATCCTCCAATTTATCCAACTATTCATTTGTTTCTTCATCCGCCCATCCACCTGTCCATCCATCTTTCCACCCATCCATCTATCTGTTCACTCATCCATGCAAACACTTATTGAATACCTACCATTTGAAAGGTACTGTTCTAGATACAGGGGATACAGCAGTGAAGAAAACAAATACCTACCTTCATGGAGATTATATTTTAGTCGGGGGAGGGGGAGGTAAACAGCAAACACTATAAATAAGTAAATTATAAGGCAATGGATGCTATGGAAAATATACACCTGGGAAGGAGAATATAGAGGATAAGTCAGGCAAGATAGCAATTTTAAATAGAATAGTCAGGGGAAATCTCTCTGAGAGGCTTATAGTTGAGCAAAGACCTTAAAAAGGTGAGGGAGCCAACCAGGAGGATATCTGAAGAAGAGCATTCCAGACAGAGGGAATAGGCAGTGCAAATACCTAGAAGTAGAAGCATAATTGCCATGTTCAGGCACCTGTGGAAGCTCCAATGTACTGGGAGCAGAGTGAGGGCTGGAAGAGCATGACGTGAAGTAGGAGGGGAGTTGGGAGAGGTAACTGGAGGCTCAGAGGCTAGGGAAAGGATTGGGGGCTTTTACTCTGAGTGAGATGGGAAAACATTGGAGGAAGCAATGTGACTGCAATTTTAACAGGATCAACTCAGACTCTTTTGTTGAGAAGAGATTCTAGGGACAAGGGAATAACAGGGAGACCAGTTAGCAACTTGTTGGAAGAATCCTAGGGAGAGTTGACAGCGGGTTGAACCGGTGTGGTAGTGGTGGAGGTGGTGAGAAGTGGTCAGAGTCTAGATATATTCTGGAGGTGGAGGCAGCAGGATTTGCTAACGGACTGGATGTGTGGTGTGAGGGAAAAAGAAGAGCATGTATAACACCAAGGTTTTAGCCTGAACAATTGGACTGATGGAGTTGCCATTACCTGAAATGTGGACATTTGGATGGGGATGGAGTGAGATCAAGGAGCTCAGCTTTGCACATGCTAAATTTGAGATGCCCAAGAGACATATAAGTGGAGGTGCTGAGTAGGTGGTGAGATTTATGAGTCTAGATTGAAAATGTTGGAGATACAAATTTGTAAACGGATGGCATTTAAAACCACAAGAGTGGATAAAATTATCAAAGGAGTGAGCGGTGGTATGAAGAGCAGTTGTCCAAAATCAAGGCCTGGCACATTCCACTGTGAAGAGGAGCAGCCATCAAAGAAGGATGAGAAGGAACACCTGCCAAGGTAAGAGAAGAGCAGGCGTGGGGTGTCCTGAAAGCCAAGTGAAGAAACCCTCAAAGAAAAAAGAGGGATAGATTGTGTCAGACGCTGCTGATGGGTCAGACAGTGAGATCAAGAGCTGATCTGATTTAGTGACTTTGAGGCCATTGGTGGCCTTGAACGGAGCAGGTATGGGGAGCAGTAGAAGAGAAAACACTTGAGTTGGGAGAGTCTAAGAGAGGCAGGAAAGACATTGGAGACAGTGAGCGTAGACAACACTTTTGAGGAGTGTGCTGGTTTGTCATGTACCCCAGAAAAGGCCATGTTCTTTCATTCCATTCTTGTGGGGGCAGACCTGTTGTGGGTGGGACCTTTTAGTAGGTTGTTTCAGTTGAGATGTGACCCACCCAATTCAAGGTGGGTCTTAATCCTTTCCTGGAATTCTGTATGAGGATAAAAGACAGAAAAGCCCAGAGAACTGAGAGAGAGAAGTACCTGGAGAACGTGTAGAAAAGAGCCCCGGAGATTCTAAGAGAGGACCCACAGAAGCTCAGAGAGGAGGCCACTGGAACCAAAAGCCGAAAGCAATGAGACCCAAGAGTGAAGGACCACCAGATACCAGCTATGTGCTTTCTATCTGACAGAGAAACCCCAGATGCCAAGTAGCCTTTCTTCGGAGTCCAAGTATCAGCTGGTTGATGCCTTAATTTGGACATTTTCATGTCCTAAGAACTATACTTTGTTAAGTTAAATCTCCATCAAAAAACCCAACCCCTTTCTGGTACATTGCATTCTGGCAGCTTTAGCAAACCAAAATAAGTTTTGCTGGGAAAGTCTGAAAAAAAAAAAAAAAAGGCAGAATTGGCAGGGGGAAGTGAGGTCAAGAAAGGATTTTTCTTTTTAAGTCAGAAGAAATGCTAGCATGGTTCTGTGCTGATGTGGTGATGAGGTAATCGAATAATGATCCAATTATAAGGTTGATCCAATAATGAGGAGATGTTGGTAGCAATGTCCAGGGATCACCCCTACTCTTTCAGCTCCTGGTGCCCACATTGGCCTGCAAGCTGACCTGAAACCCATCCTACTTCCCCCACACGCCCTGAGACATAAGCACATGGCAACTTAGCAATAAAACCTGATTATATAGATTATATATCACATACATACTCATATATATATACAAATTCCCATTTTCACATATTTTAAGAGTATGATCCTAGGGAATCTTTTGCTCTATTCCTTCTCTGTGATAAGGTGCCTTCTAAGCTTCCCAACTTGAGGAATCCTTGAAAACATCCAGAAATCCCTGATCCCTGGCCCCCAAAAAGGAAAGGAGAAGAAATACTCACTGATAGCTTCTGCACTAGGGGCTACACTGAGTGCATTATTAACGTATCGCATAATAATGGCAAATGGTTATTGACCATTTGCTACCTTCTAGATAATCTGTTAAGTACACTGCACTATTACCTTATTTCATCTTTGCAACAAACTACTAAAATAGGTACATTTGTCATCTCTATTTTATAAATAAGGAATCTAAGACACAATCCATGCCTTAGGTAGATACTGATTACTTCGGTTTCACAAATTAGGAAATGGGGGCTGAGAGGGTAACTTCTTCCAAGGTCACACCACTGACAAGTGGTAGGGCTAAGATTTGCACATTTGTGCTTGTAGGTTTAAGGTAGAACTTTTTGAGATTGTTTAAATAAGCCAATTCTGGCAACACTTTTAAAAGTTATTTGGAGATTAGTAATTTTTCCCACACTTGGAATCAGTAGTACATTCAGTGTATACTTAGCAGGGAATTTTTCACAAGCATTGATCCAAACTCTTGGCAAGTCATGGCCCACAGTCCAAATCTAGCCTATCAACCATTTTTGAAAATGATGTTTAATTGGGACGCAGCCATGCCTGTTCTTTCTGTGTGGTCAGTGGTGGCTTTTACTGCAATGGCAGTAAAAGAAGTTGGGAGACTGTATGGCTCTCAAAGCCTAAAATATTTACAATCTGGTCCTTTACAGAAAAAGTTTGCTGACCTCTGATCTGAAGGTTTCAAGAGAAGCAACTTTTGACTATCTATAATTCTGGCTTTGGAAATGGGAAATTGCCACCTGTGAACTGGGAAGTCAGTTTCAGAAACCAGAAGGAACTACAGTGCCATAATGAAGACCCATCAGGGCTCTTTTGGTTACAGAGACTGTCAGTCCTCAAGTGAGCAAAGAGAAAGACCGGAGGGAGGATTTCTATCACCATACAGAGAGGTCAGCGGAAAGCTAGGCCTCCAGGGCCTGGAGCTGCCCTCCCCCCCCCCCCCCGCCCCGCCTCCACCTGCCCATGAAGCTCACCATCCTTCTCCTCCCTGGTCTCCTTCTCCTCCTACCGCAGACCTGTTCCCTGCATTACTCCTTAGTTTATACTTGGTTCTGCCATTCTCACCCTGTGTGAGACTGGGCAAGGCTCCACACTTTACTGAGTCTCCATTTTCTCATCTATAAAATGGAGATAATAGGTAGTAGTCCTCAAAAGTTGTGAAAGTTAAATGAGAGCTCACACATGAATTCACCTAACATGACCCCTACGTAATAGATGCTCAACCAAAGTTGTGCCTTGAGAAGACACAACAGAACATTCGGGAAACATGTATTGAATGGCCCCCAATGCCCAGCACCCTGGACAGGTACCCTGAGCTGGCACAAAAGATGTAAAAGTCCAAATCCCCAATCTCGGAGAACTTGCCATTCTTCTGGAAAGACTGATTTATGCTTCTGTTTTTCCATTAAGCAGACTTTCAAACACCAACAAGGCAACATTTGGATGAGAAGAGGCCCCTGTGGTCCTAATCTGCCAACAACTGGCCACGGGGTCTTGTACTGAGCCTCCAAGGGCCCTATTATCCTGTTGGTAAGATGGAGGACTGGGTTATTTTAACTTCAGAGGTTCCACCCACCTCTAATATTTCACGACTTTGATTCTAAGGACAAGTGAAGAAAAGAAGTGCTGGGTCAAAAGTGTAATGGGGAATGGAATGATTTCTAAATGTTGTGTTAATTTCTTTTTTCTTTAATTAATAATAAAAACAAACAAACAAACAAACAAACAAAAGTGTAATGGGTCTTCATTCAGTGGAGAAAGATTGATGGAGTTCCAACCGTCACTGGGGGCAAGCAAGGTCCATGGAACGACATGAGTAGATACGGCCAGGATTTTGCATGCTCTACAGTTCCTCACTATTGGAACTGGATCTATGCCTTCGCTGTGCCTTAGTTTCACAACAATATGGGAAGCACACAGTCCAGCAGGGAAGACAGGCAATTGAACAGCTACAATTGAGGGGTTAAGGGGATGTCAGAGCTGAGGTCATTGGAGCCCAGGAGTATGTGGCTCATCTCTGTGGATCACACCAATAGCAATAAATTTAGTAATAATAACATATTTACTGAGCAAATACTATGTGCCAGATAACTATTCTAAGCATTTAACATATATAATTTTTAAAATCTTTACATCAATCTTATAAAGTAGGGACTTTTAACACCCCCATTTTACAGATGAAAACAAAGAGGCACATTAAGCAGCTTGTATAAAGTCGTAAATCCAGGAAGTGATGGAGTCATATTTCAAACCTTGATGTGTTATCAGGGTTTTCTAGAGAAACAGAACCAACAGGAGAGATCTGTAAATAGGAGATTCATAAAGGTGTCTCACACAACCATGGGAATGGAAGAGTCCAAAATCTGTAGGGCAAGCTATAAAGCTGGCAGCTCTGATGAAGGGTTTGGATGAATTCCACAAGAGAGGCTCATTGGCTGAAGAAGCAGTGAAAGAATCTTCTTCCTTAAAAGCCTTCAACTACTTAACCCCACAAAGGATAGGTCAAGTCTACTTAAAATTTAGGCCTAAAAGTCACCCCCAAGAGAACCTCTTTTGTTGCTCAGATGTGGCCTCTCTCTCCAGCCAACATGACGAGCAGTCTCACCACCCTACCTCTCTCTGCGTGGGACATGACTCCCAGGGGTGTGGACCTTCCTGGCAACGTGGGACAGAGATCCTGGAATGAGCTGAGACTCAGCATCAAGGGATTGAGAAAAACCCTAGAATGAGCTGAGAATTAATGTCAAGGGATTGAGAGAAACTTCTCGACCGAAAGGGGGAAGAGTGAAATGAGACTAAGTGTCAATGGCTGAGAGATTCCAAACAGAGTCGAGAGGTTATCCTGGAGGTTATTCTTACGCATTAAGTAGATATCACCTTGTTGTTCAAGATGTAGTGGAGAGGCTGGAGGGAACTGCCTGAAAATGTAGAGCTGTGTTCCAGTAGCCATGTTTCTTGATGATGATTGTATAATGATATAGCTTTCACAATGTGACTGTGTGATTGTGAAAACCTTGTGTCTTATGCTCCTTTTATCTACCATATCAACAGATGAGTAGAACATATGGAATAAAAATAAATAATAGGGGGAACAAATGTTAAAATAAATTTAGTTCGAAATGCTAGTGATAAATGAAAGTGAGGGGTAAGGGGTATGGTATGTATAATCTTTTTTTTTTCTGTTATCGTTTTATTTCTTTTTTCTAAATCAATGCAAATGTTCTAAGAAATGATGAATATGCAACTATGTGAAGATATTAAGAATTACTGATTATATATGTAGAATGGAATGACATGTTAATATTTTTGTTTGTTGGTTGGTAATTTTTTTTAATTAAAAAAAAAAGCCTTTAACTGATTGCAGGTCATAGTGGCTCACCAGTCAGAGTTCTCACCTGCCATGCCAGAGACCTGGGTTTGATTCCCAATGCCTGCCTATGCCCAAAAAAAAAAAAAAAAAAGCTTTTGACTGATTGGATTATCTTGTTGTGGGAGGCATGCCTTAGTTGATTGTAGATGTAATCAGCCATAGAGGCAGTCAACTGATTGATGTGGTGACTTAATACACCAGCCTCCCAGTATATCAACCGGCCACCAAATATCCTTGCAGCAATGGACAGGCTTGCCTGACCAGACAACTGGGCATAATCATTTGGCCAAGTTGACACCAGAACCTAACCATCACAGACCATCCCTTGTCAACTTGGCAGCTGTACACATCACCTTGAAACATGCTTAATTTCCAAATAGAACACAATAACAGACATATGTTTTGCCTAACAATACTCAGCTGTCCTGTGTACAACTGGAAATGCACTATATTTCTCTCGAATAGGGTGCAAGTCCTTAGATAACATTCACTCTTAAACTTCAGATCCTATGACTTAAATACTATAGCATGAACAATACAACTTATGGCATATGATAAGAGGAAAACAAGATATTTTCTTATGTACAAATGCAAACATTCTCATAACCAAACAGGGAGGAAATATTCATACATTCATATTCCTCATTTATGTAACTGGACATGTGGTCATTCATATCTCACACTACCTTCTTCTACTATGCATTCCATGTTCCCTTTACTCTCAGTAAGCACTTCAGCGGGCTGTGATTCTTTGCCAGGTGAGGTTAAGAAACCTTCATTCTTGAAGTTTCTGGGCCATTGGTAATCATGTCTGGATTGGGTTGTTGCAGTTTTCCATCGACTTTAATCACAGGGCACTGTGGTAGTTAGGTTCAGGTGTCAACTTGGCCAGGTGAAGGTGTCTTGATCTATTCTTGTGGACATGAGCCAATGGTGTGTGAACCTCATCTGTTGCTGATTACATCTGCAGTTGGCTAGGAGGCATGCCTGCTGCAATGAATGATGTTTGATTTAATTGGCTGGTGCTTAAATGAGAGACCTTAACGTAGCACAGCCCAAGCAGCTCAGCATACCTCATCTCAGCACATGCAGCTCAGCCCAGGCCTTTGGAGATGCAGAAAGGAATCACCCCGGGGAAAGTTGTTGGAAATTAGAGGCCTGGAGAGAAGGCCAGCAGAGATCACCCTATGCCTTCCCGTGTAAGAAAGAATCTCAGTTGAAAGATACTGCCTTTCCTCTGAAGAACTAACTAAATAAATCACCTTTTATTGAAATCCAATCCATCTCTGGTGTGTTGCATTCTAGCAGCTAGCAGCTAGCAAACTAGAACAGCACAGTAGTCCTAACAGATGCCCTAGGGGAACTCCTGAACTCAAGGAAAACTCTTCTTTACTCTGTTGTGTAGTTGCAGTCCTATTTGCCCTTGATAGTTAGCAACAATCACCCCAGACAGAACGGTAATCCCCTTTCATGCCTGTTAACTCATTGGCATGAAAAGCCCAAAGTGGCCAGGTGGCAGTCTTAATTTACAGTTCAATGGAATTGTTGCATCTCCTGGAAGGAGCACTCCTTCTTTTGGAACTAAGACCTGTAGACCAGCAGAGCTTAAGGTTTCAGGGAAAGGAAGCAAAAATTTTCCTAGTGGATCACTAGGGGTGATAGTGAGTGGTGCCACTCCCATTTCCATCCCTTGATTCCTGGACCTGTGAATCCTAGCTATGAGAGAACAGCACAATACAGTGGATGCTGATTCAGAGCATACACAGCCTCCTGGAGAATACTGCCCCAGCTCTACAAGGTATTGCCACTTAATTGGCACCATAATTGGATCTTCAAAAGGCCATTCCACCATTCTATCAATCCAGCTGCCTCTGGATGATGGAAAACACGGTAAGATCAGAGAATTCCATGAGCATGTGCCCATTTCCACATTTCATTTGCTGTGAAGTGGGTTCCTTGATCACAAGCAATGCTATGTGGAATAACATGACAAGTGGATAAGGCATTCTGTTAGTCTACATATGGTAGTAGTTTTGCAGAAGCATTGCATGCAGGGAATGAAAACCCATATCTGGAGAATGCGTCTATTCAACAAATTGCTGCCTTTCATGATGGAAATGGTCCAGTGTGATCAACCTGCCACCAGATAGCAGGCTGATCACCTCAGGGAATGGTGCCATATCAGGAGCTGTTGTGGGTCTCTGCTGCTGGCAGATTGGGTACTCAGCAGTGGCCATAGCCAGGTGAGCCTCGGTGAGTGGAAGTCCATGTTGCTGAGCCCATGCATAACCTCCATCCCTACCACCATGTCCACTTTGTTCTTGATCCCATTGGGCAATGGCAAGAGTGGCTGAGGAAAGAGGATGATTTGTAACCACAGTACAGGCCATCTTATCCACTTGATTATTAAAACCTCCCTCTGTTGAAGTCACTCTCTGGTGAGCATTCAAATGGGACATAAATATCTTCAAGTTCTTTGCCCACTCAGAAAGGTCCATCCACACACCTCTTCCCCAGACCTCTTTGTCACCAATTTCCCAGTCATGCTCCTTCCAAATCCCTGACCATGCAGCCAAATCATTAACAACAGCCCATAAATCAGTATACAAAGCACCTCTGACCAGTTCTCCTTCCAAACAAAAAGAACAACCAGATGCACTGCTGGAAGTTCTACCTACTGGGAGGATTTCCCCTCACCACTGTCTTTTAAGGACATCCCAAGTTGGGGTTGTAGTGCTGCAGCTGTCCACTTTCGGGTGGTCCCTGCATATCATGTCGTGTAGAACCATATGTAAACCAGGCCCGAGTTTTCTCTTCCTCAGTCAACTGACTGTAAGGAACTCCCCAAGAGGTCATAGCTCTGGACTGGGAAAGAGAAGATAATGTGGCAGGAGTGGGGGCCATGGGCATTTGGGCCACTTCCTTAGTAACATACTTGTGCCTTCAGGACCTGCTTGAGCCTTATCTCTAATATACCATTTCCATTTTATGATAGAGAGTTGCTGCATACGCCCAACTTTATGGCTTGGTGTGTCAGACAATACCCAGCTCATGATAGGCAACTCAGGTCTCATAGTAACTTGGTGGCCCATGGTTAAGCATTCAGTCTCTACTAAGGCCCAGTAGCAGACTAAAAGCTGTTTCTCAAAAGGAGAGTAGTTATCTGCGCAGATGGTAAGGCTTTGTTCTAAAATTCTAAGGGTCTGCATTGTTATTCTCTTACAGGGGCCTGCCAAAGGCTCTAGACAGCATCCCTATTTGCCACTGACACTTCCGGCACCATTGGATCTGCTGGGATCATATGGCCCAAGTGGCAGAGCAACTTGCACAGCAGGCTGGATCTGCCGCAAAGCCTCCTCTTGTTCTGGTCCCTACTTAAAACTAGCAGCTTTTCTGGTCACTTGGTAAATGGGCCGGAGTAGCACACCTAAATGAGGTAAATGTGGTCTTAAATCCAAAGAGGCCAACTAGACATTGTGCCCCTTCTTTTGAGGCCAGACGCAACAGCTTATCCTTCATCTTAGAAGGGATATCTTGACATGCCCCACACCACTGGACACCTAGAAATTTCACTGAGGTGGAAGACCCCTGTATTTTTGTTCAACGTATCTCCCATTCTCTGACCCATATATGCCTTACCAATAAGTCTAGAGTAGTTGCTATTTCTTGCTCACTAGGTCCAATCAGCATAATATCATCAGTATAATGGTAGGAGGGAGAAATGATCAAAGTCCCTGCAGACAAGATTATGATATAAGGCTGGAGAGTTGATATACCCTGAGGCAGGTCAGTGAAGGTATACTGTTGGCCTTGCCAGCTAAATGCCAACTCTTCCACGTGGTCCTTACTGACAGTTATTGAGAAAAAAAGCATTTGCCAGATCAATAGCTGCATACCAGGTACCAGGTGATGTGTTGATTTGCTCAAGCAATGATATCACATCTGGAACAGCAACTGTGATTGGAGTCACGACCTGGTTGAGTTTACAATAATCCACTGTCATCCTCCGAGACCCATCTGTTTTCTGCACAAGCCAAATAGGAGATTTGAATGGGGATGTGGTGGGAATCACCAACCCTGCATCCTTCAAGTCCTTAAGAGTGGCACTAATCTCTGCAATCCCTCCAGGAATATGGTATTGCTTCCGATTCACTATTTTGCTAGGTAGGGGCAGATTTCTGCACAAGCCAAATAGGCTGGGAGGAAAGTTAACAGTGTAAACTTTGGGCAGTATTAAAGGGTCCTTCCCCAAAGATACCTGGCCATCCCCTCATTTGAGGGCCCCTGGGTCTATTTCAAGTCTGGGAATTGATCAAGGGGCCGTGATTCTGTGTTTTTGTAATTCAAGTTAGACTTCTGTTTGCTTGACCTAGAATTCTTCTGCTTATTCAGCTCAAACAAGAATTTAGTAGACTGCCCATACATTGTACTTCTAGGTACCCCCGTGATCTACTAGCCAAAGCCACAAGTCTCTGAGAGTCAGATTATTTTGACTGCAGCTGAGTCTGCTGTCCATTATGGTGGCCATGCCCACATCATCTATGGTGATGAACCGTCACTACATGACTTCTGCCAACTCGAGAGCCAATAATTTCCACTGTGTTTAAGGATTCCAACTCAGTGACAGCAGTTTCCACAGTAATATCTGACCTACAGAGAAGGGCGACTAAAGAGCCCTTCAGGGATGATGGAGCTAGTTTCATGAATTTATTTATCAAGGTTCTGGTGAGAGGTGTGTCCTCTAGACATTCCTGGGTGTGTGAGCAGGTCTTCCATGATAAATTCACTCTAACATTTCCATCTCTCTAAGCCTCTGGATCCCCTCATCTACATTATACCAGGGCGATTCTGGCATTTCGACCTCAGGTAATGTTGGTCACCTTTGGATTTGTGCTTCAGTCAACCATCCAGACAAACTGTTAACGCCTTTTCTAACCCCTCAAGCTACAACACTGAATGCAGAATCTCTGCTTAGTGAGCCCAAATCAATAAATTCAACTTGATTCATCTTTATAGTCCTTCTACCATTATCCCACACTCTTAATATCAACTCCCACACATAGTCTCCCGATTCCTGTCTATATACATTGGAAAACTCATAGTTCTTTTGGAGTATAGTGTACCTCCTCATAGGTGACACTTTGTACCTCACCTTTTGGGGCCTGTTAGGACTTTAGTTAGTTATAGGTCTTGAAGAAAAGAGGGGTGGTGGGAGTGGGTCATGAAAAGAAATGGAAGTGTCTTTCAAGTCAGTTACCTCAGGGCATTCCATTACAGTTTCATCTGGTGAAATAGGATTTGTCACTTCAGACAGAGGAATGAGGGCTATTTCCCCAGGGGAGGTGGTTACATGGTTAGCAGGTAGTGAAGGGTTAATCTCGTTATGTGGAGGTTGGATGGCAGACTTCTCTGAGGATACTGGAGGTCAGGAAGCTGTTTCCTCAAGACAGGCTGGAAGTCAGGAAACTTTCCTGCAGTTCATTACAGATCTATCTAGCAAAAGCTCAGCAGATTCCAGGGATCCCCTCTCACCATTGCCATCATTATCCAGCCATTTATTACCATTCCACATTTCAAGATTTCATTCTTTTCCAATCAAAGCCCTTTAACAGCAGACACCCTGCAAGGTTGAGATTTTAGTTTATGCTGTAAATCTGCTACTTGCACAATGATGCTTTGTGTCTGGTTTTCAGATATCTCAAGTCTGTGACCACAGGAAATAAGATTTTCTTTCAGGGCACACATGGAAACTTTTACATCATTCATACAGCACTGAAGTTTGAAATTTGAATCCTTCAGCTCATCCTTTTCCCTCATCACTATTTCCAGCATATCTAACAACTACCAGCCAACATCATTATACTTCTTAATTCCATAAAACTCCGTAAAGGTGTCAAAAACATTATCACCCAGAGCCTTGCTTTGAATAAGGGTACATTTAGCAGAATTTAATGGTGATATTTTGAGTATCTCTTTTGCCAATTCTCTTATGGACTGTCAGTGCCATCTTGATGATTGGAAACAGAGTCATTAGTGTTTCTGAGTCTAGTCAGAGTAGAAAACCAATAGTAAAAACCATTTTTAAGATTCTATTTCTCAAGAACTGCTTCTGATACCAAGCTGTGTAAGTCAGGGTTCTCTAGAGAAACAGAACCAACAGTAGAGATCTGTAAATATGAGATTTATAAAGGTGTCTCATACAACCATGGAAAAGGAAGAGTCCAAAATCTGTAGGGCAGGTTGTGAAACTAGAGCCTCTGATAAAGTGACAGGAGAGGCTTGCTGGCTGAAGAAGCTGTGAGGGTCTCCTCCTTCCCTAAAGGCCTTCAACTAATTGGATTATCTTGTTGTGGGAGACATGCTTTAGTTGATTGTAGATGTAATCAGCCATAGATGCAATCAACTGACTGATGACTTAGTATACCAGCCTTTCAGTTTATCAACCAGCCGTGAAATAAACTTGCAGCAATGGTCAGTCCAGTGTTTGCCTGACCAGACAACTGGACATAATCATTTGGCCAAGTTGCAACCAGAACCTAACAATCACACTCAAAACCTGGCTCCAGAGCTCATGCTTTAAAATACTATATGAATACAGTTTCTCAAAGCAGAAGAGGGATGGAAACACTTCCCATGCACGCCCCTCTCCTTTATGCTGGGTTCATGAGCTCTGTCTTCTGTGGAGTGAGTGCAATGTACTACATTCAAGTCTGTGCATTTCATGTAAAGTACTGAAAGGACTTTACACAGGACTCTGCTCAGAGGCATCTGAGACTGATGTCCACGTCAGGACTGTCCAAGGCCCATGGGTCCTGATGGAGCTCCTGGTGGCTACGGTTCTGCACCAGGCACTGGTGAGAGAGCTAAATAGAGCACAGTTCTGGCCTCAAGGAATTCAAAATAATACAGCACAAAGCCAAATGTGGTCAGAACATAGTGAACCAATGCTACAGGGAGGAGTCCGGAGGCTGGTAGGGACTGCAAGACTGTGGGAAAACTAGGTAGAAGGGACATGATGCAACTAGGAATTATCATGAAAGGAAAGGGTGGGCATGAGATGCACTTCGTTGAGCCAGACCCATCTAGTTCCCTGCTCTGGCAGTCCTCAGTCATGTTCTAGGTCACAGCAATGAACAAGACAAGCCAGGCCCCTGCCCTCATGGAGTTCTATGATATTTTAGCTGTCTTTCAGTGTGGAATCCTTGTTACAGATTCTAAGTCTGGAAAGATGATTTGAGGCAAAAGATGTAAGATGCCGCCAATGCGTAGCTATGGAGTTTAGAATTTTGCTCAGACATTGAAGCATTCATGGAGTTTGACCAGGGAATAATGAGAAAACAGGTACTTTTAGGAAGAGTGATCTGGCTGAGATGTGTAGACCCATGACCTTTGAATATTGCTATTCCAATGACCCTGTGGTAGTTGGGTCTAAGGCCATTTTTTATGAGCTTTTCCATTCTCTACCTCTCAGAAGACCTTCAGAAGTTTCCAGCCTTTGAGAAGGTGGTAGAATCCAAAATTATTTAGTGGCAGTTTTCAGTCAGGAAACACATCAGGATTATTTTTGGCCTCTTGATAAAATCCAGATACCTGGACCCTTCCTCCTACCAAGGTCAGCTCTGGATATTAATTTCTGGGTATGTAGCCTAGGCATATACATTGTTTGAAAAACTTGGGTGGTGCCAATGTGCATGTTTGGTTGAGAACCTCCAATATTTACTACATTAGGTATTTTCCAAAATCAAGGCACCATTTTCCTGACAAGTCACCAGGTGGGGCCGGCTTTTGATAACACTTGGTCGAAGGGTTGACACAATTTTTCCCTTATAGCTTCTTACTGGGCTTGATACACAAGCATTTTCTTTGCCATGAAATAGAGAGAACTTTGGTCTAAAGGGAAGGAACTTGGATGGTATCTCATGACTGGCTTGTTCTCATTCCTAGGACAGAGCATTTCCACCTGGAGAGATAAATTCCATTATCAAGTATATAGAATCAGCACTTTAGCACAGGAGGGACCTAATCTAACATTCCACAGATGAGTCAGTGGGGTAGATAAGTAGAGAAAAGAAGTCTGGGTGGTTCTGAATGCCTTCCAGTCCTTTTTTCATACCAATAATATCTCCTTAATCATCATCAAAGCAATCATTGGTGGCTTGGGAGCATGGGAGTAAAGGTATAATACACGCACTTGATGGAGTACACTAAAGTGAAAGCCTTGGCTCTTCATCATCTTTCTGATCCTCCTCTTAAAATGCCAATAAAGTAATTCTGCTTTAAATATAATCCTTGGGGATCAAGTCCGGTTTCATCATTAGAAGTGCACCCTGTGCGCATGCCTCCCATATCCTTGGTTAGAGGTCCCAGTCTTGTCTTTTTGAGAAACCAGCAGTTCAGCTTGAATGATTGCTATTCCTGAGAAATAGGGACACTGAAGAACAGAGAGGGAAAGGGCAAGAAGTGACATCTGAGCTGAGCCTTGAAAATTGAGGACAATTTCATCCAAAAGGCAGAGGGTGGTGCAGCAAAGGCAAGAAAGAGGCAAATTGTCTGGGGAGAGAAGCTCTGTCGCCAGGGTAAGAACACACAGGAACCAAGTGGACAAGGTGGCCTTGAGGGCCATCTTAGAAGCTTTCAGATTGCTCTAGAGAATGGGAGTTACTTAAGGATTATGAGAAGGAGGACAATATGATCATATTCATTTTAGAAGAATTCAAGTGGAAGTGCTGAGGATTGACTGACTAGAGGAACAAGAGGAAGCAGCTAGCAAGCCATTTTTCACTCAACGGCTACTTCATTGAATGTTTGCCACATGCCAGGGATATGGGGACACAAGGGTGAGAAACGGCCTAAGCCCCTTTCCTCATGGAGCTTACATTCTAATAGAATTTAACAGAAGAGAGAGACAAACAATAGACAAGTAAATAAACAAGGTAACTTCAGATAAATTTAGAATAGTGAGAGCTATGAAACAATCAAGTAGGGTGCTATAACAGGGGGAAGGGGCTCCTTTAGATTGGTTGGCTAGAGGGAGCCTTGCTGAAGAGGCAACATTCAATAAGACCAGAGGGAAAAGAACTAGAAACACTGTTTCAAGGAAGAGGGAACAACTCAGGCAAATCACCAGAGATGGGAATGAGCTTGGTTTTAATTTAAAGAACATGGGAAAGAAGCCACTGTGCCTAAGCAAAGTGAGAAGTGGGGGGATTGAAGGCCAAGTAATCAACTGGACTTGCTGATTGACTACTAGTGGGGAGAGAAGTCAGGGGTGGGGTGTCAGAGATGCCAGAGGGGTTTCCTGATCTTAGAAACTGGGTGGTCGCTGCCATTAACTGACATTGGAAACACTAAACGAGGTCTAGGTTTCAGGCTGGCAGCGCTGTTTCTAGGATAAGAAGGGCTGTTGGATACAGGCACCTAGCTCAGGGTAAATGGGGCACAGGATCTGTATTAACTGAAGACAAAGGTGGGAACACACCTTCTTTATTAGCAAGATTAAAACCTTTTCTTTTTACAGTATGTTCTTTTCTCAACAGTTTTAACATGGCTGTTGCAATTGTTCAATTTACTGATCTAGAGAACACAGGAGGTTTTGGGTAGAAAAATAATTTTTCAGGGATATGGAATTTTAGGAGCCCATGGGACTGTGGTTGGACCTAAGTCTAGAGTTTAGGGGAGCCTTACGGACTCGATAGAAATGCATCATTAACATGTAGACAGA
Source organism: Tamandua tetradactyla (assembly GCF_023851605.1). NCBI lineage: Eukaryota > Metazoa > Chordata > Mammalia > Pilosa > Myrmecophagidae > Tamandua > Tamandua tetradactyla. The sequence continues at coordinate 28,075,048 of NC_135333.1, forward strand.
AATTTCAGTTTGTGACATTTTGAGGGTAAAGTAGGAAAAGACAGAGTCCTAAAACAGAGCCCCAGGGAAATACCAAGATCTAAGGGAGTGGTGGTGAAGTGCACTAAGGAGGCAGAGGAACAGTTAGAGAGAGAGAAATGCCAGTTCTTTGAATTTCTGCGAGTTTATGTAAGAGAAACACTAGGAATGATAAATAGCCTGGTAGTGAAGGGCACAGACTCAGCTGCCAGACTGCCTGGATTCAAATCCTGGTTCTGCCACTTCCTGTGTGACTCGCTCAGGACAAGTTACTTTATTCTATTCCTCAGTTTATCTTCAATACGAAAATAACAGTACTGTCAGGACTGGGATTTGACTTGTCCCTCATTAAAAGTTAAGTTAGCCTGCTACTGTGTTTCATGGATGCTGATAGAAGACAGGAGACTAGGTCAGAGGCAAAGAATTTTATTATTTACAGCAAATGATGAGCAACAGCTCATGGGTTGGTTTCCCTGGCCCCCAAGTCACCTGGGCGAGAAGCAATCACAGCCTAGATGGATGCTGTGCAAACAGTTAGGTCTTGCACTGCAGACGAGCAACACTGGTCTTGGGGAGTCTATGTTTTTTAATAGCAGGTATTAAGCAAGGTTGCTCTTTGTGGATGGATATATTGCCTCACTCCTTAAGGTGACCTGTTGCAAACACAACTGCCAGGAATGGCCTTGGCAAAGAACAGTCAGGGCTTTGCATTCTTGGCATACCTAGCAAGAAGGACAGTAGCACAAAGAGCACAGAATGCCTGCCAAGCACTGCCCTATAGGGTGGTTGGAAAGTGCTTTGAACAGTGCTTTGTATCAGCCATTATTACTAGGGGTTCCCGAGAATTGGTGAGGAGAGCAGCTGTGAGTCCAGGGGAGGATGGAAAGCAAAAAGATAAAGCTGACAGACTGCAGAAGCAGAAGCACAAAAGCAGCTTCCAGAAAGACTGGAGCTTATCAACTGGAGGAAGCTACAAAGAGAAATTTACACAGTTCCAGCTTTTGGTCTCATTTGCCTTATAGCCTACCATGAATTATAATGTCTTACAATTAGGAAAGTGTTTTTTCCCACCTTAAGAAGTCCCATCCAAATTCTATCTTTTGAGCCTTAGGAGGAAGTAACTGGGAACAAGGATCAATACACACAAGCCAAAGAATGGTGTTTCTCTCTTTTATTTAAAAACAGTGCTTCATTACCATTTGCAAAGGCAGAGGCAGTGCTCCTCCTTTGCTTAGAGTTTATAAAAGCCAGCAACATGATCAATAATTTATACACATGGATAGTAATACAAAAAAATAAGGAATAAAAGCTAAAGATCTAACTACTCCGACCTTCACAATTCCAGCTACTTGATAATAGGAGTAACCCAATGAATACTGTATGGTCTGAAAGCTACTATACAATATGATTCTTAACGAGAAAGGAAGGGAATTAGAGACTGTCACAAAGCCCTGGGATGCTTCTCTGGATTTAGCAGGGAAACAGGACCCTGGGCAAGCAGCTCGGGTGTCCTAGGAAGTGATTCTGGGGAGAGTGAGAGGGGAAGGAGAGAAGGCTAGGTGGTCAATTATACAAGCATCCCATGGGATGCCCCCATTCCCCGAAGGTACCTGTTTTGCCATGGCAATGGGAAGGGCTGGAGAAATGGCATGTTGCATGTAGGGATGGTTCCGTCCCTGCCATGGAGGGTGGGAGGGAAATGGGGAGGTCTGTGGTATTTTTAGCCTTGCAAAAATGATTTGGACTGAAAAGCTCAGAGACTCAGGTAGGTCTGCCTGTCAGGGACAAGAAAACACTACTGCCTCTTTTATTACTTTGCAGCCCTAGCTTACATGTGTCAGCCCCAAGTTTGCTCCAGCTATTCACAAGCAGAATTATAACACAAGGAAAAAAATTCATATCCCTTAGGGAAAAAAGGATCAATTCATCACTCGGTAGATTATACAGCCAAAATAAGCTGCCAAAACAAGCACACCACACACACACACACCAAAATACTGTGAAAAGAAAAATACAAGAAAATAATTAAGTTGGGAGACTCGATGGGGTATAGACATTGCTTAAAGCACTTATCAGTCCCCAGAAAAACCAAACCAAAAAACATTTTTTTAAAAATCCAAAAGCTCATGAACCCCCTGGGAATCTGGTGGTAGTAACAGGGGCAGGGGGTGGGGAGATAAGAGAATCAATGTTCCCTTTTTGCTTGCCGGTGTGAGCTGAGGCCTCACATTGCCGGCGTGTATACAACTACCAGACAAGTGGGATCAAGCCCCTGTTGCTGGCAGTCTCCTTAAAGGCAAGGTTTGAGTCTTGGCTGATGAGTAGTTCTCTCAGTTACCAATCCCTGCCAACCAGCACTACCATGGCTGAATTGATCTACCGTTTTCCTGAGTTAAACTGTAACTGGCTACAGTTTCGGTAACATGGAAAAGAACTCAGCTACCACAGCCAACTGCAATATTTCAGGAATCCCCTCCATCTCTTGATGCAGGAACTTGATAACTTGCTGTAGTCTGGTCAGTAAGACTTATTTTCAAAGAAAAGTGTCAGGGACTCTACTATACTCACTAAGCCAGAGGGCACATGCTGGCTTTGGACACCCAGAGCCTGCTTGGAGAGGGCCCTGTTTCATGCCTTAGCTCTTGGATGGCTATTGCCTTGTTGATCAGTAAAGCAAGTATGAAGGAAGTACATAGGAAAAAGGAGAGGGAGGGAAAAGGCTTGTGGACAGTAACATTTCCAAAAAATATAGTGTTTTATGCAACAGAGAATCAAGTTTCACTGATGTATACTACAAATGGTCAAACATTTTCAAGAGCATGACAAAATAAAAACACACAAATTTACGTCGGATGTTCACCTTGCCCACTATTTTTTCCTAACTTAAAACAGTGCAAACAGGTAACTTACGCTTTTAAAACATCACGACCCCTTCCCCACCCCCCAAAGTCCCTTTCCTCCTAGTATCTGGGGAAAAAAACCTGCAATTCTGTAAATGTTACTGTGTTAGAGGGTTTTAAGCAGCAGAGAACTGGCCGGACTTGGCAAAAGGGGAAGGTTCATCAAACATTTCCCCCTTTTCCCTCCTTATGCATGCGTAAGTGCTTCCCAGACTGTCCCTTGGTAGGACTTTTTCTCCTGCCAGAGGGAAGGCGGGTGGGGGCGGCTTATCATGCCCTTGTTGCACATCCTTGGGATGCTTCCGTCCCTATTTTACTCCCTCCTATCTGGAAGCTATGTGATTAGTCATAGGATGGTGGTGATTAAATGACTTATCTGTTACACCTCTAGTAAAGTATGACCTAAACTAAGAGCAGTTCAGCCCCTGAGGAGTCACACAATTTGACGGAAAGCTGCTAGCACTGAATTATCTCCACTAGCTCCCCTTAAACTAAGAGTAGAGCCTTGTCTGTTTCTTTTTCAAGGACAAAAAAAAAAGTTGGCTCAATTCAGACTAGCTGTTGGAGGGTTATTGGTAGTAGTAGGTTTTTAAAACCTGAGAGCCTTAAGAATGATGAATCACAAATGACTAATCTGGGCTAATGGGAGTAGAACTAAGTAACACAAGGAATACTTGAAAAGACCTATGGGCAGCTCTCTGGGCTGAAAGAGGGATATTTAGATAAAGGTTTTTCACTATAGTTCTCCTTAAATAGAGCCCTGCATCTAAGAGCAAAATGCTTAGTATAGAAAGTTCAGGTCAGGAACTACAGTAAAGCTGTCAAAATCATCCATGTAATCTGTGATTCAGCAACAGTAAGTTTTTTGAATTATCAACCAGTATCCTAACAAGCTCACAAGATATTAAACTTTCTTTTGACTCTGTTTCTTAATCCAATGTGAAATAGAGTCAAGAATTTACAAGCATAGATGCTTCAAAGGAACCTGCTTCTGATGGAGTTGACTTGTACGACTATTTGGAATCTCAACATTCAAAAGGTGATGGGGAGGTTGATACTGTGAAATCTAGGTGCTTTGGAGAGCCCCAGTTCTCAGCACTGACAATGAAAACCAAAGGCCTTTAATGAAAAGCTGAACTCCATTTAGTCTTTCAAAGAAAAGGGACTGGAGGAAGCAGTATCTAAAACCATTCCTGGAAATGCAGCAGAAACCCACTGGAAAACAGAGCTTGCCTGCCAAATCCTCAGCCAGAACCAGCTGAACTGAAATGAGGTACCTCAAGCCCAAGCTTCTGCCTCTTTTAAAAGGGCCGTGGGAACTGCTTTCTCTACCTTTCTCATCATGCTTATTTCTTTCTAGGAAAAAAGAAGAGAAAAATTCTTAAATGCATTTCCCTATTCTCCCCGCACTGCTACAGGTACAACCATTTCGAATTTGGCCTAGTCTTCACTTGAGTAAGTGGCTTGCCATTTCTTGAGAATGGCTCCTATTTGAACATGACGCAAAATATCTCTCATTTTCTGTAGTAAGTAAAAGCTCTCCCTCAAAACAAAAACAAAAGAAAAAAAAAACTTCCCTGCCCCCATTTCCTAGAACTGTAGAAGTCCTGGATTCCATTTTCCCCTCCTCTAACTAAAATATTTATATACATGTAACAAAAATTGTCTTAACAGCAATAAACCAAACTTTGGCTGGGGGATGGGGCGGGGCTTTAAAAAAGGGTCAATGTACTGGGCAACGAGTATCCCCTTATTCTATGCATTCCTCCCCAGACTCAATAATAACTGCTTCGAGGCCTCTAGTTTCAGGCACAGCCTCTCTCCCAGTTACCAGGAGAGAAAATTCTGAATGGAAAGAAGATATGTATTACACATGACAGGCCAGTGCCCTCCCAGATATATCACTTTGCTTACAAACAATGTTTGATGCTGTCATATGTCAGTCATTTTAATTCAGGGACATGAACCATTTACCAGGCAAGAACACTTGAGGCAGGAGGCAGTAGTTAAAAAAACAAAACAAAACAAGTCAAAACCAAACCCATAACGAACCAGAAGCTCCATGTCTCTGAATTACTCCCTTTAGCAGCTATCCCTTGGGTGAAAGGTCACCCTAGTACCAATATGAATAGACCAGGGAGCCAAACAGACCGTACTTTTCTATTTTCTAATGCCTTCATTTTGGAAATGCTGTAGGACGCTTGCCTTTATCAGTAACAGCCAATAAGAGAAACACTTTCTCCCCCACTTTGATATATGAAATTGAAACCAGATAGCAAGTGCAATGACTCACTGCAGTGGCCATGGCATGGCTCTTTCTGGTAATATGTAAGATCCTTGCCATTTCAGACTCTCCTTCCAGGATGGGAGGGGAACAACCTCAGGAGCTCTGGGTTTTATATTAAGTGGTCCAGGTGCTCAGCTAGGTGCCTTTGGAGGCCAATGAAAAACTGGGTGGAATGGCCACAAGGGCTCATGACTGTGGATACAGTGACTCAAAGGCTCTAGAAGATGAGAATTCCTATGGCTTTGGAGCTAGTTCAAAGTGCCTCTGCCTGTACTTACATGTCCTCATCACCAAAACTTCCAGGGACAGCTATACTAGGACTTTATGCTTTATTTTTTTCAACAGGTTCTATATTTTTTATACTTTGTACTGACTTCAATGCAAGAGAAAGATAAGGCATATCAGAGTGACTTGCTGGACATTGTCTAACCTTCCTTTCTCCTCTTCACCGTTTATAATGGCTCTCAATAATTTGTACTTCTAATCCTCAAGCTGTGTCCAGATATGTGGGGGAAATCTGGCGACTGGCTCTTCTTCTGCTCCTGGGCCTGAAATTCCTGAATCTTGAGGACATGAAAGCAGGTGTAAATAAAAGGACAGATAAATTAAGCTGTGGTTCCATTAAAGGGGAAGTAGGACAGCAGGAATGCTAGGATTAAGAAAAGAATGCTCTTTTTTATACTCCAGAGTTCATTCTGAGACTGGTTTCCTAATGAGGTGTTTATTATCCACAGTCTGAGCGCGTGTTTGGAAACATTAATATTTAATTCCAAAAACTACACCAACTGTCTCAGGCTGTGCACGTAAGATGATTGTAAAAAGAATGGAGAAGACAGGAGGGAGGAGGAAAGGAAAGCATCTTTTTAATTCTCCTGCTTTGTAGGCACAGATTCCTGTCATTTATCAGCATGTGGATTCCTGCCACAGCCAATCAGAACTGCCTGACAGAGACCAGAAACTCAGAAGACTAGAAGAATATCCTGTGGCAGAAAGGAAAGAACATCTTCCTTTTCCTCTTCTGCTTGTCCCCCAACCATTCAGCACCAGATACACTTTGGTAATTCTGTCTGCTGATTTCTGATCAGATGCATTTACATCAGCTCCTAATGTCTCTCCTTCCTCATTAACTGTCTCTTTTGTGATTGACAGAATAAGCTCAGCACGGACATACAGACATGGAAATGCATTATTTTTTTTTACCACAGTTAAAAAAAAAAGAAAAAAATGCACAATCTTTGGAACAAAAGAATTAAAGGCAGAAATTTAAAGGAAAAATACATATTCAAAGAACAAAGTGAGGTATAAAAAAGTATTCTCTCTTTTTTTGTGTTTTTTTGTGTTTGTTTGTTTGTTTTTCCTCTTCATCTTGCTACAGAGTTCCTCTACTAGTAAATATTGCAATAGCCAGGCCTCATGAACTGGGGGGCTGTCCCATTTGCAGGGGTCTCACGTCACTTCAGTAGGGGGCAAATCGGCTGTAGCCGCCTCGGTATAAACTTGCCTGCAGTAATGAGAGACATAAAAATAAAAAGTTGAGAAAAGCATTAAAAATGAATAAAATATTCTGGGGTGAAAAAATAGCTTCCTCTGAAGCCTAAAAGCAACTGTTACTCCATGCAGTGAAGTCAGGAAACCAAATTCCACCTCTCAGGTGCTTATACCAGAGTCCAGCCCATTTATTGCTGGCCTGATACTCTCAGGTAGAGAGTATTATGATGGTTTCTATTGAATTATATACATTTTATTTATATGAATTGGCACAGAAGGGAAATTTAATATTGTTTAAAGCTAGGTATGCAAAAAGCTTGATTTTTAAAAGCATGGGCCTTTCTTTACCTTGATCCTTCATTAAAATCCTGGCCTGAAATAGCCTGCTGATTTGACTTCTTTCTTGCACATTTTCTGTCAGTGGTACACATTTTACTTCTGCTCACTAACTCCGGCATGTGTGGTCACAGATGGTGCTGTCTTTAAATCTCAGTTAATTACTCAACTAATAAAATAATTTCCTCTATGATCTATAGAATATTCTAAAACTAGGCTGTTTCTTGACATAGTCTAATTTATATATATATATATATATATAGCTGGGGTTTTATTCCTTTTTTTTTTTTTTTTATCTTTACCCAATGATTCCTTGTCACTTTCAATTAAAAGTTCTTTGGGAACATATCTTTCCCTTGGTCACATTCTTTCAATATACATCATATATCATTTTGGCACTAAATAAAACTTCAGGAACTTCCACTACCATTTTTATATTATATGTCTCTGTATGTTATATGCCTCTTCCTCAGTTCTAAATAAACATTCCCCCAGACCTTACTACTTCTTCCCACAAATCTTCATAAGTAGAAACTTAGTGTGAGAAATCATGGACTCTTTCATATTTCCTTAAGTCTTAAATTTTATGCTTCGTTCTGAATGCCTCTCGACAACTTCTCCCATCTCCAGAGGCTGTTGCCCAGTTGTATTCTGGATTAGAGTGACTGCCTAGCATTTAGGGCTGTCATTGTGGAATGGCCTATCTTCATAGCCAGTGAGTTTCCATTACTGGAACTGGAGGAGGCCAAGCCAATACCTGATTAAACACAAGAATATTGCAGTGAGGATTTTAATTTGCGTAGGGGAATTATTCTAGATGACCTCTATGGACTTTTCCTACACTTTCATGAAAATACCATATTCTGCCATAAATGGTATAGATAAAATATCTTCTTAAAGCTATCTATTATTCATTTGGCTACCTAGTATTATCTATCAGAAGGCTTAGGAATAGCAGAAATATCCTTTGGCAGCTGCATTTGAAACTTATACACACAAAATTTTTGAAAAGGTTAGTGAGAACTGGAGAGTCTTATACCTCTAAGTCTTGGCCAACACCTATCATACCATGCAAAACTATGCCACAAGTACCCCAACACGTGAGCCAAGATTAAATGTCAACCTGTTCCCTTCCTTTTCTCCCCCAAATGATGCCTTAACTTAGGGCAGGCTGTCTATTCATTCTCTTCTGATGCCCTCAGCTGGACCATGTGGATCATACTGTAATACATAGATAAATACAAGTGGCTTTAATACTTTGGCAATGGAGGAAGGGTTGAATTATGACCACTTTACATCTTTTGTAGTCTGTTGGTAAAAGTTAAAAGGGGTAAAATGGTTTAATAAAGAAAGGTATATACACTTACCACAGCGCCAACTCCATAGCTAGCAGCAGGGGCAAGGGCATGGTAGGGGTCTGCTGTATACACCCTGCCATAACTGGAAACAAGAATTACAATCAGAGAGATATAAGAAAGATTGTGATCCATATCACTAAAGGGTTTACTGTGCTGTAGATTTGTTTGTAACTTGGTTTTGGGATGCTATTAGGAAACTGGCAGAACGGAAAAAAAAATGTCTATTTCTACTCCTAAAAGCAGTAATCCTGAAAAATCCTGAAGGACTTCTATAAAGTGGAAAAGATGGGAGCTGGAGATGAAGAAGGGGGAGATTGGGGTCAAAATCAAAGAAAAGACAGGAACAAAAGAGAGTGAGCGAAGGAAGGAGTAAGTGATACTGGCTTTTGGCATGAAAGAGGTCACAGGAGAAAACCTCTGGAAAAACCCAGGTTTGCAAGAAACCCAGTGTACTGCATATTCCTGGAATGAAATGGGTGGAAAAGGGGCTAACATTCTGGGATGGCACAGTGCTCATAGCACCTCAAAGCTCACTTTTCGTTTTTTACATACCCGTCGCTGTAAGCGGCTGCAGCAGCTGCAGCAGCTGTGGCTGCGGTTGCAGTAGCAGGCTGTGCATATCTGTAGGCTGCATATCCACCCTATAGGAGAGAAGAGAACTGACTTTACAGATACCTCTCCCCCCAGGAAGACAGATAATACATATACCCACCCACACACAGACACAGGCACACACACAGACACACAGATATAGGGACAAACTCAAACACAGACACAGACATGGGAAGAAATGTTTCAAACTGCATCAGTCTACATGTTATTCCTCTAGTAGAAAATTAAATTTCACTTAATGCAGGGATTTGCTTTCCAATTTGTGAGTGTAACAAGTATATAATATATAATATAAATTGTTCTCAAATTTAAGAAATGAAGATATGATTTGGGTGGGATCTTACTTCAGTCTTTGTTGGAACTATCAATAGGGAAAATACAGAAAGTTGGGTAAACTATTTCATTGCCAGAAATGTAAATTATAGAATTAAAATACATTAAATTTATCTATGTTTACTTCAGATACTCTGATGCTTACTGAGATTGACTTAATTGCTAAGAGATTTACAGGATATAACAGAATGCTCTGAAAGAAATAAATGCTCCACTGGGCCTGGCCTGTTTGCAGAGAGGCTAAGATAATCAAAATATTAGGAAAAAAACAATGGAGATTGGGGTTGGCAAACTATGGCCTGTTAGACAATGCAGCTTGCAACCTGTTTTTGAAAACAGTTGTGACAAAGTCCGTACGGCCCACAAAGCCAAAAATATTTATTATTTGGTCCTTCACAGAAAAAAGTTTGCCAAACCCTCATTGGTCAAATTACACCAGAAATGGCTGAGGATCTTTTAGATTTAAATAGATCAGGAGCAGCACCGCCACTGCTGCCCCCCACCTCCCAATCCCAGCATTTAACTGTACTTATTTTCCTTCCCTAAACGGTTTTGGGATTCCTACATCTAATCTTTTCTTCCAATGGTTCAAATATCCCCTCTCAGTCCTAAAGAGTTTCAAATCACTACATCCTGTTATTTCAAATTAGTCTAGTTGAAGAAAATACTCAATAGATTTTTTTCCCTCTGTCACGGTGAACCTTATATATTTCTTAGTAAAAGTATTTCAAAGACAATTGAGCAAATGCCACAGGAGACAGGCCATTTAAAAAGTGTTAAGTCCTACTTTTTCTTTTTTTTTACCCTCCTAGAATTCATCTATTTTACCTGCACCTAATTCAGATGTGCATTTTTATTATTACCCTTCCACCACTGACTATAACTGATCAGTGGTCCATTTTCACACCACTTCAATAGTGAACGGCACATATTTTCTTTCTGTAGGTTGTGTGTGTCCATTTCTCATGGACATCTAAAGCTTCCTGCCTGTGCTTTCTACTTTTTATTCCTTCAAATGCTCAATTTTGCTAAATCTACAAAAGACATTTCATATTTGCTTCTGCATCATTTTTTGCTTCTGCATCAAAACAAAGTATTTGTTTAATGGGATGTATTCTTTTTAGCCATCTGATATGGTAGCTTCTAGCTTACTTTTATTTCCATTCAAATATAATTTTGGAAATATGTGTACTTTCTTGTGAGCTTCTAAAGCTTTTTGTTCCTTTCCTATATAAATTCTGCCTTTTCTAATAGAATAAACAGCATTTTGAGGGAAAATGTACTTTTGCTTTTTAAGTTTATGCTACTTTAAGTCACTGAAGTAGCTTCAACTATGTATTTTAAAAATCTCTGGTTGGTTTCCAATGGTTATATATTACTCCTTCTTAGTTTTAACTAAGCTTTTCATTACAATTAGAGATGGCTACACCAGTTTAGAATTAAAGTTTGCTAGTAGAAAGTTTACAGCAGGGCTATCTTTAGTAATTCTTCTTTATAAATAAGTATCATACAATATTACTGTGGTCTGTCTCTCCAGCACTCCTCTAGGCACCAAAATAATCTTTAGAAATGTAAAAAAGTCAAGGTAAAGCCTGATTCATGCTTAACTAAATAAAACATTTAAAAACTGAAGGTTTATGCCATAGGGCAGAGGTATAAATTCTCATTAAGGGAGCTGAGGCTCAAAAGTCCTTATCGAGGGTAGATTTCAGGCCCTCCTCTCAGTAAGTCTGAGTGGAGATTCTAGGGTACAATCTCTCCAGGTATTGTGTCAAACCACAGTTTTGAGCTGTACTGTACTAATTTTGGGGGGAAGAAGAGGCTCTAAGTACAAACCATTTTCCTTCTTTTTTTTTTTTTTTAACAAACAAAAAACTATATTTCAGGTGCAGCTTCATTCAGTGTTCCAACATAGTTACATTACACTTAGGTATTATTGTGCTGTCCATTTTTGAGTTTTTGTATCTAGTCCTGTTGCACAGTCTGTATCCCTTCAGCTCCAATTACCCATTATCTTACCCTGTTTCTAACTCCTGCTGGTCTCTGTTACCAATGATATATTCCAAGCTGATTCTCGAATGTCGGTTCACATCAGTGGGACCATACAGTATTTGTCCTTTAGTTTTTGGCTAGACTCACTCAGTATAATGTTCTCTAGGTCCATTACATGCTTCATAAGTTTAGTCTGTCTTAAAGCTGCATAATATTCCATCGTAGGTATACGCCACAGTTTGTTTAGCCACTCGTCTGTTGATGGACATTTTGGCTGTTTCCATCTCTTTGCAATTGTAGATAATGCTGCTATAAACACTGGTGTGCAAATGTCTGTGTCTTTGCCCTTAAGTCCTTTGAGTAGATACCTAGCAGTGGTATTGCTGGGTCGTAATCCATTCTGCCAGTCTATGTCTTTTGATTGGGAAATTCAGTCCATTAACATTTAGTGTTATTACTGTTTGGATAATATTTTCCTCTACCATTTTGGCTTTTGTATTATATATATCATATCTGATTTTCCTTCCTTCTACACTTTACTCCATACCTCTCTCTTCTGTCTTTTCGTATCTGACTCTAGTGCTCCCTTTAGTATTTCTTGCAGAGCTGGTCTCTTGGTCACAAATTCTCTCAGTGACTTTTTGTCTATAAATGTTTTAATTTCTCCTTCATTTGTGAAGGACAATTTTGCTGGAATTTAGAAGTCTTGGTTGGCAGTTTTTCTCTTTTAGTAATTTAAATATATCATCCCACTGTCTTCTAGCTTGCATGGTTTCTGCTGAGAAATCTACACATAGTCTTATTGGGTTTCCCTTGTATGTGACAGATTGTTTTTCTCTTGCTGCTTTCAAGATCCTCTCTTTCTCTTTAACCTCTGACATTCTAACTAGTAAGTGTCTTGGAGAACGCCTATTTGGGTCTATTCTCTTTGGGGTGCGCTGCACTTCTTGGATCTGTAAATTTAGGTCTTTCATAAGAGTTGGGAAATTTTCAGTGATAATTTCTTCCATTAGTTTTTCTCCTCCTTTTCCCTTCTCTTCTCCTTCTGGGACACCCACAACACGTATATTTGTGCGCTTCATACTGTCATTCAGTTCCCTGATCCCCTGCTCAAGTTTTTCCATTCTTTTCCCTATAGTTTCTGTTTCTTTTTGGAATTCAGATGTTCCATCCTCCAGTTCACTAATTGTAGCTTCTGTCTCTTTAGATCTACCATTGTAGGTATCCATTGTTTTTTCCATTTTTTCTTCTTTGTCCTTCACTCCCATAAGTTCTGTGATTTGTTTTTTCAGATTTTCTATTTCTTCTTTTTGTTCAGCCCATGTCTTCTTCATGTCCTCCCTCAATTTATTGATTTGGTTTTTGAAGAGTTTTTCCATTTCTGTTTGTATATTCAGCATTAGTTGTCTCAGCTCCTGTATCTCATTTGAACTATTGGTTTGTTCCTTTGACTGGGCCATATCTTCAATTTTCCGAGCGTCATCCATTATTTTCTGCTGGTGTCTGGGCATTTGATCAGATTTCCCTGGGTGTGGGACCCGGCTGGTTGAAAGGTTTTTCTGTGAAATCTCTGGGCTCTGTTTTTCTTTTCCTGCCCAGTAGGTGGCGCTCATTGCACTCGTCTGTCTGCGGGTCCCACCAGTAAAAGATGCTGTGGCTCCTTTAACTTGCCAATCCGAATCTTGCAGTCGGCCGGGAAACCGCGTGTGGAGGGGGGGTTGCTGCGGCTTGGGGGAGTGCCGGTCCAAATTGCCCAGGTGGCCCGAGATGCCAAGCGTGGCGGGAGGGCCCCGCTATCCAACGTTCCCAGTCAGACCGGGGAGCCACGTACGTGGAGGGGACCCCAGTCGCCAGCTGCCCCGGCCGGGAAAACGCGCGCCCCTTGGGTATCTCACCGCAGTGGATTCTCCCTGCCCGTTCAGCCATTCCAGAATGGGGTACACTGTCTTTTTGGTCTCTGTCATGGCTCCGGAAGCTGTTTCGTATTGTTTCTGTTTCTTTAGTTGCTGTCCTGGAGGAGGAACTAAGACCCGCGCGTCTTACTAAGCCGCCATCTTCTCTGGAAGTCCCTCATTTTTCAGCCGCTCGATGGTTTAGCAATAATGTCACTGCTAAGCAAAATAATTAAAAATGGGTTCGATGGCATGGAAGAAGCTTCCTTCCAAACAGAAATAGAGAGACTCTATATGTAATAACTTTTTTCTTTTATAAGTGAACTCTGACTTTAGAATTTGAATTTGATGAGATTCTTTATTATTCAAATTAAGGAAAACAGGTCAGAGATGCAGATGTCATTGACAACAATAGCTGTAAGGAGAATATCAGTATTAAGAAAAACTACATTAATAGTTTTTTTTTTAAAGCAGATAATATTTCAACATGACTACTTTCCTAATTACTTTATGAGGATGATACTAAAGGAGGGAGGTGCCTATCTTTAGGATGGGCAGGTAATATCCGAATAAACTAAAATGGTAATTCATTCATGACTCAAAAGATGAGAAAAATTAAATTGGATATCACCGATTTACTCCTTTTGGATACAGTCTAACTCCAAAGTACTTCTATTGTTGCTTAAACTGATTATTCAATAAAACAGATAACAAAAATATAAGCAATTAAAAAATTTTTTTTAAGAATCAGATATATGTATTTCTCTTTCAGGTTTCAGAGTACACAAAAATTTCAGGCTGAGAATCAGTTTTCCCAACTTCTACTTCTACTAGCAAGTCTGGAGATATTTATGGAACATGAGAACAAAGTGCAGTTTGAAACACTAAAGTTTTCATTACTTTTTCTTAAGTCTCTTCAAAAAAGAACAGGGATGGGGAAAAGGATAGGAGAGACAGGGTTCAGGCGTGGGGAAGGGATATGGCGCCACAATTATTAATCACATTAAAAACTAAGCATGCCAACATCTTGGAGCTAAACAACCAGCAAAATCACCACGTTCAGACTCATATTGGCTAACTATCTATCCCAGCATTCTCTTGGGACAGCGGTTTGCCCTAGGCTCTACCACAAGCTCGGTGAAGTACACAGCCTCAATTACTAGAGCGTGCAGCCACAACGACCTGGTATTACGGAAACAGTCAGTCACCACTTGAGTTAACATTCCATACCCTAACAACTGGCCCCTCCCCAGCCCAAGGAAATAGTAAATCTTGCCCACCCTAGCCCTAGCCCACACCACAATGTTAATAATTATAACAAGCAGTAACCCATCTGTTATATCAGAGAAGGGAACAGAGACTCCACTGAGAGATTTAGAGTGAGATGTTAACATTTCTTCAGCTGACTGCACAAACAAACAAACAAAAAAAAAAAAGAGGAGAAATAATTCATTTGGAGATATGAAGTCATGAAATAGCTGATGTGTACTGCTTTTAACCATGCACTGATGCAAAACTGAAGCAACCATTAATAGTAAAAATTTAAAAGGACATATGTATTTACACACAATCAGACCTGTTTGATCTGAAGCAGTTTGCAGAGTCTATCTGTGTATGATTTGAAATAAAACAAAAAATGGGGATTAGCATGGCCACAGCACACCCTAATGTAGAAGGGCACACATGGACAGCTTTTGGGAACTCTGATAGCTAGATAAATTTGACATGGCTAAGCCTGATCCAAATATTTGCATGTCCCTTTAAAAAAATTACTTTCTTATTCCTTTGTTATTAATTTCTTAATGACTCCCAGTGTTCTAAATTGGGACAGTCCAGTGCTACATCACTCCCAGTTCAATTTTCCTGACCGCCAACATAATGCAGTCTTGATCCGCAGCACTCACTTGTATCCTTGCCCTCTGTCAACATTCAAATAGTCTGAGCAACAGTGATCTAAACAATATTTCTTGTGTTTAAGAATTCTATCTTTTTACATATCTGTAACCAATCCCTGCCTTCGACTTCCAGCTTTTTCAAAGGAAAATGTTACTTTTAAGATCCTTTTCCATAAAGACTTTTGACATTGTTAAAACAAAGTCTCAGTTTTCCATAGTTCAATCTTACTTCCTAGGGATTTTCTACTTCACTCTGAATCAATTTTATCATCTAATTAACTTTATAAAGTTGCCACAGTGACCACATGATTTTTCTGCAGTTCTGTAGCTGTGTTTTGAAGCAGGACAAAATGGATGGGTTCTATGTGTCATTCCTCATATATCTGACCTATATCCGCATATTAGTTTAATCTCACACTGGCAGAATTTCCCCTTGTCCTGATTTTAACCTACCCTTTAATTTTATTCTATTTTTGCTTTTGTTTCACATTAAAACAGGACTTTGGTGAGCATGTGATGTCAAGACACCTTTCTATTTGAAAGACGATGACATTATGTGACACTGAGGAGGAGTGTGTATTTCAAGACCAGCAGACAGAAATGAAAGCTTGTAACCTATATGTGTATACAGATCTTATATCTATAAAAATTGACAGACAAGAGTCTGAAATAATGTAACTAAGGAGCAAGCTGAATGTGGGTGGAAGGTGAGTGCTATGGGTAAAATCACTACACAGAGTAGAGACCTATTCCAACTACTTTGGGTTTAATGCTGTGCCTCTGGGAATCATTTTATGATCTCTAGATGATTCTAACTCCCTCCATTCCCTAATCTCCTTCCCACCCCATCTGAGAACCACTCCTCTATTCAGAACATGTATGAGGGGCTCTTTAGGAGCTATTAGAATCTTTATTTGGTAATATGTACTTTCGATTAAATGTGAACAACACAGACCTGAATGCAAAAATTTATAACAGTAACATTATTACTGCTTTTGCTTGAGACCGATATACTTTGAAAAGTAGTTATGAAATATTTTAAAGGAAGTGTTTAAATTTTATCTATTATTTAAAATTAAGGTAGGGGAAAACTGTTAATGATCAACGTGGTATCTTCCACTTATTTCTGTGAAAGATGAAGACAGTGAGTACACTTAGAAGGTCTGCTGATAGTTGGGTGCTAGGAAAAAGAAAACAATGAATGGCTTTTCACAATCCAGTTAGTTTACTTAACATGGTGGCTACCCAGTGAGATTTTGGATAGAATAAATTTGGGGAGATTTAGAATAGTAGAGTGTTTGAAAAGTCTAATTCATTAAAGACCTGTTCTTACTTACAGGTGAAAGGAAAAGAAGGTAAGGGAAATACACATCTCAATTTCAGAATGCCAATATGTCTAGATTTTTAAGGCAACTTCGAACTTACGTAACAGCACAGACCAATTACTAGTCTAATTTCAGTTCCCAATCTTGGATTCAGGAGTCCTATTTGGACAGAATTCTACTTCCTCCCTCTTCTCATTTCTCCCACAGCAGAAAGAAAACGTCCCCAACTGCTAAGATCTCCAAATATAAAAGACCAGTTGAAACACCACAGATAAATGTGATTGACAAACTAAAAGAGTTGGCAGTGATGGGACAGTGCACCTGACACGCCTAGTGTGGTTATGTGGTTATGGGGACAAGAGCACTTGATTTTGGAGGAAGTGCCATTGTGTGTGAAACTTGATTGTGTGCACTGCTGGGGCAGCAGGGCTCAGATCACACGCTCACAAGTCTTGATTGTCCAAAAAAGCCTCTGTTCCCATCTCTAACGTGGAGCTGGAATGGTTAGTATAATTCAATTTTTTCACTGCAATCCACAATCTGATTGATTGGCAGGTCACACTTGGCACTCCTACCTGAGGTATTTTAGCGCTAATGATTGGTTCCTGTAAGACTATTCTATAACAGAACACAGGAAGAGCAATTCAAAAAACACAGCTGTGGAAGGAAAACAATCATACAAAAAGCCCGCTAAGGGGCCCACCAGCCTTTTCTTTCCTTTGGATGCAAGCATGCTTTTCATAGAAGGAGCATTAGAAGCAGTCTGTTATCCCATTTAAAAAGTGAATTAGGGTGAACTATGCCTTTTCTACTGGTCAAAAAAGGGGGATAGTGGGGTGGACACTATCTCTCTGACCATTCCCAAGTCCTATCATGATAGATCTCTTTACAAATTATGGATACATACATATGCTAGATCAGTTCGCTAGAGAGGAACGTGTCATAAAATAAACAGAAAGGAAGAAAAGGCCTAGCAAGGATCACTGTCTTAGAGCAGGGACTTAAAAAACCTCTACTACTAAAAGCCAAAAATTAATAAAAATTTAACAAAATCAGCAACTTAAACCTTTTTTCTCGTGTCTTCCCTTCAAATTCTGGTTTAGTGCATCTTACTAGTCAAACTCTCCACTTTTTCTGTTTCTAATCCACATTACTGAGGAAACAAGAACTAAATTTATATTGTTAGAAGTCCACAGATGGGAAAATGTACAGAGAGAAGTAGAGCTGACATAAGGTGAAACAACAGAGTTTTTGTTGTTTTTAAAGAAGCATCCTTTTGGCTACCTCACATATTGAAATAGGGACTATAACATTTTAAATGCTTTAATTATATTTAGGCGTAGCTCAATAGTTATCTCATAATGTATTCTTGTTTTTCATTAGTGGGCTCAGATATTATTTCTGCACTAGTCACAAATTTTTGTCTCCAAGTAACTGCTTTAAGATAGGAACTATCTTAATATGTGTGTGTGTGTGTGTGTGTGTGTGTGTGTGTGTGTGTGTGTGTGTGTATGTACATATATATTTAGGCAAAAAGCACTAAATTAATTGTTAACTTGATTAAAGTAACTGAGATAGATTAAAAAGTACAAAAGTGTTTTCTGGATAGTACAGGAAAACCATCTCAATAAAATCATACATTGTGTACTAAGGAAAGGAGAGAACTGTAAACAAGTATCTGCTTGGTTCACTTACCAACGTGGTAGGAGTCAAATCTTAATAAAGTGGAAGTAGGCCATATTTTAAAATCCCCAAATAAGGAAGATTTAGAGGGAGAAAAAAGCAGACGATTTTTAATTCAAATGGATTAAAATATTTGTTTTAATAGACCAGATTTCAAAGAAAAACAATTGAGATAACATAAAGACGAGTTTTATGAGAATATGTATGAGATGTACATGCTCAGATCATATGTAAATTATATATATATATATACACACACACATATATATATACAGAATAAGTAATTTAGTGTAAAAAATAGGACATATGTTTCACAACCTTCCAGTTTCATTGTGAGCATAGAAAAAAGATATCTTTTGTCATTCTTGAAAACAATCTGAGGAAAGAGGTGAACTCTAATTAAAGTACAAAGAAAGTTAATGAACTATGGATTAGTTGGGTTTTATGCTTAGCTATACAAGTGACTCGTGTAATTATGGGTAATTCACAATCTCTCTAAAAGACATCTAAGTGAGAGGTTGGATCAAATCATGGCTAAGATTCCTTTAAGTATTTCAAAATTCAGGCATACTTTGAAAGCCTACTCTAAACAGCACAGAGTCTACAACCACCTATATATCTGCATGGACTGCATTATTCTAGCTCTACTTTTTGCAATACATCGAGTTTCTAAGTGGATTCTAAAAGTGCAATAACTTTTTAGAGAGCAGAGAATCTCTGGCACACTGTGGAAGTTCACTAAAAAGGTCCCCTTACTGATTTGGGGAGAAAAGGCACTGCGGTGTGTGTGGGAGTGGTGGCAGGGGGTAGGAAGGTGTGGGCTGTAGGGAAAGCATTTCCAGACAATTCTAACCTATTGCCATTGAATAATTTTGTGCTAAGAAACTTTTCTTATAAAATTGTTTTCAAAAAAAGACCATTTGGTGAGGTCCTAAAAAAACTTCAAAACTCAAACTTTGTTAGTTCATTTTGTCCATATGTTAAATATGTGACAAACCACAGAGTTTTACAGTTAGACAATTTAAATCATGATTACACGTCAATGTGGCTGATAGACTCAACAAATCTTGCATGATAACAGGATATTTGTAAGTGTCTACGTTGCTAATTATGTCACTTATTTTCCTCTAGACAACTCTTAAGAAAAGAGACTTGCTGGTTGTGGACCTTTTGATAGAAAAAGGCTTCAAGCACTGAATCTAGAGCACCCTCTTATTACTCATCATTGTTAACTGGCATCAGTTTCTTATTTCACTTTCACAGGATAACACTCTCTTTGAAGTATGTAAAATAGGAGAACACACAGCTCAGAAAGCTTATTACCACTTACATAAATCAAGGCTAGAATGATCTAAAGAGAGATGTGAAATGAGAAGAAAAGCAGAAAAGGTAAAAAAGTTGTTTTAAGGCTAAGCTATTTCTGTTTTTTATGTATGCAAATGATATACAGTAATAAAAGACTTTAAACCTGCTGATCATCTCACAAATAAATTAGTGGTACACAAAACATCTGTGGGTAAAGGGAATGGAAAAGAATATGTCCAGTAGACTGACCCTAGCAATGATCAGGAAACCCAAAGGCTTAGTTTTTGCACCCAGGGGCAAGCGCAGTGGCAGAGAAGCATGCTTGCATTCCTAATATATAAATATATATATATATATATCCACAAGGAAAAAGAAAATAAAAAATAAATTATATTTTAAAAAACCAAACCAAACCAAAGAAACAGAAAAAAAAAGGCTGGCTTGTCAGGGGATGGGGTTGAGAAGGCCCCGGTGTGTGTACTTACATAGAGGTCAGCACCGTAAAATCCGTCCTGGTAAACCACACTGCAGAAAATCCACACAAAAACAAAAACAAAAAACAAAAGAACAGAAACACATTCCGGTTATTGAGGACGGCAGCATGCACATGCGCTCTACACAGGCAGGTGATGTATGAATACACAACCTGGGCTTTGGGGCCACCGCAAATCAGTGAGGAAAGGTGAAGGTGCACACGCATGTTACACAGTTCTAGGACATGCGAGGTAAGGGAAAGGGATGCAAAACTGGAATAAATTACCTGGATATTTGGTAATTAAGAGCAAAACAATTAAAAGTATTCCCAGAAGGGTCTAATGTATCTATCTGGTGGACTGGAAATATCACTTTTTGTATCTGGAGTATTTTTAAAAATAAGCTTGCACTAGGAGGACGTTTTTCTTTAAAGAATTTAAAGAGAGGTAGGTGGGTGGGGGTAAGGAGGTTGCATATGAACAAAAACGGAACCCAAAGAATTTCAGTATGCAATGTGTGTTTCAAAATTATGTTTAGCATTTCGTTTTCAGCTTTATAATAATATGAAATTTTTTGATATCCATACATCACCTGCTTTTTACCCTGCACATTAGACATGCGATAAGATTTGGCTGATCACACAAGCATGCAAAGTATTATTATTCAGCATTTTAAGAACCAATGCAACACCTCGGAAAAACAAGTCAATCAATTCTGACCAAAGTAAACAGAGAAATGTAATTTAAAAAAAAACAACAAAAAAACACAACCAAAAATACCCACAATGCATTGCTTTCACAAGCAGAGATAATGAGCTAAAGGTTAAGGTGATTGGTCCAAGGTCTAAGAATTGAAAGGTGCAGTGGGGATCCCAGATAGTAACAATATAATCCAGAGTGGGAAGGAGTAACTAGATTTTAAGGGTCCTTTTTGATCTTAAGAGTATTCATGGCATTCTGAAAAAATGCAATTGATAATTGAAGTTCTGGGCATGCCCCGGGAGCATTCTATCTATTTAAAAGAATAAAACGGAGAAGGCAGTTGATTAGGAATAGAAGGTTTATTTTCTGTTTAGAAAATAACTTGTATTCAACAAACAATGCCTGACGCTTCTTGTTTTTTAATCTAGAGCAACACTATACTATTATACTTAAAATATAGATTTTAAATGTTTGAGGTATTTTTGTGTATACAGACTTTACTTAAAACATATTTTGGGACCGAAAGACATGGAACAGCAGGAACGGATAAAAGATAAGACTTCTTTATACCTATTAAATCAAGATTTAAATTAGAGGATTTCTTTATCATTTATTCAACTGAACAAGCTAGACATTTTCATCACCACTTTCTCTGTTACAATAAACAAGCTAGAAGTAAGGTCATCAAATCACATTTTAAGACTCAATCTTATAGGTAGCTGCAAAGTTGTTCTACTTCCAGTGGCATGTTGTTGCGTTTACAGGACAGTATGGGTATACTTTACAAAGCCCCCAACGTGCTGTCCCTTTGCATCAGACAACAGGGAACTTACACTTGTCTTTGATGTTCCGTTAGCTAGGGTCTATCTACCTTCATTGTCTCCAATTGCAAATAAAGTTGAGAAAGAAGTCTGTCTCTAAACTGCATTTTAGTAAAAAGGAGACTTGTCCATAATGAGACGGTTGATAAAATCCAAAGCATTAGAGCCAAGCAATGATTAATTAACCTTCAACTATTTCAGTAAGGGGATAAGGTAAAGGTAAAAAGTATAGAGGAGTGGTGATATTAAAAAACATGAATAAATTTTACCCTAAATTGTATCACTCGCCAGGAATATTCACCTAAGTTCTAGAAGAACTCCAATATTTCCTATATTAAAATGCCACAGGAGGCTAGAACACAATGATTGATGATGAAATTAGTTTACTAAGCTGAAAAGCAATTCTAGGCCAGTCCCCACAAAATACTGGACTTATTCCTTGCCATCTTCCATGTAAATACAGGAGATTTGGTTAATAAAAAAGAAAACATGGAAAATCAGCGTTCAATGTAATGCACAGAAGTTGATGTGATTGGACGAAACGATAAAAATACCTTTGAGCAAATATGTACTTGACACAGTCTTGGTAGATCATGGGCTCTCAAGTTTGGCCAATAGACTGATATCACCCTACATTGAATAGGAATGAATTCATCCACTTTATAAAATAACTGAGGAATATTACAAAGTAAAGAAGCCCCTTTTTTTTGGCGAGCAGTTCTCTTGGCAAACATGATCCTAAACTCTCTTAGACTGAAATGGAAGACATTTCAGTACAATTTTCCTAGTATGCAGCAGAACTTCCAAAATGTTCATTTTATTACACTTGAATATTTCTTGATGAAACAAAACTGTATCTTTATTCATTTCTTTAAAGAGATGTCAGAGGTTGAAGGCCAAAGGTTAGGTTGTATGAAAAAAGGATAAAATTAAAAGTAAGTAATGGTAGAAGATGGAGATGATGGAATGTATAGGATTTAAACATCTATTAACTGCAAACAAAAGTTAACTTCTGGAATGGTTTCCTTTCAACGGCTTTTGGAGCCTGCCTATTTCAACATGCATACTAAAAAAAATGCTTTAATTCTATGGACCAGAGGACCCTTGAATGGTATACCAATTTGGTGTATGAACGGATGCTGAATTTATACACCCCAAGGCTGGTTGGGCCAATTTTGCTGCCAGAAAACAACCCACAAAGGAGGCTCTTTCTCTGTATTTTACCTAAGTATCAGCTAGGTTTTTCTGATGCTATGATGATTTCTCATTAAGAATCTGGAAAAAAAAAAACCTGCCACAGGCAGAGAAAAGATGAATAACACAAATGTCACATTCAATCCATTCTATAAAAATATACATTTTAGGTTCTGACACTGAGAAACAACTAAAAACAAAACCTATCTTCACTCCTTCTCCCTCATTCAATAGCAAAGGATTTATTTGTTGCTATGGAATCATTCCACTGCATGAGACACCCTCCATACAAAAATCAAAAGGTGAAGGATGCTCAGCTACATTAGTTGTTTTACCATCACTCAGAAGCCAACTGCAGTTTAATTCGTCCTACTTCTCCCTTTCTCCCTTGATTCAATTGGACTTGGTTCATCTTTGAATTAATCTCTTTTAATCCATTTCCTACAAAGAAAGCAAATCCATTGTGGGTAACTAGCTCTGCTGCTCACCACCCAGGCAATGAATCCCAAGGAGTCAGGTGGGTGGGGCACATGACAGCTTCCACCCGAACATGGAGTGGTAATAAGGGGGTGAACACAGCAGATGCAGTCTTGTACTACAATCTTGAGCTCCTATTTTGATTCTCTGCAGTAGTGTTAATTCATATACATGCGATGCTAAGTGAACTCCATGCCAACACATTGCTAGTAAACACAAGACGGTTCTGGCTACCGTCTAAAGCCCCTACTATGAGAGCTTAAGGTTTCCAAAAATGATTTATATAATGAATTGACATTTTGTTACATTCTGATGATGGTATATTTTGGTTCTTGTCATCTAATCTGTTAATTTACAAATATTCACTGAATGTCTACTATACGGCACTGCAACGTGCGAGAAGTCATGAGAGAGCCATGGTATTCTGCATTTGTTCACTTACGTATTTGGAAATATACCTGATTTTGGAATCAGATGCTTACCCTGGATAAGCGGGAATGGCTGTTGGAGGTACTGCTCGGACTGCACCATATACCGTCCGCCCTCTACCCCTCAGGTGAGCTCCTCTGAAAGCAGCTGCCGTGGTGGCTGCAGCTGGGTAAGGAAAGCCAGGAACTAAAGGGAGACCCAAAATATGACAGAAATTTCAACTTTTATTCAATAGCAGCTGAACAGCTATAACTTGATTGGAACCAATTTTAGAAAAGATTTAAAGATATATGCTATATCTTTCCTAATACATATATTATTCAATTACATCCTGTGTCTCTTAATGAGAACGAAATGGAGAGAAAGAAAAGCCTATGTTCCCATGTGTCATTCACCACAAAACTATGAAAACTTGCAAAGTTTTCCCTGCAACTTCTCAATCTTGGTATTACAATGCAGTGTGATGAGAAACTGGTCAAGAAGCCATGAGAATTACTGACATAAGAGATAGGACTTTTTATTTCTCTGGGTACTTTAAATCAGATTGATAAAAACTCTTTAACTGGTCAATTACTAATCTTGTTTCCAAATATTTTTACGTACACACATTATTCCTCAAAATAACTGGCTTTCTGTATTTTTGCATCACCCCACCCCCAAGGTATATAATAGTCTTATAGATATTTCATTAGTTTCCTTTATCTAAAATGTTTTAATCCAGAAATGTAAGGTGGGAGAAAAACTACTCCTTCTCTGTAGCTTTTATCCTTTAAAGGAGCTGATGTTTTCTAAGGGTCTATTTAAGTGTGCCATCCTCTGGAAAGCATGCAGAGACAATGACTCTATATCCACTGAACCTGTCTAATTATCCCTCACGCTGGCACAAAATGGCTCAGGTGAAAATAACTCTAATGATATCAACAAAGCTGAGAACAAGTCAATAATACTGGAGGTACTTTGGGGGGGGGGGGGGTTGGGAAGGGGAGGAGTCCCGAGTCAGGGAATTGAACCTGGGTCTCCTGCGTGGCAGACAAGAATTCTACCACTAAGCTACCCTAGCTTTCCCCACTTGGAGGTACTTTTAAATACCCAAGGCCCAAGGCTGACTTGCAGAGAATATGTATAATATAACATATAACACATACTCACTCCTTTTGTTTTCTTTATTATCAAGTACGTAGACTATTAATGTTCTTCACATGCCCGTACCCACTCTGCCTTTGCCAGCTATTTTTACTTTGTGGCAATCCTAATATTTAGTCAGGAAAATTCTAGAGTAGGTTAGGCAAAACACAGCATTGTGATGGTATTTAGCCCTCTTGAGCAGTCTCCTTTTTAGTATGTATACCAGGGAAAAGAAAATAGCCAATGTATTACTATTCACTCCCAATAGTCAAAATCCACGTCAGGCCAAAATAGGCTACTTACTGATTAAAGGAATGTAAGTGTTAATACCCCCTCTTCCTGATAGGGGCACTGCTGCTTCATTGCCTAGGGAGACATCTGCTTGAAAGCTGGAGGCTGATCACATTAAAAAAATTTAAAAATGCATAAAGGTTACAAAGGAATAGCAAACTGGAAAACAATCTATGTTATCACAGCTAAATAGCACAACTAGAAACATTAACTGAAATATTACCTGCATATAACTCAGGGCCATATACAGCTCCAACTACTGGGCTTAACTTCCAACCTGAAACAGAAGAGAGGACAGTGAGCTTTAAGACTTTATCAGGAATACAGGAAAAAGGAGTGATCAAGGCATATGCAAGTTGGCTTCCAACATTTCTGGGCTTACTTTTGGCCTGTTACCAACTTCTTTTAAAATGGCAGCTGGGGGTTTATATGAGAGGTGAAGTTATTTCTAGACCTGATTTTCTTTAGGACTAGCACTGTGAAAGGAGAACAAAGGATTGGAGGGTGACAGGGAAAGGGAGGGAAGAAAAAAAGGGAGGAATGATCTTTTCCTAGCTTAGGAAAAAGAAAAAAGCAGAATATATGTCATTCTGTACCACACTGTCACGCAATTTCTTATATATCATCTTAACAGTGTTTACTACTCTAGTTGATATAAAAAGGTATCCTTGGATTTACATTGGGATTTAACAGTTAAAATTACCCAGTCAAGAAGAAAATACACACGATGATAAATTCAAGGTACATTTCTAACTTCAGTGCACATCTTTTGATGTTTCAATTTATAATGAATATATTTAAGCTCATCAGACTTTTTAGCAAACAAAGGAGACTGGATTGCTGTTGAACATTAGCTTAAACATGCATATATTCTAAGAATTTCCAAACATTCTGTTTAATGTCAATTTTATTTCTTATTCCCTATTTTTTATATTTATAGGAATATGTGAGTCTCAAGATAAAAAAGAAAATGAAGAAGAAAAATGTGTTCCTGCCCACTGATAGCTACTAAGTAGAAGCCCACATAAAAGTTTAGTCAGTAAATATCTATTGAATCTCATACATAAACAAGTAAATATGCCTTAATTATTTTTCTGAAACACTGGCCCCTTCTTTTACATCTTTATATTTCTAAAGTGCTTATCACTGTTTGACTGCTGTTCTATAAATATATGAATGTAAAGAAAAGGCCAATTCCATCGAAATTACCAGGTTTAAATGGCTGTACATAAAAGTACTGTTGAAAAAATAAACAGAAAATCTAATTCATTCCTAATCAATCCAGTCTCCCATTATTTCATGTGCTCATGATGGTGATGTCTCTCTGTAATTATAAATATATAAAAAATTTCGACAAATTCTGGATTCATATCCTACCTGAATTGTAAGAACAGAAATGTTCTGCAACAGTGGACAAATCAAATGATTTCAACCAACATAAAATAAGATACTGACTGAGAAACTGCCTGGTACATTCTACTCAGCAATGACAGGTTTCTAAAGTTTGGGTCCTTTAGTTTTGAATAGTAATTTAGAATAATATTTGTGATGGTTAGGTTCTGGTGTCAACTTGGCCCGATGATTAAGCTCAGTTGTCCGGTCAGGCAAGCACTGGCCTGACCATTGCTGCAAAGATATTTCGTGGCTGGTTGATAAACCGGAAGGCTGGTGTATTAAGTCATCAGCCAGTTGATTCTGCATCTGTGGCTGATTATATCTGAGATCACCTAAAGCACGCCCCCACAACAAGATAATCCAATCAGTCAAAGGCTTTTAACGGAAAAGAGAGACTCTTTCACTGCTTCTTCAGCCAGACTGCAACTCCTATGGAGTTCATCCAGATCCTTCAATTGAAACTGCCAGCTTCACAGTCTGCCCTGTGGATTTTGGACTCTTCCATTCCAACAGCTGCATGAGACACCTTTATAAATCTCGTATTTACAGATTTCTTTTGTTGGTTCTGTTTCTCTAGAGAACCCTAACACAATTTCAACAATGATGCTTTCCTATCAGTGGCACTATTTCCTGAACATTTCCTTTCAATCTGTACAATGTATGTACATTAATGTGTGGTTAACAATACCTGAATACGTTTAGCTCTTTACAGTTTACTCTGTATTTTCATTAGTCTCTCACAAAACCCAAAGCGGGAAATAAGATAGGTACCATCTCTGAAATCTTGGATAAGTATTACACTTCTCTGGGCCTCATTTCCTAAATAATAACTGAGAGGTTTAGGTTTTGATGACTTCTAAAGAACAGCCTGCTGCTAAAATTCTGTGATCTTCAATTTATAAATATGAGAACAGAATCAGACAGGTTAAGAAATTGGCCTGCTGTCACACAGTAAATGAGGACTTATATCTGTAAGTAGAATTTCCCACCACACCATTTACCCTAGATCTGAAGGAAGTTTAATTACATTGCCTCTTCTTCCTATTTTGTTTACATTGGGTTTTTATCAAAATTGCAGAAACTTCTGTTTTGGTAAAAGCCGGGAAAAGAAGAAAACGAGAAAAGTGGTAGGTGTTGGTATCACATGATACATCACTGATAAAATAGAGAAAATGCTAATTACGCTGATAAATTTGTATCACCTATATGAAAAACTGGACTAAATATATGTATTTAAGATTTTGTGGGATATATGCAATAGCATCTATTTAATTTATTAAGACATTACCAGTATACACCACTACACTCCAGCACAGTGTTTTCAAACATAAAACAAAAAGCAAAAACAAAAACAAAAAAACCCAGCAGAAACTCTTTTTGTTCTAGTTAAATCTTAGGCAGACCCCAATATATACAACAGAGAATGTGGAGTTGCTCAGACTGAAGTAGAGCTGGAAGTCCAGGACCAAATCTATATGTCTTCCCCACCACCCTATGGCTCTGAGGAACGTGGTTTACAAAACCACTATTTCAATTTCAAATTTCTGAAATTTGTATTAAAAAAAAAAGATTAAAATTATATTGTATCTTATTTAGAGAAAGAATATGAATCTGGATTAAATTTGAGGTATAAAAGTTACTTTTGTTAGAACACTTAGCTCTGCTCTGGGTCTTACCTTATTAGGAGAGCAAGAGATTCAGAATTATAAAAGTGATTAAAAAATACTTATTCTTCTAACATATTCTACTCATGCTCAGATGAATAGGAATTAGTAGTTAAAAGTCATAGTTGGTGGATATGCTGGTTTGAAATGATATATGTACACTAGAAAAGCCATGTTTAATCCTAATCCCATTTCATAAAGGCAGCCGTTTCTTCTAATCCCTATTCAGCATTGTAAATCCAAAACTGTAATTAGATCATCTCCCCAGAGATGTGATTTAATCAAGAGTGGCTGCTAAGCTGGATTAGGTAGAGGCATGACTCCACCCATTTGGGTGGGTCTTGATTAGTTTCTGAAGTCCTATAAAAGAGGAAACATTTTGGAGAATGAAGGAGATTCAGAGAGTAGGGTGGAGTGTCATGGCCACGAGGAGCAGAGTCCACCAGCCAGCAACCTTTGGAGATGAAGAGGGAAAACGCCTCTCGGGGAGCTTCATGAAGTAGGAAGCCAGGAGAAGAGGCTAGCAGATGATGCTGTGTTTGCCGTGTGCCCTTCCAGATGAGAGAGGAACCCTGACTATGTTCACCATGTGCCTTTCCAGATGGGAGAGAAACTCTGTGTTTGCCATGTGCCCTTCCACTTCAGAGAGAAACCCTGGACTCCATCGGCCTTCCTGAAGCAAGGTATCTTTCCCTTGATGACTTAGATTGGACATTTCTTCAAACTTGTTTCAACTGGGACATTTTCTCGGTCTTGGAACTGTGGACTGGCAACTTACTGAATTCCCCTTTTTGAGAGCCATTCTGTTTCTGGTGTGTTGCGTTTCGGCATAGCAAACTAGAACAGTGGACATCCATGGCTATTATGGACAAGTCTAACATATAATAAAGAACAGTAGCTGAAAAATGGGGTGCTCAGGAGGGACCTAACTTGGGTTAATAGGCAACTTCAAATGACATGTCTGCACTAGTGTATAACATGGATTTTACCAAGAACATAACACTTTTCTAACCAGAGAACTTAGCTTAATTCTAGGGGAAATAATTAATTTGTAAAGATACTTTCCTAGGTAAAGTCTATTTCACTGTAAATTAAGCAAACTGTCTTAATACTGAAACAAAGAGAAATTCTTAGAAGTTTAAGAAAAATTCACATATTCACATGAGAATAAATGACATCCTTCTGAAGATGATTTAGAGTCTCTTACCATTTGCATATGGTGTGACCATCTTCTTATTGGTCATTACACGTGCTGTAGCATTATTCACCTAAAAATAAAAATAGAAGGAAGGGGCAGGGAAGAAGTAGACCATATTAGGGAACATAAAGTTGCTCATGCAATAACACAGTACTTAGTTTAAAATGTAAATTTTAAAAAGCATTGATTTAAATAGTTAAAATAGCAATATAAAATATTAATATATAATCTTTAATTAAAATGCTTATTAAATGAGGCTAACAAGAGTAAAATGCAGTTTCTTGGTGTCCAAAGAAAAAAATACATGTACAAGTTCTTTGGAGATCTCTTAAACAGAGAAGTCTCTGCATTAGGAAATAATCAATTTGTACATGAACTTTTAAGTTCATTAATAAAACAGAGGCTTTTCACATAGGTCATTATACAGATTTCCAGGAAGATAGGACAATATATTGATTTCAACTGTTCTAATATTTAACACTGTTGATGAACTGGAGCTTGTATAAAATTTTACTGCTTGAGACTAGTAAACAAATATAGGAACTTAGATTCCCATGTTGACATATTTCAGGGCCATTTTGAATTTTCTAGACTACATGGTCTATTCGTTTAAGAATAAAGTTTTAAGAAGGCCTTGGAAGTAGGTACTTAAAATAATTGAGAAAATGAAGTTTATATTTCTTTTGTTGTACAGTACTCTCAACCTTTATTATAGAATTACAGAATTTAAAGCATTCTCAGTGTTAGGGTATGGAGTATTACAAAGATGGGATGGATAAAGAAAAGATGAATGGAGCTTAGAAGCCAGGATATTGCAGCCCAGTGTCAGAACCAGCCTCAAAGCTCTTGTACAAGGAGGGTAAAGCCTTACCATAGAAGTCAATGATAAACTGTGTAGTCAGGTCCTAATACAGGCTTATTTTAAAACGTATTTTAAAATACACAGAATATAAATGTGTCTTACTTTGCCTCTTGGAATTTATATCATGTTAAATGTATATATAGATAAGTTTGTATAATGTAAAGACCAATTTTAGGTAGAAAGAGAGTTTAGAAATGTCTTAATATGTCTTTTAGAATTTATTTAATGATAATTCCATGTAAGTAAAAGAGCTTGAAACTCCATTTACTCTAGTTTGACCCAACAAATCATATAAACATTTCACATTTAAAAAGAATGGGATACAACAATGATGAGACTGAGAGCATGCAGTTACAAAACACACACACACAAATAAAAGGAGAAAACAATCAATTTTGGAAAGAAGGGGGAAAGTGAAGAGTGAGGTTCTCACAGACAATGATTAGAATGGAGCAAGAGCTTAAACCAGCTGCTAGAGCAGAATGCAACCAAGCACTTAAAAGGAAAAATGGCCAGAACCAATCAGAAACCACGAGTCAGCAAAAGAGACCAACAGCTCCATGTAACAGAGAAAGGATGGGGAAGTATAGGGAAAAGCAAAGGGCCAAGAACTTGGATAAAAAGAAAAATAAGGTAAGGGAAAAGAAAAGAGAAAGTGTGGAAGGGTGTCACGGGCAGAAAAGAACTGTCAAGAGCAAAGAAAGAACAGTCATTGCTACAAACAGAAGGTTTGTGAAAGAGGAAAAGTAGGGGAGGAAGTAGGGGCAGGAAGTGCATTAATAAAACCAGCCAAACTGGAGTTCAGTAATTCTGAGTAAGATGTACAAGGGGGAAAAATCACCATGAAGTCAGTAATCAAACAGCTCAGGCTGCTACAAAACAATATGTACATCCAAAGTCCAGGCAGCATTACTCAACAGCATTGAAATAAAAGGGGGAAAGGAAGAGGAACAAGAAGTCAAATCACGTTTTGTAGTGTTAATGTGAGATGGCAGATGGACTTTTTTTTCTTAATTGTTTTAAAATTATATTTTTAAAAGCTTCTTCTCTAATGGTTGTTTCACTTACCGCCAATGGGTACCATCGCCAGCACTGTGTATAGTTACCATGGAAAGAGTGAGTCAAGTGAAGGGCCCTAAATGCTAAACCACTGGGAAGGAGGTAGAAAAAGCAAAATATGCAAACGTCTTACTCAAAATGGTGGCTTTCATATTTAATACTTTTAAAAATTGGGAGGGGGAAAGGAGCCAGTTAACTTTCACTGCATTATTAAAACGAGCTGACCACCAGGTGGCTGACTCAATCATAGTAACACTAAATTCACCTGTCAGCCAACAAACCTCTAATTGAAGGATTGTCTGTTAAAATTAAAAAATTAACTATTGAAAATTTTGATATTTAAATACATTTTTTAAAAAAATGACATGAGCTTTGGATTCTTTCCTCCCTCCCCATACCCTTTACCATCTTTTATTCATTGCTTATCACATGCTCATGGAGGTGAATTAGCCTCCCAAGAGAAAGAGGATACTGGCTGGCCCCTTGATTTATTAAAGGACACAAAGTTATAAAATCAAAGTTTTTAGACATTTTTTTCAGTTAGTTTTGTTTAGGCCTCATCACAGGAATTCAGAGTCTCACAAACTGAAGCAAAGGAAAAAAATCAAGAGAGCAGAAGGATGAACATTTTGGAGAAGGAAAAAAGTAAATGGAAAACGAACATACACACAAACACACACACAATAAATCAAAACGAAAAGCCCCAAACAAGCAAAAAACGGGGCAGGGAGATAAGTGCTACTTTTATACATTTTAGTGCAAGAAGTGAAGGACACAAAGACATGTGCACACATACAAACAAGACAGGGCTCCAAACGTGAAATAAGTGAGGCAACACACAAAATCAGAAATAAAAATATAAACAAGAAATTGAATTATTTAAGACATGCACCTCGATTTTACGGCCCTCTACCACGGTGCCGTGTAATTTCTCCCTGGCCCTGTCTGCATCAGCACTATTCTCGAAAGTTACGAACCCGAATCCCTGCATGCAGCGGGAAAAGGGGGGAAAACATGCACATCGTTATATTGAAATACTGATCTCTTGGTAAACAGAGAAAAAATATCACAGTATGAAACTGACATCAGCAACAACTCAGTAGTACTCTCCCAAAGTCACATTTTTGGTCCATGCATATTTTATAAAGGGAAATTAAATCCAGTAAAAGAAAAAAGAACTGTAATAATAACAATAATAATGATTATAATAATTTAACAACAACATAAAATAGTAAAATAAAACATAAGGCATGTGAGGTCAGACCAAAATTAAGGTATAGAGTTACTTGGGACAAACTATTCAATTATGAATCTGAACATTTTTAAAAATGTCTTACCCTTTTTCTCTCAATTCACACTGTTAATGTAGCTGTCTCTCTATGTAATACTAAAAAAAGTTCATTACACTGACTCTCTGACATTCCATATCTATTACTGTTCCGTAACTTCTATAAGAAACTGTAGGTATAATCACTGTATAATAAGATTTTTCAGGAGGTCTAATCATCTTAGCCCCACTTTGCTTGCTTGGCTTATATTACCATTAATTCCTTTGGGTACAGGAAAAATTTAAGACAAAGTCTTGATGTATAATTCTGTGGGAAGAGGAGAGAACTTAGTTCTTCCAAGCAAATGAAAATATTACGAAGCAGCTGTCAGTCCAATCATGATTTTTCTTCAATGCCAATTTTAAATGACCAGATTTATGTTACAGTAAAAAAAATGTTTGGCTGAATTTCAGAAAATCACCAACCCAATTCATTCAAATTATAAATTTAATGCTTATATCTATTACTAAACTTATTAGTAATATTCCACGTATAGAAAAAAATGAATAGTCAATAGGTAACAGGTAATGAGAATGATATCTAGTTTAGTAACAGCAGTTATAGACTATTCATTAGGAAAAGAATACCATCAAATAGCAATGCACTTGCTATTCTGAGGTAGATTATTTTAATTCATTTGTTCTTGTAGATACAGCAAAAATAGAATGAAACTCTAATTCACTAAAATAGACAAAGCAGAAAACCAGGGAATTAACTAACTTGATGTCTCTGTTCACATCATATCTGAGAAGATAAGGGTCATAATCATACTACCGATGTCAACATCAGCAGCATTTCCTACATACTGATTTGACTATTTCATAAAGCTTCATATCAGTTTTTTTTTCCTAAGTGCTTTATCCTTAACTTTCCATTCTATAATTTTATAAATAATTTTCTCAAGCTATTCCTACATCTCTAGGTTAGTAAATTCTTAAGATTTTCTGGGACAGCCTTCATTTCCCAATAGCTTCATTGTCCTATAGCATTCTTTGAATATTACATGGTTTTAATAATAAAAACTCCTGGAACTGTTCATTTTTACTGAAGTTCTGCTTGCTGCTTATCATCATGAGTATATGAAACATGTTCTGAACTGAGATGGTAAGCAGTGTGTACTGTTCAATAAAAAGATTTTATGAAAGCAACTCTACTACTTATTACCAAAAGTATCCTATTACTCAGGATTCTAAATAATGATATGGTTGGATGACGTTTCATAGAGGATTCCAATAAACTATCCAAACCCACAATATGGTTATCACCACTAAAGATTCTAGGAAGTGAAATGCTAAGCTGATTGAAATTTTTAAAATACATATTGTTTGGGAAGTATTACTATGGATAATTTCAATTAAGATTCTTTCTTAAATAATGTATAAATTTTCCGAAAATGTCAAAGAGAACATATCTTCAGAAGCAAAATTTGGTATAAACATGTTACAGCCACTTTAACACCTCAAGGTACAGGGCAAGTTATTAATGAATTATAATTTGTGTTTGACACTACCATTTGATGAATACAAGAGGCTAGTTCTTCAATCTGGAAGAATCCTCTAAAAAGAAGGTTAAACCTTTTAAGAAAGGTCACAAATAGTGATGAGTTTTCATATTATACTTTAAAAGCATTATAATTTGTATTCCAACTGATCCTCGAAGCCTTATAAATTTTATGTCTTGGGTTATATTAATAAATTATACATTAATATATGAATAACAATTTATGTGGAGACTAATACCTAGGTTTTTAATTTTAACATTTTGACTATATCCACATACACATATATACGTACGTACTTGGTTGTCTTTTTACTACAACTATAGGATAAAAAGGACAGATCTGTTCGTTTCACTTTGAAGGAAAAGAAACTGAGTCAAACTGAGGTCAAATATTGTGCTGGTTTGAATCTGTTGTGTACCCCAGAAAAGCCATGTCCTTTAATCTTCATTCACTATTGCTGGATGGAAGCTTTTTGATTATCCGTGAAGATGTGACCCGCCCAATTGTGGGTGGTAACTTTTGATTAGATGGCTTCCATGGAGATGTAACTCCACCCATTCAAAGTGGGATTTACTTACTGAGGCAACCTCTTTACTTTAAGAGGCAACCATTTTGGAAAAAAGCTTCAGAGGCCACGCAGTCAGCAGCCAGAGACCTTTGCAGATGAAGAAGGAAAACATCCCCGGGGGAGCTTCATGAAACAAGCAGCCAGGAGAGAAAGCTAGCAGACTTCACCATGTGCCCCTTCTAGCTGAGAGAAACCCCGAACTTCATCGGCCTTTCTTGAGTGAAGGTAATCTCTTGTTGGTGCCTTAATTTGGACATTTTCATAACCTTGCCTTAATCTGGACATTTTCACGGCCTCAGAACTGTAAATAGGCAACTTAATAAATTCCCCCTTTTAAAAGCCATTCTGTTTCTGGTATATCACATTCCGGCAGCTTGCAAACTAGAACAAGTACCCAGGGATTTTCAGCTAACTGAGAAAATTAAAAATACGAGAATCTGAGTTCAGTGCTTTATTAAACTACATTAGTACAAAAAACCTAATTTCCTTTTCTATATCTAATCAATAAATGTATTCTATGAGCCTTTTTCCTATAATGTTGATAGAGTATCTGTGACATGGTAACTGCATCCAAAAGAGCAAATGGTAGTAACATAAGCACTAACTTTTTATGATCAGTAAATGACAAAGTTTAATATTAATGTCTACTTGCATATGATTTCTTCAATAATTACTTTAATATTCTAGAACAAAATTTCATTTTCAAGGGCTTTAAAAATGTTTTATAAAGAAAGATGCTTATACTGTGATGAAAGGCTATCTAGATACTGAAGATAAAAAAAATAAAGCAATCTTTACAGACATTTTCATCTAAGATAATAGGAGGAAGCTTTGGGTCTTTCTGATATGAAACATAAAGGTAAGGGCTTTTGTTTCCTTTGAAGATAAGTAGCCCTTATGATAGGCAGAATAGTTGCTTCCCAGTTGTTCATGTCTTAATCCTCAGAACCTGTGATTATATTACTTAAATATAGCAAAAGTGACTTTGCAGGTGTGATTAAGTTAATGATCTTGTCATGGGGAGATAATTAGGTGGTTGAATTATCTAGGTGGTTTCAAACTAACCACAAGGGTGCTTCTAAGTGAAAGAGGGAGGCAGAAGGATCAGAGTGATGTGGCCTGTGATAAAATTAGCCATTGCCACTGCTGGCTTTGAAGATGGAAGAGGGCCACAAAGCAAGGAATGCAGGTAGCCAGGCAAAGAAAGGCAAGGAAATGGATTAACCTTTGTAGTCTCCTGAAGGAAAGCAGCCCTGCTGACACTTTGATTTTAACTTAGTAGGACCCATTTCAGACTTCTGACCTCCAGAACTGTAAAATAATAAATGTGTGGGTTTAAGTCACCAAAAGTTTCTGGTAATTTGTATAGGAGCAACAGGAAACTAATACAGAACTCTTAGAATAAAAGTCCATGATTAATATAACTGGCATTTTAGAATACTGTTTTTATTTACCTCTCTCTCATGGTGAAACTTTAAAAAGGTGATTTTTCTATGAATCCGACTTTATGCTTGCTCATCTAACACAGTTTGATTTAGTTTCAAGAACATTAACTGTTATAAAGGTTACAATTTTTCTTAGTATATTGTTTCTTCAATAAAACTGAGCATTAAAAAAATGTCAGGAACTGTGTTAAGGATATCTACAGGTAAAAAAAGTCATCAATATGAAAGTCTGCGTAAATGAAATTATGTTTAAAGTCTCTTCATTCTTAGAAATCAAAAAGTTAATGTCTAAAATTGACACATTTTCTTAGAACAGCTTTAAAATGATCACATAATGTACCCACTAGGGAAACATAAAAACCAGTCTAAATTGGTAAACATCAAGCTGAGATTTAATCTCAAACTCTTAAGAGGAAGTATTTCAGGTATGTAAGAATGTAATAAGGGAATATTTTGTTGCCTAAATTCTTCTAATAAAAGGTAAACAAGTAAACTTTTATTCTTATTTAAAAAAATGTTGAGATAACTTTTGTGTATACCAGCACTGTCTAACAGAAATAAAATGCGAGCTATGTAATTTAAAATTTTCTAGTAGCCACACTAAAAAAGTGAAAAGATACATGTGAAATATATATGTGACCACATATACCATAGCATCCAAGACCTCAATGAAGAAACTATACAATTTTTCATCTTTATTTATGACAAAACCACTTTATATAACTTTTACTGAGTAAAACCAGGGTCCTCATAATTCCCTGAATCCACCAAACCTCAGGCTCTTACTCTATGCCATTCCTCACTCTAACAATATATTTAACTCAATATTCAACATATTATCATTTCAACTTGGCATCAATACAAAAACATTATTAGTGAAACACTTTACATTCTTTTTGTGCTTGGAAATCAGTGTGTATTTTATACTTAGAGCATACCTCAATTTCAAGCGCTTAATGTGGCCACTATATAGCGCAGGTCTGCATACTTTAAATCTTACCTAACATTCTCAGTTTCCAACGTTCTTCTATATTAACAATTTAAATATATCAATGTTACATTAGAAATTTACCAGATTATTTTAGCTGTCTTCTGGAAATGGAGAAGTAGTGTATTTACTAGGTGTATAGCTGTAATTAAGATTTCTTATCAAGTGTGAAGGCAATTTTATCACCAACCTTTAAATACTTTTATATGAAATCAAGAACATATAGGAGCTGAGTAACTTTCGCCTTTTTAGACTGGCCTCAGATAAATAAATAACAAGCAATAGGATGAACACTATAAAAATATACTCTTATTAACATAATCTTTGAATTTTTCCATCTCAGAAAAATGAGGAAAAAAATCTACCATGTAATTTTTAAAGGAGAAATCAAAAGCAGATGGTAGTCCTGGGTGTGGCCAGAATACAGAAATTGAAAAATAAAAGAAAACTAAAGCCCATAAAATGATAAAAAATAAATTAAGCCCTTTTGAAATCATATACTTTTAAGTATAATTAAAAAAAAAAATTTCACCTAGCATTACCTATCAGATTTTACTGAAAATCACTACTGAATGCATCTTTAAAGGAAGTATTTTGACCATATATTAAAAGAAATAATTTTCATTTGCACGAAATCAAAAGCTAGGGAAATTGGCAAGAAATTATAGCACACTACTTGTGTCTAAGGCATGGGAATAGAGATTTTATCTTGCCTAACCCCAGCCTAAATTTAAGACTCACCCAAACCCAATCATTCCAGAAACCCATCTGAGGGAAGTAACTGAGAACACATTAACTAAAAATTTGCTAGAAATCTCAATAATTGTTGCTGTGCTCTATCAGGTAGATCTTTAGTAGACTTGGTAATTGGCACTACCTGAAGAGGTGAAGACCTTCTACATATTCAGTATTTATAACATGTCTCTTCAAGGGACAACTATAACAAGTTATTTTGATATAGCTTTATGGAAAACATAAATACTAGAATCTGTGCTTTTTTTATTTAATACACTTGATAATCATCACAAATTGTTATGGGGCTAGGTAAGAAATCAACAGGACGGTGGAAAATCTTAAGTTCAACAACAGAATAAACTTTTGAAAAGCAGCAAGCTATTAGTCAATAAAAGTATCTAGCAGAGAATGCAATGTCAATAATATTGGGGGTTGAACTAGGTGACCATTATTTTAGGGTTCTATTTAACAATCTATGTGAGAAAAAAGACCACAAACAAACACATGAGAATACTAGTAGTGGTTGATTCCCTTTAGTAATTTTCTTTCCACTTTATTCATTAAGCAACATGTTTTACCATTATAATGATTTTTTATAGGGTGTTATTTTAAAATGCATTATTCAATGGATTTTGAGGTCAAATGATTTATAAGGAAAATGGCAATATAATTTTTTGTTCAAACTGGGACATTTTGAGGAATGAAAGAGACATTAATAATTATGCTAAGGCACAGACATAAATTTGGACTACTCTGGATAAACCTTGACACATCGTCATTCTACCTATAAATTCTCTTCTTGTTATTTGTATTACACTTTGTCTTCACTGGTGGAATTTAGAAAATCAATAGCTATACATAGTCATATAATAATCTTCTAGATTCTATTTGAGTAAATCAGTTAATTTTTTGGCAGGGGTACCATTTGTAATCATATCCTAACTACTTTTTCAAAAGGATAGTCTTTGTTTCAGTTAATTACAGAAAATTAGACACAGCTGATTTGTTTTTATGCTTTTTACAAAGGAGCAGGGAGTAAAAAGATTTTTAAAAATCACATGAACTCACTTAAATATATATGTATGCACGTAGGTCCACATTTATAATATATATTCATTCCACAATCTAGATAACACAAATGCAGAATATGAAGGTCAAAGAAGATGAAAGAAAAATAGCCAACAACAACGAAACAACTATTTCCTAGAGTAGAACTTCGAATCTATAGGCAAGGCAGTAAAGGCAGGATACTTGCAGGGAGGCAGGGAGTAGCTATGTAATGCGTACAGTTACATTTTCAAGTGAGTATATTCTAGAGACCTGGGCCGACAGTCCCATTATTTAAAAATAAGATGAGTAAAGGGTCACATTTCTTCCTATGGAGCAATTTGGTTAAAAACTATTTCATATTTAAGTATGGCTTATCTCAGAATTACTTTGTAACTAATTTTATGTTATTGCCTGGAAAAAAAAAAGAATTCAATAAAGCTAACTTATGTACAGAAAAGCACTTTATTTAAAAGCCTGAGCAAACTTTTATTAACTAAACAACAGGACCACACAAGTCTCTTTTTTGCTTTGGTTCTTTTCAAGACACACTGTAATTCAATAGTTAACCTCAAACATAAAAAAAAGAAACTATATTTAATTCACAAAAAAGGAAAGTACTCATTAATTTATCTTAGGTATGGATCCCTGAGGAGGCATCTATTGGTATGACTCCAAAATAAATCTCTATTAAGAGCTTCAGAACAGATTCAAGGGATTCCATTCCAGCAAAGAAAGTTACGGTTAAGAATGGCAAAGAATGAAGAGAAGGTTTCATATCAGTCCTAGAAGGAATGAATTATCTGCTTTGTTTTTAAAACATTTATAAATCAGTGCAGTCTGTCTACCCTTTAGCAGCCCAAAGAAAAAAGGGGGCAATGAGGACACAGCATCAAGCTGAGAGAAGTGGCATGTTTCTGATTCCCCAAAGAGAAAAGGAACGCTTGTGTCATTACTTAAAAATGGAAATTACAAGGGAGAAGCAGTTAGATTAGGTGCCTTTAAAAATTTTTCGTAGCAGGCAAAATTCTTGAAGTCAATGAAAGAAACCTTAAGATCAATTTCCTTTGCTTCACAATAATTCAATCAAATTATTCTCCTGGTAAAAAGCAGTTCTCTATGCCTGATGAAATTATACTGGGCTTTCCATTGTTGGAGTCTAGTTAAGAATATTTTAACTAGTGCAAACACTTAAAACCAAAAATATTCAAAGTATTACTTTGGATAAAAAGTGTGGACAAATAATCTTCAGGTATTTATTTTACAGTCATGTGCCTCCATCACTGTCATTTTTCACCATGTAGCTAAGAAGTAAAAAAAAATAAAAGCATACCTATACAACAAAGAAACAGAAATCCACTGGGAAGACATTATAAGCAAAAATAGTCTCACTGGTTACAGTTTGAATAGATTTCACTTTAAAAATACTTACCAAGTAAGTGCTGGACAAAAGCTTGGGGTATAATTACCTTCTTGATAGTTACCAAATAATTATTATAGTCAGGACTGACTATAAAATGATGATTTTATTAGGAGCATAGAATAGTACGCATATTTGTATTAGTATATATGGGGGCAGAAGGCATATGTAACAATGTAGAAACCTGTTACTAATTTCCAAAGTATGATAAATTTGTAACAGGATATTTAAGAGTGGTAAATATTAATTCATTTATTGGCTTTATTTAGCTTTTGTCAAATTACATTCATAGGAGATTTAATCATGATCAAGAGCTGTTTTCAAAGTTCAACAGAGATGATCAAGAGAAAATTAATTAAAAAACTGCTCCAACCTGAAGATGTAAATGGAACTGAATACAGCAAGGTAAATATTTACAGACTTGGCCGTGACTGATTGTTTCTATGGAGTATATTTCACTTGTCGAGGAAGAAAACTTGCAAATAAAATTTCCCAAAATTCTGTTAAGCAAGTATTTTTTTTACAACACCACTGGAAAGCTATAACGATACCATGCCTTCATTCCTGAAAACCTTACTGCTTACTTTAGTGCACAAAATTCTAAATCACATAGGTGGAGGATATAAAATAGTAAATTAGTAAAGGAAAACAAATTTTAATTAAAAATTTCAGTTCTTATATAGAACACATTTAGACAAAATACATACATAAAATTATACATCTTACTCTTATGTACTCTTATAACACTGTTATTCAATAGCAAAAAAACTCTCACTCATTTTATATGCCATTTAAATGATTCTACAGCCTGAAGCTTCCCCATGTGGGTATGACTTAATGGAGGAAATGGGTTTATAGTGAATTCCTAAGACACTATTCACTGTATTTAAGCCTTGTTAAAATTTAAAAGAGAGAGCAAGTCAATTGAAAACATGAGACATTATATGTTCTAAATATGACATTTTAAAGTTAGATTTTTAAAAGGTATATTCTGATAGAATACAGATTCTCATAGAATTCTAGTTCTCATAGAACTTCATTCTTTCCGGTCCTCTCTATCTTCCTTAAAAAATAAGAAAGCTTAGGACAAATTTAAGTCTTATAAAGGACTGGTGCTTCCTACTTCCTATCTTCCTTACTGCCAAATTCTCTCTTAAAAGTTCACTTGCTCCTACCTTCCTAGCCTACCAATTAAAGTATTAAGATTTGGCCATATGATAGATTATTTTTGAAGATAATCTAACTCAAGGTAGACACTTGGGATTATTTTTTTGAAGGCTTGAAAAATAGCTTATGTTTCCTGAAATATACTATTTAAAATAAAGCAAAACCAAAAAGAAGCCAAGCACACTGGATATTGAAATGGAGCTTACCTTAGAGCCACGTTCATTAAAGATTATTTCTACATCTAGGATTTTGCCAAACTGCTGCAGAAACAAAAATAATAACACTTAATCAAGGGTCATTTCTTTTGAAAAAGGAATGGTTCCCGACCCCCACTATTTAGTTGATGTCCACATTTCTATTTGTTGGTAGGTCCCAATATACTAGTTTCTGGTTTTTTTCTCATCATTGACATTATCCATGTATAAGGGGGAAGCTGTTTTTAGAAGATTTCAGTATCACCCTAATATATATCTCTTCACGTGAATATGAATAAGGGATTTTCCCTGCCTACAAATTCTAAATTTTAAAATGTCTGTTTCCTGAAGTAAATCCAACTAGGTAGAAAGATACACTATTGAAGGCTGTTTTCCCTCCCCCTTCTGATTTACACAAATAATGTTTATTACACAAAAGTTAGAAAATATTTTTAAAAAGGAAAAGGGGAAACAGAAAATAAAGATTATCTACACTCCTACATCTTAAACACAGCCTTCCTAGTGCTTCTACAGACATAGTTATAAGCCAAATAGAATTTAGACACATTCCACATATTGTTTTATAACTTGCTTTTTTTTTTAACTTAATATACTATGAACAACTTCCCAAGTCAATAAATATATTTCTGTGTTATCATGCCCATAGGCTATATGCAATTCCATGACAATTTAACTTTTTTTGGAGACTAAGGATGATTTTATTTATTTCTGCAATGACCATTAAGAATATTTTTAGTAACAGTTTTGCTTAGTAATTATTTAGGTATTTTAACATTTGGAAAAACAATGCTAAAGAAACAAATCCAAATAACTCTATTGTTAGGTAGGTAAACAGTTGATTAGAATGCTATATACAAAGCACAGTAATTATTCGGAGGGGAGGTATACATAAAGTACAAAACTAATCAATACTTGGATGAA
This sequence comes from Tamandua tetradactyla, assembly GCF_023851605.1. Lineage (NCBI taxonomy): Eukaryota > Metazoa > Chordata > Mammalia > Pilosa > Myrmecophagidae > Tamandua > Tamandua tetradactyla. The sequence continues at coordinate 28,117,497 of NC_135333.1, forward strand.
CTGAATCAAAGCCATGTGCAGTAAATCTCCACACATCTTTTCGGCTCACAATTTTCACATATACCCTTTATCTATTTTACCTGGATTTCAAACCCGACTTTGGGAAATGTTAAAAAAAAAAAAACAAAACAAAACAAACAAAAAAAAAACGAAAAGTGAAAAGAGTAAAACAGGCAACATACTTTCTTAAGGGCTTGACTCATTCTATTCTAATCAAAAAACAGGTAATTAGGGCTCAAATTTCATAATAAGATATTTGGGTTTGATTCTAATTTTATCAAAAAACTAGAAAAATCAAGGAAAGAGAAAAATGTCTTATTTTAGGTAGGAGGGCAATTTATTTTATTTCTCTGACCCTCCTATAAAGCTAAGATTCATACAATATTTGAGTTGGTTTTCTTTTACATTTTCTAATGTATCCTCAAACATGCTTCTGAGGTAAGGATTGCCTTCCTTTTATGGTTAAGGAAAATGAGAAGAAAAGTAGCTATTTGCTGAGTTTACAGAGCTAATAATGGGAGCATGGAATGCCAGCTCTATACCAGTGATGCTGGCCTTCTAAGTAATAGTACATCCTTTGCAAGGAGAAATTTCTTTTGTATGTTACACCTTATGGGAAGGGCATAACAAATTTTGAGAAATCACTGATAACTGATCTAGGCAGATCTTTATTGGACACTATTTTCATGACTCAAGAGAAACCACACATCTGACAGATGAAAATGTACCCCATTTTTGCAGACCGCGAGAGATCAAGATTCATATTATCTCTGCTAATTCAGCAGAAAATTTAATAACTCATGTGTCCAGGAAGTTTCTTCTTATATATAACCTAAGTCTTTTATGTTGCCCTTCATATTTTCTGTTGCCCTCTTTTCTGTAGAGATGGAAAAACAGCTGGTTATCACTTTTTTGTGTGTGAAAACTCTTCTAGTATTTCAAGAATATCATTAAATCTCAGTCTTGGCCTTCTCTTCAATGTGGAAAACACATCTAGGTAATCAGCTATAAGTGATGAAACTTTGCTCCAGTGTCTGGTCCCCAGGAAGTAGCTACAACAAGATTTAAAGAAGGGCACATGCTTGTTGGCAAAGCACTAAGCAGCTATCCTAATTGAATTTTTAAAAACTATTGATTATTTCTTGGTTCTGGGGATCTTAACCATACATCTGACAGATCTTAAGATCTTAAGCTCCCCAGGTGACTGTCATTGTGCAGAAAAGTTTAGCAATCACTACTCTAAAAGAATGTATATATTTGCTCTTTCAGGTGAAACTAAGCATTGACTGATATATTTTCTAAATTTGGTGTGTGACCAGGATGACCAACTTGTCTTGGTTTACTGTAGTTTCTTGATTTTAAGCATTGGAAGCCTCATGTCCCAAAAAACCTCTCAGCAAACCAGACACATGGTCACCCTATGTGTATGTCTTCACTTATTTGGGTGGGTCGTGATTGGTTTACTGGAGTCCTATAAAATAGGAAACATTTTTGAGAATGAGAGATTCAGAGAGAGCAGAGCAAAATGACATAGAAATGAGAAGCAGCGTCCACCAGCCAGCAACCTTTGGAGATGATGAAGGAAAATGCCTCCCAGGCAGTTTCATGAAACAGGAAGCCAGGAGAAGAAGCTAGCAGATGACACCATGTTCACCATGTGCCCTTCCCGATGAGAGAGGAACTCTGACTGTGTTCACTATGTGCCATTCCAGCTGAGATAGAGACTGTGTTTGCCATGCGCCTTCTCACCTGAGAGAGAGAGACCCTGAACTTCATCAGCCTTCTTGAATCAGGTATCTTTCCCTGGATGCCGTTGATGGGACATTTCTACAGACGTGCTTTAATTGGGACATTTTCTCGGCCTTAGAATTGTAAACTAGCCACTTAGTAAATTCCCCTTTTTAAAAGCCATTCTGTTTCTGGTATATTGCATTCTGGCAGCTAGCAAACAAGAAGAGTGTATGAGAACCTTCAAGGCCAAAGTCTCAGAGTAAAGTAGGTGATAGAGCAAGGTTTCTAAAGACTAATGAAAATATTGACTTACCTCAGGATTTTTATCAAACTATTCACAGTTCTACACAATTAATAATGGATAATAACTCATTTGGTGGATTAAGCTTAATTATAAAATTCATAAAAGGACCTCAGAAACTTACCCCAAACATCTGTCGGAGGTCAGGGTCCCGGAAGCGGAAAGGAATATTAGAGACATGTAGCCTTTTAGGGGTAGATTTACTCTCTGAGTTTTCACTACTTTGTGTCTGTGACTGCTGGCCGTCTGTCTGTGCTCCCCCTTCTGTCTGCTAAGCAAAGAAATAAACATTGAAAGAAAAATAAATACAATTACTTCTCAAGAATTATGTATAATAACTAAAGTCTTCTCCCAGCCCCCCAATCATTCTCAGTGTCTTTAAGCAAAATTATAGTTGTCCGTTCAAAAAAGAAAAAAAACAAACAGCTATAATTGAGGGAGAAATTAAAACATTTTCAGACAAAAAAATCACTGAGAGAATTTGTGACCAAGAGACCAGATCTGCAAGAAATACTAAAGGAAATACTAGAGACAAATACGAAGACAGAAGAGAGAGGTGTGGAGAAGAGTGTAGAAAGGAAGACTATGAGTAAGGGTAAAAAGAAGGAATATTAGATATGACATATAAAATCCAGAAGGCAAAATAGTAGAAGAAAGTACTACCCATGCAGTAATAACACTGAATGTTAATGGATTAAGCTCTCCAATCAAAAGACATAGTCTGGCAGAATGGATTAAAAAACAGGACCCATCTATATGCTGTCTCTACTCAAAGGACATGAGGCCAAGGACACAAATGGACATTTACACACCAATGTTTATAGCAGCATTATTAACAATTACCAAGAGATGGAAACAGCCAAAATGTCCATCAACAGACAGTTGGCTAAACAAACTGTGACATTTACATAAGATGGAATATTATGCAGCTGTAAGAATAAATTTATGAAGTATGTAATAACAAGAACGAACCTTAAAGACATTATGCTGAGTGTGATTAGCCAGAAACAAAAGGACAAATACAGTATGGTCTCACTGCTCTGAACTGACATTAGTGAATAAACTTGGAATATTTCGTTGGTAACAGAGACCATCAGGAGATAGAAATAGGGTAAGATATTGGGTAACTGGAGCTGAAGGGATACAGATAGTGCAACAGGACTGAATATAAAAACTCAGAAATGGACAGCACAATACTACCTAACTGTAATACAATTATGTTAAAACACTGAATGAAGCTGCATATGAAAATGTTAGAGGGAGGAGGGCTGGGGCATAAATGAAATCACAAAGAAAGATAGACGATAAAGATTGAGATGGTGTAATCTAGGAATGCCTAGAGTCTATAATGATAATGACTAAATGTACAAATTTAAAAAATGTTTTTGCATGAGGAAGAACAAAAGAATGTCATTACAGCAGTGTGCTGAAAATAGATGGTAATTAGTATTTTAAAATTTCAACTTATGTGTGAGACTAAAGCAAAAAATGTTTATTTGGTACAAATTTATACTTTGACTAGTGCATCTCCTAATATAACTTATGTAGATAGTTGATTGAACACCTTAAGTACGTGGAACTTTGTATAGGACATGAGATTTTGTTGGTTTATCCAGGTGATGCCCCGATGAATCCCAGAGTGATTTGATCAGTGAGTGGAAAACTATTTGCAAACGGGGGAAAACTTAACATCCCCAAGTTGAATTCTTGATATTCTCACAAGCAGTGTGGGCAACCAAAGCTATAGGCTGAGCCCCCAGTCTTGGGGTTTGTTTATATGAAACTTAACCCCACAGGGGACAGGTCAAGCCTACTTAAAATTAGGCCTAAGAGTCACCCCCAAGAGAACCTGTTTTGTTGCTCAGATGTGGCCTCTCTCTCCAGCCAACACAGTAAGCAGACTCACCACCCTCCCCCTGTCTACATGGGACATGACTACCAGGGGTGTGGATCTTCCTGGCAGCGTGGGACAGAAATCCCAGAATGAGCTGAGATTCAGCATCAAGGAATTGAGAAAAACTCTAGAATGAGCTGAGACCCAGCATCAAGGGATTGAGAAAATCTTCTCCGCCAAAAGGGGGAAGAGGGAAATGAGACAAAGTGTCAATGGCTGAGAGATTCCAAACAGAGTCGAGAGGTTATCCTGGAGGTTAATTAAGTAGATATCACCTTGTTATCCAAGATGTAATGGAGAGGCTGGAGGGAACTGCCTGAAAATGTAGAGCTGTGTTCCAGTAGCCATGTTTCTTGATGATGATTGTATAATGATATGGCTTTCACAATGTGACTGTGTGATTGTGAAAACCTTGTGTCTGATGCTCCTTTTATCTACCTTGTCAACAGATGAGAGGAACATATGGAATAAAAATAAATAATAGGGGGAACAAATGTTAAAATAAATTTAGTTTGAAATGCTAGTGATCAATGAAAGGGAGCAGTAAGGGGTATGGCTTGTAAAATTTTTTTTTTTCTGTTTGTTATATATTTTTCTATTGTCTCTTTGTTTCTTTTTCTGAATTGATGCTAATGGTCTGGGAAATGATCATGATGATGAATATACAACTATGTGATGATATTGTGAATTGCTGAGTGTATGTGGTGGGAATGTTTGTGTTTCTTGTAATTTTTTTAATTAATAAAAATTTAAAAAAAAGCAAAAACAAAAAACAAAAAACAAACAGCTATCTATGTTGAAAGTACTATAATCTACAAACAAAATATAGATCTTTTGAATATTTATAGTATATTATTAAAATGGGAGATGAGGGACACAGAATCACTAAGTGCCTTGCATAAGGGCACATGGAGATTACATTAGGATAACTGAAGATACAAAAATAGTACTTTTATTCTTAGATTTTTAGTAGACTTATCTTTTGAGATTTTTCTGTTTCCAAATGAAGAGTCAATAGCGCTTAGTTGTGGAAACAATTGCATTTTTGGTCTATCATTTCAGATTCTCTCAAGGTAATAAAATAAGGGATTTTTTTTTTCTTTTACTTCGTTTCCTCTATGACTTCTAGAGTTTATGATTACTGGGTTGCCAAAGTATTAAATGATATTATTTATGAAGAGAAGACATCTAGTGACAATGGGCAATTTGCTTGAAAACTAAAAAGCTTTTTACTTGGAAACTAAGCTGTACTCTCCTTCAAAATTCATACAATTCTAGCTAATTTTATAGCACAGGGGGAGACATCTTTCTGTAGCCCTGAGCAAATGTGTATTTAGCATCAAAGAATCTAACTGTTGGAAATGATCCTGACTAATCTACTATACAACATATCAATGCTTTGTGTGCATGTGTGTATAGTAAAAGAGTGTGAGTGTGGGTTTGCATTTTTTATCATGAATCTCTTTTTGTGATACCCCAGGCATATGTCCATCTAATTTTTTTCACTAAATCCTCGAAATAAAATTGCTATGTGAGAAGCATTTCTGATAAATAACTAACAAGTGTGACATTCTAGGCATGCAAAAAGACATTTATTTTGAAGCATTCTTCTGGCAATTTAAGAACCTTATGTTTTCAATTTCCTATGAATTGCATGTTAAATTGATGGCTTGCTGAGCTGATCAAACCAACATACCTAAAAAACAGGATTAGGATTTGCTGTTCTTACTATCTCAATTGAGACAGAACTGAATCCCCACAGGTTCTTCTGCATCCTATAGGAAGGATCTCCTCCCTCTGAACCAATGTCCAAGCTAAAAGAAACTGAATCAGAAATGCTTTTGACTTGTAGATGTTAGGAACCATCTTGAAATGAAGTTTGAAACTTTAAAATATAAAGGATACTCAGGAATAAACTCCAAATGAAAACCAGCTTTTCAAGTGTCAATCTAAGTGATGGCAGTTTTTAAAAATTTCATTCCATTTAGGCCCTCAGATGGTCTAAATGTACAAAGATTTATGATGTAAAAATAGCAGAAAAGGGAAGAGCTATGAAGCAATGTTCTGTGAAAGTGCAAGGTTTTCAATCATCAATTTGAGCACAATGCAGATTGCACAAAATAAATTCAAGTCAAAGATGAAATTCACTAAGTTACTAAAACAGCATCATGGACATCAATATGCAGTCAAAGCAGTAGGCATCAATACAACTAATGCCATTCAAGCACTTTCAAATTTGCCTCTTACATCTCACAGCTGTATTACATAAAACACTTTCTTCAATCAAACTTTAAAACCACCAGATCTTATCTGCAGGATGACAGTGCATCACTCTGAGAGGAGTTAAAACAACTTATTCTACAAGATCCAAACCACACATTTACATATACATATACGTAGTCCATGCAACTTGAAATAATGTGTATGAAGAAGCCGTATAATGAAACCTAATGATTATTAATGAGTACTTATTTGTTGTTGTGGAGAGTTCTTTGCTGCCTGTTCTAGTTTGCTAGCTGCCGGAATGCAACACACCAGAGACGGATTGGATTTTAATAAAAGGGGATTTATTTTGTTGGTTCTTCAGAGGAAAGGCAGCTAACTTTCCACTGAGGTTCTTTCTTACGTGGAAAGCACAGGATGGTCTCTGCTGGTCTTCTCTCCAGGCCCCTGGGTTCCAACAACTTTCCCCGGGGTGGCTTCTTTCTGTATCTCCAAAGGCCTGGGCTGAGCTGCTAGTGCTGAGATGAGGAATGCCGAGCTGCTTAGCAGTGTTACCTTGCAATCTCTCATTTAAGCACCAGCCAATTAAGTCAAACATCACTCATTGCAGCAGACACGCCTCCTAGCTGACTGCAGATGTAATTGGCAACAGATGAGGTTCAACTACCGCTGGCTTAGGTCCGCAGCAACAAGACTAGGTATGCTCACCTGGCCAAGCTGACAACTGAATCTAACTAACACACTGCCCTAAAGACAATTTGAGGAGGAGGTCAGAAGCCAGACTGGTTAATTTTGCAGGCTTGTACTGAACACGTGTATCAAAAGTATGAAATTTTTAGTTTAGGGAGATTTGTTAAGTGGAAAAAGTGAACTATCATTTCTAAAATTCTCAAATCTTGTGATTTAATGTGAATTTTTAAATTGAAGCATAACATACATAGATAAAAATGCACAAATCACAAGTGTACAGTGTGAATGAATTTCACAAAATAAATACACTCATGTAACCTTCGAATTAGACCAAGAAACAGAATTCCTGGAGCCCCCTCAAGCCACATTCCAGTCACCATTCTCTTGCCAAAGGGCCACCATATATGAGTTCTAACTCCTTAGATAAGATTTTTTTTTGATTTAATAGAAATGGAATCGTATGGTATTTGTACTCTTTTGTGCATGGCCTCTTTCCCACAACCTTATAATTGTCTAATACGCACTGCTATAATTCATCCACTCCTATTCCATTATATTAACATACAGAATTTTTCAAGCTGTTTCCAGTTTTTGGCTATTAAGAAAAGTTTCTATAAACACCTTTGTTACATGTCTTTTGGTTCACAAGAGCAGGCATTTTGTTGAGTGTACGATGTATACATACTCCGCTTTGATACTACCAATTTTCCAAAAGGTAACTGTACTAATTTAACTCTCATTAACTGAGTACTAGAGCTCTAGTTACAATTACTGTAGTTTCCATGAATTATTTTAGTGGGAGGTGGCAATATTATAGTGTGGATTTAATTTGCATTTCCCTGAAGAGTAATGAATTATGACATTTTTATAAGTTTTTGGCCATTTTGATAATCTCGTTTGTAAAATGCTGTGCAAATCCTTTGCCCATTTTCTATTAGTTTGGCCTTTTTGCTTAATGATTCATAAATCAATAAGTTCTTTATGAATTCTGGGTTTGAGTACTTTTAAGTTCTGCAGTCAAGCCCTTAGATTTTTTTTCATTCTTAGCATATGATCATTCCGTTCTACATATATAATCAGTAATTCACAATAGCATCACATAGTTGCATATTCATCATCATGATCATTTCTTAGATCATTTGCATCAATTCAGAAAAAGAAATAAAAAGACAGCAGAAAAAAATTCATACATACCATACCCCTTATCCCTCCCTTTCATTGATCATTAGCATTTCAATCTAAATTTATTTTAACATTTGTTCCCCCTATTATTTATCTTTATTCCATATATTTTACTCATCTGTTGATAAGGTAGATAAAAGGAACATGAGACACAAGGTTTTCACAATCACACAGTCACCTTATGAATGCTATATCATACAATCATCTTCAAGAAACATGGCTACTGGAACACAGCTCTACATTTTCAGGCAGTCCCTTCCAGCCTCTCTGTTCTGCCTTAACTAAAAGGGTGATATCTATTTAATGTGTAAGAATAACCTCCAGGATAACCTCTTGACTCTGTTTGGAATCTCTCAGCCATTGACAACCTTATTTTGTCTCATTTCGCTCTTCCCCCTTTTGGTGGAGAAGGTTTCCTCAACCCCTTAATGCCAAGTTACAGCTCATTCTAGGATTTCTGCCCCATGTTGCCAGGAAGGTCCTTACCCAAAGCCCTTAGATTTTTAACATAAAAATTTTAATTTGCTGGTATCATCACCTGGAATGCTCTACCACCAAAATAGCTAATTCAAACATCCTACTTATCTCTCTACCTGCTTAAATATCCCTACCACAACATGATTTAACCTCAGTGGAACCTACAAACATTGACTCTCCGCTTCCTATCATTCAGTCATTACCTGTCTTCACTGCCCTTTCTATCCAATTTAGGTTTCAGAACCTTGGCTTGCAAATGAAAAAGTTCCTTCCAGTTGCAAGCCAAGGAACTCTCTGTTGGAGACCGAATTGTGCCCTCCACAAAAGACATGTTCAAGTCTTAATCTTTGTTGTTGTTGGTGTGAAACCATTTGTAAATAAGATCTTTGAAGATGTCATTATTAGCTAAGGTGTGGGCTCACTTGTGAATAGGATCTTGAAAGAGTCTATTTTGATGAGGTCAAATTGAATAAGGGTGGGGCTTTAATCCACATGGCTGGGTGCAGTCTTTGTAAGCAAAGGAAATTGGACACAGAAGTAGAAGCCACAAGTCAGAAGCCAGAGAATGAACCAGGTTGCTTGTGGTGAAGGCAAAGTTGCAAGCCAAGGAATTTCAAGGACTGTGGCAAGACAGCACCAGAACATTATTACAAACTCTGGGAGAAAACACAGCCTATTGAGAGCTTGATTGTGGACTTTTGGCCTTCAAAATCATCAGAGAATAAATACCTGTTACTTAAATCAATCAGTGTGTGGTATTTGTCACAGCAGCTCATCCAAATGAAGACATTCTCTTTGGTTGACCCTGCCAACAAAAGCTGCAACTTTGAATTAACTCAACTGTTAATTTCATCTGTCTGAACATGGACAGGTAACTGTTGCTAGAGGAAAAATCATTCAACATGGTCATTAACCTAAAATGGGCCCTCAATACTGTCTGTCAATCTCACCAACTTTCTTTAGCCACCTAGTGTTCCTACTTTCAAAAATACTGCTTCAAATTCTTTCACTCTCTTCAAAACTTCATGACTTTGCAAAGGAGAAGCTAAGCCTACTTATAATTATGCCAAAGAGGCACTCCCAGAGAACCTCTTTTGTTACTCAGATGTGGCCTCTCTAAGTCAATTTTACAAATAAACTCACTATCTTCCCCACTACATGGGACACAACTCCCAAGGATGTGAAATCTCCCTGGCAATGTGGGACATGATTCCCAGGGATGAACTTGGATCTGGTATTGTGGGATTGAGAAAAGCCTTCTTGACCAAAAAGGCTAAAAGAAATAGAGCAAAATAAAGTTTCAGTGGCTAAGGTATTTCAAATACAGGTCATTCTGGAGGTTATTCTCATGCATTTTATAGATATTTCTGTTTAGTTTCTAATGTGTTAGAACAGCTAGAAGAAAATACCTGAAACTGTTGAACTGTAATCTAGTAGCCTGAATTCTTGATAATGACTGTATAACTAAATAGCTTTTATGGTGTGACCATGTGATTGTGAAAACGTTGTGACTAACACTCCCATTATCCAGTGTATGGGCAGATGAGTAAGGAAATAAGAAAATAATGGGGGTGGGGTGGGGAGATAAGGGGTATGGGATGTTTTAGGTGCTCTTTTTTATTTATTTATATTTTTTAAGTAATGAAAATGTTCTAAAATTGATTGTGGTGGTAAACGCACAACTCTATGATGCTATTGTGCGCCAGTGATTGTATACTTTGGCTGATTATATGGTATGTGAATATATCTCAATAAAATTGCATTAAAAACTTACCGATAATTATAATTTGAATTATGGTTTTAAATAACTAAGAAATTTAAGATATCTTTAAAACAATTAGAAATTTGAACATTAAATATTTGATATTAAGGAATTATCACTGGATTTTTTAGCAGTGATAGTGGGGTAAAAGTGTTCTTATTTTTAAAAGTACAAAGTAAAATATTTAGAAACATTATATATTCTAAATGTTTTATTTAGAAACAAACAAAACACTCAGAGGTCTTTCCTTCTTTCCACTCTCACAATTTTGTTGAGAAATGGGAATTCCAGGTAAAACAGCAACTTTTTATACTATATGCCAGACCCTGCTCTAAGCCTTTTAATACCAATTAATACTTAAACAGTGTTTACTAGTTGCTAAACACTGGGCTAAGTATTTTACATATTTTTATTAATTCAATTATTTCAACAATCCTATCAGTAGGTACTAATTTTTTATCCCAATTTTACAGATGAGAAGATGGAGGAATGGAAAGATGCCCTAAATAACGGAGGAGGGACTTTAACCCAGGCAGTCTGGCTCCAGAGTATATGTTCTTAACAACTGCTTTATACTGTACTTTACATGGGTTATTTTCTTTAACCCTTGCAATAACACTATGAGGCCAATTCACAGGGGGAGAAATCAAGGCATAGAGAGTTAAGTGGGTTAACTGCCCAGATCACACAGTAAGCAGCATAGTAGGAATTCAAAACTAGGCCTCTAATATCATATGTTATACCATCTACCTTCTAGTACCGAACCTATCCTCTCTTCCTTTCTTCCCATTCAAGTAGAGAACTTGTGTTGATTCCATCCTCTCTCACTTACTTACTCAGAACCCATATCTGAAGTGGCCAGGATTCTCTTGGAGAGGAGGTAGGCATGGGGTTAGAGACAAGAAAGGCAAGCAAAGAGGTGAGGTGTGTTTTATACTTAAGAGAAGAGAAGTAGGTCAGGCTATGAAGGGCAGGACAAGCAAGAAAAAAAGAACACTAGCAAAGATGTAATGAAATTTATATGACCAGAACCTATATACATCTATTCTTCAAATAGCTCATCTTCTCAAATAAAATATAGATATCTGTCAACACTGCATAGGAGCCCAGGGCTTTTTATATTTAATAGTAAATATAATTTTTAAGTCTCAAAATCTCATTCTAGAAAAGAGAATTAAACACGTGTGGTGTTTCTGTTTTTGTTGACCCCAAACTTTAAAAATCCTTATAATAGAGGAAAAGGATTCATTTTTCTGACTTTTTCCCTTCTGAAACAACGGAAATATTTTAACTATTTACACACTGTGAATAAATGTGCTGACATGGTTTGAAGGAGAACTCTGGGCAATACTAGATGAAATTACTTTCTGAGTCTCTATTATAGGACTTAACACATCCTATGGAATAGGAATCTAATGAACCTCTTGATAAATTTGGGAATAATATTTTGGTTTATAGATTACCCATTTTCTTCAAAATTTATTTCTACCCTCGCTTCTTTTCTGTGAATGCCTTCATATCTTATTTTTACCTCGTTAAGGCTGAAGGGAAAGAGGAAATTCAATTTAGTACAGTAAAATTTTTTACATCATTTGTGTTTGAAAATGTCTAACCACCCTATTTTAATGACAGTTTGGGCTTTCATTAGAATTCTGGGTTGAAAAATTTCCTTCAGAATTTTGAAGGCAACTCTTAATTGTCTTCTAGCTTACAGTGTTGCTGCTGAGACATCTGAAGCCATTATGATTCCTGTCCCTTTGTGTGTGATCTTTCCCTCTATCCCTATTCTCTCTGGCTTATAGGGCCAACCAATTATTTCCACCATTTCAAAATTTCATAGTGATATGCATTAATGTAGGCTTGTTTTCACCTATTTTACTAGGCATTCTCTGGTCTCTTTCAATTTGGAAATTAATGTTCTTCAGTGCAGGGAAATTTTCTTGAATTATTTCACAGATGATTCCCTTCTAGACATTTTATCTTTCTTTCTGGAACTTGAACTATTCAACAGCGGATCTTCTGGACTGTGCTTCTAATTTTCTTATCTCTTCTCTTGCACTTTCCATCTCCCTGTGTATTGACTCTATCGTCTCAGATATAGGTTTTTGATCTCTCATCTGAAACCTTTGGAGCCAAATATTTATCAGAGTTCAGAATTTTAGGATTTTAGAAAAGCAATGTGATATACAACCCATAATGCAAAATCTTCGATGAGACCTGAGACAATAATATTTATTTAGTAAAATTATGTTTATTCACATAAGTGGAATAAAGACTTAAAATACACTGTTGGTTTTACTGCAAACTTAGGAAAAATCATTTGATTTTCCAAACATTTTGGAATTTGATACTGTGAATAAAGAGACTATGGATCTCTTATTCTTCAATTTCATTTTCCTGCCCTTCAATGGAATTTTTCATTTTGTTGCGATGCTTTTCATTTCAAGGGTCATTTTTCTTCTCTGAGTATATCTGCTCATTGCCTTAATTTAACTTAGACTAGCATCCTAGTCTTGTTTAGTAGATACAGAATCTTCTCATTTCTTAAAGGATATAAATGATGTTTTGGTAATTTGGGAGTTAGAGGGTTCCTACTTCCAGCATTGTCTCTTTTTTTACCTCCCCCCCCCCCCCCCATTTCTTTTCTGTTTGTTTTGTTCTCTACCTTCCTCAGAATCTAGTACTCCTTGGCTTGTTGTTCCTGATTAAGAATGGGGTGGGGATTAAGAATGGGGTGGCATGTGATGGCTAAAACTTACTGGAAGTTCTGAGCTTGGGGGGGGGGGTTGATGACTTTGGATGCATAGGTAAGTTAGGTAAGTGTTTACTTGTTGGGAGAACACCAACATGTATACCTTTAAGTCTTTTCTCTTCAACTAGCCAGGCTCTCCAGAGAAAAATCTTCCAATCTTCTAATTGGTGCTACCAGTTTTTGAAACTTGAAATTTTTGAGGTGTAAACTAAATTATTCTACATCTTTCCCTACTACCAGCTTAGGCAATCTGCTCATTTGGGTCTGTTAAGTTACCTACTAATTCGTCTTCTACTTTCCACCTTCCAAAATTATGCTACAGACTCTTCATATTTTATGCCTGTGTGTTTTTAGGAATATAAACCTATAAGAACTGTAGGTCATATGAAGAGTCTGTATATGAAGAGACTGCAGTTCTTATAGGTTTATATTCCTAAAAACACACAGGCACAAAAACAGTTTATTTACTACAGTTTTAGGGGAATTTGGGAAGGAAGTAAAATAGATGTGTATATTTAAAAGTAACCTGGAATCAATAATAAGTGTTTAATAAAGTCTTAAATTACCACCACAGTTTTCAGGGAGAAAGTATCCCCTAAGCAAATAAATTCCTATTGTTTAAGACAACCCACAGTATGGCATTTGTTTTAGCAACTGAGAAACTAAACAATTGTGCATACATATTTTAATAAAGGGAGCAAGACAGGGCAACATGGCCTGTGCTTCTTTTGGGCTGATGTGTATTAATTACTTTGGGAAATACTGCTTGTTTTCAAAATAGTCTTTGTGCCTCAAGTACAGAGAACTATGTTACAGTTCTTCTCCAATGTATGTAGGAAAAGGTTGAGGTAAACTAAACAGATGATCTCAGAAATGAAAGATGGTTATCGGCTAACAGCAAACTCAGAAATCTAAAATTTTTTCCCCTTTCTCTGTTCTTTACATCCTGAGATGAATTCAGATATAAGTTGAGGATAATTAAAGTATTTGGGGATAAGGACACATGACAAGCTGCAATGTGGGATCCTAGATTGGATTTTGGAACAGAAAAAGGACATTAGTGGAAAAACTGGGGATAGTTGAATAAGGTCTATACCTAATAATAGTGTATCAAAGTTTCTTATTGTTTGGTTTTGAAAACTGTACTATAATTATATAAGAGGTTAACACTAGGGGAAGCTGGGTGAAGGGCATACAAAAACTTTCTGTATTATTTTGCAACTTTATTGTATGTCTAAAATTATTTCAAAATAATAAGATAAAAAAGGTATTTTGGGATGTCAGATTCTAAACCCTATAGACTATTAAAACACAAAAAATGATTAGTTGGTTTAATGATTATATACAGATGCAATCGCAAACAAATAATTATATTTGTGTTCAAAATGTGAGTTAGAACTCCTAAATGGGCTAAAAAGCCCAGTCATTTCAAATTATTGGTATGGTAAATGAAAAACCCATTTAAGTTAAAAATTACCACTTCTAAATTAGAAACAATTTAACTTGTAAATTTCTTTTACATATAAAAGGTGAGTTACATAAAGCTTCACCTCCTACAGCCTTGTTCAAACATCTCAGGCTAAGAACAAAATTATAAAAGATTCCTAGTTGGGCTCAATTTCTTTTCAGATCAGGGTGGCCTTCAGACAAGGTTTTCAAGTGAATCTTCTTCACAGGATGAATTAGGTATTTTCACTTTAACACAAAGTCAGTTCTGGTTAGTGCAAGGGACATGATTTTGAAAACTGCATAATTCAAGACTAAATCTATTTATAGGATAAATGGATATTTCTATTAATAGCTAGGAGTAGAGCTCCTATGTGAATTACCAAGCAATTCATATGGCTCTGAAGTTAGGTAATTATTAAACAAATTTTTAATTGGGAAGATTCATATCACTTCAAAATTGCATGAGAGTGATTATATAATTTCAAATCTTCACATGATTTCATATTTGAATGATTCAAACTTGTGTGAAATAAGATTGCAATGAATTTTATTATTATTATTATTATTATTTTTGCATGGGCAGGCACTGGGAATCAAACCCAGGTCTCCGGCACAGCAGGCGAGAATTCTGCCACTGCATCTCCATCTTTAATCTAAAGAATATATATATGTCTGTATACACACACACATACATATAACCATACACATATGTATGTGTCTGTTAAAAATCATAGAGCAGCACTTTCCAAAGGGTAGAAATGCCAGTTCTGTAGAATGTTAACTGGTATTTTGTAGAAAATGGATTTCACTGTCAAATAACTTTGGGAAACACTGGACTAAAACCAGTTAATGTTTCTTAATTCTAGGTTCTTTCAAAGGCTTTAACGCATCCATGTTCATTGTGAATTTCCAAACGGAAGAATTCTCTTCTCTCTCTAAGCATATATTATACATATCATTTGTTCGCTTGTTCATTTTTGCAGAGTAAGCTGTAAAATTCACTTTGAAAAATTCTTCTTTTATCAGAATAGTTCTTAGGGGATTAGCTCTGAAGAGTTTGAGGGAAGAAAATGGTAAACCGGATAGTCTGGCAATTTGGATAATTTTATAAGTCAGGGAATGCCTATAATACTTTCTTTGAAATGAAATAATATATACTAATAACAATTATACCTAATATTTATTGAGCATTTACTATGTGCCAGACATTCTACTAAGTACTTTATATTCATTTTCTCACTGAATCTAAAAAACAACCCTAGAGGTAGGAAGTATTAACACCATTTTTACAGATGAGGAAAGTGAGTATTAAAGTTATAACTCTCTCAAGGTTACACATTTAGCATGTAGAAGGAACTAGGAGTTAAATCCAACTCAATCTGATTTCCAGGGCTCAAGATCCTTAACCACAATATTAAATCTTTAAAAACAGCTTTTTTTTTTAAAAAGAGAGTTACTCTTAAAATTGAGTTTTCCCCACAATATTTTAGTAAATGGATTGAGCAGCGTTTCATCATGCAATTTTATAGAGCCTTTAAAAAAAGAACTACAACCCATGTAAGTTAATCAACTAGATTTGTTAAAATTTAAAGCATTTTTTAAAAGCTTAAAATAGAGTATACAAACGGTTGAAAATTTGGTGGAATTGCACAGTATGCATTCCTCAGGGTAAAAATGCCCTAACACAACAATACTTTTCTAAAAAATGAAATATTGGTCCATGTGAAAACCAGGGTATCTCATAGTACTCAAATAATACACTAACAACGCTCATGATATGTTGAGCATAAAATTGTTTATCTAGTGCCACTACCAAACTATATTTTAAGCACAGAAGAGTAAATTTACTATACAGAACAATTCCCTATTTGCAGAAAATGACTTTGATTTATTTAAGAGACATGCTTATGCATATCTTATGTGTATTTGGATATTGTTATGATAAGTCAAATTATGAGAATCTAGTCCTGTTTGGACATTTAAATGTAACCTAACATTTTTCCAATAAACTAGCAATTTAATTTTCATCAGAACATATCTAGTTTTATTTTCTCAGTGGGTCGAATAAAAAGAAATTAAGAAAGGCATCATTCATTTATGATATGATCATTTACTGAATTATCAATATCACACTGTGAAACAAACTGTCATATATATATGTAATATATAAAAATTATATATTTTAATATTTTCCTATATATTTTATATAGAGTAATATATAAAAGTTATATATAATATATAATGTGAAAGGCAAACAGATCACCTTGATTTCTAAAGCCTTTACACAAAACCAAATGAAGCCTTTACATATAACCAAATGATTCTTTATTATTTTAATGTACTTTTTAGAATGAGAGAAATTTTGTGGTATATTCCAGCTGCAGTTCTTAGGTTTAAAATTGAAGAGTAAGTGGAAGCTGAGAAGATAAGACCATATCTATGGATGTCTTTTCTTTTTTATAATTTCCACAAGGACTCAGACACAAAGTATTTGACCAAAAACAGATTTCCTGAGCTCCAGCTTTGTTACTACCTAATTCCAAATCGTTGCTCAAGTCACTTAAAACTGCTGAACTCGGCTGTAAAAGAAGGAATTAGATACAATTATTCCTAAAATTTTCTTTTAGCTTTATAATTCAATGTTTCTGATCCAAGTTTAATGACTTCAAAAGACATAATAAAATATTTGTGAAAAATGTACAACTCTTACAGACAAGATAAAAAACAATCATGCCCCTAACTTCACTATTAGTGCTTCTTTGGCCTAACTCCCACAATGCGAGAAGCAGTAAGGATCAGTAGAGCTTAGCATTACCGTTCCTTGCAAGTTTTTAGTTCTAGTTTCTTTGGTGGTGACGTATATATGGACAGATGCAAAGTAGAAGAAGCAAAAGTTGTGATGCTAACAATATTAACAAGGTGCAGAAAGAGTATCTTGGGCCTTTCATGATTCAAAGAACAATTTTCTCTATTCAAAAATATCCATGCCTGGCTCTGAGTATGATTTTCAGTAGCAACTCTTATAACAACTCTAGATTTTGAGGTTAGGCTAAAGATTCCTCAGGATCCAACTCTGAAAATGTCAAGCTGCTAGCAAAACTCTGGAACTGGAGGATAAAAACAATTACTTTAAAGGGTAAACTGAAAAAGGATGTGGATATTTTGTGTAGGCTCAATGTCCTCCATCTTTTATTACTTTGGGGGCTTCACATGGAAAAGTAGATGGCTGAATGAATAAATTACTTTGATGTAAATTACTTTGATGTCCAAGGTCTCTCATTCTGGCCAAGAAATAGAACATGCTAATGATACCTGTACTGCAAGGTGAAGTTAATATTGCTCAACCATACTATGATCCGTAAGTGCTCACTTGGGCAGCAGGTCCCATGGTTAAAGTTAACTTCTTGGCTATTTTAAGGGGTCACCAATTCATAAGGCACCTTCAAGTGTTATCAGATAAAGGAGTCTAGTGAGGAATCCCAAGGGAGGATGGAGCGACTAAACTTCTGATAATAGTGAAGTACAAAAAACTGGCTTCAATATCAGAGAAAGGTTGTGTAACAAAGCCAAGAAACTCTGGTGATAATGGGCAATATAGCATTTGAATGATCTTTAATTAGAGGTATGCTCAGTAGGACCACCAATGAAGAGAACTGTAAAATTTACAGCTAATATAGTAAGGCAGTCCCCTCAACTATTTCTTCAAATCTCTTCTTTAGACCCACCACCTACTCTTTTCAAATCCTACAAATGATCCTTAATTGTCTACAGCATAAAATTCCAAATCTTTTGGGCTTGCATTCAAAGTCCTCCATAATTTAGCCTTTATCTACCTATCTTACTGAGCACTACTGCTTTAGAAGAGACCTCTGTTCCAACCAAACTCACCATACGCAGAATCTTCTATATATATCTCCACCTGTTACCTTTGAACAGTAGTTATCTACCATCTTGGTCTCACTACCCCTTTCAATGTGTAAAAATTACTGAGGACCCCATATAACTTTTTGTTTCTACGGATTACATTCTATTATTTATTATTTTACAAATAAAAGCAGAGAAATTTTAAAAGTATTTTAAAATTAGTTTTAAGTAACAATAAACCCATCATATATTAACATAACACATTTTAATGAAAATAACTTTTTCTAAGACAAAAAAATTTAATGAGAAGAGTGACAATTTTTTAAATGTCTACACTTACTCTATTGCAATACGTTGTTTTGGTTGAAGTATATGAAGAAATATCCAGCCTCACATAGATACTTGGAAAAGGGAGAATATTTTAACAGCATTCTCAAATAACTCTGGATATTTTTCTTTGATAATATGCCCAAACTTGACCAGTGGTAGTTTTTTAAAGGTTCCCTGCAATGTTGAATTTGAAACTCAACTGATGAAGTTCTCACACCGATATGTTAAAATTCATTAGACTATCATATACTTTGAATGCAACCACTACCCATCATGATTTTGTAAAATTATACAGTAGCCATTGGCATAAATTGGTTTGTGGAGTTATGGAGCTCTTCCAAATGTTGACACATTTTATTATACAATTATCACTCTCAAAAATCATTTGTTAATATTACTACCAGTCTCATCAGAAAAGGCTTAAGGGAATTGTCAAGCTTGCAGTGGCAGATCCAAGTTCTTCAAAATTCTAATTCTTGTTGCAAAAGTTGGAGTTTTATCCTTGGCAACAAATACCGTTAGCTTTTCTTTTGAAGTTACAGGCCTAATACTTTGAGAAAACGTTTGTCAGATACCCAAGTCTGAATATCAATTACACTTATAAGAAAAAAAAAAATAGTTCTCCATGAAAAAAACAACCAGTTCATTCTGCAACTTAATTGCACAAGTATTTTCCTTGAGCCAACCAATGAAACTTCAGTGTGCAGCACAATTACTTTATAAAAAGTTCCCATTTTGCACAGAGAATTCGAAAAAAAAATCATGTACTCAATGGCGGGGAATTAATAAAATAATTTTTACTGTTTTATCAAGGACACTATAAAGTGATTCTGCATTTTTCCCCTCCATGTGAGTTCATGGCAGTGATGAATATGTCTACCAGCACAGTCTGGTGCCACTGCCTTGATTCACGCTAAGATACCAACAATTTTACCCACTAATTGGGCAAAGCATACACGAAAAAGGTAAATAATGTCAATATTATTATGAAAATAAATTTGACCTCGCAGATCCATTAAAAACGCCTCAAGAACTACCACCAATCTGTGGTCGATACAGAGAGGAAAACTGCTTTAGAACATTGCCTTCAATGTCTTCCTCCACTCCATCAAGGGCTACAGGTTGATCAAGGTTTAGATAAAGTCATATTGACCTCCTCAAACCATTTCCCAACTAACCCACTTCACAACTGTCTCTTCTCTTTCTAGTACTTACTTAAAATTTTATTTTTCAACTTAAGACTTCTATGAGCTCACTGAAGGCAGAGGCCTTATTTTACATCTTTAAGTCTACCTAATGTCTAGCACAGAAATGTATGGGCACAGAACAAATATATAGAAAACTCTTTTGTAATGATAAGAACAATAATATAATTTGTGGGAAAGGATATAGGCTCTGGGAGCCAGACAGCCTATGGCTCATATCTTCACACTGGCATTTACTAGTTATGTGACCTCGGACAAGTTATTTAATCCTTGCATGACTCGCTTTCTCCATCTGTAAAAGTGGAGAAATGATAGTATCTATTTCACATAGTGGTTGTGATCATTCAAAGTGAATACATATAAAACACTTGAAACAATGTCTGGCACAACATAAGTATTCAAAGATACTACTTAAGTAAATATTTCTGTTATATATGCACATATTTTAAAAACTTATTTAAGGACTTTGATTAAAGATATTGGCTTGTATATTGGTAATAGAATAAAATAAAATTAAAAAATCCATGGAACTGCAGTGAAACCATGGAACACCACTATACAAACAGCAAAACCTAAGTTAAACTATGGACTACAGTTAATAGTACAATTACAAAATTGTACAATTTTTATGTGTTCATCAACTGTAACAAATGGAGCATACCAAAGCAACATATTAATAAAAGGGTGGTATATGGGAATCCTGTATTTTATGCACGATTCTGTAAACTCACAACTTCTCTAATTAAAAAGAAAAAGTTTCTAAGATGTCTCAATGGAGCCCTAGATTATAGTCTAATATCCCTTGAATGGAAGAAATATCCTCATGCTAGACTTTCCCCTTTCAAAAGGGAAAATTCCTTCACCTGCTATCACAGTTGGCTTTCTTATACAGCAAGGTTTCCAGGGCAATTTCACAGGTGATGAGAAATTCATAGTAATACTTGGTTTATCTCTCTGACTCTACTTTTATACAAAATGGTTAGCTACTTAACTTTCAATGGCTTCTACAGAAATTCCTAACCCTCTCCAATAAGTATGTCATGGTTTATAAAATTATTCCTTAAATCTAATTGCCCTTTCTTGTGCTATTTGTTAAAAGTTCACTTCCTCTCCTGTTTGGGGGAAGATATAGCATGAAAAGAAGAAACTGATCTACCATTTTAACAAAAATAAAAATAGGTAGCACCAAAATATTATATAAATTGTGTGTAAGGGGAAGGAAATGTTCTTATTGAATTATTCAGTTAGGAAAACCTTCCCCTTAAGTGAAAACTTCAATGTGCTATGTCTCCTAAAACAGAAAGTATTTATATTATTTGGAAGGATGTCTGAGAAATAAATTCTGTCACCTGAGCTGGCATGGCAACTGTTAATATTTTTAACAGTGTATTTTCTGACTGACATTTACTTTTAATCATTCACAGATACTTAATATACCAGTGTGGGTGATAAAAAGAGAGCAAGTTCCTGCCCTCTAGGAACATATAACCCAATAGGTAGTTAAGATATATACACAAATGTAAATCTCAGATTTGAAGATTATTCAACAAAGCTTGTCTAGTTCAAATACTTTGATTATTTGTGCCTGCTGACATCTGGAAATACATCTAAACATTTAAGAACTGAGGTCCTTTCTTCTCTGCAGGCAGGCTCAGTAATAATCAAATCACTTCATACCCAAGTGGGAGACCCCAAACTGCTATATCTTTGCACAGTATGGGACAAATTGACTGTCACACAAGTTCTCATCTTAAGAGCAGAAGCTCTCAAATGTTTAAATCAACTTCTAAAATACATTTTAGAAATAAAATTCCAGACTTCATTGTTTATTTATTTTTGTATGAGAAGTCCTTTATGTTCTCTTCACTAAGAAGATAAGACTATCCAACATAAACAGGATCTCCATTAAATGCAGCTGTAGCTCACAGTAATAAAAAGCACAAAGGCATGACATCAACTGTGACAACTAATTTAAAAAGATACAAGATGGTAAAAAAGCATCTTAAAGAATTATTTAAACAAGTCATTTCTAAAGCATTCCCAGCTTATTCTAACTGTATCATCTACCCTGTATTATCAGGTAGGCATAATCAAGCTCATTTGATAGATAAAGAAACTTTCCATTATCTTGGGAGGTAAACTATTTATTCAAGATCCAGTGTAATAAGAATGACACAATCTTTGACTCTATTGTCCTTCTTACTTTACTCATCCAATCAGTTGTCAAATCCTATATATTCTACTTTCATAATTTCTTATGAATTCATTCCCTCCTCTATATAACCACTGCACCCCCCTAGTTCAGAACTTCATTATTGATTCCAAGCATAAGACTCTTAATCAATCTCTCTGCTTCTTTACATATCTCGTATACGGCTGCAACAGTTTAATCTTCTGCAAACACAATTCTGATCACTTCATTTCCTTGCTTTAAAAACTTCAATAAAGTTCATATTTCTCAGCACGGCATTCAAATGCTCTTCCCAATCCATACTCAACCAATCTCTTCCTCCCACCTCACTTCTACTAGTCTCCACCAAACACACAAAACTTCACCCAAATGGAAATCCATGACTTTATCCAAAGACATTTGATCTTTCCATCTCTCCATCTTGGATTTGAGAAGCATGTTGCTTAATTCTTCCCACCAGCACCAATGCATGTTCAAATTCTAGTCATTTTCAATACAAAGTCTGGATCAATGCCATCTCCATCAAGAAGATTCAGCTTCTTTTCCCTCAAGACTATCAACACAGACCTCTACCTTTTTTATATTTTCCCCAAATAACTACAAAGTATCAGGTACTGTGATAAGTAAGGGAATGCAAAGATGAACAAAACAGACTTTCTCTTTTGAAAGTCAGGGAGACAAATGTGAATTAAAAAATATATTTATCTTCATATTTTGACTAGTGTACTTCCTAATATAACTTATGTAGGCAGCTTAATTGAAAATCATAAGTACATGGAACCTTGAGTAGGGCATGAGATTTTGTTGGTTTGTCCAGAGTGATTTGAACAGTGAATAAAAAGGTATTGGCAAAGTCCCCTTCAGGGAATGATGAGAAAGCAGGAAAATTTAACTTCCCCAAGTTGAATTCTTGATATTCTCACAAGTAGTGTGGAGAACCAAAGCTATAGGCTGAGCCCCCAATCTTGGGGTTTGTTCATATGAAACTTAACCCCACAAACGACAGGTCAAACTTATTTAAAACTAGGCCTAAGAGTCATCCCCAAGAGAACCTGTTTTGTTGCCCAGATGTGGCCTCTCTCTCCAGCCAAAACAACAAGCCAACTCACCACCCTCCCCCTGTTCACATGGGACATGACTCCCAGGGGTGTGGACCTTCCTGGCAACGTGGGACAGAAATTCTAGAATGAGCTGAGACTCAGCATCAAGGGACTGAGAAAACCTTCTCGACCAAAAGGGGGAATAGCGAATTGAGACAAAATAAAGTGTCAATGGCTGAGAGATTCAAAACAGAGACGAGAGGTTATCCTGGATGTTAGTCTTATGCATTAAATAGATATCACCTTGTTAGTCAAGATGTAATGGAGAGGCTGGAGGGAATTGCCTGAAAATGTAGAGCTGTGTTCCACTAGCCATGTTTCTTTTTTTTTTCTTTTTTTTACATGGGCAGGCACCAGAAATCGAACCCGGGTCCTCAGGCATGGCAGGCAAGCACTCTTACCTGCTGAGCCACTGTGGCCCGCCCACTAGTCATGTTTCTTGATGATGATAGAACAATGATATGACTTTCACAATGTGACTGTGTGAGTGTGAAAACCTTGTGTCTGATGCTCCTTTTTTTTTTATTAATTAAAAAAAAAAAGAAATTAACACAACATTTAGAAATCATTCCATTCTACATATGCAATCAGTAATTCTTAATATCATCACATAGATGTATGATCATCATTTCTTAGTACATTTGCATCGATTTAGGAAAAGAACTAGCAAAACAACAGAAAAAGGTATAGAATGTTAATATAGAGAAAAAAATAAAAATAATAATAAAAAATAAAAATATATATATATAAAAAAGGAAAAAGAAATAAAACAAAAGACACAAACAAACAAACAAAAAAAAACTATAGCTCAGATGCAGCTTCATTCAGTGTTTTAACATGATTACTTTACAATTAGGTATTATTGTGCTGTCCATTTTTGAGTTTTTGTATCTAGTCCTGTTGCACAATCTGTATCCCTTCAGCTCCAATTACCCATTATCTTACCCAGTTTCTAACTCCTGCTGGACTCTGTTACCAATGACATATTCCAAGTTTATTCTCGAATGTCCGTTCACATCAGTGGGACCATACAGTATTTGTCCTTCAGTTTTTGGCTGGACTCACTCAGCATAATGTTCTCTAGGTCCATCCATGTTATAACATGCTTCATAAGTTTATCCTGTCTTAAAGCTGTATAATATTCCATCGTATGTATATACCACAGTTTGTTTAGCCATTCTTCTGTTGATGGAGATTTTGGCTGTTTCCATCTCTTTGCAATTGTAAATAACGCTGCTATAAACGTTGGTGTGCAAATGTCCATTTGTGTCTTTGCCCTTAAGTCCTTTGAGTAGATACCCAGCACTGGTATTGCTGGGTCGTATGGCAATTCTATATTGAGCTTTTTCAGGAACCGCCAAACTACCTTCCACAGTGGTTGCACCATTTGACATTCCCACCAACAGTGGATAAGTGTGCCTCTTTCTCCGCATCCTCTCCAGCACTTGTCATTTTCTGTTTTGTTGATAATGGCCATTCTGGTGGGTGTGAGATGATATCTCATTGTGGTTTTGATCTGCATTTCTCTAATGGCCAGGGACATTGAGCATCTCTTCATGTGCCTTTCGGCCATTTGTATTTCCTCTTCTGATAGGTGTCTGTTCAAGTCTTTTTCCCATTTTGTAATTGGGTTGGCTGTCTTTTTGTTGTTGAGTTGAACAATCTCTTTATAAATTCTGGATACTAGACCTTTATCTGATATGTCATTTCCAAATATTGTCTCCCATTGTGTAGGCTGTCTTTCTACTTTCTTGATGAAGTTCTTTGATGCACAAAAGTGTTTAATTTTGAGGAGCTCCCATTTATTTATTTCCTTCTTCAGTGCTCTTGCTTTAGGTTTAAGGTCCATAAAACCGCCTCCAATTGTAAGTTTAATAAGATATCTTCCTACATTTTCTTCTCACTGTTTTATGGTCTTAGACCTAATGTTTACATCTTTGATCCATTTTGAGTTAACTTTTGTATAAGGTGTGAGATATGGGTCTTCTTTCATTCTTTTGCATATGGATATCTAGTTCTCTAGGCACCATTTATTGAAGAGACTGTTCTGTCCCAGGTGACTTGGCTTGACTGCCTTATCAAAGATCAAATGTCCATAGATGAGAGGGTCTATATCTGAGCACTCTATTCGATTCCATTGGTCGATATATCTATCTTTATGCCAATACCATGCTGTTTTGACCACTGTGGCTTCATAACATGCCTTAAAGTCTGGCAGCGTGAGACCTCCAGCTTCGTTTTTTTTCTCAAGATGTTTTTAGCAATTCGGGGCACCCTGCCCTTCCAGATAAATTTGCTTATTGGTTTTTCTATTTCTGAAAAATAAGTTGTTGGGATTCTGATTGGTATTGCATTGAATCTGTAGATCAATTTAGGTAAGACTGACATCTTAACTATATTTAGCCTTCCAATCCATGAACACGGTATGCCCTTCCGTCTATTTAGGTCTTCTGTGATTTCTTTTAGCAGTTTTTTGTAGTTTTCTTTATATAGGTTTTTTGTCTCTTTAGTTAAATTTATTCCTAGGTATTTTATTCTTTTAGTTGCAATTGTAAATGGAATTTGTTTCTTGATTTCCCCCTCAGCTTGTTCATTACTAGTGTATAGAAATGCTACAGATTTTTGAATGTTGATCTTGTAATCTGCTACTTTGCTGTACTCATTTATTAGCTCTAGTAGTTTTGTTGTAGATTTTTCCGGGTTTTCGATGTATAGTATCATATCGTCTGCAAACAGTGATAGTTTTACTTCTTCCTTTCCAATTTTGATGCCTTGTATTTCTATTTCTTGTCTAATTGCTCTGGCTAGAACCTCCAACATAATGTTGAATAATAGTGGTGATAGTGGACATCCTTGTCTTGTTCCTGATCTTAGGGGGAAAGTTTTCAATTTTTCCCCATTGAGGATGATATTAGCTGTGGGTTTTTCATATATTCCCTCTATCATTTTAAGGAAGTTCCCTTGTATTCCTATCTTTTGAAGTGTTTTCAACAGGAAAGGATGTTGAATCTTGTCAAATGCCTTCTCTGCATCAATTGAGATGATCATGTGATTTTTCTGCTTTGATTTGTTGATATGGTATATTACATTAATTGATTTTCTTATGTTGAACCATCCTTGCATACCTGGGATGAATCCTACTTGGTCATGATGTATAATTCTTTTAATGTGTTGTTGGATACGATTTGCTAGAATTTTATTGAGGATTTTTGCATCTATATTCATTAGAGAGATTGGTCTGTAGTTTTCTTTTTTTGTAATATCTTTGTCTGGTTTTGGTATGAGGGTGATGTTGGCTTCATAGAATGAATTAGGTAGCTTTCCCTCCACTTCGATTTTTTTGAAGAGTTTGAGGAGAGTTGGTACTAATTCTTTCTGGAATGTTTGATAGAATTCACATGTGAAGCCGTCTGGTCCTGGACTTTTCTTTTTAGGAAGCTTTTGAATGACTGATTCAATTTCTTTACTTGTGATTGGTTTGTTGAGGTCATCTATTTCTTCTTGAGTCAAAGTTGGTTGTTCATGTCTTTCCAGGAACCCGTCCATTTCATCTAAATTGTTGTATTTATTAGCGTAAAGTTGTTCATAGTATCCTGTTATTACCTCCTTTATTTCTGTGATGTCAGTAGTTATGTCTCCTCTTCCATTTCTGATCTTATTTATTTGCATCCTCTCTCTTCTTCTTTTTGTCAGTCTTGCTAAGGGCCCATCAATCTTATTGATTTTCTCATAGAACCAACTTCTGGTCTTATTGATTTTCTCTATTGTTTTCATGTTTTCAATTTCATTTATTTCTGCTCTAATCTTTGTTATTTCTTTCCTTTTGCTTGCTTTGGGATTCGTTTGCTGTTCTTTCTCCAGTTCTTCCAAATGGACAGTTAATTCCTTCATTTTTGCCTTTTCTTCTTTTCTGATATAGGCATTTAGGGCAATAAATTTCCCTCTTAGCACTGCCTTTGCTACGTCCCATAAGTTTTGATATGTTGTGTTTTCGTTTTCATTCGCCTCGAGGTATTTACTAATTTCTCTTGCAATTTCTTCTTTGACCCACTTGTTGTTTAAGAGTGTATTGTTGATCCTCCACGTATTTGTGAATTTTCTGGCACTCCACCTATTATTGATTTCCAACTTCATTCCTTTATGATCTGAGAAAGTGTTGTGTATGATTTCAATCTTTTTAAATTTGTTAAGACTTGCTTTGTGACCCAGCATATGGTCTATCTTTGAGAATGATCCATGAGTACTTGAGAAAAAGGTGTATCCTGCTGTTGTGGGATGTAATGTCCTATAAATGTCTGTTAAGTCTAGCTCATTTATAGTAATATTCAGATTCTCTATTTCTTTATTGATCCTCTGTGTAGATGTTCTGTCCATTGATGAGAGTGGTGAATTGAAGTCTCCAACTATTATGGTATATGTGTCTATTTCCCTTTTCAGTGTTTGCAGTGTATTCCTCATGTATTTTGGGGTACTATTCTTCTTTTAATACTTCTTTAGGATCTCAAATTAGTTGATATAATGCAAAATTTTATATATGTATATAGTGAAGAGTTTCTGATATAGATGAGGAATAGAAATCTTAACTCTCTTTATATTGATATTAAAGGACAGAGCTTGCACTTAATCACTGTCATTAGAAGCACAAAATCTGGGGGTCTGAAACAACAGGAAATGATGGAATAAGGAAAAAGAGAAAGGGGCATATGCAATGATGAGGAGCACTGGCTATGGTGGTATAAGCAGGTCAGTGAATTCTATCCTCAAAACAAAAACAGTAACAATTGGACAAACCTGTCAGAAACAACCAATTTAGGATTTTAGAAATCAGTCAAAGGACTTACTGAAAAATTGCTAAAGCTTAGTGTAATATCAGCAAAAGTCTATAAAACTTATTGCTTGGGGTTATTCCAATACCCCATTCCCTACCTCAATTGGTGTAAACTTAGTCTTATCAGGGAAGGGCTGGGCACAGTGACCAGCATCTTTGCTGCCAGAGGGGCAGACCTGATTTGGGGTGTGTGTGAAAGGGTAGGAGTATGATAAGCAGCTTTGAGAGCTAAAAGTATCAAATTTTGTAAGAACCTAACAGGTAAAACTCACAGCTCTCCTAGTTTGAGACTGTGGTCTGAAACATCTATGGCTACACAGGGTGTGGGAGTTATGTTCTGCAGTTTAAGTTCTGGCACATTACTTAAATCACACACACACACACACGTGCGCGCAAATGCAAGCATGCACACAAACATATTCCTCTCAGAAATTAAACATTCCAAAGTCATTACTGTATATTATTCAAAGTGTCCAACATCCACCAAAAAAATTACAAGACATGCAAGGAAACAGCAGAGTGAAGTGTGACTCATACTCAGGAAGACAAGCATTAACTAGAAATTGAGAAGGCCTGGATGCTGGACGTAGGAGATGACATTAAAGCAACTACCACATATGCATTCAAAGATTTAAAGGAAAATATAATAACAAGTAAGAAATATCAATAGAAAAAGAAAAATTATAAATGCAAATTCTGGAATTGAAAAGTACAATGACTGAAAAAAAATATTCATAAGATGGGCTCAACAGCACATATGAAATGACAGAAGAGTCAAGGACCTGAAAGAGAGATCAAAAGAAATTATCCAACCTGAAGAACAGAGAAAAAAATATTGAAGAAACATGAAAAGAACTGCAGAGACCTCTGTGAGAATGTCCAATGTCCCAACATAAATGTAATAGATGAAGGTTCCAGGGGGCGAGAAAAAAGAGGCAAAACAAATATTTTAAGAAATAATGGCCAAAATCTCCCCAAATTTTACCATACCGGGGATCTGCTGAGATTTTTGGATGAAAAGCATTACTCTATAGATCTAAAAATCTCAACTTATTCCAACTATGAGAAAAACAAAGAGAGCCACACCTAGACATATTGTAGTCAAACCGCACAAAGTCAAAGTCAAAGACCAGTGTAAATCTTGAAAACACGTAGAGAAAAGCGATTCATCATATGGAATAAGATAACAATACAATTAACAGTCGATTTCTCATTAGAAACAACTTAATCCCCATTTGAGTCCAGATGGCAGAAAGAAACATATTTAAAGAAGGGGCTGTCAATTAAGAATTCTACAGCTTGTAAACCTGTCCTTCAAAAGTGAAGACAAACGAAAAACATTCCCAGATAAACAAAAACAGAATTTGTTGCAAGCAGACCTACCCTACTGAAAATAACTAAAAGAAAATCCTGTTGGCTGAAAGGAAAATGACATCAGATAATAATAACTCGGATCCACCAAAAGCGATGAAGAATTTTAACACGGAATTGCTGCATTTATAATATATATGGCAATAACAGCAGAAAGAAGAATGAGGAATTGGATGAATGGAACTCCATTTTACCAGAACAAATACACATATACAATCCTCAGCAGGTTGTGATAAGTCAAAAATGTAATCCCTAAACCAACCACAAAGAAAAAAGAACAAAACCTAGCTTTTAAAAAGTCACAACGCGATTTAAAAAATAAAGTAAAAATTATTTAACACAAACAAAATTAGTAAAGAAGGAACAGAGGTACAAAAAAAAAAATACATGAGACTTACAGAAAACAAACAGCAAAATGGCAGAAAAATAAGTTAGTAGAGATGAGGTCAAAAACGTAGGCTATGGCCAAACACTATTTAAAGGGTCTAGATTTTACTCTAATTGTATTAGGGAGCTATTAGAGTTAAGGAGGAAAATAGCATATTTGCATTTATTAAAAACCTTATCTTGGCTGCTACACAGGAAAGAACCTATGTGATTTGGATTGGAGTGGTGATGATGATGACGATAAGAAAATTACATGAATTAAATTCTCTTAAATTTCATTACACCCTCTTGAGACAGGTACTATTATCTTCATTTTATAGATGAGCAAAGAAAAAAAGAAATTAAGTAAGTTGCCAAAGGTTATATTGCCAAGTAGAGGCCAAACTGAGACTCAAACCCAAGCAGTCTGATAGAGAGTTGAGCATGCAGGAGCAAGACAAACAGGCTGAAGCAGGAAAATGTTTTAGAGTTATAGCTTCCAAGACTTGCTAATGATCTGTATGTTGAGGTGAGGAAAATAAACAAAATAGTGAACCCTAATATAAACTGTGGACTATAGCTAATAGTATAATTATAAAAATATTAAATATATGTGGCCAGTCCTTAGGAGGCAAATTGGGAGAATGGAGTGCCAAGAAAGCCAACAGACTAAGTATTTCAAGGTGAAGGGAAAAGACAATGTGTAGAATGCTGCTGAGAAGGGTGCGTAAAACAAGAACAGAAAAGGGACGTTTTGATTTTGCAACATGGAAGTTATGGGTATACTTGAAAAGTACAGCATCTTCTTCTGCACTTTAGTTCTACCATTGCACTTACCTTGCCTCATTCATCTCTAGACTATAAATTCCTGGGTAGTGACTACGAGTTTTAATTCTAAATCCCTATCTTCTAATTACAATGGTTGATTTATATATAATTTAGCATTTATATAAATGTTAAATTAATGCAAAGGGTTTTCAGGTCTGATGATTAAGGTAAAGATTTCGACATGATGACATGCATTCTTTCATTTCTACTTCATAATTCACATACCGTAAGAGATCCGTTTTGTGTGCTGGGTGAGTTGCTACTCTGCTCTCCATGGGCTTGCGAACTTCCATAGAGTGTCAGGTTATGCTCACTGGTCTGGCCGGCATAGTCCTGAGTGTGTGGCACTCCATATTCTGTGGGAATTCCATTCTGTGGAGGTGGTGGAAATGGGATGGTAGTGAAAGGCTGAACCATTGCATCAGGAGTTGTTGTTGGCTCCTGGTTACCCTAAAACAAAAACGAGGAAAAAATGACTTTAAATTCTGATTACATAATTACTTTTAAGGTGAGAATACAAAATTCTCTGAATTTTCTCTTACTGTTCCAAAAAACTAGAACATTTATTGCCCCAAGTTTGGGATGCCAGGAAATTTCTCACACACAATAAGCTATGAAATCACTGTAGCACTGAAATTAGTTTGGGCTGCTAGTATTTTCTTTAGAATACTCCCTATTCTTTAAACCATTCATAAGAGAACCAAAGGGAAACAAATTAGTTTCCTCAGAGAAAAATTCATAGCAATACATAGAATGACATTATAAAGTCTCAAAACCAGACCCAAGCTTGATAGCCCTGAATTATTCTAAATTTTGCCCTTATTAATGTCAGCACACTTTAATATGGTTCTCCTCAATTCGATCCCCTCTCAGTAGTATAAATATGAACAAATATCAGATTACAAAAGTGACCTGAATCTTCAAAAAAAATCTCTTTTAAGTAAACAAATTCTTATTACTTGCCCCGCGTGGCAAATGTTATCTTCGACTTAAAGTGAGACTAAAGCAGGACAATCCACTTTCACTAATTTCTTCTATGTTCTTCAAAGAGTATACAGCTATCCCTTGAAGTTTTATGTCCCTTAATCTCACATACATATTAGACATGTTCTTATGCTCTTTCAGCATAACACAAAATCCACCTGCATAAACTTTCAACAGGTCTTACAGACTCATAAATGTAAAGTCAGCAAGGCTGCAGGTATAAAATACATTTTAGTAGAAGGAGAGAAAGAGAACTCCAAAAGTATCATTCTTTTTCAAGGGACCTGGAAAGCTTCTGCTTCTAGCAGAAAGAACTTCTGCATCTAATGTAGAACCATGTTGGATTAGATACTGGATAAATTCTAGTTCAATGCAACCTGAGGTTACTTTGACTTACCTATTGCCACCAATTATATGCCCCTATCCTTCCCTGTAATAAAAAAGGAGATGGGGGGTGGATTTTAGGGTGCCACACAAAAGCTCAGTCCTTCTTGAGCAAAGACAATGTCAACACAAAATCTGTCTATACACTAAATTTATTATCTGGAAAAATACTGTCTTCTTTGATGGCTACTACTTCTAATGGAAATTCCTTTTATGCAGAAACATTTTCTAAAATAAATGCTCAATTTTACTCTACCTTAATTTGTTCCCGTAACACCAAAATATCTAGTTTTCTTTAAAAGCTGTTCAAACACTTTATACTGCTCAACTTTATCACCAGACTATTTATATTCCTACTTCTCCAATGAGTAACAAAAAGAGAATGCCAAAAAGGACAAAATTATCCCAGAGCAGTAATTATTGTTTATCTCACAACCAATGAATTTAAAAATATGATGCGCCTATGTAACCACTACCCACAATATATAAACATATACATAAAACATTTCTACCCTAGAATATTCCCTTATACCAGATTTCAATCAACATTTTCTCTCCAACCTGCCCCCTACAACAGAAGCAACTATTTCCTAACTTATATCATCACAGACTAGTTTTTTCCTGTCCTTAAACTTTATATAAATGGACTCATAAAGCATGTATATTTTGTGTGTTTAACTTCTTTCATTCAACCCAATGCTGTTAAGACTCATCCATGTTGTTGCAAGTTCCAGGAGTTTGTTTCCTTCTCCCTGCATGCCCCACAACAGCATTCCAATTTGTGACTACAGTTTGTGTATCCATTCTCCTGATGATGTAGTTGTTTTCAGTACAGAGGCCAATTATCTTTATAAGTATAATTACATACTCAATAAAGCCTAAAGAATTAACTACAAACTAGTAGACCTAATATGTAAGATTGATATACAACCATTTTAAATCTAGCAACAACCAATTACTCAAAATAGTGACAAAATTTATATTGCAATAGAAAACATACAATATAATATAAAACAAGACCTGAATAAGTGGAAAGAAACATGTTGTTTCTGGAGGAATACTTAATATAAAATGCTAATCCCCCCCAAAAATAGTATGTATACCTAATGTCATTTCCAATCGGGAGCAATGGTGTCTGGGGAAGGAAATAGGATTAAAAACATTTGTATTTCAAAAACTATCAAGAAATTTTGGAAAGGGAAAAATTATGAAGTGGGGAATACTCTATCATATATTAAAACTTACTACAAAATCACTGTAATTAAATGCCATAGTAAATAGTAGGAACAGATGAAGTGATCAATGAAACACCGTTAATTCTAAAATAGAATTAACTAATTTAGAATAGAATTCTACAATAGTTTCTGGTTTCAAGCCAGAAACTTAGAAGATAAAGATGGCATTTCAAATCAGTGAGGTCAAGAATGGTTTATTTATCATATGGTATTTGCAAAGTTGGCTACGCACCAGAAAGAAAATAAATTGCCCCTCAACTCATACTCCATACCAGAAAAATTTCAGAGAATAAAATCTGGCATAAAAACTAAAACTATGAAAATATAAGAAGAAAATCTAGGAGCATAAACAGGGAATGGGGAACTCTTCAGACAGTAAACCTAAAAACTGGAAAGGAAAAAAAAGAAAATGACAGATTTGGCTATATTAGTAAAGAAAGAAAGGATGAAGTATGGGTGGGAGGAGAGAGAAAAGAAATACTAGGGGAAGGGAACGGACTTCAAAGTAAAAAAAAATCAGATGGAAGAAGTGTCAATACTAATGTATAAGAAACACACATACACAGCAACAGAAAAACAGGAAAGGATTTAACTGAACAATTCAATACAAATGGCTAATTTAACTGAACAATTCAATACAAATGGCTAATATAATAAAAATTTCAATCTCACTAACACTAATATACAAAATAAGCTCAAAATTTTAGTTATCAAGTTGGCAAAATAAATTTTAAACATTTTATTGAAGTATAATTGAAACACAACAAACTATGCCTATTCATATAGAGGACAATTTGTTAAGTTTTGACAGGGACACATCCATGAAACCAATACTACAACCAAGATAGTGAACATAGCTATTCAAAATTCCCAAAAGTTTCCTTGTACCCCTGTATAATAAGCATGGGTTACATTTGAGACGAAACCTACCAGTATATTTTTGATGTAAAAGAGAATGAGAAGAAAAAAATACAATCAATAAGAAAAAGCCAAGATGAAACTGAAGCACTGAGTTATTGTGCTACTCTTCAGAAAAATGTGATGACAAATCTAGAAAAAGAAAAATTCGTAACTGTTTCATTTTTAAAGTTAACTAGCATCAAAATTCAGCTGTCTCCAGTGTCCAAGAATCATTTCTACTTGGCCCTAAGGATGCTTTACATAAAAATCTTTCCTTTGTCTAAGTTCATAGAAATTATGCCATAAAATCCTTAACATTTTCACCCATAATCTTTCAAGGAAAAAGTCTATCTTTATCACCCATCATTTCTATATCTATTCTTCCATTATCTCTAGATCAGGGTAGTGTGTATGATTTCTACTCAGCCATTCTAGACAGGCCTAAGAAGGAAATAATACTCATCCATCTTCAAATTACTTAGTGTAGAACACACTGCTTCAGGAGCACTCACAGAATTTACTGGTCTAAAGATGGGTATCAAAGAGAAAAGAGTTAAAATTCAGATAGATGGGTGAGAGAGACTAGGAATATGCCAAAGGTCTCTACGGAGCTACAGTTCAAGTCCGGGCATCGAGAAAATCTTAGGGGAATCCACAGGAAAGGGTTACTAAAATAATCAGTAAAGATAAAAGACACTGCTTTCAAATTATGATTACTATAGCAAAAGGGACTTTTCTAATGCTCTTTGCTCCTCTGACTCATGTTTTTTTTATTCTAGCCTCCATTCTCGACCTCATCCCTGCTGGGAATGATACAAGTACACAATATTAACTCTCCCATAGGGGTAGTCTTGACAGAGCTGGCTTAGTCAACTGAATAAACACATCAATTACCAATAGGAGATGGGGGAAGAAAGGTAAAAACATTTTATATAATCCACTTGAAGCCTTAGGACTACGTGTTTCACAGAAAGGAAAGACAGGCAGAGGACAGACTGTTTCCCTAAAAGAAGGGAAATTGTAAGCATCTGTTAAGAGACCAAGAACTTGGTAGATTATTTTGTTTTATAAGAAATGTTTTCTTGTTTTTAAAATTATGTTTATATACTGAATAGGAATGAAATTGAGATAAGAATGATTTTCACAATTTATTTCATATACTTCTATAGTTTCTACATTTTTATACTAGTATTTAATTATTTAAAATGTTAAAGAATGGTTTCAGATTTCTATTGAATTTCTAGACTATATTTCAAAGTTCAGAACAGAAGCGCAATAGTTCCCAGAAAAAAAACTATGAAATAAGAATCCACATGGTTTGTTTCTAGGCATGAATTTACCTCTACATTTATTTAGTACCATAAAACTAAGCAGTTTATATTAATTGAGAAAATGAAATATTAACTTTCTCTTATAGTCAACAGGACTAGACACAATTGTTCTTTTCCCTAATTAGCAGTCTATAAACCTTTACTTCCACGAAATTAACAATTAACAATAAGAAGTATCATGAAAATACAATTTGTACCTCACCTAACAAGAATCAAATAAAGAATGTAACTATAACTCCTTTCTTTTCTAAAATATAAATTATGACTTTTAAGTGAAAATATGACAGAAAAAACAAACTCTAGTTACCTTTTAGTCCTTATCAGTGTGTCCCAGTAAAATGAAAGTTCTTTGAAAGCAGGACTTTTTTTTTTAACTTTTTTTATTAATGAAAAAAATTAACAAAACATTTAGAAATCATTCCATTCTACATATATAATCAGTAATTCTTAATATCATCACGTAGTTGCATATTCATCATTTCTTAGTACATTTGCATCGATTTAGAAAAAGAAATAAAAAGACAACAGAAAAAGAAATAAAATAATAGAGAAAAAAAAAAACTATACGTACCATACCCCTTACCCCTCGCTTTCATTTACCACTATTTCAAACTGAATTTATTTTAACATTTGTTCCCCCTATTATTTATTTTTATTCCATATGTTCTACTCTTCTGTTGATACAGTAGCTAAAAGGAGCATCAGACGTAAGGTTTTCACATTCACAGAGCCTCACTGTGAAAGCTATATCATTGTTCAATCATCATCAAGAAACATGGCTACTGGAACACAGCACTACATTTTCAGGCAATTCCCTCCAGCCTCTCCACTACATCTTGAACAACAAGGTGATATCTACTTAATGCATAAGAATAACCTCCAGGATAACCTCTCGACTCTGTTTGGAATCTCTCAGCCATTGACACTTTGTCTCATTTTACTCTTCCCCCTTTTGGTCGAGAAGGTTCTCTCAGTCTCTTGATGTTAATTCTCAGCTCATTCTAGGGTTTTTCTCAGTCCTTTGATGCTGAGTCTCAGCTCATTCCAGGATCTCTGTCCCACGTTACCAGGAAGGTCCACACCCCTGGGAGTCATGTCCCACGCAGAGAGGGGGAGGGTGGTGAGACTGCTCATCATACTGGCTGGAGAGAGAGGCCACATCTGAGCAACAAAAGACGCTCTTTTGGGGGTGACTCTTAGGCCTAAATTTTAAGTAGATTTGACTTATCTTTTGTGGGGTTAAGTGAAAGCAGGACTTTTTACATCCTTCCTTGAGTCCCTCATGGTGCCCAGCACAGCAGTGTGCCATAAGAATTCCCATGTCAACTGAGTTGCATTTCTCTCTCACGTCTTCACTCAAATGTCAACTACACTGACATTTCTATTTTAAATTTAAATCTCTACTTCTCCCTAGACCCTCATACTTGCTTTATTTTCTAATATACAATACTTTTCTCAGTTATTTTGTGTTTCCCCTACTAGAATGTAGGCTTCATGGGTGCAGGAAGTTTTGTCTTTTTGTTCACTGTTGTATCCCCAGCACTTAGAACTATGTCTGGCATACAGGAGATGTTCAATAAATATCTGTTGAATAAAATAATGAAAGGGCCATTGTTCTAGTTTGCTAATAGCCAAAATGCAATATACCAGAAATGGAACAGCTTTTAAAAAGGAGAATTTATTATGAGAGGATTGTATGGCCCATGACAAACTCCAGGATCTGTCCTGTAACTACTTGTTGAAGAGTGCTTTGAAAACTATTCCTTTTTTATTTCTTTGCTTTGCGTATATGTTATACTAATAAAAAAAGTAAAAAATCAAAAATGGGGGGACGATTTATTAAGTTGCAAGTTTACAGTTCTAAAGTCCTAAAAATGTCCAAATTAAAGCAAGGCTATAGAAATGTCCAATCAAAGGCATGCAGGGAAAGATATCTTGGTTCAAGAAAGTTGATGACATTCAGGGTTTCTCTCTCAATTGGAAAGGCACATGGCAAACCTGGTGACGTCTGCTAGCTTTCTCTCCAGGCTTCTTTTTTCAGGAAGCTCCCCCAGGGGTGCTTTCCTTCTTGATCTCCAAAGGTCTCTGGCTGCATGGGCTTTCATGGTTCTCACAGCTCTGTTGTCATTCTTAAGCTTCCTCCAAAATGTTTCCTCTTTGAAAGGATTACAGTAAATTAATCAAGACCCACATGGAATGGGTGGAATCACATCTCCATCTAATCAAAAAGTTAATATCTACAATTGGGCGTGTCACATCTCCATGGAGATAATCTAATCAAAAGATTCCAACCTACATTATTGAATGGGAATTAAAAGAAACGGTTGTTCCCACAAGAACAGA
Organism: Tamandua tetradactyla; assembly: GCF_023851605.1. NCBI lineage: Eukaryota > Metazoa > Chordata > Mammalia > Pilosa > Myrmecophagidae > Tamandua > Tamandua tetradactyla. Next base: position 28,155,218 of record NC_135333.1, read on the forward strand.
TCAGGATTAAAACATGGCTTTTCTAGGGTACCTAATCCTTCCAAACCAGCACAGTCAGATAATCAAGTTTTTTGTTTTAATTCTTACAGAACTGAAATATGAAAAAGTTGATCCTATATGAATTAGCACAGTAACACTCTAACTTAACGGTTTCAGACCTCAGTAGAATAAAGCAGAATAACGTAAGATAAAGGATGTCCCCATTGTGAAGAATGTTAAATGTGAGGACAGAAAGAGCATGTTACATCTAATTCTCCTTAGTATCTCCATGAATTTATTAAATTTCAGGGAACAGGCAGGAAATTATAACAAAGCACTTCTTAGGTTAATTGCCTTCCCATAAGCAACATAAAATACACCTGCACTCAAAAGTTAGATCTTTCAAATTCCCTTAAAAAGCTACCTATATTCGTAACTCTTTAATTTTAAAATTAAGATGGTACAAATGAGAAGGGGCTTTTCTAAATAGTTTTAAATACTGCCCTCCCCACAATTCTTGAAGAGATCTATATAAAATGGACAAATCTGGGTTATAGGACTATACTGATACTTCAATAATTCTTCAAACCAACTCAATGAATTAAACTGAAAATCAAACATTAGAGGACAAAATAAAAAAACACAGAATATTATTCCAAATAAATTTTCAGGGATTTTACCTTTGGCTAAAGCTCAAGATGACATATACATAGGAAAGGAATATGCAGCTTACAAAGAGTGCTAATAATTTTTTAAAATACATTATTTTCCAATGTAAACAAATTTGCTTATTCTACTACTTAGACATAACCTAAAATACTACCAAGTCCATTTAAGACCAACAAATTTCATATTTCACTAAAGTCACTGGAAGAGAGTGTGATTAAAATGTAGTCTGAGTCTCAGCTTTGCCACTTAACTATAGCTGCAAAACCTATGTTGCCTAGCTTTTCTGTGATTCAGTTTCTTCATCCATAATATAGCAACATTACTGTCATTATATTGTTGGGAAGAATTATTAAGATAACATATGTGAAATGACTAAAATCCCATATATTCTCAATAAAAGTTGTTCTCCATCTCTACCAGCACCAGATATGTCATATGGCCAAACTCCCACAATATCAGCAAATATTAAAATTCTACTAGATGCCACTGTAATGGATGTTAATGTGGAATAAAAATAAATAATGGTCATATTTATGAGACTACTTAAGAAAACAAACTACAAACATACACAATTAATCAGAGCAGTACAGATATCATCTAAGAAAAGAAAAATTAATTGCAAGTTTTTAGAACAATCGACTAACTAAAAAGGCAATAGGGAGAAAATACGTGAAAAAGCCCAAATTCTTCCCATTCTAGGATATATACCAATTACCAACTATAGATACACAACTAACAGTGTCAGGCACTGAAATGGATATACAACTAACTGTGTTAGGCGCTGAAGACATGTGGTAATAAAAAAGTTTGAAACAATCATCTCAGCAGTTTATTTCATGTTAAGGAGGTTATGTAATCAAAGGCAAAAGTCAAATACAGTTTAGAACAATATGCACGAGTACTGAATTGGAGATACAAAGGTTCGACATTGCCAACTAAATACATTCTAAACCTTTCTGCCAGTCATTTTACACCCTCTAGCACCCATATTAGTGCCATTAATTTGGTGAATGCTTATTATGTACCTGGTAATAATTCAGCACTCTATATACATTAACTCATTTAATCCCCGCAACTCTATCAGGTAGGTACTCCCATTATTCTCCTTTTACAGATAAGGAAACTGACATTTGAAAAGGGTAAATTTTCAAAATTGCTCAGCTAATAGCTGGCACAGGCAGAATCGAATCCAAATCTAAGCCTGAGCATAATTCTATGTTGTAATGAATCTAGATTATTCAGTATTCCTCAAATATGGTGCTTTCCCAATAGCCAGACAGTTGTAGCAGGAAACAGTATCTTTCCCATGTTGCGTCCTTTGCCAAGAATATTCAATGCACTATGAAAAATTCAGATGATCATAAAGAGTTAACTCAAATAATCCCTTCTCCATGAAGTCATCCCTAGAAAGCAAATATGATGTAAAGCAGGGGTCAACAAACTTTTTCTGTAAAGGGTAAGCAAATATTTTAGGATTTGCAGGGAAGTCTGTTAAAACAACTCAACTTCCATATTAAATTTGAACAGTAATTGTTATTATTTCTAGATTTTGAGAGGCTTGCTATATATGAGTAACCTGGTATTTAGAGATAGTAACAAAGCCATCAGGTCAGGATTAAGGTAATTTGGAATACAGAGGTATGGAAGACATTGTATTTTAGAACTTCACCTACTATATGAGACCAAAGGAAGAAAGGTTATTTTGCCCAAAACCTAAATTTTCTTTAGCACATAATTTAACTCAACTTGTCTGGATAGATCATTTAAACAGCCCAAACACAGGGAATCCAGAAAGGGAATGAGGGCCTGTAATCCTATATAGCTTAATGTACTGTCTGGATACATCCCAGAGTATGTTAAGCAGATAATCAAAAAATATTGGTAAAGTCCCTTCAGGGATGGGAGAAAATATATGGAACTATTAAATGTTACCACTAGGGAATCCCCTGATACTGTTTCAGACATTACGGACTTCAAAGTTAATAGGCCAAGCCCTTGATCTTGAGGGCTTGCTCTTATGAAGCTCACTTATATAGTAGAGAAGCTTAGCCTACCTATATTTATGCCTAAGAGTTACTTTCAGCATACCTCTTTTGTTGCTCAGATGTGGCCTCTCTCTCTCCAGGCCAACTCTGCAAGTGAAATCATTAACTTCTCTATGTGGTATATGACATCCAGGGGTGTAAGTTTCCCTGGTGGCATGGAAAAGACTCCCAGGGTTGAGCCTGGCCCTAGCACTGTGGGATTGATGATGCCATCCTGACTAAAAGGGGAAAAAGAAGTATAAAAAATAAGGTATCAGTGGCTGAAAGAGTTCAAACAGAGTCGAGAGGCTGCTCTGGAGGCTACTCTTATGCAAGCTTCAGCTAAACATTGCTCCCTACCATAACTTACCAAACCAAAACCAAAACCATTCCCGCCAAACCTGAACAACACCTAGGGCTTTACATGAGATTCTACAAAAGTTCCATGCACTAAGATTACTTTCCAGAAACCTACAACCTCCAGATCATTCCCAGGTCAGATAAGTCCTAACATCCAAAGGGGCCAGTCTCTCCAGAACATCAACTAGCTCCATCCCCTTATCTCATATTATCAATAACCCTTCCAACATGAAAAGTTAGAATGGGCATAGCCCAAATAACTCTAAAGAGTGGGAGAAATATCAAACAAGATAGTAGGCTTATACAGAGAAGGAAAGATTTAACAGATGAGTGTGAGTGCTGAATTATATTGGTATTTCTTTTAGTCTCCAGTATCTTAGAGCAGCTAGTAATAAAAACCTAAAATTGTAGGACTGCAACCCATACCAAACTCTGAATTCTGTTCTATAACTAATTGTTGTGGTGTGCCTCGAAATTTAGTGCTTTTTTGTATATGTTATTTTTCACAAAAGAAGAAAAAGAAGTTGATTATAATGATGAATACACAGTTATGTGATGATACTGTGAACCAATGATTGTACATCATGCAATCATTTTGGATTACACATGTAATCATTCTAGATTATTACATGGTGTGCCAGTTTGAAAGGATTCGGAACCCTAGAAAAGTCATGTTTTAATTCTGATTCATGTTGTGGAGCCAGACATTTCTTTTAATCCCAACTGTAGGTTGGAAACTTTATTAGATTATCTCCATGGAGATGTGACACCCAATTGTGGGTATTAACCTTTGATTAGAGGGCCATGTGACTCCACCCATTCCAGGGGGTCTTGATTCGTTTACTGGAATCCTTTTAAAGAGGAAACATTTTGGAAAGAGCCAGAGAACCATGGAAGTCCAGGAAGCCAGAGACCTTTGGAGATGAAGAAGGAAAATGCCCCTAGGGGAGCTTCATGAAAGAAGAAGCCTGGAGGGAAAGCTAGCAGACGTTGTCACCATGTCCACCATGTGCCTTTCCAGTTGAGAGAGAAACCCTGAACTTCATACGCCTTTCTTGAGTGAAGATAACATCTTGTTGGTGCCTTAATTGGGGCATTTTTATAGATGTGTTTTAATTTGGACATTTTCATGGACTTAGGACTGTAAACTTGCAACTTAATAAATAAATTCCCCTTTTTAAAAAGGCAGTAGTGTCTCTGGTATATTGCATTCTGGCAGCTAGCAAAGTAGAACACATAGTATGTGAATATACATCAAGAAAAGTGTATTAAAATAAAAAATTAAAAATAAATTAAAAACTACTTGACTCTGCTGCTACAGAAGCTATTATATGCAAATTATAGGGCACGTACAGGCTTGGCCAATAAGAATACTGTAAACTTGTCTCCAAATCTAATCTTCAACACACACACACACACACACACGGGCACCTCTTTTTTGAAGTATTCAGGGAGAAAAAGCAGACCAACCCCTTCCCTGAAGTTGAGCTCTGTCATCTCACAGCAATAAATATTTGAACAGGAAAATAAATATTTCAGAACAAAGTCATTCAAGCCAATAGCCTAGTAGGTTAAAAATGACAAGCTCTATATCAGGTTTAACATATCCTGTGTTACCATAACAGTATTTAGAACCTCAAACATCTATGAATCAATCATTTCTTCTACGCAAGAAGAAACTACAAGAGGTACTCCAGTTAGCTTATCTGCTTCCTAGGACATGGAAGGCCCTAATACACAAGTAACGGTTAGCTGTCTATTCTATTCAGTGTAATTGGTGATTTGCACCCACACATGATTATTTTTTATCTCAGATCAAAACTTTACTACAATTTAATTTACTCATTTGTCCATGTCTTCATTGACAACTAAGTTTGAATCTTTTTTTCATATTTTAAACTGGAATATCCTTGAAAAAAGTTATAACTCAAGTTCAGAATAAAACATGGTGAGATTCTGTAGTACTTTCTGAATCACAAAATATTTCTGAATGCTTTATAGATTATGCATGGTCCATTTCTTTCAAATTGATAATTCATGTGATATACATATATTAACAAATATTTTTCCTGTCTCCCAGAGCAAAATTGCTTTTTGTCTACAACCACTGTTACATGACAGTTTATATTTCTTCAAATCATCTCACAAGTAAAGTCCCCAAGTAAACCAGGGACTGAATTACATACTTCTCCATTATAACTTCCTCACCAAATAGTGAGTACTCAGTGATTGATCTTTAGAAAATACCTGCTAAATTGAATTAGTCAGAACACCCTAGGTGAAAACCTACTTCTCAAGTACAAGTCCATAAAAACTGCTTGGAAATTTTGAGGGAACCCTTCCCTCAAAAGCTTTAGCAATTTTAATGACCTACAGGTAACTCACCATAATATAAATAACATTCCATAAGTATTAATCACAGAAAATGGGTTATTATAGTGCCAGTAGAATACATATATAATAACTAAATGGCTACACGTGACAGTCTATGTTATATTCCGTGGGAAATGAAAAGAAAAATGAGCATCTCTGTTCTTACTCTTACCCAGGCCATCCCAATAATCTTTTAACAGTTCTCATTTTCTTCTAACTTTACCCTCATAATAATCAGTTTTCCAAGCAATTGCCAGAATGATCTTTCTAAAGTAAAACCTAAATTTGTTAATGTTAAATTAATCCCCTTAAAATCCTAGGCTCCCCCCAATGGGATGCCTAAAATCCCTGGATGCAATACTTACGGTCCCAAGCCGAAAAACTACGTATGGAATTCATGACACTTCATTTGCTAGCCCCTGCATACCTCACCTATTTCAACTTGCTATCAAATATTTATTTTGTACCTACACTGTTGTAGATGTTGGAGGAACAATAGTGATTAAAAAGACAAATTCCCTACCCTCATGGAGTATACATTCTTGTATGGAGAGACAAGTAAACAGATAAAACCTGTATGCCACAGAGATAAATAAAGTCAGAAAGAAGGCTGAGGGGTATCTGTGCTGAGAGGGATCAGTGATTGCTACTTTCTACAGGGTCATCAGGGAGGATAATATTTGAGTGGAGACCTGGAGAAATAAAGGAGCAAGCCATGTATATATCTGGGGGAAGAGCACTACAGAAAAAGGGAACAAAAATGCAAAGGCCCAGAGGTGAAAACAAGCTTGTCTTATTCTGAAATCAAGGAGGCCCGTGTGATTGAATTGGAATAAGCAAGGAACAGAGCGGTAACAGATGAAGTGAGAAAGGAGGCAGTGGGGAAGGAGTGATGAGAGGTAGAAATCATGTAAAGCTTACAGCCACTGCAAGGATATGGGCTTTTATTCTCCATGAAATGGAAAGACACAGGAGATTCTGATAGAGAAGTGGCAAGATCAGATTGGTTTTAAATGAATCAGTTTGCAAAGGCAAAAACAAGCAGACCAGTTAGAAGGTTATAATCCACCTGAGAGATGACAGTGGCTTGGCACGAGAGTACTAGTTTATATGCATCAAATTCTAGAAAACACCTTGTGCTGTTTCACTCTGCAGTTTCTTTGCACTCGCTATTCTACTTTGAAAGCCTTTCCCCTTCCTACCCTTCTGGCAAACTCGTACACTATCTGTAATATGCAGTTTTAACTTCACTCTAGAGATTTTGCTGATTCATGCAGATAGAAAAAAAAATTTCCTCCTTTTACTCCTCTGAATCTAACACTTAACTTACACTTACAGTCTATAAAACTGTTTGTTTACTTAGTTGTTACCTCTACAGCACACGAACTCTTTGAAGGCAGGTAATTGTGCAGGTCTAATCCATCTTTGTATATTCAGTGACTGCCTCAAAAGCACTCACTAAGTATTTGTTAAAGGAGTAAGAGAAGTCAGAACTTAGTACAGTATATAAATAACTACAGACTTCTGTTATTTTTTAAAGTTATAACCAAAATATGACTTGGGAGTACAGGAAGAGACCCAATCCAACATGGGGAATAAAGATGACACGAGGAAAAGAAGACAAGGAGATCAGTTAGCTGGATACTACAAACTTTGAAGGGACTTAAAATAAGGCCATGAACTACAGTAGTAACAGAGGGATGTAGATTTAGGGAACAAGTGCTAGAGACAATGCACGCAAAGGCCAAATCAGGAGAACCTGGCAAAGGGTATGAGGGAGAAGACTCCTAGATTTCAGACCTAGGGGACTGTACAGTAATGGTGAGCAATGCAGGCAAGGATTAGAAAGAGAAAGGATCAAATCTAGAAATCCAACTCTCTTCAAAAAAGATTATTCTGTTAAAAATTACTAATTAGATTTTATCTTTCAAATATTTGAAGTTCATTCGTTTTTCAAATGCCTTCTAAAAGATCTTTGATAGTTATTTCTAGGGTATTTGGGTAATTCTTGTCTTTCATAAAATTTAATTTTTATTTTAACCAAATTAATGCATGTACATGATAGCAAACCAAATGGTTACAGAAGAGCCTATGATGAAAAGGAGCAGTTTCTTGTCTTTTCCTTGTCAGCCCTCTGAGGAGTGACCATCTTTTAATGGTTTCTTAAAAGAAAGGTTCCAATGCTGCTGTTAGGAATTATGAACTGCTCACACTTCTCACACTGTGCACAAAGTGCAGGATCTGGTCTCTGCCTGAAACCAGGCTGCCAAGGGGGTCTGGTAAGTTAACTGCTTGTCTATTGCAAACTTTGACCAAAAGAGAGAGAGGAACAGGAGACAGCAGGGAACCAGTGGATAAAGGACCTCTCCACTACGCCTTTTGGATGTACTGGACAGAAAAGCAATAGTTCTTATATAACTTCTTTGAAGACACCTAGCAATACCAAGCTATCGGCAACGTCTGTTACAAGGCTTTGGCCAGCTTTTATCGTTGTTTCGCTCCACATTCCCTCACTCTTGCTTTTCTGAAATTGTACTCCCCAAAAAAGTTTTACCAGGTCAACTTTTGAATCTGTTTTCTAGGGAACATGGCTAGGGAAATTATCTATGACTTTTATCTTGTAGTTTCCATCTTGGTATCTTAAAGTTCTAGACTTGGGGAGGTATCTTTGACTCTATTTTCCTATCCTTCTACTGAATGTTTTAACAATCTAGTTCTTAATCTCTAATTCTTTTTACATTCTCTAATAGTTCCTGGTACTGGCTTTATGAATGTATTCTCTTCTTTTATCTCTGAATATATTAATCAGAATGCTCCTTTAAAGTTTTCTTCTGTTCCTTAGGTTATTATTTCTCCTACGGTAAGGGCTGGTTTGTTTTGTTTGCTTCTTATGGTTACTTTCATACTGAAAATTCCCTTCTTATATTCTAGTGATCCTTATGCAGCAGTGATTCAAGCGTAAGGAGCAGGTGTGGGTTTCCTTTGCTATTGTATGAGGAAATCTGTTTCTGATTTGGTCTCTCTCTGAAACTGAAATTCTAGCTGGGAACTCAGAAACCTGTCAACTGGCAGGTTTCATTTTGGTGTAAGCTGTTAGGAAAGTGTGGAAGGCCCTCCCCAGCACCAATCCTGCAGCTCTCCCGCAAGTACCAGACTAGAGGGAGGAATGCGAGTATCTACTACAAAAAGAATTAAATTTCCCTAAATAATTCCTCAACAAAAATAATTAAATTTCCCCAAACACTCTGATCAACCTCTTTAGAGTCCAACAAGCAGAGTTTTTTGTTTGCTTGTTTATTTCTTTTTTTAATGCTGGGGGAAGAGGGCAGCATGGTAAACGCTGGCTACTTTCATTCACAAGGGGCAGGAAAAGGTTATGGTAGTGCCAAGTAGTGGAGTCATTCCTGTATAAAAATAGAATCCCTCTGTTTTCTGTTCTTTCTTACTTCTGGGTTTCCGATGGGCAGAATTGGCTTCAAGACTAATGGAAGCTAACTCATGAATTGCCAGACATCAACTTCTCCACTTCTTACATGAATTGGTTCTCATTTGTTTTAACTCTTCCAGAAATTTGTTTAAACCTCTTTTTTTTTATTTAAATGTTTAAGTTTGTGAGACTTAGCTATGCCAGTTTGTCTTGTTCTAGTTTATTCATTTCTTTCTTTTTATTTTTTTAATACCAAAAAACACCAAACGCAAACATTTTTAACTTTTGATCATTCCTTTCTACATATATAATCAGTAATTCACAATATCATCACATAGTTGCATATTCATACATCATGATCATTTCTTGGAACAGTTGCATCTATTCAGAAAATGAAATAAAAAGAAAACAGAAAAAAATTCATACATACCATACCCCCCACTCCTCCCTCTCATTCAAAAAGAAAAAAATTGCAGTGCAACGGTGGCTCAGTGGCAGAATTCTTGCCTGCTATATTTAAACCTCTTGATTATATATTATAATATCACCCTTTTGATTTTGCGATTACTAGTTTATTTCTTTTTGTACTTCTACATTGTCATTTCAGTAGAGTTTTATAAGAAATGATAGGCAAGCAAAAGTATCGATAGCTTGTCCCTTAAGTCATGATTTAATTCCAGGTTCCTTTTTAAATGTGAGAAAGGACATGGGTACGCAAACAGTGGGTTAATGAAGTAGAAAATTTGTTTCTTTAATAAGCCTTTAACAACACTGAAATTTATTAAGAACAAATTACAGAAGGTTAAAGAGAAAATATAAAATGTTTACTACAATCCTCGAAACAGCTTTTATACTTATGCTTTAATAATTTAGACACATTTAGAATGCAGAAAGCAAAGCAACTCAGAGGACTAGCAGAACTAAATATATGCTGCAAGTCACCATTCAAGTGCCATTTCCAAGTGTGCCCAGAACTATGTGTTAAACATTTTATTCTAAATCTTGACAAATATAAGACTTTCATAGGTCTGTAACTCTCAGAAAGAAAAGAAAAGAAAACAAAACAAAACAAAATCAAGTATTTACCAGTTAAATGCCTAACTCATCAACTCCCTTTCTTCATGAATGCAATAGTGGCTAGTCAAAAGCAGAACACAGTCTAAACGGAGAAAAACATTCCCTATTTTCCATTTGATCTGTAACACATGCATCCATAAGGCATGTCATGGACTCTGATCCTTCAGCCAGGAAGAGACTGAAATAGAAACCAGTAATTGCAATATGTAATCCTTTATGACAAGGAGACAAATAGCCTAGAGAATAAATTTAGAGTCCTATGAAGGAAGAAATCATCAAAAACGCTATCATAAAATAAGCTGTTATTAGTGAACAAGAAAAGCTGTCACAGAGTATGGGAAGATACTCAATTTACGAAAGGTGACATGGAAAAAACAGAGACATAGAGATCTAAAAACATTTACTAACAGCACCAACAAGAAGCCATCTATACTTCAATGGTTGTTTAATAATGGAAACATTCCCAGATTTTACTCCATATTTCCTATCTTTCCATTTCAAATCAATGCTCAACAAACAAAAACAGCCAGCTTTGGACAAACCTTAAAAAAATCGAATCAAAGGGTACGTCTATTTCTTCTCCTCACTTAAAATCTTTTTCACCTAGAACTTCTTTCCCATTTATATCAACTAGAGTATCTAACGTCATCCAAGAAAAATTTCCAGCACAGACTGGCAGCTCAAGATACTTCGGTTTAGCTTTTTCTTCTTTTAAGATTTTTCCCGTCAGGAATGAAGACAGAAGCTTGATGTTTTAGCCTTTATAAACTAAATACTTTTGTTAAAAATTTGAACTTCCCAGGAGGAGGCTCTGACAGAAGAAATCACAGACAGAATATGGGAAAATAAGTTCTCACTTCAGTTTTACCATTACCTTGCCACATGACCTTGGACATGTCACTTCCTCTCTGGATTTTTATCCCTAATTTGTAAAATAAAGTTCTCTCTAGCATTAACAATGCATGATTCTATAGTGAAGGAGACTTACCCAAGGAAAAATTCAGTAAAAAAAAAAAAAAAGAAGAAGAAGAAGAAGAAGAAACACTATGTAGATTACCATGTGAAACTAACATTTTCTTCTGCCATTAAATAATCTGCCCTCCCCCACCCAAAGTGACTAAGAAGTACTTTAAAGAGCTAATCCTTTGCTTTTTCTTATCTAGCACAAATACTCCCATATGAAATACTGAGACATCAAACTGTAAAACTTTTCTGCTGATAAAATTTCAGGAAACTAAATCTGCGTCTAGAATGGTCAAACTGATCAACTGGGTACACCTATCCTAGAGGAACCTAAGGCTCCAGGAAAATTAGCAGAGAGATTTCTCAAGGTTTTGGCCAAAGGTAGTTTATAGAGTTTTGGTAGGGGAAGGAAGAACTCATGTAACAAATAAATATTAAGGCCCATATTCTTAATATTATATTTAATATAATGCCAATCATCACAGAAAGGCAAAAATAGCATAAAACTTTGGAATCAGATAGACATGGATGCATAAACTTTGGCATCCAAGAAACACTGGCTCAAATCCAGGCTCTGGCATGTACTAGTAGTGTGAACAGGGACAAATCACTTAACCTCTCAATCCTTCAATTTATTCATCTGTAAAATGAAAAGGACCATTACCTAGAAGACTACCTCAGTATCTCTGAGAATTAACCAAAATCATGTAAACAATATGCTTTAGTTCTGGCTAAAAAGTAAAAATAATAGTAGAAATAATAATCACCATTATAATCTGTGAAGTTAGAAGAGAAAAGCGGAAGAGTATTTTATCCAGCCATAAGCTCTAACAGCTGAGAACCTTAAAGTGCTCCATGTTCTTTTTTTGCATTATCAGTCTATCAAAACAGATATAGGGGTAGAGGTAGAAGCTCATATTTCTACCTACTAAAAGCTTAATATAAAACACAGGCTCCTTGCCAAGCCAGAGACCTGGGTTTAATTTCTGCCTGCCCATGTAAAAGAAAACAAACAAAACAAAACCACCATAGACTAAGTGACATGAAACAAAACACATACATTTCCAGTAAAAATTGTCATATGGTTCCTCAAGACAGAAAGCTTTAAAGCATACTTAGATAAATTTTTGGTCATAGTTGCTTTGTGTGCAAATGACAGCCAGGCCATTTTAACTGAAGTTGATTAAGAAAGTTATAGAGTGCCATTCTCATACTTTAATATGCACTACTTATTTACTTTCATAGCCTTCACCCATCAAATTTCTGAATGACCTGATTACCATTTAAACTGTTATAAGTGCAAGAGTCTAAGTTTTTTCTACTGAGGCTTTCTAAGGTTTCTTAAAAGTTTGGAGCAGTGGCCACCATTTTCACAGTCCAAAGTGCCCCTATCGTCTATGTTGTTTAAGTAAACAAATGGTACTTTGAATTTTCTCCTTTTCTATTCTGCTAGAATTGGAATGGAATGCTAGCACCAAGAGAAAAAGGATCCTTCTTTTTACAAAACAGACTATAAATCATGTTGGGATACAAAAGCAGAGAAACCCTATTTTTTCCTATGATCTTGTCCATGTATTTCTGCTGAGTACTTGATCATATATATCAGTCTTAGACTCCCACAAACTTGTCTATCACTAAACCTAATTCAATACTAAGATTTTGTTCCAGATTCAGATACAGTAATTTCCTTATCTGAAAGAGAAAGAATTATATAATGAGTAATAAGCATAACCCATACAAACACAAACACAAGTGCATACATACACACACTCTCACACACACACACTAATATATGTGCCATAGCCTTTCCTATAATCTTTTCTACCACCACCACACTTTTCAAACTAATTCTTGTATGATCTGAACTTCTAATAGCACTTTTCTAACATCATTTATAATTTTCCATATTCCACTTTGTATTATAATTACTTATGCATCGTCAATGCATTCATCCCTACTAAAGATACTCCTTGAAACTGCTGTTCAACTGATTTTCGCTAATTTTTTGAGAATTTATTAAAGGAAACACCACTGAGTCTTCATTAAATTCTGCTTCCAATCAAGTGAAGTAAGAAGGAATGGATTTATCCTCTCACCTCAAATAACTAAAAACAAAACAAAATATATACAACAATACTCAAGACATTGAACATCAAGTAAATAAGGACAATGAATTCTGAGGTGGGAAACAACCAGAGGGAGTTCTATGGTGCCCGAGCTTACTGGGGTAGATGGAGGGAAAACCTCTGACACATGAGAGTCAGAACCTGCTAGTCTCCATGAGTTGAGGAGATAGAGCTAGGCATCTCGGGAAGCCAAGATCTAGAAGTTCACAGGGCAGAATATTGGAGAGGAGAAAGTTGCAAAGAGAGAAACTCTGAAGATCTGTAGAGGGTTCCTACAGTTGAATAATGATCACTGTATGTATGTAAGGAAATTACCTGAGGCAGGGGAAAGAACTATCTATCTGAAAGAATTAGAAGAATAGTTAGTTCTAAGAGCTCACAAAGTGCCAGAAATAAACCCTTATCCCAATAACCAGAGTGGAAAACCTAATAATTTACAGTTACAGTACTAGGAAGAACCTTACCTCAGTACAGGTGAAAAATCAAAGTCTACACACAGCTCTGATCTTGTCTAGCAAAGCTTAAAAACAAGACCTGGGGCAGGCCATGGTGGCTCAGCAGGCAGACTTCTTGCCTGCCATGCCGGAGACCTAGGTTCGATTCCCGGTGCCTGCCGATGCGAAAAACAAACAAACAAAAACACCCACAAGACCTGAAAGGGCCAAGCTATTTCTAAGAAACTTAGCAATGTTTCAGATAAACCCCAAATATTTACAAAAGAAAAAAGTATCTAGCATCCAATAAGATAGTGTTTACAAGGTCTGGCATCCAACTAAAAACTGCCACGTATGCAAAGAAGCAGGAAAATAAAATCCATGATGAAAAGAAAAATTAATCAATCTTAACTGACCCAGAACACGTGTAGATATTAGAATTAGCATAATAAACAAGGACATTAAAACAGGAATATGTCCATATTCCATGTGTTCAAGAAGCCAGAGAAGACAACAAAGCAGATACAAGATGGCTGATTAGGGGGAGACTGGGATCAGTTCTCACCCACAAAAACAACTAGGTCAGGTAGAAACTGTCCACAACAACGGTTCTGGGGCTCTGGAGATTGGGGGGAATGTTCCACAACACCCAGAAAAAATGTGGAACATAGAAACATAGAAGCTGTGGTGAAAGAATGTGAGTAATCCCCTCAGCCTGGCTCCTGGCACCCATCCCCTACTTTTGGGGAAGAAAGCATCCAGTTCTTCAGTCTCTGGTGGGCGAGCAGATCCAGACAAAAAGGGCAGGGGAGGTCTTCTCTCTCAAGAACAAGGCAGAGGACTTCCTGGAAGATGGAGGCTTAGTAAGATGCGCGGATCTTAGTTTCTTCTCCAGGACACCTACTAGGGGAGTAGAAACGATACAGAAAGCGCCCAAAGCCACAACAGAGATAAAAAAGACAGCGTACCCCATCCTGGAACGGCTGGCTGGCTGAGAGAAGCAGCTCGGGTGAGATCGCCGAGGCGCGCGGGCCTTACCGGGCGGGGTGGCAAGCGGTCGGAGTTACTCCCTTCCCCCTTCCCGGGCCGGCTGGGAGAATTGGAGAGGTGGTCCCCTGAAACCAAGGCGACTGGCGCCCACACCACGCGCAGCCCCCGGACCAACTGAGAGAATTGGATCGGAAACCCCCAGGCCGCGGAGAACGGTGACCCCGTGACTCCCGGGGAACGTGCACTCTCTCGGGCGGGCCGCTGCCGCTGGCGCCCTCCCGCCACGCTTGTTGCCCAGGGCCAACTAGGAAATTCGGACGGGCTCTTTCCCTGGCTGCGGCGACCAGCAACCCTCCCTGTGTTCGGACCACGGGCCGGCTCAAGCCGCTTCGGCTAGCGAACCCCCAGGACGGCGAGAGTTTTCCAAAGTTTAAGGTCCCACAGCACCTTTTACTGGTGGGACCCGCAGACAAACGTGTGCCACGAGCGCCACCTACTGGGCAGGATAAGAAAAACAGAACCCAGAGATTTCACAGAAAAATATTACAACCTTGCTGGGTCCAACACCAAGAGAAATCTGAATAAATGCCCAGACGCCAGCAGCAGAAGATAACTGTCCACGCTCAAAAGATTGAGAATATGGCTCAGTCAAAGGAACAAACCAATAGCTCAAATGAGACACAAGAGCTGAGACAATTAATGCTGAATATACGAACAGAAATGGAAAACCTCTTCAAAAATGAAATCGATAAATTGAGGGAGGACATGAAGAGGACATGGGCTGAACATAAAGAAGAAATAGAAAAACTGAAAAAACAAATCACAGAACTTATGGAAGTGAAGGATAAAGTAGCAAACATAGAAAAAATAATGGATAGCTACAATGATAGATTTAAAGAGACAGAAGATAGAATTAGTGATTTGGAGGATGGAACATCTGAATTCCAAAAAGAAACAGAAACTATAGGGAAAAGAATGGAAAAATTTGAACAGGGTATCAGGGAACTCAAGGACAATATGAACCGCACAAATATACGTGTTGTGGGTGTCCCAGAAGGAGAAGAGAAGGGAAAAGGAGGAGAAAAACTAATGGAGGAAATTATCACTGAAAATTTCCCAACTCTTATGAAAGACCTAAAATTACAGATCCAAGAAGTGCAGCGCACCCCAAAGAGATTAGACCCAAATAGGCGTTCTCCAAGACACTTACTAGTTAGAATGTCAGAGGTCAAAGAGAAAGAGAAGATCTTGAAAGCAGCAAGAGAAAAACAATCCATTACATACAAGGGAAACCCAATAAGACTTTGTGTAGATTTCTCAGCAGAAACCATGGAAGCTAGAAGACAGTGGGATGATATATTTAAAATACTAAAAGAGAAAAACTGCCAACCAAGACTCCTATATCCAGCAAAATTGTCCTTCAAAAATGAGGGAGAAATTAAAACATTCTCAGACAAAAAGTCACTGAAAGAATTTGTGACCAAGAGACCAGCTCTGCAAGAAATACTAAAGGGAGCACTAGAGTCAGATACAAAAAGACAGAAGAGAGAGATATGGAAAAGAGTGTAGAAAGAAGGAAAATCAGATATGATATATATAATACAAAAGGCAAAATGTTAGAGGAAAATATTATCCAAACAGTAATAACACTAAATGTCAATGGACTGAATTCCCCAATCAAAAGACATAGATTGGCAGAATGGATTAAAAAACAGGATCCTTCTATATGCTGTCTACAGGAAACACATCTTAGACCCAAAGATAAACATAGGTTGAAAGTGAAAGGTTGGGAAAAGATATTTCATGCAAATAACAACCAGAAAAGAGCAGGAGTGGCTATACTAATATCCAACAAATTAGACTTCAAATGTAAAACAGTTAAAAGAGACAAAGAAGGACACTATATATTAATAAAAGGAACAATTAAACAAGAAGACATAACAATCATAAATATTTACGCACCGAATCAGAATGCCCCAAAATACGTGAGGAATATACTGCAAACACTGAAAAGGGAAATAGACTCATATACCATAATAGTTGGAGACTTCAACTCACCACTCTCATCAATGGACAGAACATCTAGACAGAGGATCAACAAAGAAATAGAGAATCTGAATATTACTATAAATGAACTAGACTTAATAGACATTTATAGGACATTACATCCCACAACAGCAGGATACACCTTTTTCTCAAGTGCTCATGGATCATTCTCAAAGATAGACCATATGCTGGGTCACAAAGCAAGTCTTAACAAATTTAAAAAGATTGAAATCTTACACAACACTTTCTCGGACCATAAAGGAATGATGTTGGAAATCAATAATAGGCAGAGTGCCAGAAAATTCACAAATACGTGGAGGCTCAACAACACACTCCTAAACAACGACTGGGTCAAAGAAGAAATTGCAAGAGAAATTAGCAAATACCTCGAGGCGAATGAAAATGAAAACACAACATATCAAAACTTATGGGACACAGCAAAGGCAGTGCTAAGAGGGAAATTTATTGCTCTAAATGCCTATATCAGAAAAGAAGAAAAGGCAAAAATTCAGGAATTAACTATCCATTTGGAAGAACTGGAGAAAGAACAGCAAGCTAACCCCAAAGCAAGCAAAAGGAAAGAAATAACAAAGATTAGAGCACAAATAAATGAAATTGAAAACATGAAAACAATAGAGAAAATCAATAAGGCCAGAAGTTGGTTCTATGAGAAAATCAATAAGATTGATGGGCCCTTAGCAAGATTGACAAAAAGAAGAAGAGAAAGGATGCAAATAAATAAGATCAGAAATGGAAGAGGAGACATAACTACTGACCTCACAGAAATAAAGGAGGTAATAACAGGATACTATGAACAACTTTACGCTAATAAATACAACAATTTAGAGGAAATGGACGGGTTCCTGGAAAGACATGAACAACCACCTTTGACTCAAGAAGACATAGATGACCTCAACAAACCAATCACAAGTAAAGAAATTGAATTAGTCATTCAAAAGCTTCCTAAAAAGAAAAGTCCAGGACCAGATGGCTTCACATGTGAATTCTACCAAACGTTCCAGAAAGAATTAGTACCAATTCTCTTCAAACTCTTCAAAAAAATCGAAGTGGAGGGAAAACTACCTAATTCATTCTATGAAGCCAACATCACCCTCATACCAAAACCAGACAAAGATATTACAAAAAAAGAAAACTACAGACCAATCTCTCTAATGAATACAGATGCAAAAATCCTCAATAAAATTCTAGCAAATCGTATCCAACAACACATTAAAAGAATTATACATCATGACCAAGTAGGATTCATCCCAGGTATGCAAGGATGGTTCAACATAAGAAAATCAATTAATGTAATACACCATATCAACAAATCAAAGCAGAAAAATCACATGATCATCTCAATTGATGCAGAGAAGGCATTCGACAAGATTCAACATCCTTTCCTGTTGAAAACACTTCAAAAGATAGGAATACAAGGGAACTTCCTTAAAATGATAGAGGGAATATATGAAAAACCCACAGCTAATATCATCCTCAATGGGGAAAAACTGAAAACTTTCCCCCTAAGATCAGGAACAAGACAAGGATGTCCACTATCACCACTATTATTCAACATTGTGTTGGAGGTTCTAGCCAGAGCAATTAGACAAGAAAAAGAAATACAAGGCATCAAAATTGGAAAGGAAGAAGTAAAACTATCACTGTTTGCAGACGATATGATACTATACGTCGAAAACCCGGAAAAATCCACAACAAAACTACTAGAGCTAATAAATGAGTACAGCAAAGTAGCAGGTTACAAGATCAACATTCAAAAATCTGTAGCATTTCTATACACTAGTAATGAACAAGCTGAGGGGGAAATCAAGAAACGAATCCCATTTACAATTGCAACTAAAAGAATAAAATACCTAGGAATAAATTTAACTAAAGAGACAAAAAACCTATATAAAGAAAACTACAAAAAACTGCTAAAAGAAATCACAGAAGACCTAAACAGATGGAAGGGCATACCGTGTTCATGGATTGGAAGACTAAATATAGTTAAGATGTCAATCCTACCTAAATTGATTTACAGATTCAATGCAATACCAATCAAAATCCCAACAACTTATTTTTCAGAAATAGAAAAACCAATAAGCAAATTTATCTGGAGGGGCAGGGTGCCCCGAATTGCTAAAAACATCTTGAGGAAAAAAAACGAAGCTGGAGGTCTCGCGCTGCCTGACTTTAAGGCATATTATGAAGCCACAGTGGTCAAAACAGCATGGTATTGGCATAAAGATAGATATATCGACCAATGGAATCGAATAGAGTGCTCAGATATAGACCCTCTCATCTATGGACATTTGATCTTTGATAAGGCAGTCAAGCCAACTCACCTGGGACAGAGCAGTCTCTTCAATAAATGGTGCCTAGAGAACTGGATATCCATATGCAAAAGAATGAAAGAAGACCCATCTCTCACACCCTATACAAAAGTTAACTCAAAATGGATCAAAGATCTAAACATTAGGTCTAAGACCATAAAACAGTTAGAGGAAAATGTTGGGAGATATCTTATGGATCTTACAACTGGAGGCGGTTTTATGGACCTTAAACCTAAAGCAAGAGCACTGAAGAAGGAAATAAATAAATGGGAACTCCTCAAAATTAAACACTTTTGTGCATCAAAGAACTTCATCAAGAAAGTAGAAAGACAGCCTTCACAATGGGAGACAATATTTGGAAATGATATATCAGATAAAGGTCTAGTATCCAGAATTTATAAAGAGATTGTTCATCTCAACAACAAAAAGACAGCCAACCCAATTACAAAATGGGAAAAAGACTTGAACAGACACCTCTCAGAAGAGGAAATACGGATGGCCAAGAGGCACATGAAGAGATGCTCAATGTCCCTGGCCATTAGAGAAATGCAAATCAAAACCACAATGAGATATCATCTCACACCCACCAGAATGGCCATTATCAACAAAACAGAAAATGACAAGTGCTGGAGAGGATGCGGAGAAAGAGGCACACTTATCCACTGTTGGTGGGAATGTCAAAGGGTGCAACCACTGTGGAAGGCAGTTTGGCGGTTCCTCAAAAAGCTGAATATAGAATTGCCATACGACCCAGCAATACCATTGCTAGGTATCTACTCAAAGGACTTAAGGGCAAAGACACAAACGGACATTTGCACACCAATGTTTATAGCAGCATTATTTACAATTGCAAAGAGATGGAAACAGCCAAAATCTCCATCAACAGAAGAGTGGCTAAACAAACTGTGGTATATACATACGATGGAATATTATGCAGCTTTAAGACAAGATAAACTTATGAACCATGTAATAACATGGATGGACCTAGAGAATATTATGCTGAGTGAATCCAGCCAAAAACTAAAGGACAAATACTGTATGGTCCCACTGATGTGAACGGACATTCGAGAATAAACTTGAAATATGTCATTGGTAACAGAGTTCAGCAGGAGTTAGAAACAGGGTAAGACAATGGGTAATTGAAGCTGAAGGGATACAGACTGTGCAACAGGACTAGATAAAAAAAACTCAAAAATGGACAGCACAATAATACCTAATTGTAAAGTAATCATGTTAAAACACTGAATGAAGCTACATCTGAGCTATAGGTTTTTGTTTTGTTTTGTTTTGTTTTGTTTTGATTTTACTATTATTACTTTTATTTTTTTCTCTATATTAACATTCTATATCTTTTTCGGTTATGTTGCTAGTTCTTCTAAACCAATGCAAATGTACTAAGAAATGATGATCATGCATCTATGTGATGATGTTAAGAATTAATGATTGCATGTGTAGAATGGTATGATCTCTAAATGTTGGGTTAATTTCTTTTTTTCCGTTAATTAAAAAAAAAAAAAAAGAGAAGGGATAATTGGAGATGAAGGGATACAGACTGTACAACGGGACTGGATATAAAAACTCAGAAATGGACAGCACAATACTACCCAATTCTAATGCAATTATGTTAAAACACTGAATGAAGCTGCATGTGAGGTATAGGTTTTTTGTTTTTGTTTTTTTGTTTTTTTTCTTTCTATTATTGTTTTAATTCTTATTCTGTTGTCTTTTTATTTCTTTTTCTAAATCGATGCAAATGTACTAAGAAATGATGAATATGCAACTATGTGATGTTATTAAGAATTACTGATTGTACATGTAAAAAAAAAAAAACTAAAAAAAAAAAAAAAAAGAGAAGGGATAATTGGAGATGAAGGGATACAGACTGTACAACGGGACTGGATATAAAAACTCAGAAATGGACAGCACAATACTACCCAATTGTAATGCAATTATGTTAAAACACTGAATGAAGCTGCATGTGAGGTATAGGTTTTTTGTTTTTGTTTTTTTTGTTTTTTTTTTCTTTCTATTATTGTTTTAATTCTTATTCTGTTGTCTTTTTATTTCTTTTTCTAAATCGATGCAAATGTACTAAGAAATGATGAATATGCAACTATGTGATGTTATTAAGAATTACTGATTGTACATGTAAAAAAAAAAAAACTAAAAAAAAAAAAAAAAGAGAAGGGATAATTGGAGATGAAGGGATACAGACTGTACAACGGGACTGGATATAAAAACTCAGAAATGGACAGCACAATACTACCCAATTGTAATGCAATTATGTTAAAACACTGAATGAAGCTGCATGTGAGGTATAGGTTTTTTGTTTTTGTTTTTTTTGTTTTTTTTTTCTTTCTATTATTGTTTTAATTCTTATTCTGTTGTCTTTTTATTTCTTTTTCTAAATCGATGCAAATGTACTAAGAAATGATGAATATGCAACTATGTGATGTTATTAAGAATTACTGATTGTACATGTAAAAAAAAAAAAACTAAAAAAAAAAAAAAAAGAGAAGGGATAATTGGAGATGAAGGGATACAGACTGTACAACGGGACTGGATATAAAAACTCAGAAATGGACAGCACAATACTACCCAATTGTAATGCAATTATGTTAAAACACTGAATGAAGCTGCATGTGAGGTATAGGTTTTTTGTTTTTGTTTTTTTTGTTTTTTTTTTCTTTCTATTATTGTTTTAATTCTTATTCTGTTGTCTTTTTATTTCTTTTTCTAAATCGATGCAAATGTACTAAGAAATGATGAATATGCAACTATGTGATGTTATTAAGAATTACTGATTGTACATGTAGATTGGAATGATTTCTAATTGTTTTGTTAATTCTTTTTTTAATTAATAAAAAAAAATTAAAAAAAAAAAAAAAAAAGGAGCATCAGAAAAAAAAAAAGAACAAGGCAGAACATGATCTAGCACTGTGCCACCTTCTGGCAAATGAATTTAGACTGCTAGAATCACTAGTGGTTTAAACCTCCCTGGCCCGCATAGCTACATCACTGTCTGGAGTTGGCAGGGAACCAAGAAGAGCTTGCCTTCTTTTTTCTGTTTTTATATATTTATTATTATTTTTGTTTTTAAAAAAAATATTTTTATTGACATATCTTCACACACAAACAGTCTATACATGGTGTACAATCAATGGTTCACAATATCATCACATAGTTATGTATTCATCATCATGATTATTTTTCGAACATTTGTATCACTCCAGAAAAGGAAAGAAAAAACCTCATACATCCAGTACCCCTTACCCCTCCCTCTCGTTGACTACTAGTATTGTAATATACCCAGTTCTGGCTTCTCTTACTAATGCATCATTATATAATATGGTTGCACTTGGATATGTGACTAAATTCTCAGTTGTCTATGCTGGTTAATTTTTTTTTCTTTCTTTCTGTAAGATGCATTCCTTACTTTCTCCATCTTTGGAGGTTAAGATCACAGCCTTTTGTCAGCCTGCCTGTTTTTAATCTTTTTTTATTTTTTCAATCTACTCAATTTATTTTAACCTTTGTTCCCCCTATTATTTGTTTATTTCTTATCCATATTTTTTACTCATCTGTCCATACCATAGATAAAAGGAACATGACACACAAGGTTTTCACAATCACACACACTGAGAAAGCTATATTATGAGACAATCATGTCCAAGAAACAGGGCTACTGGAACACAGTTCTACAGTTTCAGGTACTTCCCTCTAGCCACTCTAGTACACCATAAACTAAAAAGGGGATATCTATATAATGCATAAGAATAACCTCCAGGATAACCTCTCGACTCTATTTGAATTATCTCAGCCAAACAGACAACACTTCATTTTGTCTCATTTCTCTCTTTCCCCTTTTAGTCAAGAAGGTTTTCTCAATCCTCTTGATGCCAAGTCCCAGCTTACTTTAGGATTTCTGTCCCATGTTGCCAGGGAGGTTTACACCCCTGGGAGTCATTCCCACATAGAGGAGGGGAGGGCAGTGAGTTTCCTTGCTGTGTCAGCTGAGAGAGAGGCCACATCTGCGCAACAAAAGAGGTTCTCTGAGGGTGACTCTTAGGATTAATTTAAGTAGGCTTAGGCTATCCTTTCTGGTGAAAAGTTTCATAGGGACAAATCCCAAGACTGAGGATCCTGTCTTCGGAGGGCTGAGAGGAACAGGTTGCCAATGAGGGTCATCTGCTGGCAGACAAGGAAAGCTTCCATCTCTAAGAAGATGTCTAAAAGACTTCTAGGCGAAGACGGTCATGTGCTGGATAGGACACAAAGGTGCACCATTGGGGAGCGGAATTAAAGCTTTTAGGTATCTTTATCCGAATTTTTCCTTTGGGCTCTGTGGAGCTGGTATGCACCCCTGGCCCAGCCCTGGTTGGGAAATACTGACAAAACAAGTGTTAAAGAGGAACATTAACATGAATCCAATTAACAACAAAAGCTATGATGAGAGAATCTGACCTTCAGAGTAAACTCACCAAAATAATCTGATGTTCAGACATCAGCAAAAAATAATAAGCCATATTAAGAAACAGGAAGATATGACCCAGTCAAGGGACAAATCAAATAGACAGAGGAGACACAGAATCAGGAACAGAATCAAATCACAAAATCAAAGATGTTCAAACAAATTCAGTGAAATGGCTAAAGAGAAACAGATACTAAGAAGACTCTGGGTGAGAGAAAGAGGAATCTGAAAACATGCAAATAAAAATAACAGATCTTATGGGAATGAAAGGTACAACAGATGAAATTAAAAATACACTAGAGGCACACAGCATCAGATTTGAGCAGGCAAAAGAAAGGACCAGCAAGCTAGAAGACAGAGCACTAAATTCGAACAGAAAAAAGAATGGGAAAAATTGAGCAGGCTCTCTGATAAGTGATTGACAAGATGAAGTGTATGGCCATGGGTGTCCCAGAAGGAAAAGAGAAGGGAAAAGGGGCAGAAGAAATATCTGAGGAAATAACAGCTGAGAACTTTCCAACTCTTATGAAAGGCACTGATACCCGGTGCAAGAAGTGCAAGTACCTTCCAAATGGAATAAATCTGAGGAGACCTACTCCAAGGGACATACTAATCAGAATGCCAAGTGCCAAAGATAAAGAGAGAAGGCTGAAAACAGCAAGAAAAAGCAATCCATAACATACAAGGCGTGGTAGTTAGAGTCAGCTGTCAACTTGGCCAGGTGAAGGTGCCTAGATCTATTGCTGTGGACATGAGCAAATGGTGTGCGAACCTCATCTGTTGCTGATTACATCTGCAGTTGGCTAGGAGGCGTACCTGCTGCAATGAATGATGTTTGACTTAATTGGCTGGTGCTTAAATGAGAGAGCTCAATGTAGCACAGCCCAAGCAGCTCAGCATACCTCAACTCGGCACTTGCAGCTCAGCCCAGGCCTTTGGAGATGCAGAAAGGAATCACCCCGGGGAAGGTTGTTGGAACCCAGAGGCCTGGAGAGAAGGTCAACAGAAATCACCCTGTGCCTTCCCATGTAAGAAAGAACCTCAGTTGAAAGTTAGCTGCCTTTCCTCTAAAGAACTAATGAAATAAATCCCCTTTTATTAAAAGCCAATTCATCTTTGGTGTGTTGCATTCTGGACGCTAGCAAACTAGAACACAAGGCATGCTCAATAAGACTTAGTGTCAATTTCTCATCAGAAATCATGGAGGCAAAGAGGCTACATATATTCAAGTTACTGAACAAGAAAAATTGCCAGCCAAGAATTCTCTATCTGGCAAAACTGTCCTTCAAAAATGAGGGAGAATTTAAGACATTCACAGATAAGCAGAAACTGAGAGAGTCTATTAACAAGAGATGTCCCCTACAAGAAATACTAAAGGGAGTCCTACAGGCTGAAAGGAAAGAACAAGAGAGAGGCTTGGAGGAGAGTGTAGAAATGAAGATTATCAATAAGGGTAACTAAAAAAGGCAAAAGAGAAACAAAAATAAGATATAACATAAAAACCAAAGGAAAAAATGGCTGAAGTAAATACTACTGCCTTCACAGTAATAACACTGAATGTTAATGGGTTAAATGCTCCAATCAAAAAACACAGACTGGCAGAATGGATAAAAAAAAATCTGAGTGATCTATATACTGTCTACAAGAGACTCACCTCAGACTCAAGGATACTAAGAGGCTGAAAGTGAAAGGCTGGAATAAAATATTCCATGCAAACAGTATCCAAAATAAAAAAGGTAGGGTAGGTATATTAATATTGGCCAGAAAAGACTTTAACTGTAAAACTTATAAAAACAAAGAAGGACATTATATATTAAGAAAGGGCAATCCATCAAGAAGAAATAACAATCATAAGTACAATATGCACCTTATCTGGGTGCCCCAAAGTACATGAAGTAAACACTAGCAAAACTGAAGTGAGAAACAGACACACCAACAAGGGAGAAACAGACATATCTATGATAATAGATGCAGGCTTCAAAATACCACTCATATCAATAAACAGAGCATTCAGACAGAGGATAAGGAAATAGAGAATTTGAATATGATAAATGAAAATAGACCTAACAGATAAATACAGATTAATGCACCATAAGACAGCACGATATACATTCTTCGGAAGTGCCCATGGATCATTTTCCAGGATAGACCACATGCTGGGTCACAAAACAAAAATACGGAAATTACACAAAGTACTCTCTTTGATCATAAGTAATGAAGCTGGAACAACAGGCAGAGGACTGGAAATTGCACAGATTTACAGTGGTTAAACCACGCCTTTTGAACAATCAGTGGGTCAAAGAAGAAACAGCAAGAGAAATCAGTAAATATCTTCAGACCAATGAAAATGAAAACACAACATATCAAAAACTTACAGGATGTAGCGAAGACAGTTCTGAGAGGGTAATTTATAGCCCTAAATGACTACATTAAAAAGGAGGAAAGAACTAAAATCAAAGTCTAATTACACAACTGGAGGAACTAGAAAAGAAAAGTAAACTAATCCCAAAGCAAGCATAAAGAAAGAAATAACAAAGATTAGAGCAGAAATAAATGAAATTGAGGAAAAAAAAGAAATAACAGAACCAGAAGTTCGTTCTTTCAGATCAACAAAATTGACAAGCCCTTAGCTAGACTGACAAAGAAAAAAATGCAAATAAATAAAATCAGAAATGAGAGGGGGACAGCACTACTGACCCCACAGAAATAAAAACGATCATAAGAGGATACTATGAACAATGTAAGCTAACAAACTAGATAACTTAGATGAAACGGACAATTTCCTAGAAACTTGTAAACAACCCACACTGACTATAGAAGAGACAGAAGATCTCAACAAACCAATCACTAGCACAGAAATTGAAAGTCACCAAAAATCTTCACAGATGAATTCCACCAATCATTCCAGGAATAGCAATACTACTCAAACTCTTTCAGAAAACTGAAGAGGAGCGGAAGCTACTTATAAAGCCAAAATCACCCTAACATCAAAACCAGATAAAACACTACATGAAAAGAAAATTACAGACCAATCCAATGAATACAGATGCAAAAATTCACAACAAAATGCCTGCAAATAAAATCCAACTGTACATTAAAAGAATTATACACTATGATCAAGTGGGTTTTATCCCAGATATGCAAGGTTCAAAACAAGAAAATCAATCAATTTAACTCTAACATATTGAAGGAGAAGAACCACAGAAAAGGCATCTGACAAGATCCAGTATCCCTTCTTGATGAAAATACTTTGAAAGACAGGAATAGAAGAAAATATCCTCAACATGATAAACCCACAGCTTATACTGTATTAAATGGTGAAAGGCTGAAAGCTTTCCTGTTGAGACAGGGAAGAAAACAAGGATGCCTACTCTCACCACTGTAACTCAACATTGTACTAGAAGTTCTTAGGTAAAACTATTAGGCAGAAAAAGAACTAAAAGTTACGCAAATAAGAAATGAAAAAGTAAAACTTTCACTTTTTGCAGATGATATCTTATGCCTAAAAAGTCCTGAAAGATCTACAAGAGCTACTAGACCTAATAAATGAGTTCAGCAAAGTGGCAGGATATAAGATTAACACCCAAAAATCAGTTGTGTTTCTATATACTAGTAATGAGCAATCTGAGGAGGAAATCAAGAAAAAAATTCATTTACACTAGCAACTAAAAGAATCACATACCTATAAATAAACTTAACCAAGGACGTAAAGGACCTGTGTTCAGAAAACTACAAGGCACTGCTAAAATAAATCAAAGAAGATCTAAATAAATGAAGGGTCATTCTGTGTTCATGCACTGGAAGACTAAATATTGCTAAGATGTTCATATACCCAAATGGATTTACAGATTCAGTGCAATGACAATAAAAATTTCAACATCCTACTTAGCAGAAATGAAAAAAACAATCATCAAATTTATTTGGAAGGATAAGGAGCCCTGAATAGCCAAAAACATATTGAAAAAGAAAAATGAAGTTAGTGGTTTCAGGCTTCCTGATTTTAAAGCATATTACAAAGCTACAGTGATAAAAACAGCATGGGTTTGGCATAAAGACAGACATATTGACCAATGGAAGTAAACCGAAAGTTTAGAAATAGGCCTTCACATTTATGTTCAACTGATTTTTTCCACAAGGCAGCCAAGTTCACCCAATTGAGACAGAACAGTCTCTTTAACAAATGGTGCTGGATATCTACATCTGAAAGAATGAAAGAGGACCCCTATCTTATACCTTATACAAAAATTAACTCAATATGGATCAAAGACCTAAACATAAAAGCCAGAACCATAAAACTCTTAGAAGAAAATGTAGGAAAGCATCTTCAAGATTTTGTGATGGGGGTGGTTTCTTAGTCCTTACACCCAAAGCTCAAGCAACAAAAGAAAAAACAGACAAATGGGACTACCTCAAAACTGAATACTTCTTGTTTCAAAGGACGGTCAAGAGGGGGAAGTCAAGAGGGGGAAAAGGCCGTCTACTCAATGGAAGAAAATATTTGGAAACCACATATCCAATAGAGGTTTAATATCCAGGATAAAGAGCTCCTACAACTCAATAATAAAAAGACAAACAACCCAATTAATAAATGGGCAAGAAAAATGAATAGACATTTTTCCAAAGAGGGTATTCAAATGGCTAAAAAGCACATGAAAAGATGTTCAAGATCACTAGCTATTAGGGAAATGCAAATTTAAAAAACTACAATGAAAAATCATTTCATACCTACTAGAATGGCCACTATTAAAAGAAAACAAAACAAAAAACTGCAAGTTTTAGAGATGTGGAGAAATAGGAACGCTTATTACTGTTGGTGGGACTGCAGAATGGTGCAGCAGTGTGGAAGACAGCTGGCGGTTCCTCAGGCAGCTAAGCATAGAACTACCATAATATGCGGCAATCCCACTACTAGGTACATATTCAGAACTGAAAGCAGGGAAGCAAATGCTCATAGTGGCATTAATCACAAACTGTGGAAAGACAGAAACCACTCTCATGTCCCTCATCCAACGAATGGATAAACAAAATGTGGTATGTATACACAATGGAGTATGATGCAGCTGTAAGAAGAAATGAAGTCATGACGCATGTGACTACATGGATGAACCTTAAGGATAATTATGATGAGTGAAGCAAGTCAGACACAAAAGGACAAATACCGCATTGCCTCACTAATATGAACTAAATATAACTGAAACTTATGGTGTTAATATCTAGAAAATAGGTCACCAGAAGACAGGAGGAGGGCAGAGAATAGGGAGATGATGGTTAACTTGTGCAAAATATGTAAAAAGATTGGTTGTAAATGTTTGCAAATGGATGGAGGCGATGTGAGCACATTATAGTGAGTGTAACCAACAGCAATGATATGTGGGTACGATTGTAGGTGAAAGGGAAAATTTAGGGTCATGTACATCACTAGAAGGAAGCCAGAGGATGAAACATGAGATTGGGTAATGTAATGAATCCTCCTGAGAGTGAAAATGTTCTAGAATTGTTTGGTGATGAATGCACATCTCTGTAAATATACTAGAAGAGAGTGATTGTATACTTTAGACAGGTGGCATGGTTTGTGCACTTATCTCAATAAAATTGCTTTTTTTTTCCCAGGCAAAGTTTTACTTCACAGAGAAACAGAGCTGCCCAGGCAGTGTTTCAAGAGAGAGAGAAACAGCTGCCTGGAGGTAGCCAGGGATAGGGTTTTTATGGCTTAGGGGTAGGGAGTTGAGGGTTGGAGTTAGGTGGACTTACACTGGTGGGTTTTTGGGAATTAGCAGCCTTCCAGTGGTGAAGTAAAACTGCTGTTTAAAAATTAAAAAAGTATTGTCTGCCATGTGGGAGACCCTGGTAACGATTCCCAGCCCACGCACTTCCCAAAACAAACATGCAACAAAAACTCACATATGATGCTGCAATAATGGAATATTCAAAAGGAAAAAGAATGAAATGTGACCCCACCATACAGCATACAGAACAAATAAATAAATAAAAATAAAGAGACCAGAGGAAGACTTAAGCATGTTAAGAAGATATATATGGAAGTTATTTAAAAAAAAAAAAAAGCCTATCAAAATTCTAGAGATGTGAACAATAATGTCTGAGATAAACAATACACTGGAAGGGATTAATGGCAAATTAGACATTGAGGAAGAAAAGAATAATCAATTTGATGAAACAACAGAAACCAACCAAAAGTACAAACACAGAGAGAAAGGAGAGAAAAAAATAAAGACCAAAAAAACAATTAACACAGCATCAGTGAATTGTGGGACAGCTTCAAGAACTCAAATATATGTAATGGGAATCTTCAAAGGAGGGAGGGACCAAAACAATATTTGAAGAAATAATGGCTGAAATTCTTCCAAATTTCATGAACACAAATAAACCCAAGGTCTAAGAAATTCAATGAACCCTAAGCAAAGGATATGAAGAAAACTACGCAAAATATAATCAAATTATACACACATCATAATTGAATTACTTAAAAGGAACGATAAAGAAAATTTTTTTTAAGTAACCAGAGAAAATGGAGCACATTAGAGAGGAATAACATTTTTTAAAACTCAAGCACATTTCTTCTTAGAAATGCAACCTAGAAAACAGTAGAACATCATCTTTAGAGCACCGAAAGAACAAAATCTATCAACCTGGAATTCTTTACCCAGTGAAAATATCTTTCAAAATTAATGGTGAATTAAAGATGCTGTCCGATAAATAAAAGCTGGAAGAATTCATCACTAACAGATCCTCACTACTAGAAATGTTAAAGGAAGCCTTTTAAGCATAGGGAAAATAATACCAGGTGAAAACCTGGATCGACACTATAGAATAAGAGCACAAGCAATAACGACACAGGAATAAATATAAAGATTTTTTCTTATTGAAATTTCTTTAAAGGATTATTCTTGTATTTGAGAATCAGTTATAATAACATGTATCATGGGAGTTTATAACCTATGTAGAAGGAAAATTTATGACCATAATACTATAAAGGCAGGGGAAGGAATGGAAGTGTAGGACTCTTATACCATTATGTGAAGTAGTACAGTGTCACTAAAAGTAGACTATGACATGTTAAAGATGTATCCTATAAACCCTAAATTGCTAAAATAATAAACTAAATAAAATTAAAAAATACTAAAATAATAAAATGAATTTGTTGATTAATAAGCCAACAAAGGAGATAACATAAAATCTAAAAATAAACAATTCAAAAGAAGACAAGAGGGAGAGAGAAACAGAAAAAAGAAGAGATAGAATGCACTGAGAAGAACACAGCATCCTTGTTCTTAAACAGGAAACACCAATTACAGTAAACTATTTTATTATCACCTTCAGACAGAAGCCATGGAAAAATTAATCAGTCTTTCTCTTTCCCAGTTTAGTACTTGGAGGAAATACAATGTAAATTTCAAAATGTTATTTAACTGTAGGCTCATCTTACTATGAATCATAGGGGTATGCCTAAACTTATTTTACACCTAAACCTTGACGAAACAGAAAGTATTCAATGAAATGAGATTTCAAGGACTGAGAGCTCAAACTGACATCTCCCACTGACATTTGCTCTTTCTCCATTTATTATAAACCTTGTTTACAATATCTAATTTCACATAAAACTGAAGAAATAACCCAATTCTGTATATTAAATGCACACTACAAGCATACGTTCTCCATCTAAGATAAAGCAAATACTGCAGTTTGTCTGTTTCTCTAATAATTAGTAATGGAGTTGACAGAAATGGATCAATTCTTTTAGGGGTACTGCTTTAATCAAGAAAGGCACATTGATCAAGACATAAGTCTACAACACAGAAATTCTTTAGAATGCTTAGAGGTGATCCATGGGTAAAGAGCATACTGGATGTAAAGAAAAATAAGCAAATAAAGAATGAAAGAGGTAAGCAGAAGCTGACTAACAGTGAGCCTTGAAAATGATATGGAATAGTTATGGTCTGAGATATTCTGGGATTGAAAGCTCTTCAAAAGTGGAATGCAAAGAATCTAACTCTTGGCCATCTTGAGGAAGAGGAAGGGAAAAGAGAAGAGGGAGACTGCTGTTCTCAATTTAGCACTTGTAGTATAATTACTGTGGGCTGCCAACTGCTAAGGTTTCATTGTCACCTTTCCACTTCTCTTTCTTTGCATCATGCCCTTTTCCCACTTGCTGAAGTCATGCCCTTCCTCTTTTCCTGATTTGCATGCAGAAGGCTAGAACTCAAATACCTCTTACCATCAAGCATACCACATACCCTCATGGTATCTTCTGGAAATAAGCAGCCTTCCCTTACATAGCTGTATATTCCAAAGCCTCCTTCCTCTCTTCTAGCCAAATAACTCATCCATTTCCAAGACTATATTGTATTAACTGATTTAAGTAATAAGCTCTACGATATGAGTAATTACCCAATTAAACTTTCCCATTTTGCCTTTCAAAAGAGGATCTTGCCAATGCATTAACAAGTTAAATTCATTAATCCATTCAGGAAATAGTCACTGGATACTAAACTGAATCAGATTAAGTAATAAATACTAGCAAGATAGTGCCAATTTTGAAAGAAACCACAATCTAACAGAAGAAACAAATATGGAAGAAACAGTTACAGTAGTACATAATAGAAGAAACATAATACTACATAACAGTACTGCATAAAAGAAGAAACAGTCATAATACTACATAATACGGACTAGGAGCAATTCATACAGAATGCTAATGTAAAGCACAAAGGAGGCACAACTTAATGAGATAGGGCGAGCTCTCTGAAGTAGTGCGAGTTGAATATTTATGGACAAGAAATTAATTATAGAGGAGAAAAGACATTCCAGAACAAGATAATAATATATGAAAAATGATATATGACTCAACAACAAAAGAACAAGCAACCCAATTATAAAGTGGGCTAAAGATATGAATAGAAAATTTTCTGAAGAGAAATACAAATGGCTAAAAAGTATATGAAGAGATGCTCATCCTCATTAGCTATTAGGGAAATACAGATCAAGACTATAATGAGATGCCATCTCATACCTGTAAGAATAGCTGCAAGTAAACAAACAGGATACAACAAATGTCGGAGAAGATGTAGAGAACTGGGACATTTATACATTGCTGGTGGGAATGTATAATGGTACAGCCGCTATGGAAGACAGTGTGGCAGTTTCTCAGAAAACTAAATATCGAGTTGCCCTGTGACTTGACAACAGCACTACTCAGCATATACCCAGAAGAGCTGAAAGTAGTGACACAGACATTTGCACACCGATGTTCACAGCAGCACTATTCACAATTGCTAAAAGATGGAAACAATCCAAGTATTCCTTTAACAGACTAGTGGATTAACAAAATGTGGTATATACATACAATGGAATATTATACAGCAATAAGACAAAATGATGTCCTGAACCACATGACAAGATGGATGAGCCTTGAAGACATAACACTGAGTGAAATAAACCAGACACAAAAGGACAGATACTGTATGAGACCACTTTTATGACCATGGTAAAGATAAAATTAGAGGCTTACAATACAGAATACAGGCGACCTAGAGATATACAGGAGCTTGAGATGGTGTTCTAGTTTACTAGCTGCTGGAATGCAATATACCAGAACCAGGATGGCTTTTAAAAGGGGGAATTTAATAAGTTTCTAATTTACAGTTCTAAGGCCGAGAAAATGTCCCAATTAAAACAAGTCGATAGATATGTCCAATCAAAGGCATCCAGGGAAAGATACCTTGGTTCAAGAAGGCCGATGAAGTTCAGGGTTTCTCTCTCAAGTGAGATGGCACATGGCAGACACAGTCAGGGCTTCTCTCTCAGCTGGAAGGGCACATGGCAAACACGGCATCATCCGCTAGTTTTCTCTCCTGGCTTCTGGTTTCATGAAGCTCCCCGGGAGGTGTTTTCCTTCTTCATCTCCAAAGGTCACTGGCTGGTGGACTTTCTGCTTCATGGTGCTGCAGCATTCTCTGCTCTCTCTGAATCTCGCATTCTCCAAAATGTTTCCTCTTTTATAGGACTCTAGTAAACCAATCAAGACTCACCCAAATGAGTGGAGACATGTCGTCACCTAATCCAGTTTAACAACCACCCTTGACAAAATCACATCATCCAGGGAGATGATATGATTAGTTTCAAACATACAGTATTGAATAGGGATTATTCTACCTTTATGAAATGGGATTTTGATTAAACATGGCTTTTCTAAGGGACATATATCCTTTCAACCAGCACAGATGGGTAAACAGTTTTCTAATGAGGTTGAATTTAACTGTAAGGGAATAGAGAGAATTAAAGGAGGTTCACTAGTGGATCTATAAGTAATATTACATTGAAGATGAACCTGATTGAAAGGGCTTGCTTGTATAGAACTCATGTGTCCCACCAATTAACTCTACAAATATAAGTAAGTTCTTGCATGAACTACTGCAAAGGTATGAATCTTGTTCGAAGAGTATATAATTTCGGGATATAGGAGGGGAAATGTTATTGCATGCTACGGGCTGTTTAACAGGAAAACATCAACAGTCCCACAGCAATATCAGTACGTAATGGGAGGAGGGACAAGAGTTAGGAGGACGTTTGGATTGCCTATTTGGTGAGGGTGTATTTATTGGCTATCTTTCTCTTGGGAATAATGAAATTATCTCAGTTCAGAGTGTTGATGGGCTGTTGGTTTTGGATGTTATACATAAGACCCTCTAGATGGAGGTGGCTGGAAAATGCACTGACTGGCGAATGATGCTATAAACAGATTACTGAACACAGTGCTGCTATAAAAAGGAACAAAGTTGTGAGGCATGCAACAATGTGAATGAACCTGTGGGACATTTGGTGAGGCAAAATAAGCCAGAAACAAAAGAGCAAATATAGTATGATCCCATTTAGAAAATACTTATATAAGAAAACTGGGGCCTAGATTGTAAGCTCTTATAGCAATAACATTTAGCCTAGAGTGGTAATTGTTATTTTTAGATCATCAGGGGGCTGTTTTATATATGTATAACCTGGTATTTACAGATAAAAATGAAGCTGATCAGGTCGGGATTAAGGTCATTCAGAATACTTTACCAAACATAATACACTACCAAAATTCAGAATGTCTGTACTTTAGAACTTCACCTACTTTCTGAGACCAAAGGAAGAAAGTTTTATTATGTCCAGAACCTAAATTTTCTATAGCACGTAATCTAATTCAACCTGTCTGGACAGATGATTTAAACAATCCAAACACAGAGTGTCCAGAATAAGAATGAGAGCCTATAATCCTGTATAGCTTAATGAAATGTCTGGATACATCCCAGAGCATATTAAGCAGATAATCAACAAGTATTGGCAAAGTCCCTTGAGGGATGGGAGAAAAATTATGGAACTATTAAAATTTACCACTGGGGAAATCCCAGGTACTGTGCCAAACATTAGGGACACCAAAATTAATAGGCTAAGCCTTGATCTTGAGGCTTGCTCTTGTGAAGCCTATGTATGTAGCGGAGAAGCTCAGCTACCTATAGCTATGCCTAAGAGTTACCTCCAGAGGACCTCTTTTGTTGCTCAGGTGTGGCCTTTCTCTCTCTCTCTAAGCCCAACTCCACAAGTAAAACCATTGTCCTCCCCTCTATGTGGGACATGACATCCAGGGATGAGAGTCTCTCTGGTGGCATGGAAGATGACTCCTAGGGATGAGCCTGGCCCTGGCACCGTGGGGTCAACAATGCCATCCTGACAAAAAGAGGGAAAAGAAGTATAACAAATAAGGTATCAGTGGCTGAGAGAGTTCAAATAGAGTCAAAAGTCTACATTGGAGGTGACTCGCACGCATGCTTCAAATCGACATTGCTACCTACCATAATTTGCCAAACCCAAACTTTATGACCTAGGTTTTTTAGTATTCTCACCAATACTAAGGAATACCTAGAGCATTATATAAGAGCCTACAGAAGTTCCATGCACTAGGGTTGACTTTTCAAAACCTACAACCTCCAAATGGGTCCCTGAATAAGCCCTGAAATGCAGAGGTCCAGCCTTTCCAGATCATCAACTAGTTCCAGTCCCCTATTCCATATTATCAACAGCCCTTTCCAATATGAAAAAAGTGAGAATGGGCATAGCCCAAAATCCCTAAAGAATGGGAGAAAGATCAAAGGTGATGGGGGAGTTATAAAGAAACATTGAGTTTAACAAATGAGCATGAGTGCTAAATCATTATACAGATATTTCTTTAGCCTCCAAGACCTTAGAGCAGCTAGAAATAAAAACCTAAAATTGTGTAACTGAAATATATTCTACAACAAATTGTTGCGATGTACTTTGAAATGTACTGTTCTTATGTATATAATGTTATTTAAAGAAAAGGAATATAACAAAGAAGATAGGATTTAAAACATGAGTATGACTGTTGAATCATTATATTTGTATTTCTCTTGGTTTCCAGTTTCTTGGAGCACCTAGAAGAAAAAATGAAAAATGGTGGAACTGTAACCCATATGAAATGTTAAAATCTGTTCTATAAGCACTTGTTAAAATGCACTTGGAAATTTTTTTTTTTAATAACATATGAAAAGCAACATATGGCAAAGTTGGGAAATTTCAAGTAATTTACAACTGGGGGCTGAATGAAGGGAGAAAGGAGGCAAAAAAAGGGAAAAGAGTCTTTCTATTTTCTGGGTCGGGAGGGGAAAAAAACAGTCGGGAATTATTAAAATGACTTATCAAAACCGCTAGAAATTGTTTCCTTGTCATCAAGCTGTACAGGAAAACTTTTCCCAAGCTAAAAACATAGGGAAGATCTCTATCCCTCTGAGTCAGGAGTCAGCATACTGACCTGAGGGTCAAAGCCAATCTGCTACCTGTTTTTATTTACAGCCTGCAAACTAAACATGGTTTTAAAATTTTTAAATGGTTCAAAGAAACTGAAGGAGACTAGTTTATGACACATGAAATTTAAATTTCAGTGTCCATAAATAAAGTTTCATCGGAACACAGCCATACTCATTTATTTACATTATTATCTACGGCTATTTTCTTGCTACAATTGCAGAGGTGAATAGCTATGACAAAGACAGCAAAGTCATAAATATTTACTATCTGCCCTTTACCGAAAAAATTTGTGGATCCCTGCTCTAAGTTAAGAGTCTTTCAAGATCTCCTTCATTCAAGTCTCAGTTTATCTCTTCAAAACTTTTACAAGGAACTTCATAATCAATATTAGATAAAAGATCATACTTATATAATTTGTGAATATAAAAGCATTCATTTATAATTACTAATTTCTATTACCATATGTTCTGCTGAAATATTCCTTTATAAATGAAATATATTATCAAATCTTGGTGGCAGAATTTTAACCTGTAATTCTGAATGAATTTAATATCTCCCATTACATGACATCAAGTTGTGATTTTAAAAGCATAGGTATATTTATTTTTATTTCCTGAACCATTAGTTAAATAAGAAATAGTATTCTAATATTAGGAAACTGAGAGCCTTTTGAAAAAAATTCAAGAGGCTTGATAAAAAGAATAACATATAAAATAAACTAATTTAGGAATATCTTTATGATGTTTATCATTAAATATTATTAAATCAGACTTTTTTTCAAGTATTTAATTTTTTTGTTGTGTTTTACTTCTTATTTTTCAGTAGAAAATAGGCTCAGGTTTCACTGCTGCTACTGATCTAAAAGATCCTTTAATTCCTAATCTTGGTTTTTCGTCACTTTTTTTGGTACAGTTTCAACATCTCCAAGGAAGTGATCAAATTTACTTTTGCTGATTTTCAATGTCATCTGTTGATTCAACTAGTATTTTCAAAACAGTATTTCTAGTAGGTAAGTTTAAAAAAATGAAATACTCAGGCAGGCCTTGGTTGCTCAGCAGGCAGAGTTCTTGCCTGCCATGCCAGAGACCCGGGTTCGATTTCCAGGGCCTGCCCATGGAAAAAAAAAAAAGAAAGAAAGAAAGAAAAAGAAAAACTCAGTGATAGTAACTGTTGAGGGATCAGGGATCAGGGATTAGGGCAAGATCCAGGAG
Source organism: Tamandua tetradactyla (assembly GCF_023851605.1). Taxonomy (NCBI): domain Eukaryota; kingdom Metazoa; phylum Chordata; class Mammalia; order Pilosa; family Myrmecophagidae; genus Tamandua; species Tamandua tetradactyla. The sequence goes on from NC_135333.1 coordinate 28,192,517, forward strand.
TTAGAGTCTTGGCAAACAGCTGACATCAACAATATTCTACTTACAAGGTGAGAGCTATATGCCTTTATTTTTTAAGTTATAAACTGCTGATAAACTATGTGATCTATATGTTATGAAAACAGAATAAAGTCAAATGTATTGTCATAAAATTAGACATAAGAAAGATGACACTTAATACTCATTGATATTTTTGCTTAGTAATTAGACATGATTAAGCCACTCTTACAAATTAACGCAATTAGTCCAGGCCATTAAAAATCCTGGAAACCATATGTTTTTCTTTCTATGAGGAATAATTTAAGGATGTAGCAATGATGAGCAAAGAGACCAGAAGTTAAAGGGAACACTTAATATCTTCAAGTATTTGGTTTTAAGAGAGATTAATCAACTAACCTATATGACTCCAAATGACAAAACTAGAAAATGTGAGATGTTAATGAAAACAGGTTTTAACTCATCATAAGAAAAATCTTACTACTTTTTAAGGCCAACAACTGAACGATTTGTCTTTTGAGGCTGGTAGTATCATGGAAGAGCATGGGAATTTGAAGTTAAAAAGATCTCAGGTTTGAAGTATCTGCTCAACCTTTCAAATCTTAAATCCCGTGTAAAAAAAGGGGGTGGGGGGAAGCACCATTTGCCTCCATGGTGATTGACAAGTGATATATAATATGAATGTAATGTGTTATGTATGTAAATATGGTATGTACCTAAAATTAACTGGTACAAGTAGATATTCAAAGAAAAAAGTTATTTCAATAATAACAGTCATTACTGGTGGTGGTTAAGTGAAGGGATTCGGGAGCCAAACTCCTTAGAAATCTTAGCTTTGCCATCTGTAGTTCTGTTTCCTAATTTCTAGAAAATGGACATTCATAGTACTCACAAAGTTGAGAGGAATAAATCACTTAATAGACGAAAGGCACCAAGAGAGTGTCTACTGTATAGGATGTACTCTATAATGTTACTTATTGTTATTATGTAGTTTTTATAATGCAGTTTTATAAAATGAATTCATTTTAATTAACAGTGAATTCCCTATTATTGCAAGTGTTACATGAAAGCCTTGTAAAGTCAGAGGTGGAAATTCTAGAAATGAATCAGAGAGTCTCAGCTAAATTAATTCATTCGCACATTAAACAACTGTTTACTAAATATCTAATACCTTCAAGGGACATTAGAGTATGGTGGTTAAGAGATTTCAAAGCTAGTCTGTCTGAAAATGAATTCCTATAATATCTCTTAGCAGATGTATGAACTTAGGCAAGTTGCCTAATCATTATATGCCTCAGTTTCCCCTAGTATACATACAGAAGGGATAATTATAGGGTTGTTAGAGGATTCAATGAATGAAAATACTTAGAACAGAATCTGATATTAATAAATCCAAGTCTATACAAGCATTAGCTTATTATTTATTATTATAACTATGTGTCAGTCTAGATACTGGGAATACAACAGACTGACAAGGTCCCTGCCCTCATATACGTATATAACATATTATCAAATGGTGACTAGTGAAGAAGAAGCAGGGTAAGAGGATAGGAAGTGATGGGTGAGTGCTAGTTTAAACAGGATGGCCAGGGGAGAGCTTTCCCCTAAGAAGTAACATTTGAGTAAGCAAACTACGTTATTATTTGAGAGAAGGGCATTTTAGGCAGAGAAAAGCAGAATGAAAGGCCCTGAGCAGGAGGGTGCAAGGTTTGTGTGGTGTTAAGGGAATAGCAAAAAAGACAACATCACCGGAACAAAATATAGGAAAACAAGGGCAGAAGGAGAAGATTTTGCAGAGACAGCTTCTTTATGGTGTAGGGTCTTACAGATCATAGTAGGAACACTGGATTTTATTCTGCGTCTGTAGGGAAACTGGGAGATTTTAAGGACAGTGCATTTTAAATGGTTCACTTTGGTAATGACCTCTAATTATCTGACACCAAGGTTCCCTGGATTTAATTATTCTATTAGAAATAGAGGACCATTTCAGAGTCTGGAAAATGGCAATACCTCACGACAGAAGACTGCAGCATTTGACTGCCTACAAGAGCTGAGCATAGGACCCCAAAAATAAAGTTGCTATGATCAAAACAGCAAAGCATTCACTGCACAGGGGCATTCCATTTGTGTGTACTGAACTTCACAAATGAAGTGTTACAAAGAAAGATTTAACAGTGCTTTAGGAAGGTTGAGAGAAAAGAGTAGGGCATGAAGAATGACTCCAGGAGGGAGGACTATAGTCAGGACATGTCCTATCCCAGAGAGGGTTAGGACACAAGGAGACTGGCGTGGACCTAAGGGGCCACATTATGATTATGATGGGTTCCTAGTGACAAGCTTTCTGAATATCACAAGAGATGTCGGAGAAAAAACCCAAGGTAACATACTACATGAAAAGAAGTTAATGTTGAATACTCCATGAATCAGAAGTCAAGAAAGATGAAATTGTTCCCACATGGCAATCTGTGTAGATTGAGCTTGTTGTTTTTTTTTTTAGGGAAAAACAGAAAACTGGAGGAATAAGACAAGGGATTGCAGCTAATGCTCTATCATTAGATAGAGCTCCTGAGAGGGCTGAGGAGCATCAATTATCTTACAAAATGAAGAGAACATACAATACAGAACTTGATCGGCCATCCAATACTAAGCTTAGCCTGTTTTAATTGCAAAATTAAGGAGAAAGATAAAGAAAAAAATAAAGAAGGTATGTGGTTAGGGACTGATTTGGAAGAAGAACCATTTAATGACTCAGATTCAAATGCATCCCCATTTAGGGAATTCTGGGTATCTTTTTCAGGAAAGCTAAGTAATTTTTAGACTGGCAATATTTTTTTAGAGCCAGTCTTGGCCTTGGCAAGGAAATTATTATAACTGAAGATATGGAACAGTGTAGAACTCAGAAGGAAACAAAATTTCTGGGAAAAAATGAGGCTGTTTTTGGTAAGGAATATAAATTAGTCTCAACCCACAATCCTGGCCTACTCTCCAATTCCCCAAGTCCAGCGCAGCCCATAGAAAGTAGAAAGTGTGCCAAAATAAATGCTGTGGGCTGGAGCTCCATGTTTGAGGGGTGGGATGAGATTGGGGTGGAAAGAGAAAATGACTGGCAGGCAATGGAATGGAATCACTTTAAAGTAATGCCACAAAATGGAGACTAAATAATCACTGAGGACTTCCAGAATTCACAGAAAATGAGACATACTTACTGAAACCAGAGACTAGAGCCCCTACTCCAATTCATTAAAAACAAAAAAATCAAAATCATAAAATATTTAAACAAAGCCAAACATACCTACTACTCTCTTATTTTTCATTAAAGCATAAAATTCCTAACCCCCTATTCTCTTCTCCTATCCACCCTGGAACAGAAGAGCCAACTAACTGGCAGCAGCTCAGGTGAAAGACTTCAACCTTCAAGCCACAAAGAGGGGAGATAGCAGACAATGGAACTGGTGATTCATTACAAAAGAATACACTCCAGAGCGGCATGCTGCCACATGGGCTCACAGCACTATTTAAAGGAACAGCAGCCCCCTTTCCAACCTCCCCTATTCTTAACACCTTCCCTCCTCTAGGTCCTGATGGAAAACAGATTTTGAAGAAAAATGCCAACAAAGCACTGAGCTGTCCAAGAAAGGGAGGGCTTTGTGTTCCAAAACCTGACAATCTTAACTGTATAGTAGAGTACAAAAATTTTCTTTCACATCATCTTTTCTCTCTGCCACCAGTACACTTTCTTGTTCAAGAACAAATAGCGTAACTGAGTTTGAATCTGGTTAAACATTTTTTTTTTTACTACAGATGAAGTCACTTGCAATTTTGATTTTGAAGTCACTTGCAATTTTACACAAATGACAAGAATGGTTTCTTCTCTTTCCCTTCTTTTTATTCCATATTATTTTCAAAAACACGAGAAGACATAATTTGGTTCACAAGCTCAGAAATAAGTGAAACACTTGCACAGCATATACAAATAAACCTAACGATACATTTTTTAAAAGCCACATAAAATGTCTGTCAACTATTTAGAATTTTGTGAGTCAACTACCACTGATTACTCATTGGAAATGACAGAGCAGTTTATTTAAAACGAAAAAAGCAGGAACTTATAAAACTGAAGTTTATATAATAATAGAGCACACACTGTGCAAAAACTGATATGGCTTTAATATTGTACGATGAAATGTCATCCACTGAAAGCCTTTCTGATGCAAAGAATCCAAGTGGCAAAATGGTGAAAACATATTCACATTTTCTTGGTCAAGATACTAAATACAACAATAAACCATTTAACTTTGATAACCTAACCCTAACCAGTGAAGACATTTTATATTCAGAAAGCTTCTATTTAGGTGATTATCAAATATTGGGATTGAATATCTGGTTTAAAAAATAAAAGGAAAAATCAGAAATTTTACCTATCTGGTTTTTTCTTTGTTTTTTTTTTCTAGATAACTAATAACTTTGTATGTTGCATAAGCACACAAAGTCTCTACACTAAAACAAATAGGCTGAAATACTGGAAATTCATAAATTTTACATTCTATAATTTCCAGCTGAATGAATTCAGGATGGGCAAAAACTAGTTACTCCTTTCCTTTAGTATTTCAGTATATCCTGAGAAAATCAAAGTAAAATCATTTAGTCTATTAGAATTTCTAATCATCAAAAAACCCTTCTTTCCATTTTCCATTTATCTCTTCTGCTCCATTCCCCAGTTTGATTTCCTGAAATACTGACTATTAAGAGCACACTATTAAGTGTGCACAAACATGTGCATTCTCACTTACGCTTACATACTTACCAGCTACTCTAGAAACTGAGAGGAAATGTTCCAAGAAACCTCGAAAATCCTCCGATTATAAAAGTTGCTGGTTTAGATAACTCTTTCCCTGGTTTAAAAGTATATAAAAATAATGAAAAGTCAAGTCATGGAAAAGCCTTCAGTAACAGCTGAGAAAGAAGAGAGTTGTTACCCTCTCAAACTGCCAGTTAATGAAACCTGAGTGAGGGCTCCAAGGTTAAGCAAGTATTATCTCCTAAGCAATGAAGAGAATCCAGAAATAGGTATTCTCTTGCACGGAAAATGTTTAAAAGAAATATTTCAGAAGAATTATACAATGATGGTGAGGGGATAAGATGTGAAAAAGAAAATATTTTAAGGATCTTTCCATTTTTCAAAAGGGGGGGGTGGTTCTTAATAATCTCCAAACTCAGATCTGGTGAAAAATTACTTTGGAAAGACATGTTCTTTGAACCTTCACTATCCTCTTAGTCACACTGGGAAAATCTCCCTAAAGGTTTTCCTCCTACCAGCACTGCGGGATATTATATAACCTTTAATGGAACAGGATTCCAGCTCCTAAAATGATGCCACTATCCTGGGCTAGCCCGTTCTCCCGCCCTCCGGTGGTGACTTGGAGAGGAAAAAGAGAAGAGAATACAAAAAAAGGGCAACCTCCTTAAAAGGAAAGCACTGTCCAGTGATAAAATTTCCCTATGGAACATAAAAGCCTGGAGTGAAACTGATCCTGACTCTAGCACTAACGGACATAAATGTTCTATAATGTAAATGATTTCTCATTGATAAATCACAGCCTCATCATTCCCTCTCAACCTATATATATAAAGAAAAAAGGTAAAGAAGGGTACAATAAGAAAAAACAACATATCCAGGGGAAACCATGGAAGAGCACTCACCTTAACATTTGTCAGGAATGACTTGCTAAAATGCAGATTAGATATTGCATGGCATAACCAAAAACAGGCACGGAGAAAGAAGAGAGTTCTTCCATTTCCTACTCCCTTTCCTTCAAATGCCTTTTAGTGTCTACGTGTTAGTCATTTCTACTTTCCGACTTGTTCTCCTGCCAGTCAGGGCTCTACCTTCTCTGCTACACCTGGATGCTCCTCCAGCTTCTAGCGAAAACATTCACCAGTAACGAAGCCATCAAAATGAAACATTTAATAAGCCATTTAGAGAGATGGCAGCAAAACTGCAATTCCACAGCCAATCCTGAGAAACCAAAGTGAATCAGGAATCAGATTTCCCTATAATATAAATTCTTCTGCAATTCTTAAAAGAAAGTCAATCCCTTTCCCCCTCTTTTTGGCAATCTACAAGAATCTCTTCCTACCTCTGCAGTCTTTCTCTCCCTCCCTCTTCTCAGGATCAAGACAAAGAGGTAGACAAATCCCCACAGGGTCTTTCCTGAGCTACAGCTGCACAGTACAGGAAATAGGAATCTGCTATGGAGCTGCAAGGGGGTGGGGTGGGGGGTAGAAAAAAGGATACAGAGTCGTAACACACACACACACACACGGACTCACAACAGGCATTAACACTTTTCAGCTGCTAACAATAAATCTGGCCTTTTCTAAGAAGAAAAATCAAAACTCTGCTTACTATACTCCACATCCAAACCTTCATTTGGATCCTAGAGATGAGAAAATAAACACTGAGGAAGCACAAATCTTACCTGAGTTACCATTTTCTTTTTCTCCATAAACCAAACAGAATAGATGATAAACCCTCCAAAGCAGTCGTGCTGGGGTATCCTCCACAGCTTTCTTTTCCACCCCCCTCCCCCCCCCAGTCTAATTATTCAAAGGTGGGGAATTTATCTCCCTTTATCCCGTTTTCCTCTTTTCTTTCTAGTGTTTCTTCCTTTCTTTCCTCTTCCTCTCTGGCAGTCTCTCCCCCTCCTTCTTTCTCCAGCTCCCTCCCATATCTCAGGCAGATGGCTGAAGGAAGCCCCACCCCTGAATGCCTAAGGTAATTAATCAGAGTACAGCCCCACCTCTTCCTCCTCTCCCCACCCCCTCCGAGCGAGCTGACATCTACCAACTCCAGAAACAGGCCTGCTGAAGAATGGCAGTTTGGTGTGCGCTGTGCGCACGCGTGTGTGTGTGTGTGTGTGTGTGTGTGTGTGTATGTGCGCGCGCGCGCGTGCGTGTACATATGCGGGGGGGTAGGGGGGAAGAGGGAGGGGCAGGCGCCATGTGCAGGCATATTTTAAGGAGTGAATATCTGCTGTGGTGGCATTAATTATATGGCGCTGGGAGCATTCATAGCAGCATACCATAGTTAATACACTGATTTAAAAGATTCCAGCAGTAAATATATAATAATAAATCAAACAAAAGTTTTTTTTTAAAAAGCACATTTTCATGATGTACAGCTTATATAATTGGTGGATTTAATGAAAGATTTGAAGAAGTGAAAAGCTGTTGAATGACCATTACTGAAAGGTTTTTTCAAGGAATGAAAATATGCAAGAACTTGCTTGTTCTGGACGACCAAAGCAGTCTAAAGACTGCAAAGGATTAAAAGAGAGGAGGGAAGTAATTTAAGGGCTCTTTTTTTTCTATTGTAAAAAACCTGGGAATTCTGAAAAAGGTCTATATAAAAATAACTGCTTATGAAACAAGACTTCGAATTTCACTAGAAATTCTGGTAAACTGAAAAGTTACCCTTTTATTCTCTAGCCTTTAGGGTTTCAGTCTTCACTGAAAACAAATAAACAAAATAACCTATCATATATGCACTGGAAATCTGTGTCATTATTGTATTATAGAATGCTATTGCTATGGAAGGTTTAGGAGAACTCTTACTGAACATAAGCGTTTCTTTAAAGTTCTCTCATTAAAAAGGCATAATGGAAAAAAGCATGAAAGATGTGGTTCAGTTAAGAAGTCTTGGTCTAAGTCTTAATTCCGCCCTATACTACTAATCTTGGAAAAAATTTTAACCTCTGAATATAAATTTCATAATTGAATCACTTTATATGATTATTAAATATCTAAATAAATAATTTGTATGAATGATTGATGAGACTATGATTTTTAGCATGTCTTAAAACTTAAGATTTTTCTTTTTTTTTCATAGTCCAGTAAATAGGAACCCCTTTAAAAGGATTTTATTACATTTTTAGTTGCATTTATTGTGATATAATCTCTAGCGGATTACCCAAAGGGCAAAGATATTAATTACAAAATTAAGGTTTCTATGTTTTAAATAAAGGTATCAAAATTTAAAATCACAAATCACGTTGTGAACACATAATTTTTCATCTCCATGAGATGACAAAATGCATAACCAGTCTTTTAAAAATGTACTGAATATGATATTGACTGGGACACTGCCAATGTTATATCATCATGTCCTCATTCCAAATTAACAATTATTTTTAACAATTCCAAAAAGAGTACAGGAACTACAAAACAAGGTATAATGTGGAAAAATTGATACCATCATAGCTATTAAGTGAGCTTACACTTAATAAGATACACTTAAGATACAATGTATCTGGGCCTTTATAAATATCTGTATACTTTAAGTATAATTTATAAAGTATGGGATCTGCAACCATTAGAAAAAAATTTTGAGAAAAGGAATAAGATCAATGCTAGGATTGTTCTTGTTTAACATATTTATAAGTTATTTGGAAGACAGAATATACACTACTTGCTGAATTTACAGCAAGGAGGAAATAAAATGCAATCAAGTGTTTTTAAACACAAAGAAAGCAGAAAATAGGTCCAAGTTTCACTGGAAGCAAGGGCATTTATGGGACTTATGGGGAAAAAAATCTTAATCATATTTATGGGATAATTATTTGTGTTTTCAGTTATAAAAATGAAATAACCCCCCAAATCACTATATATCATTATTTGAATCCACTGGTCTATTCTAATACTATGGGGAGAAACGCTAACACATTCAAGCAGCAGGAAGGATATTGGACTCTCCTTCTCCTCACCACACACCCATGCTACCCTTATAAATCTAACACTACCTTGAGGCTTGTGTGTCAGTACACTTTACAAATCATGGAAAGGGACAAGGCCCTAAGGAAAGCTGTTTTTAAAAAGACAAATGAAGGATCCTCACATGAATATTTTAGGACTAGAACACAGGCTTCCTGAGACCCAGTGTTCATATCTACATTTGCAGTGCAGGTAATAGGCTTATAGAATTCATTACCACAAAAAAATTGTTGGCATGAGCTAAAAATTAAAATTAAAATGATTTTTAAAAACTCAGTGAGTGACAGGATTTACACTGAATGTTGGACAAACACCAGGATATTTTGAAGTGCGTTACTGACTTTAAAGGCTTACACTATAGAGGACAATTTGCTCCCTGGTACCCAAGAGACAGCAGTGAACAGCCTGGTTCTGACCCAGCAGAAGAGCGGCTATCTCCCAGTAACATACTATGGAGAAACTAATTTCAGGCCGTTTGGGGGAGGGGATGGGGGGGACAGTAGGTGAGAGTAGCAGGCAAATAAACAATAAGAATGTCAGCTAAGGACAGAGGCCACGGCTACTTTCATGGTTCAATCCCCAGCTTCCATCACTGGAACATGGCAGAAACTCAATAGGGATTTGTTCAATAAAAAGATGAAGGAAGGGTACATAGGGAGTTTAGTGGTTAGAATGCCAGCCTTCCATGCGGGACACCTGGGTTCGATTCCTGGTCCATGCAAAAAAGATGAAGGAAATGGGATGTTCTCCTAATTGTCCAAATGCCTTGATCATTTCCTCAATGTCTCATGTAATCCCCAGAACTCCAGCTTCCTTTCTATCATATCACTCAACTGAAATTTATTTTATTGAAGTTACCAAGGATCTCAGATGCCCAAATTTGATGAACATTTTATAACTTCTTTGACTTAATTGTGGCAAATGGAACTCCCTCCTTTAGAAAACGGTAATTCTTAGCTTCAAATGATACATTTGCCTGATTTTCCTTCTTCCCTGCCCACTCCCTTCCTCATTTTACTCTTCTTCCTCTGCCCAACCTCTACATGTTGATGTGGCTTGTGATGCCACCTTCAGACCTTTTTACTCGCACCAAAGATTCTGAACCTAAGCTACTTCCTCACACAGGCACCCTGGCAAAATCTGTTTTCTTACATATATTTCTGTGGAGAGAGGCTCCACAGCATTTGTCAGATCCTCAAAAGGGTCCATGACCTCAAAAAACAATGATGTAAATGCATTTTCAGCAGATAATATAACCCATTTCAATTGCTTCAATTATTACCCATTTATCCTGATGACTCCCCTAGATCTCTCTCCTGAACTCCAGATCCAAATATCCAACTGACAGATAATGGGTAACTCCTTTTCGATGTTCCACACATTTCTCTAATTTAAAGGAGCCCAAAATTAAATTAAATTTCTTAAAATCTACTAATGAATGCATTCAATAAATATCTTTGTGCTTACCACGAGCCAAGCACCATTCTGAGTTTTGGGGGAAAAAACAGGAATAAAAAAAAAAAAACAAACCAATATCCCTATATGTGTGAAGCTTAGATTTTAGTACTCATTCTACCATATTTGTTTTCTTGGTCAGGGGTTAAATTTCATGGCACATAAGATAGCTACTGCTACCTGAGAACTTACCATGTGACCATTTCTCACCAGGCAATTAAATATATTAGCTCAATTCAGTCTCTCAACAATGATGAGATATTTTCATCTCCTTTTTAGTGATGATGGAACTAAGGTTAGGTGAAGCTAAGTATCTTGCTCAAAGTCACTCAAGCTAGCAAGCTGCAGAGCCCAGAATCAAACCCAAATCTGACAGAAAGCCTGGTTCCTTCTAAAAGGATAACTCAACTCAACACCATACGAAATCAGAAGTTTTTTTATTTTTCTGGACTCTCCTCATTCCTTCCCATCCTCCTCACCACAAATTCAATTCTGACCCTCATTATTTTGTATGTAACTTCTGACTTGTCTCTCTGCCTCCAACCTAAAAACTGTTTCCATTCAAGGTTTCATTACTGCTAGAATGGTTTTTCAAAATGCACATCTCACCACGCTACTTCCCTGATTAAAACCCTAACTATTCTATTCCCCACAGCCTACAGGGAAAAGAAAAATCCTAACTCTAATGCCCCACGTTTCAGTTTTCTTATGTTCTTACTTTCTTTAATAAGGTCTTCTATCTGGCAAATTCATGTTTTTAAGGCTCACTTCAGGGATCCCCTGCTCTAGAAAGCTTTTCCCGAACCTACCAGCTCTCAAATCTGGGTTGGGTATGCCTTATCTGGTACATATTTTCCTTAGTACTTAACCCACGGTTTTTATAACCGTTGGGGTTTCTCCATAGCTATGACAAGATTGTGAGAATCTGAGGATAGGAATTATGTGTTTCATATCATATTCCCAGTTCCCAATCCAGTCCCTGAATACATAGCAGAGACTCAATAAATGTTCACTGAAACCAAACAATAATAGTCTTGATGGCTATTCTCTAGCCATATATTTATCCACGCACAGGTTTGTAAGAATGAGGAGGAGTATTTATGTTGCTATCAAAATATTACAAAAGCACTCTTTATTTTCCAAGGGAGTATTGAGAAATAAGTACCATCAAATTTTCAAATGTATAAAATTACCCCAGTATCTTTAAAATTTCAAAAAAAATGAAGCTAAAGGAAGATGTACAAAAAAGAGTGAGAGAAAGACTTCATTTTCAACTTTTTTAGAACAGTTCAGATTGTAGACCAAATACAAATAAAAAAAGGGTGGGGGGCCCTCACCATTTTAGGTGGTCTTGATCCTCACATAGATGTGATTCAACTTCCCCACCTTCCACCCACATACCAGCAATGTTATAAAAACAAATCCAGGAGTCTGTGACTAGAAGGCATGACTTGCTCATACTTTCCCAAGCTGTCTCTGACACCCAAGTGAAAATCAACATTAAAGGGATGGCATTTCCTGCAATAATAAAAACTTGTTAGTATGAAAGCTCTTCACAGTGTGCCCCCATACAATAACCCTAAGTATAAATAACAATTTATATCTAATAGATATTTAATGCCTTCCCAGAAGGATATCTAATACAACATCTCAATATCCTTTAATGCAATATTTCCTCTAAATAAATGAAGTCAAATTATAATTAATTCTATTATTTCCCTAGCTTCTTTTCTCTAGTTTAAGCACTTTTGTTATACAGAACTCATTCTAGAAAAAAAAAAAAAAAAAAGGTGAGTGCATTTAAGGTGCTTTAGATTTTATGTGCTTATAAAACACAAATAAAAATCCTCATATTTTTGTCCCACCAAATCAAACCTTCAAAACAAGAAGACAACTAATATATACTTAACATAGGTGAGGCCTTAAGAATTAGAAATTAATTGCTTCTCGGCCTTTTGGCTAAGATCAAGTGTAGTATCTGTTCTTATCAGTTTAATATCTGACACGTCCTCTATCCGAGGACAATATATTAAATGGATTTTTGGAGCTGGGAGATGGAATAGGAACTTGCTCTGTTCACTCCACACATAGACCTGGTATTGCAGTACTTCCAGGAATGGTGCACATACCTCGGGGGAATAATAAATGTATAAAAAATTAAAAAAAAAAAAAAAAAAGAATTAGAAATTACTTTATAAATTAATATCTTACTTCGGGTAACTTATTCTTTTATCTTTAAAACATCTCAACTCTATGTAACTACGCTAATATATATGTACTTGAAATTATGGATAAATTCTCTGTATTCGGTAAGAGATTAAGGAAAAGCTTCTCAGACAAATGTTAAGGTAAGGGTTTGTACACAAATTTGTCAATAACCAGATTATCAAAATAAAACATGACTAATCTGTGAAAACTGAAGTGTGCTATTTCTCCAGTACTAAAATGTGCCATGCCTCTATTAAATTAACTGGAGACTTTGCTATCTGGTTCACAACCATTTTCCTGGGCTTGGCATAGTATCTGGCACAGAGTAGGGACTCAAAAAATATTTAGTAAGCAATGAACTAATTCAGAATGAGAAACTGAGAAATGCATATTTCCCTGCACATCAAGGATATAGTGCCACAAAGAACTAGATAGCATGTGGTTGTCCTAAACCCTCTCACCAGGACACTTAGCTACAATCCCAGTAATATAATATTCTGCTTCCTCTTCCTCCAAAAACCCCAATTTGCCACTGAAATGATCGTCAGTGCCAGTGTGTTCAATAAGTGACAGTTACGTAAGATTGGCTAAGGAAAAACTGGAATAATAGGCATTAGGATAACCCTAAATTGGGACAACAGTCACATTTTAGCCTTTCAGTCTGAGGTGTCAAACGTTCAATCCAAAAGAGTGCCTATAAGGATAATTTCAGGAACAATTTCTCAAATAGATTTTTTCTGGGCAAGGAGACTATATTCATCGTTCCTTAAATCGTATCTGGCAAGCCCTTATCTACTTATTCTGCATGTATACTAAACTGATCTTGCTCAGATTTGTTTTGAACACTCTTAAGACAAGGATGATTTTATTAATAAGGACAATGAAAGGTCAAGTACCTAAAATACTTCACTGCCTTCACTGTTGAAGAGAATTCATTTTGTTTCATTATTTCAATTCTAACAACTCGAGAAATAACTTTGAAACCTAAAACCTTTAATAAAAAAAACCCCACTATTCCATCATATCCTCAATAATTTTCATTTCATAATACATTGGTGCGTAACCACAAACATTATGCAATGGAGCTTTGATTTACTAAGCATAAGGCTATAACATAAACTAAAAAGAACATTTTATAATCATAGTTGAGGTAAGAGTTTGGACAGCAAATAATCACCTACCACTTGTTTATACATGCCTTGAAAGAAAAGTGTTACCTTAAAAGAATTAATAAATGAGACTGTAAAACAGTTTTGGATTCCTCAATTTAAAACTATCAATCCCATTAATTTTCCTGATGTGGTGGAATAGAGTGTGCACCCTTAATTTTAACATGCTACACTTTTTAAACTACCTTAATTTCAGATACAATAAATCTACTAAATGGAGCAACGCCAAGAAAGTATGGTTATAAATACTGAGCATTACATTTACCAGTACTAAATCTTAATGACCAGAAACATTTTGGGTGACAAATTCACCTTATTTAGATAAACATAATTTCACTGCAAAAGCCTTTACTAAATCATGTTATAGTCTCTAAACAAGGACTTTTTGGTCCATTCACAATTGGGGGTGTGTGTGTGGCAATTTTGTATCTCAAAAAAAAAAAATTCTCTATGCATTATAATTCTTTTTCATATATCTCCAACACATCAGACTTCTTTGGAAGCACCTTTACTTTCTCAACTTTTTCTTCAGACAATTTTACTTATACATCTGTTATTACAATCCCCCTACTTTGCTAGTTGGGTCTTAAACATTTACTGTCCACAGATGTTTCTCTTCAAAAGTACACCAATATTTACTTGTAAGAAGTTTTACTTATAATCTAGTATCAAGAAGCTTCCAGCTCTCAGCTGTTACACAGACCATCTATTGAAAAGTCAGTAGAGAATAGTTCACAGATACAAACTATACAAATATAGCAAAACCTCATTATGGTACATATCATATACTTTTAATCTGAATAATTCAAAATAATGGAATCAGCTATACAGATAATATAAAACATATGATATTATAGACCAATGTTCAAGAATACAGTTAATTGAAGAGAAACATAACCACATTCCCTCCCATTTGACTCCAGCAGCTTTAGAATGAAAACTCTTGAGTTTACTCTGGAAAGCCTACCCAGCTGGCCCAATTGAAAACAACTTGGTTTAGCCTTTATTCTCCAAATTCCTAGTTCGCTCTTCACTTCCTCTAACTCTATTCATTTCTGTCTAACTTTCAACTTTGGTGCTAATTCTTAGAGAAATGACAGTTTGAAAGAAATTAAGGACCATGTAAAAACAAACTGAGAAACCAGCTAATATCTATAATCCAGAATCAATTTTTATTAACCACTTTTACTCTCCTATTCTAGGTTTTCAGCACAATCCGTAATTCACAAATTCGTGTCATATGCAAGATTATCTGGTCTAATCCTTTCATTTTACATACAAGGAAACTGAAGTCAAGAAAAATGAAGCTATTTGAGTATGAACATGAAGGTAGTAAACAATATTGCTAGAATTAGAATCAAATTCTTACCTTCAAGTTCACTAACTATACTGCTATTAATTTAAATACAAATAAATATTCAGGAATAAGCTTGATAATGGGCTAACATTGTCTGATTCTAGATTACAAATTAATAACTAAGATATACTAATCCCATCACAAAATAGTTTAGCATATTTTGTTAAGTATGGAAAGAGTAACCTTTATTGTATATTAACTTTATAAAAAATACAGCAACAACATTTAGAAACTGCCACCTGTGCAGTTTCATCTACCCAAAATGAAATCTAAAGTTTACTGCAGTAGGTAGTTTTGCTATGTTACATTTATATGTCCAGCTTCACTCTATTTTAAACACGCTCTTCCTCAGATTCTCTCTCATCTCCCTCTTTGCCGCCCCCCTCTCTCACACACACACACACACACACACACAGAGGAATCTCTCTGAAGTCTCAGAACTTCTAGAGTTGAAAGTCAACTGCTCCTGCGGAGCCCTCAGTACTGTCAAATTCAAACCTCTTGATACATGCAGCACATTAGGAAAAAAACTTGGGAAATCTAGGTCCTGAGTAGTACCAGATCAGGAGACAGAAATCTTGCAAGAATTTTTCATCCGTCCAAAAAACCTTCACATCAATCTAATAGCATCTTAAAACCAAGTTATAACCCCTAGCTTACCTGGACAACCGGATATTGATAATCCATACAATATACACCATACATAGCAAAAAGGAAAAAAATCTTCAGATAAAGCCAGTACAAAAAATTGTTTAATCTGGCAATCCTTTCCAAAGGAACTAGGTAGCACCAAAAAAATCCTTGGCTCAGTGTTCCAGTCTATGTAGAAAGGTATGCTGGCTCAGCTGATGAAGTTGGAGTTTGGTTCAGACCTGGCTTCCACCCCAACAGCACTACAGAGAAGAGATGTTCAGGAAAAATAAAAGTTCGAACTGAGTTATTACCTAGAGGCTGAAAACTACACTATTGTTAACAGTTGTTTTAAACTGACAACTCCACAGAAACTCAAGAGAAGGACAGCCAAGAAGGGAACACCAGCTCCTTAAAGTAGCACACAAAAACAGTAGGAAGCACGCCGTATCCAGAAGCGAAAATGATATATATGTTCCAGGCTTTAAATGCGTCAGAGAGAATGCTCCCAATCCAGGACATGGAAAGGCAGATGGGCCTGGTTATTATTTCTCTACTCCTCCTCGGACATGAATATGCGCGCACACATGTGCGCGCACAACACACACTTAGCCTTCTCACTGTCTCCAGCAGAGACAGGTGTTAGGATTAACAGTTTAAAGCCTTTCTGCCATGGAAAGGAATGGGAGAAAAAGAGAAGTCACACTGATACATGGAGTAAAGGGATCCCTTTCATGACATTGTATGTATCTGTATCATTTAACACCTTTCTGTGCTTTAATAGAGACTATGACAGCTGGCTGGATCAGCACTAGAAAAGAGGAAGGTGGCCCCAACACTGAGGCAACATGAGTCCACTGGAGGCTTCTGCTATGCAGGCTCTATTCTCTCAGCTGTTCCAATCAAACTTGGAAGGATTAACTCCGGCTGCCTACAAAAAGGTGGGGGTGGAAAAGTCTTTTCAGAAAAGCCAGTTGCTCTTCCCCTTTTGGGAAGCTGCTATACCCACACTACCATTATATACAACACACATGTGCACGCATATTTCTTTAAGAGATATTAAAAGCAGTAACAAACATGGACAGGTGTTAAGGTAGTCTGACAAAGTCCAGCAGGTTAGAGTTGGCTTTCAGAGCCTTAGTGGACCTTCTATAATCAGAGCACTTCTCAGTAATTCTTAAAAATAGGACATAGAGCAAGCAGTAAACAAAAATAGGCACTTAATAAGAGACACACCAATTATAACCATTGCTCCTAAGAAACTCCCTACTTGGAACAGGCATTGAAAATGATCAATGATTCTAAATTAGTTTCAGAGGATATGACCCCTTTAATCTTGGAGAGTCAGTAATATCATAACATGCTTTAGTAAGACTAAACTGTGAGGATTTAATGCAACTGTGAGGGTATTTGTGATGGTTCATATAACTACTGCCCCATCCCCACTCCGTCCCCCCTGCCAAAGTGCACTTTTTCTCTTTTTTTTTTTTTTTTTTTTTTTGAGAGAGGGAGGAAGGGAAGGAAAGACAGAGAGACGGAAGGAAGGATAGAAGGAAGGAAGGGAGGAAGAAAGGGAAACATCTTTAAACATTTTCTTGTTTTATTGTATTTTGTTTGTTTGTTTGTTTTTTACATGGGCTGGGGCCGGGAATCGAACCGAGGTCCTCCGGCATGGCAGGCAAGCACTTTGCCCGCTGAGCCACCGCGGCCCGCCCACTTTTTCTCCTTTTATGGACATTGCAGTTTATTTCAGGATTGCCCAAAAGAACTTGTTGTCTTTTTTTTTTTTTTTTTTTTCAGGTGCATGTTCCAGAATCAAACCCGGGTCTCCTACATGGAAGGCAAGCATTCTACCACTGAACCACCTGTGCACCCAGAACTTGTTCTTGAAGAGTCAAATTGGCCTGAGTATATGTCTAAGGACAGTCCTTTCAATTAAACATTTACTTTTCATCAGTTCTAAGTTACTAGGAAGACCACTACAGTATACTAGATTATCTTCAGATTGCTGGTACTGATTCTAAGTGTATTACACATGAGGGACAATATTAAATCTATTCAGTATAATTTTATGAACATCTATTACATACAAGTTACTGTGCTAAAAAGTGAACAGATGACCAAGACAATTCTACTGTCAAGCACTGTACAATTTATGAGAGAAATAGACTAAGTGCATAGGTAAAACCTAAAGGCAAACAATGTGATAACACAAAACTAAACGTTGAAAGTAACTTTCCAAACACTGAATAACATTTTTTAAAAAGCTGCTTCTAATGAACACTTCTATAGTGTCCCTTTCCCACCACTAAAACAATGAGACCCAACTTTGTCATTTCTTAACAAAGACTGTAAGAGCCTCATAACATTTTAGAGCTGATTCCCCATATAGTAAAGGCTTATAATAGACAGGCTAGCTGTCCTCTGCATGGCTATTAAAACAGGAATTAAGAAATAACAAAAGGATTATTTCTGTAATAAAATTGTACATTAAATTTCCTCTTCTCCAGTTAATCAAATGATCTCCAATCCTCTTTCTTACTGAACACTGTGTCATTCCCCCTTATTCTATTTCACCTACAGCAGTGCAGCAGTACCTGCTACATATATAACTGTTTATCTTAAATTACTATTAAATCTTCTAAGATTCCTCTTAATATGAAGACTGGGAAATGATGACACAAACTTTGTGAGTTAAGCTAGCCCTTTCCAATAACTGGTGAATTACTCATGGAAGATGAAATTTCCAACTGGGACTGTATTTGAGATGGCAGATTGTAATACAAATCATAGAACTGACATGATTTAAGCTTGAAAGTGGTATAATATGTAATCCTGACAGCCTGTTCAATTTCTGGAGATTTAACTTCTTCTTGAGGATAAATTTATACATACAGGGTGAAAAAATACAGATATATTAAGTGATAAAAATAAATTGTGGAGTAACTTGTAGAGTATAGTTCCATATTTGTAAATGAAATTATATGGGACATGTATGTACATATCTGTGTACTTATATATTATATATGTAAATTACATATATAATTTATAAGTTTTATAAAAATATATATGGTATATAGATAGTTTAGGTATAAGATGAAACCAACATTTTTAGGGGGTGGGTTAGGGAGTTTGTTTTCATTTATTACTTTAGAGATAAATTTCTATTATCCAAATATGTTCAAATTACATTTACTGCTCCTATAATGTCTCTTTTAAAAAGTTTAAGGGAACCAAAACAGATTTTACTTTCAGAAAAGTTCTTCAGAAATTAGTAATATTCTCTCAGGCTCTAATTGATATTATCACACTTGCTTTTTCTAATATGATAACTATAAACTTTCCTTTACGACTGGAAGATATAGACTCTAAGCAATCTTAATTATCTGCCTACTTAGAGGCTGCTGAAACTGTACCCAAGTCTAATTTAAATAAAAGCCCTTCAGAAAAATGGCAAAATTATTCAGTATTATTCAGTATTTGAACTCCCTGCACTTCATTTACCATTTCACCCATCTGTCTATAAAATATTTTAAATCATTATAATTTAAAGATTGATAATTTAATAAAACTAAAATTCTAAGAAATGCTTATACAAAGAAAGACAAACTTTTTGCCTGGAAGGCAAAGCATACTACACAAAATCAAACTACAAATGCTAGGGTTGAAGGGGCACTCTCTATCATTATTTCAGAACTTTTCCCATTACCAAAGTAATTTTAAAACTAGAAACCAAAAATGAAAATATTTTCAACTCAGAAATTACTACTAAATGATTCCTTCCTCAGAACAGACTAGATATTTCCTTTAAATTTCAAACACTATTACGTATTCTCTCAGATAAAAATTCCAGAAATAAAGACTGATTTTTCACAAAAAGCTCAGAGATATCTGCTAACAATGCCAATTAATACCATTTTTCAAAGCATACACTTTGTATTAGTATAAATGTTTTTATAGTATTAAAGTTCTATATATCAATTAGAAGCATGAATACAAAAAAAAATGGCCTTTAATGTATATTTCTGTCCATCTTATTAGCAGAGATAGGCATTCCAACTCATTTTTCAACATAAGCTTCAACACTAGGCACATCTAGAACATGTCTGTTTAATACTATGACTATCAGAGACAAACAGACCTAATGATATTTATGAGTGAGATACCTAGAATTCATCCTGAGATTTTTATCATTTAAGTTTTGCTAAGGTAAAGCAAACAATCTACCATATCAGTCTGTGCCAGAGGACATGGTCAGTGACACTTGGGCTCTCAAGACTTATCAAGGAGTAAATAACTTCAGTCTATCATCAAATTTACCAAAAACATTTGAGTCCTGTTTTTCTTTATATTCTCCTATTTCTCTTTTCTTCTCTACTTTTCCTTCCTTTCTGACTATGTGATAATCTTGCCAAAAGTATTCAAGGATACTGTTTAAGATTACAGGGACCTCTGCTCTTAAATTTGTGTTAGTAGCAATATTCTTAGATGGTTCCAAGGACTGTTATGTGCTGCGGCAATACAGAACTTCTAAAAGCAATAGGGCTTTTAAGAGTGGAGGGAATGGGGGTGAAGAAGATATATAGGTATGCAAGCAAGACTCATTTATGAATCAGCTGACCAGTCTACTTAACTGTGGGTAAGAGACAAATGACAAGTAGGTGTAGGCTGGAATCACTTCATGTGAAGGACCCAGAATATCAAGCTATGCATTTCAGACTCCATTTTAAAGACTGCTCAAGAGGGAAAGAGTGCTACAAAGACAGCTTTGTGAAAATGGCTCCAGTGGTTGCTGGAAGGAACAAAAACAAAAGGAATAATAACCTGAAGACAGTGAGGTCAATTAGAGGCTACCATTACAATAGTCTACAGATTAGCAATGCACAAACCACATATAAGCAGTAGGAATAAAGAAGAAGGTATAGATGTAGGAGACATTACAAAGACAATGTCCACAAAATTGAACACTGTCCACATATGGAATATAAGAGGAAGTGTTTCATTAAATGTAACACCACGGCTGTAGGTCTAGCTGACTGGCCAACTATGATAACTGCTAAAATAGGGAAATCAGAAGCATGAACTGGTTTAAAGTTATGGCAGGACAACCAATAGAAAATGTCTTACAGGCACTCAGATGTGGGTGGAAGCCCTAGAAGAGAGGTCAGGATTAGAGACGAAGATCCAAGATAAGTGTGGGAAGATCAGCCAAGGACAAAATGTTGAGATTTTTCTCACACGCTGACTTAGTCCACAATAATTATGAACATCAACCATGTACTCCAAAGAGAGAGAGAGAAAGAGAAAAGAAGAGAGAGAAGGCAGAGGGCTGAAAACAGAACCTTGAGGAAGACTTACTTCCAGAAGGCAGAAATAGCACAATGGATAAAAAGAATAAGCAGGATATTGTACTATTCATAAAAGACAGAACAAAGAAGACATCTATTTCCTTCCTTCTATCCTGTATCCCTTACACTAGGGAAATTAATCAATAAACTGATGCCAGAGATGAATATATAACAATGTCAAGCAGGAATACAGAGAGGTTAAAAAGAATAAAAATTTAGAAAAGATGAATGAATTTAGCAATAGGATATCAAAGAAGTTTTCAGAGAGCTGTTTTAGTAATATGACTGACAGGACGGCATTAAAATTGATAAACCCAGTTTACCAATTGGGTTTTTTTCATTTTTTTCATTTTCACTGAAATGAAAAACAGTCAGAATGCCTGCCAATGAATTTTAACAAAGCTTTCTATCTTGGGATACTTATTTGTCTTCCAACTGGCAATAAAGTACAAAAACAACTATTGATACATTCAACTACTCACTGTTGCCTTTATCAAGGTGAATTCTAATTTTTATTGCTTTTTTGCCCATTTCAAAATATCCAAATCAAGGCCCACTTGAAATGCCAACTGCTCCAGAAAGCACTTCCTGATTATTTACAGCTAGAATTTTCCTTTTCTCTGAA
This sequence comes from Tamandua tetradactyla, assembly GCF_023851605.1. Taxonomy (NCBI): domain Eukaryota; kingdom Metazoa; phylum Chordata; class Mammalia; order Pilosa; family Myrmecophagidae; genus Tamandua; species Tamandua tetradactyla. The sequence goes on from NC_135333.1 coordinate 28,214,072, forward strand.
TTTACATGCTACTTCATCTCTAGTTGACTTACAGCACATACTACTTTCTATATGTGTTCTATGAATACTTGTTTTATCTAAAAACAAGAATTAAGCGAATATCTTTTTACACAGTATTTATCTATGAGTATATGACATGGGAGGGTCTGCAATGACTTAAAACTACAAAACAGAGACAAATGAATTAACCAATACATGTACAGACATCCCCAATGTATTAATTCAGTCAACATTTATTCACTCAGCCAAGACATCTTCAGTATTGCGTGAGGTCCGAGGAATAGGAAAAACCCTCAGAGAGGGTAGGCCACAGTGGCTCAGCAGGTAGAGTTCTTGCCTGCTGTGCTGGAGACCTGGGTTCCACTCCCAGGGCCTGCCCATGCAAAAAAATAAAAATAAATTTTAAAAACCCTCAGAGAGCTCACAATATAGGGAATATAAAGTAGAAAACAATAACCACCAAACTACCATTTGATAAATGCAACACCTATAATAATGTGGCTTGGAAGAAAGTAAATAAAGGAAACACGGCTGCTGCAGACACCACTGCCACCCACGCCAATGCCATCTTAGAATTTCTTAGGGTAAGCAAAACAGGGAGGATTTCACAAGCAACTAATGCTTAAAATGAATTGTGAAGAATTACTAAGAGTTTTCCAGATAGGCTGGGATGAGAGATGGAATGGGAATTTTGAGGCAATGGAACAACACTTCATAATGCATTTAAAAAGCATGGTATAGGGCAGGCCACAGTGGCTCAGCAGGCAGAGTTCTTGCCTGCTGTGCTGGAGACCTGAGTTTGATTCCCAGTGCCTGCCCATGCAAAAAAAAAACCAAAAAACAAAAAGCACGGTACACATGCAAAGCCATACTTCTGGTTACTTACACAAAGGTGACCAGAGGAACGTACCCTCAAAATCAAGTCTATTAAAAAATATTCATAAGAGTTCTACTGATACTATGAGACGGTATTTAGTCTTCTACATTGATGGAAAGATTATTGTAGTTTGATATCAGGTAGTGTTGGTTTTCTAACTTTGCGTTTCTTTTTCAAAGCCATTTTAGCTATTCTAGGTCCTTGGCATTTCCATATGAACTTTAGAATCAGCTTGTTAATGCCTATAAAAATCCTGCTGAGATTTTGAATGGGATTGCACACTGACTCTATAGACCAGCCTGGGGAGAACTGATACAACTAAGAATTCTGAGTCTTGTGACCCCTGGACACAGTATATCTCTCCACTTCATTCTACTATTCAGATAAAGGTTTTTAAAGATTATGACTATCTTTTCTCTATGCATGTACTGAAATCAAATGCTGTACCTGAGGTTTGTGATAACTCACTCTCACTTTTCAAAGGCCACTAAATCCCATAACACAGTGTGCCATCAACAGATCAATGGAACTAAGTACAAAATTCAGAAACAGATCCACACATATATGGACAACTGATTTTCAACAAAAGTACAAAGGCAACCCAGAGAGAGAAAATAATCTTTTCAACAAATTGTACCCATATACAAAAAAAAAAAATTGAACCCAGGTCCATACCTCATACCATTTACAAAATTTATCACAAGATGAACCACAGATGTGTTTTAAAATATACTGCTTTTCTGTATGTTATTTTTCACCAAAAACAAAAAAGAGTCGATTGTGATGACAAGTGCACAGCTATATGATTATACTGTGAACCATTCATTGTACACTTTGGATGACTACATGGTATGTGAATATATAACATATATTAATAAAAATAAATAATTAAAAAAAAAAGAACCCCAGACCGAAAAACGTAAAACATGAAACTATAAAACTTGTAGGAAAAAACATCTGTGACCCTGGTTAAAGAAATGTTTCTAAGGTACAATATCAAAAGTACAACCCATAAAATAACAAATTAATTAACTGAATTTTATTAAAATTTAAAACCTCTGCCCTTCAAAAGACATTGGCAGGAGAATAAAAAGGTAAGACATAATTGAGAGAAAATATATGTAAAGTATATATCCGATAAAGGATTTGATACAAAATATATAAAGAATTCTCAAAACTCAAAAATAATTTTTTAAAAAATTTAATATGAAAAAAATGTGATAGGCACTTTACCAAAGTACAAACAGGGATGGGAAATAAGCACATTATGCTTATGAAAATTAAAACCATAATGATACCACTACATTCCTATTAGAATGGCTAAAATTAAAAAGACATCAGGCATTGGCAAGGCTATAAAGGAACTGAGTCTCAAATATTGCTGGTGAGGATGTAAAATGGTAAAAACACTGTGGAAACAGTTTATCAATTTCTTTAAAAGTTAAACTATATACCTACCATATGATCCAGCCATTTCAGTTATATTTACCCAAGAAAATTAAAAGCATATATCCATATAAAGACTTGTACATGAATATTCATAGCAGCTTTGTCATAGCCTAAAACTGGCAATCCAAAAGTTCATTAACTGATGAAAAAATTGTGGTCTATCCACAATGGAATACTACTTAGCAATTATTAGGAATGAACCACTGGTATATGCAATAACATGGATGAATCTCAAAATAATTATATTGGGTGAAAAAGCTACATAAGAGTATTTACTGTATGAGTCCATTTTTATAAAATACTAGCAAATGCAAATTAATCTACGTGACACAAAGATCAGTGGTTGCAGAGAGCTGTGCAGGCACAGGGTTATTAGGAAGGATGACAAAGGGACACAAGGAAACTTTTGGAGATGGTAAGTTCATTATCTTGGTTGTGGTGATAGTTTCATGACTGTATATAAAACCCATCAATCATCTTTAAATATGTGTAGTTTACTGTGTACCAATTATACCACAATAGAGTTGTTAAAATTTTAAAATAATAAATTCCTGCCTCACTTAAACAGCTATGAGTTTGTGGAAGTTTTTTGTTCTTTCTTAGAAGGGGATGGAATGATAACGGGAGAAAGGAGAAAGACAGTAGTCTGCAGTATGTAAAAGAGTACAGGGAAAGTCTTATGAAAAGGAAGATTATGGGTATGGTAGTAAACTAGGTGTGAGTTAAGTAGAAATTAAAAGGCAACAGTTTTTGAAAATTAGTTATGATTAATCTAGATTAGATTTCTGTTATATTTATAGCACTTGATTATATCCTTTTAAACTTGTAATACACACAATTTCTTTCTCTTGCCTTCCAGGAGGGCAGGTACAAAATAGTCTATCTTTTTTCTTAAAACATCCCTAACGTCTAATACAGTACCTGATTGGTTTATATGAGCAAATTATCTTGGTGGATCACAGTCCAAGGCTCTGAAATCAGACTAGTCTGAAGTCAAATCTCAGCCCCATCACTTCCTTAAAAGCGTAATCTTGGAAAAGTTATCTAAAATCTCTCTGCTTAAGGTTCTTCATCTGGAAAAAGAAGATAATAATAATAGTACCTGCACCTCATAAGGTTGCATGATGATTAAATAAGTCAATATATGAAGAGGCCTGGCACATAGTGAATATTAAATTATAGCTGCTATTATTTATTATCATTGCCATAGTCATTATCATCATCATCATCATAATCAACCCCAGTAGTTTAAGAGGGCATTAAGGGAGATTCAGAGTTATCTGAATTACATCTGAATTATAAAGTCAGATCTATATCTGAGAAATAAGTGGCCTCAATAACAGAAAGTTATGTTTTAGAAAGAGGAAAGGTAGAGGTAGAAGGGAAGAAGAGGAAACTACTATATTTACATAGTGTAGAGCAACAGATTTCTATTGAATGACTTGCTCAAGTGAGAAGACCATGCTTGACCAGGAAGGGGATATTAATATTTAAAAGAACAGAGAAAGTATAAGCAATTATTATACCCTAGCAAATCTCCTCAACGGCAAAGCAGGCAACATGTTCTCTCTTTTTACTTAATAGAACCAAACGTAAACAAAAACAATGTGTAACTATTCTCCTGTGTTCAAAATAAGAAGCCAAGGAAAAGGCAAGGCCATGGGGTCTTCAACGTGTAACTGCCTCTCTTGCTGAAATGTGTTCACCATGCTCATGTTTTACAGATGAACTGCCAGGCATCTAACAGCTTCACCTGACTCAACCCTACTGTGGATAGGGACAGGGCTCTGACAGCACAATGTAGCACTGTGGAATCTTAGGTTGGCACAGCCCCTTGCTTGAGTCAGACCTGTAATCTTTTCTGACTTTGATTTAATACAGCCATTATTGGTAGTGTGGTTTGAAGGAGATAAATAAATACTCAGTGCTAGCTGGCTATCACCTACTCTGCTCATGATGCAAGGACATTTTTATATTAAAATTCCCTTTATGATACAGGAGCTGCTTCACTAAATGTTTCTATGCTGCCCTGATACGGAGCTTCCCCTACAATGGATTAGAAATCAAAGTTGCCCCTTCTCACTTCTGGAACACATGTACATACACAATCACCCTATCACCTTAAATAAAGTCAGTTCCATAACCCTAAAATTTTCCTATTTATATAATTAGATCTGGTAACACCTTCTTTCTATTTCTCAAAATCACAATGTCAGCATTAAAGGATTTTCAATAATGAAGACTCATCTCTTCTTTTTTGTAAAGGAGTTCCTTTAATTTCCTTTTGGATAACAAATATGCAAAGCAAACATTCATAAATATACATGTATAAAAAGACTCTGTACCCATTTAATCTGGAAAAAATAAAGAATAAATTGAATATAAAATAACATTACACCTAAAAGCCAATTTTATTTTTATTTACAATAAAATGGTACACTTTGTATAAACTTTTATACTTAGGAATCCTTGAATAATTAAGTCATATGCGTGAAATAAACTTAGAGGGCTTAACATGGAGTCTACCAGATTTTTTTCCCCACAGTGTAAAACCATTGTGTTCTAGCCATTCAAGGAAGTTATATCAGGTACTCAAAAGTAGACAACGTTGATAGTGAACGGACAATCGAGAATAAACTTGGAATATGTCACTGGTAACAGAGTCCAGCAGGAGTTAGAAACAGGGTAAGATAATGGGTAATTGGAGCTGAAGGGATACAGACTGTGCAACAGGATTAGATACAAAAACTCAAAAATGGACAGCACAATAATACCTAATTGTAAAGTAATCATGCTAAAACACTGAATGAAGCTGCATCTGAGCTATAGGTTTTTGTTTTGTTTTGTTTTGTTTTTTACTATTATTATTACTTTTGTTTCTTTTCTCTATATTAACATTCTATACCTTTTTCTGTTGTGCTGCTAGTTCCTCTAAACCAATGCAAATGTACTAAGAAACGATGATCATGCATCTATGTGATGATGTTAAGAATTACTGATTGCATATGTAGAATGGTATGATTTCTAAATGTTGTGTTAATTTCTTTTTTTTCCGTTAATTAATTAAAAAAAAAAAAAAAAGTAGACAACGCTGGGCAGGCCATGGTGACTCAGTGGCAGAATTCTCACCTGCCATACCAAAGACCCAGGTTCTGTTTCTGGTGCCAGCCCATGCAAAAAAAAAAAAAAAAAAGTGGCCAATGTTGACAAACTACTTTACAACAGCAACAACCACCCAACAGTAATAACAAAGGGTCTCAAGAAAGAGCAAAGGACATTTGGTACAGCCCTCAATGGTTCCTAAATCAATCAGTGAAAGTCTGACCCAATTTCAAAATGTCCTCATTTCTAAAAGTATAAATAAAAAAAATAACAATTTATGGTTAGCTGGGATCTACTGTTTTGATTATTGGGAAAGGATAGTCATTGAAAAAATTATCTTTTGAGGAAAAAAAAAAGAAAAGAAACAGAGAGCACAAGGACCAACACAGTTATATTCTGCAACATGGAAGCAAATGTGCATAACCAATGTATATATTTTTTCTCTCCTCCAAAAGATTCCTAAAGCACATAGTGCAATTTCAACATGAAGTCAAAAGTTTAATAACTGATCTTCTGTTCTACTCTAGGAGAGTTGTATCTCAATTATAATTGATTCAACTAATATTTTTTTTACTTAGAACCTCTAAACTCAAATAAGATTTCACATTTAGAAGAGTACCACACGCCTTCTCAGGAAATTCAAGACTGAGAATGGATTCCTTTTCAGGTGCCCCTGTAAAAATAAAGACCTGATATCACACTTGCAATATACCAACGCTATCCTGTAGAAGGACATGTGGCTTAACGGTTCTTAATGAAAAAACTGATCTTTTCTTCCAACAAGAGATAGACAAACAGAGCGATACCTTTAGAAAAATAACTATATGAATATGCATACTATATATACTCTGGCCTTTGGGAAAATGGTCTGGCATAATTAACAAGATTAAAAAGGGATTTAGGATACATAAAATGAAAGTAACAGGCTCATCTGATCCTTAAAGGATTAAACTCAAAATCCTAATATGAATCCAATGATTTTAACATCAACACCATATAAAAGAATTAAGTCAAATTACTGCTTTTGTTTACATATTGGGAACATTCACAGTGGCAAATCCAGACCTTTAAAACCACTTCTACAGTTAAACAGTAGAGAGCTTAGGGCTGAAAATAAGAGCCTTAATCTCAATTGGCTTGATGACTGACTACTTTACCTGAACAGGTCCAGAATCACCTATTTAAGGAATCCAAAAATAGTTTCTTTCTTTCTTTCCTTTTATTTTGTTTTGGGGTATGGGGTGAGGGATTCAGAGACTCATTTGATGACAAAATATAACCTAAACTGATGTGGATGCAAGGACACTACAGTGTGAATACTCAAAAACATTTAGCTGCAAACATATAATGACTGTAATTACAAGGTATTAACCCCTTCCCTAAGTAGGTGTATGAGGTAATACAGAGCATATGTACTGCGTTTTCTTTCTAAAATTCCAAATTATGACATACATCTGGTCCCAAAGACTTCAGACAAAGGGCTGTGGACCTGTATTAACGTTCCCAATTAGTTCTTCAGCTTAAAAAAAGAGTAGCCATGACATGAATAATGGCAAATAAGAAAAACAAACAAAAATTGCTGACATAATAAGAAACAACATGTTATAACGGCTATCAAACTAGAGTGAATGTGGCTAAGGTGAACATCCACTGGAGATAAATCATATTAGATAGAAACCCAGCTGGAATAATTTATTTTGTAGATTGATAAACACATTTTCATTATGGCCAGGAGAGCAGTATATTTTAAAGAAAATTTCTGAAAAGACTTTAAAGACCCTTTAAAAGTTTTAAAAACTTACATTCAACAAAAAAAATTACTTTGGGAAGGATGCCAGACAAAATACCATGAAGGTTCTAATTCAAATGGAATAATTAGATAGTTATTTTCTAAAATCCTTCAGAGCCCTGTGAGTCTTCAAATTTTAATTTTTAATAAAAATATTTAACATAAAAAGGCAATTTGGAAGACAGTACAGGTACTATTGCTTTCTCTTGGAAAATTTATATATCTATACATTAATTTACACACGTTTGTCTTTCACAGAGAAACTATTCCATTGATATAAAGCAAAACCACTGACTGCTGCTTCCAAGGAAATGGGGCACATGTACTTTTTCCCTCTTCCTCCCACTAAGTACAATTTAAAACCCTAAATATTACGTATTAAACAAACATAAAACTCTCAAAGGCGAAAAGAAGGCAGAACAACCAGAATCTCAGAACCCAAAGAACACCATGGTGGTGAGTTCCCTAGGTTTTCTTTTTGCTTCACATAGCCCAGTCTTTGAGCTGAAGAATCTGGCAACCCAGAAATGCTAATGGGCACAGAGTCCCAACAAGTTTGCTCCCCACAGCCAAAGAACAAGTAAAGGGGCAGCCTCATAAGACAGACACTTTTAGAACACTCTAATACAGCAAAACACACACAAAAAGCTGTGGCTTACACCCACCCATGCCAGCAAAGACTAAGTGGGAAGCTTAAACGTTCACCTTCCCCAGGCTGTAACAGCTGCTCCAACACCCAAACCAGGTAATGTTAGAGAAGACAGAACAGGGAGCCTATATATTCATTCCCCATTCCACCCACGATATCAGAAAAAAACAAAGTGAGGGAGTACTGACTTACATCTTCACTCAGCATAGTGGAAAGCAGGACTTTCACCATTGCCCAGAAGAAATAAGGTCACCCTACCCCTATGATATCAGTTAAAGTCACATAGGGAGCATTAAGGAGACAATTCTACCGCTCCTATCCAAGAAGGTGTCTATCAGTGGAGGCCTAGTGAGGAGCCAGAAATTTCAAGAGCGCCTAGCAGTAAGGAGGCTGGCTGTCAGCAGAGGAGGAATGGGGCTTCTGGAGTTCTAACCCCATCTGGCAGAAGAGAAAAATTCAACAAATGATGCTGCAATAATGGATACTAAAATGGAAAAAGAATGAAATGTGACCCTTACCATACAGCATACGAAAAAAAAAGCTATACAAAGAGATATACTCAAAAACTAGATAAATCAAAATGGAATTCCAAAATATGTTCAATTAGCCCACAAGAAAGCAAATTTTAAAAATGAAGAAAAAAAAACAAAGAACAAATAGAAAGCAAAAATGGCAGACTGAACATAACAATGACATTAAGTATAAATGGTCTAATTACATAAATTAAAAGACAGAATGGGACAGGCCACGGTGGCTCAGCAGGTAGAGTTCTTGCTTGCCATGCCAGAGACCTGGGTTTGATTTTTGATGCCTGCCCATGCAAAAAAAGAATTAAAAAATAAAATAAAAGACAGAATGGCAAAGTGGATTTAAAAACTTGACACAAATACATGCTGTCTATAAGAACCTCACTTTAATGATAGAGGACCACTGAAAGTGAAAGGCTGTAAAAAGATGCATCATGCAAACATTAATCAAGGGAAAGCAGGAATGGCTATATTAACATCAGATAAAGCAGACTTCAGAGCAAAGAAAATTACCAGAGAGAGTGGGATATTATAATAATAATTCTAAATGTGTAGAGACCAAATGGAACTGCAAAACATGTGAAGCAAAAACTGACAGACTGAAAGGAGAAACACATTAATCCACAATTATATTTGGACACTTCAACACTCTTTGCACAATAATGGACAGAGCAATTAGACAGAAAATCAGCAAGAATATATAAGACCTCATAACATCATCAACCGACAGGATCTAATCAATATTTTTAGAATATTCTACTCAACAAAAGTAGAATACATGTTCTTTTCAATAGTCCAAAGAAGATACACCAAGAGAGACCATATCCTGGGCCATAAAACAAACTTCAACAAATTAAAAAGAATTTAAATCATATGCACTGTATTGAGCAACAATGGAATGAAACTAGATATCAATAACAGAAAGATAACAGGAAAACCTAGAAACTAAACAATACACTTCTACGTAACTCATGGGTCAAAGACGAAGAATCAAGGGAAATTGAAGAACACACTCATTGAAATGAATGAAAATGGAAACATAATATATCAACATTTATGAGGACAGAGCCCAAAGCAATACTGAAAGGGAAATTTATTGCATTATCATAAGACTGCCATACTAAATTACGATAATCTTGGTGAAGGTTCTAGGAGAGAATCTATTTCATGCCTGTCTACCCTAGTTTCTTTGGCACTCCTTGGCTTGCAGGTACATCATTTCAATCTCTGCCTGCATCTTTTTTATATTTATTCATTTTTACTGCAGCAACCTATACACAATGTAGTGTTTCACATTTTAACCACTTTCAAATATACAATTCAATTGTGCTAATTATATTCATAATGTTGTGCTACCATCACCACCATTCTCTGCCTCCAACTTCACATGGCATTCTCCCTGTATATTGGTTTCTTGCACAAAATTCCCTGTTTTATGAGAATACCAGTCATATTGGATATAAGCTGCACTTTAACCCAGTGTGACTTCATCTTAACTTGATTACGTATGCAAAGACTATATTTCCAAACAAGGTCATTCACAGATGTTCGGTAGACATGAAATATGAGGGGGACACAATTTTATCCAGTACAACAAATGTATACATTAGGAGAGAGGAAAAGTCTGAAATCAATAATCTAAGCTCTCATTTCAAGAATTTATAAAAAGAGGTGACTTCCTGGAAGATGGCGGCTTAGTAAGACGCGCGGATCTTAGTTTCTTCTCCAGGACACCTACTAGGGGAGTAGAAACGATACAGAAAGCGCCCAAAGCCACAACAGAGATAAAAAAGACAGCGTACCCCATCCTGGAACGGCTGGCTGGCTGAGAGAAGCAGCTCGGGTGAGATCGCCGAGGCGCGCGGGCCTTACCGGGCGGGGTGGCAAGCGGTCGGAGTTACTCCCTTCCCCCTTCCCGGGCCGGCTGGGAGAATTGGAGAGGTGGTCCCCTGAAACCAAGGCGACTGGTGCCCACACCACGCGCAGCCCCCGGACCAACTGAGAGAATTGGATCGGAAACCCCCAGGCCGCGGAGAACGGTGACCCCGTGACTCCCGGGGAACGTGCACTCTCTCAGGTGGGCCGCTGCCACTGGCGCCCTCCCGCCACGCTTGTTGCCCAGGGCCGACTAGGAAATTCGGACGGGCTCTTTACCTGGCTGCGGCGACCAGCAACCCTCCCTGCGTTCGGACCACGGGCCGGCTCAAGCCGCTTCGGCTAGCGAACCCCCAGGACGGCGAGAGTTTTCCAAAGTTTAAGGTCCCACAGCACCTTTTACTGGTGAGACCCGCAGACAAACGTGTGCCACGAGCGCCACCTACTGGGCAGGATAAGAAAAACAGAACCCAGAGATTTCACAGAAAAATATTACAACCTTGCTGGGTCCAACACCAAGAGAAATCTGAATAAATGCCCAGACGCCAGCAGCAGAAGATAACTGTCCACGCTCAAAAGATTAAGAATATGGCTCAGTCAAAGGAACAAACCAATAGCTCAAATGAGACACAAGAGCTGAGACAACTAATGCTGAATATACGAACAGAAATGGAAAACCTCTTCAAAAATGAAATCGATAAATTGAGGGAGGACATGAAGAGGACATGGGCTGAACATAAAGAAGAAATAGAAAAACTGAAAAAACAAATCGCAGAACTTATGGAAGTGAAGGATAAAGTAGCAAACATAGAAAAAATAATGGATAGCTACAATGATAGATTTAAAGAGACAGAAGATAGAATTAGTGATTTGGAGGATGGAACATCTGAATTCCAAAAAGAAACAGAAACTATAGGGAAAAGAATGGAAAAATTTGAACAGGGTATCAGGGAACTCAAGGACAATATGAACCGCACAAATATACGTGTTGTGGGTGTCCCAGAAGGAGAAGAGAAGGGAAAAGGAGGAGAAAAACTAATGGAAGAAATTATCACTGAAAATTTCCCAACTCTTATGAAAGACCTAAAATTACAGATCCAAGAAGTGCAGCGCACCCCAAAGAGATTAGACCCAAATAGGCGTTCTCCAAGACACTTACTAGTTAGAATGTCAGAGGTCAAAGAGAAAGAGAAGATCTTGAAAGCAGCAAGAGAAAAACAATCCATTACATACAAGGGAAACCCAATAAGACTTTGTGTAGATTTCTCAGCAGAAACCATGGAAGCTAGAAGACAGTGGGATGATATATTTAAAATACTAAAAGAGAAAAACTGCCAACCAAGACTCCTATATCCAGCAAAATTGTCCTTCAAAAATGAGGGAGAAATTAAAACATTCTCAGACAAAAAGTCACTGAAAGAATTTGTGACCAAGAGACCAGCTCTGCAAGAAATACTAAAGGGAGCACTAGAGTCAGATACAAAAAGACAGAAGAGAGAGATATGGAAAAGAGTGTAGAAAGAAGGAAAATCAGATATGATATATATAATACAAAAGGCAAAATGTTAGAGGAAAATATTATCCAAACAGTAATAACACTAAATGTCAATGGACTGAATTCCCCAATCAAAAGACATAGATTGGCAGAATGGATTAAAAAACAGGATCCTTCTATATGCTGTCTACAGGAAACACATCTTAGACCCAAAGATAAACATAGGTTGAAAGTGAAAGGTTGGGAAAAGATATTTCATGCAAATAACAACCAGAAAAGAGCAGGAGTGGCTATACTAATATCCAACAAATTAGACTTCAAATGTAAAACAGTTAAAAGAGACAAAGAAGGACACTATATACTAATAAAAGGAACAGTTAAACAAGAAGACATAACAATCATAAATATTTACGCACCGAATCAGAATGCCCCAAAATACGTGAGGAATATACTGCAAACACTGAAAAGGGAAATAGACTCATATACCATAATAGTTGGAGACTTCAACTCACCACTCTCATCAAGGGACAGAACATCTAGACAGAGGATCAACAAAGAAATAGAGAATCTGAATATTACTATAAATGAACTAGACTTAATAGACATTTATAGGACATTACATCCCACAACAGCAGGATACACCTTTTTCTCAAGTGCTCATGGATCATTCTCAAAGATAGACCATATGCTGGGTCACAAAGCAAGTCTTAACAAATTTAAAAAGATTGAAATCTTACACAACACTTTCTCGGACCATAAAGGAATGATGTTGGAAATCAATAATAGGCAGAGTGCCAGAAAATTCACAAATACGTGGAGGCTCAACAACACACTCCTAAACAACGACTGGGTCAAAGAAGAAATTGCTAGAGAAATTAGCAAATACCTCGAGGCGAATGAAAATGAAAACACAACATATCAAAACTTATGGGACGCAGCAAAGGCAGTGCTAAGAGGGAAATTTATTGCTCTAAATGCCTATATCAGAAAAGAAGAAAAGGCAAAAATTCAGGAATTAACTATCCATTTGGAAGAACTGGAGAAAGAACAGCAAGCTAACCCCAAAGCAAGCAAAAGGAAAGAAATAACAAAGATTAGAGCACAAATAAATGAAATTGAAAACATGAAAACAATAGAGAAAATCAATAAGGCCAGAAGTTGGTTCTATGAGAAAATCAATAAGATTGATGGGCCCTTAGCAAGATTGACAAAAAGAAGAAGAGAGAGGATGCAAATAAATAAGATCAGAAATGGAAGAGGAGACATAACTACTGACCTCACAGAAATAAAGGAGGTAATAACAGGATACTATGAACAACTTTACGCTAATAAATACAACAATTTAGAGGAAATGGATGGGTTCCTGGAAAGACATGAACAACCAACTTTGACTCAAGAAGACATAGATGACCTCAACAAACCAATCACAAGTAAAGAAATTGAATTAGTCATTCAAAAGCTTCCTAAAAAGAAAAGTCCAGGACCAGATGGCTTCACATGTGAATTCTACCAAACGTTCCAGAAAGAATTAGTACCAATTCTCTTCAAACTCTTCAAAAAAATCGAAGTGGAGGGAAAACTACCTAATTCATTCTATGAAGCCAACATCACCCTCATACCAAAACCAGACAAAGATATTACAAAAAAAGAAAACTACAGACCAATCTCTCTAATGAATACAGATGCAAAAATCCTCAATAAAATTCTAGCAAATCGTATCCAACAACACATTAAAAGAATTATACATCATGACCAAGTAGGATTCATCCCAGGTATGCAAGGATGGTTCAACATAAGAAAATCAATTAATGTAATACACCATATCAACAAATCAAAGCAGAAAAATCACATGATCATCTCAATTGATGCAGAGAAGGCATTCGACAAGATTCAACATCCTTTCCTGTTGAAAACACTTCAAAAGATAGGAATACAAGGGAACTTCCTTAAAATGATAGAGGGAATATATGAAAAACCCACAGCTAATATCATCCTCAATGGGGAAAAACTGAAAACTTTCCCCCTAAGATCAGGAACAAGACAAGGATGTCCACTATCACCACTATTATTCAACATTGTGTTGGAGGTTCTAGCCAGAGCAATTAGACAAGAAAAAGAAATACAAGGCATCAAAATTGGAAAGGAAGAAGTAAAACTATCACTGTTTGCAGACGATATGATACTATACGTCGAAAACCCGGAAAAATCCACAACAAAACTACTAGAGCTAATAAATGAGTACAGCAAAGTAGCAGGTTACAAGATCAACATTCAAAAATCTGTAGCATTTCTATACACTAGTAATGAACAAGCTGAGGGGGAAATCAAGAAACGAATCCCATTTACAATTGCAACTAAAAGAATAAAATACCTAGGAATAAATTTAACTAAAGAGACAAAAAAACCTATATAAAGAAAACTACAAAAAACTGCTAAAAGAAATCACAGAAGACCTAAATAGATGGAAGGGCATACCGTGTTCATGGATTGGAAGACTAAATATAGTTAAGATGTCAATCCTACCTAAATTGATTTACAGATTCAATGCAATACCAATCAAAATCCCAACAACTTATTTTTCAGAAATAGAAAAACCAATAAGCAAATTTATCTGGAAGGGCAGGGTGCCCCGAATTGCTAAAAACATCTTGAGGAAAAAAAACGAAGCTGGAGGTCTCGCGCTGCCTGACTTTAAGGCATATTATGAAGCCACAGTGGTCAAAACAGCATGGTATTGGCATAAAGATAGATATATCGACCAATGGAATCGAATAGAGTGCTCAGATATAGACCCTCTCATCTATGGACATTTGATCTTTGATAAGGCAGTCAAGCCAACTCACTTGGGACAGAGCAGTCTCTTCAATAAATGGTGCCTAGAGAACTGGATATCCATATGCAAAAGAATGAAAGAAGACCCATCTCTCACACCCTATACAAAAGTTAACTCAAAATGGATCAAAGATCTAAACATTAGGTCTAAGACCATAAAACAGTTAGAGGAAAATGTTGGGAGATATCTTATGGATCTTACAACTGGAGGCGGTTTTATGGACCTTAAACCTAAAGCAAGAGCACTGAAGAAGGAAATAAATAAATGGGAACTCCTCAAAATTAAACACTTTTGTGCATCAAAGAACTTCATCAAGAAAGTAGAAAGACAGCCTTCACAATGGGAGACAATATTTGGAAATGATATATCAGATAAAGGTCTAGTATCCAGAATTTATAAAGAGATTGTTCATCTCAACAACAAAAAGACAGCCAACCCAATTACAAAATGGGAAAAAGACTTGAACAGACACCTCTCAGAAGAGGAAATACGGATGGCCAAAAGGCACATGAAGAGATGCTCAATGTCCCTGGCCATTAGAGAAATGCAAATCAAAACCACAATGAGATATCATCTCACACCCACCAGAATGGCCATTATCAACAAAACAGAAAATGACAAGTGCTGGAGAGGATGCGGAGAAAGAGGCACACTTATCCACTGTTGGTGGGAATGTCAAAGGGTGCAACCACTGTGGAAGGCAGTTTGGCGGTTCCTCAAAAAGCTGAATATAGAATTGCCATACGACCCAGCAATACCATTGCTAGGTATCTACTCAAAGGACTTAAGGGCAAAGACACAAACGGACATTTGCACACCAATGTTTATAGCAGCGTTATTTACAATTGCAAAGAGATGGAAACAGCCAAAATCTCCATCAACAGAAGAGTGGCTAAACAAACTGTGGTATATACATACGATGGAATATTATGCAGCTTTAAGACAAGATAAACTTATGAACCATGTAATAACATGGATGGACCTAGAGAATATTATGCTGAGTGAATCCAGCCAAAAACTAAAGGACAAATACTGTATGGTCCCACTGATGTGAACGGACATTCGAGAATAAACTTGAAATATGTCATTGGTAACAGAGTTCAGCAGGAGTTAGAAACAGGGTAAGGCAATGGGTAATTGAAGCTGAAGGGATACAGACTGTGCAACAGGACTAGATAAAAAAACTCAAAAATGGACAGCACAATAATACCTAATTGTAAAGTAATCATGTTAAAACACTGAATGAAGCTGCATCTGAGCTAATGGTTTTTGTTTTGTTTTGTTTTGTTTTGTTTTGATTTTACTATTATTACTTTTATTTTTTTCTCTATATTAACATTCTATATCTTTTTCGGTTATGTTGCTAGTTCTTCTAAACCAATGCAAATGTACTAAGAAATGATGATCATGCATCTATGTGATGATATTAAGAAATAATGATTGCATGTGTAGAATGGTATGATCTCTAAATGTTGGGTTAATTTCTTTTTTTCCGTTAATTTAAAAAAAAAGAGAGAAGGGATAATTGGAGATGAAGGGATACAGACTGTACAACGGGACTGGATATAAAAACTCAGAAATGGACAGCACAATACTACCCAATTGTAATGCAATTATGTTAAAACACTGAATGAAGCTGCATGTGAGGTATAGGTTTTTTGTTTTTGTTTTTTTTGTTTTTTTTTCTTTCTATTATTGTTTTAATTCTTATTCTGTTGTCTTTTTATTTCTTTTTCTAAATCGATGCAAATGTACTAAGAAATGATGAATATGCAACTATGTGATGTTATTAAGAATTACTGATTGTACATGTAGATTGGAATGATTTCTAATTGTTTTGTTAATTCTTTTTTTAATTAATAAAAAAAAAATGAAAAAAAAAAAAAGAATTTATAAAAAGAGCAAAATAAACCCAGAGTAAGCAGAAACAGTAAATAATGAGGATGGCAGAAATCAATGAAATTTAAAACAGAATAGAGAAAAATCAATGAAACAGAGCTGATTCTTGAAAAGAGCAATAAAACTGATGAACTCCTAGCAAGACTTTCCGAGAGAGAGAGATTACCAATATGAGAAATAAAATGGTATATCATTACAGACCAAATATATCACCTGTATCCAGACTGCAAATTCTCCTTTAACTACAAGTTCCTGTATACTGAAAAATCCAATCTTACCTTAGTCTCTATAGTCTTGGCTTCCTGTCTTATAATTCCATACTACCTGTGGTTTAATGTGGATATCATGTAACTTGAAGCAATTTTGTATGTGTTTCTTTTTCACAATCCTACAATTCACTTTGTCTAATAATATCCTTTTATGATGTACCTCTTTGTACTATACATTTTATAAATGACTTGTCCACAGTCACAGTGAATGACAGAACCTGGATTACATCTGATTTTCCAGGATCTTCTGTTCAACCCATTAGTAACCTGACTCATTCATATCTCAGCTGTATCTAATATCTTTAATTTTTAAAATAAGTATTAAATAAGGATACTTGAAAAGAAATTAAGCTGTTAAAATCCAGATTCTATTATCATCTGACATGAAAGAACTGCACTATGCACATACACATTTTTTACCTTAAATATAATGCATTCTTCATCCATATGTAAAGTACAATAAACATCTTTTGGCCTACAAATACTGTTTTGTGGTACCAAGGTCACTATATTTTTGGTAAGAGTGGGAAGCAGTAGATGACACAAAAGTTAACAGGTTCCTAACATGGTTGGGTTTCATGAGGCCCGTGATCGCCCTGAAACCTAGCAAATGCTATTAAGGTTTTGTGGACCTGGCCCAAGAACTTTCAAAAGATTCTCAAAAAGGTTCAAGACCCAAAAGAAAGATTAAGAACCCTATGTCAGAAAATTAGTAAGATTATGAAATAACTCCCTTTCTAAGGAGGTATTCCATTCAAATACTATTTTTTTTTTTTTGACGAACTAATATTTCTATTTTATTTTCCTCCAAGCCCAATTACTAATCCTATCTCTTCTGGATTTTTTTCCTTTGTTTAGAAAGCATTTATTACCTTCATTTCTGACCTTCATTTGCTCACAAAACCCCAATTTCTTTAAGTCAGAGACACCAACTCTAGCAGAACCCCCACTAGAGGTTGCTTTTGTGCCAGGAACCAACTGATATGGAACATTCCAGTTCTAACATTTCAACTATCTTACTAAGGGGCTAGTTCACTAAGAAAGGGCTTTTTAAAAATTCACATTTAAGCCAATTTGGCTTCAAATCCTCAAAGGAAAATCTAGGGTCAAGAATACATTGATGGGTGCAGTGGTAGAATTCTCACCTGCCATGTGAGAGACTAGATTAGATTCCTAGTCCATGCACCAACCCCGCCCCCCCTACCCAAAAATGGTTGTGAACAAAACTACCTCTACTCTACACATCACATATCTGCCCCTGTGTGTATGTATAGTAGGAAGATATATTGGAAAAAAAAGAATACATTGCTCCCTCTTTCTGCTACTTGGTATATACACAAAAGAAAGCAGGAACTGAAACAAACATTTACACATCTATGTTCATAGTGGCATTGTTTGCAACTGCCAATGGAAATAATCCAAATGCCTATCAACAGATGAATGGATAAACAAAATGTGGTATATACACATGATGGAGTATTATTTTAAAAAAAAATTTTTAACTGTATAATACATATACAAAGTAAAGAAAGAAAAAAGCAATAGTTTTCAAATCACTCTTCAACAAGTGTTTACAGGACAGATTCCAGATTTTGTCATGGGCTACCATACCATCCTCTCAGATTTTTCCTTCTAGCTGTTCCAAAATATAGGAGGCTAGAAGGAATATATAGATATATTTTTATCATCACAATTGACTTCTTTTTTTCGTTTTTGTGAAAAATAACATATATACAAAAAGCAACAAATTTCAAAGCACACTGCAACAATTTAGTCGTAGAACATATTTCAGAATTTGGCATGGGTTACAATTCCACATTGTAAGCCTTTTACTTCTACCTGCTCTAAGATACTGGAGACTAAAAGAACTATCAGTTTAAAGATTCAGCAATCATAACTGTTTGTTAAACCCTACCTTCTCTGAAAATAATCCACTATCACCTTTGATCTTTCTATCCCACTCTTTAGGGGGTATTTGGCCTATGGCCATTCTAAATTTTTCATGTTGTATGGGGCTGTCAGTAATATGGGGTAGGAAGAAAGAACTAGCTGATGCTCTGGAGAGGCTGGGCCCTCTAGGTTTCAGGACTTATCTGGTCATGAATGGTTTCACTTGCAGAGTTGGGCTTAGAGAGAAAGAGACCACATCTGAGCAACAAAAGAGGTCCTCCAGAGGTGACTCTTAGCCATACCCATAGGTAGGTTAAGCTTCTCCACTACATTCATAAACTTCACAAGAGCAAGCCTCAAGATCTAGGGCTTGGCCTATATCTAATTTTTTGAAATCATTTTTACTGTGATACATATACACAAAAAAGTGATAAATTTCAAAGTACATTTTAACAAGTAGTTTTAGAACAAATTTCAAAGTATGGTATGGGATACATTTCCACAATTTCAGGCATTTCCTTCTAGCTGGCCTAAGAAACTGGAGACTAAAAAGAAATGTCAATATAATGATTCGGTAGGCATCGTCATTTGTTAAATTCCATCTTCTCTGTTACAACATCTCCTTCTCCTTTTATCCGTCTCCCAATCTTTACGGATATTTGGACACTGACTATTCTAACTTTTTCACATCGAAACTGGTGTCAACATTATAGGGGAGGGGAATGCAAATGGTTGATACTGTTGAAGAGACTGGTAACTCTAGATTTCAGGACTTACCTGGACTAGGAACGATCTGGAGGTTATAGGTTTTTGAAAAATACACTCAGTGAGAGAAATTTCTACACAGTCTCAGATAGAGCCCCTGGTATTCTTTAGGGTTCACAGGAATACTGTTAGTTGGGGGTGGGCATACAATGGCAATTAACAATATCTAGTGAAGCTTGCATAAAAGTACCTCCAGAACAGCCTCTCAATTCTGTTTGAAATCTCTAAGCCACTGATAACTTATTTTGTTACATTTCTTTTCTCCCTTTTGGTCAGGTAGACAGTGTTGCTCTCATGATGCCAGGGCCAGGCTCATCCCTGGGATGCTCATCCCACATTGCCAGGGAGATATGTCCCACATTGCCAGGGAGATAGCGGGGAGGGTAATGATATTCCTAGCAGAGTTGGGCTTAGAAAGAGAAAGAGGTCACATATGAGCAACAAAAGAGATTCTCTGGAAGTAACTCTGAAGCATAATTATAGGTAAGCTTAACTTCTCCATTTCAGGAATAAGTTTCCTGACAACAAGCCTCAAGATCAAGGCTTGGCCTATTAATATGGCAGTCTCTATGGTTTAAGAGAGTATCAGGGATTTTCCAGGTGGGAAAGTTTAATAGTTCCATTGTTTTTTCTGAAGTCCCTCAAAGGATTCTGCCAATACTTGTTTTTTTTCTTTTTTTTAAATATTTTAATTGCAAAATCTCCACACATACCGTCCAACCATAGTATACAATCAATAGCTCACATATCATCATATAGTTGCATATTCATCACCATGATCATTTTTAGAATACTTGTATCACTCCAGAAAAAGAAATTAAAGGAGATAAATGCATACATCCCATATTCCTCACACCTCTCTCTCACTGACCACAGTATTTCAATCTACCCAAGTTTCTACACTTTATCTTCCCTATTAATTATTTATTTTTTATCCTTATTTTTTTTACTCATCTATCCATACCCTGGATAAAAGGAGCATCAGATACAAAGTTTTCATAATCACACAGTCATATTGTAAAAGCTAGATAGTCATACAGTCATCTTCAAATCAAGGCTACTGGAACACAGTTCAACAGTTTCAGGGACTTCCCTCTAGCCACTCCAACACACCACAAACTAAAAACAGTTCCTATATAATGTGTAAGAATAACTTCCAGGATGTTGCCAATATATTTAATTGCCTGCCCAACATAATCTGTAATGTATGCAG
This sequence comes from Tamandua tetradactyla, assembly GCF_023851605.1. Taxonomy (NCBI): domain Eukaryota; kingdom Metazoa; phylum Chordata; class Mammalia; order Pilosa; family Myrmecophagidae; genus Tamandua; species Tamandua tetradactyla. The sequence goes on from NC_135333.1 coordinate 28,234,704, forward strand.
GTATTATACTAAGGTATACAGAATTGAAAGACCTTGTTCCAAATTCTAGGCTCCAGGTGTTTACACTGTTTACCTGAATTGGTCAGACAGGTTTCTGTGTGCTACAGAAAATTTAGGTTTAAGACAAAATAAACCTCTCTTCCCTTGGTCTCAAATGTTCTAAATGTAGACATCATCATCCTTTATTCTCTATACTGATTTACCTTAGTCACAATCAGATTGGCTTTGTTTTTATGTTTGATTGAAGCCTGATCTCTTTTTTTGGCATCTTAAACTGTTTCTGTAAGTAGGAATGCTGACTTTCAGAGCTGCATAACTGCAACTCTGGGTCTTAGGTGTCACAAAGGAACCCAAAGTTCCAAGAAAATACCAGGATATACACATATAGTATAGTATCTCAGACTTAAAAATAGCAGTCATATCTCAGGAACGAATGTGACTGCTATAAAAGCTTACCATCTAGGCCCCAACTTCTTATAAGTATTTCCTAAAAGAGATGATATAATTATTTGTCCTTTTGTTTCTGGCTTTTTTTTTTTTTTAACTATTTTATTCTATAGTATAACATATATACAAAGCAAAGAAATAAAAAAGCAATAGCTTTCAAAGCATTCTTCAACAAGCAGTTAAAGGACAGATCCCAGGGCGGGCCGCGGTGGCTCAGCGGGCAAGAGTGCTTGCCTGCCGTGCCGGAGGACCCCGGTTCGATTCCCGGCCCCAGCCCATGTAAAAAACAAACAAATAAACAAAATATAATAAAACAAGAAAATGTTTAAAAATGTTTCCCTTTCTTCCTCCCTTCCTTCTTTCCATCCTTCCTTCCTTCTCTGTCTTTCCTTCCTTAAAAAAAAAAAAAAAAAAAAAAAAGGACAGATCCCAGAGTATGTCATGGGCTAACATATGATCCTCTCATATTTTTCATTCTAGCTGCTCCACAGTATAGGAGGCTAGAAGGCTTAAACATTTTTTTTATAATCACAATTGACTTTTTTCCCTTCTTTTTTTGTGAAAAAATAACATATATACAAAAAAGCTATAAATTTCAAAGCACAGCACCATGATTACTTGTAGAACATATTTCAGACTTTGACATGGGTTACAATGGCACAATTTTAGCTGCTCTAAAATACCGGAGACTAAAAGAGATATCAATTTAATGATTAGCATTCATATTCATTTGTTAAATCCTATCTTCTCTGTATAACTCCACTATCACCTTTAATCTTTCCATACCTTTCTTTAGGGGTGTTCGGGCTACGGCGATTCTAAATTTATCATATTGGAAGGTCTGTCACTAATATGGGTTAGGGAGATGGAACTATCTGATGTTCTGGAGTGGGCAGGCTAGATTTCAGGCCTCATCTGGACGAGGGACCAATCCGGAGGTTGTAGGTTTCTGGAAAGTTACTCTAGTGCACATTGCCCTAGGTGTTCTTTAGGATTGGCTGGAATGCTCCTGGTTGGGGGTTGGCAGATTATTCTAGGCAGCAATGTCTAACTGAAGCTTGCGTAAGAGCAACTTCAGAGTAGCCTCTCGACTCTATCTGAACTCTCTCTGCCGTTGAAACTTAATTAATTTCATGTTTTCTCCCCCTTTTGGTCAGGATGGAATTGCTGATCCCATGGTGCCAGGTCTGGATATATCCCAGGGAGTCATCTCCCACATTGCCAGGGAGACTTTCACCCCTAGATGTCATATCCCACATAGGGGAGTAGGGCAATGATCTGACTTGCAGAGTTGGGCTTAGAGAAATTGGGGCCAAATCTGAGCAACAAAAGAGGTCTTCCAGAAGTAACCCTCAGGCGTGTCTATAGGTAGGTAGTCTAAGCTTCTCCACTACCTACATAAGCTTCACAGGAGTAAGCCTCCTGATTGAAGGCATGGCCCATTGATTTGGGTGTCCCTAAAGTTTGACACAGTATCAGGGGGTTCTCTGATGGTAATGTTTCATAGTTTCATATTTTTCTTTCATCCCTCAGGGGACTTTGCCAATACTTTTTGATTATCTCCTTAATATGCTCTAGGAGATATCCAGGCATTATAATAATCTATACAGGGTTAAAGGATCTCAATCTGTGCTCTCTCATTCTGTGTTTCAATTGTTCAAAAGAGCTACATAGATAGGTTGAATTAGATTACGCACTACAGAAAATTTCAGTTCCAGACCAAACAAACGTTTCTTCCATTGGTCTCAAAGAGTACATGTGGTTCTGAAATATAGGCACTGTCTTCCTTACCCCTATGTTCTAAATTACTTTTACCCCAACCTGCTTGGCTTCATTCTTATCTCTAAATATCAGGTTATTATATATAACAGCCTCTCAAAATCCAGAAATAAGAGTCACCACTCTGGACTTAATGTGTCTGCTCTAAAAGCTTACAACTTAGGCCTATTTTCTTATAAGCATTTTCTAAAGGTGACCATACCATTGTTGTTCTTTTCTTTCTGGCTTATTTTGTCTAACCAAATGTCCCACATATTCATTCACATCGTTGCATGTCTCACAAATTTGTCCCTTTTTGTAGCAACACAACCTTCACTCAAAAGTATACACCATCATTCACCAATCTACTCCTCCATCAGTGCATCCTTGAGACAGTTGCATTTATCAGGCATCATGTAGAAGGCCCAAAGTCCACAGTCCAACAACATTCTCAATTTTAGATAATTTCATTGTTTCCGAGAGAAAGAAAACCAATAAACATACTCTGCTGTTGCTGTGGTAGTGCTGGTTTCCTTTTCAGTATAACTAATAGCATGCAATAGCAGTTTTTCCCCTGTACCCTGGATTTAAGCACTCTTTATACGAGAATCATATCTTTTGAAGTAATTCTTGCAAGAACGAATCCATATTTCTAGTGTTAATCAGTGGGACACGTAGGTCTATACTACCCTTTTAAAAAGATTTAAAGACCCACTAGAGAACCACCTTCACTCCTATCGATTCGTTTACATTGGAGTCTGTCATGGTTAGGGACAGGTGTCAACTTGGCCAAGTTGTGGTACCTGTTCATCTGATTGGGCAAGCGCTGGCCTGTCTGTTGCAATGAGGACATTTCATAGGATTAGGTCATGATCACGTCAGCTACATCCACAGCTGATTCCATTTGTAATCAGCCAAAGGGGAGTGTCTTCTGCAATTAGTGATGCTAAATGCAATCATGGGAAGCCTTTTAAGGAGGACTCAGAGGAGACAGGTTCCATTCCTGCTTTGGCTGGTGAGCCTCTCCTGTGGAGTTCGTCCAGGCCATCCATTGGAGTCATCGGCTTCACAGCCTGCCCTGTGGATTTTGGACTCTGCGTTCCTACGGTCACGTGAGACACTTTCATAAATTTTATATTTGCAAGTGTTCCCTGTTGATTCTGTTTCTCTAGAGAACCCTAACTAATACAGAGTCCAACCTTATTAGCTAACGGTTCAACCATCTCTAGCTTCTAGGTATCTCTAAATTCCCTGTATTCTGTATTATAAGACTCTGATTATACCTTTATGCTGGTCATTAAAGTGGAGTCATACAGTATCTATCCTTATGTGTCTAGCTAACTTCATTCAGCATTATGTCTTCAAGGCTCATCCATCTTGTCATGTGCTTCAGGATGTCATTTTGACTTAATGCTGCATAATATTCCATCATATATATATACCATATTTTGTTGATCCACTCATCTGTTGATGGGCATTTGGTTTGTTTCCATCTTTTGGTGATTGTGAACAATGCTGCTATGAACATCAGTGTACAAATATCTTTTTGTGTCATTGCCTTCAGCTCTTCTGGGTATATACCAAGTAGTGCTATTGCTGGGTCGTAGAACGACTAGATATTTAGTTTCGTAAGGAGCTGCCAAACAGTCTTCCATAGTGGCTGCACCATTACACATTCCCACCACGGGTGCATAAGTGTCCCAGTTTCTCCACATCCTCTACAACAGTTATACTTTCTTGTTTATTTAATAGCAGCCATTCTTATAGGTATGAGGTGGTTATTTCACTGTGGTCTTGATCTGCATTTCCCTTATAGCCAATGAAACTGAGCATCGCTTCTGTGCTTTTGAGATATCTGTATATGCTCTCCAGAAAAATGTCTATTCAAATCTTTAGCTCATTTTATAATTGGGTTATTTGTTCTTTTGCTGTTGAGTTTTATGATTTTTTTGAAAATACAGGAAATCAAACCTTTGTCCGGTATGTGATTTCAAAATATTTTCTCCCATTGAGTTGGCTGCCTCTTCACCTTTGACAAAGTTTCGGAAGTGCAGAAGCATTTAATTTTGAGGAGTTCCCATTTACCTATTTTTTCTTCCGTTGCTTGTGCTTTGGGTGTAAGCTACCTTCTATTATTAGATCTTGAAGACATTTCTTTACATTTTCTTCTAGAAGCTTTATGGTGCTAGTTCTTATATTTAGGTGTTTGATCCACTTTGAGTTAATGTTTGTGTAGGGTGTGAGACAGGGGTAGTCTTTCCATTCTTTTGGTTATTGATATCCAGTTCTTCCATGCCCAATTATTGAAAAGACTATTTTGTCCCAGTTCAGAGGATTTGGGGGCCTTGTCAAAAAATCAGATGACCATAGATTTGGTGGTCTATTTCTGCAGTCTCGATTCGATTCCATTGGTCAATGCTTCTGTCTTTGTGCCAGTACCATGCTGTTTTGACCACTGTATCTTCGTAATAGGTTTTAAAGTCAGGGAGTATTAATCTTCCCACTTTGTTCTTCTTTTTAGGATGCTTTTAGCTATTCAGGTTCTCTTTTCCTTCCAGATGAATTTGGTAGGTACTTTTCCAAATCTTCAAAGTAGGTTGTTGGAATTTTGATTGGTACTGTGTTGAATTTGTAGTTCAATTTGGGGAGAATTGACATCTTAACTATATTTAGCCTTTCTATCCATGAACAGGGAATGTCCTTCCACCTATTTAGATCTCCTTTGTTTTCTTTTAGCAATGTTATGTAGTTTTCTGTGTACAAGTCCTTTACGTTCCTAGGTAAGTTCATTCCTAAGTACCTGAATCTTTTAGTTGCTAATTTCAATGGAATTTTTTCCTTAAATGATTCCTCAGCTAAGTCATTGCTTATGTATAGAAATGATACTGATTTTTGCACATTAATTTTATATCCCACCACCTTACTGAATTTGTTTATTAGCTGAAGCAACTTTCCTGTAGATTTCTCAGAATCTTCCAAGTATAGTATCATCTGCAAATAATCAGAGTTTTACTTCTTCCTTTCCAATCTGGATACCTTTTACTTCTTTGTCCTGCATGATTGCTCTAGCTACAACTTCTAGCACAATGTTGAAGAAGAGTGGTGACAGTGAGCATCCTTGTCTTGTACCTGATCTGAGAGGGAAAGCTTTCAGTCTCTAGTCATTGAGTACAATGTTGGCTACTGGCTTTTTATATAGTTCCTTTATCATACTGAGGTAGTTACCTTTGATTTCTATCTTTTGGAGTATTTTTATGAGAAAAGGATGCTGAATGCTTTTTCAGCATCAATCGAGATGATCTTGTGATTTTCCCTTTCAATTTGTTAATGTGCTACATTATATTAATTGATTTTCTTGTGTTAAACCATCCTTGCATTCCTGGTATAAACCCCACTTGCTCATGGTGTGTAATTCTTTTAATGTGCTGTTGGATTCGATTTGCTAATATTTTTGATAATTTTTGCATCTATGTTCATTAGGGATATTGGTGTGTAGTTTTAATTTTTCATGGCATCTTTACCTGGTTTTGGTATTAAACTGATATTAGCTTCATAAAACAGGTAGAGTTCCTTTTTCTTCAATTTTTTTGAAAATTTTGAGCAGGACTGGTGTTAGTTCTTTCTGGAATGTGTGACAAAATTCCCCTGTGAAGCCAGCTGGCCCTGGGCTTTTCTTTGTAGGAAGGTTTTTGATGACTGAGTGAATCTCTTTACTTGTGAGTGGTTTGTTGAGATCTTCTATTTCCTCTTGAGTCAGTGTATCTTGTCTGTGTGTCTTCAGGAACGTGTCCATTTCATTTATGTTGTCTAGTTTCTTGCTGTGTCGTTGTTCATAGCATCGTTTTATGATTTCTTTTATTTCTTCAGGGTCTGTGGTAACCCACCGCTTCTTATTTCTGATTTTGTTTATTTGCATCCTCTCTCTTTTTCTGTCAGTCTTGCTAAAGGCCCATCAATTTTATAGATTTTCTCAAAGAACCAACATTTGGTTTTATTGATTCTTTCTACTGTTCTTTTGTTCTCCCATTCTTTTAATGCTGTTTTAATCTTTGTTATTTCTCTTCTTCTGTTTGCTTTGGGGTCAGTTTGCTGTTCTTTAATAGCAATGAAAAGAATCTAAATTCTTAATTTTAAATTTAATTAGATTTAATTAAATTTAATCTAGAGTAAATCTAGATTTAAATTTAAATTTAATCTAGATTAAATTAAATTTTAAATTTGATTAGATTTAAATTTTAACTTGATTTCTCAATAGTCTCCTCATTTAGGTCATTACCTATGTATAGAAACATTACTGATTTTTGCACATTAATCTTATATCCAACCACTTTGCTGTATTTGTTTATTAGCTCAGGTAGCTGTGTCACAGGTTTCTCAGGATTTTCTAAGAATAGGACAATGTCATCTGCAAATAACGAAAGTTTACTACTTCCTTTCTAATTTGTATGCCTTTTATTTCTTTTTCTTGCCTGGGTGCTCTAGCTAGAACGTATAGCACAATGCTAAATAATAGTGGTGACAGTGGCATCCTTGTCTCATTCATGATCTCAGATGAAAGGTTTTCAGCATCTCACTTTTAAGTATGATGCAAGCTGTGCTCTTTATCATATTGAGGAAGTTTCCTTCAATTCCCTTCTTTTGAAGTGTTTTTATCAGAAAAGGATGCTGAATTTTGTCTAAAGCTTTTTTCAGTGTCAATCGAGATAATCATGATCTTTCCCTTTGGAGTTGTTAATATGCTGTATTATACTGATTAATTTTCTTGTGTTGAACCACCCTTGAATGCCTCGAATAAACTCCCTTTGGTTGTGGTGTATAAACCTTTTAATGCACCACTAGATTCAATTTATAGTATTTTGTTGAGAATTTTTGCTTCTATATTCGTTAGGGAAATTGTCCTGTAGTTTTCCTTTCTTGAAATATCCTTGTCCAGTTGTGATATTAGGATGATGTTATCTCCATCAAATCAGTTAGTGTTCCTTCTTCCTCAGTTTTCTGGAAGAGCCTGAGCAACAACGGTGTTACTTCTTTTTGGATGTTTGGTAAAATTCCCATGAAGCCTTCTGGCCCTGGGCTTTGCTTTGTGGGAAGATTTTGATGACTAATTGAATTTCTCTACTTGAAATTGGTTTGTTGAGGTCTTCTATATCTTCTCAAGGCAGCATAGGTTGTTAGTGTGTTTCTAGGAATTTGTCCACTTCATCTAAATTGTCTACCTTGTTGGCATATAGTTGTTCATAGTACCCTTCTATGATTATTTTTATTTCTTCAGCGTCCATGGTAATGACCCTCTCTCATTTCTGATTTTACTTATTTATATCCTCTTTTTTTTTATCTTCATCAGACTAGCTAAAGGACCATCAATTTATTGATTTTCTCAAAGAACCAAATCTTGGTTTTACTGATTCTATTCTTTTTTGTTGCTGCTATTATTCTCCAACTCACTTATTTCTGCTTTAATCTTTGTTATTTCTCTTCTGTCTGCTTTGGGGTTAGTTGCTGTTCTTTCTCAGGTGAGCAGTTATGTTCTTGATTTTTCTCTTTTTTTTAAATATAGGCATTTAGGACAATAAATTTCCATTCTCAGCATTGCATTAGGCACATCCCATAAGTTCTGATACGTTGTATTCTCATTTTCAATCATATCCATATATTTACTGATTTCTCTAGCAATTTCTTCTTTGACCCACTGATTGTGTAAGAGTATATTATTTAATCTCCCTATATTTGTGAAAGTTCTGGTTCTCTGATGGTTGTTGATTTCCAGCTTTATTCCATTATGGTCAGAGAAAGTGTCTGAATAATTTCAATCTTTCAAAATTTATTAAGACCTGTTTTGTGCTCCAGCATAAGATCTATCCAGGAGAATGTTCCATAAGCACTACAGAAGAATACATATGCTGGTGTTTGGGGATGTAACTATATATATAGTTACATATATATATATACATATATATATATATATATATATATATATATATATATATATACACACGTTAGGTCTAATTAATTTATCACATTGTTCTGGTTCTCTACTTACTTAATGATCTTTTGTTTGACTGTTCTATCTATAGAAGAGAGTGGTGTACTGTAGTTTCCCACTATTATTTTTGAAACTTCTATTGCTCCCTTCAATTCTACCAATGTTTGCCTCACATACTTTGGAGCTCCTTGACTATTGGGCATAAACATTTATGACTATTATTTCTATTTGGTGAATTGTCCTTCTTATTAATACATAGTGTTTTTTCATGTCTCTTAAAACATCTTTGCATTTAAAATATTTTGTCTGATATTAGCATACCTATCCTACAAGATATTGTGTAGTACAATATCTTTTTTCCATTCTTTCACTTTCAATCTATTTGTATCCTTGGGTCTAAGATGAGTCTCGTGTAAACAGCAAATAGCTGGATCATATTTTTGAATCCATTCTTCCAATCTGTATCTTTTACTTTGGTGAGTTAAGTCTACTAACATTCAAAGTTATTATTGTAGAGGCAGTTCTTGAATCTACCATCCTATCCTTTGGCTTGTATTTGTCAGATCTATATATTTTCTACCTCTCTCTTTTTATCCTTTAAATTACCCTTACTAATACTCTCCAATTCTGTGCCCTCCTCTAAACCTCTCTCTCCTTCCTTTTTCTTTTCTTTTTTTTTTTTTTTTCAGTCAAAGAATTCCCTTTCATATTTTTTGCAGGGCCATTCTCTTGTTAACAAATTCTCTCAGCATTTTTTGTCTATGAAAATTTTAATCAATTTTGAAGGACAACTTTGCTGGATAAAGAATTCTTGGCAGAAATTTTTCTCTTTCAGAATCTTAAATATATATTAAGAATGCCTTCTCACCTCCATGATACCTGTTGAGTAGTCTGACAGTCTTATCTGGCTTCCCTTGTATGTTGTATGTGTGAACTGCTGTTCTCTTACTGCTCTCAGGACTTTCTGTTTCTCAGCAGCATTTGACATTCCGATTAGTATGTGTCCTAGAGTGGGTCAATTAGGAATTCATTGGGCTTCTTTGATTTGTGTATTTATGTATTATATAAGTATTGCAAAGTTTCCCCCAATTACCTCCTCAAATAATCTTTCTAGCCCTTCACTATTCTCCTTCTGGGACACCAACGATTTTTATATTTGTGTGCTTTGTGTTGTCCATCATTTCCCTGAGATCCAATTCAAATTTTTCCATCTTTTTCACCATTTGTTCTTTAGCAAACTCAAATTCAGTTGTTCTGTCCTCTCATTCTCTTATTCTTTCTTGTGACTCTTCAAATCTGTTGTGTCTCTAGCATATTTTTAATTTGATAAAGAGTATCTTTCATTTCCATAATACCTGCTATTTTCTATTTATTCTTTCAAATTCTTCTTTATGCTCTTCTGGTGTTTTGCTGATATCCTTTATGCCTTTAGTACCCACTGAACTTATTTAGGAGATCCGTATGAACATCTTTGATAAGTTCTTTCAAATTCTGTGTCTCTTCCAATCTTTTAATTTGGTCATTTGGCTGGGCTATATTTTCTTGCATCTTCATGTTCTTTGTGATTTTCTGCTGCCTTTGAGACATTTGATTATCTTGATAAGGTTATTTTGAAAGCTGATTTTCCTCACTTGTCTAAGATTTTGTAGTTGCTTGGTTGGGTTTGTGCTGAAGGTCTCCTTTAGCACTTGGTTTGTCAGTAATTCCCTATCCAACCAAGGCCAGGACCTCAAGCAGGAGGTGCAACTCTAACTGAAGAACTGTTAAAAGCTAGGCAGAAAGGCAGTTTGCCAGACTCTACTTTCTGCATCTTCCCAGAAGATGGCACTCTTAAGCCATCTCTTCCTCTCAGACCCAAATTTCCCAACCAAGTCAGCTGGCTGGGCCAGAACCCAATCAAGTGCAAAGTCACACAAGCCACAGCTGTCTGTGCATGCTGAAAGTCACCAACCCTGGGACTGAGGGGTGGGTAGTGTACACCTCAGCAGAAAATCTACTTGTGGGCATGATGGTGGTCCCCAGGCTCCCACATGGTAAGACCTTGAGCTGTGGAGCTGAGTATTTCAATGACCCCTGCCCACAGCCAGCCCAGACATGCCTGGCAGTGCCTCACAGCTCAATCCTGCATCCCTGGCTCTCTGCCAGCTCACACCATGAGTGTTCTGGGCTTTCATATTGACAGGACAGAAGCAGCAGGACCCAGGGAGACTCTTTTGTTCACCAACTGTCAGATAAGCTCAGTTATGATCCCTCCCTTCTCCCAAGGGAAGGGTCTCCCAGTCTCTTCAGCAGCCAGGTTCCATACGGAAACCCTTGGCTATAGTCCTGAGAGGGAAGATCTATCAAGCTAATACAGTGATGGGAGTGTGAGTGCAGAGTGCTCCTGTGGCTCCAGACCTAGCCTGCATACTGCAGGCCACCCCAGGTGCAAATAAACTGAACCTGTTCTCGCAATTGTAATTTATCTGTTGCTGGGTTTTTTTTGTTTGTTCGTTTTAATCTGAGTCCTCCCTATATAATGTAGAAATCCCTCTCTGGCCATTCACACCCTGGAACTGCTATCTTGGTCATTTTTCTGTCACTTCTCTAGTTGCATATGGAGCAGGGGTAAACCCAGCCTATCTTATTCAGCCATCTTCCCAGAAGCTCACGATGTCTCATTTAACTTGTCTGATCAGTTTATTCAAATATCATAATTACACAGACTCTTGAATAGCATGTGAGATCTTGTTGGTTTGGACAGGTTAGTGTGCTGCCCTGATACATTCCAGAGTAATCTGGGCAGAAGATAAGTATTTGCAAAGTTCCCTTGAGGGACTGGGGGAAATGTGTAAATATTAAATTTCCCCACCTGGGGAAGACCTGATTTTCTCACAGCCCTTGCAAAAGGTCTTGCCCTTATGAAATTTATTCCTGCAAAGGATAGGCTAAGCCTACTTAAAATTATGCCTAAGAGTCATCCCCAGAGAACTTCTTTTGTTGCTCATATGTGGCCTCTCTCTAAGCCAATTCAGCAGGTGAACTCACTGCCTTCCCAGTATGTGAGACATGACTCCCATGGGTACAAATCTCCTTGGCAATGTGGGACATGACTCCAGGGATGATCACCGGCCCTGGGACCATGGGGTTGAGAAAGCCTTTGTCACCAAAAGGGGGAAGAGAAATGAAACTAAATAAAGTTTCAGTGGCTGAGAATTCTGAAAAAGAGAGTTGAGAGGTCATTCTGGAGGTTATTCTTATGCATTATATAGATATTCCTTTTCAATTTTAGTATACTAGAGTAGCTAGAGGGAAATGCCAGAACCTGTTGAACTGTAAACTTGTAGCCTTGATTCTTGAAGATGATTGTATAACTATATAGCTTTTATGGTGTGACTGTGTGATTGTGAAAACCTTTATCCAGAGTATAGACAGATGAGAAAGAAAATAAATGAACAATAGGGGTGTGGAGGATGTTTGGGGTATTCATTTTTATTTTTTGGAGTAATGAAAATATTCAAAAATCAACTGCGATGATGAATGCACAGCTGTATGATACTGTGAACCACTAACTGTACACTTTTGATGATTATATGGTATGCGAATATATCTCAATAAACCTGCATTAAAAAAAAGAAATCAGATCCTGAAATATGCAACAATATAGATGAACCTTAAGAACATAATGCTGAGTAAAGTGAGTCAGACAGAAAAGCACAAATATTGTATGATTCCACTAATACGAACTAACCATAATATGTAAACTCAGAGTCTTAAAATGTAGAATACAGGATACCTAGAAATAGACGGAAGTTAGAGAATTTGAGTGGTAACCTAATATGTTCAGAATGTATAGAGGTTGAACTTAAAAATGTCTGGAAATGGATATAGGGTGAGAGCAGTTCGTTAGTGAGAATGTAAGGAACGATGCTATGTTGTAGGGGATTTTGGCTGAAAGTGGTTGTTCAGAGTCATGTATATCACCGATTAACACTACAAATTTTAAAAAGTACTTGCACAGAACGGGTACAAATGTACAACACTGGTACAAAGAGTTAATAATAGAGTGGTATGCAGGGAGAAAAGGCCTACTGCAAGCTACAGACTAGAGTTAACAGTAATACCTTAAAATTCTTTCATCAATAGTAACTGGTGCGCTACATCAATACTAAGGGTCAATAATAGGGGAGATAAGGGAAATGGGGTGTTTGGGACTTTCTTTTTCTGTGCCTATCATATAATTTTCTTTATGGGAAATGAAAATGGTCTAAAAGTATGTAACGATGTTACACAACTAAATGATAATACTGTGAGATACTGATTGTATAATTTGAATGGAATATATGATAAATGAATACATCTCAGTAACACCTAGAAGGGGAAAAAAAGAATATTTTGCCCCCTTACAGTGATTCCTGAATTTTCCTCAATTCATCTGCCATCTGTTAGTCTCAACAAGCTTTAAAGTCATACTTCTACTACAGATCTATCCAGGTAGAAATTCTTAGAGTCACTCTGAGAAAATCAGAGACTCTATACAGTTTTTTAATAATTTTTAAAACCCTTATTATATAATCTAGGAATGCCTAGAGTGTACAATGATAGTGACAAATGTGCAAATCAAAAACTGTTTTTGCATGAGGAAGAACAAAGGAATGTCAATATTGCAGGGTGTTGAAAATAGATGGTAATTCATATCTTAAAACTTTAATTTATGTGTGAAACTAAAGAAAAAATGTTTATTTGGTACAAAATTTATATTTTGACTAGTGCATTTCCTAACATAACGTATATGAACAGTTTAATTGAACACCATAAGTGATGGAACCTTGAATAGGGCATAAGATTTTGTAGATTTGTCCCAGAGTGATGCACCAATAAACCCCAGAGTAATGTAAACAGTGAATTAAAAAGTATTTGCAAAGTTCCCTTGGGGGGGATGGCGAGAAAGGGGGAAAATTCAACTTTCCCATTTGGAAAACTCCTGATATTCTCGCATGCAGTGGGGACAACCAAATCAATAGGCCAAGCCCTCGATCTTGGGGTTTGTTCCTATGAAACTTATCCCCACAAATGATAGACTAAGCCTATTTAAAATTAGACCTAAGAGTCACCCCCAAAGAACCTCTTTTGCTGCTCAGATGTGGCCTATCTCTCTCTCAGCAGACAAGGCAAGCAAACTCACTGCCCTCTCCTTCTCACAGTTCTCTCTAGTGATTTTCAGCCACTATCGTGTAATAAGAGGAATTTTTAAATTAAATAAGAAAGAAGAGTTCTTGGTTAACTGAGAACTGTCATATGTGAAAAATGAGTAAAACATACAGACGTCTACTGAAAATATCTGGGTTATGTTATAATTATATTGCAGAGTATATGAGAACAGTGAAAAAACAGCTGGATTTACCTGAAACACATTTTTGTTGTTGTTGTTATTTTGATAAATGGCTGGTAAAAGCAGTTCTCAATTTCTTTGGAAAATAAAAAAGGTAGAATTTTTTCAAATTTGACTTCCAGATATTTGAACTTTTAGGATTTGTTTAGAGGCAACAGGCAGGAGTTTAACGGACTGTATCTTTTAACCTTTTATTCAGAAATGAGTAAAGAAACATGATTTTGTCTACTGAACAATGCATTCCAAGGCAAAGCTTTAGAAAATTTAAGATTTAAAGAAAACAGCTCACTGGGGCTCTCAGTGTATCCTGAAATGCCTTTTTATTTTTCTCCCCACATTTGAATGAGCACTACTTCCCCATCCCTTTGCTTTTCTTGTTTCTATTTAAAACAAGCAGTTTCAAAATTGTGGAGCTAAAGGTTTACTCTTCTTGCTCTTCTTCATGTCAGCCGGCTTCCATTCAACAGTATGCTGAGGAAAAGTTGGTATTTTGGCTATCTCCCTTAAAAATATTCTAAAAGGCCACTATTTTTATTTCCATGAAGTTATTTCCATTATTTCTCTGAGGAGAGACAGAGGTAGGGAAATTGAACGTGATGATAGATAAACATGTTTCTAAGACCCAAGCTCTGAAATATAACTGGGTTTTCCCAAGTAATATGTACTGTATGGTTTGGGCAGTGGGGGGCGGGGGGGGGAGGGCAGTGGAGAGAGAAATACACAAGAAAGAAGAAGGAATAAAGAGAAGCACAAAGTTATGAAGAAGGTCCAGTGCAGAAGCAAAGACATCCTGAACAACAGTTAAGAGAAGCTTCAGATTGAGTGCAACATCTTTATGAGACAACCCAAATAAAGGGAAATGGTGAAGCCCTAGGAACAAAAAATTATTAAACTGAACAAAGGCTAGTCAAGTTAGAAACCAGAAGAAGATTAATCTCCCACAGAAAGAGATCAATCTCCAAACTGTCAAATCTTCAGGATACATTAAACTAATCTGAGCTGTTCCTAAATTCAGTGGGTTCAGGGCAAGCCCTCATTTTGCCTAGTCATACAAGAAGAAATACCATCAAACTCAAAGCAAGAGAAAAGGAATCACTATCAAATAACCTCAAAACAGTGCTTGCAAGAAATGACTGACAGAGTCCTTTGATAAATGCATTGAGGTTCACAGTTGGGCTTAAATTCCAACAAAATTAGAGTACCACCGTGCATCCTGGTGCATGAGTAATGAGTCATCAAATCTAAAGGCCACCTGAGTAGTGGGAAAGAGGCTCCTAACTTAAAGCTCAACTAAACTCTCTAAATCAGAGTAAAGAATTGAACCTCTAAGCTTCCTGTATCCACAGCTGGATAGGGCAAAGGCAGGCAGGTACTACCAATTCTAAGCAAGACAGTAGGCTACAGTTCAAATCAGTTCAACACCAATTGAGCACTAGCACTGTACCAGGTGCTAAAACATAAATAATCCATCCCTGCCTTTGAAGAGTTTACAAGAGAGACTAGCATTGCCTGTCTACTTACACTGGGGTTGCTGTTAAGATTCAAATGCCTGGCAAATATTAGGCATGGAAGCTGCTCATTGGCATCTTTACAATTATCACCACTATTACCTTAATATCTATCATAACACCTGAGGGACTGCTTTAAACTGTGCATATTTTTTTCTCAATAGTTTGTTTCCACAGATTGTCCCCATCTGACCAAGGATTTACTTTAAAACTAGGGCAGAACCTTTCCCCACTAAGGATCGAGTTTCTACAATAATCCTAGTGACACTGTTTCTAGGAAAATTTCTCTATCAGTCATGAAAATATTAGCACCACCATAGTCTCACACCGTGTTACCCAGATTTTTTTATATCCTATAAGATGATTTTATAGTTTATTGTTGATATTCATTAATGGAGAAAAGCCAACAGGACTGCAGCACAACTACTTTCAAATGAAACAGACCCAAAGAGAGAAATTAAAAGGAAATTAAAATTCTCGAGTGAAAAACACAAGATCAGCATCATCATTATCATCAATTAATACTTATTTATCTCCCATAATGCTTTTAGAAAAAGCATACTTGAAAAACAATATACCTAGCTACCTTGGGCTCAATTCTAAGAAATAATGCTGTGAGGAAACTTCGCTACCAAAGGGCAGTTGACTAAAGGAAAATAAACGAAGTATGTTCTTAAGTGACTAAGAAGCAACTTAATTTAGAGTAAGTTTAGTTTAAAAATTCTCAGTATGCTCAACATAAAAATATATAAAGCATTTCATCTATTTCTTAAATGTTTAAAGAACTAATAAATACAGTAAACGTGTTAAGTTCTTAGAAATTATTTCTAGTCCATGGAGGAGGTGGATTGGAGAGGGAGGGTAGAGCAGGAGACATAAAAATATGAAAGAAAGTGACAGAAAAAGAAATATAGGTAAAAAATAGAGAGGAAATGACACAAACAACTTGAATATCTCAAATGTAGAGGAAGATGAGAGAGGGAAATGAAAATCGAACTAATATTTATTGAGCTATTTTACTAATAAAGAATTTGCGGCCTATCCAGGTTGAGCAAAACTTCCTTGAGTTTATCCAGCCAGGAGTGGAAAGTCTATCAAGGATGCTTATTAGCACACTATAAATACTGAGATTTTCGATGAATCTAAAATGACAAGAATTGAAGTCTTCTGGCAAAGCATTTAAAAGTAAAAGTTTTAACTTATTAAACCTAAAATATAAACATATACCTTACATCCTTCTTCTCTTCTCCTTTTCTTGAATTATAATGGGGCTACTGGGCCACTGACTAGGTTTAGTTTAAGCAAAAATTCAGTTAACACTCCTAAAGGCACTTCTACGAGGTGCCTGCACATAATAGAAGTACATAATAAAAACATTTATTCAATTAATGAGCAGTTAAAGACTGATTTTGTATCTACTAAAGTAATACATTCTTTACCCTGTTCTCAACCAATTGACCACTAACTGTAAATAGCAAATGCTCAAAGATGTATATATGTGTGTGTGTGCACAAGTGTGTTTTAAGCCCATGCCATAAAGAAGCAGAATGCCATTTTAAGAATCTACCCATATATCCACTTAAGTTCTACTGTGTTTACTGTCACTGCACAATTACAACCAATCTCAACAATCTCTTTCAACTTGCCTACTATTTTAATCTCTATTTAGCCCTTTAGGACTTTATGCCTTGTAATTTAAATTTTAACTTTTATTGGCAATACAAAGATGAATTTTTCACTAAAACAATTAAGAAATCTGTCCAAATATATGTTTTCTGAAACAGTAAAAATAAAAGTAAAGAGTTTTATTGCCTGACTCTAATTTAAATTATAAAAGTCGTAGTTAAAATTTTTTTAAGCTTAGTTCTTAAAAGAGGGCTCAAAGGAAAAACTGCAAATTAATAATATACAAAAGAAATTCAGTACTTTTAATGATGTATTACAGTACTGTCCATTTGCAAAAGTCTCAGGAACCCAGCATGGACTCAATAAATGATGAGTGAATGGGTTAAACATATGATAGAAAAAAGAATAAGAACCCAGAGTTTGGAAATTCCAGGGTTGAGGGGGCACTTGTAATTAGCACTTAAACTGTCTTAAATTTGTTAATGAAATATGCTTAGAAAAAAAAGATTATACCAAAAAAGGGAGCAAAAAGAATTTCGTTCTTATAACATTTATTAGGTAACACACAGTAGGTAATGTGCTAGCACCATGTTTTCACAGAAACCATGCTACAGCTCACCTTACAGATGGGAGCTTCTAGGAAGCCTAAAAGCAAAGCCCCTGATATTGACACCCTGATGGATCCAACTTTTTTTCTCCTAAAAGGATTTTATAGCTATTATGTAATTTGCTTAAAATTTATAACATGGGTCATATTCTAAAAATCCATTTTTATTTCCGTTGTTTGGAACTCTGATCACATTCTCCATTCTGGAGTAATGAAAAATTGTTAATAGTGATGAATGCAAAACTTATGTGATGATACTGTGAGCCACTAATTGTTTATATTGGATGGTATGTATGATGTGTGAATGTATCTCAGTAAAACTGCATTTAAAAAAAAAAAGAAACAGGCAGATTGTTGCTAGGTTTCCAGACAGGACCACAAAAGCCTAAAAAAGTAATAGAGTGGGGGAACATTTGAATCCACTGAACCCATAGTATACCTGAATTATTTACAATATATCTGAAACAAAAACAAATAGAAAACAAGACAGTTTTTAAAACAGCAAAAACAATGTCAATATAATAAAATAAGATTTTTAAAAAAATCATCTTGCATATTAGCAGAAGACATATTTAATTCACTACGGAGAAAGTAAATACTTCACGGAGATTTAGAGGAACAATTTTTCAAGTGGGTTATAGTAATTGATGAAAATTAAATTTTTTTTTCAGTTTTATTTCAACGTCTTTAACTTTTCCATTTTCTCTGAGACAAATATAATTCTAGTAAATCAACTTTAGGAAGATGAATTTTTTATTTTGTAAACAGAACAAAGATACAGAGATATGGAAAAAGAAACACAGTGCTGGGGAATGGTTCATATTCCCCCCAAAAAACCTGTTCAAGTCAATCTGTGTTCCTGTGAATATGAATCTATTTGTAAATAGGACCTCTAAAGATGTTATCAGTTAATAACATATAATTTGACCATAATGTTGTCAAATTAAATCAGGGTGGGCCTTATTCCATAGTACTAGACCCAACACAGTACAGCAGAAAATCAGATGCAGTCAGTAAGAAGTAAGAGAAAGCCCCGAGGAAACCGTAGCAACACCAGAACTCTGTAAGGCTCCAGGAAAAAGCATGACCTGTCAAGATCTTGATTTTTGGCTTCTAGCTTTCAAAACCATGTTCTTAGTTAAGGAATCCATCAGGTGGTATTTGTCACAGAAGCCCTGGCAAACTAAGACACATATCATGATTTAGAACAAAATGGAGAAAGGAAGAGTAAGTGATTAATAAATATTAGTTGAAAGGAGAAAGGTAGAAAGGAAGAGGGAGGAAAGGGAAGAATGTAAATATCTAAGAGAAGAGCACTGGAAGTAGAGTAATTAACATTTAAATATTAAGAGAGAGATATGGAGATGAGGGGTAGAAAGAAGCGCCAACGTACTCACAATACTTTTAAAAAGGGGGGAAAAGGGGGTGGTAGGGAGACTCGGAATCAGAGTTCTCAAAACTGCCACCCAGGAGTACACTGGACTCACAACAGGTAGGGTGGGTCTAGAAAGGTAATAACTGTAAAAATGAATATATACAGAACATTTACTATATACAAAAACAATTCTAACAGTTCTACATGTCTCAAAACAACCACCTCAGGTAGATATTATATTCTTATTTTATAGATGTGAAAGTACAGTAATTTACCCAAAGTCACTCAGAAAGAATGCAGCAGAGCCAGGCTTGGAACCCAGGCAGTTTGGTTCCCAAGTCTGCATCTTTAAGCACTACTGCCTCTATAGTAAAATCATCACTCATTCATACACATTCACACATACACACAGTGATAACTGGTCCCTGGTAAATGAGAGGGAATGTCTGCTGACAACTATAAAACAAGTTCTACCACTATAAATCCCTATAGCTATTAAGCATATCCCTGATCCTTGTTAATGAAAGAGTAACAAGTAGAAAAACCCCTTAGTACCTATGTGACAAATATTTATTGAATGTCATTTAATATTTCAGATACTGAGGCTACAACCATAAACCAACCAGACAAAAATATCTATAGAAGACAAATAGTTAAAATAGAAAAAAAAATAGTAAAAATAATAAACAAGCTTTTATAATATATTAGAGGATGGTTTAAGTGCTGTGAAGAATTTTTAAAAGGATCACTATAAAAAGGCCTTATTAAAAAAGTAACATTTGAGCAAAACCTTACAAGAAGAGGAGGTAAGACATAAGGATATTTGGGAGAAGAGAAATACAGGCAGAAGAAATAAGTACAAAGTGCCTAGCAAGAACAGCAAGAAGGCCAACATAGCTGGAGGAAAGTGAGAAAAGGCAAAAATAGGAGAGAGAAAAGTCAGAGAGGTACCTACCAGCCAGCTCAACCACAGCATTGTAGAAACTCTGGTAGGAATTTTCCTCTGTGTGAAACACATTAGAGGATTTTTAAGCAGAAGAGTTACATAAACTGAATTATATTTTGACAGGAGCATGTTAAATGCTGTCTTTAGAACAAATTATTTGGAAACAATGTGGAAGCAGGAAGACTAGCACAGGAAACTATTACCATAATCCAGACAAGAAAGGAATGTGTACTGACCAGGATAGAAGTAATAGAGCAGTGAGAAAAGGTCAGATTTAGTTTATTTTGGGGGGGCGGGGGGTGCATGGTCCAGGAACCAAACAACCCGGGTCTCCCACATGGAAAGCGAGCATTCTACCACTGAACTACCTGTGCACCCAGATTCAGGTTATTTTTAAAAGACAGAATGTAAAGGTTTTACTGATGAACAAAACTGGAGTGGGGGAGAAAAAAGAGTCCAGATGACTCCAAGCCTTCTTTGGTCCAAGCAACAAAAAGATGTCATTATCTGAGAAGGGGTAAACTGTGGGTAAGGGAAATGAAAACCAGAAGTTCAATTCCGGACATATTCAGGTTAAGAACAGCTATTATATACTGAAATGTCAAGTAGGCAGTTGGACATAAGCATCCAGATCTGGCCTGCAGTTATATATTTGAGGATCATCAGCATATACTCAGTACTTCATTCCCAGTTTAATGTAAGAGTCCATTGAGCCAAATTTTTTATTTTTTTGAGCAATCCCATTTTTAAGGATTTATATTTTATGACTTTTATGTTTTCTTAGAGGTTTTCAAAAACCAAAGAGAATGCTATTTAAATATATATATATTTTAAATATATATGTATATATTTAAATACACACACACACACACATATAAAAATAGCTAATTTTATCTTGCAATTAACATATTGGTCCCTTGGATCCTTTTATAAATCTAAGATGTATTATGATACTTTAAGGATCTTACTTTTCCTATATCTTGAAACATTTTGATTTTTTAATCAACTTTTACTCATTATTCCCAAACATGCTTTAAAAAAGACTTTTAAAAAAGACAATAATCAAATAGATCAATGGTGTACTCACTTAGAAGAATGGTGCTATAGTGAAATAAATCATCGCTAACACATCATCCATCGATATTTTTATTGCATTGTGCTAAGTACTGCCTCATCTTTCAAGAAGGCATAAAAGAACATCTGGAGACACCATCTTTTAGTCTGCTTTTAGTTTTCACTGTACACAGCTTAGAATTTAGTTTTTCATTTCCATCCCATAATGGCAAAGAGAAGAAAACTAACAGAGAAAAATATTTCACAATTATTAGATGAATCAGAAGGGCAGGGCCCTTGACATGTTCTTTGTTAGGAAGCCATGTCTTATTTTAGGGTCATCATTTGCCATCAGGAGGATAAGAATTTTCAATACCACAAGTCCAGGCTCCTTTTTTGGTTTAACAGTCCTCCCCTCATTTATTTCTCTCCTCTTAACATTTTACTATAAGCAGCAAGAAAAAATCAGGGGGCATCTTCAACATTTTGTTTGGAAATTTACTTAGCTTCCAGTTCATTAGGCACATTTTCTACTTTACACATAACCACAAAATAATAATGTTACTAAACTTTCTGCCACTACATAACAAGGGTCCCTTTTTCTCTAGTTTCCTTGCCTTTGAGCCTTCACGGCTATCTCTTCAAAGACCCAATTTTACAAAAAATTTGTTCAGGGTACTAATCTTTCACTAGCACTCTTCCAAAAGTTCAATGCCCTGTTCCAAAGATACTACCACATTTTAGGTTTTAGGTATAGAAGTCCCCCACATCTTATAGCAAAATCTGTAGTTTTCTATTTCTATGTAACAAATCACTTCCAAACTTAACAGCTTATAACAAGTATTCACTATCTCACAGTTTCTGTAGGTCAGCAATCCAGAAGAGGCTTAGAAGGGTCCCTCTGGTTCCAGGTCTCTCACACGGCTGCAATCACGGGCTGGCTGGGACTTCATTCATCTCCTGGCTTGACTGTGAGAGGATCCTCTGCCAAGCTCACTCACCTGGCTGTTGGCAAATCCCCAATCTTCACTGGCTGTGGGTTCTACTCATCAGTTCCTTGCCACATGGGCATCTCCATAGGGCTACTCACAAGACAGCAGTTTGTTTTCCCCAGTGTGAGGACTCCAAGATAGGAAGTTAGAGAGGATAAGCACCCAAGGTGAGAACCAGTCTTCTGCTAACAATTTTGTTGTATGCATTCATTTGAAGGAGTTTCTAGATCCAGCTTACACTCAAGGGGAAGGAATTACACAAGGGCATGAAAGCCAGGTAGTAGGGAGATCACTGTGGGCCATAATACAGGGTCCTAGCACACATTTTTTTAAAGCATTATAGCAAACTGGTTAAGAGTACTGGCTCTGAAGCAAGACTATTAGGTGTGAATCTGATTTCTGTATCTGTTAGTGCTGTTTCATCATCTATAAAACGGGATCAGTAAAAGCCCCTACCTCAGAGAATTATTTTGAGGATTAAATGAGGTAACATGTAAAATGTGTAGAACAGGGCCTGGTGTTCATTAAATGTTGGCTATTATTTGCCACTGGTAATAGAAAGGAGTCCCAGTATCCCATGTTCCATAGCTTATCCCATACTGCTAAAACTGTGGTAGGCGTAACCAAAGGATAAAACAGGCACAGGATGAGAAAGGCATGTCTTTGAATATCTTTTTTCCTTCAAAATCTTCCAGTAAAATTAAGTTAAAATTAGTTAATACTAAGTTAAACAGAGAACAGA
Source organism: Tamandua tetradactyla (assembly GCF_023851605.1). Taxonomy (NCBI): domain Eukaryota; kingdom Metazoa; phylum Chordata; class Mammalia; order Pilosa; family Myrmecophagidae; genus Tamandua; species Tamandua tetradactyla. The sequence goes on from NC_135333.1 coordinate 28,257,112, forward strand.
ACGTAAAATTCTAAATAATTTTTAAGACAAGCCTCCAGAATAGATTCAAAATGTTGACTGCACTTGTCTAGAGTACGTACAGCTTTATTCTCCTTTGCTTTTACGGTTACTTTAAAAAAAGTTCTCAAAACCCTGATGTGATGGCTTATAAATTTTATACAATGAATCAGAAGATGATCTGAAGATGCACAAAGTGTTTAAGAGTTAGCATTAGTGAATTAAGAAGAGTAAAGATACAGGTAGGTGTAGAGGGTTGTACTGCTTTGCTGTGTTTTGGGAAAAGGTAGGGAAACAAATTTGTTTAAGAGTAGGAAAGAACTTGAGAACCAAACAGACACTGGTCAAAACTTTGATATCACTATTTTAGTTTCCTTTGACTTCTCAAGCAAATACTACACAATAGGTAGGCTGAAACAGTGGGAAATTTAATTCCTCATGGTTATGAGGCTAGGAGAGCATCCAAATCAAGGTGTCATCAAGAAGATGCTTTCTTCCCAAAGACTGGTGTTTCAGTGTTGGGTGATGGTGATCCTTGGTCCTAGATTCCCCTGACACATCACAATGCACATGGCACCTCTCCTCTCTCTTCTGGGTTCCTTGGCCTTCAGCTCCTTGCTCTCAGTAGCTTTTTCTCTTATCTGTCTGAATTTTATTCTGCTTATAATTGGATTAAGACCCATCCTGATTAGGTTAGGCCACACCTTATAAGCAGTTAGTAACCTCGCCCTACTTACAATGGGTTCACACTCACAGGAATGGGTTAAGTTTAACAACAACTTTTTCTGAGATATATACCTACAAATCATCAAAATTCACATTTGTAAGATGAAATAAACAACATGAAATAAGATAATAATTGTGAAAGCACCTGCCCTAGTGTTTCATACATAGGAAGCACTTGGGAATTTCTATTCCCTTCTCCCTTCCAGCTCCAACTGTTTCTTATAATCCTAAAAATGTCTCTAGTATTGGATGGTGCCTATAAACAAACCCTCACCCATTAAACACAAATACAATTGGATAAAGGTAGCTCTGATGGAAAAATAACACAGTGTTATTGACCAGAAATTTGACCAATCTAAATTAACATCCTACTTCTACAAAGTTATTAAGAGTATGCTATTCGACTTTCAATGAGCTCAGCAAACATACTGAACAGAATTTTAACAAACTAAACAAGAAAACTAAACGATAAAAATAAACATCACAATTAATGAAATACAGCACAGGACAACATATACACAATAGAATTTGTCCCCTCCTTCAAACATGTGGTTTTCCCTCCTTTGGCCTCTGATTTTACATGGTCCTGTTTAGTGAGACTTTTAATTTAATGTTGGCAAAAAAATATCATGAGGCTTTTTGCCTAATTGCCAATTAGAAGTACATATAGAATAAATAAATCAAATAAATAAAGAAAGAATGTTTCTGTTTAGATGTCAGTTTATCAGAGGAAAGACATTCAACCATGCTACTTGAAAGTAATGTTGCCCCCATTTTACAGATGAGATGAAGGAGCATAAAGATCATGTGACGTGTTTGATCACATAGCAGATTAATGACTAAACTAGAAACAGAACTGTAACCAACATATGATGGAGTTTATAATGAAGTTATTATTGATTTTCCTGGGCATGGGAACCTGGTAAAGGACTGTTAATAACAACTAGTGATTAAAGGGTCCATCTCATACTCAGGAAAAGTAGTTTGACAGTTATTTGAAAGTATGAATGCTAGACCTTGATATATTTAACTTCTGAATTAAAAGTCTGGATTCAAATAAGCAAGAGAAATACAATACGGATCAATAAACCAAATAAGATATTACAGAACCAACAGATTTGAGTTAAATGGAATCAAAACCCAATTTTTAAGTTGGACACTTTGCTACGTCACAGACACTTCATTATACTAAGAACATCTAATTAAACTTTCAACCAATTTTTGTGGCGTGCCTACTCTATGCTGGACTTACACTATGAGTTAACATATGTTATCTTTTTTAAGGATGTTGATAAAAAAATTTATGAAGAGGAGCAGCAAGGTTAAATTCAGAGAAGGGTGTCAATTCTGAACAACCCAATGCTTTAACCCAGATAACAAGCTTTAAAGGTAACACACACTTCAAGAACCAAAGAGAGAAAAAGGAAATTAGAGAAGGAGGACAACTCCTACAATATACTTTATTTGTTAGAGAAAGAAAGTAAAGGACCTGAAGAAAAATATTTTACAAGTTGGAGTCTTTTCTACTTTCCCTTACCTCACCGCTATGTGTACTCTGAACAGCCCTTCAAACATAAAATTTTAAATCTATGTCTTCACTTAATTGGATCGAAATTTATTCCATAATTGACAAATTTAAGAATAACAAAATTCCATATTCTGAATTGAAACATGACAAAAGATATCTACTTATGCATAAGTGCCATATAAAAGCAAACAGTAAAAGCAGCTTTCTTATACAAGAGAAAACTTATCTGTTTTAGCATTCATTCATAAGGCTTTTCTCTTTACTCAAAAACTTTATTCTCCTTAGGAAACTAAATATGTGTTCAGAGTATACATATGCTGCCCTATGACCCAGCAATAGCACTACTTGGTATATACCCAGAAGAGCTGAAAACAACGACACAAACAGACATTTGCACACCGATGATCACAGCAGCATTATTCACAATCACCAAAAGATGGAAACAAACCAAATGCCCAACGAGTTGATCAACAAAATGTGGTATATACATATAATGGAATATTATGCAGCAGTAAGACAAAATGATGTTCTGAAGCACATGACAAAACAGATAAGCCCTGAGGACATTATGCTGAGTGAAATCAGCCAGACACAAAAGGACAGATACTGTATGATTATGATTCCACTTTTATGACCAGCATAAAGGTATAATCAGAGACTTATAATACAGAATAGAGGGAACTTAGAGATACATAGAAGCTAGAGATGGGTGAACTGTTAGCTAATGAGGCTGAACTCCAGTGTAAGGGAATAGATAAGATCATCTAGTGGGTCTAGAAGTAATATTACCATATTGAAGATGAACAAGATTGAAAGGGTTGTATAGACCTACGTGTCCCACTGACTCACCCTAGAAATATGAATGAGTTTCCATAAAAAATATTTCAAAATATAACTCTTGAGTGTTTAAGTCCAGGGTACAGGAGGAAAATTGCTATTGCAGGCTATGAGCTATGTTCAAAAGGAAACCATCAGCACTACCACAGCAACAGCAGAGGTAAATAATGGGGTGAGGGAAAAGAGTTAAGAGGAGGTTTAGATCTCCTACTTGGCAAGGATGTGTTCATTGGTTTTCTGTCTCTTGGGAACAATGAAATTATCTAAAATTAAGAATGTTGATGGACTGTGGACTTTGGGCCCTCTACATGATGCCTAATGAATGCAGGTGGCTGAAGGATGCACTGACGGAGAAGTAGAATGGTGAATGATATGTACACTTATGAACTAAGGCTGTGCTCCTACAAAAAGGAACAATGTTCTGAGGCATGCAATGATGTAAATGAACATGTGGGACATTTGGTGAGACAAAATAAGCTAGAAACAAAAAAACAACAATAGTATGTCACCTTTAGAAAATCCCTATAAGAAAACAGGGGCCTAGATTGTAAGCTCTAGAGCAGACACATTAAGTCCGGAGTGGTGATTATTATTTCTGGATTTTGAGAGGCTATTTTACATATATAACCTGATATTTAGCAGTAAGAGCGAAGCCAAACAGGTTGGGGTTAAAGTAATTCAGAACATAGGGGTAAAGAAGACAGTGCCTATATTTTAGAACCACACATACTCTTGGAGACCAATGGAAGAAAGGTTTATTTGATCTGGAACTGAAATTTTCTGTAGTGCATAATCTAATTCACTCTAACTGTATAGCTCATTTGAACAGCAGAAACACAAAGAACAAGAATGAGAAAGAGGTCCTTTAATCCTATATAGATTATTGTACTGCTGGAAACACCTAGAGTATATTAACCTATAATCAAAAAGCATTGGCAGTGTCCTCTAAGGGAGGGGAGAAAGACAATGGAACTACTAAACCTTATCATCAGGGAATTCCCTGATACTGTGTCAAGCTTTAGGGACACCCAAATCAATACACCATGCCCTCGATCATGAAGCCTACCTCTTGTGACGCTTATGTAGGTAGCAGAGAAGCTTAGACTACTTTTAGGCATGTCGAAGAGTTATTTCTGGAGGACCTCTGTTGTTGCTCAGATGTGGCCTCAGTTTCTCTAAGCTCAACTCTGCAATGAAATCATTGCCTTCCCTCCTACGTGGAACATGACATCCACGGGTGAAAGTCTCCCTGGCGACATGGGAGAGGACTCCTGGGGATGAATCCAGACCTAGTACCATGGGATCAACAATTCCATCCTGACCAAATGGGGGAAAAGAAGTGTAATTAATAAAGTATCAGTGCAGAGAGAATTCAAATAGAGTCAAGAGGCTACTCCAGAGGTTGCTCTTACGCAAGCTTCAGGTCGACCTTGCTACCTATCATAACCTGACAACCCCCAACCAGGACCATTCCAGACAATCCTAAAGAACACGTAGGGCAATTTATAAGTTTCCACAAGGGTTTCAGGCACTAGAGTAACTTTCCAGAAACCTACAACCTCCAGATGGGTCCCTGGTCCAGATAAACCCTGAAACCTAGCCCAGCTCCTCGAAAACATCTCCCTACTCCATATTAGTGGCAGACCCTTCCAATATAAAAACTTTATAACTACCACAGTCCAAACAAGCCCAATGAGAGGTATGGAAAGAGCAAAGGTGATGGTGGAATTATACATAGAAGACAGGATTTAACAAATGAACATGAATGCTGAATCATTAAACTGATACCTCTTTTTGTCTCCAGTATTTTAGAGCAGCTAGAAGTAAAAACCTAAAATTGTGAAATTGTAACCTATGTCAAAGTCTGAAATATGTTCTACAATGAACTGTGGTGATGCTATTTTGAAATTTATAGCTTTTTTGTGTATATATGTTATTGTTCACAAAAAAAGAAGGAAAAACAGTCTATTGTGATGATAAAGTATTTAAGCCCTCTAGCCTCCTATACTTTGGAGCAGCTAGAAGGAAAAATATGAGAGGATCGTATGGTAGCCTATATGATCTCTGGGACCCATACAAACTCTTGGATCTATCTTGTAACCACTTTTTGAAGAGTGCTTTGAAAACTATTGCTCTCTATATATGTTTCATTTCTTTGCTCTGTATATATATGTTATATATATGCTCTGTATATATGTTATACATAAAAATTTGTACATATTATATAAAAAATGTTTTTTTAATTTTATTCTCACTGCAAAACCCTGATTCCAACACTTTTTAATTTTTAACAGCTACGATCATTGATCTCCCTACCTCTAATCCTCCCCAAACTACCCTATCCACAGAACCCAATTACAAAGCAGTACTTCAAGTTAAATATAGCTGTCCTCAAAATGTTTTAAGAATTCCTTATTTTCTACAGAACAAAGTGCTCTGGTATTCAAGATCCTCCCATTTCTATTTCATGTCATCTCTCCACTCCTATCTCTTCCAATGGAATCAGCCTCTTCATTATTCTCCAGACTTTCCTTCCTCCCTGCTTTCATTCCACACATGTCAAATCAATGTCTACTGCTTTGTATCAGGGGCCTTTCTAGGCACAGAGGATACAGCAGTACCTTCATGGAGTTTACATTCTAGTGGAGGTGGGGGCAGAAAGACAATAAATACATAGCATGTCAGACAGTAGTAGGTGCTATGTAAAAAAATTAAGATGGGGAAAGGGAGACAGGATAACTGTTGAGAAAAAGGGTAGAAAAGTGCCATTTATGTTGGTTCAGGTGTCAATAATAACATGACATTTGAGTAGAGATCTAAGGGAAGCATGAAAGGAAGTCATGTTGGTATCTGGGGAAAGAGCAGGAGGAACAGACAAGTGCCAAGTCCCTAAGACAAGGGTGTGTTTGATAGGCCCCAAGAATGACCAGGAGGCATGTATGACCCCAGTAGAACAAGCTGAGAAGAAGTATAGAAGAAAAGGAAGTCAAAGGCATAAGCAGGAAACCAAATTATATATGCATTATCAGCGAATGTAGGACACTTCAGGTTGAGTGAAATAAGGACAACATAATCTGATATGTAAAAAGGTCATCTAGCAGAGTTCTAGAAAGATAGTGGAATAGGATAGGTCAGTTCACCCCTGCTCCAAGGAACAGCTAGAGAAGGGACGGGAGGGCAACTGAGATGGCGATTCCAAGGTATAAGTGATCTGAGAAGAGTCTTCTGCAACACATATGGAAGCCCTGGTTGCAAAAGCTGAGGAACTGAAAAGCAGAGAACTGGAGACTGTCATCTGGTGCAAACACCCTAACACGGAAACCTGCAGCCCTCAGGAGTGCATGGATGGGGAGATGGGGACTAGGAAGTGAGTCAAGCCGCATTTCTTGAATGCGCAACCCTCACTGGCACAGCCCCATGACCCATGACTCACCCCATGTTCCTAAACCCCATTACCCACCCCAACTCCACGCACTCCAAGTGCCCTCGCCCTGCCAACCCCTTGTGCGGGTATCCACCTCATACTCCCACCTCAAGCATGTGCACACCTGCCCCAGCCTAACCCCCTCTCCTGCAAAAGTGCAGCCTTGACCTGCCCTTCCCACCCCCCCAGCCCTACCTCGTCCCTAACCCCTGCAGGTGGTGGACAGGGGATAAAGGCTACAGGCACTTACCCCCATACCCAGGCTACACCTATCCCCAGTCCATACAGTTGTGCAGCCCCACCCCACCCCCACGCTCCAAGCAGTTACTTTTATGACCACGGTAAAGATAAAATCAGGGGCTTATAATACAGAATATAGGGGACTTAGAGATACATAGAAGCTAGAGATGGGTGAACAGTTAGCTAATGAGGTTGGACGCCAATGTAAGGGAATAGAGATAAGTGAAGGCGGTTCTCTAGTGGATCTATAAATAATATTACCATTTTGAAAATGAACAAGATTTAAAGGAGTTGTATAGACCTAAGTGTCCCACTGATTAATACTAGAAATATAAATTAGTTCTTGCAAGAACTACTTCAAAGGTATGATTTGTGTACAAAGAGTGTTTAAGTCCAGGGTACAGGGGGTAAACTGCTATTGCATGCTATGGGTTAGGTTTAAAAGGAAAACATGCGTACCACCACAGCAACAGCAGAGGTAAATAATGGGGGGAAGGACAAGAGTTAAGAGGAGGTTTAAATTTCCTATTTGGTGAGGGTGTGTTTTTTGGTTTTCTTTCTCTTGGGAATGATGAAATTATCTAAAAGTGAGAATGTTGATGAACTGTGAACTTTGGGCACTATACATGATACCTGATGAATGCAGGTAGCTGAAGGATGCACTGAATGAGAAGTAGAATGGCAAACGATGGTGTATACTTATGAAGGAATGTTGCACTGCTACAAAAAAGGAATGAAGTCGTGAGGCATGCAAAGAAGTGAATGAACGTGTGAGACATTTGGTGAGGCAAAAAAAGCCAGAAACAGAAGAACAGCAATGGCATGGTCTCCTTTAGAAAATGCTTACAAGAAAACAGGGGCCTAGACTGTAAGCTTTTATTGCAGACACATTTAGTCCGGAGTGGTAATTATTATTTCTGGATTTTGAGAGGCTGTTTTATATATATATATATTACCTGCTATTTAAGAGAAGAATGAAGCCAATCAGGTTGGGGTTAAAGTAATTCAGAACACAGGGGTAAGGAAAACAATGTTTACATTTTAAAACCACACATACTCTTTGATACCAAAGGAAGAAAGCTTTATTTGGCGTGGAACTGAAATTTTCTGTAGCACATAATCTAACTCGACCTATCTGTATAGTTCATTTGAACAACTGAAACACAGGGAACCCAGAATAACAAAGAGGTCCTTTACCCCTGTATAGCCTAATGTGATGCCTGGATACATCCTAGAATATATTAAGCAGATAATCAAAAATGTTGGCAAAGCCCCTTGAGGGATAGGAGAAAAAATATGGAAATATTAAATTTTACCATCAGGAAATACCCCTGATAACGTGTCAAACATTAGGGACACTCAAATCAATAGGCGATGTCCTTAATCTTAAGGCTCACTCTTGTGAGGCTTATGTAGGCAGCAGAAAAGCTTAGCCTACTTATAGGTATGCCTGAGAGTTACTTCTGGAGGACCTCTTTAGTTGCTCAGATGTGGCCTCACTCTCTCTAAGCCCAACTCTGCAAGAGAAATCATTGCCCTCCCCGCTACATGGGACATGACATCCAGGGGTGAAAGTCTTCCTGGTGGCATGGGAGATGACTCCCAGGGTTGAATCCAGCCCTGGCACCGTGGGATTTACAATTCCATCCTGACCAAAAGAGGGGGAAAGAAGAATAACTAATAAAGTATCAGCGGCAGAGAGAATTCCGAGTTGAGATGCTTCTCTGGAGGTCACTCTTACACAAGCTTCAGCCAGACATTGCTACTTATCATAACTGGCCAAACCCCAACCAAAACCATTCCAGCCAAACCTAAAGAACACCTAGGGCAATATATAAGATTCTACAAAGGTTCCATGCACTAGGGTAACTTTCTAGAAACCTACAACCACCAAATGGTCCCTGGACCAGATAAGTCCTGAAACCTAGAGGGCCTTGCCTCTCAAGAACATTAGCTAGTTCTATCTCCCTACCCCATATTACTGACAGCCCCATACAACATGTAAAAGTCAGAATGGCCATAGCCCAAATATCCCCTAAAGAATGGGATAGAAAGATCAAAGATGATGGTGGAATTATACAGAGAAGGTAGAATTTAACAAACAAATATGTTTGCTTAATCATTAAACTGATATTTCCTTTAGTCTCCAGTAGACCAGCTAGAAGTAAAAACCTAAAATTGTGGAATTGTAACCCATGCCAAACTCTGAAATACATTCCACAACTAATTGTTGCAGTATGCTTTGAAATTTATTGCTTTTTTGTATATATGTTATTTTTCACACACAAAAAAAACAAGTTGATTGTGATAACAAAAAATATTTATTTCTTCTAGCCTCCTAGACTCTGGAGTAGGTAGAAGGAAAAAATCTGAGATGATGGTATGGTAGCCCATGACAAACTCTGGGATCTTTATTGTAACTACTTGTTGAAGAGTGTTTGAAAATGATTGCTTTTTTCTTTCTTTGTTGTGTATATATGTTATATAATACAATAAAAAAAGTTTAAAAAAAAAAAAAACTCTGGCCACTGCGTTAAAAGGACTCTGGGGAATGGGGGTAAGGGAGATGGCAGGAGAAAGGAAGCCAGTTAGAATGTTATTTTAATAATAAAGGCAAGAGGTAATTTGGGCTAGGATAAAAGCAATGGAGCACATCAGGAGTGGTCAGTTTCATGTTCATTCCTGATATTATGCCTTGCTTATGCCATATTCCACCTGGCTTGCATCTACTTAGTACTGTCAATATCTAGCTTAAATCACTCATTCTCCAAAAAAAAAAAAAAAAAAAAAAAGCCTTCTGTAACCAACCCCTCCTTCAGCGACTGCCCATTTCTCTGGACTCTGTTGGCAAATGCCCAGACCATTTATTGACTAGCATGCGGCCTTTGTTATAGTGTACGATTATCCATTTAACCTCTGTTCTCCTTTCATCCCATTGTTCTTGAGAAAGAAAATACCTCACAACTTTTTGTGGCCTCATTTTGGTGCATAAAACAGATATTTAATAAATGTTTGTGAGTAATTAAATAAGTCAGAAAAATACTATGCCTAAAAAATATATATATATATATATATATATAATATGTACACATACAAAGACCACGTACTCATTACCTCCTTGAACTTCCAAAGTCAAAGAGATTCCCCACACAGCTGTCCCTGACGAACCTCTACAACATCACCCAGGCCCACACATTATCATGAGCTACAGTTTGCAACAGCTGCTTACTAGCCTCAATTAGTTTCTTTGGACCAGTGATTTTCAAAGTATGCTCCCTGGTCCAACAGCTTCAGCATCACCTAGTACCTTACTAGACATGTAAATTCCCAGGCCCACCCAGATATTCTGGAGAAGGGGCTCAGCAATCTGTGTATTCTGATGCAGGACAAAATTTAAGAACTACTGCTCTGGCTTAAAGGTTTAACTATTACCATGTTTAGCCAAGAGACTTTCAGAACAATTTCATCCTCGCTCACACCCTCATTCACCTCAGTCATCATTAAGTCCAAGTCTTCCAGATAGTTTATCCCCTACATATTTGGTCCAAGTCTTCCACATGGTTTATCTCCTACATCCCTAATGCCATCTCCTGTTTGTTTGTTTGTTTAAAAAAAGCTTTTCTCCCACCCATGAGAAGAGGCAAACATCTTCCTTGTTCCCTATTACCATATAGTTTTGGACCTTGCAGGCATCCTCCTTTCTTCCCAAAAGAACTTCCAAAACACTTCACCTATTGATTCTTAGCACAGTGTTTCCTATCTTCATCTTCATCCTGATAACTTCAGTATCCATACAGATAATTCATCCAACACTTTGGCCTAGTTTTGGATGTTTTTTAAAACTCTCTTTAGTGCCAAACATACCATTTTTTTTTACCACTTCACATAAGCCACCCACCTACCATCACAACCTAGTATAGGCATTACCAATAACTATACTGTCTTTGCGTAGTGGTTAGGTTCAGGTGTCAACTTGATTAGGTGATGGTGCCCAGGTTTTCCATTGCTGTGGACTTAAATCATTAGCATGTGAGCTTCATCTTCAGCTGATTACATCTATGGTCAGCTAAGAGGAGTACACTCCAAAGTGACTTTTAATTTAATTAACTGGAGACTTAAAAGGAAAGAGTCAGAAGAGAGCTTAGCAGCCCAGCACACCTCAGCTCAGCACTCAGAACCAACACAGATCCAGACATTTGGAGATGCAGAGAAGGAACACCCCAGAGGAAGCCATTTGAATCCAGCAGCTGGGAGAGAGAGGGCCAGCAGATGTTACCTTGTGCCTTCCCATAGAAAGAAAACCCCAGATGAAAACAAGCTGCCTTTCCTCCAAGGAACTGTAAATTTTTAACTAAATAAATCCCCTTTATAAAAGCGAATCCATTTCTGATGCACTGCATTCTGGCAGCTTCAGCAAACTAAAACAGTTAGAACTGCTATGGCAAATACCACCCAATGGGTTGGCCTAAACAACAGAAATTTACTGTGTCAAGATTTTAGACGCTAGAAGCCCAACATCAAGGGACTGGCAGGCCTTGCTTTCCCTTGGAGTCCACAGCATTCCAGCAATCCTCATCACATGGTGTGCTTTCTCCATGTGTCTGTTTCTCCAATTTCCATGACTTCTGGCATCTTCTGACTCACTACATCTGAATTTTGTTTGTTTATTAGGAATCCAGTCATACAGATTAAGGCCTACCCTGATTCAATTTGGCCTCAACTAAAAAGGATCTTTAAAGATCCTATTCACAACTATAGGAACATGGATTAAGATTTGAACATTCTGGAAGCTGATCTGGATAAGATTAAGGTAAATTAGAATACAGAGTAAAGGATGATGTGGTCTATAGTTTAAATTTTCAATTTCTGTGTGAGACCAAAGAGAGAGATGTTTATTTGGTGCAAAATTTATATTTTGAGTAGCAGGCTTTATATAATTTAGCTTGCATGGTTAGTTAATTCAAATTCCATAATTACACGGGATCTTGAATAGGGCATGAGATCTTGTTGGTTTGTACAGGTTAGTGTGATACTCTGATACATCACAGAGTAATTAGGGCAGAGGATAAAAAAGTATTTGCAAAGTCCCCTTGGAGGACTGGGGAGAAAAGAGTAAATATTAAACTTCCCCAGCTGGGGACTTGCTGATATTTCCTACAAGCAGTGGGGACAAACAATTCAATAGGCTGAGCCCTCAATCCTGGGGCTTGCCCTACAAAACATTCCTGTAAAGGAGAAGCTAATCTTCTTAGAATTATGCCTAAGAGTACCTCTTTTGTTGCTCAGATGTAGCCTTTCTTTCTTTAAGCAAACTCAGCAGATGAACTCAGTGCCCTCCTAACTATGCGGAACATGACTCCCAGGAGTGTAAATCTCCCCGGCAACATGGGACATGACTCCCAGGAATGAGCTGGGAACTTGGCATCATGGGATTGAGAAAGGGTTCTTGACCAAAACAGGGAAGAGAGAGAAAAGAGACAAAATAAAGCTTCAGTGATGGAGATATTTCAAACAGGGGGTGAGAGGTTATTCTGGAGGTTATTCTTACACATTATATTTAGTTTTTAGTATACTGGAGTGGCTGGAGGGAAGTACCTGAAACTGTTGAGCTGTATTCCAGTAGTCTTGATTCTTGAAGACCACTGTATAAACTATATAGCTTTCACAATGTGACTGTGTGATTGTGAAAACCTTGTGTCTGACGCTCCTTTTATCTAGGGTATAGACAGATAAGTAAAACAATAAGGACAAAAAATAAATAAATAATGGCAGAGAGGGATAAGGCGTAAAAAAAAATATATTGGGGAGATTGCAATACTAGTGGTCAATGAGAGGGAGCGGTAAGGGTTATAGGATGTACGGGTTTTTAAAATTTCTTTTTCTGGAGTGATGCAAATGTTCTAAAAATGATCATGGTGATGAATACACAGCTGTGTGTGGTATTGTGAGCCAAAGACTGTATACTTTGGATGGACTGTATGTGCAGGAAGATATCTTAATAAAATTTTAAATTTTTTAAAATGACCTGAACATTCTGTATGTGGCCATGATTCAATCCTGAACACACACTACCCAGATGAAAAACTAGGTCTTTTGATTCACAATGTATGATTCCCATGTCTTACTTAAGACAAAGCCATCAATCACTCACTGCTTTATTTCTAAAATGGCTGATGCATTTTTCTAAGATTAACCCATTAATACTTGCAAGAATTATCATACATTTTTCACAACCCGTAAAAGTAAATGGTCTTATAACGTCCAGGGGTAAAAGTCTCCCTAGCATATGGGAAATGACTCCCAGGGACGAGCCTGGCCCTGGCACCGTGGCATGGACAACAACTTTCTGCCCAAAAAGAGGAAAGGAAAAGCAACAAAATAAGTATCAGTGGCTAAGAGAATTCAAATGGAGTGCAGAGGTTATTCTGGAGACTACTCTTATGCAAAGTTTAGCTAGATATTGCTACCTCCCAGGGTTTTCCAAACCCCAACGAACAGCATTCCAGTTTACCCTAAAGAAAACCTAGGGCTCTATCTGAGATTCTACAAGTTTCATGCACTAAGTTCACTTTCCAGAAACCTATAACCTCCAGAGGGTTCCTAGGTCTGATAAGTCCTAAAGCCCAGAAGTGCCAATCTCTGCAAGAACATTAACTAGTTTCATCCTCCTATCTAATATTGTAGATACTACTTTTCAATGAGAAAAAAGTTAGAATGGGGATAATCCAAATATCCCTAGAAATTGGGAGAAGGATCAAAGGAGGAGGAGGCGTTATAACAGAGAAACTATGATTTAACAGGTTTCCTTATTCTCATTTCTCTACTTTAGCCTTGTAATATGATGAATGGTAGTTGTGATAAAGTGGATACTATTGAACCAATAAGAGAAGAAGTTAAGAATGGTACAGAAAGCTTCAGACAGCCCAGGGTTCAAATCTTAATTCTGTCAATTCAAAACTGTATGACTTTATAGCAAGTTACTGAACTCCCAAGTGTGTTGAGGACAAAGGAAGATATATGCCTAACATACAGGTTATCATTCCATAAGGTGTTTAAAAAAAACTGGATTCTCCCAAAAGAGGACAGTGTGAAAAGAAGTAAGACCCACAAAATTTTTTTAAATATAAATAAATTTCTAGCCCTACCTTTTACTAAATGTCATGTACTCTCTCTTTTGGTCTCTTTTCTCACACATACAATGGAGATAATGATACTTAGCCCTTAGCACTCTTTTGAGGATTAAATGAGGTAACACATAAAAGCACTTTCTTAAGTGAATGCTTCATATTTTTTAAAAAATCATTATTATCTGTGTACACATACTATCACTGTGTTATAAATTCTTTAAGGCATGCGATGTCTTTAACCATCTTTGTGTCTGTAACAGCTACTAGCTAGCACAGTCCTCTATTCATTATAGGCATTCATTAATGTTGGATGAATTAAGAACACAGAATTGAATTAAGACTAAACAACACTTCAATATGAAATCCAGAAATTCATTCAAATAGAACATGAGTAAGAGAGAGCCTGGTGCCAGCCTAGCTAAGATCATCTCAGACAGGGAGACCAAATCCTGCCTTCTGGGAATTTAAATAAGAGAACTATAATTTTATTTACTGAGTATAAATTGTATAATCATCAAACAAGTAAGTTCCCTGAGTACAGGAATCATATCTGTCTGTCTATCTTACCCACCACTCCTACCCTGTTTGCTTTGGACAATAAAGAAGAGAGAGGAAGAATAAATGACATAATCAATGTCAAAAAAAGAAAAAGTTTATAAAAAGCAATGCCTCTATAATGAGGTAACCTTAATAGGCCTTTTCTAGTGGTGAGTATCTAAAATACGAATTTTAAGGGAAAATGTTTCACATAAAACTTGTATGTAACTAAAAAACAACAAACTTGTTTGTATTTATCAAAGTTCTCCCTACATGAATTCAAAGATATTGTCAACATGACAGAGGAAACAGTGGTGTGGTGAGCAGTCTATCCATGCAAATGTCCAAAGCCAAAAGTTGGCTTGCACTATTACTTTGCGCATCTATTAAGTGTCACACATTACGCTAATCATGTTCAGAGTATCTCAAATTTTCACAATGATCTAGTGTGATAGATATTATTTTCCCTATGTGACAAGAAACTGAAGTTCAGAGAGGTGAGTGACTTCTTCATGTCCACACAACTCAAAACAGCAGAGGTGGAATTTAGATCCAGTGAAATTTGTCTCTAAAACCCATATTCTTTGAACCCTATTATGCTGACTGCTGATGCTACCAAATTCACTAAAGAGGAGGGCAACTCAACAGAAAAATGGGGAGACAATCTGACAAAGAGGAAGCACAAAGGACACAGAGGAATAAATTAATGGGCTACATTTAACCACATAAAACAAAATGTATGGATGAGATGTAACTTTTATTCTTCAGCTCTACAGGTTCTAGGAGAATATCCATACCACCTAGAGGTCCTGACAACTGATGTAACTCAGTAATTTTCTCGAATACCAAGAAACAGTGTCTTTAACTCACTGCTGGTACCAAACCAAGCAGACAATACAATTGATATGTTTCACAGGTTTTTCTATGTTCACAAGGACAGAAATACTCATATAAATGAATGTCTTCTGGGCATACCTATTGCTACCTAACATTCACTTCATAGAATTTTACAATTAGAAGAGGTTCTGTCCGATTCAAATGCCTTATGGATATGGAAACTGAGGCTCAAAACAGTTAAATGATTGTCCAAAGTCATCTGGCTGGATACTGGTTAAACCTGGATTAAAACTTGAATCTCCTATTTCTAATCCAGTAAATTATCTCCACAGTATCTCAGTGCCTCCCTCTTAAAGCCTGACCACCTAGATTTTCTTCTCTATACCTGGGCACTAAGCAGCTATTGGCTTCTTTGGGACATCTTCATTCAATTCAATAAATGTATGGGACACTGGGCTAGAGGATGTCGATAACAGAGAGATAGATGTGTTTTTACCCTCATACAATTGCTACCCACACTTTCTGATATTGTGGCACACATAAAAAAAGGATAATATTTTTATGGCACACTGTAGCCAATAAGCTAGGTTGCACATGGGGAGTCCCAAGCTGCCCTTCACTGCTCTAAGGGCTGTGGGAAACAGATGTCTTGGCTTACTTGTATCTCAAGCCAACTTGTGGCACATTGGTGGGGAAATTTGTTCTGGGAGCTAGTAAGCAAAGGGAATTGAAACAAATTTACAAATAACTATAACATGAGTTCAAAGGAAATAACTAAGGAGACAGCCATTGTCTGGTGTCACCACACAAAAATGAGTGGAAATAGGATTAATTCAACTTGTTTCTTCTCTTAATTCCTCTTCCAAACAAATCAAAAGACAAAATAACCCATTCTTCTGGTTAACAGATAGTGCTGATCAAACCCACTGACAAAGAATCTAGATGTGTTTGACTGACTAGTTCATCAGCAGCTAAAAACTACTTTAAAAACATCAGTTTCTAAGAAAAGTTCTCTTAGTTCTTATGATTACTACAAAACTAAATCAATAAAGGGAAAGAAATTCATTTCAAGGACATATTCAATTTGAGAGGTAGGGAAAGAAGGCCCTCACTCACACACCTGTGACCTAGCTCCATCTCAGTAAACCTAGCTTAAACTATGCCTTCTCATATTTATAAATTTAGCTTGTCTATGCCAAGTAGGTTCCTGCAATTCCAGACATCTGTGCTGAAGAGCAAAGGGCAAAGTAAAACTTTCAAGAGCTGGCTAGTATCCAACAGTATCACATCTACTAGGCTCCCTTAGCAACACACAACAGCTGTCTGCTCAGGAGAGGATACCGCCATCTTTGCAAGGGACTACAGATGTTCTTGTTTTCACAAACAAAAACAGAGATTTTTTTCTATACTATTTTCCGTCACTCTCCTAAAGATTATCACATTTTATTTATTAAAAATCCCAAGTTACAATACCACACTTAATGATAAATTAAGATAACATAAGGTATTAAGTTCTTGGCAAATATAAAATGCTTGATAAATATCTGGTTATTAATTACTATTCTAGCTGCTACAGACTAGGTATCTAACTATGGGCAAGTCACTCTTTGTGATTTAATTACTTCCCTCATAAAATTTTAATAACCACAGTGACCTACTTCACAAGACTACAGTGAAGAACAATAAAAATTATTAGATAAAAATTTACAAATGCGTATTCCTAATTAGGAATCATGCCACCTACTGGCTCTCAATTTCTCAAGAGATGGCTTGAGCATCAAGGTCAGTGCCCCCAAAACAAAACACAGGATGATCTGAATGGACCAAGAATGCAGAATGCCACTCCTGAACGACCAGCTAATTCACCTGTCCACTTGCCTTCTCCAAACCTAACAAGCCCAAGGGATGGCACTGTGCTGTGAGCTCAACCCTTGGGCCTAAGTCTAACAAGATAAACAATGTTTTAAAAAAATAATAATAAAAATCACAAATCACTCCAAATTTTAAAAATCTAACACCTGTGAGTTTCTGGGAAGGGGATGTGGCAGTCTGTGCTCTTTGGGGAAGGCCTTTTGTGCAAGAGCAGAATCTCGCAGCTTTCCATTCCTTATATGTGCAAGTGCAAACCCTCACCCACAGCACTCTGTACTCACCCAGAGGTACATCATGTCAGAACAGGCTGCTCAAACTCAGTGGTCAGTTGATCAAAAAGGCACGTAGGAAAGTAGGTGCCAGAATGGGGGGCAAAGTTTGGGGTGGGGAAAAACCCACCCCACCCCCCAAAACACTTGAGTTTAAAATCCTAAAAACGACCAGTCTCTTCCCCCCTCCTCCCTCCTCTCCAGCTGACTGTTCTGTTGTTCTCTCTCCTCCCTCTCACCGTCCCTCCTCCCCCTTCTCTCTCTTTCTCTCTCTCTCTCTCTCTCTCTCTCTGGGAGTTCCCAGCGCTGTGTGTCTGAACTGGAGTGTACAGCATACACTCTCTGTATTTGCCTTCAGGGAATCTCTCTCTGTCATTCTACTTCTAGAAACACAACCTCCACCTCACAAAGATTATTGCAAAAGGCAGGAACGGGTGGGGTCAGTAATAAACCACCAACACCAGTTTCTTTTGCTAGACATAAGCTAAGATGGGTTCTTTAAACATGAATGAAGTAATAAAAAAATTAAAAAAAAAAAAACAAAAAAAAACCTCTACCCTCCAAGATTGAGAAAACTAAGCCAAGCTTCCCTTCCATCTCAATTCTTCTGGAAGTCCTGGCAGAAGCCAAACATGAATACAGAAACTGCTCAGAGCCTACATTCTCTTCCTACATTGTCAGCCTTATCCCACTATTCTTTATATAGTTTCACCACTAATTCTCAATACTGTAAAATTTTTAAAACACGGGAAAAATTACACACAAACTCAAACAAGTATTTCATCTTTTTCATTACTACTGTTCTAGTTCAAATCAACATAGCCTCCCTTCTGAGAGTAGATACAGCAAGGGTTTTATAGTTAAATGTATCTTGAGCCCCTAGTATGTTGCAGACACTTTACCTGACATGAGGATAGGGCAGAGTACAAGGTCTGGGACTGAATTCTGGGTCTGCAGTTACTATCATTATGGTCAAGGGAAAGTTACTGACCCTCCCTAAGCTTCTGCTTCCTTAATCAAAATGTTGAGTATCATACTCTTCGGAGGGCCAGGTATTTGTGAAGCAGCAGTGCCCACTTCTGCCAGTTACTACTATAGATATTCATGTACCAATCTTATCTCCTCTACCCACATCTTTCAGGGAAGATGCCTAAACCTAGTCTTTGATCTATTTTTGGCCATGTAGGTTCTTGCATAGTACCTAGTACATAATAGGTGCACAATAAATTCTCAAAGTGTTATTTATTTCCTTTATTTTGAGGAACAGTACACCCCTTTACCTCATAAAAGGAAAAACAGAACAAAAACAAAACCAGGAGGTCTACCTCCTTCCAGCTGCCACACGGCTCTGCTTCTCTCAGACCTATTTTAACAGCTGTCTTCTGCTCATAAAATCTTCAAGTAAGGTTGGCAAGTCTCACACACTCAAAGTAGGCCGTTTGGAGGTATAAGGTACATTCATTCTTCCTACATAATATTCCTCCCTGCAGTGGTGTGCCAAGATGGAGTTCCTTTTTTTTTCTTAGGACAGAAGTAAAATCACTTTTCCTTTTCTTCTGCAAATATGTACCTTTCCCAAGAGAGCATACAATGCCTTTTCTCTCTCCTTTCCCTTCAACTCCCAGCTCATTTAAATTTGGAGAGGTGGGGTAGGTATTCTCAACTTCACCCAAATTTTTATTTTTCTTTATGCAGAACTCTCTGCTTCCTTTAAAGAAAAGGACTGGCTCATTTCCAGTACAAAAGAGGAGTAAGAACTTCTAAGCCAAAAACTAGGATAGTTGCAAGAGACTTTAAAAAATGAAAAACCTTTTACTTAAACTCTTTGGTGTGTGTGTCTATGGTGTTTACACCTGTTCTGCCAATATCTTATTTATCTTGTTTTTAATAAACTCCTTAGATGATTTTGATACACTATGAGTTCAGAACCACTGGCAGAGGATACAATTTTAAAATAACCTGTTTACTTGCCAACCAGCTTATCTTATTTATTAATAATAAACTTTTACATGCAACTTTCCTCTCTAATTTCAGTCCGGGCCCTAAATCTTAAGTCACTAGCCCTCCCTATATTCCATTCTAAATAACCATATTAAAATCACACTGGAATAGATTATGGTCCTTTCAAACTCTTTGCAGATACATAATTGTTAATACTCACTCTCATTCATTCTTTTTTGTTTGTTTGTTAATTTTTTTCTTTTGTCTCATTCATTCTTAATCAAGTATTAATAAAACAAATGCAATAATTTTTCACATGTTCATCTTGCTCACTTATGGTGTTGTCTGTTCCTTGGGATGGGATAAAGATAAAAATATGTCTGGACGAGTGGCTAAACAAACTGTGGTATATACATACGATGGAATATTATGCAGCTCTAAGACAGAATAAACTTATGAAGTATGTAACAACATGGATGGACCTAGAGAGCATTATGCTGAGTGAGACTAGCCAAAATCTAAAGGACAAATACTGTATGGTCTCACTGATATGAACCGACATTAGTGAATAAACTTGGAATATATCGTTAGTAACAGAGACCATCAGGAGATAGAAATAGGGTAGGATACTGGGTAATTGGAGCTGAAGGGATACAGACTGTGCAACAGGACTGGATAAAAAAACTCAGAAATGGACAGCACAATACTACCTAACTGTAATGTAATTATGTTAAAACACTGAATAAAGCTGCATGTGAGAATGATAGAGGGAGGAGGGATGGGGGTATAAATGAAATCAGAAAGAAAGATGTTAAAGATCGAGATGGTATAATCTAGGAATGCCTAGAGTGTATAGTAATAGTGAATTGTACAATGTACAGATTTTAAAAATATTTGGGCATGAGGAAGAACAAAGGGATGTCATTATTGCAGGGTGCTGAAAATAGATGATAATTAATACTTTAAAATGTCACCTTATGTGTGAAACTAAAGCAAAAAATGTTTGTTACAAAATTTAGATTTTGACTAGAGCATTTCCTAATATAACCCATGTAGATAGTTTGATTGAATGTCATAAGTACTTGGAATCTCAGGTAGGGCATGAGATTTTGTTGGTTTGTCCAGAGTGATGCCCCGATGAATCCCAGAGTGATTTGATCAATGAGTGGAAAAGTATTTGCAAGCCCCCTTCAGGGAATGGTGAGAGTGGGGAGAAATTCAACTTCCCCAAGTAGAATTCTTGATATTCTCACAAGCAGTGTGGACAACCAAAGCTATAGGCTGAGCCCCCAGTCTTGGGGTTTGTTCACATGAAACTTAACCCCACAAAGGATAGGTCAAGTCTACTTAAAATTTAGGCCTAAGAGTCACCCCCAAGAGAGCGTCTTTTGTTGCTCAGATGTGGCCTCTCTCTTCAGTCAATATGATGAGCAGTCTCACCACCCTCCCCCTCTCTGCGTGGGACATGACTCCCAGGGGTACAGACCTTCCTGGCAATGTGGGACAAAGATCCTGGAATGAGCCGAGACTCAGCATCAAAGGACTGAGAAAAACCCTTGAATGAGCTGAGAATTAACATCAAGGGATTGAGAGAACCTTCTCAACCAAAAGGGGGAAGAGTAAAATGAGACAGTGTCAATGGCTGAGAGATTCTAAACAGAGTCGAGAGGTTATCTTGGAGGTTATTCTTGCGCATTAAGTAGATATCACCTTGTTGTTCAAGATGTAGTGGAGAGGCTGGAGGGAATTGCCTGAAAATGTAGTGCTGTGTTCCAGTAGCCATGTTTCTTGATGATGACCGAACAATGATATAGCTTTCACAATGAGACTCTGTGAATGTGAAAACCTTACGTCCGATGCTCCTTTTAGCTACTCTATCAACAGAAGAGTAGAACATACGGAATAAAAATAAATAATAGGGGGAATAAATGTTAAAATAAATTCAGTTTGCAATAGTGGTAAATGGAAGAGAGGGGTAAGGGGTATGGTACGTATAGTTTTTTTTTTTCTCTATTATCATTTTATTTCTTTTTCTGTTGTCTTTTTATTTCTTTTTCTAAATCGATGCAAATGTACTAAGAAATGATGAATATGCAACTATGTGATGATATTAAGAATTACTGATTGTATATGTAGAATGGAATGATATTTAAATGTTTTAATTAAAAAAAAAAGTTAAAAAAAAATGTCTGGAGCAAAGCAGGAGAAAAATAACTACAAAGAGAAAAGAGATCCTTAAAATGAAATAGAAAAAGTTTAAATATGTCCCCAAAACTCTGAAAACTACTTCTAAAACTCTCATGGGCAGGACCACTACAAACTTCTTTAGAACCACGGAAAAGGGTTTGTATAATACTATTCTAAATGCATCTCTTCCTTTTCCTGATCATAATTAAAAATTTGGGTAGCTAGTCCAGTCAGAAATCAAACTCTTCCATGTCATACACACACACACACACACATACACATACGTACTTCACAGGCAAACAAAGTGAAACTTCTTTATTCATGCTCCTGCATGTCCACATTTTCCAAACTTATAAAAAGAAAGGAAAGGAAACAAAGAGGCAGAAGTATTTTTTTTTTCTTTCAAACAGCCAAAGTAAAATATGGAAGCCAATGCCCTATAGCTATGTAGGATGCAAATCAGGATGAACAGGTATAATAATTTCACACTATGAAGACACAGTCTCTGCACAGAGACCACGATGCACACATCATTCTATTCAGAGAACATTTTCTCAGACCTGCCCAACTGTACTCTAAAGTTTATCAGCCTCTATATTAGGTCAGAGAAGCAAATGTGTGAATTTGAACATCAGAGAAGGAAATTTTCCAGGGAGACACCGAACTCTCTGGGCAAGGGTGCTTCTGAGAAAGAAAAATCCCATAATCTGGGCCACAAAATGGCTGCTGCTAGTAATTCTAACCTTATAACGCATCCTGAATTCCTATTTCTGGAAGTGTTGGGGTTTATGATGTGAAGAATCTGGTCGGAATAAAGTGCTTGGAGGCACATTTTAGATTCCCTGTCACACAAAACTAATAATTCACAAGACTGTTTTATGCAAGTGTCTCTAAGGGTATAAAAGACTGGGGGGGAAAGAGGGGGTAGTGTGTACACATGGAGAACCAGCACAATTTCTCAAAACTGGGCCTGAGTTCAATGAAAATTTTGCAAAAAAAATCCCAGACAGCCCTCTGTACATAATTATATGCATGTACATATGTGCGTGTGTGTACATGCATATAATTATATATATGTATGTACATATATGTAAATATAAAAATTATGTATATTATTTTCACTTCCAAGGCTGACAGAAACAATACAGACACCACAACAATTCCTAGCTATAGAAAAATGCCATATGAAGTCCAACTAAATTTGACTTTAAAAAAAAAAGGTGAAAGAATGGGGTTCTTTTTACCTCATTCTTTAGCTAATAAGAATTTTCAAAGGGCAGTTCTCTAATAGAATTTTGCTTCTCAAAATGTGGTCTGTGGACCAGCATCACCATCAGCTGAGAGCTTCTTAACAAATGAAGAATTTCAGACCCTACCCCAGACTTACAGAATCAAAAGCAACATTTTAACGAAATCCCCAGTAATTTAAATGCACATTAAAACATATCTTCCTAGCTATAGAAAAATACCATATTATAATTACCAAGACTTAGAACAATAAAGATTTGAAATTTAATGTACAAACACTATACCTCAATTTCCAAAAGCTATGGCACTGGTCAAGCCCTGCTTCTACTACTGATATCATCAAGAGAATAGTCCCAGAACCCTCTTGTGAACCATGGTTACCTTCTACGGTGTCTAAAGTAAGCTCCAGATATATTCATGGAGGAAAAGGTACATTTCAAAGCTAGCTAAGTCTAGGCAAATACGTGATTCGTTAGAGCTTCTTGCTCCTTCTTTTTAGGAAATATGGAGTTACATCCCTAAAAACAGGAAATTCGTTATCTTAAAAGCCCTGTTTTTCCTTACTCTGTCTCAATCAGGCTCTCAGATATTCTCCCATCCTTTTAACTCCAGTATCATCTCCACTATAATTTTTGAACCTTAAGAAGTTCCCCCAAACCATCAACTTTTTCATTTTCCATCTCCTCCAGTTTTATTTTCCACTACCTTCTTTGTACAATTTGATTCTAAGGTCCATAATTATAATCCTCCCTTGCAAATACCCTCATTTGTCATCTCCATCACTGCCACCTGGCAAAACTCCAACTCTGGTTAAATTTTATGTCTTCTTTATGCCTATGCCCAACCAGCTGAATGTTTCTGGAGAAAAATCACATAACCCAGCTGGCTGACTTCACTATATGTTCACAATCGCAAACCTCAAAAGGGCACCACAGAATGCCAAGCAATCCTACCAAAATTTCCCCTATAAATTTTCCTAGTCTAAATGAATACGTCTTATCTTCTCCTCAGACCTGCCTCTCTTCCCCACCCACTCTCAGTTGATGCTCTACCCAAATTATTTCATTTTAAAAGAGAAGCATTCAGATACTTCTCTTCTCTTCTCACTACCAAATATACAATCTTCCCCAGAAATGCAAGCATCACACTTTCTTCTTACAGTCTATTACAATGAAGACTCATCAAAGGACCATGTCATTACTTGTGCTCTAGGCTCAGCTAGAACTTTGCTGCGTATCTCTCCACTCTACTGATCACTGTCATGACAGCAAATAAACATATTTCCCACTCTCCCATCTGCTCTCATAACCTGACAGAGAAAGTATAAATCGGCACTATTTGGCAATATCTCTTAAATATTTAAATATGCATAGCCAGTGCCCAGCAATTCCACCTCCAAGTAACCTATCTTAGAAAAACCTCAAGTGTGTAAAAGAAGTTCACTGTAGCAATCTGTAAGAGCAAAGAAAAAGTTTAAACATAAAATTCCAATTTTAGGTAAATGACCAAATAAACCATGATTTTTTTAAAAACGATCCTCCTTTGACTTCTCACCTCCCTCCAGTTACACAGCTACCTACCAGATTCCCTCACTATTCCACAGTAAAATTTCTCAAAGTTTTCTATACCCGTCTCCATTTCTTCATCTCTCATTTCTTCTTTAATCTATTCAAAATCAAGTTTCCAAGACTGTACTCCATTAAAACCAACTCATCAAGGTCAACTATTTCCACATTGGACATTTTGATTTTGCTGTCTTCAATTTATCTGACCTCTTAGCAGGAGTCAACAAGTCTAGCAATGTTCTTAAAACTTTCTCTACATTTAGCTCCTGAGACACAAAACAATCCTGGTTGGTTACTTACTACTGCTTAGTATCATTTTCTGGCTTCTCCCACAACAGAATTCTAAAATACAAGTGTTCCTTGGGTTTCAATCCTGGGTCATTCTCTGCTTCTTCCTTGAGTTGTCTTATTCATTCCCATTGTCTCAAAAATGCCATCAACATACTAATAATTACCAAGTTGTATCCCTAGGCCAAACCTCACTTCATGCTCTAGTCTGACTACTTAGCTCACAGGCCTGTTAAACATAATATGCCCAAAACTGGGTACCACCTTCACCACCATCCCTGAAATCTGCTACACATTGGTGTCTCCTTCCTCAATAAATGGCACTACCTGGAAATTATGAAATCCAGAGACCTTCCCCCACATCCCTCATTTCTAATCCATCAGCAAGTCCTGTGTGTCTGACTTCTCTTGATCTCCACTGCCACCACTTTAACCCAAACTCCCATCATCTTTCTTCTGAACATCACAATAGTCTTCCCTTCCATTCTTGTTCCCCTTTCAAAACATTCATCACATAGCAGCTGAGGGTATTTTTTAAAGCAAAAACTGGATATCGCTGCCTTGTTTCTATAGATTCACACTATACTTAATTTTTTTTCTATCCAACTTATCTTTAAGGTCTTTTATGATATGCTAGGTGCCTGCCTACCTCTCCAACCTCATTTCAAACCATTATCTCCTTCTCAATCCCTATTCTTTAAATATACTGAGACATGTGTAAGTTCCTTTCCTAGAGCAAGACATCCTTCTTCAATCCCCTCTTAATTGCTATTCCATGTTCTTGTAATTCCTCCTCATCACACCTTCATTCTTTGCAAGGCTGGCTCCCTCTTTAAGACTTCAGTTTAAATATCATCTCTTTAAACAAAACTCTCCAGACCATTCTTTCTAATTGGAGCTCTTTCCTCATAACCCCATATTCTCTATTAATGTACCCTGTTTATTTTCTTCTTACCAGTTTTCTTGTTTGATATACAATACTCCGTTAGAAAATAATCTTTTTTGTGTATACCAGATACTACTGAGATCTTCTACAATGGAACATTTTATCCCCTAACTTTTGTTAGGGAAGGTCAAAGTTATTTGTAGTTTCTGGCACTCAGGCAACTGTCTAACCAAGCCCTATAAATAAATTTAGAGTGCTACTAATATCACCCTGTTACCAAAAGGGCTCAAAGCTTTACCATATCTACAAACCATAAATACGTGTTGGTATCAATGGCTTTAAAATCTTACAGTTTAAAAGAATCATAATATCAATATGAAAAGGCTGTTCCAATTTAATCATTTATTTTAAGCTAATTTGATCATCAGCACTTTAAGCTGCCTCTCTTCTAATAATACAAATTTATTCTTCTCAGCACAATAAAAAATAGTATCTCAATCCCACCTCAACTATAGGCAAGCTTCTTGTATAGAAGTTATCTAGAGTTTAGAACTACAATATTCAACAAA
The DNA here is from genome assembly GCF_023851605.1 of Tamandua tetradactyla. Classification (NCBI taxonomy): domain Eukaryota; kingdom Metazoa; phylum Chordata; class Mammalia; order Pilosa; family Myrmecophagidae; genus Tamandua; species Tamandua tetradactyla. Next base: position 28,283,190 of record NC_135333.1, read on the forward strand.
GTAGCCAGTGCTTGCATGGCCATTTACATTTACATTTAATTTAAATTAAAATTTCAGTTCCTCAGCACACTAGCCACATTTCAAATGCTCAAGAGCCACATGTGATGCTAGCTGTTATTGTACTGAACAAGGCAAATACAGAACATTTCCATTAGCACATAAAGTTTGACTGGACAGAACTGTTATAGAACATAGCCAATAGTCAGGAAGTAAAAAGGACCTTTAAATACCCAGAATATCAAAACATTCACATACTTTCATCAGCAGGAAAGCTAGCATCAGGCTTTCTCTCTGAATCTATTTATTATTTTTAAAATATTTCTGTCCTGGTTATCTGTCTACATGCCAACTGAAAACTAACCAGCTTTACATCTGCAAAAGCTCCTGTTTTACAGTACTAAACAATAATTCACACTGACAATAGTGATAAAACCATTTAAATATCACTATTATACTCTGTGAAGAAATAAATTATGATTATATAATACATTTTAGAAGGATTTATTTCCAAAGTGAGTGCATCTTAAATATCTTGGTGCTTAAAGATGGGAAATTCTTCTCAGCTAGCCAGAATACTCAACCACCAAAAATAACTCATTCCTAAGCCAAATTCAATTCAACCAATATTAACTAATGTTGCTTACCAAGCAGATACAGATATGAGAATAAGACAAGATCCTTCTGTTTAATGAATTATGATTCATCCAGACAATGGAATACTATACAGCCTTTAAAAGGGGGGAACAACAGGTAGAGATGAGGAAACTATTCAAATAATGTCATGAAATGCTCTAAGACATATCACTAAATGATAAAAGAAAGTGGAGAACAATGTAGAAGTAAAGGAGCAATCATGTACGAAGGTGAAGGCACTCATTGTCTCAAGGGGAAAGTCACTGGGAGACTTAGGACAGGAATGGGAGAGCAACTTTTCACTACATGACCAATTTATACCTGTCAAATATTGAGCCACGTGAATGTGCTATTTATTCAAAAATGACCATCTTAAAATTTTTTTAATGTATATTGAATGGTTTATCCAAACTTCAAAACACTGAAGTTCTCAAGAAAATAACACTTTTTCCTTTACCAATGAGCAGGAATGTAAATATCTGATACATGTACTTTATTCTTATTAAAAGGCTCATTCTATATTATTTGAACTTATAATAAACGAATCGATTTTTAAAAATTCAGAGTTGAACTTAAAATAGACACTGCAATGATAACTATCACATTTTATTACTTAAACTTTTGTTAATTTTTGCACAGATATAAACATTTCAAGGAAAACCAATCACCTTTTCGGATAATATGGCAGAGATTAGCTGAAAATCTCCCAGAAAAGCTATAGAATAGTCTTCGGTATCATGTGGGAGGCAAGGTCAAGTCACTCGACAGTCCCAGAGGCTAGTGATGTCCCAATACCTCCTCCTTAGTAATAAAACCCCAGTTTTCCTCCTAGCCGACATTACCATACACACAGACCCCAAAAAGACTACATCTCCCAATCTTACTGCAGCTAGATGTAGCTAAAAAACTAAATTCTGGTCAATGAGATATAAAGTAGAAATGTTATGTGGGACTTCCTGGAGGTCTTCTTAAGTGAAGGGGAACATCCTTCTTTTCCTCCTCCAAACTGTTTGTGGAAATACAGGAATGGTAGGCTGGAATTGTAGCAACCATCATGGCCACATTCTAAACACAGAGAAGCAAAGAGCAATAAGGATTCTATATCCTTGATAATATGGAACACCACATCAACCCCAGACTTCCTACTTCCGGACTCTGTGTGTGTGTGTGTGTGTGTGTGTGTGTGTGTTTATACAGACAAACCTCTCTCACAGTTAAGCCAATTTCTGGAGGGAGGAAGGGTTCTGTTATAGGCAACTGAACTTAATCCTAAATGATGCTTTCAATAATAAAATATTTTACTATAACTTAAAAATTAAAATCCAATTTCATTTGAAACAACAGAAAGCTCTACATGAAGAGTATATAAAAAAAAGAGTATACAGGTCTGATGAATGGGACAGAGACTGTCAAAGAATCTTGAAATGTCTAGGCTGAAAGTCTAGGTCAGGAAGTCAATCAGTTTATCTCCATAATCAATTGTCCCTAGTCATTCAACACCAAAACAACAGAAATAAAACTTTAACAATTTCTGAATTCTAGTAATGAGAAAAAGTCAAATAAACATATTTTCATATTTTTTAATAATGCTTACATCATAGGGATGTTGTCAGGCCCATAAAATAGACCATGTTGAAGCATTCTATAAAGAGAGAATTATATACTATCATTTCCATTACAACCACCACAATAACAGCAAATTGTAGGAGTCACAAAGCAAACACCATTAGATGAAAACTATTAACTAGGCCGAAATTTAGGTATGAGGCCCAAGGAATCCAGTGAACTTGTCAAAATTCTTTCACCAAATTCACCATCTCTTTATCTTTCAGAAAATGTTACATAAGGAACTTCGATTTCTGTTTTTAAAGCCCTGGGGAAAAGGAAAGATTTGAGTGACTGAAAGGAAAGAAAAAGAAAAACAGTTGAAAAGGTTTAAAGCAATTAGTGACAATGATACATTTGAGATTCATAACTATTTTAGGATTTCACAACTTGTCAATAGGTAGTCCAATAATTTTTTTTTTTTTTTGGGGGGGGGTGCATGTTCCGGGAATTGAACCCGGATCTCCTGTATGGAAGGCGAGCATTCTACCACTGTAGAGTACCATGTACTCTACATAATTTTTAAATTGATGCTAGCAACATTTTTCTTCTGAATTGCACTCATTCAAAAGAAATCTATAAAACACATTTATTATCATTTCTACTTAGTATGCAACCAGCTATCTCTGAGAAACAAGGATAGTATGTGAGCGCTTTGATGCAGGAAGACAATTTTAGCCAGAGCATTAAGGCAGAGGCTGCACATATGTGCCCTATGATAAAAATGGATAATCATTTTATAAACACTGATTCAATTCCAACAATGTGGGTTATTTTGCTCTTACAACAAAAATGACTTAAAGTCTTTAATTTTTGCTCTTAAAAATGATTTAATTTCTCTCAAAGCTTGTTTTAAAGGTTGAGAAAAGTAAACGAATCCACTTTTTGGTCTCTGAGACCATTTCTGTTGAGTATGTTAATTCATACACACATTGAACATGAGCTCATACTGATACTCTGCTGTTAAATTCATTGTTGAAAAGTATTCCAAGCAATTTTACTATTTGCCCAATTTCAAGTTTTTGTAGTCTTCTAATAAGATACTGATGTTAACAGATCCTTTTTACAAATTTCACATATACTCAAAGGAAGGAAACAAGCTACCCAGGGGTGTCAGATATTAGCTGACAGGCAAATAGATGCCAAGAATTTGCTCCACAATTTAAAGGCTACAAGTCAGGATAACAGAAGTGTGAGAAACAGACTCAAGACATCTTGGGGGTTTTGTTCCCCAGAGGGAATACCAAAGATATTGCCAATTTATACACCCTTCTGCTCTAAAAGGCCATATCCAAGCAACTCTACTATGTGAGACTTCTGGAGAATTAAAGCTATCATATCTTTCCTAACCAATCCATATATCTTACTAAACCATATTTATAAGCTGGATGCATAAAAAGAAACCTTCTAAACTAGCAGAAAAACTGAAATAACAGTAACTTCTGAGATGGGAATCTATTTAATTCTTATTAAATTGGGCCTGGTCATTCTATCCTAGTGAACCAATGGTTTCAATATCAATGTTTTCCCAAAACTTAGTATATATCAAATGCTCTAAATTTATTTTCTGGCTATGACCACACTTTTAATAACATAAACGAGTTCAGTGGGACTTACTTTATTTCTGAAACAAAGTTTATTTTTGTAAATATAATAGTCCCCCACAGGGAAAGCTACAATCATGCCAAATACTTTGAGATAAACTCCTATTTATAGACCTATCAGTTGCTCCTTGCTTAGGTTGTAACATAGTTTCCACTTTGAGCCTGATATGACCTCCCCTGACTTCTCTGGACTCTAATGTTCCTTTCATCTTGAATTTTCCCAAATTTACCTTTATCTCCACTGGGTACTTAAGCTACCAGGAGGGTGAGGGGGACGGAGAAAGAAAGAATCTCTTTTCCTTAAGCTATCTTCCAAAGAAGAGTTTTAGGTAAGTTTCAGGACCTAAAGAGGGAAAAGAGGATTTCTTCATTTGGTAAACTTTGGGGGAGGGACTATCGTATTATTTGGCAATCATCAAGAATACTGCTATACAAGTAAGTCATGCGTATGGCAAATGGGAGTTGGAACAGGACCTAGTGATGTCTTTATCTGTATGTGACTTAGCTCAAAAGTTTCCTGTCTTTTAAAGACTTAAGAAGAATAAATGTCAAGTTGTTACTAATATAGAGACTACTGTCCTCAAAAACTAATCAGGGGAACTGAAAGATAGATGTAAGATATTTATTAAATGCTTCCTAAAAATTGTGGGTTTTTTACATTGGCTGCTGGCATCTTTACATTCCCCACTTAAAAATGCTAATTAGTGGAATCTTTCCCCTCCAGTCTCTAGCCATGACCTCAATAATTCTAGAAGGCATAAGTATCTTAACCTAATCCAGCAAGCCATTTTCACTTCTTCCTTTCACTAGCAACAGTATGTCCCACACCCCATATCCCCACAGCCCTGCCCCAACCACACTTTGGATGAAATTTCAAATGAACTCTGTCTTTATGGCTCTGGCAAGCGCTAACCCTTTTCATCTCTGAACTCCAGTGACAAATGCTGTTCCTGGTTCACTTACTTTTTCACTCTTACGCATATACTGCCTTTTATTGTTAGTTCTATGTTTGCAGGTCTCATCTGACTCCCAAATGAGGTGTCAAATTCCACTCAACTGTGAGCTCCTGGAGGGCAATGACCATGTCTTATTTCTCTCAGGATCCTAAGTGCTGTGAGAGGGGCATATAATAGACACACAGTAAACACTGATGAAATACATGTTGATCTGATCTGAATGGCAGACACAAGGTAGTAAGTACATATTTTTCATATATAAATTTCTCAGAAAGCACAATTGGGAAAGCCCAATATAGGCAAAGAATTGAATCACAAGTTATTCCTGAAAAGAGGAATGGAGAAACACATGATCATTGAGAAATACCATAGGAGCTTTCACTGGATTCTCATCACCATTCTCAGGTGCTTAAATAGAAAGTAAATATACAGGAGGTACCAACTGAAGGGGCATGTGTAATATTTCCTTACCCCAAGAAATTTCATTCTGCTTTTCTCCATCCACCTGTATCTTAGATCTTTAAGGCCTATCTCTTCTTTCCAACTCCAATCCACAGTGAAATCCCTAACTCTCCAGGATCTGATGATGAACATTCCAGTATCTGAGATGCTATTTATTTAGAATGTTCACTTAGAACAAGAAAGGATGGATTTAAATTGCAGTAAAAATCAACTGAACTAAAACATCAGTAAGTTACCTGATTGTTAGAGATAATAAACACCTTTTAAAAATATTTTAATTGTAAAGTTTATCACATAAAATGCAATTTCCCTTTTAAAAAGAAGATATTTGGGTCTTCTGAAGTGATCAAAGCTGAGGCATGGGCATGGATTTAATCATTTTCAAGAGGCAGTATGGGACTGAAGAAAGAATCTGAGTTTGAATGCAAAACAGTCCTGAATCCAAAATGCCATATCAACACTCACTAGAGCTTGCACTGAAAGTAATTTAACCACACTGAGCCTTCATTTCTTCATCTATAAACAGAATTATTCTGAAAATTAGAAAAAATGTACATAAAATGCCTAAATCAGTGTCTGGCTTAATAAAGCACAATTGTTAAGAGATGGGCCTATCATCCTGTTCTTAGTCCACAACAACAAAAGAGAAAAAAACTAACTCCTTGATAAATCTGACACTTAACTTTCTTTTTAAACTGGTACAATAGGGTATCACTATAAATTCACTTAGTTATTTTTCTCTGAATTTATGTGTAAAATCTGAAGAAGAAACAGAAAGTGTTCCACTGGGAAAGTGTCCCTATTAAATCAGAGAACTAGGATAATTTATAAGAGTATAATAAAAATCAAAGCTTTTAAAAAATGTTTTACCTAAAAGGGAAGCTTGTAACAGGAAATATATGTATCACCATGGATTCCAGGTAGGAATAAACCCAATATTGGTATATCTATGTCACTGAAAAGCTATGGGTAAAGGAGATACAAAAAAAAAAAAAAGCCTCCTCAAAAATTTCACTCTTCCCTTTAACCAGAGATTCTTAACTCACAATAACAAACAAGCAAAAAGAAAAGAAAATATCTGCACATGAATGATGGGGAGAGGGTATAGCTATAAAGGACGAATATTTCTCCATGAAGGAAGAAGAAAATTTATCGCTTTGCCATCTTCTTTTGCTGCTTTCATTGGATAGTTGGAATGTCTAAGTCATTTATCTGCTCACAGCAGGGCTGTGAAAGGGACAATGATGTTTGGTCTTTCTACAGGGCAGGACTAAAAGTGCTTATGTTAAAGCTTTCAGAGTATGGAGTGAATGTTTTTAGGGTTTTCTAGACAGTCTGTGGAAAGGAAGCAAGCCTGACATTAAAACCACATGGGCCTTACTAGCTATGTGATCTTGGAAATGTCAGACAACCTGGCCAGCCCTCACTTCTCTCATTGATAAAATCAGATGAATGCTATGTGTCCTGTAGAGCTGTGAGAATTTAATGAAGTAATAAACAAAAGGCAACTGCTTCAGAAGAGACACTCAATACAGGTTAACTGTCTTTCACCAAACCTCAGCCAAGCCATACATAAAATGCTGGTGGCTGGCATATATATATATACCATAAAATGTTCATTCTCTCTCACTCCTTCTCCCCTTATTTTTCATTAAAGAAATCAAGTCCAATTTGGGAAAGTAACTTTCCCAAAGTTACAATGCTGATTATGGAAGGACTTAAAAAAATTAGGACTTAAAACCCGAGTTTCATCCAGCTCAGTGCACTGCAACTTGCCTCATTAAGAACACTCCCTTGGAAATGACAACAAAAGCAGTCTAACATTATATGAGGTCAGAGAAGCAATGCAAACAAGCTAGCTGCAACGGCAGCCACTCCCTGAGATCCAGACACCCATGAGTTAAACACTCAGCCACATCCATGGCTCAGGAGAGGGTCCTTCTGGCATTCTCATTATGGGTGGAGACCAGAGAGTCACTGAAATCCATTCCTCTGTGTGACTGGCTGATTTTCAAAGGGGTGGGGAGGAAGAAAAGGGAGAATAATGTCACCAGATCCCCCAGAGGTAAACAACAGCAAGGACATCTGCTCAGGTTTTCAACTAAACCTATAAGATATTTATGAACACTTGACCACCAAACTTGAAAGACTGTCATCTCTAACCATCAAAAAAAGAGCCCTTGGCGGGCCGCGGTGGCTCAGCGGGCAAGGTGCTTGCCTGCTATGCCGGAGGACCTCGGTTCGATTCCCGGCCCCAGCCCATGTAACAAAAAACGGAGAAACAGAATACAATGAAACAAGAAAATGTTTGGAGATGTTTCCCTTTCTTCCTTCCTTCCTTCCTTCCTTCTATCCTTCCTTCCTTCTCTCTGTCTTTCCTTTAAAAAAAAAAAAAAAAAAAAAAAAAAAGAGCCCTTGACCTTTAATGGCCAGATTCTTAGGAATACAATCTGGACAAACAATGCAAAAAGATAGTTTAATATTTCTCTAACACAAAATTAGTATCCAGCGCTAGGTGCCACGAACATCCCCCGTTCCCTTTGCCATTAGAGAGCAAGGAGCCTGACAGCTCCTTGCCTACCATTTTTCTCACACTCTGACACTTCAAGAACATGACGGGACTACACAGTTACATTCCTTTCTCTGAATTTTTCCCCACCCTTTTTAACAGAAGCTTCCTCCTTTTTAAAAAAGTTATCTTACTGCAAAATGCAACCTCTCTGCAATCCCGTTAGCACACACGTGCAAAGCAGGGAGAGGGGAGGGCTTGGGGAGAAAGAAATTCAACACCCAACCAAATCCATTGGGAAGTCTGTCCAAGTTATTCATACAGGACCAGGCCATTTTAACTGGATTAGTTGAGGCAATGCACTTCAATCCTAGCTAGATTCTTCTCCCAGGGGAGAATGCAGGAAGGGTTTGTCTCCCCAAAATCATATTACCTTCACGGTTAAAACATGTGAACGTGTAACACAGTGAATCTTGTGGTGGACAATGTCTGTGATTAACTATACAAATATAAAAAATTTCTCTCATAAACTAGAACAAATGCACAATACTATTACAAGGAGTTACTAATAGAGAGACATGGGGGAAATGTATCTATTGCAAACTATGGACTTTAGTTAGCAGGAATATTTAATATTCTTTCATCAACAGTAACAAATGTACCACACCAATACTATAGATCAATAACGGAGGGGAGAAGGGGTATAGGAGGATTGGGGTTTTCTTTTTTATTTTTATTCCTTATCTGTAGTAATGAAAACATTCTAAAATGGATCATGGGGATGTTCGCACAACTATGTGATGATAACCAGGAGCCAGTGATTGTACACTTCAGATGGTTTGTATGGTATATGAATATATCTCAATAAAATTGCATTAAAAAATAATATTACTCTGAACAACTCTTTTTGTCCTCAGAGGTTTCCCTCTTCCATTCCAAAGGAGCAATATATATATATATATATGAAATGTTTCATTTCCAAGCAGAGAATTAAAGCAACAGCCTCTTCTTCCCTTATACACTACAGGAACTCTTTTGTTCTAATGCAAAGCCACAAATAAATTATAAATCTCAATCATTTAAATACAGGGGTCAAGAACTAAAGTAAAACTGAAGAGAGAGCCTCCTGCTGAATAATTAAAACCAAGCCAGTACAGAAATCAACTTGAGCTCAATTTAAAGGGGCCTCAGGGACCAGAATGAAACTAAAAGATCTTCAAGGCCTTCTCTAAACAATCCAGAATTGCTGGGCAGAACCACCTCTCAAGAACTGTACAGAGTAGGAATGATTCAAAACCACTCTGGACTCAAAGAAGCAAAAATTCTTCAACACTGAGCGAAAACAACAATCAGCTTCAGGAAGCAAGTAGGAAAGGCTCCTTAAACTCCCGTTTGTCTCAACTACAAAATCCCAAACCCAAATTTAATCTAAACTATACTACTAATGTCCTTTGCTAATAAAGATGTCTCATTTATAAATCCCAGGGAACACAAGTGACGCAGCTCTCTTTCACAGGAATGGCCAATAAATTAACTGAAAAAGGACATTCAGCATGAATAAAAACATAGGCTTCAGTGCCAGGCAGGCCTCAGTTTAAATATCTATTACACCACTTTTGAGCTTGTTACCTAAACTTCTATAAAGCTCAGTTTCTTCATCTGTAAAATACGACTTTTAGTATCTCTCTTATAGGGAGAGCTATAAATAATAAGTGGAGGGTGAGTGTGTAGTGTGTACTTAGAATTGTACTTGATGCACAGTAAGCATCCAATAAATAATAGTTATTTCTATAAATCAGTACTGAGGACTATAAATAACTTCTATGAAGTAACAGCACTGCCAGCTGACTACTGGCACCTCACCCATGCCAACACAGAATGGCAAAAAGCCTGAGAATGCTAAAGATTTTTATTTTATCACTATCTTTGAGCTCCAAGCTAAGTGCTGGAGGAGAAGAGCACAACACCCAATCTCCACCTTTAAAGTTCACACCTTAGTGGGAGAAGAGGGAAGGGAAAATATCAAAGGGGGTCTCAGTATGGAACTACTACTCAGTTTATTTATTTCACTGTGAAGAACATGCTTCTAAATCTTGTCCCAGCAGCGACATTGACGATGAATAAACAGATCTATTAGGGTCACAGGTAAGGGAGTACTATAAACAGAGACACGCTAGTGGATTCTGTACACTAAGAATGAGGGGGGAGGAAAGTAGTAATATGTACATTAGAGGAAGAAGTTTGGTCTTTTCTCCTTCCATTACAGCAGGCAAAAATTATACCTGGCATGGAGCTGGTAGCCATGGCCAAACATTTTCAGGTTGGCACTTTAAGATGACTCCTTGTTGGGTCAGTATAGCAGCACATACATTTATTAGCAAAGAGGCAGGGCCTCAGAGAATTACAATCATGTAATCAAAAACATACTTGCTGGAAACAGTACACTAGAGGAAAGGCCAGAATATATTATTGGGTTCTATTGTTCACTGACACCCAAACTCACAAACCAGTGCTCCTGTTCTCCTCCCATCATCATCATCATCATCATCCCAATCTGTCAAGCTCTCATACTATTCAACTTAAAGCCAGCACTGATGATGGGGTGGAGTAGAGCTAGGCCATTCCTTGGTCATAAGAGTACATGTCCATCAGGAAAGTGTATTACATTGGGGGGAGAAAGCACTGAACTAAGTATGAAGCTATATGAGATAGCTCATAGGCCCAGCTCTGCCAGTATCAAGAGCTACAAGACAATGGCCTTCAGTAAATCATCTACCCTCCCTGGGACTCAGTTTCCCCATATGCAAAACAAGGGTAATCTAAGTTCAGCCCTGATATTCAATGATCCAGGAACTGAGAGTCAGCTGGTTTTCCCTATACTTGGTTCTTATTTTAGTATCAGGACAGACCTCCCATAGAAGAGCCAAGGAATTATCATGAGTGATTATGATTCATTCTCTAAACTACACTAAAAGTTCAGGCACTGTAGAAGAAGACAGCCACAACATTTCTAGAGCATAAACTAAAAGGTTTGGGGATGTAGAGTCCTGGCCCAGACCATTCATTTTATGAAGGTCAGTACTCTGTGTTCCCTGGATGTTAAACCAGGAAAGAAATGAGACAACTATCAGTAAAGTTACTTGGCACCTGGAAGGGCACATTGCTTGCTTGCTAAAGGAGCCCTTTAAATACAATAGTTGAGAAGGACATGCAGAAGCCTTAGAAACATCATTCATTCCAAAAACATGGGAATGACAGCTGCCATTTCTGGCTAATGGATCTAGACCTGACAGATGAGTGCAATCTTCACTGAACAAATTGTATGGTAAAAAAAAAAATGCAACCGCCAACAATGAACAAACTGGCAGGTTTTTAGAGAGGACTCTCTGGAGACTCAGAGCTGCAGTAACTGTATCCAGATTAAATCAGCAGAGGCCTCTCCTGTTCCATGTGACGTACTATAGGGGGCAATGGCACTGGCTAACACACAAGATTTACACAATGAACTTCTTGAATGCTGCACGTGTTCAGGTCAGAAGAGCTACAACCCTACTACTCATGAAGCAGCAGATCCCAACTGTACTATTTACCTGTGCTTTTACCTTTAGTTATAATTCCTCAGGCGGGTGAGGTAGGTTTGTTTTACACAGTGGTTTCTCATTCCCCCCCATTTTAAATAAGGAAGAATTCTTAGTTTTATTGGCCCATTCTCATCTTTCTCTTCCCAACATAAAAACATGGCTTAATGGATAAATAAAAACGGGATAAATAGAATCCATAAAACGGAATATTCTTCAGCAATAAAAAATGATACACAGATACACACAACAACACAGATAAGGCTTGAAAACACTATGCTAGTGAAAGAAGCTAGTCACAAAGGACCACATACTGTTAGAGTCAACTTTTATGAAATACCCAGAATAGGTAAATCTGTAGAGACAGAAAGTAGATTATGACTGTGTAAGGGAGGTGGGGAGAATAAAAGAATTAGGAAGAAAAAGCTAAAAGATGCCAGGGTTTCTTTGAAGAATGACAGAAATGTTCTAAAATCGATTGCGGTGGTGGTTACACAACTCTGTGAACATACTAAATGCCAACGAATTACAACTTTAAATTGCATAGTATATGAATTACATCTCAATAAAGCTGTTAAAAAATTGCCTCAAGTGAATAATAACCTCCTTTGGGAAGAGAAATTTAATAAAGAAGATTTGACTCTTTCAGTCATCCCTTGTTTCCAAATGCTTGCCTTGCTTCTGCCTATCAACTATGAATTTTGCTATTGACACCTTCTGCTCTGCTGCAGTATCCAGCTCAGGCCTGCACCATTCCCAGGATAACAACTGGCTGGATGATGGCTTTGCTTGAGTCCTAAAGTCTATTTCTACTCTGTCTTGACTTTCACTCCCAACCCTACATATCCAATTTTCCTGTGTCCCTAAAGAGAGGGCGAAATCACACATACACACACATATAGCCACAACAGTGGCTAAATACCTGTCACAACATGAAAAAATAATGAGGATCAATGATACTATAAAAGAACGAATTTGGGATTTTCAACAAATTTGGATTTCAAATCAAAATTTGTATACTTAGACAAGTTACTTTAACTCTCAATTGCAGTTTCTTCCTCTATAAAATGGGTAAGACATCACCTAATACATCTAATGCATGTAGTTGTTACAAAAAATTAAATGGAAAATGTGTGTAAACGATTAATATGATGTCTGGCATATGAAATTATTCACTAAACTTAACTATCATCTTCAGAAGCTTTATGTCAAGTTTGTCTGATGCTGTCATTGAGCAGATCAGCTTCTGTGCCAGTTTGAAAATATTATGTACCCCAGAAAAGCTATGTTTTAATCCTGATTCAACCTTGTGGAGGTAGCCATTTCTTTTAACCCTGATTCAATAATGTTGGAAACTTTTGATTAGATTATCTCTGCAGAGATGTGGTGTGCCCTATTGTGGGTGTGATCCTTTGAGTAGATGGAAATGTGACTCCACCCATTCTAGGTGAGTCTTGATTAGTTTCCTGGGATCCTTTAAAAAAGGAACCATTTTAGAAAGAGAAATGACAGGGGTCACAGAGAGACAGCTGACACGGATGCTGACACTTGGAGAACAGAGACACAGATGTCTGGAGATGCTTGGAACCCAGCAGACGTCACCATGAGATATTAAGCAAGCCAGAACCTGGAGAGAGCCAAAACAGATGAAAGCCATCCTTGGAGAAGCAAAGTGAGGAACCCCAACAGGAACAGAGGCTTAAGGCATCAGCGTTCAGGAGCAAGGGAACAGCAGATGCCAGCCACATGACTACCCTGTTGAAAATCCCAAACACATGACTACCCAGCTGACAGAGGTGTTCATGACCCACTGGCCTTCCCTGAATTAAGGTACCTTTCCCTGGATGCCTTAGTTTGGACAATTTTATAGGCTTAGAACTGTAAAACTTGTAACGTATTAAATTCCCCTTTTTAAAAAGTGTTCCAGTTCTGGTATATTACATTCCAACAGCTTGCAAACTAGAATAGCCTCTATATCAAAAAGTCAGCAATAAAAGCAGAACAGGAAAACAAACTGAAGTTTAAAAAGCTGTTAAGTATCAGGAATGATACTGATATCACAGGGGAAATCTGTGAGTGAGATGGATTAGAACAAATAGTTTAGGGAAATGATTATGAACAATTTGTTTTCCTGTTTCTTGACTCACTTTAATCTCAAACATCATGCCTAGCAATGCTTCTCTAGCTTCGCATTCCCTCTTCAACAATAATCTGTATTTATCACCTTAATTATAATATTCTCAGCCATCCCGGGTAAACTGTTTCCCCGGACTACCACAGTACTCAGTGTCCTATTCCTCCTAAAAGCATAATATGAAATCAAAACAACTTAAGACAGACTTTAGAAAGAATTATGATACAACCTTACAATAGAATACTAGATAGCCATGAAAATGATGTTTTTTAGAAACAGGTGACAGCATGAAAAAAAAACATTTAATAGAGTAAGGGAGCTGGAAGCAGATTACAAAAGCTTATACAATATGATGACATTTCACAGAGATTTGAAAAAGTATGCATATTCAAATGCAGCTGTATAGAAACAAAACTATAACAAACAACAAAAAAGATAAAGTTTAACTACATTCAGGCAATATTTCTTTTATTCTTTTATTCTGCTATATTTTCTAAATTTCTTTGAATACATATTACTTTTATCTTGAGGAAAAAAAATAAGGACATTTTAAAATAAAGAATGAATCAATAAAACAACACTTCTTAGCATTTTCTTAACAGGAAACCAGCCTGATTCTGGAATCGGAAAGGGTTCAAATCCTTGTTTTGCCAATTACATGTGTAAGTTTGGGCAAATCACTTAATCCTTTTGGCCTTGATGTTTTCAACTGGAAAATGAAGACGAAATTCCTAGCATAGTGAATGACACATTGTCTTCAGTAAGTATCAGTGTCCTTACTCCTCCACTTTCACTATGTAGCAGTGGTTCTCAATATTAGTGTGCATCAAAATCACTGGAGATTGCTGGACCCTACTTGCAGAGTTTCTGACTCGGGAGGGTGGTGGTGAGGAACAGTGAATTTGCACAAGTTCCCAGGTGACACTGATGCTGCTGGTCCCAAGTCCACACTTCAGGGACCACCGCTCTAGGTAACAGAAATAAAGTATTCTTACAATATGCTGCACAGATATTAACTGTTCTCTCAGGTCCATAATAATTCAGGAATAGCTGCTCACTGGATATTGAATTAAATTACAACATAATACTGCATATTTACTTAAAATCCCAGACTTTACAATACACACCCCAGGATATTGTGAAAGAACTGGTTATCCACTTAAGGTAGTCAGCAAATAACAATTAGTAGGACTGCATTTAGAATATTCTGACTTCAAAATGGGAGAAAAAGTCTGAGAACTGGACATGGAGACAGAAAAACCGTGAATCCAATGAAAGTTGTTCTGTGCTTGTCTGGCAAACTTATCCAGAGAATGGCAGGTTCCAGTGTGGTACAGAGCACTTGCTCTGTGTGCCCTCTGTTGACAAAAATTGACATAGCTACTTCCTCCATTGCTCCTTCTTTTTCTACTCTCGCTAGAGGAGAGAGTCCAGTGTGACTCATACTTGGGAAAAGGTTTCCAGTAATGAAATTTTCCTTAACACCTACACAGGCAACACAGACCTTTTCTTCCTCCAGATTTCCTGGACCACTACTCTTTGTGTTTCTATCTGCAGCTTCTATCAAACAGGTTAACTATTTCATGATTACAGAACAAGACATGAACAGAACTTAAGAGTTTCTATAAAGGAAAATTGTTTA
The DNA here is from genome assembly GCF_023851605.1 of Tamandua tetradactyla. Classification (NCBI taxonomy): domain Eukaryota; kingdom Metazoa; phylum Chordata; class Mammalia; order Pilosa; family Myrmecophagidae; genus Tamandua; species Tamandua tetradactyla. The sequence continues at coordinate 28,298,313 of NC_135333.1, forward strand.
CTAGCACCATTTCATTTTAAAGCCGGAAAAGATCTCTATCTTCTCCAATTTCTTTATGTATATGAGGAAACTGAAAGCCCCAGAGAGGTAAAGTGATACAAAGTCACACAATTAGTGACAAGGCCAAGTTCCCCGACTACCCTAACTGGTGGAGCTTTCAACTATACTACAGTCTTTACTTAGAAGATTTTTCATTTAGTCATTACCAATATCAGGATAACTGCATTTAAACCATTTTGTAAAAGCATAAAGAAACTAATGAACATGTTACAGTTTCTGAGAGGTGGAAAAAAAATCCTACCTTTTCCTATTATTAAAATTAAGCCTTTCCTAATACCACTACTTCTTTAACAGAAATCTTTTCTAATCAAATTATTTTTACAGGATCAAAAACTATATTGACTATAAAGAAGAAATACTTAAACAAGGGGTCAGCAAACTATGGTCCGCAGGCCAAATCTAGCCCATTACATACAACCCAGCAGCTAAGAATGCTTTTTACATTTTCAAATGTTTGGGAAAAAAAATTTTAAAGAAGCATTTTATATATATATATATATATATATATATATATATATATATATATATAGCATGCTGTATGGCAGGGATCACATTTCATTCTTTTTCCATGTGAGTATCCCCTACTGCAGCAACGTTTGTTGAATTTTTGTTTGTTTAGTTTTTTGTTTGTCTGCTTGTTTGGTGCCCAGGAATTGAACTTGGGTCTCAAGCCTACTTGCATGCTGTATGGCAGACGAGAATTCTACCCCTGAACTATCCTTGTACCCCAAGAAGCATAATATTTTGTGGCATGAGAAAATTAAATGAAACTTAAATTTCAGTGCCCACAAATAAAATTTTTTTAGAACACAGCCATGCTCATTTTGAATTATAAACTGCTGGAGACATGCCTCTCTGTCAAGCTCCCTACACCATTTAGCATGAGTCCTGCACAAAATATCCTGACACTGAACTCCCCTCCAGAGAAGCTGAAGGCATTATGATTGGCACTTAGCATTTTATTAGTCCACATTTATCAGCAACCCCATCTTACAAATGAGGAACCAAGTCCAAGAGAGGTCAAATATCAGGCCCAAACTACAATTTGAACCCAGGTCTGTCTGACACCAAAGTTGTTCATCATTCTCCAAACTGCGTTCCAGTAAGCTGAGGGGCCTTGGGAACAAAAGGAAGCCCAGGACAGGGTTCCAGTCCTCCCACCCCTTTTCTACTAGGACTGCTCTACTTACATCTTTTATAAAGGTGTCCATGTAATTTGTTTGAAAAAGAAAATATGCTACTCAACACCTTTTAACAGTTTTTTTTTAAGTCCAAAGGTTACTGTACCTCACCAAAACAAAAGACAAGTTCTATGTCAGTTATTATTATCATCTTTAGCAACTCTCACCAAAACGAAAATCTTAATTCCTGATCTGCTGATGGAGATTAACACCCTGTTCCCCTACAAACAAATCCCAGTGGGGTCTCATCAAGATCAAATGAGAACATATAGGAAAGTGATATAATCTGTACAGGACTACATAAATGTAATAAAGAATATCATCTCCTTAGCAAAGGACAGGGGAGATGGTAAGTGGGGAAATAATAATGTTTGCTGCTGACTAAAGAAAAGTCAAATCAGTAAGCGAAATGCAAAAAAAAAAATTAAACGTTCATTGAAAATGCTCAAAAGGAACAATTAAAGGAGATACATGCTGTTGAAGTGTCCTACGAATTCAATAAGGATATTTATTGAGTGTTTTAAGGGCCTTCTATGGCTCCATAAAATGACAGATTTATATTTAATAACCACTTGACCAAACCCATTAAACTTGTAAGAGGCACTCTCTTCCTGAAGATCAGATGTCTAGCTTCTTAAGTATTAATTTTTTATATTGCTCTGACATAGCAAAAGCAATGAGAACCTGACGAAAGTCTGACCAAAGGCTTTTCTTCTTTGTCCATAGGACAAAATCCTAACAGAGTTGTATCTATAAAGAAGGTTGAAGATGAGTTCACTTTTCAATGTATCCCTTTACCAAATTCTAACTG